>NC_138825.1:124539958-127046221 GCF_965183815.1 Platalea leucorodia | reverse complement strand
GGGTGCGCAGCCCCCACCTCTGCCCCACAGCGGGGCCCCCACGCCCGGGGGTGGCCCTGGCCCCCCCTTGGCTGACCCCCAGGCATGACCCCTGCACCCCCAAACCAGGCAGGGAGCCCCCAGCCCCCCCACCCCACTGCACCCCAGCCCAGGGAGGGGCACCCCCGGGAGCACCCCCAGGGGCCCCCTGTGTCCCTGGCATGAAGGGGGCTTGGGGGGGGCTTCCAGTGCTGGCTGAGACTGGCAAAAACTCATTACAGGGAAGGGAAGGGAAGGGAAGGGAAGGGAAGGGAAGGGAAGGGAAGGGAAGGGAAGGGAAGGGAAGGGAAGGGAAGGGAAGGGAAGGGAAGGGAAGGGAAGGGAAGGGAAGGGAAGGAAGGGAAGGGAAGGGAAGGGAAGGGAAGGAAGGGAAGGGAAGGGAAGGGAAGGGAAGGGAAGGGAAGGGAAGGGAAGGGAAGGGAAGGGAAGGAAGGGAAGGGAAGGGAAGGGAAGGGAAGGGAAGGGAAGGGAAGGGAAGGGAAGGGAAGGGAAGGGAAGGGAAGGGAAGGGAAGGAAGGGAAGGGAAGGGAAGGGAAGGGAAGGGAAGGGAAGGGAAGGGAAGGGAAGGGAAGGGAAGGAAGGGAAGGGAAGGGAAGGGAAGGGAAGGGAAGGGAAGGGAAGGGAAGGGAAGGGAAGGGAAGGGAAGGGAAGGGAAGGGAAGGGAAGGGAAGGGAAGGGAAGGGAAGGGAAGGGAAGGGAAGGGAAGGGAAGGGAAGGGAAGGGAAGGGAAGGGAAGGGAAGGGAAGGGAAGGGAAGGGAAGGGAAGGGAAGGGAAGGGAAGGGAAGGGAAGGGAAGGGAAGGGAAGGGAAGGGAAGGGAAGGGAAGGGAAGGGAAGCCCTACCTGCTGGCTGCCCGGCTCCGCCGCGGCCGCCCGCCCCCGCCCGCCCCTATTTATCCGGCCGCGGCGCTGCGGGTCCGCCCCGCTCCGCCCCCGGAGCTTTCTGGAACCGGCGGGACCGGCCCCGGCCCCCCCCCCCCCCCCCCGGTGCTTCCCGCGCCCCGGGGCCGCGGGGATGGGCGCCGTGCCCTGGACATCGCCCTCCCAAAACGGAGGGGGGGCCCTCCGCGGGCACCCCAAATCCGGGTGCTGCAATCTGGAGGGGGGGGTTACACCTCGCCGGGCATTGCGCACCCCATTGCCCCCCCTCCCCGGGGACCCCCGCTCCCCCTCCCCTGGGTGCTGCGGGCAGCCCCTTCCCACCCGCGGCCGTGTGCCCAGTGGGGGCTGCGTGCGGAATCGCCCCCCCCCCAGGAGCTGCGCCATCCCCCACGGCCATAGGGGAAACTGAGGCACGGCCCCCCCATGGCCCCCCCCCCGGCCCGAAACCGCAGCCCCCCCCCCCCCCCCCGGGGCGATAAACACGTTCCCGGCCGGTGATCCCAGCCCGGTACAAAAATGCAGCCTTGGGAACTGGGAGAACTGGTTGGCGCCCAGTAAAGGGGCGGGGCCGGCGCGCAGGGGCTGGGAGGCTGCGGCCCCCCCGCCAGGAGCAGGGAGCAGCCCCCGGCCCCGCGGGACCGGACCCCGGCAGCGCTGCAGCGCCCGCGCCCGGTACGGGGCGCGCGGGGGGGGGCGCGGGGGCGGGGGCCCCGGGGCCGTGGGTGGGACACGGGGTGCGTGGGGGTGCACGGGGGTGCAAGATCCCCAGGGCCGTGGGTGGGACACGGGGTGTGTGGGGGGTGCAGGGGGGTGCAAGGTCCCCGGGGCTGTGGGTGGGACACGGGGTGCGTGGGGGTCCACGGGGGTGCAAGGTCCCCAGGGCCGTGGGTGGGACACGGGGTGCAGGGGGGTGCAAGGGCCCCGGGGCCGTGGGTGAGACACGGGGTGCACAGGGGTGCAGGGGGGTGCAAAGGTCCCGGGGCCGTGGGTGGGACGCGGGGTGCGTGGGGGTGCACGGTGCCTGGGACTGTACAGGGGACATGTCGGTGCATGTTCTCCTGGGGCCGTGTGCGGGACACGCGTGTGCATTAGGGTGCACGGGGGTGCGGGGTCCCCAGGACTGTGTGCAGGACACGCGTGTGCACGGGGGTGCAAGGTCCCCGGGGCCGTGGGTGGGACACGGGGTGCACAGGGGTGCAGGGGGGTGCAAGGCTCCCCAGGCTGTGGGTGGGACACGGGGTGCAATGGGGGTGCACGGGGGTGCAGGGTCCCCGGGGCTGTGGGTGGGACACGGGGTGCACGGGGGTGCAAGGCCCCCCAGGCCGTGGATACGGGGTGCACAGGGGTGCAGGGGGGTGCAGGGTCCCCCAGGCCGTGGGGTGCACGCTCTCCCCAGCCCGTCAGGGGCTGGCGTGGGGGTCTCTCCCCTCTGCCTCCATCCCCGCCTCGGTAGCCCCAGGCCGGGTGGGAGCTGGCCCGGGCCAGCAGTAGCCACGGGGGAGGAGGGTGCAGGCTCTGCTCCCCACATGGAAGCGGGGACATCTCTGCAGCAGGGGCCATTTTGGCTGCATCCTTTCTGCGATCCCTCCCCCTGAGAGAGGCCTGAGGAGCCTTCCTCTGCCTCCCCCAGCTTCCTCTTCCTCCCCAGGCCCAGAGCAGCCCTGTAACCCTTTCGCTGCCGCTGCTGCCACAGACGGACATCCCTCGGTGGGGGACATCGCCCCATCCCACCGCAAGCCCCCCGTGCCACGGCGGTGGGAGACGAAGGCGAGGGGCCGGCGGGGTGACAGCCGGTTTCCTTCCCGGTTTTCGGGGCGATGGCCGGTTTCTGGCACAGGAAGGACAAACGGAAAGGGGATCTCCCCCCACCGCTGGCCTCGCAAGCGGCGGATTTGGGGGTGCTCATCCGGGAAAGCGGTCCCAAGCCCTGGGTGGAAGATGCCATCCCCCAGCAACCGGCGGCGGGGAAGCCGGAGGAGGAGTTTGCCAAGTTCTGCCGGATCCAGCACCCCGGTAAAGGTTTGAGCAAGGTCCTGCGGTTGCTGTGGCCCATGGCACGGTTGAAGGTTGGGAGCAAACAGCACCGGGCTTCCCAAGGAGCCGAGGAGAGCCGGAGAGCTGCCAGGATGCGGGAACAGGCTGCCGAGAGACGCGCCAAGCTGGAGGGGAGAGCGCCGGGGCTGCCGGAGGAGCCGGGGACCTGCGGAAAAGCCACCCGAGGAGGGGAAGCCCGGCGGGAAGAACCAGTGGCCTTGGTGACGGCGGTCAAAGTCCGCAGCGGGGTCTCACACCTCGGGGAAGAGGGTTGGGATGAGCTGATGGTCGGGCACGAAGCAGGGGCTGGGGACGTGCCGAGGGGAGGTGGTGGCCGCGGGGAGGAGATGGGTCAAAGTCGGCGCCCGGTGCAGGCAGGCGGCGGTGGGGATGAGGAGGGAAGGACCTCCGGCTCGCCCCGGAGCCTGGGGTTGCGGGTGGAGGACAAGGATGCTGCCGCCATCCCTCGAGGAGGCGGGCAGGACTTTAAGCCTCCATCGGCAGCAGGAAGGTCCGGGGAGGAGCGGAGGAGGCAAGTGTGGGAGAAGCTGCAGCGGCTGGGAGAAGACGTGGCGAGGTGGGAAGGGAGGTCGACGAGGGACCTGGCGGTCAGGCTGATGGAGGTGATCCTGCAGACGGAAACCAAGACGTACCCTACGGAGACGGGGAAGGAGAGCGACCGGCAGGAGCAGGGGCGGCGGGGGACGAGAGCCAGGGCGGGCAGCTCGGAGGAGGTGGGTGCTTTGGTGGACACCCGTGCGGACGTCACCACGGCGCAGCAGCGCCCGCGGCTGCAGGACCTTGCCGTGTATCACGACGTCCCCATCTCCGTCGGTGGGACCGTGTATGGGGACGATCAGCACCTCCCCACCGTGCCGGAGCCGTTTGGGAATGAGCAGATCTGGGAGGACCCTGACGATGACCTCCTGGGGCAGGGAGGTCCACCAGCTCTTCCTAGGCCCGCAGCGCTGGTCCACTGTTTCATGATGGTAGAGGACAGGAGCAAAGAGCAGTGGAGGGAGGAATTCCTGGACGTCTGGGCGCGATACGAGATGGACTGCGGGCTGGTGTCCGAGAAGGAGGAGGTGAACGGGGCACCGGTGCCCTTCCAACGGCAACCCCCCTTTCCAGCAGACGTGGAAAATGCGGTGGCGAGCATCTTGCAGGACCTGCTGGATGACGGCGTGGTGGTGCAAGGCTTCTCTTCCTCCAACAGCCCTTTAAAACCCATCCGAAAGGCCGACGGGAAGACGTGGCGCTTGACGCTGAATTGCAAAGCTGTCAACAGGGCCACCCCCAGGGTGGTGGCTCCGGTGGACCTGGACAGGATCGCGCTCATCACAACCATCAGCCCCAAGAGCAGGTATTTCTCGACGGTGGATCTATCGAACTCCTCCTTCGCCATCCCCTTGGCAGTAGGCTCCAGAGCCAGGTTTGCCTTCACCTTCAGGGGCCAGCAATACCTCTTCACCCGCCTGCCCCAGGGCTTCCACAGCACCACCGCCATCGTGCACCGGCGGGTGGCTCAGATGTTGTCCCGGCTGCCCCAAGGAGATAAACCGTGGGTTTTTTCCTACGTCGATGACATCCTCATCACCGGGAAAACCCTGAAGAAAACCAAAGCCCGAACGAAGAGAGTCCTGGAGCTGATCCAAAAAACAGGCTTTAAGGCCAAGTTTGAGAAGGCGCAGCTCGTCCAGCCCAAGGTGGACTACCTGGGGGTGACAGTCGGGGCCGAGGGGTGAGAGATCCCGGCCAGAAAGCTGGAGGCCCTCAGCAGAGCGCCCAGCCCACGGAGCGTCCGCGGCCTCCGCTCCCTGCTCGGGCGTTTTGGCTCCTTGCAGGATCACATCCCCGGCTACTGGGAGCTGGCCCGGCCGCTCCACCGCCTCACCACGGAGCGGGTCGGGTGGGAATGGGGACCGGAGCAGGAGCAGGCACTGAGCCGCCTGAAACACGCCCTCCAGGCTGCACCCACCCTGCGATTCCCCGATAAATCCCAGCCCTTCGTTATCAGGTTAACGAGCAGCAAAGAGGCGGTAGGAGCCACCTTGCTGCAGGAGAACGACCGGGGCCGGCTGGTCCCGGTGGCACACAGCTCCCGCATCCTGAAGGACTACGAGGTCTCCTACCTGCCGGAGGAGAAGGGGTGCCTGGCGGCGGTCTGGGCCGTGCAGGCGTTCAGGACCCTCACGGGGCCGGCCCCCATCCTTATCCAGATGCCCCATTCCCCTTGGAAGTATCTCCTAAGGGGCGAAGCGTTGGGGTCCCACAGGACGCACCTGCACCCGGCGCAGTGGACTCTGCTGCTGGTGAACGGGGGAGCGATGGCGAGGGGACCCCAGCCTGAGTGGGGACGCCCCCCCGGCACCCCGGTCCCCACCGCTCCCGCCCTACGGCTGCTGCCCTCCCACGTCCCCGAGGCCAACGTGTGGTTCACGGCCAGCGCGAAGTTTCACTCCGTCGGCTTTGCCGCGGTCAACCTGGAAGAGCGGTGGCTGCTGGGGGTGGCCGAGGGCGGCTCGGTGCCGGGCGCGGAGCTGGTGGCTCTCTGCGAGCTCCTGCGCCGTCACCGAAGCTCCTCGCCCCTCTATTTGTACACCGGCTGCTCGTCCTTGGTGGAAAGGTTGCAAAGCCAGATCGGCGAGTGGGAGTTGGGACCGTGGGCGAGCTCCGGCAAGGATCTATGGCCGAGCATCCTCCAGTGGGTCCAGGCCAACCTGGGGATGCTGCACATCAAGTACGTGGGAGAGGATGGGAGCGAGGACGCGGAGGAGAGGGAGTGGAGCCAGAAAGCGGGCGGGAGGGCCAGGGCGATGTCTGGCAGGGCCGTGGTCAGCCAGCAAATTTGGGAGCCTTCGAAGCACGAGAAGCAAGAAATCATCGCCCAGTGTCACAGCTGGTGGCACGAGGGGGTGGAGGAGACCCTGGCCAGGGTGCGGGAGGTGGCAGCCTGGGAAGGTGACAGCGGGCAGGTGGCCCGTTGGGTGCAGAGCTGCCTGATCTGCGCTGCGGGCCAGGACGGAGCGGGCGAGGTGCTGCCCCAGCGGGCAGAGGGGCCGTGGTCGCAGCTCCAGCTGGGCTACATCAGTGGCGTCCCCGAGAGCGAGGAGGGGTTCCGCTCCCTCGTGGTGGTGGAGGATGAGTTTTCGGGGTGGGTGGAAGCCTTCCCGATGTGGGAGAGGACGGCGGAGGAGATGGCGGAGGTGCTCTGCAGGGAGGTTTTTGCATGGTACGGGACTCCTCGTGCCATCCGTTTGCTGCGTGTGCCGCGCGTCCTCCGGGATGCCATGACGGCGGCATCCGGCATGGAGATCCAGTGGGACATCCTGCAACCCGGGCAGGCGGGACCGGCCACCGCAGCCCTGCCGCGGCTGCTCCGCGGGGCCGGCAAGGAGTGGGCGAAGACGCTCCCCTTGATCCTGGCGGGGATCAGATCCCTGTCGGCGCGGGGAGCGGCGCTAACCCCCTACCAAATTATTTTTGGCTTCCCGTTGGAGATGCGGTGGGCGCGCGAGGAGGGGCGATGCCCCCAGGACAACGTCCTCTCCTGGCTCCGCCGGCTGCAGGAGGACGGGGCCGGCTACAAGCGCCGGACCGAAGCCACGCTGCTGAGTGGTTGCCCAGAGGGGGATGTTCCGTGGCCGTAGCCCCCCCGGCTCCTCCGTGATTTTGCTGGCTGTGTTGTGTATCGTGGTGTGGGGAGAAAACGGGTGTACTGGGCTTACTGGGGGGCTTTTAGGCAGGACTGGGGGGGCGTTTAGGCAGGACCGGGAGGCTTTTAGGCAGGACCGGGAGGCTTTTAGGCAGGACCGGGTGGCTTTTGGGCAGGATGGGGGGCTTTTAGGCAAGACTGGGGGGCTTTTAGGCAGGACTGGGGAGCTTTTAGGCAGGACTGGGGAGCTTTTAGGCAGGATTAAGCAATGTGCAACCTCTTGCTATGCTTGCACTTGCTATGGTGTTCAAGTGCAAGTCTTGCTGGGTATACTGGTTTTGACCGGGATGGAGTTGTTCTTTTTCATAGCATCCGGCACGGTGCCGGGCTCTCCAGCAGTGACCCCAGCAGTGCTGGGAGCACTGGGATGGTGTTGCCATCCCCAGTCCGGCGGGGCCTGGGGGAGCTGGGCCAGCTTTTGCTCGGGACGGTGGGAGATGGTGAGCCATGGCCTTGGCATCACGTACTTTGGTTTATTTGTTTTCTTCCCCTCTTTTTCCACTTCTCCTTCATTTATTAAATGATTTTTTCATCTCGACCCACGAGTTTTCTTGCTTTCCTTCTTCCTTTCTCTACTGGGTTTGGCTGGGATGGAGTTAAATTCTTCGTAGCAGCTTGTGGTTTGGGTTTGGGCTGAGAACAGCGTTGATGGCAGGGGCACGCCGTAGTTATCGCAGGGCTCGCACCGCGTCAAGGCCTTTTCTCCGCCGGGAGCTCGCCCACAGCGCCGGGGAATCGCGTCCCGAGGCCCAGCAGCCTTTGGGAGCGGTGGAGGAGGAGAGAGGAGCCATCGGTGCCCAACACCCGAGTCTCAGCCCCCGTTAGTGACCTCCAGGTGATCTCCTGATGCTCTTCAAGGGGCGGTGGGTCTGTATCCTTCTCCATCTCTCCCGATGGCTCTCAGGTTATTGCTCTCCAAGCCCTTCTGCTACTTAAAATCATGGAATCATTTACGTTGGAAAAGATCCTGAAGATCATCGAGTCCAACCATTAAACCAAGCGATGAAGGCAACGGAGGGCGACCACAAGCCCTGGGAACCCCAAGCCCTGGTCCCTGAGCTGGTTGAAGCCAGAGGAGCAGCGAGGTGGGAGCTGTGGGCTCACCTGGGGACCCCCAAACGAGGAGCTGCCCTCCATGGCCGGATCCAGGGCACGGCAAGTAGCCCAGGGGCTGGTAGCCATGGCAGGGACCCATCTGCCACCCCAGCAGAAGTATATTTAGTGCTTCTGCGGCGAGCCGGCAGCCCAAACGCTGAGTCAGCACGGACACAAGAGAGCAACCCCGCCGCTGATTTAGCACCAGCATTTAGCCAGCCGGTAAATCCCGTAGCGAAGCGGCGGTTAAAAGAGCTGCAGCCAAAGGAAGCCGGGATCGGCTGAGTTGGACACCTCTGGATCGGCTCCACCAGCCGTGAGTCATCAGGGACGGCCTGGACGGGCTGCGGAAGAGCAGCAAACTGCGGCCGATGAGGATGAGGATGGCGGGAAGAAGCCCCCGGTTGCGGGCGAGCATCCTCCGGCAGCCCGCTTTGGGAACCCCGAAAAGATGCCGTGGGTTGGGGCGTCGGAGGACACCGCCACCGCGAGAGCATCGCTGGCGGGGCTCTGGCGGTTGAAAAGTTATCGCGATAGGGGTTGATGTGTTCTCCCCGGTACGACGTGGGGGGGAAAGCCCGGGGGATGGAGCAGAGAGACCCCAAAAATACTCCCAGAAATGGCCAGGGGGAGTGAGGGGGAGGCTCCGGGACCCCCAAGCGCGGGATGGGGATGTCGGGGAGCCCCGTCCGCGTGCGAAGGGGCCGGCAGGCGCTGCTACGGGGACAGTGCAGAAAATCACCTCAAATCCCCCGGCTGCGAGGGGCAGGGCCTGGGCCCGGGCGAGCAGGGGGCTGCTGCAGGGGCGGCGGAGGTTTGGCTGGCCGAGACCCCCCGCCCTGTCCCGGCGGTGCCCAGGGACCCTTGGAGGAGGAGGAGGGAGGCCGTGCGGGGAGGAAGGCTGGCCCGGGCCCCTGGCTGGGTCTCGGCAGAGGGCAGCAGCAGCCCGACACAAAAGCCTCGGTGGGGAGGGGGTCTTGGCGAGGAACCCCCGAACGTCCCTGTCCCACACGGGCCCCCTGTCCCATGTCTCTGAACTGGGACCGCTGCTTCAGGCCAGAAGCCAGGAGCCAAACCACAGCACCCGGGGTCCCAGGCAGGACCCCAGACCCCAAACCACAGCACCCAGGGTCCCAGGCAGGACCCCAGACCCCAAACCACAGCACCCAGGGTCCCAGGCAGGACCCCAGACCCCAAACCACAGCACCCGGGGTCCCAGGCAGGACCCCAGACCCCAAACCACAGCACCCCATGTCCCTGACCCAGAGCCAGGGGCCATACCCAGGACCCCAGACCCCAAACCACAGCACCCGGGGTCCCAGGCAGGACCCCAGACCCCAAACCACAGCACCCCATGTCCCTGACCCAGAGCCAGGGGCCATACCCAGGACCCCAGACCCATCTCCCCATGTCCCTGATCCAGGGGCCATACCCGGGACCCCAGACCCATCTCCTCATCTCCCCCTATCCCTGACCCAGATTCAGGGGCCATACCCGGGACCCCAGACCCATCTCCCCATGTCCCTGATCCAGGGGCCATACCCGGGACCCCAGACCCATCTCCCCATGTCCCTGATCCAGGGGCCGTACCTGGGACCCCAGACCCATTTCCCCTACCCAGGTGCATGTCCCCAAACCCCAGCCCCCCAGTCCTGCCCCCCAGCCCCTCATCTCCCCGAGCCAGACTCCCAAGCCCCACTACCCTTGGACCAGGACCCCTTCCCCAGACCCCAGGCCCCCCCAAATGCCGCCGAGCGAGGCCGGCACAGCACGGCACAGCGTTGGTCGGACATTTGTTAGTCATTAGGGCTGGAGGGAAGGAGGGCGGGCGCAGGACCAGCCTTTCTTCTCCAGCACATATCCCAGCGCCTCGCCTTTTGGTGGCCGGCATCCAGCCTGGCCGGGCTCTGCCATCACCCGTCCCCCGTCCCCATCCCGCGTGGGCAGAGGCCATGGGCGAGCGGGCGGCCGTGGGGATGCTCCACCACCGTGGTTGCTTTTGAAGGTTCCTCGGGAAGTTTTGGGAGCGAGGGGCCGGCGGCGGGGAGCAACCCCGGCCATGCTGGCCGCTCGCTGACGCTCACCGGGAAGAGACGTGCCGGGGCGGATGCGGGAACCGGGGCGGTGAGGCCTGGGTCGGTGCAGGATTGCACCCACCGCCCCCCAGCTCGGGGGCTATGAGAGGTGAGTGGGGGGCAACCCGAGGAGGGCGTTGGAGCCCTGGGGACAGGAGGGGGGCCGGTGGCACAGGGGACAGGAGGGGACGGCTGTGCCGGAGCGGGTAGCGGAGCTGGGGGGGAGCCGGCACCTCCCCAGACCCACCGCAACCCCGCTCCCCACGGGCGGCATCTCCCCATGGCTGAGCCGGCGTCGGTGATGCCCAGGGACCCCCACACCCTGTGGGGGGCAAAAGGGGCTGGGGGGGGGGGGTCTGGCAGCAGCGCTTCCCCCGCTTGCTCAGAGCCCATCACTTGTTGACTCCATGGGGCAGAAAAGCACAATTTGGGGCAGCCGAAAGGCGAAGGGCCGTGCCAGGGAGGACAGAGGGAATCGCTGCCGCCCCCCAACCCCACCGGCCCCCCCGCCCGCAGCCCCTCTCCTGCCCCCCACCCGCCTTTGCGGGTATAAAGCAGGGGATGCCGGTGCCGCGGTCACTTCGGCCATGCCTGCAGCCCCCCTGCGGCACCCCCGGCTGGAAACCCTCCGTCTGCCAGCGAGGAGGTCGGGGAGGCCCCGGGCAGGGGGTGGCGGGGGCAGCGGGGGGCTGCGGGGGGCTCTCGGGCACGGCGCAGCTCCCAGGGGGCTCTGGGGAGCCGGGGAGGAAGGGCACCGTCCCCCTGCCCCAGGCGCCTTCAGGGTCGGGTACCAGAGCGCATCCCCTGCGCCGGAGCCCTGGGTGGGATCCAGCCCACGGCGATTCCCACCCCACGGGAGCCCCCCGACTTGCCCCCTGCCGGGATGGGGGTCCGGCTGGGTGCCGGCTGGGGCGGCACGTGGGTTTTCTTTGCTCCCATGGTTTTTGCCAGAAGGGGCTGGGAGCCAGGAGCCGTCAGCTTCTCCATCACCCGTTTTTTGGCCAAATTCAACCAAATTTCCCCAAGTTTCTGGTCCCTGAGTGGGGACGTGTCCCCACGGGCTGGTGCCACCGGGCTTTGGCCAGCTGAGGGTGGCAGTGACGGCTCCCATGTGGCTTCCCAGCTTTTTCCCCGGGGACACCGGGTTACGGCGAGGCTCGGCAAGCGTCCCCAGGGACGGCCGGCATCCTCGGGGCGGGGAGCAGGAGGGTGCAGGCAGCAGGCAGGGCCCCGCTGGTGCAGGCAGCTCAGGTCCCTCCTGTGTTGGCTTTCAGAAGACGAGCCGGTGGGAGGAGAGGAAGAGGAGATGCCGACCTTCAGCTACCTACCGAGCGGTAAGGACGCCCTGCGGGGTGGGCAGGGGGTGCGGCAGGGCCTGATCCTTTCCTCTCTGCGCTCAGGCAGGGCACGGACCAGCTGCAGCCGGTGCCAGAAGAACCTCTCCCTCCAGACGGCCGTCAAAGTCCTCTACGTCTTCTCCATCCTCCTCATCGTGGCCGTGACTGTCCTGGCTGCCTTGGGTGAGCACGGGCAGGGTTGGGAGGTCCGGCTCCTGCCTTCTCTCCTGCCTTCCCTCCTGCCCTCCTCGGGGGTACCGGGGCTCCCCCAAAGCACCTTCAGCGCCCAGGCATGGAGAGGAGCATCCAGCTCCCCCTGACCTGCCCCTGGGATGCAGGTGGGACCCTGTGCGTGATGCCACCTCGCCTGCGGATGGCTTTACCCCCACGGGGACCTCAGGAACCACCCTGGAGTCCGGAGGTTGCCACCCCGTCATCTCCACGGGCGAGAAATAGCCTCCCAGGCTCAGCAGGGGGACGGCGTGCTCCCCGGGGCCGGACCCCTGGAGATGCTCTGTAGCCCTTAGCCAAGCCCCGAACCCAAAGGCCCCTTGGGACACCCACCCTGAGGAGCCAGCACCCACCCAGCCTGGCTCTTCAAGCCCTGGCCACCCTCCTTGCCAGGGAACAAGCTGGGAGGAAAGGTGTGGAGGACGACCACGTCCCGGCGCCTGCTCACCTCCCCTGACCCTGCACCGTTCCTCCGCAGTGTTCAAGAAAGTCGACTCCATCTCCAACGACATCAGCTCAACCCAGACCTATTACGAGAAGAAGATCGTATCCATCCAGGAGGACCTCCAGGGGCTGGGTGAGTGGCTTGCACCTGGACCTGGAGGTCTTCTCCAGGCTTTGGCACTACGTGTCCCTGAAGCATCTCCACTTTTCAGGTCCTGGGGCTCCCCTGGAGCCAAACCCCCACTTATCTCCCAGGGTTTTGAGGAGGGACAACTGTACGACCCCGAGGGTGGGGTTGGGGTTTTGGGGAACTTGCTGCACAGAGGTGGCAGGAGAAGGACGAGGGCAGGAGCTGGTGCAGGCTGGCGGCATCAAGGCTGTCCCAGCCATGGCTTTGTGGTGCCCATCTCCAGGGTCTGCAGGGACGGACCATGGCGAGGTCCATCCTCCCCTCTGGTCCTCAGCGGGAGGGTCTCCAGGCCCCGTGAGGGACGGGGTCGGGTAACAGACCCCTCTGCCCTTCGTTCAGATGAGAAGACCTCGGGGAACTGCTCCCTGTGCCACGAGACGGGACAGCTGGGCCAGGAGATCACCAAGCTGCAGGGCGAGCTGGAGGAGATCCAGAAGATGCTTTTGGTTCAAGAAATCCTGCTTGACCGGACCTCCCAGACCCACGACCAGCTCTCGTCCACCAGCAACAAGATCACCAACGAGGTGGACAACTGCTCCTTCTCCATCCGGCAGGTCAATGAAAGCTTGGGGCAGTTCCTGGCCCAGGTTGGGGGCTGGCAGGTGGTCACCTCCCAGCTGGACAACTCTCTCAAGGGCTTGGCCCAGGAGCGCTACGATGTCCGAGCAGCCATGCAGCAGATGAATTTCACCCTGGGGCAAACCTCCGAGTGGATCCAGGTCATCCAGAGGAAGACGGACGAGGAGACGCTGACGCTGCAGAAGATCGTCACCGAGTGGCAGAACTACACCCGCCTCTTCGGCGGGCTGCGGGCCACCTCCTCCAAGACCAGCGAGCTGGTGAAGAGCATCCAAGGCAGCGTCGGTGCCGTGGCTCGGCAGGTCGGCCAGAACTCGGAGAGCATGCACGACCTGGTGCTGCAGGTGATGGGGCTGCAGCTGCAGCTGGACAACATCTCCTCCTTCCTGGATGACCACGAGGAGAACATGAACGACTTGCGCTACCACAACAGGTACACGCAGAACCGCACGGCCGAGCGCTTCGAGACCCTGGAAGGACGCATGACCTCCCACGAGATCGAGATCAGCACCATCTTCGCCAACATCAATGCCACCGACAGCCACGTCCACAGCATGCTGCGCTACCTGGATGACGTGCGGCTCTCCTGCACCCTGGGCTTCCACACCCACGCCGAGGAGCTCTACTACCTGAACAAATCCCTCAGCCTGGTCCAGGGCACCACGGACCTGCTGCGGGAGCGTTACAGCCTGCTCAGCGCCCGGCTGGACTTTGACATCCGCAACCTCTCCATGATCATGGAGGAGATGAAGGTGGTGGACGTCCGGCATGGGGAGATGCTGAAAAACATCACCGTCTTACGAGGTAAGGGGCGTCCTGGTGGGCACAGCCTAAGCCCTGCCTGGGGTGGGTTGGGGCCGGGCGCGTTGGGTGGGCAATTTTGGGGGTTGTTTCTTCTGCGGCTGAGCATGGTGGGATCTGGGCTCCTTGGGAGCATCCTGCACCGGGGAGGACCCAAACCACCATTGCTGAGGCCAAGGCGGTGTTGGGATGCACACAAAGGCACCCAGACACTTGCCCACGGATGCAGAAGAGTCCTGGGGATGGAGCTGCGTGGACTCAGCTTGCAGAGCTGTCCCTGCGTGGGGGGACAGGGACAGCGGGGAGGTCACCCATGTCCTTCCAGCATGGCTGGCTTGCCTACTGGTGCCAGTCACCCCTCTTGCTGGTCCTGGCAGAGAGGGCATGGCTGCCCCTGGACGAGGGTGCCCAAATCTTCCCCTGGTGGCTCGGGTGGCCTGGGGACATCCCCATCCACCCAGGGGAGCAGCAGGGCTGTCCTGGCTCCACCACCGGCTCCACGGCGCCCAGGGACACCCCGGCAGCTTCCCGCTCCGCCATGGACCACCCAGCCTGGAGCCATACGGCCGCCGCATCGGCATCGTTACTGGGCTGCGCTAATTAGCGAGCCTGGGCCGTGTCCTCCATCTGGTTTTAGGGGGACCCCTGTGGTGGCCCCATGGCCCCGGGCAGTGCCAATTGCTCTTGGAGCCCAGAGCAAGGGCTGCAGGGCTGGGGGAGCCAGGCTCAGCTGATCCCGGTCTTAGCGAGGGCTGCAGGGCTGGGGGAGCCAGGCTCAGCTGATCCTGGTCTTAGCAAGGGCTGCAGGGCTGGGGGAGCCAGGCTCAGCTGATCCCGGTCTTAGCGAGGGCTGCAGGGCTGGGGGAGCCAGGCTCAGCTGATCCTGGTCTTAGCAAGGGCTGCAGGGCTGGGGGAGCCAGGCTCAGCTGATCCCGGTCTTAGCGAGGGCTGCAGGGCTGGGGGAGCCAGGCTCAGCTGATCCTGGTCTTAGTGAGGGCTGCTGGGCTGGGGGAGCCAGGCTCAGCTGATCCTGGTCTTAGCAAGCTCTGCAGGGCTGGGGGAGCCAGGCTCAGCTGATCCCGGTCTTAGCAGGCTCTGCAGGGCTGGGGCACCTCCCTCTCTCCCCGTTTTGGGGTGCTGCCTGCCCCGTGCTTCCTATTCACCCCCTCCTCTCCCCCCAGGTGTGCCGGGCCTCCCGGGCCCCCGCGGCCTCAAGGGCGACGTGGGCGTCAAGGGCCCCCCAGGAAGCCAAGGAGAGAAGGGCGACGCGGGCAGCCTGGGCTCACCGGGCCCCCAGGGACCCCCCGGCCCCCCGGGACCCCCCGGTCCCCAGGGCGAAAGGGGTCCCCTGGGCTTAAAAGGTTTCCCTGGCCTCAAGGGTACCAAGGGCAGCTTCGGGCAATCCGGCTCCCGGGGACAGGGGGGACCCAAGGGGGACCCCGGCCCCCCGGGGCCGGTGGGGGTGCCGGGGCCAGCGGGACCCCCCGGCCTGCAGGGCGAACCGGGGCTCCCCGGGCCCCCCGGGGCCGTGGGCCAGGCCGGCCCCATGGGACCCAAGGGGGACCCCGGTTTGCGAGGCCCCCCGGGGCTGCCGGGCCCCGCGGGCCCCCCAGGACAGTAACCCAGCCTGCTGCCAGCCAGGGCACCGGGGGGTCCCCACCGCCGGCCCCCCAGAGCATCCCCAGCGGGGGCGCGAGGCAGAGCCTCGCAGGACGGGGGGGAGCGGACAGAGGGGTCCCCCCTCCGTGCGAGGGGCCGGGGCCGGACCCCGGCTCTCAGGGATGCTGCCATGGGCTCGGCCGTTCCCGGTCCCAGGGTGGGGGGTCCCCGCGGGAAGGGGTGCAGCTGGTTTGTGCCCTCTCCCCCCACCCTCCGCCACCTCCATCCCCCCCAACCCCGCGCTGTCCCCCCCCCCAATGTACTCCCGGCACAATAAAGCTGTATGGGGACAGGCGGCTCCCGCATCGGGGACAGCGGGGTGGGGGGACGGGGGTGCGCCGGGGGAGCACCCACCCCCGAGCTGCTGCTGGTGGCGGGGTGCAAGGGGGGGGGGGGAGCGCGTTGCATGCGTGTGTGCATGAGGGAGCGAGCGTGAGCGTGCGCGTGTGTGCAGAGGCAGGGTGCAGGAGCGTGCACGCAGGTGCTACGCGTGTGCATGAGCGTGCGCGCATGCACGAGTGTGAATGTGCAGGAGTGTGCGCATGCACGAGCGCGAATGTGCAGGAGCATGCACGTGCACGAGTGAGAATGTGCAGGAGTGTGCACGTGCACAAGCACGAATGTGCAGGAGCATGCACGTGCACGAGTGAGAATGCGCAGGAGTGTGCGCATGCACGAGCACGAATGTGCAGGAGCGTGCACGTGCACGAGTGAGAATGTGCAGGAGTGTGCACACGCATGAGTGCGAATGTGCAGGAGCGTGCACGTGCACGCGTGTGTGTGCACGAGTGAGGATGCACGTGCACGTGTAGGCCCGTGCATATAGGCACGCGTGCAGAGGGTGCCCACCGCTGCGTGCCCGCGTGTGCAAGCGTGCCCGTGCGCCATGCGAGGGCCCCTTCCCGGCTCACTGCAGCCGCGCTCCCCCCTGCGGGGACCCCCCGGGCCCCCCGGGCCCTTGGCAATGAGAAACGGGGCTTCCCCCCAAACCACAGCCCCCCCCCGCCGCCCCGGGGGTCGCAGCCGGGCCCCCCCCCACCGCTGGGAAGTCTCGTTGCTGCTCCGCTCCCTGCCTCAGTTTCCCAAACCGGGCTGCGCGGCGAGACGGGCCAGCGGGCTCGAAGGCAACGGTGGCACCTCCTCCGCGAGCCAAACCCGGGGTCCCCAAGGCCCGGCCGTGGGCGGACCCCACCAAAGCAGGGGGTGGGGGGCCGTGGTGCCAAGAGCATCCTGGCGTTGGGGACGACAGCCAGGCCAGCCCCGCCGTCCCCGTCCCCGCCATCCGCCGGGTGCCCCTGCCCGGGGCACGGGGTGCGGCCGGCCCCGCAGTTTATTGCTGTTGGCAAAGCAGTTTCCTGTTTTCAGCGCCGAAAGAGCCCGGGGTTGGTTATTAACCCGCGCCAACACGGCCCCGGCCCCGGTTTGTGGCCGGAGAGGCAGCGGGGGGTACGGGGGGGCTCTGAGCAGGGGGCGGTTGGGGGAGCAGAGACCCGACAACTCGTCACACCGATGGGGCACAGGCTGACGGGTCCCCGGGTTGCTGCTGCTGGGGCTCCGCGGGCCAGGGGAAAGCCCTGAGGTGGCGGAGCCTCGGCCGTGGCCACCACCGCTCCGTGCCTCAGTTTCCCCCAACTAGGCAGGACCCGGGCACGCTGTAACCTCCTCGCCCCTTCCCGAACCCCTGCGTCGGCGGAAAGCCGGAGCACATCTGGAGCAGCCTTAGCGTAATATCGGGCAGCGGCGGTGCCAGCGTTTGCGGACGGGGGGCCGCCTCCTCCGCCCGGCCTGCAAAAAAATGTGCAAGGGCAGGGTTTCCCCCCGCGCCGGCACCGGCCAGAGCTGCGCTTTCCGGGCGGTGGCGAGGGTGGGCGATAGGATTTCAGAGCTGGGAGCAAAAGGATTAATAAATAAACGAGGAGCGGAGGCGGGAAAGGGCCGGGCGGGAAGTGCTGACGGCAGCTGGGAGCGCTCGCCGTCCAGGGGTTGTTCTTGGCGGCTGCTGGCCGGTGGGGTGGGCACGGAGGGGAGCGGGGCGGTCGGGGCTGCAGGGCCTCCCGCCATCCCGGACCTTCCCCACGGGTTGTCCTGAAGTGTCGTGGAAGGATGGCGTGGATCCGGCACCTCCTGGCCTGGGCAGCCATGCGCTGGTGCTGGGGACATGCAGCCCACAGGCAGCCATGCGCTGGGTGTTTGGGGACGTGTGGCCTCAAGGCAGCGATGCACGAGGTTCCCAGGGACACAAAAGCCCACGGGCAGCCATGCACAGGGTGCTGGGGACACAAAACCCCATGGATATCGAGGCACAGGGTGCGTGGGGACATGTGGCCCCGCAGGCAGCCATGCAGTGGGTGCTCAGGGACACATAACCCCACGGGCAGCGACGCACAGGGTGCTGGGGACACACAACCCCATGGGCTGCCATGCACAGGGTGCTGGGGACATGTGGCCCCATGGACATCGATGCACAGGGTGCTGGGGACATGCAACCCCGTGGGCTGCCAGGCACAGGGTGTCTGGGGACAAGTGGCCCAAGGGCAGTGATGGACAGGGTGCTGGGGACATGCAGCCCATGAGCAGCCATGCACAGGGTGTCTGGGGACAAGTGGCCCTAAGGCAGCCATGCACAGGGTGCTGGGGACATGCAGCCCCATGAAAATGATAAACAGGGTGCTGGGGACACACGGCCCCATGGCAGCCACGCACGGGGTGCTGGGGGACACGCAGTCCCTTGGACATGGATACACAGGGTGCTGGGGACACATGGCCCCGTGGTGGCCATGCACAGGGTGCTGGGGACATGTGGCCCCATGGCGGCCATGCACAGGGTGCTGGGGACATGTGGCCCCACGGCGGCCATGCACAGGGTGCTGGGGGACACGCAGTCCCTTGGACGTGGATACACAGGGTGCTGGGGACACACGGCCCCGTGGCGGCCATGCACAGGGTGCCTGGGGACACGCAGCCCACGGGCAGGGACGCAGGGGACATCGCCCATCGCTACACGCCGGAGGACACCGGGCGGGCGCCGCAGCCAAGCACAACAGTTTGCAGCTGCAGGGCCGCGGGTGTTGCCGACGGCAGCGCAGCTCAGGACCGGCGTTCGGGTCGCCAACACCCGCGTCCTGTGAAAGGGCCCATTGATGGCGGGGAGGAGGGAGGCCCGGCGGCGGCGAGTCTGCGGGGCGAGGCGGGGTCCCCCCAGCTCCTCGCCCCCCGCGGGGACCTCCCGGGCTCCTGGCTTCTCCCCTGCCTCTGCCAGGAACAGCTGGGAGGGGGATGAAAACCAGTCGCCGCAGCGTGCCTCAGTTTCCCCGTCAGCCCCGGGGTGCTTTAACCCTCCCGTGCCCCGGGCCAGCTGGCACACCAGGTCCCTAAAGAGGTGGGACGCAGGGGAGAGTTTGGGGTGGCGTTAGCTGGATCACCCTGGGTTCAGGGGGGCAGGACACGAGCAGCAAGAGGAGGCAAAGCCCACCATCCTCCTCCTCCTCCCAGCGAGGAACAGGGGGCTGACGAGGGCCCGGACCCCCTCGCCCTCCCCAGCCCGAACCCTCGGGACGCAGAGGGAAGGGGGTAGGTGCTGGGAAGCACCTAAGATAATAGTTAAAGTGTTAATTTGGGACTTGCCCTTGTAGCAGGGTAGGTTTTTTCTCCTGTAATAATTCAGCAATTCTCTGACGAGACCGTTAAGATTTCAGGCTTCCCTTCGGCCTATCCCCCCCCAAAATCCCCCCCCGCACCAGGAGACACCCTCGCTTTGCGCCGGGGAGAAGCACGGCCAGGGGCAGAGGGGCTCTTCCCCCAGCTCCCACCCTGACGACGCTGCTGGGGAGTCTGCAGCACCCAGCGATGCACCCCAAAACCAGATTTTGGTAGATTTTTGCTGTCCCCCCTCAGCACGGCCACGCTCTGCAGGGCTTTCTGCTGCCCAAGGGGACCCCCACAGACCCCCACAGCTCTGCTCCTTCTCGAGGCACGAGCACACCAGGTGATTCCCCCCTAGCAGCACGTTTCACCAGCATGGTACGAATTTAATCGTGAGATATATACAGGGGCTGCAAGGATTATCGTGACCGTTTCATACAGACTCATCCGTGAAACCTTACAGAGCGCTCAGGCAGGAGCTCTGGCCTGGACAGGCAGAGACGCTGCGCAAAACTCAACTCTTCTGCACCAACTTCTCCCTCCAGAGAAGGTTTCCAAGGAACAGCCCAGGAATCAAATGTAATTTAAAGGAAAATAGACCGTGGGGCTATTCTCACGCTGTGCTAAAGGCACACACCACGGCCCGTGGTCAAGTGGGCTGCACCCACAGCCGAGCTCCGTCTTCAGCGTCTGTAGCTCGGTATTTAACGAGGAGCCGCCGGATTTACCGCCAGCAAGGGCCGGGGAGGGCTGCAAAGCAGCTGCGAGCTTGTCCAAATTTACACCCCCCCGCTCGCAGAGGGATCCCCCAGCTTTGCCGACCGTCGCCAGCGCGAAGAGTTACGCGGTCGGCAGCGTCGCGTTCGTTCGCGCAGCAGCGAGGCCGAGCAAACGGCGACCGTTTCTGAGACGCTCCGCTGCCAGGACAGCAGTGAGACAGCACGATTTGTTTCCTTTTCTTTAAATCTCGTTGGATTAAAAGCTACACCAACCCCTTCCCTAGAATAAATATCATTGTCTTTATAGAGCTGAAAGTCAATTCTGCTTCCTTCCACCCACGTCCCTGAAAAAAAAGAGAGATGTATGTGCAGACATACAGATCTTCTCCCTTCGGAAGTTGTCCGTGGCACAGCGCTGGTCAGGCTGCCGGGAGAACCAAGCAGGTTCTGAAGAAATGGAGTCAAGAGTTCACTTTTTTGGGGTTTTTTTTGGCATTCTTAGCGATGGTGACATATTAAGACATCCCAAACCACTTCATGATTGAGAAAGGAGAGAGACTTTATTTACATAAAGTCATCTGAATCGTTGCCATCCTGTGGGAAGAAAGACAAATCAGGATCATTAACAGGGAAACCGGTGAAACGCTGCATTCAGCGGGATTTCAGAATTGCCGTTTCTTCTGGTTTCCTGCCCTTGCGGTACAAACACCACGAAATCAGACCAAACGGACGCACAACAGCAGCTCTGGGGCGGGAAGAGCCCCGAGCGAGGCTCTGGGCTGTGAAAGAGCCGTGGCTCTTTGCTGTCCCCGCCATGTGTCACCTCCCTGAAACTGCCGCCCGTCTGCTGCGACCCGGGAGGAACCAGAGAGCGGGCTCTCACCAGCAGCTTCGGGGACCGTCCCCGTGTCACAACCTGAGCTTCTCTGCGACTCGGGGGAAGGAAAAGCAGGCTGGCATCGCGTGGGGTCAGGCGGTGAGAGGAGGAGACCCCCCGCACAGCATTTCCACCGCCCCTCTCCCTGGCAAGCGTCACGAACCGGGCACAGCCCGCTTGTGCGCGTCGGGAGACGCTCAGACTTCAACCCAGTTCGAGTTTCAAAGAGGGGAAAATCAACAATTCTTGAAAACTACACACTCCTCTGAAGAGTTGGTCAGGGAGCAGGATGCAAAAGGTGGATTTTAAACTGCGGGCCACTCAGGAGCTCCGAGATCGGTTTGCCCAGGGTCCCACCGAGGAGGACGCTGCAGAGGCGCCAGACCTCAGGCAAAGCGCGGGTGCATCCAGTGCACGTCGGGACCTCTTCTGAACTTCAGCCCCCAGCCCTCTTGCGATCCGCCTCCCCCCTTCCCTCCCGCGGGCCTGCGCTCCTCGCCGCTTTGGCTCCTTTTCCGCCGTCAGACTGCAGCCACGTTACACAGCTCCGGTCCCCGGGCTGACGTGCTTGCTCTCTGCAAGCACATCCCTTCAAGCTCCCTCTTCTGCCCCTCAGCACCTACATTCATCCCTCCCCGCACCGTTGCCCGTACGCATCCAGTTTCTTATTAAAAATGTGCGTTTTCCCCCTTCCTTGAAGGAACAAGGTGGCATATGCAGGTCACGGTTGCCATTTGGGAGATCTCCTCTGCTCACGAGCCAGCTTGTGCCCAAACAAGGAGATGAAAGCTCTAGCTGTTCCTTCGCCGGGGTGGGACGGGGACCGGGGGGACTTTGCACCCATTTCCAGCAGCACAGGCTCCACCCGGCTGACACACAAGCGATAGGGCGCTCTCCGAAAGCGGAGGAAAGCGGCAATGTCCTTCACCGAGAAGGGGGGGACGGAGATGCGCTCCGTCACGCAGGAGTCACCAAAACCCGACTGCAATGCGGGAGCTGCACCGTCACGATCCCGCATTGAATTTCAGCCGTCTCGGAAAGGTTTCTGTGGGCATCGGCCGGTTCTTACCTGATTGGAGGACATGTTCTCAGCCTTCATTAACGACGAGTAGCTCCTGAAAGGGAAATGACATTATCTTGCATGATACGTTTTCAAAACCCCCCAACAGAGAGGCGTTTTGATAACACAGGACCAAGTACCAGAAAAACACATTTTTTTTTCCTTTCTGAACTCAGGCAAGCTAGAGAAGTGTTTGCTTATCTCATACTCTTCGCCTAATTAAAACAAGCGGAGAAAGGCCAGGCGCTACGCAGGCTGCTTCTCCATAGCTTTCTTCAGGAGCTAGGTCGTCCCAGGAGGCAGAAAATCCTTTGCTTTGGGGGACGGCCAAGAGGCAGCCCTGGGGCAAGGTTAAATAAGCAGGCAGGCCCCTGACTCCGTAGCACACACGGGGCCTGCTGCTGACTCCTCTTCACTCGAGCCTGCTTCTCTAAGCCCTCTTTTCTGAGCTCTCCGTGTCTTGAATCACTCGGAAAATCCCAGAGATTTTCAAATTCAGGTTTCACTGTCATTTACAGATAAACACGACTTACTAAAGCTTAAAAGCGAGCTTTTGGGGCCAGCCAGCGGATTCATCCCGTCCTAAGGAACAAGCTCACAGGTGCTGCGGCTCTGCCAGCAAGGTCGCTATGACATTTCGAAACACCATGCCTCGTTCTGCGTTTAAAGGAGCGTGCGACTGAGGATTCACACGTGTTTTAGTTCACATCGGCGATGCAAGAGGAAGCCGAGGAACCCTAGCGAAGGCTCAGCGCTGTCCGAGGCTCGCGCAAAGCTGGAAGCGGCTGCTTCCACCCCAATGACAGCCAAGCGCCTCGCCCAATTTCACCCAAGTTGGGGACGGGTTTGAAAAGACACGGTCCTTTCTTTTAACAATGGTTTAACGTCCAGGTTTCTTTTAGGAGAAACGGGGAAAATGCATTTATTCTAAAGACAAAGGAAATCAGCGGGCCGTGCAGACGGCTGTGCCAGAGCAGGTCAGCTGAACGCTGCGTAACGCCGGGCTGGCTATTAAACAGAAACTGCTGACCCATGACTCCCTCCCAGCGCCGAGGAAAACTGCAGAACGTTAGAAGTTGGCACTACAATTTATTACTTACCTAAGTTCTTCCAGCTCTTTCTTCTTCTTCATCTCTTCCTTTTCCTTCCGCTTCATCTCTTGGATCTGGGCTTTTTTCTCGTTTCTCTCCTCTCTGTCCCGGGCTTCCTTCTCAGCAGCCAGGTCTGGGAAGCGCTCCACTTTTGTCTTCTCTAGCCGGTTCAGGATCTCATTCACCTTCTTCTCCACCGTCAGCATTTTCACCTTTGGAGTGCAAAGAACTGTGATCCTTATAAAAAAATACTTTGATTCTGGCACTTTCTCAACGGAAAGAAAACACCCTATTTCCACTTTACACATGGCTGAATCCCACAAAACCAGATGCTAAGGAAAATCACTGCCACCGGGGCCTATTCAGCAGGTTGTGTAACAGCAAAAAGAGGCCCACTCCCAACACTCAGCAGCACATAGCTAATAAGCGTAAGCATTGCTAAGTACATAAAAGCATTACTAATTTCGTTTCTTGGCACATGCCTCAACAAAGAGGCCAAGAGACGGGAACCGGTCTCTGCCCGTTCCTGAAGAGGTGGCGGGAGGTCTCCGCAGACGGTTTTGGGAAGAGAAGCTCATGTGCTGCTTGTTGACTGCAGGGTTTTTAGCATTTCTTGCCCTGGTACAGACCTGTTTTAGTCAAAGAACTGCATCTCTAGAGAGCCTTCTCTCCCAGCAGCCAAGCTACTTCACCAAAATTTAAGCATAACACTGTCTGGGGACACTAGGCCCGGCTTGGGAATAGCTTAGTGCACCGGCTTGACCCTACGCCGAAGCTACGCAGCTCTGCCTTTTAACAGATTTAACAAATTTGGAGGCAGCAGCAGGGTGAGACAGCTCTCCGAGCAGAGACACTGAAGCGAACACCGGGACAGACATCTCCAGGGCCCCCCGCAGCCCTCCTTTGTGCAGCAAGTTCAAGTCCTGAGCCCTTCCAGACGAGTGACGACGCTACTGCCCGTGAGCTGACCTAAAACGACTGCTCATACGCAGGCCCTTCAGCTGCAGTCAGAGATGATTTCAGCGGAGATAAATTCAAGCGAGTAGCGCAGACTGACACGTGACACCACTTGGCATCAGCGAAGACTCGTCAGCTACACCGTGCTGCAGTTTGGAAACAGGCGCCGTACAGGCTACGCTCTGCTACGGGCCGACGCTCCACCACGGTGGTGTTCAGGCGAGTCCAAACACGCCCCTGGGATCTCTCTTACGCCTCAGGAGGGGATGATTGATTCCCTGGCTTTAGGGAACGCTGAGGACAATCCACCCAGCTCCTAAGATGGAAACGTTACAGTCTGCCACCAGGCCACCGTCACTGGCTCGCAGCAAACACTTACATCCTTCTGCCTGTGGAAGCCGATCTGCCCCACATCCATATCCGCAGTCTTCTTCAGGTTAGTCCACGGCGTGTACACCACGTTGACGTTGTTCATCTTGCAACCTAGGAAGAAAGGAGGGAAACGTTTCAATTCTCTCCCCGCTGAAAGAGGTCCTAAAGTCTTCCACGCGCATGGCGACCGGCAGTTATTCTTGTCACAAACATTGCTAGCGAGGCAAGAAAGAAGAAAACGGAGAAGTCCTTCCAGTGTTACAGTGAAACGGAAGAACACCACAACATCGCTTTCTGCAGTAACACGAGCGCTGCAGCAGTGTTAACGAACTCCAGATGGAGACCGTCTTTGCCAGAAGAGCGATTGCTATGGAAGGGGGCCCCAAGGTGGTGTTAGAGAAGAGGCTGCGAGGCCTCCTTGGCTCAGACAGCGATACGGAGGCACAAACGGGAATTTCGGAGATTTAAAATTCCTATTTACGAAAATACAGCAGGCAGCCCCAGCAGCTGCAAGCGACATCTGCTTGCCGTAAGACCCGCAGGCACGGGCTTAACAGAAAGCCCCACAGCAGAAACACCACAAATGTTTTGATCCAAAAAACACAGGCTCGTGCGGACCAGAAACGCTGGCCACAAGCAGCTCCCAGCGATCCCCCGGGCAGCGGTATTACCTTGAATGCTGTTCGCCTTCACTAGATGGGCACAGTCGATCAAAACTTCTTTAGGAATGTCATCCACCGTCTGCCCCTGTGACAGAGTGAGGCAACGTCAGCGGCTGGCGGTGGGGGGCTGTAGGGACCGATGAGCACGGGAAGATCCACCCCGGCCGGGATGCTCTGCAAACCCACCCAGGACCTCTACACTCCACATTTTACAAGACTGGAATCTTCCGGGGCGTTTGTAAGCAGAGGCTTGAAGCACCGCAAGCGATTTGCACCCTGCTTTCTCAAAGGTATTCTCCCCGTTTTAGCGAGGTTCCCAGGCTCACACTTGGTGTTCAAGCCAGAAACCAATCGTTCTCTGTTGGGCCACGTTGAACTTCCCGCTCCTCCCCACGTTATTCGGTAACGGGGGCTGTAAATTCAGCCTCCCCACGCTGGCGGTGACCTGCACCCTTAGGGAGCCCTGCAGACTCTGCACGTGAGCAAAGACGGCCTCGCGCGCAGGAATCGCTGCAGAACGGGCGCGCGCAGTTCTTACACGGGCGAATATCGACATTTTAAAATATACATGTGAGAGGATTACCTTGTGTAACCGAAGGTACACGTGCGCGGAAGACAGTTTATCCACATGAAACCTACAGAATAAAAAAAGCACATTTAACAGAGGGTAAGAGATGGCGATCTGTTCTGAAAGATTTACTTCCTGACAAGTGCCAAAACAGCCACTCCATGGACACCAAAAGTATAGAAATGTTCATGATATACACGTTTAAAAGCAGGCAAGGGAGTCAGAGCCTATCCTTCCAGAAACATCAGCCCTCTCCATGGGAGACTGAAAAAATAAAACCCCTTTCCCCCTCCCTGTTTTGCTTTTAAATGCCATACAACACACAGGCAACACTCGGGACGAGCCTACGCATGCATGTTTTGGGCTGCCTATTTATTCTTAAGAGAAACAGCGAACCCGTGGACTCTGCAGCAGGCACGGCCAGTTACACCACTTATGTGACCGGTCTCAAGCTCACAGAGCAAAATCAAAAATCCCAGTTCCTCAGTGGTCAGCAGAATGGGCCACGGAGTTCCAACAGCAGGAACAGGCGACGCCGTCTGGGAAGCGCACTGGATCTACTGGTTTCAGTGGGTACTGGTCCCGACAGCAAGTGAACACCAGTTCTGCGTTCGCTTCATCCACTGCCTCCAAGATTTCCTAAGCCTCGATGGCCCCCCCAGCCCTCTCCCCGCCAGCCTGAAGAGTGCTCTCCGCTCCAGCCCCTCCTTACAGCACGGCTGTCCACCTCCTCGATGGCTCCAGCCGCCCCTCTCCAGACCCTCTCTAACTTGACTGCGTTTTTACCATGATCACCTATTTTTTAAGCCTCTGTCCTGATCAACACTCACTCCAACCCTGCAAACTTCCAAGGATGGAAGGGAGGAACTGATCTCGCGTCACCTCCCAACCTTTCTTTACGCCGTTTTCTTTTTAACATAACGGGACTTTGTCCTTCCTGCTGCAAGACAGAAAACCCTCAAGCACCAACATAGGAACTCCCACTTGTACCTCCTGAGCCCCCTACCCCAATTCCACCGGACCCCTCGTAAGCAGAACTAAGCCTCAAAGGTGCCAGACACTGTTAGGACAACAATTCCCAGGAGGCCTCCGCAAGGGGACCTACGGTATTTTGTTGGGATGGCACCAGGATACGAAAAAAACAACATGGAAGATGCCGGTGTGAGCTACAAGATAGGAAAGAGATGGGGAAAGGCGACTTTCGTGGTTCAGGCAATTTGAGGACAGATCTCAAGGTCACCCCTAAACAACAGTATAGACATACCTTAAATTACGTAGCGATAGGACAAAGACGAGACAGAAAATGAATGTGATACTGCTACAACAAAGTGTTACTCAGCTGAAGTACAATCTCTTCTGCTAGAAAAGAAAAAAATATTCCCTTGCCAGTTAGCTGACTGCTGACAAAACGTCCTCCGCGGAGCGCGTTAGCTACCGCCTATTCAACACCTCAGCTCGTCCTGGGAAAGGCCACCTTGGAGAGGGAGAAGGAGCACAAGCCACGCGGTGATTCTTGCTAGAAACTGTGAGCGAAGGAGAGGGCAGCAACTCCGATACGTCTGGTCTGTGCGATAGCGCCTGAAAGCGAGCGAACTCCTTCATACGCATCTCAAACCTTATCGGTCTGGAAAATTTATGGACTAACCCAGCCGGCAAAGATGCCACCGACTGCTGCTAACAGGATTGGGAACGTCCCTTCTCTTGGATTTCTCTGCTGATGAGATCTTACGAGCCAAAACCAACCCAGGAAAGTCAGAGCGCTTCCTTTTGCCCGCCTGGCCGCAGCTCTAGTGGGTCTGCTTAGGGCAGACACAGCTTTCACCCGGCGGGAATCAAAATGCCAAACTCCTCTGCTCCTGCTCACCGACTCCAGCTCCTGAGACAGCGACAGCTGGTTTAGGGGACAGAAACCACAGGCAGAGCAAAAGGCACTGGGAGACAACAGACAGGATTTTCTAGGCACAGCATTTACTGTTGCTCAAAAAACTTCTGGCTCCATCCCCAAGCCTCAACTGTGCTCCGTGATTTCACACGTTTGTGCCCCGCTCCCCTTGTCTGTCGGTCTTTTGGTTTCGCTTCTCCGTGCGCGGGGATACCCAGGAGCTGCCGCTCTTTGCTTGACTCAGGAGATGCTCTCTTAGAAACATCAAGCTGCCCTTCTTGGTTAACTCTGCCCGTTTCCCAAGCACGCTAAGAGCAACAGCAAGCTAGCACCTCTATTTGGAAACACAAATATCCGTGTACGGAGTTATTGCTACTCCAGCAGCTCCAGGCACAGATAAACCCCAAAACGCTTCCCAAAGGGGCCAGCTCTGCCAACGAACACGGCGAGTTTCAGTACCTACCAGATATCTTCAGGCCAGCCGTGCTTTATTAGGTCTTCATCTGTAGGAATAAAAGTATTAATGAGCAAAGGCCAGGACTTCATCAACAACAAATCAAACTACCTGACGAGAGCGGGAACCCGCCGCCGTCGGTCAGGCGCCGCAGGGCGACCGGGCAGAAAAGGGCTTTAACGCCGCAGCTGCCTGCTCGCAGCTAGGGCGGAAACAGGTATGGCAGGAACGCCTCCACCACCTAATTTTGAAATTTTTAGGTGAAAATATGTTTCTTCAAATATCAGTCTACTGGGGGGAAGACTTCCAGGGCAAGTCTTCCAAACAGCCACGCTAACGCTTTTCCCTTGGAGTGAGACGCCCGGGTTCACATCAGCTCCTGCCGTGGAAAGAGGAGGCGCAGCAGGACCGTAACCTTCACCGTGAGGGAAAGGACGGGCACGGGAAACCTACGGAGCACGAAAGCGCACCGGAGAGGGGAAAAATACAGACGGAGCAGGGAAAAGGAAGGCCGATCTGCAAAAAGGTATCAGACACAACCCGAAAACCCATATTTTTCTCTAGACAGGTTTCTTTTTTTCAGTTAATTTGATTTTCACTTGTATTTGACAGCAGTTACTCTGCCTAGAAGATTTACAAAATTTATTTATCCTAACTAAAAGTAACACAGTGGATTACAGAGGGGTAAGTCAGAATCACTTGCGAGGGTAGACAAGTTTTCAGAGTATTTCAAGTTAACACATACAAAGACATCCTTTCAAAATGACCTTAAATCCCCACAAATCTAAATCCAATCCGTTAGGCATCATTACATTGACGTACTTACTTTCGTACTTATCTTTTCCCATGTAAATGGTGTAAACGGAAGGAACAACTGAGGGATAGAAAGAGGAAAACAAATTAAAAGGGGTTTGGACAAATTGTGCAAGGAATGACAAACACAGCAGTCTCGGTCACAGAAATTAGAAGGAAAACGGCTCATTCCACCCATCCCACTCCCCTCCTGGGGACCAAAGGAAGATTGTTTTGCATTTCTTCCAGATTTTGTCCCGAACGCTTCAAAGGACTTTGGAAAGTGGCGTTTCCGCTGCTTTCCACGGAAGATTATCCAGCAAGGAACAGCCTTCTGGGCAAAACACCCTCAACATCCAGGTGGTTCCGATTGTATCTGTGTAATTGTATAATCTGTCCAATTAAGCACACGTCTGCGAGCCAGAGAAGCTGAAATCGTATTTACGGTCTGGGATTAACTCTCTGTGTGGCCTGGAGTGAAGCAGCTCATCTGCCTGGCCCGTTCTTCCCCAAAGTACCAGAAGCCCGATGTGAAGCTTCCCCAGGCAGCCTGGGAGGATGAAAATCCAACAGAAAGGCTGAGGTTGCATAAACAGCAGTTGGTGACTTGTTTGTCTCATCTGTGCCTTTTTGGGGCACTCAAAACAACGTCCTTCTCTTCTTTAGGGCTCGTTCCGTCACGCAGTAAAGACGCTGCCAGTTCTGGGGAACCAAACGAGCGTCCCTTCGGCATCTGGACCAAAAGTTGGCGCAGCTGGGAGCCGGGCACGGAGCAGGAAGAGGGTGCTACAGTCGGGGAAGTCCTGTTGGAGA
Source organism: Platalea leucorodia (assembly GCF_965183815.1). Classification (NCBI taxonomy): domain Eukaryota; kingdom Metazoa; phylum Chordata; class Aves; order Pelecaniformes; family Threskiornithidae; genus Platalea; species Platalea leucorodia. The sequence goes on along the minus strand of NC_138825.1, from coordinate 127,017,252 downwards.
AACCACTGAGCAACCTGCTTAAAAACCCCAAAACGCTCCGTTATAGTACGTGGCAGGAGGGAAATCCCAATTTCACAGCGACGCTATCTACCAGTTCGTCGCGTTTCTAGCTTCTACAGCTTTTAACAATGATGATGTGAATGAGCAAATGCTGCAGCCATAGCTGCGAGCCTCAGCGCTGCGCTGAAATTCAGCTGCTCTTCACGAGGACCTACAGCACCCGCACGCTGCAGCGACACAGCTTTGGATTTCTCGTACGCCGCTGCAGAACAAACAGAATTCACAGCGGGATTTCGAAAGTCGCTCACCGACAGCGTGCAAATTAAAGACTGAGAGCAAACAAATGAAGCGCAGGTGACCAAATCTGCCTCCCAAAAGCATCCTTGGAAAATGCGATGTCTAATCTCATATTTTCAAAGCCGCTAAAATAGTAGACGCGCTTCGCTTATGTGCTACAACTCTGGCAGTGAAATGACTCGGATCCCAAACTGCTTACTGACCCAGTCCTTTCTCAGGGTACTTTTATTAGAAATCCAACATCACTAGCACAAAGCCCAGGTGACGCTTTCCAATTTAGTAATGAGGTAATAAGAAATGGAAATTGAAAAATATGAAAGGATTATACGCCTGCGGGAGTTAAAGATTGGGAAAAAAGTCCACCCTGGACACATAGGAAGGAGAGCGCAGAGAACGTGAGACCATCGTGACTGCAGGCACTTCCCGTAAGCGTAAAATTAAAGGCTCAAAAGTAAAGTCGTATTAGTGATGGTTCTGTGAAAATGAAGCCCATCCTGCCAAAAGAGCAGGGGAACGCTAACACAACCAAGCAGATTCCTTCCAACCCATACGATTTAAGACACACCAGTAACAGCACAACACATTGTAGGCAAACTGCAACAGCCTCAATGCTGTAGTCCTCTCCCTGGCAGCAAAATTGATTATACCGTGTCAGAAACCCTCTGCAGAACGATCATTTAAAACCAAAGGAGATTGTTCACATCGTTAGCAGAGTTAACTGCAGCTTCTCTGCTCCTAGCACCCCCCAAGTCACCCTACCTATGTCTGCCAGGCACTGATCAGGCACTTTTCTCCCCCAAAAAAGGCCCACGTCCAGGAAAGTCTCCAAACTTCTCACTAGCGGCTTATCGGCAGAAAATGTTTTCATCCGAGCGTCAGGGTAAGTGATCAACACAGCCAGGGTATCTGTTCAGTGTGTGTATAAAGGGCCTGGCTTTCCACAGCACAGGAAAAAAAGGTTTTAAACACATCCCAGGAAGAAATGTATTTAAGAAACATTCACAAGACTGTTAAGTCCAAGGAAAATCAAGCAGCCAGACACTCGAATCCTTCGCGTTAAGGAACTTCATCTCTAGAACTGAGGAAAACAATGCTATAAAACTCTGGCTTGTGGATACAGTGGGCAAGGGGTAAAAACCACACTGAAACTTTCACAAGCAGGTGACAGAGGGGGGAAATGACCGTGGGCAAAGCAAAAAGGGGGCAGGAACAAGCGCTGGGACGAGAGGGAACGGCCTCAAGCTGCGCCAGGGCAGGGTTGGGTTGGGTATTGGGAAAAACTTCTTCCCCCAAAGGGCTGTCAGGGCCTGGCCCAGGCTGCCCAGGGCAGGGGCTGAGTCCCCATCCCTGGGGGGATTTAAAAGCCGGGGAGATGTGGTGCTGAGGGACATGGGTTAGTGGTGGGCTTGGCAGTGCTGGGTTAACGGTTGGACTCGATGATCTTAAGAGTCTTTTCCAACCTTAACGATTCTGTGATTGTAAGGAATATTCCTGTACTGTCCTCCATATCATCAGCCTCGGATGCATCACACCACAGATTTCTGATGCTTCAGAAGCAGCTAACCTTTTCATGTGGGCAAGCAGAAGAGGTCTATCTATACTGAAGGAAAAATAACGAGACAATTTAGGTACTACGCCTTCCCTCAAACTTCTGACCGCAGCACGGTTGAGAAAACTTTTCAGAAGCCGCTCCCCGGTACTGCTGTTCACTGCGGGCCGTTGGCAGCCGCTACGGGGAGGCTCCTCAGCCCGGGGAGCCCCTCAGCCCCTGAAATGCCTTCAAGCTGTAGCCGGTTCCTGCCCAAACCGGGTCCTTTACACTCAGCCCAGCCCAGGGGCTGGCAGAAAGGCACGGATAGGGCTAAGGGCGGTGCTCGGAGGGGCAGGAGGACGTGTCCTTACCGGCCGGCCCCGCTCACTGAGGAACCGGGCAGGGGCGCGGCCCAGCGCTCCCCTCACAGCGGCGGGGCCCGGCGGGGCCCGGCGGGGCCCGCCACATCCCCCCCCCGCCCCCTACGGCCTCCAGCCGCTCTCCCCTCACCCGCTCACCGTTGGAGGTGAAGTAAAACACCATGGCGGCGGCAGCTCAGCCCGCCCAGGCCCCGGGCTCCACACGGCCGCCGCCCTCCCGCTCCAGCGGCGCCCGGCGACAACGGCGGCGGAAGGGGGCGGAGCGCACGCGCACGCAGCCCCCCCCCGCATGCGCAGTACGGCGCAGGCGCCCTTCCCCTCCCCGTACGCATGCGCGCACTGCCCGGGCGGTGACGCCAATACAAGCTTTGCGCATGCGCCACCGTCACCCCGGGAGCTTTGAGCATGCGCAGTTCTGCAGCGAGGCCGCGCCGCCCTGTGCGCATGCGCGAAGTTCCGCCAGCCCAGGGCGCTGGGGGGCCGGGGCACACTTTATTTTCTTTAATTTTATTTTTTCTGGCTACGCGTAAATGACTTAGGGCGATGGTAGTACTTCGCAGCCATCCTCGCTGCCGCATCCGGCTCATTTTCGTGCCTCCCGGGCTGCGGGGGTTTTGCTTTTCAGTTGCCAGCGGCCCTCATTTATGGAGGACGCTCTTCACAGCAGGGCCCTGACGGCCCGTTTAGAAGCAGGAGCGCTGCTGGGCACCCCCGTACCCGCCCCCTCAACCCTTGCGAACGCCTCTCCATACGCTAAAACACCCCGCGTCCAGGACTACAACTCCCATCAGCCCTCGCGCGCCCCCCCCAGCGCGGAGGCGGCTCTGCGCTCGCAAGGCACGCTGGGAGTCGGAGTCTCTCTGGGGGCGTGGTGAGCTCTGCCATCTGATTGGCTGGAAAACGGGTAGGGCGGGTGCAAAGCGGCGCGCCGTAGTTTGGCCAATGGCGATGAAAGACGTGTGAGTGACGCGGCGTTCGGCCAATGGAAAGGAGGAGGGTGAGCGGGCGGGAGAAGGCGCGCGGGTTTGAAGGCGCGGGAGTGTTGATGGCGGAGACGGTGCTGAGGTGAGCGGCCGGGACCGGGGCCTCGGAGGGGGCTCAGGTGCTTGTGGAGGGCAGGGGGTGAGGGTTTGGTGCCGTGTCGAGGCGTAGGGCTTGTGTTAGGGGGAAGGAGGGGTGCGGGTGTCAGGGCCTGGTGCGGTTCCGAGGCGCCTGTGTGGGGCTGAGGGGGGAGTCGCTGGGCCCAGGGCCTGCCCTGGTGCTGGGATGGGGTGTGAGGGCTGTGGGGCTCCGCACTGGGCGTTTGGTGCGGTGCTGAGGTGCACCAGGCCCCACGAACCGATACAGGTGGGGTGGGGGGACAGGAGTGATGCCGGGGGGGTGGGGGGAGCGTGGGGCCAGGCCCTGGCGCCGGGTCTCAGGTGTGGGTAGGGGGCTTCTGGGGGTGTGGGGCGCTTTGGTTAGGTCGTGGGGGGTGGGAGAGGTGTGGGGTGCTGGGGTAAGGGGCTGGTGCCCCAGCAGGGTGCCTGGGGGGTTAGGGTCTGACACGGTACTGAGGTGCAGGGCTGGCTGGGAGCTGGGCTACGGACATTTTGGGAAGGAGTGCAGGTGGCTGGGGCCGGCAGGGAGCCGTCTATGGGGACCCTCAGGTTCCTGGGGCAAGTTATAAGGATTGCTCCCCCCACACCTGCACCTTGGCTCTCCTGCCAACAGCCTCTCCTTGTCTTATCTTCTCCCTTCCAGCTGATATCTTATTTCCCAGGTACCAGGCTTGTTCTTGTTGCCCTGTTTCTCTAAGGCATTGCCTCTTGAAGTTCCCCTCTGCCGGCGCCGCTCTGCGCTGAGGCTGTACAACTCCTGCTGCTGCAGCTACGCAGCTCCTGGCTCGCTCCTCTGCCACCGCTTGCGCCCTTGGTGTTCCTGGGCTTGAGGACAGCTTGTCACATCTGGGCTGTCACCAGTCACCGCCTCCCCAAAACCAGCAACGCGTTAACGCGGGCAGGTTGGGAGGAAATTCCCCCTGCTGGCAGATTATTGAATAAACTATTCTTTGTGGTGTCCTAGCAGTTGATGAATATTTATTATTCGTTCTCCTGGATACAGGATATTTCTTTACTCTGGAGTTTCAGTTGTGAAACGCCACATAACACAAAAGCAGATATTGTACCAGAATTGTCTCAAATTGGAAGAGATGGAACAAACAGTGCTGAGTGTTAAACTGGTTTAAATGGGCACTGTGTTAATGACGGCTAAAAAAGTGTGGTTTATGGCATTTGGGAAGAAGGGAGCTGGGAGAGAAACTAGAATTCTGTTGGGTAAAGAGCTGCCTTGGCTGGAAGGTAAATGCCAGTGTGAAATCCTCCCGGGAATAAACTGACCGTGAATATAGGCAGGAGCAGGCAGTTTTCTAGGAACCATGTCGGTGAGGTCTGGAACGAGCTTTGCCAGAGGAATGTGAGAGATGGAAAGTAAAACTTCTTTCTGAATCATCTGTCTCCGTTTTAGAAAAGAGACTTTAGGATGCGATTGTCCGTGATGACAGAATTGGCCTTGACCTGGAAGATCTCCTCTGTGGGCGCTTGTTTTACGGCTTACGCTCAACTCAAACACAGCTCGGTGTTGCTCTAGTCTCTGTCATGCCTGAACTGCTTCCATTCAGTGTTTTCTTCCCAGTCCCCCACCTTCTCTTCCTTATTAAGTTGTTTTTGTTTAGTTTTGTGTTTTGTTTTTACTGGAAATCTATTTCAAGCTATTAAAAATGCTTTCTTGTAGGTGCTCTGGTGAAGACATGGCAGCTGTTACCCCACGGAAAAGGAGCCGTAGTTCTACGCATACCGATGGGTATGTTAACTTTTCACAGATTTTATTTTTCCCCTAATAAAAACCCCTTAATTGCTGTGCATGGAATAAAATAGACATTTAAAATCCTTGAGAGCTTTTAACGTAAAGTGGAAAAAAGGTGGTTCTGAGACTCAATACCATCAGCCCATGTTTATTATGCAGTGACTTGTCTCATTTTGTGTTGTACCGAGCATCTTGAGAGATTTCAGCTAACGTACAGGGAAACCGAAGCTAAGAGCGATCTTCAGTCTGTAGCGTAGTGCAGGATTAGACGTGAGAAAAAGCCCTTACGCTGAGCAGATACTTTGCAGGCCCGCATTAGTAGGTTGCATTAGTTTGCGTTAGGGTGTTATTATTTTTTTTTTTTCTCTTATTAAAGTGAGGTATCTTGTTTTGGCAGTTACCTCTGTCAAGTGCATATCCCTGTACATGACATTCAGGCACAGACCTAGCCCTGAGTAAGTCAGAAAACCAGGAGAAACCTAAAAACTGATTGTTTCGAAACTTAAGAAATAAACCCCCCGATGTTTGCATTTCTTTGTGGTAAAGCCTCAGTCTCTCCCATTTGGAAAGATACACGTTATAGAAACACTGAGGTCTGCACAAATTATCTGAATAGTCTTCTAGTGCTAATAGAAAAATAGTTCCTTTGTTATGTATACTTAAAAAAATTATAGATTCCCCCCCCCAAATCCCTCCAAAAAAAGTGGAGGATAAGCCACTGGCCATGAAAAAAAAAGCTGAGCTTTAAATCCAAAAGAATAGCTTGTTTCTCATTCTTTCATAACTCTACCCGCCGAACAGATTTTTCTCATGCTTGTCCTGTACTTCCCCCACAAAAATATTTCTGGGGCGGGGGGAGACCAAGCGTGAAGTTTGCTTTCTGACTCGGAAGGACAAATTCCTGAGATAGGGTGTAAATGCTCGCTGAGGAAACGCCTCGCCGCGTCGGGCGCCAAAGATGTTACAACCAGGACCGGCTGAACGTGGCCTTCATGTAAATGTAGTCTCTCCTTTCAGGCGGTAGGTTGAGAAGCTATGAGTGATTTACCGATGAGGTTTTAGATTCTGAGATAGCTGTCGGAGTGAGATTTCAGTGCGTGCCTTTCGGAAACTGCTGTAAAATACCGTGTGATTCCCCCCGGCTTTATCAGTCTTACGCTCAGGGCTGAGGGGTGCACGAGCTTTTTCAGAGGCACAAAGTGAGTTGACAGAGTTGGCCTGAAACAAATAAAACTTTTTTTTTTTCTCCTTAATCATGAATAGCGCTGATCCTGTCAGCAGCGTTCCAGAAAGCAGAATGACTCTTGTTCCCGGGTCCTTTAACAAGTTCAGGCAGGAAAAGAGATTTGCTATTTAAAAACATCATTATGTGGAGAATGGCGAGAGTTTCAGGCCCTTTGTATATTATGTTTTGGTATTTGATAGTTGTATTTGTTCCAGGGCATGCACCAGTACAGGCAACTAAGCTGAGTGAAAATTAGGTTTTATTTAAGTAAAACAGTAATTGAAAAGCTTCAATGGTATACGTGATGTTTTCCTCCATAATTATTTTTACAGATCATCCTTAGCCTTTGAGACTCCCGTGAAAAAAGCGATGATAGGCTTTGCTGAAGGTCTGTCTCCGCTCCAGAAACTGAGAAATCATCGGTTTGCTTCCCAAATAAAATGGTCCTCGAGCTCCAGCGATGAGATGAAGGAAAATGAGGCTGGCCCGGTGAAGCCGGTGCTGTCGAGGAGGCTGGATATTTCACCCCCTCAGGCGGCCAGCGTTCCCGCAGCTGCGCAGACGGAGTCCTCAAGGAAATTATCCCCCAAGACCGCTGCCTCGTACAAGCCCCTCGTGCCTGCGGTGTCTTTTTATAGCAAGGAAAAGCGATACCTTACTCCTCTTGAGAGGAAGCAACTGAACGAGAACCACTCTTTGGGCGAGAGGAACAGGGATGAAAGTCTCCCAGCTGCCAGCAGGACTGAGAAGACGAACGTGAGCAGGAATACAAGCTCGAAGCCAACCAAGCACGCGACCAACTCCAAGCATGGCAAAACTGTCCCCAAAACGCTTAAGAAGGCAAAGGGAGAGCTACCAGCGGGAAAACCCAGTGTGGAGAAAGAGAATGTGAACTGCCTGATTAAAAAGAAGATGGATTCACCCTTCAGAGTCTTAAGCATGACCGTTAAACCGGCCCTGAAACTCCAGATGGGAGCAGCGTTCTTTTCTGCCAGGAAGAAATCGCACTCTAAAAAACCAGTTGTAGATGCTAAGTCTCTCCAGGGTCTCCCCAAATCTCTGCAAGAAAACGATCAGCCCGGACCACCGCCAACTACGAAGTCCGATTCGGCTGATAGAAACAAACTTCTCGAGGCGGGAGGTGCACTGAGGAGTATTTCTGTGCCTCGCAAGAAGGAAAATGAAAACGGGGAGGACTTCACAAACTGTGGGAATCGCGAGAGCGATTCGGCACGTGAAGGAAAAACGTCTCCGCAGCAAAGCGGTTGCGCTTCCAGGTCTGCAGCGGCGGGAGACGGCGACGCAGAGAACGTGGTACGTAGAGGTGTCACCGGGACCCGCGCCGGCGTTCGGGTGATGCGCGCAGAGCTTGCCGAGCAAGCCGCAAGTAACGCGCGCTCCGGTTCTTCGGACGTAGGGTGTTTATTTAGATATATTAGTGGATTTTGCCGAGGAAGACTTTCACAGGTTTATTCCTGCCTTATGAAGGTGTAAAACCGTGGCAAACTTTCAGGAAATTCTTGTCAGCATCCCTCTGGGTTGCAGTGAAATATTCCATTTACGGCAGCTGAAAGGGAAGCTTTCTGCATGATGTTTTTGCAAAAGACATCTATCTTTTTTTCTTTTTTTATGATAAAGGGCAAAGCTGAAAAAGAAGTTTTTAAATGTCCTTTTTTTTTTTTTCCCCCTTCTGTTTTAATAAATGTAACAAATGCCGAGTCTGACCTTGCTGAGTTTTGTGGGAGGCGGTGAGCCCGCTCCCTGGGCGTTCTCCCTAGATAACGCCTCCGTCTTCAAAATGTTACTGCTCAAAGCCTCTCGAGAGTTTCTTGTTTTTCCCCAGCCGGTGAAGTAATTGGGCAAAGAAAGCAAAATTGTTTCTAGAGTGTCTAAATATTTCGAGATTTCACCTGGGTCACAAGACGTTGCTCGCTGGTGTAATTCAAGCAGCGCTAGCAGGCGCCGGGCTGGTCCGGGGCTAGCTTTTTAGCGATTATTTTCTCAGCAGGGACTGCGTGTGCTAGTTCTGCGGCTCCCTTCTCCAAGGAAGCGAGACGAAGCCCCCGCTTCTCATGCTTTAACAAGCCAGCAATGAGGTTTTTGAGCCGGTCTGCATTTGAAGAACTGTAACCTTTTTGTATATCGCTGAAGACATATAAGCCATTTTTATCTGTTGCTGCCTTAGCAGCGAATACTCCTGGTGACCGAAAAGTGCTGTTTTGTTGGTTTTTTTATTTGTTTTTTTTAAACATACATTTAATTCTTGTGCAAATATGTTTAGAAGTGCTGGAATGGTTAAACTTTGCAATGAGTCTCGCTTATTGCCATCCAGTTAATGCTTGCCAGCCCTGGCTTTTAATTTTACGATTTGCCAGAGAATTGTTTCGCTTGGGATGTGGATTTTGCTTTTTAACACGGGGCTTAGGTGTGAAAAGCAAGGGCGGCACCGGAACGAGCGCAGCAGTGAGATACAAATTAGGAACAGGTTCGCGAACTATTTTGTTACGCTTAAAGTCATATTTTGCTGTTGCATTCTGGCATCTAAAATGTAGGAAAGTAGGAAAAAACAGTGGACTACTACTGTAGTATTTTATACTGGGCATTGAAAGGAAGCAGTGAACAAGATGGGAAGCTGTTTTTATAGGGCTAATGTGTTTTATATTCCTGTGGCGGTTCAATAAAGGACAGTTTATTGCCTCCTTTGTTCACCTGCACTGGTTTAGTATCTCGCTCACATTCCCGACTTGATTGTCAATATGTTTTTACAACGCAGCGTTAATAAAACACAAATGTTAGCTTGTGCGATCTCCTCTTGCACGTGCAGTAAAAAAAAAAAAAAAAAAAAAAAAAAACACCCAAAAAATAACTTGAAAGTATTGGATCCTGCTGCGATGGCAGCTTTTTGTGCTGGCAAACTGTTTCTGAGAGGTTAACCAGAAGCACGGAGCGTTTGAAAAGGGAACTTAGCGACTTCGTTGCTGTAAACTGAACGCAGACCAGGTTTGGCCTTGATCTCCTCTCGGGTTCTGCTACAGCCGGTTGCTTTACCTCGTGACTGTCTAGCGTTCCTGATGAGATGGGAAACAACACACCGTCATATGCAAAAAGAGCAGAGTTCAAGGCAAAAATCAGGTTGGCGAACTTTCATTTTGAGAGAACGTTTGCGAGAGGCTTCCAAAAGCTGTGAAGACGCATGGCTGTAGGCAGAGAACGAAGCAGAGTCCCAGAAATGCGGAGGTGAAGAAATGACACAAACCTCTACAGTTAAGATTTACTTAAAAGAAAAAAAAAACAAAACAAAACCCTATCCCGCACTAAAACAAAAGCAGGGGCGTAAGTGGGTGTTGAGAATCAAAAAAATATGATAATTGTTTGTCAACAACTTGGCCTTACCGTAGTCAAAGGCAGGCAGAGGAGAAATGTCGATGGCGCTGCTTGAGGCTGCGAGAAACCCGCAGGACATGAATTTTTCCTCGGTGCTGGGGTGCATGGTTTTCAGCCACGTTTTCAAATTCAGCATTCAGGTGTGACTTAAATAACGGTGAGACGGGCCGTCTGCTAAAACTGCGTTTTGTTATTGGCAAATACCGCCGCTGGTAGCACTTCATCGCGGCGGTTCGTGCTCGTTGGGAAGGCCGCTTGGGCTATATGCGATTCTGTAGCTGCTGTCTGAGAACTTAATCACCGGGAGCGTTTTCTTTTTGCCCTAAAAAAAAAAAAATTGTCTTGATTTATAGGACGTTGATGAAATCAGTTCTACAGCCTGTGAGTCCGATGATGGCGTTATTCCTTCAAGCCAGTCTCCGCGTACGGTGGATAAGCGCGGTAAGTTGGGTTATACATGGCTTGGTCCGTGACTTTTGTTGCTGTGGGAAAAGGAGGTGGAAGAGACTTTGAAAACCTCTTAGGTTGCCTGTTTTTCCCCAGCAGGATCGACTCTGCTGAATTCCCGTCTTGTCCTATCGTTCCGTGTTTTAATAAGCGGGACGCTAACGATGGAGATTCTGCTGTCCCCCCGACAAAGCTGTTTTAGCATTAAGCAGGGTGTAAATCGGTTTTATCCTGATGGCCAGCCTATCTTTCCTCTTTGCTTTACTGCATAGCCCATTCCCAGTAAGATTTGGGAAATTGCTGTATTTGAATCCCATTATTAGGTGTTTTTTCCCCATTCTCTTCTCCCTGGACGGTTACCCTGATCCTTTCAGCTTTCCTTTTTCAATCTTGATGTTCAGGCATCTGACTTTTTCATTTCTTTCTTTTCTCCAGACTGAGCCATGCCTTTCCTGGTGTGGTGCTCCCAAACCCAACCGCAGCTGAGCCTTGCCAGCACTAATTAGCAGGAAGGGATTAACGAATACGTTTCACACGCAGCAAACGCATACGTTTCCACAGGAAACTTTGTGAGATGCCTTTGGCTGGAGGCAGCCCGCGCCCCGAGTGTTTTACACGCAGCTGCTGCCCAGAGGCTTGATCCCCAGCTCTCCTTTTGCCCCCGTTTGTTGTTAAGTGTAGCGGTTCCCCTGCTCCTTATTTCAACTTGTTTCTGCCCATTTTCAATGTAAGAATGCTTTTAAAATTAAACTCTTAATGCCCCTATGCGCTAGCTATTATCTACAAAGTTATAAGCATATATTATTGCTTGCTCCTGATGGTCACCGAGGAAACTCCACTCTATAGTTTTTGTTTCGGCAGTGAATTCTTAACAAGAATTATTTGAATATGATATTTTTTTCTTTTTCCCCCGAGTCAACTTTGCCCCCTTTCTTATGGTTGGTTTACAGAGACGATATTTCCCTACTAACGCAAGGGAATTTTCAGAAGTTATATATTCATTTTAAGATATTTATTATTTTTCTTCTTGGGAATAATAAGTGATAATAAAAAGAAAATATATTGCTTAAATATTATTTTATTAAGGCAAAATAATGTCTTGGCCTCTACCTGCTGTCTCATCTTCCAAGTATGCACTAAGATGTGCCAGTATGTTTGCAGAAGTTGAGGTCATGTTATTTTATCCGAATTTCCTGGTTTCTTCATTTTTCCCTTTTAAAAATAAGCAGCATTTGCTATTCAGCCTGCGCTGCCCTGGGTTAATTCAGTCCTTGCTGGTCTGAAAAGGCGTAATTTATCCGAGAGTTCTCTTTACATCTTTCCCCAGCTGTGGAAGTTCATCTCTCCTTTGTGTCTTAATTGTGCTAACGATCACATCACAACCAATTCTTTTATCGATGGCTGAAATAAAAAGGCAGTAAAGGTTTTGTCATCTGGTTTTAGCGTTTCCCCCTCTTTCGGCAGCTGCAGCTCCTGGGTTTTCCCCCTGCTGTCACGGGCTGCTTTCCCGGCACGGGGACCTTCCCAGGTAGAGCTCGTTTTGCACTTTGGCATTTCTGCTTTCAGGCCTTTGTGTTGCTGCTCTGCTTCTCCCTGGTTTCTAATCCCAGTGGGATTCCTCGAGTTTCCAGTGAGAGAAAAAGTCATGGTTCAGCTGTGTTTGTCTCCTACCCCCCTTCTTGCTGGCACATCTGGTCTTAATCTGTTTCTCAAAGAAATTACCAGCACTCCTGAGCTTTCCCCCCACCCCTCCCCTTTACTCTTGCTTCCCATGGGAGCTTATTTATCCGCTTTTGGAACTTTGGGAAGTCTGTTTTCTTGAAGGTCACCCTTTCTCCGCTCTGCCTCCTCCCGTTCCGAGCAGCGCCACGCTCCCTGCTGCCAGCCGCTGCTCTTTCTGCCGCCTCCAGCTCTGGATAAAAGACTCCTCTTGCTGTGTTTTCCACCTGTTTATAAAGCTGTTGCCATCGCGTTCCCAAAAATTGCCTAACGTTATTTGCCTGCTGGGGCCTCTCCCGAGAAGTGTCTTGGCCCTCCAAGATCCTGCATTTCTAGGAAGCCGTAGGCTTTTTATTGGTTATTAGTGTCGTCTTCATGACTCCTCACGATCTTTTTCCACTATTGATTTTAACAAGAGACTTTTTTTATTGTGTCCTGTTCCCTAGAAACAACGGGTCCATCTTCACGCTATGGTTTTTGGAGGCTGTTAGGGCCATTTTTATGCTTCTGTGCTTGACGATGTTTCTGTGATTCCTACAAAGTCTCTGTCTATTTGTGAATGCAGCCAAAATAGGAGAGCATAAAGCAGTCTGGTACCTAAACTTTTTACACTAGAGGGAAAACATATTCCTAACTAATAATTTGCTTGGTTTTACTTGCCAAAGTCTTTGTGAAGTTATCCTAAAACTTGCAGCTTGTGTGCTGTAACCCAGTGCTGAGCCTGTCATTTCCCAGCTTCTCTGGGATGAAGAAGCTGTAGGTTTGGGCTGCCTTAGCCAAAATAATGGAAAACGGAGAGACCTCTGCTTGATTAACACTCTTAATTAATAGCCAAGGAAACGCTAACCTACTGCAGCAGAAATTTCTGCTTTATATAGTTCTTCATCCTTCCAATGTGAGAAGGGAAAGCACCCGACAGCCTGATCAGTGTCCTGAAGTGGATTGAAGGTAATTAATGCTGGGTACCACGCATGGCCGTAACCTTTATATCCTGCGGCATCAACCCCGTACTCGTAGCAGCGCTTGTCTATAGAGTTCAGTTTCACCCTTGCGTGTCATTTTTGAGGTCCCATCGGTGTTTGAATTTCTGTTTCTCTCTATCGATGTGTTCTGCAACTGAAAAGGATTCTAAACCACAGTAACTTTGCTCGTCTTTTCCAGCACCTCCTTCAAATGCCGTTGTCTACCCCATATTCAGTGCACCCCCTGCCAGCAAGAAAAGGTAGGTTAATCTTTGCGAACTCGCCCAGAACGATCAGAAGCGTCCTATCTGCAGAATCGTTTTTTTTTTTTAAATTATACTAGTTCTTAAAAACAACAGCTTGGCTTTCTCCCAATCCTTCTGCGGTTTGGGAGTCTGAGGGTGTTTTGGGTTTGCTTGTGTGTGTGTTTTTTTTTTTAAGAGAAGGTGAATGATTAAATTCGCATTGGTTTAGGGGATTCTAGCCTGTGAATAAGGAAATGCACATTTGCTTACTGCCTGTAGTACGTTTTACTTGTGAATTTGGACATAGTATTGAGCTGATGGGCTTTACTTTTTGAACTCAAAAGGAAATACAGGTTTTTCTCTTAGCTGTTGCAAATGATAAAATCATTAGAAGGCGGTGGGCTGTTGCAGGATATATTCATCGCCAAGGATGGCACAGCCTTGGTGGTGGCTGAGCCACGTAGGGGGGTTTGTATTTATTTGTACTGCTTTTGTGCGTCCTCACTCTACCTGGAGTGTCCCTAAGGAGCAGGAACTTTCGGTCTTTACGTACTGGGGCTCGGCAGGGACCTGCGCCTCCCCTCGGCAGTGCTGACTGTGAATTTGGAGTTACCAGAGGTAATTTTGAGGTACCAGAGCTGTCAAAACAAATCGTCTTTGCTCGGACCGTTTGGCAAGTGCAGCGGCACAGCGTAACACTGCCTGCTGGCCACACAACGAGCAGGGAGGCACTGCTGCCCCTCCCTAGAGCCTAATAAACGGCGTGGGTTTCTGTATATACGTTTAAGTCCGCGCTGTAGACAGCAAACGTACGTGTTGATGAGTTTACTACACCTCCATCGCCACCCCATACGGCGGCGATGCCTCTGGCGTGGGCGTTCTCGCTGTGTTTGAAGCGATTCTGTGTGGCAAGCAACGTTTTGGAGCTATGTTTGTGTACGTCGGCTACGGTGTGTGAAAATCCGCCTCGGCCGGGCCAGTTAAACTGGGGGCCCCTCGTTGAGTAACGCTGGAAAGGCTGACGGGGCCGGTCAGCGGCGCTGCGCAGGCCGGTCTGTGGCTCTCGCAGGAGCTGCCAGCTTCTCTGTCTCTGTCACACTCGATCTCCTTTACCAGTTAAACCGACAGTATTAATTTTTAAGCCGTTGAAATGACTCACTTTTTGGGAAGGCGCTGGCTTCTTAAAGCTGTACGGAGCTCAAGATTTCAGGAGGCTCCTTTACCTCGGGCTGGTGTTGCAGAATACCCGCGTTCTTTAAATTTAGCGTCAAACTCAGCTCTCCCATCAGGTCCCTTGTTTTTCCATAGTAACTCTTCCTGCGATCTGCTTTTGTAAATATTACAGCGCCGTGGCTAACGTTGCCCAACATCTTCACTCTTAGCGCTCCGAGAAGCATCTCTCTGCTCTCCAGAAATCACCTGAAGTGCAAAGATCCGGAACTGCACTGGTCAGGTGTGTTTTGTATGGCGCTTTTTTTTTTTTTTTAAACCTGAGAAATTTTAATAAGCAGCGCTAGGCAGCAGCGTGCTCAGCGCTTTTGATCGAGGTGCCGAAGACGAGACAGAAGTTGGAATAAAAATGGGTGAAAAGGGTTATTCGGTGTGATGGAAATGAGGCGCAAGCATGTGAAGTTTGCTTTTTTGATTCTGTAAAAAGCACGATCTTGATAAATTACTTTATCAAGCGCTGGGACTCTTTACTCGTAAGGTGTCGTTGTCCTCCCTGGTGTCTGTGCTTCTGATTAGTTTATTTCTGCAATTAATTTGCTGTCGTATTCAGACCTCTAGTGGGAAAAGACTTGCTTTCCCACGCAAGAACCACAGCTACTACTCCCTTTCCCATGTTGAATCAACTTCTTGATACGTTTTGTTAACAATAAAAGCCTTCTGAGCTGAGTTTGTTGTAACCATAAAAAAAACCAAAACAAAAAACACTTAAAGTTGATCCAAAAAGAGCCAAAATAAACCTTCCGAGCCTTGTTGCGCTACTGTAGTCCTCTGCCACGGAAGTGTTGAAAGTGAGATCTGATTGCAATATTTGCTTTGCTTCCTCATGTGGCTTTTCAAATGCCTTCCGAGGTGCAAGTGGAACCCTGGAGTATGTGGAAATCCCGGTGTTTGTGATTAACTGAAAATCAGTCTTGGATTTGCAGTCGTCTCTTGGGAAGCTGATGAACACAAGCTTTTCCTACATGAAGTCTCTGCTTTGGAAATTCTCCTTAGTATCCAAATCTATAAAATGGCTTAGTGTATCTCTAAATTAGTTCCATGTTAAGGTTCACTGCACAATCGTTACAATTTCCCGCTCCAAGATTGCTTAAGAAAGCCCACTTTACGTACCGAAGTCTAAAGGTAGGTTAGGAAACCTGTGTGATTGCTAACGCCTCTAACACTATGCCTCCCCAGAGCTGGAGCCCATGTTGTAAACTTAAAAATTCCTCATGTCTGGATCTGAATATTCCCTCTTTGGGAAGCTGTCCCTGCCAGATGGCAGAGGAGAGCTCAGCACCAGCACCCGGGGTTTTTTTTCCCCGAGATGCTGCCGATCCCCTGGTCTCGAGGAGGTGTTGGCGTGAGGGGCTGGGACCTGGGGTGGCGGAGCAGCCCCTGCGTGGGGCAGCGGCCTGGGGACCCCAGGGGCAGAGGGAGCGTGGGCTTGAGACCAAGCTGTGGTGAGGCTCGGCCAAAACCTTGTCCCGAGTTCTCGTACGCCTTGATCAAAACCTAGATGAAATGCGGTGTAGGTTCTCGGAGTTTGATTTTTCCCTTTCTCCCCTTTTTTTCCCCCCTTGAGGGGAGAGCGGTGCTGACGCGGTGCGCGCTCCCTAGTCAGCTTTCCTCACAAAACAGGAACACTTGAAGCTTTGTAAGATGATTTCAGATGACGCTGCTTCCCCTGCTGGGTCTGGCAGGGTCGGACCCTTGTCCTCGCCGCGTATCGCGCTGTCCAGCCATCCGGCACGGATCCCCGAGCCGCTCGGACCGAGCTATGGTACGGTGGGTTGCAGCGTGATGCCTGTCGTGGTTTAACCCCAGCCAGCAACTAAGCATCACCCAGCCGCTCGCTCACTCCCCCCTGGTGGGATGGGGGAGAGAATCGGAAGAGTAAAAGTGAGAAAAAAAACTCATGGGTTGAGATAAAGACAGTTTAATGGGTAAAGCAAAAGCCGCGCGTGCAAGCAAAGCAAAGGAATTCACTCGCTCCTTCCCAGGGGCAGGCGGGTGCTCAGCCATCCCCAGGAAAGCAGGGCTCCATCGCGCGTAACGGTGACTTGGGAAGACGAATGCCATCGCTCCGAAGATCCCCCCCTTCCTCCTTCTTCCCCCAGTTTCTATCCTGGGCACGACACCATAGGGTATGGCATAGCCCTTGGGCCAGCCTGGGTCAGCCCCCCCGGCTGTGCCCCCTCCCAGCTCCTTGTGCACCGGGCAGAGCAGGGGAAGCTGAAAAGTCCTTGACTGGTGTAAACTCTGCTCAGCAAGGACCAAACCATCCGTGTGTTATCAACATTATTCTCATCCTAAATCCAAAGCACAGCACTATACCAGCCACTAAGAAGAAAACTGACTCTCTCCCAGCTGAAACCAGGACAGTGCCGTGGCGAGGTGTGTGCTCCCGCTGCCAGCTGCGCTGCCGTTCCCAGACGTCCATAGAATCATAGAATCGTCAAGGTTGGAAAGGACCCTTAAGATCATCGAGTCCAACCGTTAACCCAGCACTGCCAAGTCCATCTATACCATGTCCTCGAGCACCACGTCTATCCGTTCTTTAAATCCCCCCAGGGATGGGGACTCAGCCCCTGCCCTGGGCAGCCTGGGCCAGGCCCTGACAGCCCTTTGGGGGAAGAAGTTTTTCCCAATACCCAACCCAACCCTGCCCTGGCGCAGCTTGAGGCCGTTCCCTCTCGTCCCATCGCTTGTTCCTGGGGAGCAGAGACCGACCCCCCCGGCTCCAGCCTCCTTTCAGGCCGTTGCAGAGAGCGATGAGGGCTCCCCTCAGCCTCCTCTTCTCCAGGCTGAGCCCCCCCAGCTCCCCCAGCCGCTCCTCCCCAGCCTTGTGCTCCAGCCCCTGCCCCAGCCTCGCTGCCCTGCTCTGGCCACGCTCCAGCCCCTCCATGGCCGCCTTGGGGTGCGGGGCCCAGCGCTGAGCACAGCATTCGAGGGGCGGCCTCCCCAGTGCCCAGCACGGGGGGACCATCCCTGCCCTGCTCCTGCTGGCCACACCGTTCCTGACACAAGCCAGGATGCCCTGGGCCCTCTTGGCCACCTGGGCACCCTGCTGGCTCATGTTCAGTGGCTGTCCAACAAATCCATAGCCGCATCTCCCCGCATTCATCTCCCTGAGCCCTCCGATCCGCTGGGGACTTCACAAACCCGCAGGGCTCCTCAGCCCCTCGGAGGGCAGGCGTAGGTGCGTGATCATAGCTGTGATTTTATGCCCAAATTAAACGAGTTAGGAGCGTGCCTGGGGGACTGTTTAGGGGAGACTTTGGGTTTTGTGGATCCCAGTTAGCCTCGGGTATGAGATTGCCGGAGCTGAGCAGCTCGCTGCCGTGCAACTCGGAGCCTGCGTGGGAGCGTTTTGGATGTCTCGATGCACGTGAGCAGCGGTTTGAGGAGGGAGCTGCTGGATTTGGGCACCTGTTTCTTCCCCCGCGGTTTCCATACGTCACGGACCTGGCCCTCTGCTTCTCAGTTTGTTGTGTATCCCTTTGACTGTTCAAGGAGCTGCTGAATTTCCAGTATCCTGGAAAGGGGATGGCTGTGGAAGTGGGAGAGGTGCTTAATCAAGAGTTATTTAATTTCTGATGCAATTGTGGCCCGCCCTTCCTTCCCTCCCTCCACCGGAGGAGCTGCCACCACAGCTGTCACAAGCTTTGCTGTACCTGGCCTGGCTTGGGGCGGTCTGTAATAAGAGTCACTACGCGACGCGTCATGTTAACTTTTGTCTGCAGTGCCTAATTTTCACCTCTCTGAAATGATTTTCAGGACGCAGGCTACGCTGGACGAACTGACTTCTCCGTTTGGGTCCAGCCCACCTGCAAAAACACCTCACGCCTCGCAGAAAAGCAAGAAGGCGAAAGAGCTGTGCAAGCGTTCCCGGGATCAGATGATCATTGTAAGGTTCCCCTCGGGGCGTGCTGGGTCCTCAGGGTGGCCTGGTGGTGAGGAAACGAGAAATATGTCTTGAGGCTAACCGATAAGTAGGTTTCCTTACGTGTAAACCTCAAACCAACCACGCTGCGACGAGCGTAACAAGGCGGAGATTAACACGCTTAGCGCTAGACGAGGACAGGGTAGTAGCTAGGAAATAGGTTGTTATGGTCTCCCTGGGACTAGCGCTTTATTACGTTTTAGAATTCAAAAGAGATTTATGGAACGTAATATTAAAAAAAAAAAACCAAAAGGAAACTCAGCCGAGCCTGTATGGATGCTATAGGAGTGAATTTGGCTGGATAATTTTCCTTTCCCACGGCGTCCTGGCCCGCTGTGCGAGCAGAGTCAGCACAGCACTGCAACCGCAGCGGCAAACGTCAGCCAGGGAGCAGGAAGGTGCGACCGGGAGCCGAGCCCGCCCGGAGCTCGCTCCGCTAACGAGCGGGTGCCTCTCCGGCCGCTCCACGCCTGCCTTCCTGCCGTTGCCCTTCAGCGTGGAGTACCGATTTTGGAGCAGGAGGAGGCCAAACGGTGTTCCTGAGGCTCGCGTGTTGTGTAGCCATCACGTGTACGCGGTTCCAGAAAATACGCCCTTAGCGATGAGTAATTTTTTAGTAAACCATTTGTTCTCGCTTGGTGACATGCAGACTTTTTCAAGCCTGTTTCCTGAGGGAGCAGCGCTTATGTGATCGTTCTTGTCTGCTGACCTGCCCTTTCTAGCACCCTTTTTGAGTCATTTGGATGATTTCTGTCAGCTCTGAGACCTCACCGATATAAATTTTTAAGTGTTTTGGAAGCTGGTCCCTGTGGAAGGGATAAAACCATCGCTGCCCTGACGACGGCTGGCTGGCGAGCCAGCAGCTCCAGCCCTGCCTGGCCCAGCGCGGCCGCGTCTCTCGCCGCCGGGCCCACGAGGGACAGGCTGTGGGTGCTGCGGCACGGGGGGAGAAGCCCGGACTGGGACGCGGGGAAGGAAAAGCGGCTGCTGCAGGAGCAGCCAGCGCAGGGAATTAAGCTGAGCCCTTAGAAACCAGGCTTCGCTCCCCCTCGCCGCGTAGAGAGCGATCTGCTGTGTGCTTGGACAACTGGCGTTCGGTTCCTTCTCCTCCCCTCCCTGTGTACCGACAGAGATAAAAATGAGGTTATTTTTAGGTGACTGATGAGAAGACGATATGGAGTTTTCCTTTGGTTTTTTGCGGTGCTCTTTTACACTGTTGCCTCGGTGAGGATGTTGCCGATCCGTTTCAAGCCTCGTTCCAAATAACGCGTTCATTGCCTTCCCCGGATAATTTATGCTGTGCAGTTCCGAATATTCTGCAAATAAGCAAAACCTTGTCCTCCTCTTCACAAATTCAAATGAAAACACATACTTGAATCTTTGATGATTATTACTAGAACCAATTCTCAACCTCGTTCCTTAAACCAAACGTGGTTTTGAAGCGCTTCAGAGTGCTTAGCTGGCTCTGTTTCTCACTAGGATGCCGGTCAGAAGCATTTTGGTGCCGTAGTTTGCAAGTCCTGCGGCATGATCTACACGGCCGCGAGCCCGGAGGATGAAGCCCAGCACATCCAGCACCACGAGAGATTCCTCGAGGGCCTCAGATACGTGGTAAGGCGACGGCTGCGCTCCCAGCTCAGCTGAAGGCGACGGTGGGGGGGAAGCGGTGCGCGCTATCCAGGTACCAAATCGAGACGGCCGCAGGCCGATGTTTGGTCCTCCAGAGGGGAGGTTAAAGTCTAAGTTAGGCCGTTCCAGCAAATGTCTGCTTTCATCAGTTTGATGAATGAGACTTGACTTTATTCCTGAAAGCCAAAGCGGTTCGGATTACAGCTTCGTCTGCCAAAGTCTGCACTGAATCACTTCCTCGCTCTTGCTATTCCGCTAACTTGTTTGTTTGGGTTTTTTTTCCCCCCCTCTGCGGCAGGGTTGGAAGAAAGAACGGGTTGTGGCAGAGTTCTGGGATGGGAAAATTGTCCTGATTCTTCCAAATGACCCGAAATATGCCGTCAAGAAGGTACGTGTTTGTTTATTTTGGGGTTTATGTTGTGGATTAGCTTTCCGCTGGCTCAGCTCCCGGAACGACCTCAGTGTGGGACCGTACGCCGCTGCCAGTGCGCGGGGCGAACAGGAGAGCTGCGCGGGGCTGCGGCCGCAGTCGGGGTCGCTGTGGGCACCCACCCTGACACGTCCTAACCCCGCTCCCTGCGCTGGAGCTCTTAAACGACCAACATAACCCGACCCTTTCCCTCCCGAGGACTGGGCTGAGAGGCAGGTGCGCTCTGCGAGAGGCGCAGAGGGATGAAAATAGGAGCGAGAGCCCCTTCTTTAATGTTCTCTGCACGGTCCGAGCCTGATCGTGTGGAAGCACTGGCTAATTTGGGGGAACGAGTCCCCTTTCTGACAGCTTTCGCGCCAAAGAATGCATCTGTTTGTTCCTAACCCCCCTCTCTCCAATTTTGTTTTCTTAGGCAGAAGATGTGCGAGAAATTGTAGATAATGAACTGGGATTTAAACAAGTTTCTTTGAGCTGCCCAGCCAAGACTAAAATATACTTGTTTGTGTCCAACGAGAAGATGGTTGTTGGGTGCTTGGTGGCTGAATCAATCAAGCAGGTATGTGTTATTAATTGCCTGGGGAGGGGGTGAAATTGCAGGCTAAGAACTGGGCTGTTTGTGTAGGCCTGTGTATTGGAAATCCTGGCTTAGCACAGGAGGGGGGAAAATAAAGCTAAGGAAATAAAAAACAACTAACCAACCCACCCAAAAAAAAACAACAGAAGAAAAGAAATTAAGGATAAGCTTGTGCTTTTGTCAGGGTGAGATGTCGCTGGCAGGAGGTAGCTGAGTTTGTGCGGTTGGGGCTGCAGCGAGCTTCTGTCTGAGCTGGTGTGGGAGCGTTGGTCTGCTGGAGGGCAGGAGGCTCTGCAGGGGGCCCTGGCCAGGCCGGGGCGATGGCCCAGGCCCCGGGGTGAGGGTCAGCAAGGCTCAGGGCCGGGTCCTGCCCTGGGGGCACAGCAACCCCAGGCACCGCTGCAGGCGTGGGGAGGAGCGGCTGGGAGCTGCCCGGCGGGAAAGGGCCTGGGGGTGCTGGTCGACAGCCGCTGGACATGAGCCAGCAGGGTGCCCAGGTGGCCAAGAGGGCCAGTGGCACCCTGGCTTGTGTCAGGACCGGTGTGGCCAGCAGGAGCAGGGCAGGGATGGTCCCCCTGTGCTGGGCACTGGGGAGGCCGCCCCTCGAATGCTGTGCTCAGCGCTGGGCCCCGCACCCCAAGGCGGCCATGGAGGGGCTGGAGCGTGGCCAGAGCAGGGCAGCGAGGCTGGGGCAGGGGCTGGAGCACAAGGCTGGGGAGGAGCGGCTGGGGGAGCTGGGGGGGCTCAGCCTGGAGAAGAGGAGGCTGAGGGGAGCCCTCCTCGCTCTCTGCAACGGCCTGAAAGGAGGCTGGAGCCGGGGGGGTCGGTCTCTGCTCCCCAGGAACAAGCGATGGGACGAGAGGGAACGGCCTCAAGCTGCGCCAGGGCAGGGTTGGGTTGGGTATGGGGAAAAACTCCTTCCCCCAAAGGGCTGTCAGGGCCTGGCCCAGGCTGCCCAGGGCAGGGGCTGAGTCCCCATCCCTGGGGGGATTTAAAAGCCGGGGAGATGTGGTGCTGAGGGACAGGGTTTAGTGGTGGGCTTGGCAGTGCTGGGTTAACGGTTGGACTCGATGATCTTAAGGGTCTTTTCCAACCTAAACGATTCCATGATTCTGTGGTTCATGTGGTGGTCTGCCCTGCGAGAGCCGGCGAGGCTGGGCGCATGGGAAGCTCCGTGGCTCTGCATCCCGTCGGGAAGGAGCAGTTTGCTGCCTCTCCTCATCCCCGCAGGCTTTCCGGGTGCTGTCTGAGCCGGGACCCGCACCGTCCCCCGACCAGGACGCCCTGCAGCACCACCGGGCTTGGCGCTGCTCCACCGAGCCGGAACCCGCCGTCTGCGGCGTCAGCAGGATCTGGGTGTTCGGCCTGAGGCGCAGGAAGGGCATCGCCCGTCGCATGGTGGACGTGGTCAGGTAGGGAGCGAGCGGAGGGCAGCGGGGAGCCGGGATCCCAGCTGGGGTTTCTCCTTGGTGGGGGGGAAACCCACGATCGCAGCAAAAAGTGTTTAGAAAGAACTTAAGGGATAAATCTGTATCATTAAGCAAGTCTGAAATCCACACTTGATAGCGGAGCGATATCAAGTGGACAGATATTCTACGCATAGCTAATATTTAAATAATATTTTTAATTAAAATCTGGCAGAAGCGTGGGCTGAGCTGTTAACTGCTGGGTATAACTGGAACGCGGAGCTACACAGACTGGATTTTTCATGAGAAACTGCTTGTTGGGAAAAAATATTATTATTTTTTTTTACTGGACAAGTTGATGGGCCCAAACACTTCAGTTTTTCCAGGCAGGAAACGCCGAGCTTTTTTTAAGCTCAGACCAAACTGGAAGACTTAAAAACTTCCCCTTGTCTGTTAATACGGACTGCCTTGAGCTTGGCGGTCCATGAGCCCGTGGTAGCCCGTGTCTTTGTGTCGTAGCTGCTCGCTATATATCAAATATATGTATATCAACTATATATATCAACTATATCAACTATATATATCAACTGTATCAACTATATATATCAACTATATCAACTGTATCAAATACAGACATATAAAGTCTATGAGTACCTACGTATATATTTTTATATAATCAGACATGGTTGTACCTGGAGCTCAGTATTCTGAAAATTCATCCACCGGGGTTCATCTCCGCTTCCTCCCGTGGTTAAGCGTTTGATGCACCACCTCCGTGACGCCTTCCAAACCCACAGGACATAATCATAATATAATTATGCTATATAAAATCATCATCACAGAATCGTTTAGGTTGGAAAAGACCTTTAAGATCACCAAATCCAAGCGCTGATCCAGCAGACAGGCGACCCAGCCGGAGCCAGGTGACCCAGAGTCCCGGCACTGCCGTGGCGGCAACGACTCCAAGATATTTAACCGAAACCTCTGGGTTTCCACTTAAAATTGTATGCGGGGGGGGGGTTCTGCCTCTATTTGGTCTTACATTCTCCTTCTTGCTGATTTTAAAATGCCTCCTGGTTCCTGATTACGCCGGAATCCGAACGGGCGAACGCATCTCGCGTCTTCTCTGGTTTGAAAGCGAAGCGACAGAAGAAACGACGGCTCCTTGCCGAGGCGGGCTGGGGGGGGACACCCCCGCGGCGCGTTTTCGGGGTGGGACAAAGCGGCCGGCTGGGCGCAGCGCGCCAATAGCTCCGCTCTCTCTTTCAGGAGCACCTTCATGTACGGCGCCCACCTCGGCACCGACGAAATCGCCTTCTCCGACCCGACGCCGGACGGCAAGCTGTTCGCAACGCGATACTGCCAAACCCCCAACTTCCTCGTTTACAACTTCATTTATAACAACTGATTCGGCTTGTGACGAGCGGAGGTTTGTTTAAATCATCTGAAATACCGCGATGTTTAAATCAACACGTCGTGAGCTGGCTAAACGCTGTTTTCCTGCCGAACGCTTGTTCTTCCTCCCCTTGCGAGCGAGCGGGGGGAGAAGGCGTCGCTTTGCGCACAGGGGCGCGTCGTGTTTTCGTGCGCGCCGCGGAACCTCGCGTGGGCTGCAGGTAGGTTTGTTTCGTCTGAGAGTGAATTTTATTGCGAGTAACTTAATTTCTTCCAAAGGTTTAATTAATATAAAGATGGCTGTTCTCTGCCGGGTGTGTGGGTGTGTAACTGAGTCCTCCGCAGTGTGGGTGCTGTAAAAAGCAGGGTAGGAGCCTTTAGCGCAAGCAGTCGCTAAATTTCTGCACGGAGCATGCGGTGTCTTAAAACAACCGACTCGCACAGCGCCTGGACCCCTCGGGGTGCTGCGCTGCAGGGCAAGCCCCGGCGGGGGCTGCCCGCTCAATAAAACGCGTGAAATGCTGCTGCACCAGCTTGTTCCTGTGCGCGGATGAGATGCGGGAACGCTTCCAACCCTCTCCTCCTCTGAGGAGTTTGGAGAAGGGAGCAGGGGCTGCGTGGGGGAGCAGGACAAGGATCTATTGTAACTTCTTCGCCTCCAGCCAGCGGAGGGCAGGAATTTCCCCACCCAGCAGGGTTTTCTTTAATAAATCCCCAAAGGACTGGGATTTTTCACAGAATCGTCAAGGTTGGAAAGGACCCTGAAGTTCATCGAGTCCAACCGCTAACCCAGCACTGCCAAGGCCACCACTAAACCATGTCCCTCAGCACCACATCTCCCCGGCTTTTAAATCCCCCCAGGGATGGGGACTCAGCCCCTGCCCTGGGCAGCCTGGGCCAGGCCCTGGCAGCCCTTTGGGGGAAGAAGTTTTTCCCAATACCCAACCCAACCCTGCCCTGGCGCAGCTTGAGGCCGTTCCCTCTCGTCCCATCGCTTGTTCCTGGGGAGCAGAGACCGACCCCCCCGGCTCCAGCCTCCTTTCAGGCCGTTGCAGAGAGCGATGAGGGCTCCCCTCAGCCTCCTCTTCTCCAGGCTGAGCCCCCCCAGCTCCCCCAGCCGCTCCTCCCCAGCCTTGTGCTCCAGCCCCTGCCCCAGCCTCGCTGCCCTGCTCTGGCCACGCTCCAGCCCCTCCATGGCCACCTTGGGGTGCGGGGCCCAGCGCTGAGCACAGCACTCGAGGGGCGGCCTCCCCAGTGCCCAGCGCAGGGGGACCATCCCTGCCCTGCTCCTGCTGGCCACACCGTTCCTGACACAAGCCAGGGTGCCCTGGGCCCTCTTGGCCACCTGGGCACCCTGCTGGCTCGTGTCCAGCGGCTGTCGACCAGCACCCCCAGGCCCTTTCCCGCCGGGCAGCTCCCAGCCGCTCCTCCCCACGCCTGCAGCGGTGCCTGGGGTTGCTGTGCCCCCAGGGCAGGACCCGGCCCTGAGCCTTGCTGACCCTCACCCCGGGGCCTGGGCCCATCGCCCCGGCCTGGCCAGGGCCCTCTGCAGAGCCTCCTGCCCCCCAGCAGACCAACGCTCCCGCCCGACTGGGTGTCCCCTGCAAACTGGCTGAGGGTGCCCTCCATCCCCTCCTCCCGATCATCGATGAAGATATTGAACAGGACCGGCCCCAGCACTGAGCCCTGGGGAACAGCACTGGTGACCGGCCGCCAGCTGGGTTTGGCTCCATTCACCACCGCTCCCTGGGCCCCAGCCGCCAGCCATTTCTGGACCCCGCAGCCTTTGTCACCATGGCAGGAGTCTGTGTAACCCCCTGAGGGGTCAGGAACCCTCCTCCCTGCGCTTGCAGCCGCTCTCCCTCCCTCCTCCTGTTACCCAGCCGCCTCAGGAACTCAAATACTTTCCACAAGAGCTCTCACCAAAGCTCGTACATACCTGGCAGGGACACACGTGCTTAGGAAAAGCAAAGCACTGCTTTTACACTGAAAATAAGAAGAAAAAAATATTTTTAATTCCACACAAATAAGGAAGGAAAGGTTTTAAAGCAGCTGGAACATGACGACTAAAAGCACAGCTATTGCACAGAGCCTGTAGCTTATTTAGATTCTAAATGCAGCTTGGAGAGGGACCTAGAAGCAATCTAGAGCAACCTCCTCAAACCAGGGGTTAGTGCTGAACAAGTTTAGGCTCTGGTTTTAAGCAGACAGACCAGGTTTCACAAACCAGAAGGCTTATAACTCTTCTAAATTCAATCCCTGAGCTCCTGCACCCTCGCCGCGGAGCTCGGGGCCAGTCCGATGTCCCCTCGGGGACAACGCAGGAGCTCGGATGCTTTTACTCCTGGGACATCGTCGCCTCCAAGGCTTCCACGATGCACGCGGCCGAGGGACGCTTCTTGGGGTCCTCGCTGGTGCAGACAGAGAAGAGATCGATCACGTACTGGTAGGATGAATCCAGTTCATCCATGTTGAGGGCCGGGCGGGTTCCCAGGGCTGCGTAATATGCTTCCTCGTCAAAGTCTTCAAAGGAGTCTTCATCTGAGCAGTCATCTGGACAAGAAGGTGGAAAAGGTGTTGGGAAGGGTGCTGGAAACTGCTCCATTCCCTGGGATTGTGGGGAATTTACTGTCCAGCTGCTCCTCATCCATTGCGGAATGGTTTGGGATGGAAGGGACCTCCAAAGGCCACCCAGTCCCACCCCTGCCATGGGCAGGGACATCTTCACCCAGACCAGGGTGCTCAGAGCCCCGTCCAACCTGGCCTTGAATGTGGCCAGGGATGGGGCATCTCCCACTGCTCTGGGCAACCTGGGCCAGTGCCTCACCACCCTCAGCACAAACAATTTCTCCCTTCTGTCCAGTCTGAATCTCCCCTCTTTCAGTTTAAAACCATTCCCCCTTGTCCTGTCGCCGCAGGCCCTGCTAAAAAGCCTGTCCCCCCCTTTCTTGTAGGCCCCCGTTAAGCACGGAGAGGCCGCAATCAGCTCTGCCCGCAGCCTCCTCCTCCCCAGGCTGAGCACCCCCAGCTCTCAGCCTTTCTCCACAGCAGAGCTGCTCCAGCCTCTGACCATTTTGGTGGCCTCCCCTGGCCCCGCTCCCACCGCTCCATGTCCTTCCCGTGCTGAGGACCCCCGAGCTGGACGCGGGGCTCCAGGGGGTCTCCCCAGAGGGGGCAGAGGGGCAGAATCCCCTCCCTCGCCCCGCTGCCCACGCTGCGGGGGATGCAGCCCGGGAGACGCTTGGCTTTCTGGGCGGCCAGCGCACGTTGCCGGCTCGTGGCCGGCTTTCCATCCCCCAGCACCCCCAAGTCCTGCCTTGCAGGGGGTGCGGTGGGATGTGACCTCGGTGTCAGCTTCGCTATTCCTTTGTTAGCACTAATTACTGCCTGGGATACATCATTACTTTGACTTAAATCGCTTATTGTGAAGCTGTATCTAACCCCTTTTTCCCCAGCAGAATAACTCTGAGTCACCCCTGCAGAGCTGGCTGGGAAAAAGCTCTGCAGCCAGGAGATGCCGAGAGCAGGAGAGCGAGGAAAAATCCCCCGGCTGCCTGGAGACCGAGTTAGGAAACACAAACCAGCCTGCGGGTCCATGCCAGTACGAAGGCTGGAGCAAGAGTTTTCCCAGCAGAGCCCGTAGGATTTTTAGCTTTGTATCGCTCCAGGGTGCAGATCTGCCTGCAAGCAGCTGCAGCAGCCCCTGCCCATCCCCTTCGCTCCCCCCTGCCTTGTCTGCTCAGTGTAGCTGCAACAAGGGGGTGGCCAAGAGGGCCAATGGCACCCTGGCTTGTGTCAGGAACGGTGTGGCCAGCAGGAGCAGGGCAGGGATGGTGCCCCTGTGCTGGGCACTGGGGAGGCCGCCCCTCGAATGCTGTGCTCAGCGCTGGGCCCCGCACCCCAAGGCGGCCATGGAGGGGCTGGAGCGTGGCCAGAGCAGGGCAGCGAGGCTGGGGCAGGGGCTGGAGCACAAGGCTGGGGAGGAGCGGCTGGGGGAGCTGGGGGGGCTCAGCCTGGAGAAGAGGAGGCTGAGGGGAGCCCTCATCGCTCTCTGCAACGGCCTGAAAGGAGGCTGGAGCTGGGGGGGTCGGTCTCTGCTCCCCAGGAACAAGCGATGGGACGAGAGGGAACGGCCTCAAGCTGCGCCAGGGCAGGTTTGGGTTGGGTATGGGGAAAAACTTCTTCCCCCAAAGGGCTGTCAGGGCCTGGCCCAGGCTGCCCAGGGCAGGGGCTGAGTCCCCATCCCTGGAGGGATTTAAAAGCCGGGGAGATGTGGTGCTGAGGGACAGGGTTTAGTGGTGGGCTTGGCAGTGCTGGGTTAGCGGTTGGACTCGATGATCTTAAGGGTCTTTTCCAACCTTAATGACTCTATGACTCTATGACAAATCCCCACTTGGGCACGCAGGAGGTGCCCAAAGTAACTCAAACTGCTCCCCCGGGCTTTGTCGGAGGTGAGCGGGTGTTTGGCAGCCTGGCAGATTCCTCCTACGCTGCACGGGCGTGGGACGGAGCCGGAGCCCGGCTGAGCGGGCTGCGGGGCGCGCGGGGGAGCAGCAGTCGGCCTCAAGGACATCTTTCAACCCTACCGAACCGCGCTGACGGGAATCTGGTGAGCAGCCGAATTTCGAGCTCTCTCCAGCTGTTAACCAGCAGCTGGAGCACTTACAAAGAGCTCTGCTTTGCAATGATTAGTTACCATCATTTATCAACTTCTCATTTAGAGTTAAAAAGCTGAAGGAAGTTGAAAGCAGCCCAGCCTCCTGCACAAACGCCGGCAGGCACCCGCTGCAGAGCGGCCTCGGGGCGGTGCTGAGCACCTCCGCGCTGCAGCCGACTCCCCAGCACGACAGGGCTGTAAAAACCAACCCTACTAAGAGAGGAAAGCATCTCTAGGAGCAGCAGTTGTTCACCAGCAAGGTATAAAAAGAAACTTTAGTCACCCAAGGTATCGCTCAGGTAGATGTGGGGCACGGCGAGGGTCATCATTTCCCAGAGAGTCAGCCCAAAAGCGAAGATGTCGGCCTTGTCGGTGATCACGCCGTCATCCTGCAGAGCCTCCTTGGGCTTCCAGGGCTCGGTGCCCACGTAGTACATGTCCGGCTCGCTCACTGGAAGGAAACAACGCAGCTCGGGTGTCTGCTGGGGCTTGCAGACACAGCACGACACCGTCACGGCTCGCCACGCAGCAAGGATTTCGCCTGGCGGCTAGCTCAGGCATGCTAAAGCCGCAGGGAGGATCTTTTGGGGGCCTGAAGCCATTTTTCTTTCACAACCGTGTAAGCAGAGAGAAGAACCGAAGGTCAGAGCTGTAACCCCGCTGTAAGACACCCCGCAAGGAAGAAGCGAGGAATTACCTGCGTCTTCCTCAGCTTGGCCCCCCCGGGGTGACAGCGCTCACAGGGCACCTTCCCCTTCCCAGGGGACAAAGCCAACCCAACCCCGCTGCTCGCCGGGCTGCCTCAGCCTCCACCCCGCAGTGCCCCCTGCCAGCCACCCTGTCCTGGTTTCTTTACTCCAGCCCACACCAAGCTCTCGCCACTTTGTTCAATTTAACGCCTCCTTGATCTTCATGAGCCCCGGGGGAGCTGAAGGGATCAGCTCGGACTCCGTCCCTTATATCCCTCTCCCAAGAGGAGGGTGCCACATTCCCCCCTCCGCTCTCCCTAGCAAATTCCCGAGCTGTCAGCAGATCTCAGCTGTTCAAGAAACTTTTCTCTTGCAGGGCTGATCTTCAAAGCCCAGCCCGTAACGAGAAGCGAATGCCGAAATCCCTCAACCCTTCACGGGCTGTTGCGCTTTAATCCTCGGCTGCCACAGGGACGGGGACCCACTCGTCGTCGGTGGGTGCTCCTCGTCTCCTCGCGACCAGGAGGAGGCAAAGCCAAAATCGGGGCTGGGTGGAGAGGACTTCTGACCGTTAAACCAGCCCAGAAACCGATACTTTAACCACATTCCTCTCCGGGAGATTACGCCGGGGCGCTGCCTCCGGCTCTCTCGCTCCTTATAAAAGGGAACAGCTACTAATAAAAATGTAATAGAGCAGCTTTATAAATTATGAGGCGGTCGCAGGCCCGAGCGCTGCGTAAAGCGGCGGAGAAAAGCATTCTTGTAATTAACCCAAACACATTCCTGCTGTTCACAGCCAAGCCACGACGCCATTAGACATCTGCTTCTCATTTACACGAAGGCTTTATAACGCTTGCCTTTGGCTCGCGCTTCCTTCTCGCCCTACGAGAAGGATACGTTTACTTCACGCTCTGGCGAGAGCATCTCTCCTCGGCGTGGTCCGGCGGGGCCTGATCCAGCGCCCCGCACACAACGGCGCTCCCGCCCGCGGGAGCGAACGTATGAGATGTCACAGGTTTGGGGAATTAAAGCCGGACCTTCCGAAATCCCCTTCACCCCCGCACGGTGCAAACCGCTCGCCGGTCCTTCCCGCCGAGGCCGCGGGAGGGTAAATGTGCCAAATTCCGGCAGCCGCCAAGCGTTTGGGTCCCCTTCCCGGCCGCCCGACTTACCGGTCATGTTCTCATCCAGGGGCAGGGACATTCCCACGTCGCAGATCTTGATGGCTTCAAAATCGCCTTTAATGACCACGTTTGAAGATTTGATATCTCCGTGGAGCAGCTTCTTGTCGTTGTGAAGATACTAAGAGGCAGAGAGGAGCCGTTAACACCCGCTTACAGGTACAGCGATGGAGAGGCAGGAGGAGCCATCGGACTCGGACAAAAAGCACCAATTTCTCAACTTGTAACATATTTAGCCTTAAAACCTCGAGGATGGGTCACCACCTACCTGTACCACGTACGAAACACAGGGCAGGGTGTTCCACCCAGCCCAGTTTTGGAGGCTTACAGTTGTCTTTTAAGTGAAAGACGGTGAGAAGCGCCTCCAGCAACGAGCTGGTGCGAAGCTGACGGCCAAGCAGGCATCCGCGGTATCCCGGGAGCTCAGAGCCGCGTCTCCTCGGCAGCAATCGCACAGGACTCGTGGCCGGGACAGCCGGCATAGCCGGGGGAGGCTCAGAAGCCGTGCTGCGGTTTAGACAGAGCCCCGCCGAGTCTCCTTTTCCCCGCTTTTCCCCCCCTAAACGCAACCTTAGCACGGCGGCTGCCGCGGCTCGGCGAGAGGAGGAACGCAAGCGGCACCAGCTGGCAGCCGCGGGCATCGGCTAACCGTCTGCGCTGCCAAGACCAGCGAGAAGGATCCAGCAGCCAGCCTCCTGGCCGGCTAGCGAGGAGGGACAGCAGGTAGCCCCAGGGGAGGGCAGCAGGATAGTTGTGACAAAACCCCTGTTGCATCTCTTTTTATATTACTTCAAGCTTCAGGGCTCAGTTTTTACCTGAGTCCGTACAGCACCCCGGTAAAAAAACCACCGCCAAGGCCTTCCCCGGAGCGTCCCAGCATCTGCTCTCCAGCTGCCGGCAGGGCCTTCTCACACCCCAAATTCATTTATTTTTCCAGCGTCACCAGCGTGTCCAGCGTCACCAGCGCAGAAGAGCTACGGTTAACGTTAAACATACCTTCAGCCCCCTCGCCATGTGCAAGGCAACTTTGAAAATCGTGGCAGCGGGGAAAGGGCCCAGCCGGTTTTCACTTCTCAGATCAATTAAGTTATTGAGAGATTTTTCTCCTCCGTACTCCATGGCCAGACACATGCTTCCATCGCTGGCTTCGGCGAACGCACGGTAACCTGCCAACAAAGATTGATTTGTTCGAGAGCCGAAGCAGGCGCCGGCGTTTCCGCGTGCTTGCCGGCCCGATGCAGCCCGAGCGTTTGGGGCTGCTACCCAGGTGCTCTCCCGGCGGCTGCAACCAACCCCAAGCAAATTCACATCCCGGGGGGGACCTGGCTTGCGCTTTCCGGGGCGAGGTGAAGGCACGGGAATGTCCCCGGAGACCTGCGCGGCCCCGAGCAGAAGGAGATTTGGGAAAGCCAAGCCCTCGTCTCGCAGGGGCCATTCCACAAGGCTAAGACTAACACTCACGTAATCCTTCTTCCTCCACGTTTTACTCCCAGCTGTAAACACTGCTCTTCAGGTGGAGTTAGAAATGGCAAAGTCTTGCGTAACGGCATAGCCAAAGACTTATCCTGTTAATGATTTAAGGCACCTTTTCCAAAAAAAAGCAGTGAAGTGTTTGCAATGTGAGAGGTCGAGGCTATCTTTGCTCTTAAATTCCTGCCAGAAGCAAAATGTGCCGTTTTAGGGATACAAAGTTCTTCGCACGCAGCGTTTCTAATGCAAGCGACCGCCCTGAGGTAGTTGCAAGCACAAATGAAAGGATAAAGTCAAACAAAGCTGCTGTTCTGCCCGGCGGGAGAGATTTTTGACAAGATAAGAGCAGAAATTAAACGCAGACTAAAGCGGCTTCTCAAAATATTCCTAGCAGAGAGCCAAGAGCCTGCATCGTCACTCACAAAGGTGCGTCACCAGGGCGGGAGCCGGAGCCTTATTCCGTAGGCAGAAGCCACCCCAGCTATCGCTAAGGTATCGCCTGTCCCCTGCAGCCCCACGGGGGTCCCTGCCTTCCCTCAGGCCCTACGCTAGAGCTGCGTGCCGGCGCAGCGCCGGGGCGGGCGGCCGTTCCTCCAGAACCAGCCGCCCCAGCGGTCCAGGAGCGCTTCCAAGTCCCCGTCACGCAGGGCAAGACTAAATGAATTTAATCAAGCCCACGGTGGGCCTGACCAAAGGCGCGGGCAGCCCAGCAACCTGCCTCCGAAGGTCAAGCATGCAGCGATCCTCCCCCCGCCGTGCGTCCCATCACATTCCGGGGGCTCCAGACTTCCAGAGCCGGATGGGGACGTCGGGAACCCGCAGCCCTCGGGGCGAGAGGAACCCAAAAAAGCCCAGCAGCAGCCTCCGGTCCCATCAGCTGGCTCCAAAATCGCCTTCAACAGCTCGATTTGCAATTGAAGCGACGCAGGCTGTGCTGGAAACTCACCCACGATGTTCGGGTGCTGGAGGTTTTTCAAGATTTTGGCTTCTTCGTTCAGTCTCTCCTGATAGATGCTTTGCTGGCTGCTCTTCTGTTTGGAAACAATTTTCTTCACAGCCCAAGGGGAGCGAGACAAACCTCTGGGAGATCTGCATGGGAAGAGTCACACGTCTCAGAACCGCTCTGTTTGTAAGCAGCGCCACGGTTAAAGCTCACACAGGTCGCCGAGGAGCTGTTCCGCAGAGCGTCTGCCTTTATTTGGTGGAATTAATAAAGAACAACGCTAAAATAAACTGCAGCTTGCTAACGTGCGCACCGCAGAGGCACGTAGCAACGCTTCGCCCACACAGAGCGCTCCTCCATCGACTTTTCAAGCAGTTTAAAAAAGGAGATTGCATCGATTCTCGTTTTCAGGCGGAGGAGCCGAGGCTCGGGGAGGGAAGCACCTTGCCCAGCAGGCCAAAGCAGAGCCAGGGGAGGACCCCAAATGCCTGAATTCCAGGCCAGGGAACGTTATCCCAAAACGCTGAGCTCTTCCCAGCACCGACACCTCCCGCCCACATGGGACAGCTGGAAATCCCACGCCTCTGCCTCGACTCCGTGCGGGCAGCGTCGGCAGGTCGGTGACGGCAGCGCTTTCTTGCTCAGAGCTCAATCACTTCCCATCCCTTATATTATTTTCGAGGAAATAAAAGACGCCGAGCCCCGTTCCCGAGTGCGGCGTCGCGCCTGCGCTCTCACACGTACCTTTTCATCAAGTAGACGTTGACCCCGGTGCCAGATCCAAGCTTCTGCATGAAGGGAGAGGCCGGGATGGTGACAGAAACCGGCCCCTCGTCTAAAAAGAAAAGAGAAACCCAGCCCGGTGAATGACCCCACGCAGCAGATCAAGCAGCAGCTTCTCACTAGGGAGCTTTGATGCTCTGCTTACAAAGCTCATTTCTGACTCTACCGCACGCGCAGAATGAGTTCAGATTTGAAAAAAGCTCCTGTCCAATCCCCCTGCCCCCCGATATCTTACCAAAACGCTGCTGCCGCTGAGCTGTCACGACCGCCCTCGTTGGGTTTCTCACCCAGGACAACTCTCTGTGAAGCCTCGTGCAATGTTTTATGTTCAAGCCGGATCTTAGGCTCAGCTTTTTGATCCTAGCTACTCTCCGGGCTAAGCAACTGTACTGGCGTTGGCTGGGACAGAGTTAATTTTCTCCACAGCATCTTGTACAGGGCTAGGCTTTGGATTTGTGATTAAAATGGCCTTGATAACACACGGATGTTTTTCATAGAACCATTAAGGTTGGAAAAGACCCTTAAGATCATCGA
Organism: Platalea leucorodia; assembly: GCF_965183815.1. Classification (NCBI taxonomy): domain Eukaryota; kingdom Metazoa; phylum Chordata; class Aves; order Pelecaniformes; family Threskiornithidae; genus Platalea; species Platalea leucorodia. The sequence continues at coordinate 126,983,372 of NC_138825.1, read as the reverse complement.
GTCCAACCGTTAACCCAGCACTGCCAAGACCACCACTAAACCATGTCCCTCAGCACCACGTCTACCCGGCTTTTAAATCCCCCCAGGGATGGGGACTCAGCCCCTGCCCCGGGCAGCCTGGGCCAGGCCCTGACAGCCCTTTGGGGGAAGAAGTTTTTCCCCATACCCAACCCAACCCTGCCCTGGCGCAGCTTGAGGCCGTTCCCTCTCGTCCCATCGCTTGTTCCTGGGGAGCAGAGACCGACCCCCCCGGCTCCAGCCTCCTTTCAGGCCGTTGCAGAGAGCGATGAGGGCTCCCCTCAGCCTCCTCTTCTCCAGGCTGAGCCCCCCCAGCTCCCCCAGCCGCTCCTCCCCAGCCTTGTGCTCCAGCCCCTGCCCCAGCCTCGCTGCCCTGCTCTGGCCACGCTCCAGCCCCTCCATGGCCGCCTTGGGGTGCGGGGCCCAGCGCTGAGCACAGCATTCGAGGGGCGGCCTCACCAGTGCCCAGCGCAGGGGGACCATCCCTGCCCTGCTCCTGCTGGCCACACCGTTCCTGATACAAGCCAGGGTGCCACTGGCCCTCTTGGCCACCTGGGCACCCTGCTGGCTCGTGTCCAGCGGCTGTCGACCAGCACCCCCAGGCCCTTTCCCGCCGGGCAGCTCCCAGCCGCTCCTCCCCACGCCTGCAGCGGTGCCTGGGGTTGCTGTGCCCCCAGGGCAGGACCCGGCCCTGAGCCTTGCTGCCCCTCACCCCGGGGCCTGGGCCCATCGCCCCGGCCTGGCCAGGGCCCTCTGCAGAGCCTCCTGCCCCCCAGCAGACCAACGCTCCCGCCCGACTGGGTGTCCCCTGCAAACTGGCTGAGGGTGCCCTCCATCCCCTCCTCCCGATCAGCGATGAAGATATTGAACAGGACCGGCCCCAGCACTGAGCCCTGGGGAACAGCACTGGTGACCGGCCGCCAGCTGGGTTTGGCTCCATTCACCACCGCTCCCTGGGCCCAGCCGCCAGCCAGGTTTTTACCCAGCGCAGAGTGCACCCATCCAAGCCGTGAGCAGCCGGCTTCTCCAGGAGAACGCTGTGGGAAACCGTCTCAAAGGCCTCACTAAAGCCCAGGCAGACAACTGTTTGTTACAGCTGAGCCCTGCCCACACAACGCCGAGGCCTTTTCCGCTTCTTATGCTGCTCCGCCAGCGAGTTGGCAGCGGCTGAGCTGCCCACGGGGGTGAAAGCACGACACCCACCCCGACAGGCTGCTTGAACACCCATCGCCTCCCCGCAGCAAAGCGCCAGGCCCCGGGCAAAGCATCCGGTTTCCCTGCTGTTCCCTCTGGAAATATTTAGGGCTCACGCCCGAACGCGACTCACCAGGTTTCTCCTTGTGGGCCAGGTTGTTTTCAGACTTGAAGGCTTCCATCGCTGCAAACCGTCCTGATCCCTAGAGCAGAGGAGAGACTTTATTACCCCTCCGCCACCCAAAATCCGGAGGGAACCACTCAGAAGGACCCGGGAGCACGAGCTGCGCAGGGCTCGAGCCCTAACCCACACAGGGGCATCACGGACAGTACGTTAAAGGACATAAATTACATAAATTACACCCGTTGGGAGTTCCCGACTGCTCACTGTGGCACCCAGGGAAGGAGGTGGTGGCGGGGGAAGCGTCCCCAGCTGCTCCCAGCAGGACAGGGCCCCCCCCCCAGCCCTCAGCACCATGGCGGGGGTGGGACTGCAGGTCCCAGCGCTGGGTGAAGGGGGGAGAGGGGGTGCCAAGTTGAGGGGAGGCAGGAGAGGAGGGTGGGTGCCATCTCTGGGGGCGACTGGGGGTCCCAGGCTGGGGGGGGGGGGGAGAAGACGGTGGGGTCCCACCTCAGGGGGTGAGGGAGGTCCCAGGTTGGGGGGGGCAGGAGAGGAGGGTGGGTGCCATCTCTGGGGGCGACTGGGGGTCCCAGGCTGGGGGGGGGGGGGGGGCAGGAGAGGAGGGTGGGTGCCATCTCTGGGGGCGATTGGGGGTCCCAGGCTGGGGAGGGGGGGCGGGAGAAGACAGTGGGGTCCCACCTCAGGGGGTGAGGGAGGTCCCAGGCTGGGGGGGGGGGGCAGGAGAGCAGGGTGGGTGCCATCTCTGGGGGCATTTGGGGGGCAATTGGGGGTCCCAGGCTGGAGGGGGGGCAGGAGAGGAGGGTGGGTGCCATCTCTGGGGGCAATTGGGGGGCAATTGGGGGTCCCAGGCTGGGGGGGGGCAGGAGAGGAGGGTGGGTGCCATCTCTGGGGGCAATTGGGGGTCCCAGGCTGGGGGGGGGGGGGGGCAGGAGAGGAGGGTGGGTCGCACCTCAGGGGGCGAGGAGCGCGGGGGGGGAGGAGGGGGGCGAGGCCCCCCGGGCCCCACCTCAGGGGGTGACGGGGGGGGCCCAGGCCGGGGGGCTGAGGGCAGAAGGCGAAGCCGGCGCTGCCGGAGCCCCCCTCGGTCCCCCCGCTCCCCAAACCGAGCCCGGAGGAGGAGCACGACCCCCGTCCCCCCTCACACACCGACACCGGCCCCGTCCCGCGGCCGTTACCCGCCGCCGCCCTTTGAATCCTGCGCGCGGGAACGGCGCTTCCCGCCGCTACGGCAGCCGCGGGCGGACAAAGGGCGCGGAACGCGGAGGGCGGGGCCAGGCCGGGGGCGGGGCCAAGCGGGGGGGCGGGGCCTACTGGGGGGTTCCCCCCCAAGTGCTTTGGGGGGGGCGTCAGGGGGTCCCCAAGGCCTTTGGGGGTCTCTGTGAGGGGTCCTGGAGGGTTTGGAGGGGGCAGCGGGGTCCCCAAGCCTTTGGGGGGGTCTCCATGGGGTCCCCAAGGCTTTTAGGGGGAGTCTGCACGGGGTCCCCAAGTCCTTCGGGGGGTCTCTAGGGTGCAGCAGGGTCCCCAAACCCTTGGGGGGGGGTCTATGGGGGGGTCCCCACGCCCTTTGAAGGGACCTCTGGGGGTCAGTGGGGTTCCCAAGCCCTTGGGGGTCTGCATGGGGTCCTCAAGCCCTTGTGGGGGTGTATCAGGGGGTCCCCAAGTCCTTGGGGGGGGGTCTCCATGGCATTGCCGACCCCTTGGAGGGGTCTCTGTGGGGCCCCCAGGCCATGGGGGGGGTCTCTGGGGTTCAGCAGGGTCCCCAAGCCCTTGGGGTGTCTCCATGGGGTCCCCAAGCCCTTGGGGGGGGTCTGTGGGGGGGTTGGGGGGGGCTCAGGCACCCCAGGGTGCTCCGTACCCCCACCCAGCACGCAGGGGCTTCTTGAACCCGGGCTGAGCCAGACCCAGGCGCTGTATTTTCGCCCCCCCGTGCATCCCCCAACGGCCCCCCATGAATCCCCCCCCCCCCGAGCACGGCTGCGCCAGCACGGTAGGGAATAATAAAAAAGCATTTATTTCTCTAATAATAAAACCATTTCAAGAAGCACAGGTGAGAGCCGTGGGGCGGGCCGAGCCCCCCCGGACCCCCGCGGCCAGACTGGGGGTGTCGTGTCCCCCCCAGTCACGGCGTCAGGCATTTCACGCCGGCGTCCTCGGCGTGCCCGCAGTTGGTCTTGCCCCAGCTGGAGAAGCTGCAGCGCAGAAGGCTGTCCTCTGTCCCCTTGCAGGAGACGTCGTCCATCCAGATCCTCCCCGTGCCTGCAAAAACAGGGACCCCGGTGAGCGGCACCGGCACCGGCATCGGCACCGGCGCCGGCATCAGCTGGATCCCCTCCAACCAAGGCCCCGTGCATCGCTGCCTCACCAGGATAAAGCAGAAATAAGTCAAGCCGTTTTTGAACAAAAGGCTTCATCCGTTGTGAAAATCCCCTCCCCTAACTGTTCTGTCGTTCCTTCTTTAGAGTAACGTGTATTCGTGGTGTTAAAATATGTATTGGTTCCCGTTGTACGCTGGAATGGAAAGAGGTAGCGGAGTTTTACTGGGGATTTTTGTATTTTTCATGCTTGAGGACTAGAAATAAGGATTTTGCTTCTTGGAAGCTTCATGGAGGATGAAGGATGCCCCTGGACAACGAGGTAACGGCAGCATCCCGTAGCCCCCGACACGGCTTCGAGACCCTCCCAGCATAGTCCGGTGTCGGAGGTCGGGGACTGGAGCAAGGCCGGCTCCAGGGACGTCTGGATCAATAGGGAAGCAGCAAGAATGCTGCAAAAATAGAGTTGCTTTGCAAAATTTTCCTATGATTAGTACTCAGCAGCGCGGGTGTTGGTGATTAGTCCACCATGGTGCACCCAAACGCTTGAAGGGGAGAAGAACCCCCGGTAAAACCCCATTTGGGTGCCCCGGTTTGGCTGGGCCACCCCACGTGCAAGAATAAATATCGACTTCTGGGATTTTACACTTTGCACACCAGCCCCTCTCCTCGGTCGGCACGAATTTTCAGCAGGTTTGCAGGTGACACCAGGCTGAGGGGTGCAGTCGCCACGCCTGAGGGACGGGATGGCATCCAGAGGGACCTGGGCCGGCTGGAGAGGGGGGCCCCTGTGAGCCTCATGGGGCTCAACAAGGCCAAGGGCAAGGTCCTGCACCGGGGTCGGGGCAGCCCCCGGTGTCAGCACAGGCTGGGGGATGGAGGGGTGGAGAGCAGCCCTGCCGAGAAGGACTTGGGGGTGCTGGGGGATGGAAAGCCGGCCACGAGCCGGCAATGTGCGCTGGCCGCCCAGAAAGCCAAGCGTCTCCCGGGCTGCATCCCCCGCAGCGTGGGCAGCGGGGCGAGGGAGGGGATTCTGCCCCTCTGCCCCGCTCTGGGGAGACCCCCTGGAGCCCTGCGTCCAGCTCGGGGGTCCTCAGCACGGGAAGGACATGGAGCTGTGGGAGCGGGGCCAGGGGAGGCCACCAAAATGGTCAGAGGCTGGAGCAGCTCTGCTGTGGAGAAAGGCTGAGAGCTGGGGGTGCTCAGCCTGGGGAGGAGGCGGCTGCGGGCAGAGCTGATTGCGGCCTCTCCGTGCTTAACGGGGGCCTACAAGAAAGGGGGGGACAGGCTTTTTAGCAGGGCCTGCGGCGACAGGACACGGGGGAATGGTTTTAAACTGAAAGAGGGGAGATTCAGACTGGACAGAAGGGAGAAATTGTTTGTGCTGAGGGTGGTGAGGCACTGGCCCAGGTTGCCCAGAGCGGTGGGAGATGCCCCATCCCTGGCCACATTCAAGGCCAGGTTGGACGGGGCTCTGAGCACCCTGGTCTGGGTGAAGCTGTCCCTGCCCATGGCAGGGGTGGGACTGGGTGGCCTTTGGAGGTCCCTGCCCACCCAAACCCTTCTGTGATTCCATGATTCTCCCCATCCACCCCCACAGAAATGCGGACCCCAGGTCTGCCCGCACAGGCGATGGGCGCAGCACATCTGGCACGTGGCAGCGGGGGAGCCCCACATTTTGGGGACGCACAATCCCTGTTCTGGAGGAAACACCCCCAGGAGGGACGCCAGCCACCAGCACGTGGCGGGTTGGGGCCATGGCAAGGCACTGGACGTGCCACGCTCAACGGGGCATCGATGGGGTTCTGCCCCATCAAGGATGACCGAAGGTGGCACCGTGGTGTGGCAGGACCTTTGGGGCTCTGCATTTGCTGGGCATCTCCAGGCTGCTGGGCTGGGGGATTTGGGCGCTTTCATTGCCGTGCCGAGGGGGTCACGGGAGGAGGAGCAGCAGCTCCTCCCGGCTGGGAGACCCCAAGTCAAGCCTATCTCCCGAGGCAGGCTCTGGATGACGGCGTGCCAGGATCCCAAGCGGCTGTACCAGCGTCGGGGGGCGGGAGAGGACCGGGGTGCAAGACGGGGAAGAAACCCAGGAGCGGGCAACCAGGGCCCTGGTGGTGAAACAAGCTGTGAGGTCTCCCAAGGCTGGTGTGAAGGACACCAACTCTTGGAGGGGTCCAGCTGTGGTCGCAAAGAAGGTCTGGCCAACCGGCATGTTAATGGCTAGATGATGGCCGTGGTGGCTACCTGCTTTTGGGATCCATCATCTCCTTGGCAGCCCCGAGCAGTTGGAGAGAAGGAGTTAAAAAGCCTACGTGGAAAGGGAGCTGGTCTGGGCAGAAACACCCCAACCCAACGGTTTGGGGCCAAAGGCCACCCCGCTGCCTGCCAAAGTGTTCCTGACATTTCCCCTCTGTTTTTAAGAGCTTTTCCCTTTGTTATTCTAAAAAGAAAATAGATCTTCAAAAGTCACGTCCGGCTGAAAACCCCAAAGCGTTCGTTCAAAAACAAGAAGCCCGGGGCCATTCGCCGGTGCTGAGTCAGCGTGCAGCAGGGCGTGCACGCCGAGGGAGCCGGAGCAGAGGAAGGAGCCGCCTGGGCCAGCGCCAGCAATGTGCTCGCACGCCGTCCCGCAAGCCAACGCCAAAATATTTGGATGCACCCGGGGCTGGCCGTGCTGAATAAACCAGTGTTCGACCAGACCGAAGCTTCTCGGGCCACCACAGCCCCTGTCCTGCTCATGGGGGACGTGCTGGATGCCTCCACGCTCATTTTTGGGGGGGTTCTGGTTTATTTATGGGCTGGCCCCAGGTATCTATGCCAGGCGAGGTGGGGGCAGAGGTGGAAGGGTCCTACCTTGGCCGAACCGGGCCATGCGGTACACCTCCTCGGCGCCTCGGAAGCCCAGCATCCGGCACACCACGTCTCCATCCTTCTTGTCCCAGCCGTCGTCGCACACCGTGCCCCAACGCCGGTCGTAGAAGACCTCCACCCGTCCCTCGTGGGAGCCGGAGCCATTCACCAGCCGAATCATCCCCTCCTCGGCGGCTGCTGGCGGGAAGAGAGAGGGAGATCAGAGGGGACATGGTGGCATCTCCCTCACCCGCCTTGGACCACCTCCCGTGCCCTCGCCATGGTGTGTGTGGCTGCAGAAAGCACTGGGTGATGCACCTCCAGGAGACCTGGGGACGTCCCACCACTGTTGGGTACGGTGCCGGAGGGGTCCCATCAAACCCAGGGTTCTGTCGGAGGAGGCTGAGCCTTGCGATGGTCACGCCATTGGGACCTGTTTGCAGCCTAAGGTGCCGCAGGGAGGGCAGGCACCGACCAAGGATCAGTCCTGAAGCCATCAAGGTGCGACCAAACGGAGACAGCTCAGGCTTGCGATGAGAAGAGAGATCTGAGCAACCGAGTGAGATGCCAGCAAAACCAGGGCAGTGCTTCCCAAAGGGACTATGAAAGGGGACTGCAGGTGACAAGGAGGCTCTTCCAGCCTGGAGACAGGGCCCCGGACCAAGTCCATGCTGCCCAGGTGGACCCCGACTTCATGCTTGAGGTGAGGGTCCGAAATGCCAAAGTGTAGTGGGGGGACATGGTTTGTCCTCCTCCCCACCATGGCGTTGCTCCCTCCGCTCCCAGTTGCCTTTCTGTGGCTGCTCAGCCTTCCTCCCCCATCACCACCCTCCTGCCAGGCGAGACCGGCACGGTCGCCCTTCATCCTTCAGCCGGGGAGAGGCACGGCGGGGTGGTGGTTTATCTGACGGGGATGACCGAGGAGCTCAGCACCAAAACCAAACCGCAACGGTTCTTCCTCCACCCCCAGCCAAGGAAACCCAGAGAAAGGAACACACCACAAATCCCATTATTTGGGACAAAAAAGGGGTTGAAAATCGCTGTCAGGCAGCTGGGCTCGCCCCATGACTCACCGCGGGCTGGGCCAGCAGCCGAGGGTGGAGCTGGGCTCCCCCAAACAAGGTTGCACTGCAGCTGCTCGGAGATTTTTATTTAAAGCCATTTTCTCAAAGCCAGGGTTTGGCCTTGGTTCCCCCCCCCCCATCAAAACCCACGTTCCCATTGGAAATGCTCAATGACATTACTTCTCAAATGCGAAGATAAATGGGGTTTGGATTGCTGCGTGGAGCACTTCCAGGCAGACCGCGGTCTCCTCCTTGATGACCGTCAACGCTCCAGCTCATCCTCTACATCCCTGGTGGAGAGGGGCTCGGGGGGCTGCGCCCCGCTTCCACGCCACCAAAACCACGGCAGCCACAGCCGCCACCAACGTCCCAGCAATGTAAAAGGGAACAAAAACTTCTCCCTGGGTATTTTGCTGGTACGTGGACCATGGGAGCGTCTCAAGTGATGAACCCAAAAGGTCTCCGCCTCACCAAGAGGTGACCGTTGCGGAGGCAGCTGCCAAGAGCCGGGTAAAACTTGACGTTGGTCCAACATCTGCTTTAACTCCGCGGTGGTGGGATGTCGCAGGCAGCCGTGCTCGGCTGAGGTCTCATCAGGCACCTTGGCCAACCACGTTGGCGACCATGAGATTGGCCAAAGTGGGCAAAGCAGGGTCCCTGCTTGCCCCAGGCTCTCGGAGCTGGGAGGTGCAGGGTTAATGGGACATTTGGAGACTGGAGCAGCATTTGGGACCTGCTGCACAGAGATGCAAGGGGTTTGGGCACTGCTGGCTGGCTGGGACCTGCAGAAAAGTTGTTTTTTTTCATGTTTCAGGCTCTGGGTTTTCCCTGGCTCGCTCCCAGTGGGAACAGGGCCACCTCTTCCAACGACCTCCAGAAAGCACAGTCCTTGCTTGGCCTCGGCACTGGCCGATCTCCCACTTCCAGGACCCACTCGGGGTCAGGCTCAAGACAGGGTCTGGAAACCCTGAGCGTGTTTTCCTGGATCTGGGCAGAGCATCGGGTTCACGGAGGAGCCAGGAAACATCTCCTGCTGTCCCTGAACCATCTCGCTGGTATTTTGCACAGCTCTGCCACGGACCCGGAGAGGTGGCATCACATCTCAGCCAAGGGGCTCGTTTGGGATGCTGCCGGCTGTCGTCTTCAGTGAGTCCTGGTAATGAAACCCGATTGCTCCCCGGGATGGGACGTCTCCTCCCAGCCATCGCGCAGCTCTGCCGAGGCAGCTGCCTTGGCTCACCCCGGGGATGGTGTCATCTGAGGGCTGGATGAAGCCACTCTTCCCAGTTGAACACGTGCGCCGGAGCTGCCAGGGGAGCTGCTCCTGCCAAGCCAAGCTTGTGCCGGCTCCAACACCGGTGTCCCCTGCTAGGGAGCCAACCCAGCCTCCCTGCTCCAAGCAAGCAAGTGGAGAGCGGGATGCGGCCAGGGAAACCCAGGGTCCCGGGCAGGGAAACGCAGGGTCCAGCACTTCTCCTCCACCGCTCAGGCCGAGGTGGCGAGCCATGCGGTGCCACCTTCCCGGCTCCACGTGTTCGGCGACCCTGGCCACCAGCACTGCGGCACCTGGGGGTCCCCTTGCCTGCCTGCTCTCCCGGCACAGGGAACGCCGTGGCTTTGGGACCATTCTCCCTCTTGCGCTCTGGAGCACCCCAGGGCATGGGATCCTTCCCCAGGTGCCGTCGCCTTGTGTATGCAACAGCTACGGGAAAGCAATGGCTAATGGCTGCATGGACTGAGCCCGAGGCGTGGAGGTGGAGGCCCCTGGAAGGCAGCAATCCCCTCTGTGAAACCATCCAGCTCTGCCTCCAAAGCCATCCTGGTGCCAGGACAGCAGGCAGGTGACCGACGGTCCAGGACCAGCTCCCTGTCTCCAACCCAGTTGCTCATCCCAACGTCCTCACTCCTCCCCCTGCGAGTCCGTCCCCACCCCGGCTCTCTCCCGGATGCTCCTCGGAGCCCGTGCGTGCTGGAGGACAACGACCTCTTCTCCAAGGAGGGGAGGAGATGTGCAGTCAGGGCACAGATCCAGGCACCACCAGGATGTTCCCATTAATCAGCAGGGTGAGGGCTGCTAATAAAGCCGCAGAGCTCAGCCACGTGAGTCCTGGCCACAGCCTTTCCACTTAGCCTCTAACAAGCATTACTTGGCTCATAAAAGCTAATAAAACCCATAAGTCTCCTCCCAGACCAGTGCCAGCTGCCCGTAACGGCCCCGCAGACCAGCTCATCCCAGCCCAGCCCAGCTTATCCCAGCCCAGCCCAGCCCAGCTCAGCCCAGCCCAGCCCAGTTTATCCCAGCCCAGCCCAGCCTGGGGCTGTTTTGGTGCCCTGGGGACTCTGCAAAAGCTGCAGCTGGGGTCAAGGCTGCGCTCGGGTCCTGGTCCCGGCGAGCTGGCGGAGCCACCAGGAGACGCACGGGGCCCAAAGCGGGTTGTCCCCCTGGTTGTGCTGCAGAAGGCTGCCCAGGATCGGGCCCTCCCGGGCTGCGGCTGCAGAGCGGCACAGGAGCATCCCAGCCGTGCTCTCTGCCTGCAGCAACCCCCTGCCTGCGAAGCGGCCCGGCCCCCTCCATCTCTGAGCAGCTCCCTGGCCCCTTCCCTCTCCAACGTACCCAATAAACACCAAAAGCATCATTTCTTCCTCATCTACATTTGTTTTTGCCGCAGCAATTACTTCCAAAGCCCTTGATCTCTCCCCTGCCCAGCCTCCAAAAAAAAGCAAAACAAGAAAGGCAAGGCTAAAGAGGAGAAATAACCCGCCGTGGCCGAAAAAACAAGGGCCTGATTCTTTGCAGCTCAGCTGAGATCTCATCTCCCCCCTGGTAACAGATCCTGGGTTCCCTGGGCTCCCCACCGTCCTCTCCCACTGCCCCTGCTCTGCTCTGCTCCCTTCGGGTTGGGAATATGGATGCAAACATCAGGTTTGCAGGGGGGGAGATGTGGGGTACGTCTATCCCAGGAAATTAAGCAGTGACATAGCCCGTCATTTGTACTTTGCGGATGGGAACCAGCTGCGCTCGCCCACCGAGCAGGGGCTGGAGGGGGCTGGGGTCCTCGGTCCTTGCTGGGGTGCTGGGGCCTCCCACCATGGTGCTCCCCGCTCCCCAGCCGCCGCCGCTGCTGCTCCCCTGCCGCATCCGCGCTCCCGCTTGGCACCGCTTGGGTGTCGTGGTGGCCGACGGCAGGGACCTGGAGCCCCTGCGTGGGCGCCTGAGGCAGCAGGGGTGATGTCCCTGGGGTGGCAGGAGGGACGTCCCCAAGGAGGCAGGAGGGATGTCCCTGGGGTGGCAGGAGGGATGTCCCCAGGGAGGGATGTCCTTGGGGAGGCAGGAGGGATGTCCCCAAGGAGAGATGTCCCTGGGGTGGCAGGAGGGACGTCCCCAAGGAGGCAGGAGGGATGTCCCTGGGGTGGCAGGAGGGATGTCACCAAGGAGGGATGTCCTCAGGGTGGCAGGAGGGATGTCCCTGTGGTGGCAGGAGGGATGTCCCTGTGGTGGCAGGAGGGATGCCCTCAGGGTGGCAGGAGGGATGTCCCTGGGGTGGCAGGAGGGATGTCCCTGGGGTGGCAGGAGGGATGTCCTTGGGGTGGCAGGAGGGATGTCCAAAGCTTGGAGGAAACCATCAGCATCTCCAGGGGTCTCAGGGACCAGCTCCCTGCGCAGCAGAGCCGTGGCGCAGCAGAGGGTGGGCAGGATCCGGCCCCGGGCTCATTGCCTGCTATTTCTCGGCTTGCCAGCCCAGAAGGCCAACGCTGGGCATCGCTGGGCACGCGCTGGTCTCGGCCCCGGAGGAAATCCCAAAGCAATGGCAGCGCTGCCGGGCACGGCCACGGTCAGCAGCGTGGTGTAGCCCAAGTGCCAAACGGGCATTTCCATCTTTTTAAGCCTTGGAAAAACGCTTCCTCGGGCCAGTCCCGCCATGGGGCGATGGGTGGAAGAGATGGAAGATGGAAGATCCCCTTCCAGCTCCTCGTTCCTCTTGCTGCCAGCTCCGGGCTGTCCCCAGGCTGGTGATGATCCGGTTTGCCAGCAAAACACCTGCGCGGTCGGGTAGCTCAGCCCTGAGCCTCATCCTATCGGTTCCCTGGGAAGAAGCGGGAAGTCCCAGCAGGCTTTGGGCATCCTCAATCCAAGCCCCGGCCGGGGTCTCGGCACGCCGAGGGCTCCTGGGGCTGCAGAGCAAGGTGCTTCCCCCTGCTTGGCTCTGCCTTAACGTCATGACTGCTTTCCTTGAGCATCCTCGGTCCTCGCACGCTGCCGACATCCCTCCCACCTCCCCGCCGCTCCGGCTCCTTCTTGCCCAGGCAGGAAAACCCAAGCACGGGGCTCAGCAGCCTCGTCCCGGCAGCAACCACTGCTTTGCATCTCCCCCCAAACACTACCGAAACCCTGCCCGGAGCACCGGGGAGACAACCACGAGCGAGCACTTACCCGTGCCACCGCCTCGGTCCCCCTTCTCTCCCTTCGGGCCTCGGTCACCTGGTAAAAGAAAGAGCACGGGGCATAAATCTTGCTGAAATCAGATTTTTACTGGATATCCTGATCTTAGGTAACGCTGTGTGTCTGTAGCTCTTGGGGGGCTTTATCAGTTTGGGGAAACTGAGGCACAAAGCAGCAAATGTCTTGTCGGCCCCTCTCCTCACCCCCAGCCGTGCTGCATGGCGATGGGACCCACCTTCTCACTCCCCCAGCTTCTCCTGGGATGCTTCTTTTTAGAGGCAAAACCAACCAACGCTGAATCTGGGGCTAAAAAAAACCCCATTTAGGGTTGAAAAGGCTTCATTTTGCGGGGCCGGGAGCAGGGACGTGGTTTCCCGCAGCCTCGATGGAGCATCGCCCCTTCCCGCGCCCAGCTGGTACCTCCTCGCGAGCAGATTTGCTGAACCGAACCCTGTATCCATCGGAAGGCGATGACGCCGGGGGGTTCGGGCCAGCTGGGTAAACAGGCTGCCTTCAAAACCACGCCTATTTCCATATAAAAATAACGAGCTCAATAATCATCTGTGTCATGGCTTGGCTTTCCCTGCGGCTCGCGAGCGTGGGCTGCCTCTGCCTGCGTCCCACCGCCTCCCTGAGCCCCTGCCCACGCTCCGGCTTTGCTCCTGGCAGGCAGCGGCCGTGTTTTCCCGTGGTGTGCCCCACTGAAAGCACCGTCCTGAGTGGGGCCGTGGCCTTGGCTTTGCTGGTCCTGGCTTTGCCCCGAGGCTGCAGAGGGAGGGGGCCAGGGAAGGCTCCGGCCAGCGATGCTCCGGATGAGCCCCAGCCCTACGGCACGGCCCCGCTTCGACATATCCTCCTCTTTTGTCTCCGCATAAGAACAACAAACAACACACACAGAGAGAAATTTCTTATAAAATAAAATAATAATAATCAACAACAACAAAAAAAAAAGTGTGCAGGAAATTCTTGCCCTTTAACTTGGAGGCTCTGGGAAGGCGAGATCGCTCCCCCGGGCAGCCGCAGCTGTGTCAGATGGAGGAAAGCTGCCTGCAGCCTGCCCCGCTGATGGGAACCAGATGACAACAGCCCCCCGAGCCGCGGGAGCGAGGCCAGAGACGCTGCTCGCCGGCACGTGACGGTGCCGGGATGCCGGAGCAGCCCGTGCCCTCCACCACCTTCCTTCCCCAGCCCAGAGGAAAGGGGGTCGGAAAGCAAGTTACGGTTCTTTTGTGTTTGTCCCCAAAAATCCGGTTCTTCTGGAGCAGAAGCGCCTTCCCTACAGGGTCTGGGATGCATCCTATAGGGCATCCTATAGGAATGATGGAGAGAGGTGAAGGTGGAAAGATGGAACTCGAGGGATAGGAATATATAGATATTAGGAAAAACTTCTTCACCGAAAGGGTGGTCAAGCATTGGCCCAGGCTGCCCAGGGCAGGGGCTGAGTCCCCATCCCTGGGGGGATTTAAAGAACGGATAGATGTGCTCGAGGACATGGGTTAGTGGTGGGCTTGGCAGTGCTGGGTTAACGGTTGGACTCGATGATCTTAAGGGTCTTTTCCAACCTTAACGATTCTGTGATTCTATGATTCTATGATTCTACAATGTCAGCTGTGCTGGGCAGAAAAGTCGTGGACTGAAATTCCTGGAGTGAATAACTCAACTGCTCTATCGTCGCTGGTCGCATTAGGGAGGTGACAGCAACTGGGACAAGTTGGGGACTTCAGAGATGCTGCAGGGGAAGGCAATACTCTAACAACAGGAGACCTCAACCAGCAGAAATGGTTAGAAACCCTTAAGAAAAAGACCAAGGCAAAAAAAAATTCGGCACAAATTGAAAGTGTACTGCACCGCTGCAAGAGGAACAGGTTGCCCAGAGCGGTGGGAGATGCCCCATCCCTGGACACGTTCAAGGCCAGGTTGGACGGGGCCCTGAGCACCCTGATCTGGGTGAAGATGTCCCTGCCCATGGCAGGGGTGGGACTGGGTGGCCTTTGGAGGTCCCTGCCCACCCAAACCATTCGGTGATTCGATGCTGCTCGCCTGGGAGCCCTTATGCAGGTGTCCTTAGCCAACGGAGTGCACCCGGGTCTCCAAAAAGCAGTAGATGAGCTCAGCTTAAAGATGCTGAGCTGTTAAAAATGGGTCCAGGGGCTCTTGAGGAGCAGGAACTGGTTACAGATGGGGAAGAAGGAGCTGGGCTCTGTGGCTGGACCCATCCCGAACGCTACTGGGGAAGAGCCCATCATCGGAGCCAACGCTGCTTCAGGATGGGTTCGTGGGTCTAACTGAAAGCCCACCGTCCTAGGTGTGCTTGTCCTCCCCATCCCCGACCTGTGCTACTCCATTAGGCTTAAGCTGTGTTGGTTTTTTGTTGTTTGGTTTGTTTTTTTTTTACCTTCATATACATCTGGCAGAGGAAAGGCCCTTTAAAAGAAAGAAGCGTTTTATGGACGATGCCAACAGATTCGCAAGGGTGCTTTAAATGCATCCCATCCCCTCTGCCTGATCCTTCCCCATCCACCTCGCCTTTTCCCGTGCAATCCTCCGAGCTCCTTCATTTCCTCGCTCTCCTGGAAGGCTTTTCTTCTTATTTTCTCTTTTTCCTGTCTTCCCATCTCTCTTTTCCCCACAGAAGCTCTCTGGTGAGCAGAGAGGACAGCCCCTTCGGTGGCAAAGCTTGCTGACTTCACCCTGGGCTCAAGCCCAGCTCCCCGAGGTGTCAGGGCTGGAGAGCATCCCTAACTGGGGACAGAACCCCCGTGAGCTGGAAAGGAGAGAGCCTCGGGGCTGGGACAGAGCCCACGAGTTCAGGAGAGCCCCTTGCTGGCATCACCGCTGGTCCTACCAGGAGGTCCTGCCTGGTGCCTTCACCCAACGAATGTCAAGGTCTTGCTCGGCCGTTTCCCACGGCGGGTAAATCAGTGCAGCTCAGTCTGGTTTTTCTGGACTCTGCACACAGTTTTGGCACAGATGCCATGACGAGGGACCCTCAGATCTTCCCATGGCAGAAGCTCGGTGCCCACCGACGTCCTGCTCCTGGGCATCACCTCTGCTCCAAAAAACCAGCGCTGCTGAGAGAGGCAGGGCACAAAACCTGCAAAGCTCATGGGAGAGGACATCGCTGGAGGAGGGTGGAAAGAGCTCCTGGGTCTGCAGGGGGAGGTGGACCACCACGGTCTTGGAGCAAGCCCCAGGAGAAGCTGCCAAACCCCCATCTTCACAGACAGAAACATGTTCTGCCTTCAGCGACATGCCAAAAACCTCCTCCTTGCCTGCACGTCGTGTTTCAGAACGGGACTTCTCTATTGCCCCAAATTTATCTATAAATCAGCGATCCCTACCTTGGCTCATTTATTGCCGTTTCCTCCTGAACATGTTCCCTGCACGATGTTCTCCATGGAAGAGCGAAGACTGATGTATATTCACTTTCCAGAATAATGTTCCCCATTTGGAAACGAGGAAAATAATACTCCACTGGGGTAATTTTGAGGGAAAAATGCATCAAGGATAGGAAAATACCAACAAGGGAAAATACTCGGGACTCCGCTGCGGAGAGGAGAAGCTGTCCCTCGACCAGGTCAGACCATCTCTGTGAGATGGTTTGACCTGGGATTTTCGGTGAGGAGGCTCGTCCGCCCCAGATGCCCCTCACCCCAGGACGGGCTGCATTTCCCGGGGACCTGATAGCTCTCCTGTGCTCAGAAGAAAGTCATTATAGATGTGTAAGACTAGTGCTGCAGAAAAACAGGCCTTCACTTAAAGCCCGGGCTTGGACCGTTGCCTGGCTCGGTGTCTGTTTCCTATAAATTTCAGAGAATCCCATAAACTGCAGAAATTCAGTGCTTGCTGCCAGCGTGGTTTGCTATTTATTGGAGAAGGGGTTGGATGAAACCCCCTTATCTGAGCACCCCTGACCTCCGGGAGGTGGGAAACGGGGGCTGTAGTTTGGGGCTCCCTTCATAGGGGACATATCCAAGCCCTGGAGGTGACCTCCATCCACATGGGCCAGCAAGGGGAGGTGGAGGGAGGGACCCCTGTGCTGGTGATGGGCTCTGGTGGGACCTGGGGGTGGTCCATCCCCCTGGAGGGAACGCCTAATGGCTTCACTGCCGCGGAGTCATCCTCGTCCCAAACCAAGGATGCCTCCGAGAAATGCACGAGGAAGGGGGTACATCAAGGCCACAGAGCCCTGGAGACAGCTTAACCTTCTTCAAGCCAAGAGGCCTCCTCAGATACAGGGATCACTCTACACCAGTGAAAGGATGATAGCCAGAAGCAATACACCGCATGGGAAAGATCCGCCGACCCTCTGGCATGTCGTCCGACCCATCGCTTCCCAAAACCAAGAGCAGAAGCGCTTCATCTCCCCGGGAAAGGGGGCGTGAGATGAAGACCAGCTTTGGGGATGGGGGACCAAGCTTGTGGGGCTTGATGCTTTACTACTGTGGCGTGGCCATGGCTCTCCCCTGGAGGCAGGGGCTGTGCTGGGGGTGGTCTCCACCACCTCCTGGGCTGGTAAGCGCTGGAGAAAGGCTTCATCCTCAGTGTTGTGTCTCCAGAGAGCTCCTTGCTGGAGCTGTGATGCCCACCATGGGGTCTGTTAACACGGCTCAGCACTGATCCAGCACGGCAGCTCTAAACATCTCTGTCTTAGGGGTGGAAACGCGATGCAGGAGCCCATCAACCTCCTCCCTCCAGAAGGGACGCATCCCCTGGGGATGCGCTTTGCAGAACAAATCTGGCATCAGGGCTTGGTCCTCTACTGAAGCCCCATTCAACCAGCCCAGGCTCCTTGGGATAATTTACTTGTCTAATGAGTGCTTGGCACCGGCCAGTGAGAAAAGCCCACTTTCCTCTGCTCCGGGGAAAGAAAGGAAACCGCAGTCCCAAAACGCGTTGTGGTTTTGGTTGGCAGACCTCGGCGTTTGATGCGTTGCCAGGAACATCTCGGCGCCGATGTCTCCCTTGCGTTAGCACCCGTCCCTGCAGCACTCACGCCTTTGCACGGCTTGTGCCAGGGATGCATCCAGGCCTTAGTTTGTCCTCCCACAGCATCGGGCCAGGCATTTTCACCCCGCAGCTCGGGTAAAGTCCTGCACTCCCACACCACGATATTGCAATCCTGCAGGCCAGAGCTACCTCCCAAAAACCTGAGAGATAGCGCTGGAAAACAAGCGTGAAATGCTGGCTTCTTTATTTTTCCAGCACGTAGGGCTCTGTGCCCCGCTAGCAGCCTCTGCCTTGGTAGGAGAATGGAGACTTGTCCCAGATCAGCCCAGAAACCCTGGCTTTCCAGTTAGATGGGACGGGGTGATGGAAATAGCACCTAGCAGCGTTCTTCAAGACTACACAGCACTGCATAAATATCATCTAAGCAGCCAAGTGGCCTGGAGAGCCATCTCCAGCAGCGAACGGGCCCCAGGAGGCCAGCTTGTGCCTGGACTGGGGTGACTGGGAGAGCGGTGGGATGAACAGACCCATCGTGTCAGCAGGGATGGTGATGATAGCAGCGATGGCTTGAGGAAAAGAGGACCAGACAGGCACTAATCCTGCAGGAGACCTTCTTGCCTTGGGCTGGGGCTTCAGGCGGCTCCCTCGCTACAGAAGGAGGCCACCAGCAGCATCTCATCTCCTGCATCTCCTTTCTACCTGGACCTAAAGCTTCCTGGGGCCGCACTGGGAGGCACTGGCACTGGGAGGCAGATGGTGTGTCCCTAGGAAAGGTCCTTCTCCTAAAGACACCACGAAGCAGAGAAGCGATGGAAGATGCGCTCCTGCCTCTAGACTACAAGGAGCTTTCCGGTGGCATGCAAGGTACAGGAGATGGCCACCGCTGCGGCTATCGCCCATGAAGGATGGGCCACCAGACACGACATGGGGGTCTCACCCCAAGCCCTGCCCCTGGCGAGGACCAGCACTTTGGAGGACACACAGGAAAACTGGACACCGACTCTGGCCAGCTCGATGCCAAGTGTGCAGATAGAGGAGAGAGAGGACATTTAAAGAGGACGCTTTCCTTCAGCTTTCACACGTGCAATTCACCCAAGGAGCTCGCTGCATGAAAGCAAGAGCTTGTAAGACAAATAACACAGCAACACCCCCTGCCCGGAGCGCTGCCTGCAAGGCTCCGGCCATTTTCCAGACTCGGACACTGGTCTGTGGCCACGGTCCCAGCTCCTGGTGGCCAGCGTGGCCACGTCGCAGGTCAACATCACCCACAAGCATGAGTTGAGTGCACCGCTTTGGCCCCTTCGGCTCTGCCCAGGGAGGTGCTGCTTCCTTGGGCTGGGTTCTTCCTGCCTCCCCCTGCCCACGAGGCATTTTGAGGCAGAAAGAGCACGTTTTGGGATTATCCAGCCTGTTTTAAGTTGCAGCATGGAACTTCTTTTAATAGGTCTCCTGGGACAGATCTGTCCTGCTAAATAGGTGCGTGGCCACTTCCTACACCCACAGCTTCTCCCTGCTCTTAGCCGGGGTGTGGTGAGGCGCTGCGAAACCACAGCGAGCCAGAAAAGGTCACCAGAAAACAAACACAAGGCTATTCCTAAAACCCTGCCGGAGCCAAGCATGGGAGGGCAGCCCACGGGGCTCTGGCGAGTGCCTGGTGCAGGCAGCGCTGCCTGCCTGCCTGCGCTGAGCCCCACTGCCTGGCAGGAGCATCACAGCCCCAACTGTTTTGCTCTTCTCCCTCCGATCCCTGGACTTTCTCCACCGCTCTGCCTCGGTGGAAAGGTCTCGGTGCAGAGGTTGTTCATCTGCACGCTCCCAGATCCACAAGGTTTCCTCCTCCAGGAGCTCCAGGTGGGTACCAAGCCAGGGGACCCACCACTCACCCCCCACCCATGACCAGTGTCTCTGCCGCTCATCCCAGTGGTCTCCAGAGCCAGTCTGCTGCCCAACAAGCCCAGCCAGACCCCACGACCCACCCGGGAGCATGGACAGAAGCTGGTCCTTACCTTTGAATCCCCGCATCCCCACTGGACCGGGAGGGCCAAGGTCTCCTTGGTCCCCTTTCAAGCCACGTGGTCCTGGTGGTCCCCTCTCCCCGGGCAGCCCTGGAGCAAGGACAAAGAGGCAAAATGACCCCGTTGCAGCAGAGATCTACACAAACGAGACGTGCACACACACACGCGCGTGTCCTGCTCGCCAGCAGACGTGCCACGTGGTCTCTGGTTCTTTGCCAGAAGCCGGGGACAATCAGGAGACACCTGAGAGTCCAGCCCATCCTCTCTTTCTGTATCCACAGGACAGATTTAACCCAGAGATGGGCTGGTGCTAATGCAGCTCTGAGCACCTTAAGGCTCAGATTAAGGTAACTGGGCTTCAAAGCTCGAGACCAAGGAGGAAAAGCCAGGAGCCAGGGTGGAGCAGCCACCCCAAGGAAACATGATGCGCCCAGCATGAGCTGCAGGTCCCTCGCATCCATGTGTGCTGACCAGGTAGGTTTGCTGTTTATTGGAGAAGGGTTTGGATTAAAACCCCTGACCTCCAGGAGAACGGGGAAACGGGGGCTGCAATCTGGGAGCTTGGGCTCCCTTTGTAGGGGACACATCCTAACCCCAGAGGTGACCTCCATCCATGGGGGCCAGCAAGAGGAGGTGGAGGGAGGGACCCCTGTGCTGGTGATGGGCTCTGGTGGGACCTGGAGATGGTCCCACCAGACCGACTCAGCCTGAGCCTGAGTTTGGGTCAGATCCGAAGCTCCTGCGGGAGAAGCCCTTCAGACAGAGCTCCTCCAGCACCCGAGCTCAGCCCCTTGCTTGGCACGATGCTGCTGGTCTCCCCTGCCCCGCGGAGGGAGCCCCGGATTCCCTTGGCACTGCACCTTCCACCCCTCCGGGGCAGAGCTTTTCCAAACTTAGTCAATATTTTCCTCCTAGTTTATGAGGGAAAAAAAAGCTGCCGGGAGGAATTTGGGCACCAGCTCCAATGGACATGGTCTGGGGCTTAATTCTTTCCCTGCTGCACCCGGCCAACACCTCGCCTCCCTCCCGGGGGGATGCTGCAGCGTGTCAGGACCTGGCTTCGTATTTGGGTAGAGGAACTGGGGCAGAGGCAGGGTGGTAGATTCGCTGTGCAAAAGGGGATTTACCAGGGATGCTTTACAAGGCCTGGCTGCACCTGAACCTGACCTTCTCGTATCCAAAGGGCTGTGACCACATCCAGGAAAGCACCAGAGAAAGCGAGACAGAGAAAGACCTAAAAATAGCGGCCCTTTCAGCAACTCTTCCCAAAGGTGAACCCTCCAGAGATTGTTTTGTTTTTCTGTTTAAACAAAAAAAAAAAAAAAAAGAAAAAAGGAAAGAAGCCAGACGATATATTTCTGATGCTTGTTACACCCAAGAAAAACAGCCATGAATCTGTCAACGCAAAAAAATATAGCCGTCGGTGAAATGAGCACGGGCAGCCAAGGCTGAGAAGGGTTTTCAGAGAGCGATCGGGTTTCCAGGCTGGCTCTGCCTCGCTTGGCTGGTCCTGCCGCCCGCCGGGGAGCGGGGGGAAACGGGGTACCAAAATAGGAGGTTTTAAGCCCAGCCCAAAGCCGGTGGCTCAGATGCACGGGGCTGGGGAGCTGAACCTGACTCTGACACCGATAGTCCTACGTGGGTCGTGTCTTCAGCAGCCAAGGTGAAGCCACGGCAACCTCTGGGATGGAGAAGGAGGTCCATGCCCCAGGCGGGACGGATCCTGTTGCCTCAATAGGAAAAAGGCTCTTGGGGACAAAAAGCCCTCACCAGAAGGGATCCTCCATCACCTCTGCGCCATCCCCAGCTCCTGGATGCAAAGCCAGTATTTCTAGGTCTGGCTTAAAATTAGAAACAGGCTCAAGCCGAGTCCTGTTTCTCAGGGTGGGGGATGTCTTCTGTTGGTTTTTTAATTGAATTTCTCTCAAAAACAATGGTCGGAATTAAGAAGGGGGAAAAAAATTGGCATTCTTGACTTTGAAAAAAATGTCCTGTGGAAAGCCTCAGAGCTGCAGCCGGTGGCCAAGTCCCCTCTGCCAGGCTGGAGGGACCCCGCGCCGGCTCCCCGTGTGCTGCCGCGGGGGTGCAGGCAGCAGGACCAGCCCCGGCACCTTGCAGGGCCCTGGTTTGGGTGAGCACAGGGTGGCGGCAGCTCCTGCACCAACCTGAGCGGGGTGGCTGTGTCAAAGGAGCCTGAGGGCATCAACCTGCCGGTGAGGGACCCTTGCAGCTCTCCCTGTCCCGGGGCCAGCGGGGAGATGAGAGAGAGTTTTTGCCCCTCAAGACTGGCAGTCTGGCAGGAGGTGGGGCAGCAGGTTAATCCTGTTGCTCTTCAAGACTTGTGCACAGCCAGCGAGGTCCCAAGGGACAGGTTGGGAAGTCACCAGGAGTCATCCCGTTGACTCTATGGACTTTGGGTGAAGACTTGCAGGGTTACGGGCACCCTGGACACGTTTTTCCTTACCTCGCAGCCCAGGCAGGCCGGGAAGACCAGGTTCACCCTCCATCCCTTCATTGCCTTGGTCTCCTTTGGGTCCTGGTGGCCCTGAAACACAACAGGTACCGGAATGCAGCCATCGCGCCCCAGCTTTGCAGCCGTGCAGCAGATGCATGAGTGCATGCACCCGCCCACCCTTCACCGGCCGTTATCATTTATCAGGTGCCCAGGGACCTCTCATAAACACAGACCCCAGCAGACAGCAGCAAAGTGGCAGCGAGGGAGCTTGCCAGCAGCCTATTTCCATGACTTATGGATTTTAAAGGCCAAACACGACTCCATCAACCTGTCCTGCGTGCCAGAAGACTTCACCTTGCAGCTCCTGCGGTTCCACCTGAGCGTGGCTCTGTGGGAAATTCCAACCTCCCGGAATTCCCTTTCGACCCAAAGTTGTGACATCTCCAACGAAATAACGTTAAGAAAAAATTAAAAAAAAAAAAAAAGAAATAAATGCATTTTGAAAATACTGAGATGAACTTTTAGGAGGGGATTTGCATCGCTGATCTCATCAGGAACTAGCCATCGGTAATTGCTTTTCGGCATAAACTCTCGTGAGCGAGCAGAAAGTCCAACCCAGTAAGAGAGTTATATTTCTCAGCCTGCAAAGGGCCAAGTCCGCAAAGCTGAAAACAATTATGAGCTAAATCAATTGGAAGAAAGAATTTGAACAGAAAAAAAAATGACTCATGGGATGACAGAAAAGAGGGCAGAGAGAGGCCTGGAGGGGTCACTTGGTCTTTGTCCTACCAAGCCAGGGTGATAATTGGAAACCGTTAAACACTGTTTTCCTAGAAACCCCAAAGGCCATAATCTCACAGTTGTGGGGAAAGCAAACAACCGGTCGGGGCTACAGGCGACGGGGTAGCGCAAAAGGAGCAGGAGAGGAAGAGGAGGGATGTTTAGCAATCCTAATGAATGAGTAATTAGGATCTGCAAATATTATGCAGAAATTAGCGGGTTCCTGAGCAGAGGAACCGCAGCAAGCTCAGCAAACGGCCGAGCTGGAGATGGTCAGGGGCTGGGAGAGGACTACGGGGAGATACGGCGTTAGCTTGCCCTGGGTCTCCTCTTCCCCAGATGATGCACATCTCTGGGTGCCAAGAGAATGTGGGCACTAGACCCTGGGGACACGTCTCCTGTTGGCAAAACAAAAGGATGCGAAGAACAATGGAGACCCGGGAGAGCTGAGTACAATGAGGAGGCATTTTTGGGTGGGAAGGAGAGGAACCCCGCACAGCAGGGACGCTGCCGGGCCCAGGGTAGGAGAGGCAGGAGTCTCCGTGATGCAGAAGGTCCAGCAACGTCCAAGAGCTGCTCCACGGAGGGACGTGGGGCAGGAGCCAGGTGAGGTGTGCGCTGCGTGAAGGTGCTGGGATGGCTGGTGAACTAGTTTTCATCCCCTTAGCATTAAAGAAGGGTGTTACACAACAGCCATTAAATCACAGAATGCTTTGGGATGGAAGGGACCTCCAAAGGCCACCCAGTCCCACCCCTGCCATGGGCAGGGACATCTTCACCCAGACCAGGGTGCTCAGAGCCCCGTCCAACCTGGCCTTGAATGTGGCCAGGGATGGGGCATCTCCCACCGCTCTGGGCAACCTGGGCCAGTGCCTCACCACCCTCAGCATAAAACTATATGTACTTAAATCCGCTTACTTGCCTGCTGGATTTTGAAAAACTGAATAGATGGGCAAATAAATAAGCAATAGGAAGCACCTGATTGCATAAACAGACAGTGTGAGGTAGAGCCATTGATTTCCAGTGCCCCAAAAGAGCAAGAGGGAGGTCAAGTCCTGCCAGTTTGTTAAAGTGGAACAATGTGGGTACGTTTAGGCTGCCCCGTATCACCCAACCCCTTCTGAAATAAAGAACTGATGGGCAATGTAGAAGTAAAGAATTAAAATATGTCAATGCCATTAATTTCAGCCTACAGGGCGTTACAGAAAGCAGAGCCTGCCAGAGATCCACGGCTTTATAGAGGTGATGGTGAGTTTGATGGGTAGCAGTGGGAGTCTCAAGGCAAAGGGGTTTTCTACCAGCATGTCTCCTGCCTGAAGGCCCCAAGTGTCCCAGGATGAGCAGTGAAAGCTCTGCATGACCCAGCTGTGCTCTTGGGTTCAGGTCAAGGTCTTCCCTCCCCTGCTGCACCCCAGCCCAGCAAAGGTTGGGCTGCTGAAAACCACTTGCTTAAACAAAACAGACGCTTTCCCACTACGAGCAAAACTCAAAGCAACCCTGGAAACATCTGCGGTGGCAGCCACCGAGGAAAGGCCTCCCATTTCATCACCCTGACTTTGCCCCAAGCATCCTCTCCGAAGGGAAGGGGTCCCACACCAACGGCACTGGAGCAAAACTACCGCTGACGCAAAATGTCTTGCTTCCCCCACGCCGGCTCCAGCATGGCTCGGCTGAGGTCCCCTGTGCGGGGGCAGCTCCGACAACTTCCATCTGCTCTGGTTTTATGGGCACATTGGGAAATAACCCATACTAGGGCCCCACCTCAGTTCTGTTAACCCTGGAAGGGACATGGGAGCTGCATGCTCGGGGCACCTCTCGGTGGGACGGGGGTTGGAGCTGCCCTTCCTCCTTAAAATCAGCTGCTACAGTGCAGCCCCCCGGTCCTCTGCCACCATCTCCTCCTCTTCTCTTCTCTTCTCTTCTCTTCTCTTCTCTTCTCTTCTCTTCTCTTCTCTTCTCTTCTCTTCTCTTCTCTTCTCTTCTCTTCTCTTCTCTTCTCTTCTCTTCTCTTCTCTTCTCTTCTCTTCTCTTCTCTTCTCCTCCTCCTCTCCTCTCCTCTCCTCTCCTCTCCTCTCCTCTCCTCTCCTCTCCTCTCCTCTCCTCTCCTCTCCTCTCCTCTCCTCTCCTCTCCTCTCCTCCCATCTCAGAAAAACGTCCCATGAGACATCAGGGAGGTCAAGGGCATGGATAGGCTAAGAAGGGAACTAAGTTTCATGGAAGATGACCATGGGCAATAGACAATCTCATCTGCTCCGTAAGAGCTGGAGGCTGGGAGAACACAGCCAGGGAAGAGACAAGTTGTCCCTTACTCCCTTTCCCTAATGCCTGGGATTAGAAACAAGGATTGGGGATGGGCAGAGCATTGGACTGATCCTGTTGGCTCCTAGGTTTTGGTATTCATCCTTCAGAGCTATTCCCACAGTAGTGAGCCCTGTGGTCCATCAGCCACCAGAACATCTCCTCCTGGCTACATCCAGGCAGCTCCACGAGTAGAGATGGTCCCATCCCCAGGGACAGCTGGTGGGATGGGACACAGGGAGCAGCTGGGCTGGAGGATGGAGGAGCACTGGGAGGAGCGCTGTAGACACCGTGCCAAGCTGGTCCCCACCCCACAGCGTTCGAGGTTTGCACTCAGGAAAGAAAACCCCAGCCCAGATGCATCCCTGCTTCACCCGCCTGCCTGCACAGGGCTGGGCTGCTCGCTGCATCAGCGGAGGAGAAAAACCCTCCAAAACCATCAGGATGAGGACTTTCATGACGTGCACAGATCTGACGGCCAGATGGGACCGTTGCAATCGCCCCGCCAGTCCTGCTGCGAGCCAGCACATCCCACCCAGGGAGTTGTGCAAGCGGCTCCGGGCGGGCGGTGGACGATCCCGGGCACCCTCCCTCCTGGTGATACCGGTATTTAAGACCCAGAGCCCTTCTGTGCTGCGAGGCCAAGCCCTCTCCATGACATGTGAGCTGCTTGGCATGGTCGCCTGCTGGAGACGAGCCTGGGGACCTCCCCAAGCTGCCATCACCAGCAAACAGCCTCGAAAAGCCAGAGCCCAGGGTAGCTGAGGCCGTGGGGGAAGGAAAATGCACCCCCAAGCAGGCAGCCCTGCATCGCCCAGGACTGGCTCTGCCGGTGCAAATCCAACCATGGTGGATTCATCCCAGGACATTTGGAGCTGGGGTAAAGCCAGCTGGGCACAAGGCCCCTAAATCATCCACGACCCATCGCTACCGACAGAAAGCGGGGAGGGAGGAGGGATGGGGAGAGAGGGAGGTGGGGGCTGCCAGGAATGTGTCGGAGCGGCGGCTGATAAATCAGGTGCCGGCCCATTGGGAGGGGATTTGTTTTGCTTTCTGCTCACGTTAATTGGCGTAATATGGCGCATGGGTGTCGGGCTCCGTGACAGTCCCCTTCCTCAGCGGCTGAATCCAAGAGAGGGTGACGTCCTCCCCATGGCAGTGGGGTGAGGAGAGGGCACAGGGGTGGGTGGGCAGCTATGAAAACCTCAAAGCAGCGGGTGCAACGTGGTCCCAGCAGCCCTGAACCAGGCTACGGGAGCCAACGTCCCCCAGGGACCAGGGAAATGACCCCAACGAGCTGCTGGTACCCAAGGGTGATGGTTGGCCTGGATGGGGAGATGTAGCTGCTGCGGTTCAAACCACATCTGTCCCCTCTGGGCTCAGCAGACGGCCTTGGCATCAGCCCCTTCCTTCCCCATCTGGTGTTTCAGCTGGAAGCACCAGAAGCGAGCAACAGCCCATTGCATCTCCGCAGGTGCAAACCCACAGCCTAGAAGTGGGACAGCAACCGGTCCCCAACCTCCTGCTCTGCCCCCACGAGCTTGCACTGAGCTCTTCTGTGTTTCTTCATGGTTTTTCCCAGTTCAATCGCTGTGACTGTGATCAGGTCATGGCATTTAACAGCCACGGATGTGTCCTGCGTGAATTTGTCCAGCTCCTTTTGGACCTGCTTGGGTTTCTGCCTCCACAAAGTTCTGCAGCAAGGAGCTCCAGCTGGGTGAAAGGCGGCACGTGGGAAAGGGCTGAGCCTCCCCTGGGCTTGCAGCCCAGCATTTCCTCGGGTGCCCCCTTTGCTCTTGTGCCATAAATCATGAAGACGTTCACGTTGGTCGACAGCCGCTGGACATGAGCCAGCAGGGTGCCCAGGTGGCCAAGAGGGCCCAGGGCATCCTGGCTTGTGTCAGGACCGGTGTGGCCAGCAGGAGCAGGGCAGGGATGGTCCCCCTGCGCTGGGCACTGGGGAGGCCGCCCCTCGAATGCTGTGCTCAGCGCTGGGCCCCGCACCCCAAGGCGGCCATGGAGGGGCTGGAGCGTGGCCAGAGCAGGGCAGCGAGGCTGGGGCAGGGGCTGGAGCACAAGGCTGGGGAGGAGCGGCTGGGGGGGCTGGGGGGGCTCAGCCTGGAGAAGAGGAGGCTGAGGGGAGCCCTCATCGCTCTCTGCAACGGCCTGAAAGGAGGCTGGAGCCGGGGGGGTCGGTCTCTGCTCCCCAGGAACAAGCGATGGGACGAGAGGGAACGGCCTCAAGCTGCGCCAGGGCAGGTTTGGGTTGGATATTAGGAAAAAATTCTTCACCAAAAGGGTGGTCAAGCACTGGAACAGGCTGCCCAGGAAAGGGGTTGAGTCTCCATCCCTGGAGGTATTTAAAGGATGGATAGACGTGGCGCTCAAGGACATGGTATAGATGGACTTGGCAGTGATAGTTTAATGGTTGGACTCGATGATCTTAAGGGTCTTTTCCAACCTTAACGATTCTGTGATTCTATGACTTTGCTGGCTCCCATCACAGCCCTGTGCGGGTGCCCCTGTTCCTGAAGAGCTCAACCCTTCCCCATCACCCCACGAAGCCAAGCTGCTCCCGAGGAGCGCAGCTCCCTCTCCTGTTTTAGCCTCTAAGATCTATGAAGCAAAAGCCTTGTGCAGCACGGAGGGATCCTCCAGACTGCTCCCCAGTCACATCAGGCAACTGGACTGGGGTCCACCACAGCAGACATGGGTTTCTCCCGTGCAGGCATCTCCACCTGAGCTGGTCCCCTTGGAGCTGGGCTGTCCTAGGAGATGTAGTGCAGTGGGATGGAGAGAAGTGGGTGATCCCACAGCAGCAGGATAGTAAGATATGGAACAGCTGGAAATTCCTGACATCAGAGAGGAAGGAATGTCCACGCAGATGGTTAACCCTGGCCATACAGCTACGCTCACGAGATAACGGTGTGACAAACGGCTGGACCTTGCAGATAATTAAGAAAAAGGGAGCAGATGCTTAGCAGACCGAGGGGGGGATTGCTGAGGCAACCATATAAATACCAAAAAAAGGGGATCAGCAAAACTAGAGTCAATGGTCAAAGAGTTAGCAGGGACGGGTTCTTTATTTCACCACGCTGAGGGTGGTGAGACGCTGGCCCAGGTTGCCCAGAGCGGTGGGAGATGCCCCATCCCTGGCCACATTCAAGGCCAGGTTGGACGGGGCTCTGAGCACCCCGATCTGGGTGAAGATGTCCCTGCCCATGGCAGGGGTGGGACTGGGTGGCCTTTGGAGGTCCCTGCCCACCCAAACCCTTCGGTGATTATGCAATTCCATGATTTGGGAGGGGCTGAGGGTGGTAAAGGAGGAGACGGGAGGGGGAAAACGGAGTAAAGGGGGTGTATGGTAAAGCTAATGATGCGATTGATGACGACTGAGGGTACTGGTGGGCAGCCCTCTGCTTGATCACTGCAGGATGAAGCAGGGCAAAAAAACACCGCCTCTGCCGCACTCGGTCTGGTTCACTTTCATGGTCAGGAGGGACCTGGCAGAGTTTTTTCCCGGCACCTTTGAGGGAACCTTGGGAGCTTTCTTCCTAACATGGATGGAGAAGCATTTGGAGAGTCCAAGGTGATGGAGACACCTAAACGGTGGTGCCTGGTTGGTTTGATACACCAAAGAGCACCTGAGACATCCCCACAGGACATCCCCATGCCACAGGGACCATGTCCACCACCCCCCAAAGCACCGAGGACACCCCCCTCCTCACAACAGCTTCATGCACCAGCGAGGGAGCTGCTTACACGAGGTGCTCGCCTTACCCCGTATCACGGAGATGTTCTTCAGCACGACGGAGTGCTCCCAGTCCTTCAGCCGCAGGTCCTCCGTCACGTTGTTGAGGATGGCCAGCTCGTGCTTCAGCTGCTCCTCCATGGCTATGTGGATGAGGCGCATCTGCCGAGCGTCTTCGGTGGCGTTGCTGATCAACACCTGCAGGTCCTGGATGCGGGTATGGTGGATGTTCACGTCGTAGGAGAAGGTCCTGTTCATGGTGTCCATGGCCCCGTTCATGGCCATCACCTGGTCGCTCAGGCTCTCCACCCTGCTGCCCAGGTGGCTCAGGAGGTGGTCGTGGTGCTGCAGCAGCAGCCGGCTGCTGTTGCCTTCCACGGAGAGCTTGTACATCTCCTGCTGAGCCGCGTCGCTCTGCTGGGTCAAGCTGTCCCAGAGGTTGGACACCGCCTTGTCGGTTTGGCTGGCCTGGGTCTGCAGGCTCCAGAGAAGCCCTTCCAGCTTCTGCAATGACCCCGTCATGAGGAACAAGGAGTCCGAGTGGTTCTGCAGGAGGTCCTGGAGCCTCCAGATGTGATCCAGCACGTCCCCCTTCAGAGGTAGGTGCAGCAGCTTCAGCTGCATGTCCCGAAAGCTCTCGTTGAGGCCGTTGACGTTCCCCATCAGCGCCTTCAGGTCCTCGGGAGAAGTCTGTGGTCTGGAGACTGCAAGGGATGGAGAGGAGGGGGCATCAGAAACCACCCCATGGAGGTGGGGACCCTCCTGAGAGGAGCAACCCCATCTCCTCCCAAGGAGGAGCGCTTGGACATCCCCCTCTTCCTTGGTGCTTGGAGGTGGAAGCCCTACCTCGAACCCCCAAAAGTTCACCCCATCAGCCCCTCTTTGGCCCCACGGTTTTCCCCATGCTTGGAGGAGGAGGTTGGTTGCTGAAGGGCTGAAGAAGGAGACACCTCGCTCAGGGAGGACAGCAGAGGCTCCCGGCAGCTCTGGCCTTGGGGATGGCTCTGGGCTTTGCCAGGTGGCTCACGGTGCCACAAAGCTCTGCCTCGTGGCTTCGCCCGGCTTGTGTTTGCCTTTGGTCGGAGGACTGGCTGCTAACAGCATCCGCTTCCCTTTCCTAAAACCAGACCTTAAAACCGGCTTCTTCCCCCCCTGAGGTTTTGATTTTCCTTTTAGAAATCAGGTTTCCCTCCCGGCCGCAGATCCCGGCTCTGTAACAGAGCCCAGCAGGCTGGCTCGGTGGGCCTCCGCACGGCCATCCGGACCATCCGCATCCCAGGGCTCTGCCCGAGGGAGAAAACCCAGCCGGCTCAGGACCATCCGCATCCCGAGGCTCTTCCCGAGGGAGAAAACCCAGCCGGCTCAGGACCATCCACATCCCAGGGCTCTTCCCAAGGGAGAAAACCCACCCGGCTCAGGACCATCCTTCACCCCCTGCCTCCACACCCCCGGTGGGAGAGGGCTCCCGGCCACCCAGGCACCCACCACCAAACCTCTCCCAGCCTCGCACCAGCTCCCGGAGCCCCGAGATGGGGTTTGGAGAGGGAACCTGGAAATTTGGGGGGAACCTCTTGCTTTCAGTGGCTCCGAGCGCTGCTCTGTGCCGGGGAGCCCAGCAAGCCCAGTAGCACCCAGTAAAGCCCAATCCCGGACCCCATCACGCCCCGGTGCACCCCAAAAATGCTGATCCAGGCAGGGAATATCATCTTCTCCCTCTGCCTTGTGTTGACGCCGGGTCTCCAACGCAGCCCGGGGTGGGGGACTCAAAGCCAAACCCACACGAATAATGAGGTGGGTTTGGGTTTTTTTTTTTTTTTGAAAAAAAATAAATAATCCCCATTGTTTTTAAGCCGTGGCGCGGCTTCGGCTGGCGCGACGCCGCGGGCTGGCGCGGGCCGGGCCTGGCAGCTCACCCCCTCGTTTCCACGGAGGAGAAAGCGAGCGAAGCCATTTGGTTTGAATTAAAATCGCAGGAGTAAGGAGAGGGCGAAAGCAGCCGCGCACACCCCAAGGGCTCCAGCCCCCGCCGGGCTCCGGGCCACCCGCAGCGATGGCGCTGGAGGACCGGGGGGGGACCGGAGGGGACCCACCGAGCCCGGGGAGGGCCAGCGGGTGCCATGATGGAAGAGCTGAGCGTCTTCCAGGCACCGAAGGCATCTTTCGTCCGTTAATTAGCCCCCGTTAATTAATCGCGCTGCTGGATCGTCCCAGCTTCCCAGGCTGGGGCACGGGGACGCTGTTTGGTCCCCTCTGCATGTCCCTGCTTGTCACCCGCATCGCTGCGGGGGGGACAGCTCAATGTCACCCGTTATCGCCCGTCCCCGCTGGCTTGGGGGAGCCTCTGCCCGCGGGGGTTCACAGCAGGGAAAGCAACCGAGCGACGCGGCCAGGGCCACCCCGAGAGGGGACAAGGGGCAAGGAAGGACCTTGGGAAACGTCGCCACGGGGCTGGCGAAGGGGTGGGTGCTGCTGCCTTCTGCCGGGGTGCCCAAAGCCGCTCCGACAAGACTTTCTGGACCCGGGGCGCCCGTGATGGGTGGGAAGACAACCACGGCTTTCTTGCAACGAAACCGAGGGGAAAAGCAACCCTGCGCGGCCAGCGCATGGAGAAATAACCCAAATCCCAGGTCCTGCGGTGGCCGAGGGCTGGGAAGCGCGGGCGAGCTCCCCCCTTTGCACCTGCAGTTAGTTGCAAAGCCTGCGGCGTTCCCCCAATTCCCATAAATCGCTTGCAATAACCAGCTGGGATCCCCAGGGCTCTCCTCTGCCCAGCCCTGCCACCGCAGCCACCAACCCAAGAGCAACCCCGGCTGCTCCAGAGCATCCCGCAGCCAAAACCACGCCGGGAAGCTTCCAAGCAGCAACGCCTCCAGCCTCGGGCTGCTCGGTGCATGCACATGCATGCGTGCCAGCAGCTCTCCTGCCTCCCAAATCTTCTGCCTCCCACTTTGCACTGGCCGGGTGGGTAGGACGGACTAATCCTGCCGCGACAGAGAGGCACGGACATCGCCCTGCTCTGCAGGCCAAGCTGCGGGCCAGGGCTGCGGGCGCAGGGCTGAGCCAGAGGAGCAGAGCGTGGGCGTTGCAGGCCCCTAACACCCTCCTCGGTTTCTGTTCTTTGCATGAAATCGAGAGCTGGGAGGTGGCGAGTTGTACAGTTGCTGAGAGCCTGGAGCACAGGCGTAAATGCATGCAGACAGCTCACGTGCGCACACACACGCATGCAGGCATGTGCACAGCACGCTTATGCACACACGCATATGCATGCCTGCACACAGCACACGCACACACATGCACACAGTGAACACAAGCATGCATACACACAGCACAGATGCATGCACGCACATGCATGCACACAGCACAGATGCATGCACACAGCACACACGTGCACACAGTGTGCATGCACCCAAAGGCACACAGCACACACATGCATGCACACAGTGCACACACACAAATGCACACAGCACATGCACACACATGCATGCGCATGGTGCACAGATGTGAATGCACACGTGCACGTGGTGCACACATGCAAATGCACACAGCACACACACACATGCATGCACAAATGCAAATGCACCCAGCACACACACACATGCATGCACACATGCAAATGCACCCAGCACACGCACACACATGCATGCACATGGTGCACACACAAGTGCACCCAGCACACGCACACACATGCACGCACATGGTGCACAGACGTGAATGCACACAGCACACATGCACACAGTGCACACATGCAAATGCACACAGCACACGCACACACATGCACGCACACATGCAAATGCACACTGCACACGCACACACATGCACGCACATGGTGCACACATGCAAATGCACACAGCACATATGGACACACATGCACGCACATGGTGCACAGACGTGAATGCACACAGCACACATGCACACAGTGCACACATGCAAATGCACACAGCACAAGCACACACATGCACGCACACATGCAAATGCACACTGCACACGCACACACATGGTGCACACACATGCACACAGCACATGCACACGCACACGCATGCATGTGGTGCACAGATATGAATGCACACATGCACACAGTGCACACATGCAAATGCACACTGCACACACACACACACATGCATGCACACACACAAACGCCCCCAGCACAGACACACAGAGGCAATCACACACCTGCACCCAGCACAGACGCACATGTGCATGCACCCAGCACAGATGCACGCCCTGGCGCACACGGACAGACACAGACACACGCAGATGCACCCAGCACAGGCGCTCCCTGATCTGGACACCCTAAATACCGCCTGCCACCCGCTGCAGCCCACGGCCGGGCAGCGCTGGGGGTCACCTAATGCTCCCCAAGGGGCTCTGCAAGCAGCTGCTCCACCCCATTTGTTTTGGGGACGCGCCATCTTCCCGGCTGCCGTCCCCACCAGTGTTTCAAGGAGAAAAGGTTTGCAAGAACCCCGTCATCCTACCCCAAAACCTCTTCCAGGCCTTTCTGCGGAACGGGACAGCACCAGCCCCGGGGAAGGCGATGCCTTGCACCCGTGCCCGTGGGGGTGAAAGGTGCTAAAAAGCTCCCAGGCATCGAAGGAAGGCAGCAAGCGGGACAGGAGCGGGTTTCACGTGGGTGAGGCGTGGACCAGCTCGCTCGGGAAGGTTGGAAAAGCACAGGGAGAGAAATGCTGGGAGATTATTCGATATACATATATTTATATATATGCATGCATGCATGCACGCAGCACGATGCAAATGTGCATGCACGCACCTGCCCTCTCCGCACACCTGCGTTGCAACCCGTGCGCCCCGAGCTGTGCACGCACACTCGCACGCATTTTTGCACGACGGGGACGGCAGGCAGCTCTGCCCCGCTGGCTCCAGGGGAGCGTTTCGTGCCTGCAGGCCAGCGGCTCCGGCAGCGGTAACCCAGCCTTGATGGAAACCGCTTTGCTGGGGTTAAGGACGAATGCGACCTGTGCCCTCGCGCGCCTGCGAATAATTTCCGCGTGACTTGGCCCGGAGGAGCCTCGCGGAGGGGAGAAGCACGCAGCCGCGCAGCCGTGCACGCACACCGCTGCACCGCGCCCCACCGCCGGGACCCGCGCCCGGGCGCAGCCGTGCACCGTGAGCACCTACAGGCGTCCGCACCCTTGCCCGCACCCCAAAATCTCTCTCCTCCCTTTTTAGGCTCACGTATCACCGAGGTGATGCTGCAGAGTAGATGGGTGCACGTTAAACATGGAAATTTTCACCGTCCTCAGGAAACGCGCTCCCCATCCCACTTTTGCAGCATTACGTGACTGTGGCAAACCAAGAAGCTGCAGGCGAAGCCTTGCAGGAGACCTCAGCCTGCTCTCCGAGCTGGAAGCGCTGCCGAGGATTTGGACCCAGCTATGAACCGCAGGGCGTCGCTACCAGCTCCCCTGGGTTTTATTTCCACAGGGTAATCGGGCAGGTGCTGAGGTTCAACATGCGACTGGCTGCACAACGGCAGCGGGCCTGGGCATCCCCACCCTCCAGCCCGGGAGCAAACCTCCTCCGGCATTTTAGAAAGGGTGGAAAGCAAACCCTGGGCTGGGGGAAATAGCTGCAGGAGAAGAATTTGGGGAAGGATGGATGGGGAGCGGGGGACGGCGGGGAGCAGCCAGCATGAGTCTCTTGGAGCTTTTCAGCCCAGGCACGGGGATGCGGGGCCCCGCTGCCGGCAGCTTTTCGGCAGCTCAGGTTTGCTCCGTGTGCCGGCTGCAGGCACAGTCCCGCGTTGGAGCCAGCTCGCGAGGAGCTTGCACTGGAGCTGATCAGGGCGCGATGGCTGGGGCTGATGCTCTCATCTCCGCCGGCGCCCTCGGAGCAGGAGTTTTGGAGCTACGGCTCTGGAAACGGAGGGTGCTCATCTCCTCGGACGCTTCTGCCAGGCAACCAGGAGCGCCGAGCATGGAAACGTGGCCGCTCTGAACGCAAAGACGAGGAGGGAGACGGGGTGCAGGTGGGATTGCCATCCACACGCAGGGTTCGGATGCCCACGCCAGGGCGCTTGGCTCATTAGCCGTCTCCTAACGAGCCCTGCCTGGCCTCCTGCGGCTGCTGGGGAGCAGCTCGGGGCTGGGTGCCCGGGCATGGGGCCAGGCAGGGCTTCGGGTTCAAACACCAGCGTGCAGGTCTTAGCACGCAGGCGGCTGGGATTTAACCCAGACCTTGCAAAAAAAGCCAAGACCGGAGTCCTGACCTTGGGCTAGGTGCGTTTCAGTGGATGAAGGGGGGTCAGGGACGGGGAAAAAGGGAACGTGCATCCCCAGGAGCCAGAAAACTGC
Source organism: Platalea leucorodia (assembly GCF_965183815.1). NCBI lineage: Eukaryota > Metazoa > Chordata > Aves > Pelecaniformes > Threskiornithidae > Platalea > Platalea leucorodia. The sequence goes on along the minus strand of NC_138825.1, from coordinate 126,948,788 downwards.
TGCCAGGCTTGCAAGAGAGGATATTAAAAGCAGGTTGCATTGAAACCACCCCGGCCGTGTTGCTGAAAACATCCTGTTTCCGCAGCTCCAAGGTGGTTCCTGATATTTTTAGCAGTTTACTCATTTTCTAACCCATTTCCACGGAGCACGTGGCGAGTCGCAGGACACCTGCCCAAGCCGGCTTCAAAATGCTGCCCGGGGGAGCTGCCTCGCCAAAACCACCGGGCTGAGGTGCCGGGGCCCGCAGCCTGCGCTGGGGGGTCACCTTCGGGGGGTGGTTTCCCCTGCGATGCTCCAGCCCCGCCGGGAAGCACCGTCGGGTGTGCAAGTACGCGGTTGCACACACGTCCACGTTTCTGGGTGTGTTTGCAGGCGTCCGCGCTTTCCTTTGGGGAATTTTCCTCCTTTGCCATGGGCGGGATGGGAAGCAGCCAGGCGGAGCATCCCTGCTCCGTGTTGCTGGCCCTGGGATGAAGGGCATGGACCGGGGGCACAGTTCCCCCGTCCCCAGCGGGGGTGGACGGCGTGGTGAGAGTTGCTTTTCGGGGAGCAGCCAGGGCAGCACAGCTCCACAGCCCTCTCCAAAGAGCAGCAGGTCTGGAAACGAGCGGGACACCCAGTGCTCCCATGCCCAGGGTGGGACGGTGTCGGCTCCGGGTGGGATCTGCTCCGAGCAGGGACCTCAGGGCGGCCGTGGGAGGACGGGGATGGCATCGATGAGCGATGTCCCTCGTCCGGCGTCGCGGCTGGCTCTCCCCAGCCCAAGGAGCAGGCGAGAGCAAGCCCGCTTCCCTCAACGCTGTGTTTTTTCTGTCCGCCTTCCCCTCCGACGGGAGGCGAGGGATGCTGGGCCGAAAGTCCCAGCTCTGGCAAGCTGGCGTCTGGTCTCCAGCAGCACAAGGTGGGATTTTCCCACGGGAATACCCAAGCCCTCCGCGGTTAAGGGTGCACACGGATACCCGGTCCCCGTCCGCCGAGGACCATCCGCCCCACCGCTGAGGTTTCAGCCCCCGCCGCCTGGAGGCAGGGCCCAGCAGGGCTGCCTCCCCGGGCTCCACCTGGCTCCCAGCTGGACGGGGGCTCCGGTTATCGGCTGCTCTTCGCCACGGCGCACGGCCAGCCTGGGCCTGCGGCTTTCCTCGATGCGATAAGACAGCTCCAGGCACTCGCGGTCGGCACGGCCGGCTCCAGCGCTGGAGTCAGCTACCTCCAAAGCCAGAGGCTTGGCTTAAAGTTTAAGACACGCAGAAAGCAATAACCAAAGAGAGGATTTTTATCTTCATTTTGCCTTTCTTTTTCCAAGCTTGCGGTCCACGACCCGGGGGGTAAGGTGGTTTTACTGGGGTCTTACTGAAAGCTGAAATCCTGCCAGTCACGGGACTCCAGGAGGTGGGGCTTTGAAGATGCCCCGGACGGCGAGCCTCCAGCTCTCCCCGCCGTCAGCGATGCCATAACGTTATTGTTATTGCTGGAGCCGCTTTTGGGGGAGCAGCTGTAGCTCGGCCCAGGAGAAGAGCGCCTGTCCCGAGCTCCTTGCACAACCCGTGGCGTCCCTCGCTCAGGCTTGCGCGGGCCAACAACAACATTAAAACAATGTAATGCAAGAAATAAGTGGGAGAGGCTTCAAGATTCCAGCAAAACCTTCTCTGTCCCTTCGCCAGCCCGGGGGAAAAAAAAAAAAAAAAAAAAGCTGAATTCACGCTTTGCAAAAGACAGGGGCTGCCTTCGCGGTGCTGGCATTACCGCAGCTGGAGTTAAAGATGAAATCCATCACCCTCCCAGCTGCCTGCAACAGGCAGGGCGCAGGCAAGGCGCAGAAAATCATCCTGAAGGGACGGCCTGGGGGCAACGCTCAGCCCTGCCCGGCCCTGGAGAGCGGCTAGAGGAGATTTGGGGCTGGAAAAGGGGGGGTCCCCATATCCCCCCCGCTGCAGGGAGGCTGGGGTTAACGCTGGGAAGGAGGCGGGTGGGAAGCGAGGAGCTGCTCCTTGGTGGTGGCATTTCCAAGCCCCCCCCCCCCCCAGCGGAGCCCCCCACGGGGGTGGTACGGGTGCAAGGAGGGGTTACTGGGACCGTGGGTTAAACCAGGCATCTTCCCAAACTGCTTCCAGCACCACGAGGGGGAAAACAAGCCGGCGGCGACGCGGACCACATGGGAGGCGTACGCAGGGACGAGCTGGGGCTGGGAGCAATTACAGGCATTTGCGAGCAGCTTTCCCATCCCTGTGCTCCCCAAAAAGCCGCTTCTGCCGGATCCCGGATCTTCCTCCCCCGGATGGCATGGAAAACCCTCCCCAACACCTCGGCAGAGGCAGCAGAAACACAGTCCCATGCCCACGGCCAGACCCGGTGCTCTGAGCTCCGGCGCAGGGGAGCGTCGCCCTAAGGCACCGCTGCACCACGGAGGGAGGACCCAGGCCCAGCCCTTACCTGCGAGGATGAAGACCCCGACGAGGATGAGGAAGACGAGGAGGTAGAGTCCCACCACGGCGTACTTCAGTGCCGCCAAGGAGCCCAGCCGGCCGCAGCGTCCCGCTGCCTTCATCCTCCGCCCGGGACCTGGGGGAGAGCGCGGGGTGTCAGGGAGAGCATCGCGCACCCAGCCCGCCTGGCCTCCATCTCCACCGGGAAAAAATATTGCAAATATAATTTTAGCAATGTCTCATGGGCGCAGGCAGCCCAGCACGCACGCCTCTCCCCTTCTGCACGGGCAGAACTGGGGTGCAAAGGGCCTGGGGGGGGATCCCGGGTAGGAGAGCATCAGCATCGCCCACCCTTGCTGAGCTGTCGCCCCTCCAGCTCCCACCCCTCACCCCATCCCTGCCTGCAGCCCGGGGGCTCGCCCTGCCCGGCAGGCAGCAATGTGGGGATGGAGGAAGACAGGACACGGGGGAATGGTTTTAGACTGAAAGAGGGGAGATTCAGACTGGACAGAAGGGAGAAATTGTTTGTGCTGAGGGTGGTGAGGCACTGGCCCAGGTTGCCCAGAGCGGTGGGAGATGCCCCATCCCTGGCCACATTCAAGGCCAGGTTGGACGGGGCTCTGAGCACCCTGGTCTGGGTGAAGATGTCCCTGCCCATGGCAGGGGTGGGACTGGGTGGCCTTTGGAGGTCCCTGCCCACCCAAACCACTCTGTGATTCCATGATTCTGAGTTCCCTGGTCCAAAAATCCCTGCCAGCCCCTGCCTGCCCACGCCTGCAGTAGCTGCGATCCAGCTCCGCTTCGACGCTGCCACGAGCAGCAAGAGCTGCGTGCGAAGCAGGTGGGGTTTCATCAATAAAATAGCCGGGAGGAAAATGCAAGGAAAGAAAAGGGAAGGAAAGGCTCCCATGCCGTGAGCCCAGCAGCACTGAATTCACCTGGTTTGGGGCTTTGCACATGTTCAAAGCTCAAGTTCATGTTGAAATCTGGGCCAGGTCGTGGCCTCAGGTGGGAGCTGGAGCCTGATCTGGGTGCGGACCCCGCATCCCTCTGTGCCCAGCCCCAAGGCTGCAGTGAGGACGCCTTGGCTCTGTGGGTGAGCCCGTGCTGCTGGGACGGGGTGCAGGGCATTGGGTGCCTGCGCTTTTGCGTTGGACCCTTGCAGAAGCACAAGGTTGTGCTGAGAACCAGCAACTTCATGCCAGCTCAACAAGCACCGCCTGGTTTTGCCCCTTGCCAGATCTGAGATGTCTCCAAGGAGAGACCAACAAAAGGTGGAGGAAGAGTCCAAAACTCCTACCTTCCTGCTATTTGGGTGGCTCCATCCCGTTGCTTTCTGCCCTTTAGGAGCTAAGCACAGCATGGCCCTGATCCAGAACCTGGATCAACCCAGCAGAAAGGGTGAAGCATCACGGCCCCAAAGCCAGGCCTCCAAAGCCAGACCTCCAGGGGAGGAGACCACGCTCATCCACGGCCATGGGCGATGCCCACTTCCAGCCAGGACCATCCCCGCTGGGCTTTGGGACCTCGACCCATCCCACCCCACATCCATGGGGCAGAGCTCAGCTCCCTGTGGGACCAAGCTGGCACTTGGGGTACCAGAGATGGAGAGGAGGTACGATGGGTTGGGGGGTCTCCAGCCTGGTAGGGACCCTTCCCCACCGCACCCCTGCCCTTCCCCAGCTGATGGCCGTGTGTCTGTCCTGCTGGAGGACAGGGAGGCTTGCAAAAGCCTCCGGCCAGGGAAGGGTTACGCTGGGTGTATCGCTGAACTCAGCCCCATTTTGGGACTCCGAAATGATAAAGCGCTGAGGTCAGGCTCGCTGACACCCCGAGGGGATCCCGCGGGGAGGTGGGGTGCTCGAGGCGCCCCAGCTCAGGTGCGAAAGGCGGTGCCGCTCCTGCGGGACCCCTCCATCTGCAATTCATTACCCACACACGGTTCCCATTTGCTGTCACCGGCCAAACAGATGGAGCCGAGGGTTTCAGAATGAGGAAAGCTGCAATATTTTTCTGACATTAACACTTATATCAGGTCCTGGGAGACTCCGGGAGGAGCTGGCCCTGGGCCCCGAACCACCCACTCCTCTTTGCTGCACTCGGAAGAGCAGGAGGGACCGCAGCTGCGTAAGCAGGGTTTTCACAACAGCCCGCTCCGAGGAGCCCACGGGCGGGCTCGGGCCAGTAACCAAGGGGAAAAGCAAATATTTCTTCCCCCTGCCCATGCCCAGGGGAGCTGGAGCTGTGGCCCGCCCCATCAGCAGGGCTGCAGAAGGTGGGGGGCTGAAAGCATCCCCCGAGCCCTTGGGGGGGTCCAGGGCTGCTGTCCCGGGGGCCACGGCAAGCAGCAGGCTGCCGCACCGGTCCTCAGCCCCCCGCCGAGCATTTTCCATGAGCCCAGGAGGGAGCGGAGTGGTCCCAGCCTCATGGCGAAGCTCTCAGGGTTGACCTTGCCCCTGCCCCAGGCGGCTGCAGACCAGCCCCAGCCCCACAAGTCTCCTTCCAGCAACCTCTCCCGTGGGAACGAGGAGCCTGGGAGGGCCAGTTCGGCATCGGGGCGAGTTACGGATGAGCAGATTTGCCCTGAGAGACCACAAAAATACCAAAGCCAGGGAGATACCTTGGACCCTCCCTGCCATCGCTCCACACAAGTGCCAGGTCTCTGCTGGGGGTGGTGGCCCTGGCCCTAGAAGACACCAACTCTTCCAGCATGGCTCCCTCCAGGCTCCACCACCCCCCTGCCATGTTTGCAGCGCAGCAGGGCACGGGGCCAGCCCGTGGGCAGGATCTGCCCCTCCGTCTGCTGCGGGAAGGTGCGGTGGGTGCCGGATTTTCCAAGCGGGCAGAGGCGGGAGCAGACGCGGTGCTGAGAGCAGGGGGACATCGAGTTTGGGGAATGGCATCAAGACTCAGCTTTCACCCAGATGGGAAATCCACCCTCCGGACTCAAAGCTGTCCCCGTCCCATGGGCTGGAGGGCAGGAGAAGACACCCAGATGGCAACATCACATCTCCTCTTGCAATAACTGCCGCGAGCCACCTGCGCTGGGCGAGCATCCAAAAGGAATTTGGGCAGGGCTGGGTGGTCCCAGCTCATCCAGCGCCTGGATGCGGCCCTCTGGAAACGCCCAGGGCTCTCCATCCCATCCCGGGGATGTCCCCCGTGCCTAAAACCGGGAAGGCGAGTCCCCCATCGCCCCAATCCCATGCTTGCGGTGGGGGACAGCAGTGCTGGGAAGCCTGCTCAGAACAAGACCAGTTTCCCCAGCAGCCCCACAGGTTTCCTAAGCAAAGCTGCCAGCAAAGGGGACCCCACATCTCTCCTCGAGCACCCAGCTCTGCCACCCTGGCCTCTCCCACCCGGGCTGCAAAGGCCTCAGGAAAAATTCATCAAGGCTGTTTGCTTGGGGACCAAGCCTGGGTCTGGTGAAGCATGGAGAGCATGTCATGGGGCAAGAGCAAAGGCAAAGAGCTCTGCACGTCCACAGTGGAGAGAGCGGCTAGCTAAGGTGTCGGGGGAAGGCGAGCGGGTCCCGCCGTGCCCCGCTACTGCTGTCCCACCGCACGACATCTCTGGACGAGACCACGTGCAAGAGAGCCAGAGGCTTGGAGAAAGAAATAAAAACACTCAAAACCACCCCAAAAAAAAAAAAAATCAACCTTTAGCAAGCAAAGCGACTTTCCCAGGAGCACAGCCCTGGTAAGCGGCAGAACCAAATGAGATCCTGGGCACCCGGAGAGGCCCGCGGGGCCCTGGCTCTGTCACCCCCCGTCGCACCAGAAAGGGGGGACAGGAGAGGTGGCACAGCACCCTCCTTGCCATGGGATTCCCCGAGTTTTTCCTCCCAGTGAGGCCGTGCCAGCAGGAGAGCAGTTTCCCGCTCCGTTTGGGACACATCCTGGTGCTGCTCCCCCCAGGGCACCCTCCCTTCCCGGGGCAGGGATTGCTCCTCTGCTCTGGTTCCCCGGGACCCACGGCGGGAGCTGAGCACCCAGCTCAGGCCAGACACCTTTGCCTGCCTGCGGCCAAACTGCCGAGCTGCTCCCTGAGCAATCCAAGTCCCCACGTACCCCCCAGAAGCTCTCCAGGTTTCTGCCACCGGGTTCAAAGCCCCCCAGGACCGAGGTGCGCACGGAGCCCGGACTCACCGTCCTCGCAGAGGTTCAGTTTGGAAAGCGTCCTTCCCTCGAAGGGCTCCTCAAAGACGGAGCCGTTCTCCCTCTCGCCGAAGGTGTGAAGGTACATGGCTTTGTTCTCCATCCTCCTGCTGCCGGTGGAGCAGAACAGGGACGTGAGACGGTGCTGGGTGGTTACGGTATATCCCGACATGGCAGGGGCCCCATCCTGGCGAATCCTGTACCCTCCGTGGCTCTGCCACCACGGTCCAGCGCAACGCGGCGTGGGCTGGGGCAGGGACCTGCTGCCAAGGGAGGCTCCTACCACCCACCCGTGCCCGACCCCGCGCCCTGCGGGTGCCCAGCCCGCTTGGTGTCCGCTCCGGGCTGCCGTGGGTGTCTGTCCTTCCCCAGGGCCAGGGAGACGGGGGCTCAGTGCATGCCCGCCCACCCCCAGGACTCATTTCACCCCCAGGCCTTGGGGTACCCCTGCACCCACACCACCTCTAGATACCCCAGCACCCTGACTGCAAGCCAAGCCTGGGAGCACCCCATGGGCCCGATCCTGCTCTCACTGCCTCACTGGTCGGGAGGTTTGCGTTGGGCTGGTGCCGGGGCCAGGGCCGTGCCCGCGGTGAACGCTGGTGGCCCTGGGGAGGCTCTGCCTCCTCTGCCACCGAGGTTTTATCCCAGCACCCGCCCGGGAGGAATCAGCCCCCAGCCCCCAGCAGGGCTCTGGTGTGGAAGGAGTTAAAAATCAGCCGCTAAGTGGGGTCTGCTGAGCACTCCCAAACTCATCTCCTGCAACTCGCCCAGCACCAGGTGCTGCGCTCCCTGGGGGCCCCCACCTCCTGCCACCCCCCAGCCAACACCAGCCCCGTGGGGAGCAGGGATGCCCACTCCCACGGGGGAGGCATCGCCAGGGCTGGCGGCTCCCCACGCAGGGATGCTCAGCAGACCCCGACCCCCCCCGCGGTCCATCCCCGCACCCCATCCCGCTCCCCTCTCCCGGAGCCCCCCGTCCCGTCCCCCCTCCTCTCCCCACGGAAAGTTTCCTCCACGCCACTCACCCGCTGAGCGGACCCACGCAGGAGCGAGTTTCCCGTGGCCCCTCGCTCAGTCCCCGGGCTGTGCCATGGTGGCCGGGACAGGGGGGCGAGGACAGCAAGGGGAGCCCACGACCTCACCGCCAGCTCCCCACGGGCGCAGAAAGGCCCGGCCGCCTCCCATGGGTGGGTGGGGGGGGTCCCCACGCGTGGGTGATGCGCGGAGCCGGCGGGGCGGCTGCGGAGCCGGGAGGCTGTGAGCAAGGAGCGCTGGGCCGGGAGGGTTTTGTAGGCGGGGAACGGGAGGGGGGCCGGGCTCCCCACGCCAGCCCCATCCCACCCACCCACCCACCCACCTACCTCCCGGGGCCGCCCCCGCCGCCCATTCGCCGGCCTCGGGCCGCCCCGGCCGCGGGGAGATGGGGCAGGGGCGGGGGGGCCGGGGCAGGAGCATCCCGGGGGGCCGGGGCAGGAGCATCCCGGGGGGGAGCTGGGGTAGGAGCATCCCTGGGGGCCGGGCAGGGGCAGAGGGACCGGGGCAGGAGCATCCCGGGGGGCCGGGGCAGGAGCATCCCTGGGGGGCCGGAGCATCCCTGGGGATCTGGGGCAGGCGCATCCCGGGGGGGAGCCGGGCAGGGGCAGAGGGACCAGGGCAGGAGCATCCTGGGGAGCCAGGGCAGGAGCATCCCTGGGGGGCCGGAGCATCCCTGGGAATCTGGGGCCGGCACATCCTTGCGGGGAGCCGGGCAGGGGCAGGGGAGGCTGGGGCAGGAGCATCCCGGGGGGGAGCCGGGCAGGGGCAGAGGGACCAGGGCAGGAGCGTCCCGGGGGGACCGGGGCAGGAGCATCCCGGGGGGACCGGGGCAGGAGCATCCCTGGGGATCTGGGGCAGGCGCATCCCGGGGGGGAGCCGGGCAGGGGCAGGGGGAGCCGGGGTAGGAGCATCCCAGGGAGCCAGGGCAGGAGCATCCCTGGGGGAGCCGGGGTAGGAGCATCCCGGGGAGCCAGGGCAGGAGCATCCCTGGGGGGGCCGGGGTAGGAGCATCCCGGGGGGACCGGGGCAGGAGCATCCCGGGGGTGCACTCAGCTTGGGACAGGGTGGATTCTCCCGGGACTCCGGGGGTGCAGCGGTGGGGTGGGCAGCCCTGCCCCTGGGGCAGGAGGGGAGTGCGTGGGTTCGGGCCGTGTCCCAGCTCCAGTGGGTCTCCACGCCTTCCGCTGCCCAATTCCCGACCCGCTCAGCCCATGGCGGGCAGGAGCAACCGCAGCCCCCGGAGAGGGGAGAGGTGCTTGTCCCCCGCTGCACCCACGGGGAAACTGAGGCACGGAAGACCAGAGGGAGCTGAGTGGACCCCAAACCACCTTGGCCTGGGCCATGCAGAGCAGTGCAAGCCATGCACCCGCTACCATCAGACTCTGGGAAGGGGCAAGGTGGGGAGGAAGATTTAAGGTGCTGCTGCTAATCCCTCGCTGCCTGTGGGTGCTGCCTGCTCCCCACTGCAGCCTGCAGCTAGCCCAGGCCGCTCGGGCTTGTAGCCCCATCCCCAGGACCCCTGTCCCCACCCCGGTCCTGGAGCAGAGCAGAGCACCTTCCAGCATCTCTGCAGGGTGCAGGACCAAGACCTAGACCTGGAAAAAGGATGGCAAGACCTGGGGGGAGAAGGGCAAGCGCTCCTCGCCCAGGGGCATCTCCAGCCATGGTGCTGTCCTGAGGACACACATCACTTCTTCCATCAGGAGGAAAGCTCTCCAGGGGCGCAACCACACGGCTGCAGGTCTTCTCCCACCACGGTGCAATGTGAATCCATGGCAGCTGCCACCCCTGGCCAAGGCTTCTCCTTGGGACACCTACCACGGGCACCCCGAAGGTCTGGGAGAAGGAAGGACAACACCCTCCAGGTCTGAACAGCTTGGGGTGAGGCTCTGACGGCTGAGCTGCCTTTCCTCTCCGCAAGGCCAAAAGCATCATCGAAGCGTGCTCCGTTCAGACCTGGCCAAACATCTGCAAACGTTGCCTCAACGAAAGCAAAGCTGCAGCAAATAAAGGCAATTATTGTAGAGTATTCCCAAGGTTTCATCTTAATACAAAACACCCGACCAAGCAGTCCGCTTACTTCTTTTGCATTAAAAAAAAAACCCCAACAGTCACGTGAAAGCCAAAAAGATTAATATTTTATTAGATTTCAGGTAATTTCCAGCAGAGTTGCCCTTTTGCATCTTTACAGCCTTCTCTTCTTATACGCCACGCAGTAAATTTGCCGTTGGACGGTTCTGGGTTTGATTCAGGCGTAGGTGAGTCTCGCTCAGCTGGCTTCTACTGGAAAACTGAAATGCAGGAGGAAAAAAGGGATTTACCTGTATAAAAAGAGTATCAAAACTATGCACAAGCTATGACTAACTCTTAGGACAAATGCAATTCAACTCATACAGGTCATCTATCGTCCTGTTTCCTAAAAGATGGTCAACAAAGCAGCTGAGGCACCTCCAGCGCTCACCAAAGAAGGCCAGCACGGTGCAAAGCCCCTTCGCGAGGGGCTGGCAGATGGGACGTGGGACCTCCAAGAGATCCGCACCCTCCCGGGTCCTTGCGAGCCTGCGTTTAAGCTACTGAATCTAACCCGTAACGTCTCCAAAAGTCCCGCTCGCGTGATGGTCAACACAGGAAAGCAAGGAACTGATCAGTTAAAAGCAATTAAGGCTAAAAGCCAAAAAAAAAAAAAAAAATTTAATGAAAAAAAAGCAAAGAAAGACTCTTCTTGCAGGTCTTTTTGGTCACTCCAGGTGCCACAGGGATTTTGGCAAAGCCTGGATTTCCTGGCATTCCTTCTGGAAAACTGCAAGGGGAAGAGCAAAATGAAACAGATTTTGTTGTTGGCCTCTTTTTTTTTGGTAGAAGGGGAAGAAAATTAGAACATATTCAGTGGAAATGAATGGGAACATGCAAGTATGCTCAGCGGCCATGGACCCCAGCTGGTTATTTAGGAATATATGGTGGGAAAAGACACACCGCACCCCAAGTCTGTCCCCAAGCCTTCTCCCACCCACCACACATCCCAGAGAGGAGAAGTTGGCCCGTACCTGGCAGCACGTTGGTCCCACGGATGAAAGATGAGGCTGAGCACGTTGGCAAAGTCCTTCTCCAGCATCTTGGTGATATGCTCCTGCAGAGGACAACAGCGTCAGATGACAGAGCCATTAAGCTCCAGGAGCTCCCAGTTTGCACTATCGGTTGGGACTGCCAAGGTTGTGATGGCAGCTTTGACCTGGGCATACCCAAAAAAACCCACAACCAAAAAAAAAGGGGGAGAGATGAGCAAGTTGCTGAGACCCGTAAGTCAATTAGAAGCTTTGCCTAAGTAAATGAGTAACGGTGAGGTATTTTTGGTTTGCTCGGTGACTGGACAAAGTCATGTCGTCTTAGGTTTCTTGGGGAAGAAGAAAGACCTGATTGCTTCCCAGACCAGGTTGCCTGCAGCTGAGTTTCCCAGATTGGTTTCATGGGGATGTTTGAGAAGAGACCAAGGTTAGGTGACAGTAAACATTTCACCGGGCGTGTGTGTCACTGAGGGAATGAAGACAAGATGTCCTGCGATACAAAAAGTTCTTCAGAGTTGTTTTATCAAGGATGAGAGTTGGGTCGTCTTGTCCTGCTAAGCCAAAAGCATGGCTTATGAGATCTTGCTTCTTTGTGTTTATTTGGCTTTCGCAAGAGAATTAGCTCATTTTTTGCTTGGCTTCTACTAAACAATGAGTGATGGCTTAAAAAATGTCAAAATTCCTGGTGGCAATTTTTATGTAACTGCCCAGAAAAACAAAACAAAACAAAAAAGCCCCATCTTCTTCTGCTCTTTTGTACATCCCTTCGTGATCTTTTTGTTCCTGGATTCCCAGGAACAAAGTTGCTTGTCTCAACGTATGGAAAGGACAGCTAGAAACCCTCTGCCTCTGCTTCGTCCTCCCCGCAGCCTCCTTCGGCCACTAGCAGCCATCTGAGCATAAAATAAAGATCTCTGCAGGATGATGCATCCTGTCCTAAAACAGGTGGGGCTAAAACTACCTCCTGGAGAGCCTCTCCCTTCACCGGCGAGAAGAGGAGAAACCCAAACCACCAGCTCCGCTCAACGATGGGTCTCCCATGCCTTGCCCCACGCCCCCAGCCAGTGCCTTAGCAAGAAAGCCAAGCATCCATCCCGGACAAAACCCAGGCACAGCGGAGCTCGCGGAGGAAAACGGCAGGGTTGCCGTCGTTTTGGTACTTGTCCCCAGCTGAGGACCAACTCCTTGAAGAAGAGCATACGGCTGCAGGGACATGCGATGCCCCTCTCCGACCTCTTCCCGGGACTGCAATACTCTTGCTCTCTTTGCAGGATTCCTGCTGAAGAACAAGTCCTGGAAGAACTTGCTACTGGGTGGGAGGAGATCAGGCTCTGGCCCAGGGCATGACCTTGTTCACCACCATCCCTGTCCAGTGCACTTAGAATATCTCAAGTTGGAAAGGACCCATAAGGATCATCGAGTCCAACTCCCTGCTCCTCGCAGGACTACCTAAAGACTTCCCAAGACCTGGCTAATCCTGCCGACATGTAACTGCGGAGCAACCTGGGCAGGTCTCTGAGCACCCACTTGAGGCGTGGCATCTCTTTAACATCCCCGGGCTTTACAGGACATCAAAATCATATTGCTCAGCTAATGTAACACTGAATAAGCAGCAAGAATATACCGTGTCTTACTCATAGACCTCAAAGAATTTGTCAGTGATGTCTGTGAATGATAGAAACCGAGCTGATGGTGAAGGCAATTGCAGGACAGAAAATGAAATCAACTTATCCAGCCCCAGAGAAAGCATCAGGCTTGTGCTGCTCACCAGGAAGATCTTGTCCAGGTTTCTCTTGGATGCACCTCTTGCAGACTTCATCCCCCTTAGAGAGAGGGACTTCCATCTGGGCAAAGACCTGACTTCTCCAGCTCCTGGATCTTGACTTTCACGTACTCACCCGTCCCGTCCCGCTGGAGGGGCTGATCCTGCAAGAGCGGGACAACACAACCCTTGTCACAGCTGCCTGGTGCGATGTCAACATGCTCCGGCGTTTTTCTCCCTGGAAACTCCCGGGCAGCTCAAAGTTAAACCAGGACTGCAGAGGCGAAAGCAACGGAATTATCCCTCTTCATGCAATAAATCCCTGTTTAGCTCAACCCAGTGTACAGGGAGGAGGATTTTCCATCCCCATAGGTGAGCACAGGAGAGGACATCGGTCCTATTCGTGATCCAAAGCTTCCAGGTTTTTTGTCCATATCGAGATCCCAGATTTCTTTAGGAAAAAAGAGACTGCGCTCCCAGTAAAACACAGCTTGAAAACGCAGCCAAAGAGCAACCGGGCTACGGGAGAGGGAGAGGCTGAGGCGTCCCCACCGCAAGCCTTCGGGAAGAGGACTCTTGGGGATGAGAGCTGCTCCTGCCTTTGGGCAGGGGGATGGATGAGGCCGTGGACAACCCTCCCAGACCTGCACACAGCCAAAATGAAGAGAAATGGAGAAAAGCAATGGAAAGCGATGCTGGAAAAGCGACCTGGAGTAACTCCTGGCTGGCTGGGAAAGGGCAGTAAGCCAGGTCATGCATACAATTAACACCTCTTGCTAATTTGAGGGAGAGCCAGGCACACGTCCATGAGATGATAAAACATTTATCTTGTTGCTGGTGGGGAAAATCCACTTTTTGGCGAGGTGGAAGGGGTCAAAGGGTGAGGGCAAACTGCAGCATCTCAGCCGGACGCCTCGGCCCCTCGGGCAGCCCCGGGGGAGATCAACGCTTCTTGTGCAAGGAGCAAAGAGCTCACGCACCCCCAGGGGAGATGCTGAGGGGCACTGGTTGGAAACGGGGGGTCCCAGTGCGTCCCACCGCCCGCCCGCCCGCCTCCGGACCGCGCTGCACGCTGCGAGTGGGTGAGAAGGAGACAGGGCACAGGAACAAATGCATCGCACGGGGTCATGATCTTGAGGAATTTAAGACAGAGGGATTCATACCCTGACACCTTCGGGGGTGAGGCTCGTGCACCATACCAGAGCCCGGAATCCAGCTAACGCCTCCCGATCTAACAGGGATCTGAGTAATAAGAATAAATATCCTCCTGGCAGGCAGGCAGGCAGGCAGGCAGGCAGGCAAGTCATCCTCATAACGGCATGCTGATTTGGAACAAATTCCTGCACTTTTATTCCTTTCCCACCGCTAATGGAAAGCAAAGCCAAGCCGGCGGTAGGCGGGGCGCTGCGAGCACCAGCAGCGGGGAAGCCGAGCTGTGGGGCACGCGTAGCCACCGCCGTCCCTGTCTCCTCTTCTGTGAGGACCCCAGAGTCCCGTGAGGACCCCAGAGTCCCAGTGCTCTTGGGCACTGATGGTGAAAACCAGGTCTGACTTCTGCAGCATCTCCAAGTTGCTTGGTAGTCTCTTCCAAAGCCCATGACGGTGCAATACTTACGGAGCAAGCCCTAAAGCAGCGCAAGGATGCTCATGCCGCTGCACATCACCGCGGCGGCTTGGGTACCGGAGGGCACCTCCAGCCCACCCTGCTCCTCCCAGGGACCTCGCTGGGCTTCGCCATGGACCTGCTCTGCTTCAAACCTCCCTCACGTTTCCAGTTCTCGTCCTTTGTGCCCTCTGCCATCGGCTTTGCTCTAGGGACCTCTTTCCCTCTTTGTTTGGCGATGGGAAGGCCGTGTGAATATTTACACTGTGGGCAAATGCTGGGACAACCGGGCGTCGTGGAAAGGGTGATGCGCTTCACTCGCAAGAGAGAAGCAACAGTCTATTTTATTGATATAAAACAGTGAGTTAACAAAGTTCAATGGTAAATGTGACAGTGAAACGTTTAAGAAGATTCGATGGCAAGGCACACTTGATGATGGCAGATTTAGACTAAACACAAGAAAAAAATTTTTCATGATGAGGATGGTGAAACACTGGCCCAGGTTGCCCAGAGCGGTGGGAGATGCCCCATCCCTGGCCACATTCAAGGCCAGGTTGGACGGGGCTCTGAGCACCCTGGTCTGGGTGAAGATGTCCCTGCCCATGGCAGGGGTGGGACTGGGTGGCCTTTGGAGGTCCCTGCCCACCCAAACCCTTCTGTGATGCTATGATTTACTGCGTAGAGGACAAAACTGTTAAGGAGACCCTCCCGTTGAGTCATGAGGTTCAGAGAGGACCCCCTTGGGTTCTAAACTACCTTCTCGGAGAGGAGTCTAGGCGCACTGGTGGTTATTGCTTGAGCGGGATGGGGGGAGCACACCACTACGTCAGACTGCAGCAACATCTGCTCCAGCTTCTGCTCGGCGCATGGCCTGGATGCGTGAGGCCGTGAGCTCCACCACCAAGGCGGGACATGGACCAAAGCACAAGCAAGTGTTTGGGGACAACGGGAGGTCACCCGTAGGCAGCTGGAGATGAAAAATGCCATTTTTAAGGCAGAATCAGCCAGGAAACAGCTACCAGGAGCTGCCGCTGTGGGAGCCCCTCAGAGGAACGAAAAGCAGGAGCGCAGGTTTATGGAAAACACAAACCAGGGTGATATATAAATGCATAAACTGAATAGCCCCCCCACACACACATATGAAGAGCTTACAAAAGTATCTCCACATGTTTTTTTCTCATTCCCTGCTTATCACTTGGCCTCTATAACCCCAGAGCTTCATCTTTAGTATATGCCTATATTGTATGTATGTCGAGCTATATACATTTAGAGCAATGGTGTTTAGCTCGTGCTAGATGTGAAGTCATCGTGCTTTTATAATGAAAACACTTTGTGGTGCTCAAGGTAAAGCAGGTAAGAAGCACTTAACAAATCCCAAGCAAACATCTCCCAACATAGAAAAGGGTCACGGTCTAACAGCCCTTTTTTATCCGGGTAAGTGATGTTTCAAAGGCTGTTTGTGCTGTCGTGGTCCAGCTTTCTAAAGCAGAGAAACCTTTGTAGGTGCCCATTTATTTGCCTCAGATCTGCGGGTGTTTATACCCGTACAACCACGAATGAGGGTGCTGCTGCGTGGTCCTGCAGATCGTGCAGCAAAGGACGAGACAGAGCAGATCGCCTCTGCATTTAATTAAAGGTATTCAGGCGCAAGTCAGTGACTGAGGGGCTTTATAACAGCACAGAAGAGGGTAACAGTTGGGCTCGATGATCTTAAGGGTCTTTTCCAACCTAAATGATTCTATGATAACCCATGCAATGCCCACAGGACAGCACGACACTTCCAGGTGCCCAAATAGTTTGGTAAAACCGGCCACAAAACATTAACTAGGTTGGGAGTTCAGATGTTGCTATTTATGTTTTCACGGCAAATTGAAAGAAAAAAGAACCTGTCATATTTAATGGGAAAAGACGCGTGTAAACATTAGCACTGTAACTGATGCACTTGATACCAAAATTAAAAATAATAGTGGTCAATGGCTCGATGTCCAGATGGAGACCAGTGATGACTGGTGTGCCCCAGGGGTCCGTACTGGGACCAGTGCTGTTCAATATCTTCATCAGTGACGCAGACAGCGGGATCGAGTGCACCCTCAGCAGGTTTGCAGGTGACACCAGGCTGAGGGGTGCAGTCGCCACGCCTGAGGGACGGGATGGCATCCAGAGGGACCTGGGCCGGCTGGAGAGGGGGGCCCCTGTGAGCCTCATGGGGCTCAACAAGGCCAAGGGCAAGGTCCTGCACCGGGGTCGGGGCAGCCCCCGGTGTCAGCACAGGCTGGGGGATGGAGGGGTGGAGAGCAGCCCTGCCGAGAAGGACTTGGGGGTGCTGGGGGATGGAAAGCCGGCCACGAGCCGGCAACGTGCGCCGGCAGCCCAGAAAGCCAAGCGTCTCCCGGGCTGCATCCCCCGCAGCGTGGGCAGCGGGGCGAGGGAGGGGATTCTGCCCCTCTGCCCCGCTCTGGGGAGACCCCCTGGAGCCCCGCGTCCAGCTCGGGGGTCCTCAGCACGGGAAGGACATGGAGCTGTGGGAGCGGGGCCAGGGGAGGCCACCAAAATGGTCAGAGGCTGGAGCAGCTCTGCTGTGGAGAAAGGCTGAGAGCTGGGGGTGCTCAGCCTGGGGAGGAGGAGGCTGCGGGCAGAGCTGATTGCGGCCTCTCCGTGCTTAACGGGGGCCCACAAGAAAGGGGGGGACAGGCTTTTTAGCAGGGCCTGCGGCGACAGGACACGGGGGAATGGTTTTAAACTAAAAATAAACTAAAATAGCATCTGTGCATGCACAATGCTATTTTGGAGAGAAACCAGGTACTGAAAACCAAAAAGGGCAGAGCAATAAAGGAAAAGATGCAGGTAGAGTCATTTATAGAGTTTGCTGGCTGGGAAGGATTATTCATGGAATCACAGAATCACAGAATCATCAATCACCGAATGGTTTGGGATGGAAGGGACCTCCAAAGGCCACCCAGTCCCACCCCTGCCATGGGCAGGGACATCTTCACCCAGACCAGGGTGCTCAGAGCCCCGTCCAACCTGGCCTTGAATGTGGCCAGGGATGGGGCATCTCCCACCGCTCTGGGCAACCTGGGCCAGTGCCTCACCGCCCTCAGCACAAACAATTTCTTCCTTCTGTCCAGTCTGAATGCAGACCACTGGGGACCGGGATGGGATGCTCTGGCTCCTCGGACAGCACTGAGATCACTCCATCAGGATCCGGGGACCGGATTCTCCATAGAAATGGCCACGGCTATGCGCTGCTGCTGCAGCCTTCATGCCTCCTTTCCCTCCGCTACAGGCAGGGCTATGATCCCTCTCCAAAACGTGTCATGTTTTAGGCATGTCTCTGGCCTGCCCCGGTGCTGGCACGCACTCATGGCTTCTTGTACTCACGTTTTTTAAGAGCCTTGTGTTCCTCTTGCAGCATTCTCGGTCGCTTTTGGGGTATTGCAGCTGCATTTTCACCTTCTGCACCTTTTCATGTTGAAAGGGCATCCTCATTATCACAGCCTCACCAGGTGTGGGTAGAGTTGTAAAGCCTCATAGTAAATAATCTAAGCTCTCTTATCACCGACGTTGGGAGAAATCAGTCTCCGAAGCCTGAATTCAATGCGTATAAGGACGAAAGTCAAATCACCCAGGTTTGGATTTTGAGCTCATTATCCTCATCATCCCCGGAGGTAAGGTCTAGGTGGTGGCTCACCTGCCCTGGGGTAGACGTTTAATGCAGAGCAGGCAGCTGCCTAAACTCTGCTGCCCATTCTCACCAGAGCTGCAAGGGGCATCCCAAGAGCCGGGCTGGCCAGCACAGCTCTTCATGCCCAAAATGCACAGGTGTCAAAATTCCTCCACTTTGAAAGTCTTTTCCTAGCCAGCTTTCTCTAATCAGCCTTGACGCACACCTGAATTCAGGTCTCCAAAATCCCTGAGGACAGCCTTTGCCCGAGGCGGGAGACTGCAGCAAACCTTGGGTCAGCCCCAAAGTCCCCTTAGCCAGGCAAATCGCTCCTGGCTGGGGTTTTTGTTGGATATTTAAGGAAAGAGCAGAAAGAGCAGAGCAGGATCGGCATGATGGACACGCTACCACAAGGGTGGCTCCCTAAAATGAATGGTATAGCTGGGTGAAGAAGCCTCCATGCAGGCATCCCATCCCCACTCCCCCTGCGGTGATCGCATGCTTTGTCCCCGAGCAAAGTGGAGAAACTCTAAAAAGCCAATTCCTCTGTTAGGAAATGCAGTTTAAAAGATGCCGTGACTTCCCAGGTCCTGGCATCCAGCTAAAATTGGAAAGCTTTATCCTCCAGAAATCTGCAAGCGAGTGAAAGCAGAATAATTTGGTGCGAGGTGGTGTGGGGGACGGGGGGAGAGCAGCAGAAGCTTGGGGAAGGTCCCCTCCCGTGCTTGCCGAAGCAGAGCAGCTGGTGGCACTGGTTGCCCTCTCACCTTGAGCCTCTGCCATTTCGGTTGACTTGTCCCAACGTCTTCATCATCCCCAGGCTGTCCCTGGTTTTCCACAACCAGGCTGTGCTCAGAGGAGCGGTGGTAAGACCTCAAAGACGTCTGTATTTGAAGAACCGCTTGAGGGAGAAAAAGAAGATAATTAAGACATTTTCCAGCCGATGTCACTCGCTCAGGCGCTGGAACGTGACCAGAGGTCACCGCTCACCCCATCGATGGCTGGTCCTAGCACAGGACAGCTTCGTTAGCCAAGGAAGCCTCCAGCGCAGCTGCCCTCGGGTGCTGGATCAGCAGCAGAGCAGGGGAAATGATTTTATACCCTATGAAAGTCGGGGGGATGGTAAAGATATGCAGGATTTGGGGATGAAAAGCCGGGAGAAGGCTTGCTCCTTGATGTGGGCCAGCCAGGAGATGACCGTGCTCGGCTGGGGGTCCAGAAGACCCGTGGCCAAGCATCCCCACTGCCTGCAAGCCCACCCCGGGATGCTTGAAGCTCGGACCGCCCCCAGCAATTTGGCTGCTTGGCTTTTGGCCGAGGTACGAAGGCAGGCTCAGCCCTGGAGCTGCTTTCAGCCAGCAGAAAGCTGGGCCAGGCTGGTTCCCCACCTGGGAAGCATCCAGGGGAGCAAAACCAGCTCACGGGGGCTCGGCCATCAGTTGTTCCCACCCCACACAAGAGCCATGCAGCAGTGTCCCCAGCCCAAAAAAGGCATTTATGGGCTCCTTTCTCATTGTGCTGTAGAAAGGGCTCTAGGGCTTAATTAAACCTACCCAGGGCTGCTCTTTGGCCAGAGCCCACCCATCCAGCCACGGCCGATCTGCTGAACTCTCTCCTCTCCAAAGCAGCCCTGGGACTGGGGGTTTTGGTCGGGACCCCCACGCCGAACCTGGGCACAGCATCCCGCCGTGACTAACGGGCCATACCCCGCCTTAGCACTAATTAATTCAAACCAGAAACTCGACACAGACACTCGTTTACGACACTGGTTAATCAACAACGGGCACACGCTTCCCACAACACAGCGAGGGGCTTCCCACAAGGATACTGCCCAGCTTTTTCCCCGGGTTTGCTTTTGCACTCCTGTCCTCCCCACTTAGCTTTTTCTTCAGCTATTTCTCCATCTCTCATGAGCTTTTCCTTCACCACAGAAGCGTTGTCCTCGCCGTGAAATCCCCCCTGCGAGGCTGGTTCCCGAGCAGCTCTTTGGGGCCGGTTTCATCCAAGCGCATCTTTCACAGCAGCAAAGTATAAGCAAGTTTGTTCTGAATGTCTTAATTTTACTAGCAAAATCCAAAGTATCAAAAGAGAGAAAAGCGTGGCAGGTAAAATCGGGGTACATTTGGCAGCTGAGCATGGTGGGTTATGGGGTGAAAGGCTCGTCTCCACCAGCATGAAGGAGCACAGACGTGTGATGGCTGGGGGGACCCCAATAACCTCGTCAGAGACACGGACACCCCAATCCCGCTCCTCCTGGGAGAGCATCAGCCCCGCGGTCCAGGGTGATACCCGTGACGAGGAGTCAAGGTCAGAGCAACCTTGGGATGGAGGGTCACCGCTGAAGGGCGTGGGACTCATCGTGGCACGCAGGGGAAAGGTGCTTGGAGATGGCACGGGGCTCTTACTTATTATCATGAAATGCATACAAAATACCTCAGAAATGCTTTTCTAAGGGGAAAAAATTCACCTGAGGTCATTGCTTCTGAACCCACAGAGTAAAGAGAGCAAGCCACCGACATGGGTAATAAAACCGAACCATCCGAGAGGATCCCCGCAGCACTCCAAGCATCTCTGGCTGACCGCAGGTTCTCGTGAATGCTGTGGGGGAAGAACTCATTCTGCAAGTCTGCAAAAGAACACGAGGAGTCCATTAAAGATACCTGGTTCATGGTAAATCTGTCGCCTTTCCTCGCTCCTGAAATGATCCACCATTCTCACCGAGTTCATATCTCCTATGGGGTTTGGTTCTTTGGTGTTTAAAGCTTGGGAACTGGAGCACAGCAAGAAAAAGGTGACTTGCATGAAAGCGGGCAGCTTTTGGGCAATGCCACAGCTGGCAAGGCCTGGTGTCCTGTTGCCTTTCCCTGCCGTACCTCCGAAACAAGGGTGCAGGACCTGGGGCCGCAGGCACCGCACAAAACGCCCCCCCCGAGCTGCTGCACCGGGACCGTACCTGGCAGCTTGCTGTTGAGTTGGTCCCATGGGCCAAAGGCGAGGCTGAGCACGTCGGGGAAGTCCTTCTCCATCCTCTTGATGATCTCCACCTGCAGCCATCACGCGGCCGAGCACGTGAGCAGGGGACAGGGCTTGGAGCCCCTCACCCCGCCGGCCCCCCAGGCCCCCCTGTTACTGCTGCTGGGGCTGTGGAGCTCTCAGATACAGAGGCAGCAGCTTTGAGCTCCTCCAAAGCCCAAATCGTTATTAATTTGAGGATAGGAGCGATGTAGGTGCCAATTATAGATGACAACTGCTAGTCAAGTCAGATGTTTGTGGGCAGACCCTCAAGTACGGGGCTCAGACCCACATCAGTGCCTTGAGCTAGGTTGGGTCAGCACTGGTGAGCAGCCGTAATGGATTAATGACATTAATAATGCTTCTGGGCTTCACTGGAGAGGACTCTTGCTGCAAAAGCAATGCCAGCGGTGGCCTCCCAGTGTCCGTGAGAGCCTGCTGATGCCAACATCTCGCAAGGAGATGCCTTCACGTTACCACACACGTGTTCACCAGATCCTTTTTTGAGACATTGTCCTCTACCCCCAAACACTGCCCATGGCTGTAGAGAGGTCCCCAAGGAAGAAGAAGGTGCCCAACTTACCTTCAGGTCCTGGAAGTGCCTTCTCATGCTCGCCTGTGCTTTTTCAAGCATTCCCCTTTCCAACTCTCTCTTTACACCCTTGCTAAAGATGGTTTCCATCCTCTTGTAGGCTTGTACCCCGCTTTGCCTGGCAGCATCTGTAAAGTGGCGATTGTCACACTGAGATCCCGACCCAAGATGCCCATGGGGAGGAGGGCCAGCGGTGTGGTCTGGGAAAGGAAAACGCAGTGCTTTGCCCCTCATTGGAGGCGACCCATCTCCAGGACACTTTCCTGCTTAGGCTTGGCTAACCGGCCCAGCAGTCCCTTTCCAGAATTAACTGACCAAGGAAGGAAGGTGTCTTCCCAAAGCAGACAGGAGCGACTTCTGGATGCTGGGTTTTTAACTTTTTCGTTTTCTGAGTGTGCCACCTACTGATGGGAAAGGAAGGCAGCAAACGAGTTCATGAGCTTATTACTTTAGGATGCTAAAGGAGACACGAAGGATGGCCTTCAAAGATAGACAACTAAGAATGAATTAATTCTAGAAAAAAACCCCATAGTTTGCAAGAATTAGTGAATTAGAGTAAAACAGGCAGTTAGTTTTCTGTATTTGAGCATGACCTGCTTTGGACTTCAGAAATCTCTGATTTGATGACCAAGTAATCCTTTTGCCCTGTGGATTTCTTGGATTTCTTGTGGATTTGCTTGGCCAGAACACCAGGTTTGTTAGCTGACCTTGGACATGACTCCAGCATCTTGCCTTGAGTGACCTGAGCTCATTAAGAGCTGCGGCCTACCCACCCTGGTGCCAGCCGATGGCTCTAGAAGTCAAAGCACATCTGCCCATGAATGGGTTGTCATCGTCCATCAAGGGCAACCCCAGAGACATCATCGCTGGTGCCCCTCATCCTGGCTCCTGCACACCAGCAATCCTGGCCATGCCACCAGACGCCCAGGCCGTGGCTCTTGTGAAGCTGCGGGGAGAGGACACATGGGGAAACCACGGCTGGAGTGAGCGGGAGAGGGTCAAACCAAACAGCATCCCAGGTTTTGGGGATAAGAGTCACTCTCCTCTCCCATAAAATCTTGCACTTGCTTCCTACGTGGCCCCGCAGGGCAGGGAGGCTGCATGGTGCTGGGATGGCGTCCCTCTAAAAGCATTGTTGACTTGCTGTCCGTCTGTCCTGGCCATCCTGAGGAAGCCTGCCGCTCCTCTCAAGAAACTCATGTCCCTTTCCCCATCTCTCGGCGATGCAAGCGAGGCTCGGACCGGCGCCGTTCAGGGCAGGGACGGTTTTTAGGAGAGGAGGGACAGGAGCATGAGCATCGCCCCGCTGGATCTGGACGAGCATCTCCTGCAGGTTTTGGCAGCGTGGGGCAGCTGCAGTCCCACCTGGGAGAGGACAGAGCCCATCTGCTCATGCATGGCTTCCCTTGCACCGACACGGACCTGGCAGGCAGCCTCTTCTTCCCAAAATCTGCCTGCATGCCTCTGCGAGGGGAGATGGCCTGAGCTCGAGGACGTGGACGACACCAGCCCCAGGCTATGCGATGGGCTCTGGTCTCCATGCCCAGCCCTGACGCCTGCAGGGGGGCTGCACAGGGACACCAAGCCCCCTCCCCGGTTCCCAGGGCTGGGCACCTCCATCGGACACCCGCCCAGGCTGAAAGCACAGGCTCAGATAAGGTCTGCTCAAAGAAAGGTCTTTATTGAGATGTTGGCTTGGACAGGAGGCACTTGGGGCTGTATGGGTCTTGGGGGGACAGGGACATGGTCCCCCCCGAGCTGCTGGTTTCCAGGAGAGCTTTCCAGGCACCACAGAGCCTCGTTAGCACCGAGACCAGAGCGTGCCGCTGCCCGCGGGGCCAGCCCTTGCCGCCTGCTGTCATGACAGAGCGGGGTGCAGCACCTTGGGACCACGGAGGACCATGAGCTTTGGGGTGTCTCTAGAACTGGGGGTGATGGCTGCTTTTTCCTCCATCCCCTGCATTGCCCCCGTCAGTAAAACACCTTTTCCAGGTAGGCGTTCAGGAAGATCCCCGTGGGGTCCAGCTTCTCCCGGATGGAGCAGAATTTGGGGAAGGCTGGGTACATCTTCTCAAAGTCCTTCCGGGTGCAGCTGTGGGCCTGCAGGAGAGAAAGTGTCCGGGGGGGTTCCCATCACTGGGAACGTGTCGCTGGTCCTGGACCCCCACCACTACGTGCTGTGGGAAACCCCTGCAGAAGTGGTGGGACCTCCATCCCCTTATCTACGTGCCCAGGGTGGGTAGCAAACAGGGGAACACCATCTCCTCGAGGCATCCATCTCTCTCTGGGACCAGCCTGATGTGGGGGCCTTTCTCGGACCCTCACTCAACTGCAAATCCCCCCTTCCCATGAGGAGCCACGACGGAGAAGGGGAAGGGACCCCCTTCTGCAGACCCCCTCCTCCCAGAGGAGCGGGGCCATCAATACCTTTGCCCAGTGTGGTCTCCCACCGTGCTTCTTCATGATGCCCTCGTAGGTCAGCCAGTAGTTGAGGCGAGGGACGTTCTTCCCGTAGGGCCTGGAGGGCAGGGGGGGCATTAGCAGGGGCTGTGGGGGCATTTGTACACCCGAGAAACCCCCACCTGGGGAGAAGGACAACCCTAGGGGCACATCACAGGCTCTTTGACCAGCACTGGATGATGGAAACCCTCTGGGAACCAGCATGCCACCAGCACTTGGCCGGTGGACCCTCACATAGGACAACATCCTCAAGAAACGGGGGTGGGTGGCTCTAGGGTGCTCCAAGGCCACCCCATCCCTTCTGGCTTGGGGCCTGCAAATGTCTGACTGGGGTGAGAGTGGGCAAAGGTGCAGGAGCTTGTTCGATCCAGCTCTCCAGTGCCAGCCGAGAGCTGGTGTCGGTGTGTTTGAGCTGTGCATTTGCTGCTGCCGGGTCTCTGGGCACGGCTCCCGGTGCACCAGGACGCTGACCCGGGGAGGAGGAGGAAGAGGAGGAGAGGGAGGTGGGATGGGGACATGGCTCACCTGTACATGATGATGTTCATATAGCAGCTGTCTCGCTGGAAGCAGGGACTCAGCCAGATCTCGTCTCCCCGCGCGAAGCGCACCTCCACGGGGTAGTGAGCCACCATCTTGGGGTTGTTCTCCAAGGCAGCTTTCAGCTCCAGCAAGGCTTCCTTCGTCTTCTCACTGCCCAGGGAAAGCCCCCAGCCCCGGTTAATGCCAGCAAGGGCACAACCAGCTTCCCTTCAGCGTTGAACCCCCATCCCCACAGCTCCATCCCTGGCCCCCTGCTCATTCAGGGAATGGCTTGGCATCTCCCAGCACATCCCTCCCATTGCTTTGGGCTCACAGAGCCCCAAGACATGGCATGGCATGGATTTGGTACCCCAGGACAGGGATGCAGAAGGGGCCCCATGCTAAGCGTGCAGGTGGGAACGGTCCCTCCTAGCCAGGTCCTTTTCTCCGTGGCTTTGCTCCTGCTCCAGGCAGCCTGGGCTGGGGCAGAGCAGAAGCAGGGGATGGCACGTGGTCTGGGCACACAGCCCGGCTGGGGATGGACGGGGGGGGGGCTGCAGAGCCATTTACATGGGGATGGCCCAGTCTTGAACGTGCTGCTTGAAGCGACACTCGTAGTTGAAGATCTTGTAGCTGATGGCAATATTTTCCACCCGGGAGCTGAAGAGGAGCCAGAAGAAGAAGCGGTTGATCCAGCACACCAAGCTGGGCACGAAGGTGCTGCAGGGGAGAGAGCAGGAGGTGAGATCTGCCCCCGGAGCTGCTGCCCAGGGACTTGCCAAGGGCAGGCTGTGAGCTGTGGTGCCACAGCCCGGGGACGCTGGGCAAGGGGATGCCCTCTCGAGGGGCTGTAAGCAAAGCAGCAAAGCTGCAATCCTCCAAGGGTGCTGGAGCCCGTGGGGTCCTGCAGCCCTGCCGGGAGCCCGCCTGTGCTCACCCCACCTCATCTTGGACCTTGCACCCTTGTCCTCGGCTCCCTCCTCCTCCTCTTGGTGCGAGCTAGAAAAGGGCTGCTCGGTCATCACCTTCCCTCCTCCTTGAGACCTCCCAGGCTGTGCACTGGGCATCCTCGCACCGGGGGACCGAGAGCTACTGGGGACCGGGTGGAGTGGCAGGGTGGACCCTTCGGCAGAGTCCTAAGTGGCCACCAGTCCCTCTTCTCCCTCTTCACGGAGTCCAGCCTGGCTCTCCTGTGCCACCGAGGTCCTGCCTCCCAGCCTAGCCTCCACGGCCTGGCTGGATCTCCTCTCTCCACCCTGGTGCTCAGGACACGCTCACAGCCAACACCGTCCCCCCAAAAAGCTCCTTTGCTGCTGCAAACCCGCGCCGCCTCGGCACGCTGCTCCAGCTCTGTGCACAGGAGAGGGCAGTGCAGCCCCAGACATCAGTCCCAGCCCAAACCCGCTCCTCCTGCACAGGAGCTTGCTTGGAGGAGAACAAGCATCGCCGCCTTCCCCCAGGGATGGGCATCACCATCCTCCCTTGCCGTCTTCCCTAGGACTCCCAGCAAAGCAGCACAGGTTTCAATGTAAAGATGCAAAAAACAGAGCTGGATGAGGGCAGCCCTGGACAAACCTCCCCGACCCCACTTGTCCCCGGCCGCTGCCCAGAGCACGCTCCTACCTGACCCAGAGCAGAAACTCCAGCAAATAGTAGCCAACAGCATAATCCCACCACCAGCTGGCGGAGGAAGAGGGGGGCTGCAAAGCCAAGCAGAGGAAGATGATGGTAGTTAGGGACCAGCAGGGTTTGCAGCTTTCTTGCCAGTGGGCGTGAAGGTGGGAGCGCATGCCCGGACCAGGACCAAGCTGGGAGTGGGGATTTGGGGAAGGGCACCCCAGGACTCCTCAAATCTCTCTCCCGTGATGAAACAGGACCACATCCAGTCCCAGGAAGAGAGCAGGCTTTGTCACGAGGATGCTGAGAGCTTGGACAGCCCCAGCTGCATCCCTGTCTCGGGACCCCCACACCATGGAGCACGGGCAGAGCCCAGCCCCAAAATGCTGTTTCCCTGATCAGCCCCCCCCAGCAAGCCCATCCTAAAATCCCAGCTCTGGGAGGGGACCCAGCTTTGTGCACGGGTCCTTCTCCCTTCCTGCATGGAGGCCGGTGGGACCTGCCTTGTTGGTGGGGTCCTGGTAGATGACGCTGACATTCTCGCTGTGAGGGAACCACAAGAATCGGAAGTACTGGGATCTCTTCAGGTGCTCATCGAGGTGATCGAGGACCTGCAACAACCAGAGAAATGGGGGCTGGTCGGTGACTGTCCCCTGTTGTGGAGCAGGGATCCTGGGAGCAGGGCTTGGAGGCACCTCGGAGGCTTCCCAGGAATGCTGGGGGAGGTCCAAGGAGTCCGTCTGCAGGGTCTTGGCAAGCCTTGGGTTGGAGGGGAGTCAATACAGCCCAGCCAAGCACCAAGGGGCTCATAGAGACCATGGACCCAACATCTGGGGAAGGGAACCAAGCGTGCCCATCACCTCCTCTGCTGCTAGGGCTGCATCTGGCACACACTGGAGCTCAGACCCCGCACCCTCCTGCAGTCACACCTCTGCAGATCCCAGACTGCTCCATCAGGCATTCCCGGACACGAGGCAGTGCAGCCAGGGCTGGAGGGGCCCCCTCCAGCCATCAGCCAGCCAGCGGGGCATGCTGGGGGGCTACCAAAATCCACCTCCTTGGGCCAGTGTCAGGGATGCCCTCCCCAGCTTTCATACCTTGGCAGCACATCCCTTTGCAGCTCTGGAGCCCCGGGGCAACGGGGGACGGAGCCAGGATGCAATGGGGCATGGAGCCGGGATACAACAGGGGATGGAGCCAGGATGCAATGGGGCATGGAGCCGGGATACAACAGGGGATGGAGCCAGGATGCACTACACGGCCCTGTCCCAGAGACATCCCCCACTTCAAATGCAGAATTGCCGAATTATTCATAAAGACACAAAAAAGAGCTTTAGGGAAGGCAGCTCCCTCGGATGAGCTGCCTGCCAGCAGCCGAGGACAGCGCAGCACGGGGAGTCTGAGCGGGCAGGGGACAGGCAGGACCCCGAAGGTGATGGGGCTGGAGGGGGTGACCCCAGGACATAACTCAGCCTGTTCCCACCGGGGTCTTGGCCCAGGGCTGCTTGGAGGAAACCTTGCCCGTGTGTGCAAGGGTAGAGGGACCCTGCGCTCAGCACGGTGCTATCTCAGCACCTCTCCAAGCACCCCCTGCTCCTCCTGCAGGGATCTCCCATAGCTTTGCAGAAAGGCTTAAAAACCCAGCAGCTTTGCTTCGAGGAGTTTGCTTGACACAGGAGAAGGTGCAACGACCCATGGCTATAACCCCAGGAAGGTCACGGCAACCTTAGCTGTGAAGCTGCTCCTTTCTGCCTGGGTCATTTGAGTTATTATTATTATTAGTCTTAATGAGCTATTAATCACCAGGCTGGGCTGCTGTAGCATCGAGCATCTTGCTGTGACCCTGCCACAAGGTGAGGGTCTCTGTGGGTCACACCGATGCCGTGGTTCCGTTAAAGTGGGGAGGATGGGAAGACAAATAGGGTATTCCTGTAACTGGTGAGAATTAATGCTAATGCTGCTGTCTTCATCTTCGCATCTGCAGCTCCCAAAAAGCCAAAAAATCTCTCTAAGATGTTCCCAAAACAGCCTATTTTCCCCCCAGAGAAGTTCTCACGTTGGAAACAGTTAACAGTTGTGCAAGTAGAAGCAGGACAAAAGCCACGACCCCACATCTTCCCCGGTTTGGTTTAGGAACAAATGCATGGAGTAGCTAAAACAAGTGGGGAAAAGACGGATGCAGCTTTCCCAAGGTGATCCTGCCCATGTCTGTTTGTCTTCCAGCCGCGGCGTTTGAGCGCAGAAGCAAATTGCTAGCGGGGCGACCTTTTCAATGTGCGCTTTTGATCCTTGTGATAGAGGAATATTGGTCTGAAGAAAATAAGCCCGCGACTTTGTAGGATAATTATAGTGCAGCAGGCAAGAGCTGAAGGCAGCGAGCGAACCGGCTTCGGGAGTCCTTGGGGACGTTGTCGGCTGGCTGAGTGCCGGAGTCGGAGGCGAGGTCGGGTGGTGGAAATCTTGTCGCTGTAACGTGGCCAACGCGTGCAACGAGATGACCCTGGAGCATGCAGAGACCCAGGGGATTTTGCTCATCTTTGCTTCCCTCCCAGGAGCCCAGAACAAATCCCTTTGCTTCAAAAAGGCTGGGTCAAAAGAAGCCGCTTGCTTTCTTGCTTGCAAAGACCCTCGAGAGCTCGCGGAGCTGAGGGTCAGGCACCCCGCCTGCTGCAATGCAGGTTTGGTTGCTCCAGATGGTCCTCGGGGAAAGGACAAGGATGGGACAAGCGGCAGATGTGGCCAAGGTGCTGTGGAGGATGAAGCACAAGAAGTCACTAGCACGCATCCCGTAGGTCCGTCAGAGCAATGAAGGGGAGCCAGGGAGCATGGAGAGCTCGCATTTTTGGGGGAGGAGATGGATGCTCTGCCTCCTCCTTTGCCTGCGTGCTGCCTGTGCCTGCCGGCATCCCACCGCATCAGGGGACGATGTCTGACCATGGAAGAGTCACTTCCATGCACTGAAGCCAAACCCATGGACCAGTACTTAAAGGGGAGCTACAAAGCAGATGGAGACTCCCTTTTTACAAGGAGTCCCATGGTGAGGACAAGGGGTAACGGGTACAAGTTACTCCCAGGGAGATTCCGATGGGACACGAGAGGTAGATTTTTTACAATGAGAACAGTCAACCATTGGAATAATCTCCCCAGGGAAGCGGTTGACTCCGCTACGCTGAACACGTTTAAGACTCAGCTGGACATGGTGCTGGGCCATCTCGTCTAGATTGTGCTGGAAAGGTTGGCCCAGATGATCCTCGAGGTCCCTTCCAACCTGGGATGCTATGATTCTATGATTCTATGATTCTATGTTTCTGGCTGGGAGGGACGAGGTCAGGCCCAGCAAGGGGGTTTAGGTATTGGTCTTGGGGGAGCTGGGCTTGAGGGATCCATGCCAGGTGCCTGGGACATCCCCCAAAAGGGTTAGGATTGAGATTAGGGTTAGGAAGTGGTAGGCTCACACCAAAAGAAGTTGTCCTTCACCCACCGGGTCACTAAGCTGTGCAAGTCTGTGGGTGGTTAAAAGTTGGCATGGGTTCAGAAGCGGATCAGAGACCTTCCTGGAAGAGAAACTCGTTGCCTTATTACATATATACAAACCACCTCCAGCTCGGGAAGCCCCAAAGCTGCAAAGATCAGGGGAAGAAGTATCGTATCTGATCCTGACCCATCCTCATCCTCACCAGCCTGCGCAGGGGGAGGCTGACTCCATCCCCACCACCCGCCAGGGATGCTCTGCAGGTCTCTCTGGTGACCTCAGCTGTGCGATGAACCCTCTGGGTCCCACGCCTTGCTCCCGGTCCCCGTCAGCAGCCAGAGCGGCTGAGCTTATCCCAGCGATAAAGATAATCACGAGGCCAGAAAAGAAAGCGTTCACATCTTATATAACCACAACTCCAAGCCTGGCTCCTCTGACACATGTATTATTTGCAATGTCTTAGATAACTCAGGCTTAAATATTTCAAGGAACCTGCTCCCTTGCCATTATCCTCTTCCGCCTCGCTGGGCCACTCGACATGAAAGCCGGAGATCTGGAAGCAGGCAAAGAACCAGCGATGACCGAGAATTGATAATGGCATTAATATTTATAGAGCGCATTCTCGTTTCACCCTCCTAACAGCCCCGAGGGACGGGGAAAGATGGGCTGAGCTGTGCAGGAGGGCATAGCCTGGGCAGATGATGCTGAGCAGGGTAAAGCTCAGCCTGGGGTACCTGCCCTGCTCAGGACAGCAGGCTTATCCTGCACGTGAGCTTAAGTTTCCTATCTAAAAGGCAGATTCGGAGGTGTAAAACACCACTCGACCTGGCAACGTGGCTGCGGAAAGGTGCTAGGGGATGCAGCGAAGGTCCGAGCGGTCTGGCAGGGTGGGTGAGGACCAAGCCGTAAGGAGCTGGGCAGGCTCCCACCGCATTTAAACGTGTTTAAATTCATTTAAAGAGGGGAACTCCCTGCTGCGGGACACCAGGGAAGTCGCAGCTCGGGAATCAAACAGGCAATTCACAGGCAAAAAATACTTCTGAGCCATTAAACGCAAAGGCATCACCTCCGCAACTGGAAACACCGGTAATGAACTCACTGCAGGCTGGAGAAATATCTTGGCGGTTTCCCTTATTCCTCTGTCTTCCCTTCCCACCTCCCAGGAAAAAGAAGACCCTGAAGCGCTCCAGCGTGGCACAAGGACCGGTGGGTTGCTTTGGATCAGGGCTTACGAAGAAGATACGGGAAAAGTGCGTTAAATTCACATTCGTGATGGTGTTCGAGCCACCCCAACAGGACACTGAATAATTCAGTCCTTAAAAAATTAAGGACAGCGTTTCGCCGAGCTTTACTAGCGCTGCAGCTCTGATCAATCCTGCAACAAATTTTGCTGCTTTTGTCCAAGGACTATTTATTTTTCATGAGCCTGACTTAACGAAGGCTTGTGCTGTCGTTAGCCAGGGCTGGAACTGGACCTGTGAGACCCAAATGAGCCAAGGGATGAGGATGCTGCTGAGGATGCGCCGGCGGGGATGTCAGACCTCACAGGAGGACAAAGATGACCAGTGGTTGAAGCAGATCCAAGCTCCTGGGGAGGTTCCTTTCCACCACCACCAGTTTCTTCTTCCTGATGGACTTCATGCCTCAGTTTCCCCATCCAAAAATCTAACTCCTTGCAGTGAATGCAATGAGCCCACACAACATTTAGAAGGCCACCGGGTCTTTCAACTTGCAGGTGGCCCTTTCTCTGTAGGCTTTAGCCTGTGTGATGCTGCAGCCTCCAGCGATGATCTGGCACCAGAGACCTGGGACAAGCTGGATGATTGCTCGGCTCAAGGCAGGGGGTCACATCCTGCTATGGGAGCTGTGCCAGGCTGTCCCAGCCATGGAGGGTCTGAGCATCGGATGGAACAGCTCGCTCCAGCCGACTTCCCAGCACCGTGAGGGTGGGAGGGCTCCAAGGAAACGCATCCAGCAGTGAAAAAGAGTTTATATAATGGCAGAGACAGGGAAAGTCGGTTTTGATGTGTTCCCAGCAGAAAGAATTCCTTCGAATCGCTCTGTAGAAATGCCCACGGGGCCTTCAAAACGCTGTCTGAGGGAACCAGATCACACCCACTGTTGGCCACAAAGCCGCTGGAGACCTAAGCTCGTAAAGCCCAGGAGATGCGCTGCCCCAAAAAAGGACACTTCATGCCTCTTTCGAGGGAACTCGGCTTGTTTCAGCCTGGTTCCTGCTGGGAATGGAAAGCTCGGCTGGAGGAAACCATGCTCCAGCACTGAGCATCTCTGTACCAGCATCCCAGGACACTGTCCCCAGTGCCTTGGCCCTGTACTGAATAAGGACCTCAACTTCTCATGCTCTCCATGGCCAATCAAGTGCCCTTTCATGGGCCACATGCAAGATATGGTCTTCAGGAGGGACATGTCCATGAAGAGGGGACAACAGGGAGAGGACAGATGGTGGGACAGCAGGAGAACTTGCGGAGGAGGAGACAGCGTGTGAAGCCTTGAGAGTCATGAAAGATCGTCGGTTGGATTAACAGTTGGACTCGATGATCTCACAGGTCCTTTCCAACCTTAATGATTCCATGATTCTATGATCCTGATCTAGGAAAAAGCAGGTCAGAAACCCTCCTCAGAAAGCCACCTCCCTTGGGGATGTCCCAGATGGTCACTAGCGCCATAGGCCTTAGTCTGGGTGATTTGGACCTTTGGCAAGACGGAGACGGACAAGTCCAGTAGCAGCATGACAATTGGCTTAAAGGGAGTTTTCCATCACACGACCCAGATGCAGCTCTGGGATTGGATCCTGCTAAGGGATCTGTTCAGTCCGGTCCTTGAAACGTGTCACCCATCACTCCTCATCCCCAGCGCCGTTTGTCCCAAGTTCAGCTCAAAAAAAGAGTTAAACCTAACTTCACACTGGGAGATAGAATCATAGAATCACAGAATCGTTAAGGTTGGAAAAGACCCTTAAGATCATCGAGTCCAACCGTTAACCCAGCACTGCCAAGGCCACCACTAAACCATGTCCCTCAGCACCACATCTCCCCGGCTTTTAAATCCCTCCAGGGATGGAGAGCCCCATCCCAAATTATACCCAGACCTCACGCACAAGAAAAGACCAAGTTATTATCAAAAGCACGAGATGCTCCTGGACTATTTTAAGTGGCCCATCTGGTGCTGGAAAAAGCAAGGCTCTCCGTTAGCCGAGCAGCAGGAGACAACGAGATGGGAGACGGTGCTTCCTCGGAGAGCCCACGGCTCGTGGGAGCAGCCATGCCCTGCGGGATGCCGCTCCTCTCCTCCGGGACCCAGCTAGGCACTGCCTGCCTCCAGGGACGCTGGCTCAGCGCAGGCACCGTCTTCTCCCTGTTCTTGCTTAGTCCAGGCAGCACATCAGCTCATCAGACCAGCCCAGGATTTCCAGCAAGGGCAATTTTCTCCAGCTGAAACATTAAATCTGCATTAGGCTTAGTCATGCGTGCCTGGAGTTACCAGATCTCTGCTGACCTGCCAGTGCCTGCGACCACGGGGTTAAACGGAGCAGAGGCGTTGGCTGATCCATCTCGTGGTGACGTTTCCCATGGCCAGAAGCAAGCGCTGATGCCTGCAGGCTCCTTCAGCATCTCTAACTCAATTGCACTGGAGCCTCCGTGCTTGGTCCTGCAGCAGCTCGGAGGAGGCAGCCCAGGGAAGACGAAGCTGATGGCTACGGGCAGACCTCCATCCTGGCTCCGGCGGGACTGCCGGCGTTGCACAGCCCAGGCACGCGTCCAAGCCCGGAGCAGCTCCCCGCCGCTGCGGCTGCTCTTCCCCTCGCTCATCTCTGCCTGCAACGAAGCTCAGGCATTGCTCACCAGATGGGGGAAGAGCTTAAAACCCACGGGGTTGTACGCAAGAGACAGACCACAGCCGGAGGAGGGGGTCCGATTTCTGTCACCTCCGGGCTGAGTCAGGCAGGGGACAATCGATGCTGAGCTGTGAGGACGATGCTGCAGAGAGGCCAGGACATGGGGACATTGACGGTCCCTAGAGAGGGCACTGGCTGTCCTTCCAGAGGGCAAGCACCTTGCCAGCCCCAAATCTGAATCAGAGGTGAAATCAAGAAGAGTAGGAGAAGCGTTTTCACCCTCCTCTCCCCTGCCTCGGTCCCACTGGTGGCACGCAGCTCCCGCCGGCCAACTCGAGCCCAGCCAGGAGGTCTCTCCTGAGCAGCAGCCCTCTGCTCCCCTGGATCTCAGGTTTGCGACGTACCCCATGCCAACGCGTCCTCTCCGAGCTGGGGATGGTGGCCAGGCAGCCAGCCCTCCCGCAGCACGGTGGTCCCGTCTCCCCTGCCAGGACCCAGAGGACGTCTCTGAAGGACACAGCCATGTCCCAGCTCAGGCTCACCCTCCGCAGCCCAGGGTGAGCACAGAAAGTCTTTGGCAGGTTCCTGAGGACGCTGGAAGCCACCAGCCTTCTCCTGTAGCCATCAGCCGCCCCAGGGCTGCACGGGGGTTGGTCCGGGAGAGGAAAATCAGCTATTTGAATCTCAGGCTAGATAAATGCAAAATAATCTGTATCAATCTGGACCAGCTTTAAAAGAGGAGCCTGGGAACAGCTCAGGGGTGAGCACAGCCATGATGAAAGAGGTGAGGTTTCACATCACCTTCACACCCCTGAGCTGTCCTGGGCCAGATGTGGAGCTGAAAGCAGCTGGGAATGGACACAACTCCTCCCAGAGACGGTGCCTTGCAGTTCTCAAAACCCACCAGGAATAATAAATAAAGGAAACGACTCTCATCTCCTTCCCCGCAGCTCTCCCTCTCTGCCCAGCTCCCCCAGGCTGGACGCAGAGGGGTGGCTGCAGAGGGTCCCAGTGCGAGGTGCAGAGCTCCCACCTGCTTTTTTGTGCGGCTTGAAGAGCTCACAGCGGACTCACAGCACCCTGGGCTTCCCCACCCAGCCTCCTCCCAGATTTTGTGGCCAGCAAAGCTGCCGGAGCACACTCAGCCCTCGCCTCTGCGCCGTGCAGCTCCCCTGGGAGCGAAGCCCATGTCTTCCCACAGCACAAGGGGACTCAGCACCCCCATTTCCCACCACCCCGCTGGCTCAGCGTGCAACCAGGCGAGGGGCTACACCCCAAACCCTGCTTTGCTCCTCTGCGACGGATGCGCTCGACCCCTTGACCAGACCGGCGGTCATTTGCTGCAGGCTCCGAAAGAGAAAAAGCCCCGAGCTGTAGCCGGGCCGTGAACTCCTCTAGTTTCAATCTTTTCTCTGAAAACCCACAAGGAAACAGAGTGACTCCTTTATCAAGGAACAAAGTTGTGGGTACAAGGAGTCTCCTGCGTACCTTTTCCAACGCGTGTAATTTGACAACAGGCCAATGACGTTATCCTATAAATATGACCGCCTCAGCGAGCCTTCCTTGAGCTCTCCCTGCTCGGCAGCGTGATTTTGTCTTGGTAACTTTGATTGCGTGCTGAATTGATGCTCATGAAACATTATATAAACTTTGCATATATAATCATAGAATCATTAAGGTTGGAAAGGATCTCTGAGATCATCGAGTCCAACCTGTTAATCCTTTAGATATCAACCGTTGACCAAGTCTGAGACTAGGACTGGATCCAGCCACACCTAGGCTCCTCTCTGAGGAAGGGGTTTAGAAAGCAAGGGGGTCTGCGCTGAAGCTCGTGACTCAGCGGGAGGGTCTTCCTTACTCTTTGTATTTCTTCCCTTGGACATAAACCGTTGTCCAAGTCTGAGACTAAGATTAAACCTGGCCGCACCTAAGCTCCATCAGGAGTTTAGAAAGCAAGGGGGTCTACTCTGAAGCTCGTGACTCAACGGGAGGGTCTTCCTTACTCTGCATCTCTCTGTGAATCATTCTAACTCAAGTGTAACTCCGTTTTCCTTCGTATGATTCCTCCATGCAGTAACTAATAGAGTGAACCTTGCCATCCAGCTCTGTCAAGTTGCGCTTTTACAACATCACATTAAAACCACTTTTGCGAAGACCCTTGTCGGTGATTCCTTAAGCGTTTGTGACAACATCAACTGCACGATGCGATGCACGTCTTGCTGCAGGTCCCCACCACCCAGCCGCCCTATGTGGCGCAGAGGTGGCACTCAGGAGTACCTCTCCTCCCCACCCCACTGCCTGCACCTCTCCAGTCCCAGAAGATCCTCTTCCCACCCACGGGAAGCTAAAGTGGCATTTGCTAAGACACGTGGCTTTTCCTCCCTCTCCTTTGTCACCCTG
This sequence comes from Platalea leucorodia, assembly GCF_965183815.1. Classification (NCBI taxonomy): domain Eukaryota; kingdom Metazoa; phylum Chordata; class Aves; order Pelecaniformes; family Threskiornithidae; genus Platalea; species Platalea leucorodia. Next base: position 126,913,151 of record NC_138825.1, on the reverse strand, counting down.
GAGAAGTTTCCAGCTTAAAGGACACCATGAAGCACACCGTGAAGATGCACAAGGAGCACAACCTGTGGGATTTTTCCACTGGAGCGTAACCACTTCCCAGTCTCCCTCCAACCACGTCACCTCGCCGAGAACTTTGCTTATCCCCAAGGAAGCTTTGAAAGCATCACCCACGGCATACCTCGGTGAGGGTGGAGGGGAAGGCCACCTCGTGCAGGTGGAACTGGGGCACGCACTGGAAGGTGACCGTGAGCACGACGCCCAGGCAGCCGAGGTGCAGGCGGGCAGCCTGGAAGATGTCCGCGTTGATGGACTCGGAGCACTCCAGGATCTCCCCAGAGGCCGTCAGCAGTGTGAGTGCTACGACCTGCCAAGAGGGGAGCAGAGCCTCAGCGAGCGTTCAGTGTGTCCCGTCTCCATGTCGAGACCCTGCGTTCACCCCAGCCCTTATGGCTGGGGGCTAAGCAGGGAGACCCCCATATCACAACGATCTTTCTGGTGAGCTTGGCTCCACCAGCCCCTCTCCTGCCACCTTTGATGTTGTGACATAAAAGGATCCTTCTCTGGCTGGGGGATGCTAGGAAAAGCCATCAAGTACTGAAGTAAAACGCCTCCAAAAGACTTCACTTCCCCATAACCATCGGTGGAATCGCTGTAGAGGATTTTAGCTAGGAGTGGAGGATTTTCATAACTGTCTAGTTAAAAATAGACCTGGGCCCTGCAGACACTTGGTTTTGGGGGGCTCCAATAAAAGAACTGCTTTCCTGTTGGTACAGAGCTTATTCATCGCGTTATAGGACCATAAAGCACAGGGACGGAGGAGTTTGGGGCTGGATCACGCTTTGCCTGGCAGATGAGGAGGAAGAAATTGTTTGTGCTGAGGGTGGTGAGGCACTGGCCCAGGTTGCCCAGAGCGGTGGGAGATGCCCCATCCCTGGCCACATTCAAGGCCAGGTTGGACGGGGCTCTGAGCACCCTGGTCTGGGTGAAGATGTCCCTGCCCATGGCAGGGGTGGGACTGGGTGGCCTTTGGAGGTCCCTTCCCACCCAAACCATTGGATGATTCTATGATTCCCAGTGTGCATGGGGAACCTGGGGGTCCCCCACAGCAGCCCCATCCTGGGGGGCCAGGACCCCTCCTGCTTGCTGAGTACAGCGTGCTCCTTCCTTACCCCAGGGCTGGGCACGCCAGACCCAGACCGGGTGATGGGACATCTCCCCTGAAGCCCTCAAGATGTTGATGTCCGTGCGTCGACACGCTCCCGACTCGTGTCTCACCTGGGTGGGGAGGATGCCATGCTTGATCCCGGTGTTGTGTGTCCCCGTCCCGATCACACCGGCCGCTGCCACCTCAGAAACGGCTCCTAAGCTGGGAGCAGATGAAGGGGCTGGGTGAGGACCTGAGCGCGTGGGGCACAGCCCACTGTGCCAGGCGTTACACCGCATGCAGACCCTTCACAGAGACCTCCCAGGACATGCCCCCTGCCCCGACGAGCACGGTTTTCCACCCTTCTGGGTACCCTGCAGCAACGGGAGGGTTCGTTGGCCATGTGTGCACGTCTCCATGGGACGTATCTTCTTAGGATGCTGCTGTAGTCCATGGGGAGGAAGAGGCGGGTGGTTAGCGCAGGTCACCACGGTCAACTCAGCTCTGTCCCATCTCACAAGTCCCCATCAGCCTGCAGGGACTCACTGGGGTAGAGATATCCATCCCATATGCAGTTAAATCAGGGGGTGAGGAACCTGGGTTTACCCCAAAAACATCGCTGCAGAGCAGGGCTGGGAGCAGCATCTGCAAGCACGAGCTCTACAGACCGAGGTCTCTCCCTCCAACCATGGCCAAGGTGGGACGGTAGAAGATGAAAGCAAACAGCGTGCTGTTCCTGCCATTTCCCCCAAAATAATCCTCCGGCTTCCAACAGCTGGGGAGATGGGATGTCCTGAACCAGATGTGGTTTCTACGGCCATTGCAACCGTCGGTGGATTCCTCCTCCAGGAAGGAGTCCTGCTCACCCCATGCACACCATGGGCCATCATCTCCTCCGGTGGGGCTTCTTTCTCTGAACCCTCACCCCAGCCCTGGCCAGGGCTCTGACAAACCCATCTCTTGTCTTGGCTGAGGAATGCAGATACTGAGCTAGGCTGTAATTAAAGAGCAATTTCTTCCCTGAGGTCGGCAAATGAAAGAGATTGAGTGTGAGAAATGCTCTCCACGACTATGTCCTTTGCAAACCCCTATCTGAAGGTGGCTCTCTCCAAGAAGGGAGACCCACGCGTGTTGGAGGCAGAGGGACCAGCTGTGGCCAGCTCAAGGCATCCCATCCCTTGCCCCCAGATTGCCCTGGACCCCCAGCCCATCACTTCCACCTCCTCTTCTGGGGACACCAGACATCCCAAAGCAACGCAGAGCGAAGACTCTCCCATGCCTCCTGCTAAGATGTTCCAATGGCTAATTGCCCTTCGCCATCAAAAACTCATTTCTAGCCTAATTTTATCTACCATCAGCCTCCTTTTCCCGGAGCTGCCTGCTGTCAGCCTCTTCCCCCTGCAAGACATCCCTAGGAGGGGTGCTCTCATCTTTTTAGGGCCAGGGAGCGCAGAGTTGTCCTTCATGACATGGAAAGGACCAGCCTGGTGGGTGCAGTGAGAATACAGGGTTGGCGTGGGGATAAAGGCTCCCCTTGTCCAACCTCCTGCTCCGAGGCAGGAGCAGCTACTCCATCGCGGGGCAGGGGTTGACCTGTGGTCTGCAGGACCCTGGTGGAAGACCAGATCCTGAAGTAAACACCCCTATTCTGCAGTAAACGTTCTTCAAACCTCCCCATTTTGCCCTGTCCCAGCTCTCGACGTAGGGCAAGGATGGACACCTTGGAGGACACCCAGGGACGGCCCTGCGCACGTGTCCCACTCACTTGGCCAGGGCCAGCCCGTGCTTGCTCAGCTCGACGTTCAGATCCGAGAGGAAAATCCCACCTTCCACCGTCACTTGCTGCTTCTCCTTGTCCACCTGCAAAGGATGGGAGGGGAGAGGGGAAGGTCACACAGCTTGGAGGAGAAACACTCCATGGCAAACACCTCTGCTCTTACCAATGCAGTTGATAACGTCTACACGGGAGAGCTGCGTACCACGAGGGCCTTGCTCCATCCTGAGCTGCTGCCTCTCTCAGACCTTCACCCAACCCAAACCTCACCCAACCCAATGGTGCCACTGGTTCCTCTCCCTCCTCCAGGTGTGTAACCTCTCCCATAACTTCTCGGAGGTGTCGGTCGACGCAAGGGAGAGGACACCCCCCAACAAAGCCCTGCCTTCGGCAAACCTCTCTGCTCTGCCCTCCTGCCTTGCTCAGCCAGCTCCCGGTGGGAGGACAGCTTGTTACCATCGGGAGCTATTCATCCCGCCTCTGATAGACAGAGCTGTCAGGGAGGGAGCCGTTCCTCAATTAATTATTGCTGTTAATTACCAGGAATGATCCAGCTCTCAGGTTACGCTGCCACAGTCAGGATTTTTCATCTTCAGCTGCACGCATACGGAAAGATGCGTGCATATATATGCACAGACGCTTCCAGGCGCACACATACAGGCACGCAGGTGTGCATGCACACACGACAGGCATGCACACACACACACACGTGCATGCACACACACGCGTGCATGCACACAGGACACACAGGCGTGCACAGAGCCAGTTCTCCCACTGTTTCTCACCAGCCAGCCACGCAGCCCCAGTAAGAGCCCAGTACCCCCTGCAGGTATATGGCAGTGTTGGTGCAATGCCTCCCAGCCCTCGGTGGCCACACGAACAGGGGTGCCACCACCTTTCAGGGCCACCGCACCACCTCGTCTCACCTTGAGGACCCTGTTCATCTTCCCCATCTGGATCATGAAGTCATCGGTGCAGGCAATGTCCGAAGGAGAGTGGCCGCCCCCCACCACCTTCACCCTCTTGTCCCGCTGCCTGGCCAGATCCAGGATCTGCAGAGACAACAGAGCATCCAACACCTCCCTCAAAGCCCTGTGCTCAGAGCAGTGCCAGAGGCACTGTGAGACATCCCAAGCTAAACTCTCACCCATGGTTGACATCCATTTACTTGAATAACTCATCACCTGGGGTTGAAACCACCCCTGGAGCCCAGACACCTCCTACGACAGCCCTTGGGATCATCCTTGGGGGTTGGACTAGATGACCTTTAAAGGTTCCTTCCAACCCAAACCATTCTATGATCCCGAAAGAGGTGATGTCCACCTGAGACACCCTAGGGTGACAGAGGCATCACTGGGGTGACAAAAGTGCCAAAGGACTTGCACCCCTCCGCGTGGCAGCTGGGGCAGGCAGGGGACCCCAGAAGGATGCCAGATGCTGATGCCCATGGCACGGAGTCCAGCTGGGCCCAGGCGTGCCAGCTTTCTGCATCTCTTAGGTGTTTGACACATCGCTGGAGATGTGTGTTCAGTAGGATGGGCCATCTCCTGGGACTCATGCTGTCACGAGCTGTGACCTCTCTGACTGAACCTGATGGAGCATCACAGCCCTTCCTGGCCTTTCCTCCTCTTCGTTTCTAACGGGTTGTCCCCTGGAAGCACCCTCCTTACCTCCCGGATCTCCTCCACCGAGGTGGGCTGGAAGTACAGCTCCGGAGAGGAGCCATAGGTCTTGGCCCAGTTCTGGAACTTGACTCCTCCTTGGCCGTGAACCTGGACCCAAACCAAGAGCTAAAGCAGAAGAAAGCAAGTGCCTCCCCTGCTTTTTTCCACACAGCCCATCCTTCGCCTGCCAAGACCGCTGTACCAGGGCCAGGTTTCCAAAAGGATTAATTATTTATGGACACAGAGGTTCATCTCAAGCCCTCGAGTCCCTAGAGCGGAGACGTCTCCATGTGAGCAAGGCAGCCCGGGCTCCCTTGGCAGTCAGTGGGGAGAAGTGGGAGGACGCCCTGGTGTGTTTGAGACATCTCCCTTGAGCGCAGCCCATCCCTTCCTCCCACAGCACGATGTGTGCTGGGGTCCTCTGGGTTTGCATGGTCCCTTCTGCTCTGGTCTCCTCCCAGATCTGGTCTCGGCGCCCATACCTACCTCGTGGCCTCGTGTCCCAGTGTCCCCAGGTGGCCTCATCATGAGGGGCTGACTGGGACCAGTTTGGGACCTCCCTCCAACCTCAGCCATCCACCCTGAGACACTGTCCCCAGACCTAGCGTGGAGGGTGCAGCCAGAAGACCCAGCCCCATCCCACCTCCAGGCAGGGGTTTAACCCCACCAACGCAGCACGTCTCCCACCTTGGCTGCAGGGAATGATTTATTCCCTTGCCACCTCCTGCCCTCTCCTTCCTCCCATTCCCTCCAGCCTCCTCCCCATCAGCAAACCCTCCACCTTCCACCGTCCCCCCCAGGCTCCCTCCCCTGCCCTCCGCTCATTTTCCTTCTCCTCGTCTCTATCAGGGGTTCAGCTCCCACCCAAAAAGCAGACCCCGAACTGGCCAAACTTCTCCAGGGGTGCGGAAGGGGCTCTGGAGGGGTGCCTGAGCATCCCTCCCCCCTGCCACCCCCTTCCCCACCACCCCTGGGCAGGGCAGGGACAGTGGATGGCCCATCACCCTGCCCGCCCCCAGCCAGGGCCATCAGGAAGCTATTGCAGATAGCCCAGGGCCATCAGGAAGCTATTGCAGATAGCCCAGGGCCATCAGGAAGCTATTGCAGATAGCCCAGACAGGGGCAGGGAGCCCTCGGGCAAGGGGGAGGTGGGGCTGGGGCTGCCCCACAGCAGCCCCCCTGCAAGTTAAAACCCAGAGGGGGTCTGGAGGCAGGGTACGGAGGGAGGGGGGCAGGAAAAAATGGAAAACCCTAAAAGAACAAAATGGAGGAAACTGAAAACCCCTGGGCTAGAAAACATTCCTGTTGAGCAGCCGGAGCCTGTCCTGATTTATCCAGGAATCTGTTGCTTTTCCTTCCCTCCCTCGTTTCTGAGCCACCTTTCCTATTTCTCATCACGGCGCTGTTGGTTATTAAATCCACATCAAAGGTGGCAATAAAACCTTATCGTCCCCGCCAGCCCCAACCACGGCGCGTGGCTCCACGCTGCCTGGGCCACTTTTCCCACCCCAAAAACTGGGAAATTCCCCTCTTGGCTTTTCCTTACCATCCCGCCGGCCTCTCCTGGAGCTGTTGCTGGAATGAGCGGGACTCCGGCTGCTCCGGCACCCGGGACGAGGGGCGATCCTGGCCGCACCAAGGCTGGCAGAGCTTGGTCCTGCCCCGGGGGTCAACAAGGAGCTTCTCTCCAGGCTGGAAGGATAATGAATAACAGCCCTCCCCTCGGGCTTTGCCTCATTCCCTGGGGGAGGAGGGGGGCTGAGCCCTTCCTTCCCGGCTGGGAGAGCAGGATCTGGGCACAGATTTGATCCTGGGCTCCCGCGTCCTACAGGGATGCTGCAAACTCGGTGGCTTTGGGGAAGAAGATGCTTCAGGAGGTTTTGGGGAGAAGCCGCTTCCCTTTTGGGGGTCCTCACCCTGGAGCGGGTCGCCTGAACCTGCAGCCTTTGCACTGGGCAAGCTGGGCAAAAGGGGGGGATAGGGAAAGGGACCGGGCACGCGGCGGGGTGCAGGCAGCGGGTGATGCGACGGCCTCGCTGCACGGCATCGCCATGGGCCAAACGGGCGCCGGGCGTCTTCGCTCCTTGTCTTGCAAGGAGGAGGATGCTCCGCGCCTGGCACGCTTGCCTTGCACCCCAAACTGGCTCTGCCGTCCCACCGGGAGCAGAAGGGGGGACAGGACCCGGCCGGGCGATGGGTCTCATCTGAAGGACGGCCGAGGAGCGGCGATTTGCAGGAGCTCGGTGGCTGCGCGTTGGTGATAAGCAAACCCTCCCCGGGCCCTCATTAAGGAGGGGACGATAACGATTTTTCTGCGCCGGCTAACTCGGGCAAGGTGACCTCCGGGAGCACGGCTCCAAGCCCCGAGCGGGCAGGGAAACGCCGCTGCGGGCAGCTGCCTTCGCATGCCGGCGGCATGCTCGGAGACCCGGCTTTTCCACCACAATCCCGAACCGGGAGAGGGGAAAATTGCTTCTTAATTACAGAGCAGGAGCTGTGCAGCCTGCGAAGGACCTCCGAGCACCTCCAGCAGCTTCTGCCATGGCTCTTCACATCTACCTTCAAAGCTCCTTGACCTCCTGACCATCCTGAAACCCTGCTGCTGTTTTCCTTAGCTGCAATGCAGCAAATTAATGAATAATCCTCCACCACACCTTCGAGCCCAGATAGCCGCCAAGGGGCCCAGCCGGTGGGGTCAGACACCTCCAGGGCTGCCCCGCTAACAGCTCTGGGGCCAAGCGCTGTGCAAAGTCATCAAAACCTCCCCAAAAAACCCCCCAAGGGATTATTTATTAACAGCGCGGGGTGAAGGGGATGCAGGCAGGGAGGGATGCAGCTCTCCGCCACGGCCTCGCTCTCCGCCGGCTCTGGGCTGCATCCAGGAGGGATGTCACAGCCCGGCTAATTACAGCTGAACAGCAGGGAATAATTCAATTAAAGGAGGAAAGGGGGGAAAAAAAAAAAATAACACGACACAGTGGCGTTTTGCCAGGTGTTGGAGCCATTTGTGAATTTGTTTGTGAAGCGAGGAAATTTTTGGTGGGATGGAAAAATGCTCAGTGGCCTGGCTGGGGTTCTGCAAAGCAGCCAAAATGGGGATGGGAGCTGGGAGAGGCCCCTCTCTGCACCCTCGCTGGCACCTCTGCAGCTGCGGGTGTTGAGCTGGCCCAGCAGCGGGTTCTGCTGGAATTGCTTGCCTTTGCAGCTACTCTTTACTGTCACATCTGCACCAGAAATGGCCAGTGCATTCCCGAATTGCAATGCATTCCCAAATTGCAGTGCATTCCCAAATTGCAATGGGTTCCCAAATTGCAAAGTGTTCCCAAATTGCAGAGTTCCACAGTGCACTCCCAAATTGCAATGCATTCCCAAATTGCAATGCATTACCAGTTGCAATGCACTCCCAAATTGCAATGCATTCCCAAAGTGCAGTGCACTCCCAAATTGCAATATGTTCTCAAATTGCAATGCATTCCCAAATTGCCATGCATTCCCAAATTGCAATGCATTACCAGTTGCAATGCATTCCCAAATTGCCATGCATTCCCAAATTGCAATGCATTATGAATTGCAATGCATTCCCAAATTGCAATATGCTCCCAAATTGCAATATGCTCCCAAATTGCAATGCACTCCCAAATTGCAATATGCTCCCAAATTGCAATATGTTCCCAAATTGCAATGCATTACCAGTTGCAATGCACTCCCAAATTGCAATGCGTTACCCGTTGCAATGCCCTCCCAGACTGCAGGGTGCCCGCCTTGCCGCTACACTGCAGCGGGATGTGCATGAGGCTGTGCCTCCCAGCCCGTGCAGGAGTGTAGAGATGGGATTTATCCAAAAATCTGGCTTTTGGCTGGAGCCTTCCTCCCTTTCCCCTGCCCGCCGCGCTCCTCCCTGGCTCCCAGAGCTGCCACCTCCCCTACAGCAGTGGGGAAACTGAGGCAGGAGAGCGCTCTGCTGCACCTCTTTGCGTGTCTGAGCCCTGAGAGCCATTCCAGCAGCGTCTCAGGCCGGGCAGAAATCAGGTGGGTTTTTTTTTTCTGGTCTTCTTTCTTCTCCGTTTAAAAATAAAACAGTTGAAATTTCATTATGGGCCGCTTTTATTCTTTATTTCTCAATCTCCAAGGGTTTTTTTTTTTTCCTCTTTTTTCGGAGTTAATTGCTTCCTTTCCGAAACGGGGCCAGCGAACAGCGGCTGGAGGAGGACAGGACCAGAGCTGGACCCCGCATGCGAGCAGGGAAATATCGTCCCTTAATTGTCACCGCCGGGCACAGCCAGAGTCCCGGCCTCCCTGCTGCCAGCACCCATGGGTGCTTCGCAGCCTTTTGAGGGCAAACCCGATGAAAAGCAGAGGAAAACCAGCCCATTTCCAGGGGTTTCTTTTTGGGCCGGGGGACGAGCAGAGGGGGTCCCATCGTGCCACCCTCTCACGCCGGGGTGGCGTTGGGTCCCCGGGGGGGTGACGCTGCGGTTTGAGCCGTGCAAAGGCGTCTTGGCCCCCGAGGGACCTTCGCCCTTGGCACCCAGCAAACCGGGTGTTTTCAGTCCCAGCGGGGCTGAAATATTAACCGCGCGTCGCCGGGGCGAAGCCGGAGCCACCCCAGAGGCCAGGGCCGGGCTGGGTTGAAATTTAACCGGGTACCATCGAGCTTGGTGGGTGCCAGCCAGCGCGGCTGGGTGCAATCCTGCCCTCCTGCACCCAAACCCCCTGGGGCGAAGGGAGCCCTTGCCTACGGATGGCAGAGCTGGAGGCTGTGGGGTATGGTCCTGGAGGTGCAGGATTAGGCCCAGCTCCTTCCCCCGAGCCCCTGCCCCGGAGCGGCTGTGCTTTTGCTGGCTCTACCTATATATTAATGGGGTTTTTTCCATTTTAGCTGGGTTTCTAAGGAGAAGCCCTGGCAGCTGGGGGTTTCCAGCCCACCCGCTGTGTGCATGGGGCAGGGTCACCCTGCCAGACCCTGCCGGTAGGGCAGCACCGGCTCTGGGGCTCTGCACCCTCCGCAGTCCCCCAGCGTCACCTTGCCAGGCTCTGCCTGCACCCCATATGGGCACCCTGCACCCCAGTACCCGCACTGTGCACCCTGTGTGCGCCGCCTGCAACCCACATGTGCGCCGTGCACCGCGCGTGTGCACCCTGCATTGTGGTGCCCACGCTCTGCACCCCATCTGTGTGCACCCTGCACCCCATGTTTGCACCTTGCACCCTGGTGCCTGCACCCTGCACCCCATGTGTGCGCCCTGCACCCTGGTGCCTGCACCCCATGTGTGTGCACCCTGCACCCCATGTGTGTGTGTCCTGCACCCCATGTGTGCATCCTGCATGCTGGTGCCTGCACCCTGCACCCCGCACCCCATGTGTGCGCCCTGCACCCTGGTGCCTGCACCCCATGTGTGTGCACCCTGCACCCCATGTGTGCACCCTGCACCCTGGTGCCTGCACCCCATGTGTGTGCACCCTGCACCCCGTGTGTGCACCCTGCACGCTGGTGCCTGCACCCCATGTGTGTGCACCCTGCACCCCATGTGTGTGCACCCTGCACCCCGTGTGTGCACCCTGCACACTGGTGCCTGCACCCTGCACCCCATGTGTGCGCCCTGCACCCCAGTACCCACACTGTGCACCCTGTGTGTGCAGCCTGCACCCTGCTGCCCACACCTCGCACCCTGGTGCCTGCACCCTGCAATCTGTGTGTGCCCTTTGTGCTGCATGCCTGCACCCCATGCGTGCATCCTGCACCCTTGTGCCTGCACCCTGCACTCCATGTGTGCACCCCGCAACCCAATGCTTGCACCCCATGGGTGTACCCTGCACCCTGTGTGTGCACCTTGCACCGCATGCATGCAGCCTGCACCCCGATGCCCACACCCTACACTGCATCTGTGCCCCCTGAACCCCGTGTGTGCACCCTGCACCCGTGTGTGTACCCTGCACCCTAATACCTGCACCCTACACTGCATCTGTGCCCCCTGAACCCCGTGTGTGCACCCTGCACCCCATGTGTGTACCCTGCACCCTGATGCCCGCACCCTGCACTGCATCCGTGCACCCCACGTGTGCACCCCGCGCACGCCGTCCAGCAGACGTTTCCCATCGGAGCTCACCGCAGCCATCGCGGGTACCCCCGTGGGCTCAGAGGGACGGAGGAACCCGGGGGTGGCTGTCCCCCCCGCTCCGCCTGTCCCTTGTACCGCGGCGCGACTGCCACCAGCTTCTCCGCCGAAGCAGAGCCAGCCCGGGGAGGGCGACCGACCACGCGCCTCCGCCGCCGCCATCTCCTTTAAGCGCTAAAAAAGCCAAGGGAGGATAAATAATGGGAAATGAAGCTTTAATTCCTGCGGACGGGGCTCGGCAGGGGGACGAATCTCCCGGGAGGCCGGGGAACGGCAGCGCTTGCTGCCTGCCCTCGGTGATCGGAGCCCGGGCTCCTGCTCGCGGGCCTTGGGAGGCGTTGGCAGCCACGGCCATCGCCGCCGGCATCGGTGAGCGCAGAGCGAAGAAGGAGGGATGCCCATGGCATCCAGAATAGGAGATTTGGGGGTTCTGCCCCCATTTGAGTCCCCCGTGAGCTGGGCATCGCCTTGCAAACCCCCTGCAAGCAGCCTTGCAAACCCAGCCCTGTCCTGATGGCCGGGTCCTGGACACGGCGGGGGACACGCCATGGGTTTTCCTCTTGAAAGCCATTTCTTTCCTTGCTCTCAAAGGTGAGCGTTTGGATTTGTAGAGGGGGAATTGCAAGCATCTCTTAAAAAACAAACCCGGCCTTTTGCAAGCTGCCCCTCACGCCGGGGCTTCGGGAGATCATTTCTTCCAAGCCTCTGATGCTCGGATCGGGGCTTTGAAACCAACCCTGAGGTTTTTGAGACGTTTTATTCTTTCTTTTCACATCGCAGAGCTGAGAGGGGAGCAGGATAGAGCCACGGGGCGTCGTGCGGATGGCAGCCACGTCAGCCCCGGGGGGTTTCGCTGGTACGAGCTCCCCGGCTCCGCGGCATCCCAAGGGATGCGGTCCCTCTCCCTCCGCCGTGCCTGAGACCACCATGAGCGGCTTCGAGCTGCAAAAAGAAACGGCCCGGAGGAGCTCGGTCTGCAGCCGGATTTATTTCTTTATTTCAGACGCCATCCATCGCGCCGGGGCCCTGCTCTGCGGATGCTGTTATGCAGCGGCAGCCATTGCTCATCCTTATGGCTGGAGGATTCCTCCTGGGAATAAACCCTCCTCCGGGAGATGGAGCAAGGCCCCAGAGGAAACCGGGGCGGGATTTTGCATCTCTTCTGCTGGTGTTTGCATCTCTTCTGCTGGTGTTTGCATGGCTCTGGCCGTGCCAGCACCGAGGCCCAAGGCTGCTGTGGCTCTGCTGGTTTCCTGGGTCCCCGCTCTGCAGGCGGCGGGGTGTCTCCGTCCCCACCGGTCGCCCTGGGCTAACGCCAGCCCCCCGGTCTGCGTGGGCATCAGAGCTCGCTGAACATGCTGAGGGTGGGTGCGTGTGTCCTTGGGTGGGATGGAGGATGCGTGCACCGGGGGACCGAGGACGTGTGCATCCCAGGGATGGAGGACGCATGCACCGGGGGACCAAGGACACGTGCACCCTGCAGATGCGGGATGCATGCACCCAGGGGACTGGGGATGCATGCACCAGGGGACCAAGGACACAGGCACCCCAGGGACTGGTGACGCATGCACCTGGGGGACTGAGGACACATGCACCCCGGGGATGGAGGATGCATGCACCCCGGGGACCGAGGAAACATGCACCCCGGGGATGGAGGATGCATGCACCCCGGGGACCGAGGAAACATGCACCCCAGGGATGGAGGATGCATGCAACCTGGAGACTGGGGATGCATGCACTGGGGGACCGAGGACATGTGCACCCTGGGGATGGAGGATGCATGCACCTGAGGGACCAAGGACATGTGCACACCAGGGACAGAGGATGCATGCACCCAGGGGACCGAGGACACGTGCACCCTGGAGACAGGGGATGCAAGCAACCTGGGGACCAAGGACATGGGCACCCCAGGGACAGAGGATGCATGCACTCGAGGACCGAGGACACAGGCACCCTGCAGGCTGAGGATGCATGTACTGGGGGACCGAGGACACGTGCACCCAGGGATGGAGGACGCACGCGCCAGGGAACCAAGGACATGTGCACCCTGGAGACGGGGGATGCAGGTACTGGAGCACCAAGGACATGTGCACCCAGGGAGCCGAGGATGCGTATGCACGGGGCACCGAGGATGCGTATGCACGGGGCACCGAGGATGCACGCACCCGTGGGGCCGAGGACACACACAGGCAGGGTGGGAGCCGGGGAAGCCGGTCTGGGCTGCAGGAGAGGGGGCACGGAGCTGGCGTGGGGTGGGAATCGGGGGGAAGGGGGCTGCTGGAGCAGGACCCAGGGCAGTGCTGGGTGCGGGGGGGTTCCATGGTGTGCAAGGAGGGAAGGGGGCCTGCGAGCTCTCTGCAGGTCCTCCTCCCTCCCAAAATCAGCCCCGGGGGGGGAGCAGTGCATTGCTGGGCCCCGCTGCAGCCTCGCAGCCCCCCAGGAGCGGGGTGGGAAGAGCCAGGTCAGGCCCCTGCCAGGGCTGGGCTGCCGGGAGCGCTGGCAGGAGGCTGCAGCCACCTCCAGCGCCCAGCAAACCCAGCTGGCGGTGCCATGGGAGAGGCTGCTTTGGCAGCGCTTGCTGGGCTTTCCGGGCAGGGCTGCGGGGCGGGTGCTTGGCCACAGCTCCCGGCTGCCCAGGGATGAGCCTCTTGGATTTTACATTTCATCCAGAGTCCGTAGCAGCTCCGAAACCCGCGGCCCGAGGCTTCGGCCCCGGCAGCAAACCCGGGGAGGAGGACAGCCAGGGTTAGGGGTAACTCCGGGCTGGAGGGAGCAGGTTTAAATCTCTCGCTGCCCACCCAGGGGCTGGGATTTTTCTCTCCCCTCGACCCCAAATCCATACAACTCCTTTTTTAGGGATGAATCCGGATGCAAAACATCCCCGCGGGATGCTGGCAGAGCGGGGAAGGGCTGGGAGGAGGGATGCAGACAGACAAACCGCAGAGCCCCAGCTGAAAATAGTTGAGGGCTGAGGAGAATTGAAGGGGGGAAATACCAAGCGTTTTTGCCCAAATCCTTACGGCGTTCCGGATTTCTGTTTCTAACGGCTGCTGGGGCCAGGAGAAGGGCCGGGAGCTGCGGGGAAGGCGGCTGCAGGCTGGGGCTGAGCCCAGGCACCACGGGGATGGGCCCCGGGGCAGAGGGGAAGGGGCAGGGAGATGCTGCGTCACCCTGCACCCTAAGGACCCCGGGGCGAGCCGGGGTGCTCAGGTCACTTTGTGCTTTATTTCTCTATGTTACAAGGCAGAAGGCGATTTCTCAAGCAGCATTAATTATTATTAGTGCATTAAAACCTCCACGCCAAAACCAACCAAGTGGTCACAACCCGGGACCCACTGGCCACCCCTGGGATGGGGTCGGGGTGATGTGGCAGCCCCGGTGCAGCCCCTGCCGTGGCAGGAGGATGGGTGCAGCCCCAAACCATCTCCCAGCACCCTGGGACCTTCCACGGGAGCAAACCGGGACCCTGTTAGCTGCAGAAAGCAGGAGCGATGCTGCGTGCCCCCTGCTCCCGGCCCCGGCTCACCCATCGCTCCCACCCATCGACCCCCCCAAAAATACAAATGAAACCCTAAAGGTGAAAAAAATCAAACCCTAAAGGCAAAAATCAAACACTAAAGGCAAAACAATCAAACCCTAAAGGCAAAACAATCAAACCCTAAAGGTAAAAATCAAACCCTAAAGGTAAAAAAAACAAACCCTAAAGGTAAAAATCAAACTGTAAAGGCAAAAATCAAACCCTAAAGGCAAAACAATCCAACCGTAAAGGCAAAAATCAAACGGTAAAGGTAAAAATCAAACCCTAAAGGCAAAAAAATCAAACCGTAAAGGTGAAAATCAAACCCTAAACGGCAAAATGAGCGCGGGGAGGAGGGAAGGCACAGGGCAGGGCTCTGCTCGCTCACAGCCTGGAGACCTTGGGCAGGGGGGTGTCGGGGGGGAGCCCCTCCAGCCACGCCACCAGGATCCCGTTCAGCGCCGCCGGCCTGGGGGAACAGCAGAGAGCTGGGGTGGGAGCCGGCAGCGGCGGCCCCGGGGAGCCGGGCTCCGACGGAGCGAGGCCGTGCACGCCGGCCGCGGTACCTCTCCATCTGCGTCCAGTGCCCGCACTCCTCAATGTGCTCCCGGCGCAGCTGCGGGATCTACGGAGGGATGGGCGAGAGCGGGAAGGGGTTGGTTCGTACCGGGATCCGGCAGGTTTGGCATCAGCGGAGCCCACCCCGGGCTGCCCCTGATCCCCAGCTTTTCCTTTTGGCAAGAGCAAATCCCCCCCCCGCCCGCTGCAGGTGGCAAACGCCCCCCTCTCCCCGTATCAGCGTGTCCCCCCCTTCTCAAGTGATGTCCCCAGATCTGGGCCAAATCCAGCCCGTTTTGGCAGGGTGGACCTGCCCCAGGGCTCTCCCGTGATGGGATCTTATGGAAGCGGGACGGCTTCGGCGCACGCCGGTCCCGGGAGGGGCTGGGGGGGATGGGACCACGCTGGCTCACCCACTCCTCCATGCCCTTGCTCATGCTGGGATGCAGCACCACGTCCTTCCCGGCGGTGACCATCAGCGCTGGCATCGTGATCTGTAAGGGGACACGAGTGACAAGGTGGGGAAGGTGCTGGGTCTGCAAACGCTCCCCGCGGGACAGGATCAGGCCCCACCTTCCTGTCCTTGGCAGAGAGCGCCCAGCGCCAGTTGGGTCGCATGTTGCGGTACCAGTTCAAAGGGCCACTGGGAGAGAGGGGAACGGGGTGGAGATACTGGGACTCAGCTCCTGCCGACACCACCGCGGGGACCGTCCCACCGCCCACGGCACGGGAAGAGCCTGCAAGGGGAAAGCAGCCTCCCCCCGCCAGCCTCACCCCTTCTTGGGGTGATAAAGCAAGGTCTCGGGGGGTTTGGGGTCCCCCTTCTGAAGGGGGGGTACCCCACCACCCCCAGGCTCCTGCCCCTACCTGAAGCCGGATTTCTGGAAGCGCTGGATGTAGTACTGCAGCTCGGGGCCGTGCAGGATCTGGCTGGCGGGAGGGTTTTCGGGGAAGCCCACCAGCAGCCCCCCTGCAACAAGAGGCACAGGACGGCTGCCGCGTCCCACCCGTGACACCCCCCCACGGCATCCCCCCCCCACGGCGAGGTCTCCCCCCTTACCTCGCTCCCGGACCCCGTGGAAGTTGAGCGCAAAGGGCAGGCGGTCCTGCGGAGAGAGGGGACGGAGGGCAGGCAGGGAGCGGCACCGTGCCCGGGGGGGACCCCATCCCCGGGGGCTCCCTGTGGCTGCCAGGCAGACTTGGGGCTGCACGTCCCTCCTCGCCGGGAGCCGGCACTGAGCATTGCTGCATCCCGAGGGATGCAGGAACCAACCACACAGCCCTGGGCCGTGGAGCTGGGAGCAGGCACCGAGCATCGCTGCATCGCAAGAGATGCAGGAACCGACCACGCAGCACTGGGACATGGAGCCAGGAGCAGGCACCGAGCATCGCTGCATCCCGAGGGATACAGGAACTGACCGTGCAACCCTGGGACATGGAGCCAGGACCACGCACCGAGCATCGCTGCATCCCGAGGGATGCAGGAACCGACCACGCAGCCCTGGGACACGGATCTGGGAGCCAGCACTGCGTGTCACTGCATCCCGAGGGATGCAGGAACTGACCGTGCAACCCTGGGACGTGGAGCCAGGAGTCGACACTGAGCATCGCTGCATCCCGAGGGATGCAGGAACCAACCACGCAGCCCTGGGACACGGAGCTGGGAGCCGACACTGAGCATCGCTGCATCTTGAGGGATGCAGGAACCGAACATGCAGCCCCAGGCCACGGAGCTGGGAGCAGCCGGCGTGGCGTTGCCGGCAGAAGGATGCCGCCGGCGAGGCACGGCCTCCCGTGCGCTCCCGGGGCGTTGTTATTTTAAACCGCGAAGGTTTTTCACCCTGAAGCGAGATGTTAACATTTGCAGGGGTTAAGGAAGCGAGCGGCACCGACACTGCGAGGGCAGAGGGGAGCAGGAGCCTCTGCCAGGCCACGCCGAGACAGTCACCCCGCAAATCTGCTGTTCCCCGGGCTGGGCTGTCTCCCCCCAGGCAGCACAGCTTTCCAGAGGTCTTCTCAACCCCTACTCAGGGTCAGCTTTGAGTCCTAAAGAGGTGCGGGCCCTGTGCCGCTGCTCACAAGGATGCGTTCACTCTGGTCCCTACTGATGGCTGACGGAATGCAGACTTCACTGCAGACAGGCAGTAAAAGGACAGCAGACGTGGGGTGGGATGTGCCTGAGGGTCACTGCGGGCCACTGCAAAGCCATCCCTGAGGCTTCTGGCTCCTGGCACGGGTGAGGTGGAAGGGGAGAGGGTGCCACAGGCAGAGCCCCAGGGAGGCTGGCAGGGCTTGGAGAGGACCTCAGGCTGGGCTGGCCACGGGCAGGCTGCGAAGCCCCTCCGCTCCCACCCCAGGCCCACCCTCAGCCCCACACCTACCTCCCGGCGCGTGGAGCGGATCAGGACCTTCAGGGTCCGGCCGATGTCCTTCTCGAGCTCCGCTTCCGCGACGCCCTGCGCAGCGGGGGAGGAAGCACCGCAGATGATGCCAACCCTCCCCAGGGACCCAACCCACCCCGGGGCCGGATCCTGCCGCCCATCGGGGCTCGGGTGGAGGCTGGGGATGGTTTTTTGCAGAGTTCAGCATGGAAACAAAGTCTGGCAGGGGGACCAAAAGCCATCGGGTGACATTTGGGGTGGCAGCGAAAGCGCCACGGCGTGGCACCCCGGCTACAGCGCAGGCGACGCCCAGCCATGAGCTGGGGATCCCGACATGGGCACGTCCCCATCCTCAGGGGGGGTTTAAGCCCCAAAAGAGGGGTGAAGGATAAAAATTGCGGTCCCAGACTCACCGGCTCCTGGAAGTAGAACTGGTAATCAAAGGTGGGATAGGTTTTCATCTTCTCCACGATGTCCACGGCGGGGTCGGCGGGTCGGTACGGGGTGTTCAGCGAGGCCACGGCTCTGGGACGCGATGGGGAGGACAGAGTCAGCATCGCAGCCGGCTTTGGGGCGCCCAGCGTGAGCCGGGGCTTTGCCGCAGGGTGGGGAATGGAGAGGGCAGGATCCAGGGTGACTGGAGGGACCTGGGGGGGGTCGGACCGGTCCCCAAGGAGCCCCCCGCCTGGCACGGACCCACCTCACCCGCTCGGGGTAGAAGAGAGCCATGTTCCAGACCACGGCACCGCCCCAGTCGTGGCCGACCAGCACGGTCTGCGGGATGCCCTGCGGGGAGGGGGGCCGTCAGCGTGCCCCCGCAGCCGCACCCCGAAATCCTCCCCAAAAGCAGCGCCCAAGAGCCGTCAGCAGGGGAGAGAGGAGATTTGCCTCCCTCCAAAGCAGCAGAGATCAGCAAACAGCAATATTTTCCTTCCCCCCCGCCCTTTTTTGTGTTTTTTTCCTTTTTCCCCCCAAGGAACAAGCGTTACCTGATCACCCAGAGCTATTTGCTCTGATTTAATTAAACATTTCAAGTACCTGGGCCCTCCAGAGGAAAGGGGTTCGATATTATCCACCAAAACGACGTCTGGAGGCTGCTCGTCCCCCGGGGTCCCCCGCGCCGCTGCCATCGCCCGGGGTGACAGCACGGGGAACGCCTCGGTATCGGCGCAGCCGAATAAATCCCCAACCCCTCTGCCAAGGGGCTCGCAGCATCCCCAGGGCCGGCCAGATCCCCCCCTCCTCCATTCCTTTTTCCTGACCCCTCTGGGCACCTACAAATAAATCCAATTAAAACCCAGGCTCCTGATCAACGTAGCAGCCGGTTCATAATTAGCTGATATTTAGAAGCGTAATTAAAATTCCCTCCCGGCGGACGCAGCTCGGGGCTCGCTGCCGTCCGACGGCGTGAAACCCGGCGTCTGAGACCCCCCCCAAGGGGGGCAGAGGGTTTGGGGGGGCTCCCAGCAGCTCCCACCTCCGATGTGGGGCTGAGTGGGTCCCCCCGGCGCGGAGGGGTTTCATCCCACCGTCCCTGGCCATCGCCCTGCCGGCTCCTGGCCCGCTCTGCATCTTCTGCATCCCAGAAATGGGCTCAAACACCACACGAAGCTTCGCGAAGTCATTTCTCTTCCCCAAATTCCCCCAAAGGGGAGGGAGAAGGAGCCCCCCCGGGGCGGAGGGGAGCAGGATGGGCCCTGACGGTAGCGGAGGAGCAGGGAAAACCAAAGTCCCATCCATACGGGATGCCACGACCTCGCGTCTCCTCTACACCCCGAAGCAAAGCTGGCTGCGCATCAACGGGCGCCTTTCTATCCGTTTTCCTTATCATTTTTAATCCAGCGCGAAGGCAATTCCCCAGCAAAAAAAAAAAAAATCATGGGGATTTATCCTCGCCTGCTCGGCACCAACCCGGAGCCGCAGCCCCCGCGACGCCCGGCTTGGTCTCCTCCCGAAAACCCATCCCTGCTCCGATGCCGGCACAAAACCACCGCTGCTCCTCACGCAAGGAGCCCTTGCAAAACCTCAAGGGCTTTTTTTCCCCCCCCTTGTTTCTTATTACTTTTCTTTTAGCATTCTGCTTTCTGAAGGACTCATTCCCTTGGAAGCCATTTCGCAAGGAAAAAGCCCTGGAGATGTTGGCATTTGCGGGCTCTGCCTTCTTCCCCTCCACTTCATCTCTTTTAAATGGCGCAGAAATCAACTTCATCCCCTCGCCGGGATGGGAATTAAACCCCAAACCCAAGCGGATCGGATGCTGAGACGACCTCGGAGTCGAGCCGTGCCAAGGGGCAGCGTTGGTCCCCCGGCCGCCCCAGCCGCTTGGGAGCCGCTACGGTCGGGGTTTAAGGGGGACAGACGTGATGCAGCCCAGCATCCTTCCCCACTGGTATCTCACTGCCTTACCAAAACCCCGCCGAGCCACGGATGCCACCAGCCCATCTCCCCACCTTCAGCAAGGACACAAGGTCCAGGAGAAGGTGCCGCAGAGCTGGAGACGCTCCCGAGGCTGGGTTCTCCCCTCCGGCAATGGGTTGTATGAACATCTCCATCCCTAAAATCCCAGCCGTGGGGAATGCAAAGATGGGGCTTGTGCTATCCCAAGGGTTTTGGACCAAAGCTCCCGGGGAGCTGAGCTGTCCCTGAGTGGGAAGAGGCGAAGGGCAGCCGGGGGGACGCGCGCCCAAACCTTGCCGAGGAGGGACCCGTCGCGGGGGGCTCCTCACCAGTTTGTCCAGGAAAACCGCCAGGTCCTGGGGAAGGGAGGAGAGAAGGGATCAGATCCTGCCCGGGGCCATGCCCTACCAGCTCACAGCACCCTCCGCGCCGCACTCATCCTGCCCGCGTCCGTACCCTGCAGCTCCTCACCTTGCATATCTGCTCCTGGGAATATTCTTTCACGTCTGCACGAAAGACATAAGCGCCATCATTTTAACATCCACACGTTTCTAAGGAGGCATTTTACATCCATCTGAGCCGCCGGGGCTGCGGGAGGAGCGGGACACCTTCCACCCCCCCAGGAGAAGACTCCTCCACCCATTTCCTCCTCGATCTCGGCCTTGGAGTCGGCAGCTCCAGCCCCGTACGCCCCCGTCCCCCCGGCAAGCCCAGCTCACCCGGCGGGGCCGTGGACTCCCCGTAGCCCTTCATCTCCAGAGCGATCACCCTGAAGCCGGCATCAGCCAAAGCTGGGATCTAGGAGGGAAAGCAGCAGCCTCCGAAGGACCCAGAGACCCCCGGGCCCCCCCTCGCCAGCACCCATCCTGCATCTGCCCACCCAAGCACGTGCTGGCCGTGCCCGGAGATGTCCCCAGGAGGGCAGAGGCGGGCTGGTGAGGCTGGAGGGTGAGGAACACTCCTGGGCTGTGCCCCGTGTCCCTCAAGGCTCAAGGCAGGGTGGTGGGACAGCCCCGGGACCCCCCAGGAGCGGTGACCCCCCTTCACCGCCAGCCCCCATGGTCCACCCTCCTGCCCGTCTCCTCCATCACCTGGTAGCGCCAGGAGAGCCAGGACTCGGGGAAGCCGTGGCAGAGGCAGACGACGGGGCCGTGCCCCATTTCCACGAAGTGCAGCTGGACGCCGGGCTGGAAGGGACAGAGAGCCCTCGCCGGCTGCGGGTGGCACGGCTTCACCCCCCCAACCCTCCACCCGCTGCTGGCCACCAGGTGTGGGAGCCGGCCACCAAAGCATGGGAGCCCACCACGAGCACATTTTGGCCCCTGGGGTGGACGGAGAAGATCTCAACAATGGGGTAGCTCAGCATCCCCAACCCAGAGCAGCCCACGGAGGAGGGTGGACAACCCAACAAGCCACCGCACGGCTGGCACATCCTTCCACGGGGCTCAGCACCCTCCCCAGGACGCCCGGTCCCTGCCAAGCCCTGCCAGGCCCGGGGACAGCTTGTCGCTGAGGCTGTCCCCTCCGTCCTACCCGGATGGGCACGTATCCGTGGGTCACGTTGGATGGATCACACGCAGTCGGCAGTGGCTCTTCTTGGGTGAGAAGCTGTGGGGTGAGGAGCACAGGGTGGGCTCCTGAGCAAGGCTGGAGCTCCATGGGACATCCCCACCACCCTGCTGCTGGTGGGACATCCATGCGTTCGAGATGGACACGGCTCAGCGGGTCCAGGGGATGAGGTTATCCGGGGGTGGGCAGGGTTTGCAGGACATCACAGCCCCCATCCCATTCGTTTCCAAAGCCACCCACAAGTCCTGCACCACCACCGCAGCACGGCAAGACCCAGAAGCCCAAGCCCATCCCTCCTGGCTCTGCAGAACCGTTCCAGGATCCCCAGGAGAGCAGGGGACAGAGAGGACCGGGACCACCACCACGTGCCTGGACACCCGAGAGCTCCTCCAGCTCCTTCAGGACGGTTTCGGTGTCCCTGACGAGGATGGTGGCCATGCCCATCTCCCGGGCCGGCTTCAAGTTCTCCCCGATGTCGTCCAGGAGGATGACCTGGAGATACACCAGCTCAGCACCCTGGGGCAGGGCGGCCACTGGGTTTGGCCAAGGACTTTGGGTGCTTGGAGGGACCCCCCGTGCCCCGTTTTTAGGGTGACGGCCGTACCTCCTGCGGCTTCGCCCGCAGCGCATCCAGGGCGTAGGCATAGATCTCGGGATCCGGCTTCTGCATCCCGAGCCGGCAGGACTCGATCACCAGGTCGAAGTGCCGGCGCAGCAGGTTCATCAGCGTGGCCGTGAAGAGCCGCCCGGCGCTGTCGTCCACCCAGTTGTTGGTGAGGACGCAGGTCTTAAATCCTAGGGAAGGGCAGAGCGGGGAGCACTGGTTTTCCCGCTCCAGCTCTCCCGCACACCTTTGATTCCACCTCCCCTCCCCAGCCACGTTTCTCAGACCTTCCCAGCCTAAAATCTCCCATTTGCAGGGCTCTGTCTGGACCAGGACACCCCGGCAGGAGATGAAGGCTGCTCAGCCGGAGCTTATGCCCAGTTTGTACTTCCAGGAAAGCAAGGCTCAACCCTCCCAACGCAGGCGGGACGTGAGCCGGGGCTCGGGCACACCGAGATGCTGAGGACGGAGCCGATGGCCCGGCCACGGAAGGGCTACCGCGTCCTGCTGATTGCTGGCAGGGTGAGAACATCGGATTAATTTGGTAGCAGGGCTGAGAATATCTAATGAGAGGATGCTGCGCGGTGATGTCAGGAGAGCGCCGGGATGATGATGAGGGAGCAAGCAGGGACCCCATGGTGGGACCGACCAGGGACCCCATGGTGTGACCGACCAGGGACCCCCGTGGTTGGACCGACCAGGGACCCTGTGGTGGGACCGACCAGGGACCTCCATGGTGGGACCGACCAGGGACCCCGTGGTGGCTGCTCGGGAGGGAAGCACCATCCTTACTCCATCACCCCTTGCCCAAAAGCCCCCCGGCACCCACCGTTCCTCCGCAGCACCCTCGCCGCCCGCAGAAGGGGGGCATTGACCATCCCCTTGGCCGCCATCTCCTCGAAGGCTCGGGCGACGGAGAAGGTGGGCGGCAGGGCGATGCCCGAGGCAGAGGCGTGCTGCCTGCAGCCCTCTTCCATCTCGGAAAAAAGCTGGAAAACACCCACGCAGTCATTCAATCGACCCCCCAAAATAAAGCAGAGCCCAGCTTGAAGCCTGCTCCCCTCGGCTCCTTCCCAAGCCCCATCCGAGCCCCATCCGAGGCCCATCCGAGCCCATCTGAGGCCCATCCGAGCGCATCCGAGGCCATCTGAGCCCCATCTGAGCGCCATCTGAGCCCATCCAAGCCCATCCGAGCCCCATCCAAGCCCATCTGAGCCCCATCCGAGGCCCATCCGAGCCCATCTGAGGCCCATCCGAGCGCATCCGAGGCCATCTGAGCCCCATCTGAGTGCCATCTGAGCCCATCCAAGCCCATCCGAGCCCCATCCAAGCCCATCTGAGCCCCATCCGAGCCCATCCCAGCCCATCCGAGCCCCATCCAAGCCCCGTCCGAGGCCACCTGAGCCCCATCCGAGCCCCATCCGAGGCCCATCCGAGCCCATCCCAGCCCCATCCCAGCCCATCCGAGCCACCAGCGATGCTCCGCAGCTGGCACCCACGGGCTCACCTGGGACAGGGTGATCTGTCCCCTCATCGCTTTGGCGTAAGGACTGGTGGAGCCGCCAGCAAACAGGACCTTTCCCAAAAAATTCCTGCCAGGCAAAGGAGGAGAAGTCAGCCAGGGGGGAAACCCCAATACCGGGGGGGCGTTGGGGTGCGCTACGGGGTTGGGGATGCTCCGTGCCGGGGATACGGAGCTCCCACCGCTCCCTCCTCCATCATCAGCCGGGACCGGAGCATCATTTCACTACCGGACCGGGAGATCGCTGCCCATTTATTTCTGCTGGCAGCTCAATTACTTCGCCCCGCGGATAAGACGAGCAGGGAGTTTTGCCAGGACCAAAATGCAAAGAGCAAGGTATTTTGTAAGCCGTAGCTCAGGGAAAAACGATTCACCCCTATCACAAGATCACGAAAAGGCGGCAATAAAACAAGATTCCAGCGACTGGCTTCAGGACAAAGCTCACCTCCGAGTCGATAAAAACGCAGCTCGGTTAAAAATAAAGCAGCTTTACCGGTTCCAGCGGGATTGCTGTCATTTTTTTTTTTTTATATAAAGCGAAGCAAAAAAATGTTTGATGGCCTGATAATCTGGGAATTTATTGCTCCATCTGCTCCACGTCCTCCAGCATTTAGTTATTTAGTATTTTAGCCTTTTTTTAACTCCCAGCTTTTTTTTTTTAACACCCACGTGCTGCCGGGAAATCCTGATGAACAGACAGAACCTGTTTGACTCCCACTTGGGAGCTTTGGGGATCACTGATCCCCCAACACCCCGTATTAAATGGGGTTCACCGGGACTCGAGAGGCTGTTTGGGACCCGCGCGGGGGGGGTCCAGTGCTTTGGGTTTCATCTGGTTTGTGCACTGAGTTGTGTCCGGTCTCAGCACTGGGGCAGAACAGGCTTAATTAATTCTCCTGCTTGATTAATTATTAGTTGCTCTTCTTACCACTTCTGCCAGCGTCCCCTGTGGTAATTCTGACTCTTTGGGGGTCAGTTTTAACCGCTGATCTGCACCCCACATCCAGGAATGACACCCCCCCCCCCCTCCAGCCTGCACCCCATACCCAGGACAGGACCCCCCCAGCCTGCACCCACATCGAGGCAGGGGGTGGCCAGCCTGCCCCCCGTATATACACAGGGACCTCAACCTGCACCCCACGTCCCGGACAGGGGGTCCCCATCCCGCACCCCACACCCAGCCCTGTCCTCCCGCTACGGGGACCCCAGCGGCGCCAACCCCGCGCGGGCGGCGGCCGCACACACAGTATTGTCGCCTCGTCTCTACGTGTCTCCGGCCGAGCGGCGACTCGCCGAGGCGCGGGCGGACGAGGGCCGGAGGGCCGGGCCGGGCCGGGCCGGGCCGGCTCAGGCCGTACCTGGGCAGAGCGCAGTCCCGCTCGCAGGAGCCCAGGAAGTGCTGCAGGCCGGGCCCGAAGAGCACGCCGCCAAGGTCGAACAACACGGCCCGCCGCGCCATGGCCGCCCCGCCGCCGCCGGCACCCGGGCTCGAACCCGCGGCCCCGCCGCCACCAGCGCTGAGGCCCCTCCGCCCCCCCGCCGGCCCCGCCCCCGAGGCCTCGCCCCGCCCCCTGCCTGGGCTCCGTGCTGGGTCCTAGCGCCGCCGTTCGGCGCCCGTCACGGAGGGCGCCCTCCCGGGCGCCTGGGACCCTCCGCGGGGCGCCCCTGCACGGGGGACACCCCCCTCCGTCCCACCAGCACCCTCCGGGACCGTGGGGCTGTGGGAACCCCGGTCCTCACGTCTGTGGGTGGCAGCCCACCGGCCCCCCGCTGCTGTGGGCACCGGTGGGTGCCCGCCTCTCCACCCGCTCCCTGCCGCTGCTCCCCGGGGTTTTGCCCATAATCGCGTTTTCTCCCATTAACGGGGAGCCCGGGACCCCCCCCCTCAGCTCCCGCAGCACCCCAGGGTGCAGCAGCACCCGCTGACCTGCACCCAACTCCGAGGGGCCTAATGGGGGTGAAGGTGGGAAGGGGCAGGGGGCCACAGCCAGGGCTGGCCACGTGCTGCAGGCATGCACACGCGTGTGCACACATGTACACACACGTGCGTGCACACGTGCACATGCACAGATGCACACGCACATGCCTGCGTACATGTAGGAACACATGCACACATATATGCACTTCTATGCACACGTGCACATGTGCACACCTACGTGCATGCACACATGCATGTGCACATGCACTGACAAAAATACGTGCGTGCAAGCATGCGTGTAAACACACACATGCAGACATGTATGCACACATACAGATGCGTGCACACATGCACACACACGCATGCACATGCATATGCAGAACGCGTGTGCATGCTGAGCGCGTATGCACAGCATCAGGCACGCTGCTGAGGACGTGTGTGCACCGTTAAGCACATGTGTGCTCATCTCTGAGCACACGCGTGCATGCCGGGGCTGTGTGTGCACGCCCAAGCATGTGCAGGCCCGCTCAGGACGTGTGTGCCCACTCGGCACGTGTGTGCCCACTCGGCACGCGTGTGCGCCGCCAGGCATGTGCGTGCACACAGAGCACACGTGGGCGCTGCTGAGCCCAGGTGTGCACCACCAGGCCGGTGTGCGGGCACCGACTGTGTATGTGCACGCTCGGCACACGCCTGCACGCCAAGAACATACGTGCACACACGTGCACGCTGCCTGGCCATGTCACCAATCCTGAACCCCCCCGGGGGGGACGCGTGAGCCCCCGCGCACCCCAAAGCAGCCTTGGCAGCACCGCCTGCTCGGTGCCAGACACGGCGTGCCCGTGGCCGTGCCCGTGGCCGTGGCCGTGGCCATGCGTGTGCGTGGGCCAGCCCCGCCTGGGCGAGCCACCGGCTGTGCCGTGGCGGGACGGCCGCGTCGCCGAGCGGTGAGCGGGGCGGGGGGACCGGGAGGGCTCGGCAGCGGTTTCGCAGGCAATCCCAGCCCCCTGCCTCAGTTTCCCCACCTGCAAACCAAGGGGTGGGAGGGAGGCTTGGCCGCAGCTTGGGCAGAGGGGGGGTTTGGAGGGGGGGGGGGAACCTGCACCCCGGCACAGTGCGGCAGAGCTGGGGGGCTGCGCCTCGCTGGGATGGCTATCGGGGAGGGGGCAGAGCTATTTTAGGGGGGGCTCAAGCCCAGAGGAGCCACACATTTATCAGCAGCATCCCGCTACCGGGGCTCGGCGTCCCCCAGCCCTCGTCCCCAACCTCCCACTGTCCCCAGGGCCCCTGACGGGACCCCCCAGCATCCTCCCGGGGTGGTCCAGCGCCGGCTGGGTGGGTGAAACCCCCTTCCCTGCCTCCTGACACGGCTCACATCTCCGGCGGGCGAAGGTTTTTCCTCCTCCCATCACGGCGGGGGCTGCTCCGGCACAGCCCCTCCGCTCACCCCAAAACCGGAGCCGGCTGCGGGGCCGAACCCCCCCGAGTCGCAGCCGCCGCGACGCCAAGCCCGGCTTCTCCCTGGCAAAAAGGTGGGAGCATTTTTTGGGGAGGGGGGGGAAAGAGGGGAAAAGGAAAAATTTTGCTGGCCTGTAGCTACTCCAGAATAGGGAAGAACAACCCAGCTTTGGTGCCAGCGAAATGCCAGCACGGCTACGCCTCTGAGACCCGGCCAACTCGTGGCAGGGCTGGGCCGCGGTGCCGCTGCGGTCTCTGCCGGGGGGTCCCCCGGCTGCCCTCCCCCCCCATCCCTTCTTTTGGGGCCTTTTGCTCCAAAGCGAACCCCCCCCCCCCCCCCCCAGCCCTGCCAGGTGCTGGCCTGAGACCTGGGAAGCTCATTGCACCCCAGGGTGCTGGCAGAGAGCCTGGATGCCGACGGGAGCCCCCTTCCCTCCGCAGAGGGGCTCGGGGCCGGCTCGGAGAGCGCGGGGTGCCGGTGGGGACCCCCCTGAGCCCCCGAGCCCCCGCGCCCGCCGCGCCGGCAGCCTCTGGCACCCGCTCCCCAGCCCCGGCGCCAAGGCTTTCCGGCGGTGGTTTTGAAAGAGCCGTATTGTCTGCCCCCCCCCACCGCGGCCTCCTGCTTTTCCGTGGCTCCCGAGGGGGATTTTGGGGGGACGAGCTGCCCCCCGGCAGGACCAGCCTCACCCCAGCCCTTGCCGTACCCCCTCCGTGCCTCGGTTTCCCCATTGCTGTGCTCCTTGTGCTGCGCTGGAGGTGGGGGGGTTGCAGAAAGGGTCCCCCCCCTGCTCAGGGGGGTCCTCCGTGGTGTAGGGAAAGTGGGGTACGGCACCCCCAAAACCCCTGGCAGTCCGAGATGGATGTGCATGGAAAAATAAGGGTACTTAGGGGCTTTTGCTGGTATGAACTGGGGGGGGAACCCCAAAAGGGTCTCGGCGGGTGTCCCAGCCACAGCCTTGACCCCCCCGTTTCTCTTTGCTCCCGCAGGACGCCATGGTCCCGGGGGGCGCCCGCTGGTGCCTGCTGCTGGGGCTCTGCGCCCTCGTCCCCCCCGCCGCCCCCCAGGGGGGACCAGAAGAGGACGGGACCCCCAGCGTCAGGACGGAGGGGTTGGGGTACCACCTCGCCCAGGATGGGGACCCCCTCCAGGACCCCCAGCGCTGCGGCATCACCTTCCACACCCCCAGCCCTTGCAACCCCCGTGGGCCACCCCCCTCCGCCTCTCGCGATGAGCTGGATCATCTCAAGAACCTCTTGCAGGACACCAAAGCCAGCCTGAAGGACGTGGAGATGGCGGCCACGCTGGAGGACAACCAGACCCGCTACCAGGACATCATCACCGAGGCGCTGCCCGCCATCCACGGGGCCAACCTGGAATTTCAGGAGAGCCTGGACAACGTCCGCAGGGAGCTGGAGGCTCACGTGGCCGAGGCCGATCACCCACGGATGGCTGAGAAGAAGGAGAAGTAGGTGCCATGGGAAGGGGATGGACCGGGGGAGATGCTCCATGGAGATGATGCCCCAAAATCCATGGGTGGGAGCCAGCCCCAGATCACGGACACCTTGGGGGGGTCTGGGTGTCCCCAAGGGTCCCACAGCCTTCGTGGTGGCTCTCGGGTGACACATGGGGGGTTTGGATGCTCAGCAGACCGCTGCCGTTAGCATCCGTGTGTGTGCCCCTGCCCTAAACCCCGCGTGGCGGGGCCGGTGAGGGGTCCTCCGAGGGCAGGGTGGGATGTCAGGAGGGGGGGGTTGTCACTCCTAAACCAGTGACACAGCACAGCTGAGCCACAACGTGACAACGGAGCAGCAGTCGCCAGGATGGAGGAGCTGGGGTACCTCCTCTCCCAGGTTGGGGACCCCCTCCGGGACCCCCAGTGCTGCAGCATCACCTTCCACACCCTCCTACGGGGAGGCTGGTGGGGACACAGGGGACACTGAGCCCACTCTTTCCCCCCCCCAGGCTGCGGAAGGGTGTCCGGGTGGTGGCCCACATGCTACGGCTCACCGGCCGCCTGGCCCAGACCCTCGACGCCGCGTCCCGCCGCCTCCACGCTGAGCTGAGCCGGCGCCTGCAGAGCTCGGCCGCCCGCGCCGCCGCCGCCGCCGCCGAGCCCTAGGACGGCGGGGACGGGCTCCGCCGTCACCCTGCCTATGGCCTTGCTTGCTGGTAGGACCCCAACCCGGCTCATCTCCACGGCTTTTGGGGCGTCCTGGCTCCTCTCCCCGGCCCCGGGAGCTGAGATTTTGCACGGGGTGTTTGCAGAGTGGTCTGGGCGCCGGAGCCGGCAGCGCCGGGAGGGGACGGCAGGTTGCTGCCTGCGACGTGATGCCATCGTGCACGCCATGCCATCGCACATACGATGCCATTGCGTACGTGATGCCATTGCGCACACGATTCCATCGCACATATGATGCCAACACACATGATGCCATCGCGGACACGATGCCATCGCGCACACGATGCCATTGCGCACGATGCCATCGCGCACACGACGCCATCGCGCACACGATGCCATCACGCACACAATGCCATCACGCATACGATGCCATTGCATACGCGATGCCATTGCACACAGGATGCCATCTCACACATGATGCCAACACACGTGATGCCATCGCACACATGATGCCATCACGCACACGATGCCGTTGCACATGATGCCATCACGCGCACGATGCCATCGCGCACACAACGCCATTGCGCACACGACGCCATCGCGCACATGATGCCATCACACACACGATGCCATTGCATATGCGATGCCATTGCACACACGATGCCATTGCGGACATGATGCCATCGTCTGCTGCGCACATGATGCCATCACGCGCACGATGCCATCGCACACACGATGCCATCACACACACGATGCCATCGCGCACATGATGCCATCACACACACGATGCCATTGTGCACACGATGCCATCACACACACGATGCCATTGCGGACACGATGCCGTCGCACACGCGATGCCGTCGCACACGCGATGCCATTGCGGACATGGTGCCATCGTCTGCTGCGCACATGATGCCATCACACACGCGATGCCATCGCACACACGATGCCATCACACACACGATGCCATCGCGCACATGATGCCATCACACACACGATGCCATTGCGCACACGATGCCATCACACACACGATGCCATTGCGGACATGGTGCCGTTGCACACGGTGCCATCACACACACGATGCCATCACACACACGATGCCATTGCACACACGGTGCCATCACACACACGATGCCATTGCGGACACGGTGCCGTTGCACACGGTGCCATCACACACACGATGCCATCACACACGCGATGCCATTGCACACACGGTGCCATCACACACACGATGCCATTGCGGACACGGTGCCGTTGCACACGGTGCCATCACACACACGATGCCATCACACACGCGATGCCATTGCACACCCGATGCCCATAACCCCAGCCCCAGGCATTCGATGCATTTATCCCGCGGGAGCTCTGCCCTCGTCTAGCAGAGCCCGGTGCCGCCGTGTGTGCCCAGCCCCGTGCCCGGGGGGGAAAAGCCCTTCCTCCCATCCCCAGCAAACCTCTGCACCCCTCCGGTCCCCCCTGCAAGAGCTTTATCCGCCCAGGCTCCCTTTTTTCACAGCTAGCCAGCCCCGTCTGCCAACAAGTAAGCCGTCACACCCAGATCCTTGCCTAAACTGGGCTCCCCACGGGGTCTTAAAAACTAAGCCCAGCTCTTTTGGGGCTTGGTTGCATCTCGCCGGTGGTCCAGCAGCATCGCCCGCCCGGCGTGGGCAGAGCCGCTGCCGACCCCAGTTAATCCTTCGCCCTTGGGAACGCCTTGCCCAGGCTTGGAAGAGCCTTCTTGCGCTTGGGGTGGTAACAGCGGAGGCTGGGTCTGGAGTTGGGCCGCTCCGGGTGGGCAGGGCAGAGGGGATGGGGCTGCCCTGCCTGCACAAGGCAGGGCAGGCAGCGGGAGAGCGGCTGGGGATGAACCGCCCGGCAATAAATCAAAGCTGGCAACTCCAGTGCTCCCAACCCACTGAGGTCTGGGCAGCAGGAAAACAGCTGGAGGCAGAAAATCCTTGGGTGTTTGGAAGCCCGGAGCTTCTCCCCCAGGAGGCTGGAGGGGACGGCCGGGGCCAGCCAGGCACGCCGGGCTCGGGGCACCCCGCTCCCCCCATGGGGCACCCCAAGGCTGGGCGAGAGGCAGACGTCGCCCCGGGCAGCGGCAGCGGCACTTCTGCAGGAGCTGCAGGCAGCGAAATAAAGATGCATTGCGCTCTGCCAGCGTTATCTCCGCGTCTGGTTTCTCTCCATCCTCCGCTGTCTAAGGGACGAGGAGGACGGATGAGGTTGGCTGCGGCGTTAACTGCCCCTCCGCCTCCAAAAGAGTCGACCCCGATGGGGAGCCCAGCGAAGGAGACGGACCCCTGGCACCCACCGTGCTTCCCACCACCTTCAATCCACCATCCCAGCAGTCAGCTCTGGGGGTTTTTTTTCCCTCCCCTGAAAAATCAATGTTGGTTGTCGTCTTTTCCTGATTAATTTGCTACAGTCTTACCCGACTCATCCGTCTTCCTAATTCCCTTTGGTGGGCCCGGGTCGATCTCCCGGAGCAGTCCTTGCCATTTCCAACCGCTCCCCATCCCTCTGGCATCCATCGCTCCATCTCCCCCGCTCCCCATCTCCCCATCCGACACCGAGCACCCTCCCTCCGGCCGCGCAGGCAGCCCTGGGCCGTGGCCGTGGGCTGAGGGCTCTGCCCCGTGGCACGGGGACGGGGCTTTGCGTCGCGCCGCCGGCTGCAGCGTGGTTCCCCGGGGCGGGGGATGTTTGGCAGGCTTTAAAAAAAAAAAAAAAAGGGTGCTTTGATGCAATCACGACATCGATGAGACATCTGGATCAGCCTGATGTGATGTTTGCATCAGTGAGATGTTCGTGGCCCTGGGTCTGGAGGGGGGACAACCCAGTATCTGCCTGGCTTTGGTGTCGGCTGCTGCTGGGGTGGCAGGCCGGTGGGATGCCGGCTCTGCGGTCCTCTTCCCCATGGATTTCTGGTGTTTAGCATCCCAAGGACGGTGGGGACAGCCACACGGATGCAGGCAGGACCAGGGTCCTGCAGCAGAGCAGCAAATTCAAGTCCCTTCCATGCCCGGCTCTGCCTCCTCATTGATTTCCCAGGGGAAAGGAAGCAAATGGCTGGGCAGGTCCCCCAGGGCTGGAAATTGCAGCCCTGGGCTTCATTTGCAGGAAGGCTGCGCATTAAATTTCCCAGCAGGAAGGAAGGAGAGAGGCTGCTCTGGGGAGAGGGCTGGGGCTTTGCCCGGGAGGCCTGGGTTTCCCATCGCAGAACCACCTCTCCTGCCCAGAGTAGCCCTGTCCCCATCCCTGTCCCCATCCCCTTGGATGGGGACACCTGAGACAGGAGGGGGAAGGGGTCTGCAGGGCGGGGGAGATGCTGGATGTTGCCCTGGCTTTGCTTTCCCAGTTTTGCGACTGTCCCCTTGGCAGTGTTTTATGGGGGCAAGCGTGGGCGGAGGCAGGCGCTGCCTGGGGCCAGCGCAAGACCTGGCACCCTGCTTTCCCCAGAGCAGGGGACATCACCGCTGCCTGGAGCTGCTCTGCCCGCGGGCAGGTTGGCACCAAACCCCCAGCTCGGGGCTGTGGAGCAAGCGGGGAAACCCTGCCCTGGTGAGGGCTGGGCCCCACACTGCTGCAAGGACCCTGGCCCTTTGCAATGCCCTGTGCAATGCCCCGCAATACCCTGCAATGCCCCCTGCAATGCCCCGTGCAATGCCCTGCAATGCCCCATGCAATGCCCTGTGCAATGCCCTGCAATGCCCCATGCAATGCCCCCTGCAATGCCCTGTGCAATGCCCTGCAATACCCTGCAATGACCCCTGCAATGCCCCGTGCAATGCCCTGCAATGCTCCATGCAATGCCCTGTGCAATGCCCTGCAATGCCCCATGCAATGCCCCCTGCAATGCCCTGTGCAATGCCCTGCAATACCCTGCAATGCCCCCTGCAATGCCCTGTGCAATGCCCTGCAATGCCCTGCAATGCCCCCTGCAATGCCCCCTGCAATGCCCGGTGCAATGCCCTGTGCAATGCCCTACAATGCCCCCGCAATGCCCTGTGCAATGCCCCCTGCAATGCCCTGTGCAATGCCCTGCAATGCCCCCTACAATACCCTGCAATGCCACGTGATGCTCTCTGCAATACCCCCTGCAATACCCCATGCAACACCCCATGCAATGCCCCATGCAATACCCCTTGCAATGCCCCTGCAATGCCCTGTGCAATGCCCTGCAATGCCCCATGCAATGTCCCTGCAATGCCCTGCAATGCCCCATGCAATGCCCCATGCAACACCCCTTGCAATGCCCCTGCAATGCCCTGCAACGCCCCATGCAACATCCCATGCAACGCCTCATGCAATACCTCTTGTAATGCCCCTGCAATGCCCCATGCAATGCCCTGAGATGCCCCCTGCAATACCCCAAGCGACGTGCCCTGCATCGCCCTGTTCTGTGCTCCACCTCCTCTGCTCCACAGCACTTTGGCTCCTGTTCTCCTTCCCTCTCCCCCCCATCCTCACCCATAAAGCCCACCATCCCCTTCCCTCTCCCCGGGCCGAGCGGTGCCTTGGAAGAGACTGGGAAAACCCTGGCAAATCCAGCCCTTTCCACCCCAGGGAAGCTTTGCCAACGCGCGGGGGGCCAGGGGAGCTGGTGCCCCTCCAGCCTTCCTCCCCCTCGTCCCCCCGGCCTCCCCTCCTTCCCTGCCTGGGCATGGCTCTCCCTCCTCCCCCAGCCCCTGGCGTCACCATCACCGCTTCGAGTAAGAGCCGAGACATCCTTCGCCCGAGCCCAGTCCTCGCCGGAGCCCTCCGCGGCGCAGCATCCCAACCCCGGCACGGCAGAGGGAACGGGGGGCTTCGGGGACCCCTCCTTGCTCTCCCTGCGGCAGGTAAGGGGGTTCGCTGGGTCCAGGCTGGGTGGGAAGGAGAGAAGCTCTTTTTCCCTGCAAATATCCATGACTAAAGGCTGTTTGCGGAGTGCTGAGGACGATCAGGGAGCGATGGGGAGGCAGCAGCAGGGAAAGTTTCCCAGCTCTGCCTGAAGTTCCCATCTAAAACCCCCAAATCCCTTGCTGTCCGCCTTTAAAATCCAATAAATAAGTTATTTATTCTCACTGCATCCCTGGCTGCACGTCGGGATGCCGAGAGCTTTGCCGGGCTCACCGCGGCCGCGGGCATCCTCCGGTCCAGCCTTTAGCATCCGCGCTTTCCCTCCGGGAAAGCGTTTGGCAAGTACTGGCATTTTGCAGGCACGTAGCTACCTCCCGGGGCATCTCCGCTGCTTCAAACCGAGCGCTTTGTGTCCCGGCGCGATGGGAAATCCATCGGGGCAGTGATTTGGACGCAGGGAGATGAGGCAGGGCTGCAGGTAAAGGTCAGGCAGGAGGGCAGGGCTGCCCGCCCCGCTGCCAGGCTGGGCCCGAGCTGCTCGGTGCTGCCGGAGGAGCACGGAGGAGGGCGAAGCAGCGATGGGAGGGAAGGGGGATGTGGGTGCAAGGGGGTGGTGGGGTGCCGCGGCACCCTGGGGTGGCCGGTGGCCTCCCCCCCACGCAGCCCCCTTCCCACTCACCTGCCCATCCCCACCCACGGGTGCAGGTCCCCTCTCCACCCGTGTCCCCCCCAAACCCCCTTGGCCACGTACAGGCAGTTTCAGGCACAGCTTTGCAGCACCCAGGGCACCTCCTTCCCCTCGTCGATATCTACCAGAGCTTTGGGGGACCCATGACATCCCCACTCGTGTGACCCTATAACCAAGCCTGCAGCAGGAGCAGCTCCCCCAGTACCCCCATACTCTCCAGTACATGGAGATATCTCAGCCAGGAGAGACCCATCCATAATTTTCTTTTCATGCCAGTGCAGTGGCCGGCGTTTCTCCTTCCCATTTCCCACCCCCTCCACCATCCATGTATTAATCAGTTGAAAACTGCGCAGAAGATGATGATGATGATGAGTTCAGGAGGGCTTTGTGGTTTTACCAGGCCAGCGAGGAATTTAAGCCAAAGGAGCTTCTTGTTTAGCAACATCAATGCCGGGTTGGGAACCTTCTTCTCTTTGGGGATGAAAGCATTTGCCTCCTGGAGAGGGGAGGCTGCTCCTGGGGGCACGGGTGAAGCGTGGAGGAGTCACCTTGTAAGGAGGGGCAGATTTCGGGGCCTCGGCAGAGCAAGTGATTTCTCCCCTTGCAGAGATTTCCTTTGCTGGGGAGGGGAACCAACCACATCCATGGATGGAGGGATGGATGCCTAGGTAGAGGGATGAAGGGATGGATGGATGGATGGATGGATGGATGAAGGGATGGATGAAGGGATGGATGGATGATGGATGGTTGAGGGTGGATGGTGAAAGGGTGATCCCTCATTTCAGGAGTGCTCCTGGAGAAACCAGCCCCGGGAGCCCGTTCGGGGCAGCGCAGTCTCTTGGGGCAGCTGAGATGCTTCCCCCTCCCTTGCTCTCAGGTCCCAAACCGGCTTTGAGTCAGGGAGGGCAGAAGGATGGTTGAAACTGGTTATTTTCTGGTCACCCCAGTAAGGTCTGGAGCACCAGGCTCCATCTCTGCTATTAAATCACCCAGGAGCAGACCCGGGCTCCCCATCGCTTTAACTCACGGTCCGGCTGCCAGGCCGCGACCGACGCTGCCCGGATTCGCACCCTGCCCACCCGAGGAGCACTCGTGAAACATTTTTGGGGACATTTTTCCCTTGACTCTGCCATGGTGGCAGCTTGGGTCAGCTCCAAGCCCTGCTCGTGGCTGGGAGCGGCTTTGAGGGGACCGCAGTGGGACCGTCACCTCCCAGACCCATGCCGTGGTGGCATCGCGGTGACAGTGCCGCTCTCTGCTGTCTTTCCAGGAATGAAATTTGGGGCAGGCAGCTCAGCAGAGCATCCCAGACCACGCACCCACCCTGGCCTTGCTGTGTCCCTGCTGAGGCTCTCCCAGCCCACCTCCAGCTCCATCCATGGCTCCTCCAGCGCTCGCTAATGGCGGGGACACACAGGACACCCCGTCGGAGGTCCCCTATGGTGGCTTTCCCTGCTGAGCCTCCTCTCCCACCACCACCTCAGCTCATCGCTCCCCCTGGTCCCTCCTGGAGGGCTTTGCAAGCTGCTCCAGGGAGGGGGTCCACGGGGGACGCTAGCAGAAGGAGGATGGGGCAGCTGTCCCATGGCATCGTCCCCGTCATCGCGTGGTGCTTCGTCACCTTCCAGGCGGGTAAGGGCGGCTCTGGCTTTCCCTGGGGTACCTGAATTTCCTTCGCTTGAGCCCTGCCTTCCCAAGGGTGTCACCCCGGGGGGGGTAAATCTGGGGAGAGGGGAAGCTGAGGGGGCTGTGGTGCATGAGCATGGAAAACCAGTTCTCTCCCAGTTTACCCCCATGCGGTCTCTCCGCACTCCCAGTCTCCATGGTGTCCTCCACCACGTGCCGTGCAAGGATGGGGTTCGTGTCTTTGCAGAGGAGCCTGACACCACCCAGCCGCTTGGGTGGGGACGGTCTGCTCTGGGTCATCCCCCAGAGGGGATGGACCTCTGGCACCCCAGATCCATCCTGTGCGAGCTAGAAATGTTGGAGGGACGGAAAAAAAATGGATTTTGCTTCCACCCCCTGTCAGCACAAGTCCCCCCAGGAGCTGGGCATCTTGCTCGTCCCTTCACTTGCGACTAGCCCTCCCTGACACCTCTAAGACCCTTGAAGCTGCTCGGCACATCGTCCCCGGCCAAAGGACAACCGGGGCCCCTTGCTGGGCTTGCCTGCGCAGCGGGGAGAGCTTGCACGGGGCGTGCTACAGGGCCGTACACCCATCCTTCTTCAGGGCAGAGCCACCCCTAAAACATCTCTTTGGTTGCACGTCACTGTGCAAAGCCCTCCCTCCCTCCACCCCTGGACTTGCTGGTGGAAATTTATGGGGCTCTGCAGCGAGCAAGGACGGCTGAGCGATGCGTCGCAAGCTGACGGCACCGAAGACCAACGCCAACAATTTCTAGGCAGAGCAAAGAGCGTTGCGCTCCTTCCCAGCCCCGT
This sequence comes from Platalea leucorodia, assembly GCF_965183815.1. Taxonomy (NCBI): domain Eukaryota; kingdom Metazoa; phylum Chordata; class Aves; order Pelecaniformes; family Threskiornithidae; genus Platalea; species Platalea leucorodia. Next base: position 126,876,434 of record NC_138825.1, on the reverse strand, counting down.
CTCCAGCCCAGCCCGAGGGATGGTCTCTGGGCAGGCTGCAGCAGTCCCAAGGACTGGGTTAGCCTCCACCTTGCAAAGCTGAACCAGTTAGCACCAGTAAGAGCAGCTGGAGGGGACTGGGAGAGGGACCTCAGCCACCCAAGAGCGGGATTTTCTCAGCCGGCGTTGCAAGGTTGACCTTGCACCGCTCTCCGCTCCCCGGGAGAAGCACGGGGCAGTTTTGAAGGAACTAATTCCCCTCTCCCCATCCCAGGGTGGGGTTTAGCATCCCTGCCTGCTGCAGCAGAGAGGGGGCTTGCCCCGAAAGGGCACCCCATTTCAGCGGGGCGCAGGGGTGTGGAAGGGGAGGTCAGCGAGCTCTCCCCCACCCCGGCCCCCTCTCCGTCTCCCTGCAGCCGCCTGCCTGCGGGAGCAGCCCGGCAGCCACGCCGAGGAGCGTCTCTTCAAGCACCTCTTCACCGGCTACAACCGCTGGTCACGGCCAGTGCCCAACACCTCCGACGTGGTCATCGTGAGGTTCGGGCTCTCCATCGCGCAGCTGATCGACGTGGTGCGTAGCCCACCGGCAGGGACCCCGGTCCCACGTGGTGTCTGACTTTTCACCAGTTGGTCCTACTGGTCTGCCAGACCAGAGCCGGGCAACACTGGTGCGAGGTTGGGTTTTGGGCAGCAACAACCCCCTGGCCATCTCCAGCGAGTGACAAACCACCCACCCTGCCTCCCTCAGACCTCCAACGAGCAGGGGCGTCTGCACCCCTCCTCTCCATCCCAAACCCTCCCTTCCCCTGGCAGCAGGAGAGCATCCAGGGAAACTGCAGTTCTCCATTCCTGCCATGTCCTTATCCACCATCTACCTGCCCTGGGGCACCTCTGGGCTTTGCTGTCCGTCTGTCCCTCGCTCATTCCTCCCATGCACACCCATCTATCCACCCATCCACCCATCTACCTATCCACCCATCCACCCATCTACCTATCCATCTGTCCACCTGTGCACCTATGCATCTATCCACCAATCCATCTATCCACCTGTCCATCTATCCATCTGTCCATCTATCCATCCTTCCATCCACAGGACTGTCCATCTGTCCGTCCATCGGAGCGGCTCAGAGCTGTGCGCTGCAATATGCTATTTCTTGCTGCCATCTAGTGAGCAGATATCTCAAGGAAATGCAGTCTTGGACTTGTACTGGTACCAGTTGCTTCCAGGAGCTGAACCCCAGATGTGGCAGGCAGAAAGTGAAAGCAGTGATCTGGGGGACGATGCAGCGATGGGACAAGCCCTCTCTCCGTCTCCTCTCACCTCTCCCTCTTTCCCACCGCAGGATGAGAAGAACCAGATGATGACCACGAACGTCTGGCTGAAGCAGGTAGGAGCCTGTTCCCTCTCTGGGGCAAGGGCAGGAGCGTGTCAAGGAGGGCACAGCATTTGGGGCAGAGAGACCCTGCCCAGGGGGGCTTGGTGGCATCTCCATGGTGCTGTTCCTCTGGGGGATGCTGCCAGAGGAGGAGGAGGCATTGGGCAGCTTGGTCCCACCAGACCCAGGGCCACCCGATGCCCTTCCCTCCATGTCTCCCTGCAGGAGTGGAGCGACTACAAGCTGCGCTGGGACCCGGCAGAATTTGACAACGTCACCTCCATCCGGGTGCCTTCCGAGATGATCTGGATCCCCGACATCGTGCTCTACAACAAGTGAGTGATGCTGCCGAGATGGGGCATCCCTAGGGGCAGCTCCCCCATCCCATCCCATCCCATCCCATCCCACCCCACCCCACCCCATCCCATCCCTGCAGCTCATCCCATCCCATCCCATTCCATCCCATCCCTGCAGCTCATCCCATCCCATCCCATCCCATCCCATCCCATCCCATCCCTGCAGCTCATCCCATCCCATCCCATCCCATCCCATCCCATCCCATCCCATCCCTGCAGCTCATCCCATCCCATCCCATGCCATCCCATCCCTGCAGCTCATCCCATCCCATCCCATCCCATCCCATCCCATCCCATCCCTGCAGCTCATCCCATCCCATCCCATCCCATCCCATCCCTGCAGCTCATCCCATCCCATCCCATCCCATCCCATCCCTGCAGCTCATCCCATCCCATCCCATCCCATCCCATTCCATCCCATCCCTGCAGCTCATCCCATCCCATCCCATCCCATCCCTGCAGCTCATCCCATCCCATCCCATCCCATCCCATCCCATCCCATCCCTGCAGCTCATCCCATCTCATCCCATCCCATTCCAGTAGCTCCCTGGTGCTGCCAGCCCCCATGGGCCTCCTGCCCCGCATCCCACCCCAGTGGTAAGGATGCAAATCAGTCTTCATCCATCTCTCCCTGTCCTCATCCTCCCACCCATCTCCATGCTCTGGGTGATGGCCAAGTAGGTGAACCCAGCACCGTGCAGGGATGCACGATGGAGCCACATCCTCAAATCAAGGCCCTGAGAGCTGAGGGAGCTCCTGGCCCTGTTTCTTGGGGGAAACGCTTCGTCCTCCTCTGGCCTTCACATCTCTCCATCCCTGCAGCGCTGACGGGGAGTTCGCCGTGACCCACATGACGAAGGCCCACCTCTTCTCCAACGGGAAGGTGAAGTGGGTGCCGCCCGCCATCTACAAAAGCTCGTGCAGCATCGACGTCACCTTCTTCCCCTTCGACCAGCAGAACTGTAAGATGAAGTTCGGCTCCTGGACCTACGACAAGGCCAAGATTGACCTGGAGAACATGGAGCACCATGTCGATCTCAAGGATTACTGGGAGAGTGGCGAGTGGGCCATCATAAATGCCATTGGCACCTATAACTCCAAGAAGTATGACTGCTGCACCGAGATCTACCCCGACATCACCTTCTGCTTCGTCATCCGCCGCCTCCCGCTCTTCTACACCATCAATCTCATCATACCCTGCCTGCTTATCTCCTGCCTGACCGTGCTGGTCTTCTACCTGCCCTCCGACTGCGGGGAGAAGATCACCCTCTGCATCTCTGTCCTGCTGTCCCTCACCGTCTTCCTACTGCTCATCACAGAAATCATCCCGTCCACCTCGCTGGTCATCCCTCTCATCGGTGAGTACCTCCTCTTCACCATGATCTTCGTCACGCTCTCCATCATCATCACCGTGTTTGTCCTCAACGTCCACCACCGCTCCCCCAGCACCCACACGATGCCCTGCTGGGTGCGCAGCTTCTTCCTCGACTTCATCCCTCGCTGGCTCTTCATGAAGCGACCCCCGGCCCTGCCTCCCCCCGAGGGGACCGCGGGGCAGTACGACCTCCCGGGGACGAGGCTCAGCACCTCCCGGTGCTGGCTGGAGACCGATGTGGATGACAAGTGGGAGGAAGAAGAGGAGGAGGAGGAAGAGGAGGAGGAAGAGGAGGAGAAGACCTACCCCAGCCGCATATCCCAGGCGGGGTCCCACGGCCAGGGCGCCCAGTGCCGCTATGGCTGCGGGCGCCAAGCTGGGAAGGCATCAGGGGGCTCAGCCCCCCGGGGGCCCCCCAAGGGGGAGGAGGAGGAGGGGGGCTCGGACCGGGGGCGGACGCTGTCCCCCAGCATCCTGAAGGCCCTGGAAGGGGTGCAGTACATCGCGGACCACCTGCGAGCCGAGGATGCTGACTTCTCGGTGAGTGGGTGCCTCTGAGGGCCGGGGGGTGAGGAGGGGGTCCCTGATTTGTACCTCCATGGGGAGGTCCATGCTGTCAGCCCCGGTGGGTTCCCTGGCTGCTGAGGACCCAAAACCAGGGAGAAGATCAACGACCACCTCCTGGGAGATTCCCGGTCCGTGGGGTCCGTTGAGGGTTCCCCCAGCTCCCGTCCCTGCTGGCTGCGGGGACGTTGGAGGCCCCTCTCCTGCCCACACTGTCCTGCTCTCAGAGAGCAGCGAGGGACCCGGCTCAGCGGCTGTGCCCCTACTTTTGGCCAAGTGGTTTCAGAAAACCCTGGGTGGGATCAGCTCTGCCCTGAGCAACCTCCCCGGAGAGGTCCATCCCCCAGCCCTGCTGCTCCAGGGATTTCCCGAGACACGGGGTATCTCCTCGCCCTGAGGCAAACGGCAGATGCAGAGGAAGCCCTGGGTGGTCTCCTAACTCCAAAGGGTCCTCACAAACGGGGGGGCTGCATCCTCTGCCCGCCCTCACAGCCCCTCTCCGCTCGGCAGGTGAAGGAGGACTGGAAGTACGTGGCCATGGTGATCGACCGCATCTTCCTCTGGATGTTCATCATCGTCTGCCTGCTGGGCACCGTGGGGCTCTTCCTCCCACCCTACCTGGCGGGGATGATCTAGGGGCCGGGCCAGGCTGCGGTGGGGACGGCGGGCGATGCACGCTCCCTTCTCCTGGGGAGCGGGCACGGTGGTGCCCACATCCAGCCGGACCCTCGCCTCTCCCTGGGAGGACATGGTTGCAACCATGGAGGACCCTCCGATGGGAAATGCAGGGTGAAGCAAGAGCTGTGCCAAGGGGTGACCTGGGGATGGTGGGGAGGGACGGCTGCCTGCCACCCTGCCCGGGGCAGCTGCAGCCATCCCGGCATCGAGGAAGGCACGGTACAGCTTCTCCATGGCCTGAGCGCAGGCTGGAGGCATCTAGGAGAGGCATCTGCTTCCTCGAGCTGCTGCAAGTCCTACCCGAAACCCAAGAGCTGCGTCTGGGTGTGACTCCAACGTGCCGGGCAAGAAGAGGGGACCTCACAGCTGCTCTAGGATTACAGGCTGGTGTGGTCATGCATGACATGGGGGAGGCGATAACGCTTCGGATGATCCATGCAGAAGGGGTACGGGCGTGGGATGGAGGTCCCTGCTCAGCCGCACGGCTCGGGGGTCTCTGCTCTGCAAAGCCCAGCCCAGGCGCAGACCCTCTGCAGCCCACCGGCACGAGTGGTCACTTCCACACCATCCCACACTGGAGCCCGGAGCAGCAGGGAGACGGGAGCAGCCAAATGTGGGTGGCTTGGAAGGGAAAACCCACCCTGCAGAACGGGATAACCCACCCAGCCACGGCCAGACGGTGCCCTCGGACCCCCGGAGCTCAGGGGTGCTGCCTCACGCTGGACTTGGCTGGTGCGGGGGGAAGCTGCACTGGCAAGGTCCATCTTGAGCAAATCCTCCTCTCCATCCTACGTCAGATCCCAAACCATCTGGCTCTGATGACTGCTGCAATCCAGCTTTTAATTTCTAGCTGCCGTATGCCCTAAAGGGCCCATGCTTACAGAGAAGAGAAGAAGATGCTCTCTTCTTCCATGCTCCGAGAGACACCAGGTTTTTCCTGCAACGTTTTCTCCTCCTGGGCACCGACCCATGGTGGTGCTGGGTGCCGTCTGAGGGGTTTCAGAAAACACTTTGTGCTTTCAGGAGTGAAACGGGCCAGAAGAAACGGTGCCACGGAGGGATGTGCACATCCCAAGGGTGTTGCCTGGCTTATGAGGCCACCAGGGCACAAGCTCTGGGGTGACCTCCCCCCAGTGTGGCACTAGACCCCCAAGCATCCTTTTTGTGGGGTGGGAACCCATCTTCATGGTTGTGTTATCCTGCACAAACCACTTCCCGACAGCCTCCACCATGAATTGCCCATGATTTTCCTTCTGAAAAGCAAGGGTCTGGAGATACTCTCACTAGCAAGCCTCAGGGTGGGAGAAGGGGGAGTCCAGGCCCCTCGCCTGGATCGTGGGCTCAACGGGAGGGAAACGGGGCTCCAGCGAGGACGTGGATGCAGCAGATCCAGGTTGACCCCAGCAGCTCCCCCAGGGATGCTGCCACCGGGACGGCGCCTCCCCACGCCGGCAAGATGGCTCAGAGCAGCACAACCCTTACTCTTTCTACGGCGACGCTGGTGACCAGGGGACTTGTCCCCACGGTATGGGGGTGACAGGCAAGCACAGGCACAGCGGGACTTTGTGCATGGTTTATCTCAGCCAGAATGAACAGCATTGTGGGAAGATGCTGGGGAAAAGCCCGAACCGTACGGTTTCCAACTCAAAGCACAAACCGAACAGAGACTTGGTTTGCCGTCGTCGCTTACACAGAGCAGCTCGGAGAAAACTCAGCTGGAAGAGGCACCGTTCTCCTGGTTTGTGTCACCAAAGGCTGCGGTCCGCGGGGTCCCATCCCTCCCTGTGCTCTGCAGGCTTGGGGCCAGGCACGCTCCGGCCACGGGCGCCGGAATCGGCTCCACTGCGGCGCGCGGACCCGCCTCCCATCATTAAATAAAGTCTTCTATACAATGTACAAGGAAACGCAACCAGTCCCTCCGGCCACCGCTCCGATGGCCCCTGGGGACCCCCGCGCGGCCCCCCGGGATGCCAGCTCCCCCAGCCGCTGTGCCCCCCGGCTCCCGGTGGCGAGTGGGGTCCAGGTCCCCGTCGCGACATGCCGCCCGCGGCCATCCGTCCTCGGAGGGGCCAAGGGACGGACACGCGGACCTGCTGGGGAGCAGGGAGCCGCCGAGCCAGAGGGATCTTCAGCCGCCCTCAGGAACGGCCAGGTCCTCCCCAGCCCTTTCCAGGGACAAGTCACTTGATGCCTCCCTTCTTCAGAAGACCGACAAGACGATGCTAAAGACACGAGCGGCTGCAGGAGGGGGGACAGGGAGGGCAGGACGGCGAGGCCACGGGAGACACACAAAAGCCAGCAACGCTCTTCTCCCATCTCCGCCGCCAGAAGCACGGCGGTCCCTCTCCTCCTCTCCTTCCCCACCCCTTCTTCTTCCCTCTCTCCGCCCCTGCCCTCACTCCAAGCACAGCTTCACCAGGTTGGCCTGGACCTTGGCTTGGTCCACGGCATCCAGGAGGTTCTTGGCATCCACGGCCAGGGTGTGGGAGGCCATCAGCATCTGCCGCTTGCACTCTTCGCTCAGCGAGGTGACGGCGTTCTGCTGCGCCAGGCGCATCTTGTTGATGAGGTCGGCCAAGTCCTTGTTGAGCAGCTTCTGGGTCCCCTCGATCTGACCATGACACGTGGGGGTTACAGACAGGGGTGCCACCAGCACCCAACCCCACGCCGGACCCCTCTCCCTCCTCCCCAGTCCTACCTCGGTGCGGGAGGCGGCGGGCAGGACGGGCAGGATCTCGTCGACGCTGCCGATCAGCTTCCGCAGGGACAGGCCCACGTTCTGCAGGGAGGGCGGCAGGGTTAGGATGACTCCAGGCATGAGCACAGGGAAGTGGTGCATGGGAACAGCCTGTGCTGCTGAGCCAAGGATCCCATTCGGGAGAGGGGCATAGTGGGAGACTCTCCCACTGTTGACCCAAGGACTCAATGGAGGAGCAGGGAGTGCTGGAAACGCTCCCACCGTTGACCCAAGGACTCAATGGAGGAGCAGGGAGTGCTGGAAATGCTCCCACCATTGACCCAAGGACCCAAAGGAGGAGCAGGGAGTGCTGGAAACGCTCCCACCGTTGACCCAAGGACCCAACGGAGGAGCAGGGAGTGCTGGAAATGCTCCCACTGTTGACCCAAGGACCCAAACGAGGAGTAGGGAGTACTGGAAATGCCCCACCGTTGACCCAAGGACCCAATGGAGGAGCAGGACATGTTGGAAACTCTCCCACCATTGACCCAAGGATCCAAGGGAGGAGCTGGGAATGTTGGAAATGCTCCCTCCTACATGTGCAAGACCTTCCTGAGAAGGATGCTTGGTGGGAGTCGCTCAGCAGACTCATTCCCAGCTCCCTTCCCCATTCCCCTGGCGTTGCCCCCTCCCTGCCCTCCCTACCTTCACCATGAGGATGTACCCCTCCGGGGGCAGGAGGCTGATCTCGTTCTTCAGCTGCAGCACGGCCCGCACCAGGTCCATGACGTTGCTGTACACCATGTCATCTGTGCGGTCCAGGTTGGCGGTGGGGGCCGGGTGGATGGACTGCTGAGGAACAGGGACACGATGGGATCAGATGGACCAAGGGGACAAGGAGGGAAAGACCAACACCTATGGGGAGCCGTGGCCGGACCCATCCACCTCCCACCCATGACCCCGGTGCTGCTGGGTCTGTCTGACCCCTCTGGGGACGGGGGGAGTCAGAATAAGTCCCATCCTGCAGATGCAAAGGGATGATGGAGGTGGGGGAGGAGGACGGGGACCGTGGTGGCCAGGGAGGTCTTACCTGCGCCCCAAGTCTTGGAGGCTTCTGGGGGGGCCCCGTGAACTCCGCTACGCCATCAGTAAGGGAAAGGAAGGAGAGTCACTCTGGCTGTTCCCCTGGACACACGGGCACTCTGCAAGACCCCAGGGACCCGTGCCACCTCCCGCACCTCCCTGGAGCAGCGTGTCCTGCTGTGGCTGGACACCCTGACCCACCCCAGCTGTGCCACCTCACCGCAGGGTCAGAACCCCCTGGGCCCCCATGCCCGGGACAGGCGGACCCCCTCTCCCTGGGGCAGGCAACGCTGCTCCCCATCATCTGGGATTTCTTTCATGGAGGATCCCAAAGCCAGGAGGGATACGGCGCCGAGGCTCCTCGCAGCTCAGCGCAGGGTCCCCCGCTTGCAGCCCCAAACTGGGTGCTCGCGGGTGGGGGGCCACGGGCAGCCCCGCACCCCGTGCAGATGTGGGCACTCACTGTAATCCGTCTCCTTCTCTGGGAGCAGCTGTGGGGGGAAGAAACAGCGAATGAGAGGCACAAAGTCCTGGCTGGAGGCGGCGAAGAGGGAGGAGGCATCGCCATCCCCTCCCAGGGCTTCTGGCGGGGAGCTCCGGACCACCGGGATTTCACCCCGTTAACATTTGCAGATTAATTTTCCCAGTGCGAGGGGTACATATATAAATATCTGTCGCCTGTCAATGCCAAAGCAAATGAGGATCTCCAGACACCCCCAGGAGAAGGACCCCCTGCACCCAAATACACCCCGACCCGGTCTCTCCGGGATGGGCACCACTCACCGGAGGAGCGTTGTTGTTCATAAACACCGTTGGGTCCTGCAAAGGGGGAGAAGTTTTGTGAGAGGCATGCAAAAAAGGAAAAAAAAAGGGGAAAAAAAGGGATTTTCCTGATTTCTGGGAGACTCATGAAACACATCACTGGAACGCATCTCTGCAGGGTCTGGGAATGTGGGAGGGGAAGGGGCTGCATGCCTGGTGCTGGTCCCATCTCCATCCCATCCCATCACCCCTACCCGCTCCCCGCCTGCTCCGGGGGTACCAGAAACCTCAAAGTGCTGCTCCAAAAAACCCTGAAGCTTAATTCAAGCAGCTGTCTGCAGTCGCTCGGCATCCGACAGCACCGGGGGCGAGGGGAGCTGGGCTTTGCTTTATCAGCTGTGTGAGTTGATCGAATAAAAGATTTTCTGTCTCCTTCCAAGCCCGTCTCACCACAAGCTGATGCATTAGTCACACGTTAGCTATCTCCAGTCCTTATTTCAAAAGCATTATAAAAGCTCATTAAGAGGCGATTGCAAGTATTTAAAAATTCCCTAAGTTTCAAAATATTCATTTTTGAAATGAAGCAGCTCCATGAGGTTTTTACAGGTGGGGAAAATAAAGGGGTGCAAGAGGTTTGGCTGCTGTAGGAGCTGTTCCTCTAAGTAAAAGTGGCTTTTCCAGCCATGAAGAGCAATCTCAACGGCTGCTGTGGCTCTTCCACCACCTTCACGAGGGTGCAAAAGCTGGAAGCCCCCGGCCCGAGGCTGCTCACCAGGGATTGCTCCTCCTGCCGCAGCCACTGGTAGTCCTCCGCCATCTGCTTCTGCTGCTTGTCCAGGACCTGCCGGATCTTGAGCCTCTCCATTTCCCAGAGCTTCTGCGCCTCCTCCCTGCTGTTGGGACGGAGGAAATCTTCCTCCTGGCATGCAGGGCCGGCGGTGACCGGGGGGCTCAGGAGTCAGAGCCCCCCCTTGATTTCAGCACGGGAGCCAGAGCCCCGCTCCGCGCATGCAAAGCCATGCGCCAGACCCCAACGGCCGTGAACCCCCAAACGGAATTTGGGGAGCGCTTGGGTTTCCAGCAGGGAGGGGAAACCACGGGCTGGCCCCAAATATCCCACCACCGTATCCCAGCACTTTCCGTGGCAGCATGCACGGGCCGGCTTGGGGAGCAGCTCCTCCGGCCTGTGGTGCGGCCGTGCTTGGCACCACGGCTGTCCTGGCACACCGGGCAGAGCACCTCAGGATGTGTCCCAACACCCAGCTCCGGTGGCAATGCCGAGCGCGAGGAGCCAACCCAAAGCCCCGAGGAAAGGCAGCCGCCCGTCCCCTCCCCGTTTTTGGGGATGCCGTGCCACCTGCTCATCCACCAACATGCCTTCACCGGGATGTGCATGCAAACGTGCGCGATGCGGGGCTGGAGACACCCCAGAGCCCTTCACGGGCTTGATCCCTCCAGCCTGCACACAGCACCCGTGGGGTGACAGGATTTGGCCCTCCCGCAGCTGGGTCGGCAGCAACATTGAGCTCAAAGCAGCGGAGGCGGCAGCACAGAGCGGAGCACGGTGCAGCGAGCATCCCTCCCACCGAGCCTCCTGCGAGGTCCCCGGCGTGCCCAGGATGAGGCCACGCAGGACCGGGATGTCCTCTGGATGCCACGGGAGGGGGGAATCCCTCTCTTACCCTCATGCTGTGGCGCTTGAAGACATTGTGGCGGTTGAGCGGCGGGGTGTGCAGGGAGTTGGCCGGAGACTGGTACTCGATGGGGTTGGTGAGCGTAGGCGAGCTGGCACACAGGCCCTCGGGCACCTGCGGGCGGGCAGGGGAGGGCAGGCAGCGGGGCGGCGCGGGCACAAAACAAGGCCACGGAGGGGTTAGTGCGGACGGACAGACGGACGGACGGAGCAGACAACGCGGGGGAGAGCGGCTTTTGCACCAGGAGCAGCCTCTGGCCTCATGCCCGTCCGTGCAGCAGGATCGGGACCTTCCTCCCTGCTCGGCTCTTCCTCGCCCTGAGCGCGGGTTTCAGACCTCCCGCGCTGCTGCCTGGACCCCTGCCCAGCCCCAAAAGAGCACCCAAAATAATTGCTCTTAAGGGCTTCAGCCTGATGCTGCTGGGACCAGCACCGGTCCTTGCAGAGGGGGTGACCTGTGCTCCCCCAGGACAGCCAAAATCAGCCCAGGTAACACCAGAGAGCAGCAAACCTCCTCTCCTCCCAGCCGTGCATGCAAACCAGCCAGTGCAGAACATGCAAACTGCCTTTCCTTGGGGCAAGAGCCTCTCTGCCAGCTCTGAGGGACGGACAAAACACGGGGAGGGCAGGGCAGGGCATGGCTGAGCCCCGAGTGGTGCCGTGTCCTGCTGGCAAGGCGGCGGGAGGCACTCGGTGGTGGCACGGGGCACCTCGGAGCCCCAGAAGCCACGAGCCCCCACGGGCTTGAGCTCCAGGCAGGGCTTTTCGGCGTTGACCCCTTTGCTCAGGTCCCGGTGGGATGCTCCGGCCATGCAACCTTACCTGGAACTGCAGCTTGGGAGCCAGGAGGTTGCTCTGGGGTGGTGGCTTGTACCTGGGTCTGCTGGGCTGCGGGGAGCGAAGGAGGGAGAAAGGCACGGTGGGTGCGAGACCGTGGAGGTCCCGCTTCTGCGGCACCCATCAGCGGGTCGAGGCGGGGAGATGAACCTGCCTGCGCCGCCCGCAGGGGCTCCGCTCTCTCCTCACCTTTGGAGGTGGCTCCTGGAAGGACGGCGGCTCCATGATTTTGGGAGGCCGGTGGCGGTTGTTCCTCTCCTGCTCCTTGGCCAGCTCCTTCTCCGTCAGGTAAATGTCACTGCAGGGGGAGATGGAGGGTGACACCCTAAGGAGGCAGCATTGCCACATCTCCCATCCCCAGAGCATGGGGATGCTGGAGCTGGATGGGCCATGGAAAACACGAGGGAGCAAGGAGGGATGGGAAGAGGGAAGGGAAAGGACTGGGAGGACAGAGCACGGTCCTGGCCAGCCACACCAGTGTCACCATGGCTGGCCCCAGCGAGATGTGGGGTCAGGACTCCCCTGCAAGACCCCTCCCCGGGAAGCCGAGCATTTCCATTTCAGCCCAGGCACCACCCCCCCCCCCGGGGGCAGGTGGGCTCAGAGGGCCTCAAATGGTCCTTTGAGTTCGGACTTGGCCAGAAAACTCCAGACCCAAAATCTCGCACGGTTTCATTCTTCTCCTTCACCCACTTGCCCACCCCTCCATCAACCCACAGATCCCCCAGCCCATCATCGGTCCCCCGCCTCCCCGCTCACCTCAAGCTGCAAACCAAGTCCTTGAACTTGGGCCTTTCGCTGGGGTCGTAGTTCCAGCAACGCGTCATGAGGGTGTAGAGGATGGGAGGGCAGAGATCGGGCTTGGGCAGGCGGTCGCCCCTCTCCAACACCCCGATCACGTCCTTGTTCTCCAGCCAGAAGAAGGGCTGCTTGCCGTAGCTCAGGATCTCCCACATGCACACAGCTGTGGGAGCAACATGAGGAACCTCAACTGATGCTAGAGCTGGGGGACCAGCCCCTCGCTTGGGGTTTTTGGGGACCTGGTGACAGTGCCACCCTTTGCTGCGTGGCACCAGGTCACTTGGCTGCTCGGCCTTTCTGGGCCCTGGGTGAAAAACGCAGAGGAAAGAGCTGCCTGCTCTCCCGAGGACGCTGCAAGGAGCCCAGCTCCTGGTTGCTGCTGGCCATAGGACTGGTAGGGACAGACAGAGGGACAGATCAGCGCCAGAAGCCACGGGGATGGGCTGATAGGTGGGGAGATGGCTATTGGCAGGGGGTAGAGTTTAACTCAGCCCCCTGACTGTCCTGAATTCACTGGAGGAGGAGGAGGAAGCACTTAATGATGGTTGAATTGCAAGAAGTTCTGCCCCGGGAGCCCTTTCCCCAAGGGCAAGGCTGGGATAACCCCCCCCAGCTCCGGAGCAGGATTTATCCCTGTGCATTAAGATGACGCCACGGGAGGTGGACAGCACGCGGGACCCCGCTCCGTCCCCGTCCCACCACGCACCGAACATCCAGACGTCGCTGGCCGTCGTGAAGCGGCGAAAGTTGATGGACTCGGGTGACATCCACTTGATGGGGAGACGGGTGATGGACGCTGGAGGGAGAGACAGACGGCGGCCGTGCTCACTGCAGGGGGGACGGAGCAGCCCCAGCGCAGGCAGGGCAGGGCAGCCAGGTCTCACCACGGTCTCTGCCCCAGCCCCTTCCCACCACCCCGTCCTGCTGTTGCAGCGAGCCCCACTGCGTGCTGGCTCTGCCGTCCAGAGAAATCCCTGCTCCAACCTCACAGGGTCGGAGTGAGCCCCAACCCCGTCACGCAGCTCTTACCTTTATAGTACTCCTCGTCCTCGATGTACCTGGAGAGCCCGAAGTCTCCCAGCTTCACGCACTCTGGGGAGGCCACCAGGACGTTCCTCACGGCAATATCCCTGCAAGGAGAGAGACCCTTGGCTGGGGAGAAGGGATGGAGAAGGGATGGAGAAGGGGAGCTCACACCCAGACAACCAGCTCACCCAGCTGCAAAAGGGGTCTGCAGCAAAGGATGCTGCCAGCCTCTGCCCGCTCCTGCTCCCCGCTTGCCTGGCCCCCACGGGCCCTGCCGTCCCCTGCCTCTCCTGGCATCCCACCCGCCTCCTCTTCCCTCCTGCCCTACCTGTGCACGCAGTTGATGGCCTCCAGGTAAGCCAGGGCTTTGCTGATCTGCAGCGCGTAGAGGATGAGCGTGGGCACGGCGAGGCAGTGCTTGTTCTGCTCCAGGTATTGCCCCAGCTGCAACGGGACGAGCGAGGGGGGCTCAGGGACGGAGCAGGGGCAGGAGGGGTGGCAGGGGGACGGGACGGGCTCCAGCAGTGGGACCCCGCTCACCTCTCCGTAGGGATAGAGCTCCATGATGATCCAGGTGGGCTCCTCTTCTGCGATGCCGATGAGCTTCACGATATGGGGGTGGTCCAGCTTCTTCATCAGCACTGGGGGGAGACCCTGTCAGACACCCTGCAATGGGGGCCCCCCCTCCAGGAGCCCAAACCCCTGTCCTGGGGTGCAGGGGCAGCTCTCTGCCGTGAAGCCAGAGACAGAGCAGGAGGAATTGCCAGGAATAGCCTAGTACATCCCCAAAGGGGCTGGGGCTCCTGGTTCCCAGATCCCCAGGGATCTCCATCCAGGTGGTGCCCGCCTGCTCTCACGCAAGGATTCAGCAGCTTTTCTTCTCCATCCCTCCCATAAACCAGGTATTTTGGAGGACAGACACATCACAGGGCACAGGACTCCTCCCTCCTCCTGCTCTGTCCCGCGTTGCAATGGCAATTTGTCCCCAAGCAGGGACCAGGAGATGCCAGGGCAGGGTTCCACCATCCTATCTCTAACACCCCACCATTGCAACACTGCAAACACTGCCGGGCCCCCCACATCTGCCCTCTGCCCACCTAAACGAGCCTGGGGTGGGGCTGAGCAGGCTCTGTCCCCCCCCCAAAGGGCAGCAGGACCCCCCCGGCGTACCCGCTTCGCTCAGGAACTTGTCCTTGTTCTCCGGGCTGCAGTCCTTCTTGCAGGTCTTCACAGCCACGTTGACCCGCTCCCCCTTCTGCAAGGAGAAGAAGAGGTGGGGGCTGCTTTGCCCCGCTCCGTGGAGGAGGCAGGCAGGGCAGGGAGAGGGCAGGACGCTCACCGGGGTGGTGTAGATCCCCTCATAGACCTCTCCGAAGAAGCCTTCTCCGAGGATCCTGCCCAACGTGACGTCCTCCCGGGAGATCCCGTAGTGCTGAGCTTCACGGACAGGGGGGCAGGGCAGAGGCGGCAGCGTCAGCGGGCGGGAAGCTGCCTGTACCCCTGCCCGCTCCGTGGGCAGAGCCCCCATGTTAAGCAGGAGATGTTGGTGATCCCTCTCCATCACCCCCTTTGGCGAGGACCCACAGGTCCTGCCCCATGGCACGTGGGGTGATCCCAGCTCCTTCAGCCCCATTGGGGAGCAAGGTGCAGGCAAAATCTGGTTCCCAGCTTTTCGGGGATAGGGTGGGAAATTGGGGTGGGCAGGAGGAGGTGGGAGGGCTTGGTTGGGGTGCTGGGAGATGGCCAAGAGGGCACCCAGGGGGGTGGCACCTACCTCCAGACCTCGGTCTTGAAGACTCATCAGGGATTTCGGCATAAATATCGGAGTCTAGGGCAAGAAGGAGGTTGCAGGCAGGGATTCAGGCAGCTCACCGGGCAGCGGGGTTTCTTGCAGCATCCCCATGGGGTCTGGCCCCCTCCCCTGGGACGCTCGGCTGCATCTCGACCCCCAGGCAAAGGGCTGGGGGTGTCCAGCTCCACCAAACCCCCAAATCTCCATGCACCGGTGTCCCGCAGCCCTGCCTGCATCCCCCGGCTTGGTGGGAAGGGAGGAGAAGAGCCAAAAAACTCACCCACGCTCACGCTGTCCGACAGCACGGACTGCCTCTCCTCCAGGTGCCTGGGGGAGGGAGGAGGTGGGGGTCAGGGAGCGGGGTGGGGAGGCGGGAGGGGGTCCCAGCCCCGCTGCGGGGCTGGATGCTACTCACGGGGCCGGGATCTGCGGCAGGCTGATCCTCTTCTCCTGCTCTGTGGAGAGGACAGCGGACAGTCATTTATCTCCCCGATGGGCCCCCACAGCGTCTCGACCACACGTGCAGTGAGTTTGGTGGGTCTCAGCTGGGGTCACACCAAAGCCACGGGTGATGCTGTGGCCACGGAGAGAGCAGAGAAGGGGGTCGGTGCCCCCCAGGGCGCTCACCTCTCCTGGGGAAGACGATGAGGGAGGTTTCCAAGTCCCCTTGCAGCCGGCAGTAGCCATCGATGAGGTCGGCCATGTTCTCCGCCTCGGCCAGGGAAGCTGTCTTGATAGCCAGGGACTGGGGGAGACGGCAGGGACGGCTGAGCCCAGAGCTGGGGCAGGGGGATGCTGGGATGGCGGCTCCCCCCCTTCTCTCCACCCTGGGGTAGCCCAGTGACCACCTCCCCGCTCTGCAGTGGATCCCAGTTTCTCCCAGCACCCAGGGAAGCCTGGAGGTGCCCTGCTTTGGGGCCAGTCTCCCCTCGGCCGGGGCTGGGGGCAGGAGCTCTCTCGGTGAAAATGGAGCCATCCACCAAGTCCTGCCTAACCCCCAGGGCACCGGGGGGTCCCTCCATCCCACCCACACCCCCCAGCACCCGGGGCATCCCCCCCAGTGCCTCCTCACCTGGGGGGTGCCGCTGAGCCCCAGCTGCAGCACGGCCCGGCCATCCTCCACGCTGGAGCACTTGATGGACTTGATGTGCTTGAATTCGGCCAAGCACGTGGGCTGGGGAGAGAGGCAGAGCCCCGGCGTCGACTTTCATCACCAATTTAAGAGCAGCCACCCCCCACTCCCCACCCAGCACCCAACACCTCCCCGTACCTTGGCCTCCTTGCTCGTCATCTGCCGGATGCCCTTGGGTCCGATGACCAGGTCCACCGTGATGTTCCACCCTTGCTGGGGGGGGGGGGCAGCAGAAGGAGGATGCAAATTTGGGGGGAGCGTGTACCCCCAGAGCCAAGTCCCTCCCCCCCCCCCGTCTCCACCTGCTGCAATGGGTGAAACGCCCTCGGGAAAAAAACCTCCCTTCCCAAAGGGATTTGGAGAGAGGATGGTTTGGAGAGGGGATGGGGGATGGTGCAAGGCCAGGAGCCCGGTGTGGGTGGTTTTGCTCCTCCTGAACCCCAAAGGGGTCCCCAGCGCTCCTGGTTTGCCGCCTTCTCACCCCAAAGGGGTTCAGCAAACTTCAGGCACTGGCTTGCGCCCACCGGGCTTGGACGCCTGGGGGTGGAAGGTCCCCAGAGCCCCCCGCTGCACCCCCAGCCCCTCTCAGCAATCAGCATCCTCCCAAAAGGCCCTGGGGCCTCCCCTCACTGCGGGGGGGCTGCAGGATCAGCAATCCCCTCCCCAGGGGATTTGGGGTTTGCGCCTCCCTGGGGGGACAGCGAGCGATTCCCAAGCCTTGGAAACTCCCCGCGGGGCCTCCCCTCAGCCCAGCATGGCCGAGCTCCTCTCCGAGCCCGCGGACCGCGGCAGGGAGCAGCCCGCAGCAGGGTGGCTTTGTCCCCGCAGCCACCTGCGAGCATCCCGGTCCGCGCTGCCCAAACGGTGCCAGGGGACGCTTCGGGTGGCAGCTCGGATGACTACGGTCCCATCTTTAGCAAGACTTTGCTGGGTTTAAGGCCATGGGAGATGCAGCCTCAAACACCAGCTCATGATGGAGGTTGTCCTCATCCTGCAGCGGCCCCCCTGCACGGTGCCTGGCACAGGGGGCACAGCCAATGCGCCTGGCCCCAAAGCACCCATCCCATCCCCATCCCATCCCATCTCATCCCATCCCCATCCCTTCCCATCCCATCCCATCCCATCCGGCGGACTCACGATGAGCTCGCAGCGGTAGGTCTCCTGGTCGATGTTGGCGAAGGTGGAGAGGGTGTGGAAGAACTTGAGGATGCACTCCTCCTCCCGCAGCAGCGCGTACTGCTGGAAGGTCTGCTGGATCATCTTCCGAAACTGCTTGGGCTGTGGGGGACAGTGGCCGCTAGCCACGCCGGCCACGTGCCAGGCACGCAGCGGGGATGTGGGGTGCAGAGGGTGTGAGCTGCACACAGACACATGCATGCACACGGACACGTGCACACACACAGACACGTGCACTCACCTGCAAATATGAATACGCTTCCGCACGTATGCACGTGCATCTACGTGCACACCCACGCATGTCCACATGTGTGTGCATGCCAGCATGCCTCCGCGTGTGTGTGCTCACTCATGTGTACTCGAGTGCGGGCAGCTGTGCATGCACACATGTGCAAACCAATGCGTGCACACGTGATGCACATGCGTGTGCACACAGATGCATCATCACATGTGAGCAGATGCTCTTGCATGCATACACATGCATACGTATGCACATGCATGCGATACACCTTCACGTGTGTGAGCAGACACGCCTATACATGCAAACCCACCCGTGCACACTGATATACACAGGAGCACACGTGGCACTGCATGTGAATGCACACACAGAGGCAGCTACACCTTCACGAATGTGCGCAAAGCTCCACGAGTGTGTGCAGATGCGCGCACGTGCATGTGTGTGCAAAGCCACACGTGCATGCTGATGCGCACGCTTGGCCCCACATGTGCATGTGTACACACGCACGGGTGCGTGCATGCAGACACATCTTCATGTGTGTGAGCACAACCGCACCCGTGCACAAGCGCGGGCCGATGTGCGCACGCGTGCAAATCTACGTGTGCGCTTCGGTGCGCGCACGCGAGCACCCCCAGCCACGGCTGCGCATGCTCACGCACCTTGCGCCCGCACACCCAGCCCTGCCTGCCCGCACCCACTCACCTTCAGGTTCTCCTGCATCTGGCTGGGGAAGAAGAGGTCCAGACCCACCTCCTTCCTGCAGAACAGAGACCCCCGTGCACGTTAACACCCCGCGGGGAGGCTCCCCGGGGAGCTGCAGACGGGCGGAGGTGGGGAGGAGGCACCCAAGTGGGTGCTGAGGGGCAAGGGGGTGCTCCTGGGGGAGAAGGTGCCCACCCAGCGCAGGGTGAAAGGTTCCCATCTCCCCCCGCTCCTTGCACCCTCCCCATCAGCGGGGTTGATGGCTGCGGGAGGAGGATGAGGAGCTATGGGAGGATGAGGAGCTGCGGGAGGAGGACGAGGAGCTGCGGGAGGATGAGGAAGGCCATCTGCAGATCCCCAGCCCCTCGGGCCTGGCTGGACGGGGTGGGGGGTTTAGGGTAAGGGGTTTTCTGCCCAGCGGGACGGGCTGTGCCTACTCACTCCAGGAACTCGAAGTTGGACTTCTTGTCCAGCGCGTTGTGAGGCATGTCCTTATAAAACCTCCTGCAGGAAGGGAGGGACATCAGACAGCCGCCCTGTGCTCGCGTCCCCCCGCCGCGTCCCCCCCCCACGGCACAGAAGGAGCTGGAAACTCCCTTCCCTACTGGAAAACCCTCCCTGGCCCCGGCCCCGCTCCCCCGTCCTCCCCAGCCCTCCCGCTGCGGCAGACGGGCCAGGACAGGCGGAGGCACGTACCTGAGCTCCAGGCAGCCCAGCTGCAGGGCCATGCCTTCGCTCACCTTGCTGGCGTAATTCTGCATGTACTCGCTCCGGAGCTGCCGAGGAGACGCGGGGGTCAGGAGGCAGAGGGGATGCTCGCAGGGCATGCTCGCGAGGCATGCTTGCAGGCGATGCTTACAGTGTGTTTGCAGGGGATGCTGGCAGAGGATGCAGGCAAGGGATGCTGGCTGGGGATGCTCGCAGGGGATGCAGGCAAGGGATGCTCACAGGGGGTGCAGGCAAGGGATGCTCACAGGGGGTGCAGGCAAGGGATGCTCACAGGGTCCACACCCTCCCACATCCCGCACTGGGACGCAGCAGGGGCAGGAGCGCGGTGAAGGGGCTGGGACTGGCCGTCCCCGATGGAGATGCACAGGTCCAGCAGCAGGATGGGACCCGTCAGCAGCCCAGGGGGAAGGTAAATGGGCTACAAGGACTTGGGGCTCTTGGGAATCGCCATTTCTGGGCTGGGGCGGAGGAAGCACCCTCCTGGAGCTGGGGAGTGGGTCAGGGTAGGTGGAGAGCAGACCTGGCTGGGGCTAGGAGACCCCCGGGGCCACCTCTGACCTGCTGGTAGAAGTAGAGCAAGGTGGTCCTGTCCTCTTTGAAACACTCCACGAAATCCTCTGGCAGATAGCGGATTTGGAGATCGTACCTGCCAACAGGAGAGCCCCTAATGAGGACCACGCCGGAGGAGCTTTCCCTCTAACGGGGCTCGGTGGTTCCCGTGCCCCTGCCCCGGGTGGGTTTGGGGACGTGGAGAGGGACACCACCACCATGAGGTCCTACCTCCATTCGGCTTCCAGGTGCAGGCACTCGTATTTCTCCTGCACTTCGCCCACCGTCAGATCGGGGTGCAGCCAGTGGATCTCATCCGACTTCACGTGCTTCAGGCGGAGCCCGTAGCACTCGGCCAGCTTGATGTCGGGCCCGATGCGGCCGCTCACCAGGATGGACCTGATCACCTCCTGGGGTGGAAAGGAGCAGGGCTGTGACCTGAGCATCCCCAGCCAGGCTCCAGATGAGCCTTAGGTAGCAGGAAAATGAGGAGGAAACAGCACGACCGCAACACAAATGTCTCTGGAGCAAAAACACAGCTCCGGGAACAGCCACCAGCCCCAGCGGTCTCCATGTGAAGCCTCCAAAGATGCCTCCCGCTTGCTCTGCAACAACCCACAGCCTGAACATGTCTCATCCAACCTCCCAGAGGTGTTTTGGTCGGGGATAAAAGCCCAGCTGGGTCATTTCCACCCTTCCTTATGCCTCAGCTGAGCTACACCCCACGCCCAGCATCGGCTGCAAGCAGGTGGCAAAGCAGACATCGTTGCTGCTGATCAGCTTGCAGGGAGTCCCCAGGACCCTGCCAGGCCTCTGCTCTCACTCTGGTAGCCGAAAAGCCAACTAAAAATTGATGGTTATTAGCAAAACCAGTGGCCAAGCTGTCCCCGAGGAGTGACCGTCTCCGGCTTGCTCTGCTCCTGGTCCTGCTGGCTGCGCTCCCACCCCTGCGTTGGGGACAGCTGGGCTGTGGCCATTTCCCTTCCCCAGGCATCTCCTTCCCAGCCTGGGAAGGCTTCTCCTTCCCTCCCCATCTCCTTCTCCTGCTCCGACCGCTCCTCTGAAACCTTCTGCTATGCCCACGACCTCCTCCTGGAGATGGAAGGAGGGGGACAGCCCTGTCCCCCTCCATGTCCCACCAGTTGAGGAACAACCCCCAGCTCAGCTGTACTTTGGTCACCTCCCTGCGGCTTCATTCCCAAGGATTTGCCCCAGGAGAAGGCACAGCATCACCCATTGCACCCAGGGCACGTCTCTCCCATGGTGGACACCAACCCTGCAGCACCCAAGCGCAGAGCCGGCGGGTCCCCAGCACCCACACATCTTCCCCCAGCTGGGAAGCCACAAGACTCCAGGTAGGAAGGGTGAGGAGCGCGTTTCCAGCCCAAAGCCACCATGTCCATGGTGGAAAGGCACCAGTGCCACCTTCACTGTCCTCCCAGCCCCACGTCCCCACAAGCAAAGGGCAGAAGTCGGGTGCAGAAGTGGGAGGAAGGACGTGGGTGCCAGCGTGCAGTACGGACAGGAGAAGAAGCGGTGCCGCTGGCCTCGGAGCTGGGCGCACCCCCGGGGTGTCTCGGGGCGATGGCAGAGTCACCCGAGCAGGCAGCGACACCGCAACGTGGCCATGGGGAAACGCCGAGGGCCTGGGGCTGTGAAGGTCACTGTCCCCCTCACCACCGGGGACCCGTGTCCGTGCAGGGCAGCGGGGATGGAGGAAAGGTGGGGACCCAGCTCCGGCCGGTCCCCAGCCTCCTCCCGGCAGCGCGGGCTGAGCCCCGGCCCCGCAGGGCACCGTCGTGTCCCAAACCCCCTTGTCCCCTGGCCTCCTCCCATCGCTCCCTGCGCCGCTGTGCCCGAGGATGTCTTCTCCCGGGCGAGAAGAACCGTGGCCTGGAAACTCCTCTTTGCTGCCCACGAAGGAGACCAGCAGTGACCTGCCAGGGCCGATCCTCGCTGCAAGGCCCTCGCCCTTTGCAAGCTCCCCTCGGCCACCAGAGATGGACAAATTTTCTCTCTGTTCTCCAGGTTTTGGTGCTTCTCAGCCACAGGGCTTCGGGGGGCTACCATGCCATGGGAAAGGGTGTCTGGACAAAACACCCCCCCTCCCCTGCCCTCTCCACCCCCCTGCCCACCTACCCGGATCTCCGTCGTCACGGGGCACTTCACCAGCTTGAAGTTCTTGCCCATATTGAAGCTGTTGCTGTAGAAGCAGACCTTGAGGATGCGCATCTCCTCCTTGTCCATCTCCAACGTCCCCATGCCCAGGGTGGCCTCCAGCGTCCCGGCCAGGCTACGGGAGGAGCTGCTCCGCGGGCGGCCCAGCGCCTCGGGGATGGCCGACATCCTCACCACGCCCGGGGTGCTAGGAGCTGAGCATCCCTTCCCTGCGGGAGAGACAGCGCGCTGGGGACACTGGGGACACTGGGGAGGGGGGGGCACCCCGCGGGGTGGGGGGAGAGGGTCAGGGAGATGGGGATGGGAGAGGCAGGGGTGGGATGGGGACAGCGGGGACACCCCGGGGTGGGGGGGAAGGGAAGGAGATGGAGGTGGATGGCAACAGCGTCCTTGTCACCTCCAGAGCCATGCCTCTGTGTCCCCAGCACCTCCGGAGCAACACCTCCATGTCCCCATGTCCCACAGAGCAATTTCTGTGTCCCCGTCACCTCCAGAGCAACACCTCCGTGTCCTTGTCACCTCCAGTGCAGCACCTCTGTGTCCCCATGACCTCCAGAGCAATACCTCTGTGTCCCCATCACCTCCAGAGCACCACCTCCGTGTCCTTGTCACCTCCAGAGCAACACCTCTGTGTCCCCGTCACCTCCACAGCAATTTCTCTGTGTCCCCAGCACCTCCATAGCAATAGCTGTGTGTCCCCATGTCCCTCCAGAGCAACACCTCCATGTCCCCATGTCCCTCCAGAGCAACACCTCTGTGTCCCCGTCATCTCCAGAGCAACACCTCTGTGTCCTTGTCACCTCCAGAGCAACACCTCCATGTCCCCGTCACCTCCAGAGCAACACCTCTGTGTCCCCGTCACCTCCACAGCAATTTCTCTGTGTCCCCAGCACCTCCATAACAATAGCTGTGTGTCCCCATGTCCCTCCAGAGCAACACCTCCATGTCCCCATCTCCCTCCAGAGCAACACCTCTGTGTCCCTGTCACCTCCAGAGCAACACCTCTGTGTCCTTGTCACCTCCAGAGCAACACCTCCATGTCCTTGTCACCTCCAGAGCAACACCTCTGCATCCTTGTCACCTCCAGAGCAACACCTCTGTGTCCCCATCACCTCCAGAGCAACACCTCCGTGTCCTTGTCACCTCCAGAGCAACACCTCCATGTCCCCGTCACCTCCAGAGCAACACCTCTGTGTCCCCATCACCTCCAGAGCAACACCTCCATGTCCTTGTCACCTCCAGAGCAACACCTCCATGTCCCCATCACCTCCAGAGCAACACCTCTGTGTCCCCATCACCTCCAGAGCAACACCTCCGTGTCCCTGTCACCTCCAGCGCAACACCTCCGCGTCCCCAGCACTCACCACTCTCTCCCCCCACGAACGCCGGGTGAGGGCTTTGGGCTGCAGCTTCCCAGCGCAGGTACCTGCAGCTGCAGCTGCGGTTCCACAACGTGACCTCCCCACCGAGCTGAATTTAGCAGACAGCTTTGTGAAAAAGCAATAAAAAGCAAAATGGGGCGAGCAAGCCGGCTTCCTTCTCACCCAGAAGGGCGATACTGATTTATATCGATTTGCTCTTTTATTTTTAGAGGAGATAAAACCCAGAAGCCTGCTCAAAAAAATGTCATTTGAGCCAGAAGGGAAGTGGCTCGAGTTTTCCCTTTGCCGAGAAAAGCAGTTTAAGGGGGTATGTGGGTCTTGGATGATCTGAATGGATCCAAAATTTTCCTTTTCACGTGGCTTTTGGGTTGCAAGCTGGCACAGAAGAGGGTTTGCTCTGGGTTGCTTTCTCCACCTCTCTGGATATGCAACCAGGCTGAGGCCAGGCAAACTCAGCTCACATAACCCCCTAAGAGCAAAGCTGTTTGCCTCGGCCCGGTCACCGGCTTCCCAGGGAAGCACGGAGCTTTGCACGGAGCCTGAGCGAGCAAAAAACCAGCCAGCACAGCCCGATGCACGGGACAAATTCAGGTTTGCAAAGAGCTGCTCCAAACCGCCATTTTTTTTGGCGTGAAATTAAAAAAAAAAAAAAAAAAAATGTGGAAGTTCACCCATTAGGTTGCTTCTGCATTGGAGCTCGGGCCTGGAGTTACTGATTAAACAGCCGAGAAGCTGCTTGCCAACCGGAGCGGTGCAGGGGCTGCACCTTGGAAAGGTCCCGGCGCGGCCCCGGGGGCCCTGGCAGGGCTGGAGGGGCTGGGGTGCCCCGCGGGCGGCCCCGGCTCTGCCCTGCGAAGGCAGGGTGAGGAGCAGACCTGGAAGGTGCTGCAGGGAGGGGAAGGGGTGGGTAGGACCCCCTATGTCCCATCCGTCCCCATGGGGCTGAGGGTGCTGCCCGCCCCACGGGCTCGTGCAGCCGCCACAGCCTCTAATCCGGCAGCGAGCGGGATGGGAACATCCCTCACCTCGCCCAGGGTGATGCACCCGCGGCCGGCGGCCGGCGGCCTTGGCGCTGGAGCGGATGGCGAGCGCTCGCCCAGAGCCCCGG
The DNA here is from genome assembly GCF_965183815.1 of Platalea leucorodia. Lineage (NCBI taxonomy): Eukaryota > Metazoa > Chordata > Aves > Pelecaniformes > Threskiornithidae > Platalea > Platalea leucorodia. Next base: position 126,852,241 of record NC_138825.1, on the reverse strand, counting down.
CGGCACCGACCTGGGGTGGGGACAGCGAGGACAGGCCGCTGCCACCCTCGCAGGGCTCCGGGGAGGCTCTGCCCAAACTGCGGCCATCCCCCCATCACCGGCCTCTGCAAAACCAAACGCCGACGGGGGAGACGGCAAGGAAAACATGCAGCAAGGAGCTGCCGGCAGCAACCCTTCCCGAGGCCGGCTGCCGAGGTTTTCTCTCCCCGTTCCTCCATTTCGCCTTCCTCGCTGGGATTTGCACCATCATTTGCACAGCGCTTCGAGGCGGCTTCGCTGTAATTACAGCCCCGCGGAGCTCGCACGCTAGCGGGACGCCGTGTGCTGCCTCCCGCGAGCTTCGTCTTTTTAAAGCAACTCTCCTGAGTCACTGGCCTAAAAATACGCGCGGCGTAGCCTGGCACTTTCAGGTCCGTACAAAGGGTTTTGCTGGCAGCGGTGCAATGTGTGGATGGGCCAGACTTTGTTTTCCAGGTTTCTCCAAGGGAAGAGGGAAAGGGGCTTCGCATCCCCGTGGCTGCGACGGAGCGGTGCTACGACGGCGACGGGCTGCTGGGCTGCAAACCTTGGACCGGAGCAAGGCAGCAGCGCTGAGCTGGGCACCCTCGCCTCCGGCACGGGCCGGCAGCGAGCCCAGCCAGGCTGACGGGCACCGTGCACGTGAGCATTTGCACATCGGGTTTTAGGGTTTTTTTTTTCTTTCCCTCGCAGCAATGTCTTGGGCTGCAGACGGAGGATCTTGCAGCAACCCACATCCTTTGCAGATCACCCCTGTGGCCGGCTCTCTTGCAGGTAATGCTCCTTTTAGCCAAGTCCCCTTCTCATGTGGACTGCAAGGGCTGACCAAAGCGGAGACAACCGAGGCGTCCCTCCTTGCCCTGTCCCGTCTCCAGCCATGCCAGGGAAGCCGAGGCCATCCCTGCAAGCAACATCAGGGACGCTACAGGGCCGAGCACCACCAGGCCACAGACCGCATCCAGGCTGCAGCTGCCCAGCACCACGCTGTGCTGGATGGATGAGTGTTTCCTGCTCAGCCGGGCTCAAAGAGCAACGGGGTGAAGCAAAACCAGCAACCCCCCGTCCCAGCTCAGGCGCAGAAATGCTCCGCTTCGGGCTTTGCTACAGCTCTGGCCGCTCCGCAGAAGAGGCCGGTACTCAAAGAGCTTCTCCTCCCAGAAATACCCACAATAAAGATCTCTGCTAAATAGCTAAAAAGCAAATCCTGTGGCCTCCGCTTTCAGGGGGGTGTTGGGGTGGGGACGATGGCCCAAGCCAGCCCCTGGGGACAGGGAGCCCAGCTCTCCCTTGAGAGGGGCGATTGCTGAGCACGCGCGCCAGGAATGCTTCACTTTGGCTCTTCTTTTTCCCCACTTTCTCTTCGTTTTCTATTTTCTTCCTCCAGTCCCATTCCCACGACACGTCCCCTCATGCTCTTGATGAGCCCACGGGGCCAGGACCGGGGCTGGATGTGTCCCCTCTGTGTCCCTACCCTAAGGAGCGATGCTGAGAGCATCCCGCCGAGAGCATCCCGCTGGCCCCGAGCAGCACCTCCAGCCGTCGCGGCCGGGGATGGACAGGCCTGGAGGCCGCCAGCGTGAACAAGGACACATCCCGCATTTCCCGGTCCCCTCAAGCCCGGCACGGACACGAGGGACGGCTCCGTCCCTCCAGCCAAGCACCCCGCAGCCTCCCAGCCCCTCCGTGCCCCGGGCTCACGCTCTGCCCTTGCACGTCCCTGCCTTGCCTGCGCCCAGGATGCCCGTCCAAAATAAATCTGGCAAGGGCAGCGAAGGCAGTGCCTGCACCCTGCCTGCACCCTGCCTGCACCCTGCCGGGGCGCGCATCCCAGGGCATCCCCAGGGCCATTTGGCTGGAGGATGGAGAAGGGGCCCTGACCACGGCCAGAGCCCCCCGTACCTCCGCTCCCTGCCCGCTCAGCTCCCCTCCGCCGTGGGGATGTGTCCCTCGGGAGCCCGGCTCTGTCCCCAGCGGGGACAGCCACGCCAGGCGCGTGACGCAGCCCCAGCCTGGCACAAAACGAAACCGAGAGCTTGCACCGCTGCCACCGTCACCAACATCCCCTTGCTGCAGCCGTCGCGTCCCCCCCGTCAGCCCCCGTTGCCTTCCCCTGTGGGTGACACCCCGAAAGGTCCCCGCGGCGGCTCCGAGCCACCGTCCCACACCCCGGCACAGCCCCGCACCGGGAAGTTTTACCGGTCGCTCCGACGCCCTCGGAAAAGTTTGGTGCCCGGGGTGCCGCTTCCCCCAGCCCTGCCCCAAACCCCGGGCACACGCTGAAACCCCATCCAGCCCCTTCTCCGACTCGGCGTGATGAGTTTGCACGTGCTCAGCCCTTCGCCCACCTCCTTGGGGCGAGGGTCTCGGTCCCACCGTCGCACCCCTCTGGGGGCACCCAGGCACCCAGGGAAGGAGGGAGAGGAGGCAAGCGGCACTTACGGAGAGGCGGCCGTCCCCTCCGTCCCCACGCCGAGCCAGCGCTGACAGAGCCGGTGCTTCCTGCTGTGGCTGACAAGGGTGCGCAGAGGCATTTGCATAGCACCCAGGCAGGGCCCACGCGCAGGCACGCTCACGCACGGGCCGCGAGAGGCTGCTCGAGCCCGTCAGACAGATGGGGAAACTGAGGCACGGCTCACCCAGCCAGGGGGACCGGTTTGGGTGGTCCCAGCGCGGGGCGGCGGATGCAGGCAGCAGGCAGAGCAGGCAGCTCGCATCCCCCTCCTCTGCAAACCCCAAAGCCCAGGTTCTGCTGAGCGATGCCACGACCCCGAAGCGCCTGTGCTGGGGGGAATCCGACCCGAGGACCCTGCAAGAAGCAGGGGACGGGGACAACGGTGACCTGTGACTTACCCCGGTCACCCAGGAGGGTCTCCGGTTGCCAGACCAGCCCGTGGGCTCCATCACCCCTCACGCCAGGACCCAGCGCATCCCTCCCCGAACCATCCTGCCCCTTCTCTCAGCGACCGCCACGTTGGATCCCGGCTCCATCCAAGGAAAACGCAGCCCTGGGAGCAACCCCGTCCCTGTGGTCCCCTCCCAGTGCAGGGACCCCAGCCCAGCCTGAGTCACCCCCGGGAGCAGCATTCCTCAATGGCAGGGGACAGCGCAGGCAGGGCCCCAGCAGGCAGGGCTGCCTGCTCTGCCCCAGGCCCTTCCCTATCTATGCAGGTATTTAAATGACTCATTACTTCATTGCTGGGGGAACAGACAGGCTCTCACCCTCTTTGGCACCTACAGCATCACGCTCCAGCCCTGCTTCAGCACCGAAACCAGTGAGTTTCCACCATATAACTGGGAGCAGGGATGGGCGCTCTCCAAGCCGTCACTCGCAGCACTCCGACCGCCCTGCCGCCCTCCCAGCCTTACCTCTCGCTCCCCATACCTACCCCACAGCTGCCTTGCCCAGCTCCCATCCGTCACTTCGGCCCCGTCCCCAGCGGGCACGGGGAGCAGGTTTTTGCCTCCCCACCACAGATCCTCGATAGGTATCAAGGGCTGGCAACACACAAACGTGCCTCAGGCTGCTGCCGGGACCTCCGTGGCGGCCAGGAGCCGAGCTCCAGCCAGATCCCAGCTCTGCCGTGGGGTGTAACGCCGGCTGTCCTGCCTCCTCGCACATCCCATCCCTGGCCTCCATCCCCTCTCCCCCCGGTCCTGCCCACCCGGGGCATCTCTCCCCTTTCCCACCAGCGAGGGTTCATCCCTGCAGGATTTCGCGCCGGTTGGACCCGGCACATCCCCGGCGCAGGGGCGACGCTGCCGGTTTGGCATGCGACGGCCCTTCGAGGTGGGATGCGAGGTGGGATGGCAGCGGGGAGCGTGGTCCAGCGGTGGGAGCTGGCTGGGGGACACCGGGACGGCCCCGCTGCCCCTGTCCCCCCCCGGGCAGGCAGCGCTGGGGCAGGCTGGGGACCGAGGGCTCCTCACGTGATGTCCCCGCAGAGGAAGCCTGCGTTTCGCAAAGCAAAGGAAATGACACAGGCTCCGGTTGGCGAGGACAAGCCACCCGGGAGGGGGGTTGGAGCAGGTACAGAGGCTCTGTCCCCTCTGCTAAGGGACCCCAAAATACCCCCCCCCCCACTGACACCCCCCAGCACCTCCCCACAACAAGCAGCCCCCAGACCCCCACGGGTCCCATCGCATTTCAGCCCATCTGACACCCTTCTTGCTACAACGGCAGCCCAGGACCCCTCGTCCTGTCTCCTGCGGAGGGGGTGTCCCTCCCCTAGGCAGGCACCCCGCTTTGTCAGACTGGGAAAACACCGATGTGGCTGGTTTTGGGTGCAGGGCTGGGCATGGACCCGCATCCCATCTCCCCCTGCATCCCATTGCCCCCCACATCCCATCGCCCCCCGCATCCCATCTCCCATCCCGACGCTGCGACTGCGACCTGCACCCAAACAGCCGGTGTGAGACGGCCGCTACCGGCACCGCGCTGCCGGGGAATTAGAAATAACACTCGGAGAGCTGCCGTCAAAGCCCACACACGGCAGCTCAGCTGGAGGGGGTGACTCAGGCACGGGGGAAAGATCTCCGTGTTCCCGGCGCAGAGCAGCGCTGTTTATCTGGAGCTGGGGATGGGACGAGGCAGGACCATCTGGGGAGGAACGGCTCCCCGGGAGATGGGGACGGCGGCTGCTCGGGGAGGAGAGGACAGGCTGCTGGTCCCCGAGGTGCCGGGATGCCGGCGCGAGGCTCCCCATGAGGATGCACCAGGGTGAGGGGCTCAGGGACCCCCAGCCCCGCTTTTTTTTGGCCACGGTCCATGCGGTGCCTGGTCCTGAAGACAAAATGTCCCCGCTGTGCCCCTGCTAACTGCTCCTGGCCACCTCCTCCCCGGGCAGGGGGGCTCTGCAGCCGCCCCCCAAGCATTTCATGGGCCCCGTGGCTGCAGGGGGGCCACAGCATCCTCCCCCCAGAGCAGCCTGCCCGGGTTTCAGATGCAAGGTTTGCTACAAGGGTCCCTTCTGGTCTCCACCCTGATGGAGATCTTCCTGCCGGAGCTGCCTGAGCATCGCCCCTTGGCCACGCCAGAGCCATCGGCTTCTCCGCGCTGCTCCCAGCAGGAGCGATCCTACGGCCGCAGGGTGAAAAGACGCCTCCCCGAGCAGCCCCAGGCTTTGCAGAAAGAGGGGTTCACCCCAAATCCCTCCTCTTTTACGCCAGGAGAGGAACAACTCACACCTGAGCCAGCAAAGCTGCATTTTTACACTCCCCTGCCTGCAGCTGCCAGACACAAAAAGGATCGCGGGCAGGCTCTGAGGTCTGGTTTCCAGCCCATCCTACCAAGGGTCTGAGGTCCCAGCGCCCCGCAGACGTGCTACAATCCCATATCACAGGGGTCGTCCTGGGGCTCCCGCTCATTTTTACAATTAATAACGGGATTAGCGCTTGGTCTGTGTTTTTTTCTTCTACCTTCGCAACCAAAAATGGGTTCAACGCTGCTCCAGCCAAGAACGATGCGCCTGTGGCGTAAGGAAAAGGGTCAAACGTGCCAATAGCCTGGAAGAGCTCCCCAAATCAGGCCGGGGGGCTCCGAAAGCCCTTGGGGGCAGCGGCAGGGGGGACGCGGGAGGTGCTTCTCCCTCCGGGATGATGCAGGAGGCCGGGGCTGAGGCAGCATCCCCAGGCCCAGGGGCTGGAAGGGCTCAACCCTCCCCACCAACCCAAGCTCACACAACGCCGTGAAGCTAAAAATAACCCTTGAGCAGCACTAAAGCCTCCCCTCGAGAAGGGGAAACAGCTTCCCAGGAAGAGGGTGGGCGTATTTCCCGGTAACCTTTCTGCCGGAGAAGGAAGCGGAGCGGGTGAGGGCTTGCAGCATCGTTTTTTGGCACGGCGGGAAATGTGCCGGCGGGTCCTGGTCGCTAAGCATCCCGGTCGCCAGGCAACCCGAGGGAATCACGGGAGATGCTGGTCCTGCTTCCTTTTGGGAAGGGGGAGGGAATGGAAAAATAGAGGTTTTTGGGGTAGAAACCTGCCTTGTGCACGAGGCTGGGAGGGAGCTGGCACCGGGCAGCGGCCGTGGATGCGGCTGGCACCGAGGCGCCCGGCGGGGCTCCTACCGCAGGCACAGCCCCGTACCAAAACCATCCAGCCCCCAGCACCCTGCCTGCTTACGCTAATGCCACTTATTATATTCATCTCAGCTTTATGAAGAAAACTCTTCCCCTCCAAACCTCCTGGCTAGGTTGTGGCTTTTTTGGCAGAAATGTCCCAGGAGGGTGCCAAGCTGCGGCTCCTCCGGTGCCCACCCGAGCCCTTCCCCTCCACCAACTGGGAATTTCAAGCTCCAGCCGCTTCTCCGCAGCCTGGAAAAGCCCTCGGCCGCGGTCGCACCGTGCGGCGACGACTTCCCCGGGGCAATAAACACCAAGCACCAGCTCGGAAGTCACCCCCGAGCCCTGCTTCCCAACTCATTTCCCATTTCAAACTGCCAGGTTCCACCACCGAGCCCTCTCAATACGCTCGGGAGGTTCCTTAGCAGGTCCCACACCCCCCAGTATGTTATCTATACCGGTCTCGACGGTTGCAGCGCGGCTTTAGAGCCGCCCCTCCGCGTCGGGCCGCGTTAGAGCTGCCCAGTCCCAGCGCACTCGGGCTGGGTTCGCCAAATGTGGGAAGTTGGCGTTTCCCAGGGGAATTCAGCTGAGTTTGGGGGAACTGAATTGCCGCCATTTAATTATTTTATTTTCTCGCTCGTCAATCGTTTCTAGCGCGCGCGCTATCACGCTGCTGCACGGGTTTACGCAAGACCCGCTCGCTGCCAAACTGGAAGTTTTTTATGCTCTGCAAAGTTTTCAGCCTTGTTCTCGGGAAGAGAAACATTTTAAATATCACTTTAAAAAACCAAAACAAGCTCAATGAGCCCCCCGAGGTGCCTTCGACTCTCCGTCCGCTGCAAACGAACGAGCTCAGGCCAAAACACGACGTTTTATTCCCCTCAAACTCCCCCAAACTGGCTGATTTCTCAACTTTTTTCAAGGCGAGGTGCCTAATTTTTGACCTCGAGGTTTTCGGTGGATTTGGGGCCAGGAGCGCGGGTCCCAGCAGGGGAAAAGGCAGCGCCGGGTCTCTGCGCAGGCCAGGGCAGCGATGCTCTCGCTGCGGCGCAGAGCCGCCGGAGCATCCCGCGCCGCCTTGGCGAGGGGAAGGGTTTGGGGATGGGGGGGGGATTTCCCAGCTGAAATCCCTCAGTGTTTCAGCCTTTGGAGATAAAACCAGGCAGCAAAATGCCCCGGTTTCTGCCAGGTGGAAATTCCCCGGTTGCTGGAAGCGGCCCCAGCAGGGCCCCATGGGGACAGGCCAGATCCTGGCAACACAGGCAGGTATTTTGCCTCTGGCTGTAGTGGCGGAGGGAGGTGAAGGCAACCCTCCTCCTCCTCGTCCTGCTCCGCTGCCGTATGCCCTGCTGGGGGTCAGAGCAGGGAGGGGGGCCCCAATCAGCCCCCCCAGCCTGGCACCCAGCCTGGCACCCAGCTCCCGCGCAGCAACAGCAACAGGCGGCTGGAACAGGGAAGGCAAAGCCTCCGGCTGCGGGGCAGGCAGAGCCCTGGAAAGGGAGAGAGGATTTCCTTCGTGTGGGCCTGCACGGGGCGTAGCTGGGCAGGGGGAGCGGCGTGTGCGGCGCGGTGGGGTGTGCGGCGTGGCGGGGTGTGCGGCATGGCTGGGCGTGCAGCATGGCAGGGTGTGCAGTATGGCACAGTGTGCTGCGTGGTTGGGTGTGCAGCATGGCCGGGTGTGCGGCGTGGCAGGGTGTGCGGCGTGGCGGGGTGTGCGGCATGGCAAGGTGTGCAATGTCTGGTTGTGCGGCGTGGCCAGGTGTGCGGCGTGGCAGGGTGTGCGGCGTGGCAGGGTGTGCTGCATGGCAAGGTGTGCAATGTCTGGTTGTGCGGCGTGGCCGGGTGTGCGGCGTGGCAGGGTGTGCGGCGTGGCAGGGTGTGATGCATGGCAAGGTGTGCAACGTCTGGTTGTGCGGCGTGGCCGGGTGTGCGGCGTGGCAGGGTGTGCGGCGTGGCAGGGTGTGCTGCATGGCAAGGTGTGCAACGTCTGGTTGTGCGGCGTGGCAGGGTGTGCACCGTGGCAGGGTGTGCAGGATGGCACGGTGTGCTGCATAGCTGGGTGTGCAGCGCGGTATGTTGGGCTGTATGGCACGGTGTGCAGTGCGGCAAGGTGTGCAGCATGGCCCAGCGCACAGTGTGGCAGGTTGTGCAGTGTAGCACAGTGTGCAACGTGGCTGGTTGTGCAGCGCGGCAGGGTGTGCCGCATGGCAAGGTGTGCAATGTAGCACAGTGTGCAGCATGGCATGGTGCGCAGCGTGGCAGGGTGCGCAGCGTAGCACAGCGTGCGGCGCAGCAGGGTGTGCACCGTGGTGGGTGTGCACCGTGGCAGGTATGCAGCGTGGCACGGTGTGCAGCATGGCACGGTGTGCAGCGTGGCACGGTGTGTGCAGCATGGCAGGGTGTGCAGTGTGGAAGGATGTGCAGCATGGCAGGGTGTGCAGTGGGGAAGGATGTGCAGTGTGGCAGGGTGTGCAGCGTGGCAGGGTGTGCAGCACGGCACGGTGTGTGACATGGCAGGGTGTGCAGCGTGGCAGGGTGTGCAACATGGCAGGGTGCACAGCATGGCAAGGTGTGCAGCGTGGCAGGGTGTGCAGCACGGCACGGTGTGTGACATGGCAGGGTGTGCAGCGTGGCAGGGTGCGCAGCATGGCACGGTGTGCAGCGTGGCAGGGTGTGCAGCGTGGCAAGGTGTGCAGCGTGGCACGGTGTGTGCAGCATGGCAGGGTGTGCAGTGTGGAAGGATGTGCAGCATGGCAGGGTGCACAGCATGGCAAGGTGTGCAGCGTGGCAGGGTGCGCAGCATGGCAAGGTGTGCAGCGTGGCAGGGTGTGCAGCATGGCCAGGCGTGCAGCAGCTTGCACAAAGCTCGGAGGCAGAGCACCCCAAGCAAGACTTGCTGGAGCCAGCTTAGGGCACAGGAGCGAGGTCAGGTTGCCCGGGGCAAGCTCCTGCCCGTGGCAGCACTCCTGCCGAGATGGAAGTCTATCGAACCTGCACCAGTAATTGCGCTGGGCTGAGGAGCCAAGCGGGGCAGGTACTGGGAGCTCTCCTGCATCAATTCACAGGGCCGAGATGCTGAAACCCTCGGTGGAAATCACCTCCCCGCGGCAGGGCAGCACCGCGCAACTTTTCAGCCTACGGCGCAAAGTGGACGCTTTTAGGCCACTGTTTTCAAGCTCTCGCCGGGTGCAAAGGCTCACACCCTAAAAACCTCCGGGATTTTTTTTTTTCCCAAGGGGAGCCCTGCTCCTGCCTTCCAGCGGCTCTTGCGCAGAGAAGCCGTGGCCCCCGGGGCGCGCGGAGCAGCCGTTCCCAGCGCCGCTGCAGCACTTCCTTCCCTCCCCGGCGCTTTCTGCACAGTGGGGCCATCCCAGTTCAGCCCAACGCACCAGCTAACCTGCCTTACTGGTAGTTACAGCCAGGGAGAAGCCTCCCCGTGGGACGTGGCTGCTGGGTTTTTCCCTGCGGGAACCGCAGTTCTGCTAAAACTATTTTTTTTAGCCATTTTTTAACACAAAACACAGCAAACAGCCCCAAAACAAAAAGCCCAACTGAGTCCTGCGAGGTTTCCCCAGGGGCTGACGGGAGCCGGGTCTCCAACACGTCGTGTTCCTGTTCCCTCTTTGAAGCCACTTCCCCAAACAGGGCTGGGTGGCCTCGCTGCGATGCCACCGCAGCCACCGGCACTGTCCCTCCTTGCCCAACAGGAGCTGCGGCCCGGCCAGCCCCATCCCGGGGGAAAACACAGCCGAGCCAGAGGGATTGCCAACCCCTCAGGAGGATTTTCCAAGGGAAAAACCTAATTTTACCCCCGTGGTTGCTCAGGGAAAGGTCTCCCTGGGAATTTTGTGCCGGGCATCCCGGGTTTTACCCCTCCTGTGCGCCAAGACGCCTCAGCGGAGGAGACGTGGGTATCGCACGGGCTCTGCCACCGGTGCGATTTGAAACGCAAGCGAGGCTTTGCATGAAAGGTTCCCAGCTCCGTCTACCCCTCGTGAGTAACTCTGCCAGGGAAAAAGCAAAATGATTCAGCCGCTGCTCTCCCAGCCCCCAGCGCCTGCAGGAGCCTTTATGCCGAATATTACTAATAGCTGAGCGCGAAGGCATGCAAACGCAGAGCTGGGGGACGGTGGCACTCGTGCCCCTGCGCGCCAGACCTTGCACACGCGTGTGCGTGTCTCGCTAGCGTGTGCAAAGCGTGGCTGGCAAAGGTGAGGGCGTGTTTCTCATGCACACGCACCCCACCACGGGCCGCGTCCTTGGCGGACACCGTGCGGACCCGAAGCCAAAGGATGATCCGCATCCCGACGCTGCCCTTCCCTGCCCGGCGCCGGGAGGCTCGTGGATGCCTGGTTTCAGCTCCTTCTCCGGGGATCTGTCACCCACGGCCATGCAGAGGTGACCTCGCCGCGTCCCCCCGGCCTTCGTCCCGCGGCTGATGCCAGCGGAGCACTTGGAGGCGATTCCGCCTGCGGGAGCGAGGGGTGGGAATGGGACCATGCCCCACCAAGCCCTGCTGTCACCCCTGCCCCGGGGCTTCCTCCAGCACGGAGACAGCAAGGAATGGTCCCACGGATGCAATGGGACACTGCAGCTGGCTGTCCCCTCCCCGACAGACCTCGGGGCCCCGACGGCCACCTCCTCCTGGAAATAATACCCCTGCGCTGGGCAGAGTTTCGGACCAAGACGGGGTGGAGGACTCCTGCAGCATCCCCTCGCCCATGAAGCCCCCAGGACGCACCACGCTCAGGCCCAGCCCCCAGCGCTGACCTCTCCCCACCTCCCTGCCCTAACGCCGGTGCCTCGTCCAGCACCGTCCCACTGCCAGCACCGGGCACGCACCCAGCCTTCCCCGGCTGCCGCATGTCACCGGCTCCCTTCCACCTCCTTGGGACCGTCCCAGCCCCACGCGGCACCTCCGAGACCCCCAAGTCCTTTCCGATCCCTGGCCATGCGGTCAGACATCCCCTGGATGTCCCTATCCTGGAGGATCCAGCGGCAGGGCTGCTCTTTCCAGCCAGGGGACGCCGGGCAGATTCACCCGGCCGGGGCTGGGTTAGGAGGAGCAGCACGTCCTGGAGGAATCCTTGGCTGGGACGACGCATCCCTGGCTGCACCGAACCCCAGCGGAAAGCGAATGGGGCTGTTGCATCAGCCCCCTGGACTGCAACGCTCCCGGCTCCCGGCTTGCCTCCCCCGTGTCCTCACGGGCGCCGGGCCGGTGAGCGCAGGCAAGCACGTTCAGCGGCAGGAACCGCCCCAGCGTTGGGCAAACATTGACGCTGGCAAGAGATAGCAGAGCCCGGGCACCTCCTGATCGCCAGCCGCGGGGCAGGGAGTGCCGGGGGAGCGTTGCACCCTGCCCTTGTGTCCCCAAGCTCCCGAGCACCCTGGCACCGCTGCCACGCCTCCCCCCTGTGCGGGAAGGGGTAAGGAAGCCCTGCGGGGCCACCCATTTTTGCAGGCAGGCGTCTGGCTGGGTGCGTTGGGGAGGGGACCCCCACCGCGGGCCCCCACTGCCTGCCCTCCCTCGGCTCTCCCCCGTCCCCCCTGGCACCCAAGCGTTCCCCCGAGAGCGGGCAGGGACTCTCACCTTGGCAGGAGCTGCCTTCGCTCCCCTGGCCGGCCCCACTCCTCGCCCCGGCGGCGGCGGGGGCAGGCGGTGGCGTCGCCGACGGGGCGGGTTGGCCCGATGGGTGCGTGTCCCACGGGTTGGTACCGGGGGTGAAACCACTCCTCCCCGCCGCCCGCTTCCGGATAGGGCTCGTCAGGGCCGGCGGATGCCGCCGACGCCGAGGAGGAAGAGGAGGCAGGAGGCGAGGAAGGCCCGGGACCCCTCACCTTCCCCACTTCAGTCTTGCAGGCGGGTTGGGGCAAGTCTTGGGATCAGCCGGGAATTTGGGCAGGGAGCCCGAGGCAGCCAGCGTTCAGGCTGGTCCCACTCCTACCTGGGAGGAGCTGGCAGGCTGCCCCCGGCGAGCCCCCGCCGCAGGGGTCCCCCCCAAAACCGCGGGTCTAGGGGAAGCCCCAGCACCGCGGAAGAACCCAAGGCAGGCAGGATGGTGCAAGAGCCGCCGGGGCCGACGTTCGCGGTCACGGGGCGGCCGTCCGGCACCGCCACACCCCTGGGCCACAGCAACACCTTCCTCCTTCTGGGGTGCACTGGGCCCCCCTTTAACGCTTGCTTTAATGCTCCTCTGAGGACCCCCTCCATGGCTGGACAACGAGGCCGGCCACCCAGGCCCCCCAGAAGACCTGACCCCGACCCCAGGGCTCTGCCTAAATGGTTTGGGCAGTGCTGGGGATGCCGAGGAGCCAAGGAAGGGCTGGAGGAGGAGGAGGGGAGCAATGGGGTGCCCCCTGCCCCACAGCATGCAGTGGGGCAGCCACGGTCCCGGGGGGCGGTGGAGGTGGTGGGGGGCACCCCGGTGCCCCCACCGTGCCGGGTGGGAATGGGGAAGCTGTGGGGCGAAGGTGGTCGGGCAGTTCCCCAAACCCCGGGCAGGAGCTTGCAGGGTCCCGGGGAGCTGCAGCCCCCCGGGGATCCCCCCGCCCGTTGCTCAGCAGGTCCCTGCCGGGTCACCCCATCGATGGCTGCACCCCATCACGCAGCCCCACCACCGGCACAGCGGGATCCCTCCCTGCGTGGGCATCCCCTGCCTTGGAGAGGCATTCGGAGACGGGTCTCACCCTGGCTCCTTCCCACCCCATCCTCCTCCGCTCAGCTCCCTCTCCTCCCCTGCTGCCCCCAAATCACCCCCCCGCTCAAGGTGTGATGCCTTATGCTACACCAGGCACAACCTGGACACGGCCCCTTCCCGCTACAGCCGCTGGAAGACAGCCGGAGCATCCCCGCAGCACGCTCCGGCAGCCGGGCACGGAGGGGCAGCAGGACCTCCTTGCACCCCGAGAGATGGCGGGGGGAAGAGCTACAGGGACCAAAAAGCTTCTGGGCATGAGCAAGACCCTCTGAGGGGCCACGAGAGCTTTGGATGGACACAGGTCAACCACCGTCACCCTCTTCCCAGCCCAGCCGCCAGCGGTGCCCGGAGCTCCCGCGGCAGCGCTCCCACGCACGGAGAGCAGCGCTGACAGCCTGCGCCCACTCTCCTGCCCGAAGCCAGCCAAGCTATTTAAACGCCTAAATACCGTCAAAGGGATGCAGCTGCCTCCGCAAGCCTGGCATCTCCCGGCAAGGGGCAGGGGGAAGCGCGGTGGGCAGCGGGGACGGAGAGACCACCGGCTTGGGGACCCCGCTGCTCGCCGCCGCGGCTCCGTGGAGCCGGGGAGCTGCATCAGCCCTGCGCACCCCTTTCCTCCGCACCCCTTTCCCTCTCCATCCCCTCGCCCCGGTCCCATCTCGCCCCAAGGAGGTGCCTGGCCTCCATACAAGTTTGGGAGACACCCTGGCACGCTGCTCCCGTGCCCCGGCCAGCGCAGCCCCCAGGGAGCAGGGCAACACTTTCCCCTTGCTAATCCCTGCCAAAAATTAACCTAAGACCCCCCCCGAGCCCCCAGTGGATTCAGCCCCTGACTTACAGGAAAGCTGGCTGAACAGCCTGCTGAGCCATCCCATGCTCCTGCACCGAGGGTGAGCTCGTAGCAACGCAAACGCTCAAGAGAAACAGGTTTCCCCCCCCACCGCCTCCCCCCTTCCCCAAACCACCCTCTTCATTGGCACAGAGAGAAGCGATAAAATCTGACGGGATTTATTAATAGCACCTCTCCCATCACTAGGGAGCGACGCTTCAGAAATGGCTTCGAGCATCCCAGCGTGGGGCTGCTGGAAGGAGAAAGGCACCAACTTACTTTTGCCGGGGAGCAGGGCCGGGGCCGGAGGGTCGAGGTGATGGAGGAGGACACCAGTTGCAGCTCCAGAGCCACCAGTAGATACTTGGGGGCACCAAGAAGGAGCAGAAGAAGTTGCGTCGCACCCGAGTCGTGTAGAAGAAGCGGGGAGACGATGTCAGGAGAGGCGGCTGGGGGTGTCCTTCGAGCCAGGAGGGTTGGATGGAGCGGTCCCCGCTCGCTGGAAGCGGGGAGAGGGATGCTGCATGTTATTGCTGCCATCTTGAGGCCGGTCACCCTGAGCTGGAGAAATACCCTCTGCCCCCCCCGCAGCACCCCAAGGAGTGTGGGGCTCCCCGCAGCCCCCACCACCTACAGCAAGTTCCAGCAAAGCAGTTCTCTTTATTATTTACTTTGCTAATCTTATTTTCACTTTTAGGGGATGAAAAAACCTTTTCCCAAGTGGCTCAGGCCCCGAACCCCTGAAACCAGCAGGAGTAAGGGCGTCTGCCGCGGGCAGCGATGGGGAGACGCCGGCCGCGGCAGCGCGGGGTGCCGAGCCGCGGGCGGGATGCCGGAGCAAGATTCGTGATGCTCGGGGGGTTTTGGGGAGCTGTCAGTAGGAGCCGGGATAAGCGCTGGCAATGCGGCGCACCCCGGTATCAGTGTGAGCACTGGGGCGGTCCCCAGTGGGGGTGCTCCCCACCAGCACCCCATCTCTCCTCAGCCCTGGGGAGCAGGAGGGTCAGGGCCTCAGGGCTGGAAGAGGATGGAGGTTGGAAGAGGGATCGGGCCCTGAGGATTAGCAGGAAAGGACCCAGTGTGGGGCTGGATTTGCTCTTCTTTTGCCATCTGACGATGCCTGGTGAGGAGACTGCTCGGCTCGCTGCGTCCTGGAGCTCCTCCACAGCTCCAGAGGGGCCAAGCAGGCAGCGGGGAGGGCCGGCTGGGCTGTCCTCAAAGCCAATAGGGTCCTCCACAAATTATCTACTGCCGTATTCCTGCTCGTTGACCCCAACTCGGCCCGTGCCCATAGACCCCGTGCTGTCCTCCCTTGCCCAGCCCAGCCATCCCCCTCCTGGTGCCTTGGTCCAGCCACGACAGGTTCACTCAGCCCAGCAGAGCTGAGATCCTGCCAGGGGCTTGGAGCAACCCCAAAACCTCCAAAGCCCAAAGCCCTTCCCCAAAACCCCCCTTTGGAGGTTGCCTTTCGGTTCTGCCTGGTTCCTGTCCCAGGGAAAAGTGTCCTCTGAAAGGGGCTCCCTGGGGTCCAGGTTGGACATGAAGCAGCTGATGCAGACCTGGAAAAGCAGGACTGTGCCGGGGTGGGGGACCTGCTCCCCCATCCTGGGGATGACGGTGATGGATGAGTCTGAGATGACCCTGTCCGGCCACCTTGGGGCAGCAGGACAACCCCTTCTCCTCCATCCGGAGCTACTGGTGGTCACCACTGCAGGGCTGGAAGGGTGGTGGCCATGAAGCGCAGAAGAAGAGATCTCCAGCTTCAGCACAATCCGGGCATCCGCCCGCCTCCGGGCTGTGGGAACTGGTGGCATTGCCTGTGCTGTTGCCATGGGGTTGCCATGGTATTTGTATCTGTGGTTGCCATGGAAACAGGAGGAGGCTGGGAGGGGGGGGGGCCGCTGCCAGGGCTGCCAGGATGTCCCCCAGGCCCCACACGGAGGAGTTACAGGCCTGACCGACCTGTGGTTCCCCAGGTCCTCCTTCCTGACCTTCCTGAAGATAAGAGTGATGTTACCTTTCCAGGGAATTGAACCTCCCTGCTGGAGTCTGCCACAAGCGGCTCCGCTGGTGGCGTGTCCTCTCTCCTTCCTGGGTGGGTGGGAGAGGAGCCAGGCAGAACCGAGAGGCAGCCTCCAAAGGCGGGTGTCGGGGAAGGGCCTTGGGGTCTCTCCAAGCCCTTGGCAGGATCTCAGCTCTGCTGGGCTGAGCAAACCCATCATGGCTGGACCAAGGCACCAGGAGGCGGATGGCTGGGCTGGGCTGGGCAAGCAGGGAGTTCCTGGGCGAGCACTGCCAGGGATGGGGCATCCACAGCTTCTCTGGGCAACCTGGGCCGGTGTCTCACCACGCTCATACAGAACTTTGTTATCGCCAACCTAACCCTACCCTCTTTCAGTTTAAAACCATTCCCCCGTGTCCTGTCGCCGCAGGCCCTGCTAAAAAGCCTGTCCCCCCCTTTCTTGTAGGCCCCCGTTAAGCACGGAGAGGCCGCAATCAGCTCTGCCCGCAGCCTCCTCCTCTCCAGGCTGAGCACCCCCAGCTCTCAGCCTTTCTCCACAGCAGAGCTGCTCCAGCCTCTGACCATTTTGGTGGCCTCCCCTGGCCCCGCTCCCACAGCTCCATGTCCTTCCCGTGCTGAGGACCCCCGAGCTGGACGCGGGGCTCCAGGGGGTCTCCCCAGAGCGGGGCAGAGGGGCAGAATCCCCTCCCTCGCCCCGCTGCCCACGCTGCGGGGGATGCAGCCCAGGAGACGCTTGGCTTTCTGGGCGGCCGGTGCACATTGCCGGCTCGTGGCCGGCTTTCCATCCCCCAGCACCCCCAAGTCCTTCTCGGCAGGGCTGCTCTCCACCCCTCCATCCCCCAGCCTGTGCTGACACCGGGGGCTGCCCCGACCCCGGTGCAGGACCTTGCCCTTGGCCTTGTTGAGCCCCATGAGGCTCACAGGGGCCCCCCTCTCCAGCCGGCCCAGGTCCCTCTGGATGCCATCCCGTCCCTCAGGCGTGGCGACTGCACCCCTCAGCCTGGTGTCACCTGCAAACCTGCTGAGGGTGCGCTCGATCCCGCTGTCTGCGTCACTGATGAAGATATTTGTCGTGGTTTAACCCCAGCCAGCAACTAAGCCCCCCCAGCCGCTCGCTCACTCCCCCCTTGGTGGGATGGGGGAGAGAGCCAGAAGGGTAAAAGGGAGAAAACTCGTGGGTTGAGATAAGAACAGTTTAATAATTGAAGTAAAGTAAATTAGAACAGTTAAATAGGCAAAGCAAAAACCGTGCACGCAAACAAAGCAAAGCAAGGAATTCATTCCCTCCTTCCCAGGGGCAGGCGGGTGCTCAGCCATCCCCAGGAAAGCAGGGCTCCATCGCACGTAACGGTGACTTGGGAAGACGAATGCCATCGCTCCGAAGATCCCCCCCTTCCTCCTTCTTCCCCCAGTTTCTATCCTGGGCACGACACCATAGGGTATGGCATAGCCCTTGGGCCAGCCTGGGTCAGCCCCCCCGGCTGTGCCCCCTCCCAGCTCCTTGTGCACCGGGCAGAGCAGGGGAAGCTGAGAAGTCCTTGACTGGTGTAAACTCTGCTCAGCAAGGACCAAACCATCCGTGTGTTATCAACATTATTCTCATCCTAAATCCAAAGCACAGCACTATACCAGCCACTAAGAAGAAAATTGACTCTACCCCGGCTGAAACCAGGACATATCCGTAGCTCTTCCCTTGTCCACTGATGCAGTCACTCCACCACTGAAGCCCACCAGGTCGGTCGGGCAGGACTTGCCCTTGGTGAAGCCGTGCTGGCTGTCCCGAATCACCTCCCTGTCCTCCATGCGCCTTAGCACAGCTGCTAGGAGGGTCTGTGCCATGATCTCCCCAGGCACAGAGGGGAGGCTGGCAGGTCAGGAGCTCCCCAGTCCCTCCTTTCGACCCTTTTTAAAAATGGCTGCAATATTTCCCTTTTTCCAGTCCCCAGGGACTTCACCTGACTGCCAGGACTTTTTGAATATCATGGAGGGTGCCTTGGCAACTACATCGGCCAGTTGCCTCAGGACTCTGGGATGCACCTCATCGGGACCCATAGGCTTATGGACGTTCAGGTTCCTCAGGTGGTCGCAAACCTGATCTTCTCCTACAGTGGGAGGAGCTCTGCCCCCCTGATCCCCGCCAAATGGCCCATTGACTCGGGCGGTGTGAGGAGAGAGGTTGCCAGTGAAGACTGAGGCAAAGAAGTTGTTGAGTACCTCAGCCTCCTCCTCGTCTGTTGTTACCAGCTCGCCACTTGTGCTCATCAGAGGGGGCACGCTTTCCTTAACCTTCCTTTTCCGTTAATGTACCTATAGAAGCCCTTCTTATTCTTCTCATCCCTCGCCAGGTTCAGCTCCAGCCGAGCCTTGGCCTTGATGATCCCATCCTTACACAACCGGGCAGCGTCCCTGTACTCTTCCCAAGATACCAGTCCCTTCTTGCACTGCCTGTGCAATCTCTTCTTGCCCTTTAGTTTGACCCCCAGGTCACGGCCCAGCCATGTCGGCCTCTTCCCTTCCTTGCCCGATTTCCTGCACCTCGGTATCGAGAGCTCTTGTGCCCTATGGAAAGCGTCCTTGAAGACCTGCCAGCTCTGTTCTGGTCCCTTGTCCCCGAGGGCCATTTCCCAGGGGGTCCTGTTGATTAACTCCTTGAAGAGCTGGAATTTTGCTTTACTAAAATTTAGGGTCCTGACTCTGAGCAGCCTGGTCTGCTGGTGGCAGGGGGTTGGAACCAGATGATCTTTAAGGTCCCCTCCAACCCAAACCATTCTATGACGGGAGTGGGGGGCTGCTGCCACGGCCACCAGCAGGTCCCCCAGGCCCCATGGGGTGCCAGAGCAGCCCTGGTGCCTCCAGGGCCAGGTAGCCATCGCAGTGGCCCATCCCGGCCGAGGGCTGGAGGCGGGTGGCCCGGAGGGACCTTCCCTGCCCGCTCTCCCACAGGCCCTGGGCTATGGCCCGGGGTGCGCTGCCCCCCCAAACCCTGGCACGGGCTCTCTGGGGCGGCTGCTCCCTGATGGTTTCACAGTCTCCCGCACCAGCTCAGCCCTGGGTCGCTGTGGCAGCCATTGTGTGTCGACGTGACGTCACCGTTGCATCACAAACGTGGCCGTATGTATAGCGGGTTTCGGGGAGGCCCGTGCGTCACTTGGACGGCGCGCGAGCCAGCGGGCAAGAGAGCAGCTGGGCAAGCGTGTGGAAAGCACGTCAGAGATGGCAAAAAAAGCAAGCAGGAAGGTAGGAGCGGGGTGCTGGGGTGTCACCCCAACCTCCCCTCCCCTCAGGGGACCTCGCCGGGTTTGTGGGCCTGCCCACTGCACGTCCCCTCGTCACGCAGAAGCTCTGGAGATGCTGGCACTCCCTGGGCGAGATGGAGGAGTGGAAGCTGACGGTGCTGCTCTTCATCTCAAGCCTGAGCCTTTGGGGCCTCTGCACGCTCCTGCTGCCCTGCGTCCCCGCCTTGGTGACCATCCTGGGGCTGGGCATCTTCATGACCTGGTGTCCCAAGGTGGGGGTCCATCTCGGCATCACCCCAAACGCTCCCTGGGCAGGGGTGACCCGGGGCAGAGCCCATCCCCGGGGCGCTGGGGAGGGGCCCCATTTTGGGAGGGAGCACTGAACAGTGGCCAGTGCCCGCCCAGCCAGGTCCCTGCTCCGCAGCCACCGAGCCACCTCCGCTCGCGCACCGGGCTCGGGGCCCCTCCTGTCCCTCTAACTCCAGCGGCCCTTGCCAGGGTCCTTGTTCCCTGGGCAGGGGCCCTCCTGGCTGGGGGGAGACCCCCGGCACTAACCCGGGGCTGGCTTTCTGGGGGCAGGAGACCTCCGCGGGGAAGAGCTGCTGGAGGAGCAAGAGGGAGGACCCGATAGGTGAGCAGCCCCGTCCCAGAGCTGCCCCGGGCTCCGCAGCGGCTCCTGGCCGAGGGAGGCCATCGCAGCCGGAGCCCCCACCACGGCTGCCCTCGCTCACTCTCCCTCTGCCTCCTCCGCCAGGAGCCGCCGTCCCCTGGGAAGGCGTGGAGGGGTCTACAGAGAGCCTGAAGGCAGGGTAAGGAGGCAATGCCCTCTGCTGCCACCCGCGTCCCCCCTCCCACAGAGCCCACCCGCGGCCCCAGCGCTGGGCCCCAGCCCCTGGCCTGGGCTGGCCCTTCGCTCCTCGGCCTGGAAGGCGTCCGGCCCCTCGCTCTGCGCCTGCTGCCGCTGGGCTGGGCTTGCCCCGGGTCCCCAAGCCCTCCTGCCCCAGGGCACCCCAGAGCCGGCAGGGCTGGCTCCGGGGAGCTGGGGGACCACCCGGTCGGTCGGAAGGCGGAGAGGGGGTGCTGGGGCTATCCTGTCCCCAGCAGCCCCCACAGCCCAGCCGGGATTTCCCCCCGCAGGTGGGGGAAGCCCCATGCAGGAGGACGGTGGGGAAGCAACAGCGGCGGGGAAGCAGCCTCTGCAAGTGAGCTGCCCCGGGAGACAGGAGGCACGGGGCGAGGTGGAAATTTCAGCGCCGGCACCAGCTCAGGGCTCCTCAGGAACCAGCCCTCCATCGCCAACGTGGAGGAGCTCGCCAGATCCCTGACGGAGTCCCTGGACGTGTCCCAAATCTGCCTCGACCTGCTGGGAAAGCTGAAGGAAGCGCAGGCTAGCGGCACTCTAAGCCGGTGCGGAGCCATACGGAAAGAATACCCCGTCTGCCTGCAGTGCCCTCGCTGCCTCACGGGCAGCTGCCCGCACCGCAGCCAGCCCGCGGCAGAACAGGACCTGCCCGTGCTGGCCGCCATCCTCCGCACCGCGGACATCCTGGTGCATGAGGAGGACGTGCAGCTGGAAACGGGGCTGGGCTTTGAGCTGGCCATCGGCGGGGAGCCGGTCTACGTGTGGGAGATAACGCAGCGGCTCCCCGAAATAGCCCCCGAGAGGTGCTGCCAGCTCTGCAAGGCGCCTCTGCCCAGGAGCTCTGGGGCCAGCGAGAGCTCGCAGGCGTCGCTCCCCACCGCCGGGGCCTGGGGAGCAGCGGAGGGAGAGAAGAGACCGGCGCGGCAGGACGCAAGGGCTCCTCCGGCGAGGCGGACGCGCACAGACAGCGACGACACCAGCGGTGCCGACCTGCAGCCGGAGGGGCAGGAGGAGTCTGTCCCCACCGCGGTCCCCACCACAGACCCCACCGCGGTCCCCACGCAGCCCCTGCCCTCACGGGCAGAGCCCCCGTCTCCTACGATCCTGGACCGGCTGCGGAGAGCTGGGACGGAGCCCCTGCCCCGGGTGGGGTACAAGGCCCCGGGGTGGAAGGTCGCTCTGCAGCGCATCCGTCAGTCCTGGTCCAGACTGAAGAGCAGGGTGTGGAGGAGCATCGGGGACGACTGGGACTGGCTGTGGGCAGGAGAGAGCTCGGAACCCGAGGACACCACGGAAAGGGACGAGACGCTGCCCTTCAGCCTCCGCTTAAGGGTCCACGCGCTCTTCCACGCCACGGACATGGAGGCGTAAGGAGCCGCGGCAGGAAAAGGTGGGAGCGGGGGAGCGTGGGCAGGGGCAGCCCGGCAGGGGAGGACGGGGACGGGACTGGGCTGCCTCGTGCGTCCCTCAAAGCTGTGCTGCTCAGGAGGTGTTTGTGCAGGACGAGCCGCTGCCGTCTGGGAGCGTTGGGACGACGGCAAGAGATGCGAAGGACGGCCCGGGGCATGTGCAAGGCCAAGAGGAGCCCTCGAGCGCCTCGTGCTCTGCCTGGATGGAGCAAGGATCTGCCCGTCATCTCCGGAGGCCTCCAGCAGCAGAGAAGCCCAGAGAGCAGCCCTGAGCGCTCTCCCCAGGATCGCGAGACCTTGGCGGAGAACTCGGCGCTGAAACTAAGCCTGGATCAGAATAAAACAGCGGCATCGTTAAACCATGCCCCAGAGCTCTTTGTTTATTGCGTGACGGGGGGAGCAGGGCCCTCCAGGGCTACGAGGATGTCGGGGACAGTGGTGGCAGGGGGGACAGGCGCTGGGGCCGCTCTGTGCCTCGTCCCCACCCTGGGGGGGCTGCCGTGTCCCCAGCTGCTCCCCCCCAGGTCCCTGCTTCTCCCTCGTTTCCCAGCGTCCCTCCAACGAGCCTTTGGGGAGCGCTCCCACGGCTCCAGCGGTGCAGCCCCAGCTCTCGCTCCCCTTCCCCTGGGGCCGGGGGCTGAGCTCCCCGGGAGGGCACCCGCCATGGCCCCTGGGGGCAAAGGGCTCCGAGAGCCCCAGCCTGGGTGCCCCGCAGCAGCCAGCTGGGCACCTCTGCCAGCCCCAGTGAGGGATGCACAGCCTCGGGCTCAGCACCATTTCTCTGGGACTAAAGCCACGAATGGGACCCACAGAGGAGGAATCATAGAATCGTTTAGGTTGGAAAAGACCCTTAAGATCATCGAGTCCAACCGTTAACCCAGCACTGCCAAGGCCACCGCTAAACCATGTCCCTCAGCACCACATCTCCCCGGCTTTTAAATCCCCCCAGGGATGGGGACTCAGCCCCTGCCCCGGGCAGCCTGGGCCAGGCCCTGACAGCCCTTTGGGGGAAGGAGTTTTTCCCAATACCCAACCCAAACCTGCCCTGGCGCAGCTTGAGGCCGTTCCCTCTCCTCCTATCGCTTCTTTCTTGGGAGAAGAGACTGACCCCCCTCCGTGCCTGGGGAGATCATGGCACAGACCCTCCTAGCAGCTGTGCTAAGGCGCATGGAGGACAGGGAGGTGATTCGGGACAGCCAGCACGGCTTCACCAAGGGCAAGTCGGGCCCGACCGACCTGGTGGCCTTCTGTGGTGGAGTGACTGCATCAGTGGACAAGGGAAGAGCTACGGATATGTCCTGGTTTCAGCTGGGATAGAGTCAGTTTTCTTCTTAGTGGCTGGTATAGTGCTGTGCTTTGGATTTAGGATGAGAATAATGTTGATAACACACGGATGGTTTGGTCCTTGCTGAGCAGAGTTTACACCAGTCAAGGACTTCTCAGCTGCCCCTGCTCTGCCCGGTGCACAAGGAGCTGGGAGGGGGCACAGCCGGGGGGGCTGACCCAGGCTGGCCCAAGGGCTATGCCATACCCTATGGTGTCGTGCCCAGGATAGAAACTGGGGGAAGAAGGAGGAAGGGGGGGATCTTCGGAGCGATGGCATTCGTCTTCCCAAGTCACCGTTACGCGCGATGGAGCCCTGCTTTCCTGGGGATGGCTGAGCACCCGCCTGCCCATGGCAAGGAGGGAATGAATTCCTTGCTTTGCTTTGTTTGCGTGCACGGTTTTTGCTTTGCCTATTTAACTGTTCTAATTTACTTTACTTCAATTATTAAACTGTTCTTATCTCAACCCACGAGTTTTCTCCCTTTTACCCTTCTGGCTCTCTCCCCCATCCCACCAAGGGGGGAGTGAGCGAGCGGCTGGGGGGGCTTAGTTGCTGGCTGGGGTTAAACCACGACAAATATCTTCATCAGTGACACAGACAGCGGGATCGAGCGCACCCTCAGCAGGTTTGCAGGTGACACCAGGCTGAGGGGTGCAGTCGCCACGCCTGAGGGACGGGATGGCATCCAGAGGGACCTGGGCCGGCTGGAGAGGGGGGCCCCTGTGAGCCTCATGGGGCTCAACAAGGCCAAGGGCAAGGTCCTGCACCGGGGTCGGGGCAGCCCCCGGTGTCAGCACAGGCTGGGGGATGGAGGGGTGGAGAGCAGCCCTGCCGAGAAGGACTTGGGGGTGCTGGGGGATGGAAAGCCGGCCACGAGCCAGCAATGTGCGCCGGCCGCCCAGAAAGCCAAGCGTCTCCTGGGCTGCATCCCCCGCAGCGTGGGCAGCGGGGCGAGGGAGGGGATTCTGCCCCTCTGCCCCCTCTGGGGAGACCCCCCTGGAGCCCCGCGTCCAGCTCGGGGGTCCTCAGCACGGGAAGGACATGGAGCTGTGGGAGCGGGGCCAGGGGAGGCCACCAAAATGGTCAGAGGCTGGAGCAGCTCTGCTGTGGAGAAAGGCTGAGAGCTGGGGGTGCTCAGCCTGGAGAGGAGGCGGCTGCGGGCAGAGCTGATTGCGGCCTCTCCGTGCTTAACGGGGGCCTACAAGAAAGGGGGGGACAGGCTTTTTAGCAGGGCCTGCGGCGACAGGACACGGGGGAATGGTTTTAAACTGAAAGAGGGGAGATTCAGACTGGACAGAAGGGAGAAATTGTTTGTGCTGAGGGTGGTGAGGCACTGGCCCAGGTTGCCCAGAGCGGTGGGAGATGCCCCATCCCTGGCCACATTCAAGGCCAGGTTGGACGGGGCTCTGAGCACCCTGGTCTGGGTGAAGCTGTCCCTGCCCATGGCAGGGGTGGGACTGGGTGGCCTTTGGAGGTCCCTGCCCACCCAAACCCTTCTGTGACTCTGCGATTCCATGATCCCCTCGTCCACTGGCGGCCACCCTGCCACAGAAGGAGGCCGGGTCAGTCAGGCAGGACCTGCCTGTCACAACCCCCTCCTGCCTGGACCCGATCCCCTGCCCGTCCCGTGTGACGAGGAGGAGGCCCAGCCAGGACCAGCAGAGCACACAGGACCCCAGCCTCACCGCACAGAGCCCCCCCGTGACCACTTCTCGCCCGCAGTCCCTCGCCCTTGACCCCCCGTTTTGGCGGAGGACCGGTAGCTCCGCGCCCCGCCGCGCAGGCGCAGCAACGGTCGCGGCGTGAGGCGGGGAGGGGCAGCGCGCACGCGCCCAGCCGCCGTTGCCAGGCAACGCCCGGACGCTCCGCAGGCGCCGTAGCGGCCTGCGCCGGCGGGACGGGACGGGGCGGGATGCGGCGGGGAGCGGGGCCGGCGGCCTGGGGGGCTCCGGTCCCGGCCCTCAGCCACCCCGGCCCCGGCCCCGGCCCCGGCCCCGGCCCCGGCCCCGAGGAGCGCATCGCCGCCCGCCGCCGCCGCATCGCCGCCCGCCTGGATGCCAAGCGCCGGTGAGAAACGGGGCGCGTCCTGCCCCCCCCCCCCCCCCTCGCCCCCCGCCTCGGCCCGGCTGCGGTGACCGGTTGTCCCTGCATCCCAGTCAGGTCCAGGCCCCTCCCTGCCCCGAACCGGCACCTTCTCCCCAACCCCCGTGTCTGGTCGCAGATCATAGAATCACCGAATGGTTTGGGTGGGCAGGGACCTCCAAAGGCCACCCAGTCCCACCCCTGCCATGGGCAGGGACATCTTCACCCAGACCAGGGTGCTCAGAGCCCCGTCCAACCTGGCCTTGAATGTGGCCAGGGATGGGGCATCTCCCACCGCTCTGGGCAACCTGGGCCAGTGCCTCACCACCCTCAGCACAAACAATTTCTCCCTTCTGTCCAGTCTGAATCTCCCCTCTTTCAGTTTAAAACCATTCCCCCGTGTCCTGTCACCGCAGGCCCTGCTAAAAAGCCTGTCCCCCCCTTTCTTGTAGGCCCCCGTTAAGCACGGAGAGGCCGCAATCAGCTCTGCCCGCAGCCTCCTCCTCCCCAGGCTGAGCACCCCCAGCTCTCAGCCTTTCTCCACAGCAGAGCTGCTCCAGCCTCTGACCATTTCGGTGGCCTCCCCTGGCCCCGCTCCCACAGCTCCATGTCCTTCCCGTGCTGAGGACCCCCGAGCTGGACGCGGGGCTCCAGGGGGTCTCCCCAGAGGGGGCAGAGGGGCAGAATCCCCTCCCTCGCCCCGCTGCCCACGCTGCGGGGGATGCAGCCCAGGAGACGCTTGGCTTTCTGGGCGGCCAGCGCACGTTGCCGGCTCGTGGCCGGCTTTCCATCCCCCAGCACCCCCAAGTCCCTCTCGGCAGGGCTGCTCTCCACCCCTCCATCCCCCAGCCTGTGCTGACACCGGGGGCTGCCCCGACCCCGGTGCAGGACCTTGCATCTGACGCAGATGATCTCCTCTTCCCCAAACTGGCGCTGGGGTTGGTGCCCCCACCCCCAAACCAGTGCCAGCTCCTTTCTCCCCAGACAGGTTCCCAGTCCTGACCCCCACCCAGCACCAGTGCAGGCTCACAGACCCTCCCCGGGGCTCAGAACATCCCCTGCCCGATGCCGGCACCGGGGCCTGGACCCCCCGGGAGCTGGCAGGGGGCAGGGACCCCCTGGCCTTCACGAGACCTGGGGCCTTGGCTCAGGGACCACCCTGGTCCTGAACCCATCGGAGATGTTCCCCACTCCCTGGCCAAATGGCCGGAGGGCAGGGACCACCTCCCAGCTCGGCCCAAAGCCAAGGACATCCCTGTCCTGTCCCCAGCCCAGCACCAGGGTGGCAATACCCCCTTCCCCAGGACATCGCCCTGCCACGGACCCTCTGCCCCCTGGGCAAAACCAGTGGTCTCCTGGATCAGGCCCATGGTGTTCCCGAAGCTGGGGCTCACCGGCAATGGGATGCAGCGTTCCCCAAAGCAGGGCTGAACTGGGGGCCTCTCCCAAGCCCTAGGAGCCCCTCCGGGCTGGGTGGGATCAGGCCACGAAGCGGCAGCACCCTGCCACCCTCCTCTGAGCTGGGGCTGGGGCAGGGTCCCGCCTTCCCCCAGCCTGGGGAAAACCGTGGCAGGGACCACCGTCTCCTCTCTGGAGCGAGAGTAAACCACAACAAGGTGCCTGGGGATCCCGTTACCAAACCGTGCCTAGGTCGGTAACGTCCACTCCCACCCAAACAGGCTTGTTTTCTCCTCCCTGATCCCAGAGCCTTCCCTTTAGGTTAGACTGATCCCGAGGAATTAGCGTGGGATCGGTGCCCACCCTGAAATGGCTCCAGACAGACGCTGGCTGCCTTCATGGCCGAGCGAGGGTCCCCCCCAGCCGCCCAAGGGCTGCCCCCAGCCAG
Organism: Platalea leucorodia; assembly: GCF_965183815.1. Lineage (NCBI taxonomy): Eukaryota > Metazoa > Chordata > Aves > Pelecaniformes > Threskiornithidae > Platalea > Platalea leucorodia. Next base: position 126,825,846 of record NC_138825.1, on the reverse strand, counting down.
CCTCTGCCCGCTGCCCTCCTCCCCCGGGGAAGCAAACAGGTGCTGAGCCCCCCAGCCCTGGGCTGCGCTCCCAGCTCCAGAAAGGGAAGCCTGGACCCCCTTTTCCCTCAGAGAGGCTGTCCCACCCTTTCCTGCCCCTTTTCTGTATCTGTGGGGACCTCCTGGCCTGGGACTAAACCGGCCGAGGGGAAGAGAGAGCGCAGTGTGCTGTGCTGAACCCTGCGGTCCGGGCTGGGATCCCAGCTCCAAGGCCATCTCCGAGTATTAGGCAGACGGTGTGGTGCAAAATGTTCTCTCTTTTCCCCTTTTCTGGCCAGGGAGGCCCTTGGAGAAGATGCGGAGCTGAAGGTGGCTGAGGAGGAGGAAGAGCAGAGAAGGAGCCATGAGCAGATTGAGGAGAGCAGGCAGGTGCGGCCGTAGGACAGGAAAGTCCTCTCGGGTCCCTGACCTCCAGACGTTTGGCTTTACCCTCCTTTGAGCTTTTTGTGGTGCTTAGTGTCACACAGCAGCATTTCTGTGAGAAGGAGGAGGGACAGAAGCTCCTCAGGACTGGCTGGGGGTGATTCCTGGGCTGGATCCTGGGGATATGATTTCCCTGTGACAAACGGCCCATGGATTGGAAGGATCTGGGACTGAGGCCGTGCATCCAAACCCCAACCCAAGCCCCCAGCCCCATCCGCACCCGCAGGGGAAGCAAAAGAAGGCGGTGCTCTGAGCACATTCCTCTTGGTGCTGATGGCCTGCAGGGCTTCCCAGGAGAGGGAGGACCCATGGGTGCCTTGCGGCCCTTGCAGTGCTCATCAAACCCTGCCATCGCATGGGAGGACGGGGTTTATGGGTCCACATGGCCACCTCGGCGTGGGGATAGGAGCCAGACCCTGGACAGGCACAGCGGGAGTTGCTCCAGTGTCCCTTCCTCCAGAGCTCAGGTCTCCGGGTGCGAGACGTGTCCCACCTACTTCACAGAGGCTGGCCAAGCTGCTCTTCGATGGCACGCAGATGGTGACCAATATCCAGGTGGCTGCTGACTTGAGGGAGACGCAGAGGAGGGCAGAGGAGGCAGAGCTGAAGCTGCGGAGGTAAGAGACTGCTTGGTGGCTCGGCGCTGCTGGGAAGGAGCAGTGCAGGTGTTGGGGTAGCTTTCGGCAGGCATCCTAACCCTGCTCACCCAGGAACGCTTAGCAGTTGGGGCAACACTGAATTTATGTTCAAAAGGAAAATTTAGGCACAGAAAGAGCCTCCAGGTCCCAGCTGGATCTTTACAGAGCTCTGCAGGTCAAGGCTGGTGGCTTCCCCAGGTGGCACTGCAGTTCTACAGACCATCTGGGTACCAGTCTCCTCCAGACCCATCACATCTTCAGCTCCAGGGTGGGAGCAGTTGGTTCCCAGTTTGTCACCAGGAGTCTGTACCATGTATACTTGTGGTCTCCTTGCTTGGGAAGCACAGGCACAGCTGCCCTTGCTTCTGGCTTGCTGAGTAGCTCTCCTGAGCCTGGAGGTGCCACCATGGTGGAGAACATGCCACCCTGTGCTACGAGGTGGCTCAGTAAATGGCCTCTTTCCAGAGGTTGCCCTCCGGTCATGGAGGCAGGGGCAGTTATTAGCCATCCCATGGGAATGTGCTGGGACAGCCACACCGGGCTGTGTGTGACGAGCGGGAAGAACGTGAGGCTGGGCTCGTTTGGGAAATTGGATGTTAAGGTCTTCGCAGTGAGAGTGGTCAGATGCTGGGTCCCTGATGTTGTAGAGAGCTTCCTCCTTGGCGATACTCAGCACACGCCTGGGCAAGGCCCTGCACAACCTGCTCTGGCATTGAAGTTAATCCTGCTGTGACCAGGAGCCGGTGATTTCCCGAAGCCCGCCCAGCCTCGATTATTCCCTGATCCTCTCCGTGTGCCTTCCTGGGCAAAGCTGTCCTGCTTCACCGGAGGAGCTGGGCGCTCTCCAATGGCTCCTCCAGCCCTGTCCCCAGGACTTGGAGATCAGCTAGGAAACACCGAGTCCTGGCTCCTACTGCCTTTGGAGGGCACTGCAGGAACGTTTTCTGGGAGGCTGGCTGTAGCAAGACCCTTGTCCCTTGCTCAGGTGGTTTCCCAGTAGGAATCCCACTCAGGAACCAGGTGCTGTGTCCAGAAACTGCTGGTGGAGCAGGTTTGGGGGTGGCAAAGGTGGCGGCTGCTGTTCAGCCTGAGCCAAGGGCCATCCCCACAGCGCCTTGGATGGTGCCTGTGTTTGGAAGAGGAAAGAGTTTTGTAATATGGACACGGAACCACGTCTGAAGCGCTTGCTGCCCTGCCCCAGCTCCCCGCTTCCCACATGCTCCTTACTGCCCGCAGGGTGGAGAAGCTGGAGGATGAAGCCAAGTCAAGCACGCAAAAGTTTGAGGAGATCAGCTCCAAGTGGGCCTTGGCCAAGGAGATGAGGATCCCGCAGGAGCTGTGGCAGCTGCTGAACCAGCAGCAGCAGTGGTGCGCGCTGCTTCTGGAGGAGAAGAACGAGCTCATCGATGACCTGCAGCAGGTAGCGTGGGGACCAGGCAGGGCCAGGAAGGATGGGGGGGTTCAGGCTCTGGAGGATGCTGTTCTAAAGCAACAGTCATCCCTGTCTGCCTCTTATCATAGAATCACAGAATCGTTAAGGCTGGAAAAGACCCTTAAGATCATCGAGTCCAACCGTTAACCCAGCACTGCCAAGCCCCCCACTAAACCATGTCCCTCAGCACCACATCTCCCCGGCTTTTAGATCCCCCCAGGGATGGGGACTCAGCCCCTGCCCTGGGCAGCCTGGGCCAGGGCCTGGCAGCCCTTTGGGGGAAGAAGTTTTTCCCCATACCCAACCCAACCCTGCCCTGGCGCAGCTTGAGGCCGTTCCCTCTCGTCCCATCGCTTGTTCCTGGGGAGCAGAGACCGACCCCCCCGGCTCCAGCCTCCTTTCAGGCCGTTGCAGAGAGCGATGAGGGCTCCCCTCAGCCTCCTCTTCTCCAGGCTGAGCCCCCCCAGCTCCCCCAGCCGCTCCTCCCCAGCCTTGTGCTCCAGCCCCTGCCCCAGCCTCGCTGCCCTGCTCTGGCCACGCTCCAGCCCCTCCATGGCCGCCTTGGGGTGAGGGGCCCAGTCATCCCTCTGTCGGGATCTTCAGTTCCCCAGTACGTTGCAGGGATCCATGTGGTATCAGTTAATCCGGGTCAAAACTGTGCCAGGAGCTGCAGTGCCAGTGTCCCAGCGTGGACGATGAGATCGGGTGCCCTGGCACTGTTCCGTGTCCGAGGACAGACACACAGGACACTGGTAGCAGTAAAACAAACTGCCAGGTCCCAGATTGCACAGTAAAAAAAGGCAAATGAGCAGAGAGGGGGAGCGGTTTTGTAGAAGACAGAAAGCCTGGCCCACAGCAGGTTCCCCGGCCCCCGGAGAAGGAGCGGTGTGTCTGCAGGCAGGTCACCTCCCGCTCCATCTCGCCGGGGCCTTTTGGCAGCGATGATCTGTCTCTTCCCGTCTTCCCTCCTTCTTGACTTTCTGGCTCTTTGCTCTCATCACTTCTCCTTTGGAAAAGGCAGCATCTGGGTCTCACCCTCTCAGTTAGCCCCTGAGGATTCCTGGTCAAATACTTCTCTCTGATTTCAGCATCTCCTCTCCTCCTCCAGGAGCTGAAAAACAAAGACGAGCAATACGTGCAGGCCATTAAGAAGCAGTCGGATGAGATCCACCTGCTTTTGGAGAGAATGGAAGAACAGATCAGGACCATGCTGAAAACTTACCGTCACAAACTCCTGCAGATTGAGGTAACCAGTTCACACGGTGGAGGAAGAGTCCGATGAGAAAACCTGCAGCCACTTGCTTCTCCTCCATATCTACAGCAAAGAGGCCTCAGGCTCGTTGCACTGGCTGGGTTGACTCCTGTCCAGAGCAGCGGGGCTGATGTCTTGGTGAAGGAGGCTGAAATCTGGCCGAGCAAGAGCACAGAATGGTGCTGAGTGCTGAGGGGCTGGTTTGTACCATGCTGTGAATGACTCTGCTTCAGCGCAGAGCGACTCAGTAGCATGGGAAAGCTGTTGCTGTTTGATGGCTGATTGTTCATCTCTCTAAAAGCCAGAAGGGACCACTGGGGTTCCTTAGCCTTCCCTTCTGCAGAGCGTGAAGTCCCACCTCGCGCATCAAACCTGCATTTGTTGCTGAGCGAGGGCATCCCTCCCCCTTGAACATCTTCCCAGGTGAAATCAGGTGGCTGAAATCAGCCCGAGCTCCACTGTTAATCATCAAGCAATGATTTCCAGTGAACTCGCGGAGCTACCCACCGCCACGAGCGTCCCTCCCAGCTCTGGGTGGCTGATAGCAGTGGTCCCCATGGGGTCGTGGTTGGAGCGGGGTCCTGGCGTGGAGAGGAGAGGTCAGGCCAGCGTGTGTTCATCCGACAGGGCCACCAGTCTGCAGCCAGTCCTCTGCTGGAGGCTGCCGGCCTGGGCGGGTGTAAAGTTGGCAACGAGTGGTGCCAACATGATGGTGAAGGGCTCTGTCTCCTTCACAGAAAGCTTTTGAGCTCGAACGGCGAGAGCTGCTGGACAACAACAGGAAGAAGTGGGAGGAAGCCATCCAAGCCCACAACGCACGGGAGGTAAGGTACATGTGGAATTTAGAATCATGGAATCGTTTAGGTTGGAAAAGATCATTGAGTCCAACCGTTAACCCAGCACTGCCAAGCCCCCCACTAAACCATGTCCCTCAGCACCACATCTCCCCGGCTTTTCAATCCCCCCAGGGATGGGGACTCAGCCCCTGCCCTGGGCAGCCTGGGCCAGGCCCTGACAGCCCTTTGGGGGAAGAAGTTTTTCCCAATGCCCAACCCAACCCTGCCCTGGCGCAGCTTGAGGCCGTTCCCTCTCGTCCCATCGCTTGTTCCTGGGGAGCAGAGACCGACCCCCCCGGCTCCAGCCTCCTTTCAGGCCGTTGCAGAGAGCGATGAGGGCTCCCCTCAGCCTCCTCTTCTCCAGGCTGAGCCCCCCCAGCTCCCCCAGCCGCTCCTCCCCAGCCTTGTGCTCCAGCCCCTGCCCCAGCCTCGCTGCCCTGCTCTGGCCACGCTCCAGCCCCTCCGTGGCCACCTTGGGGTGAGGGACCAAAGACTGCCAGGACCAGCGCTGCTCTCCGGCACTGGGCTGCCTTGAAAGACAGGCGTGCACGAAGGCAGCTGGTTCCTCAGGAGCGTGGGGGGCAAAGGGGCAGTTTTTCAGCTCTGCAGGGGAATTATCCGTGCATGACCTTGCTTTGGGCTAGCCGAAGGAGCTGTGATCGTGGGTGGAAGCTGCCACCACTGATGGATGACGTTCTCCTTTTGCCCGTAGCTGGAATACCTGCATGCCCGTATGAGGAAGGTGGAAGAGTTTGAGAAACAGTTGAATCAGCTGCGGGCGGAGGATGAGGAGGAGTATAACAGCATGAAGATCCAGCTGGAGAACGATGTGCAGGTACAGAAAAGGCTGGCGTGTGCCCCGTGGGGAGGCAGTGGAGCAGATCTCCCTGGGCTTTTCTGTGTGTGCCTGGCTCTGCGGGGCAGCCAGACGGTGTGAAAGCTGCAGCTGGTATCGGGCCATCTCAGCTCTTCGGCCTGCACGGTCCAGCCCTGTGTCAACAGGGGATGGAGCTGTTGTTGTCTCCTCTCCGTGGGTCCTCCACCAGCGTGTCCATCGGCCCTTGGCTCTCAGAGGTCTGTAGCACATGAACTGTAGCTCTAGGACGTGTGAAGCACCCGGGAAGGTCGAGGGGTTGGCTGCTTCTGGCATCTTGCTTGGTAGGAGGATCAAATAGTGTGAGTATCCTGACACCAGATCACTTCAGATCAGCCTCATTTGTTCCTTTGTTGGGGTCCTTGTCCTAGGAGGGGTGAGCTTTTTTCTCTGACACCTAGCCGCACACCCGTGATTTCTCCCATGCCCACAAAGTCCACTTGGCGTGAGAGCTGGCATCGGTTTGCCCTTCCCCAGGTAGGAGGGCATGCAGTGGGAGAGCACGGCCCTGGCCCGCCGCCGCCTGAAGAAGCACCAGGCGCTCTCACTGCAGATCCAAACCTCGTAGCCGTGGCTTCCCCGAGACACAGAGACCTTCCAATCCACTGCATTCTCCATGAGCAGCCGTGTCGACAAAGCAGCGCACCTGTGGCTCTCCGCAGTCCTGCCGGTCCCCTGGACCGCAGCGCCGGCGTTGGTCCTAAGGCCGTCAGGTTTGGCTTAGCCCAGCATCGCTCAGCCTCCTCTGCTCAGCAGGGCGCCCTGCCACCGCTGACACCTTCCCTGCCGCTCGTCCTGCGTCGCTTCCCGGGCTGCACGCTGCGTTTGGACCTTAGAAAGCCTCATTGTTTGTCCCATGGGATGTCCTCCTAGGAAGCCCAGGGAAATACGGGCTAGGGCCGATGCCTGGAATGTCTTGCACGACTTCAGGTGAAATATTACTGTTGCGAGGTCCCTGTCAGCCTGAAAGGGCACATCCAGGGAGGGCAGTCCTGCCTTTGCGGTTTCTTCGCCCTCGTATTGATAACCTGGAAGGCGACACAGAGTGCGTGACGTTCGCAGGCGGCTCTGAGCCATTTGGGGAGGGAGGCAGCAGCGTGCTGGAGATGTGGGTTCGCAGACGGCGACGTGGGGCTGGTGTAAAAATGCATCTGCTGCCTTCAGCTGTAGTTGTGGGAGGGTTTCTATGTAAGGCAGGGGAGGTAATTATTCCTCTCTACTTTATACCTACGTGTCCTGGTCCAGGTTTGGCAAGACGCTTGGGAACAGGGGAGAGAGTCGAGAACAGCCCAAGTAGATGAATGCCCCCTAAGAAAAGGTTGAAAGGCTGGGGCTGCTTAGAGCAGGGAAGAGATTTCTGCAGGGAGGTGATAAATCTACAAAAATGCACAATTCTGTATGACGGAGAATGATTTCTTCTCTGCGTCCACTGTAGATGCAAGAAAAAATCGTGGGGCTGAGGTTTGGTAGGGAAGATTTCAATTGGCGTTCAGATTTAGGGTTGAAATGTCGAGCTAGGAAAGCCTAGAAATGGCAAGGGCTTGGTTGAGGGTTGGCTAGAGTGGCTGTGCCCTTGGTTTGCTGCTCTTTGACGCCGGGTTTTAGGAACAGCTTAAATCGACTTCTGCTGGGGCTGGTTTGGTGAAGTTGTTGCCCCTGCGGGGCAGAGGGATGAAGCAGATCTGGTTCCCTTTAGCACTGCCCTCGTGTAACTCTCTATAGCACAAACTACGCCCTTCCACTTCAGCGAGAATAAGAAAAAGAGAAGTTGGAAACACCTATTTTCCTGATTAACCTGTGATGATGTTGTCCTGAGGGATCTCTGAAACAGGAGCTTAGCCAAGACCTAACGATGAAGCCTGTGGTTCGGGGGTTATTGAGTACTCCCCAGTTTCGCTAGATGGGAATCAGCATTTTAAATATGGGGTTTGGGCCATGGCTTTCCCCCATCTGCTGTCAGGAGAAGCTCCCTCGGCCCTGCTGGGATTTCCCTCCGTCTTTTCTTTGGTCAGGCTTTGCTCCTAGCCGGGTGGGACTGCTTCTGGGTGCCTTCCCAGGCTGTTTGTGCACTCCCGGTGGTACGCAGGGCTGCCCAGGAGAGCTCCGAGCCAGCTAACCCGGGTACCAGCGCCCACAGCACGCCCCAGCCCCTGATGGAGACCCCGCTGGGTCTCTGCTGTGCAGACGGCTGGGCACAACCGAGCCCGGGGCTGATGCCGTGACCTGGGGCCATGCAGCAGCTTCATTCCAATCGCTTCCTATCACAGAAGAAGTCTTTAGAGGCCTCCCCAGCAAAGCGCTGTATGATGAGATTTTTCACTATTGGATTTATGCTCCTCTTGCACATGGAAAACACTTATATACCAATGAATTAAACCATGCCGGGCCCAGCCACTGCCTCTCACCCATCCACGCGGTCGCGCTGCCTGCTCCTGGAGCTTCCGCGCCACCGTGTCCCCCTGAGCTCTCTTCCAAATGAGCTGCAGGGCTGGCAGAGAGCAGCCGTCGTCGGCAGGGTGTGATGGCTCCCAGCCCAGCCCAGCAGCCCCAGGAGACTGGGGCGATCGGCCCGGCAAGCGGCTCTTCCTTTCCATCAGCTGTCGAGCAGACGGGGCGCTGGGAAGCGGAGAGATGTCTCCGTTGCAGATGTCTCCTCCGTTGTAGCTGTGGAGCAAAGGGGAGAACTCGCTGCCTCCCCGCTGTCCCCCAGGCTGTGCAGCGAGGTGCTGCCATCACAAACGCTAAATTTCTTTGTTTTGTTCTGGTTTCCTTGAAAACCTGGAGTTTGTGCGGTTACCCCTCCTGCGTGTCCCTTCCTCCAGCTCGCCAAGCAACTTCTGAGCCTCGTGGTTAATTCAGAGGCGTGCAGTTCCTAAAACCGACATGAAAATCGGCAGCTAGGTTGAGGAGAGAGGCCCAAATGAGTGCCCCACTGAGTCGAAGTTGGGTACAACTTCAGCCCCTTCTCCCTTCCCCAGACGCGGCCCCGTAGCATGTACTTATGGACACCCAGCATCTCCAGCACTCGCCCACGAGTGATGCCGCGTGGCCAGGGCTTAGCTGGGGGCATGTGCATGGGAAGGTGGGATTGGGAGATGCAGGATCAGTAGGATCCAGGCTTCAGTGTGGTCTTTGCTCATGGCAGGCCTTGTTTTCGTGTTTTTTGAAATGCCAGAACCTGGAGAGGCAGCTCCAGCAGATGAAAGCCATCTATCAGCTGAACCAGGAGAAGCTGGAGTACAACCTCCAGGTGCTGAAGAAGCAGGACGAGGAGAACACCATCCTCAGATCCCAGCAGAAGAGGAAGCTCAACCGGTAAAAATCCATCCCTGGAAGATGGGCTCTGCTTTACCTGCCATCATCTCCCACATACCATTTTTTGAGGAGCCCATCACCCAGCACACGCCAACGAGCTCTGTCCCAGCCCATCGCTGGGTTAGCCCAGGGCAGGACTGTCCCCAGAGCACTTTGAAGACGTTGGCTACGGCCAACCTGTGTAGTCCCTAGCAGATGAGGAGCCCCAAGTCCCAAAGCCTTCAGACAAGCTGGGTATGCCCGAAGGCGCCTCTTCGGGGATGCCCAGCTTTGCTGTCCCTCCCCAGGCTCCACAGCTTGCTCAATAACCTGAGAACAAAACTGGCCAAACAAGAGAAGCAGCTGCGAGAGGAGAACCAGAGCCTGGCAGCCGACTGCGAGCGCATCGCGGGGCAGTGCAAGGAGGTGCAGAGGAGGATGAGGTGGGGTGTGCGCGGGCAGCCGCCCGTGAGGAGGCCTCGGAGCACCCAAGTGAGGTGCGGGGGGAGCTGACTCGTCGTTTCGGGACACGGAGCCCCCTTCCATGGGCCATCTCCCTTCTGCGCAGGCACTTTGCTGTCAGCGACGCCGAGAAGTTCACGGAGGTCTGGCTTATGAACGAGGAGGAAGCCAAAGAGCTGATGAGGAAAGCCCTCGACGCAGATCGCATCATTCACACCCAGCAACTGGGGCTGCCCTGGGAAGAGCCTCATTACTGGTTCCTGAACAACGTCGGCCCCCTCGGGCGTTACAAGGCGAAGAGGATGGCGACCGAGCTGGCTGCGGAGGTGCTGGCAGGTGGGATGCACAGTGCCCTCGTTGCCCTCGTGGCACTGGGAGACCCTCACCTTCCTCCATGACAGCCCCTGCTGTCCCCCCTGTCCTTGCCATTGCAAGGTGGCATCTTACAGGGGTGACGCTGCGAGCCCAGGCAGGGGCTGTCCCCAGCCCTGAGCTGGCTCGTGCCGAGCCAGCTTGGGGATCTTTGCACCGTGCTTTTGCCCAGTACTCCCAGTTCCAGACAAGCTGCCCAGCTCGTATCCCAAGACCTTTGTGTGCTTTCCAGGTCGCAGGGAACAATTGTGATTTCCCTGGTGACTCCTGCAGTGATGTGACCGCGGGGCACAGTCAAGGCACAAAGGCTTTCGCTCACCCTTCTTCCTCCATGTTTCAGAGAGCAGCTCTGGAGGACGGGAGGAGGAAGAGAGAGAGAAGAAGGAACAAGCGGGTAGTGGAGAAGGAGGACAAGAAAACACGGCGAAGGTTGAGGATAGAGTCACACCTCTGCGAAATATCTCCAAGAAGACTGCCAAGAGGATCCTGGAGCTCGTGAGCGACGAGTCGGTGCGTGACGATGGAGCACATGCCTTGATCAGGGAGCAGGCGTGCTGTCCCCTGGTTGCTCCAGCTTGTACGGGATCTCTTCCGAGCTCCACGTCTTGGGGTGAAGGTTTCTGCATGGCACTGCCTTGCTGTGCCAAGCAGCCTGTTGTCCGAGAGCTGCCCCAGGGGCCGGGAGAGGACCTCCAGCTCTTTCCGCGCTGTGTGGCACATATACGACGCTGATAAATGGTATTGGCAGGCACAGCCCCGTTGCCCAAATCCACAACTCCCCAGGCCAGAATAAGCACAGGCAAAGCTGCTGATGCTCCAGGCTGTTCCCCGTCTCTGGGGACAGTCAGCAAGAGCTTCGGACCATGAGATCCTTTTGGCAGCACCGTGCTGATGCCTCTGTCTTCCCTGTCCCCGAGCCTCCTGGCCCTGCCAGCCTCACGCTGCCCAGCCGCTGCCCACCCTGCCTGCTCAGCCTGCCGTCGCGGCCATAGCGTGGCATGGGCTGGCTTCTGGGCAGGGCCGGAGACGCTCGCTATTTCTCTGCACCCTCTTCTCTGCCTGTCTCCCCAGGGTTTCCTCATTGAGAGCAAGCTGCTGAGGCCCCTGGACGCGCTGGGGAGGCACGAGCGCACCCTCATGAAGCTCGACTCCATCTTTGCGGTGAGTTGGGGCTTGGCCCGTCAGGGGCCGCAGGGAAGGCTGGCGGTCACCAGGGAAAGCTCTCTGCCCCGTGGAGGTGTGGCGTAGGGCTGAGCCGCCCTGGGGGGGTCCGGCTGGGCTGCTGGGGGGGCTCTGAGGGATGCTAACCTGGTTCCTCTGCTCCCCAGGCCCTCGAGATCGACAGCGAGGATGACCTGTACCAGCTGGTGGGTTTTTTCCTGAAGTACAAAGCCCAGGAGGTGGCTGGCAGCCAGGTGGGACCACGGGGACAGCAGTGGGGAGAGCCCCGCAGAGCCAGGGCTCCAGGACAGGGGGAGCTGAACATCTCCGGGAAGGCAGAGAGCGTGGTGACCCTGAAATGCTTCCCTGTGACCACACAAGGGAGGTGGACATGGCTGAGGGGTTGTAATCTTCTGCCGTGGCCGAACAGAGCCTCTCGCACGTGAATTTTTGCCCCAGCTCCCTATATTTGCCAAGGGAGAGGGCTGCGGGCGGCTGGAAGCTCCCGGGGGAAGGTGGCTCTTGGGGAGGAGGAGGTGGTGGAAGGCACAGCCCCCAGCTTGCTGTCCTTCCCTCCAGAGCCAGGGCAGCCCAGGTGGAGAAGACGGCACGGATCCGGCTGAGGACAGAGAGGACGGGGGATGCGGTGCCCAGAGGGACGAGCTCAAATCCCCTCGGAGCTCGCTGGGCTCCCTTCCATCTGTGTACATCCACGCTGATGACGTCCTAAAGATCCTGAAAGCATTTGTGCGGGATTTTGACAAGCTGAGGTAGGAGCAGGGGCAGATCGGAGCTGTTGTGACCGGGAGGGAGCCAGGCTGGGGCACAGGGGGGCTGTGGGGGGTGCAGGCAGGGCTGGGGGTGCCTGCATCGCCCTGGCTGGAGCAAGAGCTTCCCCTGCCTGCCCTGCAAGATGACGGAGGGGTGGGGAGGGTCCCGCGGGGCCAGGGGGTACAGACAGTGCCCGAGCGAGGGACGGCTGGGGACAACAAGGCAGGAGATGACCAGGAGCCCGGGGAGGGAAGCAAAGCCATGGGGCAGGCCGGTGCCAGCTGTGGGGTCGTGCTCATTCGTGTGACGATGGCGATGGCGGCTCAGCGCAGCTGAGGGATCTGGGGCTATTCCTCAGCCGTGAAGAGCTGAGCCCCGGGGGCTTTGCCCTCTGTCCCCAGGGAGAAGGATGGATCAGCAAAGGAGGTGCCACAGGTACGGGACAGCTCCGAGGATGGGGAGTACTGGGAAGCCCTGGCACACGTTATCCCTGAGCCGACGTTGAAACTGTGGGATGCGTTGGCGGTGGCACTGGAGGAATATTAGTGAGTGCCTGGCAGCGCTGCTGGGGACGGGGCGGGCTGGTGGCTCGGCTCGGGGAACCGCGGCGGGGCTGGCACCGACTGGCCGCGTCAACCCTCTGCCCTCCTTGCCCAGCGAGGTCCTCACGCGCAGGGCCGGCCTGCTCGCCGAAGCGGCCGTCCTGCAGCAGCAGAACTCGGAGCTGTACCTGCTGCTGGAGGCGTACGTCAGCTCCGGGGTGAGCGCGGCCTCCTCCTCCCCTGCAGCCCGGGGACACCCCACCACCGCTCCCAGACACGGGGGCCGCTGCCCGGAGCCCATCGCTGGCCGGCTCAGGGTGCTTCTCCCCGCAGGTGAACAGCGAGTTGCTCTCCCCTCCCACGCAGCGGATGGATCCGAAGCTGCCCTGCCCCGGGAAAGCGCAGTGAGCGCCCAGGGCCAGGGCACGGCTTTGCGCTGCCCCGAGCTGAAGCTGTGTCCGGAGCCGGGGATTCCTGGCAGGGGCTAATAAACCCTTCCCAAACCCAACCCCGGGCCGTGAGCGTGCGTCTGGCCTGCGGGGAGCACCCCTCTCGCCTCTGAAGATGCCGGGGAGCCGCAGCCGAGCAACCCCCCCATCCAGGGGATGCGCGGTGCAAAGCCGCGTGCTCTGCGTCCTCCCTTCCCTCCGCGGAGCCGAAGCCAGGCAGGAGCCTTCGCCTCCCGCCGGTCAGCAGCCCCGCCGTCCCTGGGCCTCCCGGCTTTGGGAGACCCCACTTTTCTTTACCTGATTTTACACCTTCTTCCCCACTTTTTGCTGCCCCAACACCTTTTCTCCCCCCGGACTCCTCCCAAACAACCCACCCCCAATTCCTTTTCCCCCATCAGTCCCAGTGCTGCTACATCGGGACCTAAATTCTCCATTTCCAGGGCAATATCAGCCCAAAGCGGTGCCAGCGGCAGAGCTGTCTCCAGGAGGGCCGTGTCGCAGCCGTGACTCCCTCCCACCCCTCTGGTTCACACCAGTTATAGCTCGTTCCCAGTACAGCCTTCCTGGTCGGCTTTATCTTTAGCCTTGACTCCCCTGCCTAACGCTAACGCGGCGCGAGCAGCTTCTCATACCAGAGCAGAATAACACCTTTTTTATTTTTTTTTGTTCTCACTGGATATCTGTGCCCTTGAAGAGTTTTCACTTTGCTCCCGGTCCCCATCAGGGGATCCGGCCAGCTTCGAGGGCCAGTGATCCCGTGGGACGGCTTGCTCCCCAGGGCTACGGCGGGATCCACAGGGCAGGAATGGGAACCAGACGGCGGGGCCCGAGGGGGTGGGAGGCAGGGCGAGGGTTTTGGGGCAGGGACTGGCACGCTGCCCGGGACAAGGGAGCGGCAGATGCCACCCAGCACATCTCGACTCGCTCCGCCACGCTCCCGGCACCACCGAGGCGCCAGCTCCTGGAGTCAGGGGATATCCGGAGAACCCTGGACCGAGCAGCCTCCAGCTGCTGTAATGGCAGAGGGGGGCAAGCCGGTGGGTGTCAGCGGTCCCAGCCCCGTACCCGGGGGGTCCAGGAGAGCCCCAAACCCCTCACGCCCCCGCGGGACCAGCACGCGGCGGGGGTCCCGAGGCGGTGACGATGCCCCCCAGCAGCAGCAGGAGGGCTGCAGGCCGGGGGGGCCGGGCCGGCAGAGCCCCCGGAGCGGGGCCGGGGGGGGCGGTGGGGCCGTGCCCGGGCGAGGGCCCTCCCCGGCGGCCGCAGCCCGGCCCCCGCCCCGCCCCGCTCCGCCCCTCCGGGCGCCCCGGCCGCCGCCGGCCCCGGCCCAGCCGCGGCCCCGGGATGCTGCCGGCGCCCGCCCGGGCCTCCCACCGCCCGTCGCGGCGGAGGGGCCGCTGCAAGCGCTGCCACTCGGCCTCGGCGAGGTACGAACCGACCCCCCCGAGTCGGGACCCGGGTGCACGGCGCTGGGCACCCCCCGTGTACGCGGAGCGCCGGGGGTCGGGCACCGGGGCTGCCCCGGGGGTGGGGGTCCCTGTCCAAGCCCCAGGCGTGGGGGTCCCGGTCCGGGCACCGGGGCTGCCCCGGCGGTGGGGGTCCGGGCACCGGGGGTGAGGGTCCGGGTCCGGGGCTGCCCGGGGGTGGGGGTCCCGGTCCGGGTACTGGGAGTGAGGGTGCCGGTCCGGGCACCGGGGCAGCCCCGGGGGTGGGGGTCCCGGTCCGGGTACTGGGGGTGAGGGTCCGGGTCCGGGCACCGGGGCAGCCCCGGGGGTGGGGGTCCCGGTCCGGGTACCGGGGCAGCCCCGGGGGTGGGGGTCCTGGTCCGGGTACTGGGAGTGAGGGTGCCGGTCCGGGCACCGGGGCAGCCCCGGGGGTGGGGGTCCGGGCACCGGGGGTGAGGGTCCGGGGCCGGGCAGCGGGGGAGAGCACCGGGCTCCGGGCAGCGGGGCTGGGGGCCGGGAGCAGGGCGAGCCCCGCGCAGGGTCCGGTCGCCCCCGGCCCCATCCCGGCGCGGTGGCCGGAGCCCGCCCGCCCTTGGCGGCTACCAGTGGCCCGGGGCGGTGTCACTCAGGCGGGAGCTGCGGGGTGAGTCACCGGCAGGAAACCGGTTGCATCAGGAACGGGACTGGTTTTCCAACTGGGGCTCTGGAAAACCCCGCTCTGGCCTCCCTCCCTCCATCCCCTCTCTCCCCAGCCCCATGGAGAAGGGAGCCAGCCCCTCGGCCAGCACCTCGGTGGCCTTGGCCTCGTCCTCCACGGCCACCTTCAAAGAGGAGCTGCTGTGCCCCATCTGCTACGAACCCTTCCGGGAAGCCGTGACGCTTTGTTGCGGCCACAACTTCTGCAAGGGCTGCGTGAGTCGTTCCTGGGAGCACCGGCAACACGTCTGCCCCGTCTGCAAGGAGACCTCCTCCTTCGACGACCTTCGCATCAACCACACCCTCAACAACCTGGTGGAGAAGATCCTCAAGGAGGAAGGGCAGCGGCAGGGCCAGGCGGCCGTCCTCTGCCCCCTGCATCACGAGGAAGCCAAGCTTTTCTGCCTGGAGGACAAGGAGTTGACCTGCTTCATCTGCCAGAGCTCCAAGCAGCACGAAGGGCACAAGATGCGACCGGTGCAAGAGACGGCGGCGGATTTCAGGGTGAGGGATGCTTCGGGAAAAGGGGGGGGACCGATGGCACGGAGAGGCACCCCTACACCTGGAGGGGTGCAGCCCGCGCACGCCCTACCGCCAACTTGCCAGCGCACGGCTTTGGCTCGTGCGTGGCGTGGTTGTACCCACCGGCGTGCCGGGATGAAAGGCGAAGCGGCCACGCTGCGAGGGTGGATCCCCGCGGGAGTGCCCTGCCGCATCGCTGCCCGACGCTCTCCCTGCCTAATAATTACCCGGTGCCACCCCGTCCCCCGGGGCACAGCCGTTTGCCCCGCGGTAAAGGGCAGCGGGGCGATGCTCCCAGGGGTTTGGCCTGGTCCCCGCGTTTCCTTGGCTCCTTCATCCTCCGCCAGGCTTGGCTGGATCCGGCCACGCTGGTTTTTGCAGCAGTGCTTCGGGGCTGGGAGCGTGCTTGGGATGAGGGTTGCACAATTCCCCCAGCCGGGGAGGGATGCGGGATGGGGAGGCAGCCCCGAGCCCCGCGGGGCAGGACGGGCCATGGCTGCACCAGGACGACGAGGAGGAGGAGGAGGAGACCGGCTCCGGCCGGCAGCCGGGCATCGTGCCAGGAGCTGCCGTGTTTCCCGGCCGGGAAGCAGCCGCTGCCGCCCTGACTCAGCCTGCGGGGACGAGCCAGATTTCAAATGTCGCGGGGCGGCCATGGGGCTGCTGTTTCACAAGGCTTGGCGGGCTGCCGGTGGGACCGAGCCTCCCTGGGAGCGGGGCAGCGGCTGCCTGCAGCGCCGGGACAGGCCGGGACTTGACGGTGCCTCAGCAGAAGGGCTTAAAAACAGGGGGGAGGATTCGCCACGGAGCAAAGCTCCTCTGCCTCGCTGCTTCGGGGCAGCGTGTTTGCACGGCCCCGCGCGGAGCTGACCCCGTGCAGCGCCGGCAGACCTCGGCCGCAGCAGGGTAAAGGGTGGATTGAGCAAGGATCCTGCTTAACCTCGTCCTACTGGGTTTGGGGCTCTTGTCTTTCCGCATTGGAAACCTTGGGCGTAGGTTTGCGAGGGTCCTGAAGGCGTCTCCTCCCCGCAGGCCAAGCTGAAGAACATGGAGACCTCCCTGCGGGATAAGGTGACGGATTTCGGGGCCGTGCATCGCTCCTACGAATCCATCTCCAAACACAACCAGGTGCGTGGTCCCTCCTGGCAGGGAGGCGATGGGCCTGATCCTGACGCGCGTGCACGTGCATGCACGCGTGTGCACACGTATGTACGTGCCCCGGGTGGAAATGCGGCTGGCTGTGGGGTGGGAGCGTTGCGCCCGTCCTGGGCTGCTCCATCCCTGAGGGAGGAGGGATTGGGAATTGGGGACCGGGGTGCTGGGGCTGTGCCTGCCGTGGCAGCAGGGCCATTGATTTTGGGAGGGCGGCGTGGTCCCGGTGGGAGCTCAGCGAGTCCCCAAGCACTGGAGCTGGTTGGAGGGCTCTGGGGGAGCGTTTCTGGGGGGAGCCCGGGGGAGGTGGGGGCTCCGAAGGGAGGTGGTGACGTCCCCACGCGGGGCAGGTGGAGGCGACGCGGCTGGAGGAGCGGATCAGGAGGGAGTTCGAGAAGCTGCACGAGTTCCTGCGGGGCGAGGAGAAGGCGCTGCTGGCCCAGCTGCAGGAGGAGACGCGGCGCAAGCACAGCCTCATCGAGGGCAAGATGAAGCGGTTGGCCAAGGAGAGCCAGGCCCTGCTCAACGAAACCCGCCAGCTCCAGGCGGACCTCAAGGAGGATGACTACACCTTCCTCATGGTAAAACCCTGCCAGGGTGCTGCCCCGTGCCCTGCGGGGTGTCACCCTCGCCGTGGCACCCTCCTGCCTCTGCCGGGGTGCGAGCAGGGCGCTGGGTGATCCTTTGGGTGTTTGCAAGCCCCCGTGACCCCTTACAAGTGAGGGGCTGATGCCCGGTGTCTCCTTCTCTTTCAGACCCACAAGAACCGCAAGCGCAGGTAAGTCCCGGTCCCCGCCGTGTCCCCTGCCCGGTGACACAGGGGTGACACCTCCCTGGGGTCCGAACGGGGTCTCCCGCCTGGCTCCAGAGTGAGGTCTCTGCCCTGAGCGAGTTCCCGTACCTGCATCTCCCCTCCGGGTCTGGGTGCTCGGGCAGAAGAAGGTGCTGGGGGGTCCCTAAGGGCAGGCAGCACCCTTGGGTGCCTCCGGGCAGGATGGGGGAGCACGCAGGCAGCCACAAAGCAGCATTGCAGGTCTTAGGAGAAGCATTAAAACCCTGATATTCGGGGGGGGGGGATTTGGTGCTTGGACCCTCCTGGGGTCATTCACCACCCTCCTGGGGTGAGGGCAAGGTTTGGGAGATGCGGGGTGCTGGTGGGGAAGCCCCTGCCAAAACACAGGGTGCAAGGAGACGCGGCCCGGTCCCTTCCTCCATCCCTGCCCCATCTCCAGGATCGCCTGCACGGCCGAGGAGCCGGAGGCCGTGGCCTCGGGGATGCTCCTTGACGTCGCCAAGTATCTGGGCTCGCTGCAATACAACGTGTGGAAGAAGATGCTGGACATCATCACCGTAGGTGAGGCGCTGGGTGCCCCCCAAAGGGTGGCTGTCCCAGGGCTAAAGCAGCCTTTGCGTGAGGCAACCCAGGGGTGGAGAGAAGGAGCATGGAGCAGCCATGCCTGCGGCTGATGGGCCTGGGGAAGGGGGTTGGAGAGCGTAAAGGGTGCTCTGGGGCACTTGCACCCCAAAAGGGAAGCCCTGGAGGGTGCGTTTCTCCATGGTGAGCTGGGTTAGGAAAGGATGGATGGGTGGATGGATGGATGGATACCTGCAGGGCTGTGGTCCCCCCATAAGCTCAGCCCTGCAGCGCGCCGGGCTCCTAACGTGCATATCCCCACCCCAGTCCCCTTCAGCTTCGACCCCAACTCCGCAGCGGGCTGCCTCTCGGTGTCCGAGGACCTCACCAGCGTCACCAACGGGGGCTACGAGCTGCTGGTGGAGAAGAACCCCGAGCGCTTCACCTTGGCCCCCTGCATCCTGGGCTCCCACGGCTTCTCCACCGGCTTCCACACCTGGGAGGTGGACCTGGGTGGCATCATGAACTGGCGGGTGGGGGTGGCCCGGCCACGCGGTGGCACCCAGTGGACCTTCCACCACGACGCTCGCTCCGGTTTCTGGTATATCTACCGCCTGCTCGGGAAGGATGGCGAGATGTGCCGAGCATCCAACACGGCGCGTTCGGAGGTGGCACTGGGCGACCTGAGACGGATCCGGGTGGAGCTGGACTGCGACGAAGGGGAACTCTCCTTCTACAACGCCGACTGCAAGACCCACATCTACACCTTCCACGAGAATTTCGGCGGCACCGTCTTCCCCTATTTCTACGTGGGGGCCACGCCGTTGGGCGCACTGCCCGAGGCGCTCCGCATCTGTCCCCTCCGGGTCCGTGTCCACGAGGATGTCCCGGTCTAGTGGCCACCATCCCCTGCCGCCGCTGCCTCTACCTGCATTTGGGGTTCTCCAGATGCTTTTTCAGCTTTCCTTAAATTCTTTCCCCCCTCCCTTTTTTTTTTTTTTTCATGTATGCACTGCCTCTTTTTTTATCATGAATAAACACTGCTCTTCTGGTATGGCTCTGTGCCCAAATCGCCCCAGCTCTTTTCCTGCCCCTCTCCATCACCGATCAAAGCTGGGAAGGTCTCAGGTATCTAAAACAGTAAATTAAACCATCTGGGGGCTTTCCGAGCTTGTGCACGCGTTGCAGCTTGCGGGGCTCCGAGTCTCCCTGCTGTGGGTGAAGCAGGGGCCGGTGGCCCTCGCCCCAGCGCCTCGGGGACGGGAAATCCCGCAGGGCTTGGCTGGACGCAGGCAGGAGCGTGTGTTTCCCCTCTGCAAGAAACCCCATCGATGGGGACGTCCTTGAGAGGAACGACCCATCTCCTCCGCCCCTTCTCCCTGTGGCTTTACCCCTCTGAGGGGCTTTTCTATAAATCCCCAGCTCCGGGAGTCAGGTGATGACGTGTAGTTGGTGTTTGGAGGTGGAGGAGGCTCAGAAGTGGGATGGGGCGGGGGGGAGACAAAAAAACATCGTCTGCAACCCTGGGTTGTGTCTGGCCTGATATTAATCCTGCCAAAAAGGCTTTTTCTTCCATCCCGGTGAGCACTTGGGGTTTAAAGGTGATGCCCTGGGGAAGGGAGGGTGGGCGGCGGGCCGTGCTGCCCTCGCTGCCTGGCGCAGCCCGGCCGGCCGGGACCTCGCTGCCAGGATGCCGATATTAACGGGTGGTTTCCATGGTTTCTCACCATTTGCATAGGATGCTCCTTAGGAACAAGAGCTGGTGGCAGAAAAACAAAAGGGAGATGTTGGAGGCGTGCGGTGCGGGGGCGACCCCGGGGGTCCTCCGCCTTCCTGACGTCGGCTGACGTTATCTCTTTCCAACCGAGCATCCCTGGATACGGGGAAAGGAGGAAAATCAACGCGAGCATCCCATCTCCCTCCCTGCGCCGTATCCCGACGCTGCCCATCACCCCCCAAAAACTGGCGCTGCCTGGGAATTTGGGCATCCCGCAGCCACTTTAGGCACAAGCGAGGCGTTATTCGGGAACAATAAAAAGCCAGGGAAGCTCTTTGAGCTCCCGGGGCCGGAGCAGAAGGATGCGTTTCTTTGTCAGGTCCGAAGGGAGCATTTTCCTCCCGTGGCCGCCAGCGCCAGCGCAGGTGCCTGGCGTAAAAATGGCAATAAAAGGTGAAATGAGGCATCGCTTCGGGTGGCGAAACTGAAATGTTTTGTCTTTTTTTTCTGAATCATTCGGTGAAAAATTGGCTTGCAGGAAACAATATGAATTAATGAACTGGTTGGCTCTAAGACTCTGCAGTTTTTAGGGTAATAAATGGTACCTGCATCTTCCCCTGAGCTTAATTTCATCCCCACGGAGGCAGAGAAATGGCTTTAAGTGGAAACCAAGGCAGCGAAGCCGTTCCTCCCACCGACATGGACCTCCCCTCTGGAGCGGGCCCGGGAGACAGCACCCAGCCTGCACCCATGGGTGGTATCTCCCCGGGGCTGACCGTTCGCTCGCACATCCGACGTTGGAGGACGAATCTGGGGACAGCTCCGGTGAGGAGCAGGCGGGTTTTCTGTGGGACCCTCCTCTGCGGCCCTCGCATCCTTCCCCGACGCCTGAGATCCCGCCTGGGCCGCGCCCGTTACTTGCAGGACCTTTCCCGAGCGCAGACCTTCCTCCTCGCAGCAATTAGAAGCATCTCCTTTATTATTATTATCATTACTATTATTATTATTACTATTATTATTATGATAGCCTGGTTTTTGGCTGCTCGTGGCAGGAGGGGGAGCGATGGGCCCTGCTCCTGCGGGGTGCCCGGGATCCCCATCCATCCCAGTGCTGTGGGTGGGCACCGCTGGGTCACGGGTGGGCGTGGGGAGCGAGCGGGGCTCCCGGTACCTGGGTGGGGAAGGGCTGGGGCTGCTGCAGTGAAGCCCCCTCCCCATCAGGCTCCACTGACCCCCCCTCCCCAGCATCCCCCCCCCCCCCGTTTATAAGGAGGGGCGATATTTCGGAGAAGCAGGCGGCTCTCCCATTGGCTCGCAGCCCGGCGATGATGTAATTTCTACCCAATCCGAGGGAGGACAGCACCTTTTCCCCGCCCCTCCCCAGCCCTCCCTCACCCCGGGTACCAGCCAGGAGCATCCCGGAGGGGTGGGGGGCAAGTGGGGACCCCCCCCCAAAAAACAAAAAGAAAAAAGGAGGTTTCCCGGGCTGTGCACAGCAGCCCCGAGGACGCCGAGGCCTGGGGACTCATCCTGCACCCCGGTCCCCAGCGCTGGGGCAGGCGGGTTGAGGCAAAGCCTGTGTCCTGGCCGGGATCTGCTGGTTCCTCCTCCGCCTCTTCCCAGGGTCAGGAATCCTCTGGGATACGGAGGAGCCAAACCTGTGGGTCTTCCTGAAGGATCTGTGGGTACCGAACCTTTGGGGGGACCTTGGAGAGGTCCTGGGAGAGGAATCGGGGGGGCTGCAGGGCTGGACATGGGCTCTGCATCCCCCCCGAGCACGGCCGGAGGACGCCGTAGATGCTCACCCCATCCTCAGGCTCTCCCCTGCTCTCGGCCGAGGGCCATCCCGGGACAGACGGACCTTCGCACACGGCCGTCCTCCTCCTCCAGCCCCGTCGGGCCGCAGGCTGCCGATGGGTCCCACGCGCTGCGTGCCCACGGCGAAAGGTTTCCCCCATCTCTCCCAGTCCCTCAGCCCCTGCCCGGGAATGGTTTGGGTGCCGGCACTGGGATGCCGAGCAAGTTTCCCTAAGGCAGCCGGCTGCAGCCATGGGAAGAGGGAAACCCTTCGCCTCCCGGGGCCTCGTTTCACTGCCGCGGCTCTTTCCTTCCCAGCGTCAGCCTGGCTCCATGGCCAGCGTCTCCTCCAGCCACCCCCTGCCGTGTCCCCCCCCCGGAGCTGGGGACGGTCCCACGCCAGGCTGATGCCCCGGGGAGGGTTTGGTGGGGACGGTGTGGATGGGGAAGGGGTGGCCCGTGGCAGCCCATCACCCTGGGTGCACCCAAATCTCCTTGGCCTCCTTTTTCTGTGCCTCGGTTCGTTCAGACCAGCACGTGCTGCTGGAGAAAAGCAGTTCCCAGCGTCGGAGCAGCCAGGAGGCTTTGCAGGGCGGAGGGTGGCAGCCCTTAGGGATGGTGGCCACTGAGTGTCCCCAGAGCCACAGCCTTGCCCAGGGGCTCCAGGAGCTCCGTCCCCCCAACCGCTGGTGCTGCGGAGCTGGGGGACAAGGAGGCACCTCAAGACGTGACCCCCCGCAGGGGTCCCAGCATCTCCCCGGGCTCCAGCGACCCCAGCCAGCCACGCAGCCAAACCGCGGCCACCAACGCGGGGCGGCGAGGAGGGGTTTGTGCCCCGAGCCCGGACCACGGGGCGCTCAAAGGGGCATTTGAGCAGAGCCCCCCGCACCCCCCGCCGCGGGGTGCCGCGCACCCCGGTGCCAGCCGCGGCAGGGACCGTCCCGCGGCCACGTGGGCCCCCACAACGGCTCTTTGTCCCCCAGTTGGCCGCTGTCCCTCAACTCTTTCCTCCCCTCGGCCCCCTCCGTCTCAGGGCCGTGCTCCGGTCCCCCTGCAGCTCCTCGCCCGTCCCGCGGGCACCCTGCCCACGGCACCCACGCACCCGAACCCTGCCGAGCCGGGGGGGGTTGCGGCGCGGAGCTCGCTCATCACCCGAGAACTAAAGGACCCTTTCACGGGGAGGCGATGTGCGAGAGCGGGCCGCCTTACAGCTGCCCCGCCATGACCCAAACGGCTGAGCTGCGGCGTCACACAGGCGATGGCACCCCCGTTTCCAGCTGGGTCACCCCGTCCTTCCCCACATCCCGAGGCCGTGGGCTTTGCAAAGCCACCCTACATTCGTTTTCCAGGGGGAACCACCTCCCCGCGGCCGCCCTGATGCTCATTGCATAACGGAGCAGACCGCTGCCTAAATATACCCGCGCGGTTCCCCGGAGGTGCCGGGCCTGTGACCGCCGTCAGACGGAGCCGTCGGTGATAAATAGGCCAGAGCGAAGCAGATCTGGGGGAAGGAGACTCAGTTTAGGGGAAGGACACGGCCTTAAGAGGTGTCCCAGCTCTGCCGGGGCTCCCCGGGGACCTCCGCTCGCCCCGGCATCCACGGCGGCATCGCCCCAAAATAGTTTCGGGATCTGGGACTCGGCCTCTCCGCGCTCCCGTCGCCCAGTTTGCAGGAGGATCAGGAGGCCTGGCGTCCCTTCGGGGCTGGGGCGCGGCGGGCTTGGCCGCAGCCCGGCCCTGGGAGGACGGGGGGGACAGCCGCCAGCCCGCGCCGGCGCGGGGCCCAGGGCCGCGGGGTGCGTTGGCCCTACCGGAGCCGCCACCCCATTAAACCCTCCCAGTCCCCTCCTTTGTCACTTTGTCACCCTCCAGCTTTGTCCTGCTCCCGCAGGGAGCCCAAGCTCCCTTCCCACCGCGCGCTCAGCCTTTTCAATCCACCCCCCCCTAAAAAAAACCAAACGCCCAAACCCCCATTTTTGGGCCGAATCCGGCCCCTCGCCCCCACCCCCCTTCTCCTCCTGCCCCCCCTCGCTTTTATCATTTTTTCCCCCTTTTAAATATATATATATTTTTTATTCCCCTTTTTTTCTTTTTTCTTTTTTTCTTTTTTCTTCTTTCTTCTTTCTTTTTTCTTTTTTCTTTTTTCTTTTTTCTTTTTTTTTCTTTTTTCCTTTTTTCTTTTTTCTTTTGACTTTTTTCTTTTTTCTTTTTTCTCCTTTCTTTTATTCTTTTTTTTCTCCTTTCTTTTTTCTTTTTTCTTTTTTCTTTTTTCTTTTTTCTTTTTCTCTTTTATTTTTTCTTTTCTTTTTCTTTTTTCTTTTTTCTTTTGTCTTTTTTTCTCTTTTCTTTTTTCTCTTTTCTTTTTTCTTTTTTCTTTTTCTTTTTTCTTTTTTACTTTTTTCTTTTTTTCTTTTTTACTTTTTTCTTTTTTTCTTTTTTTGCTTTTTTCTTTTTTTCTCTTTTTCTTTTTTTTTTTTTCTTTTTTTTCCTTTTTTTCCTCCCCCGCCCGAAAATAGCTCCTGGGCGTGATGTCACCGGGCTGCTCCCCGGTTCGCACAGCCTCCGGACCAATCCGGGGAGGCGGCGCGGCTGCGCCAATGGCTGAGCGGGGAGGTGATGTCATGGGGGCGCGGGGGGGCCCCGGCTGCGATGCTCCGCGCAGCCCCCCGCGCCCGCGTTAAATGAGCCCGGGGAGCGCGGAGCAGCAGCCCCAGCACCGGCGGTGGGTGAGTACCGGGGGGGGGGGGTCCTCGGGGCTTTTTTGGGGGGTCCTTGGTTTGGTGGTTTTTTTTTGGGGGGGGGGGTTGGAAGGCGAAGGGTTGAAAAGTTTTTTTTGGGGGGGAGGGGTTGGGGGATTTTTGTCGGGGGTCCTCGGATGTCGCTTTCTGGTCGCGACAGCCCTCTTGGTCCCCCTCCCCATCAGCATCTTCCTCGCAGCCCCCAGCCCGCCCCCGCGCCCCCACCCCTTTTTGGGGTGCCCCCCCCCCCCCATCGGCGGGGCTTTTTCCATCCGCCTGGAAGCAGGAATGAGCCGGGGGGGTCTGCACCCCCCCCGCCCGAGCTCAGGCTACTGGGGACCCCCCCCCCCCGCACCCCCTTTCTACCTCCCTGGCTCCGCACCACGGCCTCATCCTGCCCTGCCACGGGGGGGGCAGCCCACGCCCACGCTGCGGGGATGGGGCTCAGCATCCTCCTCCGCACCCCAGCACCCTCAGAGGGGGGGACCAGCACCCCCCAGCACCCTCAGGACCCCTGGGGGGGGGGTGTCCTCGCTTGGAGCCCCCCAAATGTGGGGGGGGCGGAGGAGGGCAGGGCCAGCCTGAATTATTGATGGTGGCAAGATGCTGGCGGAGGTGACCTGCTCTCAGCAGGCGCTGAAATATTTATTCCAGGGAGGGGGGCAAAGAGAAGGAGGCGGCTGCCATCCTGCCTCTCCCCCGGAGAAAGGGGGGGAAGCATCCATGGCTTGGCTAAGCTTCAAGGGAGGGAGCGGGGAGCCCCTCCATCCCGCCCTCCATCGCTGGGGGCTTCTTCTAGGGAAGAGGATGGGAGTTGGGGGGGTCCCCAGCATCTCAGGGGATCTGCAGCGGCCATCAGGGTGTGGAACCAGGCTGCAGCCTTTTGGGAAGGATCGGGCCCCCTCCCCGCCACGTGCGCCTCGGCGGGAGCGGGATCGCTCCCACGCTGCGGGGCTGAGCGAGGCTTCGGTTTGGGGGTGACAGCAGCGGCGGGGCCCCGACTGCACCCCGCTCCCCTGGGGCTGGGCGCTGGTCGGGGGGCACCGGGAAGCAGAGAGGGAAGGGAGCTCAGCAGGGAGGGGTTTCCCTCTTGGAGGAGCCTCCAAATACCTTGAGCGGCATCTTCATCCAGCGAGGAGGAGTGGGGCTGGCAGCATCCCTGGGGATGGACCCCATCGTCCTCCCCGGTTTGGGTCTGATGGGCGATCTCGGCATTTTGCCCTCCAGCCAGGGCGTGAACGCCACAGGAGGTCTGGGAGAAGGGTTTCTGTAGCATGAAATCCAGCCAGGTCCTCCCACGATCCCAAGGAAAATAAGGATTTGGGGTGGTAACGCAAGGAGCGGGGAGGGACGAGCAAGAATAATGTTTTCAGCTGCCTGCTCGCAGGCAGGCAGCTCCCAGCCGGGCTGTCAGAGCTCCAGGCACAGCCTGGTGTCGGCACACGAGCCATCAGAGCATCCCCACCCTGCCTTGGCACCGTGGGTACGGCCCTGGGTAACCCCCAACCCCCCCAGCCCTGGCTCCAGGGGTCACCAAAAAGAGGGGAGCATCCCCAGGGAAGGTGTCCCCAGCGAAGGTGGTGTCCCCGGCAGGGTGTCCCCCCATTTTGTCCCTGTTCCCCCCCGACCCCAGCAGCTGCGGGCAGGTTATTTGTGTGATCCCCATCTCAGATCCCAGTGGGATGGGGGATGAGGGGTCGGGATTTCTCGGGAACCCCCCAGATGGAGCTGCGTCGGGAGCTGGCAGTGCCCGGCATGCCCACGGAGGGGGTTTGCCCCTTTTCTGGGGGGGCTGCAAGGATTTAAGTGTCCCTATTTTAAAGAAAGATTTTTTTTCCCCCCCCTTAGAAACAAAACCCACGAATAATTCCAAAAACCAAACTCAGCCCCAACTTTGGCACAGCTGGGAAGGGCGTTTCCACCGGGAAACCCCTCCGATGCCACCCCCATCCCGTTTGTGTCCCCCAAAACCCTGGGAAAGGGGGGTGGCGCTGGCTCCCCTGGGTTTTAACGCGTCCCTGGGTGCTGCCGCCCCACGGCAGGTCCTGCGCTCGCCCCGGGGCTCTGCGCCCCGGGGATGGGGGGGACCCGGGGAGGGGCCCGGTGCCTCAGCCCCTCTGCCTGTGGCCTGGCCAGGGGCGCGCTGAGGACTGGGGCTCTCCAGACACAAGTGGGGACGGCAGCAGGGGTGGCCTTGGGTCCCAGCAGAGGCTCTGCAAAGCGGTCGCACTGGTCCGTGGGGTGTGCGTGCGCGTGCGTGTGTGCGTCTGCAGGCTGCTCCCGGCACACGCGTGCACACGTGTGGGTCGTGCAGGAGCTGGGCAGCCCGGAGCGAGGAAGGGCTGCGTGTGCCGGGCTGCTGCCGTTGTCCCAGTGGGTGCCCATCCCACCAGTGGGTGCCCATCCCAACAGCACGTACCCGTCACACCGCACCAGTGCATCCCCATCGCACCAGTGCATCCCCATCACACCACACCAGTGTGTGCCTACCTCACCAGTCCATCCCCATCACACCAGTGCATCCCCACAACACCACACCAGTGTGTGCCCACCTCACCAGTGCATGCCCATCACACCACACCAGCATGTGCCTACCTCACCAGTCCATCCCCATCACACCAGTGCATCCCCACAACACCACACCAGTGTGTGCCCACCTCACCAGTGCATGCCCATCACACCACACCAGCATGTGCCTACCTCACCAGTCCATCCCCATCACACCACACCAGTGTGTGCCCACTGCACCAGTGCATCCCCATCTCACCAGTGCATCCCCATCACACCACACCAGCATGTGCCTACCTCACCAGTCCATCCCCATCACACCAGTGCATCCCCACAACACCACACCAGCATGTGCCTACCTCACCAGTGCATCCCCATCACACCAGTGCATCCCCATCACACCACACCAGCATGTGCCTACCTCACCAGTCCATCCCCATCACACCAGTGCATCCCCACAACACCACACCAGCATGTGCCTACCTCACCAGTGCATCCCCATCACACCAGTGCATCCCCATCACACCACACCAGCATGTGCCTACCTCACCAGTCCATCCCCATCACACCAGTGCATCCCCACAACACCACACCAGCATGTGCCTACCTCACCAGTGCATCCCCATCACACCAGTGCATCCCCATCACACCACACCAGCATGTGCCTACCTCACCAGTCCATCCCCATCACACCAGTCCATCCCCATCACACCAGTGCATCCCCATCACACCAGTGCATCCCCACAACACCACACCAGCATGTGCCTACCTCACCAGTGCCTCCCCATCACACCAGTGCATCCCCATCACACCACACCAGCATGTGCCTACCTCACCAGTCCATCCCCATCACACCAGTGCATCCCCACAACACCACACCAGCATGTGCCCATCACACCAGTCCATCCCCATCACACCGCACCAGCGTGTGCCTACCTCACCAGTCCATCCCCATCACACCACACCAGCATGTGCCCACCTTACCAGTCCATCCCCATCACACCAGTCCATCCCCATCACACCACACCAGCGTGTGCCCACCTCACCAGTGCATGCCCATCACACCACACCAGCATGTGCCTACCTCACCAGTCCATCCCCATCACACCAGTGCATCCCCATCACACCGCACCAGCATGTGCCCACCTCACCAGTCCATCCCCATCACACCACACCAGCATGTGCCCACCTCACCAGTCCATCCCCATCACACCAGTGCATCCCCATCACACCACACCAGCATGTGCCTACCTCACCAGTCCATCCCCATCACACCAGTGCATCCCCATCACACCGCACCAGCGTGTGCCCACCTCACCAGTCCATCGCTACCACACCAGTGCATCCCCATCACACCACACCAGCATGTGCCCCCCTCACCAGTCCATCCCCATCACACCAGTGCATCCCCATCACACCACACCAGCATGTGCCCACCACAGCCCCCCCAGCGTGCACCCAAGGCCGTCTGTGGGCAGCTCTCCCACTGCGCACTGGGACAGGCAGGGCTGGGCGATGTCCCCAGCCCCAGGACACCCCGCAATGGGCAGGCATGGGTGGGCAGGGCTGGGTGACGCCCCCAGCCCCTGGGACACCCCGCGCTGATCCTGGCTCTTTCCTCCTCCAGGTCCCAGGAACGTTCTTGCTGCAGACGCCCAAGGATTGTCACGCCATGACTCTGGCTGGTACGGCACCGTCGCAGGGCCGCGCGTGGGGACAGGGGACAGCATGGCTCACCCGAGCCCCTGAACACAACCCTGGCACCCCCAGTTTGAGTGGGGCCCCATCCAAACCGCCTTGGGGATGGCTCTGCCCCGGGTTAACCCCTGCCCTGGGACGCTCACAGCAAGGGGACGTGCATGGGGTTAAGACACCAGATTAGACGTAACCCACATGGCCATGAGTAAAGCACCCGGCCTCTGCGTGCCTCAGTTTCCCCTTTGCACACCTTGCTTCCCCCACCCAAATCAGCCTGTTTGCAATATCTGGGCAAATTTCGGTGCCAGCCGCCGTCCCAGCCCTTCCCCGGCACGCGGATGCCTGGCAGGACCCCCCCACCCCTCTGACCCCCATCCCACCATCTCTTCCCAGCTTACAAAGAGAAGATGAAGGAGCTGCCTCTCGTCTCCCTCTTTTGCTCCTGTTTCCTCTCGGACCCCCTGAACAAGCCGGCGTACACGTATGAAGGTAGGAGCCTGCTGCCCACCCACGGCCGAGGGGTGCATGAACGGTGGGGGCTGCGGGGGGCTGCAGACCCCCCCTTGGCATGAGTGGGGTCACCCTCAAACCGAGAGAGGTGGCTCCACAGTTTGCTGGGGGTACCGGACCGGGGGGGGGCTCGGGCAGCCCCCCTCTGCTGTGGCTCCGCTGCACGAAGCGCGGGGCGTGGGCTCGGTATTTTAAGGCAGACGGTGTCGGGTGATTCAGACTGATTCATGGCAGCGGGGCCAGAGGCGACAGCGGCAGCGGAGGGGGTTGCTCAGCCTTGGGGTGCTCCTCCTGGTTAGCTGTGGGGGGCTCTGCAGCCAGAAAAAGCCTTCATGGTCCCATTCCCCATCCCTGAGGCAGGGCTGAATGCTGCCCTGCCTGCTTGCCTCTCCCTCGGGGGGATGCCCAGCCTCTCAGCTCGCCCAAACATTCCCAGCTCAACCCCCTTGATGGGTGTCTTGGAGTCCCCACCCCAACCCATGGCATTGGGGCTGAACCGCAGGGGTGCATTCGGGGTGCAAGGATTTGGGTGAAACCAGTGGGGATCGGGGAAGGTGGTGGTGCGGGGGTGGGCTGCAAGTGTGGGACCCCGGGATGGTTTGCCCGAAGGGGTGGGATGCGCCCACACCGGCAGTCAGCCCGTGCCCCTCTCCCAGCAGACACGGTAGACCTCACCTGGTGCGTCATCTCCGACATGGAAGTCATCGAGCTCAACAAGCGGACCTCGGGGCAGTCCTTCGAGGTCATCCTGAAGCCCCCATCGTTCGACGGCATCCCCGAGTTCAACGCCTCCCTGCCCCGGCGGCGTGACCCGTCCCTGGAGGAGATCCAGAAGAAGCTGGAGGCGGCGGAGGAGAGGAGGAAGGTAGGTCCAGCAGATTGTGCATGGCACTGCAGCATGGGGACGTGCCATGGGGACACGCAACCTTGCGCTTGGGGTGCTCGGCAAGGCACACCCACCTTTGGGGACCTTGCTGAGGGGATGGTTTTGGCCAGGAGGGTAAGGAACCCATGGTCCATGTGGCCATCGTGTCCGCTTTGCCCACGCAGTACCAGGAGGCTGAGCTGCTGAAGCATCTGGCGGAGAAGCGGGAGCACGAGCGGGAGGTCATCCAGAAGGCCATTGAGGAGAACAACAACTTCATCAAAATGGCCAAAGAGAAGCTGGCACAGAAGATGGAGTCCAACAAGGAGAACCGCGAGGCCCATTTAGCGGCCATGCTGGAGCGCTTGCAGGAGAAGGTGAGAGCCTGGCGAGGAGGGAGGGGGAATGTGCTGGGACACCGGTCCAGGAGGGTGTCACAGGACACCCGGGCACCCTGCATGGCTCTTGGGGTGGCATTACCCCCTGGGGACACCACCAAAAGGGGGGGACCCCTCTTCCCCTCCCACCGTGCAGCAACACCCAAATGCAGAGTCCCACCCGGGGTGGGGGGTCCTACCCAGGGACCCACCGAGCCTGACGTGTCCGTAGGCTCGTGAGCGGTTGGTGGGTGGAGAGCTGGGACCCACAGCTCATCTGCAGACATGCAAAGCCTTTGCTTTCCCCATGTCCCACCATGATGGCCTGGCCCCACCGTTGGCAATTTTCCCACCTGCCGGGTGGCAGATCTTCCCCTGGTCCCTTCCCCAGAGGCCGTGGAGCCATCAGCTCCTCAGCAGAGCTGGAGGCGTCCGTGCTGCCGTGCTAGGAGATGTTTCCACCCTGCCAGCCTGTGCAGACCTCTTCTCTCTCCCCGAAGCAGGTCTGTTCCCAACCTCAGCACGGAAGGTCCCACCCTCACCACCTCCAGCTCCCTCCAAAACATCCCTTCTGCAAGGAGCTCGCCCAGTGCCCTTCTCCAAACGCCTCAGCTAGCCTTGGGTCAGAGGCAGAGAGCACGAGATAATGAAGGACAATCCGAGCTAACCCCATCTCCTTGGGGCTCCCGGTCCATCCCGTCTGGTTGACGTCTACCTCCTAGCTAGAGGGCGAGGACAATCTGTCCCTGAGTGCCTCCACAGTCCTTAAAACACCCCAGGGGAGGAGAGGATGCTGTTGACCCATCGGTGGTGTCCCTCCGGGGATGAACCTCGCGAACGCCCTCGTGCCTTCGAACCCCTCCGAAGCCGCTGGCCCGCCCGTGGGGACCCCGAAGTCCGTCCAGCTAACGCGTGTCCCCCCCCTCCTTCCCTCCTACCCCCCCTCCCACAGGACAAACACGCAGAAGAAGTGAGGAAAAACAAGGAGCTCAAGGAAGAAGCCTCCAGATAAAGAGACGATGGTTGGACTGACAGCTCCGGGGAGGTGGCGGAGGCTGCCACAGCGCAAGGTCGGATGGTGGAAGGGTGGACGTTCCTCTGCTTTCTTTGTTCGTGAATGTAAAGAGTTGACCAGTGAAGCCATCCTAGTCGTTTCGGGGAGGGTGGGGAGGGAGGAGAAAGGAGGGAGGGTGGGCGGGAGGGTGCTGGCTTTGGGATGCCCACCTCCTTGGTGAGTCTCACGAGCCACCCGTCAACCAGGTCCGGAGGAGACAGCCGAGGGCTGGCGAAGCGGAGGAGGTGGCCCCCCGGGGAAAAGCCGGGGGGGGACGGAGCGGGTGGGGAGGGAAGAGGGGGGGGGAATGTGCGTCGTCTGTGAGTTTAATTTGGTGCTGGGCAGGCAGGGCGGGCAGGTGGGCATCCCTCCAGCTTCCTTCTTCTCCTCCATCCCACTCCATCGAGGGGTAGTGGCATCTCTTGGTGTCCCTCCCTCCCTCCCTTTTTCCTGCCTGGACTCAGGGCCACTTGCCCGAAGCGGGCGTTATTTGCCCATAGACCTTACGGAACCATTTTGTGGAAGGGGGAGAAGAGACCCCTCCCATTGGAGGTGGTCAGAGAGTGAGGCCCGCTTGCTCCAAAGGCTTTATCTGGCTGTAGGAGATGCTGATGGTCCTATTGAAGGGTGAAATTGAAAAGCCCCGTGACTTCCCCAAGAGCTGCTTGGTTTTCATAAGAACCTCCCGAGGATCATCTTTGTGGGAACTCTTGGATGAAATCCCCTTTTCTGCGCTAGAGCAGCTGGAAGGCCATCAGCTTTTAGAGGTGGTTATTTGAAAAGGCAGATCACCCCTGTGGAGAGCGAAAGCAGGAGAGGAAAACAGGGAAGGGCTGTGGAAACCGTGATGAAAGGGACGGGGTAAAGCAAGAGGGAAAGAGGAGCCAGGGGAGCCCAGGCTGGAGAGCCAGAGGTGGGATGGAGATGCCTCTCTGGAGAAGACAGCGGCCATAGGGAGCCCCTGGGAACGGCAATGGCACCTCCTGGTGACACCAGGGCAGGAGGAAAGCCGGTTTGGGACCCCACCAACAGCTCGTGACCAGCCCAGCAGATGCTTTGTGGGAGCTGCTGTGCAATCCCCTGGGTGATCTTTGCCTCCAGGGAGGGTGAGCGAAGCAGAGAGGTTGCAGTGAGATCCTTCCCAGTGGGAGAAGCGGGTGGGGATGTCCCTTCCTCTCCCAGTTAGGAGTGGCAGTGGTCCCAGTGCTGCAATGCCCTAGCACCTCATCAGCCTCCAACCCTGATGCTAACAGAGGGTTTGATCTCCACTATGGCCAGACAAGACTTTCCAAGCACTGATTTGGGTCTGGAGGGAACCGTGTCTCTTCTTGTGCCGCGAGATGCTCGCCTGGACCCCGGAGCCCCGGGGGCTGCCAGCCCGGGGAGGGGAGCACGGGGGAGGGCGGCGGGCGAAGGAGATGGAGGGGGCTGTTCTAACTGTGGCACGAGCTGTCCTTTTTTTGTATACAACGGTTGTAAATAAACTGCCTTGGCATTTCTTTTGTTTTCTCATGATCTGTGCAGTGCCTTGTGTGTGTTTTTTTTTTTGGGGGGGCGAGGGCCATCCCAGTATCACTTACACTGGGAAGGGGAAAAGGACTGGGGGGGAAATTAGGGTAGGAGGCAACATGTGCATCAGGGGGATGGGTCTGTTTTACCCCAGTGCCCCAGACAACCCCAGCCTGGTGGGACTGCAGCAGATTTGGGCTCCTTTGGCCCACCAGCACTATCAACCCCTTGCACCCAGGCCTGCACCCACCCCAGACCCAGAGCAGGGAGCTGGAGCCAAATTTCAGCCATGTGCTGGGAGATGGAGAGGAGTTGGCCGGCATGGTGAGGAAGCACAGGGGTAGCTGGGCACATGCCAAGGTCTACGCTGAGGCCAGATGACCCATTGGTCTACGCACGGAGCAGACAAAAGCAAAACGTCATGTCCTCAGTGCCAGGAGAGGAGCCGGGTGGTGTCTTCTCCAACCCTAAGGAGAAAGTGGTACCAATTCCTCTCCCATCTTTGCTCAGCCTGAGAGAAGTGATGGCACCAAAATTTAGGACCAGCCTCCCAGATGGGTCAAGCGTCCATTCCTCCTGCGCCAAGGAGGTCCTCCCTGACCTGGTCCTCTCCGATCTGGGCTAAGGAGGTCCTCCTTGAACCTGAGAAGCCTTGGAAGATGGGTGTCCAACCAAGGAGCTGGTGGTCCTGCGGGTGTGGGATTCGGTGCCAACATTAAGACAAATCCCAGGAGGGGATTCAGAGCTCCCTGTGAACACAGCAGCCATGCTCAGGGGTTCCCATCACGCTCAGGTGCAACAGCGAAGGGGCCATATCAAAAGGGACCATGCAAAAAAGGACGTGGGGTCAGTGCTGAGGTGGCAGAGTCCACCGTGGTCATACGAACCGGTGGGACGTGAGTTAGCAACCCCCAAAAGTCATCTGGGAGAGGACCTGGGGAGAGCAGAAGAGCTTGTTACGCCCAAGAAGGGAGGAGAAGCCACAGGCTCAAGAAGGCGGCAAGATGTATACATCCAGTACAGATGATGGCAACAGGAGTCTTGAGGCTGACCATCAGCCGACTCATAGGAGCTGGGTAAACCCACAGCAAATAAAATACTGGTCTGTTAGGTATGTTGTATTTGAATAAACAAAGAATAATTAAATATATTGTTCTGCCCTAGGACTCTGTGCCATAGCCCACAACAGCATGTGCGTTGATGGGCATGAAGGGATGCAGGCACCATGACAGAGTGGAAAGAGGCACCCAAGCTGGGCTGAGGGTGGAGAAAATAGGGAAAGACTAAAAGACCTTCCTCCAAAAAGCCTTAAAAAGCACCCAGAAGCTTTGTGGAGAGAAACAGGGGGCAGAGCCAGGAGAGCATTGCTCTCCCTAGGGAGAAGCCAGTGGGTGTCGAGGGGAAAAATGGGGCAGCAGGGTAAGAAGAAGATGACGGGGGCACAGCTGATGGCACCAACACCGTCAGGAGGCAGCTGTTTGGAGGAGGCCGTCCAAAGTGGAGCAGGCTGAGTCAAAACCAGGCACAGTGTGATGCAGATGGTGTCAGGATGCACATCCTAAAAACTCTCGACTCTCTCCAGGCACCTGGAGCAGAAACCCACTCCACCCATCACCACCTGCATCTCAGATCATCCTGCTCCATGGCCCGAATCCTAATGAACATCGGCAATGCTCCAGCAAGGCTTCAGAGGCTCATTTTTCTCCCATTGCTGTCAAGGGGGTGGATGATGATGGCTTAGGGTAGAGAGAGCGGTGAGCTGGATCTTCTTCCTGCATCCAGCTTTTTGCCCAACACAGTGGTCCACCTCAGATAATCCCTTCCCTAAACTGATCAAGTTTTAATCTCATTTCCAGTGTTTTCAGTGTTGTGTCTTAGAATAGCTAATGTTTAACTTCCCTGTTCTCCCTCCCTGGCTCTTTCTCCTCGCCCCAAGGTGTCTGAAGATCCAGTCCTCTGGTCATGGACCCCTCACCAAGGTTTTTTTTGATGATCATCACTCCGGGAGCCCTTTCCTTCATGTTTTCCAGTCTCAGTTCAGGTGCCTTTCCCAACCATGGGACTGGAGATCTGTGGGAGCATGGGCTGGTGGCCCTCATAAACCTTCTCCATCTCCAGCAGATATGAGTCCTGATTATCTCACAGGTTGCATTGACCTAACACATCAGATGGAAATTGTTCTCAGAACTTCTTGGATAGCTGTGAGCCAAAACAACACCAGGTCACGTAGCTCTTCGCCCAGCAAGATGCACCCAGAGCCAGCCGCTGCTCCGCGGCAGGAATATTGCATGTCCGTGTGGGCAGGGGGCTGCAGGGCTGCCTGGTTGGTGCAGCAATGCACGCGACCCGGCGGGGTGTCTGCCTCGTGGCCGCACTCAATGAGGCTCTGTCACTACAATTTCTTGCCCCGCATCACTTTGGACAGCACTATCATGGGGTCAGCCAAATTAACGAGGCAGGGGTTAGTTTGAGCGTGAAGGGGAACAGCAGAAGAAGGGGTCAGCCACGCTTTCCTCCCCCAGTGCAGCAGCGAGTGTACGGGGTCATTGATGGGGCGTATTTAGTTTCTTGCTGAGCCACACTGCTGTGTCTTGCCCAAAGCCTGGTACCCAGCAGACGCCTGGACCAGGACCATCACCTTCTTCCAGGGGAAGCCATCAGAGTTGTCAGCCCCATACAGGGGGAGAGGCAGGGGAGGTATCCCCATGTCTCATCCACTACAAGCCATGGGGCGTGAGCACCCAGGAGTCCAGGCTTAGCCTTCCCTTTCTGCAGCAGAGCTGCTTTTGCAGATGTTGGCCCCACTTCTCCTCCCTGGGAGGAACTCAGGCATCCTCTGGCTGGATTTGGGGCTTGCAGTGATGAGACTCAGGTTGCCCTTAGCCTTGCTGGGGTACCAAATACCTTCATCTCACCATGCAGCGCCATTCGAGATGCCCCCAGAGTTACCCACGTGGTCCCAAGAGCCGTGTGTCCTGTGGGTCCCCTGTCACCTCTGCCCATCCCACGTGCTGGCCTCAGCCCACGAGTCTCAAATGGCAGAAGACACCCACGCCTGGGTGAGAGGTTGGAGCTCAGACGCTCACACCTGGGCATCCTGAACCAAACACGGGAGAGGAGGTGATGGATACCAGGTCCTTGACTACATGTCAGAGTCCTCTCCCGAAGCACCATCCTGCGGGAACAACCAGGACATGCAAGGGGAAAGCACAAAGCAAAGGTTTGGTGCCTTCAAGGAACCTCCCAAGGAGACATTTCATGGCACATGCCAGACTCTGAGGGCTGAGATCTGGACAAACCTTCTGCACCTGATGCCACCTCACCTGTTTGAAAAGTCAGGTGCAATCCCAGCCCTAAATCCCAGCCCAAGCAAGACCTGTGCTATGAGTTGCACCTCCTGAACATCAGAGGATGCTTGGGCATCCTTCAGAGCAGACATGACAAGTGCTGCTCCGTTGCTGACCTGCACGGGGGGAGACAAGTCCCTGTCTCTGCAAAGTGACACATAACAGATCAAAGCAGGTACAGAGGCAGCATCCTGGAAGTGCCTCCAAGATGCCAAGCGAAGAGGTGAATCCTCCTGCCATCAACCCACCGCCAGGCTCTGGGAGCTTTTCTTGGCTCATGCGTCATCAACAGCAGTGACATTGTGCAGGGACAGTTCTGTCATTTGATGTCCTTCCTCCAGTCCATAGCCTCGTGCTGGTTTCTCAGAATCCTAAATCTGGGCAAGGTACCAGCCATTCGTCCATGGGAAGCTGGCACTGGTGAGCAAGGGGTGCAGCTGGAGCGTTGGGCGTCATAACTAGCTGGGGCTTCTGGGGGGAATCAAGGGAGTGATTAAAACTGTTCAAGGGTGAGGATGCCGTGTGAACTCCAAAACAGGATGAAAATCACCTTATTCTACCTGCTCCTCCAGCATGCAGGCTATCCGTGCGTGCAAAGCTGTTTGGGCAAGGTGGAGGAGCCACGTCTGAAGCAGAACGATTCATCTTAGAGAGTGTACAAGGCACCCAGCGTGTGTCCAGTATGAACCCCATAACTGCAGGGGAGCTTTGGGGTGCAGAGTCTTGCAAAGCCACCTGTGTACAGGCAACCATATCAGTAATGGCCTATAAGGCCAAGATTGCGTCAATCATGGCATCAGATATAACAAATTTGAGTATGGATGTAGCAGAACTGGGACCAGTAAGGAAAAAAAAAAAGTAATTAGGGGCAGATTGGGCTGAGAAAAAGAAGTGTTAAGGTAGAAATAGAAAAAAAAAAAAGAGGAATAAGTTATGAAACCAGGTAAGGAACACAGGAGGATGGGATCTTTCGGTGATTGGAAGACGGATGCCTACAGATGGTGGTGAGGCTGACCTGGGTACCCAGCTGCATGGGATGTCCTCGGACAACTCACTGGACTCTCCATCAGGGCTATGTCCAAAAGACTTGGTGCAAGAGGGTAAAAAAGGAGACACTTGTATCAAGATCTATGAGGAGGGAAGGATGGTAAAACTAATTCAGCAGTAGCAGTGTGTGATTCATAAGATTTAAGAGTGATACCTTTATCGTTGTGTTTAATAATGTGCAAAATCAGATCGTAGATGAATAATGATAACGTGATCATTGGTCAATTAGGTTGTTGCTTATTCAAGTGATTTATTAGTCTCTTAGTAGGGCATTGCTTAACAGTGGACATCATGGCCTGTTGAACGCCTGCAGTCCAAAGAGGGAAGGTCGGACCCTGAAGGAATGGTGTTATAGCTGAGACGCGCGTGCCACGAGGCAAGAAAGCTTGCCCAGATGTTCATGGCAATTGATGGTCCAACAGCAGCGTGGGCCAGCCCGTTGCAACTCCCAGACACCATCAGGTATGTCTTGGGAACACCTCCCCCCAGGGAAGACTACCAAGGCAAACCCAGCAGAGGGAAAGACAAATAATGTTGTTTTATTATCTTGGTGATATTAGTTTGTAGGATGCTTGGAAGGTAATTTTTCCGCTTGATTTGCCCATGAAAAATGAGGCTCCAGACAAAATATTGTCCAGAACAGCGTAAAAGCTACAGAAACCATCAGGGAGCCAGCAAAGCATCAAGCAGGAGACAAGTAGTTGGGAGGAGCGGTGCTTGCCTCTAACACATCTGCCTTTCCCCTTCGCTGAACCCTCTTTGAACTCATCTGCGCACACAAAACAGGAAAAAGGTAATCCAATTAAATATTCATCACCAAACACAATCAGGGCTGAGGCCAAGTCCCAGCCTCCAGCTCTTGATCCTGCGAGGAAGCAAAGTCAGGAAAAAAGGAGGGTCTCTCGCTGCAGCTGCAAATGGAAAATTAAAAGACAGCAACAACGAATCGTCTTTATCCAGAGTAAGGCAGTAAAAAAAGACTTAAAATCATGTCTGATCATTCCTGCAGACCACTTTTAGGGTGGGTAGAAAATTCATCAGAAGTTCTTTGCCAGAGAAAGGACATGGAGGTGAAAATGGAATGGAAAATGGAAAACCTTCTGTATTTTTTATTTTTAAATCTTTTCATTTGGAGTATTATTATCGCAGCTAGCTAATGTCCATGTTACACACAATCCCTGGCAGAGAAGGCGAGGGCCACTACAGACCTTCCTCCTCCTTTGCCCGTGAGACTGTCCCTGGGCGCTTCTGGCTTTCCTCAGGGCCATCTCAGCACCTCGGAGCCACCCTAGCACATCCCTGGGGTGGTGGACCTTCAGTACCAAATACGTACGCGGTGATGTGAACAGAGAAACTCTGCCGAGACCAGAGAGATGCTCATCTTACGGCACAAGAATTGGTCCTTCACATCCCATATGGAAAAGTCGTATAGGATTGCTGGTTCCTTGCTTCCCTCTAAAATACCGTTGGGTTGGTAGCCAGAGCACTCAACATCTCCGTTCAATGTAAGGTCCAGCCTCAGTGTGCAGTTGACTCCCATCACCCAGTCAACTGGATTTAGTCTCATGCCTTGGGGATGCCCAAGCGTGCCAAGGACTGCTGCTA
Organism: Platalea leucorodia; assembly: GCF_965183815.1. NCBI lineage: Eukaryota > Metazoa > Chordata > Aves > Pelecaniformes > Threskiornithidae > Platalea > Platalea leucorodia. The sequence goes on along the minus strand of NC_138825.1, from coordinate 126,787,360 downwards.
CTCGGCGAACAGCAAGCCAATGCTTGTCTTTACAAAGCCCTTCTCAGCAATCACCTCCACATTTTTAGGAGAGCTTTCACCACCCAAACACTTCTTGAAGGTCTTGACACTTGTCCTGTTGGTTCAATTCTCTCAAAAGCAAACAGGCAGCAATGGGCATGGTGGCTCGGTCCCTCTGGGATCTCCAGCATCAGTTTTTGCTCACAGCAAACTATTTCCAGCCCTCTGTTCCCAACGTTCAATGTGAGGTGAAATGAAGAACACCCCAGGATCCTTCATGGGGAGAGGTGGGGCCGGAAAGTGCGTGGTCGAATCATCATGACCACCTTCTTCAGGGAGTAGTAGTCTGTGTCCTTCCACGAGTACCACACGATACCGTCCGGCCCCAGGATCTTGCGGTTTTTAATGGAGTATCGGCCGCCCTGTGATGCAGAGCAAGAAGGATGGTCAGGCATGGGAAACGCACAAAACCGTCATCTGGACGGGAGCATTGGAAAACCAATTGCTCTGAAACGCTGGAGCAAAGAGCTTAACAATGATGTGGTGAAAAGAGCACATAAAGCCCAACATATTTCAAATGGTCCCAATGGAGCTTGCATCCATCCATCCCAGGCTGCGTGAGTCACCCGTACCACAGGTTTCCACCATGCGGTCCCAGACCCCAACATGCAGAGGTGTCTCAATACTCGTGTCTGTCCCATGGTACTGAAAAGGTTGGACTGCCTTGGTACCCAGCACTCGTTTTGTCCCCTCCCTGGAAAGCAGAGGCTGGTAAAGCCAGGAAGGATTGCTATGATGTGAGGACCAACAGCATCCTCCCGGCCCTGGACCTCGTGTGCTAACGTCTGCATCCTCATCCCTCCGCTTTACCTTGTAGTACACCCCATTGAGGTTGGAGAAAAAGCACTGCTTGGAGAAAAAGCACTTTGCATCCTCATCCCTCCACCTTTCATAGAATCACAGAATCGTTTAGGTTGGAAAAGACCCATAAGATCATCGAGTCCAACTGTTAACCCAGCACTGCCAAGGCCACCACTAAACCCTGTCCCTCAGCACCACATCTCCCCGGCTTTTAAATCCCCCCAGGGATGGGGACTCAGCCCCTGCCCTGGGCAGCCTGGGCCAGGGCCTGGCAGCCCTTTGGGGGAAGAAGTTTTTCCCAATACCCAACCCAACCCTGCCCTGGCGCAGCTTGAGGCCGTTCCCTCTCGTCCCATCGCTTGTTCCTGGGGAGCAGAGACCGACCCCCCCGGCTCCAGCCTCCTTTCAGGCCGTTGCAGAGAGCGAGGAGGGCTCCCCTCAGCCTCCTCTTCTCCAGGCTGAGCCCCCCCAGCTCCCCCAGCCGCTCCTCCCCAGCCTTGTGCTCCAGCCCCTGCCCCAGCCTCGCTGCCCTGCTCTGGCCACGCTCCAGCCCCTCCATGGCCGCCTTGGGGTGCGGGGCCCAGCGCTGAGCACAGCATTCGAGGGGCGGCCTCCCCAGTGCCCAGCACAGGGGGACCATCCCTGCCCTGCTCCTGCTGGCCACACCATTCCTGACACAAGCCAGGGTGCCACTGGCCCTCTTGGCCACCTGGGCACCCTGCTGGCTCATGTCCAGCGGCTGTCGACCAGCACCCCCAGGCCCTTTCCCCCGGGCAGCTCCCAGCCGCTCCTCCCCACGCCTGCAGCGGTGCCTGGGGTTGCTGTGCCCCCAGGGCAGGACCCGGCCCTGAGCCTTGCTGCCCCTCACCCCGGGGCCTGGGCCCATCGCCCCGGCCTGGCCAGGGCCCTCTGCAGAGCCTCCTGCCCCCCAGCAGACCAACGCTCCCGCCCGACTGGGTGTCCCCTGCAAACTGGCTGAGGGTGCCCTCCATCCCCTCCTCCCGATCATCGATAAAGATATTTCCTTGTAGTACACTCCTTTGAAGCTGGTTGGAGAAAAAGCACCTTGCGTCCTCATTCCTCCACCTTACCTTGTAGTACACCCCGTTGAGGTTGGAGAAAAAGCACTGGTGGTACCACCAGCCTCCATGGGAAATCTCGGCGCAGATGTTCCCTGAGTCAGGCGTGCTGAAGCTCCTCTTGTTGTGGTACCAGGCAAAGGAATCCTCCACCGTCCCGCTGAACCCGTCCACGTGCAGGCGGTAATAGTTTGCCTCGTCCTCAATGCTGCAAGCAAGAAAAGTGGGACTATTTAATGGGGAGCGTTTGAGTCTCCTTTCCAACTTGGATACTACATTCCTGGTGTGGACACCTAGCAATCATGGAGCTGCTCTGGCCAGGCTCCCTGCTGTGATTCATCACCTCTAGAAGGCAAAGATGTTGTATTTTTGCCTTCTGTGGGACGTGCATGATTTTGTCATGACTCAGGGCACTTATTCTAGGGCTGAACTGGGCAGACCCTGACTCTAAAACCACAACAAAAGACTGCGGCAGCTTTGGCAAGACAGTCCCTCTAATTACACAGCACTGCCTCCTCTCTGCGTAACAAGCATCCCGCTCTTCACCTAGACTGAGCTAATTAGTAACCTGCCCTTGGGCTAGCAAAGGCTGAAGGTCACTGCCATTAGACAAGACGTCTGATGAGAAGAGTCAGGGTGACCCTTCAGAGCACACGTTGGCTAGTGGAGAACGCTCCATGGCATATTTAGGCAATGGGATTTTTTTCCCAGCAGTTTTGGGGTCTACTCAAAGCCTTCAAGCTTCAAGTGTCCATGAGGTGCGGTGCTCCCTTGGACATCCTCCCATGGCGGATTACTCCAGTCACCCACAAGCATTTCCAGTAGAGACGGGGAAGGAGTTCATCTGGGCCAGTCTAGACAGACTTGGTCACCTCTGATTAAGAAAGGATGTGGCTGACGTGGTATGGATAAATAAAACACCAGAGGAGGGGAAGAGCTGTAGACACTGAAGGACATTACATCAGGCCCAGCAAGTAAAAGCCATGAGTAAAGAGGGCAAAAATCAAAACGTGACTCTAAACCAGGGAGATGCTGGAGGACCTGTCCAGCAAGACCACAGGATTCAAAACCCTGATTTTGACACAGAGCTCAATAATTTTGGCAGAAAAAATACCCCTAAGCAGCTGGGGACTGCCCGTGGGTCCTACATCCCTGGGGCTGTGGATGTTGGCCATGGCTGAACAACACTGTACATTTGCTAGCTCACACCCAGGCTTCGACCCGGAGCAAAAATTGGTGGTCAAATCCAGGTGAGGAAGAAAGGATAGACAGCCTGGGCCCAGCAAGAAGAGCTCTCTAGACAGAGTCACTCTGACTTCAGTGGGGTTCCCATGCCTGAAGGTCTCCCAGCATTGAACCAGTTGCATCTATGAGAATCAGGGAAGGCCATCCCACTTTCTACCTGAAGACCTGGTAGAAGGCGTGCTTGTGCTTGTTGTTCCAGTCCTCCAGGTCGATGCGCAGGGAGTAGTCCCCTTGGCTCGTCATCTTGTGGATGTTCTCGTTGCCCAGCCAGAACTCGCCATTGAGGTCCCCAAAGCCCTCCTTGTACTCATTCCAGGTCCGGTTGAAGTCAACGGAGCCATCCTGACGCCTCTGAATGACTGTCCAGCCCCCACCTGCCAGGAGAGAGATAATGTCAAATGGGAGTCTCCAGGGAGCATCCAAGGGTCCCAGACAGACCCCTTACTGGTGTCACCTCTGAGGATCCATCTGCAGCTCGGCAAGGTATCTCCTTGTCATGTGGCCTTCCACCAACTGGCAAAATACAGTGTCGGTTGCTGCAGGGGGATAAGACGTGGTGCCCGTCATAGCTCACAGAAAAAGGTTCCCACCTCTCCCATGTCGGTTCGTGGTGGCATTCCCCTGTTGACTGTCAGAGGGTCATCCCAGATCTTAAGGTGGTTTTAAATGAGAGAGATGGTAGTTTTTGGGAGGCAAATGTTTTGGGACTGGAACAAACTAGAGATCCTGGAGTTTGGAGATTATTATGTACTGTTCCTGCAGCACCACAGAGGCACACGAGCTCTCCCAGTATTGTCTCACTGTCTCCATCTGCTCTCCCATCTGTCCAAATCCCTCTCTCCTCTCTCATTTTATTCCAATGTTATAAGCTTGGGGCGGCGGGGGACAGGACCGGGGCCATCTTTTTATTTGCTGTTTGTACAGCCTGTCACTTTACAGTGTCCAAGATTGTGTTGATGGTCATGCAAATAATAGTAATGACATAACAGAGACCACATTGTCTGACCAGCCTGTTTCTTAACGAGCACGTGCATCCCAAAGCTGCAGTCACCTGTAGATACTACAATAGGGGAGATGCCTACGTGTGAGAAGCTGAACCCCTTCCTCCAGCATGGGACGTGTTGCTGTGACACCTCCAGGCTGGAGCAGATCCATGGGGCAATGGGCTGACGATCCACCGCCCCATTTCCCTGACGATTGTCATTATCCTTCCAAAACTCAAGTGGCGCAAACTAATTTTGCTAGTAAGTTTGTGCCTTGGGATGACAGTAGCGTGCTCTGTATGGATATTTAGACAGCAAGGGTGTGGGAGGTCACCTGCTCCCTCATTTATACTCCAAAATATCTGTGGGAGAGGATCTACCTCCCCTCTCCTTACTTCAGCACAGCTACAATTAGCGGTTGCCCACACATAGCCCTCCACCACCCGGAGATGCTCCAGATACCCCCCCGGTGACCAACTGCTGCTCCAGAAGGGCTTCTCTTTCCCTAAGCCCTGTGTCACACCCACTAGTGCATTGCAAATATCTTGGATGCATGAGGACATCTCAAAGAACACTAAACCCCGGTATTTAGGCAACTGAATCCCGGCCGTAATGTCTGGTTTGAACTCTTCATCCAAATCCCTCCTTTAGTCAGCAGAAAGGACAAGTCCTCCGTCCCTGGAGAAGAGCCCTTCTGGAGCTGCTACTCTCGCTGACTATAATGTAGCTTCAAAATAGCTCAGATATAAGACACAACTCTCAGGTTAGACAAATCCCACCCAAAGTTCTTCTAGAAGCTGTTGTCGGTGCCTCCTGCAGTACCTTCGGTGTCCATCTCACACAGCACTTCGATAGGCATCCCTCCGACCGAGGGCATGATGCTGTAGACCCCAGAGCGCCGGAGCCCGTTGTAGTAAACGGAAGCACAGTCGATGGGGCAGTTCCTGGCGTGCTTCACCTCTGAGCGAGAAAGCAGAGAAACACGGCATTTAGGGCACAGCACGGAGAAAGGGGCACGCAGCCCAAACCAATATCGTTCCCATGCAATCGTAATGCAGAGCTGGAAATATAAACCTGGATCCAGAGCTGCTTCTGAAGCTGAAAGCCTCTGCAGCACGCTGGCTTCACACCCGAGAGCAGGGGCTTATTAGCGATAAGGTTCGTTAACACAGATCTGCACTTAAGGATGCTGTGGCTGGGGAACGATCTTCAGTTCCACCGGTTCTGTAACGGCAACGCAGGAATGAGGCGTGTTTTGCCAGGCTCAAATTAGATTATATCTCACACCAAAATGTCTCATACATTGACAAAGAACAGGGTGGTTGTGGAGCAATGGTCGGTGTAGATAATAGCAGGGAGTTTTTCTTCTCCCAAACTGCTGCGGTGGGTTTTGTCTTACAAGGAAAGGGGATCAAAATCATTCTGGAAAACTTAGAGATGTTTTTAACTGGGATACTTCAGGTGGGATTTATTTCACCTGGCAGCAGCCATCTATACTTCGGGCAGGTGGTCCCAGCTAGTCCTTAAAGACTTCTGCAGAGGGCAGCTTGTCCTGGCTTTACGTGGGAGAGGAGAGAAGAGCCGCTCTCCCCGTCTCCTTCCATCACCTACCAAAGGAGCTCAGCTGAGTTCTCTGCACAGAGATGCGCGGTGACATCCGAGATGCCCCGGGCTTGGCTTTCAGCTGTCCCGTGTAGGTCCTGTCTTGTATCTGCCAGGCTTATGTGGATGTCTTGGATGCTCCAGAGTATTTCGGGTGGCACTAGGTGTCAGCTGAACTGACACCCCAGTCATAGCAGTGGAAAGAGCACGCTGAATTGCTCTCGATCCACGCGCTGTTTGCCTCCTTATCTTAAATACCCAGCTCACGTGGGGACACGCGTATGTAGACACCCAACATGAAGCATCTTCCTCTGTGAGCTGAGCCTCCTTGCTGGGATGAATCCCATCTTCAGAAAGAAAGGCACAAAGGCAGCTCACACAGGCAGCTCCCCTTCCTTTTACTCATACAGCTAGACCAGTCTGAAGCACAGCGTGGCCTGAATACCAGACTGGGATCACTGGGAGGACCAGGAACCTGAGGAAGGGAGGGAGCAGAAAGCATGCGTAGGAGATTGCCCTTCCAGGAGGCACGAAAAAAGGATGAGACCACAGGACCGGCAGATAACGAAAGCTCCTTGTGAATGGGAAAGTAAGTCCGGGGGGGAACGATGGATGAATAGTTGCAACATCCCAGCCCACCAACGGGAGGGCATGGTGGCTGGGAGGTCCCCCGCAGGCTGGTGACAGCTTGGGGACACCCTTTGAGGTTGGCACCAACCAGCAGTGCTGCTGCGGGGGAGCGTGTGGGAGAAACCAGTTGTGCGCAGCAAGCAAGAGGTCAGGGAGCGGCAATCTAGACCCAACAAGCATCCAGGACAGCAGGCAGAGCCCGATCCCACCTAAAGTTAATCAGCTAAAAGTGCTACTTCAACCAGCGGCATTCAGGCTGGCATTCTCCGGGCCAGAGAAGTCACCATCCCGGTCATGCCAAGTTATGGAGATGAATCCCAGCTCTGGCTTGCAGGTGATGGTCATGGGTGTAGACATCAACTCGGACGTCCTGGTTTTGCACAGAGCATTTCTTGCTCAGGGCTCAGAGGCCCCTGGAAGCAGGTACCAGTTTATGCTACCTCCACCACAACATGGATGGCCAAAAGAGCTTTAAACGAGCACAACACAAAGGGCTTAGACTAGTTGGCTCAAGTAACATGGCTTTCCCCCAGAGATGTCACCAGCTCAAATCAAACCAAGGTTGGTAGGTGAAAGCCATCAGTGGTTCAGCTGCACGTGCTGCCTGAGTCATCCCATCCAGCCTGCTCCTCGATGGAGAAGACAGATGCCATCTTTAAAGTCCCTCGACCACAGTTCACCAACGGCTGGAAGACTATTCAGAAATATCGCTTCATCCTTCTCCGCTGCTCCTGCTGGATATCTGCTGCAGGAGGTGGGATTTGGGGCACGGGGACCCGACTGGCACATCTGGTCTTGTCTTCTCAAGGAGCACCATCCCCTTGCCGCAGACCCAGAGGCTCAAACAGGTCGCAAAAACAACTCAGTTTCCCTCTAGCACCTCAAGGTTGAGCTTTGCAGATTCTCGCTATGGTAGGCCCTGGTCAAAATGTTTTCATGGCAGGGGGTTCTTTGGCAGAAAATGGGGTTTTAGTCAAACCGAACCTTGAATTCTTTAATTGAAAGATCCTGTGTTTGCTAAAACACAAAGAAAACATTCCAAGAACTAACAAGGAAAACAACTGAAAACCTGGCAAAAATTTAAATGCATTCGTTAAAAAAAGAGTGTGTGAGAAATAACAGAAAATAGTTGTTTTTCAAAGCTGAGGAGTTTCACCAAAGCCCTAATTTCATGCTGTGAAAAATTTAATTAAAAAAAATTAAATTAATTAAAATTTAAAATTTTAAAAAATTAAGAAAAAAAATCTTGGTTTTTTGGTCAGGTTTTTTGGATGGCAAAACAGTCCCTGGAGCTGGGAGGAAGGCGCACGCAGCTGACGGCGGGTGGGGTGATGGTGGGAGCAATGCCAATCTCGGAGCCCGAGCTGGTCCCCGAGAGCATCCCACACCATCCCAGGAGAGAAAAAGGAGCCACCGAGGGACAGGACCCTTCTCCTGGACGGCATGGAAACCATCCCCAGAGGGGTCCATTGCTCTGAGGAGCCCTCCCGGCAGCCTTGGAAAGGCAAGTTGGGTGAGATCAGACTCCTGGCCAATGCAAAGGGGATTTAAAGCAGTTTTCCCACACTCTTTCCCTACAACCCCCGCCTTGAGAGAGGTCCTAAGGGTGAAGCATCCCCTCCCACCCTGCTCCAGCAGCTCCCCATCACCTGGATGGTGCATCTCCTCCTGCAGCCTCATCTCGGCGGGGCCGAGGCAGGTGGGGTTACGCCAGGCCCAGTCGGTCAGGACGGAGATGTTGTTTATCTGCGCCTGCATGTCGTAGAGCAACGTGGCCTGGATGTGCTGCAGGGTGCTGGCCTCGCTGTACCGATGCTCCAGGTCCTGCACCCGTTGGGCCAAGCTGTGGTTCCGGCCGACCGCCTCCTCATGCTGCGGGCAGGGAGAAAGGTGGGATGGGGGGATGCCTGGGGACCGGCACGGAGCTGGGGGCATGGCCCAGGGACGGGCAGGTAGGGGAGCACGCGGGCGGAGGAGTGCTCGTTGCATGCACCAACGAAGACCAAGGATGCCAAGGATGGTGCCTGCACCCTCACCATCGTCCTGTGGTCCCATACCAGCCCCCAGCCCACCGTGGGAGCCACAGGCAGCTCGATATTCCCAGGCTGTGGTGCAGGCAGGGCGTGCACAGGCAAGCCGAGGGCTGCAAGAGCAAGGCAAGTGTATAGGGTTCCTCTCCAAACACCCTCCTGTCTGCAACCCATTGCAACACAGATGTGGCTTCTATGTATTTAGCAATGCCACCCTGGCTGGGTTTTCCTTCCAAAAAGTTGTCCAATCTCCCCTTGAACCATATAACGTTTTATAACTTTATAAGGAGCTCCACAGCTTATTGACACCTTGCATGGTGAGCCACCTCCTGCTCTTTGGGCAACGGCTGGTGTCCTGCAAACAGCAATGACCACATCCATGCTATGCAAGGAGTGGGTGTGATACGGGACCCCAGTCCCCTTCACGACCCTTTTACTGCTTGTTTTTAGGACAACCAGACTCTGATCCTACATAAAATGTAGGTACAAGCTGGCTGGAGATGCCCACAGCTCATACCAGGAGATGGGCACCCTGAGCCCCACCAGCACGCACCGAACATGCCCAGACGCAGTCACCGCAGACACGCTCGTCTCTCTTGTTCAGTGCTCCCTGTCCATTAGATGGCAGAACAGGCCTTAAACAGCACCTCCAAAATCCCACAGCAGCCTGGGAACCCCCCATTCCCTCCCCTGGGCGATAAAACAGCTCTACACCGTGCTCCCCAATACCCTCCCGTGGGTCCGGCAATCCCGTACCCCCATCTGCGATGGAGGGATGCTGGTTCTCCACCAGCACTGCCCTTCCCTGTCCCCTGATGGGGACATCTCTTCCTCCATCACCCGCTCGGCATCACTGCCTTGGGGCTCACAAGCCACCCCAAAGACCCTGAAAATAAATGAGTTTATTTTCTCACCTTCCTCTCCCCAGCATCAGGGCCAAAGCTGGATTTTTAGGTGCCCGTGCAAGCGTGTGGCTTATTAAATATCCCTGGGGATACAGAGATCTGGCACTTGGCTCATCACGACCTGCAAAACTGCAGTGGTGCTGCTGAGGGTTGGGAATTTCCTTCAGCTGGAAGGGGTTTGCATGCCCAGGTTATGGTTTTTTCCCTTCCAGCTGCTCCCAGGACCCGGCTCACACCTCGGTCCCCATTCCTTGGTCCCCATTCCTGCCAGGACACGTCTCAGCTTGCTGTTCCCTGGAGATGGCATCGCCGCTGCTGGGTTATTGTAACAATAACTAATGGCAGCTCTGCAATACCCTTCCCAATGTTGCTTAGGAATTGCCTGCATGGCCCTGCTAAAAGCCCACCAAACCTGCCTGCATCCCAAAATCCAGCGCAGCTAGATAGGCGGGGGCAGCAAGGTGGGGATTACGGCGTGCAACGGCACAGCGCTTTCCTTCTCAGGGCTGCGATGTCTCCAGCTCCACCATAAATCAGCCGTCCCTCCCACCTGCTCTGTGAGCTGGGACTGATACAGGCTTCTTCCAGCTCCCTTCACCCACGCATCAGCTCTCCGAGTAAACCCCATGATGCTTTCTCCCAGACAGTCCCCTCCTCCACAGTTGATACCTTTTTTTCCTTGCTGCTGATTAAAAACGGCACAGCCAGCCCACCGCGACCGTGCCCCGATGCTGCTCCCTTCGCCGCATCCCTCTGCTCCGGTGGGACAGGGGCTGGATTTTTGCACAGCGGGGTCCTGCTCTGTGCATGACCCAGCCGTGCAAATGCAATAGGACTGGAAATGCACAGGGAGGGCTGGGCGAGGGGGTTCCTTTTGCTCCCTAAATCATAGAATCATCGAATCACCGAATGGTTTGGGATGGAAGGGACCTCCAAAGGCCACCCAGTCCCACCCCTGCCATGGGCAGGGACAGCTTCACCCAGACCAGGGTGCTCAGAGCCCCGTCCAACCTGGCCTTGAATGTGGCCAGGGATGGGGCATCTCCCACCGCTCTGGGCAACCTGGGCCAGTGCCTCACCACCCTCATGCTGGAAGGAGGGAGGTGGGGAGGGAAGAAAGGACATAGATGGGGCAAATGTGACCCAATCTGGGTGTCCCTGTTAGCCCGAGCGGAGCTGTGACCTGAAAGAGCCCGTTGCTCTCGCTCGGCTCCGAAAGGGATGCTGAGCTCAGAGAGACGTCTCCGCTCGGACAGACAAGCCCACGCTGAGCTCCCGGAGAAATAACTGACAGCAAACCCTGGGGAGACCAACCGGCAGCAGCCGGAGGCTGATTTATGAAGACGGATTAAGGGAGCAACAGCTCCTCAGTGGGAGGAACGGAGGTGGAGGAGACCTACCTAGGCTGACGCAGCGGGGGATTCGGCAGGGCGACTCCGGGGAGATGCGAGGGGATGGAGGAGGAAAGCAGCTTCCCAGGCTGGGCACAGGCATTGGGAAGTTGCCAGACCAATGCAGCGGGAAAACTCCTTACGGGAGGGTCCCGAAGCTGGCGGGGAGCAGAGGCGAGCAGCTCAGCAGCCGCTGCTGCCTCTGGTTTCCTCCATTTACCCATAACTCCCCATGCTTCTTGCTTTCCCCCCGCTCCGGTGCTTGGAGGGTGACAGGACACACCCATTGCCATCAGTTAAATTCTACAGATTTTGTTTTCTTCCTTCTTCTTCCAGGACTCCCATCCCTTTATTTTTTTAGACTCATGTAAAAAAACTAAGATTGGAAGAAATGGCTGGAGGTCTCCAGCCCACCCCCCTGCAGAAAACAGGGCCAATTTCCCAGCTGGATCCAATCTCCCAGCTGGATCCAATCTCCCAGCTGGATCCAGTTGCTCAGGGCCCTTTCCAATTGAGGTCTGAAACTCTATAGATGATCCCAAAAGATCTCAGAGGATGTCCCCTTTCTGAGGGCAACAGTATCTTGGTGGCGTGGATTTTGCTGGCACTGTCCCCCAGGGATGAACCACTTGGAGACACCTCGGTGGGACCTGGCTGCTCCGGGACACCTGGGTGCACCCTGTGTCCCTCTGCTCTCCTTGTAGGGTGAGGAGCCCAGCAGCACCCCACAGCAGACATCTCCTTCAGAACTCCTCACCCGGGCTCCCATTAAGGAGAAATGAGCTCTCCCAACTCATCCCATCCTCCGGGAGACATCCAAGAGGTCCTAGCAGCACCTATGTCTGCATTCACTGCTCAGATCTCTACGAGATCGGCTGGATCCCACAGAGACCCTTGCATGGCAGACATGGGAGGTGGGCAAGAGGAATCCCACCCTTTGGTGCTGCTCCAGAAGCATCCTTGTCCACCAGCTTGCACAGGAGAGCCAGGGTATGGTGTGAGAGCATCCAGCATCTGTCTAAGGATGATTCAATAAAAAAAAAAAATAGCAAATAGCAGGGAAACAAATAATAAACTAAAAAAATGACATAGAAATTATCAGGCAGGTGATAAGGGAGACAACTAGGAAGAGCAGAGGCTTCAGCCGCTGCCGATGGGCCAGGAAGGGACCTGCTGGGGCATGGCCTTGAACAGGGTCCACCTGAGCCCTGCAGCAGGTAAGAAGGGGGAAACACAGTTATCAGGAGTATTACGGGCTTGTGGGACTCTGCGAGAGTTATTATGGGATCTTCAGGGGAAAGACTAAAGGTGGGGAAAGGAGGGGAGGTGAGGGATGGGGAATGAGTGTAGGAAAACGGAGAGATGGGGGAATTAAGGACTGGACATGCTTAAACCAGCTGCCAGTCAGTGCCCGTGTCCGACTGAGCCTGATCACTGCAGGCTGATTTCTCTTATCCAGCCCTTTCTTTAGCTTATATTTTTCAGCGCAATCTCGCTCTCTCCTATGTGTGAGTGCTGCAGGGTGTAAGCGCCTGCAGCTGGAGGGACATGGGCCATAGGGCTCACAGGTCTAGGGCAGGGTGTACATGCACGTGTGCAGGCACGTCCGGGTGTATGTGCGTATACACGTATGTGTATGTGCGTGTATGAGGGGTCTAAACACCAGCAGCTGGAAAGACCTGGGAGTGTTTTTATTTCCCCAGTGAATTTAATTGTGTGTATGTAACTCGCTGGCAAACTTCAGTCTGGAGCAGCCGGTGAGCAGGAGAGCAGCACGCAGGGTAAGAAGGTGCAGGACCTGGGCATGGATATTATCACTGAATCATAGAATCAAAGAATTGTTTAGGTTGGAAAAGACCTTTAACACCATCGAGTCCAACCGTTAACCCAGCACTGCCAAGGCCACCACTAAACCATGTCCCTCAGCACCACATCTCCCTGGCTTTTAAATCCCCCCAGGGATGGGGACTCAGCCCCTGCCCCGGGCAGCCTGGGCCAGGCCCTGACAGCCCTTTGGGGGAAGAAGTTTTTCCCCATACCCAACCCAAACCTGCCCTGGCGCAGCTTGAGGCCGTTCCCTCTCGTCCCATCGCTTGTTCCTGGGGAGCAGAGACCGACCCCCCCGGCTCCAGCCTCCTTTCAGGCCGTTGCAGAGAGCGATGAGGGCTCCCCTCAGCCTCCTCTTCTCCAGGCTGAGCCCCCCCAGCTCCCCCAGCCGCTCCTCCCCAGCCTTGTGCTCCAGCCCCTGCCCCAGCCTCGCTGCCCTGCTCTGGCCACGCTCCAGCCCCTCCATGGCCGCCTTGGGGTGCGGGGCCCAGCGCTGAGCACAGGGTTTGGGGTGAATTAGATGGACTGGGAGCCCACGCTCCACATCTAATTCCCTCGCCTGAACACCGAGTGTCCTGTTTGAGGCCATGAGCTCAGCTCCTTCTACAGCCACCACCAGGCAACTCGCATCTCCGGAGGGAGCTCGATTCTCCCTCTTCCCTCTGACTCTGAAGAGACCCTGCACAACTGCCATTGACCGAACACCTTGCCTTTAGATGGGTCATTTCAGAGTCTGGAAATGAAGAATGGATTAAGAGCATGAACACTGCAGGGAAAATATTTAGTGCATCTCCCTCCTTGGCTCTGAGCTGGAGAGGTCAGCGAAAGAGCTGCAGCTCCAGGCAGCACAGAAGTGCGTTTTGGGGCCAGTGCTGGGATTGGGGAAGGACAGATTAAACAGCCCTAAGGGACAAAATGTCACCAGGGGATGAATGCGGGAAGTCGGGAGACCGAAGACCTATTGCACCAGCTTGTCCCAGTGCAAGTGCAAGGAGAAAATGGGAGAGGAGCAGTGGAAAGCGGGCAAGAAGGCAGGATGGGGGACAGGGGCCAACACGGGAGGAGGGACCCTGGGTGGGGGGCAGCGAGTGGGTCTGCCCGAGCACCCATCCTGACTCACGTGCCTCCCACCCTTCCTCCATCGCGCCAGGAACACCTCACTCCCACGGAGACCCCCACGGCACAGACGCCCACCCAACAGCGTGGCCATCGCAACGCTCAAACAGCCCTGCAGCCTCCGGCACGGCCTCTCCCTCCCCACGGGGCTGCTCGAAGGAGGCTTTCCGAACAGGGACCCCAAGGGCCAGGATGAAAGGAAGCTGAACAGAGAATAAATCACCCCCAGAGCCAGACCGTATCAGACCTCAACTCCTCCAAGAGCAAAGACAAGGGTGCTATTCACCCAGCGGTCTCGGGGCTCTTCCAGCTGACACCAGTAGATTGCTGCTGGTTCTTCTGCGCATCTCATCAACAGCCAAGACATCTCAGCTGGGAAACGACTCCTACAGCCAGCAAAAACACACCCTGCTCCCTCCCTGCTCCTGGTTACAGCCCTTTGCGAGCTGCTGCTTGCCACTGCCGACAGCCAAGCCAAGCGTTTGCCGGGCAAAGCCACGGGACGGTGCCAAACATCTGAGAGCTTCGGAGGTGCCAAATAAAGTTGGGAGAAAATGTGTTAGCGTGAAGCTGCAGGCTGCGGGGCTGGTGAATGGAGATGGGGTGGGATGAGCACCCGAAAGGAGACTGCAGGAAGGGTGCTGCGGGCTGGAGGTCAGGGCTTCTCCTGCTCAGCCATGGCCATCAGCGATGTGGTCCTTCACTGGCCACCCAAAACTCCAGATCTAGTCTGGGATCCCACTATGGGCAATGGGATAGATCAGCAACCCCTTCTAGGCAGGCTCGAAGGTGGAGGAGATAGCACAGATAAAACACCAAAGGGTTTGTGGCTAATGTTAAGAAAGATCAGCCCTGGAAGGCTCCTGAGCCATCACAGTAGGAGCAGCTGGGGTTTAATGGATATCGCAGTCCGTGGTCAGAACAACACCATATGCTTCACCAGGTGTCCTCCCCCTGCAACTGCTGGGAGCTGGAAGGGACCATGGGGAGGGACCGTGGGCACCCGCACGGAGGGGGTCTGCGAAGGGCAACACTTTACCTGGAGCTCGAGGACTTTGATGCGGTGCCGGTGGTTCCTCAGCTCCTCCTGTAGCTCTGAAATGAACTCCCGCAGCTCCAGGACCTGTTGCTTGCGTTCCTCATTCTCGTGGAGCCAGTAGGACACCTCATCGGTGCAACGAAACATGTCCGGGCATCGCTGCTCGTCCCCCTGCGGCAGCGTGGCCACGATCTTACAGCGGCCGTTGGGCAGCACCTGGTTGCTGTACTCCCCGCACTGGATCAGGCCCGTGCCCTCCTTGGGACCCTCGTGGTCTCTGTATGCCGCAGGCAGGGATTTCTGCAGCGAGGGGTTGCTCAGCGTGGCCAGGAGGATGAGGGATAGCAAACCTGCCCTGGTAGAGGCGGTGCCGGGGCAGACCTCCATCAGGCAGGTGAGGATGGTCCCCGGGGATGACCCCACGTGTCTCATCATCAAACACCGTCGGGGAGAAAGGTGGCAGTCCCCAGGGCATAACACCAGGTCTTCTCCTGAGAGTTAGCGGGTGAGGTTGCAGCTATATGGGACCAGAGCATCAGCAGGGAATCCAGAGCTCCTGCCAAGGGGGTCACTGCAGGCAAGGGACTCGCCTGTCCCCGTAGAGCATCCTCCCTGGCGTCACCCTGTGGCCACCAAGCTGGGACCAGCTTCGGCAGGAGATCCCCCGCTCTCCTGGCCAGGCTCCACCGGCTTCGTGGGCTGCGTTTCCCCTCCTGCAGAGCTGCCGGTTGGCTTGGAGGATGCTGAGGTCTGGCTGGGGGTGGTCAGCCCCTCGGGCAGGGCTTTCTGTCCATGCAGGACCGTGCACGGGAAGGAGCTGGCTCCCCTGGACAGGGCATCCCGCTACGCCACTGCTCCCTGAAATGGGAACCAGAGCAGGGAGAGAGGTGATGGAGAGGAAGGATGAGCAACCAACCCTCCCCACCGTGCTGCCCACCCACAGCAAACCAACAGGTCCTCCCACCTTTCCCAGCCCTCTCCAGCCATCCCCATGGCCCAGGGACACAAGGCGCGGATTTGGGGCTCTTTCCATGTCCCTGTCTATGACATTTTCTTGGCAGATGTAACTATAAATGGAGTTATCAAGTGAATGGTGTCCATCTACATGGGCAGCCCAGACCACCAACCCATCCCCAGGGCAGTTTGGATGGGCCCTGGCCGTGGGCTGGCTGCCCCACATGGGCTCAGGTCCAAGGGGGGATGGAGGGATGGTGGCCTGGCCACCATCCAGGCAGGAAAAATACATGACATGGTCCCTTTTATCCAGAGAAATTGGGTTCCCCTTGCAGCCAGAGCTGCCCTCTGATCCCCGCCCGTCACTGGGGCTCCCCACCCCGGCATCATGCTCTGAGTCTGCTCCCAAGGTTTCTCCCGATCAAAAGCCTTTCCCATCCCACTCCAGTGAGGATGAGGAACTGGGAGGGATGCCGCAGCTCCCCAGCACCACCCCGGCTCCCAGCAAGCAGCACCCCAGCTCCCAACATACCTTCAAAAGTCCTGGCCAGGCGCTCTGACGGCAAGGGCAGAGAGCAGCGAGCATCAGCTGGCCATGGGGAGCGAGGTGCGATTTAAGGGACACTAAATGCTTATTCCCCCTGATCCTATCACCGCACTATAAATAGGGCCGAGAGAGCTGCCGGTCTCAGACGATCCATGGGAGGGAGGAGTGCAGGTCCCGGCATGACCTTATCAGCATATTGGGGATTAAGATGGTGCCTTGGCAGGAGGGCACAGCTCCCCCTCGCCTAGAAACCCCCTGTCCCACCCCGGGGATGGGTTTTGGGGAGAGGGCAGGTTCATCCGGCACGCAGTGACCTGCCCCATCCCAGCAGCTTTGGGGGGAGAGCTTCCCAACCTGGCTGTGGACGGGGGCTCGGGGCAGGGAACAGCCATCACTTATTTTATTCACTAGCCCAGGGCTTCCTTTTTGCTTTTGCAAGGGAGTAATGTCAACAGGATTGCTTAATTAAATATGCTAATCATTCAGCTGTAGGAATGAGAGCTGAAACCAGAAATTTCCATATTGGACAAAAGCGTTGGCTGTTGGGTTTTCTTCCCTTAACGTAAAGAGTTTCCAGATGATGTTCCCAGACTGATTCTCACAAAGGAGATACTCAAACCAGCTCAAAAGGCCTCCAAAAACAGAGGAACTGCCTGGAGAAGGGGAGCTTCATTAACAAACCTCTGCTTGGGTGGTTTGGAGAGGTGCTGAACCTCACCAGCCTTCCAGCAGCTATCCCAGATGGCCACCTGAGTGTCCTTTGGAGGACCTGTCACCTCCATGGACAGGACCCTCCTGCACCACCGGTAGCCCCCAGCAAGGTTGTGGGTCTGCGTGAGATAAGGTGAGGACACAGCCTGAATGACACCCGAGCATCCTGACCCTACGTGCCATGGCGTGGCCATGTCCTGCTCTGGCTTCCCCACAGCTGGATCCAGCCCGGTGGATCCCATCTCTCTTCCCCTGGGAGGACGAAATCCGAGTTTAGCTCTAAGGTAAGGCAGAAAAATTAAAAGCCCAGCCGAATTGCCAGCCCACAACCGGCTCCCGGCTTTGCTTTCGGCTTGTAAAAATGTGAGGCGAAGGGGTTTTATGTGTTTTCTTTGTCTCTGCAGGGAGTTGGTCAGGGCAGAGCAGGGGGATGAGCTGCCTCTGAGTCCTGCCAGCTCGGGACACGAAGCTGCACCCCTGGGCTGATTTCTGCATCTCCGGCACAGGAGGCATCTCTGTGTCCGCATCCACCACCCAGGGTGGCTTGGAGAAGAAGGGACCCCAGCAGCAAGCCCCCCGTGCGAGCAGGGGCTGTCCCAAGTTCACGCACGCTAATGAACGGAGAGCAACCAGCCCAGGCAGGGAGCAGACCACCCCAGCTCCCCCCAGCTGGGATGACCTCCCAGGGACACCTCGGCTTGCTGGGGCAGGGACCCGGATCGCTCCAAAAATCACACCTCTTCGCAGACGCGGCCTCCAGCCAAGCCACCCTCTGCTCTTTCTCAAGCATGACTGCACTTTGCTTCAACAGCCACTTGTGGGAGAGAAAAATAAGGCTGAAGCATCCTCCGTGGAGCTGGCAGGAGCTGTGCCAGCCCGTCAAGCAGTGCTGGGTAAAGCAGGAGCACAGCAGGGAGAGGGACCCCGAGATCATCCTGCGAAGCTCTGAGGGACACCAAGAGAAGTGCTGTGTGAGGGAACAAAGTGGGCAGAGGATGGGAAAACAGGGCTGGGGGCATGGGGGAGCCAGGAAAGGGTCATTGCAAGGAAGGGAGGGGTGGTGGTCCATCTGGATGTGATGGACGTGAAGACCTTTGGGTGCCGACACTTCTCCTTGGGCTGGATCCCACCACTGCACCAGCAAACCCCACTCCACCACTGCAAGAGTTGTTCCCCTGGCCAGATGTAGACGTTTACCCTCCAGGCTTGTCCTGAGCCACCCCATGGCCAATGGAGAGAAAAAGGATGCATGGTAGACACCGGCTGCAAGATTAATTGCACCCCATAGCCGGCTCTTTATGGGGTGGTACGGTGCGGCGATCGGGGCAGGGGACCAAGGGGAACATCTCGCTCTCGAATCCCAGCCAAGAGCTCCTCCAGCGCGATTAGCTAAAGACCAGCTTTCCTTTATTGCACATGAGTGGACAGACGTTTAATGTGCTCGTCTATAATGAAATCCATTATCCTCGTCTTTCACGGAGGCCCTACAGTTCTGGTTCCCCCTTTTCATGGCCGGAGGTGGCGGGGGAGAGGAGGTGGAGGAGGGATGGAGCCAGGTACAGCCAGACCCTTTGTGCAGCCACTCAGGAGGCACTCTCCCCATAAATGTTTGGGCTCCTAAATGGATCTGACCTCCCCTCCTCCAGCCCCTTTCTCTTTCATTTTCTTTTCCTCATTATTCTTGGGGAAAAAAAAAAAAAGAAACAACCAACCCTCATCTGGATCATTAGCGTCAGAGGCGGAGACGAGCGCCGAGTGCCACATGGAAGAGGTGAACGTACATTTCGTTCAATGCCCCTCGAGTGGCGTTTCGCTCAAGGCTGCTCCTTCACAAAGGGAGATGTGAAAATGGTTCCCGCTGGCGGCTCGGCCGCCCCGACAGGGCTCGATGCAAAGCTGCCTCTTCAGGGAGACAAAGCGCGGCCATTTCTTCTGCCTTCGATTGACGTCTGAGTTGTTTGGGGACCATTTAGTGAGGAAGGGAGAGGGGAGGGGGGGAAATTCAGTGAGAGAGCCTGGGCGATGCTAATAGAGATAACGGCTCTGAAAGGCTCAAGGTTGAGTGCTCGGCGTTTGGTCTGCCCATCTTCGGCAGCCTTCCCTGCTGTTTGGGGGGACATCAGCTACGACTCCTCCAGCGGTCTGGGATTAATTGAAGCCAACACCAAGAGCCTTGGGTACCCCTTGGCCAACTCTTACCAAAGTCATAGACGCAGATTACACCACCCTGCTGGGGAGCTGCTGTTGTTGAGCATCCATCTCCCCAACGTGCTCCGAAGAGCAGCACCATGAAGCCTGTGCCACCACCGTCCTCCCCTGCCGCGAGCACCTCTTCTTCTGCTTCCTCCCAAATGCAGGAATGCACAGTGTTTCCATGGGCGTGCAATTCCTGCTCTTCCCACTCCATCCCAAATCCCGCTCCATCTGCTCCCCACTGTCGTTTCTGGAGGAGACGAGGTCCCCACCACCATCGCCCAGGTGCTGCAGCCTCTCCTGTGCTCTGTGGCCAGCCTTCAACACCTCACACACCCTCGGTGTGCCGACAACCCATCGGCTCTCACGTGGTCTCTCTTTGAGGGAGAAATGTCAAAAAACACAATACTTCTACATCTCTTGTTCCTGCCCAATGGAGCGAAGAGAGCCCCAGGTATCCCTGGATAACTGGCCATCCCTGACCCTGCCTTGGTCTCCTGGAGGAAAGGACAAACTAACCCAACTCTACCTACCCCAACCTCTTAGGATTGCGATGACCTGAATTAGCTCCCACCACTAACACCAATAATCAGTGATTTGCTATAAAATAATCCGCAGTAAGAGGCAGTTCAGAGACTCCTGAAGACCGGGGAGCCCCAAAATCAGAGTAAACTTTAGCGCTGCTTCGCCGCCCGTGGTCACGCTCCACAAATATCAGCAAACGCTGTACCCTGAGGTACAGGGGCCATGGGCTTCCAGGGCTCAGGCTCTCTGCCAGCCCCAAGCCCTGGATGCAAAACGGCACCGGGATGCCCTGTCCTGGGTGGCCCCTGCCCGGGAAGGGTAAGGGGGGACCGGGTGCATCTGATGGAGGTTTAGGGTCCAGCTGGAGCTGGGGAGCTTCTTGTGCTCAGGAAGGCACCGTTCAGGGCCACTTTGGGATCCTGCAGGCATCTGGCTCTGCCTGGGGGCTTTGCTAAGTGCCATCGCCCTTAATCCTCCCCGAGAGCACCAGCCCTGGGCAGAGGCAGCACCTCGAAGGGGCAAGCGAGGCTGTTCGCATCCCTCGGGGCTGCTCCTCTCGGCTCCCTGCAGCCTCCCAAATCCCCCTCCCATCCTTCCTTCTCTCCTGCCATTCCAATATGTGATTTAAAGTGAGATGAAGTTGCAGAAAGGAGGAAAACAGGACACGGCTGAGTGTCGCTGGGGCTGGAGAAGGGGCTGGGTGCAGTTCTCCTCCCACAGGACCCCAAAATGCAGCGTGAGCTCTGGGTTGCAGGGATGAAGTCCTTGCTGGGCTCCTAAACCCTGCCGAAAGCCAGCTCCCCCCCTAAGAAGCTGTAATCCCTCTTAGGGGCACGGGCAATAATCGGGGATTTGGCTCTGGGTGTGCAAATGCGTGTGTGTGTGTGTGCGCGTACAGCGTGTGCGTGTAATAACTGGGTCAAAAAGAAAAGAAAGGCAGGGTGAATGAGGGAAGAAAATGCTGAATTGGAGAATTTTGAGTTCCTGACCTCCCCTCTCCTATTGCCCCAGGGATGGCTCTGCTCTGGGCTAACCCCCAGGGCCGGCGCGCAGCCATGCCGGGCAGGAGGGGATGATCCGGTCCCGGTCCCGGAGGGAGGGCAGGATTTATCCCTGGCACTTTTAACCAGCCGAAAGTCAGGCAGCTCCTCCCAACCCATGGTCTGGGCCGGCTCTGCTCTCACCGGAGAAGGAGCCACATCCCTCCGCATCCTCGGCTGGGTGGCAGGGACCCGAAGAGCGGCTCCGGGCAGGAGGGGGGTCCCTCTGTGGGGACAGGACACCCCCTCAAGAGGGTCACGGCTGTGCCCCTACCCCAGCCAGAGATTTGCCGACCCTGTCCTTCCAGCCCAGAAACCAGGACAATTTCCAAACCCAGGTGTTGAAATGAGATTAATTCAGTCTAAAAGCAAGGTGCACTATTTACTTACTGTGGGTTTTTACTGCTGGAATTGAGCGAGAGGTGTGCTCGGGGAGGGTTTCGCATGCAACATGCTGTCTCGCTCCTGAGAGCTGCTTGCATCCCCAGCTGGAGGGCAGCTGCCCTCTCCCTGCCCTCCCTGGCCACTCTGAGTGATTTTAAAATAGTCCTCAACCAAAAGACCTGAGCCTTCGCACAGAAAACGGACTTATTCCTACCTAAGCCATAATTCCCTGCTGGGGGTTACAGCCCCAAAGCCCCGGGACCATCCCGCTGCTCCTATGGCACACTCACTCTGGGACATCCATGTCTTTCCTCTACTGGGGATGCTCAGGGGTATTTTTGATCCCCTGCATTTCCAAGAAAGAGAGTCAACTGTATTTCCTTTAAAAACTCTTAATGAGGGGGATATACATTGCAATGGATGGGGGTCAGGACCATTAGTTTCTGCTTTGCAGCTCTGTGGTTGCAGGAATGCTGAGTGGGGACATGGACGGTGCTGCAGGGACATGGTTGGGGTTGTGAGCCCTGGCGATGCTTGGTGATGCCTCGTGATGCCTGGTGATGCTTGGTGATGCCCTGGTGATACCCTGGTGATGCCCTGATGATGCCTGGTGATGCCCTGCTGACACCTGGTGATACCCTGATGATGCCTGGTGATGCCCTGGTGATGCCCTGGTGATGCCCTGATGATGCCTGGTTATGGCTGGTGATGCCCTGGTGATGTGTGGCGATGCCCGGTGATGCCTGGTGATGCCTGGCGATGCCCGGTGATGCCTGGAGATGCCCTGGTGATGCCTGGTGGTGCCTGGTTATGGCTGGTGATGCCCTGGCGATGCCTGGCGATGCCCGGTGATGCCTGGCGATGCCCTGGTGATGCCCTGGTGATGCCTGGTGATGCCTGGCGATGCCCTGGTGATGTGTGGCGATGCCCGGTGATGTGTGGCGATGCCCGGTGATGCCTGGCGATGCCTGGCGATGCCTGGTGATGCCTGGCGATGCCCTGGTGATGCCTGGTGATGCCTGGTGATGCCCTGGCGATGCCTGGTGATGCCTGGCGATGCCCTGGAGATGCCTGGTGATGCCCTGGTGGTGCCTGGTGATGCCTGATCTGGCACACATTAGAAAACCAGGTGCACCGGAGAAAGCTTGCATTGGTATTTGTCCATTCACTGCTGTCCAAGGAGATTGGTGTTGGGGGGCAAAACCAGGACAAACAAAACCCATAACGTGCTGGGCTCATCTGCCAGAAGATCAGCAACTACTTCTGCAGCCGAGAGCCAGCTTGGTCCTCACTAGGGAATGCCATCACCGTGGTCCCTTGGAGGGCTCCAGGAGGAAAGACAGGCCTATCAGGAATAAAGCCTCAGCCCTTCAGATGACTTAGGTCAGCTCATTTGCGATGGCCAAGATGAGCCTGACTCCAACTTCCCAAAGCCATGGAAAATCAAGCTGTGGACTCCTGTCATAATTTTGGATCAAGGCAGAGCTGCAGGACAGGGCTTCCCTGAAAGGATTTGGCCAGTTGGGATGAATTTGCTGGCTGGAAAAATCATGGTGAGAAAGATGAGGGAATTCTGGAGGTGCCAGAACATGCTGATGTTTTCCAGCCTATCAATATTTGAGGAAATTCAGCCACTACAGGGGATAAATGTGCCACGAGGTGCTCAAAGCCTGATGTGCAAACCAACACCTTCCCTAGAGAGAAAACCGCGCAGCCCCAGCTGCACGTCCCCAGTGACAAACTGGTTTTTGAAGGAGACTTTGAGAGACCGAGTGCTCCCATTCCCTGTCGCGGATGGAGTGAGAGTGCACTTGTAAGAGCAATATGTTTATTGATAACAAAGTTTGATAATAAATGCGACTGTGGTTTAACGAGATTCGATGGCAAGATACCCTTGATTATTTACTGCCTAGGGGACAGGGTCAGACAAGACTGTCAGGGAGACCCTCCATTGAGTCACGAGGTTCAGAGCAGAACCCCTTGCTTCCTAAACTCCTTCTCAAAGAGGAGTCTAGGTGCGGCTGGATCCAATCCTCGTCCCAGACTTGGTCAACGGTTTATGTCTAAAGGATTATCTATGCGCAGTCAATCCTTTGTATCACTTAGCTAAATTTAGCATGCCATTAGTCACTTACCGAGGATCTGTTGTGGCAAGGAATCTCTCAACCTCGAGGAGTAACCATGAGAGGCGTCCCTGCTCAAGGGGAGATCCCGGCGTGCAGCCCGCTGCCGTGCGGGAGAGCTCGAAGGGCTCTTGGGCTGCTCGCTTTTTATGGGGGTAAGATGATTGACTTCTAGTCCTATTTACATACCAACTCCGTCTGTTAGTTTCTTCCACATCTAGCTTGAGTTGGACACCGACCAGCACTGCGGTTAGGTGGACACATTGCCATGAATTAGCCCTTGGCTGCTGTGTTATCTGTCTCCCCCGAATCCACTTTGAGCTGGATGCATCCACCACAACCGCCACTGGTGATGATCACCCGAGCAGGGCCATGGGAAAAGGTCAGGCTGGGGGGCAGGGGGGACCGGGGGAGCACACCGCCACATGCCCTCACCTGCTTTTCCAGGCTGCCTTGCTGCAGCACCTTTTGGGGTCATGCACACCGCTTCCCAGGTGCAGACAGCCTTTCCCCGCCCCGTCTTTGGCTCTGCTCACCAGGTACATCTACACCAAGACCAGATGCTGCCTGGGAGCATCCCCAGGCATTGCACCGTGGCCACCCAAAGCCCTTTCACTCCAGCCAAGCTCCCCGAGTCTCTGGGTCCCCACCGGTGCAAAACTGGTGCCACACACCCTGTCCTGGTGCAAGATGTGCAGCTGGTACCCACCAGAGCATCCCAAGGGAGATGAGGGTCGTGAAGGGCGATCAGGAGCTGCTAAGCAAGGCAAGCATCCTTTCAAACACTCGTGCCACTGGAAATATTGCTCCTATAATGAAAAGTGAGGCATTTCTTTACAGAGCAGGGAGATGGGCTGTGCAGCTCCCAGCCAAGGGATGCTGTAAGTGCTGCAAGTCAATTGGACACTGGAAAAGACTGTGAAAAAGAAATCCGTGAAGGGCTATTGAACACCGGGACCCACCGATTGCTCTGGGCATGCGCTGCTCATCAGCCTCTCCTCCTAACGAGCACAAGTTGCTGCAGGGAAGACGCATCCTTCACCGTGAGCTCAGAAGAGCAGCAGACACAAACCTGCTCAGGCTGTAAAGGCAGGAGCTTGCTCAGGTAAAGGGTTTGCTGCAGTCTTGCACCAATCCTGCGATTATAATCGGTGCGTGATCTACCCAGCGGGGTGACGTGACTCAAGCTCTTTGCAAATAGCAGGAAGATAATGCCAGAAAACACCTACGAACAAAAATATCAGAGTGACATCGTTCAGAGCCTCAAATGCCTTTCTGTTCCTAAAGCACCCAATTTTGGTTCAACTCGGAGAGAATCAGGCACAATTATAGATTTTAGCATATAAATAGCGCTGAGGAAGAGGCATCGGCACCAGTAAGCTTAGGCAGAGCAGCACTGAGTGCCACCAGTTCACATGCCACGCAGCCATTTCTTTCTTCATTTTAGGTCTCATTTTGATTTTATTAAAGTCATTAGGAAAATCAGTTGACTCCAGCAGAAAGGAAAAGGACTCCCCTCGCTGCAATAAAACTCCTGCGTACCATGTCCCAGCCAAAAAAAAAGGACGTTTTCCTACTGGAGGCTGCCCGTGCTGTGGAGCTCAGCACCTTCACCTGAACTGAAACCTGGTACCAGGTGCCTGCTGGGCCAAGGAATCGGTGGTGGGATTCCCAGTCCCCAACTTCAGAGCTGCTCTTGCTCCTACAGCGAAGCTACAACGGAGCAAGCATCAGCATTTTCCTCCAAGGGCAGGCCGGTATTTCACCGCCTGCCGCGGACTCAAGGCGGGCACGGGTGGGTTCAGAAGGGACCCCTTGATCAAAGCCAGCTGGAAACCACAGCTCCAGCTGCACACAGATGTGATCACCTCTATTTATGCACCCAAAAAGGCCTTAATGCTATGGGTGATCTGCCAGTCACTGGCTCCAAGGCTCAGATTTATCACCTGTAAGTGCCTGCTGGCTTTAAAATCTTCAAGCGATGGAGATCATAGAATCACAGAATCGTTAAGGTTGGAAAAGACCCTTAAGATCATCGAGTCCAACCGTTAACCCAGCACTGCCAAGGCCACCACTAAACCATGTCCCTCAGCACCACATCTCCCCGGCTTTTAAATCCCCCCAGGGATGGGGACTCAGCCCCTGCCCCGGGCAGCCTGGGCCAGGCCCTGACAGCCCTTTGGGGGAAGAAGTTTTTCCCAATGCCCAACCCAACCCTGCCCTGGCGCAGCTTGAGGCCGTTCCCTCTCGTCCCATCGCTTGTTCCTGGGGAGCAGAGACCGACCCCCCCCGGCTCCAGCCTCCTTTCAGGCCGTTGCAGAGAGCGATGAGGGCTCCCCTCAGCCTCCTCTTCTCCAGGCTGAGCCCCCCCAGCTCCCCCAGCCGCTCCTCCCCAGCCTTGTGCTCCAGCCCCTGCCCCAGCCTCGCTGCCCTGCTCTGGCCACGCTCCAGCCCCTCCATGGCCGCCTTGGGGTGCGGGGCCCAGCGCTGAGCACAGCATTCGAGGGGCGGCCTCACCAGTGCCCAGCGCAGGGGGACCATCCCTGCCCTGCTCCTGCTGGCCACACCGTTCCTGACACAAGCCAGGGTGCCCTGGGCCCTCTTGGCCACCTGGGCACCCTGCTGGCTCATGTCCAGCGGCTGTCGACCAGCACCCCCAGGCCCTTTCCCGCCGGGCAGCTCCCAGCCGCTCCTCCCCACGCCTGCAG
The DNA here is from genome assembly GCF_965183815.1 of Platalea leucorodia. NCBI lineage: Eukaryota > Metazoa > Chordata > Aves > Pelecaniformes > Threskiornithidae > Platalea > Platalea leucorodia. The sequence continues at coordinate 126,761,467 of NC_138825.1, read as the reverse complement.
CGGTGCCTGGGGTTGCTGTGCCCCCAGGGCAGGACCCGGCCCTGAGCCTCGGTGAATCTCACACCGTTGGCCCCAGATACTATCCCCGGATGGACAGTTTTATGGTGGTGATCCAACTATCTCTTCATCTGGATGCCTCCTGGGTCCCTGCTTGTTATACCCTGCACAAGCCCTTAATGCAATTGCCCTGGGGATCCATCCTCATCCCATTTCACCAATTATGAGATGAAGATGGTTCAGATGGAGCAGAGTCCTCAGCACTGCTCCCCACCCCACCAGCTACAACCGGGGCAGGAGCAGAAATGGGTGCTGAGCCCAGGAGACCCGCTCAAACAGAGGAAGGGTCAACTATCTGCAAAGCACTGCAGCAGAATTGTCCTAAAATAACAGGGAAGGGGACTGACCCGGCACCCAAGGGCACGTGGCTGTGCTGCAGGGACGTGCGGGTCCTAGGACAGACCTACGTGGCCATCACAAGGTTTTTGCAAGCCCCCGAGCCCCTCTCGCCTCCGTGACGTTGGTGTTTACAGCCCGGCGGGACGGCTGCCCCACGTCCCACGGGATTTGAGCACAGCCGCGACATTCGCAGCCGGCCCCGGAGCTCATTCACACCCAGGTGCGACCTGTTCTCCAAATTAAAACGGAAAGGCCAGAAATCACGCGGCTATCGAGCCCGTTTCCCCATGGATGCCTCACCCCCGCATCCAGCCCTGCCGGGAAAGGGCTGCACGTCCGGAGCATGTGGCTCTTACAGGGACAAGGTCGTGATGAAGCCACCAGATCTCGTTCAAGGCACCCCTAAAATGAGGTGTCCAGGGCTGGGCAGCTTGCTGGGGCAGAGCCCTGGGGCCATGCCTCGCTGCTGGCCGCGCTCAGAGCCAGGGGCTGGAGGACGCTGCTTTTGCAAGCATGCGTGCAGTGTAATTATATGGTCCTGGGTGGTCTTCAGCTCTCCCCTGCTCAGGGAGAAGGAAGAAGAGGTTCCTCCTAATGGGATTTTCTCCCCGCTGGAGGGTCCTTTTCTTGTTGTCTTGGCTTCCCACCACTCCCATTCATCTGCCTGGGAGCTGGCTGTATCCACCGAGCACAGAGTCACAAAATCACAGAATCGTTTAGGTTGGAAAAGACCCTTAAGATCATCAAGTCCCACCATTAACCCAGCGCTGCCGAGTCCACCACTAAACCATGTCCCTAAGCACCACATCTACACAAGTCATTTACACACTGGACTCTCTTTGGAATAAAAAGATAAATAAACTCCAGAATAAAATATAACGAGTATCCTGCGGTTACAGCGGGAACAGCCCGGCGCTCGGAGGGGGAGCTGGTCACTCCTGCACCCCAACGGTGGAGGTGGCTCTCCTGCATCCTCCAGAGATGCTGGGGCACCGACATCCCCGGGAGATGCCGGGGCACCGATGTCCCTGGGAAATGCCGTGGTCCCCGGCACCGGGAGCGGGGAGGGTGAGCTCTGGGTGCGGTTGTCTCCGGGGGGGAGATCTGAAAGCATCGGAGGCATCCAGCACCGGCTGCCGAAGCCACAGCAGAGGATGCTTCATCTCAACCCCTCACCTGCAGCCGCTCCACTCAACGAGGTTTCCTAAACAGATTTCGCATCTTCCTTATAAACATAAACCGCTCAGATCGGCCTGATGAAGATGAAAGAGCCTTTAAAGTGGGAATCATAGCTCCGGTTTGGGCCATCAAGTATCTCAGAATAGTTCTCCGTCATGGAAAAATATTGCAGATCGGGGGATCCGTCAGGGAGGACAGAGGCAGCTGACGCAGTTGTGGGCGCTGCGGTGAGATGTGGATGGTTTGAGGATGGATTTGGGGAGGACGGGGGGTCTGGAGAAGGTGTGAACCAAACTGAAACGCTACAGAGGTTATTCCTTGACCCTCCAGTGCTTTGTCTCTTTAGTAACCCGCTACGGAGGGTTTCATCCAGTCCCGGGGTACTCGGGTGAATCTGTTGCACCCCAATATCCTTTGGCAAGGAGATGGACACGTCTGCAGCCTGCTGAAGGACAACCCACCTCCTTTTTGTTTATTCTCAGGCTCTTCTCTGGCTGTTGGAAAGAGGGGAGGATCTCCAGAGGACCTCTCTTCAGGATGGAGCATCTCCACCCTGAGGCAGATGCTCAGGGTGGCTCAACCACACTCCAGGTCTCTCCGGCCCCAGTGTCCTGCTTATGGGCTGCTCTCCCTGGGAGATTCATCTTCTCATAACCATGCAAATCAACAACGGTGCTGCATATGGGCTGGTAGGAGGGATGCTCACAGCCCATTTCTAGCTCTTGCTTGAGCCCAGACCCGACAAAAAATCACTGTTCGGTGCTCCGGGAGGATGGCCCAGCTCTTCAAGGGCCACCTTGGCTTTACATCCTGGGGATGGAAAATCCCAATGCAGATGTGTTTCGCCACCTGGGTAAGCCCACAGCTGGAAAACAAGACCTTAAAGTCTTCAAATCACCCCGTGATCCCAACGTGCGGCTGAGGAGCGGTGCCATCACGACGGGATGCTTGTGGAGAGCAGGCAGTGGAGGTGACGAGCAAGGTCAGAGGCAAATCTGCCTCAAACACGTGAGACACGGGGTGTAAAAGGCCGTGCAAACCCTGGGAAACCAGCTCTGAACACGGTCCTGCTGCTGTTAAGCCTCCCACACGGGGCCTGGCAGGTTCTGGGGATGTGGTTTTACCCCAAAACCACCCCAGGGTAGAGTCAGGAGTTAGCAAAGCCGCAGCCATCCACAGGCGTGGTTTGCACGTCACCACCCTCTTTTGGGTGGAAAAAGGGAGTTGAACCCTCCAGACAGGAGCCAGCTGTCAGGGGGGCTGCAAACTTGGCCCCAGATGAGTTTCCCCATGGCTCCAAGCCCCTGGGATCCCCCAGCCACCTTCCAGGCTGGCCCCAAGGCCCTAAACACGTTGTAGAGGATGGAGCATCCCTCTTGCCCACGCAAGGCTTGGCCAAGGCGCATGAAGGAGCCTCCTGGAAGCCACCACTGCTCTTACCCACAGAGCAGCCAAGGCCAACCCTTAGAAAACATGAGTTCTGCTGGGCTTTGGGCCTCTGGGCTTTGATGGGCGCGGAAAGGGAGCCTGACTGAGCCATGTAAACCTGTCTGTGCTCTGGAAAAGCCACCCCCAGGCTGGAAAACGCTCTCCTGCTGCTTTTGCACCCAAAGCCGGCAGCCGCAGGATTCCCTGGCTCATCAGGCAGAGCTGCCCGCTGCCTGCGCCCACCCTGCCCGGCCTGAGGAGCCGCTGCTGTCCCGAGAGGTTTGCTTTTAACCAAATCCCCTTTTATCCCATGGAAAAATAACCCCAAATCCTCAGCACCCATCAGAGCACGAAGCCCTCCCACGCCTGAGCCCAAGGAGTGACGGATGCTCCTCTCCGGCGCGCCGGTAATAAACAACCCGTGCCAAAGCCACCGCCGTCGGTGCCGGCTGGTACCTGGTGAAGGACTTTCCATCCAACCCCCGCTCCCCCCCGCAACTCCAAAGCTGCAAACGCAATTAGCAGCATCGCCTGGAAAACTTTGCCGGCTGCGGTTCGTGGAGAGATGCTAATCCCTCCATCCGCCGCGCGGCCGGAGCCGGCGAACGCCGGTGGCTTGCTCATCTTTTGTTCGGTACCTGGAACGGTCCCTCTCACCTCCCCTCTCGCCCCCCCCTTCCCTCCGGCAGACGGCAGCGGATGCAATCGTCGCGGGGGAATATAAAAAGCCGCCGGGACCAGCGGCCAAGCGGCAGACGCTCACCGGGAGCACGCGGGAGAGGGGGACGGAGAGCACGGGACGGTGGTCAGGCTCCTGCCCTGGCCACAGGTAAGCCCCCAAAAACCAAGGACCCAACCCTGTGGGTCTCCCCAATATGTTTTGGGGTGCATGGGGGGAAAGAAACTTTGCAAAAATATGGGTTTGGTGGATGGTGGGGACCGGTGGCTGCGGAGGGGCGACACGCCGCGATGGATGGCCACCGGGCAGGGGTTTCCCAGCAAGGGATCAGCGATAAAACGCACCCTTCCCTCCCTGTCTCTGGCTTATCGCCCTTTATTGTCGGGTTTATTTGCTTTATTGGGTGTTATCGTGTTCCAGAGGCGCTGCCCGCTGCCGCCCCGGACCCTTCGTGCTGCTGCACTGGGGGGTCCCGGCAGCGACACCCACAGATTCGGGCAGAGGACAGAAAGACAACCTTTACATTTAAATTTGGTCTGTCTCGCTGGTTTATCCTCCTTTCCAAACTGCTATTTGCTGTCATAAATCCAGGATCTTTTTTCCCCTCTGCCGAAGAAAGTCCCCCTCCATCCATGCTCGACCTGGCGGCTCCTGCACCAGCGGGGAGGGCCAGCTCTCCCCCTCAGCCGCCCATTTTGGGCCAAAAATGAGATTTTTCTTCTGTTTTCTTTCAATGTGGGATGGAGAGCTCTCGCAGCACGGGGGAAGGTGAGACACATGAATCCACGCCGAGTTAAATACAGCTGCTTGGGAAAGAGTTGGGGTTTGCAGAGGAAAAGCAACCCGGGGATCCCGGGGGACCCTGGAGCCAGGGCCCGTGGGCATCCAGGAACCGACCCCAACCTCATCCTCGACGGCATCCTCGCTTCAGCCCCCGGGTTTCGGCCAGATCCTGGGTTAATTTTGGCAGCCCTCGGGGCATGCCGTGTCCCGAACACCACCTGCGCTTGCCATCCCCTTTCCCAAAAGCCAAGCAACTGACTTCAATATAATTTAATGTAAAACATTCACGTCTTACTCTTCTAATCCTAATTTAAGATTATTTGCCGTTGTGTCTCCCACCACGCAGGAGTTTTGCAGCTGCTCGAGGGGCATCGCAGGACAGGTTAGGAGGGAGCATATATTTTTTGGAGGAATCAGCTTGCAAGCCGCGAGCGGTTGGCGAGGGATGAGACCTGGAGGCAGCTCCCGAATGCTTTCCCCTTGCAGCATCACTCATCTTTATGGGGTTCTTAGGAGGCGGCAGCAATCCCCGCTGACAGCGGTTGTCACCTAGGGTAGCAGTGACAAAAGACCTGGGCTCCAGAGGGACCCGTTTCTGTTGGGAAAAGGCAAAAGGAAGAGGCAAAGGGGGGGACGTTGCCCGGTTTTTGGGGCGGCTGAGCGGGAGCGGAGCGGCGCGGGCGCAGGCAGGGAGGCAGGTTCGGGTGTTGCCTTCCCTTTTCTGTGCCTCGGTTTCTCTGCCAGTAACATCACCCCCGTGCTCCTGGGGCGCAGGGAGGAGCGTGGCTTTGCGAGGAGCTTGGAGAGGGAGGAAAGCTTTGCAGGAGGGGTTGGCAGCGCCAACGCTTCTCCCGGGGGGGACAGGCAAAGCCGCTGGGGGGGCGCAGGAGGGGACCCCGCTCCTGCAACCCCGGCAGAGGCGACTTCGAAAAGGGCAAGGGCAAGGTGAACACATCAAAGCATTAAAGAGTCTCCTGAAGGAAAGGAAAAGAGGGGTTTGTTTTCTTTTTTTTTCCCCATAGTTCCTGCAGGATTTCTGGGCCCGCAGCCCCTCGCATCCCTGCTGTGACCCCGGCCTCGCGTTCCCAGCCAGGATGCCGAGCGCGCTGTGGAGCTGCCTGCCCGTGGTGCTGGGGCTGCTGCTCTGGCACCCCGCCGGCGCCAGCGGCCCGTGCTGGGAGAGCAGCAAGTGCCAGGACCTCACCAGCGAGGCCGGCATTTTGGTAAGCCCGGGGATGGGGATTGCCCTCCGCTTGCTTTGGTTTCTGACCCCCGCCAGGGACGGGGGGAGGAGGTGACGGGGATGCCGACACTGCGGGGTGACCCGCATCGATGTGGGGTGATGCTTTGGACCCAACGACCCGCAGGTTTCAGTGGGGGATGATGCTAAAATAAGTTTTTAAGCTTGAAGCGTCCCTCCTGCACGGGATGAAGCAGCAGTTTGGGTGTCGGCGTTACCCCGCGCCCATGGGTGCTGGCGGAGGCTGTGCCCCCTCCCCAGCACTGTTTCCAGCCCCCCAGGGCCGGTTTGGTGCCTGGGCACGATGCTCCAGGCTCAGCCCTTGAAGCTCCCTGCCAAAGGGACCTCAGCGGGACACGAGCACGAAACCATCTCGTGAAACATCCCGCTCCGTGCAAGCAGCCCCCCGCAAATCCCCTCCCGGGGACCCCCGGCCACGCGCTCACCCTTCATCTCGCTCCCCCCGTGCAGGCGTGCGCCGCGGCGTGCAGGGCCGACCTGTCGGCCGAGGCGCCCGTCTACCCGGGGAACGGGCACCTCCAGCCCCTCTCCGAGAGCATCCGCAAGTACGTGATGAGCCACTTTCGTTGGAACAAGTTCGGCCGGAGGAACAGCAGCAGCGGCGGCGGGGGGCACAAACGGGAGGAGGAGGCGGGGGGCAACCCACCGCCGGCATCGCTGCCCGTTCTCCTGCCGTCCCGCCACGAGGAAGAGCAGGGAACCGGGCTGGAGCGGGAGGAAGGCAAACGTTCCTACTCCATGGAGCACTTTCGCTGGGGAAAGCCGGTGGGACGCAAGAGGAGACCCATCAAGGTCTACCCCAACGGGGTGGAGGAGGAATCAGCCGAGAGCTACCCGCTGGAATTCAGGCGGGAGCTGGCGCTCAGCGGCACCGGGGCACCGCCCGAGGAGGAAGAGGAGGAGGAGGAAGGCCAGGAGGAGGAGAAGAAAGCCGGCAGCTCCTACCACATGCGCCATTTCCGCTGGCAGGCGCCGGTGAAGGACAAGCGCTACGGGGGCTTCATGACCTCGGAGCACAGCCAGACCCCTCTAGTGACTCTCTTCAAAAACGCCATCATCAAAAGCGCCTACAAGAAGGGGCAGTGATGGGGGGAGAGCCCGAGGGGCATCCCGCCCCCGCCACCGCCCCCCCCCGTAGCTTTAGTGTCCCGCTGGCATGTGTTTCACTTAGAGATCACTCGTTATGTCGTTCTTAATTAGTACTCCAAAGGGATCCGCTCCCGGGTTTCGCTGGGTGGGAAGAGGTTAGGGATAAAGACGTCGACCGCCTCGCCGCACCCGCTGGACACGGACGGGGAGCGGGGGTGATGCCCAGTTCGGAGCACGCCCGATGATTTTCATATTTTCACTGAGCTGTACAATACTGTAAATGATAGATTAAAAGAATTCTAAAAAAAAAAAAAAAATATGATATTTTTTTGCAAGCTCACCGGGTGTCGGCAACGTCGCTGGGGGTGCCTGGTGTTTGTAAAGGGGCAGAAAAAATGATTGCGAAGTAAAATCTTGCAGCTGGGGGGGTAAAGAAATATAGTTGGGGAGCGTGTTTTGGGGCGAGGGGAGAAAGGGGAATCCTGCACGCCCGGCCCGGGAGCTTCCCGGGAGCCGTGGGGCTCCAGCACGGCTGGGCTCGCTGCAGCCAGCCCGGAGAGGCACCGCGGCTGCGTTTTGGCTCCTGCGCGTTTCGGCGCCGGAGGGGAGCCCCGGCTGATGGGACGTGGGATGCCAGCGTTTGGTGGCCATTAAATAATAATGCTGAGGAGCCTGGGTACTAGGAAAAGCATATCCCTGCCCAATTCCCCTTTTCCACGCCTCCCAGGCAGCAAAATATCATTAATTGATATCGTACCGCTAACCTCGTGTGCTGGCTCCCACCACCTCCCGCTCCACCCGAGGATGGAAAGCACATGCAGAAGAGCTGCAGATGCCCCAAAGGGAGGCGCCCCCCACCCTTCATTTGATATAACACGGTGAAAATATTGTTAAACAGGGCTCAGATTAGTGCTTTTCCCCCCGCTCCTTCGCTAAGAGAGGGCCTAGATCAGCCCGTAACGCGGCGAGGAGCAGAGGGGCTGCTGGCGCAGCGCGCGTGGCCGCGGCACCGCGGACATCTCGGCCCCTTAAATAACTATTTTTATTTTCTTTCCCGTTTTGGCCTTTGCAAGCGGGTTTGCGCACGTTGGCGCACGCTTCCCTGCGCGCTGCAGGGGCCTTCTGCGGGATGGGGGATAAAAAAACCACGGAGGAAATGCTGAATTATTAAGGATGATGAAGATGAAGGGCGGTTGGGGCTGGCTGCTGGGGACGGAGCTGGGGGAAGGAAGCCTGTCCGCAGCCGAGGCCATCCTCCTCCTCACCCCACGCCGTCCCTTCTCCATCCCAGCAGCCACCACCCATTTTTCCTCTCCCAGGGCAGCGAGACAGCGCCGTGAGCACGCCAAGAGAGCGGAGCTCCTCAGGTGGCAACATCAACGTTTATTTGAAAAGGGCATTCAGCCGGTGCGGTTGAAAATATCGCGGGCTTCTCGGCCCTTTTTAACAACCCTCTCCCCCCTCCCCTGCCCTCGGCTACACACGCAAACGCCACAGTGCTCCGAAATACAGAGATGGAAACGCACACATGCACCTAAACCGCCGACTTTATAGAAATATACTTTGTCATCTATACGTACACAAGTATCTAAACTAAACGTGATGTACAAACAGATCACTTACACCGTCTGCGTGGCCGGGGGGGACATTTACAGGCGGAGTTTGGGTCCCAAAGGCGGCGGGGCCGCGGTGAGCCGTGCCGGGGGCCGCGGCCCGCTGGGAGGTGACGGCCCCAGCCCCGCTGCCAGGTCCCGTGGAAGGGAGCGAGGGAAAAGCACGGGGAGCGGAGGGACCGGGGGCTGCCCCCGGGAGCAGAGGCCAGGGGGGATTTTCCGCCCCAAAAGGGGATGGTGGGCACCCCACGCTGTGCCCCGTGGCTCCCCTCCTTCAGCACAGGCAAACTTGTGCCCATCTTCCCCCCTTCTGCGTGGTTTTGAAGAGGTTTGGATGCGTTTTGCCGTGGACGCACCGTTTGGGGGGGTAATTGCTTTGCCGACTGCGTTGTGTTCAAAATTTTCGCGCTTCTCATTAGAACGGCCACGGGAGCAAGCCCTCCTTCCCCCGCCTTGCGGTCCCACTGCTGACCCCAAAACCCACCCCAGCCAAAAGTCAGGCTTTAGCAGGACCGGGCATAACCCGGGGAGCAAAAAAGGCTTGGGGACAGGGGACAGAGACACACGGGGACCCCGAGGAGAGGCAGCAGCAAGGGGAGAGCCTCGGGCAGCAGGCAGGGCTGGCACAGGCGGAGCCGCTGCGAGCGGGACAGCGCCGTGATCCAGCCCAGGGACCGAAATAAACCCGTGTTTTTCCTGTCCTCTTAAGCTAGATCATTTCCTAAACCCAGATTACAGCACAACCACACAAACAGGCGGTGACCTCGGGGCAATCGCAAACTGTATCCGCCACTGAGTTAAAAAAAAAAAAAAGGGGGGATGGGAATGTGTAATTACAGCTTAAAATAACCGCCTGAAGATCCGCAGCGAGAGGTGGCGGAGAAAGGGGTGGTGGCCGAAGCAAGGCAGCGGGGCAGGGGCAGCGCCGGCGCGAGCGCCGAGCGGCTGCGTTTACCTGCTGTCCCTCCGCGGTCTGCAGAAGCAGCTCCCACGCCTCCAGCGTCAGACCCTTCTGCGTCTCTTCGTGCAGCGAAGACAGAAGCAGCGTGTCCGGCCGGAGGGGAAGGAGGAGAGACCCCCAGGGACCCCCCCCAAGGCTGCTCGGAGGGCGACGGTGGCGAAGCTGCAGGCAGGGCCCGTCTGCGAGCGCGCCCAAGCTCGCCTGGAGAACAGCCTCAGCGCACCGACAACTTGAAAGGCGTTTGGGAGCAAGAGAGACCCTGTCAACGCCTGGATACCCCCAAGCGACCCTTCCTCCCCATCCCCACCATCTTCACCTTGCACTTTTGGTTGGGTAGGGCCCCGTATTTTCTACCACGTGTGTCTAAAGCTAAACTCCCGATAGCCTCAGCTCCCCCCAGCCCAAATCCAGTTTTATCCTATTGCACAAGAAGAGGCGCGATCCGCGGCCTGCCAGAGGCAGGGCTGCAGGGCGGACCCTGTGAAACACCTCTTATCACAGCTATTTCTGCAGCGTTGGGGTTTCTTTGCGATTACGCCTCAGCTGCTTTAAGATTGGACTTTGTCAAAGTGATTCTGCTGGGAAAAAAAAACAAACAAAACAATTCTTTCTTTGAGACACGAACCCCAAAACTGTGAAAACCCAACCCAAAAATATGAAAACGGTGGGTTAATGTGTTAATATTCCCCAGCGCGGGGGTTGCTCGTGCCTCGTGTCGCTGCTCCAGGCGTCCCGCTGCATGCCCGGGCGCGCTGCCTGTGGGCTCAGTCGCCCCAGAAGCGCCGCGAGCAACCTGCTCGTGACCCGGGCGAGAGGCACGGCTCTTGCGGGTTTCCCCTCCCCCCCCAAAAAGTGGGTTTTCCCAAAGAAATCATGTTTTCTAGTGACCTGGAACCAGCCAGGCTGCTGTGTGCCCCCACACTGGGATGGGACGATGGCTACCCTCACGCTGCACGGGGCGAGCCCTCCGTCCGCGGCACCGTGAAGCGCCCAGGGGAATTAGCCACGTGCCGAGGGGGCTACGGGAAGCTGCGGGCTCACAGGCCAGGAGTCGGACGCTGGGGACCATACCCCCTCCAGCAACCTGCCTCAAGCACCAGCTCGGGCAGGCTTTGGTTTTGCGGCTGCCCCGGGCTCCAGCACGCCGCACCCCAGCCGCCCTCCCGCCTTTTACAGTCTCACGCCCTCCAGCTTCAGTCCTGCGCCTTGCCAGGGGCTCTCGACGTGGCCGACAGGGAGGGATTCCCCAGGGAACGGGTTTGTTTTATGCCAGGAAGATGTACGTGCCCAACGCATCTCCTCTCCCCTTCACAGAAAACCAAAACCGGAGAGGGAGGTCAGAGCAACTACCCACCTCCCCGCGCCGCTGTGCCCCGAGCCTCCTGCACCACCGACCGCTGCAAAAACGTGGCTGCGGAGGCAGAGAGTCCCAAAATAAATTACGGGAGACGGGTTTGTGGTGCCAACAAATCTTGGGGTGGCCTCGGTGTCCGTGTCCCCACCCGTCCTGCACGAGGATGCGGTTCCCGCAGGGTCAGCAGTCTCTCCCCAAGAGGTCCTCTGGCGCGAGCTGTGCAGCGGTGGCTCTGCCCTACCAGCACGGCCGCCCTCAGTACACGCACAGGTCTGGGAATTTCATCTCGTACACCGGGATGGAGTGGTTTTGGGGCTGGCCGTAGGCAGCTGTGATGGTGCCGGAGGGGCTTGGCGGTGGTCTGAAACACAAGAGAGGAAGGAGGTGGTTTACAGAGAGGTTTGGTGAGGAAGCAAAGCCCGGTGCAGAAAACACGCATTCCTGCACCGTTGCAGTTCTCCCCGGTGCCACCATAGCAGAGGAGAACTGAGGCAAACAAACCAGAGGCTGCTCCCAGCCACCCTTGTCCCCTCTGCCATCGCAAAGGCCCCAGCCCCAGGCTGGCACTCGTCCCCAGCACACGAGCATCCTCGAGGGGGGACACACGTGGCTCCCGTTGCCCCACAGCCAGCGCCGGCCTCGTGGTCAGGCACCCTGCGCTCCAGCAGCAGGTTTTTGGGTGGCTCGACAAACCGTGCTTGGCTGTCGCCCCCAACTCACCGTATGGTGATCTCGAAGATCTGGTTGAGCTTGCTCTGCAGCAGCGTCGCCTGTAACGCAGAGACAGCGGCTGTATTAGTGCGGCTGCAGCCTGAGGACCACAGCGGTACAAAGGGGACAAACACCCCGTTGGCCTTCCCCAGAGCAGGGGGAGGGTGGGCTGGCAAAATTCAGAGCCACGTTGTCACCATCCACCTCTCCCCAGCCGAGAGGCCACGGGGATTTAGAGTGCCACAGCCCCAACTCACCCGGGCACCGCAGTGGGCAGCGATCTCCTCGAACGGGGCTTTCTGAAATTTCTCCACCACTTGCCGCCTCCGCTCTCGCTCTTGCTCCTCCACGGCGACGCTGTCTACTGAAGCAGAGGCGAGATGGCTCTCAGCTGCTCCCCAGCTGCAGAGACCACCCCGTGCCACATCCCCACCTCCCCAGCAGCCAGCATGGGTTTGGGCATCACTAGGAAGCCAAGGAGAGGGTCTCCGGCCTCTTGGGTTTGGGACCGGCCCCCCAGGGACCCCCCCAGGGACACCCCAGGGCCAGGCAGAGCTACGAAGCCGCCCGGCCGCCCTGAGACGCGGGTGCAATGCTGCCATGGCGAGGCGCTGGGGATCCATCCGTCCACGGTGCGCACGCACAGGCACGGGGGTGACGGTACCCATACACACACCCCATGCCAGCCTCCACCTCTCCCTACCGCAGCTGGCTCCCTCGCTTACCTATCGCCTTCTTCAGCGTCTCGTACGTGATCTCTTCCGCTGGTGCTCTCTAAAGGAAGGGGAAAAGCAGATGATGTTCAACACACGGCACAGGACACGGTTCTGGGATCACATCAACTCAGAACCAGTGTCCCAGGCTGTATTCTTGCACCAAAACGCAGTCTGTCCTTAAAGATCAGGGATATCTTTCTTGGCAAACTGCACTTTTAAAATGTTTTTTTTCAGGCTGGACTAGCCAGGCCTTACACATTTCCAAAGGCTCCCATGGCTAAGAAATATGCACACAGGGAAAATAAAGATTTGCCACCCAAAGAGCAGTGGGGACCCTTCCTGCCGTGCAGCTCCCCTTGCCAGCGCCTGGAGGGGAGCGTCAGGGGCAGTCGGGGTCTTTCTGACCCGCCGGGGCCGAGCTGTGGGCCCCTGCGCTCGCAGCCAGCGGAGCAATTACGTGTGCAGCCAAATGAAGAATTAGAGAGGGCTTAACTGCACGCTGTCAGGCTGCTAAAAGCACACGGTGCCGAAGGGACGACGCAGCCTCCGCGGCTCTGGCGTAACACGGTACCTGCTCTCGCTCAGGACTGTTTCTCGACTCCACCTCGACCTGCAGGGAAATGGTCTCGCCGATGCTCTTCCTCTTGGACAAGCGATCTTCGTCTGGGGAGGAAGAGCAGAAGAGCTAATGGCAGCCACCCCGGGGGCAGCGGGTGAGCACAGGCAGCTCCCAGGGAACGCGGCCTCCTGTCCCACGCCCAGGGGAGCAGCCCATCTGCTCAGCCGTTCACCCAAATTCATCCAAACCAGCAGAACTGAGGACTGATCCAAGCCCAGTGGGCTTCGTTGCTCCTTCCATCCATCCAGCCACGCATGTGGCAATCCCAGGAAGCTTCCAATTCACCGCTTTGTGCCTCAGTTTCCCCAAGGCTACATCTCTTAAGGGCAGCAGAAAAACAACATGCCCACGTGTAGCACAAGAGCTTCACACCCCCATAACCGTGCAGAGCGAGGGACCAGTTTCCTCCCAGTTCTCCAGGATGCCCCAGGGTGGGGCGTACCCGTCAGCTGGGGGATGTAGGGTGTGCTGAGCCGATCCGAGTTGTAACCGCTGCCGCCCAGCACCTCGCTGATCTTGCTCTGCCAGAAGAAGACCTCCGGGCCCAAGCGGTCAAGGCTCTTGCTCAACCTATGGAGATGGAGAAAAAAAAAAAAACAAACAACGGAGACTGCGTCAGCAGGGTTTCCAGTCCCTTTGGGTCAGAAACAGAATGCTCTCGTGGCTTTGCTTAGCTCCAGCACAGCTGGATACATCATGCTATTTCTGCACACACCGGCACAAAGCCGGAGTCCCAGAAAGGCTCTCGACCCATGGCGAAGGACACGGATGCGTTCAGGAAGGACCACCCTGACCTAGGGAATGTCGCAAGAGAACAGCGGCGCTCACTGCGGGCAGTGTCTCCGTAAGGGACCTCACCACCAAATGTGACCCACGCCAAGTGTGGCAGCAGGAACGGGACAGCCCAGCCAGCCCTGGCCTGGCGATGCTCAGCACGCATCCTCGAGCCGGTGGCGTGGCAGAGCAGCGGGGTGACATACCAGAGCTACGGCCGTCCTGCTGTCAGAGCAGGGGAGGGATCAGCCTGCAGAGCTGACCCTGCCATGTGGCTGGCTGTGAGCGCAAGCAGGGGCGGCCACCCCCTTCCCTGGCTGCATGGGATCCTCCTCAGATCCTAAGGCTGAAAGTCACTTGGTGCCCTTCCCACTGCGCCATCCCCAGATGGGAAAGGAGACAAGCACAGGCAAGTGAAGGGCTGATAAACCCGTTATCGCCCACGATCTTACGGATACCAGTCCCTCAGGAGGGGGGAAGAAGGTATTTCCCAGGCTTTTACCTGGGTCTCTCCACAAACACATCTTCAGGCAGCAGGTAGGGAGCTTCCTTCTGCCGCATCTGGATGACCTGCAGAAGACAAACAAGGAGCCAAGCTCAAACCCCACGGGTGGCCAGGAGAGCCGACGCCAGAGCTGCCGCGGACAAGGCTCCAGCCCCGTCCCAGAGCCTCCCTCGCACCTCGTGGATGTGCTGGCAGAAGGTGGGCACGGTGGTGAGCTGGCTGATGAGGTTCAGGTAAGCTGCACCGAGAGCGAAGAGCGCGCAGCGGTTGTACGCTGTCAAGTTATCCTCGTTGATCTGGGCAATCTCCTGCAGCAGAGACACAGCCCCATGAGATGAGGACGGGGAAGGCCCCAGGGTGGTCCCCATCCACCTCGTGGCATCCCCTGCCCTACAAACATCCCAGCTTTTGGAGCTTGGGTTTGCAGCATTTCAGAGGCTGGCGAGGCGACCGAGTGTTGGACTGATCCCGCTACGGTGGGAGAAGCTGAGAGCAGGTGAGGCGCTTGCATCCCACTTCCTCAGAGACCCCCAACTCCAAAACAATCCCCATCCCATCGCATCCCAGCCCGCCCGCCCCCGGCGCTGAGCACCGGCAGCACACCCAGCTCTCCCCTGCCCACCTGCACTGCCAGCACCAGGCGGATGAGGTCCACCACCACCTCCTCGTTAGCCAGCTCGATGCTGATGAGCATCAGCATGCTGTAGAGAGCCTCGTAGTGAGCCTGCACGTTGCTCTCCTCCTTACATATCAGGTAGATGTGCCGGTAGAGCTGCTGGCCATGCTGTGGGGACATGGAAGGATGTGGTCACCTCCTGAGCATCCCCTGCGAGCAACACTGCCATCAACGCAGAGAAAGAAAAGCAGCAGGGCCCAGCAAAGGGGCCTCCGTCCATGCGGGAGGGAGCAGAGCTCCTCCGGTCACCAAGCAAACGAAGAAAGCCCCAGGGAGAGGGAGCTGTGACCATCAGGTGGTGTTTCACCATTCCATGCTGGACCCTGATGGGGAAGAGGCACGGGCAGGTCCAAGAGCAGAGCCCAGGACAGGCAAACAGCACTCGCAGCACCGAGCCCAGGGAAAGGATGCCTCTGTTGCAGAAGCGTTATAGAAATCATGGCTCAGATCACAACAGAAAAATAAAGCCCCAAGACACGTTGCTTGACAGCGAGGCATGGGACAGAGCAGGGCACACGCTGGCGCAAGGGAAACACAGCTCTGCCGTGGTTTTCAGTTGAGGGGCTGCATTGCTGCTCCCTGGTGCACACAAGGTAATAAACTGATCCTCTCTTAGCCTCAAGTTAGCTCCAGAGGGGTTTGAGCCACCCCTGAAAATGTTTTAAGGGAGGAAATAAAAATAACTAAATAACTAAAATAATCAGGCAACTTCAAAAGCCACTTGATAAATAGCTTTTGGGATACCAGCACATCCTGGGGGACTCATTCCTCGGGGCAAATAGCAGATTTAGGTGTCTAGAAAGGCCCACGCATGAAGCGCTGATGGAGATTGAATCCCACAGGCTTTTCCCAGGGACATCTCCGGGTTTAGAGGCATCACAGGACTCCCCCATGGCTCAGCGTGACTTGGGAAAAGAGACACAGAGCCCTCACACCGCTCTGCACGAGGACAGCTTGACCCAGACCCTGCCACTACCTTCTTCATGAAGACAGTATCTTGGCGCGAGCATTTGTCCACTTTCAGCTTCAGGACCGAGATGTCGCTGATGGTGCTGCAAGGAAAGGCCAAGGGGAAGGGAAAACTCAGACACCGGAGGGAGGAGGTGTGATTCCCGCACGCCTGCAGAGCTGCTGGCCACAAACGAGCCGTCTGGGAGGAACCGAGGGGGGAAGCTAAAGGTGGCTTTTAAAACCCATCCGAGCAATTCAGATATTCAAGAGTACTGAGCCAAATCACTACAGGATTTCAAGGCAGTGGCGCTCAGGAACACAAAGGCAAGTTGACAAATAAGTGCGCAAGCAAAGTGGTTCGCAGGACCACAGCAAAACCCTTGGAGATGTTTCCAACTGGGATTACAGTCACCTTCTTCCAAGGTAACGCAGCATGGCCAACGCGACTGCCCAGCAGGCCTATCCGTGGGGATGCGATGCAGTCGAACCCGCTCGAGGAGGCGGTTGCTCCTGCGCAGCCTCCTGGGACCGCTGTCTAACCACAGCCACGCTCAGCAGCATGGTCCCGTGTCCCTCTGGGCACAGCCTCTCCGAGAGCCACCCCACCCATCTGGTTCTTAGCAGACCACTGATCTGCAGCATTAAACCACCCCAGAACCAGTACCAGATTTATTAATAACCCTGCCAGCGCTCCCAAGCCCAGCAGATCTTCATCCCAAGCCTGCTCTGCAGGGTCTCCAGGTCCCAGCTCTGTTGGGGAGCCCCCCAAGACATACCTGATGGTGGAGAACTTCTGCCGGTTCCCGTGGCGATCGATGAAGCTGATGAGAATCTCCAGGACAAAGAGGCGGATCTCAGCATCCTCCATGAGGGCTGCGGAGAGCAGCCTGTCCAGGAAGGCGCTGGGAAGTGCCGTGAGCATGTTACTGCACTGGAAGCCCACCGAGACCTGCAAGCATCAAAGAAAAAGGGAGGCAACATGACAGCGTCGCTTGAGAGGGGTTAAAACACGCCAAGAAAGAGTTTGATGTAAGCAGGAAAGACTAAATACAGCTTGAGCTCTTCCTAACCACACTGGGGGAGAGGGTCCCCGAGCTCAGCTCCCCCATGCCAGCAGCTGAGGACCCTGCGTGTCTCACGGGGGCTCGACACTCCTGCGGGGATGGCGACATGTTCGTACCTGGAGGAGGGACTTCAGAAGCATTATCTGTGTCAGCCGATTTCGGTTCTCCCTGTCACGGAGAGAAGAAGCAAATAGTAACATCCAAGTGAAAACAGAACAACCCTCCTTCCGTACCCAAAGGATGGAAAAGCCGCAGAAAGGGCGGGACCAGTTTCCCAAGAGTCACCACCACAAACATCCATGCTGTAAAAGTCTCCAGCAAATGAGCTCCGGATTTAACAGCCAGCAAAAAGGCTGCTAAAGGAATGATGAATATCAAAGTATACATCCTGCCGTAGGCACCAGAAATAAGGCAGCACTCGCGTCTCCAGGTGGGCGCAAGCTGAGCTCAGGACGATGAACCGCCCTCTGGATGTGCCCGTCCCACAGCGGCTCTCGAGGGACGCCGGGCACCAGCTCTGAACGCGCTCCTCGCTTTTAAGCAGCTGCAAATTGGCAAGATGAAGCCCAAGCCCTCCTGTCCGTGAAGCTACCCCTGATTCTCGCTCCCATCTCGCTTCTTGCCAAGTCACCGTGAACCACACTTCCACTCCAGCGACATGGGGGTTTTTTAATGCAAAAAAGAGGAAATCTTGAATTCTCTCTTGTCTGAACTCAGCCTTTCCTAGCCCTGTACTGGAAGGTGACACAGGGAGCTCCCAAGGGATTTCCAGGCTGTCCCAGCACCCATGACACGCTGCCTGGGCTGCCTACCTCTGCCCAGGGACTGAGCTACACCGCAAATGGCAGCATCCCCGTAAGCCAAACCGCAGGCTGCAGCTCCTCCGCAAACTCCTGGTTCACCTACACACCCAGAGCAAGCACCATCCTTCACACAGCGTCAGACGAGATTTAAAAAACTCTCCCGGAGGAAGCTCACACGCTGATAAAGGAGCAGTGTCAAAGCCTGGCACCGAGAAGTGACCTCCATCCTGAGGCTACGAGCCCGATTCTGCTCCTGCAGCAAGGAAAGCTGCCCTGGCCGAACGGCACCCGGCACCCGGTGCGTCTCCCACCGCGCGAATCGGGACTGAACGCAGGCGCCTGGAATCACCCCCATGTGAGCGAGGAGCAGAGCGTGTCTCCCATCAGCCGGCAAAGTCTCTCTCTCATCGGAGACAAGTGGGAAGAGCCTGACCGTACTTTGAAGATAAATATAGCCTGAAAATCTGTTTGCTCCTTACCTACATGTTTCAGCGCTGATACCCTCACTCCAAATAGCTCTCGTGGTCTGTTCCCACACTTCTGAAGCAATTATGTTGTTTGGGTGTTTTCCCTTCCTTCTCTTCCTCCACCGCCGGGTATAAATACCACCTCCCGCTCAGTGTTAATAAAAGCTCAGAGGCAGCTCAGAGGGGCCACGCGCCCGCGGTGGGAGGTAGCGATGAGCAGCCAGTCCCACAAAGCCATACACGAGCTTCTCAAATGCCACGGGCAGCCCTCACTCACCTCGCTGCCCTGAGACATCTGAAGTCACTCCCTTGAATATTATTTTTAGTTCCTGGCTGGTTTTGGATGACACCCCAGGACCGAGCTCCTGACAGCTGAATCTCTCAGCAGGTACCCGAAGAAATGCAGAGTTCAACTGCAGCACCACTGCCTGCAGACACCTTCCCTCCTCGATGCTCCGGTGTTTCAAGGGGCCCTTGTCATCACGTTTGCAGCAGGCAGCAAAGCATTTCAAACAAAGATCTCGCATCGCTCACCTTCCCTCGGTCTTCGGTGGAAGCTCTCGATGCTCAGCCTTTCCGATAATGCACCCATGTCCCACTCTGTCCCCAAAGGCCACCTCAAGGTGGAAACGGTTTCAGGAGCTCCCCAGCACTTTCAGCCTCACATTCAAATCCTTACACCACCGCACACGGGACGGCGGCAGGGCGAGCAGGGCAGGGGGGAGCAAGAGGAGAGGAAGGCATTCGTTCTCACTCACCCGGCTTTGCCAGCCTCGATGGACTGCTGCGAGGAGGGTAGCGGCACCTTGTTCATGATGAAGACCATCACCTCAGACTGCTGGTAGGTGGGCAGCGTGCTGGCAAAGGACCCTGCGGGGACGAGAGCGAGTTGGCAGAGTGCAAGGCGCAGCCCACCGCCCCCAGAAGCGCCCAGTGCCGTGGGATCTGCCCGCCTGCCCTGCTCCAAGCTGGCTGCCGGACCCTCCCAGCCAGGCTGGGACAGGACAACGCCCTCCTGGACCTGGTACCTGCAGGCAGCTTCACCTTCAGGGTGATTCCTGCACCGGGGTCGGGGCAGCCCCCGGTGTCAGCACAGGCTGGGGGATGGAGGGGCGGAGAGCAGCCCTGCCGAGAAGGACTTGGGGGTGCTGGGGGATGGAAAGCCGGCCACGGGCCGGCAATGTGCGCTGGCCGCCCAGAAAGCCAAGCGTCTCCTGGGCTGCATCCCCCGCAGCGTGGGCAGCGGGGCGAGGGAGGGGATTCTGCCCGTCTGCCCCGCTCTGGGGAGACCCCCTGGAGCCCCGCGTCCAGCTCGGGGGTCCTCAGCACGGGAAGGACATGGAGCTGTGGGAGCGGGGCCAGGGGAGGCCACCAAAATGGTCAGAGGCTGGAGCAGCTCTGCTGTGGAGAAAGGCTGAGAGCTGGGGGTGCTCAGCCTGGGGAGGAGGAGGCTGCGGGCAGAGCTGATTGCGGCCTCTCCGTGCTTAACGGGGGCCTACAAGAAAGGGGGGGACAGGCTTTTTAGCAGGGCCTGCGGCGACAGGACACGGGGGAATGGTTTTAGACTGAAAGAGGGGAGATTCAGACTGGACAGAAGGGAGAAATTGTTTGTGCTGAGGGTGGTGAGGCACTGGCCCAGGTTGCCCAGAGCGGTGGGAGATGCCCCATCCCTGGCCACATTCAAGGCCAGGTTGGACGGGGCTCTGAGCACCCTGGTCTGGGTGAAGATGTCCCTGCCCATGGCAGGGGTGGGACTGGGTGGCCTTTGGAGGTCCCTGCCCACCCAAACCATTCTGTGACTCTATGATTCAGGCCCGATCAAAACGCCTCCCAGGTGGGGCAGCCCCAGGCTCAGGCAGGGTGAGGCTGAGAGATGCCAACTCCTGCCTCTACCCCTTCCTTTTTTGGGGCTGGTGCATCCCCATCCTCAGTGGCTGCAGCAGGCTGATGCCTGCCCGCTTTCCCTCCTCTCCTTCCCTTCCTCAAGGTCTCTGCCCAGGGAGAAACACGACAGCAGCGCTGCCGGGGATGGCCGGGGTTGCAATGCCACCTGCTGATAACCCACAGCCACGCTTGCAATGCGCCATAACACATAAATCTCATTTCCCATCGCCGCTTTTAGGACGAGGGTGACTTTGTTTCACCCCGGATAACCCCGCAGATGCACAAGGCAGAAACCCACCGCGCAGGGGGTCACCCAGCAGCACAGCCCGCGCCTCCGCAGGATGCCCCACCTATGGTTTTAATGACGGCCTCCTGGAACATCCTCTCCTCGTGCTCTTTGATGATCTTGGTGCTGACGCCAGCGGCGCAGTCGTAGCTCCCCGTCAGCGCGTAGTCGATGCTGAGCCGCAGCTGCCTCAGCAGGGTGTTAAACACCTCCAGCACCGTGGGGCCTGGGGTGGCGAGAGGGGAGAGATGATGGAGCATCGCCAGAGGAGAGCAGTTTTCCCCGCGGAGATGGAGGCTGTAGTTTCCCCCAGGACAGTGTGGTTTATACCTCCCACCACCCCATAAAGAGGTTGAAAAACAGTCTGGCCAGACACACAGTGACTTTTAACCCTCACCAGTTTCCCCAGTCAAGACAGGAGAGAAACGTCCTTCCAGGAGCACCGTCAGCTCAGCGTATTCACAGCAAGCCCCTGAAAATCCCTTTGCCCCCTGCCACGAAGGCAAGGGCAGGCATTGCATTCAGCCCTCTAGGTCTAGGTCGCTGCACGTGGGCATAGGTGTTGAGCTTGGGAGCACCGAAATGGCACAGAACAGATCCCCTGGATGCTCCAGACTGGATCTTCCATCACCACCTCACACCTGGGCACACGCCAGAGCCCAGCCCAAACCTCCGGCACCTCTCCCACCACAATACAAGGGTGAAGGGATGGATGGAAAGGATAAATTTATCCACTTACCAACAGATCCGGAGGCTGCGATCACCGCTGCCTCCGAGAGGACCTCCACGATGCCCGCGCGCACAGTGGCTGCGCTCTTGCTGTTGGCATCCAGGTGCCCCAGGAGCTGCTGGATCACGAGATGGGAGTGCTGCGGCTGGAAAGAGAGCATGAACGTCAGCAGGGGTGCTGCATGCACGAGGTGACAGCCCGTTTCTGTAACCCACGTGGCTACCGAGGACGAATCCTGCACCGAGTCCCTGCCCGGCTCTTTCCAAGACAGCTCCAGTTGCAAAATGAGAGGGGGCACCTGGAGGAAGCCTGTTTTACATGACTGAGCAAGAGCTTGGAGCAATTTGCACGGGAAAAATGATCTAAAGAGCTGTACAGATCTAAGGAAATTGTGACAATTAATCCTGGGGATTTCAGGGAGAAGGGATTTGATTTTTGCCAGGGTTTGCCAAACATGTCTATACTTCAAAAGGGTCCTGCTGAGTTATTGTGACCCTACACCTCCAATATGCACTAACAGGATTTTATAAAATCTAGTAGCGCTGTAAAGGGTTTTAGGCAGTTTACAGGATTAAAAAGAAGAAACGAGAGCAGGGGGCGGCGATCTGCTTTTCACTGTAAGAGTTCTCCAAGCAGAGCTTGGCTGAGTCCAAAAGCGAAGCAAACTCCCAAGGGGGTGAAGTGGGGCAGCAGGTCTGGGACAGCCTCAGCAGAGTGGGAGCAGGGTGGGAAGGCAGCACCACGCCCAAAAGCATGCAGGGACCCATGCAAACAGAGTTCCATTGAGATCCACATGGAAAAAAGGGATGGTCCTTTCCCATCACTTTGGGGTTTACCTAAACTGCATTTCCACGGCCCCCAGCGAGAAGGGAAGAGCCCGGCAGGGTCTGCCTCTGAGCACCCTCACGTTTAAGGACAGGGATGCGGGGCTGCAGGTGCTGTCGCGACGCCTGGTTTGCCCGGGGCACGTTTCACCCCAGACAGCCCCTCTCCTTTTCTGCAGAGATGAGGAGCTTGGGCTGATTTACACGGCAGCGATGTGGAAAGAGGCAGCTTTCCATCGGAGCCCAACTGCTTCCTTTGGAGCGTTTCACAGCACTCTGCTAGCCCGTCTGATTCAGCAGGGCTTTGCTTTCTGCTGAGAGGGAGGGAATTGCTCCCGGGACTGAGATACAAGCTCCACGAGCAGCATCCTAAAACACGCACGGCTGGCACACAGCCAGGCTAACTAGCCATTTCCCCATGTAGCCGCGGGGCCGCCAGCCCACACTGCCGTACACCCGGAGCATGCCGGTCTCCAGCCCGTTTTGGGGCACGCTTGGTGGCCGAGCTCATTGCGAGCGCTCGGATTCGGCACCGTTAGGATGCGGCAATGCGGCGGCGGAGGCTCTGACTCAGCCCAGCCGTGGAGGCAGACGCGGGCGCTCCCCAAACATGCACGTGCGTCCCCAAACAGTGCCGCCAGCCGGAGTCCCGCCAGCTCCCCACCTGGATCGAGTACATGATGATCCTGAAGCAGCAAGTTGCAAAGATCTTCGGCTCCCAGAGCGAGTGGTTATCCAGGTGGCTGGGGAAGAGATGGAAACGGAGGGGAAAGTAACTGTCGGTCCCCCAAACCCTGCAGGGGTGCAAAGCAGCACCAAGCACCGGGGATGGCCAGAAGCAGCAGGGAGCAAACACTGCAGGCGAGGGCAGGGACACAAACTCCTCTCCAGGGTGACTTTTCTCAGCGACAGGTATCTATCCCATGCCACTTTCCTCATTGCATCCAAAAATGAGAGCTCAGCCTGAAATCCAGTCCCCATCTCCAGTACCGTGCCCAGGGGAGCCAGAGGAGACCATGCCTCCACCCTAGCTCTGGCCCATATTGGCCGTTTCCACGTGCCTCAGTTTCCCTTGTGCCAAAAACGAGGGATGCACGACTTACATGAGGACGGGTTTGATGGCGTTCTTGATGTTGCCGTACGCCGCTCGGCCCAGCAGCTCCCGCAGACACCTCTCCGCCAGCTCCGTAGGACTCTCCTTCTCCTTCTCGGTGGCTTGCAGCGGGGAGGGGGAGCGGCTGTGAAAGCAGAGGAGGGCGATAAGAGCGGCGCTGAGTGTGTGACAGCAGTGAGGGAGAAGAGGCACAGAGCCCGGTCAGGGAAGGTTGGAGCAAAATGGTTGTGGCATCTGCCCGCAGCCCGTGCTGCACAGGGCCGTGGGCTACCCCTGGGACAGCCCACAGCCACCCCGCAGCAGCCAAAGGTCACCCTGCCAGGCAGACAGGGCAGCTCCATCCCAGCAGAGCCCAGTGATAAAGCGCTGCTGGATTGGAGCCAGATCAGAGAGCAGAGTGCACGGATTGCAGAGGAGGGGGACGTGCCAGGACGGCCCCGCTTGCAGCACCAGGCTGTGCCAGGCAGCAGGGACACCCACTGCATCCCTGGGACCGGGAGGAGGATCCCGGTGCTCAGTGTTGGAGGGGGAAGGATCTTATCGGTGAGGACGCAGGACATAACGTCCTCCCAGGGTGGACACAGCCTCCTGGGGGAGGAAGAGCAAAGCAGTCACGGTTTGGCACAAGTCACCCTGAACACGCATACCCCAGATAAGATCCATCCCCTTTTTCCACACTCGGGCTGTTGGGTATCACACAAACACCATGAATGTTTTTTCCACCTTGATGCTTCAGTTTAGAAGAAAAATGGAAAAGGCATCTGGCCACAAGCCAACTTCCCAGGGCCGATACATCTCTCTTAACCTTCAAAAGGAAAACCCCCAGGAGGAATTCATGCCTGCTTCTCTGCTCTGCGCTTCTCAGCTAAGCAACCCCCCTTCAAACACCCAGCTGGTGGCAGGCACGCAGCCGGCGGGGGGTTACGCCAGAAGAACGGAGGGACAGCGAGCAAAGCCGTATTTCAGTTCCTGAGATTCCTCTTGCCTGGCTTTCAAATAACTGCTTCGGTAGGATTTAAGCAGGAATCCCTCACAGAGGTCAACCCACCGAACAGGCAGCTCAGAGCCTTTGCAAACAGCATGCCTTAACTGCAGGGACAGCGCAGAGCTCTGCTCCACGGGAGTCACGGTGCCCTGCAGCGGCCAAGACAGCAATAACCTTGCCGGCACCGGGTGACGCACAGAGCTCTGCCACCCGCGCCATCCTTCAGCGAGGTACTCGCAGGGTTTCCCCTCTGGCCACTCGCCGCATTTTTCATGAGCCACAGGCACAAATCAGCCTGCAACGCCTCTGCCCTGCAAAATCTTGCTAAAATCAGCCCCGGGGCCCCAAAGCCGCTGGCGGAGCAGATGGGCCATGGCAGCAGCAAGCACTCACCTTTCGGCCTCCTCCACATGCTGTAAGTTGAAGAGCAGCGAGGGCACGATTTTGTCCATGTGCTGCGGGTCCCAGATGTTGGCTTGGAGCTCGTCATTCACCGTCTTCCTCACCACCCCTTGCAGGCCTTTAATGCCGGACATCCGGATCCTGGGAAACAAATTGACACCAAAATGCTACATATATAGCATACGTTATTTTATATACACATATATACACAGGTTAAACTGTGCAAGAAGTTGGAGAGAAGACACTGATATCTGCGCTGCTGGAGAGGTTCAGGCAGGCGATGCCCCAGTTCCCAGCTCCAGGCCTGGTGTACCCCCGGGCACTCCTTCCGCCTCGCGTCCCCAAGAGACGTGGCTTCCCGCAGCGCGACAGACGCGAGCGGGAAAGGCTCTGAACCAGCTAAAATCATCCTGGCAGCAGCAGCCGGCTCCCATCCGTCTTTCCCGGGAGGCCCACAGGCAAGTAGCAGCCACCGAGATGGAGAGGAGGCACCAGCAAGCCTGGCCTCTCCGAAAGATTGTTTTGGGACCTGGGAGGTCTCCGCTCTCCAGGTGCGGCATGCATGGAGGGTTTTCCCATTTCCCCCATTCCCAGCAGCTGCAGAGCCTTGCTGTGCCCGTGGGGATGCTGGGTGCTAGGGGAACCTAGGAGCAAAAGCTGACACCTGTGTCCTTTCTGGGACCAAAGATCCTGACTCTGCTCTAGTCAACAATAAAGTCATCAATAAAAATCTCCCTACACAGCAGGATTTCCAGGTCTGAAACCAGCCCCTCAACACCCACTGCTAATGGCTGAGAAAGACAGCACGTGCTTATTTGCAGAAATAAATGCATTAAATAACCTGCTCCGAGGTCTCCCTAACACGTTTTGCAGATCTAATCAAGGCAATAATCTGACTGAGACACAACTCTTGAGAGAGGAGCGTTGAGCAGGACCAAGGCCCCAGGAAAGCAGCGTGCTCCTTTTTAATTACAGGAGCTGCCAAATTTCTCTTTTCCAGTCTCCAATTAAATTTAGCCAGTGTCACCGGTGCCCTGAAGGTCAAGTGGAAATAATGAACTTTCTGCATTATTTCCTTATTAAGGAAAAAAAACCTGCCTGTGAGTCTGCAGCGGTGAAAGGAGGCGAGCCTGGTCCTCAGAGACAAGCCTCTGCTAGGAGTGGCGAACCTCAGGGGTTCGCCCCTCTGCAAAGCAACCGGTCCCTGGTACGGCAGCACCGGGAACGGCACCAAAACGACGCGCCGAAACGCTGCCTGGCAGCTGGGCTCTACTTAAAACTCATCTCTGGCAGCAGTGGCCTCCTGCCCAGAAGCTTCCTGGCGAGAGCCGCGGGTGCTATGCCATCGGTGCCTCACAGGGCCATTTCAAACACCGGGTCTTCTTAAATCCGCCACCGGCAGGCCTGGCCTTGGCAGCAGCAAACAACATTAATCTGTCTGCTTTGGTCGTAATTAATCCCCCCGGGGTACACTTCCCATCACAGCAAAGCAAGTCACTCCTCGGTGCTGTCTAGAGAGATGTAACCACCTTTAAATGTGGAAAATAACAGACCACATGGCTGCAGGAGGCAGTTTTTGAGCGAACATTCATTCTGCTAAGAGTGGGGGGCCTCTTCCCATCCTCACCATCCTTCCTTTTGGGGCTAGGATCGCTTCCTTGCCTCCTGCTCTGAGCTCCCGCTGTCTGCGGGCCGTGGCCCTGCAGCAAAGGTGAGAAATGCTTAAAGATTCACTGAGGCAGCCCTGTGACAGGCAGACTGCAGGCGTTACCTGCTCACGTTTTGCCCAAAGAAAAGAATTTGGAAGGCCGAGGGCACGGTTGTCCCTTGTCCTGCCATCGGCCGTGGTCAGAGCGAGCCAACGCCTGAGAGCAGCTGGCCTTGCACTCAGGACAGCAAACGCAAACCAACGTCTCTCACACACGTGTAATACCGCATGCAATATCCCACCAGCAACAGGCTGGATATGTGCTGTGCTGTTTTCTAGGCTCCTGTTTCATCCTCCCATACAGTCAGCAGGGTTTAATGCTTGGTAAATAAGGGAGGGTAAAGACCAGCAGCCTGAATGCACCCAGCTCTGGGGAAAAAAATCGCTGTGCGTCTCCGTCACAGCACAAAGCAATCAATCCAGGCACAGCCTGCATCCAACCTGTCCCCAAAAGTAGGTGCTTCCGCAGGAAAGGCAGGGGCTGGAGGCCGAGGGAAGCCCCCCCGGGACGTGCTCGCAGAGCCGGCGGGCCCAGGGCCACCCTACTCACTTCGTCCGGATGTCCAGGTCGTCGTGGCTGGAGTGGCACATCTCACTGAAGCGGGAGACAAAGAAGTCGTAGCTGCGGTGATAAGACGGGGTGTCCTCCTCGATGTTGGCAAACTTCACGAACTAGGAAGAGAAGAAAGAGGGGGTCAGCCCAGAGGGCACGACAACAAAAATATTCTTAAAATTCCTCTCCAAACCAGCAAACATTTGTGGGCTTCAGCAGTTAGGGATCCCTAATACGCAGCGCACACTAGTAACAGGACATATAATTTCCCCCAGCTTCTTTCCGTCCTCCCAGGCACAAAACCTGGCCAACATTTGCCAAACGCTGCTGCAGGGGTGAAAACAGCCTTGGAAACGTCAGCGGAGAAACCAATTGCAAGCAGGTTCTTAACCACATCCCAGATCTCGCCCGCAGCACCCGGCAGCACGAGGTCCCATCGCTCCCTTCCAGCTTGGCTGCGCCAACAGGCGCGGAGCTTGCCAGAAATGCCAGCTGACCAACGGATCTGGCTTTTAAGCTTTCAGGGAGAGAATTAAGGAGGAAGAAAGGATCAACATGTTTTCAAGCTTTCCTCTGAATTCCAAAACTTATTCATGAATAGATGGGAACAAAGGGTCAGGCAGGAAGGGGGAACCTCAACTCATCCAATCACGCTGGGAGGGGGAGCTTTAAAAAAGGAAAAATAAATAAAACCTCAATAGCACAAGAGCTGCCACAAAATCCACGGCTGGAACATACAGAGCATTCAGCCTGTATCCACCCAACGGCGGCTGGTGCTGCGAACGGACGAGGTTTATCCTTGGCCTGGGACAAGCGTCGTGCCACCAAGTCCCCGGGCTTTATCCTCCCGCTCGGAGCAATGGCGAGAGCGGCCGCTTGCCGAGATTTTAGGTAGAGAAATCTGTTGGCTGCTTTTGCGCTCCCATGCTGGGAAAGCTGAGGCTGCTTGCATGTGCATGCGAGGAAGGGAGAGGATGCTCCCTACCCAAGCGATCCCCAAAACCACCCCAGCTGTTAACTGGGCCAAGGCATCAGGACTGCTGGGTTCCTCTTCCAGCTTGGAGGACCTAAACTACCTCCAAGGGGTTACCTGGCCACCCGGCATTTCTTAGGGTGCTCGGCACCCTCTGGAGATGCCACGCTGCACGGGAACTCCTTCTTTACCCCAACCCCATCCGCAAGCTTTTCTCAATTCCTGCTTTCTGCATTTGCTGGCATCCAGCCCCGCCGGGAAAGCAGCAGGCAAAGGGCCCACCGGTGCCCCTCCGCAGCTGGCAAAGCCAGCCCGCCCGTCCCAGCGCATCACACAGGCGCTGATTAGCATGCACCCGCTGCGCCAGGCTATTAATAACGTCAGCTGCAAAGGCTGGCTCTGCGCAAGCGAAGGAGCCGGCTCAGCCCCGCCAGGAACTGCTCCCAGAGTGCAGGGACCAGCTCCAACTGATAAAACTCCTCTTACTCACCAGAAAAATGCAGGGCTGTTATATAAGAAACCTCTGTACCAGGCAGCACACAAAGTGGGGTTTTTTTAAGCTCATGGCAATTCCACGTGCAACCGGAGGTGAGGGCAGGATGCCGAGCCAGGAGCAGTAACCGGGCTCCCTGTGGCAGCTCCGGGAGAGCCGTCCCGAGCGTCCCGTGGCCAAGAAGCGTCGTGAAATAAAGGAAGGAAAGGGCTTCTCTGCAGCCGGTATCTGCAGGTATCAACCTCACACCCACGCGGAGGACGGCAGCTCGTTTGGTGCCATCAGGCAACCAAAACAGGACCACCTCATCGGCGCTCCTTAGGCTGAAGCTGTCGAGGCCCCGGGGGTTGCCAGCCCACCCATCCACGCCCTGCTCGCCTCTGTCCTCAGGGGACAGACATCCCCGCGCGGTGCCACGACGCCCGGTGACACTGGATGCCGCGCAGCCTTCACATCTGCCAACAGCTGGAGGTGGCTGCCCTCCCTGCATCCACTTGCAGCCTGCAGCCTCCGGCAGGGCCAGAACTTGTAAAAAGCAGCCAAGAACAGAGGAAAATCAGCCTCAAAGCCTCCTTGTTCTGTCAACGGGACATTTTTAGGACTCGGCCGCTTGCTCACGGACTATTGCATTTTTCCAAGACTTGGCTGCCCCTACAAGGGTGCTGTACCATGCAGCAATTACGGGAGGTGCCCCCCCCGGTCCCACTGCCCAGTGGCACAAAGCAGCCCCAGGACACATGGAAATGACCCAGCGAGAGCTGGGCCGACAGGAAAGAAGGCATCAAACCTTCAGGGAAAGCAATTTATTTTCACTAACGGGCACCGCATCCCAGCCGAAAAGCTGTTCTGCAGCTTCATGCCGTATTTCCACTGAGAAAACAATTTAAAACTTTGAAATGCAACACTATTTCTGTTGTTGTTTGAAGGGGTGAGGGGCTGGGCAGCTTGGAGCTCCCATGCTTGAGGCCGACAAGCTCCAGCTGAAACACGGCTGGGACAAGCAGGGAGCAAGCGCAGGGGAAATGCGAGGAGCGCGGCTGCCGTAGAGAAGCAAAACAACGTCTGGGAAGGGATAACGCTGTCACCTATAAATACATCAGACATAAATACATCAGAAGAGGAACATCAAGGCGGGGGAAGAGCTGTTTAAATGAAAGATCAATGTTGGTTCAAGGAAAAATAAAATGGGAATGACATCGAGCTCGAAATTAGATGGTTCCTACCCAAAGCGTGGAGGTTGCCCAGCAGCCTCCTAACGAGGATGAGAAACCAAAGTGGATTTAAGCTGCAGCTCCATATGTTCACCCTGGGGATTACAGGATGGGGTTATAGCGATCACGGGATGCTGGATTTCCGCTGTCGCCTCCAGCGCTGCGGCCGTGGAGCCCGGCGGGCTGGTCCCCGGGATCAGCCGCTCCGCAGCACGACGCCTTGGCTCTGTGCGAGGAGGGAGATGTGTTTCAGGCGAGATTTCACGCCGCGGAGAATGACTCACTTGGAGCAGGTTTCTATAAACAACCTCCTCCCGCCTTTGCCATCAGCTCCGTTATTGTGAAGACTGCTTGAGACAGCACCCTCTAATTAAGCACGAGCCTGAGGCACATTCCTCATTAGCAGATACAAGAAGAAGTGTCTCATTATCATTACTCACTTTTCTATAAAAGCCCACAAGTTTTCTGTGCTATTTGCCCTCTGAATGCCGCCGTGCTTGAGAAGGCAAAAAAAAGCATCACTAAACCATCATTCCTGATCCGGACTCCTCATTAAAACACTCGCTACTGATTCCTGACCGCAGTGACAGCAGCGCTAAGGAAACACCTATCCGTGGTCCAGGACCACCTCTCCTCTCCACGGGTGCCTGAACACGGGAGGTTTGCTCCGCACGGGCAGGGAACATGAGGCACGGCTCCGTCTTGCCTTGACCCAATGCGTCCCGCTCGAGGATGTCTGTGTTGGGGCCGGTTTGCTGAAGCCTCTGCCATGGCACCGTGAGCCCCTGCGGTGAGGGCTGTCCCCTCCCTGGCTCCATGCTGGCAGCTCCCGTTGAGGTTCAGCTCCACGCCACGTGCCGGTGGCCCCTCTGATGCAGGGCTCTGCTTGGGCACCATCCAAGGACCTGAGGAGCACCCAGAGAGCGGCCACGGAGAGGGAGACACTGGCTGAGTTGAGCTTTAAACCCTACCTCTACCCCAGGTCCCTCTGGACCCTGGGACAACCCCTGCATTTCCCAAACAGCTCAAGGGCTGGGCAAGGGGATATTGCATGCGTTTGCAGGCCGGGCTGTGCTGCCACACAGCGTGTTTTCTTAGCAAGAGACCCAGCTGCTTGCCACCGGGACAGATCCAGGCAGCTCCAGCACATCTCAAGAAGTTTGGACAGCAAGTGGCACCTCTCTGGTCTCCCACGGAGCCTGGGCCACCCTTGGGCAGAGGGATGTGGGTGCTGCCCAGAGACCCTGCTCCCATTGCAAGGGGCTTTCCCAGGCAGCCCCTGCAGCATACCCAGGGCTTACGGTGGCATCACCGCACTGAAAGGCCACGGTAAGCTGTTGTTGGCAGTGGGATTCGACTGAGGGATCAATCCTCCCGCTTCTTCAAGGGCTGTGCATTAATAGTTTTGCCAATGGGCAGCTCACATCGCTTTCAGCTGGGAGCAGTTAGCTGCGAGGGAGAAGGGGCCTGAAAGGTCTCCGCTCGGCCCCCCATGCCTCAGCGGAGGCGTTTACAGCCCCGCGGGTGGGACCGTGCCGGCTCCCGGAGGAGAGAAGCATCACGGGATGCAGTGCTACCCTGTCCGGGAGGCGTCAGCGGGAACACGGATACCGTCCCTCTCCCCGTCACACAGAGCAGAGAATTAAAGCTGAGCTGTCTATGCATTTCCCAGGCACTCGAGACTGCATCTGCCCAGTCCACCCTCCTGCCCACAGGGTGATCAGCTCCATCTAAACCCCCTCTTAAAAAGCAGCAAGGACAGATGCTGCTTGTCCAAGCCAAGCTACCAGGCACCAGCAGAGCCCTCGCAAGCCTGGGTGTCAGGTACACCCAGTGTTCCCAGTAAAAACCAGCAGGAAGGCCATGCACAAGTGGCTGCTGGCTGCCAGCCAGGATCAGTAGTTTGGATTCTGGGAGGACGTCACCCTTGTTCATCCATGCTTCTCCTTTCCCCTCATTTTAGGTCTGTGATCGACACATCCCCAGCCCAGCTAAGCCATTTATTGCAAGCGGCAGCTCTGTTTAAGCCAGCCCTTTTCAGAGCACAAAGAGCTCCAAAAATCCATGGGGATCACCTCCTAAGTTGCTCTATTGTCCAAAACCGCTGACAGCCTCCGTGTCCTCAGGCTCGTTTAGGAAAAGCTGAATTCAGGAGAGGGAAGGCATGGCAGCAGAGATCCAAGACCAGCGACTGGTCACAGACAGCAAACAGCAGGGACAGCGCGCGGGCAGCACAGCTGGGGTCTCAGAAACCTCAGGCGTGGCAGGACACAGGAGAGGAGACACCATAAATCCTCCCCTGCAGCCGTTCCCCATCCTTTCCCAACAAGGTTTCCTGCCCTAGCACTGTGCCGAGATGTGGGGGTGACAGGCAGGGTGGAAAGCCAAGGACAGGGTCAGCAGGGTGCTGCCGCCTCCCGCTGCGCTCCTACTCACCGAGTTGGTCCCCAGGATCTGCAGGTTGGGCTTCTCCGACTCCAGCAGCTTTGCTACCATCTTCAGGAAGCTCTCCACGAAGAGGTTGATGCTCTGGCAGTGGCAGGCCATGAGGAGCTGGTCCAGGGCCTCCATGGCAATGCACACGTACCTGGGAGCAGGCAGAGGCCAGGGTCACTCCCCGATAGCAGCGTGGGCCCGTGGCTATCCCTCCTCCTCCCCTCTCCCAAACCGCCTGGGTGCCCACCAGCAAAACGCCAACCTCCTGCCCTGACCAACCCAAGGAGAAAAATTTTACACCCAAAATACTCTTGGGATATTTTTAGATGGCATTGGCCGCATCTTTCCTCCTAGCGAAGACCCAGCTGCCCCAGGACCAAGACTGCCAGCAACACCTTGCATTTCCCCCCCCACCACCACTGTTTGTGGGCTTCCCCTGCCCTGAACTTTTTATCTTTTATCTTTTTTATCTTTTTATCCCATGAGGGAGCGCTGAGCTTTGTACAGGGTGAGCTCAGCATCAAACGCAGCCTTTCTCCCAGTCCCAGCTGGCCCTGGCCAGGGAGGAGGGACAGGACGAGAACACAGAATCAGACTGATGTGCTCCAGAAAAGCTCTGCTTAAATACAGAATAAAGCAACCCTGCAAAGCGTATTCACATCACCCCAGAAGTCCCTGGGGCGAGCAGGGTTTCCTCCGGCAGTGCACAGACCAGGATCACCTTGGCTCAGTCACTCAGTCTTGGCCCCGCGTGCTGAACAGGGACAGGGGAAGCCCAGAAGATGCTTCTAATACAGCAGCAAGACAGGACGCATCCATGCCAGGTCCTTGGGCCATGCAGGGGGCACAGCACATGCCTTCACCACCCCTCCCGACCAGGCCGAGCTCACCCACAGACCACCCTCCGGCAGCTGGCTTCGCTGCAAGCTGCTACGGCACATCTTCCAGGCTATTTATTAAACCAGTCCTGCGATGCTCCTGCCTCTGAGAGCGATGAATTTCGATCGGGTGCCCATTACGGAGGTGGCCAGATGCTTACACTGCAATTGCAGAATTTCTCAGGTGTTGCTTTGTGTTTCTAAGACGAATTGGACCAGTTGCTTGGAGTAGCTCTGGCAAAGCCTGTTCACAGGCTGGTCCTGCAATGCTTTCTGCACCAACAGCGTTTGGTTCATTACCAACACGGTGGCCGGAGCCCCTGGATGGGCTGCTTGTGCAACGACTACACTGACCTCCAGCTGCTGGTCGCCCACTGTGTGCGTAAAGCCCAGCAAAGAAGCAAATCCCAGCCTCTGACTGCTCTGAGCAGACTTTTATTCCAGCTGGAGTTGCCCAAAACACAGAAAAAAACAAAACTGTGATTGCAGCGAGTCTCACAGCTCCAGCTCTTCTTGCAGGACCTCTGGGGTACCCAAACACCTGACACGGACCCGGTACCAGGACACTGGGAGTAAAACAAACTTTACAGCTCCTTACCACCTCCCTTTGACTCCTGCTCTCTGCGCAGCTGTGAATCTTTGTACCACGGCAGCTCACATCAAGCCCAGATCTGCCACGGCCAAGAAAGCAGGAGGTGGCAAGCCCAGATCTCTCTGTATTGAGCACGATTCCTCCTTTAACCTCCATTTTTCGAGCCAGCTCCTTGCCCGGCTGGATTTGCAGCCTGGGTGGCACGCAGCAGCCACCAGCTTGTGCTGCAAGAGGGAAACCCGAAAGCACGGAGCTCGCCAGCAGCAAGGCGGGCAGCAGCCGCACGGCTCCTTGCACCAGCCCTGCCTGCGCGTTAGAGGGCAGCTGGGGAGGCAAACCGCCCTCTCGGGGGGAAAAGGAGGTGTCTGAGAAACCCTGGTTTCCAGGTTCCAGCTGGTAAAACACAGCAAGACCGATCCCTTCTCCTGAGGCCCCAGAACTGGTGAAATGTGGCTCCAGTCTTGAGTAGATTCTCTGGTGTCTTGTAGCGTGGTTGAGCTCACGCCGCAGCCTGTCCTTCAGACACCATTACAGCTCTTCCAGATACTGTGAAAATAAGCAGCCAGCTATTCCTGGATTTGTGAGGCTCCTACCCATCTGTCAAACTGGGTTAGAACTGGCCCAGAGGGAAAAAAAGGTATGAAGAAGTGGCCGACAACCAGCATGAAGCATCAAGCTCCTTTCTCATATGAAACAAGGCGGAAAACAACATTTTTTGCTCAGTATTATTGCAAGAGCACAGCTTCTCTTTTGGGGACAACTGGACACAGGCCACTAAGACAGAAAAGGGACGCTTGTGGAGTTGCCACCTCCAATCTACCCCAACTATCCTCTTACAGGTGGTGGGTTGCATTGCTGCAAACTCCAACAAGAACACTTTCTCCTTTTAGCAATAAAGGTAAGAAAAAGATGACACCCAACAGGCCTGAGATCAAGGCCACCTTCACCTTCCAGGCGGGAGAGGCACCTACGTGCTCGGCTGCTCTTTCAAAGCCCGGCTGCGGCGGAGCAAGCCCTGCTGCTCCAGCCAACACCGACCTACAAACAAAAGGTTGATCCAAACCCGTTTCAGGCATTTCAAAGTTAGACTTTGAAAATTAGCCAGTGCTCCAACCCAATTACGTGCCTATACGCACAGGCGGTGGAGGAGGGAATACATTCCCCCCCTCCACCCGCCGAGGCTTGTCATTAGATGTCAAAAATCTTTGAAAACCTTTCTTTTCCCAACATAGCAAGCAGAGCCTGTTAACAGCCGCTTAACCGCAGAACATCAGGCAGAGCTTTGAATGTCCTGTCACTCCCGATGACGGGTGATGCGGATGAGGCTTTGAAGGTTCTCCAACTTTAACACTTCTTAGGCAGGCTGCTGGCTTCTCTTCCCCCAGGATAAAAGGCAGGCTGAAGTTCGCACCACGAAGCTGAGCCGTGTTTGTCTGCCGCGGCTTTGTTCAGGAGACAACAAGAATCAATCCGGGAGCTATTTCAAAGGGAAGGAGCCCTCCCGTGCTCCCCCAGCATTTCTAATCAGGGCAGTCAGCTATTTCCAGGCAGGTGCTGCTCTCCTTGCAGTAAACATGGCAAAGCTTGGCTGGAAGCGACGCGGGGAAGAAAGACGAAGGGAACGGGGCCCAGCCAGGACCAGGTCAGCCGGACAGAACAGACACAGCAATCCCCATCCAGCCCAATGCCTCCCCATCACGTGCTCTCTGGAAAAGCATCACCGTAGCTCAGTAGAGATTTGCATGGGGTGCAACACACCCAAGCTTGTCCTGAATAACCCCCAGCAAGCTGCAGCCAGGGCCACCCTGTTTAGCTGCTTGCCCACACCTAGCCAGGCTTCCATCTGGCTCTGGAAGAGCCACTGGAGGCTTTTAAAGGCCAGGAGGGTGCCACAGGCTCCTGATGATGGCCCGGAGGGATGATGGCATTCCTGCTGCTGGGGACAAACATTATACACACGCAGGCTCCTCAAGCACAGACAGCATGATGCCAGGGAAACACTACGTGACTCCCAGCTTGCCTGGTCCCTTGCAACTTTGCAAGGAGTTTGCACATCCCTGCGTGCTCCCATGTCTCGCTTTCAGAGGCAGAACATGCTCAGGTCTCTCTGCAGTGTGCTCATAGCTTCAGGACACCTCGGAGCACGCAGGACCTGCGTATCCCACACATCCTCCCCCTTGCCTGAGCCCCCTCTACTATCTAGTGGCCCATCGTTACGCCAGTCACCGGGGTGGCTGAAACAGCCTCCCACAGCCCTTACCCATATCGGTGCCGGCTCACGTCTCGGATGAGCCGCTCGGAGAGGTAGGCACCGATGCGATCCAGCTTCTCTGGGGCAGACAGGGCATAAAATGTCAGCTTCTCCATGTTGGTCTTCACCAGCCCATCCTGAAAGAGAGCAGTGCAGGGGTGTCACAGCCTCACACCCGGACCCGGCAAACATCAGGAGCATCTCTGCAGCAAACCTTGGCAGCGATGCCAGAGGTCCGGAGCACGCCAGTCCCGTCCCAGTGCTTCCCCACACCTTGTACACCAGGGAAGGCAAATGAGGATTGCATTCAGCCTCAGCTGCAGGCTCTCTCATGCAGCACAGCCAGGGGTGACCCCAGTGCAAGTCTCCCTCGAGCACCCCACACTATAAATACGAGAACCGTTTGCCAGCCCCTAGCAATGCCCCAGCACCAAGGGGGACGGGGGCAGACAGGGACATCACCACCTCCAGGCTGCTGAGGCCAAACGACACAAGTGTGCCAAGCTGCCAGCCCCAATCGACAACTGCGGTGCCTCCTCCTCTCCGCGTGGCTCGGCAGCAGCCTCCTCTCTTGTTCAGCTTTGCTGCCAGTGCCAGGACAAAACAGGCGCTCACCGCCTCCCCAGGTAATCCCAGCCCCGCTACCCCCAGGCAGGAGCCCCTTTTCCACTGCCTTCGCCTCTTGGCTGTGAAAAGGAGACGGAGGCCAGATTTGGGATGCTCCGGGCGCAGCTGGCAGGGCATCCTCCATCTCCAATCCAGCAAGGCAGCAAGCAAGGCACCAGCTTCCCCACACCCTGGAAGCATAAGCAGCTTTTGAGCTTGAAAGCCTGGTTGAGGCCCCAGGAGACCCCCGCTCTTAGAAGCTGCTTTCCTTATCCTGCAAAGAGAAGGACGAACGCCTTCAGATCCAGTCCCCCATCCTCCCATCCATCTGTCCTCGGACGGTGCATCTGCCCGGCACCTCTGGGAAAGGAAGCCTGTCCCTCCAGGCCGATGTAGCTGGAGGAGCTGCTTCTGTATTTCTGCTCACAAACAGGCTTTAAAGGAAAATCCAACCCTCCAGGCATGGTTATACGGAGTCAAAGCATCACCCGCCTCCCAGGAGCTGTTTCTGGGTAGGTCAAATCACGTCCCTGCAGCCCGAGCACCGGAGCTTCGGCGCGTGAAGCACCGGAGCTTCGGCGCGCGAAGCAGCGCCTCGTTTACCTCTGGGTCCTCAGGGAAGATGTTGTCGACAAGTCTTTTGTAGCGGGGACGCAGGGCGCCGCAGCAGCCGCACACACCTGGAAGAGAGGAGACAGAGCTGGTCAGCAGGGACAAAATCCTCAGCTCCAGGGCAAACCCCTGTGTGGAGGTGCCTTTGGTGGAAGACATAGCCTTGGATTCAGTAGGGAAGAGGACAGGGCACCAAGCTGACGACATCCCAGAGTTTTGCAGCCAGAAAAAACAAGGGAAGAAAACCGCAGCTGAGAGGCAGGGAATTGGCTGGTGACCAGCATCATTTGACGTAGGACTGCAGGGTTATCTGCTTTTCTCACCCAAGAAAGCAGTCCCCAGAGACCCAGATGTCCAAAGTTCCCCTAAATCTGGGCCTATTTTGCGAGATCCTCTTTTGCAGATCCTCAGCCCAAGAGCTCTTTCCTCCGACCGCTCACCCGAGGACACGCTGCTCACACCCTGCCCCACGCTCCCCATGGAGCCAGCAGCGATAAAGAGAGCGCAGGCTGCTGGAGACAGCAAGACAGAAAAAGAAGAGACAGCATCTTATGAAGGCTATGAAAGGAAAATGCCTTTCCCTGTTTGCAGCTCCAAAGTGAGCTGTTGAGAAACACCAAACACCTTCGACTGCCTCCCTACCTTTGGGCTGCCGGACTGTGGTCGCTCTCCCCCGAGGTGGGCACCAAGCGACCTGTGTTTGGCAGGACACCGACACAACCATACCCAGCCCCTCTTTTTGAGGGGCCTCACACGTGACAGCAGCTTGTCCCTGAGGCACAAGCCGTGCCCCGCGCAGCCTCACCGAGGGCCAAAACCCCTCGCAGCAGCGACTCTGCAGGCCAGCGAACGGCGGGCAGCAGCCTCATCCCAACTCAGAGCGGAGCAGTTAGCCCTAGCCACCAAACATCCCAAACGTGGCAGCGATCCCCTGCTCCGCTTTCAGGGAGCTGCCGAGGGAGGAATCAATCATTTGCAACCTGGATATTTCTCCCTGTGCCATATCGTGTTTCTCAGGGCCGCAGCACACCCTCCGCAGCAGCCAGGGATCCCCCCGTCTTCGGCTCGGGGATGGCCGGCGGTCCAGGCGGGCTCTCGAGCATCCATCGTGCTTCCACACGCACCAGAGAGTTCAGCGTCCATGGGCACCGGCACCCCGATACATCCCCCTGCGAAAAGCTGTACCAGCACTGCCCTGCCTCCTGGCCACTGATGAATATCCACAGAGTTTGTTTATTTAAAAAAAGGGGAAAAAAAAAAAACAGAAAAAGAGATTGTTGGACACGCTACCCTCCCCAGAGCCGCTTTGCATGCCAGGATCCCCCTGCTCCAGCACAATGCATTTTTTCCCTGGGGCATGGCGTTACTCGGATGCTGCACCCCACGGAGCAGACGGGTGTCAGCCACCCCAAAGCACCGGCCTTTGCGAGCCTGGGGAAGCGTGAGTAATTCGGGGCCGCTTTTTGGCAACCGCCGCCAAGAAGCAGGAGCTGTGGGGGGACAAAGGCTGCGCCGGCGGGAGCCGGCGACCGCTCCCGCTGGAACGCATGAGCTCACGCCTGCTCGCGCCAGCTCCCGGCGCTGGCACCGCTCGCTTCCTGCGATGTGCTCGCTCGCTTCCTGAGCGCGTCGCCTCCGGCGGCGGGCGCTCACGCGGGGGAGGCTGCCGTTTGCTTCGGGGTCCCCTTTGGGGTCCCCAGACCCAACGCTGCGGTGGCAAAGAGCTCCTTCCACCCCTGGTGCTCTCCCTGCAAACCCCTCGCACCTTCCCGCTATCCAATATTTTATTTCTCAGTCTTGTATCTCCTGCTCTCCCTCCTCCTTTCTCAGCTGCCTTTGATCGATTTTGCTCTTTTTCCAAAGTACCTTTAATCTGACCTCTTAATAAATTCTCGTTTGCCATTCACACAAACGAGCGTCTGATGATCTCCTGAATCCTCTTAATAAATTCCCCTCGCCCGGGACGGCCGAGGCGGCGTGACTTATCTCACCTTGCCGGCCCACACGTCCCTGCCGGTGTCTCAGCATGGGCCCTGAGCTGTCCCTGCAAAATAGCCGGAGAGTTTCCCCGTAAGCGATCCCATTAGCCGGGGAGCCAGGTCCCCTCCACCTCCCGCAGCCTCCTTGGTAATTATCTCACCTCCAGAAACGTGACTTTAGAGTATTTTCAGGATTAATGCACATTCCTAGCCCTGGGAGAGGAGCAAAGAGCCCAGCCACATTCCCAATCCACCACCTTCATCCTGATGAATGAAGCTGAAGAGCAGACGCAGCACGGATCCCATCAATAATAATTGCATAATTAAATCTCATGCCTTCCCTCTCACCTAACACGACCTCTTCTTCCAGAAGGAGGAGATTTTTTAAGGTCTCACCTAAAGAAAGCAGCAGCGGCAGAGAGACAAAGACCCGAGGCGCCCGCCAGGAGAGGGGACCCGGGTGACCCCTCGGCCCCACGGTGTGGGGGGACGAACACAGTCCAGACAGGGAAAGCAGGAACGTTGCTCAACCCAAAGCCACCTCAGGCCACCGGTGAGCAGGATCCCACCGTGGCCCAGCAGAAGGACAGGGCTTCCTCCAGAGGAGACTCTCTGATGTCTAGTGAGAGGGCTGAGCTCCCTGCAGCAGGGCACTGAAAGGGTCTCGCTTACTCTGCCTGCATGAAACCAAGAGAAACTTTCCTTCCCCAAACCCCTGCCTTCTCTCGGTTTTGCCCAGCCTGGACATGCACGGGCACAGACAGGGAGACTGTAAATGCTTGAAAAAGCAGAGTAAAAATGACACAGACCTCAAGGAAAAAACAAGGGAAGATCTTCCTCTATTCCCCGCCGCCAAGGGCTCTCCAGAGAGCAACAAACCCAAGTCTGGTCCTGATGCCAGGGCTGAAATCAGCCCTGTGCTTGGTCTCTGTGGGACCCCCCAGCCCCCCACAGCACCAACCCCTAACGCTGGGGCTAGCAACGACCCCCCCAGCCAGGCTACCCGACAAGGGTCTCAGACAGACATTTCTTCTTCCAGACACCGGTTTCCTTTAGCACCCACCACACTGACCCCATGCACCTTGTGCCCTTGCACCAGCCCCGCAGCCACAGCTTCGGCCCCGAGCAAGGCACCGACTGGCAGCAAACCCCTGCCGCCGCAATGCATTCCTCCAGCCCAGGCTGGCACAAGGTATTTAAAAAATAGAAAGATGACACTGAAGGTCACCAGCAGCCAGAGTGGCTTCCCCATCCCAGGAGATCCAACCCAGCACCCTGGGGAAAAGCAAAGCGGGGAGAAGGTACCTGCTCCGGCCACGTGCAGCATCTCCCAGGAGCAGACAGGGCCGGCGGCACACAGCCGCAGCGCGGGGCCGAGAGCCCAGGTAGTCAAAGCCATCGCGTCCGAAGCAAACCGGGGGGCTCAGGGTGCCGGGTACCGCTCTCCTCCTTGCCGAGCGGTGGCCAGGGCCGGCCCAGCGGCAGCATCGCTGCAGGGGATGCTCAGCCGAGCGGGAGCAGGCGTTTAAATAAATAAGGGAGCTTTCAGCACGGCTGCTGAGTCACCGAGGCGGCTCTGATGGCAGCTGGGAACGGCGCTGGCTTTGCTCTGCCGGCGTCTGCACCGGTACGCGGGGGCGGCCGGGGAGCTGGGCATTTCGGAGGGCCCCAGAGAGGGGGGACGGGGGCGGTTTTTCAAGGTCCCTTGAGCCCAAAGCTCTCCCGTTCGGCACATGAAGCATCGCTCGTTTGCGGGCAGCGCTAACAAGGGGGAAGGCTCGGCAGGTCGGAGCCGACCCCGAAACAGCATCCAGGGATGCGACAGACACGCCAGCACAGACCCGCACGGTGCGTCACGCTCTCCTCCTGCTGGCAGCCCGCCACTGTGGGAACCAAGGGCATGGATTTTCTTAAAGATCACGTAAATCAAGGCACGGAGGAACGTGACGCAACCCTCGCCCTATGGAGGGAATAAGGGGGGAAACTCGGGAGCAGCATCAGCTCCCGCAGGTACCCATGATATGTGTGTCACCTCCGTCTTGCACCCACCTGGGACACCCCAGTGGCATTTATCGGGCTCTTCACTGCCACTCTCGGCTGCAGCAGGTCACATCTGCGCTCTCGCCGGGGGCCAAAGCGAGCCAAAAGGGCCTTTTGCTTTAACAGCTCAGCTCCGAGAAAGTCGATCTAATTGGGGATAATTGCGGTCTTTCAGTCCCAGCGACCGCGGCTTGCTAGCATAACCCCCGCTTAGCTGCTCCGATGCCGACATGAGCCCCGAGGCTTTCCAATAAACTTATTGCATGTGTTTCCAGGAAGGGAGTTCACCGGTACCAGTTGTAACTGGGGTTTTTGGGATCGAGTACGGCCAGCTGAGAATGGGACACAGGCCCAGCTCACCTCCCGAAAAAACCGCGCACTCTCCCACCGGTGCTCTGACCTTAAGCCTTTCCTCGTTAATCCCCTCCCCGTCCCCATTTTAACGGCATCCTGGCAATAAGCACGGCTGGAAAACCTCACGGCCATATTATTCGAGGCCTGGAATTTACTTAATAAGGGCACTCCAACTGATTGCAAATAAATCTTAATTAAATCACGCAAAAATCCCTCACTAAACCTAATATCCCATGAAGGTCGCTCTCTCAACCCCAAGCAAAAACACCAGCCCGAAAGTAGGGGGGCTACCGCCAGCCCAGCATTGTCTTCGCCCGAGGCCCGCGCCGAAGCAGAGACCTTTCCCTAATCTGCTCAGCAAAATCTCATTTACGCAGCTGATGCGAGAGTCTCCTTCATACCCATCCTCTGACTCCCTCAGCACTTTGGCACCCGGTGGGTGAGCCTGCCCGGGGAAAAGGATGAAATCTCCCTTCTGCGCGTTGGAAATGTCACTGAGCGATATCCACGTTGGTCCGGAGAACCATTAGTCCTATTTTCCATCCGCCCCAGGGTGGGCAGAGGGATGGAACGAGGAGTCCCAGACCATGGGAAGGGAGAAAAAAAGATCAGGGAAGGCAAGAAACAGGCGATGCTGGCAGGGAGCAGGGAGGGACTCGGTGCCACCAGGGATGGAAGAGATGTAGGGCACAACTTGCAGATCCCTCTCCTCCCCGAAAGCCGTTCCCAGGGAAAAGTCCGGAGCCATAAGCAAGTGTGGCTGGGAGCTCCCCCGAGGGAAAGCCTCGCTCAGGTGCTCTGCTGAGCTTCTGCCACCGATTTAAGAGGCAGAAAAACCCACATTAAAATCCAGCTTCTGCGCCAGCCAGCCTCCATTTGCCTCCACACCACCACAGAGCCAGGGCAGATCCCAACGTAAATAAATCGGCACAACCCCACGGGCCGGCAGAGCTGTAAAGCAAGCCAGTAAATCTCTCTCTAATCGCGTTTAAGAGAGCCAGACGCACTGGGTGCTAATTAAAACCGTGGCCCCATGCTCTCCTCGCAGCACGCCGTGCAGGGAAGGGGGCGAGGACAGCAAGGTGCCCCGTGCCCTGGCAGGGGGAGGCAACGGCAGCCCCCGAGCCGGGAGGGGAGCCGGATCGAGCAGTTCAGATCAGCGCAGCGCAAAGAAGAGCTGTTGGAAAAGAGCAGCCATGAAAACACAGGGGACCCTGAGTGGCTGCATTAAACCTCTAAGACCTTTCGTGGGGGAGGCAGAGGTGGGGAGGGGGCCGAACCCAGCTCACCCCCGCAGCTCTGTAATTTGGAGCAGTGTCCTGATGTTAATTAATAGTTCCTGACCTTCTTGAATGGTTCAGGCTGCACGGCCACGGCTTGTTCCCTTCCCTGCTCGTTAATCACCGCTCACCCAAGTGTCCTTCAGTAAGAGTCAGCATCTGCAAAGGGGGTGTTATACAAGCTGACAGCTCATCTGCGAGCAGAGACGCTTTCAGGGACGTTGCAGAAGACCCAAACCTCCGAGGGCAGCACAAGCCAGCACCGATCACAGGGAGCCGCCTCTCTTGACGCCGGCGCGAAGGGACAGCGAACTATTTCGAGGCACCGACAGCAAAGGAAGAGCAGAGACGCCCAGGAGTGGGGAGCCAAAGCTGCCGCTGCCAGGACGTATTTCTCATGTCGCTGAGTGGGATGGACAGGAGCACGCCGGAGAGGGAAACGCTCTCCCAGACGTCGCCTGCAGCCCGCTCGGAGCCGTCGGCGCAAAGCCTTTTAGCTCAGCAATTAAATTCGCAGCTTCCCCCTGGCACTCCTCCACGCGACGCTCTCGCCTCGCTTCCACCGACGCAGCCGGGGCTTGCCGGGGCAGACGCCGCGGCCGGGGGGAGCGAAGCGGCTCCATGCGGCGCAGCTCTGTGCTGGGGCTCCCCCCAGCCCGTGCAGGGA
This sequence comes from Platalea leucorodia, assembly GCF_965183815.1. NCBI lineage: Eukaryota > Metazoa > Chordata > Aves > Pelecaniformes > Threskiornithidae > Platalea > Platalea leucorodia. Next base: position 126,718,580 of record NC_138825.1, on the reverse strand, counting down.
CCCCCCAAACGGGAGCTGCTCCAGAGGCCGAATCCATGCTGATGCCAGCATGCCCGAATCCCACCTGGAATTGCCCAAACACGCTCCCTCCCATCTTCCCCCCTTCCAAACGCCGACAGCTTGAGGCGCACAGGCATCAAATCCAGCTTTAACAACTCCGTGGTGAGCGGTGGGACAAATCAGCCCCGCTGCCAGCTTACACCAGTGATGGATTCAGCCCTCCATTATTTACACTTCACTGCCGGGCCGAGCCTGCCGCTCCAACACCACAGCGCGCGTGCAAAGCTTCAACAGCAACCGGATTAATTAATATTTCACAGCGGTGATTAGACTCGGGCATTAAGACCACACCAGCCCTTTTGCACGCAGGGGAAACCACCCATTAAGGGTAGAGCTGCGCGCCGGGAGGTTTGCATTACGTACCTGGCACGCCGGCAGCACCGATTTGAGGGGAGGAGAAGGGGAGTTAAGCGCCTTAATGGGTGCCTGGTTTCATTATACAACGCATGGCAGAGGGAAAGCTGGAGGGAGGAAAAAGCTTAAATAGCAGGAAATTCACTCAAACTCTGGCCTCGACACGGCTCCTCGATGCGAGACGTTCACCAGTTGTTGCGTGGACGTGGTGTGTCTGGTCCGGACCACGTAGGTGGGGAAGGTCTGACGGAGGCAGTCGTCTACCCAGCATCAGAGCCGGCCTCCCAAAACTGCTTAATTAAGAGCAAGGGTCATTTTGCAAGCCCAGGGCCGTGTCCCATGCAGCACAGAGCCGGATGCGATGGAAGGGCCAAGGACACGGGAAGGCTTGCAAGTTTGAAAGGTTTTTAGAGAAAAAAAAAACCCATGCAAACTCCCCACCCTATTTTGCATGCTCAACAAAAAACACAATAAGGACCTTTGTGAGATGCTGACCGCACACGTTTCTCTGGTTTCCTATTTCCCCAAGATACGCTCCCTCAAAGCCCATGGCCAGTTTCAGTTTCTGGCAGAAAATCGGACCGAACACCCTCATTTACAGAGAGCCAGAAACGTGATGGGACCGGCCACGGCCACGCTTTCTCTCCAGCCTTTCTGGGCTGTTGGCAGTCCCTGCAGAGGGGGAGCAACCCCAGGACCCAGGGCAGAGCTACAGCGCTGCAAAGGGCTCAGCGGGGAGCGGAGCATCTCTGGAAGTGCATTTTCTTGTGCAATTACTGATTGCGCAAGCAATTACCAGAGCCCTTAAGTGGTTGGGCTTGATGAGGTTTGAGATGACCAGTGCCAGCTCCTGGCCTGGCACAAGCCCCTCTAGTGCTTGCTCCAGGCAGAGGAGTCCCCATCTTCACTGCAGGGATCAAATCCTGCCTGGACACGGTAACACCGTCTGGAAACGCACCAGGAAAAAAGCCCTGGACTCGGCCATGGCCATCGAGGTTTAATGCAAACCCTTAAGAGAGCCGTGACCAGGTGGCTCAGGAAAGCCCCCAGCGCTGCCGGCACCACAAACAGCCCCTTTTCCACTACGAGCACTGAATTAATTTGCAGATCATTTAGTTAAAAAGCATAGAAGAAAAAAAAGCCAAAAAAAGAGAAGCTTAATTGCATTTCACATTCCCCTGCTGAGCCATCCAGTCCCACCGAGCGCTATTTATTTAGCGCAAAACCCATCCGCTTGTGCGGCTGCTGGCTGTGACTCAGTGGCACGCTGGCAGCCCCAGACGGCTCGCAGGGACCTTGCTGGCGCCCACCACCGACAACGCCTCCTCCCCGGGTAGCCGAAAAACCTCATTTCCCCTGCTCCAGCTGCTGCTGGAAAAAAAACAAAAAAAAGGGAACCTTCTCTATTTCCAGCTCCGCTGGTGTAGGAGGAGACAGCTCGTGCCGGCGACCAGAAAGCGAAGCGAGGGAGCGTGGAGGAAATAAACTGCGGTGAGCGGCTACGGGGCCGGACGGTTGGGATACAGCTCCCAAAGGCTTGCTGCCGCAGCTCCGACGCACGCTGCCTTCCCAGCAGCTGCCAAAAGTTTGGGGGGGACTTGCAGACTTCCCACCGGGAACCTCCCATGGAAATGTTAACCTCATCCCGTCTCCGCAGCTCCCTTGCTCCCCACTCTCCCTACAGCCGTGTCCCTGCTCCTGGAGCGCTTTCAGCCCAGCGAGCTCGCTCTGCCTTCTGCACATATTTCTGAATTAAAGCCTTGCCTCCTGGAGACGGCAGGGAAGCAGGAAGGTTGCTGGTGGCTGGGTACACAAAGCGCTGGGCTTCCCCTGCAGCCGGGGCCATCACACAGCCCCCGAGCGTGGGGTAACCACGCTCTTTTGCCAGCCAAAGCCTGATAGCAGCACCCCAGCTCCTGCAGCGCGGAATCTCCTGCGGAGCAGCTAATCCCCAAGCCAGGCTCAGGACAGCGAGCTCCCACCGAAGACGGGGACACCGGCCTGAAGGTTCAGCTCACACAACTGCCGTTTGCACGACACCAGCCGTCCAGGCCAGCACAGCCGTGGTCAAAGCTTAGCTCTCCTGTTTTCACCGGTGATGCAAAAGGAAACCGAACTCCCCAAAACGGGTGCAGGTCCCCAGCAGCCCTGCTCCGCGTGCACGGCCACCGCCACGGCCCCGCACCACGAGCCGCGAGTGCCCGGCACAGCCGTGCCGACCACGCTGGCCCTGCCTCGCGCATGCAAACGCCAGCTCAGCGCAAGGTGCCAGCGCCGAGGGATTGGAGGGGATGAGCCCGTGCCCCCCATGCTGTCCCTCTGACCACCTCCCAGGGAGGCAGCAGGTCTCCCCCACAACGGAGCAAGTGTCCACGGAGAAAAATCCATCCTCAGTCACCCATCTAACTCTTCCCCCAGGCCAAGAGACAGTTAAAAGAGAGATTAAAAAGATACCAATAATCCTGTGCATTCCTAATGCACCTTTCATCCAAAGTATCCCACAGAGCTTTCCAGCTCCTGGATGCTTTCCAGGACCACGAGCCGCAGCAATGCCTGGCCGTGAGCGCTACCAGGCAAGGGACGAGCCTGGCTTTATGTCCTCAAAGTCACATTCAGGTCCCCAGAGACGCTCTGCCTGTCCCCACCCTAAGGAAACGCCGGGTATTTTGGAGCAGGGGCTTCCCCAAGACGCTAATGGAGGTGTAACCTGGGGGTAAGAGGAGCTGTGGCCCCAGGTGGCATTGCCATTCCCCGTGGGCAGGACAAGCTGGCCACTGAGCCAGGATCCCAGGGGACAACCAGAGCATGTCACACCCCTCGGGTCACATCATTAAAGTGACACCAGAGGGGCTGGCGGGGCTCTTGGGGACCCACGGCTCAGCTCTCCCCAGGTTGCAGAGGGGCCGGGATCCCCTGCAGTTCCGCGGCAGAAGGGATTATTACGTGCTCCAGGCTGCTGCAAATTGCTCAGATAATGACAACAGCTCCCTGCAAATTCCTGCTTGCCGGCAGCACAAATTGCCAAAACAACCCACCAGAATCAGCCCAAGCCCCAATGTGGATGCAAAAGCCCTGAGCAAGGAGGGGAGCTCAGATGGGAAGGGCACCGGCGGGAGCGTTTGGGCATCGGGGACGGCTGTCCTGCGACGAGAGCATCGCTGCCATCCCACGCCAAGACAGACGGGTCCTGCGGTGGGAGCGGGCGAGGGAACCCCGGCGTGGGGAGGCTGCAGAGGGGCTGCGTCCCCGGGGGCACACAGCAGCCGTCACCGCAGGCTGCCACAGCCGAGGAGGGGAGGGAAGCATCCCCCTCCTTTTGCGGGTGGAAAAATACCAGCTGGGAGACCTGAGTGACTCAACGGAGGCCACGGAGGAGTCAGCACCGTGATGAGGAAGGGAACAGAACCCGTGCGTCCTGCCTCAGCTTCCCTCCCCCCGGCTCCCCTAGGCAGAAACCCACTCCCCGAGCCCACCGGCTCTGCTCCTTTCCCCGCAAGAGGCAGGTGCTGCATCCCGATGCATCTCAGGACCTCCCATCTGTGTGCACCCCACTGAGCCCCAAAACGAGCACCCCGTCACCCGGGGTGGGTGCCAGCACCCTGCCCACCCACCTCCTGCCGCATCCCGCCGTGCACTCACTCACCCCCGGCACCGCAGCACCTCGCAGAGATGGGGTTCGGCCAGCACCGAAGAGACCCCGCAGCCCTCGGGCTGGGCTGGGACCCCCCGAGGAAGGGGAGCAGCCAGGGGCTCCCTCCTCCGTGGTGCTCGCCCTGCGTTGACAGCCCAGGGAAGGATGCTCGGGCAGCGAGGATTTAAGAGCCACCCAACCACCCCCCGGCCCTTCCCAAAAGCTCCCAGCGGCTTAGCGCGGCCCGCTGCCCCGGGCGGGGGGGCGGCCAGCTGCTCCGCCAGCTGCTCCCCATTACCCACATGGCATCGCCCCGCCGCGGACGTGGGACCCCATACGCCCGTCCGGCACAGTGGGGTGACAACAGTGACAGCATGGGGGTCAGCGGGGGGGGACGGCGATCCCCAAACACCTCAAGGTGTGTGGGTCTCTATGGGATTGGGGTCTGCCCTATGCCAGGGAGCAGGCAGCTCCCCAGTATCGCAAGGGGGTGGTCATATATACAACCAAGATCCCCCTTGATCCTGGATGGGTGGGTATATAGCCCTATATAGCACCTATGCCTTCCCCACCCAAGGACTGAGTGATCCCCCAGCAGTATGGAGGTCACTTGTCCTACAGAGAAGCCCTGGGGAGCAGGTGACCCCAGAAACCCAGGCTGGGGGGGTGGTTAATGGCCCATGGTCCCCCAGGAAAGGGGGCAATGCCCCAGTGATAGAGGGGGCATTTGCAGCCCTTTATGGGACCACTGTGTGTGTCCCGGCCCCAAAGAGGGGACACCCTCCAGAAACTGGGGGGATGCACAGCCCTGTAAAAGACCAAGGTCCCCCAAACCCAAAGAGGGGTCACCCCAGTAACTAAGGAGATGCGCAGGCGCATATAGAATCATAGAATCATTAACCAAAGTCCCCCCGAACCCAAGGAGGGGTCACCCCCAGTAACTAAGGAGATGTGCAGCTGTAAATCATAGAATCGTTAACCAAAGTCCCCCCGAACCCAAAGAAGGGATGACCCCCCAGTAACTTAGGGGGTGCACTGCCCTCCGAAAGACCAAACCCTCTACCCAAAACAGGGGTCACCCCCAGTAAATGGGGGGTGCACAGCTCTATAGAGGACCGAGGTCCCCCCCACCCCAAAGAGGGGTCACTCCCCAGCAACTGGGGGGCGCACAGCCCTATAAAGAACCAGGTCCCCCCGACCCTGGAAGGGGGGAGCCCCTAGCCGGACCCGGGGGATGCACAGCCCTGCCCCGGGGCGGGGACGAGCCCAAGCCCCCGGGAAGCGGGGAACCGGCACCGACCCAGGCCCGGCGCCGCCCCGCCGGGCTCGTCCCCCCGCCGGCACTCACCGTACATGGCCGCCGCCGCCCCGGCGTGGCCCGGCCCGGCTCGGCGCGGCTGTGCCCGGCGCGGTTGCAGGCAGCGGTGCCCGGCCCGGCTCTGCCCCACCGAGCGGCTCCGGCCGGGGGCGGCACCGGGGGGGGCGGCACCGCAGCGCCGGCTCCTCCCGCCGGCAGGGCCGCAGCGCCCGCCCGCGGCCCCGGCCCGCCCCGCTACGGCCCGGCGGGGCCCCTGCGGCACCGGGCCCCCGCCCCGCAGCCCCCTGCCACCCCCGCACCCAGCGCCGTGCCGCGCTGCACCCCACGGCACCCAGCCGCGCCGCCCTGCCCGGGCTTTGCCCCCCCAGACCCCGTGTGGGGTCTGCGGGCGAGCCGGGACCCCCTTGGTTCCCCCCACAACGCACCGGTGAGCCCCGGAGCATCATCCCCCGAGCATCATCCTCCGAGCATCATCCCCTGAGCATCATCATCCTCCGTGGGGCAGACGGCCCCCAAACCCCAGCAGCGAGGTTTCCTTCGAGAGCTTGCAGTGCTCTGAGCTCATCATTTGCATCGCTTGTCCTGGGAATAAGCACCCCGGAGCTTTACACCCAGCCGCTCTCCCCCATGGGGAGGTGATAGCATGCGTGCTCGCCCCGTCCTGCCACCAGCCCCACGGCCCTGGCGTCTGCAGCCACCGGAGTGGCAACCATGGACACCACGGCCTTTCCCTGCACCAGCCCGGCCAGGTGGAATCACAGAATGGTTTGGGTGGGCAGGGACCTCCCAAAGGCCACCCAGTCCCACCCCTACCATGGGCAGGGACATCTTCACCCAGATCAGGGTGCTCAGAGCCCCGTCCAACCTGGCCTTGAATGTGGCCAGGGATGGGGCATCTCCCACCGCTCTGGGCAACCTGGGCCAGTGCCTCACCGCCCTCAGCACAAACAATTTCTCCCTTCTGTCCAGTCTGAATCTCCCCTCTTTCAGTTTAAAACCATTCCCCCGTGTCCTGTCGCCGCAGGCCCTGCTAAAAAGCCTGTCCCCCCCTTTCTTGTAGGCCCCCGTTAAGCACGGAGAGGCCGCAATCAGCTCTGCCCGCAGCCTCCTCCTCCCCAGGCTGAGCACCCCCAGCTCTCAGCCTTTCTCCACAGCAGAGCTGCTCCAGCCTCTGACCATTTTGGTGGCCTCCCCTGGCCCCGCTCCCACAGCTCCATGTCCTTCCCGTGCTGAGGACCCCCGAGCTGGACGCGGGGCTCCAGGGGGTCTCCCCAGAGCGGGGCAGAGGGGCAGAATCCCCTCCCTCGCCCCGCTGCCCACGCTGCGGGGGATGCAGCCCAGGAGACGCTGGGCTTTCTGGGCGGCCAGCGCACATTGCCGGCCCGTGGCCGGCTTTCCATCCCCCAGCACCCCCAAGTCCCTCTCGGCAGGGCTGCTCTCCACCCCTCCATCCCCCAGCCTGTGCTGACACCGGGGGCTGCCCCGACCCCGGTGCAGGACCTTGCCCTTGGCCTTGTTGAGCCCCATGAGGCTCACAGGGGCCCCCCTCTCCAGCCGGCCCAGGTCCCTCTGGATGCCATCCCGTCCCTCAGGCGTGGCGACTGCACCCCTCAGCCTGGTGTCACCTGCAAACCTGCTGAGGGTGCGCTCGATCCCGCTGTCTGCGTCACTGATGAAGATATTGAACAGCACTGGTCCCAGTACGGACCCCTGAGGGACACCACTCGTCACTGGTCTCCATCTGGACATCGAGCTGTTGACCTTCAATTTAGAGAGAAGGATGCTGTGGGGGACCGTGTCAAAGGCCTTACAGAAGGCCACACAGATGACACCCTTAGCTCTTCCCTCATCCACTGATGCAGCCACTCCGTCATAGGTGGGAGCTGCACCAGGCTCCCGAAATATGGAGGTGCGCTGCTGCTGGCAGCGAGGGCTGCAGGGGCACAGCGCAGGGAATGCAGACAGATCCAGGTCGGCTCGGCTGCTTCTAGAAAGTCCTGGAGAGCGAGATGGAGGGGCTCGCACTGCCCGGGGAGACAGGGACGGCGGGGAAAGGGCTGAGAGTGCGTGGAGGGGGTGAGGAATGAGGCAGATACCTCCCCGAGGTGCTTTTACTTTGCATTACTGCTGCAGTGCCTTTAGAAGCGATGCAGCAGCGCCCTGCTGCCAAAGGGGAAACTGAGGCAGGGAGCCACCCTGCCCAGGTTCCGGCATCAGCAGTGGTCCTGGCCACACGTGCGACGGGCACCGCGCCGGTGCTCCCAACGCCCCTGTGCCCGGCCGCAGGTCACCGACGTGAGTGCTGATCGTCTTCCGCGCTTCATCTGGCCCTGCGGTTGCTGTTGTCACCTCTCAAAACCCGCGACTCCCACTCGGCACCACAAACGGGAATGTGGGGTCCTGGCTTCTCAGACACCCCAGGCAGGGAGGAGAGAGCGGGAGCCCCAAGCCAGCCTGCAGAGGCGACGGCGTTCCCACCTCGGTTGCTGCCGCAGCCCCCGGTCTTTGGGATCCACTCAAGGAGGAGCCGGAGGAGGGCGGCACGAAAGGCAGCCGTGTCCCCAGGGCGCGGGGAGGTGAGGAGGTGTCAGGGTACGGGGCCACGGAAAGGCACGAAGAAGGGTATAGCGCGGTACGGCACGGCACAGCATGGTTCAGCACAGCATAGCACGGCACGGCACTTCATGGCACAGCACAGCAAAGTTTGGTGTGGTTTGGCATGCACAACACGCCACAGCACGGCACGGCACGGCACTGCAGAGTACTACACAGCAACGCCCGGCACGGCACAGCATCACAACGGCACGGCACGGCGCAGCACTACTTTTTCTCCTTTACATTTACCTTTTTCCCACCATTTGGACGCATTCCACCTCTTTTCCCAGCTGCCCAGGCCGATATAGGGGACTTTGTGCCGGAGCCCCTCGTCCCCTGGGACCCCACGCACCTCCCACGGCCGCCCCGCAGCCACGGCGCGTCCCACGCACGCTAAGACCGAGCCCTCCCCGTGCCAGACCCTGTCACAAGCACGAGTGACCCAGCGAAGCAAAGATGCTGCCCTGGGCCGTGGCTGGGGACAAGGACGAGGCTCGAGGTGACAGGGCACCTTGGCCGAGGAGGGCCAGGGGACCGGGGAGGTGCTGGCACCAGGCTGCCGCAGATCTCCCCCTTTCCGAGCTTTTTGCCGCGTCTCTTCCCACACGGCAAAGCCCCCGAGTTGGATCATCTAATTAGGCAATAGCTGATGCCTCACGATCCTCCTCGTAGGAAAATTATGTTTTAATTAAAACATTTCGGGAGTTAATCGGTGTTGCCGATTCCCCAGGTGGCGGAGCAGTCGCGTGAAGAGCCGGGTTCCCAGGGGACCGGAGGGCTTTCCCAGGGGACACGGCAGCAGCCACAGGCCAAGGGCCGGGGCTCCGGAGCGTCCCTGGTCAGGCCCAGCCCCAGAAGCAGTCACAAAGTCCTTTTTCTTGTGGAATTAAAAGCCTCAGAGTAAAACCTGATGATGAGGGATGAACCTGAAGCAGATGTGGCAAATCCCCCCAGCCCAGGAACCCTCATCCCCTCACTCACAGGGATTTGCAAGGCCATCGGCTTGCCGGGAAAGGACACGGCGGTCATCGGGACGGCGCAAGCGGAGCGGCCAAGGAAACGAGTCCCCCACGGCCACCTTGGGGACCCCGCTCAGCTGCCAGTGCCAACCCCCACCACCATCGACGAGTCCTGAGGCCCCTCCGGCCCACACCCATAACACGCAGGGCCGGTTTGAACCCCAGAAGTTGTTGCCGCTGGAAAAGCCCGGTGGAATCTCAGCCCTCAAAGGGCAAGGACAGACACAGTCCCTGCCCAGTGTCGGGATGGATCCGCGGAGGTCGGGGCAGGGGTCCAGGCCACCTCCGGCACGTGGCTCTTCCCGATTCATGGTGCAAGACAAGAGCGGAGAAGAGTTAAACCCTGCCCGCCGCCAGCGCTGCCCCTCAGCCCCTACCTGTCATCGCCACAACGGGGACCCCAACACGCTTCAGCCTTGCCTGGAGGGATCCAAGCGCGTCTCTGCGGCACGGCACAGCCCCCCTCACCTCTCCAGCAGGCAAGGGGGGATGCCGAATCACTCGGGGCCTGGGATGCTCTCGGGACAGGCGCCTGTGGCCCTGCCTTGGGCTCAGGAACGCTGTGCAGAGCTCAGCATGGCGGGCAGTTTGGGTGTGTGGGACACCAAGACGGACCGCCGTGCCTCGAGCCCCAGGATCCCTCTCTAGGATGGCTCACAGGGAGTTGGCCAGCGGGCGCTGAGGGAAGGCAGCCACCCCAATCATGGCGGGAGGACGGCAAGGAGCTGCTCGCCCCGGGCATCTCCTTTGTCAGGCACGTCCATCCCAGTCTGCTCCCTCCTTCCTCGCATCCCCCCGCTCTCCCGCAGCTGTTTCCATGGCCACAGAGCTGCTGCAGCAACTGCAGCAGGGTCTCCGGCACCGAGCCGTGCATCCCTCCTCCGGCCACGCACTCGGGACAGAGCCGGGCCCCGGGCCCACGGGCCAGGCCCCCGTGGCTGCTCCCACACACCGGTGCTCGGCCTCCTCAGGGTGTTCGCAACGGCTCGCGCGTACCCGCGTCCGTTCCGGCACCAACACTCGCCACGTCCTGCTTGACCAACCTGATCTCCTTCTATGGCAAGGTGACCGGCTTGGTGGATGAGGGAAAGGCTGTGGATGTTGTCTACTTGGACTTTAGTGAGGCCTTTGAGACGGTTTCCCACAGCATTCTCCTGGAGAAGCTGGCTGCTCACGGCTTGGATGGATGAATTCTTTGCTGGGTAAAACACTGGCTGGCGGCCGGGCCCACAGATTTGTGGTGAATGGAGTTCAACCCAGCTGGCGGCCGGTCACCAGTGCTGCTCCCCAGGGCTCAGTGCTGGGGCCGGTCCTGTTCAATATCTTCATCGATGATCGGGAGGAGGGGATGGAGGGCACCCTCAGCCAGTTTGCAGGGGACACCCAGTCGGGCGGGAGCGTTGGTCTGCTGGGGGGCAGGAGGCTCTGCAGAGGGCCCTGGCCAGGCCGGGGCGATGGGCCCAGGCCCCGGGGTGAGGGGCAGCAAGGCTCAGGGCCGGGTCCTGCCCTGGGGGCACAGCAACCCCAGGCACCGCTGCAGGCGTGGGGAGGAGCGGCTGGGAGCTGCCCGGCGGGAAAGGGCCTGGGGGTGCTGGTCGACAGCCGCTGGACATGAGCCAGCAGGGTGCCCAGGTGGCCAAGAGGGCCCAGGGCACCCTGGCTTGTGTCAGGAACGGTGTGGCCAGCAGGAGCAGGGCAGGGATGGTGCCCCTGCGCTGGGCACTGGGGAGGCCGCCCCTCGAATGCTGTGCTCAGCGCTGGGCCCCGCACCCCAAGGCGGCCATGGAGGGGCTGGAGCGTGGCCAGAGCAGGGCAGCGAGGCTGGGGCAGGGGCTGGAGCACAAGGCTGGGGAGGAGCGGCTGGGGGAGCTGGGGGGGCTCAGCCTGGAGAAGAGGAGGCTGAGGGGAGCCCTCATCGCTCTCTGCAACGGCCTGAAAGGAGGCTGGAGCCGGGGGGGTCGGTCTCTGCTCCCCAGGAACAAGCGATGGGACGAGAGGGAACGGCCTCAAGCTGCACCAGGGCAGGGTTGGGTTGGGTATTAGGAAAAATTTCTTCACGGCGAGAGTGGTCAGGCCCTGGCCCAGGCTGCCCAGGGCAGGGGTGCGATCACAGTCCCTGGAAGTGTTCAAAAAACGTGTGGATGTGGTGCTTAGGGACAGGGTTTAGAGGTGGAGCTGGCAGTTAGGTTAACGGTTGGACTCCATGATCTCAGAGGTCCTTTCCAACCTTAATGATTCAATGATTCTATGATTCAACGATTGTATGATTCATGTCGCTTCCACGACGCCCATGCCCTGACAGTTCTCGTGTGCAGCGTGCCACTTCTCACACCTCTCTGCGTTATTTCTTGCACGAGGATCCATTTCTTGCACGTGTGTGGCACAGGAGGGACAAGGACTGGGAGCAGGGACGGTGTCACAGCGCAAAGCGATGCTGCCGGCACCTGGATCGCTTGCAGCAGCAGACGGAGGAGGATCTCTGCTGAAAAGCCGGGTGCTGCCCTCCCTCTGGCTGCAAGGGGAGGCCCTGCGCTTGCGCTGGGGGCTACAAGGGCTACGGGAGCATCCCCGCCCTGGCTCAGGGATGGGGAAACTGAGTCCTGCTCTGCTTCTCATGCCCAACCACCACCGGCTCTTTCCCCAAGCCCAGCGAAGCTGTGCAGGCCACAGGGACGCTCAGGGGAAGACGCGCGAGGTTGTCACCACCGCAGCTTTACATGCACACCTCACGCACGGCTGCTCCAGACCATCAAACGCAGCAGGGTGACAGTGGCAGGGCCAGTTCAGCCACCGAGGCAAAAAAATCCAGTCTCTGCCCGCCAGAAACGTTGGTTACGCCTGCACGAGCGACCCAGGCTCAGCACAGACACCGACGGGAACATCTAAATGGCGGTGACCAGACGTTGTTACCAAATGCCGTAGGGGTGACCCTAGGGAATGAAAGGCTGGCGATCAGGAGACACCAAAGCTTGCGAGTCCCTGAGCCAGGCCTGGGGTTTGCGTGCGAAGGAAATCCCTTTAGAGCCTCCAATACGTGCCTTAATTCCCCTGGGGAGCCTATCATTTCCTAACGCACCCGATAAACACGCCGAGACAACACTTGTGCACGGCAGGAACAGCTCCGTACCTTCGCAATCTTCATGTTCTTTTGTAGATATTGACGCTACGTATAACCATACTTTATCTACGTTAGTCGAGCTGTGTATCTGTAACTTTACTACTCTACCTGGATGTGATTTTAACTATGCTGCCCCAATTATTGCTTGTCAACTGTCAACGAACTTCTCTAACGGAAGAGTTTTTGCAGCACCCAGCCTTACATCGGCCGCTGAAGCAGGGGAGGGAGCAGGGACAACGAACATTAATACCCGTCCACCGTGACACCACAGATCACACAAATCCTGGAACATGCTCAAAAAATAGTCAAATGTGGCTGGTGGGAATCCCTTTCAGGGTGGTCTCCCTGCCCCGCTACGGGAATATTCAACATCTTACTTCATCCCTCAGTTGTTATCCTTATTTTGAGCAGTTTCTTACTTCTTTTAATCACCTCTTTACATATTTATGCTTGATTTTCGGCCTGCACTGTTCTGATGGTTTCTCGGCGCACCCAAACGGTGCTTCCGCAATGCAACAATTAAAAAAGAACAGTCCCATCAGGGAATCTGGGATTCCCCAAGCCTGCTCGGCTGGTCCAAGGCTCTTGTCCAGAGAAGAAGCCGTGCTCTGCTTCCTGCCTGCCTGACAGCCACGGTCGTGGAAGTCTTTGCACTCCCAGATATTAAGTCTAGCCCTGTATTAGTGAATTACTGGATTTGCTGTCATTATGACCTGGATAATTGCACTACTGATCTGTATCTATCACTGTACCATTATTTAGAGATAAATTGTTTATCCCTAAAGCTGCTGGCCTGGTGTCTGTTACCATATCCCGAACCTATAAGTCGGCAGGGCTGCCGTAAGCCCTTCCGCTGCCCAAACTCGGTGAAGTTGTTGGCACGGTGCTAAGCTGCTTCCCTTGTCCTCCTGTCCAGGCACAGAGGGGCTCTGTTCCTCCCAACCCAGGGAAAACTCCACAGAGGGCTCTATATCTTTATTTTTTTATATATATTTTATATTTATACAGCAAAACAAAGAGGGGAAAAAATGACCACCTTTCCTTCCCCTCTTTTCCAAACAGACTGAAGGACACGCTTGGCCGAGGATGAAATGCCCACAGCAAACCCCAACCTCGTCTCTCTCACGCCGCTGGGATCGGGGCAGGGAAGCGCTCGCCTCCTGCACAGCAGTGGGAATTATAATCCCATTCCTAGGCTGCTGCTGAGCAGGTAGGATCCCTCCTGGCTTGGGAAAAGTGCCCTGGGCCAAGGAGAGGAGCTGCCCAGGGATGCTCCCACTGGCATCACAAGGAGGAAGGGCTGAATTCACCAAATTCAGCTGCCAGACAGATTTGGAAGAAACATTAACACCCATAAGACCAGGAATGTCTGTACATGGATGCACAGGACCAGCGGAGGAAGGGTTAAAGGAATCAGCTTAAATTGGCACAGAGACGTGTGCCTGGTTTCATGGCTTCATCAAGCGGCCAGACAGCGGGAAGATGAACAAAATGAAGATAACAAAGAACAAAGCTAAAGGTAAGGTGACATGAAGATGAAGAACAGAGCCAGAGCCATAAAACACCCAGAGACGGCTAAAGGCAGGACTCTTTTGGCAAAGATTTATGAGACCAGATAATGAGGCAGAAGATCCCAAACAGCCCATAACAGACCTGTCAAAAAGCAGCTTCTCGTTGCCAGTCAGGAGGAAGCCAGAAGAGGCACTGAGGACTCAACAGCCAGCATCCCTAGTCCATAGCACAGGCCAGTGACCCCCACCACACCCCCAGCACCCACTTCTGCCACCCCCACTTCCAGCCCGACACATGCTCCCAGCAGGACGTGGCAGGAGGGGCTCACAGGATCTCTAAGCTCAGGGCACCTCAACCGGGGAAACCCCCTCCCCTTTCCATCCCTATCCTGATGGGGAAGTCCCCAGGGAGCCAAGAGATGCTCAAACCACGTGGGCCCTGCCTGAGGATCTCCTTGCCAAGAGGTGGCTGTGACCTCCCTGGAGAGAGGGCCTCAAAACCCCCAGCCGTGTGTCCCCCCTCCCGGTACCTTGTCTTCGAGGCATGATGCAAAGCTTCCCCCTTCTTGACAGGATCTTGCTGGGCTACAAGGAGCAAATAAGGACATTATTTACAACGAGGGTCCCCGTGGATGGCCCTGCCCCAGGCTAGCCCCTGCACAGGGATGGGCCCCTCTACTCAGACCCCATAGGCCATGTCCGGGGTGCCACAGGGCCACTGCCAGCTCTGGCGTTACCTAAGGCCACCTGTCTCAGCAACCAGCAATGTCCTCCCCTCAAGAACCTATTTCATGAGGGGTCCGTCCTCGAGGAGGGCACATTTTCCCCCCCAAGAACTGGTTCAACACCAACCCCAACAGCTCCTAACCAAGACCAAACCAGCACTTTCCATCCAAACCCCCACAGAAAGGTGGTGAGCTGCATCCCGCCCAACCTCCCAAGCCTGGCCTATTCCTTGATCCTGCAGGGACCCAGCTGAAGCAAGAGAGCGGGCTCCCGGGCTGGGGTGAACCACCTCCCCATGGCCATGAAGCAAATCACGGGGAACAGGAGATGTAACCCCCAACCGCTCTACCTGGAGCTCTCCAGGGCCGCACAAACCCTCACAGCTCAGCCCGCAAGGACGGCGGGGCAGCCTGGGAGCACCGACAATACGACGTTAGGCGGTTGCTGCTATCGAGCCCCTGGAGATGCTGGGACAGGGCAGGGGACGTCTTGCTGAAAGCAGGGGCAAGAGGGCAGGCCCTGCTGGAGGTGAGCGGGCTGCTGCTCCCCTCCTGCTCCCCAGGGCGGCCGGGGGACCCGGGCCCGGGCCTGTCCCCTCACTGCTGACCCCCAGGGCGGGCGGGCAGGGCAGGCAGGGCGGGCAGGGCAGGCAGGGGACCCGGGCCTGGGCCCGTCCCCTCACTGCCGACCCCCAGGGCGGGCAGGGCGGGCAGGGTACCCAGGCCCGGGCCCGTCCCCTCACCACCGCCCCTCACGGGTCGGTAACGGCTCCCGGCAGAGCGGCGTGCAGCAAATCTCGCGAGATCTTCGGGCCGGGGCGGGCGGGCGGAAATCTCGCGTGAGCGGCGGCGCCGGGCCGTGAGGGGGACCGGGACCGGTACCCGGGCCTGCCGCGTTCCCTTCCTCCATTCCTCCCTCCTTCCGTCGCCTCAGCCGGGCCCGGCCCGGCCCGCACCGCCCCGGCCCGCCATGGAGGCGAATCCGCCGAAGCGGAAGGAGACGCGCAAGTCGCTGAGGATTAAAGTCATCTCCATGGGCAACGCGGAGGTGGGCAAGGTGAGGCGTTGCGATTGGCGGGCGGGTGGTGGCGGGCAGGCCAGCTTGCCAATGGGGAGCTGAGTGCAGGGGGCGGAGCTGGCAGAGAGGCGCTGGATTGGTGGCTGTGCCGGCCGACGGCAGCCAGTCAGAAGCCGGTCGGAGCGGTGCGGTGCGAGGCGGGAGGGTGGTGCGAGTGGAGGATTGACAGCTGCGGGGGCGGGGCCGACGGTTTTTATTGGCTGCGTGGCAAGGGGCGGAGTCTACGGGGAGGGTCGGGGCCGCCCGCAGCTGTTGGGGGGGTGTCATGGCGGCGCCCGCGGCCTCTGCTGCCAGCGGCCTCCTCCATGCCCGGGCTCCTCCATACCGGCCGCCCCGGGGCCGGCCCAGTCCGGGGCCCTCCGCCCCGGCACGGGTGGGCGGTGGGCAGGGCCCGGCCCGCGGTCCACTAGGCCCACCGGCGCCTTCCCCTCTCTGTGGGCTGGGTTCCTCCGTGACCCGGCTTTAGTCAGGGTTTCCTCAGGAGCTCCTCTTCCTCCTGCTGTGGCGAATGACCCAGCTCTTCCCGGGGATGTTATTTCTTTTCCCAGCCAGGTTCTGTTCAGAAGTGTTGCCCTTTTTTTTTGTTTGCTAAATAAACGTAGTCCTGTTAAACTGCTGACAGCGCAAGGGCTCCCTTGGGGCAGACAAATGCCTCACTGACGGCAAGAAAATCCAGAGGGATCTTGCAGGACAGAGTGAGTGGACAAGGACTGATGCTTATGGCATTTATTTCTTGACGGCTGATAGCAGCCGACCCCTTTGCTCTCCCTAAACACTATCTTTGCCAGTCAGGGGCGGAACCGGGGCTGGAGGGACCTGGTGTGACCTTGAATGCGCTTCTTGGGCTACCAAAATGTTCTTCATGGCTTTTGGGGAGTTGACTGCCCCCAGGCCCCCAAACACACTGCTCCTCCAGGCTGGATATTTTCTGTAGGGGAATAAATCAGAGTTTCTTGGCACTCCAGTCTCCAAACAGGTAAGAAATAACTGACACCCAGTGGCTTTTCCTTCTTTTTGCAGAAAGAAAACTGCTGCTGGTAAACACTGGTGCTTTGTGGGTTAATTAGTTGGTTTAGGGACTTAGGGCAGAGTCGATGTCTCTGCAGCCATCCAGCTGGCTGAGGGCTGTTGGCGAATTCCGTATTAACGTGAATATTAGGGCGTACGGTGCCCTCCTGCTGACACTCTCTGTTTTCTTTTCTCCCAGAGCTGCATTATAAAGCGTTACTGTGAGAAGAGGTTCGTTCCCAAATACCTGGCGACTATTGGTATCGACTACGGCGTCACAAAGTAAGTACCTTTGCGGTGAGGAGCTGCAAGTGTAGCCTGATGAAGTTTGCAGATGATACCAAACTGAGTGGGGAAGTAGACACTCTGGAAGGGAGAGCCACCCTGCAGGAAGATCTGGATAGGCTGGAAGAGTGGGCTAATAAGAACCTTATGAAGTTTAACAAGGACAAGTGTAAGGTCTTGCACCTGGGAAAGCATAATCCAGGAGTGCAGCACAGGCTTGGATCCACCTGACTGGAGAGCAGCTCCGTGGAAAGGGACCTGGGGGTCCTGGTGGACAAGCAGCTAAATATGAGCGAGCAGGGTGCTGCTGCGGCCGAGAAGGCCAACAGGAGGCTGGGTTGCATCAAAAAGGGCATCACCAGCAGAGAGAAAGAAGTCATTATCCCTCTCTACTTGGTGCTTGTCAGGCCACACCTGGAATCCTGTGCACAGTTCTGGTCCCTGATAGACAAAAAAGATGTGGGCAGGCTGGAGGGGTCCGGAGAAGGGCCACCGAGATGATCAGGGGTCTGGGCAGCCGCTGTGTGGGGACAGGCTGAGAGCTGGGCTCGTTCAGCCTTGAGAAAAGGAGGCTTAGAGGTGATCTCATCACCATGGACCAGTGCTTAAAGGGGAGCTACAAAGCAGATGGAGACTCCCTTTTCACAAGGAGTCCCATGGTGAGGACAAGGGGTAACGGGTACAAGTTACTCCCAGGGAGATTCCGATGGGACACGAGAGGTAAATTTTTCACAATGAGAACAGTCAACCATTGGAATAATCTCCCCAGGGAAGTGGTTGACTCCGCTACGCTGGATACTTTTAAGACTCAGCTGGACATGGTGCTGGGCCATCTTGTCTAGATTGTGCTCTTGCCTAGAAAGGTTGGACCAGGTGATCCTCAAGGTCCCTTCCACCCTGGGATTCTGTGATTCCAGGAAGTGCCGGGGGAGCGGGATGAGCCGCGCGGTCGCAGACGGCAGGCATGGGTCTGCCAGGCTCCGGGCGAGGTGTCTGCTGCGGGGGGCACTGGTCTCCACAGGGGCAGAGGGAAGAGGTGCAGTGGGGCTGTCACCCGCCGCTCCTGAGTGACCACGCTGCCCCGAGCCAGGTGTGCTTGGCTCTGCTGAGGCTGCTTAGTTTTCATGGCATAATCTGCATTTCTGCTTTAATAATAAGATAATCTGCATAATCTGCCTTCCTCTGATAGTGTAGCTCCTCATTATCACGTTACAGCCAGAGCTGGTGCTGTCCTCCTTGTCTGACCAGCTCTAGGGGCAATTTTCTGGCCATTAAACCCCAGCACTTGGAACTCCTTACTGGTTTTTCTGTCCCCGATCGCCCAGCTCTTTCTCTGCAGAGGGCTGGCAGAGAGAAGGGGTGTTCCTGCGGAGGCACAGCCTGTGCGAGGGCTGAGCTAGAGCCTTCTCAAGCATTTCCCGCTTCTCTTTCAGAGTGCAGGTCAGAGACCGAGAGATCAAAGTGAACATCTTCGACATGGCGGGGCACCCGTTCTTCTACGAGGTAAGGCAGACCCGGCTCCGGGCAGCACACCGCAGGGAAGAAGCGTCTCGGAAGCATTTAGCACCCATCAGCTTTCCTCAGATCTGCCTGAAATTGTGTTTGGGGGTGGGAAACTTGAAAATACATTTCTTACAAGCTTCTTCCGCTACAATACACCCCGTTCTTTCTTGCCATGGACACCTAACGCAGGCCAGCACTGGAAACCCTCGCTGCCTCTCTGGCTAATCAGGAGAAGGAAAACAGAGTTATTCAAACCGGAACCTATAAAGCCACAAACAACTCTGATAGAAAGAATAACCCGACAACTTGCTCATAAACCATGAGCGTAAGGTTTGGCTGTGCTACCGCTCACGTTGCTAGCCCTGTTTCAAAGTGGCTCCTTGTGCTTATCAATCTGCCCATCTTGAGGTTAAATTTCCTCAGACTGGGAGATCTTTGGAGCTTGCCTTGGGCGTTTGTAGCATACTGGCATCTTAATCCATGACCAAAGTGCTGTAAAACACTTGCAGTTGGAGTAGATGATCATTGTAGGCCCCTTCCAACTGAAATATTCTGTTCTGTTCTAAAATTATTTGCTATACAAGTAATAAATGGTATTATTTACAGAAAGGAGCTTGCAGGATAAAACTTTAGGATTTGAACACATAGACTATAACATCCATTTTGGAGAGCTGGCCCAAAGGAGTGATTGTGCTCACTGCTAATCACGTTTATTTTAAATTATAAACAAAGTAATAAAGTGGACCCAGAAGTAGAAGAAAAGAACAGTAAATGTTTATCCAGTATAATCCTATTGTTTTAACAGTGTAATGCATACTAATTCTTAATTATAAGTCTACTGTTGATGCTTGGCAAAGCATTATCCTGTGACTAATAAAAATGTATAGAATGTTAGGAGAGAGCAGTTTATTTACTGCTGTATTTATTTCTGTATTTAGTGTTGATGCGGCCTCACCTTGAGTACCAACGGGCAGTTCTGGGCCCCATAATTTAAGAGGGATGTGAAGGTACTCGAATGTGTTCAGAGGAGGGCAACAGAGCTGGTGAAAGGGCTGGAAGGCCTGTCCTCTGAGGAGCGCTGAGGACTTCGGGCTCGTCCAGTTTGGAGAAGAGGAAGCTGAGGGACAACCTCGCTGCTCTCCGCAGCTTCCTGAGGAGGGGACGTGGAGAGGGAGCTGCTGAGCTCTTCTCCCTGGGATCCAGGGACAGGATGTGTGGGAATGGTTCAAAGCTGCGCCGGGGGAGGTTTAGATGGGACGTGAGGAAGCATTTCTTTACCGAGAGGGTGGTCAAACCCTGGAAGAGGCTTCCTGCAGAGGTGGTCGATGCCCCAAGCCTGCCAGTGCTTAAGAAGCATTTGGACGATGCCCTTAATAACATGCTCTAACTTTTGGTCAGCCCTGGAGCGGTCAGGCAGTGGGACTAGGTGATCCTGGGAGGTCTCTTCCAGCTGAACTGTTCTGTTCTATTCTAATGCCTGTCCCTTAGCTGACCTTAGACACTCATCCAGCAGCTGTCCTGGGGATCTTTCACCTCCCCAGTTGCTGGCACTGGGTGTACGAGCCGCAGAGGCTGCAGCCCCGCTCCAGCTGCTGGTGCAGACCCCCTTACGCACACCCGCACGCACAGACAGACATCCTGCAGATCTCTCCAGTAGCCAGGCTTAGATCTGCAGTCCAATGGCTGGCCCCGGATCCTCGCTTTGCCCCGCTGCCTCGCTCAGGGAAACATGCACGTGCAAACGGGTCTTTCGGTTGACTCCCGGACCTTCCAGTCTCCCCAGGAGTTGTCTGCTGTTGTGTCTCTCTGCTTTTTTGTGTGTGTGGAGATGAATCTTTCTGGGCTGATCGCTCTCCTGTGATGGACCTGGGGGCAGTGTGGTCAGGTTATTATTTGGGTTCCCCCATCTGTCCTTTTTCTGTGATCTTCTCTTTGTGTGGAGAGAAGATTTTTATCACAGAATCTAATAGGTGCCAGGTAAACAGTGATCCCCCAAATCTGCCGGGCTGTGTGCTCTCAGCCTGGCTGTCGCTGATGCCAGCGCCCTACCTTTGTCCCCGCAGGTGAGGAACGAGTTTTACAAGGACACGCAGGGGGTCATCCTGGTCTACGACGTCGGACAAAAGGAGTCTTTCGACGCGCTGGACGCGTGGCTGGCTGAGATGAAGCAGGAGCTGGGCCCCCACGGGAACATGGAGAACATTGTCTTCGTTGTCTGCGCGAACAAGGTGGGCTGTGGTGGGGAGCCAGGCTGCGGTGCCGTCCTGATCTCCGGCCCTCGGGGCTTGTTGTGTTCCCAGCCTGAGCCCAAGCTGTTGAGCTCCAGGTTGTAGGGAAGACTTTTTAAGAGCTGGATCTGTGTGTGAGGAGCATTGGAGACCACGTTTCAACGGGGTTTTGAGAATATGGTGGCCACACATCAGTCAGGAAGGGATTAAGTAGATGTGACATTGTCTCTGGACTAGATAAACTCTCAAAGGCCTTTTTACTTGAATTTTCTGTGCTTTCTTTCCACGCTGCCTCCGTCCCTTCAGGATAAGCAAACAGCCTCTCCAACCAGACATGCCCCTTACCCACTATTAGGTGATCGGCCTTGGAGCTCTGTTCCTCCAGCTGCCGCTGCAGATCCTGGCTGAGCTCTCATCTCTGCCCTTTCTCTCGTTCCAGATCGACTGCACCAAGCACCGCAGCGTGGATGAAAGCGAGGGGCGGCTCTGGGCAGAGAGCCGGGGCTTTCTTTACTTTGAGACATCGGCACAAACAGGAGAAGGAATCAACGAGATGTTTCAGGTGAGGTGTAATGAAGGTGGTGAGGGCACAGACACCACACAGAGCCAGGATTTGATGGCAGAATGTCTCCTGAACTGCCTGGATCCCACAAAACCTGTTGGCCCACCCAGAGGTGTCTTCCCAGTGAAATGTCACCCTGAGAAAGCCGTGGCTGTTTAGCTCAGGATCAGAATTGGTCTTTCCAGTCCTGAGCTGCCCCTAGCATTGCTTTGCTCAAAGCTGACGATCCCTCTTGCTGGTCTGGGAACACAAAGCAGATGCACCCATGTCACCTTTTTAGGTGTAGCAGTGGGTTTGAGATAAATGTGGGGCCTGGCCTCCTCCTCAGGCTGTCCCATGGTCCTTGCAAGGGCTGGATCCCCCCAGACTGGGATATCTCAGCCCCCCACGGCCCAAGCAGTGGGGAGTGAACATTCAGCAGTTGCGCAAATGCTCCTCATGCTTCGGAGGATGAGCCCGCTGCCAGCGAGGGCAGTGGGGTCTCCTGTGCACTGCCACCGCCTTTGGGGACCGTTCCTTCCCGCTAACTCCTCCCTGTGTCCGCAGACTTTCTACTCCGCCATCATCGACCTGTGTGACAATGGCGGGAAACGCCCTGCTTCCAGCATGGGGGTCAGCTTCACCAAAGAGCAGGCAGATGCCATTCGCAGGATCCGCAACAGCAAGGACAGCTGGGACATGCTGGGGGTCAAACCCGGAGCCACAAGGTGAGGGAGACTTCAGCATTTGCCTGGCTGGCTGTAACCGTTCTGAGCCGGCAGGCTGATTGCATCTGTGACCTGCCTGCTGATAAGCTCACTTTGGTTTATATAGCAGCTGGGCACAAGTATCTAGCCACAAAATTGAGCCAATGCAAAAGAAACCCTCGGTCCTGAGCACCAAATTTCCCCTTTTAACAGACAAGCCAGGCTGGAGGCAAGGGGAAAGTGGTGAACATGAGAAGTTCAGCCCTGTCAGCTGCCTGGCCCTGCAGCCTGCCTCCGGGCTGAGCCGGCTCTGGTCACTCACTTGCCAGACGTGTTTGGAGCAGCTCCAGCTTTACTTTCCTTGCTCTCCAGGTCTGGAGAAGCTTTCAGGCTGCTGTAAGGCTGTTGCCCACATTATCGAAAAGGGATTGATGTTACAGCTCTTCCACCTGGAAATGGTACCTCCACGGGACAAGCTTTCTCTTGTCTTCCTCGGAGGACCTCTGGTCAGGTGGAATTGGTCATTGCCTGTGTTGGATATTGAATTTCCCAGTTCTGCTGTATGACTTGGGCAGCTAAAACAAGCTCCCAGAGCGATGCCTTGCTTTCTTCTCTCTGAAACACGAGGACTATCCTTGTGTACTCCTTATGGAGGGGCTGGAGAGTGGAATTTTGGATAACGTATATCATTCAGGTCTCGTACGTCTTCCCGTTAGCTCTCTGAAATGTAGATGTTGAGCATAACCCCTTCTCCAGCCCCCTCTCATCCACGGGGAGAGATCAGCAGCTCTGCAGGGCAGTTTGTGCTGTGATCACCAGCGCGGACGGCCTCACCTCCCTCAGGAGGTGCCCCGCTCTTTCCACAGCCTGCAGCTGGAGTCGAGATGTCTGCCTTGGACCACACACCCAAGGCTTAAAGGGCTGAAGTGATGTGCAATACCTTCACCCGGAGCGCGTAGGCGGTTTGATGCAAAGCTGAGTCAGGGTGCGTGTGCCCCCACGCTGTCTCCTGGCTTTCTGCTCCGGTGATGCCGGAGACTCGGCACACCGAGGCACGTGTCGCAGGCACGTGTTCGGCATGATGGGAGCATTCGTGCTGGCACAGTCCCGGGGTGGAGAGGGTGTATCTGCCCCAGGAGAGGGGTTCTCCCCCTCCTCTGCTCATGCCACGCCAAGAACTGTGCTTTTCTTCAGCTCTTTCTCCGTAGCATCACCTCCAAAGCCTGGAGGTCCTTAGTGCCAGCAAGGGAAGGGTTCAAAAGTGTCTACGCAAGGGTGTTTAGCACAGGGGGAGCTCCTGGCCCTGCTGTGCTCCGCCAGCCGGAGCAAGGCTGAGCCGGGCTGTGTGGTGCGTGGGTCCTCTCACTCTTGTCGTCTCTCCTAGGGATGAAGTGAATAAAGCCTATCGGAAGCTGGCGGTGCTGCTCCACCCCGATAAGTGCGTGGCTCCCGGCAGTGAGGATGCCTTCAAAGCTGTGGTGAACGCCCGGACCGCGCTCCTCAAAAACATCAAGTAGGGAACAGAGCCACTCAGAGCTGGAAACCTTCCCCTCCTCCCAGCTAGCTCCCAGGCCATGGGGACCCCTCTCCTCCTCACGCTTACCGCTGGCATGGACACAGATGCTCCCAGCACCAGCCGTGGAATCAGGACTGCATCCGACCGTAGTGCGCTTGCGATGTGGTGGAAAAGGGGCAGAGTGCTGAGGAGGGGAGAGGGACCCCAGAACCCTCCCTGCATCCGTGGCCCCAGGTCGTGGTTGGCGTAAGTGCTGAAAGCAGTGAGGTCCCTGCCTTCCCGGCTGCGTTACACCTCCCGCGAGCCACCAGCCGGGGAGGGGTTTGGATGCGTGGCTCTGACCTGCGAATGCAGCAAGGCCAGAGCAAGATCTGATCTGAAAGCTGCTGTACCTGAAAGCATTGGTGTCACGAGTGGAGGATGCCCAGGAGGGGCAGTGGGTTGTCTGTCAGTCCTGGGTTGTCCTGGAGCCGCCTCGGCAAGGCTGGAAGCGGCACAGGCACTGCCGAGCACCGGGGCGGTTCAGCTCCTTGGTCAAAGCTGCCTCCTTCCAGCTGACGCCCAGCGATGCTGCTTTTGGCAGTGAGGAGAAGGGCGGGTTGCTTGAGGAAACCTTTCTGGTACTGCAGGGAGAAACTGGCTCCAAGCGTGGCCCAGTCGTCCCCTTCCTCCCCAAGCCGTCACCGTGCCAAGGACCGTCCCTTAGGCAGGACTAGGGCTCTCCCCCAGGCACCCACCTCCTCATCACAGCACAGAGTCTCCTACCACCACCTCCTTCCATCTCCCTGAGCTCCGATCGTCGGGAGGAGCCCCTAAATCTGCAGGCCCTCAACCCTCATCTCCCGAGCTTCGCCGTGCCGCAGAGCTGCGTGGGTGCCTGCGATCTGCCTGCTCGCTTGCAGAGGCTTGGGATCCGGTCGTTGGCATCCCGAGGGAGGTCAGAGCCGTGGTGGCTGCCAGGCTCTTCGGGGGGAACAAACGGGAGATCCCTTGGGGTCCTGTGCTTTTGTCAGGACCCAGTTTTATTTCCTTGTCGCTATGTGAGCGTGGCAGGGAAGGTCAGGACGCGAAGCTGTGAAACGAAAGCCACTGAGTGTGTGCGTGTGTATCCTTACCCCACCCCACAGGTATCCCGTTCGAAAGTGTTTTCTCCTATGGTCAGTGCAATATTTTTTTTTTCACTTCAAGGCAGCTTTTGTCTGTTTCCCCTTCAAAATATATCATAAATCAACAGTAGAACCCTCCCTCTTTTTGGTAGCAAACATTAAGGGACTTGAAAGCCAGTATCGTTTTGCTCTTGCTCTGGTTTCTGGTGCTGGGTTGCTGGGAAGAAGGAATAGGCTGTCCTGCTGGGAAGCACTTTTTGCTCCTCCGGTGCAGAAATAACCAAGGGGAGATGTTGCTACAAGAGGTTAAGGTTTAAAATAGCCTCATTTTTCCTCTCCCAGGTGGATAAGTAGCTGGGCCGGGGGAGATCAGCAGGACAGGCATCGGAGCTGTGGCAAGTTACACTGATGGGGTCTTGTTCCGCACATTTTATAACGCGATGGAGTTCACTGGAAACCTCCCCACTGGTCTAGCAGAGGAAACCACTTAATTCTGGCTTCAAACCTATTTCTCTGTATTCTTTTTCCATTGAGGAGGGTAAATAGTCCGGTTGCTGGATGGTGCACTTCGCTTTGAGGGTGACATCTCAGTGCCTGGAGAAGCTTAAAGGCTTCCTCGGTTCCTGCTGCCCTCCAGGGCCGTTGTGCCATGCCCGGTCCCTCCTGTTTGCTCCTCAGGTGTCTCTGGCCACCGGTTTTGGGGTTTCTCCTGTCTCTTTACCGAGCTGACCGGATGTTTGGAAACGATTACACACGCATGTCGCGTCTAGCGATGCCGGTGACCTTCTAAGTTGTGCTATTTTTATAAATTAAACCCCCCTTTGGAACAAAGGAAGCCCTGTGAGCTGTCCTCCCGTGGCGCCCGCCTGCTGTTAATGTTTAATTGCCCTTTGACTCATTTCTCTCCTCCCCAGCCGGGTCTGGCTGAGGCTGGTGGTGAAGAGCTGCCCTCGAGGGTGATGATGGAGGTTGTGAATCAACTCCGCAGGAGCGGGAGCTGGGTAAGGGAGCGGCGCGGCCCTGGGAGTCCCACGGGGACGTGATGTGGGGTGCACCCAGCTGTGGTGGAGCTTGGCTCTGGTCAGAGGACCCAGAGGCGGAGGGGTAGCTCCGTCCTTGCTCCATGCACACACCAACAGCCCTGGTAATGTGCTTCTTCCACGCCGTCTCCATCAGGACCCCAAGCTCCAAATCCTTCCAGCCAGGCTGCCACCGTCCAGGCTCTGTCTCTGACCTGCGAGTCCCACGTCCTCCCCCTTCGGAAGAGCGAGTCTTGCTGCTGAAGTGTCCGTCCTGCAACGAAGGCGCCAGGATCCGAATCCCAAACGAAGGGACTGTCCCTTCGGCAGCCAGGAGCCGCCTCTGAAGATCTCTGGAACAGAAAGCTTCCCTCGACGTGCCCCGAGGTGCTGCCCTGCCTGTGCTCTGCCTGCCTCCCAGCACTCAGCGGAGCCGGCAGCGGGGAGGACGTGAGGATTTCTGGTCTGGCCCCGTGCCTGGCAGCCACGGTCTGCTCCAGGCTCCTACACCCTGTAACGTGCCCAGGGAACAAACCCTCCCCGAGGTGAGGCTACGCTCATCCTGCTTCACAAACCAGTGCTGGGTCCCCTTGCTGGCCTTCAGACTGGTTTTGCTGGCCTTCGGACCAGTTAACCTTCCCAGCCAGGGTGCCCTGCCCGTGGCCAACCTGGGATGGGTTGGCCTGGGCTCCCCGTGTGAGGCTTGGCGAGACAAATGCCAAGGCAGGTGGCCAGGGCTTGTGTCCCCGTCCCGTGCTGGCCCAAGCTCCTCTTCAGCTGCAGCAGGACGGGAATAATGTGGAGCATGCCCGAAACCTCCGGGGACGTGTGGCTTTGGCGCTCTCATTTCGGTATTAATTACTGCACAGAAGCAATTACTTCCCCGGGCAGGGATGGGAGAGCTGAGAGCTGCTGGGGTGAGGACGCGGGGGAGCGCGGTGGTCCGGGGCTGGTTCAGGGCACCTCCCTCAGCTCTCAACCGCAGCCGTTTTTCCAGATCCAGGGATGCAAGGGGGGAGCAGGCGGCAGCTGAAACACGGGGAAGAGAAGGGGGGAAATTCGGAAAAAGAGCTTTTGGTGGGGTATCGGTCAGTTTGGGGGTGATTTGGGCAGCGTAGGCAAAGAGGGGTGCGCAGGGGGGAAGCCGTGGGTTTCTCTGCTCCCCTCTGGGGCTGTTGTAGGGTGGCTGTGACCCCAGAGAGGTGAGTGGAGCCCCGGGGGAAGGGGTTGGGGTCCCTGGGGTTGGGGTCCCTGGCACCCAGCGAGGCCGGGGGCCGTTGGTTGGAGATGCGTGGGGTGCAGCCCCGGGGGAAGGGGTTGGGGTCCCTGGGGTTGGGCTCCCTGGCACCCAGCGAGGCCAGGGGCCGTTGGTTGGAGATGCGTGGGGTGCAGCCCCGGGCACGGCGGGGTCTGCGAGCTGCCGGGGACGGGAGGATGAGGAGGGTGGACGGGGGAGCAGGCAAGCAGCGCTGGGGCCGAGGGAGGCCACGAGTGGGTGCAGACCCCCCCGGGAAGCGGCCGCTGCCCTCCCCGTTCCCCACCCGCGGCGGCGGCAGGGCCGGCACCGAGAGGGTTACGGAAGGCGGGGACGCACCGGGAGGCACCGGTACCGGCACAGCCGGCGGTGGCTGCCCGCCCCCGGCCCCGGGGAAGCCCTTACCCCTTCCCCCCCTTCATCCCCCCCCTCCGAACCGCTACCATGGTCCAGCGGCCGGAGCTGCCGCCGCTGCCTCCGCCGCTTCGCCCCCGGCCGCGGGGAGGCGGAGGGGGCGGCGGGGCCGGGCGGCCCCGGGCGTAGGGAGCGGGGGCGGCGGGGGCCGCCGGAGGATGCTGGAGGCAACCGGGCCAAGCGAAGCGCATCCCGGGCTGCAGAGCCGCTGGGCTCCCTCCCGGCCCCCCCCCCGGCCCTTCTCCATCCATCCGTCCGTCCATCCATCCATCCCGGTGGAACGAAGCATCTCGGAAAGGGGCCAAAGACCGGAGGAGCGGTGGGGATCGCCCCCCAAACCGGTTGCCCTCGAAGGAGGGGCAGGGAGGCATCGCGACATCATTCTGCTCCGCGTCGCTTCGGTTGCAACCTGGCAGTGCGCAAGGGCTGGGGAGAGAGCTGGCAGGGAGCTGGGGAGGCAGGCTGGCTCGGCTCCCGGCCTCCCCGCGCCACGCCGGCGGTTATTTATAATTATCCCCCTTTCCATCCTTCGGCCGCTCCTCGGCACGCAGCGGGATTCGGGGTTACGGCTGCAGGAGAAGGGGAAAGGCCTCGTGGCTCGGCGGCCGGCGAGACGGGGATGGTGTGGGTGATGCCCCGGTGAGCATCGGGGCGCGGGGGACGGCGACGTTTCTGCGGGGCCGGAGCAAGGGAAAGCGCCGCGATGCCCAGGAACAGGGCTTTTTCGGAGCCCGAGTGCTCAGCCGAGTACTCCGCCGACTACTCGGTGAGCCTGCCCTCGGACCCCGAGCACGGCGTGGGTCGGACCCACGAGGTGACGGTGCGCAGCTCGGGACCCTGCCTCTGCCTCCCCCGCTTCATGCGCCTCACCTTCGCTCCCGAATCCCTGGAGAACCTCTACCAGACCTATTTCCGTCGCCAACGCCACGAGACCCTCCTGGTGCTGGTGGTCTTCGCTGCCCTCTTCGATTGCTACGTCCTCGTCATGTGCGCCGTGGTCTACGCCGCCGACAAGCTGGCCCCGGTGTTGGCGGCGGCGGCCGGGCTGGTCGCCCACGTGCTGCTCTTCATCCTCTGCAAGTACAAGCTGCTCCCCGAGCGGGTGGCCCGCAGGTTCCTGCCCTACGTCCTCTGGGTCCTCATCTTGGCCCAGATCTTCTGCTACCTGGGTCTCAACTTCTCCCGCTCGCCCGAGGCCAGCGATACGGTGGGATGGCAGGCTTTCTTCGTCTTCTCCTTCTTCATCACGCTGCCGTTGCGGTTGGCGCCCATTGTGCTCATCACCGCCGTCTCCTGCGGCGTTCACACGCTGGTGCTCGGTGTCACCGTCGCCCAGCAGCGGCAGGACGCCCTGGATGAGGGCACGCTGCTGAGACAGGTACGGGACCGGCGGTGGGACGTGGGGTCCCCCGGGGTGGTGGGGGGTGACGGGTAAATCATCCCTGTTTGGTGTTTCCATGAGCTACCGCGGGGTCCGTCCCCGTCCCTACGCCCTGACCCTAACACCGGGGTTGATCCGGACGCTGCGAGCTGATCGTGGGGTTTCCTGGGATCAGGGGGCTCCTCAAAAAAACGTATCTGGGGATCAACCCGCACGGGGAGTGGGGTGCTGGGGAGTGCAGAAGCACCCGCCCGTGCTGGGACACATGGCCACGGAGCCGTCCCCAGGAGCCACCCGGGCTGCGTGGACACATGGGCTGCGGTTGGGCTGCTGGGGAAACTGAGGCACGGTGGACTGCGGGCTCCCCCGTCCACCCTGCCCGGCGGCCTTGCTTGTGCCAATTTCCCTTTGAATTGCAAAAATGGCTTATAAAAATGGCCAAAAATGGCCAAATGGCCAAAAATGGCCATTTTTAGCAGAAACGTGGCAGGAGCCCAGCTTCCGGGCTCGCAAACAGCCACCGGAGCTTTCCCGGGAGGAAGGAGCCGGGCGGCCGCTCGGCCACAGCTCGGTCCCTGGCCGATGCCCATCACCCAGCCCCGCGCCTGGGGCAGAGCCCGGGGACGCTTTGGGGTGATTTTCTGCACCAGCAAAGCTGGAGAACCAACGTCCCCAAGCCAAAACGTGGCCCCGGGGCCGGGCCACTCGCTCCCGCACGCAGCACAGGAGGGGCCACGGGGGTCAGGCGGGGGGAGAGCGATCCCTGGCCCTTCGGGTTCTTAAGATTTCCTGGGAAATACCCACCTGGAGCAGCTAGAGACTGCTTTTATTCCCTAAATCCGTGGTTTTCACGGCTTGGCCGAGTCCCTTTCCTCCCACCGACGTCCCCACTGGTTGACCACGCACCCGGCGATCCGGGGAGCTTTTCCATGGCCGAGGTGGGGGGGGGAAAAGAAAAAGCCAGAGCTGAAAACTTGTGTGCTGGTGGCTGCTGACGGCAGCAGGGAAAATCCCGCTGGAAGCATCCACTCTGCCCCATAACGGTGTGCGCTCCGTGGGAGGATGCTAGGGGAATTTGGGATGCTCTGGGGCAGGTCCTGGGAGACCTCCAGCGGCTCCCAGCCTAAATAGGAAGAGAGAGGGGGGGTTATTTATTTGCTTTTCGGGAGGTTTGGGGAGCGTTGAGCCCATGGTTACACTGGGAGCTTGGAAAATGGAGCCTGTTCTCCCCAAATCCCAAAGATACTGGTGTTTCCCTGCCCCTGAGGTGTATGGTTTGGGGCTGGTCCCTGGCATGGGGCATCTCCCAGGGGCATCACACAGCGTTTTGCAAAGAAAAGCACTTTTTGGGCACGGTTTCTGCGGCGTGCCAGCCTGGGTGCTGGGGCAGCCATGGGTGCCCTCCCAGTGACGCCTGGCCGGAGGCATCACGCCGGCAGGAGAAATCCCGGTGCAGCAGCGGCTTTCCCAGATTTCTCTCCCTATTTG
Source organism: Platalea leucorodia (assembly GCF_965183815.1). Classification (NCBI taxonomy): domain Eukaryota; kingdom Metazoa; phylum Chordata; class Aves; order Pelecaniformes; family Threskiornithidae; genus Platalea; species Platalea leucorodia. The sequence continues at coordinate 126,688,720 of NC_138825.1, read as the reverse complement.
GGATGCAAACGCTGCGCGTGGCCGATCCGAAGCCAAGGAAACCTCTCGCTCCCACCAACCCCGGGATGCGGGGAGGTGAGGGGCCATGCGGGCATCCCCCATGGCCAGCACCAGGCATGCGCCGCTGCCGCCGCGTTAATCATTGCCGTGGCACGGAGAGTCCGGGACCGGTAAAACCTTGGCAACGCAGCATGCCTCAGCCTCTGCCTGCCGCAAAAGGAGGAACATTATGTCCAGAAATAAACATCGTATGCTTTATTATTATAGCCGGTGGTGCGGCTCCCGGAGGGCACTGCTATTAATAGGATGAACCGGAGGTTGTCGCTTAAGCGGGGCCGGCGCGGCCCGGCGGGGTTCACGAGAGATGCCGGCGGCTTCTGCCCCGCTGCCGGCCCTCGAGGAGGAGCCCGAAGGCTGAATCGTGGCAGGGGGTCGGGGTTTGGCAGCGTTTGGGGCCGTATCTGCCGCGGTCGTGCGCAAACCAGCTGCAAAGCATCCTCAGGCTCGGCCGATGACCCGTTCCCGGTTCGGATGGCGCCGGTGCATCCCACCGGGACCTTTCCTGCAGGACACGGATGGGGCTGGATGGGGAAGGAGGGCTAAGGCTCATTCCACCGGCCACGCATGCTCCTGCGCATGTTTTGCTCTCACTGCTCCCAAATTACTGAGTGCAAATAATAACCGGTGACCGTGCTGGAGCAGGGGCTCCGCCGTGTCGGGGCTTTCCCCGCGGCGTTTGGGGTGCCAGGAGGTGTTTTGCAGCTCGGGCTGCGCTGGGAGAGGTTTTTGGGGACTGAGCATCCATTGCACAGCTGCAGGATGGAGCCAGAAGATGCCTGGCGTGGGACGCGGCTGTGCCATGCGGTGCCAGGATTTTCGGTGGTCCCGCTGTGCCAGGCTGCCCGGTGCCCATCCAGCCCCGGTAGAGTGGTCCGTTGTCATGACAACTTGAGAATCTGGTTAAAAATACCAAGTAGCTGCTTGTTTTGGGGGTTTCTTCTCCGTGCCCACCTCCAGACGGATCCTCGCTCGCCGTCTGCTGCGCCGCGGGTGCAGGGGCTTCCCGGGGATCCCCCAGCTGCGGCGGCCGGGCCTGGGGCAGGATCCGGCCCTGGGGCATCAACGGGGGGTCCCAGGCGCTCTCCCCTGCTCCTCATGCTCTTTCTCCCCCCCAAAAAATTTTTCCGTGTTGCAAATCATTTTGTCAACCCCAGGATGGTGCCAACGGGATCGGGAGAAGGATGCTGAGTGTGGTGGCACATCCCCGATGGAGACAAGGCCGGGGACGGCTCTGTGCTCTTCCCGCTGCCTCCTCCACGCCAGCTGTGACAGCCCATGGCCCGCGGGGTGGGAGGACGTCTCCATGTCCCCATCGCCCCTTCGGCATAGCTGGAGCCTGTTATCACCTCCTCCCTGTCGCTCTTCCCCTTTCTAGACTAAACAAACTGAATTCTTTCAACTTTCCTTCATCAGGTGTATTTTTGCCACGAAGGGCTCTTTGCTTCCATCGGCAAACCTGCTCCCTCCCCTCCCAGGCTGCGGGGACGGGGTCCAGCCCGTGGGATGGGATGGGTCCTGCCCGTGGGGACAGGATCCAGCCTGGAGGTTGAGGTCCAGCCCATGGATCGGGGATCCAGCCCGTGGGATGGGACAAGATCCTGCCCATGGGGACAGGATCCAGCCTGGATGTTGAGGTCCAGCCCATGGAGCTGGGATCCAGCCCGTGGGATGGGATGGGTCCTGCCCGTGGGGACAGGATCCAGCCTGGACGTTGAGGTCCAGCCCATGGAGCTGGGATCCAGCCCGTGGGATGGGATGGGTCCTGCCCATGGGGACAGGATCCAGCCCTGGGGACAAGGCAGCGAGCCTCCATCCCATGCTCCCTTGAAACCCCAAAGAAAACGGGGTGGGTTGTCACAGCCAGCAACACCCAGGGGCATCCGTCTCCTGTGCCTCAGGCTCACGCCCGTATTTTTGGCCATTGAGAGGGATGTAGAGGGGCAGGACCACGAGTAAATACATGATTTTAGGGTTTGCCTGTGTTTTTATTAACATTTTCTGCAGAAAGGGGTGCAATTCCCGTGGCGGGGTGGGGGAACGGATGGCACGGGAGCCGCTCGCCTTCAGCAGCGCCTTCCCTGGGGCTGCACCCAGCCCCTGCCGACTTGCTGCCTTTTTCCAAAACATCTCAGCAAGTTTTAATGAAGCGGCGTCAGCCCACGGGGACCACGAGGTCTCCCGGGATGCTCAAGGCGTGGTCCCCGGCCGGACCCCTCCTGCGGAGCCACGGCGATGGTCCCCAGTGAGTCTCCCCCGCAGTTAACGGTGGCCGTGGCTTGGTGACTTATCCCCAGGCTGGATTTTATGCCATCCTCCAGCATTTGAATATTTTTTTTCCACTCTCATCTATCAGGCTCTGCTGCCCAAACAGGGACTTGCGGTGACACCGATGCCATCCCTGGGGCGCGCAGGGGCTTCCCCGTGGCTCTGCTCACCCCCGTCTCCTTTTCTCTGTCCCCAAAGATCCTGTCCAACGTTGCCATCTACCTTTGCGCCATCACGGTGGGCACCATGTCGTACTACATGGCCGACCGCAAGCACCGCAAAGCCTTCCTCGAAGCACGCCAGTCCCTCGAGGTCAAGCTCAACCTGGAGGAGCAGAGCCAGCAGCAGGTAGGAGCCAAGGCTGGGCAAGGGGACAGCGTGGGGACAGGGGATGACGATGGGACACCGCCGTGGCTTTGGGACACGGATAAGGCACCCACAGCCTGCACCCTGCCCGGTGCGAAGGGACGGTGGCGGGTGGTGATGGGGACAGGAGGACTGAAAGTGGGAAATGCATTTGCAACCTTGCACCCTGTGCTCAATTTGGGGACTCTCTGCGTGGCCGTCCTCTTCCAGGGCCTCCCAGCTCCTGCCATGGCCACCGCCAAGCTGTCCCCATCCCTGAGCACAGCCATGCAGCAGGTCCCTGGGCACGGCCACGTGGCAGGTCCCCATCGCCATGCACGGTCACGTTGCAGGTCCCCAGGCGCAGCCACGTGGCAGGTCCCCATCCTCAGGCATGGCCGCACAGCCATTCCCCGTCCCCATGCACGGCCACGTGGCGGGTCCCCAGCCCTGTGCACGCCCGTGTGGCAGGTCCCCAGACACAGCCATGCAGCGTGTCCCTGGGCACAGCTGCACAGCAGGGCCCCGTCCCCAGGCATGGCCACGCAGCAGGTCCCTGTCCCCAGGCATGGCCACGCAGCAGGTCCCTGTCCCCAGGCATGGCCATGCAGCAGGTCTCTGTCCCCTGGCATGGCCATGCAGCAGTTCCTCGTCCCCAGGCAGGGCCACACAGCAGGTCCCCATCCCCAGACATGGCCATACGGCAAGTCCCTGTCATTGGGCACAGCCATGCACCATGTCCCTGTCCCCCGGCACACCCACATGGCAGGTCCCCATCCCCAGACACCGCCACGCAGCAGGTCCCCATCAGGCCCCTGGCCATCTCGTGGGCTGCTCCTGCAGCAGACCGTGACGGGGACGGGAGAGCTGGCAGCCAGCAAGCATGACCGGCCGCTCTCCACTCATCCCGCCAGCCATGCCCGCCACGGCAGAGCCCCACGCACGCGGCTGTGCCGGCACCACGCCGCGGTGGCCCGGCAAGAGGAGCGGTCGGAGGGGAACAGGCGTCGCGGTGCCAGCCACGCTGTTTCATAGCCCTGTTGTCTCCAGCCGCTGGCCGGTGATGAGCTGGGCTAATTTTAGTGCCTTATCTGGGGCCTCTCTCCCCATTTCCCATCTCTTATCTGGTTGATCCGCTGCCAGCAATTTGCTCCCAATGGCAACAAGAGACACGTGGCATGGCCGGGCCAGTGCCACCGGTGTCCTCTTTGCTGTGAAACCTGGGTGGATGCTCTGATGTCTAATAAGGGTTAGGGCCAGGGAGGGGTTTGGGTGATGGGGGCAAATCCTGGGGCTGGGGGATGCTCCGAGTGAGAGCGCCTTTGAGGCCCCAGCTCGTGGCTTCGGAGAGGTATGGGAAGGGACATGGGGATTATTATCACGAGCTCTGTTTCCTTAGGGAATTGAGCTAAAAATAGCCTGTGATCTTGCAGGAAAGGCTGCTAGCGTGAGGCCGAGCGGCTCAGGGCAGGGGGGCCGCCGGGCAGGGAGCGATGCTGCCGGCCGGATCCATCCCTCCTCCCTCCAGGCCATCTGCGGTGGCTGAACCGGCGGTCCCGCGGGCAGAGCTAAGGGTACCGGGAGCCGAGAGGAGCCGGGGAGCTCCCGCAGGCCTCCCCGCCAGCAGCCCCTGGGGACGGGGACACGGCGCCGTTCCTCCAGCAACGGCCCCGCCGCGGCTGCGCACAGAACCTCCCCATCCCGGGGGAAAACCCACTTCATTAACCGAGTTACTTACGTTTAATGCAAATCCCCACGGAGAGCTGGGCAGATCTATCCCTTCTCCGGCCCACGGGCTGCATGGCCAGCGGGGACAGCAGTGGGTGCGATGTCCCCAGGTGGGCTTGATCCTCCTGGGGGACGTCGGTCGAGTCCTACGCATGGATGTGGGGTACCCACCACTCTTCTAAATTGCTCAGTCCTCCCTGGCGTGGTTTAACCCAGGTCCATCCCCCCCGCCCCGACCCGTTCTCGGGGCAGGACGCCCTGGGGCAGCTCGCAGGGACCTTGGGGGACATCGGTGCCGACCCTGAGGTTGCTCCCAGTGCCGTGTCCCAGGTTTATTTGCGCTGAGAAAACCTTGGCCAACCCAATGCATTTTAATTCTCAACCTCCCAGCGAGGGGCTGGGCTCCGTATCGCGCCCGCGGAAGGGATTCGGGATGCGCAAGCAAATTTTGCAGCTCATCAGCCGGTGTCCAAATAAGTGTGTGGGACTGTCCCTCCTCCCCCGGCTCCGGGGACAGGGAGGTTGGTGGCTGCAGTGCCCCCAGACTGCCACCCTCCCCTCTTCCCCTGGCTGGGATTTAGTCCCACGTGCAAAAATCTTGGTAAGAACTTGTAAAATAAGGGAGGAAAATGGTAAAAGCAGTGGCTGGCATTCCCGGCAGAGCACCACCAAGGGGGACCTGCCACCCCCGGGTCCATCCCCTCCACCCGTGGGTGCAGGTTTGGCGTCGGGGTGACGGCTCCCAGCTCCCCGGGGTGCCTGGGACACCCCGCTCCGAGCTTCGTCTCCCTGCCTGGAGGAAAAGCCCCTGTTTCACCCACAACTTCATCCACCAGCTCCTTCCCCACGTCAGGTTGGGCTCAAGACCTGGCTGGGCCCTGAGGTCCTCTGGGGACGGCCAGGTCCAGCAGCGAGGGCCCAGGAGCTTGGAAATGTCACTTTGCTCCTCTCTGTCCCCATGGAGAGGGGAGCGCTCAGACCATAGCGCACGCACCGTGCGTTTGCCCCCTGCGTTTAGGCAGTGCATTGGCACCGTGCCTGTAAACTGTACGTTTGCACCACACGCTTGTACCATGCATTTAGACGGTGCATTTGCACCATGCCTTTGCACCATGTATTCACACCACGCGTTTGCATCGTGCATTTGCACCATGTATTCACGCCATGCGTTTGCATCGTGCATTTGCACCATGCATTTGCGTCGTGCATTCAAACTGTGCATTTGCATCGTGCATTTAGACTGAGCATTTGCACCGTGCATTTGCATTTAGCCTTGGCATTTGCACCGCACATTTGCACGGTGGATTTGCACTGTGGATTTGCGCCATGCGTTGCTGCGCTTGGCTTTGCGTGGTGGCGAACCCCCTTCCCTGCCCCGTCCTCCAGGAGCGGCTGATGCTCTCCATCCTGCCCAAGCACGTGGCCGATGAGATGCTGAAGGACATGAAGAAGGACCCGAGCCAGAAGGAGATGCAGCAGTTCAACACCATGTACATGTACCGCCACGAGAACGTCAGGTAGGACCGTCCCTTCACCGTGTGCGGGGAAAAAAACTCCAATTTTTTTGCAGAAATGAGCATTTTTGCAGTCCTGGCTAAAAAAGAGGGAGAGATTGGGGTGGTTTGCAGCTGAAATGAAGGGTGACAGGGGATGGCCACCAGCCAGCCCATGGCTTGGGGCCCTGTTTTGTTCCAGCCATGGTTTGGAGAGCATCGTGTCCCAAAAAAAGCCTTTCCTCCGGCGTAGGCGCCCCGGTGAAAAAGCAAGGGGGGACGGGGGGGGGGGGCCGCCGGGGCTGAGCCGCTCGCCCTTGCTCCCCGCAGCATCCTCTTCGCAGACATCGTGGGCTTCACCCAGCTCTCCTCGTCCTGCAGCGCCCAGGAGCTGGTGAAGCTCCTCAACGAGCTCTTCGCCCGCTTCGACAAGCTGGCAGCCGTGAGTGCCACCCCCCCCGGCATGTAACGAGCGGGGCAGGTCTCAGCCACCGCCCTGGCCCCGGCCGAAAGCCGCATCCCGGGATGGGGATGAGGAGGTTAAAGTATTTTTGCTCCGGGATGCTGGAGACGCCCTGCCCTGCGTTGCAAAAATAGAGCTCGGGGGAGGCAGGGTGGGAATGGAAAATCCGATTATTTGTGTCCCTGCTGGGCGTGGGAGACCTCTCCGTGGGTCAAGGTCGGCCTGGGAGAGGGCTGGGGGAGGCGAGGGGGCTGGGGGGTCCCAGCCGATGGGTGGGGGGCTGACCCCGTGTCCCCCCCCCGTCCCCAGAAATACCACCAGCTGCGTATCAAGATCCTGGGCGACTGCTACTACTGCATCTGCGGGCTGCCCGAGTACCGGGAGGACCACGCCGTCTGCTCCATCATGATGGGGCTGGCCATGGTGGAGGCCATCTCGTAAGGGCTTTCTCCTCGGGGAGGGGGGGTGTCGGCACCCAGGGAGGGGTGCCAGGGTGGGCAGGGGGGCCCGGTGGGCTGGGGTGCAGCCTGGGGGCTTTGGGGGGGGGTCCAGCCTCTGCAAAACGCATTAAAATATGGAGAGGTGGATAAATAATGATGTGGGGGATGGGGTGGGAGGGGGTCACCCCCATAGCATCCTTGTCTCCCCCCCGCTCCCCCCAGCTACGTGCGGGAGAAGACCAAGACGGCGGTGGACATGCGGGTGGGGGTGCACAGCGGGACGGTGCTGGGGGGCGTGCTGGGCCAGAAGCGCTGGCAGTACGACGTGTGGTCCACCGACGTCACCGTGGCCAACAAGATGGAGGCGGGCGGCATCCCCGGGTGAGCATCTCCGGAGGGGAGGCGGGGGGAACGCGGACGGGGTGGCCTGCACCCAAGGGTGACGCCGGCGCCCGGTGCTGGCAGGCGGGTGCACATCTCGCAGAGCACCATGGATTGCCTGAAGGGTGAGTTCGAGGTGGAGCCGGGTGAAGGTGGCTCACGCTGCGAGTACCTGAAGGAGAAGGGCATCGTCACCTACCTCGTCGTCGTCCCCAAGCAGCCCCTGCGCAATGGCATCAACGGGGTGGTGAGTGGCGGCGGCGGCGAGCCGGGGTTGGGGGGGACACCCCACCGCGACCCACCACCTTTCACCGTGCAGAAGCTGTCGCTGACCTCGTCCCATGGTGGCTCCCCGCCGTTGGTCAACACCAAGGAACGCAACGGCAGCCTCAGCCTGGCCTGCGCCAGCCCCGAGGAGCCCGAGGAGCCCGACACCAGGGTGAGGGGCACCCTGGAGAGCGGGGAGGAGGATGGAGAGGTACAGCCCATGCAAAGCATCCTCCTTCCAGCAGCTCGCCTGTGTTTGGAGGGCTGCTGATAGCCACACTGGGGCTAGCATGGTCTTGCTGATGCGTTGGTTGTGCCGACGCAGGCGGTGAACCCCTCCTTCCCCAACCCGCGGCGGCGGCTGCGGCTGAGGGACCTGGCCGAGCGGGTGATCGACGCCTCGCAGAACGAGCAGGAGCTCAACAAGCTGCTCAACGAAGCCTTGCTGGAGCGCGAGTCCGTCCAGGCGTGAGTCACTCTGGCCGGTGGCGCGTCCCGGCACGGCTTGGCAGGTCCCCGGTGCCGCCGGGCGGTGACGGGCGGTGTCGCCGGCAGGCTGAAGGGGAAGAGCACCTTCCGGCTCTCCATGCGCTTCATCGACCCCGAGATGGAGACGCGCTACTCGGTGGAGAAGGAGAAGCAGAGCGGGGCTGCCTTCAGCTGCTCCTGCGTCGTCCTCTTCTTCACTGCCTTGGTGGAGGTCTTCATCGACCCCTGGTATGGTGGGAAGGTGGTGGGGACGGGTGGCCCCAAGATGCACTCAGCCCCGCCGGGCTTCAAACCCATCCCTTTTTGGCCTTTTGGCAGGTTGGTGGCCAACTACGTGACCTTCGTGGTGGGGGAGATCCTGCTGCTCATCCTCACCCTCTGCTCGCTGGCTGCCATCTTCCCCCGGGTGAGACGGGACAGGCTCACCGCTCCTGGTGATGGGACACCGTGATGTCCCACCACCGTGTCCTGCCTGGGCGAACCCCTTCCCACCTTCCTCTCCCCGCAGGTCTTCCCCAAAAAGCTCGTGGCCTTTTCCACCTGGATCGACAGGACCCGCTGGGCGCGCAACACCTGGGCCATGGCCGCCATCGTCATCGTCACCATGGCCGACATCGTGGACATGGTGAGCCACCAGCCCGGGCGCCAGCAGGGCTGAGCCTACTCCGGCCTCCATCCAGGCAGCCCATAATTGTGCACGGCCCCGTGCATGGCCGATCGTTAAAGCAATCAGCAAGGCTGCACCGCGGATGGGGGGATTTTTAGGTCGGGTGTCCTCCTCCTGCTGTGCAAAGCACCCTGTCCTGTTGGGTGGCCATGCAGCCCGGGGAGAGGTGCACCCCGTCCCCGTGTCCCCCTCCTCACCCTGCCCTCGTGCCCCCAGCTCAGCTGCTGGCAGGACCACGGTGGGACGGGCAACGGGACGGCGGGGCCACCGCGGCCAGGTGGCTGCGGGGAGCAACCCAAGTACTACAGCTACATCGCCCTGCTGGCTTTGGTGGCCACCATCATGCTGGTGCAGGTCAGCCACATGGTCAAGCTGACCCTCATGGTGCTGATCACCGGAGCCGCCGGCGCCGTCAACATCTATGCCTGGGAGCACATCTTCGACCAGTACGACCGCCGCCGTGGCCAGCAAAGCACGTAAGGGGTGGCGGGGGGGGTGGGCACAGGTTGGGGGACACGGCCGTGCCCACCGCCCACCCACGCCTCGCCGCCTCTGCCGGCAGGTCCTCGCTCGTCCCCTCCAAGTACTCCATGACGGCGATGATCTTCATCGTGATGCTCAGCTTCTACTACTTCTCTCGCCACGTGAGTGACTCGCCCACCCTACCCCGGGAAGCTCCCCTCTACATCCTCACCCTCAGCCCCTGCCCTTATTTTTTGCAAGCTCCGAGGCAGCAGGATTTGTCCCCAGCTGTGGACAGCATCATCAGCTCTTCTCCAAGGAAGCCCTTGCTCTCCAGCAGTGCAGAGAGCAGCTCCATCTCACCCCTGTGGGTAGGGCTGGGCAGCAATGGGGTGGCCTGAAGGCCCACGCCTGCCCCACGAGGCTCCCATTTGCACCTCGGAGCAAGTCTCATGTCCCCAGTTAGGGCTTCACCTTGTCCCAGAGCCTCTCTCCAGGGTGTCCCCAAGCCCGGACTGACCCCGCAGTGGCCAGGATGCTCTCAGCGCTGGAGAGGACCCACTGGTGGGTGGAAACTGGGGGTGCAGCCATCTCCTCCCACTCACAGGTGGAGAAGCTGGCCAGGACCCTCTTCCTTTGGAAGATCGATGTCCACGACCAGAAGGAGCGGGTCTACGAGATGCGGCGCTGGAACGAGGCCCTCGTCACCAACATGCTGCCCGAGCACGTGGCCCGGCACTTCCTGGGCTCCAAGAAGCGGGATGAGGTGAGGGACACCTGGAGGGGGGGATTTGACCCCATTTTTTTTGGGTCCTCTGGCTTTGCCAAAGGCTCTGGCTGAACATCTTTGTCGGATGAAGATGATGTCTTGGCCGTGCGAGGCGAGGGTTGCAGAGCACTCTCATTTTTTCACACGTGCCAAGGGAAGATGGCTTCACAGGAGGGTTTGGGTTTGCTGGAGGTGCTGGTGTCATGCGTGGGCACGTCCCTGGCTCACAGCCACCGTCCCGTCCTGTCCCCAGGAGCTGTACAGCCAGTCCTACGACGAGATCGGCGTCATGTTCGCCTCCCTCCCCAACTTCGCCGACTTCTACACGGAGGAGAGCATCAACAACGGGGGCATTGAGTGCCTGCGGTTCCTCAATGAGATCATCTCCGACTTCGACGCGGTGAGTCGGGATGGAGCCGGCCGTGGGGATGGCATGGGGCTTGGCCAGACCTTCCCTTCATGCCCTATCTGGAGGCAGAAGGACCTGCCATGACCTCGGGGTGCCTGAGGGTCTTGTCTCCATGGCTCAGCTCCTGGACGAACCCCAATTCCGGTGCATCACCAAAATCAAAACCATCGGCAGCACCTACATGGCTGCTTCTGGAGTGACCCCCGATGCCAACGCCAACGGCTACAGCGCCAAGGTGAGGGGTCCCCGGGGGGGGCAGTGGGCAAGGGGTGGGCAGGCCTGACCCGCGCTGCCCTTGCAGAAGGAGACCCTCTCGGATAAGGAGCGCTGGCAGCACTTGGCTGACCTGGCTGACTTTGCCTTAGCCATGAAGGTGACGTTGATGAACATCAACTACCAGTCCTTCAACAACTTCATGCTCCGCATAGGCAAGTCCGTGAGCGTGGGGCAGGGTCTGCCTCGGCATCCCCCGTCCCTCCTTCCCCGGGAGTGGTGGGACACTGGGCAGCAGCTGTAGTCCAGCAGGGACTGGGGGGGGGACACCTCATTGCCCCGACCCATCCCCTGGGACAGATTCTCCTGCAGACCAGGATGTCCTCTCTGTGTCACCAAGCATGGAGGTGACGTCTACTCCTCGTCTTGCACAGGCATGAACAAGGGGGCCGTGCTGGCGGGCGTCATCGGCGCCCGCAAGCCTCACTACGACATCTGGGGCAACACGGTGAACGTGGCCAGCAGGATGGAGTCCACCGGCGTGATGGGGAACATCCAGGTGGGGCAACGAGGGGGGCACAAATCGGGAACCCAGGAGGGGCTGCAGGCTTTGGGTGGGAGGGTTGGGGCTGGCCGAGGGGCTTCTCCGAGCTGGGAATGGGGCAAGGCGATGCACCCCAAGACAATGGGGCATGGTGGGTAGACCTGTTGCCCCAGCGGCACATGGGGGTCCCTGCTCCCCACGTCAAGGACCCCTCCGGCCTCCCGCCACGTCTGCTTGTCCCCGCAGGTGGTGGAGGAGACCCACCTCATCCTGAAGGAATACGGCTTCCGCTTCGTGCGCCGGGGAGCCATCTACGTCAAGGGCAAAGGGGAGCTGCTCACCTTCTTCCTCAAGGGCCGGGAGAAGCAGGGCTCCTTCGTCAACGGCTCCTCCGTCACCCTGCCCCATCAGGTGGTGGACAGCTCGTGAGGGTCCGGCGCCCGCCCGCCAGCACAGCCACCGCCTCCCGGCGCCGAGCGGGGCGGCTCGGGGGGGGGAACCCGGCGCCTGCCGCCGGGGACATCCATCCCACCGCGGTCCGGATCTGAAACCAAACTCCAGAAACCAACCCCTTCGCACGACCCTTTCCGAGCCCCTGCCGGAGGTTCCTGGTGGGGGAGTTTGCTCCATCGCACCTGTGATGGAGCCTGGTGGGCTCCTCCGGCCGTTCACGCTCGCGTGCAAGCGCACACAAGCTCGCAGCCCCCGGCGGGCACGGGGCCGGGGACACACGCTGCCTTTCCGCGGGCTTCACCGGGCAGGCGGCCGCACCACCATCCGTGCCGGGGGACAGCATGACATTAAAGTAGCATCACGGCCCCCGGCCGCCGCCGTGCGCTCGGCACGAGGAGAGCCAAACTCAGGGCCGGATGGGAAGACACCACGTCTCTCCTGCGTGCCGGGAGCGGTAGCTACAAACGGGGAGCATCCGGGGTTTGCTGTTAGTTCGTATCAAGTTCATCCTCGTCACAAACCACCGTAGTTAGGAGATCGGGGAGACGGAGAGCGCAGTGCCACCTTTGACTCGGGGAAGAAAGGAACCGATATTGTGTATTTCAGATATATAAATATATATAAAAGTACAGATTGACATTTATATTTTTAACTGTGCCTGTTCCCTCCCTGCGGCGGGGCTCGTGCTCATCCGGATGCCGCGGTCGGCTGCTGTCACTTCGCTGTCGCTTGATGGAAGAGAGGACCAGGGGCTGGCCAAGGAGGAGACCGGTGGGTTGAACCCGATGCTGCCAGGGCTGGGGGGGGCGAAGGCAGGCACTCGCAGAGTGTAATTACGCTGCTAGTTTCTTGAATAGAAGCAGTTGAATTTCAAAGCCTGATTCTGCGCCTGCTTTGTTCTGGGGTTTTGGATACAGCAATCACAGAATCGTTTAGGTTGGGAAAGACCTTGAAGGTCATCGAGTCCAACCGCTAACCCAGCACTGCCAAGCCCACCACTAAACCATGTCCCTCAGCACCACATCTCCCCGGCTTTTCAATCCCCCCAGGGATGGGGACTCAGCCCCTGCCCTGGGCAGCCTGGGCCAGGCCCTGACAGCCCTTTGGGGGAAGGAGTTTTTCCCCATACCCAACCCAAACCTGCCCTGGCGCAGCTTGAGGCCGTTCCCTCTCATCCCATCGCTTGTTCCTGGGGAGCAGAGACCGACCCCCCCGGCTCCAGCCTCCTTTCAGGCCGTTGCAGAGAGCGATGAGGGCTCCCCTCAGCCTCCTCTTCTCCAGGCTGAGCCCCCCCAGCTCCCCCAGCCGCCCCTCCCCAGCCTTGTGCTCCAGCCCCTGCCCCAGCCTCGCTGCCCTGCTCTGGCCACGCTCCAGCCCCTCCATGGCCGCCTTGGGGTGCGGGGCCCAGCGCTGAGCACAGCATTCGAGGGGCGGCCTCCCCAGTGCCCAGCACAGGGGGATGATCCCTGCCCTGCTCCTGCTGGCCACACCGTTCCTGACACAAGCCAGGATGCCCTGGGCCCTCTTGGCCACCTGGGCACCCTGCTGGCTCATGTCCAGCGGCTGTCGACCAGCACCCCCAGGCCCTTTCCCGCCGGGCAGCTCCCAGCCGCTCCTCCCCACGCCTGCAGCGGTGCCTGGGGTTGCTGTGCCCCCAGGGCAGGACCCGGCCCTGAGCCTTGCTGCCCCTCACCCCGGGGCCTGGGCCCATCGCCCCGGCCTGGCCAGGGCCCCCTGCAGAGCCTCCTGCCCCCCAGCAGACCAACGCTCCCGCCCGACTGGGTGTCCCCTGCAAACTGGCTGAGGGTGCCCTCCATCCCCTCCTCCCGATCATCGATGAAGATATTGAACAGGACCGGCCCCAGCACTGAGCCCTGGGGAACAGCACTGGTGACCGGCCGCCAGCTGGGTTTGGCTCCATTCACCACCGCTCCCTGGGCCCCGCCGCCAGCCAGGTTTTTACCCAGCAGAGCAGGCCCGTCCAAGCCACAAGCAGCCAAAGGGCTGGAAGGGCTTGACCGCCTTTCCGAGGGGACGTTGGTGGCAGGAGGCTGGTGCCAGGGCCGAGCACCTCCTGTCGGTGGCATTCGGCCCAGACCTGCCTCTCTCTGTCCCACACGAACAGGGGATTGTGCCCAAGACGCAGGTTAAGCCTGGCTTTGCCGCAGCTGCCTCAGTGACAAGCTGGGGCTCTTTAGCCGAGCAGCTTAAGTGCCCAGTTCCCACAGATTTCCCCCAAAAGCCTGGCCCAGACCTTCACCCCACAGCGAGGCCAGGGCTCTGCCTCCCCTTGCGGGAGCGGCGGGAAGAGGTAGCTCACGGGGAGGGGGTGCAAGGTTAGGACAGGGACTTACACCTAAGTCTGTCCTCTGCAAACTCACGGCTGCCCCCGGCACAGGCGAGGCACCCAGCAGCACTTTTTTCCACTTTCCAAACGTTTTTCACAGAAGAACAACACAACCACAGAGTTAAGTGATGTGGGAGAATGAAAATGCCTTTTGGGGGTGCACAGCCGGCGTCAGAAGCAGATATTCAAAAGGCCAGGCCTCTCCCAACGCGAGCGAGTGAACGCTCACCCCGCGAGCCGCCGGCTCTTCTAAAGCAGCTTCAGCCTTGCGAGCCTTCCTCCGTGAGCAGCGCGGAATACGAGGGGCAGGAATCGCTACCCGGAGCTACGACACTCGAAAGCTGGAGGTTACGTTTCCACAGGTTGTCCAGTTCAACCTGGACAAGGAGCTCTAATGATTACAGAAAAAATAAAATTAAAAATAAAAAAAATAAAGTGCTTTCCTTGTGCCTTATCACACATGGGACTGGCTTAAAAATGAGGCTGGAGGAAATATTGTCATTTAAACCCTATTCTATTCTTCTAAACCCCATTAGAAGGCTAAAGGAAATCAGCAGAAGGTTTTTTTAAACACCACAATTTCAAAGGTTTTTTTAAACACCACAATTTCAGTAACGTAGAACTTTTATTAACAAGTTTTGAAAGTACTGTTAGAAAGCAGCAAGTTTTTAAAGATCGGATCCAGACTTGAAGCACAGGGCACCAAGCAAAGCTGCCCCATGCCTGAAGGGAAGGAAACAGCACCTCTGAAGCCACCACGGGTGTGAAATTTTCTGGAAGGTTCAGTGTTCGTTCTCGGGGGGGTTAACGCAGCCCGCATGAGGGCACGGGCAGTAACTAAACCTCACCTCTATCCCTCAACCCCTTCCAGCTTCTAACGTGAAGTCCTTTCCTGGCTGTAGTAAGCAGGGCACAGATTATTCCCCTCTTTTTGAGGTGCGCGGGGTCGGTGCACGGCGCTGATCCGTGGGGCGCTGCCCCCACGGCACCGTGATCTCGACGTTTTAATATAATCCCTCATTCCACCCACGAGACGTTTCCTGCAACGGTGGAGTTCTGCGGCACCAACCGCAGAGACCAGCGCTCGAACGAGGAATAAGCACAGCGCTGAGGAAAGGTTACCTGCAACAACACGCCCGAAAGCCTCGAGGGAACGTCGCTCTCGAGATTCAAACGGGGCCGATGGCTCCTCGGGGGGTTCCCAGCAGCAGCGCTGCAGTCCGCGGAAAACGGTTGCATTTCGAGATTGCTCCCCACAGGCGGGAAAGCTCGGGGAGTGATCTCGCGGGGTGGCTTACGGTGCTCCATCCACGCTTTCTTCAGCGCTGCTGAAGGAGCGGAAGGCTTTGTGCAGGGCCACGCGGCGAAACAGGTCCGAGTGAGCCGCTGCCGTCTCTGCTAGAGATGCAGGAGCGTCCGCTGAAGGACAGAAGCGGACGGATCAGCGGGGAAAGGAAAATCATCTTGCCAGCCTAAAACTATGTGCTTCTCATTCTCCCCTTGTCCCCAGAGAGTTTCTCGCTTTCCCTCGCCATACGGTTTTTCTTCTCACAACCCTTCGCTCCCCTTCCTAACCCTTCCTGTCCCGCAGCTCTCCCGTGGGATTTGATGGCTGCGGAGAGCGCAAGCGCCTTAAGAAGCGCCCGCTGCTGAAGGGAGAGGACTGTAACACGGGAGCCTCAGCCACCTGGTTGCTCTCTCAGCTCAGAAACACTGAAATTTGTGAGCAAAGGCAGAACTTCACCTATAAAGGGATGGCTACAGCAGGGAAAGGAGAGGGGGAACAGTCGATACAGGACACGACTCCTTCTCCAGCCTAAGCGCGAGCCCAGGAGCTCGCAGAAGCAGGCCTGAGACCGCGACTGATGGCAGAGAGATCGTTAGTCCCAGCTGCTCCGTTCAGAGCTCCATCTAGCTGCGCGTTGGTCCAGGCGCTCCGCAGCTCGGCTAGCCAGCCGTGAGCGGGACACGGCGCGGCTGGAAACGCGGGGAGAAGGAGGGGGAAAGGATTCCTCAGCCCGGTTTGGCATTTGTAGGAACCAGTCAGGAACCAGCGCAGATCCAGGACTAAGCCGTGGCGCAGCGTTAGGGCTGCACAAGATGCTCAGGAGCGCGGTCAGTCCCTGCTGGGCCAGGAGGAGGGAGCGTTACTGATAGAGAGGAGGGGGAGCAGGTGGGGTCAGGGGAAGATTTTTCAAGCAGAGATCTTTGTCGGGAGTATTTAGATCTCGGTTACGAGTATTTCACGGTATCCCCGACCCTTTCAAAGGGGTCACAATCCTCGCTCCTGCCTCTCTTTTCCCTGCTGTCGCACTGCAGCACATGCCAGCACACCTAACAGCGCAGCAGGGGCAGTTAGGGCCTGGCTGCGCAATGCGAGACATCCCATCGGGCCTCAATTAGTCATTTATCTAATTGCATTGAGAGAGAGAAACTCCTGATGCTGAAAAGATCCTGTCTTATTTGCCTACAAGTAACTCGCACCCTGCGGAAAGATCACGGGGCTGGGTGGCAGGTTTCCAAGGATGGGAAACAAGTCCAAGGCCGTAAGTCGACTGGAGCAAACTATCAGATTGAGACTGACAGCGTCCGAGTTTTTGGCTGCGCTTGCTCGCCAGCTCTCCCACGCCCACGGGGCGCAGTAGCACAGGCTGGGGTCTGTCCGTGAGACCTGTGAAACAGCATCCCGATCTGCTGGGACCGTACCGGAGCCTGCACTCCGCGTAACTGCAAACTGGGAACGAGAAGCCTGTCCGCCTGAAGCGATCCAAGCTTGCGCTCACGCCTTTCCCTTCTCAACCCCATCATATTTCCCTCCCTCCAACTATCCCATCTTGCCAGTACTGCAAGAGATCTGTGCTCTTGTGCTAGGGATGAGCTACAACTGCTTCAAGATCCAGCACCGATTGCACACAACCTCTTCTATCACCTTTTCTCCCTCAGAAATATGTCAGCTCCTTCCCTTTAGTCCCCAAACTCAACTAGAAAGAAACCCCATCCGTCTGCAGCACCACAGCACGGTCTGCCCACCCCACGGCCCCAGGCAGACCCCCGCACCGTCCACTTACGCGCGCAGGAAACGGTGACTTCAGTGGGGAGGCTGCAACAGAGATCCCCGTAAAGCAGCCTCGCGTTGAACGGAAAGGTCTTGCTTTTACTTGACACGTCGTAATTAAAGACCAGCAAGTTACACAAGGAGTTCCTCCGCAAGGTTCCTTCTATCCGGTCTGAAAAACATTCCTGGAGGGACGAAGACAACTTCTGAAACATGAAGCTAGGAAGGGAGCCCATTAGCGTAGGGCACCCACGGATTTCAGTACCCCCACCCTCCATACCAGCCTGGCATGCCCACACGCTGTACAGCCAGCAACCCTCGCTCGGGAAAGACTTAAATAAACCTGCGCTCGTGCACGCCCTTAAGCCACGTCCTCCAGCGGCTTTTTACAAGACCGCAGCTGTTTCAGCTTAGGGAGTTTGGCAGTAAATTTTAAATGAGCCACCAGACAACATCCAAGTACATGACAATCAAAGAAACGGGCAACTGAGTTTATAGTAACGCGATGATTTGTGAAATTCTAAAAACCAGAACTGTGAGTGCTCCACATAAAGAAAACCGCCAAGATTCCCCCCAGCACTTCACTCGTAACACGTGGTACACCAAAGGACGAGTGAACGGCGTTGTTGCGGCCACCGGTACCTGTAACTGGTCTGCTTGGTACCTCCTCCCCACGTAAGCGTTCAGGTGGTCGGACAGGACAGACAAGAAGCGCCTGATGTCCGTCTGCAAGTACTTCTTGGCGATCTGCTCCAGGGGGATGAAGATGGGGACGGAGTGGCGGTGAATCTGCACTTGTGACTTGGTGAGCAGGTCCAGGTAGTAGGAATCCAAGTAGGTGCCCTCGTAAGCCGTGCTGATGCAGAAACACACTCCCCGCTTGGTCAGCTTCCCACTGATCCCTTGGGTCCGGAGAGAGGGTGTAAGGGTTTGCTCAGCGCTGCTCCAACTCAGCACCGCAAGGCAGCTTTGCTGGGGCAACACAGACCGCAAGAGGGGCTGCGTCCTCTTACCCCGCGAGCTCAGGGAGCTCCCTCGGAGGATTGAGAGCAGCCCTGCCGAGAAGGACTTGGGGGTGCTGGGGGATGGAAAGCCGGCCACGAGCCGGCAACGTGCGCCGGCCGCCCAGAAAGCCCAGCGTCTCCTGGGCTGCATCCCCCGCAGCGTGGGCAGCGGGGCGAGGGAGGGGATTCTGCCCCTCTGCCCCGCTCTGGGGAGACCCCCTGGAGCCCCGCGTCCAGCTCGGGGGTCCTCAGCACGGGAAGGACATGGAGCTGTGGGAGCGGGGCCAGGGGAGGCCACCAAAATGGTCAGAGGCTGGAGCAGCTCTGCTGTGGAGAAAGGCTGAGAGCTGGGGGTGCTCAGCCTGGGGAGGAGGAGGCTGCGGGCAGAGCTGATTGCGGCCTCTCCGTGCTTAACGGGGGCCTACAAGAAAGGGGGGGACAGGCTTTTTAGCAGGGCCTGCGGCGACAGGACATGGGGGAATGGTTTTAAACTGAAAGAGGGGAGATTCAGACTGGACAGAAGGGAGAAATTGTTTGTGCTGAGGGTGGTGAGGCACTGGCCCAGGTTGCCCAGAGCGGTGGGAGATGCCCCATCCCTGGCCACATTCAAGGCCAGGTTGGACGGGGCTCTGAGCACCCTGGTCTGGGTGAAGATGTCCCTGCCCATGGCGGGGGTGGGACTGGGTGGCCTTTGGAGGTCCCTGCCCACCCAAACCATTCGGTGATTCGATGACTTGCAAGAGTTTAGGGACATAAAACACAGCAACTTTTTAATAAGGGACCTCTAACGGTAGCTTAAATTCCCAATAACTGAGTTATGCTGCCACTTCCAAACACGGTCCTGGCTCCAGCACAGCAGGGAGCACAGGCTGCCCCGGCTGGAGGAAGGCAGCGCGTCACCGCCCCGACGAGAGCTGACGGGGGGGGATCAGCACACTTGCATCAAGCAGGACTCGCATCCTCGCACTGTGCCAAACACAGAGCGAAGGTGACTCTCATTGGAAACCTAAATTTTTGTTTTTAAAAGCTCAGGAGCAGATGAAAAGAGAGTGCTGACCTCACAAGCTTGCTTGGAAGACCCAGACCCACTGGATATTTAACCGCCTAATTCCCAAAGGTTTCATTCATAAGGTAGTTACACGTTTGCCAGAATCTAGACCTTAGTTTAAATGACGCAGTTCAGTAAATAACAGTTCCTGGAACATCCCAGAGGCCTCCCGTGAAAGGCAGGGAATTACAAGGTTACGGCTTTTCCAGCATTTTTAGACTCTAAAGGCTCCCAGCACAACAGCAGCAACGTTAACAGGGAAGTTACGCTTCACATCAGGCTCATTTTCCAAAATTTAGCACCCGGGAAATGCAACCATTGGCAGAACACACGCAAATCTCGAGACATTACCTGTGAGGTAAAAGACCTGCAGCATGGCCTTAAGGCTTTTTATCTTCCACTCTACAACAGCCCGAGCACTGGGCTGTGCCGGATCCGACACGGCTCCTTCTTTCCCGAGTTGCTACAGAAGCCAGAAGAGGAGAGAGATCAGAAATCACTGACGCGAACGTGTCATCTGCAGGGAACGCAGTCAGGCTACAGAGAAATAATAACCCAGCTCTGAGAAAAACAAGATGGCATTTTAAGCAGAAAAGGGGAGAAAAAAAATCAAGAAAAGAGTTCAGAAACAGCCACACGACCTCCAGGCAAGAAGACCCAGCAGTTCTGGACTACACAGTACTGAAAACAGGGGACACCATGACTATACGTCACTTAAAAAGGGAAAATAAAAAAAGAATACTTGACACACTGTGAATAACACCTCAGTAAAGCCACCCTCTGAGAGCACGAGCACAGCGCAGCCCTCTGCCAGATCTCCGCAGCGAGCCCTTTCTCACCCCGTTTTGCTGCCGGTCCACTTTAGCCCGCAGCTCATCCCTCTGGCGTCTCAGCTCCTGCACTCTCGCTTTCAGCCTGGCCAGCTTCTCTTCTTGCCGCTCCGTTTCCTCTTGCTCGATGGCTGCCTCGTGCGCCCGCGCCTCCAGCATTTCCAGGTGAGCGAACACCCCTGCGAGGAAAAGCACGACAGGCTCAAAAATCCAGGCTGTGATTATTTGTGGTCTGCACTGCGGTAGCCAAAACAAAATAGGTCCAGCGAAACCACTTAAAACAGCTTTTCAGAGGGGCAGAGGGCAGGCAAACATCTGGCAAAGAGGCTTTTGGGAATTTTAAACAGCGAGGCTGAGTGCCAGCAGACCCTAAACCCTGGGGTGCCCCACGGCAGCTAGCTAAGCTCCTGAAAAGCAGAGTAAGCTAGCAAACACACCAGCCCCGACCCCAAGAGATCTGCAGATCCCAGTTTTCCTTCTAACCCAGTGCACAGAGCAGCGAAGTGACTTCTCCAGAGCCCCCATACCCTAAATTGGCCGAGAGTGACTCAAGACAGGCCTCGGCGAGCCAGCGGGTCGCTTCTGGCCCCAAGAATTTTAGGGTTTGCTCCTACGGGAGGGCACACCGTGCACTTGGATGTCCGGCGCCCCAGACAGCTCACCGTCTGGTGAATACGCCTTCCCTTCCTCCATCTTCCCCCGCCACTCTCCTGCAGGCGAGAGGGCAGATGTCGGCTCTTGGGAAGCGGCGACGTGGGGGGCGGCGAGAGCTCTTCCTCAGGGGACCTTCCTCTTCCTCCTGCTGCTGCAACGGGACTCGGGGAAGCGCCGAGGGCAGGTCTAGCACCCGGGCCGGCCCCACGCAGGAACAATCCCAGGGGCCGACGGCTGAAATGACACATTAGATGTACATTAGATACACGGAAGAAAATCTTCGCTATAAGGGTGGTGAGGCACAGGCTGCCCAGAGAAGCTGTGGATGCCCCATCCCTGGAAGTGTTCAAGGCCAGGCTGGATGGGGCTTTGAGCAGCCTGGTCTGGTGGAAGGTGTCCCTGCCATGGCAGGGGGTTGGAACCAGATGATTTTTAAGGTCCCCTCCAACCCAAACCGTTCCCTGATTCTATGATCATAACCCACCACTTTCTATAAGCCACCGTTTCACACCAGCCCCACAAGGGAGAGCAGGATCCACCGGCCCCCGCCGGCAGGACGAGCCCAGGGAGCCCCCACAGCCTCGGGGAGGGGACAGGGAGGCACCGGGGGGCCGGGGCCGGGGCTCTCCCCACGGGGCCGGGCCGGGCGCCCGCCGAGGGGGGACGGGGAGAAGGGGGCAGCGGGGCAGGCGGGGGCCTCCGCACCAGGCGGCTGAGGGGGCCCCGCCGCGGGGCTGGGGTCCCCCCGCCGCCCGTTCCCCAACGGCTCCCGCACTCACCACACCAAACTTCGCGCCTCAGCGCCGCCGGAAAAACGTCACCGCCACCCCTGACGCCATTCCCCTCCCCGTCACCGTTTTGCCGTACAACAAAATGGCGGCGGCGCTGCCTTTCCCGCCTCCCGGCATGCACCGCGCGCGGCCGCACCTCCCGGTAGGCTGTACGGCAACATGGCGGCGCCCGGGGCGGCGGCGGGGGCGGCAGCGCTGGTGCAGTACGTGGTGTTGCGGGGGGACCTGGTCCGGCCGCCGCGGTCGTGGCCGTTGGGCGCGGTGGTAGCGCAGGGCTGCCACGCCGCCTTGGCCGCCACCCATGCGCACCGCCAGCACCCCGATACCCGCGCTTACCTGGAGCTGGGCGGCGCCATGAGGACCGTCGTGCTGGAGGTGCGCGGGGCACGCCGGGAGCGCCGCGCCGAGGGGCGGGCGGCGGCCATCTTGGGGCGGGCCCCCGCCATTTTGGGGCGGGTCCTCCAGAGGCCTGAGGGGACGGTGAGGGGCCGGCGGCTCTGGGGGGGCTCCCCGGCCCCAGCCGGGGCTGGCGGGGAGGCATCGGCCGTGACTCGCCTTCCCCCGGGCCCGGCCTGCCCTCCCGCCCGTCTCACCCGGGGCTGCGAGGCCTCCGGGGCTCCGTTACTCCCAGTGAGACCCCATCACCACCCAGGCCCGCAGCATGAAGGGGTTCAGGGCGGTGATCGGGCACCGCTGTGGTGATGTGGGGTCGGGCAGAGCTCTTTGCCTTAGCACGCTAAGCCAGGCAAACTTTCCAGCGAAAAAAAAGCTTCATTTTTGAAGGTTTACAACCTGTGTTGGCTGACAGCCCCCAGCTCCTACCCCCAGTGCTTGCAGAGGCTGGCAGCACGGTCAGGGCCTGCAAGAACAAAATGCCTTTTGGGTAAGATGCAAATTGTGGGGATTGCCCATCCTAACGCCTGTCCTGGCCGCTGTCCTCGGCGTGAGCCGTCTTCCTTTGCCTCTTCCCCACAGCTCTTCCCTTTCCTCAGCACCACCTCGTACCCCAGCCCTCACCCGGACTTTGTCTCTCCCCAGGCTCCGGACGAAGCCGCCCTGACGATGCTGGCAGAGACCCTGAAGCAGCACAACATCGACCACCAAGTGTGGACCGAGCAGCCCGAGAACGTGGCCACCTGCCTGGCGCTCAGGCCCTACCCGAAGGACCAAGTGCACCAGCATCTGAAGAAATTTAAATTGTTGAAGTGACGGCAAACCGGGCACGGGCGGCTCTCCTGGGCCAGAGCCGAGCTCGGCCCCGAACGGTGCCGGGAGGAAAGCCGCTGTGTCCCGGGAGCGCTGTGCTAAGGCTCAGCAGCAGGTAGCCTTCTCCTTGCGTGGGGATAGCAGTTACGCAGCGTGAAAGGGCTCTTTGGTGGGGAGGATTAAACGTTAATTCCGTGCGGAAAGCGGCTACGTGTTGTATTAATCCGTCTGCGTGCCGTCGGCGTGTTTGTAAGTCGTCCCGCTGCCAGCGCAGGCAAACTTTTAGGTTCTGCCACGCTTAAAAATGTCTCTGCTGCTTTTTAGGGGTGACTTTTCTCTTGGGCAGCCCTTTGAGCTTCCCCGTCCGTCTGTCCGTCCATCCCGAGGGCTGTTTGTCCCACGCCCGAGCTCCGCAAGCGGGGCCTGGCTGCCGGCACGGCCGTCCGGCGGCTCCGCGTCTCCTTGTGGATTTGGCACTGGTTCTGCTGCCGGCGTGGCCGCGCTCCCGGCGCCTCTCCCACCTCCGCCCCTCGCTCCGCAGCCACGCCGGAGCGCTTTTTCCTCCCACACCAGCGAGGCCGGTTTATGCATGACTTTATTCGCGTGATTTATTCGATGAAACCCTGCTGGGAGCCGCGCAAACAGCAGACGGCAGCATCGGCCGGCGAGAAGGGACTCGCTGCAGACCTCGTCCTGCTGCGTTCGGCCTCGTTTACAGTAAAAATGTCTGAAATGAGCCACTTAGTTAAAAAAAACAATGTGCGTTGTCAGCTAGAAGCGCGTGTGCCCGTCCAGGTCGTGCCGTTAACGCCACCGTCACCCCCTGCCCCGCCGACGTCCCCTTTTCCAGCGCTGAAGGCGAGCACGGAGCAGCTCCTTGCGCCCTCGAACGCAGGGCTCGAGGCAGGAGCCGCGCACCGTTGCCCCCGCTGCTCTCGCCAGAGCCAACCCACGCGGCGTTCCCACCTTGGCGTTACGGCACGCCGGCAAACCCCCGCCGAACGCCCCGCCGCGGCGCTGGGCGGCACTCGCCCGCAGCGAGGCTACGGGGTTTTGGGATTTAAGAGGCCGTTTTTGCCACCAAACTCGGCGCGCCGGCTGATTTCCAGCTCCCCAGCGTGACAAACGGCGGTGACAGAGCATGGCGTGACCCCCCGGCTGCCCACGCCCGGCACCGCTCCGGCGTCCCCGTCGGCACAGAAACAACGAAACGTTAGCTGGCAACTCCGGTTCTCTTTTTTTTTTTTTTTTTTTGTTTGATTTTTTTTGGTCATCTTTAACTCTTGCAAATGTCAATCAACAAAGCTACACATTTTTTTTTTGTTTTTCCACACACCAGCGCGATTTTTAGAGAGGGAAAAAAAAAAAATAATAATCCCCTGTAGCTGCCCTCCCCCCCCGTAAAAGTCAGCAGTGAATATTAAAAGCGACCCCCAACTAAAAGAGAAGAAAACAAATTTATACAGAGCTCGGAGCTATTTACAGTGACAGGCTCGAGGGGAAAAAAAAATAAGCTATCTCCCAACAGAGAATTCAATTATTATTATTATTTTATTATTATTATTTTAAATAGTTTAAGCTACCTCAGCTGTTAAACACAATCAAAGCAGAAAGAACCGACTGCTTAATTTTATTTAATATTTAATCAGAAAATTTTATCTACAATAATTGACAGACCCCTCCCCCCATCCTTCCCCCTAAAAATTATTGCAGTTTTTTCCCCAAACTGTTCTTTTTTTGTCTTTTTTTTTTTTTTTTGTCTTTTTTTTTCTCCTCCTGTTGTAATATACACATTGTCGCCCCCCCTCCCCGTTTCGCTCGGAGGCCTGAAACCAGCATAAAACATGGAAAAAAATGGTGGGTCAAAATACTCTTTTTTTTTGTTTTTTTTTTTGTTTTTTTTTCTTTAAAACCGACAAACTCACGATTGCTAGAAAAAGCTGATTGTACGCACAAGCGGGCTGGGGCGGAGGGGAGAGAAGGGGTTTTGTTGAAGCGTGAATAAAAAAACCGGCTTTCCCCCGCAGAAGTCCAGCGCCAGTCCCCTTCCGTGCCCCGCGCCGAGACGTGATCAGTGACAGATCCAGCTGAAACTGAGCTTGCTCTTCCTCCTCCTCCTCCTCCTCCTGCCGCCGCCGCAGTCCTCCAGCTGCCTTCTCCCCCTCCCCGCCTCCCCGAGAAACCTTCCTCCAGATTAAGAAGCCAGCGAAATGATTACAAAAATAAGAATCATCTGTAATTTTGGCTCGAGAAACCGACCGTCCCGCCTCGTCGCTTCGCCGACATCCAACGCTTTTTAAAAAAAAAAAAAGAAACAAACAAACAAAAAAACAAAACGAAAAAAGGAGGGAAAAAAAGGGTAATTAAAAAAATGAGGGGGGGGGGAAGGGGGGAAGGGAAAAAAGAGGGAAAAAAGGGGGAGAAGGGGGAAAAAAGGAGGGGGGAAAAGGGGGGAAAAACCCACCCTCCCCCCAATAAAACAACCCCCCCCCTCCTTTTTGCTCCAAACACTACGAGCTGAAGAATGGCTGCGGGTTGAGATATCAAAAATCTCAGAAAAATATATAATATATATATATTTATATATCTCTGTACGTCTTCTTATTTAAATTTCACATTCCTCGAAAAGCGATTATTCAGTCAGTAGCTGCTGAAGAAGGCTCTTCTGCTGGCCCGGCGGCGGCGGCGGCCCGGCGGCGTTTTTCGGGGTGCCCAAAGGAGCCGGCGGGTTGAGGTAGGGATCTCCTACCAGATTCACTGTACACTGTACGTCGGCAAAGACCTGAACCTGTTGTACCTGCTGGGACACAAAAGAGAAGAGGGGATTTAGCGGGGCCGGGGCAGGGGCCGGCGGCGGCGGATCTGGGTACTACGTGAAGTGGAAACTCACTAGAGACTTCCTCTAGTCTGGAGCCACCCCAGAGAAGAACTCTTCTGTCTTCTTGTCCTATAAAAAGAAAACCGCTGCAACTCATTCGGCTCTGCGAGGTTCATAACGTTGCTCATCCAAAAAAAAAAAAAAAAAGGGAAAAAAGCGGATTTTTTGGGAAAAAAAAAAACCAACCCAAAAAAACCCCAGCCGGGCATCCCCCTGGGTGAAAGGGAGCCGCGGCGTGGTGGCCGTGCCGCGGCGTGGGGTGGCATTGGTGGCGAGCGAGGTCCGGCGCGGCTGTTTGATCAAAATTGAGAGCTTTGGCGTGTCTCGGCGGCGCTGCCGGCGCGTCCCTACGGGCTCTGCGAAACCAAGGCTGCGCTACGGGGAAGGGGGAGGTGACGCCGGCGCGCCGGCGGGTGTTGGAAGAGGTGGGGATGAACCGGATCGTCCCCAGGAGCCGGAGGCATCGGCGGGCGGCTGGGCACGCTTTGGTGGTGCTCGGTGCTGCTCGGAGGGACAGGCAGCGTCCGGCAGCGCTGCCTGCAGGGAGGGACGCCGTCCCCGGAGCCTTCCCCATCCAAATTTTGTGCTTTTACCATAGCGGCCTGGCTGCACCGCGGTGGTGCAGGGGCCATCGGCCGCTCTGGTGATGGCCGAGCCTAGGAAAGAAACCCTCCAGGGCGACAGCAAGCCGGGGCGAGGGGTGTTTAGCACCAACGCTCGTTTATTTTTCCAGCTCAGCTGCGGCGTCGCAGCTCTTCCACATCAGCGAGGAGGCCGAAAATGCTCACAGCGGCGGCGTGAGCTTTGATGCAGAGGGTTTGCGAGCGGCACCGACGTCCCCGAGGGCTGGCCGTCGCCCAACGCTTCAACCCGACCCTGCCAAGCGGGGCCGGCCCCGGTGGAAACCAAGCGTGCCGAGCCGGTAGGACCGGGGACGTTCAGCCTTTACGGGGGGGAACCCGTCAAACTCCTCGGGTACCTGAGATGTGCTTAGCAGTTTCTTACTGACCTGCGCCCCATCTGCTTCTGTTTTCAAAAGGTCAGTGGAGGAAAGCTGGTTGCAGTAAAGGCCCGCGGGTCTCAGCGCCGGGTCATTTACCTGTCAAAAGCAAGATCCAGGCTCAGCCGGGGCTCCCGGACGCTGCGGGGGCACTCGCCACCCTCTCGAGCTGAGTTTGGGGGGATAACGGGGACCGCGGACGGGGCAGAGCAGGGGGACCGTGCCACTGACATCCTCCATGGGCTGTGGGGTTTGGGGGGATCGGCGGGGGGCCCTGTTTCGCCTTTCTCCCCACCTTTGCCTCGGGCTGCTGCCGGCGCCGGGGGCTCCTCACCCCCAGGGAGCACGAAATGCCGCCCAGCTGCGCGGTGAGAGGGGTGAAAGCCACCGGCTCAGCCCAGGCACCGCAGCCAGCTCGAGGAAGGGACCAGCCTCCCTCCTCACCGAGCCCTGCGGCCTCGGGCTCCAGCACAGCGGCAATGCCAGCGGAGACAGCCAGACCTTGGCCGCTTCCCCCTTCGGACACCGGTACCCCCAGGGCCAGAGAAGCGCACGCTGAAGCCCGGGGAGCTGGCTGACCATCCCGGGAGCAGCGACGGTGCGGGACTGACCTGCTCCGAGCACATGGAGTTCATCCCGGGCATCTGCAGCGAGTTCATCTGCATCTGTCCGGCCATGGGGTTCATGTTCTGGACGTTGGTGTTTCCTCCCGCCATGGAGACGGTGATGCTCATGTTGTTGTACATGCCCTGCTGAGCAGGCGCCGGCTGGCTCTGCCCCGCTTGGCTGAATACGCTGGGAGAGAGATAAAAAAAAGCATGACCCTGGTGTGCGTGGTGACGGGAGGCACCTCGAGGTGTGTGCCGAGCCCCTGGGGTGGCCCGAGCCGCGACGGCAGCCAACCTGCCGCTCGGTGAACGCCGAGACGGCCCGCGGCAGAGCCGGCGGAGCGGATGGGAGCCCTGCGGGTCCCTGGGGACAGCGGGAGGGACAGGGAGGCATTCGAGGCGCTGCCTGCAGCAAGGCTGAACCAGCGCGGAGGCTGGGAGGCAGGAAGGCGGCCGCCGTGGAGACATCCAGCCTCCGCTCGCGCTGTAGCGGGAGGCTCCTCAGTGTGACGGGGCAGAGCAGGAGAACTGCCAGCGCCAAGAGAGGGATCATTACAGGGCTTTGGGCTGGATTAAGGGTCCGCCAGATGCCAAGCCCCGGTCTATGTGACACCGAGTTCACCCCTTCGCGCTCCTTCCAGCGCCCTCCTCAACACCCAACCATCCCCACGTCTCCTCCGGCAGGAGGCCAGCTCTCCATCGCAAGGCAAGGCGAAGCATCCCACCTCCAACAGAGCTCCCACCTCCTCCCACTCAGCCCAGACACCTCCTGCTCCGTGCTCCGGCTGAGCTACCTGCACCGAGCCAAGACCCAAAGCACGGCGTCCCCCAGGTGAGCTTTTGTTTTGTTTTTTTTTTTTTTCCCCCATTTCTGGAGATCTGAAGCTCAAACCTGACTCGTGCAAAAAAAAGGCAATAAGTCTGGTGACTCTTCCCATTTGCTTCCCTACGTCAGAGCTGGACATGCCTCAAGAGGGTGACGCAGTGACGCGGGACTGCTGGTCTTGACTCAATTGTCATGTTTCCTAAGCGCACCTTCACAAGATGTAATTAAACCACTCGTTTAATTACAAGCCAAAGACCTCCTTCATGTCTTCCTCAACGCACGTGCTCATTCATTTAAATGCTGTCAGCTTCTGGCTACCTCGGAGGCGCAGACGAGGAAAGGGTTGATGGTGACTTCTGGAGGATGTCATGGTAGGAGGACACGGCCTGAGCTCAGCACGTGTCCTCAGCCAGCTGTCACCTACAGGCACCGCCGCCCCTGCCAACACCCTACCAGGGGACCATCGCCTTGGTGTCGCCTTGCTGCCTCCTCTCTGGGTCACCCGTGTGCTCCAGGTTATCCCCACCATGATCTTACTTGCTGTTCCCCATGGCTCCTTGCTGCCACGTCTTCATGTCAGGCGACTGGTAGCCCGGTGTTGGCGGAGCCGGCTGCAGCATGGGGCTTTGCGAAGGCGGGAGCTGGGGTGACATCAAGGGGCTGCTGGGGCTGAGCGACGGGGCAAAGGCGGGTTCGCTTTGCTGACCCATGCCTGGGGAAGGACAGACGGCGTCAGCGGCGCCCAGACCCCCACCGCAGCCCCAATTCCCTCCTCCTCCCTTGCAACTGCTGGCATTGAACCAGAACTATCAACCTTGACTTTCGGTCTCGGGGTCTCTGGTTTTCGTTTCGAGCAGCTGCGTTGCTCAAATGTAAATATTTCAGGGATGAAGGAGCTGGGAAACCCCCCCTTCGAGTGGTTTCCATCAGCAGGTGTTCCTCTTTAGCATCACACCTGGCTGGAAAACAGCCAGGGTCATGGTGAGATGATGCCAAAGGAGGTTCCTGCGGCGCTGCTGCAGCCACACCGCCCTTTTCTCTGCTCATCGGTGATGTCCACCCTTGCCGAGACCCTGCGCGGATGCTCGAACGTGAAGGCCTTCAAGACGGTGCCCGTCTGCACGCAGCTCTGCGCCGGCTCCCCCATCTCCTACCAGCGTGGTGCCCACACAGGAGGCGTGAGCTGCCTGCAGCTCATTCCAGACACCTCAGCGAGGCTTTGGCTTTTTTTCAGAGCATATATATTTAAGGAAGAGCAATTTAGAGGACTGCCTTGCAGTTCGATTTTCAAGGAAAGAGTTAAGGAAATATTATTTTCAAGGAAAGAATTAAAGTTGCCCAAAGAGTGTATTTTTTTTTGGAGATTCAACCAGAAAAGGTCACTTCAGAGGTGGAGACCAGAGACCAGGCCAGTACGCAGGCTGGGTGAGATGGCTGGGGCTGAAGCCCGGGGTGACAGGCGAGCAGAGCTGGGCTGCGGCATCCTCAGGGGGTCTCTGCTCTGCCCTCCGCCTCTCCCTCCCCGCCGCCGGACGGCTTTCCAGTGCAACCGACCGCTCGACGTACCTGATCCCGAATACTGGAAGATGTTCTGCTGCATCTGCGGGGTCATCCCGGCGCCGAACTGCCCTCCGACGCCACCCATCATCCCCCTGTTCACCATGCTGCTGCGGTTAGCCAGCGCGGCCTCAGGGTTGGATGCCAACGGCGAGAAGGGGCTGGTGGAGGTGGGAGGGTTTCCCGGGGTCGTACCGTAGTTTGGGGGGTAAGGGAACTGCTGAGGGGGTGCTTGGGGCAAGCGAGCGGCTCCGATCTGTACCGGGAGCCCGGCGGAGGGAGGGAGGTTGTTTCCGAAGCTTTGCTGTCTCATCAGGATGGCTCGCTGCTGCATGAGCTGCCGCTGCCGGTGCTGCTGGCTGTAGAGCTCGCGCTGGCGCTGGGCCAGCATCTGGGCGTTGAGGGGAGGCTGCGGGGAAGGAGGGGGATGCCCTGATTATCGCCGTTACCCTCCGGTTCTGGCAAACAGCTCAGAGACCCCCCCCCCCGGTGCAAGAGCCGCGGGTGCTCCCCTTCCCCGGCTCAGGGTGCCCGTCCTCGGTTTGCAAGGAAAGCTGGAAAAGCCCCGAAATGCTGTAAATTGGCCCGTTTGCGCCACTGCAGGGCAGAGCAGGTCGGTATTAAAACATCGGCCTCCAGACATGCCGAATGGCAAAGGTCCAGGAGCTGGAGCGTCCCCCAAACCGGGAAAAAAGGCTCTTGGCCACCTGCCTGCCACCAACCACCCTTCTCCTCTGCGGGACCCTTCTTGGGGTGCTCCCGCACGCCGGAGCCCAGGATCCCTGCCCTCGACTCTTCAGCTGCGAGCCGTTAAAAAAAAAACCCATCCCACAAGCTTCTCCATCACCACGGGCTCGTTCCCCATATGGCCGAGCCAGATGCGTTGGAATTAATCACCTTAAAAAGCCTGACAAAGCCATCAGCAGCTGAAACTGGAGCTACGATGGGAACCCTTCGGTCCCCGTCCCTATCGCTACCACTCCCCACGGCACACGAGGGACGTTACGCCGCTTCCCGAAAAGGCACAGGCTTCTGGAGAAGTGGAATAAAGCCACCAGAACTCAGCTACGCTTTCCACCTTCTCCTCGTACCCAGCAGATGTTGTATTCACTTTATTAGAAGCCAAACAAGAACTTTAGGGCCTGGGGATTTGCAGGATC
Source organism: Platalea leucorodia (assembly GCF_965183815.1). Taxonomy (NCBI): domain Eukaryota; kingdom Metazoa; phylum Chordata; class Aves; order Pelecaniformes; family Threskiornithidae; genus Platalea; species Platalea leucorodia. Next base: position 126,658,308 of record NC_138825.1, on the reverse strand, counting down.
ATTAAGATTCACTAGAGATTCTGGTATTTAAAGGATGGCATCTATTTCCTAAAGACCCCTCTCAATTAAATGCGTTAGCACATTCTTCTCTAAGCAATAACGAAGTATTTATACCTTAAGCAGGTGGAGGAGCTGGAATTAAGGGTGAAGCAAAAAAAAAAAAACCCCAGAGCAGCTCATCTTGCAGCCACAGGAGAATTTTTCTCTCCCGTTAATGACAGAGCGGAGTGAGCCAGGCTGTGCTAACAGGGCGGGCACGGGGATTAACCCCCAGTTTTTCCCAGCTGGAGGACCGTGGCGCATCCCCCTCACCTGCGGCGTGATCTGCTGCTGCATCCCCGCCCGCACGTTGATGCCCACCGGGGAATTGGCTGCAAACTGGTTGAGGATCGCCTGCCGGTTTTGATGGATCAGCTGGAGGGGAGGAACAGAAAACCAAGCGAGGGAGACCTTCAAAACTCTGACGTAGGAGCTTCCCACCCGTCCGATCCCAGCCGACTGGGATGCGCGGGCTGCAGGCAGGACCGAGGGTCCCTCCGTCCCCCTGCCCGCGGCCCTGGGATGCGGAGGGGGAAGAGTTACCTGCTGCTGCCCCTGCAGCCGCTGCTGCAGCTGAAGTCGCAGCTGGTTGGGGGCCGTCGGGGGTCTGTTGAGCGTCTGCCGGGGCTGCATGGCCATGCTGGTGGGGAAGGCGCCGCGGGGCGGCGGAACCTGCACCGGCATGGGTCCGAAGGACGGTTTCTGCCTGACCATGCCGGGGAAGGCGCCGGGGAGGTTGGTGGTGGGAGAGGCGGAGGAGTAAGGCTGGGGGTACATGCCGGGTTTCTGCTCCATCATGAGCGGTGGGGTGGCTTGTTGGGGCTGGAACCGCTCCGTCAGGGCTTCCAGCCCGCCGCCCTGGCGAAGGCAAGGGGGAGGAAAATATCAGTTTGGAGCCCCAGCGGCAGCCAACCTCTCCCGGGAGAGCTGAGAGGGGATGGAGGCTGTGGCTGGCATGGGGCAGCCCGCTCGTAAGGATCGTAGAATCAAGAATCACAGAACCGTTTAGGTTGGAAAAGACCTTTAAGATCACCAAGTCCAACCTGTTAACCCAGCACTGCCAAGGCCACCGCTAAACTAAGGATGCTGCCTGCCTGTAACCCTCATCCCCCGGGCCAGGCTCCAGCCCGTGCGAGCGCTAGCGCTGCCTTGAGGAGGGCATTCAACACCCGCTCCCCGGGGCTTACCGAACCTTAGAGGGATGGAAATGATTTCTTTTGGTTTGTTTGGGAGCAAGGACCAAGGCCAGGCTTTTCGGAAGGGCTCAGGGCTCATCTCCCTGGGCTGGTGGGGGGTTGCAGGGTAGCGGTAGGCGATGCTGCCTCCCTCCGCCTCCCTCTGCAGGGTTTGCTAGCACTGAGCTGCTCACCTGGGCTCCAAACAGCAGCGTGCCTGGTTGGACAGACCCTGAGGCTCGAAGGACCGACCCGAACATGGGAAATCGTTTGTGCTCTCTCTCCTTTTCTATTTTTCTGCAGCCTCGGAGGCTCGGCTGGAGGCAGAGTACAGCATTTCGGGTCCCCATCTGCCCCAAGAGCACCTCGGACACAGGCCATGTCCCAGGGTGGGAGCCACGGACCCCCGGGACTGGGAGAGCTCCTGTGCTGCTCGTGGACACCCCTTGCCAGGAACCCATGGGAGACAGGACCCATAGTACAGCCATTCCCATACCAGTGAGCCAGACTGCAGCCAGGGGATGCTTTCCACACCAGCAAATCGTGGTCAGAAGCTATTCTGCACTGCTCTAGCTTGGCTCAGGCAGAGAAATTTGGTGTTTGAGCTACGAACCCCCGGAGAAGTAACGCCTTGGAGCCAGAATCCTGGATCCGAGTCCCACGGATTAAGAGAAAGCTGCGTTAAGAGCAACCGCTGCCTTTGGGATTTGGTTAGATGGTGCCCACCAAAGGACCGAGGCTTGGAGGCAGGGATGAGGATACGGGAATGGTGGTGAGGAAAAAGAGATTGCTGAGGATCCGTTAAGATGGTGGTGGGGAAAAAGATATTGCTTAAGGTAAATTAAGATGGAGCTTATCTGGTTCAAGGACTGGATACCAGGACACAAAACAGCAGCCTGCGATGGCCAGAAACCACAGACCTGCTGAAATGAGGCTCTTTTATTTTGCTCTCCCCAAATTACCCAGTTTCCAGCCACCTCCTGATAAAACTGGGTGCAGGTAGCTCCAGCACCTCATCCCACCACGTCTGCGGTAGCACGGAGAAGACGGTGGGTTTGGTGAAGCCAAGAGTAAATCCCCAAACTCTGCCGCAAGGGATGCAAACCCCAACCAACAACACGTCCTGGAGGGGAACTATCAACACGCCTTCCTCCCAAAGATGCCTTTATGCTGACGTGTTGTTTCTCTAAAGATGTATTTCAAGCAAATATTTCACGCAACTATTCAAAATATTTCTGAGGTTCAGCCGAAGCCATGGAAAAAGCCCAAGATTTCCATTAACGAAATGACCCCTGGATGGGAGCAAAGCTGGGTCGGGGTCCAAACATGAGATAATCCCCCCGAGCCAGGTGCTCCGCGGCCGGGGAAATGCCGGATCGGCGTGGGGATGCTTGGCAGCACCGGGTGCCATCCGAGAGCATCTCAATCCAGCGGTCCGACGCTGCTGGAGCCTGTCCGCTGCAGGAAAGGGTTGCTGGGGAGCTTTGCCAGCTGAGTCTGCAAAACCCTTGCGAAAACTCTGAGCTGTTGCAGCTGCATCGTTTCAAGAGCATCTCTGATCCTTTTTATCAGAGAGGCTGAAGTCCCTACCCCTAAGTTGCAAAAAAAAAAAATAGCAGGTGGTGATTTTGGAGGCACGGCCTTGAGAAAAGGGATGTGGCAAATATCTGACTTGGGAATCAAGTCCCTCAAGTTGCTCGTGAAAAGATAAGACCTCCCAGTCATCGAATCATGGAATCGTTTAGGTTGGAAAAGACCCTTAAGATCATTGAGTCCAACCATTAACCCAGCACTGCCAAGGCCACCACTAAACCATGTCCCTCAGCACCACATCTCCCCGGCTTTTAAATCCCCCCAGGGATGGGGACTCAGCCCCTGCCCTGGGCAGCCTGGGCCAGGCCCTGACAGCCCTTTGGGGGAAGAAGTTTTTCCCAATACCCAACCCAACCCTGCCCTGGCGCAGCTTGAGGCCGTAGCAGTAGCGCAGTGCAGGGCATCACGTCAGGGCCACAGAAGGAGATGTGCCACCGCCGGGCTTCAATGATGCAGGATCAGGCCCGGAGCAGCCAGAGGGATTTGCTCTGGAAGCTTCTTCCTTAGGAAATCCCATTTATGAACAGGCTTTCGATTCTATTCCTTGTTTTGGAAAAAGCATGCTTGTGAGCGCTACGGGGCATGGAAAAAGAAACCACTCGAAGACAAATCCCAAGCGATCCGTCTCATTTTCCACGTCCCTTCCTAGCTCCCCTGCAGCCAGCGCTCTCCTCCCGCCGTTCCCTGTTATTTATGAAACCCTGGGCCCTTTGGAGGCATCTGCCCCCGCAGCTATCTGCAAAGAGGGAGTCTCCACCGGCGCTCAGCGGCAGAAAGCAGGGCCCCAGCGCTAGCCGAGTAAGACGGCACCGCTAAAAGCCAACCTCATTTTTTTTTTCCCCTGCGGTCCAACCCGAGACAGAAGGGCAGCTGCACTGTAAGCCAATCTTGATAGTAAGGGCTGCACGGTTTCATACCAGCGAGGCCATTAGATATATTATTAGGCAGCACAACCCAGGCTCAGGAATCCCAGGCTGTGAGATTCCAGCTGGAAGGCTCCTCCGTGCCCTAATCCCCCCGGTAAGGTGGGGAAGCGGGACAGCCTGCCAGCTCTCCCCGTTACATGAGCCGCTCGGGGCCGAAAACGCTCGGCCGCCTCCTTGCCAGGCTGCCGGTTCTCATGGGGGATCGCATTTGAGAAGCGGAGAAGCGAGATATTGTATTTCATGGGGCTGATTTCCAGCTTTTTTGGCCGGGGGGGGGGGGAGAGAACGGCGTGGTGTTAAGTATCGTCTCTGAATCTGATGCGCTCGTGTGTTCCCACTCACATCTGGCCTCCCGTTACCAGATGTTGGAAATCCTCCTCCACGCTCACGTCAAGCCTCAGCATCTGGCCCCGTATGTGACCTCCAAGAAGTCCCGTGAGCGGTTCTCTCTTTACCTGGACCAGTTTGTCGATCCCGAGAGCTCGATCCAGCTCGGCCAGCTCCGTCTCGTCTTTGCCGCTGAGGAAGGAGACGAGCTGCTCGAGCAGGGCTTTCTCGTCGTTCCGACCCTCCGGCGTGGTGGGAGGACACAGGAGCTCATCCAGCTGCGAGGTGATGCACTGGCTGCAGAGAGAAGAAGTCAAGGGGAGGCACGTTAAGGTTTATGAAGCAGCGAGGAGGCCGAGCTGGGAGATGCTCGAGCGACGCAGCCCCTGCAGCCACGGGGACTCGCTCCCACCCCGCTGCATCGTGCAAACCCCACGGGATGCAGCCTCGTCCCCCGGCTGCGACACCGGCTAAGCCCGCTCGAGCTCAAGTCCCGAACCAAAACCTGCTTGTAAGGATGAACCTCTCCACGAAGCAAAGCCCGGGCAGCGTTTCCGTGAGGTTTGGGAATAAAACTTGGGTGCTTTTGCAGGCTCTGCTCCCGCAGGCGTTTTGGGCAGGACAGCGGGAGGCAGAGCAAAACTTCTGCCGGCACGAAAGCAGGGAGGCTTGGATGGAGCCGGAGCAGCTGGAAGCAAAGCAGCTGAAGGCAAAAGGGAACCTTTGAGCTGCAAAAATAAGATTTCTGCAAAGCTCGCTCAATATTCTTTGGGAATAAGATTAATATGTAATGAGAGACATTCCAATGACGTGACTAATTGGAGTCAATCGGATTTGCCGGGTCTGACACGATGAAGAGAGCCGTGGCACATCACGCTTGCAGAGAGGCACAAAGGCGAGGGCTCGAACATGCCGGCAGTTCCCAAGCAGCAGACATGTTTATCCTTTTAGCTCCAGATGAGGACCAGATGTACCGTAAGGAACTGCAGCCAATCTGACCGAGACCGCTGCAGCCAACACACGCAGCCTAATCCAGGGAAAAGAAATACTCGGCGTTGGGATTTCTTAAATTGCAGAGCGGGAGCGGAGAGGGAAGCGGGGAGGCAGAGGTGAAAAGCAGGGCTAGTTTCACTCCGTAGCCAAGGTCCCTGCTACTTGCTGCTTGTATCAAACCCGGTTTCTCAGTGCCGAGGCCAAAGGACAAAGTTTGCTGCACAGACACCGCTCTTGCAGAGGAAGGGGAGGACGGGCTGCTTCTCCACATTAACAGGCAGCTAGAGGAGAAATTCAGGTTGGCACCGTCTCTTCGGCCCACGCTGGACCTCTGCATGGATGGCAAAAGTTGGTTTATAAAGACATCGTGGGGATAATACAACCTTTATGAAGTAAATAAACCTCCAGCGCGTCCCGCTTTGCAGCAGAGCCTGCCCCATCCCTCCTCTCCTCCAGCACCATGCCATGGTGGGGTTCAGACGAGTCTCCGGGCAGGTAACAGGGGGGCGGAGGAGACCTTGGACCCCGTGTATCATGTCCCCAGGCATACTGGTTTCGTGTTGCAAAGGGTTTCTATCCACCGTGACCCCTCACGCTTTTTTTTTTAAGGCAAAAACTCTGATTCTGCATGTGGTGAGGAGAAGAAATTCAGCTTCTTGAGGAGATGCTGTCGAATGCCGCTTGAGGTCCCACAGAACATCTCCCTGGCATGGCCTTCAAGCGCTGCTCCGAAAGGCTGCAGGTCTCTGGCCCTGCAGAGATGTCCTAGAAACCTCAGGCATCTCAGATGGCTCTGGGTGCCAGCGTTGAGGGAACCGAATCGGGCCCCGGGTGGCATGTTTGACCTTGGGGGATTAGAGGAACGCGTGCGAGAACAGCGACCTGGACTTGCTTCGAGGAGCCTTGGACCTGGCCCAAGGCGTCCCTCTGCTGCAGAAGCCACAAGAGCGCTTATGCCTGGGACACGGGAGAGGGGATGTTGTAGTCGTCCCACTTTATCAACAGGCAAAAAGCAGGGGAGGATTTGGGGAACGGGAGAATTTAAAAAGGAAGCTCCTGTTCCCCAGGACCCCCGGTGCTGGGAGAGCTGGGCACCTTTGCAACCCCAAAGCAAAAGCTCTGCTGGTTTGATCTTAGCTGAAATCTATTTCTCGGTCCTGTAATATCTGCAGTCCAAAGGCTCCATCTGCTTGCTCTGACTGCCGTCTCCATCGGGTGGACAGGCGGCCGCTGTGACTGTGGGCATCTCCCAGGACGAACGTGTCCTCCCCAGCCGGAGCACATCTGCAGGTCTTGAGGACCAAAGCCCAGAGGCTTTTCCCCAGCAGAATCTCTTCTCTCGGCTGCAGTGGAAGCGGGGTTTTGTAGCTGATCACCATGCCGCTAGATGGAAGTGTTTAGACCCCACCAAGATGCTGCCAAGGCAGGTCTCGCCTACGATGCTCCATCAGACCGACGATTGCTGCAGATACGAGAGGGAACTGAGCTGGAAATCAGCTTCTTCCAGTGTTGCCTCTGCCCACCACCTCTGGCAGGAACCACATGTGCCTGGAGACCCCAATTCAGGAGGAACGGAGGCTCACCAGGACGAGCAGCCCTCTACCTCTCACCTTGCTGTCATCTTGTGGTCCACGTGTTGGCTCTACCGGTGGCTCCACCGCGTGGGGAGCCCAACCTTGCTGTAGGGAGCCGATGGAGCCATGGGAAGTCCCACCACGCAGCATGGTTTTCCTTGCTTTCTGCCTCCTCGATGCCGAGAAAATCGAATGCTACCTTGTAAAACCTTAACCAGGTTGCAATTTTAAAGTGCGGTTGAAACCACCGCTCTCCAGAGGCAGGGACTGTGTGAGGTTTGTTACCTCCGCATCTCACCAGGCTTCGGGCAGATGCCGCCGCTCCACCAGTCCAACCTTCTCTCCTGGCACAGGGCTCTGCCCTGGAAACCACCCAAGGTGTTTTTCCCACCCGAGGACTCACGGGATGCCGTTGCCCAACGCTTCCCTCCTTGATACCTTCGCAGGTCCCAAGTCTTCCACGCCAACCTGGGTCCTCCCTCAATAATCCTGCTGCAAAGGGTGAGCCAGAAGAAAATCCAGCTCCCTTCCTCCCAGCTGTGCTGGCTGGGGAGACAAAAACGTCTACAGCCAGCCAGACTGACTCAGTGCTTGGAGCACAGGGCTGCTGAGTAAGGTAAGGTCATTTTTACCCCATAAGCAGCATTTTAAGGAATATTTGTAGCTTAAAAAGCAGATTGCTTTTTCTAGCAGCTCTGCCCTTTGCCAGGTATGCCCCACGGATCTCATCCCAACAAAATAATGACACTGGCAAGGCTTAAAAGAAAAGTTCCTTCCTTGCGGCAAGGGCTCGGGCTGATGTAAATGCTCAGTTAAATGGGGATTTGTTTTATCTCCCAGCTCCTTCAAGCAACAAGAGGCTAAGCCTTTCCAGCAGAAGTCCAAGATCCAGTTGCAGCAGCGGAGACCACTTAGGCAACTCTCTTCTTGGGCTGAGCGAAGAGCTTTGAGAAATTAAGCCAAATTTAGCCCTTAGAAAAAGATGTTTGGCTACCGGCTTGCTCAGATACGACTTACATGTGTCTTCTTCCTGACTGGAGACCAGAGATTGTGCTCATCTGCTAAAGACTTTAATTAGTAGAGGAAATTCTGCCTCTCCGCAAAGCAGGGCTGGGCTTTGGCAAGAGGATCCATGCAGAGCTCATCACTGCTGGCTCTTAAACCAGGTGGGGGAGGATTCACCTCCAGCAATCCATCTCCATGAGCACTGCTGCCAGCGCTGCTGCCTCAGCGAGGGCTTTGGGGTGCCCCTTGCCCGGGAGGGCATCGACCGCCGAGCTCCATCAGCAGGGCTCGCCACCCTTCTCACCTCCCGTCCCAAAATATCTGACCTACGGTCTCCTCCAACCGTTTATAGCCAAGGAGTGACGTTGTACTTCGGGCAGGTGACGGCCCCTTGGCCGCTCCATGGGGCATGGACCCAAAAAAGGTGGTTAGAGGTCCGGAGGGGGTTATTTGACCTTGGATTAGAGCTGTAATAATTTTAGCTGAAGCCAAGCACATGGGGACTGCAAAGAGCTGCAATCACGTGAAAACACAGAATTGTCCCACGGTTCTCCAGATCCCGCCACTGCCCCGGTGAGAAGGGATGCTGGAGAACGCCAGCCCCAACATTGGCACTGGCACGGGGTAGCGGGGACTCGCGGCATCCTTGGCTCTGCCACAGATATACGGGATTATTCAGGTCCAGACATACCCGGGATGTCTCCCCCCACCCACCTTCCTCATCTACCCACGCGTGTGTCCCTAGAGAGATAACAGACGTCCTCTCTCGCATCGTAGCACCCTTCACATCCCAGGTCCCAGCGCTTTGATGGTACCAGCAGCAACCACCGCCGCCGTACGGCGATGGGCGGTCGTGCTCATCCCAGCCTGCGCTTGCCGGGTTTCCAGGCAGGCAGCAACACAAGGACACGTCTCTTTGACCCAGACAGCTATTGCCAGGACGTCCCGATGTTCTCCTGGGAGAGGTCGGGAAGCCGCCGGCCCCGCGGTACTTACTCTTCAGGTTTATTCAGCGTGCCTCGATTCATGGCTGACATGCTGTTATCCGTCCAGGGGATCTGCTCCCCCATTCCCGGCTGTCCAAACTGGTGATCCGGCACCCCCATCTCCAACTCCGGCATTCCTGGGGGGAAAAGCGGGATGGGGGGAGGAAAGGTTAGTGCGTGGGCAGGACTCATGGGCTGCCGCGGGGACCGGGCAAGCTCGGAGCAACGGGATGCCCACTGTGTCCTAAAACATCCCTAAAAGGGATGCCAAGATTCACCAGTTACGGCTCTTTTCAACCCAAAGGTACAGATACCAGGTGTGGTTTCCTAACCATTAATTACAAGCGTGAACTTCTGGGTGAAAATCAATGCAGATCCTGCCCACACAGCAGGTATGACCCTGCCTACCCAGTACCTGCAAATGCCATTAACGTGGTTCCCTTTCCAGCACGTTTCTAGCAAGGTTTTCCAAATTTAGTCAAGTTAGAAGGTTTCTTCTTGAAGGTAAGTTGTTACTACCAGAGATTTTAGCTTAAAAAATAGCCTACACCCATTAGCATCTTCTGCCTCTCTTTTGGAGAAAAGTTAATTTTCACAGGGAAAGGAGCCAACGCAATTAAATTAAGTTGTAGCAGAACTTGGAGCCCAAGCCCAGGACAGAGAGATTTATGAGGCTGGAGACTTTACGTCATCCCATTTGAGATAGGAATTGGGACTGAAGATCAAACGGCATCTCAGCTGAACCAGCCCGTGGAGATCCAAGGAGATGGAAACCGGAGGGGTAAGCACATTCCTGGCCGCGGTGGCATCTCTGCCACATCGGGGTGCGCTATCGGTGGCCGCCCCTGTGCCAAAAACCCCGAGTTTCTAAGAAAAGTGCTGATGAAAGCAGTTGCTAAAGATGAAAATCTTTCTTCTTTTAACCAAGCTCAGCTGTGCTGATTCTTTTCTCAATAAAATATCCTTGAAAACGTCTGTGGTCACTCGGCGCCCGGTGTCTTCGCTGCTGTCACAAGGAGCCGCCAGCTTCACGTGCCACCCCAAACGCGGGGTTTGTTTCAAGAAAGAGAAGATGAGAGCCCTGAGGGGAAGGAGGGGGCAAGGTCCAGCTCGGGGATGCTCGGCATCCCAGCGCACGCACCAGCACGGCGGCTCCTGCCGAGCACTCCTCTATTTCTCGAAATTTCTTTAAAAAAGCCTTAAGGTTGCTTGGCAACAGGCAGATCCCGGCGGTGCCGGCGGCAGCCGCGGCAGCTCCAGCCGGGCCAGGGAGGCTCGTGGCACGGTCGCGGTGCAGCCCGTCCCCAGTCCTTCCTCGGCTCGCCCGACAACGGTCCCCAGGCTCGTTGATGCTGAAGATGGCAGATTTTCCCAAGCAGAGCATCATTTACCAGCGGTTCATTTACCGGGGTGCGGGTGAGCCTCCTCGAGGCAGCCAGATCCGGCTGCGGCTTAGCGGGTATCAGGGCAGGATGTAAAATAATAATATTATATAGCCGCAAGCTGCTGGGGCAACGCAACGTGCGGGGCTGATCTCTGCCTCCCCTCCTGGAGGGGACTCGGAGGAGGATGAAAGCTCTCCGGTGATGCTCTCCTTCTCAAGAGAAGGTGCCCAAACCAAGAGCTCCACGTGGTTCAGAGGGACCGGTTGTGTGCAGGGCTATCCCGAGTTACGACGAGTACCGGCCACGTTATCCTGCATCCGTGGGCTGGATGGTGGGGAGCGTGGCAGTCCCACGCCGCCAGCGGGGCCAGAGCTGGGCTCCAAGGCAGACGGTGCGTGAGATGCAGGGCTGATGCTCTCCTGGAGCCCGGCCACCGTCAGAGAGGGGACAGCAGATGAATCCAGCAGCTCTCCTAGTCCCACGCTACCGTCATGAGAAGATGAGATCTGGGTTATTTGCTTTCTGCACCTGCAGTCAAGCCGCTGTACAGCCCCAGTGCACGGTGACAAGCAACGTCCCTCTTCCAGATCACGTTTAGCATCGCTTGATGCATCGAGGGAAGCAGAGGAGGGCAGAGAAGCAGCATCCACAACCCTCCGGAGCCCCGGCTGCCGCAATGGCTCACGGTGAGGTCTGCGGTGTTTTGCTGTCGGCAATTTCAGCAAGGTGAGGTGAGACTGTTGCTTCTGCAGCTCTTCTGACACACAACTTGTGCTCCGGGTCTCATGGAAATTAAACCTCAACCAGTGCCAGAGGAGCCTGAGCTGCTGTCACCGCTCGGGTGAGGGGATGCAGCCTCCTCTGACTGCCTCCCCGGGAGCTGGGACGGACAGAAAGGTCTTTCTTTTGTCTGAAACTACACCGAGGCAAAAAGAGAGAAAAGAATAAGCACAGCTTGAAAGCTCGCTGCTTGTGAGAAGCTGGTGGCGAAGAGCGATGCTCGAGCTCCACCCTGCAACGCCTTTTCTCCCGCGGGACTCCCTGCAAAGCCTTAGCGTAACCTGGGGAAGGTGGAGAGGCGGCGATGCCTGCGGCTGTACGTACCTGTGTCGGGCGGGAAGGGGTTTGGTGCGGTCACCGTGCCCCTGCCCTGCTGGGACGGCCCGCGGGCGTGCGGGCTGCTGCCGTTGCTCGCCGGACAAGGAACCGGCCTCATCTGCGCTGGCTCCAGGGGGTCGCAGAACTCAAAGGGGGTCCGACCAGCCTGCACGCCCTGCCCGCTGTTCATCGCTAGAGATTCATTAAATAATTAAAAAAATAATAAAAAAGAAAAAAAGGCACAGGTCAGATCTCTTCCCAAGGCTCGCTGCAAGATCACCGGTGCTCGGCAAAATCCTCGCCCCTGCCAGGGAGGGAGCCGGTAAGTTTGGAGGGCGAGAAGGGGGTCGCGGGGGGATGTCACCTAAAGCTGAGGGCTCGGTTCGGTGTGTGGCTTGGTCACCCGCAGCCGCGCCGGGGGAGCCACCCCGGGGTGACAGCAGCACCACAGCTCCCGCATGCTGCACCATGCTGTGTGAAGGTAAGGGGATCCAGGAGCCGGGCTGGCACCCGAAAACCAGTAGCTGGAGCTTAAAATAATCAGCTGGGCATAAAAATTAAAAATAGTCAACTGGATGTAAGAAAGGCGGGGGGGTGGGGGTTGCATCTAGCGTATATAGGCAGGGTTTGAACGCAGCTAAAAGGAGGGTATCAGGATCACGGCGAATTATAGAAGCTGGAGCTCTCTCGTTCGGCGTAGCCACGCCAGGCAGGCTCCGCTCCTCCGGGGGGACCCCGGCGCAGGAGCCGTGCCCCCCTTACGCTGGAGGGGAGCCTCAGCAGCGATGCTCCCCGTGCTGGCTTGCTGCCTGCGCCGCTCTCGTCTATCACCTGCTGGCTTTAAATCCATCACAGTGATGTCGTCAGGCCTTGCATTATTCTAATTTTTATTTAGATAAGTTTTTGCAAGTTCAGCTGCTGTTTGCCATCAGGGAGCACGTCTCAAATGCTCACGCTGAACTGAAAAATGAATGTAAGAGGCAGCCTTGCAAGCGGGTGGCCGCCAGCCGTGGCTGTTGGCAGCCCCTCTCCCAGCCAGCAGCACCTCTAAATCCTCAGGGGACCGGCTTAGGGGTGCAGCAATGCCACCCTGCACGAGTCAAACCCGATGGCAGCGCCTTCAGCGAGGCTGGTGATGGATCTCCGCGGCGGTAACTGCTATTTTAGCCGCTGTAACCCGGGAGGGCAGCAGTCGGCGTTTCAAGCACTCGCACTGCAGCCCCTGCCGCAACCGTGCTCACCCTTCTCCCCACTTGGGTGCAGGATTCCCTTTCCTCCGAAGGCAATAAGCCCTGCTCCTAATTATGTCAGAGCATTACGAGCATCCCTGCTGCTGAGGGTACCAACCATCTCAGCCCTGGGACAAGAGGGTCCTCGGCAAGGAACAGGCTTGAGCGCTAAGCCTAATGATGAATTCAGCTGGGAGGTGATGGGTGAATTGGTCCACGGCTGACAGCTCCTTTTCACTTCCCAGACATTTCCCCGCCGGAGGGGAGGCAGAGCACGGCCCCCCGATGCCTCCGGGCTCAACGCAGCCCTCATCACCCTTCCAGCATCCATCTCTTACGCCCTACCCTCTACATCTTCTGTGAGCTGGTACTCCACTTTATGACAGCCCAAACTCTTCCCCTGTGATTTACCGCAGGCAGGGTGATGTTTCAGCCCATGGCACTTTGCTCCAGAGCCTGGCAGCTGGCAGAGGGGTTTTGGGGGGGATTAGAGACCCGCAAGCCATCGCTCGGCGGCGCGATGCCGCGCTGTCCTCGGAGGGTCCCCCCTGAGAGCCCACTGCAAACCCAGCCTCCCAGGCGGGCTTCACCCCACTTCACGGCACGATTTTGGCCGTGTTCACACCGCCGCGTTGCTTTCCCTCCTGCTACGATGCTCCTACCCTTTTAAAGGCTCCGCTTCTGCAACCCGAGTCCTCCGAAAATATCCCAGCCCTGCCTGCCAGAGCCGCCTCCCAGGCTTCTCGCTGGGCTGGAACCCAAAACCTCCTCATCTCCATTTGCTGGATAAGTAACAGGACGATTATCCCTCCCTTGGTAGGATGTGGACCAGCAGCTAACTGGTTTATACTGGGCCCTGTCCCGTTGCTTGCTTTTCCTTCCCTCTGCTCTGAAAGCTGCACTTCAGCATACAAGACTCAGTGCGATCTGCAGCGGCAGCGATACGGGGGATGCGACAGATAATTATATCCATGAAAAATCAAGCGTGGGACGGGAAAAGCCCCACGGGGCCGGGACCGGCTCCGGCACACTGCCCTGGCGATGCCGCGGTACCAAAGGGGAGAGGCGAGCATCCCTCGTGCCGCGGGACTTGGGGCTGGCGCGGGGACATCCGTCACGGCAAGCGCACGGTGTGGGCTCTGACCAAGCACGCCGCGATGGCAGGAGCCGCTGCGGGCAGTTATTTGGGCAAATTTATGCTGTAATAGGTAAAAGCTTGCCTTCCCTCTGGCGGGTGTGGGCTGTCTGCTGGCAATAGCTGTGCCTCTGTTACCGCCCAGCCTGGGGAAGCCCACCCCAAGGAGCCCCAGCCTGAGCCTCCAGCCATGGGGTCCACGTATGCTTTTGCTACGTAACACCCTGAATTTATTATTTGCCTGCAGGCTCCCTCAGGAGAGAAATCCTAATTTTTACTTTGGTACAACTGCTCACTTTGGAGAAAAAACAGTTTGGTTTTTTTTTTTTTTACGCCTAGATAAAAGATCCTGACGCTGCACCTGAGTCTCAAACCCCTGTCTGGAAGCAACAGCGATGCTTTGAAACCTCAAACACCTCTGGCTGAGCCTGCCTGCTGCCGTGCGACCACGCACATGTCTCGGAGGGACAGTATCCCTCTCCTCTTACTCACATCACGGCTGTTTGCAGGGGGACCATGGGGCTCACCGCCACCGGCCCTGCACCAGCCTGCAAAGCCCAGGTCCCCCAGAGCATCACCGCGGCCGGATCCAGGATGGTGGTACCCCAGCAGAGCCGGTGATGGAGGACACCCTCCCCTCCCACCCCCGGCAGGGATTTGGTTTGGGGGCGAGCGCCGGCGTTCCCCGGGGGCGGACACGTACGGTTGAGTCCCGTGGGGGCTCTGGCAGCGGTGCTGGGCTGCAGGGGGGCTGCCAGCATCTCCGGTTTGACGGCGACGCCGGCCACGCCGCTCTCGGTTCTCTCCGGTCCGCACAAGCCGGGGAGCTGAGCTGCCTTCTCCAGCGAGGGCAGGAGCTGGTCCAGCTGCTCCAGTTCGGCAGCAAACTAAAGAAGGAAAAAAAAAAAAAAATCACAGGTCGGTGATTGAGCTCCACGCACAACCTCAGCGAGACCAAGCGCTGCTTTCGCAGGCGCACAGGCCCCCAGCGCTGCTCCCCCCATCCCTTCGCTTGCCGAAACGCTGAGCATCTCGCGTGGCTAGAGAACCGGCCCCGCATCCCCCCGCCTGGCCAGACGCAGACCCTGGGGGGACAAGGACTGTCCTCCCCCCAGGCACGGGTCCCCACCCAGAGCCCGGTCCTCGGCAGCAGCTTCGAGATGCTCGCACGCTGCAATTAGCATAATTATTAATGGTATATATAACCTCCAGCTATTTAAAACAGGAGATAATTTGCTTTGTTAATATACATATGCTTACGCTGAAATTAGAATAATAAAAAAATGGTCTGTTCTAAGACACAGAAGTGACTTTTTGGAAGAAGTGTCCAAAACAGACGCTGGCCTCAGGCAAGTAATTACCCTCAATGGGGCAGTAAAATATCCTTCAGCTTTCCCAGCCTTCCTCAGTGCTAAGAGTGGAAGAGTAGATGTTTAGCCCGGGGACTCGAATAAATGGGAAAGTTACTGGGAAAGGGATTTGCACCAGTGGCTGTAATAGCGGCGCTGTAAAGCAGCAGGTTGGGATTAAAGGGGCTGAGATAAATGAGCTTTGGCTAAAAAGAAAAATATCTCAAGGGAAGCTAAATGCTGTAAAATCTAAGGACGCATACTGCTTCCAGAAGAGCCCCTCCTTGGCATTAGGGAAAGCCTGGCCATTAGCACAGGGTAATTAATAGACAACTTGATAGCATTAGGGAAAATCTTTGCATTTGATGGAGGGAATGATGCTCCGGTCCGGAGAAGATGGAGAAATCTGGCAGGAATTGGGATCCTGGCTTCGACAAGAGGCTCTGCCGTCAGCCGAGACGCGAGGCTGCAGCCGACAGCCCCTGCCCGTGATCAGCAGCTGGGAGCCGCTGGCTTTGGGCATCGCTGGGATCCCTCTGCACTTCCCCGGCTGGCGGAGCGGCGTTAAAGACCTCTCACCAAGGTGACAGCTTTGCCCCTCGCCAGAAGAAATCATGGGGAGTTTCTCCCTAAATCCTAGCTGGAAATATTTCATATCTCAGATAAAATCCTCCAAACCGGTGGCAATCCCGATTGCCACTGCAGCTGCTTCCAGTTTCAGCTCCACGAGGCGCAGGCCGGTGCACCGCGAGGACAAAGCCCGGGGCGGCGGCGGGGAGCTGCGCCTGGGGATGGACCAACAACGGTGCCTCCGTCGGAGCCACGAGCCCAGTCCGGCATCCGAGACCTGAGGCCGCTGCTCACGCTCCCCACCACGCCAGAAATTTCCTTCTCCACCTTCACTGCTCTTTTTCCCCCCTTCCCTACAGTCTCACGGAGCACCTGGGTAGATGAATTGGTATTTTTAATATACGTGACAGGGCACGCGCTTGTTTTTCCTTTACAGTAGCATGTTGTGAATTAAATGATGTTTAGACAATACCAGTGATGAAAAGTGCAGCGCGAGCAGCAGGCATCGATATTACAATTTATAATGGACTAACCAGTCTTTTTCTTTTCCCCCGTATCCTTTCCATCAAATCCTAACCCCAGAGCCCTGAGAAGCAGAATATCCTCCTAAACCCAGGCTCACAGCGAGAATTAAACGCAGCAAATTCAACTCCTGCAGCAGGCTGCACGTCTCAGCTCTTCCAAATAATGTCATTTCTCATCCAAGCAGAATTTCTTTAAAGCTTAAGTTTGCAAAACAAAGAGAACTGAAGCAAATGGGAGACATCCAATACGGCAGAAATACATCTCCTCAACTCCATCTCCTCCTGCAGGGAGGTCACTTTGGAGGCAGAGGGAGAAGAAGGGCGCAGAGGGAGCTGTGGGCTTCCAAAAGGGACGTTACGCGGAGATAAATCAGGAGCAGCGAAGTTCTTGTGTTGCTCGTTGGGTACGTGAAGAGGTTGGAGGATGGAGAGGTGGGAATGAAGGACACGTGGTGGGAGCAGGGTGCTCATCAGTTGTTTTCTGGAGCACCCTAACTTGCAGCTGGAATCCGCACCCACTTTAATGGGTATTTTATTTCTCCTCCATGTCTAGAAAATGCACAGTGCTGGAGGGCTGGAGCAGCTCAGGCCATCCAGTCTTGCTCAGAGAAGGCTCAGACCTCCACGACCTATTTCTGTCCCCAAATGGGTGAGAAAACCCACGGTGCGAGGGATGGAGACATGGGGGGGTTGAATATTTCTGAACAGCTCCTTCTTCCCCAAACCTCCGGCTGCCGGCAGAAACAAGATTTCAAAACCAGAGCCGACCAACAGGCAAACCAGAGGACACCATCTCATCCCTGCCCGTCATCCCTCGCCCAGCCAGCTCGTAGGATGCCCCATGCATGAAATCAGCTTGGTGAGGAGGTCAGAGATGCTTCCAGGTGGTACCCACCCAGCAAACCTTCATCCCCGGCTGGACCTTCACGTGGAGCGGAGGCACTTCTCCTCCCAAGTCACTCGGGCAATGAAATACTTGCACAAATTAAACAATCCCACGATTTTATTGCAAGCTTCAGATCATTTGAATTTTCTGTGGAGCCCTGGTTCCTGGAGGCAGCAATTTCCATAAGGATCTCCAGCTCTCTGTCATCACTCCTCTTTTCTTCTTCTTTTCAAGAAAAAGATTCTACCCTGCTTGCAAAAACAAGCTGAAATGTAGATTCAGACCAAAAAGCGAACGAAAAAGAAGGTAAAACTTTATTTTTCATGGAATCACAGAATGGTTTGGGTGGGCAGGGACCTCCAAAGGCCATCCATTCCCACCCCTGCCGTGGGCAGGGACATCTTCACCCAGATCAGGGTGCTCAGAGCCCCGTCCAACCTGGCCTTGAAGACTTCCAGTGCTGGGGCATCCGGGACCTTTTTGGACTCCTCCTCCATGCGTGCGGAGGGTGGAGGGGGCCGAGCGCTCCCAGGCAGCTCCCCAGCATCCTGCTGAAGGGCAGATGCAAGGCAACGTGACCTGAAGGAAAGTTTCCTCCTCACCTAGCTGAAGTTCAACTCATGCCTTGAAGCACAAGGATGAAGAGCCCTTCCAAAACCTTGCTTATTCTTTTCCTTTCTTTTTTTTTAACTCTTGTAATTCCTATTAGCTCTTTCCCCAGCCCTACTCAAATATTTTTTGTTCTCGCCCCACGAACAAGTGGCTCCGAGCAAACCCGGGGCGTTTCCATAGGATAAATCCGAAAGCAAATAATTCCTTCAAGGCTGAAGGCGAGCCGCAGAGCCTGCCCCACAATTAATATCGCTCCTAACTGACATTTCGATTCTTAAAATAATCACACACGAAAACAAAAATCTAGCAAGTGCTAGATTTTATTTGAAATGGCAGCTCCCCGTCCCCACGCCGCACCAAAGCAGCCTGTAACAGAAAACGTGGAAATGAAACTCTGTCCTTAGCTGCTGAGCAGTGACGGGTTGTTCGCTCCTCAGAAAATGCATTTTAAGACTCCGCAAACCCTCTCCAGCCTCTTTTATTAACTCTTTGGAAGCAGTCGGTACGGTCCAACGTATAATCCTGACGCTCTCCAGCTGCCTGGGGAGGGATACTTGGAACTGAAAAGCCACGAAGGAGCCTAAAAATGCTCAGCTGCTTCCAACAGCGCAGGAGAGGGGCTTACAAACACATCCAGGCTCGAGTCCTCCAAGCTCTGTGTGCCTGTTTGCGAGCAGAGCACAATTAGCTAGCGCAGCCGCATTTAATTAATAGGGCTTTGTGCCCTCTCCGAAGGATGGAGTACCTGCAACCATCACTGACGGTCAGCAAAGAGCCTGCCTGAATCCCCGGCTGGCGAGGGAATCCCGCACATGGATGTCTGGCAGACCAGGCAAGCAAAGCTCTTCCCGCACCCTGGCATTTTGCCTAATTTCGGCTACAACCGCGCTCCCCGCCACGCTCCCAGCTTCGGGTTGGGGCGGCTCCGTACGACAGCCCGTGCACCTCCCAGGAGGATGGCGTGCCTGCCACGGGAGCATCGCCGTGCGCACCCGGCTCTAGGGCAGCTTCGCTGCCCACCTGCAAGCTCCCATGGGCCTCCCAGAATAAGCACGTCTCGATTTGGGTCTTCCTCATCCAGAGGCGCGTTAACCTAGATGACGGATCTCAAATGGGAGATGATGGGGGAGGACGTACCATCCGGCGAGCCGATGACACCAGGAAAGTACATTATAGACAGAGATAAGGAGTTCAATTCCCCCTCGCCTATGGGAAAACCGGACCGCGACTCCCAAGCCAACTGAGCCCTTAACCTTATTAAGAGACTTATTGTGTGTTTGTCATTCGAGGCTCTCCAAGCGCTGTTATTCATCCCGTATCTCCAAACGCCGGCAGCCTTATTTGCCGCAGTCAGTAAGCAGGCGATCAGCCCTGCTCTTCATGTCAGCCGCTCTCTTCTCTTTGCTTAAAAAGGATTAAGCAGCCTTATCCATGTTACCATCTCCCCTGGCTTTCAAAAATAAGAAATCTCTTCTATTCATAGCCGCGTGTAATGAATATTTATACACCCAAATCTCTATTGCAGAGATCTGCCACTGGATTATTCAATTTAATAATACTTTTAGGATAACTAAAAGGCCCGTATAATTGCTAATCTCAGGCAACAAGAGGGCAATGGATTGCAAATTCCCTGGGACACGAGCGCTGAATGTGCCCAGAGATGCAGAATTAAGAACCTTTTCACATGGCAACATGCACGTGGTCTTCTCCTCACTCAAGCCCACCACCTGCAGCGATGTGCTGCCTTTCTTTCTCAGTTTTATACACCTCGGTAAAGTTTCTCCTTTCCCTTCGCAGCATCGCCTTGAAGGTCTGAGCTGCCCAAACATGAAGCATCTGGACAAAAGGGGACAGGACCAGTGCTGGAGAAGGTGGCACCAGCACTGGAGAAGGTGGCACCACTGCTAGAGAAGGTGGCACCAGTGCTGGAGAAGGTGGCACCAGTGCTGGAGAAGGTGGCATCAGTGCTGGAGAAGGTGGCACCAGCACTGCAGAAGGTGGCACCAGCACTGCGGAAGGTGGCACCAGCACTGCAGAAGGTGGCATCAGCGCTGGAGAAGGTGGCACCAGGGCAGAAGGTTGTGGCAGCCACAGGACATCTGCCCACACTTCTCCCAGCCCCACCACCTTGCTGTGGAGGGAGCACGCCAGCAGGTTTGGGGGAAACCGCCCCCAAAACACGACTTGTCAAGAGCATCCCACCAGCACGGACGCAGATGGGTCAACTCACCTGGCCCTGCGTCTCCAGCTTGACCTCCTCCGCAGCAGGAGGTTTGGCAAGTGGCACCGGGGCCGTGTTACAGGGCTCCATCTGCTCCGTCTTCTCCACCTTCACCTTCACGTCATCCAGGCTCAGCGCCGGGGCTGCAGCGAGCTCCTTCTCATCCTTGTCCAGCAGATAGCGCAGGAGCTGGTGATCCTTGACATCTTTTTTCTTCAGTGCGTCTGGCTCCAGTTTGATGTCTGGGGTTCCCGGCAGCTGGCTCTGAGCCGTGGGGGTGGTGGCGGGGTTCGGGGTGTTCTCCTTCTTCTCGTGCTCCATGGCCAGGGTGGTAATATCGGAAGGGCTGCCCTCCTGAAGGAGTCTATGCAAAATCTTGTGCCGCTCGGTCAGCGAGCTGTGGGAGGAAGGGCAGGTGCTGCTGGGAGGGTTGCCGGAGGCCAAGGTGCCAGCGGTGCCCGCGCACGCTAACGAATCTTTGCAGCTCGTGTCCGCATCAGCATGTCGAAGCTGCTGCTCCGCCGTGGTGGCCAGGAGCTGGACCAGCTTATGGCTGGTGGCCTGGGAGCACTTGCTGTCCCCTTCCGAGAGCCTGTCGCCGGCGTGCAGCATGCCCGAGTCCAGTGGTTTGCCATCCCCCGAACCGCCGTCCGACTGGATCATCTCGCTCAGGATGGAGGCGATCTCTTTGCTGTCCTTCGACTCTGCTTTCATGGGTTGCATGGCGAGGCGGCCGGGCGAGCTCTGGGAGCTGAGCTGTCTCAGCACGGGCGGTGGCGTGGAGTAGCCCACCGGCGTGCTGGGACCTTCGGTCAACCCCTGCATAGAGTTTATAGGGGCGTTGGGAAAGGGTCTGGTGCCACCGGTGCCACCGCCGCCCCCACTGCCGCTGTTGGCCATGCCCACGGGGGAGTGCATGGTGGGCATGGTGGGCGAGAAGGGATTGCTGGGCACTCTGGGTCTGGGCACCAGCCCTGGGCTGACCCGATGCCTCGGAGACATGAACTGCGGTGGGGTAATCCCTGGACTACTCATGGGGGAGCTATTGAGGTTCAAAGTGTGGTTACTGTTCTGGGGACCGGCTTGTCCCTGGCTTAAGGCAACGTTGGCTCCTATCTGGTTCCCAGGTGAACATCCAAAGCTGGTTTGGCTGGTGCTGGAGTTGCTGTTGTGGAGGCCGGCGCCTGGCTGCTGGTTGACGTTGGTGGCCAACATGCTGCCGTTGGAGGGAGGGATGGAGGGCGGCAGGGCCATGCCTTGCCCCGGGGAGATGCTGGGGTTCAGCGAGGGGCTGACCCGGGGAAGGGACATCGCGGAGTTAGTGTTCTCCTGGGGTGAGAGCATGCCGTGATCTCTGCGGGAGATGAAAAGGAGAGGAAAAGTCACAAGAGGCTTTGCCCAAACCTTTAGTGTCACTCAGGCCGCTCCTGCCCCCTGTCCATGCTGCAGAGCTCTGAAGCCTGGAGAGCAGCAGCTCACAAGCCCCGGTGGTCTCAGCCTTCCCACCTCCACCAGCACTTCTGGATCCATTTCATTAGCACGGAGAGAGTGCAGCAGCTTTAGCATCTCCCCAGAAATGTGATGCTGCTCGGGAGCATGGCCGCTCACCGGCTAAACCCCGAAGGCATCCCCTTCTCTGGGTCTTACGTTCCCACATGGCTGGAGGAGGACCATGCTCCGACAGCATTCCCCTCCGCCCCAGCCCCCTTGCATTTCTCCAGCACAGCCCAGGTCCACAGCCTCACCTCTCCCTGTCCTGCCAGTTTGTCAGAGCCTCTCCCTCCCCAAGTATTTTAAGTTCTCCAGGGCAAGGCAGAAATCTGAAGCACGTCTATAAACCTCCACCTGAACTCCTGGGGCCACCTCTTTTGCAAAACAAGAATAATCAAGAGCAACAGAGCTGCTGTCACGCTGGTTTTCAGCCTCAGATTCCTCGTGGGGATCACACCTCCAAACCAGCATCACAGAGCACCAGTGGATCCTCCTTCCATTGTAGGGAACGGGCACTTTGATTCCCGGATCGCCCACCCAGGCGCTGGCACAGCTCGGTAGCGGCGTGGTGGGAACGTACCTGTCGATGACGTGGATGCCCATGATGAAGGGCTGCATCTCCGGGCTGGAGGGGTAGCAGAGCTTACACTTGGTGTGGGCACTAAGCACTGTCCCGTCACTCAAGGTGAATCGATAGGAGGGGCTGAAGGCCGTGCCGCGTGTCATCACTGAAGGAGACAACCAGAAACACAAGAACCCCCCTTAGAAACTCAAGCCAGAACCCACAGCACCCTACAAGCACCAAGAGGAGGATGGAAGGAGCAGAGGAGAGGCAGAACCTGCCTGGGACAACCACCTTCCCAAACCAAAGCACGTGCTGTATGTTGGCTAACCCCATAGACCCAGAAAATAAGAGGGTTATGAATAACCACGGTGGCACAGAAATCCTCCCGGCTGCTTCTCCAGCTCCAAACCCATGTCCTGCAATGGGTAAATCGAAATCCATCCAACACTGCTCTTGAGTGCTCAGAGCTTCCGAAGGGGCCATCACTCAATCACCAGCGCCCAATGTACAAGCTGATGAGCCCCAGCCAGGCTGGGAAGGTGCAGCAGGACGCTGCCGCTGACACTCTGGCAGAGCTACAGCTCTCCGGAGGCTCAGTGACCTCCTGCTCCTGCGTCCTGCCTTCCCCACATCCCTGTCGTGGGCATCCTCGCCGACACAGCAAAGACGCTCACGAAAGAGCTGCCACTTCTTTTGCTTAGAGACTGGGGATGGCGTTTGCGGATGGCACAGGAAAAAAAAAAAAATTAAAATAATCACATGTAGCTCCTATTTGTTTCAATTCTATATTTCCTGAAGGGTGAGAGGGAACCTCCCGGCTGGAGTTGCTCCTCCAGCATTACTCAGCCCTTTCCCCTCTCCCTTTGGCACTTTGGGATTATTATTGCAGCATTTATTTTTCCAGAAAGCATTTCTCCAGCCAGGAGGACTGTGCTCCGGCTTCTCCTTGCAGCTCCCGCTGCTCGGCAGGAGAGCGCGCCAGCCGGAAAGAGGAGCCCGTTACCTTCTTGAAAGAGCTGTTTGGCATAAGATGGCTCTCTGCCCTGCGGCTGGAAGAAAGCGTAGATGCATTTCCGCACCAAATCCTCCCAGCCCGTCCTGCCGGCGGCTCTCAGGGAACTGGTGTCAATGGAGATGATTTTACCTGGGCGGAGAGAGAGAAGCCATGTTACTCTAGCACAGCGTGAGAAGCCCCTCAGCGCAAATAGGTCCATAAACGTGGAAAATGGAGCCACGTCCTATTTGGCGTCAGGCAGCAGTGGCAGGAGCACACAGGGATGTCCTCCAGAAGGAGGTGGAGGTTCAAGGAGTTTGCTCTGGAGCGTGCACCGACCTCTACGCACACCTTGACCAGCCGAAGCGGACACAAAACCCAACAAGAAGCACCTTTGTGTGAAGGGACCCTCGCTGCTCCGGGGCTGGGGTCCCCATATTCACACCCTCACCCGGTGGGACACCCTGCCAGCCACCTTGCCCACATCCGAGGGTCCTCCAAGCAGGCCCTGCCGCCTGCCTTCTCCCTCGACACGAAACACCCAGCAGCTTTACCGGCTGTTTTACAGCCACGGGCAGGGAGCAGCGAGCAGAGAAAACATTCATTAAGGATTTTCAGGCTGCAGGGAACTCCAGGGTGGTGATTAACTCCCAGAAAGAAGGTCACCAGAATGGCTAGAAAGCAATATTTGGCTGCAAGCAAACCCGAATTTGAAAAGTGATGACTGTTTCATTCCCATCAATCAGTAACCTCAACAGCCCCCAAAATCCAAGGGAGCGGAGAGCGGCTGCGTGCCGGGCACGGGTCTGGTGTATTGGATCAGCTGAGGGGTAAACTCAGTTGAGGTTCCTCCAGTTGAGGTGTCAACCACATTGGTCCCAGCAGGCAGCGCTGCCATTTGCAAAGGACAGGATCATGCTCATGCTATGGGGTCCTGTGCTGCACCGCTGGCCTCTGACCCCCGGGGACAACAAATCCTCCGGAGCCGGGACTCCCCGGCATCGCTGGGAGGTTACCTGTGGTGTCTTGCTTGGTCACGAAGGATTCGGAAGGGGTGACGGCTGCTGGTCGAGGTAATCGTCTCGCGATGCATATCAGACACGACTGGAAATCTGCCAAAGCAGCAGAAGGAACCGGGAACATGAAAATCAGAGGTTACAACCACTGCTTGCAATTCAACTTTTTAATTAAAATACCTCTGCTGGGCTCGATTGCCGCGTCCTGCCCTGGAAGTGTTTACCCTGAGCAATCCTCCGGCCCTTCAAAGCAAGTAGGCTCTTTCTAAACTCTATCAAGTTTGCTGGGAAAGAGGCTTCCAGTGCTTGGAGAAATTAATTGTGAAGGCTTTTCGGATCTGGCAGTATCGTACAATAAAATTCAGCACTAAAAGCCAGCAACTGTCGGCTTCAGGCAAAGTATTTGGTCATAAAATACCATAATTTATTCCTTCCAGTCATGATCTCCTGTGTAAACCGCAATGGATTAATCCAGCTAATGCAGTGGAAAATAATAGCTGGGAGACTGAAAGGAGAGTTAGGGCACTTGCAGGAAAGCAACAGCCCCCACGGCACCGGGGAACCCTGCCTGTCCTGAGTCCCCGAGCAGAGATCTGCCTGCGGGCACCCGATTCAGCCCAAAAACGTGCGGGCAGCACCATGGTCCGGCAGCGGTGAAGGCACAAGGTGGGGTGTCGGGCACCCACGTCACTCACCGGGAAGGTCCTGCAGCCAACGGGGCTTTGGTGGGTAATAAAATATTGCTCCTTCCTTAAGGAATACTGACTGCAAGCAGCCCCGGAGGCAGCTCCGGAGGGCCAGGGAAGCCGGGATGGCTGGAGGGCATCATCTCAGAGGGGAAGGGGGAGCAAGAAGCTGCGGTGAACTTCAGGCATCTCCCCTGTGCCGGGCATCATCTGTGCCGGGCCAGGAATAACCCCAAGGCAGCCCTGAAGAGTGGTGGCTGGTCATCCTCCTGCCTGCACTGCCATCCCCATGCCACTCCTCCTCCTGCCTGCGCTGCCTTCTCCACCCCTGTCCTCCTTCTGCCTGCCCTGACCACCTTGGTCCTCCTCCTGCCTGCACTGCTGTCCCCATCCCAGTCCTCCTGCCTGCATTGCTGTCCCTACCCTGGCTCTCCTGCCTGCACTGTCTCCATCCTGGTCCTCCTGCCTGCACTGCCATCCCCATCCTGGTCCTCCTGCCTGCACTGTCATCCCCGCCCCGCTCCTCCTGCTGCCTGCCCTGCCCGAACGCAGGGTGGGAAGCAGAGGATGCTCTCCCCTACCTTCTCCTTCCTCCTTGAAGGACTTGGGCTGGGAGACGGTGAAGCACTGCATCACCTCGTAGCGCTGACGAGCCTCCTGGTTCTCCGTGCCCGGCTCGTCGGGCGGCCGGATCAGCATCCTGCAGCTGAAGGTATGGCTGTTGCGCCTGGTCGTCTCTTGAGGCCAAGGAACTCCATTTACTGGGGGATGGAGAAAGGAGGAGAAGAGGGGTTGTTAGGAGCTGTGTGGTGCACGCATCCCCCTCGACTTCCCGAGGACCCCTCGGATAAGGGGACAGAAGGAAAAGCGCCAGCATGGGGGAAGAAAGCAGCTCGCTGCCCACCAGCCCCCCGGGCTCCTTCGGACCTGCTGAAGACCCCGTGCCCAGACCCATGCTGCCGGCCAGGCCATAAGACCACCTACAACCCCAAGTGAGATCAGCACGTCATCGGGAGAGTCATCGCGCTGACATTTATGAAATGCTCCTTACATCGCTGGTAGGTCCTATCATCTCCACCTTACAGGCAGGGAAACTGAGGCACAGGGTCTCTGAGTCACTTCCAGAGCCTGGGAGGGCTCCTGCCTCTTGCTGTTGTACTTGAAATCCCCCCAAAGCGATGCTCCCGGGACTTCTCCAGCAAATCCAGCTGAGCATCTCCATAGAAATGAATTTTTTCTTTGCTTCCTTCCCATTCCTGGGGTAAGTCAGCAGCGAGACCTTCTGGTACCAGAGCAGTGAAAACCTTCTTTGATTTTTTTCTATAACCTGGCTTTTTTCCAAAAACCTCTGGGCAGCAGTTGAAAGTTTTTGCTAACCCTCTACAACCTCTTTGTGGATATCCGTATTCAACCCAAGTGATTTTGCTACCAGCAGATTATCAAGTTTTCATGCAACCTACAAGAAGAGCTGAGGAGCTTGTAACATCCGAGGGAAGACAGAATACCCAGCCTTAAAGTGGGTAAGCACAGGGAAAAGACGGTGCCTGAACCTCTGTAGGCTCAATCTGATGAGCACCCACAGATTTAGGTGGTTCAAGACATCATTGTGTTTACCCAGAAGGAAGACAAGTGTGAATTTTTTAAAAAAACACAACTGTTTTTAGGTCAAACTACTTGGAAAAGGTTCATCTTCTCTTGTGTTTCTTCAAAGGTGTGAGTGGATGAGGGATCAGTGATGTCTCACCCACGTCAGCCACCCGGAGGATGCTCGTCTCCAGTCAACAAATAAAACCTTCTGCTTCGGTTGCCTCCAACACCCCGCAAGCGCCTTGGTCACACGATGCTTCCTCCCACCCTCACAACTGTTTCTTTTCCCCGGCGTAGGGGACAACCGTGAGCTCAGCGCTTGCACCGCGACCTCTTCTCGCACCCCAAGGTGCAGCACATCCCCATGCTGGACACCTGGGCTCTGAAACCAGCTGGGGACAACCCCCCTCCAACTGGGAGGACATCCTAAATGAACTGGGATAAGCAAACAGGCTCAGTCCCACCTTAAAATCCTCCTCCTCATTTCCCTAAAGCTCCTGCCCCTCACTTTGGGCAGAGTCGGTTCTTCCCATCCGCAAGCCAAAGTCGAAGGCAAAAGTTTTCTTAGCAGAGAAATCCAAAGGGAAAATGGCTTGAATATTGTCACCCACCAGCTATTTATTCAAAAATCTAATATTGATATCTAGGTAGGATGTATTTCACTAGGCAAAGGTTTACAGATTATTACCTGGCTTGGGTCTATCTCTGAATTTCACAGTAAACAATAAAAAAAAAAATATATAAATAATAGATATAAAAACCAATATAAGGCCAGCATCCCTGAAGACGTAATGGCGTTTTCGACAGCGCTCTCCAAGCATCACCTGATAAAAAAGCCCACCTCGAGGGTTTTCTTACCTAGAGACTTTGGCAACAAGTTCTTGACGAACTCGGCGTGATCCCCCACGTGCAGGATGCTGTAGACACTGGTGTTCATGAGCTCCTCCTGGTTATAACCCAGGTAGCTGGTCACGTTCTCGGAGACAAAGACGATCCTCCCTTCGCGGTTCACAACGAAGAAGAAGCCGTCCAGCGCCTGGAAGGGGAATAAACCTGGGCAGCATGTGGGCAGCGGGTCCCGGAGCAGGTCAGGATGCTCCACGACCATGGGCAACCTTCCTCTGTCTCTCGCACCTTGGCTTCATCCCCACTCTATATTATAGCAGTGACCAAATAACAGCACATTTGCTTGAACACATAGAATCACCGAATGGTTTGGGATGGAAGGGACCTCCAAAGGCCACCCAGTCCCACCCCTGCCATGGGCAGGGACAGCTTCACCCAGACCAGGGTGCTCAGAGCCCCGTCCAACCTGGCCTTGAATGTGGCCAGGGATGGGGCATCTCCCACCGCTCTGGGCAACCTGGGCCAGTGCCTCACCGCCCTCAGCACAAACAATTTCTCCCTTCTGTCCAGTCTGAATCTCCCCTCTTTCAGTTTAAAACCATTCCCCCGTGTCCTGTCGCCACAGGCCCTGGGAAAAAGCCTGTCCCCTCCTTTCTTGTAGGCCCCCGTTAAGCACGGAGAGGCCGCAATCAGCTCTGCCCGCAGCCTCCTCCTCTCCAGGCTGAGCACCCCCAGCTCTCAGCCTTTCTCCACAGCAGAGCTGCTCCAGCCTCTGACCATTTTGGTGGCCTCCCCTGGCCCCGCTCCCACAGCTCCATGTCCTTCCCGTGCTGAGGACCCCCGAGCTGGACGCGGGGCTCCAGGGGGTCTCCCCAGAGGGGGCAGAGGGGCAGAATCCCCTCCCTCGCCCCGCTGCCCACGCTGCGGGGGATGCAGCCCAGGAGACGCTTGGCTTTCTGGGCGGCCGGCGCACGTTGCCGGCTCGTGGCCGGCTTTCCATCCCCCAGCACCCCCAAGTCCTTCTCGGCAGGGCTGCTCTCCACCCCTCCATCCCCCAGCCTGTGCTGACACCGGGGGCTGCCCCGACCCCGCTGCAGGACCTTGCCCTTGGCCTTGTTGAGCCCCATGAGGCTCACAGGGGCCCCCCTCTCCAGCTGGCCCAGGTCCCTCTGGATGCCATCCCGTCCCTCAGGCGTGGCGACTGCACCCCTCAGCCTGGTGTCACCTGCAAACCTGCTGAGGGTGCGCTCGATCCCGCTGTCTGCGTCACTGATGAAGATATTGAACAGCACTGGTCCCAGTACGGACCCCTGGGGGACACCACTCGTCACTGGTCTCCATCTGGACATTGAGCTGTTGACCACTACCCTCTGGATGTGACCATCCAGCCAATTCCTTATGCACCGAACAGCCCATCCATCAAACCCATACCTCTGGTCTGCAACCTCCTCTGCTAAGGACGTCCCTGTCACTAAGAATGGTGCCAGCAGAGGAGAAACAATCCTCTTCCAAGGGCCAGAGCAGTCAGGAAAGCTCTAATTTGGCAAGCTGCTGAAATTAAGCATATGCCCGATTTGCTTAATTACAGCCCAAGAATGACAGAGCCTTTGCGTCTTGCAGAATAACAGGGGGTTTTTTTCATGCATTTAGAATGCAAGTGGCAAATTCAGCCCTGCAATCACACGGAGGAGGACAAGCGTCACCCGGACCCAATCACGCAACACGGGGAGATCTTCTGTTTATTTGAACGAGGACACCATCAAGGTTTTTAATTCACCGCCATGGCATGGGGTGGTGACGCTTTCTGGTGCTACGAAATAAGCTCAGAGCTGCAGAGCCCGGTGCTTTTGTAAGGAGCCCTTGAGAAGGCTCATTGCTGATTTACTGTCTTCCAAGCGTGCATCACCTAAAACGCTTCATCCAGGCAGGATTTGGTTTTCCTGGAGTCTAATTCCTACCTTTTCTGCTCATCAACAGCAAGCTCTGGTGGACTGTGATCCTACAAGTAGCTCTGGCCATATCGCGGAGTGGGAGATGGTACAGGGACAGGAGAAATTTGGGATGCCCAAAAATTGGTACCCATGGCATCGCCATCTCCTCCCCGTCCTCCCACTTGCCCGTACCAGCAGAGAGGTACTCTGATGGAGGGTGTCCAGGCTTTATTTAATGCAGTTTCTAAAAATCAGGTTTTGCTGTAGAGCAACAGTAAGTGCAAGAAGCAGGAAGCATTTAAAAAAGAGAAAAAAAAAAAAAAAAAAAGAAAGAAATCTTTTGTCAAAATGGTTCTGGCACATCGGCTGCAATTTTCCTTATTCCCAGCTGTTGCCAAGACAACCAGCCTTTGCACTTCGGGTGCCCAAAAAAACCAACCCAGGCTGGATGGCAAACCCACCTGGCCCCTTCTCCCCAGGTGATGCTGGTGTCGGGGGCCGGGGGAGCAGGGAAGGGGCAGGGGAGCTCCGAGGCGGCAGCCGGCGGGGACCCAGCCCGCACGCCTCCCCTGTAGCCCCCATTCCTCCAGCAGCAACGCTGGGCATTTACCCATCGTTTAAATATTAAATTACCTTACCAGCACAATGGCTTATGGAAGTCAAGCCCAAACAACAGGTCAAGAGGCAAAAAACCTTCCTAAAAATGAACGAGATGCTGTTTAATAGTCCTTTTTATCCCCGCCTTTCCAGGTCCGAAAACCCCGCCTGAGCCCAGGGCACACAGAAGAAGCTGGAAGTCATTTGGGGAATGTTTTTAGGCATGGGAGGCTGCGGATTGCTTGGGGACCCGCGAAACCGCTAATTGCTTCTCACGGTCAATCCGCATGGAAAATAAACTCAAGCATGGAAAGGGCCTGGCATCCTCGAAGTGATTCACGCAGCCACGGATGCCCCGTAGCACGGGCACGGGTCGGGGTCAGCATTTCAAGCGCACGGGCTTCACACGCGAGGAGGCCAATTAGGAAATTATTCCTCAGCCTGTCTAGATAATAACCGTAATCTAAACATGGATTTTAAATCAAATCATACAGGGTAGGTTGTTTGCAAAGTGGCATCGACTGAGCAGTAACGCACCTCTGTGTTCCTTCCCACAGAAAGGATGCATCGATACCCGACCCAGGCACAGAGGGTAATTTTTAGTCACGACCTAGCTGATTTAATTAATTTCTTTCTTTTTTATGATGACTTCAGGTTTTCCAGGGCTATTTCTATTACTGATGTGCTGCTGTCCCCGCTTCGCCCTGAGGCACTCTGCTCCCCATCACCCAAGGGGCTGGCTACCTCCGGGGCCACCGGCGGCAGCGGACCACCTATTCCCACGTGTGGACACGGACATGGACACGAGGGGATCGACTCTGGCTGAATGATGCTCTGGTGGAGCAGGCTGGCCCCACGTTCATCATTTAAGCGATGGAAAGGCACGTTCCCAAAACCACAGTGCGAAATACGTGGATTTACTGCAGATGTACGGACGCTGCTCTCTCTCACGGTTTTCTTTGCTCTGCCATTGCTCTCGCAGGATGCCTTCTCCCAGTATAACCCAAATACCGGGGTTTTGTTGAGGATCTGCCGCCTTCTCCCGCATCACTTCATATTCCCATGCCTGTTTCTAGCACCCAGCGCACTCCTCAAAACCCACGTGCCATTCCCAGCCTAATTTCTAAGCCCCTTCTGCATTTTTGCCTCCATTAGACTGAGAACCTGTTTAGCCAAGCTGCCAACTCCCCATTAACTTCATCCACACGCTCCCAGCACCCATATTCCATCCTTTCCACAAGTCAGACCCTTCCTTCGACCCCGACCCCCTTCCCATCCCTTTTGCGTTAACTCCTCCACCTGCAGAGCCACCTCTTGCAGAGTTTTATTAATTTGGACGCCTTCACACCAGGGCTCAGGGGAGACCAGTGTGGTACCAGGAGGGATTAAACAGGTCTGGAATAGCACGCAGCGCAGCGCAGGAGAGCTCCCCAAGGCCTCTGAGCATCTTTTGGGGATGCAGAAGAGGCCAAAAACGTGGCTGGGGAGAGCCTCTCTCCCCAGGAATCCTGAAACCCAGGTTGGCTTTCTGTCTCAAAAATGACACCACATTTCACCTCCCAGCTATTGCGCTCCCAATAGAAACCTCAGAGTAAATCGTTGGACTGTGTCATGTCAGCAATTATGCTCTTACAGTTAATTAAATGAATTAGATGAGGGTGTTGCTTCCTTTTGGTCTTTGAACGTGTAATTTTATCAGGCGGTTTCAATGCAAGAAGGTGGCCGCGGGACGGTGCTGGCCATCCCCAGGGAGGAGCGCCCCAGCCCCAACCCCAGCCACCCCCTGTGAAATTACCAGCTGACTGACTTAGGATTTGAAGTTTATCTCTGGGGCCTGTGATATAGTATAATAACCCCCAGATAATAACCTTCTCCATACAAGATGGTCCTGTCAGCTCCAACCCTGACCTTCCTCCTGAGATACGGTTATTTCTGATTTACTGATACCAACGGAAATGCGGAGCGCCCTCCTCATTCCTCCTTGTTTTTCAGAGGACAGGAGGATTCAAATATCTTGAAAACCATCCACCCACATTACCTAACTCACCTCCAAATGAGGACAGGGGCTCAATTTAATCCATCCTTAGAAGCAACCCAATATTTTAACACTGATATTAAGAAGCTATCCAGAACAGCTTCGACTTAACCGAGTCCAAGCTCCATCAAGCTTGGTTAAGACTCACTTTCCAAACCATTTGCTGAAGCAAAGGACTAAGATCAGTTTACCTAGAGCTTAGGCCAGGGACATGGTTGGGCTTAGAGCATCCCAACTATGTCCCCGTTGCCTTCCTCCTCCGTATTTCACTTTCTTGGTGCGCTGCTTTGCTTTGGGCAGTAGCGGGAGCCTGGCAGCATCAGCAACAACATTTTAGCACCTACCTCCAGAAGCAGAGGTCCCAGAGACTCCTTCTCAATCACCCCTTGGCTGCTGGACGAGATGTCGGACTTCTGGACTTCGTCATCAGCTGCTTTCTCTGTAGCAAAGGAAAAGGGACATTTCAGCCAAAAGAACCATCATTTTACTACTGAATTATTACCAATAGTAAACAAAATATCGACCGCTTGTCATACAGGCAATGCAGGACGTGCGCCAAAAGACTCCAGCATTTTCCTTTCATCCCTCAGACCCGTGAAGATATAATGTAATTTCTAATTATTTATTAATTATTATAAAATAAAGGCACTAATTAGATCACAACCTACTGCCAGCAGGAAGGAAAAACCCGTCTTAAGGAGAAAGAGGCATCCAAAATCAACATTTTGAAAAGGAAACGGTATATCCAGTTTAGCGCAAGCTACAGTATTTGATCTGGAACTTTTTGGACAACACTTTAAGAAACAACTGCCGAGAGGAATTAACGGAGAACGGGCTGTGCCAAAGGAAACCTGCCGGAGAAAAACAAGCAGCTCCTACCACTGATGTGCAGGGAGCATCACGGATGCCGGTCAGCCGGGAGCCAGCGGGGCTGGGGAGGAGAGCATCCGACGCGGAGCGGGCGATGCTGCTGGAGGAGCCCAGCCCCAGCCCTGCCAGAAACTCTCACGCCGTATTGCTGAATAATCCCTTTGGGAAAAAAAACGACCCAAAAAACCCGGAGAGAAGGCCCTGTTATTTATCTCGCACTCCCCCGAAAGGTGCTAGCCACGTCGCACAGCTACTCCGAGGAATTCGGGATAAATCCAGCAGCGAAAGGCGGGTGGCAAGTGGGATGTGATAACGCCAGCGATCGCGGGCAAGTGAGCCACGATGCCGCTGGTGTTTCAGGGCTGTTTTGTTTTGCTCCTCCATATCTATGACTGTTTTCCCCTGGGAATGCTGGGAGAGTGCCTTAGCCTCTGCGGATGCGATCCGGGAAGGATGGGGAGAGCAGCATCCCTGTCTCCAGAGGATGCAGTTGAAAATAAACCCTCATGGCTGGGAGGGACTTGGGAGCTGGCAGTGCAAGCCCCAGCCGGGCACGTCTGCGGCTATCGATATATTAGCAAAAAGGAGATTAATTACTGTTTAATCGCAGGGTTTGGGTGGAATAAAAGCAGAAAGAGGCAAGTGGGAGCTAAATCTTGACGGAGAGGATACCTGCTTCGTTGATCGGGCATCACTTAGCAAGGGGAAAGCAGGGACACCTCAGATGGCAGATGCTCTTTGCCTCAGCGATGTATTGCTCTGAAATGCGAAAAGGCAAGCTCCCGGGGAGAGCCGGAGGGGCAGGGCATTACCCACAGCGCGTCGGTGCCCGTTGGCACTGGCAAAGGGAATTATCAGTCGTGCAGGACGCGAAACAGCACAGGAGTCCTGAAGCATCCTCGGTCCAGGCTCACACGGGCGGCTTCGACGCAAGTTTTGATTAAAAATGAAAAAGACTCTCTGCGGCTAGCCGAAAAATGACTTTAAACTTGGTCCTCTATGAATTTTACACCATTTACAAGGTTTTCCCAGGTACCAGAACCACAAATTCAGCCTAGTGGCTGAAAATTAAGCCGCGTTCTTTCTGTATAACTGTTAATTGTTAGTATAAAGAAAGATGTTGGGGCCGGGATGCAGCTGGTGATTCGTGGACAACGTGCACAGTCCAGGGGGATGCAGCCCCATCCTCGCAGGCTGCGCAGGAATCACATCCCAGGGTTTGCCAGGGAACCAAAGGGATGCTCAGAAAAATCCCGAGGACCAAACACATGCGCGGTACTGGCAGCTGGAGGAAGAAAATTGCCCAAATTGGTTTTAAGAGGGATGGCAGCAAGTTGTGAACTTTATTGCACAGCAGGACAAGGGAAAAGGCTCCTCCACCCATGGTGCCTCGTGTAGGACCTGGAAACCCTCATGGGCATCAATAAATACATGTTTATCAATCAAATGTGTACGTGTGTCAGCACACCAGGCTGATGAAAGAGCTCTGCCCAGCCTATGTCAGTCCGTTCCCACAGGGCAAGAGATGTTTTCTCGGGATAAATATCCATCGAGCGCCGCGGCGTGCGTGCTGAAGGTGTGAGCCAAGAGGTTTCTAGGACCGTTGGAGGTTTACTGCCCGTCCGTCTCGATGCCCTCGATGCTGGCCTTCGTTTCTGATCAGCCCAGCACCAAGGGAGCCGGTCCCCCGACTCGTCCGTAAGCGAAAGCTAAATTGCATTTGCTGTTTTGCAGCACGTCGGATGCAAGGTTTATCACTCGGCATCAAATCACATTTGGAAAACATACAGATGTGTCACTTGAGACTCTTCACCCCTGCGTCCTCCCAGGACTTTATCCGTCTTCAAGCTCACTTTGGATGTTTCCCTTTCCTGACTTTGTCCTTCATCCCGTGCATCGCTCCTAAAGCAGCTCCGAGAGGAGCAAGCCTGGAAGAGCATTTGCTGGTGGCCGCCAGCTTCCCCCACCGATTTATTGGGTAATCTCTGCCTCTGCTTTCCCTCTCACCCAGCGACTCTTTTCTCTTTAGGAAGTAAATCAACCGAAAAAGGTCGTGTCTTCGGCTCTGCTGGCACAGCCCCGAAAACAACAGGCAACACTCCCCGTTTCGAGCACACGTGCACAGGTTTTGGATGCTCAAGCAACGGTCTGACTTCAACCCTAAAATACCCAACCCCTGTGTCTTGCTACAGACCCCCTTGGGCAGCTCACCTCATCCCCACGGGCCTCAGTTTCCCCTGTTTCAAGCAGAAACCGGAGTTCATTGCAGCTGAACCGCCTCCGAGCAGCGATGCCTGCCTCCCACCCAGCACTGCTGCATGGCTAAATCACGAAGGAGCAGAACCCTCCCGAGGAAGACACCCAAATCCCTTCCAGGGATGGAAAAGCTTCCCATGCATCCAAACCCGCGGGAGCTGGCAGGTACCACAGCATGAGAAATGGCTTTTTTTTCCCTACTCTTAATAAACTGATGCACTTAGAGGCAATGCAGTGGCTTACAGCTCTAATCCTTTAATTGGGCTGCAGGATCCTCCTCCTGCTTTAGCAAAATAGTTTCATCCGCCAGCTCCGAGCCTGTTATTTGGGAGAAATAGCCGGCAGAACGATGCGCTGGCACCGTCTCCCTCCTTCTCCTTCCCACCTTCCCAGCCACCGGCCGCTCACCAGCATCCGGGAGCAGATGGATCCCGTAAAGCTCCTGCTCACCTTCTCCGGGGCGGCGCATCCCGGCTAAGCACTTCAGTTAACGTGCTTAAATGCAGCTCTTTTTAGCTTTTCCATCCCGAGGAACACATTACAAGCAAACCGCTGGTTTGCACCTTAACCCATTAATCTCAATTTTCTTTTTTTCCAGCATTAATTGCAGCGGTGGCTCTGCTATGCCGGCGACAGGCTGATGCTCTCAGGGAGCATCGGTTGCGGGCCAGGCATCACCGGTGCTCGACACAGCCAAACACAGAGCAAATTCCCAGTTCCCCAAGCTCATAATCTCATTATAAAGCTGGACAGACAGATCCACATGAAAATAAACCAACGGGAGCAACACGAGCCCTGGCGCTGCTGCCGTTTGAGGCTGTTGGGATCCAGCTGCGGGGGCTTTGGCAGCCTTGCGCATCGTAAATCCCCATCGCACAATGAAAGCCCGGCACGCCGATGGCCCCGATTGGAACCTAATTGCTGCAAACGTGATTAAAGCGGGGTTTTTTTCTTGCATCACTGACAGGAGCTATTTTAAACGCATTCCTCAAATTACACCACGATTTTTTGACATCTAGGGAGACGTCTGAGTGCCTCTGGAGTCTATAGGAGCCACGGGGTCCTCAGCACTCCAAAAATATCAGATCAGTGGACTTGAACCGTGAGATAAGTGTGTTATCACCAGGTCACCCAACACCATCGATACTGCAGCGGGTGCAGGACCCGATGCCCGCTGCGATGCCTGGGAACACCACGGTCACTTTGAAAACAATCTTGTCCTGTGCCAACCCCACGCAGCCAAGCTTGGCACGGGCAGAGGTGACATTTCCAGCTCGGCCCCGCTATTTCGCAGCCACACGAGCCTCCTGGCTAGAAGCCACTGATTCTTTGCAGGATTAGATGAAGTGATGGGGAAGGCACGAGGCTGGTGAGGGATGGAGGATGCTGCTAAAACACACCGGGACTGGAAGAGGAATGATAACGCTTGGATGCCCTGATGCTGGAAGCGATGGCCGGCAGCACAAGGCAATGGGAACAGATTCTGCATCACCGAGAGCTGCTCTCTCCGTCCCCCAGCCCAGTGGTACCCAGCCGCGTCCGGGGCTGCCGGCCAGGCTGCTCTCGGCGTGCAGCTCCTCCCAGGCTCGGGATGGTGGAAGGAAGGCATGGAGCAATGCTGGAGGCGGGGAAAAAGGGGTGGGAGGCGAGCAGAGTAAAAAGCAACACCATTGGCAAGGCGAGAGCTGACGGCGGGGTGGCAAGCTGCTGAAACAGCGGGGTGCAGCCCAGGCCGGGGGGACGGTGGCACGTCGAGGCATGCGGATGGGCAGCCGACCCGTTCGGAGCATTTTCCCCTCTGATTTTAGAAGATCTCACTGCACAAAGTCCTTTTTTTTTTGTTAATAAAAGCCCAAAGCCAAGAGCACACACAGGAAAGGCAGACGGCTCACCTGGGGTGTTATTTCTGCTCCCCCAAAAGAGCCAGTGCAATAGGTACCCCCCTAAAAACTGGCTCAGACCCTCTGCCCCTAAGCCCCATTGCCTGGCGCAAAGCTGAAGGACGTGGCTTTGGCAAACGGGTGCCACCACCCCCTTGCCCACACAGGTGTAGGGTCACTGGCGGTTTCCCCTTTCTTTGTCTCTTTTCCCTCTTTGCATTATTATTTTTTATTTCCCCAGCCTCCCTAGTTCACCTTAGCTGCCTCCATCCCTTTGGCAGGTCTTCTGCTCTTTCTCTGCCACCATTTTTGGTGGCACGGGGCACAGCAAAACCATCCCCAGGATCCTGCACTCGCCTAACTTCATTTCCAGACCTCTGTACCTGAAAATCCGTACCCGCAAAAAGTCAGGCATCCACGGTAGGGAAAAGACAAGTGTTGGA
Organism: Platalea leucorodia; assembly: GCF_965183815.1. Lineage (NCBI taxonomy): Eukaryota > Metazoa > Chordata > Aves > Pelecaniformes > Threskiornithidae > Platalea > Platalea leucorodia. The sequence continues at coordinate 126,621,484 of NC_138825.1, read as the reverse complement.
GAGAAGCTGTGACCTCCTCCAGCAGCCACAGCTGGAGACCTTCCCTGGAGCAACGCTGAGGCCGTGCAGGGTGAGAGCCACAACCACACAATGGGAAAAGCTCCCAAAAAGGCCTTAAGTTATTGCTTTTGACCCAAGACATGACAAAGCCCCATGGCCAGGAGAGCGCCTGCACTCCAAGGGGCTGGAGAAGCAAGGACGTGCCACCAGAGTGATGGCAGGACCCCAGGGAAGGGGGGTCGGTGGCTTAGGGGACACCTCCCAGAGCCACTCCAAAGCAGAGGGTGGGAGGGGAAGGAAAATGGGGGTGAAGGGGTGGAGGTGGAGGGGGGAAGGCGTCCAGCGTTGATGTCCATCTGCAGTGTCTTGGGAAGTCAGCCCCAGCCCCGCAGGCTCCAGCACACGGAGCTCCATCCATAGCACCCAGGCCAAGCGCTCCTGTCTCTCCATCCCTTAAATCTGCATTTTTAAATTAAAATAATACAAGCCGTCTAATTCTGCTCTTCATTTAAAATTCTGTAGCTGAAATGCCTTTTCTTTTTCCCCTCAGAAAGCGGAAAGGAATATCTGAAAAATAATATATTGCACGTGGGTCTTCTAAACCAGGACATAAAACATTCAAACCAGGATTTTGTTGAGAAATGTCATGAACACAGAAAATCAGAACAATTGTTTCCACTTGCCCAGCGCAAAACTTTGTAATATATTGCATTTTGCCTTGAGTTGCGAGAAGCTCGCTGCCGCTCCCCGAGGAAGCCCCCATGGAGATGCCCCCATGGTTGTGGGCACGATGGCCGGGACCCAAACGCTGCCCCGTGCTCTCCAAGGGCTCTTTTTCATCCCAGGATTTCTATGGGCAACATCCATTTTTCTTTTCTTATGATAGACGCCTGAAAAGTCTTTGGGTTTTGTCTTTTCTATTAAAAATTCAACAGCTTGAAGGCAAAAAGTCCAACCGAGGAGGACTTGCAGCCTCTCCCAGAGCGTGTTGGGTACCCTGGTGCATACCAAGGATGACAGAGCAGGGCAAGATGGAGAAGCTGATGTGATGCCTGGGAAACACGACGGAGCACCAGGCACGATGGCTCCCCATCCCTCTCCCATACGGCCCCGAGGGCCGTGCCGGCTGAACCCCCCCAGATCTCAGCCAGGATCTGCTCTATCCGCTTTTTAAAAAATGAGCAAGGCAAAAACATCCACATCTGTAATTTCCCAAATGAGGAGCTTTGATTTTTACTTAATTAAAATCAGATGGAACAGACTCGGTGCACCCACGGATCGAGAGCGTGACAGAAAGCTGTGCCATTAATTAGTGCCTGCTACGAGGTTCGTTAGTCCAGTAAACCCAACAGGAAAAAACCCTGCCATAAAAATAAAACTCCTTGGCAGGTGTGTACCGAATGCACCATCCAGTGGGGCAGGAAAAAATTGGTTTAAAAAAGCCACGAGAGGAGAAAAAGATGACGGTGTTGATGCAGGAAAGCAGCAGGTAAGGGGATCTGGACCATAGAAATGGGAACACTTTTGTGTTTTTAAACCGTGCTCAAGGAGGAAGACATGTCTAGGGCTATCTGTCAGGTTAGGGACATGTTGGGGGAAAGCCTCCGAGCATCACTGGCTGCTGGTGGTGGTGGTGGCCTGGCCCGAGGTCCTGAGCTCACCTTCATCCTCCTCTTGAGTCCCAGCAAGCCCAAGCGCTCTCCTCTCCATCCCTAGGGATCAACAAGTAGAGGAAGATCCAACCTCAACTGGGGCATGAAGCCAACTTCCAAGGAAGACCATCCTACATAGCCTACAGGGCACACGCTCGGACCACAGCCATGATGGCTTCTTTGGAGGTACTCTAAGCCAAAATTCAAGCTGTGGAAGCTGAGATTTGCCCAACGCCCACCTATTTAACGTCAGCATATTCACACGGAGGCAGATGCAGAAAACCCAGCCCAGAGTCCTCCCTTCTTCACTTCCACAAATACCAGATTCCTCTAAAACACTGTATGGAAATCAGCAGCTCTTAGGTTGTATAACTTTTTATTCTAGTAGGAGGAAGGAAATTATCTGATCTATGAATTTAAAAAACTGTGGAAAAATACAATCTGTGAGATTCAGAGCTCGAAAATACCAGTGCAAGAAATAGAAGAGCAGATCTTGGCTTTCAGAAATCAGCACGGCTCCTTCAGAGCCCTGCGCTCGCCTGCTTTTCACCATCCGTTGCGATGGTCTATCGGTGACAAGCCCCAGCGTGCTCCCCAGCTGTGTGCCGCAACACCAGGCTGGAGGGCTGAGACCCCGGGGTGAGATCCACCTCACGGAGCATGGGACATCTGTGATGGAGATGTTTCCACCCGAGCTACTTGCCTCATGCTTCCCTTACAGCCAGAGCAGAGAAAAAGGCATTTTTAGAGGAGATTCACCTGATCCATTTTAAATTCTTATTTTAAGATAGGGTCTTATTTTTGGGTTTTTCTGGGGGGTGTTGTCACCCCCTAGCCTTTCTCCACAACCAGCAGTCAACCAGGTTTTGCTCTCTCTCTTCTCTCTTTTTTGGCAAGAGCTGAAATCCTGACTTCATCACCTCACTCCCACGTTGGCCCTGGACAAAATAACCCATGTACCTCCAGAGCTGGCAACGCAGCACTCGCTTCAGCCCCGAGTATTTCTGTGCCGTCCCGGAGAACATCCTCACCGACACAGCCCCAAGTGGTTCTTCAGACACATCTTGAACCCTTATTCTACCATCAATGCACATGCAAAGGCACAAGTCAGGAGGACACATTTCGCCAGCGCACAGCCAAGGGAGGAGACTAAGCCCTTGAGGTGGATAAAACGGGCTCTAGTGCCCATGTGGATGGTGAGGATTGAGGACTGAAGCTGGTGGCTACTCCAGTTGGATCAGTCGAGCCAACGGTGGAGACAGATCATAGAATTGTAGAACGGTTTGGGATGGAATGGACCTTAAAGATCATCTACTTCCAACCCCCCTGCCATGGGCAGGGACACCTCCCACTAGACCAGGTCGCTGGAGGGGACATTCTGCTGCTCTCCCATGTCCTACTTGAGTTTTTTCCTTCGTGGCCTGGCTGGAAAAGCAGTCAAAAACCCAGTCAAGCATTGCTGCTGTACCGGCAACGATGATGGCTCCATCTAATGCTCTTGCAGATATTTGCCATGCTGCCTGCAGCCCGAGAGCCTGTCCTTACCAACCCGCGGTGGCTCTAGGAAGACTCACTGAAGCCCACAGGCTAGTCCCAGCAGTTAAGCACCTCTCCAACCACTATATAAAACATCAAATCTTCACAGGAGTAAACCACGTAGACTTATTCATCCACCAGCATAGATTTGCAGATGGGACACTGGATTTATATCGAGGTTAGTGATTTCAAGGTAGCTTTTAAACCGCATGAGCAAAAGATACAACAGACCAGCAGCTTGTCTTATCCTTCCACTTGCCCAAAAAACCCTTCAACACTGGTATTTCAAAACCAGGACAACATCCCATGATGCTTCAGTGCAAGTTGCCACACAGAGCCGATGGCAGTTCCCATCAGCAGGAGGGCTACAGCCACCTCCACCAGGTCTACAACCAACCCCGAGACACGGACACTCCTGGTGGGCAACAACCCAGCCCTCTGCCAGGTCTTCAGCTTGGTGATCCCAAGCTCAAGCAACGTTAACCTTTCACGTGACTATGGGCTGCTCCCCAGTTTTGGCTGCTCCTCCAACTGGTATTTCCCCTCTTTTCCCACGTAGAGGATAAGGATTTTGAGGGCAGGAATTTTGTTGGGGTTTTTTTAAACTTTTTTCTTATTTTTTAAACACGTATGTACCCAGCAACAGGCACAACCAGGTTCCTCAGGACTGTACAATGCAAATAAATCAACAGTCTTGTTTTAACCCATTTGACCCTCACTATAAATTGCAAAGAACATACTCCAGCGTTGCCCTCATCCTAACCAACCGCTATGCACTCAACCGAATCGCAACCTGTGACATCCTTCCAAGTGAGGACCTCAGGGAGGAGGGACAAGACATGTGCTCCCCTTTAACGAGCCTAAGACACTACTCCCCATTAACACGCTCATTTTCCAGCTGAAGAAGCCTGATGCACAACGAGACACGCTTCTGCAGCCCTTGCTGGATTGGATTAAGAAGTTCATTGACATCTCCTGAGCTGAGATGCTGTTACACGCCACGTGAATGCTCGCAACCCAAAAGCCACCAGGGTTAGCTTCAGCCGATGCTGCTTTCACACCCCATGGTGGTTCACCAACTGGTGGTTCCCTCTTGAAGGACTCCAGATGGACCTGCAAGAGCACATCTGTCCATGCCCCAAGGCAAAGAGCATCGTGCACCATCAGTGTACGACAGCACCAGCAGTACAGATTAAGATCCGAGACACCGGTCCCTGCTCCGACCAGCAAACATCACAAAGTTTACATGGAAAACTCTATTTTTCTGCTTCTGATAAAACCCTTGTGTAATGGCGCAGAGTGCAGAGCAAAGCGCACTGCCACTAAAACAGAAGGAAAAGGGTATTTCTTTCTGTCTTCACACCTATTAGAGTTAAACATTAATGGTGTCGAGATGTCTTAAGTAAAAAAGGCTGGTTGTCTGAACAATGTCAGGAAAAATTATACGGTGCTGAGTGAATGCAAAATTAATGAGCGCTGAATGCTGACAGGAGAGAACAGGCATAAGGAGCCGAGACTTCTTTATAGTCGACGCTGAGATCAAGCAGGTAGAACATCTCCATCTCGCTAGGGGAAGGAATAAAGGGAGAAAAAAACTTTTATCTCAAATCTGAAGAATTTAATTTGTTCAAAAACTGTGTCAACTCTCACGGCCAAATCTGCAGAGATGAGAAAGGGCTACATGTAGCTCTCTCCGCAACTTTAATTCAGCCCTGGCATAGCCTTCATTCTCCTCCTGCAGGCATAAAATACATCGCAACACCATTTTAACGATCCGACTTAATTAATTTTGCAAAGAATTAGACTATCTTTTCTCAAGACGTAGCATCTCGAAGCCCTGGTATGCCGCATGCTAAAGTCCATGAGAAGTTACTATTAAAAATTCACTCGTGTCAACCGTTCAACCAGCTTTATGCTCAAGTTGCACAGGCACGTCAAATATGTGAACTGCACCGGCAAGGGGACGCCTGCCAAGGCGTGCAGACAATGCAAAGCTCGAACGCGGCGAGGGGGGAGCTGACGCTTCCCATGCACAGAGCAGCACTCCCCGCCCCAGCCCCGCTCCTCCAAACCCGGTTTTCTCGCGCCTCCCATCTGTCTCTCCTCGGCTGCAAAGGGAGAGCTGTCAATCTGCAGCTATCGAGGGGATCGACTTGATTTTTCTGCTACGCCGAAGGGATCTGTCGGAGGTAAAGGCAGACTTGGTGGTGCAGTGTAAATGAACCAAGGGGTGACCGTAACACGTGCATGTGAGTGTGGTCAGTAGGTGCAAGTGCAGCTCCGGGCCGTGAGATGCCCCTGGGGTGACAGGGATGGGCAGGAGCAAGCCACGTGGTATGGGAAGCTACCTAGAGAAGGAGCTGCATGGTATGAGAAGCCACCCAGAGAAGATGGAGCTGTGTGGTATGGGAAGCTACTCAGAGAAGACAAAGCCACATGGTATGGGAGGCTACCTAGAGAAGATGGAGCCATGTGGAATGGGAAGCCACCCAGAGAAGGAGCTGCATGGTACGGGAAGCCACCCAGAGAAGACAGAGCCACATGGTATGGGAAGCTACCCGGAGAAGATGGAGCCACGTGGTATGGGAAGCCACCCAGAGAAGATAGAGCCATGTGGTATGGGAAGCCACCAGAGAAGAAAGAGCCTCCTGGTATGGGAATCCACGCGGAGAAGACAGACTAAGCCACGCAGGTGAAGATGGCTTTCTTGTCAATCTGCACAGTCTGCTCAGGGGGATCTCACCTCCAAAATGAACTTTAACTCTTCCATGACCTGCAGAAATGTGGGTGCACGAAGGCACAGCTCTTGGGTGCTCCCTATCCCGAAGCAGGCGAGTGCCTGGGAGAGTAAGGAACAAGGCTGAATATCCACCTTTCGCCTCCCCCTGGGAAATACCGCAGAGACTCATGCGATGGGGTTCTGCACGTCGGGCCAAGGTGCAGCTACTTGCAAAGACTTTTTTAAGGACCATATCCACTATTTCAAAAATTTGGGATGGTCTAAACTATTCCCTGCTCCCATAAGAAACCGTCCATGCACGTAATTCACTGTCTCAGCGCAGCAGCTGCACCAAACCCAGGGCAAACATTAGCCTGGGCAACCTGATCCACCGTGCCAGCGTTCATCAACCCTGCTCATCGTAATACGGACTTCATGATTTAAAGGGTAGTTAGCTGAGACTGGCAGTTTAATTAATTAATGAAAACCTGTCTTGGAAGGCAGACTTCCTAAATAGCAAAGACAGAAGGAACGGTGAGAAATATAATTTAAAACTATCCAAATGGTGTTGTTGGCTCTCTACCCAAGGCTCTGGTGAGGCTTTAAGTGCCACCAAACACCGCGTGATGAAATGGTGGGGCTCGGGGGAAGCAGAAGAAACCAGATGAGGAGCTCGGCAGCTGGGCACCGGGGAATAACGTGGCCCCAGAGGGAGCGAGACCGCTGCTGCACCTCTCACGCTCGTGTCCCTGCAAGTTTCTTTGCTTTGCCCAACCACACCACTCGGCATAATAAAAGCTATTACCTCCTTGTGCAAATCTCCCTTTATTTCCTCCGCTCGCAGGAGCGTTAGGAGGATTAAGGTCTATAAAAGTTTGTTCAGGGGAAAATCTGAAATGAAAAAGGAAGGACTTGTATGGCTGGCTCCAAGTTTGTTTTGTTTTGTTTTGTTTTTTTCCCATAAGAAAGAGGTTTATTGTGTTATTTCTTGCTTTTTAGGCACGGCAATGCTTGCACCGCCGGGTGCTCTGATGGGTCAATAATCGAGATGGGGGCTTGCAGAGATGTGCTGGGGTGAGCCTCCCTCCGAACCCCCTCTCTTGCCCAGGACGCTTGGTGACCAGCTCAGATGAGACGCCTCCATTGCAGCTGCTAGAAGAGAGGCGGGATGGACCCCCGTCGTCCTGCTCCTGCACCCGAAGGGACGCCAGCTCACGGGGTGGATGAACCTCTTTCTGATCATCAACCAAACAACCCGGGCTCCAGAGCAGAGGGAGGGTGAGCAGAGGAGGCAAAATCCCACTGCGGTGCCATCCCAGGGGAAGAAGAATCTTAAAATAGGTTTTGTACATCTCTACGAAGGGTAAGGAGGGCCAGGAAAAGGGCTTTAAAGAAAGGGGCTTTTTTTCCTCTTCCTTTCCTGCCTCTTTTAAAAATGAGAGTGAATCAAGGAGAGGGGAAAAAAAAAAAGAGGAAAAAAAAAGCTAATCCGGCAGAGCAGAAGGCAAGAGGAGGAGTGATTTCTACAGGTGGTTTATGACTCTCCGCATGATCCACACGCCTGTTACATCCTATCAGATCCTCTTCTTACGGCGAGGTGCTAAAGGATTTATTAGTTCTTGACAGTGCGAGATGTTTAAAAGCTTGAGGATGTAATAACCAAATGTTCACTTGTTAAAATAAAGGCACCGTTTGGAGAGGTCTGTGCAATTCTTAGCAGCCTCCCCTTCCCCTCGGTCTATATTTAAGCTGCCAGCTAGATTAAAACTGTCAGAGCAGGGATGAGAATTTTATTGACATGCTTTGTAGGTGGTACAGCTCCATAAAATAAACATATACAGAGGATGCTCCCTGGTGTTGCTGCACAGGCAGAGATTTTTATAGTACTGACCTGGGGGAGTTTGTATCTGAAATCAATCCCTGATATAAAACAGATTCCAGAGGATACGGAGAGACAGACTTCACAAACGTCTGCGGAGAGTGTGGGCAGGGATGCAATCCGTTTAACATTTCACATTGAAACCAAACTGCGGAGAAGGGGAGGGTGTGAAATTCCCCGAACCCGCTCCAACAAACTCCTCACCCCTCGTGCACGAGGTGCAATTAATTACTCCGATAACAGGGAGGTTTTAATCCCGGGAAGGGCGCAGGATGGAGCGTGGGGCAGGGGACCCACGCGGATGCTCGGGAAGCAAAGCGAGGACTCTCGCCCCGGCTTTGCGCTGGCAGAAGTCGCTGCCGTGGATGGGGATCCAGCTCTCCAGGCATTTTTCAAAATCAAAATTTTCAGATTTATAGAGATGAAGGCCAGTAGAGATCACTAGATTGGCCGGTCTGATTTCTTGAATATCGCAGAGCCATCAAAGTTCACGTACTTCCACCACCATGAGCCCTGAACTTCTGAACCTGACGCAACCCACCGCTTCCCTTGGCAGCTGGTTCCCACAGCAATCACCCTCCCAGTTGTAACTCTGGGCCCGAGTCCTAATTTGTTTTTGTCTGGCTTCGGCTTTGAGTCATCCTCTGTTATGCTGGATTTAAAAACCTCTTTAGTAGCCAGCATTTTCCATTCTTGTTAGTGTTTATAGTGTCATCACTATGTCCCCACTCCTTTTTTTTCCCCCTCGGATACATTCAACAGAGCTCTTCAGCCTTCCAAGCTGCAAGACATTTTCTCCAGCCCCTGGCTCATTTCCGTGGCTCTCCTCTCTGCCTTCTCTGGATTTTGCAATCTCCTTCCAGCGTGGATACCATGCCTGAGCTCCAGTTTTGTCCCACCAACTCCACGCACATGTAACATCACCCAAGAGAAGCCCACCTTGCTTTTCATCACACCCCAAGTTCACACTGACCGCCTTCACCTCTAGGATCTCCAGATCTTCTGGAAAAGCACCATTTCCCCAGATACCATCCATCCAGCACTCCTGGATGCCCATCCTGTACTGGTCTAGCAATGATTTGTATGTCCTTCCGCATCCATGAAGGTGTTGAACAGCACCGAGATCTAGCAGAGACTCCCAAGAACCTCCATGAAACTCAATTTTGAGAAGAAAGGTGTTTCATCAGGATGAGGAGAGGTCACCGGTGGTGTTCCTCTGGCACCTGAGGTAAGGTAGGCACGCAGGGAGAAAATACACACACACCAACTTGAGGGTGGGTTGACCAGTTCACAGGAAAGAGGACCAAATGGTAGAAAAGCTACCCAATTGCTCTGCTAAACTGTGCTAATTTCTCCCACTTTCTACTACGTGAAGGTCATGCACGCATCAACCAAGAACATGAGCTTTGGCTAGAAGTTGGGGACGGCTTAATGGAGATGACAAGAGGAGACAACAACCGTTACCTCCAACATACCAGGGGTGGTACCAGGAACAACCAAACGCTACTGGTAAGATCTGGTAAGAAAAATCATGACAGTTCGGGCCAATTCACTCAAGAAAAATGAAGTTCAATTGGAAGAAGTACAGAAAAGAGCTGTTGGGTTGATTAAAGGAAAGGCATAACTATCTGACACCAAGATCCTAGGAGAGCTTGGTTTGTTGGACAAGTCAAGAGAAGGTAGAGAACAACTTCATAAAAATACGTTAGGGAAGGGCGGTAATTGCCAAACAGAAGGAAGAATAAACCAAATTAAAGGGCAACGCTGGCACAGAAGTGATCCAAAACTCATTTCCACTGAAAACGAGCAGGTGGTTTCATCCTCTTCGGGATCTCAGAAGGATTCCTGGAAGGGTGACGTTAAACAGTTAAAAGGACTGGCTCTGTTTGTACTCTGTTTACCTTGGATCAGTCTCACACTTGAGGGCTTTCAGTGGGCACCTTCCAAAGCCAAGGAGGAATTCCCCTTCCCCTGATGTCTAAGCTGGCCTCCAGGGTTTGGTTGTTTTTCTTTCTTTGTAGCCCGCTAACATACGGTGAAAAATTGGCCGCCAAGACGGGATGAAAGCGGTGTCCCTCCCTCCCTCCGGTAGCACAAGCAGCGCCAGCAGGGTTAATCCAACCACCAGATTTGGGATGAAGAAAGAGCCTTCCTCCCCAGCACCTGCAAACACGCGGCGACAGCGCCGCTGGCCGAGAAGGTCCTTCCTGACCTCAGGGACAAAGGCGGAGGAACCCAGAGTCTGCAAAACACCGCCCTAAGGCAAAAGCAAAGCTCCCCTTTTCTGACCTCCCTTGAAGCAAACAAAACCAGGATAACTCCGATAAAGTCAATGCATTTAAAGAGGAGACTACAGCACCAGGCTGACAGTTGTAGCCTGAAGAGATTCCAATTTAATTTTAGATTTGACACAAACCTTAATGTGGTTTTAATTAATTAATTTAAAAAATCCTTTAATTAATGTAAACCCCTTAAAGCGGTTTTCATTTACTCCATTTCCAGGAGACATTTCCACTTACATTGCTCCTCAGATGCCATTCTGCTGCTTGCTTTTGTTCTTCAGTCTAACCTCAAACGTTAGACCTAAACTTCTGTTTAAAATACATCGCTGGCCTTGAACGCTGGGATGCTTTGAGCTCAGGCTGTTTCTTGAGCCTTCCTTTTAATGATTTTCCAAGTAATGGGGTTTCCATCTCTTCTCTGACTATGCAAAAACTCTACAACTTGTTCTTCCACTGCATGAAAGTGTCCTCTTTTGAGTCCACTGAAGGACCTCCGTGTTGACTCAGCCCATAAAAGCTATCAAAAGTTACACTTGAATTCTCCGAATCTAAGAGTTTAAGTTTATCTCAATTTCTGCAGGCAAGGCAGAAAGGCAGCAGTGACGGCGTGCTGTCACCCTGCTGTCCCGGCAGCAGCACCCACCTTGGGCAGCTCTCCAGGCCACCAAGGAGGGAGCTCAGATGTGATGGGGGAATGCAGCAGGACATCCCTCTCTCCCCCTTGACTCTCCTGACAGCAACCTGTACTTGGTAGAGCGGTTACTGGCTCCTATCTTCAACCTGCTCCATCTGCATGGCCAGCTTAGGCACCACGTCTAGGTGACCACCACACACTGCGTTCTGTTTTGGGACCCCAGCGTAAAACAAACCGGAGTGAGTTCAGTGGAGACGACCAAGATGGTCAGGGCTGGAGAACTGATCCTGAGACCAGAGGCCAAGGGAAGGGGTTTGCTCAGCCTGGAGAAGAGATGGCTTTGGGCACCTGACAGCAGCCTGCCCATGCCTACAAGAAGTTATGAAGGTGATGGAGCCAGGTTCTTCACAGCAATGCATGGTGCGAAGATGAGAAGCAATGGGTGCAGGTGAAGCAAGAGATGTTCAGGTGGGATAGGAGGAAAATCTTGTTCAGCACGAGGACAGCCAAGTGTTGGAGCAGGCTGCCCAGCACACGTGTGCTTCACCCTCCTTGGGGGCTTCCAAAGCTCAACTGAGTAAAGCCCTCAGCAATCTGGGCTGATCCCAGAGCTGACCCTGCTTTGAGCCCATTTGTCAAACACCACCACTATGAGAAATGGAAATGAGCTTTATGGAAAAGAGGTGGTTCCAGCCAGACAGAGAGATTGGCAGCGCCCAGGTAAGATGTTAGACTTCTCCAAGAGGATACTGGATGACAGTATGGGGAGAGGGAAGAGCCGAAATGAAAGAGTATTCAAAAATATAAAATGAAAGATATAATGCAAGCATAAACAAGGCAGAGCATGTTATGCAGAAGGTACTTTCCCTTGGTGTCGTGGAGGCAGCAGCTCCAAGAGCCTGAGAAGCTTAATCAGAAACTGGAAATACTGCCCACGATTCAATGCATGTCAAGAAAGATGTGTTCAAATTGGATCAGTGAAAGAAGGATATGCAGACAATTTAGGACGGTCCTAAACAGAGAACAAAAAATGCCTTAAGACTTGAACTACATTATCCTGGCAAAACAAAGCCAAGCGAGGGAGAAGGTCGCAAAGGCTCCTTCCACTCCTGCACCAGAGATGTCCAGCTCCTTTGCAGACTCAGTAACATGGACTTGGGCTAGATAGTTCCACGAAGCTAATGAAAGTCCACGTAGAGCTCCGTCACCAGGGGCTGTGGACACAAAACCCCGTGGACTGAGGGTAACGTGGGAGCCTGGACCTGGGCAGAAGAAACCAGCTGAAAGCCTTTAATTGCTCTGCACTGGGTTCCTCTGCTTTGGGGTAAAGCTCGCCAAGGGGCTTTGGCTCTGCGACTTGCTTCCACACATTGCACGCAATTACTCACTTTGTGGTTTTATGGGAGTAATTTTATGATCTTTAATAACGTACCACATCACTCAGCTGCTGCGACAAGAAGGGGCTCTTGACTCAGCGCCCGAGGACAAGGTCTCCTCCTCCCAAAACCTCACGCCGCTGTCGCAGGCTGTGGGAGAAGCCTCTTCCCAGGCCACCACTTCACCATTTTCTGACCACCGCTAAATACAAAGCCGAGGCTTTTTTTTTCTCTCTTTAAAGCTCACCATGTGTTGGCATCCCCAAACCCAAGAAGAAACTCAGCGTTCATTTTGAAGAGGTTTCCATACGTCCCACTGAGGACCCAGGACCTCTCTGCGCTAGAAGCTGTACATGTATGTCACAAAATAAATCCAGGGCCAAATCTAAGCATATGACAAGACAGCAGGGAAACTTAATTAAAGGACAGCCACTGACAGCCCAATGATCATATGCAACAGAGCAGGCAAAATCAATACCTATTTCATATACTTCACTTAATTAACTTACTGTATTTACCCAAAAGGAAGATTACTTCCCCCAGTAGGTTAAATTCCAAATGGGGGGGTGGTCTTAAATTAAGGGTCCTCTTCTTTTTGGGTTCACGTGTCCTAGTGACAAAGGAGCACAAACTTGCTTGAAGGAGCCCATCTTATTATGTCCACACTTCAGGAAAAAACCAAATAAAAAGATGTCAGGAGGACACAACTGCTCCATGGTTTTGTTGGACCCGAAAGAGGACACCTCTATGCAGCAGGAGAACAAGTTGTGGAATTTTTGTGCAGTCTGAGAAGAGACAGAAATGCTCTTATCCCTAAAACCCCTGAAAATGATTAAAGTAAAGGCTCAAGAAACAGCCGTCTCCCTCTCCCTGCCCAAAGTAACTCAACTTAAAAACTGAGGGTCATCTTTGCACTTACCACAGTAATGTTCGGGAAAGAAAGCTAATTCTTTGCCTAGCGCCCTTTCAAAACATCCCAAAATCAGGTCACTATTCTGTAGCATTATTACAGAATAAAACTGCATTAATAAAGATCTGAATTTTTTTTTCCTTATACATCTATAAAAATAAATTCAGCAGCTCCATCACCGATGGGACCCCCATCCATGGGGTCATACGACCCTCCATCGCCATAAGAAGCCTTGCACTGCAAAGGCAAGCAGCAACTCAGGGTCCTTCACGAGACAAGCTAAGTTGTACAAATCCAAGCAAACGCTGAATAAATCCTTTATTTTGGCAACTACAGAGTAAATCTGCTGGGGCTTTTGGACCTGACAGGACCAGAAACTCATGAGCATCACCCCACGCGTCCTGGCGGGGCCGGTAGCCGTGCCGCGGCTGCTCCTGGAGCAGGTAGCTGCCGGCTCTGCGCACCGATTCCCGCAGAAGCCGAACATACGGCGGCACAGCGGGAGAGACCGCCAGCGAGCGGCGATGAGCAAACGCAGGAAGGACGGGGGGAAGGAGGTCCTTTGGACGCCGGCGGTGGTAGAGTCACTTGCGATGCCTTAGGAGGTGTTTCAAGGGCAACCCTCTGCGGCTGTTTGAGTTTGTAGGCGGCGTAATGAAAAGCTCAATACTATTTGATTTATTCTATTAAGGTGCTGCACTTATACTCCTGCTCGGGAAGGAAATTAAGCAGCCTATCAAAGGAGAGGGCTTTTGGGAAAAGACTTGGTGGCTTCATCTTAAAAGGACATTGCCAAGGTTGGGAGCTCTACAAGGGAGATGAGATGACCCCTCCGCTGGCTCCCATCTCCATCAGGTATCTGCACACTGTTCATCACCCTTTCCATAAACCAAAGGTTATCACTCCCCCAAAGCTGGGGCATTTAATTAAAAAAATCATCTGGGCTCCTTTCTGGAGCCCGCCTGCCACCGCAGAGCCTGGCATTGCAGGGGCGTTGGGTGCCAAGGCTCTGCCTCTCCTCGGGGCAAGGGTGACCCCAACCTCCGCGGCACTTGCAGGGTAGGCATCAAGTATTACATCATTTTACAGAAAAGGAACAAAACAAGTGGTGGTCCGTGCATCAATGAAGCTTTTCCGATACCTCTGCTCATTTTTGCACTCTCCTATATGACCAAAATGCTTCGTTTTTGTGTTTGCAACCATGCACCGGCTGCCTTCCTAACAGCAACCGAGCCTCCTCCCTGTCCTGCAGCCTCCTAACTTCATCGCAGCTCCACCACATTGACCTGATGGCTGCTTCTAACGGCCTTTACACCACCTCTGCTAACCCTGCAAGCCAAAGAGCAACGCATGATGACCAGCGAAGCTGTCCAGCTTGCCTCCACTGGGTTTTGACCGCGGCAGCACTGCTCTGAATTCAAACAACCTTGGGCGAGCTCACCTCCGCGTGATGGATGGACATCAGCTCCGTCTCACGGCATGGCTCCGCAGCAGAGGACCCACCCCAGGAGAGGACCTCCGGCATCCATGTGCTGGGCATGACGCCAATCTGAAGGCCAAGGGGAGGGAGGTCCGCACGGATGGACCTCAGATCCAAGAAGAGAAATCTTCTTGCTGACCTCCACGCCGCCCAGGAGACATCGGTGGCCTTTCCTCCTCCTTTCCCGGCGAGCGACCGCACACAGGCACGGTTCAAGGCTCCAACACTCAAACCACCCGACTCGAAAAAATCAAAAAAACTTTTGCGGGATGGACAAAGGCTGAAAAATTAACTGTCTGGCCTCTTCCTCCGCTGCGTTTATTGCTGTCTTGGCAGATGAATTTCAGGTTGCTGCCACAGCCGCAAACCGCTTGTTCTGCCAACTGTACATTACTAACATTGGAAGGTGTCCAGACCTAGGAATCTTTTCTAAAAGCATTTGCTTCATACTTTAAATAGCAGCCCAGCAGGCAGGGGGATGGGAGGGAGGGCTCAGCCCCTGCGTGCGATCCATCTGCAAGCTTCTGCCAGCTCCTCCACCCCTTTGCGGGTTAAAACCGAGGACGACTCGCGGTGGAGGTGCAGGGAGGGGAGAGCGGGTGGGATGCAACCTCCAAACTCTCCAGGACTGGCAGCAGGGATGATGCCCACCCCGGGATGTCCCCGCTCCCCCGGCGCTGCCACCTGCCCCCTCCCAAGCTCCCCAGCTCTGCGCCTGGCATATTTTCCAAATTAAATTAGTAACAGGACGTTGGCTGTTTTTTTCATTCAAATCTGCTCTGCTACGAGGTTTAGCATCATTTTTCCCCATGCTTATGGGTTTTGCTTATTATTGGGCTGAACAACATCATTTGCTGGGACGTCCTGAGCCGGCTGTAACACATCACGGCAAAGTCCAAACTCCCCGGCTCCTCTCTGTTACGTGAAATCACGTCTCCAGGTGGGTTTCCTAACGGAGCGTTAGAAGGAGCACGGCCAATGCTGCGGGATACGTCGCCGTTCACGATACTTTAGCAGCAAAACCCCACCCTCAACAGTTAGCAAATATTAATCAGGTTTATGGCTGAGAAACAGAGAGAAGGAGGAGGAAGGACACAGGCAGGGAAACGTGACGTCTAACACTCGATATAACTACAAGGACAGAAAATTTTCTCCGGCCACAAATATTCTGACTTTTTGCCATATTTTTCCTACCTCCTCATGTAACACACTCTCGCAGCAAACTGCTAAGAAGAAATACAGGTGAAGTTTCTTTTCCTCGGTAATTTGGCACTAGATAAGCCGGCAATACAGAGCAAAGCTCAAGGCGTAATATTTTTAAGTAGTGCTTGCCCTAGTTAATGTTCAGCCCTGCCGTGCAATGTCAAGAAAACTAATGAACAAGGAAGTGGCAGCGAGCAGGAACCTGGGCGTACTCACCCGCTACCAAACTCCTTCCAGAGCCCGGGCACAACGTGAATGAAATCTAAAAGCAGTCGTCCTGGTTCATCGGGAAGCCTGGACAGCCTGCGCAACGTGAGCCGAATGCTTTGCCACCATGCAAAATTTGGTGCCTAAAATAATAGCGAGCTGGGAGGACCTACGGCAACGCCTGGCTTAAACTGAAAGAGGGGAGATTCAGACTGGACAGAAGGGAGAAATTGTTTGTGCTGAGGGTGGTGAGGCACTGGCCCAGGTTGCCCAGAGCGGTGGGAGATGCCCCATCCCTGGCCACATTCAAGGCCAGGTTGGACGGGGCTCTGAGCACCCTGGTCTGGGTGAAGATGTCCCTGCCCATGGCAGGGGTGGGACTGGGTGGCCTTTGGAGGTCCCTTCCATCCCAAAGCATTCTGTGATTCTATGGAGCGCCTGTGCGTGCGTACCCACATTCCAGCCACAGGATTTGGGAAAAATTTAACATCTGTTATGAGGCAACACCACTCCACTCGGAGCGTGCAGCGGGAGCTTTGGCAAAGGCAACGCTTGATGGATGACGCGCTCTCAGCGCTAACACTTAGTGGGATTCACCTTGCACACGAAGGACAAAGTGTTTCCACGAAGGACAAAGTATTTGCACAAAGGACAAAGCACTTGCACAGAGGAAAAAGTATTTGCACGAAGGAAAAAGTATTTGCACAAAGGACAAAGTATTTGAGCGCACGAGATGGGCAGCCCGTAGCAGGCGTGATGCGGAGCAAGCTGGAGCCCACCTGCAGCAGCTCCAGGAGCAATGCTGGGTTGCAAAGACCTGAACAAGTCCTACTCCCTCCTTAGTATGCCTCACCCCTTCTCCTGTGCATCACTTGAGCCCTTTGGACTTCTACATTTCAGCCTATGAGTTGACACTCGGGGTGAATTTTAACCTTTATATGGCTTCTCAAGCATCTCTTCTCTGTTTACGGGTTACAGCGCCGTATTCACTGGCGGGAGGTGGATTAATGCCCCCTCTAATCTGTTCGCTTGGCAGGAGAACAGATCTGACAAGGGGACATGGTTCTTCACCAAGTCTTGCACAGCGTGTGGCAGAGCTACCTGTCCTTCACCTTACCTGGCTAGAAAACAGGGTTTCTGCACACAGTTAATAGCAGTATTGCTGATAAGCACTTAATGGGGCTGATCCTGAAAGCTTAGCAAGTACTTCTGATTATTTTAATCTAAGGAATAATTTCCAGATGAATCACAAACACGGAGTAAAGTGCCACCTTGCACCAGAAACAAAGGTGGCATCTTAAACAAGCCAAGCAATGAGGGCAAAGCCTACACTTTCGTATTAATGCTTTCATAAAAGTGGGAGAAGGAAAACTATTGCAAATGGAACGATTATGTCATGATTTTTCATGAATTAAGTCACGATTATCTGCTGCAATTTAGTGTCTGAAGGGTACCAGGAGAACGCTCTTACTCTGAAGCTTCCCGACAAGCCAAGGCTGCCGCCTTACCTTGCTCCAACCTCTTCATCTGCTGGATCTGATCAACCGTCTTCTTTAGGATCTTGCATTTGTCGGGTTTGACACTCAGGGTGTCGATGTCCCCGATGTTTGCAGACAGCAGCTCCGCCAGCTCCTCTAAATATTTGTTCTCCTGTTCCCGGCGCCGCTTTTCATTGCTGTTAGAGAAAGAAAAAAAAAAATAAAAGTCATGTTAATGTTTTTTTCCTACTGCTCAGTCTAGTCACACCTGGGCACTGGACAAGAACGCAGAAATGTAACTACTGGCTGGAGTGATGACTGTGCTATAATCCAAATATCTCCAAAATACTGGGGAGTTCGTTCAGGCTTTTGTATATTTTTATGCATATAAAAATAATCAAAATTAGTGCCAAGGGAGATACACAGAGCTAGCCAGGCACCCCCAACAAAAACAAACCTCTAACCTTCAGGACTCTGCTTTCCTCTCAAAAATAGTTATAAATGGGTCACAACAAAAATAATAAAAAATACATACAAAAACATATACAGTTATATAAAACTTCTTATTTTTCCACAGCCACTATTGCAGCTGTTGCCAAGTTTAATCCTAAATTCACACATAAAGGTTAACAACATCCACCGGAGTTCACCAAAGTGAAAATCTGAATCAACGTCGACAAGAGGAAGATGCAAAATATTCATGAGATCAACCTTTTTGTCCCAACGAAAGCAGCTTTTCTTTTAGCTCCCAGCTGCTGCAGAAGCCCAATGCTCTCCCATCAACTATTCCTAAATTCTGGGAATTGAGAATATGTTATTTCCGTGGCCATCATTGAAGCTACCCCGGACACTGTAACATATTCCTTTATCAAAGACGTTATAAGCATCAAAGCCACCAAAACGAACTGTGCACATGGGACAGACACACGGAGACACATTTTCCCTAAATACCTTCCACTACATCAACCACGGGATGGAATGAGGACAGCTCAAAGTGCCCAACACGGCTCTACACCGCTCGCGATGCCTTTTATCAGGTTGGTTTTCAATAAGCCCCTTCATTTTTTGTTACAACCTCCGCAGGACACCCAGTACTCTATGATGTATTGCGTGAAATTCCCTATTATTTACCGGACACCAAGAAGCTGCTGAGATGCCTGCGGGCACGGTGAGATGTTTCTGGCCTCAGAGAGGCCCCACCGCTCATGGAGGGGCTGAGAAAACACTGGTTAGAAAAGCTGATTCCGAAAGTCCGGCTCGGTAGATTTGTGTCCCACTGCAGACGTGCTCTGGCTTGTGCGACGTGGCCAAACGAGCTCTGCTAACAGCTGAAGGCTTGGAGAAGAGGTTTGGTTTATTTTATCTGCTGAGAGTGCAAGCCAACCAGAGCATGAATATACTCCGATAACTCTGCAGAGACCCTTTAGAAACCATATCTGTCCAAAAGGGGATGAGACACCACCAGCCTTCCCCTCTACAGAGCTCCTCAGGTAGGCTGCACAGATGTTTCTTTATTTTTTCCTAATTCCAGCCACTTTATTAGCTCAATATCCAGGTCTGACAGATAGGTGTTGTCTCTTGGCCATTTTGCTGCTCCTTAAACTTGCTCTCACATGAAAATACCTGATGACCGCAGGGATGAGCCTCCATGATGAACCTCCCCTTGCCTCCCAAGTTCTCTCTCCATCACCTCGCTTCTCCTCCTGCCCATGTCTCTCCAGGTGGTGGGATTGCCCAGAGGAGTGACAGCAATGACTCGCCCTCCTTTAACTCAGTGGAGCAGCAGAATCAAAAAAGAAAGGAAAAAGAAAAAGCAAAGCCAGCTGCGGGTGTGAACAGAAGCCGTGTTTCTGCTCGGGCCACCGGTCTCGTGAAGTCCACAAGTGAGACCTTCCATGGGAGACACGGGGTGCGACCTGGAAACTCCTCTGCAATGGGCTCGGGTGGGCGCAGGAGCCCTCGCTTCCCTAGCAGGCAGCTGCCCATGGGTGCTAAGGGGTCACAGGCAGCAAAAAGAGCTTCATGGAGGTAGGTTGGATGTCCACCTGCTGCAGAAGCGCTGGGTCCAGCCAGGGACCTCAGCCTCTTTTTGCATAGGTATCAGTGACACCAGCGCTGGCGCGCTCCCCGGCAATGGGCAGGCAAATGCTTCTCGAAGGAGCTGAGCAAGTATTTTAGTTAAGGTCAAATTAATTCCTAGCTCTCCCTGCGAACCAAAAAGCAATAGCAGAGGGGAGAAAAAAAAAAAAATCTCTGTTGTGGGTGAGCTCATTTCATGAAAACCCTTAATGTCGCTGTTGCTGTGGCAACTTTCAAATTGTAGGAGGGAAAATTGGCCAATTTTCCTTACATAAAAGCATCATGAGAATATTACAGCAGTGGGCTGTTCTTTATGACTCCCAAGTATCATCAAAAGCAATAGTTAAACCTTCCAGGTTTTAACAAAGGAGTTTTGAAGTTCACTTTGCTCCAGAGTGCGTTACGGAGGACTCTGGCCAGCCCCGGGAGGAGGATGAGGTCCCTCCCCACCGCGGCTGCGAGTCGGGAGATGGTCTGAAGGAAGGAGGACGCAGCACTGATGAGGATTTCTCATCTAGATTTTGGTAAAATGCTTCAGCTCCAGTGTTCGGGGTTGGATGGCCAACCCCATGACAAGTATTTGAGTCAACCCGTCTGAAAATGCTTTGTGGATGTAAAAACTCATTGTGCTTGGACAAGGCAGGAGAATCCTTCATCCAGAAGTTTCTGCTTCTCTATGATCAGTTCGTTCCTCGTATTTTGAAAGACCCCTGGTGTCGGCAGCAGAAGGTTTTCTTGGGGTGCTTAGGGGTCAGAAAACAAACCACAAGAGATCTCCTTTCCAAAGGCAGACCAGGTGAAGCAAAGCCAGGTGTGTGCTCATCCATCCGGAGAGCAGTTCCTTCCGAAGAGGTGTCCAAGCCCACCTTGCTTGGACCCAAGGACCAACAGCTCCACCCCACACTCACCTCCGGGGTGAGGACCAGCTCCGAGACCAGCCTGGAGACAGCAGCAAGGGCTGCAGAGTTCTGACTGAAATGGCTCAGCCAGAAAGGGGAAATATTTCACATGATTACAGAAGTATTTGTTAGGAGTAGGACAGCTACAAGCGCTATCGAAACACGTTCTGCAATTATCGCTCCTTTAATGGCACAGCTAAGCCATGAACCACAGAGCCTCTGTAAGAAGGTGCGTGAACTCTACAGAAGGCAGATGTTGCAACCAAAAACTGCAATAAATAGAAATCCTCAAACAACCTCTTAATGTCTCTCTACTGGAACACCGTAGCCTTTACATTTATTGTCTAGAATATCATGCATGAGCTGTAAGTGATAGAAAATACACCTGGGGTTTGCTCAGTGCATCAATATTCTAGGACGATGAGCAACACAGCATCCCAGGCAGCAGAGACACGGAGTCAGCAGCAGCACCACACGTTCACCCTTACTAACAGACTATATTGCCATGGAAAAAAGATGCACAGCATTTACAGGGAGCCTGGAAAAGCCTGTGGAAGGAGATCACAACTGCCTCTATCGAGGACTTCGTAGTCTTAAATCAGGTGGCAAGGTAGCTGGGACGGGAAGGCTCGGTCGTAAGCAAAAGGTGCCTTTCTGCAGTGAGCTGAGCTTTGAAGCAGTCTGCAGGAGCACAGAGACATGAAGATATTTCAGACAGAAATATTTTCTGTTCTGTAATTGCACCATGGAGCAAGAGGGTCTCCACCGGAGTTTCTGAATATTACAAAACCACAGATTTCTTGGGAATCTGGTGTGAAGAGACAGAAGGCTTGGGATGATCTGCAGACCTCGCAGAAGTATCTCCCCCAAATTTACCCCAAGAAAGCTTTCCTGATGCTCTGAGCGCTCTCAATTTATAAAATCAATACGCTAACTTTGATAACGAGCCTCTAATCATCATTTGCCACCTAACAACAAGCAGAGCAGATGGGGAGCCGCATTTCCATCATGCTCCATCTTCCACCGCAGCCACTGCTAAAAGCAAAGCGAAGTTCTGGTGGGAAGTGTGAACGTTTCCGAGTGGCTGAAACCCGGCTCCATCTGCTCGAGCAGACGGGACGGAGCGACGCAGTGGGAATGACAAAGTAGCCGCGGCAGGGGACGGATTGGGAGCAGCGCACGTACCTCTGGGCTGTATCGCAGGGCGAGCCTTTCCTCTTCCGAGAGTCGGGGTTGGCAGGGTCCGTTGAGCTGTCCCCAAGGCCACTCATGTTGGTTGACCTACTTTGCACCTGGAACCGAAGAGAGACAGGGTAAGGACAAGCTTTTGAAGCTGCAGGAGAAGTGGTTCCTCCGTGGCAGAGCCAGAAAACATGGACCAAGTGACCTCGGAAGAGGTAACTAACCCAACGCAAGTCTTCCTTATTGAATTGATGAAGGAAATTGTGAAGGAAACGGTGCGAAGGGAAGACAACACGCAATCATGTTACCCTGCTTTTGGTGTCCCCCGGTCACCATGTGGCCAAGCAAGCCCTCACCACCAGCACCATGACCCCTACATCACAGACTGAGCTCTTCCCTGTATCCCTGCAAATTTTAGCTTCTTGGCCTTACAGCATTTTAACAGCTATCTAAACACAACCTGTTTCAATGCTTTGTTTAAGTGCGTTTGATAGCTTTTGTTTTGTTTCCTTTTCTTGCAAGCTTCTCCTTCAGCCCATCTTCGGCTCCTCTGCCATCTCCCCCCGGTTCCTCTGACTCATGGCTGGCAGAGGACGCTCCACCTCTCGCATTGTGTCTACTCTCCTGCTCCCCCACCACCTCCTTTCCCCTCAGCACATGGCCTGGGCTTTAATTAGAGCTGCAAACTGACTCATCTCTTAACGGGATGCGACACCCTCCCACGAACCCCTTCCCCACCTCCCGCTGAGGCTGCCTCCCACGCATGGTCCTCCCAGCCCCAACCTTCTCCTGGAAGAGAGCTTCCCACCACGGCCAGTCCTTGGCCGGTCCCAACACTGGGCACCTCCTGGGTTCCAGCTCTCTCCAACACACAGACATTTCACGCTTATTTTTAGGGTGTAATTTCAACAGATGTTGGGTAAACTACTCCACGCTAAGGCAAATGAGGGGTCTGAGCAACCAAAGAAGGTCCAGAAGTCACGAGGACTAT
The DNA here is from genome assembly GCF_965183815.1 of Platalea leucorodia. Taxonomy (NCBI): domain Eukaryota; kingdom Metazoa; phylum Chordata; class Aves; order Pelecaniformes; family Threskiornithidae; genus Platalea; species Platalea leucorodia. Next base: position 126,598,977 of record NC_138825.1, on the reverse strand, counting down.
AACATTGCAATGTCCCACACGTTAATGCTCCTTAACAATGAATTATATGTTTTTATTTAATTGAATAGAATACTGTGTAAGCCCAATAAAGGCAAGAAAGCCAATTAAGGCTTCTTTCTGGATACTTCACCTTGAAGGGTGTTAAAGAGGTTTGGCCAAAGACCGTGACACTCTCTGACCCGAGAACACAGCCAGTCCCCTCCAACTGCCTCAACGGGACTAAACACATCTATAGGACAGGGTCAAAACCTCATACAACACGTTAAATCAAGGGACAGAGCTTCTCCAGAAAAGAAATCAGCTACGCACATTGCTTCCCTTGCTTTGCTAAAGCCGTTCAGTGATTTTCCATTCAGTAACCACGATAATTCAATATTGGATAATGCCACCTTCCAAATTCTTTCTTTATTTTAGAATTTTTGGAAGTGTTAATCATTGTGAGAAGACACAATTCACGAGAAATAAAGCAATGGGATCCTGGACAAGAAGGTAGTAGTTTAGAGAGTAAAAGGACTAAGTTCTTAAACTTAATTCCCTTCATTTCTTCCATTACTTTCTAACAGCTGGAATTTCAACAAGGATTAAACTGCTGACGGACTGTGATCAAACGAACCTTAGAACGCACATCCACAGTTCCCACAGCCCAAATTCCCCCCATGTTTTATTCAGCCTGCCCGAAAGCGCGGTGGGATGCCTTCAGTGGTCCAGCATCGCCCACCCACTGCCCAGCCCAGCACAAGGAGGCCTCTCATCAAAAGCCATCGGCGCTGGCTCATCTCGTACTCAGACAGGTGACTATTAAAGTCCCACCGGCTTTTGAAAGTCCTCTGAGTCCCAAACCACATCTGCAGACCTGCTCATCCTGACCTCAGAGCAGATTAGAGGGATGGATACAGCCGTCAGCATCTCCTCAGCTCCCTGGTTGCTTGAAGACCCCAGTGTTTGTATTAAAACCCAGAAAGCCCAGCGTCTCCTGGGCTGCATCCCCCGCAGCGTGGGCAGCGGGGCGAGGGAGGGGATTCTGCCCCTCTGCCCCGCTCTGGGGAGACCCCCTGGAGCCCCGCGTCCAGCTCGGGGGTCCTCAGCACGGGAAGGACATGGAGCTGTGGGAGCGGGGCCAGGGGAGGCCACCAAAATGGTCAGAGGCTGGAGCAGCTCTGCTGTGGAGAAAGTTTGGGTTGTTCATTGTGGAGAAAAGGCGGCTCTGGGGAGAGCTTCTTGTGGCCTTTCAATATATAAAGGGGGCTTATAAGAAAGACTGGGAAAGGCTTTTTTTCCCAGGGCCTGCGGCGACAGGACACAGGGGAATGGTTTTAAACTGAAAGAGGGGAGATTCAGACTGGACAGAAGGGAGAAATTGTTTGTGCTGAGGGTGGTGAGGCACTGGCCCAGGTTGCCCAGAGCGGTGGGAGATGCCCCATCCCTGGCCACATTCAAGGCCAGGTTGGACGGGGCTCTGAGCACCCTGGTCTGGGTGAAGATGTCCCTGCCCATGGCAGGGGTGGGACTGGGTGGCCTTTGGAGGTCCCTTCCATCCCAAACCCTTCTGTGATTCTATGAAAACCAGCCTTACCAGCTTCGTTATCTCCTATGATTGAGGTGTCCAAGGGGGGTGTTACACATTTTGGCTCCCCAGTGACCCACGTCCACACTCAGCGCTGAAAACCTCTAAAGTAAGTGAAATATCTGTGCTTAACACAGTGATACGGGGAAAGAGCCTGTCTTTCGGCACCATGCGGGCATTTCTGCTAACGTTTGCGTCACCGGTGCTAAGGCGAACGCAGTTCCTGAAATCATTTCAGCAATATTAGCGCAGGCGATCGATGCCGCAGGCATGAGAGCTCATCCACCGAAATCAGAAACCCTGAGCAGATGCCAGCAAGCTAGCCATGACCACAGATCCGAGTTCATCCCCCCGGTCTTTGGCATGTTTGCAAGAAGGAACGATGCCAACACAAATATAAGGAAGGGGAAAAAAAGCAAACTCTTGAAAAATTCAGAGATTGGAAAACTAAAAGTGCTGCATCATCTGCTCTGGGCAAGAAGGTCTCACTTGGGTTTCAGACAAGCTTACTGGGGTTTAAACCATCTTCTTGAAGGTTTAACTTGCTCTCACCAAAACATTGAGTCTCCGTAAGTGGCGTTGCTCTGACAGGTCCTCATCTTTCCTCTTGGCAACTGAATTAACAGAAAAAATGAGCAGGGATATGGCAGGTAAAGTTGACCGTCCCACCGGGATGCTCCGCTGGGGGACCATGGCTTGGCAAGAGCAACCATATGCCCTAGAGAGGTGAACTAAGGACAACATTGCAGCCTTAGCTGAAATCCTTGGCTTGAGTTAAGCCCTTGATGTAATACACTCAGTGTTTCTTTTTATTGTAAAAGTAGTTTATTTTACAGCAAAACTTGCCAGGGCTGACAAGCCAAAAAATGTCACTTGGTCTAAAAATAACAGGGATGACTCGGTTCAAAAGCCCCGTTGGGTTCAGGGCAAGACCAGGGGACAACGTCCCCCGCCGAGGGCAAGGGTTGGGCTGCCGGTGAAAGGCAGCCCTGCCTGCCGCTGCCCGCGCTCCGGGCCATTTCACCGGAAACCTGATTTCTAAACACTGGCTTCTTGTAAAAACGTTAATATTCTGCTGGTTTAGGAAAGCAAACAGAGGCAGACAAGGGTGGTGGGATGGTATTGAAAACAAGGTAATTAGTTCAGCCCAGGGAGGCGGGGGGAAGTGATTTCCAGGCTTAATACAGGGGCTCTCTGATGCAGACCTCTGCTAAACTGATTGCTCCTCTGCTGTCACAAGCCACCAAAAAATATTTTAAAGGACAGTATAAAATGTTGCTGGCGTCCCCACCGGCGCTGCTTGCTCACAGGGGCTCCTTGGGAGACGTTTGACCATGACAAGAGCAAGACCGAAGCGTTGCATCAATGCAAAGAGCGTTGGCCTCTTGCCCCCCTCTGGATGCCCGTGGATGAAGCCTCACCCCAAAGAGGCATCACAGCATGGTGCAGACCCACTGCTCTGAAGAAGTTCCGTGTCATGGTGCAAACCCAAAACATAGAGGGTTTATTTTCAACAGCTATGGATATTATCATTGCAACCAGCAGCTTCATGCTTGGGCTTGCACGCAGCTAGTGCACAAGTCCATGGACCTGCTGCAGTGGTGTCGATGAGCAAAGCTGCGACAGGCACCATGTTTAGCAGCAAAGCAAGTGCCTGCAATGCAGACTGCAGCTCCCCGGCTCCTGCAAAACCAGGGCTAAACTCGAGCCACTGGCAAGACCAAAGGTTTGGAGCTTCTCCATATCCACGTGGTTCTTGCTCCCTGGCTCTTACCCCACTGATCGGGATACGGCACCAGTCCCTGGCCCCTCTTGTTACCAGCACCCCAATGCACCATTGCATTTGCTCACTGGAGATTAATTAGTCTCAAAGAGACTAATCAGAAGAAAAAAAAGGAGAGGGGGGATGGATAAGAAGCACAAGAGCTGAAGTGACCTGCCCACGGCCAGGCAGGTGAAACCACTTCTGATTTCCGACCCTGTACCCTCTTCTCTTCCATCGTTCCTCCAACGTGCCATACTGGAGCATCCACCTGAAGAAGACGCTGCTTTTTGGGATGCTAACAAATATCCTAGCAGAGACCAGAGCCTTGACGTGGAGGATGAAGCACCAGCCAACGTCAACATTCCACCACAACCTTGGGGATCATGACATGAATACAATTTCCATATGAACAAGAAATAACAAAAAAGAAAAAAGATGTGAATTATTGAGGCTTAATGTTTCTGCTCTCCTAATAATGCCAACGGATTTCCAATAGCTTCCCAAAGACAGCCATCGCTACCTCTAGCAGACGCAAATAGCCCAAGGGATTTGCACTGACAGCACAGAAGACAGAGCTGGCCACCAAATACTTAATTCTAACAGAACTGCCTATTTCTAAAATGTATTTCCCACATTTTGGATGAATTTGACCAAAAAAAAATGCTTACAAAATAACATTAACATCTATGGGAGAGAGATACAATTAGTCGGCTGTTTTTAAGAAAATGACAATGTTGGAAAAGTCCCTTATATTACAGCTATTTATCATGAAAATATAACCCATCTGTGCGTACGCAGTCTCAATTAGAGGTAATTAAGAGCATACTTGGAGTGTCGCAAGGACATGTCTATATTGTTCCCCTCACAAGTTCATCATCAGCTGCTTCTCTCATTGCTGGGGTCAGAACAAGCATTAATTTTTTTTTTTTTTTTTTTTAAACTTCTGCAGATTACAGAAGAAACGCTGAGGCTGTGATGTGGATAGAGAAGAGGCAACGGGTGAGAAAGAGTGAGTCACTTGCTAACCTACTGCATGTGGTGTTAGTTTTGGGGTGGGTTTTTTTTAAAAGATCTTTTTGTGACCTCATCCCCAACAAAAAAAGGAGAGAGATGTAAAGTCCTGATTAAACGTTGGTTTTTTGGTGGCTGAAGTTGTCAAAAACAAATGTTACATCTGTTTTGTGCAATGCTCCTTTGGGGTGTTGGAGAGGGTGGAAATCCCTGTATCCATATGCCATCGCTCCAGCCTGCAGAGACGTCTGCCTTCCAACTAAATCCTCTTTTCTTGGTTCCTTACCCCAATTTCCCCGCTTCCTTTCCTCCCGCCTCTCGCCTAGCCTGCGAGCCCTCCAGCTTCTGCCTGAGTCTGGCAGAGATGCTGCCAGACGGACCCTCTGGCTCTGGGACATCCAGCTTGGGAAGGATGAGCAACTGGGTTTCTCTTGGTTCCCATTACTTGTCCTGGCCTGAACATCCCCTCTCGACACCAAGTGATGCTTCCATCGTAACGGTGATAACGATGATGCTCAAGTCAAGGCTGGATGGGACATGCTCAAGGTCACCAGGAGGGCTTGCAGCAACGTTACCTTGAGCCCACACCTCCATGGTCATTAGGGCTGTAAGAGGAGGGAGCTGATGAATAAAGATTTACTTTCACTGGCCTCGTGGGGGAAAACTAGAGGTGAAGGCAGCCGGGAGATCCACCCTGCCTGATCTCGCATTGCCTCTTCAAGCAGAGCCCATGGCGTTGGGAGGAGGATGAATTCAGGGAGAGAGCAGCACGCTCCTATGTCCCCCGCGTCCGTCCAGCCAGGAGGGCCGGTGTTTGCTTTCCTTCCGAGGAGATAAGCGGGATGTGCAGAAATCTTAATTATCACCAGCTCTGCGGAGGCAGCAGGCTAATAAAAGCTGTCAGCTCGGGGACGCGGTGGAGCGAAAGCCCGCCGTCTCAATTCCTCGCATCCGCACCCACCTGCCAGCCCTGCGGGGCAGGGACAGGGAGGACGCATGAGATGCCTACACCCTTCAGGAGAGGGTTTCCACTGCCGCTGGCACGGAGGAGAAAGGACCATGGCAGGTCGGGTGGGCCCGGGCAGGTCATTTCTATACCCCACTCCCGCTATGCCACGAGGGAAATAAAGAGTTTAAACATCCCTGATGCAACGCAGGTTAAAAGCCACCAGTCAAAAACGCGACTGATGTGGAAGAGATTAACCTTATGAAAGATTTAACATTTTGACAGCTAAAAATGTTTCTGAAGATGAATTTCACTTCTCTGCCTCGTTATTCCCATCCCTCGGGGGGCAGCGGCAGCGGGACGGGGACTCGTCCTAGGTCGCAGAGGGACGCAGAGGCACAAACCGGAGTCTTGCGGGTCCGAGCCTCCCGCAGCAGGGACGGCGGCTGCAGCGCGGGGAGCACAGCACCGGCGCTCCCGGCAAGGGGAACATGCACAGGCTCTGGATTTTGGGGATGGGACACAGGGAACAAAAAGTCAGAGTTTAATTTAATTTCTTCCAAGCTGTTTACTAGGTCAGACGCTATCAACACACAGTTTTTTCTTTTTCACAGAAGGATGGAAAACTCCTGACTATCAAACAAGCAGCCCCCTGCGTGCTGGCAAACCCTGGGAATTAATTAACTTAATATTTCCCGGGGAATTAATTGCCTTAATATTTACAAAATGCTCTGAATCCTCTTGTGAAGGGCACCCTGGAAGCGCAAAGCCCCGGCACGCAGCGAGCACCCCAGCCACGCGTCACCCAGCAGCGGTCCGCAACGGGGTACCAAACCCCCCAAGAGCATTTTGCTCTTTGGGACCAAACGAGGAGACGGGGGCAGAGCTGAAGGTCTCTTCCCACCTTGTAGACCTCGGTGGGTTTGCCCCTAACAGAGAAACCCAACGCATCCCAGCGGAAGACCGAACTCCTGGCACCAAACCCATCCTGCGTTCACCACGGCAGAAGGTTTTGCAGAAGATGAGGTAGGAAATGCCAACCCGCTGGTGTGCCCATGGGGAACAAGAGTAGCCCTTGGCTTCACAGCCACCCATGGTGGCCATGGTGGGCCAGCCAGCACCAAGAATCAAGCCCTTCACCCGCAGGTCCTACAGGTCCTCTGCAGAGCAGCCACGGGAAGGAGTGAACCTCATACTAACGGGGCAGAGAGACAGGACACTAATCCCACCTTCCAGGGCCCCATTTTCTTGTAATTTTAATTCTGAGCACCCGAAACTGCTCCATACTGCACAATGGAGAAGACGAGCTTTGCTCTCCAAATCCAGGCTTCTCCATCACCTTCTGCCCACGAGAAATCGTTTGCTTTGGAAAGGTAACACGAGCCGTACAACCCATAAAATCGAACCTATTCAGCCAAAGGGAATTTTGCATATGGTAACAAAAATACACGCATCCAAGTGAATTCCTTAAGGATGAAAGCAGGGGCCAGCCGCAGGCCAGCTCTGCAACTGCTTGCTCTCTACATGATCCCTAAAAAAACACAAAAAGAAGGGAAAGAGGTATATAAATCAATGTCCGGCAGACTGAGTATCATCCTGAGAGAGGTGACGGTCCAAAGAGAAGGTGTGAATTTTAATACGCCCATCATCTCTATCACATTTGCAACTCACAGACCCACGGCAGTCATTCCCCTTTAGCTCGGGAATAATTCCAGCAGCCAATTTGTTTTACAAATGAATGGGAAGATATGGTAAAGGGCTTCGCCTTAGCACGATGAAAATGAATAATCCAGCTGTGGGAAATCAATATTTGATGCCTAAGGAGACCTCCAAAAATCCACAACGCCACTCTGTTATTTTCCCAAGCTCTCTTTAAAACTCACCTCAGCTAAAATACAACAGACAGGAGATAACTGATGTGCTGCTTATTACACTAATTGCAATCATCTCCTTGTTACCTGGTGCTCACCCACATCTGTTTGTCGTAGCCATCTGTTGTCTGTCTTAATTAGATCGTGCACTCGGAGGGACAGGGACTGTCACAGCACGGGATTTTCTAACCCCCCCGGCATCCCACTTCTGTCCGAGCATCTCCGCACTACCGCCATGAATCCTCTCGCACAGCCAAGTACAAGGAAGACAGCTAGAAAATAGGAAGCCAAAAAAAACCCCACCCCAAAAATAAAGCAAATAAGCTCAGCAGGAATCACTCTGCACCGTGAAGGGTTTTCAGGAGTAAACGATCACCCACGTCTTCTGCTACCAGCCCGAACTTTCTAGGATTCACCTTCCGAGCTGCTCTGGGGTTGTTTGGAAGAACAACGGGGCACCAAATCAAACCAAAACCAATTGGGGGGGAAAGATGAAAACGTGGAAACAAAACTTTTCCTTCTGCTACGTTACAAAAAATATAGGAAAATAAAAAAGGACGACTTGCCTCGTGCTGTTGTCCTTGATGCTGCTGCCCGAGAATGGAGCCCACCAGCTCCAGCAAAGCCTTCAGAAGGTGCTGTCTTGCACCTCATCTCCCCACATTAATTTCTGGAGCACTGAAATGCTGCTGTGATTAATTGTTAGCAACTTGGAGCATCAGCTCAAGAGTTTCCTGCTAAAACACCCTGTCCTATAGGTTCTTCTATGTCGTCCCCAGAAGGTGGCTGCTCAGATGATTCCCAAGTCAAGAGATCAGAAGTGATCATTGCTACGGATGATGACACTGAAGCACCTTTTTTTCAAAAAAAAAAAAAACAAACCAGAAATGAGGACAAGCACCTCACCAGACGCTGCCATCTGAAATGACAGCACGAAGAAAGGTTTCTAACAGCAATCTACATTTCAGTGTTACCGAGTTTCTGCTCACGTTGCTTGCTCTGAACGGCACTGCCGGTAAAACTCATCTGAGCTTTGATACTTGTTCATCCCCTTCTCCTGAAGCTGTCCCTGCCCGAGCTGTGGCTGCATTCCCCACCAGCTGGTAGGAGCCGGCATATGACCGCGCTGCTGCCATGGCACTGTCCACGTCCCCAGACAGGACGCCCTTGGTGTGACTACCCGCTGTCCCCACTGTTTCAACTCAGCTCCATCTTCAAGCGCTCAGGATGGAGAAACCCTGAGCCTCACTGCAGTCCTGGGGTTCAGCAGACAGAGCTACGAGCAAGCAGGGGATGAAATTTTGCTGCTGATGCCCCTCTTGACCAGAAGCCATCTCCTTTCCAAGAGCTGGGTCAATACAGGCACCCACTTGGTCTCAGCCGGGGCTCGTTCCCTCTCCATTTCGACCCTCTGCCAAGATCCTAGACAAAACCAAGCCTGAATTCATGCCAGAAGCACAACGAGTCAATGAAAGATATTTAAGAGGCAGATGCCTTGGTGCTAGGTGAGATGGGAACCCACCAACTATTTTCAATTTGTATGGGTCATAACTCTGTATCAGCGGAGTTACTCCACCACCTGCTACACCCATGGGAAAAGTCCATTTAAAAGGATGATGATGCATCATTTTCTCTTGAAAATTACTCTGATCAGGTATTTTAAGCCCATGTAAAGATCTCCAAGTATTAAACCCGCTTTGTTTTTTTATCCTCATTAAAAGCCCAATAGAAATTCAAATTTCTTCTTACACCAGCTGTTTTCCCAAAGCACGCCAACTGCCTTATTACAGGGCTGCTCACGAATGTCAGCACGTACTCCGCGAGCATTTGCACCCATATATTTCTGTATATGCAAAAACCAGAAGAAAGGCATTCAATCATTGCTGCTAGTGGACACGGAGCCATCCACGGGACGGGAAAACCAAACCTGCGTGGGCTGAAGAAGAACCATCAGCCAGGCGATGGGCTGGTTGCACTGGTCTCTACAGCGGCGGCCACAGTGAGGTTTAAGTCTCTCTTTAAGATCTGGATTTAAGTGCCATCCTGCTTGGATTTCTTTCACTATTTTTCATTTCAGGACAAGGGCTGACAGCCCCACCAGATCCCCCCAAGGGCGCATCATGCATGGTTAATATTTTTTGAGGCAGCAAGCCTGGTAGCAAGGTGAGTTAAATGAATGTACGGCATCAGAAACAGCAGCGATGCACAAAACCCTCTGAAAAGGTGAGTCAAGGTTCAGTGTGTATGATTTTAATAAGAAGTAATAATTTTTCTCGTTGCCTACCTCCTTTGAGTACCACTGAGTACACTACGACGAGTGAGAGGGAGGGAAATTTAGCTGGCGGACAGTAAAAATGGCAAAGCTCTGCTTAAAAATACACGGGAGCGAGGGCTCGTGGTGGGCTCCTGCATGAGGATCAACCCTTGCACGCTACAACAGCTCTGTCCCATCGCTGGGAAAGGATGCTCTTTCTCCATTGCAAGCAGGAACCTTGCTCTTTCAATGCAAAAATACATATTTATTATGTTTTTGCAATTACTTTGCACTAATAATGGGGATAAGTAGCAAACACAAAGCTGGGGTGAGCCCAGAAATGGCTGTGCAATTTAGATGCCATCCTTGAGCAGTCCTCCTTGCGGAGCCGCTCGTGTCTTGACGCCAACAAGCATTGCTTGGCAATGTTTACAGCAGAGATAAGATAGAAAACAGAACTGCAAGAAGCATAACCTTTTCTCCCAGTAACTGATGGTTAATTTGGTTTAAAGTTAAAATTGGGTTAAAGTGGGTTAATTTATACAGCTTCTGAAAGGGAAAAATAAGGCTAATTCCCTCGCAGTCACAGAACATTACACACTTAGTTTCATATTACGCTCGTGAATTACACGTTGCAATTACACAATTTTCTCTATGGGGAGAAGAAAGTATTTGGCAGAACGTACAAATACATCAGGTTCTCATGTAGCACAAATTAAACTGCGGCATAAGCACATGTGGCTTCATAAAAATCACCGTAACTCGCAAGCATCAAAGGCACTGGCACATCCTACGTCGGACCATGGCATGGAAACCTCATTAGCAGGGATGGGACTTGGCCGCCGGCAAGGCCACGGCTTTCCCCGGCAAAGCCAGCCCCAACACTTTCAACCAGGAGGCAGAGAGCAGGATGGAGTGGGGAAAAAACCCTTTTCAGGAGAGGCGTGGGGGTCCGTGCTCTGCGTGGCCCTGCTGTAACCATGTCATGTTGGTTAGGGACCTGCTGCAAGGGGGATGTTGCGCTACAGGTCCTTTCTCTCCAAAATTTGCAGGATTTATTTATCTATATATATACACACACCCCTAATTTTGTTGTTACATGTTTCTGTACTTGCATAATATCTTGGAGACCTCAGATGCATGATTAAAGAACAAACCCGGAGCGCTGGCCTGCAGCCGCAGAGCAAATACTCCAGCAGCCCGGGTAGAGCCGCCGTAATGCTGGTGATGGACATCCAGCAACCCCATCTTCCAGACAGGCATCCAAACCATGTGTTTTGGGGAAGGTACGGTGTGAAACGGCAGCCCTGACAGCTTCCAAACAGCCACAAAACTCCACACCTTTTGAGCACAAAGCGTATTTAGTTATCATTTACGCTGCAGTTAGACAAACTAAAATTCCTCCTTAAAATCCAGCAATTGATGCCCATCACGCCTGTCTTTATTTTGGGTCAACTTCAGTCATAAGCCCAGCAAAAATCACTGACGCTTCCTGACAGTGGAGGAACCCCGACGCGGGGAAGCTCTTGGATTAAGCCATACCTTCATGTTTGAGTGAGGAGCCTGAGCAAACTCAAGAGTTCTGGTGGATCAGACAGAAAGGAAGACACCACACGCCGACTCGATGTAAAACACCTCTGCTGACAAGACCAAAAACGCCAAAAAGCTGAATTGATGGGAGGGATGAGACCTCAGATCTAATGACTAACCTCGTAACCATGCTTTGAAGACATCTAAAAGAGAGCTGGTGCACCAGCGGAAGTTCTGGCCAGTTTTTCTTCTTATCCTTTTTCTTTTGCTTTTTCTTGCTTTATTTTGTTTACTGGCATCTGTCCTGCTTTCAGTCAAACGCTTTGGACTAGTTCTGCTTTCTCCTGCATGGTCCCACCACCAGCAGTATCTGCAGGTGCTTCTGGCACTATCTGACAAAAGTCACTGCAAGGAGCAGGACAGACGGCCAGCTGCTTCTCCCACCACCACCTGAGACCTCCAGTTTCCACCTTCCACCTCTGGTCTGCTTCTCCTAAGCCCTCCGCAGGATTTCTGGCACTCACACTGCTGCGTAGGTTTATTTTATTCTCTCAGGCTCTCCAGCTTCAATTCATCTGAGAGCGGAAAGGCAAAACGTTGAGGATCACCAATGGGAGCTTTGAAAATGTGAAAAGACTTAAGTGGACGGAGAAGGAGAGATGACAGAAGAAATCCTCAATAAGTCTTCACTGGGAAAGGAAAAGGCAAGGCAGCAAGGTCAAATGAGCTAGAGCGAGATATAATCCTGCGAAGAGCTGACAACCATTTGTCTTGCAGGATGTGAATTTTTCGTATAATGATAGAATGGCTTTGGTTGGAAGAATCTTTAAAGGTCTAAAGATCATCTAGTCCAACCCCCTGCCACGGGCAAGGACGTCTTTCACTAGATCAGGTTGTTTGAAGCCCCATCCAACCTGGCCGTGAACACTTCCAGTGATGGGGCATCATCATTTTCCACCAACAGCACAACTCAGAGGAGTACGAGGGTCTGGAGAAGCTCTCACTGCTGTCACCTCTGCATGGCCCTACTGAGCTCAACAGCCTTGGGCTCTTGCGACAGCAAGGAAGAGCCAAATCAAGACGTCTAACGCCAAGAATGTGAGTCACACTGAGAAGCAGCAGGAACCTTCCCAAAGAGAAGCTGCAATACCCTCTTCAACTGGACAAGCCTGAAGAGGGTCTACTGTCTTCTCGTGCCGTCTACTCTCATCTCACACAGGGACAAGGTCAAACCGCAGAGGCAGGTCCAACAGGAGGCTGAAAAAACCCAGGAGACCCTTCAGGCTTGTGCACGGGTGCACTAACACCCTGGCTGCAGGAACCTCAACATCTCCAAGCTCTCATGAAAAGCAAGAGTCAGAGGAAAGCCTTTCTGGTGTTGTCTCCGAAATGACGTTTTATCTGCTGGAAGAATTTTTCACTTAGCAAAACAAAGCACTGCATTATAGAGCTCGTTTGAAAAGATTGCCGTGGTTTCCCTGTGAATAAATTAATCAATTTTATTAGACTTGATGCTAAATTCCTGACTGACGGCTCCACTTCTGAAGATGCAAGGTGCCGGCTGGCTGCCATGGAAGAAGTCTGGAAGGCAACAGCTTGAAGAGCTAACCAAGATTCAATGAGCACACCAAAAATAAAAATATAAGAGTGTATTTGTAACCCCTCGATCACTATCCCGTTATAAAATTCCAGTTAGATTGCCTGATCTCTAATTAACTGAGAATTAACTGATGAGGCAGGGCTATCAAACTGGTTCGGATATCATTCTGGCTTAACCACCCACGGCAAAGTGTTGGCCATCACTAGGATTTTGCTAAAGGATAAAAATTGCACATTTTTTTTAAAACCATAGAATTAATAATAAATAAATAAACAGACGTATTGCTGAAGACAAAGCTTTAGAAAATCTCAAGGTAAAAGTGTCACATTGGACGGCACCTTGTATGCCTCAATCTGGACTTGCAGTAACCATCTGGTTCCTGAAAGTCCTTACCCACTACCCACCATTGGGGGGTCCTTACCCCAAAACTACCCAACAACACCCTTCTGTTACTGCACAGACACCCAGGAACCCAACGGAGGGGACCAAAGAAGGTGTGGAGATGCACAACCCCCTGGGCTGGGTGTAGACCAGGGACAGAGGTGTCAACCCTGTACCCTCCAATCCAGAGGATCCCTCCGGAGCACTGGGGGCAGAACATCACTCCTACTGGGATGCCACAAGGGGACTGGTCTAACTTGACTTCCCTTCTCCAGTTATGGCTTGAGCAAAACTTAATGGTGAATCATGCTCAGGTTAAATTTTTGGAGCAGTATCTAGATCCAGCGTCGGGTCAGGGCAATCGTTAACATTTGCCAGAGACACACACCACCACACAAAGCGTTTGGGTGAGGGCAGGAGGCTCTGATGGGACTCCCTCCCAATCTCTCCATCCCGCAGCAAACATTAACCCCTGACGGCATGACGAGCAGGAGCTTGGTCACGGCAGCCACCACCAAACACACCACCATTCGCCCCCTTCATCAACGGTGAGCAGGGACGATGGTGACCCCATCCACACATCCATGTTCTTCCCCATGGAGACCCCTCCATGATGCAATTATTGAAGAATTTAAAGACACTTACTGCAGCCCACTAACATTTTGGTGGCCAATCGAGCAGATTTCCTTCCACCGCACGCTTTTTGCTCCCCAATCACTAATAGCAATATGACCTAGCATTGCACTAGAGGGTAGGCGTCAGCCCAGAGAGACAACAAGCGGGTGTGGAGGAAGCATGCAGACCCGGGGCTGCGACCGCCGCCAGTGCCGCCGCAGCAGCAAAGGTCCCCCCTGGGGGACAGTCACAGCTGCCACCTCCCAAGCATCTGCGGGAAGCCCGTGCGTGCTCTTGGAAAAACCCAAAGTGAGATGTGTTGCACCAAGGGTTAGGGCAGCCAGGCAGCCACCCTGCCTGCTGAGCCGGGCAGCAGCTCTGCCTCTTCCAGTCTGATCTCCAGTGGGGTCGTGGGACCCCTGCCTTGCAGCAGAAAGCCTTTTGAGATGCTGCACAGGGCTGCAGCTCGCTATTTTGCAGGGGGAATTATTGTGTTACACTCGGGGAACCATCTCAAATACACAGACCCCAGCCATTGTAGCGACAGGACACGGGGGAATGGTTTTAAACTGAAAGAGGGGAGATTCAGACTGGACAGAAGGAAGAAATTGTTTGTGCTGAGGGTGGTGAGGCACTGGCCCAGGTTGCCCAGAGCGGTGGGAGATGCCCCATCCCTGGACACATTCAAGGCCAGGTTGGACGGGGCTCTGAGCAACCTGATCTGGGTGAAGATGTCCCTGCCCATGGCAGGGGTGGGACTGGGTGGCCTTTGGAGGTCCCTGTCCACCCAAACCATTCTGTGACTCTATGATTCTATGATTCCTTAGGTGGATCTGATTATGTCCCCATGTTATCAGGTATACATGGCACTCCATGGATTTTACTTCCAAATTCCTCAGCAGCTCCAAGTGACGATGAAGGCACTTCCACATGCTGCAACCTGGAAACCCAAACAACACTGTTTCTCTTATGAAAAACAGTTCCTTAATTTTATAGCTCCCCCACAGCGCGGGATGCTGCATGGGCACACCGTCAGTGCAGAACATCCATCCCTGCTGTGCTTCGGTGACCGCTGTGCTGCCTACGAGCCCAGAGCTTGGGCTTTCAGCCCAGCTCCAGGACACAACCCAAATCTCCAACCAGCACATCCCAACTATTTCAACAAGTTACTAATTGCTGTTCTGAAAGGCATTTTGAAGACTTGAGAAGACGCAAACCTCTATTTTGCTTTTTCAAAGGGTCCTACCAACACTCCTGGGGACGGGGATGAGCGTCTCTGCTGGTGCCACGAGCAGAATGTTTTGCTCACCAGGACATTAGAACCGACCATTAATTTACCTCTGACCAAAGCAAACAATCCATCAAAGCAAGCAAGTGCTTCACCTTCACAATTAATGCCCTAACCTCACGTAACCAACCGTATCAGCAAGACGAGCTAAGTGCTGTGCTGCAGCTTTTTAAATAGAGAAGGAAAGCTATTAGTAAGAGAGAATGAAAAAAAAAAACACTGAAATGGGTTTCTTTTCTGCCAAAAGTAAATCTTTTGAAAGGCCGTAGAGGGAGATATTAAAAAAAATAAAACCACATACAAAGAAAAATGAAGCTTAAAAAACAAAGCATTATCAGCCTCTTCCAAATGAATTCAAACCCTTATGAATCCTGCTGAAGATCTACGCAGAGAAATTCCTCGATAATTGGATTATTGGCGTTAAAGAAACATCCTCAAGCTGCCGCCAGCTCTGTCCTTATCCTCTACCCAAGCTTACGTGATGCACAACAGAAGCAGCACATCTGCCTTTCATCTGCGTAGATTTTAGAGCAACACAAGACCATTTGTGACCAGAAGACCTCAACCAGCTTCTGAAACACAGCTGGTGCCTGAGCTGGGGCAGCGACAGCCTTCTCACCTGCTTGTAGAAGGTAGGATGGGGTCACCATCCTTCTCACAAGGATGAAGGAAAGCCTCCAGTCTCTAGAATATATCCCGTAGGATTTTGCTGCCAAAAGGGATGAAGACTGATGCCACCTGCTGATGCCCTTACTCTACAGAAATGCGGCTGCAGCCTTGACGTTTCCTGCATGCCTACAGTGGGGTGGGGTTTTCAAACCGTATGAAAAATAAGCAACGTATCATGCCGGATCTCGCTCTCGAGCGGATGATAACGCAACGGTCTCAACACGAGCTCTTCTTCCACCAACCAGAGAAGGTTTGCAGAGGACCTACTAAATCACCCAGCGGCATGGGGGAGAGGTAGCTGATGGTGCTCACAGGATATCTGCTAAGGCAGATAAATAGGCCTATTTATTACCTTAATTAGAGATCATGCAACATTGAAATTTGCATACAATACAAGATTTGGAAGAGATTTAACCATTGCTGAGAACGAAAATGGATTATGAAGCAGGGAGTTGAAAAATACGGCCAAGAAACAAAATGAAACTTGGACAAACACAACTTTAATCAATAGCCACAGGAGGAAATAACCTCAGCTGCAGGGAGAAGTGGCTCCTACTGCCATTTGCTGGGGTGGGGTGGTGTTACGGGTTTGTTTTTCCAAATACTTAATAGTAGTCAGATAATACCGAGCAAAATATTGGATGGGAACTTACGCAAAATGCAGCAGTGACACAGCAGCGCTCATGGATGTTTGGACACGGTCAGCAGAGCATGGAGAATGAAGGGTTTGGGTTTTTAGATGGCGTTGGTAGCTATCTACACATAATTAGCTAAGCAAACAGAGGATTATGCACAGCTGAGATCACCTTCTCAGCAGACAGATAGCCACAATTGGTCCTAAAAGAGCAGCGTGAATGACAAAGCGATTAAAGGGATTTATAAGAAAAAGATTAAAGCAACAAAGTGGGTTTAGTTTGACCAAACCCCAGGGAAAAGGAGAATCTGCTTGAACTCAACAGGACTGGATTGCATACGACATCCCGCCAGCTGCGCGGCCCCTATGTGATCCATACGCTGGACGCAAAGGGAGGGGATTTTCAAACTGAGATGACCTGGGTTGATGAGTCTTGACCATGGAAGAGTAAGATCATCAAGGAGCTTCCCAAACAGGATAGCAGAAGAGGTACAGGAATTATTTAGACTAATTAGAGAGGAATCTGTCTTTCGGAAGTAGGTAACAAAAGGTTTATTTTTATTTTCATTAAAGGGGCTGCAGAGTAGTTTGCTTCAGAAATCAACCACCTCACCACCACTGGCAATGCCCACTCGTGTTACAGCAGAAGCCCTGAAACACCTCCACAACGTCCCGACCTGCACCCCTCCGCCGCATCCCAGCTGAGGGGCAGGACCAGCGCCCTGGCTGCCTCCTCCTCCGCCGGCATCGCACCGCGGGTTACCGCTGCTGACACTGAATCCGAAGAACTACAGTTTCATTACCTTCAAACTCGAGCTGCGTTTACCTCCTGCTGCTCTGGAGCAAGGGGAGCCAGGAGCTGCCACTGATGCCCAAGCAAGGCTCCGAAGAGCAGCTGCTTGCTCCTGCTTATTACAAAATACTCCAGCATCCAGGAGCAGACAGAGTACAAAAAAAGAGGGGTTTTGAGAAAACTACAGAAAAGCAATGAATGACAGGTAATACTTTAGGAGATGGCTTGATTTCCTTAATATTTATTTGCATTATAGCGATACCTGGAGGTCCTGAGCTAGAGCAGGACCCGTTACATGAGCCTCCATGGGGAGGATGCGGCAGCCGCTGCCTGGAAGCATCGCCAAAGGAAAACACATCGTACGGCAAAAGCGCCCCAGGGCTGTGAGATGGTGAGTTTGAGGCCACGCAGCGAGCCAGGACCTGCCTTGGAGACACCAACCAATATTCAAGTCAGGCTTAGAAATTAAACTCTGTGGTCTAAACCCGAGCGAGACAGACCAGGACTTTTGCATCCTTGCGGGTACCACCTCACCGGGCTGCCAGCCGGTGGTGGTACCATCCTCCGGCCGGTGGCAGAGGCTTACCTGGCTCTTTAGAGTCCTCCTTGAGATTTTTGCTTCTCTGCCTCTGAGATGCAGAGGTTACAGCTATCCCAACCCACAACGATGTCATGCCAAGGCGAAGCAGGAGGAGAAGGCATGAGGGGGACGAGCAGAACGAGGAGGGGTGAAACGCAAGGTTGGAGAGACCCCCTCCTCCAGAGGAACTGGGCACACTGCAGGGAATGCCACCTCAAAAATGCAGGTTATTTTTTTTCCCCCATCTTCAGTTATCTTCATTTGTGTAGGGCTTAGATTTCAAAACACCTCCCTCTCTTCTCAGCTGATATTTTAGACTAACCATATGGAGGCAAAGGGAAAAAAAAAACCCACCCAGCAACAGCAGTGCGCAACGGAGGCAAAGTTGTAGCTTTTGCATCATTATTAATCCCTTATTACCATCACTCACAGCTGCAGCAGACGCCTCCAAAACACGAGGATCCCTGCCCTGAGGTATTTACAGAGCCAGTTAGATGTGATATAATTAAGAGGTAAATAAGGCAGTAGGGAAGGTAGCGGAGGGGAGGGAAGGGGAAGAAAGACACAATTAACTTCAGCAGCTTTGCAGAGGTTACCCCTATTTTACACTACAGTGTGTTGTGCCCACAAACTGTTGGGATCTTTTTTTTTTGGGGAAGCCATCTGGCGTTTTAACCACTCAAACCCCTCCATCTCCATCACCCACTGCTTTCTTATTTAACGCTGCTGCCGAGCGGGATGGTACCTCGGCTCTTCCAGCGCTGCCCAAACACCCCGCAGACACCCCCTTTCTCTCCAGCTTCCAGCCTCCATCCCCTCCATCGCAGTCAGCATCCCGTTTCTCCCACCCCACTGCTCCATGGAAGATTTAACAGGGCAGCATGGCTCAGAATGGCTCAAAGAGCAGCAAAGCAGCACCCCTACACCTGCTTGATGTCCCTTGTCCTCCTTGGACATCCTTTCTGCCCATGTTCTGAAGTCACGACGTGACTTGAGATACCCCGCTGTGTTTGCACATCACCCTCCAGGACCACAGCTTTTGCCAATGCAGCGCCGGGTAGTACTTTTAAAAGATACTTTCCGGGTCTTAAAAAGCAAATGGGTAACGAGGGGAGAAGGAAACTCAACCACAAATCCTATCGCCCTTCAGAAAATGTCCCACAAACACCAGCCCCTTCAAAACTCAGCTGGGGAACTGCTTCAGGAGCCGCCCCAGCAGACGGATGGGCGCTTGCTTTGCAACGACGCAGGCAAATATTGCTTAATCAGAGGATGACAGCCATGGGTGGAGATGCTACAGGTGGAAAATGCTACTGGAAATCACACTGTGCAAGGACAAAAATCTACCAGCAGCGCTGCTGCTACATCCACTCATGATTTCAGGCTGTGTGATGGCAAGAGACGCAGCCGACCGGCAGCAAACTGGTGCCCAGGTGCCCTTCCCAGTTCTCCGGGACCTCTGACTATAGACCCAAGCACAGGAACAGCATTCCATAACAGGTAATTCCTATTAATTTCAGACATGCACACACGCATCACATCCCTCACGCTTGTGTGCGAATCCCAGACAGGTCCGGAGAGCAGCGCGGATAAAATCGGCATGGGGAGGGATCCTAAAATCTGCTGACAGCTACCTGGGTGACTTGGGAGCCTCAGGCAAGGCGCGTCAGAAGAAGACACTGCACATCGCACCGATCATGTTTGAAAAGAGGAAATTCTCAATGTAGATGCAGCCCCGCTCCAGTCCGGAGCTGGATCTCACCCTGGCTGGAAACCACCGCAAGGAGAAACAGGAGCTGAGGATGAACGTGGTGAGCTCTCCCCCCCGTCCACCCACGGATCCTGGTGCCATCAAGCATCTTCTAAGAAGACAAACTTTTTAAGCCTACCTTGGGTAACTGATTCTTGCCTGGCAAAAAGCCAGGAGCAGAGCAGGTTCCTCTCCAAAGACCAGAGGAGGACGGGAGCGGTCAGAGCCCTGCGAAGCGAAGGGCCATGGTGGGGAGCCCAGCAGCGTCTCACCCAACGGAGACCTTGGCTGCAGCCAGGACTAACCCGGCACAGCGCCGCACACACCACTTCCAACCATCGGATCTGGGAGATGACACCGTATCCCACGCCTTGAATCACAAATATTTTACTTTCACGGTTGAAGCTACCCACTTAATTAAAAGCAGACTTGATAATTAAGGTTTCCAACCAATCCCCTCCTCTGCAGCCCTGCTGGCTACAGAGATCTTCATTTTCTCGGGATGGAAAGACGGAGAAACGGGGCTGGATCTTCTTGGTGCCTTGAGGGGTTGAGTTGGTCTGTGCAAGGAGACCGGGGGGAATTCAACGCCGCTCGCTAACTAAGCCCCAGGGTGATGGAGCAGCGCCTTGGGAAGGGGCTGAGCCTTGTACACAGCCAGGGATCATTGCAAGGAGCAGCACTGTTGGAAATTGCTTTTTTTTTTTAAACTCATGTAGCTGCACTTGTAGCACCATGGTAGCGTTAAAAGAGGTGGTGATGATTAGCACGCTTAAAAAAATCCTGAAGTCGACAGATTCAGCATCATAACCAACATTTCCATGACAAGCCAGGCTAAGACGTGTTCAAAACAACTGTTAGCAAAAGCGAGGTACGCGAGGCCGTTTCAGCATCACGTTCCTCCGAGTCCAATGTCAGAGATACAAACCTGCTAGGAAAGGTAAAAAAGGAGCAAAAATAATTGCATCACTTCGTACCCTTTGAACAACCTTTGGATCCTGATGGCTTTTGCCAGGAAGAATAATGAAAGTCAAACTAATTAAGCAACGAACATGCCCACAGTACAAAGTGTGAAAATTTTAAAAGTCTGGCAAGTTGTTAGGAAGCGCTCGGCGCCCGGCTCCGCTTTCCTGCTGTCGTTCTGGGAGCAACCATGATGCAAAAGCTGATTTTTAATTTTCTTTTTTCCTATTTAAAGCATTAAATCAGAGCTCCAAAATGGGGTATGGTGGAAACCATCGATTTTGAAAATATTTCTCATCCTGCTAACAGGCATCTACCTGCTTTTAATGTAATTAATTCAACGCTGCTTGTCACAGCTACCTGAATAACCCCAGGAAGACGTCCCAGGACAACCAGCAGACACCAAGCCACAGACACCCTGTGTGTGCTGGTACCAACCAAGGAGTTGGTTCCACATTTTTGGTTCCTGACCCTCCCTGCACAAACGCTGCCCAGCTGGAGCTCTGCCCAGCTGCAGGAAGGGGTTTTGTCCTCCACCACCTCTTTTCTCTGCTGATGGGGGTATCTAAAGTCACCCACAATGTCTCACCACCACCAGCAAGCACGGGAAAGCCGGAGCACCCGGAGCCAGCGCACATGGATGCCCTGTATTTCTGCTGGGAGCGGTGGGCTGGTGGTGCTGGAGCAATATCACCATTGCTGGTGTGGCTGGCAACGTCATGGCAAGCACAAGCCATGATGGACGCTCCACCTCAGCTGCCGTCAATGCAGATCCTGCATCCTCTTGGCCCCTGAGCAAAGCACGTACCGATGAACCAAACCACCCGCCTGCTTCACCCACCCAAGTCCAGGGTGACCTCTCCAAATATCAGAGATGATCCAGTTTTGTCCACTCGAGAGGGACAAAACAACAAAGTCCTTCCTTTGGGTTTCCAGATGGGACCAACAACAGTGAGAGTCAAGTCCCTCCATCTCATACCAGAGCTGGGTGAGGATGAGGGAACTGTGGAGAACCGTGAATATTCAGACTGCTCTGACTGGGTGAATGGGGATGGTGGGTGTGGAAGTGCTAGAAGGAAGAAACAGCAGAAGAAGGACTAAAAAATGGCAGATGTTGATGGTGCTCAGGTTAGCAGATCATCAAGATCTCAGCACACATCTACCTGCAGCGTGTCAGGAGACCCAGGCTGGGAGACAAAAACCAGCAGGTAAATCCTGGGATGGGACAGGGTGGATGGACTGACCACCGTCAGCTCCTCCGAGACATGGAAAGGCACATGCAGACCCTCAGAAGAAGCCAGGAGGTGTGGGGAGCACACGAGCTCCCACCTCCATCCCGTCTCCAGCAATCCTGCGCTGACCTCCTAGACACGAGCAGCTTGCGTTCAACACACATCTTGATCCCAATGAGAATATGAGCATGGATCCATGAAATCCAGTTTGGATTTGGTTTATTTCAAACTAAAATCACCTTCCCCTGTTTTAAGGTCTTGCACAGAGACTTGCTTCATCGCTGATGCAATGCTGAAGCATTATTTCCCACAATATGTTCACCGAGATTTCACCCTGGTCACCACCACCATCATCAACACGTACATAAAACCGCTAGAAGTGGGGTAAGAGGTGCCCAGCTGAGAATACAAAAAAGCAAACAGCACAAAGACACCACAAACTCGTGACAGATGTGAGTCTGAGATTTCAGGTCCCAGCTCTTCTCAACCCTCTTGGCAAACCATCATCTCCCTGTACCATCCTTAAAACCAATTTGCCCACCTTTGAGACACACAATACTTTCTGCTACTCTGCCTTACTGGTCCGGACCCTAAGTTTTTAATGAAAAAGGGGTTCTTTTAGTGCTGCGGTGCCCCTTTTGGATGGAAGACCTACATCAATAACACAAAAAATTTAAAAGGGGTGAACAACAGAGCTCTGAAAACACAGATGGAGATATAACAGTCAAGAGCAGCACCACAATACCCAACACTGGGACCTTATTCTTGTGCTATTTAGTGATGCACTGATGTCATCAGCGGCAAAAAAACTGGAAAAAAAAATATAGAGCCAGGTTTGGAAATGGGAATTTGCTTGTGCCACTCAAGAGAGGTGTAGCAATGCCTCCGGCTACAATTTATGCAGTGTTTTAAAGGTTTACATAAATCCTAAACTATCTTCTCCATCACTCCAGCCTGTTACAGTGAGGTACATCAAAAAGGCGCTGTCGATGTCGGATTTACGGTGGAAAGCCCTACAACACCTTCCCCCACGCAGCGGGCTCAAGGCGACGACTGTATTTTTATTCACCCTGTGTAATCCAGCAGCTCTGGGGCGGCGGGCGCCGCTGCCACACGCAGGCAGGGACAGTCCCGGACCCAAAGAGCAGGTTAAGGGCAGGAGAAATTCAAGCAGAAAACCTCATGCGAGAGCCCACTGACACAGCAACCCTACCCGAACTTCAAAAGAGAAGAGCTCCTTCAAATTGTGCAACGCTTTGCTGAAGGGGACCCATATACATGTGAAATCATTAACTTCATCTGCTGCTTCTACTTCTTTCATCAATGATTAACGAACGTTAAGCAATCAGCATTTTTTTTTTCTTTTAACGAGGAACGCTTTTTTTTAAAAAAAAAAACCACTAATGTCCTTACTTCTGCAAGTCGCCGTAAGGATTCATGCCAGCTCTACCCAGCTTAAACATTTACACATTGATTTTCAAGGTCACCGCTGAAAATACGTCATTTTCTACTTAGCACATTCTCCTACAAGCGCGCGGCTGTATTCAACGCTGGAAATGCTGCGCGCGAAGGAGCAGCACCGAAAACAGCCTCAGCAAAGTTCAATCCATAAAAGAAATCCGAAGTAAAATGCCCCAGGGAAGGCGGCCTCAGAAAATGCAAATATAATTCATTAGCCGGACGCCGGCTTTTCTTTGCGCTGTTGTATAAACGCTGAATAAAGTGACAGCAAAGGTTTCCTGCCCCCCCCCCCATCCCAGCCAGGTCGCAGCGGGGGAGCCCGGCCGTGGGAACGCCCCACCGCTCGCTCCCAAACCCACCGCCGAAAACACCCCCCAAACCACCACCGACCCCAGGGGTGATTTAGGGGGAAGGAGCCATCATCCCTTACCTAAGAGCTTCCCAGCTCCGCCGCTCTGCGTGCCGGCTGCGCAGCCCCCCGATGACGAACATGCTGCCGCGAAGCTCGCCGGCTCCCGCTCGCTCCCGCGCGCTCCCCCCATGTGCTCCCCGGGGGCTGGCGAGCCCTTCAGCGCCCGCCGGCGCGCGGTGCCGCTGCCATCGCCAGCATCTCCCACTCCGTTCCCGCACCGGCTGGCTGATAATGAAACCCAACGCACGCTGCCGGCGCCGAGCGAGCGCCGCCGCCGCCGATGCCACCTGCCAGGCGGCTCCGACGGCACGGGAGCGAGCGAGAGCAGCAATGCTTGCAGCTTGGTGTGATTGGAAACAGAACCGGTCCCATCCTAGGGACTCTCATTTTTTAAAATAAAAATATAAACCTTGAAATCAAAAGCAATTTTGCCTTTTTTTCTTTTAAATTCAGACACAAGCCAGTTTTTAATCTGTGCATCCCTGTAACTCACCATCCCAACTGAATGTGCCACAAATGTTATTAAATTTAATCTCACAGCCCTCTTCTATATTGTAAAAAAAATATCATTTTGCAGGAGGAAAAACTAAGGTGCGAGGAAAATCCCTTTACCCAAACCATACCAGCCCTCTTGCACCTCCCAGGTCTCAGCCCAGTGACCGAACCTGTGGCTGGTCTATCAAAAATGGGCATTTTTGCATTTAAAAGCAGCAGGTTTTTTATTTTCCACCTTGGGAAAGGGGCTTCTCTGAATGTCAGCTTGGACTTACATACAGGTGACTAGGGGATAAAACCGGGATCAGGCTGGGCATCATCCTGGCAGGGATCAGGACCCCCCCACCGGTCTTTTCCCCAGCGCTGATGTACACCACGGACAGTATATTCTGCTAAAATTTGGGATGAGCCTGGATTGTGTACAGAGTTGGGGGGGGGGGGGGGGAAACAATTCAGGGGGAAAAAACCCCAAATTATTGTCACCATGCTGCTTTTCAGCGGGGGGGCTTGGTCCCAACCCCCCATCACAAGCAGGAGGATGGGGACTCGCTGTATCTTCATACCAAGAGTCCCATCACAGGCACCATCGAGGTGTGGATGTTTTGTTTTGTTTTTTTTTTTAATAGCATAAACGAAAATAAACAGGAACCTTAAGGTCTTTGGGCTGTAAAATGGCTCTTTTCATCTGGATCCAAATATTTTTGGTTTTGCCATCAGTGCGTCATCCGAACGTCTGATTTCGGGGACCCCGAGGAAGGTCCCTCCTCCGCTGCCCTGCTCAGAGGAACAGCAGTTCTCAAATTCTTTTCATCAAAACCAAAGATGAACCGTTTCCACCAGGGGATTTGCACAGCACAGCTACAGACATCAAAGAACAGGAGGAGAAAGCACTCAAAAAGCCATGGAAGGAGGAAAGTTCAACAAGAAACTTGAAATACTGTGTGTGGTGGGATGGAGCGATACAGAAATGATGCTCCAGAAGAAGTCAGCAAAGGAGAAAATGCTTGGAGCCACTGCAGCTGTGTTATATCAAGGAATAAAAAAGGCCCAAATACTTTACAAAAATGAAAAAAAAAATTTAAAAAGAGGAAAAAGAGTAGAAAAAAAGAGCTGGAGGTAGACATGGAAGGAAGTCCTGGAGAGCTAAAATCCTATGTAGATACAGCTGCAGAATAACTGAATTCAAGAATAATCTCCAGGTAGCATTTTCCCTGCTCCTTGCAGGGGGGTTGGACTCGATGACTTTTAAAGGTCCCTTCCCACCCAAACCATTTTGTGATTCCGTGATTTTTTTGTCCAGGGAAGATGCTGTTATTTGCATGGTAGAGCCTGCAGGACCACAGATGTGGACCAGCCAAGCAGAGAAGATGACAAAATGCAGGAGAGAATGGCAGGGGTTATGGAGCAGGAACGCTGAGATGTATAAAAAAATTAATCAGGTACTACAGGCACCAACAACGGTATAATAAATATGGTCTTGATCGCCAACCGCAGAGACCTTACGTGGTTCAGCTGTGCCAAGATGGCACAAGGGGAATGAAGGAAAATGGAAGAGAGCCGAAATCGGAATGGAATTATACCAAAAATCCAGCACCCAAATGAAGACCCAATTTCATCTACACCCATGGAGCAAATTAGGCTAAAGACTAAACCCCAATCACCTGCTCAAAACCCAAGTTTCTGATTGCATTATTTCAAAGCACAGTGGGTTTTGGAGGGGATCCTTCCAGTTCTTCTGCTCTTTGCAGTCTTGGAGGAATTGGAAAGCACATGATATAAATTAAAAATAAAATAATTGAGAAATATGGGAATTTTCAAGAGTTTACCAACAAATGCCACCCCTTCAGCTGTTCAATTTTTTCCGACTTCAGCAGCAAGAAGTGGAATGGCCGAGCTCCAGCAATGAATTTGATTCCAGCTGCTGTGTTAAATGAATGATTAATAGATGTCTTTGTCCTGGCTGCATCTGCCTTTCACGAGAACATCGACGTTAACCTGGGCATACCACCCCAATTCTGCCTTCGGTGTATTTTTCACTCCATCTCTTCAACTCCAAGGAGATTTGAAAGAGTCGGATGGGCAGAAGCTAATGCAATGTCACCATAAAAAGGGAAATAAACTCAGTAAAACCCAGCTCTCCCAATGCAGTTAAATAAGACAAAGAATTTAGAACATAAAGAATCTGCAGAAGCTACAGAGCTCCTGCGAGGAGCCCAAGTTTCATTTTCTTGCCCGTTCTCCTGGGCACGGTGATTAATTATGAAGGCTGCAGAAAACCGGCGAGCGGAGGGGAGCCGATTCCCTGCCGGCAGCACCGAGCCCCAGCCCCGTGCTGCTCATCCATCACCCGAGCCGCTGGCAAACCTCAGCCGAGGGCAACGGCCGCTGCCCGCAACCCAAACCCCGCATCCCCAGCTACAGCCTGCCAGCAAGCTGGGAACTCTGTCTGACCTTCAGCCATTCCCACCGAAAAAAACCACTAAATACAGCTTAATCTACTTCAATATCTTTTTTTTTTTCAAGATATTTGATAATAGAACACCAGAAACTCAGAACCTTTCTACATAAAATAAAGTAGAATAGAATAGAATAAAATATAACAAAATAAAATAAAATAGAGCAAAATAAAATAAAAAAAATACCTTGTGGCAATTCAATGATACCATCAGGTCACCACTGAGCATCTCAGTCTCGATTCTGCATTGACGTGGTCATACAAATACCGGTTCTCTTTAAGTTTTCTCCTGAATCAAGGATAGGGTTTTGAGCTAAAAGGCTCCAAATGGTTCATCTAGGGCAAATTCAGCTCAGAATAAGTTTTAACGTCAATGATCCTTCCTCCCCAGATCTTCTACCCTCTAATCCCATTGGCATTGCCTAAATCACTGCCAGCTCATCACAAGGCACCACCTTGCTATTAAACCTCCAACTCAAGTACCGAGGTTTTCAGAAAAGGAATTAAAAAAGAAGTTAAAGCTGTTCTTCCGTCAAATATCCCTACGCAGTGGTTAGCCAGGGCACTCTGAGCCGAGATTTCGCTTTCTTTTATGTTTACCTTTATGTTTGTCTTTGAAAGAAGAGGCGGCGCGTGCAGCTGCAAACAAACTGAGGCTCTTGCCTTTCCATCTTACACCAACAGCAACGGCACCCGGGGTATCTTCCAAAAGCTCTTCCAAAATTGAAGTTTAAAACAACGCTTGGCTACAAGAACCCAATGAAGAAGCGCAGATGTGACACAGCAGTCTGGCTGCTCGGCATTTCCAGGCATCATGACAGGTCCAAGGTTTCATAATAACGGGCAAGACAGAGAAGTTGTGGATGCCCCATCGTTGGAAATCTTCAAGGTCGGGTTGGATGGGGCTTTCAGCATCCTGATCTGGTTGAAGATGTCCCTGCTCATTGCAGCGGGGTTGGACTAGATGATCTTCAAAGGTCCCTTCCAACCCAGACCATTCTGTGATTGCATGATTTGAGAGTCCCTTCAAAAGACCTTGAGCCTGACCTTGTGCGGCTGTGGGCAACAGCACGCAACAGACTTCTAAAACACCAACAAATCTGAATTCTCCACTCCCAGCATTCAAAGTTTCCTGATTTAAACAAGTCCTAAGAGATGGAGAAGTAGTAGGCAGGAATCTGGAGTAAGACGAGCCCTAGCACGATACCAGAAGTGCCCATTTGTAACGTAGGTAAGATGAGCACTTGACACTGACCTTTAAAAGCCAACATCTCGACGGATGTCATTCCAGGTGAGGGAGGGAAAACGAGGTTTAGTTTATCCGAGACACAGCTGCCTTGCAGTGAGCAGCTGACACCCCAGGAGGAGAAATTCAGGGGTGAAAATTATTTTCATGATAAATGAAGGAATGGAAAACGTTCTACAGGTTTTACAACTGCTCGAATCAACTCCCAGATTCACCTACGTCCCTTGAGGACCGTCTAGCAGCCTTCCTGGAAAAGCTTGCAAAAGCCCCTGTTGACTGAGAGAGCTGACGTGACAACAAGAGCAGATCAGCTGAGACCACCAGATACCTCCGCTACTCTGGGCCTTGTGCTTTACATACAAAACCCACCAATTGCCCTATAGCAACCAGCTACAAGGATCTTACTCCATCAACACCGATCTTTATCATCTACTAATTATTTATAGAGACAAACATTCCATCGCAAGGTTTATCTTGATGCTCTGACAGCCAAAAACTCCTCCAGGAACCTGCAGCTTCTCCCCAAAGAGAGATGTGCTCCATCTCTTTGGCCCACCTGCACGTGCCCATGGACCACAGCTGCAGCCGAGCAGAATAAATACAGCACGAACACGCGAGGCTCAGCGCTTTGCTGAGGTGATTAAATCCACACGATTGCGTTAACGTCCTTTGACAGCCAAGCTCCAGAGAGGTTTCCTACCCTCTCCAGGTAGCAAACAGCAGACAAGGAGCATCCGAGGTAAATGTCTGAATGGGAAAGCAAGAACAAAATTGCTTTGTTTTGTTAAAAAGGCAACAAAAACAAGCTTCACGTTCAAGCCTGCATGTCTGCCAAAGCCAGCGAATTCAGCACTTTCCAGCCCGGCTTCTTCCATCACTTAAAAAAGCTGTAAGAAACTGGAAAAGTCACTAGGTTATGATTTCTGCATCTAGAAAATGAAGTTCATGGTAGATGTCTAGTTTAAGCAACTGTCAGCACTTAATGTTTCTATTTACTCCAGTCCAAAAGAGCAAACTTTAAATAAAAACTGAACTTAATTAAGCGTGTCACATTCTTTCAGGCATGCCAGCTACAGCATGCAGCGAGATGCTTTTCCCAGCCTCCACGCTACAAACTCTGACATACCAACGCACTGTTTAAAAGCCCAAAGTCCCTCCCAGCCCAGAGGCTGGTTTTATTCAAGAAGAAATTGGTGATGAAACACAGCTCAGCCCAACCTTTCTCATCTCAGATGCTTCGAGGTTGCTCGGTCCCTGCTCTGCATCAGCAGCTCCAAGGAGGTGTTTACGCATGCGTGCGGCTGTTGTAAATTCATGGCAGCCGAAGCTGTGACAGCGAAACATATCTAAATCATGGTACAAAGAGGACATGGACCTGTTAGACCGGCTCCAGAGAAGGTCACCAAAATGGTCGGAGGCTGGAGCAGCTCTGCTGTGGAGAAAGGCTGAGAGCTGGGGGTGCTCAGCCTGGGGAGGAGGAGGCTGCGGGCAGAGCTGATTGTGGTCTTTATATATTTCAATATATAAAGGGGGCTTATGAAGATGGAGAAAGACTTTTTACCAGGGCCTGTAGTGACAGGACAAGGGGGAACAGTTTTAAACTGGAAGAGGGTGGGGTTAGATTGGACATAAGGAAGGCATTTTTTATGATGAGGCTGGTGAGGCACTGGCACAGGTTGCCCAGAGCGGTGGGAGATGCCCCGTCCCTGGAAGTGTTCGAGGTCAGGTCGCACAGGGCTCTGAGCAGTGTGATCTAGTGAAAGATGTCCCTGCCCATGGCAGGAAGGTTGGACTAGATGATTTTTAAAAGCCCCTTCCAACCCAACCCATTCTGCGGTTCTATGATCTCCCCATTTTTGGTGGGGTGGCCACACTGACAACCGCCACTACAGATGCTCCCACACCACCATCCCTGTCACCATTACAACTGGGAGCAAAAAGGTGACAAAAAGCCCCTACGAGCTACAGCAAAACCTACATCTTGTCCCTCTTCACCCAGCTGCCATCCCGGTGACCAGCACAAACTGCTCAGGGAAGATACAAGAGCGTGCAAAGGCATGGCCAAACCTTGGGGGCTGGGGGGTTTGGGGTGGGCAAGGTGCAGAATACACGGTTCAGGACAGGTGTGGGGCTCATCATCGGTTCTCCCAGTATCAACCCAAAATTTCTGAGCCTTCTCCTGAGAAATAAGTGGACGCTATATCCTCATCCATCTATGTGTGCTAATCCAACATCACAGGACATTGCCAACAAATAAACTTGAAATCGAAGTTACTAGGTAACAGGCTGGAGCTTATTTTCAGTACCAGCTGGGCCAGCAAAGAAATCACTCATTTCTGAATGTTAAATGTGATTACCAGTGCTAAAAATCACTATTTTCCTTCTACCCACCCATAACCTCCAGCTGCAAACTCCTCTGTGTGCGTGCACCTTGACGTTTTAAGGTTCTGCTCTGGAGGGATCAATAAAAAAATATCGATATATCGATATATCGATAGCCAACACTCGGAGACCCCAGGCAGCGGGTTTTGTAACCCAGCTTCTGCCCACTACGGGATACCCTGAAATGAAGCCTTATCCTCCTCCAGGTTTCAGGCTGTGCTTCAGCCAGGATGTCCAAGAGTTTGCATTTCTCTCCCAAGAACCATCTCCAAGTCAGGTGTGGACACATCTGACCACCGTTTCATCTCCTCCACCACACACTACGGGACAACCAAACACAGGTTTCATGTATACCTACAAGCTGCAAGACCTTCTCGGCTAGAAAACACGCGTAACGACGCAAAACCTCCGCGAGCTCTGGGTAAGGGAAGGGTGAATTTTGCTGTTGAAATTGAAACTCAGCCTGGAATTGCTAAGCGACAAAAACAAAAGATGTTCTTCCCAACGGATGGTGTGCGTTATAAACTCTGCAGCGGTGCAAGCTTGGTATTCAGCAGTAAGAAGTGCAAACTTAGGGGGAAAAAAAAAACCACCAAAACAGAGCAGGCTTTTACCCGCTAAATCCCTAAAACGCCCATGCCAAAGGGGTTAAGTACACAGTAGACCGCGTGAATTTGGAGCGGCAACCGAGGAATCCAAGCAGAAAGCCAAAATTATACAAATCAGGGTACGACTGCAAAACCACAGTCGTCATAAAACTTCCTCCTCTTATTTTGCTCAAGTGGGGGTTAATCAACTGGGAGGATGATACAGGGAAAGCTGTTTAAAACGGCACACGATGCTTTGATGGACTTGGTCTCTATGAAGAAGAGCTTGATGTGGGCTGCAAAGGACAGAGGTGGGCACTCGGATAGGAATGGGGACACCTTTTTATCTCTTCTTTCTAAAAATATATGGAGGTATTTATTGAGTCAGTAGCAAGACTTGCTACATAATGCATATATGCATTTATATATATATAAAATTATTATTATTTTATATTTTTATATATATATATCAATGACAATTCCCTG
This sequence comes from Platalea leucorodia, assembly GCF_965183815.1. Classification (NCBI taxonomy): domain Eukaryota; kingdom Metazoa; phylum Chordata; class Aves; order Pelecaniformes; family Threskiornithidae; genus Platalea; species Platalea leucorodia. The sequence continues at coordinate 126,568,007 of NC_138825.1, read as the reverse complement.
CGTGGTTGGGGATATATAATCAGGGTAGGAGACACACAGTAAGGACAGAGCTCCCACTGTTTGTCCCCAAACCCAAATGCCCGGCATCCCACCCAGAGCTGGGCAGAACCTGGAGCATCCTCATCTCCCCGGGGATCCACATCCGCACCGCGCTGGCTCCCTCCCCTTCTGTGTAACTGGGCAGGCTTCAGAACGTGAGGATTTTGATAGCTGCTGTGGGTCTTGCTGCTGCAGGACCATTTGGGGAGGTCTCCATCCCTTCCACCATGGAGGGTGGAGGATGCACACGAAGCAGGGATGTCCCCAAATGGCCCACGCATCTTCAGGAAAAAGCATGAGCTGCTTGCTTAATTCAGGGTGGCTGGGAAGCGGACGTGGTACGTAGGTAACTGCACCTTAGGACCTACCCCCAAAGGAAAGGAGCCTATTAAGACACCGGACGATGAACCTGCAGCCCGGTATGAGCAGAGACCACCGCTGAGGGGTACACTGGTGCGCTAATGGCATCGGCCCCGAGGCTGGTGGGCCTGCTGCCTGATCCCTTCTGAATCAATAAAACACCTCTCCAACCTTTGCTCTTCTAACACCAGAAGGACGTTATTCTTCATACTTGGAGGCACTTTCTGGCCCCAAAGAGCTTTGTAAACAACACGGTTGGGAGCAAAGCGCTATGTGCAGACCCTTCCCTTGCCAGGGGAGGGATCGATACCTCCTCACTCCTCTTACTGTAGTTTTAATGCCTCATAAGAGGTTCCACAACAGGAATAATTATAAACCGGTTATGAAAATAGCTGACCTCCCATGGAGCAGAGAGGTCCTAAGGGTTCAATTACATGACAAGAGAAAACAATCAAGAGACACCCTGGGTTCGGCCTTGCTTTTAAAAATGTCTTGCCTTTGTTATTCTTACCTAATTGTAACGGGTTAGGTAACCAGCCTTAATTGCAAGCCAGCTGCGTCTGCGGTGCACACAGCGGCCCCGGCACCTGCAGCGCCCATCAACAAAATCAGGTCTGCTGAGCCGGGATCATCCAGAGCATCCTACCTATTCCCAAATGGGAATGAACATCAAAAAGGCTCATTATGTTTTTGAATTAAAGCTCCGATGATGATGACATTGTTTTAATGCAATGCCACTTTCTTGTTCAACAGAATTTGTACCAGGAAAACTTGCAGAAAAGGTGAGTTTGGGGTTAAGGCTCAGTGCCAGGAATCATCAACCATGGGTTATCAGAGATGGCTTCTCATGTGGTCACCTCCAATCCTCCTCCTTCTCAAGCCTGAAAAGCAGGAGAAATGCTTCTCCAATGAACCACAGAGGGGAAAGAAAGTAGCTTATTAATGCTGATCATAGAATCACAGAATTGTTTAGGTTGGAAAAGACCCTTAAGGTCATCGAGTCCAACCGTTAACCCAGCACTGCCAAGGCCACCACTAACCCATGTCCCTCAGCACCACATCTCCCCGGCTTTTCAATCCCTCCAGGGATGGGGACTCAGCCCCTGCCCCGGGCAGCCTGGGCCAGGCCCTGACAGCCCTTTGGGGGAAGGAGTTTTTCCCAATACCCAACCCAACCCTGCCCTGGCGCAGCTTGAGGCCGTTCCCTCTCGTCCCATCGCTTGTTCCTGGGGAGCAGAGACCGACCCCCCCGGCTCCAGCCTCCTTTCAGGTGTTGTAGAGAGCGATGAGGGCTCCCCTCAGCCTCTCCTGATCTTATTCTCCAGATCCTCAGCTGGAAACACAAGGTATTTCTATGGTGCTTCCAGAACCACAGAACAGCACATGAAAATCAGTATCACAACAGAAATAATCCCAGTCTGACCACTAACATGCTCAGAAACGCATTGCACGTACAATGTCTTCAACAGGGGTATACAGGACAGATCCCAGTTGGTCTCCACCAAGGAATACGGTGGTCTCGGTTCCCACCGCACATCTCATAGATAGCCCTGGAGTCAAGCACTGTACAGAAAGCTCTCCTCCAGCGGTGCAACCTGGAGAGAGCGCCCACCTCCGAAGGTGCAGGGAAATCAGGGCCAGCCTACACCCATCCATCACCATAAGGATGTGAAGAACCCAGCCCAGTCTATTATGAATTATTTTAAAAGGAAGATATGTGCGCCTATCATCATCTCCTCACTGCCATCAGCAGCAGTTAGAGCAAAATTATATACTACTAGCAAAGCAATTTGATAAAATAGCTGCATTACAGAAGAGCGTACCCTGAGATTGCTGAAGGCGGCACGTGCAAAAAGGGACAAAACTCACAGGAAATTTTGAAATCCTTAACCCTTAGGGATCCCAATCTCATTATGTTCTACAGATTCAAATGCACACAAGCTTAATCTTTTCATCTGTGCACAAAAAAAAAAAAAAAAAAAGCCCTGGCCATTTTCTGCACCGCACTGAGGGCTGAGTCTCCACCAGGCAAAGCACAAAACGAGGGCAGACAAAAAAAAGCAGCAGGGACAAGCGGCTCTCGCTGAACGATGGACACAGCAGGAACCGGGAACCTCTGCTTTTTTACAGAAATCCTGCTGCTCAGCAAAGCCTTTGCTCTGAAACAGGCTCCCACCGACTTCTAAACCCCAGCGGGATCCTGAGCCTTTGCCTTGTCGGAGGCAGGATCCGGACGGTGTGACAGGGCGTTGCTCAGGAGATGGGGCACTGGAATGACCTCCTAACACCCAGCACCAAAACAGCTCGCCGCTGCCCTATTTATAATCATTGTTTCCAAGCAAATGAACAAAAAAATTAATTCTCAAATTGCTACGGTTTAAAAAGCTGCACGCTAAGTAGGAAAACTACTGGCCGCCTCCTCTTCCCGACATGCAGCAGTGAGAAGATGAAAGAACACTTGTTCCCTACAAGTAGCTGCTATTTGTGGTCCAGCAGCTACCTCTTTATGTCCAAGACATGGTTTGGGTTCAGTATAATCCCTCAGAATCAACCTCTGCTTGGTTTTCTTGCAGAGCCTTCCTATTGAAGTCAGTGATGAAGCCTCTTGGACCAGAAAAGTTGGAATCTTCATCCTTCCTCTTCAGAGCATCGACGCATGCCTCCGCCACAAGAGGTGAGGAGAAGGACTTGCCCAGGGCAGGGTAAGCTGCAGTTGCCCACTCCAGGGATTTTTTTGCATCTTCTTTAAGCCGTCGCTATCAGAGAGGGGATATCAGATCAGCGAGACCTCTGCTCCAAATCCATTCGAGCCATGTATTACAACAGGACCCAGAGGACCGGAGAGCGGAGCGTTATTGTGATTGGCACCGCGCAAATACACAGAATTAGATTGTCCCTGCCCCAGATGTCAAACACTGCATAGATTAGACTAACTGAAAGGGAAAAAAATGACCATCTCTATTTTATAAGCAGGGGCTCCAGCCAGAGATTTCAGCGTCTTGCAAAAGCCCTAAGGAGAACCGAGCCGTGCCAGCCCAAACCCTGCAGCGGGGCTGAGCTCTGCAAGCAAGCACTTTCCTTCTCCCCCACCCAGGCCGTGTTGGGTCTATATGAACCCTTCTGGCGACCAGGGTGCTGAGAAGATCAAAGCAGGCACTCCTCTTTCCTGCCTACCATCTAGTTTTCATCTAAGCAGTCATGCCAACCTCCAGACTTAGACCAGGTAGCGTTTCAGCAGCACCTCCGCATCCTAAGGGTGGTGAGACACTGGAACAGGTTGCCTAGAGAAGCCGTGGATGCCCCATCATTTCAAGTCTTCAAGGTCAGGCTGGACAAAACTTTGAGCAACCTGGTCTAGTGGAAGATGTCCCTACCCATGGCAGGGGGGTGGGACTAGATGATATTCAAAGGTCCCTCCCAACCCAAACCATTCTGTGATTGTATGATCATGTTGATAAACGAAAATTAAAAAGTTAAAGCCCAATCCACAAAGACAACTATGATTTTACAACCCACACCATTGCTAAGAAGTAGGACACCTTGCTCATGCCAGAGAAGAGCTTAGCACAGACCCTGCTCCCAAGAAGAAGACAGGCCAGCTCTTGGCCCTGCCCTGGGTTCACCACGTCACCGAGCACGCAGCAGGTCTCGGTCGCAGGAAACGCGTGCGTGTAAACGGGTCACCGACTTACAGACTACGCAACGCGGTGCTTTCCAGCTGATGTAACACAAAATAAAGGCAGGTGATGTGACCACATACAACTTCTGGGAAAACCACAGCTCGTTCCAGACAGGGGACTCACCAAAAAAAGCCTGCGAGCGTGTGTGGGAAGAAATGAGCATCTTTTCTGAATGAAAGAAAGCAAGAGAGAAAGGCAGCACGCTGGTGAGAGCGGCACGCTGGGGGCTCGGGGCAAAGCAAGGAATCCAGCATCACCGACACCACAGCGCAGCGTCCCCAGCAAAAGTCCTGGGGAATTTAGGGAGGAAAAGCATCTTCTGTTCACAGAACTGTATGATTAGATTGATTTTGGTACAGATAGATGAAACCCCAGGTAGAGATGATGCTTTAACAGCTGCTGAAGCAGAGGGATGATAATCCCCATGGAGGAGGTATCTCCTCCCTCTTCTTGCACGTCAGCCCTGCCAGAACCGGGTCCTCATGCCCTTCACTCACCTCGTGCTGCCCACAAACACAGGGAATCACGTTCAAACCACGCATGTTGGAACAATACAACCGGGTGAGAGGCAGGAGAAAACCTTTGCCCTGAAATCTCCTGCAGCAGGTAACACCACAAAAGCCTTTCTGGTGATGGTGGAGAGAAGTCCTTGGAGAAACACCTCTCGGGGGGGTCCATGCAATGCTCTGGGCATTCAACTTAATCTCTCTTAAACTTAAACACTCCAGAATTTGATATTCCCTCTGCTCAACCACATTCACTTGCAGAGCAGGTCCTGCAACATTTTCCCCAGGTTGAGCAAGATCGCTCAGGGGCCAAACCTGCTGGCAAAGCAACGGCACATTGACGGAGGGGCGCAGGCAAGGTGGTCCCCGTGGCCAGCACGTGCGGCTCCAATGCATCCCCCGCTCCAGGGAGTCTCCAGAGTTTGGAGAAGAAAGGTTCAAGCTGTGTTTTCAGACCTACGTAGCAAAGGACGGGCCATCAGGATGGTTACATAGGAGCAGAGCTGTTCTCAGCCCCACAACCTTGGCAGCATTCCTCAGCCAAAAGGCACTTCCCAGATCATAAAGAACTCTCCCTAGAAATGCCCTTTGTAGTCACACAGTCAAAACAATCACGACTTGAAAGACACTTTCCCCAAACCGAGTTTCACATTGCAGAGGAGATTATTGCAATCACCGCATCTGCAAGAGCAAAAAGAAAAATAGACTCGGAGTCGCACAAGGCTCAGATTCCTCAGCGAAGGCTGGGAACGAGCAACCACGAGTGAAAACTGCTTTGGGTAATGAGGACAAGGAAGATGTACTTACTGCGGTGACAAAGGACTGTGCCTTTCATTGGGGGTTTTTGTTCACCCAAAGAACCAAACGGCACCCCAAAAGGCCACCGCAGAACACATGGAAATGCAGAGTGACGAAGTCAGCAGCAGGCACTTCTCAAAGCGCAGCCCAGCAGTTTTGGGGGTCAAAATCAGATCCTGGGTCTGGTCTGATGGGCCAAAGCTGGAGCTAGAGAGCACCTGGGATGAAGTTATCGATGGCCAAGCACCTCCTGGGAACCCCCCATCTTCCAGCACCACAGGTACAGAGCAAACCTGCGCCTACTTCATCCCAACGACTTGGAAGAAGAGCAAACCCTCCTGCTTCAGGGATGCTTCGGCTACTAATTACCAGGATTAGAAAGACATTTTCTCTGGAGAGAAGCTATTCCATCATTTCCACTGCTGGTTTCTTGCAGGTTCCTGGCAGCGCTGGACACGGATGAACTCTGGCTCCCCGCTGATCGGTGCCATCTGCGTCCTCGCCCAGTCGCACACCCGATCTCCTTGCTCGGCGCAGTTATACCGGCCACACACAAACCGCATTTAGCACATCTCCAGAACCTTCATTAACCCGACAGGAGCAGAAATGCAGCGTGACCAGCCCCACGAAGCAAACCAAAACCATTTTCTAACGAGTGCTGTAAAGTTAAAGTCCAAAAATATCATGTTTCTCGGCAGGCTCTGAAACTGAAACCAAAACTCAGCTGGGAAGCAAAGCCATGCTCAAATTTAAAAGTATTTTTAAGACCTTTTCTATTTCCAAGTACTTACTGTCCTATAAAAAAAAGGATGAAGTCTTTTTCCAAAATATTTTTAATGGCTCCCAAGGAGTCGCTGTACTATAAAAACTTTACATCTTAACCAAATGTTATGAGTATATATGAATTTCTGTGGCACTCACAAACAGCATAGCTTTGGTTTCCAGATCAACACAATTCCTCCTATGCCCAGGACAGTGAGAAATCCTACGAAAGGAACCCGAGTGAGCTCGTAACTGCTTAAAATTAGCTCAACCAGGGTTTGTTTCCAGCCACACGACAGTACTTTATATACATATGTACATTTGTATTACGAGTTAATAAGATTGGGGTTGTTTTTAGCTGAAGCCGGATCCTGCAAACAGGTCTATGTTGATAGATTTTAGCACTGCCCCAATAAAGTTTCCAGCACAGACTAACTTTTAAGGAAGCAAGTGAAGACTTGCGGGACTCCTAAGATTCACGCAAGAGCTGGCATGAGATATATTTTCATTTAATATCTGCAAAAGCAGGTATTCTGTCTGACTGCCAACCCAGCACCCCTCCATCCTGCTCCCTGCAAACAAGAGAAGCAGCTTCCAATTTTCATCGCAGATTCAAGCCCGTACCTACAAAAATTAATATCAAAAGTGATCATAGTTGTTAAAGGGCTCCTTTCAGCACGGCTGACCCAGACCAGGCTGCGATCGAGATGCAACCCATGCCAGCACAAGAGTTATTTCTCTGCAAACGCCGCCTCTCCCTGAACAAGATTTACAAACCCGGGAGACGATTTCCCCGCCGCGTCGTTAATTCAACACCGCGGCTTGTGCCAGCACGGTGCCGGTGAGGAGACGTCATTTCTTTCCCCATGTTTTGAGGAAATAAGGAGAAAGCTTTGAGTTGCAGAGCAGATCCATGGGCTCAGCTCCCCAGCGCCGGTGTATCGCCCCGGCAAGATGCATCAGCCACCAGAAGTCACTGGTGAGCCAAAGCATCCTCACCTCTGTGCACATCGCTGCTGGGGGGGGCCTGCAGAGCTGGATGATGACATCATGATGACGCAAGCAGCCGGATCACAAGTTGGGTCGCTTTTCTCATTCAAAGAAAGAAGGAAAAATAAATAACGTTTTACCACGACCCTGTATTCGGCAAACAGCGCACAAACCCACAGTCACCACCCAGCGCTACGCACTGCAGCTGATACTGCACGTGTCCACGCATGGAAAACGGTTACGAGCAAAACCCACTACTTCAAACAAGCTTTTTTTGGCCAAACAGCACCCCTTTAAGAAAAAAAACAACAACTCCATTCCCATCTAACTCTTCAAAACTCAATATTTTCCAAGGGCCATATTAGAGCTGTGCAAGGAGCGCTGGGGCAGGAGGCGAGGGGAGACCTTCCCATCTCAACTCCTTCCCTCCCAGTTCTTTCCCAGCACGGGGGTGAAGCGCTAGAGAGAGCAGTAAGCTTTGCACAGGAACAAGCACACTCTCCAAATTTTGGGCTGTAAAATCACCGTACAGGATTCATTTTGCTGAGCCAGACCTAGATAAGAAGCCACAGTGCCTTTTTAGCATGCAATTAGCAGGCTGTTAAATTTGTCTGCTGGGTGTCAGGACGCCGGGGGACGATAAAGCGCCCCTGGACTGTGCTTACCGAGGGCAAAGGGATTCGCGAGTCGGATGGATGAGCAGGGCAGAGCGGAGGCGCAGCGAAACCCACGGCTGGTTATCGACAGATGCTATCTTACTGCAACACCGAGAGGAGGAGACTGAGCTGAGAGAGGAAGGAAGACTGAAAAGCTAATGAATAATACCAAGAAATGGAGGTTTTACTGTCTCAACTCTTGACTTTTTGCCCTGTAATCAGGAGAATTATGCCATTATTTGGACACGTCTTCTGCTCCAGCAGAAATCTGTAAGCAAAACTTTTTCAGGGATTTCCACGGAGTCCTTCCGTAGGTGTGTCTGTAATCAGTTTTATTGCATCGGGTGCCTCGGCAAACCCCAGGACTATGGACAGCCTGAGCAGGAGCTAGATCTGAGTTTACAGGGATTAAACTTGATCCCAGGGTCTCCAGGGTCTCAACTCCAGGAGCAAGACAATTGCACATGCAGCATCAAAAGGTGGTAAAGAGGTACCCCAAATTCACAGTGACTACAGCAAAATTGTCATCCAGCCCCTGCAATCAACTCACTTTATGGAAAAAAAAAATCTTAGACCCTGATTCTACCCCATTTTTTCTGCAGAGCACTTCCAAATCAATACTTCAGTTTACAAGCAAGGTAATTTTTTTTTTTCTCTGCAAGAAATATTCAGACCAAGAACTGAAGCTCCCTCCTTCCTTACCTGTGCACCTTTATGTCAGCCTAGATATAAACTAGATGGATGAGAAAAGTGGATAAGGTGGTTTCCATACTTGGTAATCAAAGTGCAATTACACCAGGAGAAGAAATTTGGCATCCAAATTTCTTCCTCCAAAAAAAAGAGAAATCAGAGCCAGTCACTGACACTGTAACTCCACTGCAAAGACTATCTAGCACTTGAAAGGTAACCACCCGTGCTTCCCAGACTGCCTGCTCACAGCTTCTGTTTGCAACCTACTGAGCACATCATGCGTTCCCTGCAGCAGAGGTCCGGCAGGCGTAGGGCTGCAGCGAGGTGGCAACCGCCAGCAGAACCAAGCACTGCATGACCATCAAGGGCTCCTTGCACGCACTGTAGCTGGGGCTCACCTTCGCTCCGTTGAGGCATCTCTACAGCAGCTCCTCACCCCAGGTTCCCTGTACCAGCCCTGGAGAGGAACAAACCCCTCCGGGGAACGGCTTTCAAATGTCCGCCTGCTCGTATAGGTGGACATCTGATACAGGCCACCACTCTTGCAACCTTAAATCACCCACTTCTCCCCACCAACACCACCAGGCACCATGACCACTAGCCCAACTGTAGATGTGCGCCTTCAGAGACATGCCTCCCATCTTCCTGATCGTAGAATCATAGAATCACAGAATCGTTAAGGTTGGAAAAGACCCTTAAGATCATCGAGTCCAACCGTTAACCTAACTGCCAGCTCCACCTCTAAACCCTGTCCCTAAGCACCACATCCACACGTTTTTTGAACACTTCCAGGGACTGTGATTGCACCCCTGCCCTGGGCAGCCTGGGCCAGGGCCTGACCACTCTCGCCATGAAGAAATTGTTCCCAATACCCAACCCAACCCTGCCCTGGCGCAGCTTGAGGCCGTTCCCTCTCGTCCCATCGCTTGTTCCTGGGGAGCAGAGACCGACCCCCCCGGCTCCAGCCTCCTTTCAGGCCGTTGCAGAGAGCGATGAGGGCTCCCCTCAGCCTCCTCTTCTCTGATTAATGCCAAGTTGGAAAGACAGCCCGTTCTGAATACCTTACTGCTGGATATTTCCCACGGCTGCTAAGACGTGGACTGCCAACCTTACAGAACACACGGTGTGACCCTCTGCTCCAAGCAGGCTGCCACGGGCAGACTCCTGAGCCCACGCCAATCCCAACAAGAAGAGCTGGGGCAGAGTCTCGTGTAGGGTCAGGATCTCCATTTGATGCACAAGGGTGCACGGGAGGGAGAGGTGGTGAAAAGAGACGGTCGCACTTGATTCAGAGGGGACACGTGGGTGAGCGAGGGTGAGAGGCTTAATTCTTCAGCAATGGCATTCATTACCTGGGAATTAAACATGCAGCAACACTCCTTCTAAGAAGGAAGGTACAAGTTCAAGCAAATATACCTGTGTATACTTATATCCTTTGCTTATGTAAGAGTCTGTAAGATTATATGCAAATTTTGTGGCCTTTGGATATTTTCCGAATTACCATCGTAGCTTTGGAGTTGTTATGCTTGAGCAAGCTGAGCATCAGCCATGAGTCTGCCACTGAAAAACACACCAGAGCCTGTTCTTGGTTAGTGATTCTGTCACGACCGTGACCACAGAAGCGAGACTTTCCCCGTGCAGCACATCCTGCCACAATTTTAAAGAAGATATCGCTAAATAATTATGAAAACATAGAGTTTTGCAGTTGTAGTGCACCGACCAGCACGGCAGCCCAAGACAGTCCAGCTACTGGCACCACCAGCCCTCTGCCCATCAGGCTTCCCCCTGGGGCAGGACGTTTGAGCGACAGGTTTCCAGCGCTGCTGATGTGCTGACACAGGCCACTTTCAGACCCTAAAAATGTAATATACAGCTAACGTCAGCTTAGGAAGATCCAAGGGTTGGCGTTGGCCAAGCTGTAAGCCCCATGGCTAACCCCAGGCCAGCTGCCTTTGTTGCTGCTGTTGCAGGAGGACATCATAGGAGGCATTTCTCTCCACCTAGGAATGGAGGAAGCCAATACAGCTTATTTATTTCTGCAGCGATTAATCCAGAGACAGCGCAAACAAACATTGGCCAATTCTTAACAGGGGTTCAGTTTTATCCCCACTCATCTCCAAGGCGTGGAATGCCCTCTAAGGTCACCACAACCTGGAAGAAGAGGAGGCGGGGAACACCTGTGTGACAGCAAAGTTTCTCCCATCTGCAATTCTGAATTTTCTCCAGCACGAGGAAGTTGTCAGAAATGCACTCGATAAGCAAAAAAAACCAACCAACCAAAAAAAAACAACTAACAGCAAAATGTAAACTCAGCTTTCTGGAAACTTTCAAGCAAGCAAGAAGAGCACGTTGGAGCCACGTGAACAGAGGACAACCCGTGTGAGCACAGGGCTTCACCGGCCTCACCAGCACGGCGATGGTGAGAAGAAGAAGGGGCTGCAGGACTTGTTGCACGTCGGTTGGGTGCTCCATGCCACCGTTATGCTGCTGGTGAACCTTTATCTGCTCAAAGGTCCTCATCCTTCCCCCAGTGCCACTGAGCCTCCTTCCCTCCCCAGCTGACGGTGGCACTAAAAATAGCCTGGAGAACTTGCAGAACCCCAACCGAACGCAACCCATTGCATCACTTGGATATACAGATTCGTTAAGCAACCCTCTTCCGTAATCAAGACCCCATCATGACCGTGCAGGTCCCTTGCAGACAGGCCTTGCCTGCATTGACACGCGCAGCAGAAAGTCCACCCTACTACAGGGCTATTTTCAGCAGCGCTCGGTAATTGTTAAATTGCTGCTTGCTTTGTGCCAAAAAAACTCGGCACCCGGCAGCTGGCTTTGGCCAATGTTTGATTAAATGCAGTTATGTGTCCTTACATAATAACTTCAGGACTGCTCCACCGGCAAGGCGTATAATCAATTATATCGCTGTTCAGTACATCCTGAAATATTAGAAGCTTGTGTCCTAATTAAATAGTTTATTCAGGCAAAAACTAAAATTACAGTGGATAATTATGTAACAAATTAAACATTTTTACGCTGTAATCAATATCCCTAAATGCTAGGTAACTAGCGATGCCGCCGCACGATAGAGTAAATGCCTAGTACATTACCACCCATCGGAGCGAGGGATTTACAATAAGTAATGAAGTTAATTTTTAATAAGAGGTTCAAAACCGCACCAGGTGATGATCCTGGGAAGGTGGCACCTTCCTTACTTAATGTAAATTAAGTTGCGGAGAACATCTCTCTGAGTAACTTTTGATTCCTCCAGCTACGTGTAGTTTGGGAAGTGCAGCGATCTCCTTAGGCTGGGTGTTAGCGGGGGGACCTCACATCCCAAACTCTTTATAATTCTATATAACAATGAGTTATATATAATAACATATCAATATGTAAACTCATGTATATAACTCATTATATATAAACATATAAACTCATGTAACAATAATATATAAATATGCAAACTCATGCATATAACTCATTATATATAAACATATACTCATGTATCAATAATATATAAATATATAAAATCATGTATCAATAATATATAAATATGTAAAATCATGTATCAATAATATATAAATATGTAAACTCATGTACATAACTCATTGTTATATACAATTTAAAAGTGTTATATACAATATATACAATGTGTGCAGAGAGGCCCCATAAACATAGACCTCCTATTTAAAAATAATTTTTAAAAGGGGGGGAAAAAAGGACGAGGAAAAAAGAAGCCAAGCCCTTGAGGCCACCCCTCTCATTTTGGGGCAGAAATAGCCGAACGAGGGTCGCTGGACGCCCAGCTGACTCTTTGTAGAGAAGACGGGGACAGCCGCGCTCCCCTTCACAGCAGGGTTCCCACCCCCACCCCTCCACATTGACAGCTCTCTATTTTTGGTGTGCTCCACACACACCTTTTATCCACATTTTTTCACCCATCCTTCTATCCCTCCAATCCCCTCAATTTTTTTTTAATGACCCATTTCCCTCACCCGCTTTCTCAAATTAGAACCTGCAAGCTCCGCTTCGTTTCAACGCGTTTCCTTTATTTTACTTTCAGTTTTACTTTGTTCTCCCCTCTCCAGTTCTCATCTTTTCCACTATGGTTTCCATTACCTTTATAAAGCCTTCTGACATAGAATTATTTTATTTTGGGGAGCGCAGAGGAGGTCTCGCTTAACTTGACCCAAGTTCACTGAACATCCTCTGCAGGGAGCGGCTGTTGGCAGTTTGGGGGGCTGCGGTGAGATGATTGTCATAGGTCCCTTCCAACTCAAAATATTATATTCTTTTCTAACCAGAAGCACTTTATTTCTGGAGTCTGCTTAGGATTTGGGGGAATAAAGGGAAAAAAATGGCATTTTGGGGGGTCTGCTTAGGATTCGGAGGGAATAAAGGGAAATAGGGATGGTTTTTCTAAAGGATGGTGGGTTTGGTTTCCGTTTGCATGTGTTTCTTGCTTTTAAAGATATGAATCACCTACAATGACTCTGGCGACATTCCTCTCTGCAAACTTAGCATGCTGGCGTATCAAATAGATCACACGGGGTTCATTTAGGCTTAATGTTAATGTTTGACCACAGAACAGTGGTCTCTCCTTTGGAAGGACCATGGGTCTTGCCTGCTGTTGACCAGCCACACGCTTGGAGTTGGCCAACGGAAACATCTGGCACATCCGAAGGATGCGACTTCACCACACGGCGTCGGCGTGAAGGGCAAAAACCACAGACTGGGCAGGCCAATGCCACCTTCTGGTCCTGACTTTGGTGACAGATTTTTTACACCCCACTAGGTACTTCTTGGTTTTATTATTATTGGGGGGTTTTATTATTATTGAGGCCAGGACAGGGGAGTTTGGTGGTGGGAGATAAGCCCAGCGGGGCTGACACTGCAAAATGAAAAGTTTCCGTATTAATCGTCACATACAATTACTAATTTATTTTTTTAAAGTCACCAGTGGATTTCAGCACCTAACCCAACACCACGACATAAAGCTGCTTTTGAAGCAGACTTAAACCCAAGATTCGGATCTCACACGCGGACATGGGTGGATGGACAACGATGGAAGGAAGCAGATGCTAAATTCCAGTACGCTCCTACGCCCTTTGTCAGGGAGAAACACAGTGGTAGAGGCTACAGCTGATTTTAACTTAACCTGGGTCTTGTCCCAGTTAGTAACTGTTATTTCCGAGCTTTGGTAAGCGTCTAAGCACATCTAAGAGGAACCAGAAAGGCTCTCCAACCTCGGAGCTACCAGGGGTCCTGCTACATAACAAATTAAAAATTATAAAAACAAAAGATAATTATTAACCTCCCCAGTGATTACCTTAGTATCTGTCAAAATACTTGAAAATACATTTTGAGCATTCGCTCCTGCTTATACAGAAATTAAACCCCTTACTGATTCATCCTTAGCCAGTTCTCAGAGGGCCTTGAGGCTTCAAACAAGGCACAGCCTTTTTCTAAATCCTGGTTTTTCTCTGAATATAGACTCTGCAAGATTTCCATTCTTTTCTGGGTATTTTTTTCAAATTATATATCATATATTAAAACCCCAACAACACAAGTCAGGTTTTGCTTCTTTTTCCAAATCCCACCTATCTGAAGCAATAGCCTTAACTATTTATTGAGATTGCCCGATAAAGTCTACCATCCAGACAGCAATTTTTAGGTTAACCGCCAACAGACACATAAATTCAGATTAATTTAGATAAATTAGTAGCATAGAAAAAATTAAAACCATTGATATCGGTTAAGTAGGAGCACCCTACACCAAACCTATTTGGAGGAAAGCGTGCAGAGGTCTCTGCAAAGACGTAGTTATTAGATAAACTTTAATTCCTCAATCGTAGCTGAAGAGCTGTACAAACCCCTCATCTCCCTCCCTCTCGCCTTAATCCAAGAGTGTTGTCAACACGGCTGAAGCAAGAGAAATCTGCAAAGCGTAATTACACCTTGGGACCGCTAACATGACATTCTCTAATCAGTACTCCCCCGAGCATCTGCTGATCTAATAACTGGCACCAGAAAATACGGCGTGCTTATCTGCACGGCCATTAACTCATTGACTCAACACACCGGCAGGGAGAGAGGAGGGAAAAGTGCAGCGAGCAAAGCAGAGTCGATCAAACTTTTTGGGTGTCTGTCACTGGGTGATGGTCTCTCGGCTGTGTTGGTCATTTGGGCACTGGTAGATGAGCGGTCAAGCATTTTAAATCTGTAGTGGAGCAGATCAGAGTGCCTGTCTCTGGGAGGTGTGCTGTAACCGGGGAAAAAAAGAAGGGAAGAAAAAAGGAAAAAAAAAAGGGAAAAAGGGGGGATGGGGAAGAAAAAAAGTGGGGGGAAGGGAAAAAAGGGGGCAGAAGGGGGGAAGAGGGGAAAAGGAGGGAAAGAAAAAGGAAGAAAAAGGGAGAGGAGAGGAGAGGAGAGGGGAGGAGAGGGGAGGAGAGGGGAGGAGAGGGGAGGAGAGGAGAGGAGAGGAGAGGAGAGGAGAGGAGAGGAGAGGAGAGGAGAGGAGAGGAGAGGAGAGGAGAGGAGAGGAGAGGAGAGGAGAGGAGAGGAGAGGAGAGGAGAGGAGAGGAGAGGAGAGGAGAGGAGAGGAGAGGAGAGGAGAGGGGAGGGGAGGGGAGGGGAGGGGAGGGGAGGGGAGGAGAGGGGAGGAGAGGGGAGGAGAGGGGAGGAGAGGGGAGGAGAGGAGAGGAGAGGAGAGGAGAGGAGAGGAGAGGAGAGGAGAGGAGAGGAGAGGAGAGGAGAGGAGAGGAGAGGAGAGGAGAGGAGAGGAGAGGAGAGGAGAGGAGAGGAGAGGAGAGGAGAGGAGAGGAGAGGAGAGGAGAGGAGAGGAGAGGAGAGGAGAGGAGAGGAGAGGAGGGAAAAATAAAAAGGGAAAAAAGAAAAAAAGGAGGAAAAGGGAAAAAAGAATAAAGGGGAAAAGGGAAAAAAGAAAAAAAACCCAAAAAAGTAAAAAAAGAAAAATGGGGGAAAAAAGGAAAAACGAAAAAAAGGGGAAAAAAAGGGGGCAAATCCATACCTGACAGGAATTTCAGGAATGCCATTTTTCCATCACTCACTCAAAATGACACTGTCATTTAATTTGAGAGTGGAAACCAGTCTAACCCAGCCGTCTGGGTAGCCTTTACAATGCGAAGCCTTTGGTCTCGCCCATCTGTTTAAGCCAGGGACAGAGCTACAATTTAGGATCACGGTCATTTCTAATTCCCCTTCTCGGGATTTAATCTTGGTACTGGGATTATACTACTCAACACTTTTTGAAGAACTCTCCATCGTGACTTGGACACCATGTTCAGGCGTTCAACTGTGGCTCTCTTGGACACTACGAGGAGGAGGAGGAGGAGGAGATCTTCCTGCCGGGGCCCGGTCTGGACCCACACAGAGACTCGCTCTTGCCGGAGCATCGCTGGATGCGTTCCTCACGGAGCAGAGCCTCATCCAACGCGCACAGGCAGAAGGCACCGCTCCCATGAACTAAGCCAACCCGCCGCCTTTCACGTCTGAATAATTAGCTAGTGGGTGTTAAGGCTAAAAGGCTGCTTCGATTGAGTTGAAGAGGGATGGGCTAAATCCTGAAGAAATTTCAGATTTGGCAGAGAGCCTTTTTTGGCAGATTTGGCCTTGTGAAGTCCCAGGATAAGTTCACCCTTCCTCAAAGCAGAGCAAAGCTTAGATATTGTAGAAGCACCTTGCTGCCTTCAAAACACAAATAGGAAGACTGCCCGTGCTACCTCTTAAAAAAGCACACACAGTAAAACAATTAGAGTAAAAATAGCGTATTCCGACACGACAAAAATACGTCTGATTTCTTGCCGCCTTCTTGTGCCAAAACAGGACAAGATTTTGCTCAGAGTGCGTTTCGCTAAACCTCCACATGCCAAATGCCTGCTCTGCCGCACGCCGGGAAGAAGACAGCTCAAAGACGATGGCCAGAAGAGAGCTGCACATACCCCATTTACAACTCACACTATAAAATAAACAGCATTTTACAGGAGCAGCTATTCAAAAAATATTTTTTGCCTCGGGCCTTGGAATATGCAAAAACTTCCCCTTCCATGTTGTCAACTAAATATGGTCCATAACTTTGAGGAAGGTCTTGCTGCAAAGAAAAACTAGGCAACATCCCATCCCATCCCAGCTGCATCCCACCCTGTCCCAGCTGCATCCCCATCCCAGCTGCATCCCCCCTGGGTCCCTCTACCTCCAGTGAGTGGTGGCAGGAGGTGACAACCACCATCAGGTGCAACCATCAAGGTCCAGGACAGCAGTTTCATAGAATCACCGAATGGTTTGGGATGGAAGGGACCTCCAAAGGCCACCCAGTCCCACCCCTGCCATGGGCAGGGACATCTCCAACCAGATCAGGTTGCTCAGAGCCCCGTCCAACCTGGCCTTGAATGTTTCCAAGGATGGGGCATCTCCCACCGCTCTGGGCAACCCCTTCCAGTGTTTCACCACCCTCATCGTGAAAAATTTTTTCTTGTGTTTAGTCTAAATCTCCCCTCCTTTAGTTTAAAACCATCACCCCTTGCCCTGTCGCAGCAGGTCTTGCTAAAAAGACTATCCCCATCTTTCTCGTAGGCCCCCTTTAAGTTTCCAGAGTTAACTGTAAAGCCCTGACTGAAGCCCACGGTGGTTTCACCAGCCACTTCTCCAGGCACTGCTCAGTGCTTCTGGAAATCCCCGCATGCCTTCCATGGAGGAAAACTTGCTCCTACTCAGCCACGGTAACTGATAAAAACTCCATGTGATAAGGAAAGGTCATTCATTTATAAAATAATGCACAAAGAGCATTTGTTAATAAAAATTGCCTTAGATCGCTGGGTAGAAACACAGTTGGGTTCAACTGACTATGGCAGTTTCCCTCTACTGCCATAAACCAAACTCGTTAGGGCAATATAAGATTTCTTCTATACTCCAAAAGACCGCAACCCTTCCCAAGAGCTTCAACAGCACCTTGGCAATCAAAAAAATTAAGCAGAACTGCATGCATTTGCTGTGCCAAAAGCTCACACTCAGCATACAGTGAATTTAAGAAATTCCTTCAATAAACACCAAAAATCCCCTGGCATTGCCCTGGCCATGGGAAATATCCTGGATCGCGCTTTAAGCGACAAAAAAGGCTCAGCATCGCAGGTACGCCGGCCGTACGTCTGATGTTGTGGGGAGAGAAATCACCGGCGCTAGGCAAGAGCAGTAAGAGGGTTTCACCCGATGCGAGTAGGGTGGGCAACAGATTTACGGTTTGTTTGGTTTTTATCGTTTCACTTTATTAAAGCGAGCTTGGTTTCTTTCTAAACTGAATACATACGCTCTCCCAGTCCCGAAATCACGGTTAGTGAGGGGCTGGGTGCAGGAATCTTGTGTTTAGCCCAACTTCAGCATCTGCTGGCTTATAGCTGAGACCTGGGAAACCCACCCGCAGAGCGGGGCTTGCTGCAGAACCAGAGCAAAATAACACAGAAACCGGCATATTTCAAACTAACCGAATTTGAAGCCTCTTCTTGGAAGGCTGGGAAAGCAGACGGCTTTCCTGGGAGGCTGCTCCGGGTCTGCACCGGCGGGATCCTGTGGGTTGGGGGTTTTAATGATGGGCAATTGCCCAACAAGGACAAAGTACTCTTGTTTCAAGGGCTCACTCTGCTGCTTTGCAGAGCATAACCCTCTTAAGCAGATATCATGGAGTAATGCTTAAACGAAGAGAATCAGACGAGTCACTTCTAACCTGCTAAATTCACCTTCTCTTCTCCCTGGATGTAGCTCCAAAAATTAGCTTATCACCATACTTTGCATTTTCATAGACTTGGTGACCATATCAAAGTATTTTAGGAGCGTTCAACTTCACGGCGCATGTATCTGGTAGATGTTACTTTCAGAAAGAACACCAAAAAATAATTTTATAAAGAGACGATCTTGCCTACAGCTGCAGAGAAATACAGGGAAGAACCCGAATGATACTTTCCTAATCAGCAACCTGCATTTTAAAAGCAGAATATAGTCAGGTTAATGGCAGATAACCCGGCAATCCTCAACCATGCCTTTCCTTCTCCAACAGTAAAAAAGAACAAAGCAAATAAGAAATTACTGCAGACTGGTGGGGTTTTTTTGTGTAAGGGCCTTTATTTCTTCCCCGGAAATTCCCCGAGCAGAGAAGACGACTCCTCCTTCCCAAGCTGTTCAATACAGAAATCTCAAACTCGAGAGTGCTGGTGACACCTCTGTGCAGATAAATCTTCCTAACAACCCAACCTTTGCAGATTCCAGAAGGGAACTGGAAGATAAATCCTTCTCCTGAGAAGCCTGGAGGTTGCTCTGCCTGTGCCAGGGCTGCAGGGAGGACTGGGCTTCCCAGAACCTGGAATAGGTGCTAAAACACAACCTCGAAGGGCACATCTCAAAATAAGTTGATGGGGCTGTTTTGAAGCACTCTGCAGACTGAAAAAAAGACCACGATAGCATGAAACTCCAAGCAAGCCGTCTTCTGGCTCCTGCCCATTCACCACGAAACAAGAGGACAACTTAAACATGGGATGGAGAGACCAGAGAAGGGATATGGGAGAGGAGCTGATCATGGTGGAAAGCAGCCTGTCTCACACACAAACACATTGGCATGGGAGAGTATGAACGAAGCAGAAATCCCGTACTCTGATTCAAATAAATCTCTGCTATTCTGATAGAATATGGACTTTCAGAGCAGAAAACACAGGAAGAGAATTGAGGCTCCTTGCCCAAGATCAAGGATTGTCAGTGGTAAAGCAAATTTCTGACCCTACGTTACTGCAATCTAATCTCTAGATAACATCTGACTCCCCATTCGACTGCACACAGCAATATCCTGCTTTTAAACGCCGGTCTGCTAGGAACAAGAATCGCCAACGTACTCTCAAGCATCCTATAAACGCTCAAAGAATGAAAATGAATCACAGCAGGAAGGAAAAACTTATCAGTTTAATGTAGTATTAATTACTGTTTCTTGTGACGAAGAAGGAACTTCAGCAAGAAGCAGAACAGCTCTCGTTTGGCAGGAACGCCACAGCAGCTCTATCCGATATTGCCCTGAGGAGCAGGCTGGGGTTACATGCCCAACTGAGTAATTTCCAGGTACCACCTGCATCTCCTGAGCCCCAGACACAAAGATGCTCAGCGTCCCAACCTCCAAAGGGCTGCACAGGAAGCTATAAATGCTCCGTACCTTCGGAAATGAATTGAAAGCGTCCTTACTGAGTCACCTATACGAGAAGCCAAGACTCCAGCCTCAATTCTACCTTTAGAATCATCAAATCACCGAATGGTTTGGGTGGGCAGGGACCTCCAAAGGCCACCCAGTCCCACCCCTGCCATGGGCAGGGACATCTTCACCCAGACCAGGGTGCTCAGAGCCCCGTCCAACCTGGCCTTGAATGTGCCCAGGGATGGGGCATCTCCCACCGCTCTGGGCAACCTGGGCCAGTGCCTCACCACCCTCAGCACAAACAATTTCTTCCTTCTGTCCAGTCTGAATCTCCCCTCTTTCAGTTTAAAACCATTCCCCCTTGTCCTGTCGCCGCAGGCCCTGCTAAAAAGCCTGTCCCCCCCTTTCTTGTAGGCCCCCGTTAAGCACGGAGAGGCCGCAATCAGCTCTGCCCGCAGCCTCCTCCTCTCCAGGCTGAGCACCCCCAGCTCTCAGCCTTTCTCCACAGCAGAGCTGCTCCAGCCTCTGACCATTTTGGTGGCCCTAAAACGTGGCCCCTTCTACCCCCACAAGGAGGAAAGTCTTTACCACCATTTGCAACGTGCTTTGGAGCTCCACAGTCAAGTGCAAGCGCAAGGCATGACCATCTCAGGTTATTAATCCACTGTTTATATTAAGACCTGCCACTGTTGACACTATTTACGCACAAATGCGTGTACACAGAGCAAATATTACATCAGCAAGGGCAGCACATGCAAGGATGGGCTCCTCCTTTCGCCGGCCTCTCCGGTGCCGTCACTCCAGTGGCATTGTCTGGAGGTTACGTGGGGTAAACGCACGGTGCACTCACCAGGTTTTACTTCAGTTGTGTGCAGTGTAACTTGCCGAGCTGATGAGACAGGGGATCCCAAAGACAGAAGCCAACAGCCTCACATGACCTTCTTAATAAAGACACTTCCTCAGATATGTGCTTTGTAAAAACAAAACAACCATAAAAAAGAGAGAGATTGCTCAATGTAACAATTGTTTTCATTTTCAAGCTTCTTGAGTTACTGAGCTTTCAAGCACAGCTACAGGAAACAGGTTTTATAAGGTTGTACAAAGAGATGCCATCCGCATCCCGGCACTGCCGGGGGATGCCGGGTGCGGAGCACTCCTGGTACCCGGCAGGGTGCTCCGCTCGTCCGGGCTGCCCGGGCTAACGCTGCATTTGCTTCACTTCAAAGTGCTTCACCCCAACTGTGCTTACGGTACAGCGGACCGGCTTGGAAGAGACGCTGTCCGTTCGAAATCTAATTAAAATCTGAATTTTAAGTAGCTTTGGTGATAGAGGCGAACAGCCTCCCCCACTTCATGACCAGGTTTTTCCAAATACTGGTCTTTTCATGCAAATGTAGAAATGGCTCGCGTTTTCTTGACTGTTTATCCCCTTCCCAATTCAGCCAGTGCGCCGCATTTCCATCCGGACAGATCTGCCAAGCAACGCATTTGAGGAACATAAGGGTTTTATAGGTCTGCAGGGTTTTGTTTGTTTTCCTTAGAGACCCTAGAGTCAGCTCCAAAACCCGACCCAAAACCTGGTATACATCTAAACACCACTTTCCGTTTCTGAAGAAAAAGCTTACACCATTTTGCAGCTGCATCCCACTCCCCGGGGAGGGAAAGCAGCCCAGCGAGGGTGCCAGGGCAGCCTTTTAGCAATACATTTATCCAACACACTATTTCTCTTCTTTTTTTTTTTTTTGCTTTACCGCAGCAAAACTGATCTGCTTCTTCGTTATATAATTTCTACTTACGTTCTCCTTTAGGCTTTCTCCTTGAAGCAGGCTGCGGAGAGCTCAGGAGCTGGAGCTCTGCAACAAAGGCATCTGCCATAGGAAGCCTGCAAAAGTTCAGGAGCGCCCGCTGGGAAATATTCCCCAAAAAGACATTAATTTGCAGAGAAAAATAAGACAGGGCTTCATTTCGTACCACCTTTCCCCCGCGTCTCCTCCAAGTTACATGGAAACACCACGAGCCATTTTGTTTCACGTGCAGGCAAATGACTGACGGGATAAAAACGCCGCAGGCTGAAGTGCAGAGAGTGCCCTCCGCTAAGCTAAAGCTAAAGCTAAAGCTAAAGCTAAAGCTAAAGCTAAGCTTAGCTAAAGGTAAACCGACAGCGTTTGGCACCCACTTTGCCCGGTGCCAGGCACCAGGACCAGACCCGCATCCTCTGCAGGCACAAGCGCTGCAGGCACGGACACAACCTGCCTCCCCGGCTGCTAATCCTTAGGTTTGCGAAAAACCAATAAGCGTTAATAAAACAAACAGCAGAAAAAGAGGTATGCATTAAAAAAAAAAAAAAAAAAAGATGGAGAGATTTGTAATTAAGTCCTAAGAACGAAGAAATGGGATGGGGCAGCACCACAAACCCTTGCGCTTCAAGAAACCGCGGGAAAATTATGCACTGGGTGCATCTCCTGCCCTAAATACGGTGGGTGTGTTAAAAAAAAATCAGAGCGGTGATTCAAGTATATTTAAATGGAGAAAAGGGGCAAGCTCATACTACAGAGATGGGTGTAAATGTGCCTCGATCAAGGAAAAAGGAACGTCTCTTGTAAAGCGCCGGAGCGCGAGCGCATGTAGGCAAATGCACGGAGGAAAGGGGAAAACCAGGAGGGGGTCAGGGGAGTCCAGCTCCCTCGTGGAGGGAACGTGAGGCTAAACTAATTAAAATGCAGAGCCCTTGGAGAGTTTCAGGAGGAAAGTACTGCAGAAATCAGTCCAAAATGATGCTATTAAATCACAGATATTAATAGCGGAAGAGATCCACAAGTATCTGGTCTGTTAAAATGGAGGGCAAGAGATGCTCAAGCCGTTTCATGAAGCACTGCAGAGAAGCAAACGCATTAAAATCCTTCACCGATGCTACTCAGCACCCCTTAAAACTGTTTCTACAATACAAAAATAGGCAAGTGCCCGAGAAAATACAGCAAAATGGCTGGGCTGCTCCACATAATGTTTCGGAAAAGTAGGACATCCTTTGAAAGACGCAGGATCCCACCGAGGTGACAAAGGGCTGTGAGCTATAAGTAACCCAGTGTCACTTTGGTTGAATTCTCCCCCCCAAATTCTTCACTGCTCCAGAGAAAATAACTTCTTGCTTTGTCCGATGAATTAGGAATCATCGCTAATGAATTCAACGGTTCCCAAAAGTGCAAGAAATGCAAGCAGAAGACCCAATCTTTTAAAGAAAATATCAACTGGGAAATAAAAAACCTACCTGGCTATAAATCCCTGGAATTTGGTAGAAGATAAAATATCTTTCAGCACAAACTGGAAAACTGAAGGCCAGTTTACGTAACAAAACTTGTGCACATAACAAACACATCCTCTGTGCAATTGTAAAGTCAGCATTGCAAAAACATTTCTGCAGCAACGTGCTGAAGCTGCCAAAAACATTTTGTTTGAAAAGGGAAGATGAAACTCAATGTTAAAAAAAAAAAAAAAAAAAAACAACAACAACACAAAAACCCCTGGTATTTATTAAACCATTAAGAAAGAGGAAAAAAATTGCTGGTTCACAATGATCTGTAAATGTGCATGGGGCTAAATTTCAGGACCGCAAAACAGATGTGCGTGCAATTCCTGCAGCTGCACAAACAATACAGGCAAATAAGATGGGCCCAGCACTTCGGTGTGAAGTTCACACTGGTGCAAGGATACGGCTTATTTTATACCCATGCCATCCCGCTATGGTATAAGTAACAGTTTTATTTTCCCCTCCATAATTAAAGCCTGTGAAAACAAAGCGATGAAAAGACTCAGCTGCGGCACGGCCCTCGCTAGCTGCTGCAGCGCAGGGAAGGCTGGGGCTGGAGGTGCCGCCTGTAGAAGATGGCAGCTATGTGACACCTGGGTAATCACAGCTGAGTCACGCTAATTGAATTAATACTTAAAATGTTTGGGCTTGGGGGCTCTTTCCATAAGAAATAGGGGCTATTCTTCCCCTTTCTTTAGAGGATGGTGTTGAAGGCACCAGAGAAGGACACGACGATGGCGATGCCACCCTGGGCGGTCAAACTGGAAGGTGACACCCGTTCTCTGATGGAGAGCGGGGCAACATGAGCATGAGAAAAGACCTCTTATGAGCATCTCATGTGTTTTATGAAGTCACGTACCTGTTACAAACAGAAGGAGGGAAATACCGAACTACTATTTTTGAGAAACGCTGCACCATCAAAACCAAATATCAAAGAGCAAACCAATGATTTACTTGATAAGTCTCACCCCCCTCTCCTTGTGTCAAGGCAATCAGTCCTTTCCTTCACTAAATTACTCTTAGAAACAACAAAGAATTAGGCTGTTACGTATACTTTTAATTTTTATTCTTCTCTTTCAAACCACAGCTTTGAAATGAGAACGTGTCAGAGGTGGACACCCCACCACACGGGAAAGGAAAGTTCATTGCAACCACCTGTAACGCTCGTGAGCAAGACAAATGGCTTTCCCCAGGTCTCCTGTCGAGGAGGATGCCGTTCTTACACATTAGAGCAGACGTTTAGTTAGCTGTCATGAAATATTTATTAGCCTGCTGATGAGTTAATTAAAAATTTTAATAAGATTTCAGTACTTACTGAAATTATTTACCCCATGTACAGTCACGGTGTTGACAATAGATGGGTAAGTGGTATATGGAGTGATTTTATTTTTTTAATGACTTATCTACTTGTCTGCAAATGCTCTAATCATTGCTAACAGCTGTAAAATTTATCTGTCCTTCATATTTAACATGCAAAATAGTTGCTAGAGTGCTTCTACCCTGTCATTCATCCGTTATTACTCCGTCATTTGCAAAGACCACTGCAGCATCTCAAACCCAGACCTAGCGTACAAGCAGATGACTGATGAAATACTTCGCTATCAACACTCCCATTAATAACAGCAGGGTGGAAAAGGTCTAGAGTTTAACTGCAGACCCTCTCAGGCAACAACAAGCAAACAACATCCAACTGTAATGAAGTATTTTCATCTGCTGGAGAAATAAGGATGTGATGGGATTACCATTGTGTTGTGCGGCAATGCTATTCTTCATGGTATATTCATAAATAATATGCTTACACAAAGTGGAAAAGCTTCCTCCCCGTTTTTCCATCAGTCAGGAGACTGCTGTGCAGCTGTATTTTCCATCTAAAGATAGATGGAGTCCGGAGAAATATAGAGCAAAGGGAGCTCATTTGTGACATTATACTATTATATTTAAGAAAAAAACGCTGCAGCTGTATCTGTACATCATCACTCTGACATGTGCTTGGGTCTCTAATTACTTACTTTCATGAATTAAAGACACAGGAGAGAGGGATTAAAGATGAGACTGCAGAATGCGAGGAGACAACAAATGTAAGAAATTTGGAGGAGTCTCCCATTCAAGCGAGATGAGAGTCAGCAACATTCGGCGGCTTCGCTTCCCTCTCTTCTGCAGGGATCAAAGCAGGGAGAAATATTAATGCTCTGAAGTTACAAAGACGTATGAAAACCCTAACGAGCATTTTACACTGCAGATGCGTGAGCAGAGCTTCGCTCGGCGCCGTGCGAGGCAGAAGCTGCGACACAACCGACTTTAAATGTCCTCAAATTTCTAAAGAGCTTAAAATCAGCTGCCAGTGGGAAACACGCAGCACGGCCATATGCTCCCTTCTGGTGCAGTAAGGAGGAAGGGATTTCTACTAGAAATTAATGTCATTAAACTCAACTGCTGGCCACTTCCATGACCACCGGTAATACCTTGCCCTGCTCCCTAAGGGGTTTCTCCACGCCTTGACAGTAGTCATTCATGGACCTGCACCGTATTTCCTATAAATTTTAGCAAATTCCTATTTTTGTTGTTCATCAGTTGCCAAGAGCTGCGTGTCTGCTTTACAAATACTGCATATTTAAATGCTAAATATTTTGTAGAATCACAGGGAAATTGAGGTCGAGCCTCGGGATGTCTCTGGTCCAACCTGCCCTGGCTCAGCTCCGGGACCTGTCCTCGTGGTGAAGAAGTTTTTCCTTGTATCCACCCGAACTGCCCTTGCTCCAGCTGCACGGAGCAGAATTCCCTGTTTACAACCCTCGTATAATAAACTGTCAGTAACACCCCCCGGTTTTGTTTTAGCGTTTGTCAAGATCTGGGATGACCTTTCCTTGCACAAGAACATCCGTTTCCTTTGTGGTTCTTCCATTTGTGTAATTATGGGGTTTGAACTGCCCATTCAGATTCTTACTGCGTTTCTTTAGGAGTGTTTGTTGAAGGTTTTTTTTGTTAAATCTTCCACTTCAAGTATGAAGTGGATTTTTTTCCATCTTCTTTTCCATCTCTGGACTATTTGCTATTATGGTTGCCATAAATTTAAGGCTGCTTAAATCAGAATTTTATTCCAATATCTTAATAAAAGATTTTCCCTTCATTTGCTACACACTCGGAGATACGCGGAAACTGCTCAGCTGTATAAATCCGATGCTAAAAGACATACCATCCATCTGATATTCTGTTACTTTGTTATTAAAATTTGCTAATTAGTTTGCCTTTCCCTCTTCACACTTGGGCTTAAGACAGTAGCGAATTTCCCTACAGATAAAATTGGTCCCTTCTTAACAACCCATTCACGCTTCTAAAAGGAATACGCTTTCTCCCAGGTGACATTTTGATATGAACTGTAACAAGCAACGGGGCAATTTTCCTTTGATTTTGAATTTCATTTTAACTTCGCCAAATATATTTTAATATACATTCCGCAGTTCATCTGTAGCTGGGATTCGTGACAGCTCCATTAAACAAATGTATGCCTTTCATTGTATAAAGAAACTCCAGGATAACAAGGTAGAGGAAGCAGGGGTGGGGAGGGAAGCACGTTAAAGCTAAGGCTTTATTAACCTCACGAGACTTCTCTGAAATCTGCGAGGGGAGTCTAAGGTCTTTACAAAAAGAAAAGAAAAAAGTATCCACGAGGAGTTTGCTATATATTCCTTCATGTTTTTGCTATATATTCCTCCCGCCTCGTCCTCTCTCAACAGCTAGCTGTCTCCTAACTCGCGACTCCAAGAGGTAAGTAAATTCAAGGAGGAGAGCAAGTGTTATAAATAAATGGGGAAAAACCTGATTTTATGGAAAAACATCGCTTACCCTTTCACCTGAGAGAGACAAGAGTTCCCTGGGTATCAGCTACCCTAATGCCCCAGACCCAGCAGAGCCTCTCTGCAGCCTCTCCATCCCACTCCAGCGGGGCATCGGGTGATGCAGACGATTTCTCTGCAGATGTTGAATTTCACCCCAAATTGCTAATTCTTACCAGCAACGTACTCTGAAGTTTTAAGCACCATTTGAGGTGCTTTGAGACATCGGCATGTCAGGGAAGACGAGGACAGGATGCCACGGAGGAATGCGGATCAAGGATGAGCAAAATTAAGATTTGCATTCCAAATCATCAGGATTTCATGGGTGTTGTGCTCCTAAAACTTGCTTGCAATGAAAATTATTTACCAGTATTTCTGGTTCTTGGAAAGTACTAGCATAGATGACGCCGCTGTCTCCAGCTCACAAGACTGACTCAATAGTAAATAATAATTTAAACCAGTATTCAGGCAAAACTGCCAGGAAATACTTTACATTTTGGTCCTTTCCTGATGGCAGCAGGCACATGTGTGTGTGTGTTTTAACGCACATACCTTCATCTTCCAACCACAGGAACTAGGTATCGATAGTTTTCTTTCTGAGAAGCACACAGAGCCACGTACTTAGCAAAACCTCCCTGGCGCTGGTGAAAGGTATTCACCAGCAACTCAGCACGGAAGTAAAAAACATCAGAAAAATTCTTCTTGCTTTTTGTCAGCCAAGCGGTAGCTTTGGGTTTCATGTTTATCTCTTGAAAGTTTACCAGAAACAGATCTTACCGTCCTCCTGAGTTATTGACAAGTGGTTACACAACTCCCATCAGCTCTAAAAAATGGTTTTCGTGATAACTGAAAGATAAAAAAGACTTCTCTAACTAAAAGCACAAATAGTCCTTACTAAGGGTTTAACCCGTCTAAAATTTTCCTCTTTCAAAGATAAGATCAAAAGTGGGAAAACAAACAAAAAGGCAGTTCTAAGCAGGTTTATTTGTTATTTTTAGAAGATAAAAGGACCTCCTTTTCAGATATCATGCTGTGCCACGTTTTCCCCAGAAGCTGATGCGAAGAGCACGTCTGCTGGAGGCCAGGGGGGCGATGACTGCAACCATCCAGGAGCAGAACCTGCCTCTTGCAGGGTTAAACTCACTCACCGTCCCCAGCTCTGCTCCCAGCTGGCTTCACCGCATCTAAGAGGCTTCAGACGGAAGACAAAACCTCGTGGGAGGAGGAAGAAACCCCTCCAGGATGGATAGCTGTCACCCCATGAACACAGCCAGGCTGGCGATGCCCATGAAGACGTGTCATGCCCAGCAAGATGAATGCTCACTTGTGTTTTTATTATTTATTATGATTTTTTCCTTAAGTGCTTCCAAGCTGAGTAAACAGAACTGTGCTTTGTACAAAGGGTTCAATGTCCAAATGGAGATCAGTCACAAGTGGTGTCCCTCAGGGGTCCATATCGGGACTGGTACTGTACAGTATCTTCATCAATGACCTAGATGGTGGGATTGAGTGCACCCTCAGCAAGTTTGCAGATGACACCAGGCTGAGGGGTGCAGTTGATTTGCTGGAGGGATGGGATGGCATCCAGAGGGACCTTGATGGGCTCAAGAAATGGCCACATGTGAACCTCATGGGGCTCAACAAGGCCAAGGGCAAGGTCCTGCACGTGGGCTGGGGCAATCCCCACTATCAATACAGATGCAGGATGGAGGGGTGGAGAGCAGCCCTGCCGAGAAGGACTTGGGGGTGCTGGGGGATGGAAAGCCGGCCACGAGCCGGCAATGTGCGCTGGCCGCCCAGAAAGCCAAGCGTCTCCCGGGCTGCATCCCCCGCAGCGTGGGCAGCGGGGCGAGGGAGGGGATTCTGCCCCTCTGCCCCCTCTGGGGAGACCCCCTGGAGCCCCGCGTCCAGCTCGGGGGTCCTCAGCACGGGAAGGACATGGAGCTGTGGGAGCGGGGCCAGGGGAGGCCACCAAAATGGTCAGAGGCTGGAGCAGCTCTGCTGTGGAGAAAGGCTGAGAGCTGGGGGTGCTCAGCCTGGAGAGGAGGAGGCTGAGCAGGAGGAGGAGGAGACCTGATTGCGGCCTCCCCGTGCTTAACGGGGGCCTACAAGAAAGGGGGGGACAGGCTTTTTACAAGGGAGCATAGTGACAGGACAGGGGGGAATGGCTTTAAACTGAAAGAGGGCAGGTTACACTGGACATAACGAAGAAACCTTTTACCATGAGGGTGGTGAGGCACTGGAGCAGGTTGCCCAGAGAAGCTGTGGATGCCCCACACATCCCTGGAAGTGTTCAAGGCCAAGTTGGATGGGGCTTTGAGGAACCTGTCTAGTGAAAGATGTCTTTGCCCACGGCAAGGGGGTTGGACTAGATGATCTTTAAAGGTCCCTTCTGACCTAAACCATTCTGCAATTCTATGACTCTAATCCTGCTAACCTCTGGATCATCTATGAACGAAAAAAAGGCAGAATTTCTCATATTTCTCTGGCTTACGGAGGCAGCGACCACAGCCATGTCCTGCAGGGAGAAGCAGCAATCGCTGGTGTCTCACCTCCAGAGAGCTGACAGCCAACGGGAAGCCCAACACGGAAGAGGTGCCCTTGAGAAGGTCAGAGCAGTAGCTAACACAAACTGACAAAGAGGTACCAAAATAGCTAAAACAATGAAAGAAAGTAAATAGGCACCGATTTATAACCTTACAGCCACAGGAAGGGCTTGTACAGCAAATACTACATTAGGCAAAGAACAGAAAGTCGTTAAATCCTGAAAACTGACGGACTCACTTGAGTGTGGTTTTCAATTAAATGATACATCATCTTTGTGGCCCAGGAAGCAGAAATTCCTCGAGGGCAGCAGAGAACGCAGCAGACTAAAAAGCCATTAACATATCCAGCATCATTTACTGTCCCGTTGGATGCTGATTACAGTCCTGCTCAGCCCAGACACAAACACGTTTCCACCTCGTCTCCTCGGCACAACAAGAGCTACCTACATGGTGGGGCTGGAGACAACGATGAATTAAGCTTCCGTTGTTCAACGAACCACCGCAGACCCGGAGGAAGGGGTTACAACCTGCATTAATGCTGTAGCCCTACACCAAAGGTGATGATAAATTGATCACTGCAGAAACGGCTGCGGTAGATTAAGGTGTTCCCATTCCTGGGTTGCCTGTGAAGAGGATCCCACGCTCACAGCTGAAGCGTTCATGTGAGCATTTCTCACGTGCTTCAGCACAAGAAGCTTGGGTTGAAAAGCCGCTGGAGAGGGCTCAGCCCAGCCTGGAGGACACGGCAGCGCTGCGGATGAGGAGTGCCCACAAGAACCATGGATGAACCACTCTTGGATGAACTCATGGAGGCCACCAGCTTTGCCATGTAAGCAGTGACCAGCGGTGGAGGGACAATGACATCTCAGACCTTGGCAGGGTTTGGGCAGCTGGTGTCTGGTCATGGTCAAAGAATTAGGCCGGATTTGTGTAGAAATGTGAACGCCTAAGGAAAAGGTGCATTTGCTTAAATTCCTAGGAGTAGTAAGGCAAATGGACAAAGTGGTTTGTTCCAAACGATAAGCAAAACCACAATCTGGATATTAAAACAAAGTAGTCAAAACAGAGCTAATCAAAGCTCCCGGGCAAGCAACGTTTAATGGAAGATGACGAAATCCTTACTTAGACATTCTAATTTTTTGAAGGAGCTAAGCACCAAAAGTTCCACTTAATGGCAAATGTGTGTGTCTCAAATACTTTCTGTGTAAACAAAGCACCCAATCTGACTGTCCAAGTACAGGATTTACATGTGAAAACAAGAGCATCTAATGGCATTTTTAGAAAAAAGGAACAGAAACAGTTCTCAGATGTGAAACTACAACCAGCTCCTGTATCAAAACAGTCCTTAATTTCGCACAGAAGAGCCAAAGTCACTAGCAGACATCTGAAATCCCATCAACTGTTTTCTTCTCAACATATGCTTGAAACTTTCGTCTTTAGCATCGCGCAGGTGCCTCTAACATATAAACATCTAACAGAAAGAGGTATTTCAACATTACGCGAACCAGGACTGCAGCAGAATCAAATGACCAAATAAAAACAAAACGGGGGGGGAGACTCAGTTAAGACTTGAACACTTTCAACAGGGTGAATGCTTTTAATATAAACTTTTTAGTTTGTATTAGCCTAGTGACAGCTGGCTATAACATCTTCACGATAAATATGAAATGTGTTGGGGGCCTCCACCTGCTCATTCTAGCTTTTCTTCTTAAAAAAAATAAAACAACAAAAAACCCCACAAAACCGAGAAGACTCAGCACTTCAGCATTTGCATTTGGCAACCTAAAGACAGATACACATCTCCCGCTACTGTGGCTGCAGGCTGGCCGGCAGAAGTACCAGAAGCCCGACTTGAAGATGCAATGTTGCTGGTGGGCGTCCTCTGCGAAGCGGCAGAAGCTTCAGACCTCTCCCCGCACGCGGTCCGCAGCGGTTGTCCTGTCTGTTCTCTACCGGGCAACCCAGAGAGCCTTTTCCAGTGGGCATGGCGGGGGTTCCTGGTTTGTTTGTGCTCTTCGCTTTTTAAAAGCAAGGCTTCAGGAGTGCCCCATTGGCTTTAATTCGCACGTGGTGAGACAAGCCTGGGATTTCTTCTTTCTAAGCCCTCAAAAGTGCTACGTGCATTTTTGTCTTGATCAGCAGGACTCCATTTCAAATACATGGCTGAAACAACATCCCTCTCTAAAACTAACAAAAGAGGTAGAAGAACAGATGATTTAGAAGTACGGTGACTGCCAAGCCCGTCATCTGTGTCCTTCCTACCCCGCCAGCAGCCCCCGGGAAAAGGGAACGGCAAGGCAGAGGTTACGACTTCAAGGAAACTCAGATACGGTAAATACCTCTCACGAGATACCATTTATAAAGTGTTGCAACACTTGAAAACGCTGTTAACAGCAGGAAATCTATTTAAAGTGGAAGGAATATGATCATTAAGGAATAAAGAGGGAGTTTCGGCTCAGCAAAGACCTAAGGCTAGGGTGGGGGAGGGAGCGTCTCGGCGATTGGATTTACATTTTTTCATCTCAAAGCCCCATCGCAGGATAAAGGGGATGGGAACTCAATCGCAGCAACCGGATTTCATGCCAAGCCAAAAAGTCCATTTGCTAGAGGAAAGAATGAAATTTAATAAGGCAGATTGGGGTGGGGGGGGTAAAATAAGGAAAGGCTGGGAGGTGCCAGGTGGGATGAAGGCAGGGCTCCCCCCAGCTCACCGCAGGGGCCAGCCCGTCAGTCCCCCAAATTAGGGGAAATCCAAAGCAGCCGAGGAGGCACCTCACCCTTAAAATTAATCTAGAACTCACTCTTCCTCCCTGCAACGATATCCAATTTCATCGTTAAGAATTTAACCCTTTACTTGCCTGGGCTGCATGCGTCTTGCTGCCTGACGTTAAGAGATGTCTCGGGTAAAGCCTGGCCACTTCTGGCCACGTGATTTGTACTGATCGCTTTGGAGAGGGGGGCAAAAAAGAAGAAAATAAAGAAGAAAAGCTGCGTACGGCCCCGCCTGAGGCACGGTCCAGCCCAAGACCCTCGGTCTGCAAGCTGCCAGCCTGGGCAGGTATTAATCGGCGCCTGGAAAGCAGGAGGTCGGCAGCGGGGAGAACCCACCGCCACCCTGCAAGGTCACCTCTTCAAAAGCTGAATCTGGTCAGATACTGGCCAGAAAAATAAAGACATCTTAAGAGTCGCAGGAGCAAAGATTTTTCATTTGTGTGTGATACAGCTTACCCGCTTCCAATCAAAAAGTAGCTGTTATCTCCAGAGGGAAATGTGATCTTTTTGCGGTGAAAAATCCTGACTCCAACTGTGCATGTATCAGGCAAAGTGCGGTTTAATAATTAACTCTGAGCAGCGCTTCCAGCACTGGATCGGGGCTCTGCTGGTTTCTTACCGCTCACAGGCTCCTCTCCACCCAGGCGACTCCAAGCTAGCAGTCGGGACGGCGCACAGCAATACAGACGTGGTATTATTTCCAAATTTTACAACCATGCCTAATTACCGCCATCATTTGTGCTACAAATGGGAGACACCGAGGCAGAGAGCAAAGAGCCTTGCCCAAAAACACAGCTCAAACACTGGACAGCCAGACAGAGCGGGGCAAGGGGGATGTCTCCCCAGCTATCGCCCACCCCTGGCTCCATCTCGGGCACCCAAATATCTACCCTCCAGCCACCAAACCGATCAGGGGAGGACATCCAGAACGGGGCACCGACTGCAGCGATCATCCCACCACAGTTTAGGGAAGCTGCCAATGCAAGGACAGAAACCAGGTGGCCAAAGCAGCCTACGGAGGACATACACCACCAGTGTCTTACTGGGACCAGTATTTACACCGCACTGAACAGGAGCACAGGAGCAAGCCACGCTCAATCCAGAAGGAAATATCCCATTTTCCATTGCATTCCAGCCAAAACCAGCTCCAACGCAAAAGTTTCTTGGAACACCAGCTATCTCAGACAGGGAACTGCGATACAAGCTATATAAAATTTCATCAGATAAGGGCAGCTGTAGTGATATATGTCATTTTTGCCTTACGGCATGTCAGCTGGAAGCTGGTTTTCCAGGGGAATTGGCAGGGGCACAGGTACTCCCCTCTCCTGCGTACCCATGGCCCACAGCAGTAAGCCCTCTCAGTCTTGATGGAGAGAGGCTGCAAATCCCACAGCCATACAGTAGCTGCAGCCAATCCATCATCCAAGTGCTGCTTGTTTTACCATTTTGTTCATTTCTAAATATATTCTACTGTCTTTCCAAGTGACCACTCCATTACAACAATTTTCCTTTAAGATATTGCCGGCTGTGGGCAAACCACAGAAGTGTTCAGGTTGTTACATGCATCAGCTAGTAAGAGCTACAAGGATGCTGAGTGCACACTTCTTACTCTGGAAGTTGTAGTAGCCCTTGCCATAAAACATTTTGATTTCCCAAGTTTGTGACTTTTAAAATTCTCTAGTTATGGACTCAATTCACCTGATAACACCACGAGCCAGCCTACAGCGTAACACTGACTTACCAAAACCACATATTATTCTTTAGCACAAATCCTTTGCATACCATTCTGCCACTGCAGCAATTAGCTATTCAATTTTGCAAAACATATTGAGAAAGCGCAGTTGATACAGGCAATAATTTCGTCTTTATGAGCTTTTAAAACAACTCTCGTAGCTACGAATGCAATGCAGAC
This sequence comes from Platalea leucorodia, assembly GCF_965183815.1. Classification (NCBI taxonomy): domain Eukaryota; kingdom Metazoa; phylum Chordata; class Aves; order Pelecaniformes; family Threskiornithidae; genus Platalea; species Platalea leucorodia. Next base: position 126,533,980 of record NC_138825.1, on the reverse strand, counting down.
TGACTGCACATCTCATGTACGGGAAAGCAACCCAAAGAATGCCAAGGACAGAGAAAAACAGTGACTTTTGCTTTGAGCAGTCTCGGTAATTAATTCCGCATGAAGAGGTGCTCCAGCAAAAACCACCTCCATGACAGGTTTAAACATTTTCCGCCAGAGGAAAGAAGAAACAGAGACTTGCAACCTTACCTCTATCTTCCCGAGGTGAAAGATGGTTCATGGGAAAAACTGGATTCTTCAGTTAATTAAACAGCAAAACAACAGAATCCTAGTGCCTCAGCAAACGCAGGCATCGACCTTCCATGGGCAGTCTTCACAGGAACTCTTCTAATAAGGGACCAGCATCAATTACTGAGTCCTGCGGAGGAAAAGACAGTTTGTCTACATTAGCTTTCATTTATCTTTCTGAATTATTATTCACACAATGCAATTTTCAGTGTTTTAAGTAGAAAAACAGCACAGTTGAGGTCAACTATTAATTCACAGAAGCATCCTTAATAGTTTGCTGACCTTCTCAATATTATCAATTGCAATGTATCTTTTTTATTTCATTGTAAAGAACTCATCAAGGTTCCTCAAACTTTAAGCTACTTGGGAAATAAAGTAAATGAAAGCTTAATACTCCAACCGATATTTTTTTTTTTCGATTCTCCCCTCCCTCTTTGCCAATGCCACTCCTAAGAAATAAAGACTACCCTCCAGAAAAACACGGCACAGATCTAGTAGCAAATCTGCCATAGCGAGACAGCATCTACGCAACACGGGAGATAAAAACTAGCACCAGAAAATTACAGTTGGTGTTTACAGCCAACAGGCTGCAGACCACCGCCGAACTCATAAAACTCAAAGATAATGAGATCCTTCCCTGCCTCACAAAGGCGCGGGTAGTAAATTGCTGGTGTTACTAAGCATTAAGCTAGAACCGGATCAAGGGGATTTCTCCAGTTCCTCTTCTTCTGCAGACTTTCCGTATCACCTCCGATAAACCAGGTAGCCTCTGAACTGAGATGAGCATAATTATTTCTCTCCCGAAGCACGTACGCCATAAAAAGATACCAAGAGTGCAATATGTCCGTTTTCTTCAGTTATCCCCACTCCTGTAAGCGTTACCAGTCTGAACCTTATTCCTCTCGAGCCAAATGCCAGTATGTCAACTAAACTGTGGCTTGCAAATACCTTGCTTCGTTGAAAAATTTAAGTTCATAAAACAGGGCTCTTCATATTGTGATGTGCTGCCTGAATTCCAATGATAAAGTAAGTAATTTTTAAAAAAACAACCAGGGAAACACTGAGATGAGCTTTGTAACCTTTCTTCCAAGCCACTCCACACGTTGCAGTTTCTCTAGCCAAGCTTGCTACCCACCCCATCAAACGCTCCCAATACCGCTTTTGAACTTTTATTTGTAGTAGCTGTAGGATGCAACTCATCTTAGTCAACCTCAGGCACCTAAGAGCTGGGTGGAAACCGGAGCTGGTAATTCCAGGGTCCCTCTGCAGTCAATAAACAGGTCCACGAGTCTCCCCTTGGAGATGCTGGATGGAGATGTCCGCAGGTCCTCGGCAGCCCAGCCGGCCCCAAAGGCTGGCTGCTGCTTCAGCGGATCAGGTTTGGCCCCTGAGGAACCACCACGCTAGGAGCGCGCGTTAAATTACTTCCACGATGTGTTTATTTTCTTTCTTTCTCTCACAGGGTTACTGGGATTACTGGGTTAAATTTATACCTCTAAATCCAAGCGTCTGAAGTTAGATGAGGGGAATACCATCATTTGCTCAAACCCTGCTTGTCCCCATCGCCACTCCTGCTATCACAAAAGAAATTACTTACATGGACACGGTCATTAGAATACCGTCTTAATAACGCACCCGTCATTAGCAACACAAGACTCTAAGTCACTCGTTGCGATTTATTCATGAAAAATCAAGCAGGCAAAAGGAGGGAGGAAAACTCAGACGGCAGCATCGTCTCCAAGGCACTGGCAAAGAACAACTCCAGAAGCGTACGGATCCGCACACGAACAGAGAGGTGTGACTAGAGCACATCCCGATGGGAGACGGGATGCCTGCCTTGTTAAGCATCCATTTTTACACACACGTGCACATAAATCAACATAAAAGATGCACAAACTGCTGAATCGCTCAGGCTTCCAGTCTGAAAGTTGTGTTTTACCAGTAGAAGACAGTCTTTGAATTTCTAAATAATATATATGTCCCAGCTGCTTTCCCTACCCCTACAATAAATAGATTAAATTATGCTAAGGAATGAACGTTAAAAATGGAAAAACATAAATAATAATTGAAACTTTAAGAGTATGTTTCCCGATTCCTGGGGTGAGGTGTGTGTCTGGGGGGATTAAGCTCCCAAAACTAAAAAGGGAAGATGTTCCTGTTTTAGAAAAATAAAAAGGCTTCTCTCAACCTGGCTCTCATGAAAAGGAAAACAACAATCAGAATAAAAAATATATATAACTAAGACAAGAAAAACTAAACCACATATTCAAATACCTCAGAAATGTAATGCTATGAAACAGCAAGAGAAGCAAAATGCAATGAGAGGATCCACAATGCTCACAAATTTTGTGCGTATCAGGTTATAAAAATTACCTAGGAACAGCAAACTCCAGCAACAGCCGAGGACCGTTACTGCACAGAAACAGAGCAACCACCAGCAATATTATAGGAACAGCAGAAGAACACAACAAATATTTCTGTTCATTAATTAAGAAAGAAACCAGATGGTATAGTCATGCCACAGGAAACATTTTCTATTCCAAACAGCAATGCAGGCAGATGTGAAACAACAGCTCACAGGGCTGGGAGGTTTTAAGTCGGGAGGTCTTCAGCTGCATCCCAGCGGCTTTAAAAGAGCTGGACAAGAAACCCTCTGGACCATTTATCACGGCTTCCTGCAAGTGTGAACGTGGGAGGTTTGAGAGCGTTGAAGGACATAGAATCATAGAATCATAGAATCGTCAAGGTTGGAAAAGACCCTTAAGATCATCGAGCCCAACCGTTAACCCAGCACTGCCAAGTCCATCTATACCATGTCCTCGAGCACCACATCTGTCCGTTCTTTAAATCCCCCCAGGGATGGGGACTCAGCCCCTGCCCTGGGCAGCCTGGGCCAGGGCCTGACAGCCCTTTGGGGGAAGGAGTTTTTCCCAATACCCAACCCAACCCTGCCCTGGCGCAGCTTGAGGCCGTTCCCTCTCGTCCCATCGCTTGTTCCTGGGGAGCAGAGACCGACCCCCCCAGCTCCAGCCTCCTTTCAGGCCGTTGCAGAGAGCGAGGAGGGCTCCCCTCAGCCTCCTCTTCTCCAGGCTGAGCCCCCCCAGCTCCCCCAGCCGCTCCTCCCCAGCCTTGTGCTCCAGCCCCTGCCCCAGCCTCGCTGCCCTGCTCTGGCCACGCTCCAGCCCCTCCATGGCCGCCTTGGGGTGCGGGGCCCAGCGCTGAGCACAGCATTCGAGGGGCAGCCTCCCCAGTGCCCAGCACAGGGGCACCATCACCGCCCTGCTCCTGCTGGCCACACCGGTCCTGACACAAGCCAGGGTGCCCTGGGCCCTCTTGGCCACCTGGGCACCCTGCTGGCTCGTGTCCAGCGGCTGTCGACCAGCACCCCCAGGCCCTTTCCCGCCGGGCAGCTCCCAGCCGCTCCTCCCCACGCCTGCAGCGGTGCCTGGGGTTGCTGTGCCCCCAGGGCAGGACCCGGCCCTGAGCCTTGCTGACCCTCACCCCGGGGCCTGGGCCATCGACCCGGCCTGGCCAGGGCCCTCTGCAGAGCCTCCTGCCCCCCAGCAGACCAACGCTCCCGCCCGACTGGGTGTCCCCTGCAAACTGGCTGAGGGTGCCCTCCATCCCCTCCTCCCGATCATCGATGAAGATATTGAACAGGACCGGCCCCAGCACTGAGCCCTGGGGAACAGCACTGGTGACCGGCCGCCAGCTGGGTTTGGCTCCATTCACCACCGCTCCCTGGGCCCCGCCGCCAGCCAGGTTTTTACCCAGCGCAGAGTGCACCCATCCAAGCCCTGAGCAGCCGGCTTCTCCAGGAGAACGCTGTGGGAGACAGTGTCAAAGGCGTTACTGAAGTCCAAGTAGACATGCCGTGTGTCAGTATTTTAAACGCCTGAGCAGGATGACCTAGCTAATAACAAGCTATCAGTCCAGCTTACATCCCAGGAAGACAAGGGAAATGCTGGTATAAAACCTAATTAGGAATTATAGAAAGTAAATAACTGATGTCTATCGGCACGTAGGTCTTAAATCAATTGCATGTGTTTTTATTAAGACTACAAGATTGGCTGCAAACTGTAACAGCTCTGATGCAAAATACTTAAGAGTTCGGTAAGTCATACAACTTTGTAAAGTATGATTTCTCAAGGAACTGGAATTACATTACATATCATGGAGTATATTAAACAGATTAATAATCGTCCAAGTGACAAGTCATAAAATACAACTAGATGATCATTAATCATGTGCTCGTACTGAAATCCCAGAAGGAGCAGATCTTGCGCCCGATGTTACTCATCCTCCTGCAAGCGATGAGCAAAAGCCACTGCAACTCAGACTCACACCGACTCTGAAAGCTGCAGAGAGCGAAGGACACGAGATATGGATCTTTTACCAACGTGACTACAAGCAAAGACCTTGCATATTTTTATCACCAAACACAAACTTGCATCTGGGAACAGAGCCCCTTCCCAATCCAGAGGGGATGTAACGGAGGAGGGACACAGGAGCAGCCTACGAAGGCAGCGGCAGCCTGCTCAGTGCAAGAGCAAGGGGACAAGAAATGAAAGTAGCAGGTGGCAAGTCCAAAACCAAACAAGAGGCAGTGGTTTTCTTCACACGCGACCCAGCGTTTTAGCTCCTTGCTGGATGTTGTTCACGTTAAACCTCCGCACGAGCTCAAGGGAAGACTGGCCGTGCCACAGAGCAGACACCCACGATGGTTGCTAATAAGATGGACATCATCTCCGGCTGGGAAAGTCCTGGAGATGTTGAAAGATCAGAGGCTGGGGAGCTGGGAAAGTGCCATACAGTGTCTGCCCAGTTCTCACATCCTTCTGGAGGCTCCGCTTTTAGAAATAGGGTGCAGATCCATCCATGCTATTCTTGTATTCTCACCTAAGAGTAGAGGAAACTGCACTTTGGAAAAAAGCTCAGTGACGGTGGACCACCAACCGCACACGGCTCCCCGGTGCAGCTCCCGTTGGCAGCAGCGCTGGATCGTCCACGTGCATGGAAAACTCCTGAACGTGGGAGCTCAACCCACTCTTTCAAATACAACTGAACTCAGGGAGGTCCTACAGCCTTTCATGCAGGTGACCATATCAGACACTATTAACAACCCCTCTCCTGTTCCAGAGATGGTGAAACCATGGCTTTGAACCACAAGCAGCCTACAGGCAGCCCCAGAGTCAATCCCAGACTGCAGCGCAGTTGCACAAGAAGTAGTGGGGTGACGCCGTCCCAGGGCCATCGGATGAGCCCACATCAGCAGAAGCAAGCAGGTTTGAGAGGCAGACAGAAACACACGCCTCATTTAGAGAGCACCAAAGCTCTTCCAGACATAATTCCCTGGCAGAACCGCTCCGTCCCCTCAAGCTCTCCCCTGTCCCACGCGCTTTCTGGTCCTCAACCACATGAAGATTTTGCAAAGCTTTCCCAGGTCATTACTACGCAACCTGTCTGCAGACCACTACCCGTAGTCCATAAATCACAGTATGAAGCTAAAGGAGGTGGATCTTGACTTTTCTTTCCAACACATAATACCTTGAGGCAATCATAAAAGATGCTTTACAAGTGCTATCATGCACAAGCTTTCAGTTTAAGATATAGAGAGACCTGGAGGACAGATAAAAGAAATAAGTATCCATAGATTATATACATCAACCGCCCAGGATATTTTTCCCTTTCATCGGAAAGCCTTTTAATTAGTAGGAATATGCACTTAGAGACTTCCAACATAAAAAACGCCAAGCCCCTTCACTAAAGCTTGCATTGACTGGTGACTTTTGCTCTTCTGTTTTCTTCCCAGATCCTGTATTCAGCATTTTTTGTTCAAACTATTGACAACTTCCGCTTTAGGTGTATCCATTTTTCCCTCCCAACAAAGCATCAAAGTTGGGTTGTTCCCTGCAACCCAGCAAAGCAGAAAGAAGAAATAACGCCACACAAATGGATTGGACCTCGGTTTTAAACAGTTGAAGCTGAGGGCAAGAAGTGGGTTATCCACGATCTTGTTAAGCATATCTTCTGAAGCTGCTTCGAGCAAGGTTAAGACCAGATGACCTCCTGATACTCCTTCCACCTATACTATCCCTCATTAACTACAGCAGCTTCAGCGTATCAAAAGTTCTCCTTATCCCATGAAAATGTATTCAAACGCACACGGGACAGCCTGGTGTGTTGCTGAACCCATCAGCCTTTCCATCCGTATGTCTGCTCTGAAATTCTACTAATGGGTTGAAAATCAGTAGAGAGTATAAGGAAGCTAAAATCTAGCATGGTGTTTAGGCTCAAGGTCAACTGCTAATATATTTTTGAGTAAAATATATCCAGTAAACCATTTCAGACATTCCAGCGACCAGAAGAAACAACTTCCTGCCATCCTTCATCCGAGCTAGATCTCACCCAAACCCTTTCATCGTCAGCTTACTACAACATTTTCCAGCCCCTCAAGGTCACGTCCTTTCTACTGCGTCTTCAGCCGTGGACCCACAGGGCATAAATGCTTTGAAGCCGAGTTCTCACACAGCCCGTGATGGACCGAGCCACCACAGCACCTTTGAAGCGGTCATCATTTAGCATGTGCAACATGCATCTTTCAATACCTCCCTTGTTATATGTTACTTATGGCTCTAAATATTTTATCGGTGACTATTTAATATTAAAATGCATAAAAAAGGGTCCGTGGAGCCTGGCCCAGAAACAGCATTACTTTCTTCACTTGATGGGTGGGCTCCAGACCCACAACATGAAGACAAACACAAACACAGCTCTGGGTTTGTCCAACCTTGGCCCACGCTGTGACCGTCGGATCCCCTCCGGTCTTTCCGCCGTTTGTTCCATTTAGCCTAGGTAATCAAAGCTAATAAATTATACCCAACTATAAAAAGCAAGTGGAAAGGAGTTAGGAGGGATTTAATGTTTATTGTATGTTGACAAAATCCATAATTTATTTACTTGTTTTTCATTGCCGTGCTATATATAAAAAGGGCACACTACAAAGTAATATTAAAGAAGAACAGCTTTGTTACAAGGGCTTGCAGGGAGCCTCCCACGAGGACCTTCCTTTTCTGCCTGCTTACAAGTAACATGCAGCACCAAATATTTATATATATACTCCTCCAAACTCCAAGGCTGCTGGGCCAGCGTAAATGCTGCATTTTTAAAAGGGATATTTAATCTCCCTGGAGTAAGGACATTCAGGCAGCAGTTTCAAGGCAATGCCAATCCTCACTACATTTTCCCCCCGTGAAAGTACTCTTTCACGTTCCCTTTAAATTTGATTTTGCTTAAGAACTTATACACATTTTTGGGCATCTGGAAAGCCTGTTTTCCTCCTTATCTACTTTTTCATGTACTACTGCCTGATTTATACCCAATACCAAATAAGTGTTGCAGGAGACAGAGAGAAAAGCTGTTTTGCAAGAGGACTAAATCTGTTTGCCTCTTAACTGTTGCAAATTAAAAGGTCAGAAAAACAATCACTGTGTTTGGAAAGAATAATTTTACACAACTAAGACCTCAACAACAAAAAAAAATATTAACTTTGTTCCAGTAAAGCGAGTTGTCTTATCTACCCATGAGGAAGTTTAATAAACAGCTTTCTGTACTTCTAAGGTTTTGAATGCATGCCAGGTTTTGCAGGGATCTCACTCGTCCTGGATGAAACTGCAGGGCTTTAACTGAAAAGCAGAAAGTGTAAAATATGTTTTAAAAAGAATCTGAAGGAGAAATTGATTGTGTTTGTTCGTTTAGGCAATCAATAACAACAGGCAACTAATACTGAAGTTACATCTGCAGATTGCTCCTACTGTTACAGATCGAGACCGACGAATTAACCTGCCGGTTCCCAAAGCCCAAGGTACTCCTGCAAGGCAGGAGAGGCACACCACCGAGCCCCGCCAGACTTCTGCAGGTCTCCACAACAATCTCGTATGTCATCGAATTGTTAAGGCTGGAAAAGACCTTTAAGATCATTGAGTCCAACCGTTAACCCAGCACTGCCAAGCCCACCACTAAACCATGTCCCTCAGCACCACATCTCCCCGGCTTTTAAATCCCCCCAGGGATGGGGACTCAGCCCCTGCCCCGGGCAGCCTGGGCCAGGCCCTGACAGCCCTTTGGGGGAAGGAGTTTTTCCCAATACCCAACCCAACCCTGCCCTGGCGCAGCTTGAGGCCGTTCCCTCTCGTCCCATCGCTTGTTCCTGGGGAGCAGAGACCGACCCCCCCGGCTCCAGCCTCCTTTCAGGCCGTTGCAGAGAGCGATGAGGGCTCCCCTCAGCCTCCTCTTCTCCAGGCTGAGCCCCCCCAGCTCCCCCAGCCGCTCCTCCCCAGCCTTGTGCTCCAGCCCCTGCCCCAGCCTCGCTGCCCTGCTCTGGCCACGCAATTCAGATGTCCGTGAATGCTCAACCTGCCACAGGCCTCCTACACCATCATTGGCTTTTCTTCATTCACCCGCCTCATCGCAACACAAAGCCCAGAGTTCCCAATTTTGATATTTATGCAAATTGCTCTAATTTTGAACCAGCTCAAGATTTCACAAGTGCTGTGAAGCCATAACAGCACTTTGCTGGCCGAAGTCCCCAGCTGGATCACTTCAGGAGCTTCAGCCAGTGGAAATCACACAAGTCAGAATCTCTCCCTTGCCATCACTTGACCATCATCAGCTCTGGGGAACACTGAACCTGCTGCGGGATCCTGCAACGGGAATAAACCTGAAAGCTCTTTAGCAGATGACACTTGCCAAGGGTGCTTGCATCCCTGCCGCAGCGCACGCACGCAGGGCTCCTGTTTTGCATCCTGAAGGCAGAAGTGTGCTTTAAGAGGACAAAAGAAAATCCCCAAAGCAAAACCCGAAGCGTTTTTCTCTCCACACCCAACCCAGCACCCCAGGTGCCCGCTCACTACATCTTGCCAAATTAATCCATAGCTTGCTCCTAGCCAAAGAAATCATTAGATTTATGTCCAAAACCGAGATCTCAAGTCATTAATGGCCTTAACTGCACACTTCATATTAGCTTTTAATAACTTCCTGATATAGATTAGATCCAACTTTATTCCACCCCCACCGGCTGAACGTGAACCTCTACGAACACCCTGATTTCTGGAACAGCATCCACATTCTCAGAATATTCGGTTTCTCTCATTAGGGCAAATGTGGTTTCAAGCCAAACGACATATAAATAATTATTTACACAGCTCAGTACTCCTGCGGTCCTCAGGTTCTTTTTCTTCCGAAGTCTTCTCACAGTTATCTGAAAAAGTGTCTACCATCATTTGCAAACTATTTTGTCAGTCTGATGCCAAAGGGTGATAACCGCTCGCTTGCTTCATGTCAGCTCCTTGGAAAGGCTGAAACCACGTGACGTTTCCAAAGGACTACACTTGAAGTTATCTCTGAGTAATCTAGGAGAGATGATCTCGTACAGAAGAGAGTAACGGGTTTGAAGAGCTGTGCAAATGCTAATTCCTCGGGCTGGAAAGAAGATGCATCTTTGAAAGTGGAATTTAAGCTGTCACAGGTTCCCTGTTCCAACAAAACCAGCTCCTACCACACTTCAAAAATAAATCCCTAATCTTGAGATCTCCTGCAATGAACCATCTTGATCTTAGGAACGTGAGACTGACTTTTAATTCTTTCCTACCTCTTTTTCTCTCTACCCAAAGCCAATGACGATGATTAAACGATGGCAAATGGGTTTGTACGGGTACCACCGTGAAACAGGCTGTTGTCCAAGTAAACCTTAAGTGATGCATAAATACGCTGTTATACCACGCAACGCACAGACACCGTGGTGGCCTCAGCCCTTCACGACCACTTGAACAGCTGTGCGCTGCATTACAAGTATGTGGTACAGTACTTTAAACTGTTTACTTTCCTACTATCCATCATTAAAATATGCTTAACAACAAGCACCAGCAGCCTGGGACAGATGTTCTTGCCTTTTTTTCTTCCACAACAAAATGTAATTTAAAAAAACTAATGGAGAAGGATATCATAAATAAAATACATAAGGGATACTGTATATAAAATCACAGAGTTCAAAAATTTTCCTTAATATATTAACACAGAGAAGGTGTACTAGAGTCCAACAGTGACAACTTTGCTATTCATTCGTATGTCTGGACTTCCAGCTCTTCGTTGTCCTTTTCTTACATTTTTAACTCTAAAGATGCTTTATTGTCCTGGCGTCAAAACAACGATGGAGGAGGCATCAGACATTGTGAAATCCTAATTCTCTTGATTTCAATGAATTTGGAATTTCAGTTCCATTAGACCTCAAATATTGTTTCACGAGGGCCTGGGCCATGCTGAGTCAAGCTTGGGAGCAAGCGTAAGCTGAAGATGCGAAGCACTCTGCCCCATCACGGGTACACATCTCTAATAAAAACGTCACCGTCCTCAGCCCTGTGATTTCAGATCTGTGTCTCATCACCTTTATTGAATCCAAACTGCGGCAGAGCTCGTTACATCCAGACGCAATTTAGAAGTTTCTCAGAAGCTGACTCAATCAGTTTCTTTAAAAAGTAAAGCCAACAAAATAATTTTAGAATTTAGTTCTCTAACGCTTCTTGAGTGTCGTGTCTTAGCGATTAAATATACTGGGACGATGAAGGGGAAAAAAGAAACGAAGCCGACTTTCTGAAACAACCACCACTTCAAGATTCGAAAACTGGTCTCCTCTCACTGTCCCCATTGCTCACATCATTATATTTGAGATTTTTATGCAATGCAGATAGCTCAGATAAACAGACTGGATATGAACGCAGAAGTACTGTGTTCACTATAATCCCTGGCTGACAATTAAATAACACAAAACGTATTAATACTAAGAAAACAATTATACTGGAGTTATAACTCCATATATTATGGAATAGTATAAATCCATACATGCATAATATAAGAACATGTAGCTATAGCTACAGAAATAAAATTCAGTAGTGAAAAGGTAATTTTGAGGACTCTAATGAGTGGAAAAAATGTAAAGAGAAACCTTCATCACTGCTGTGTTACTGCACACTAAAATACAATGCCGTTTAAACAATTTAAATGCATGTTTATCTTTTTTAATTTTTTCAGTACAGTACTCGGAAAAAATACTGAGACTTTATCAAAAACCAAATTACTTAAAGCGGTAAGAACATTTCTAGAAGGTTTCAAAGTCGGGACCAAGGATGGGAAATGGCTTACGCTGCTTCTTGTTCTACGAGAGAGGGGGAAGGTGGGCGTAGGGGGAAGGAAATTCCACGTACGAGAGCATCCAACGTGCAAGCTGCCACTGCAGCTGGCAAAGCACAGGTGCCACCGCGGATGAGGAACATTAAAGGCAGCTTGGAATATATCGCCGAAGCTTTTAAGATGACATGCTTATCAGCCTGAATGCCTAACCAGTGCTTTAGAAAGAAAGGATTACTGGGAGTAGAGGGCCTGTGTTTATACAGAAGAGCTGTAGTGAACTTAAAAGCTTTACAGCTCTTCCTCATGTATTTCTGCTTATTAAAAAAAAAAATCCAAGGTACCATAAGCTTATCTGTGTTTATAACTTTAGCTATTTGAATGCTCTGTCTGAATTGATTCCCAATGTAAACTGCGAATCCCCTCCCCTCGCTTTCATGCACTATTTCAGCTTCATCGTTTCAGCGACAACGCTGCAGAAGGTGAGCAAGGGGAGGCCGAGCGTGGACGTCCCACCCCTGCCACTCCTGCAAACGACCACGATGGCCACGCACGCACTATGGGACTGAGATGACAAGGACAGCCGCTTTACCTTCTCAGCTGCTAGCGCCCACTACCAGATCAGATTTGATAATCATAATTTCTCATATAAAGCCTATTCTGTGCTATAAACTGGCCTTGACTGGGCACTGGTGGAACAGCAACTCCAGAGCGGTGGACGGGGGACTGTATAAAGGAAACAGAGACAACCTGAACAGCAAAGTCAAGGGTTAACCCCCCCTTTTCCCATTCTCCACTGCAGCCTCAAATAGCTCGTGAAATCTCCTACCACCCAGCTACGCTCCTCTAAGCCTGAAAGGAGGCTGGAGCCGGGGGGGTCGGTCTCTGCTCCCCAGGAACAAGCGATGGGACGAGAGGGAACGGCCTCAAGCTGCGCCAGGGCAGGGTTGGGTTGGGTATGGGGAAAAACTCCTTCCCCCAAAGGGCTGTCAGGCCCTGGCCCAGGCTGCCCGGGGCAGGGGCTGAGTCCCCATCCCTGGGGGGATTTAAAAGCCGGGGAGATGTGGTGCTGAGGGACATGGTTTAGTGGTGGCCTTGGCAGTGCTGGGTTAACGGTTGGACTCGATGATCTTAAGGGTCTTTTCCAACCTAAACAATTCCATGATTCTCTGAGGATTCTATGCTCCTCTAAGCCTGTTTTCCAGTAATTTTAGAGAAAAGGGATTCCAGCTGCACATGCAGACTAGCGAAGCATCAGGGCTAATATATGTCCTCCCACTCCTCTGCTCTTGCATCCATCATGTCCTACCATCGGTCCATAGCCACCCTGAAAATACAGCATCGTGCTTGTTTTCTGTGTGGTCTGCCATCAAAAGAGGGCATGGGCAGGGAAGGAAAAAGACTTTTCAGAAGCAGATGACTATAGCCACGCAAGTTGAATGCAACGTGATGAAAGAGGGGGAAAAAAAAGCTGTTCATAAACTGAAGTCAATCCATCAAGATGTGTTTTCTGCAAAACGTGTCTCTTGCAGAACTTCAGATCCTGCGGGCAAACCAACCCCTTAACGTTCAAGTTTCTCCCATCCATCAATCCAGAGACCAAGCTCCCCGCTGCTCTGATCCTTCCAGGGAAACCAGCTCCAACAACAGAGGATTTGGCTGAGAATTTCCACCTGTGGCTAGTGGCAATACGAACAAGCCTTTTTCTGTGAAGCTCCTCAAACCACTGCTTTTCCTTTTCGGAATTAAAAGCAGATGGCAAACAAATCAAAGGACAGTTATCTAAACAGTTGCTGAGAGTCAACATCTCTCTTCATTATCCAGTTGAAATGTATTGTTTTCACATTCATACTCCCAACTCCGATCTGTTTATTGGTTTGCAGTAGTGGGGAATTTCCTCCTCCTTTTCCAATAGCAACTCGGTAACCACAGCGCATTTGGCAATTTCTAAGACAATATTCCTTTGAAGCGTTAACCGAAAGGGGCTGGAAATGAGAAACGGCTACACTGGAGGTGGTACAAAGGTGCACTCCACTGTAGAAACTTCAGCGAAGATCATATCTCCTGGAATAACTCCTCGGTGTCTCCATTTGAGGGGAGAATTTGATATACCCTTTTCTGACAAACAAGCTAGCAGCAAAGCGAAGGATTCAGAAGTGTCACCTCCAATATCCACTCACGACCTGTACAACACGCAGCCTCCAAATTGCTTTGATCTACCAACGAACAGCACGTTTGGTGGGTAAAGCCACCTTGAAGAAACCGGGGGCTGTAGACACTGAGGCTGAGCTCTCTGCATCCCAGACGGATGCTCCTCTGCCCCATCCCATGGCGCAGCACCCTCCTGGCAGATGCCATACCGGCACCACAGGACCACCAAGCCTTGCCTGCCTGGGTCTTTGTAATTGCAGACCCATGTCCTGAAGCAGATGGGATCACCAGAGTGGGAACCAAGGCACATGTGGGCAGAAGACGCCAGGGTGGGGCAGAAGCACAGCAGACTCTCTCCAGTAGTCCACAGGTCCTGAACTTGGCACAGTAATTCCTCCATCAAGCCCAGAAATTCTGACCTTCAATTATACCTGTGAGGAGCAGGGAGTTGGACTCGATGATCCTTATGGGTCCCTTCCAACTTGAGATATTCTATGATTCTATCATTCTAGAAAGAGAGATACAGGAAAACATGGATCTCAACATTTTATTTAATCCCCAGATTGCTCCAGCGGTGTTTATACTCTAACACAAGAGCACTCCAGCTGCAATTTGCTCTATAGAAAAACGACCAGAAGGGAGAGAACATTGCAAATCCAGCGAAAAAACACCCACTCCTGCATTACATGTATTAACCAAAATGATCTCCTAACCCATTAGCACCACATCTTGATTTCAACGCCATCCTGAGCCATACAAGGGGGTTTGCTGACCACGCATTCCCCTTCCCGTCACGTGCGCGGTGCTGGAAAGAAACGCACCCTCCTCCTCACCCGAGCAACAAGGTGGTTATCACTAATTGCAGCAGCGGAACAACTCAACGAGATGGCAAACACATGCATAAAGCAGAAGGGAGAAGGACAATTTGGAAACCTGGGCGAGCTTCCTCCCGCTTTGGTTTCTGCAGGTGTAAAATAGGAATTATTGATCGGACACCTTTTGTTAAGTGCTATGGGCTTTGCTTACTGTACTTCGTAAAGCATCAATGTCTCCTGTGCAAGCAACTTTGAAAAACTGTCATAGATCTGGAAAAGGAAATTACATGAATCCAAACAGATGGTTAATCAAAAGGTTAGCCTCTTGTTCTGCAGCCAGAGGAAACAGGTTTTTCTTTAGCAAAAATAAATCATATAAATAATATAAACACCAGTGGCTTTAGTAAAAATAATAGTTTAGGTCAATCTGGACTTAACACCTTCAGCATCATCCTGCTAATCTCAGCATTCCTCACTTCCAGTAGTTGAACCTTAAAATCATTTAAGTCATTATAGGTCTCCCAGGGTCTTACACTGCTTCTGCAGCCACCTCCCAGGGCGAGACAGGCGAGCAGCTCAGCAGCATGGGCTTCTGGTCACATTCCCAAAATGCAGACGGGTACAAAGAATGGCATCTTTGCCAAACGGCAACTTTGCCGACAACACCAGGCTGAGGGGTGCAGTCGCCACGCCTGAGGGACGGGATGGCATCCAGAGGGACCTGGGCCGGCTGGAGAGGGGGGCCCCTGTGAGCCTCATGGGGCTCAACAAGGCCAAGGGCAAGGTCCTGCACCGGGGTCGGGGCAGCCCCCGGTGTCAGCACAGGCTGGGGGATGGAGGGGTGGAGAGCAGCCCTGCCGAGAAGGACTTGGGGGTGCTGGGGGATGGAAAGCCGGCCACGGGCCGGCAATGTGCGCTGGCCGCCCAGAAAGCCAAGCGTCTCCCGGGCTGCATCCCCCGCAGCGTGGGCAGCGGGGCGAGGGAGGGGATTCTGCCCCTCTGCCCCGCTCTGGGGAGACCCCCTGGAGCCCCGCGTCCAGCTCGGGGGTCCTCAGCACGGGAAGGACATGGAGCTGTGGGAGCGGGGCCAGGGGAGGCCACCAAAATGGTCAGAGGCTGGAGCAGCTCTGCTGTGGAGAAAGGCTGAGAGCTGGGGGTGCTCAGCCTGGAGAGGAGGAGGCTGCGGGCAGAGCTGATTGCGGCCTCTCTGTGCTTAACGGGGGCCTACAAGAAAGGGGGGGACAGGCTTTTTAGCAGGGCCTGCGGCGACAGGACACGGGGGAATGGTTTTAAACTGAAAGAGGGGAGATTTCAATTAGATGTAAGGAAGAAGTTCTTCACTCTGAGGGTGGTGAGGCACGGGCACAGGCTGCCCAGAGAAGCTGTGGGTGCCCCCTCCCTGGAAGTGTTGAAGGCCAGGCTGGATGGGGCTCTGAGCAACCCGGTCTGGTGGGGAGGCTGGAACCAGATCATCTTTAAGGTCCCTTCCAACCCAAACCATTCTATGATTCTATGATCCTATGATCTGTGTTTCATGTCGGTGGCAAGACTTTCATTTATCAGCAGCCAAAATTGTTGGACTATCACATAACCCCAACTGTGGGCTGGAAGAGTATTTTGGAGTTTCTTCTCTTGGTGTTTTTTTTCCCAAACACACAAAATTGGAAGGGACAGCACCAAAGTTTTAGAATCATAGAATGGGTTGGGTTGGAAGGGACCTCTAAAGGCCATCCAGTCCAACCCCCCTGCAACGAGCAGGGACATCTTCAACCAGATCACATTGCTCAGAGCCTCAAAGTCTCACCGCATGCCAGTAGAGCGTTGTTAAGCACTGGACTGCAGCAAGAGACGGTGTTAAAATAAGCTCTTTGGAGATGAGCTTTATATATAAAATTTCCATGGTTACCTCCATGCAAGTTACCATGGATTAGATGGGACTAAGTACTTATTTTTCCAATGCCATTTATAAGCATTTAAGAGATTTTTTCCATTCTTGCCTCAAAGTATTTCATACCATTAGCCACTGTTTTTCTGATCATATACAGTATGTATTAAGTCTTAACCAAAACTTAATTTTATACTTTTACAGTTTACAGGAACCGCATTAGAGATAGGTACGATAAGAAGACACATGCTTGTATAAAATGTCAAGCGAATCTTGACAGCTAGCAAAGTCCTAGCGTGAATTAAAGGCTGCACAAAAGTATTTTATCATTCTACCAGATGAAACAGCTGTTGGATCAGACAGATTTTTCCAGATGTTAGAAGAGAAGTCAGGGGCCATACTCGCATCGATAACCAAGACTAACACCTACGCAACTGTGTTTAAACAATAATATTAATGATTCTTGTCGTGCCTGAAGGAACTCAAGCTAAAGTGGTGGTGTTTTCAGTCCAAAGCATGAAATCCATAAGATTATCCAAAATTAGAGCTATTTCTGCTCAGCGTCACTTATGGAAAAACTCTTCTCTGGAAAGAATTTCTTTATATGTATTTTTAATGAAACGTTCGCGGCTGTAGGACACTCCTTCTGGGAGGCCACCTACAACAACCGATGTGCAGCAAGTCCAGGAGCTGCAGACCTACGTGAACACCACACTCTACACTCAGCTCAGTCACCTGGCTGGTTGAGCAACAAACACACAACCTGCCTACCCCAGCATTTTCATCAACTGAAAATTGTGAGAAAGAGACTTTTATAAGCATCTTTGAGACTGATTTTAAATGCTATAGCAAAAAAGACAAATACTATTTCACACGGGATGCCAACACACGACAGAAGATCCCAGCTGGAAAGCCAACCGGTCCATCAGAAAGAAACATTCAGTTCAGCAAAATGGGTCCTGTCTTTCATGACCTGCACTGCCCAAATATGACAAAACAACAACCAGATTTACACGATGGATTTTATTTCCATCCAACAGCCAGCCCTGCTTTGCATCACACACCCAGAAGAGCCAAATCGTTACAGCCTCTGTTCTACCGCTCCTCAAATACCCACGTCTTGTCCTTTCTTTCTTGGGCATTAAAATAATCCCCGCAAATGTAAGGCAGAGCAGACAAATAACTCATTTAAAAGGTCTCGGTCCCATCTGACTGGGGCTATGGGTGTGTTATAATGGAATTAAGATACAGAAAATGAGTTACACACCCCTGTTATTTGCAGTCCTACTTATCTTCCTCAAACTGCCAGAGGCATCCTAATCTCCAGTTTCAAGAGAATCATTTCTTAAAAATGAAAGGAAAGCAATTTTCAAAGCCATCCCACCTGGCAGGAGCGTGGACGCCAGGCGTGCTGGCAGCGTGGCTTTGGCTCACCGGGCCAACGTTGCCCCCAACATCGGACAGACCCAGGCTGCCCTTGGCCTCCTGCAACAAAAAGGAGGAGCTCCTGGTTCACACTGGATTTCCATCGGCTTCACGGGGCACCGTAACGAGCGCAGAGTGCGGAGGCAGCCAGATGTGCCCCACAGCTGTCACTGAGGAGCGATACCCAAACCCTGGGAGGAGATACAGTGGGGAACGCGTGACTCTGCTGGCTCAGCCAGTCCATTCAACCCCATCCTCCCTTCGGATCTGCTATTTTAGCTCTGCCATTGCCGGGCACGTCGCCAAGAAACACTAAAGACGATTTAATTTCTGGAGGAGCGGTAGGAAAATTGCAAATCTGGGATATGACGATAAAGACATCATCTTCTTTGTGATTTGCGCCACGGAATCCACAGATAGGATATGAAGATACCTGTCACTAAATGGTTTCTTTTCACGGTGTTATCACTCGCTCACGGAAAACTTCAACAGATTGCCAGGACCTGGTAGAGCCGGAGGTTTCAACCATGGAACCATTCCCTTAAGTTAAAACAGCTTTCCGTGAAGTTTTACGAACAAAGTGTCTTTCTTTTAATTTGAACACTGTAAAATGTAATTTCTCTACCTCAGTACACTTTGAGAAGGAGATACAGATAAATAGTGATTTTTCAAAATACTCTACTGAACAGTAGTACATGCAGACTAAAGGGAACTATTTTATTCCCAAAGAAAAGACATTGCAAAGCAAGAATGTATGCAAAACACGCTTCAAAAAGGAATTATTTGTTTCAGAACAATCTTAAACAAGAGTGTGATCAAAACCATACAGGAATCTAAAAATATCTGGCCGGAGAAAACACTAAACAGAGAAGCAGCCCTAGATTATTTGTTAAAAGGATTTATTCCCCTTTTTTTTCCTTTCTTTAGAGGTTTTCAAGTGCTATTTAGGGTGGGCCAGGTAGCAGGACACAAACACCAAGACAATCCAGACCATTCGCACCGCAAGGTGCAGGATAAGTGGCCTCGCACTATCTCCGGGTGGGTTTTTGTTCGGCTTCTCAAAGCTAGGCTCAGCGTTATCGATGGGTAAGACAATCCCAATATTAGCCGTGCAAATCTACGCCCGCACGGGGACATCGTGTTTTAAAAGAAACGGCTTTAAAGCACATTAATAGTTGCTGAAATTCTTCATCTCCGGAGCAGCCCATCTACAAACATTTTGTGTTTTCAATCACATTAGAGCAAATTAACACCCCGGTGTTTGAAGTCTGAAGTGAACTCGCTCCCTGGTAATTACCTCCTGTTCTCCTACAAGTAGCTGCTTGTGCCAGCCCAGCTCGCTCTTGCTTCGAGAGGCGATGCTCCGAAGTGTCGCCGTAATGCCGCGGCCGTTTACATTTCTGAAGACAAGCCTAAAGAACTGTTTTTCTTTCCCTGCTTTAGAAAACTCTCTCCAGAAGAGCTTGTTTAGCAGAAGATCATGGAAGCTTTTGAAAAAAAACAGAGAAACTTTGACAAACACCATTTCAAAGCTGCTTCCTAGAGCAAGCTGTATAAAATTATCTTGGATACGTGCGTTTCCCACTCGGTTAAGCCAGGCTGAAAGGGAGAATTCCCTGGTGATTCAGCACATCGTTTGAAAACGTGATGCTTTTATTAAGCCCAAACAAAGCGAGGCCTCTCCAGGAGCCACTTGATTTCCGAGCACCTGGAGACATTCAGCACTTTGCCAGGCGCTTGGGGTGGGTCCAGGCACAACGTCGGCACGGAGAGCAAAGCTTTGCTGATGAAGGTACAAGCCCACAGGTAGCGGCATAATATTGCAGCACCTCCAGAAAAAGGATTTATTGGCTTAATTTGCTCCTCCTAGAAGGGTTCAGCACAGTATCAGCAAGTTAGTCCAGGCTTCAGACATCTAAAAAGATGCAAGGCGCCCGAAAAAATACACTGCATGTTGCTCCCTTTCCATCTCTCAGTTATCCGCCTCTCCCCCCCCAGTACGCACCTTCATCTCTGGAAATTTTCACTGGTTCTACCTGTTAAAAATTCTCACTCCCTTAAACACAAACCAGCCAGTCCCAGAGACCTCCACCTCTCCGTGTCCGGGGGTTTTACATTTTAGGGTGCTCTTCTCACTCCGCAACGTAACCAACGGCACCGTGTGGCTCAGCAGCAGCCGTTGGCCTTTCTGTTCCCTTTAGCTCTCGCCAGAAGATCCCAAAGGGCACAGAAATTAGCCCAAAAGTCCTCGACAAGCTTGCTGGTTGAAGCTCTTGGCATCTAGAAGAGACCCTCACGGTCCTAATCTTGTTCTGAAGCGCTCATCGCTCCCCTCTGAAGTTTTATTTCACAGACCTTAAGGACGTGCAATATAAAGGGGAAACACACAGAGAACGAAACCAGAGATCAAAGACTGCCCCGGCAGACAGAAATTAAACTTAATATGCCTTGAGAGTGCTCTCGTATAAATAAGTATTTTGAAGCTGATCAAGTGTTAGTGAGCATTAATATGCTTATAAATATCTGCTCACAGGAAGAAAAAAAGATCAGCTAGGAGGATTTGGCTATATACAAAATGTACTCATTTCCTAAAATGAGCAAATTAAAGGAAAATATTTTTATTTGTTTGCATCTAGGAGCGTGATCTTCAAGTTGATTGTGCCATCTCTGGAAAGCTATCCAAGCGGGTAGGCAAAACTGGGGAAGTAAGCAAAATTCATCTTAGAGAAACCCCGTAATAACGAAGCAGGCGCATTTTCTCCCATAAGAGCGGGGCTGCGTGGAGATCATCAATAAGAATCCAAATTAAAAAGCAACTGGAGGGTGGGCCAAGCAAACTACATCAAAATCCAGAAGCTAAGATCCGTCAAATAAATACTGTTCACTAAAAACGAGGATTGAGATCCTGTCCATCTGGCAAATGTCTGAGACATCCTCTTAAAGCTCTCTTGGCTCTGCAAGAGCAGGACTTTATCCTCTAAGGAAAAGAGATGGGAAAGATCTCACAAACCTCCTCTCTGCAGACTTTAGTCCCTGTGGATGTGATCTGAGAAACACTAGTTTCTTCTTTTTATTCCCAGCATAGGAAATAACAGATTGGGAGATGATGTTATCTTTCCCAGTTTGCCTAATAAGAAGGCTAAACCTCTTTTAACATCTGAAAAAAAAAATATAGTCTGGCTTCACCTTTATGTGCTTGGGATTTGGAAAGGGATATACACAAATTTAATTCCCCCCAAAATATGCAGCCGTATCAGGCAAGCTGGGATAAGGGATGTACAGACGGGATAAGGGCCATATATAAGGGATAAGGGACATGTGTATGGGATAAGAGACACATGACTTGGTAGTAATGCAAAACCTGCAAATGGTGGACCCAGTACAAATGCCTGTAACTCGTTAACTTTCTTGGCAGAGGTGACTGCAGCCAAGAACTTTAGTCAACTGATGAAATAAAGAACATTTGCCCCAGGCTCAAATGGATATTTCATTAATTATGTGAGAATTAAGCTAAGATTAAGCAAAGAGAGAGACCTCTCTAACGGGAGCAGAGGTCAAGAACTAAGAATTTGTTTAATTTCATGGATAACAACAAACTGACATCAATAAGAAACAGCGTCTAACAAATGCACTCTTAAACACAGGCCTGAGATTTCGTAATGCTAATATTTGTGTATAGACCGGATCCACTGAGCAACCCCATTAATGCTTCCCAGTTTACGAGCTTTCTCCATGTGGGGAAAAAGACTCAATTTGGGTAATAACATTTATAGTTTACTGGAAAGTGCGGGTCCCCACCAGAGTAAAGTACGTTTTCAGTGGTATTTTGGGATTCCACAGGCAGGGTGGGATGAAGAGTTAATTTTGGGTAAAAGACCTGTCCATTTTGTTGGACCAGCAGATCTGAAGCTGAGCCACCGGAGATGTTTCTGCATCACCACTAAGGAGCGGGGCACGCGTGGGAGCATCCGCCATCTGCCCAGGATCACGCAGCGACGATCATCTCAACCTCACCTTCCTTGACAGGCGAAGAACCTACCCGAGATGAAAGCTGTGCCTCACCACGCTCTTTGTAGCAATAGGACACGGGGGAATGGTTTTAAACTGAAAGAGGGGAGATTCAGACTGGACAGAAGGGAGAAATTGTTTGTGCTGAGGGTGGTGAGGCACTGGCCCAGGTTGCCCAGAGCGGTGGGAGATGCCCCATCCCTGGCCACATTCAAGGCCAGGTTGGACGGGGCTCTGAGCACCCTGGTCTGGGTGAAGATGTCCCTGCCCATGGCAGGGGTGGGACTGGGTGGCCTTTGGAGGTCCCTGCCCACCCAAACCATTCTATGATTGATGATTCTTCAGTTCCTCTTGGTGTACTGCATTCCCCTTAGCTCAGGGTGCTCAGGGTTCAGACAACTGCAGCAAATTAACTTCCCATTTAATACGCAATTTTCAGTGACCATTCATTGAGCTTCTTGCCCTCAATTGTTTTGCTTAATTAATCTATCAAGGTTGGCTCTTCTTTACGCTAAATGCAAGGCCACAGGGCTCTGAGCAAGCCTCGGGCGAAGCCCTCCACAGCCCTGGTTAGCTGACAGCCCAGGCAGCAAACACCAGGAGCGGACTTCCAAGCACAAGAAGCGCTGCTGGAGGCTGCTGCTCTGCTCCAGACACATTTTTCCCAAAAAGGTGCTGCTATTCCACACAGCTGGTGAAACAGGCATCTCCCCGTTCACGCAAAGCATTACGGGTGCGTCATCTTAACGCTGTGCAAGAGATGAAGCAAAACATGCTAAAAAGTTAGAAATTATATATTAATAATCTATAAATAGATAAATTATATTAAAATATACCATAAATATATTAAGAATGTTCTTTCAAGGGGATTTTGCTGACCTCTGAGCTATTCTCATGTTGTATTTCCAGCTGCAGGATGGCCACGCAGGTAAGTGGAAGACTAAATGTCATGATCTTGCAAAGAGGGGCTTCCAGCTTTCTAATCTTAAACCTTCCTGTGACACAAACAGCCTGCGAGACCATCTAAACTGACCCCCAAAAATGGTCATTCCAAGCTGTTTGCAACATGTTATTTTTTCCAGGCAAGAATATGTGATTTTTCTTTCTCTGTCCAAACAAGCACAGGTATGAATCCCTGTCATTTTAGGCTCTGAGCACAAGAAACGGTTTATGAATCTTCTCAACATAAAATAAGGGCTCTAATGGAGGAACTCGGTCTGAACGTGACCCTTCCCTACTTGGCAAGCGCTTCCATTTCAATGATCTGTCCCTAAACGGATCCATCCAAGAGCTGGGGAACAACTCCATCCAAGAGCTGGGGAAGGGGGGAAGAAGGATTGGATGCAAATGCATAGATTACTATACAGAAACTACATTTTTCAAAAATATTATGCTTCCAATAGTTCTGGCATGAAGCAAGGAATTACATCACTTATCAGAATCGGGGAATTCTGGACTCCTGAACGCCTGGGACTTGCAGTCCTAGCAGGTCCTCTCCCCAAAAACCCACAGCAAATGCTGAAAATTATCTGTCCCTTCATGATTTCTTACTGAAAGTGCCTTCTCCTCCTTTGAAGGACTGGGTAAAGAAAAATCTAACAAAGCTTACTTGTTACCGTTTCTTGGAAGGAAAGGGCCCACAGCCTATTCAGCCTCTCTTCTTCCTCCTCCTCCGAATAAAACGGCGAGCCCCGTACCTCGAGCAAGCACCCGTTTCCATGACAAGCTTGGCACTCGGGTTGGCGTCTTTAAAGTCAGAAGGACGAGAAGCCAAGCAGCACGCCGCTTCGAAGGCTAGCCGAGCTAGAACCAATTCTCTACGACAAATACGCTAAGTAAACACTAATAACATAATCTACTTAAAAGCACTATTACCGATCATACGGAACCACTGTGAATTTTCTAACACAAAGATAAATGCTAGCACAAATATTTATTTAGCGCTAAACAGTAAGACCTGAGCAGAAGCGATTCTGGCCCAGAGCAGTTCCCGATGAACCGGAGCTGCCCCAGTGCTGCGATTGCTTCATCAGGGCTTTAAACCCGCTGCAGAGAGGGTTGTTTTTTTTAATTTTATAAAGCAGTATTAATATTTTATGATTGCATTCTTCTGCATTCCAAACATATAAATAACTCCAGATTGCTGAATGTTTCAACCGCCAAGAATATATTCTCTTTACCCTTTTCCGCCTTTTTGTGTTGCGGGGAGCAGGGGGGAGTATACAAAGTATAATGAAAATGCAACCTGACATCATGAGTAATTCTAGGCTTGTTCAAAGACTTTATATCTCTAAAAGAATATGAAATCAACCTAGCAGGTCTGTTTAACAGGGATGTGTAGTAATGCAAATACAATGAAACTGTAAAAACTGAAAAGGCAAGACAACAGGCTATGCAGCAGGGACACTGTA
Organism: Platalea leucorodia; assembly: GCF_965183815.1. Classification (NCBI taxonomy): domain Eukaryota; kingdom Metazoa; phylum Chordata; class Aves; order Pelecaniformes; family Threskiornithidae; genus Platalea; species Platalea leucorodia. Next base: position 126,509,876 of record NC_138825.1, on the reverse strand, counting down.
CAAAGATTATTCACTAATTTCTCCTTTGATTTAATTCCGTGTAGACGTATCCTATGGTCAACTACTTGCAGTCAAGCAAGAGAAGCATTTTGAGGTTGCTACTGCAAATTACAGCATGGGAGAAACCGGGATCACTGCTACCAGAAGCCTCGGTGCCGAGATCCCCGCTATCACAACCAGCAAGGGAGTCCGGGGCGAAGGCAGAAACGATACGAGTCCCAGCTACAAGAATACGCCCTGAAATTTTCCACGCACATCCTAAATTTCTGAGGTCATCCTTTCCTCGGGACTTCCTCCAGTCATTCTTATATATTACATTCTCAACATCATACACTCAAACAATTGCCTTTTTAGATGGGGAAACAGAAACAATCCAGAAGTCTCATCTCAACCTCAGCTCAGTACTTCCATCCTTCCCCCTTAAAACACTTAAACTCCTGCCACTAGTTGCTGAAAAACATCAGCAACAAACACATTTCACTTAAAATGAAGCAAGTGCACACAAAAAACGTCCTATAACTCCAACAAACCCAGGTCTGCTCTCCCAATCGCGCCGTTTCAATCTGCTGCTCATAGTTTCTATTTTTGCAGGACGGCACCTTCACGTTCATAACCGGCCATCAAATATTTTGTCCGCAGCATCGCCGACCATTAGGCCGTCACAGCCTCATCCCCGCTGCTGCTTGTCTTTCGGCATTGAAAACTCAACAAGTCCTTTTATAGGCAACTGAGGTCCTACCTCAAAATTACACATCAGGGAGATACTCCCAGTGCTAGGATCCAAAATATTGACCTTGCCTCAAAGAAGTGGAGGGTTCAGGTTAAGCGTGCACGGACCAGCCCCGCCGCTGGTGCCGCACGCTGCAGGTGAGCCTCTGGGATGGCGGACCACAGCACGTACTGGTCTTTCCAAAAAACAAGCCGTTGAGCAAAGAAAAGAAAAATGGAAACCACGGCAAAGTCATTACACAAAATAAAGGGACATAACCACCGAGGTTATTCAAGAACAAAAATCCTATGCCCATCTACCTCTTATACACCGTGTTATTACTACAGCTAAAGCACGCAAATAAAAAATCTCGGTCCAATTTAACTACAGCAGAAGTTGCACTCACCAGTTTATCAGCATACAGAAACGGAAGGCGGAGGAAAAAGCTTGTACAATGGCAGACCAGTTCTACAGAGCAATATTGTATGTTTTTCTAATACATAATAGATCAAACAACTTAATAAAAAATAAGCTCGTTTCTGACGGAACAAATATTCAAGGGCATGAAATACTGTTTTAAATTATTTCACTTATAGAGGAGAAGAAAAAAATCTTGGCTGAGCAAGCCGCATGCAAAATTGAAGTGCTGTGCCAGCAGCTGTGGGGCTTCGACGCAGAGCACGCCAGCAGAAGGCTATCGCAGCTACAAAGCCGCACACCCCTCTCTTATTCTTCCCACTGATAAGCTGCGCTTTCACATCGCCCATCACACCACCACGATATCCTGAAGCCCAAACCCATCTGCAGCTCCCCTGATGCCAGCGCACTTCTTTCCCCCTCGTCTGATTGACGCGAACCGCGTCGGCCGAGAGATAATTTCTTGCTTCGTTGTATGTGTGGTAACAGATCCTTTCCTCTCCGTGGCACAGCATTTTACGGGGTTAATACCGGCGAAGGCTCAGGGCGCCAAGTCCTCAGTGCAACGACAGGAAAAAAGATCCCCAAGTTTCCTTGAGAAAAATCCTTAAGAATCTTTCTCCCGTATATAAAGAAAAAGCAATTTAATATGCAACTTTATGTTCAAAATTACTTATGTCAAATCTGCTCAGCTTGCAAGTCATTTTTACTTTTTCTTAACTGCCTGCCTTGTAAAGTCACCTGGGAGCTAAATGTCAATATAACTTGTGCTTTGGAACAAAGCCTCTGCAATTAGAATATTTCATTACGGTACCGGGTATATTAAACACATTTATGCCTTATTCTTTTTTGTTGTTTTACTTACTTTAACCGGTAATTTTGTTTCTTCTTACAGAATGCCAGTAAGGTTTGTGTTACTAGTAAATAAAATATTTACAGTCATGTTCTCCTAAAAAGAGATCTCATGCATTAACATAAACCAGAAGTGAGCTTATTACTTCTATGCCCCTTCAAAGAACAAGGATATTTATAGGGAAAGACACCAGCAAAACTGCAGTTGGGTACGGGACGCCACAATATGTATTTCTATCTTGAAAATCATCGAACAAATCCACTTAAAAAATACCAAGCGTAGCCCCAAGGAGAAGAAAGTGGTTTAGCAGGTAAAACGGGACAGCCCATGCTTTAAGAACCCAACTGAACACATGACGATGGTTCTCGCGTAAAAATACCGCGCAGCAAGCGACTGTATCTGGTCAGTAAGGGCTTTTTAGCTCGCTATCACCCAGCAAAACAAACTGGCTCTTTCTTCGAAATGCCAGGACCTCCAGCGATTACCCCCTGACATCCTAATTGACTCAGCAACTGGAGATTTTAATTTCTGAAGCCTCGTCTCTGCAGTTAGCCTTGATTTAATTTCCCACAATCTTCAGCAATAAATTACTTTTACCCAGGCTTTGCCTCTGTGAGGTTACTCATACAGAGGTAAAACACAAGGAACAGTTAAAAACAAAATAACTTATGGGAAAGTTAGCAGTCATATCTGAAAGGTTGTCATTTACAACAAATTATGCTGCAAAAAAGAAAAGCCTCGCACTATGAGTCAGAAGATAAAGGTACGAACCTACCACGAGGTCTGGAGTCAATATTAGCAAAATGAGTTTTCTAGTAGTCCCTTCTCCTGCACAATTTGCTCACTAACTGCTGCATGTTATTAGTCTCTATAAGGCCGTGCCGTAAAGTTTTCAGCATTTTACAGTTTCTCTGGTTCTCATTTGGGGTTTCAAAAACTAAAGCATAAAAAGCAAAATTGAGAAAGCAAACTCTTCAAAGCAAATACTGCAGCAAAATGCGAACGGGCACAGCACAATGTCAAAAACCCCTTGAAGACTTTGGCAGTACCTTTTCTGAAAGCCAGAAAGACCATTAAAACCGTATTTATTTGGAAACGAAGCCCTCGCTCCAACACGAACCACGCTCCGGCAAAACGCTCCGTGTTTCATACGTCGAGACCAACCCAGCACGCAGATAACCATCCCGATTAATAAAGCAAAAGCCCTTTTCCCCAGATTTAGCAAGCCTAATAGGTTAAAGTACATGTCACACCCTTTCTCTACACCCACTACATAACTCTCGGCTTTGTTATGTAGACAAGCAGGCAACCAGCTTAGTAAGCATCTTAGTGTATTTACAAAAGGCCTCTACATTAGCACTCAGATATTATGTAAACTAAGCCTTTGCAAGAGAGAGATCCATTGCAGAACAGAGAAAAACAGACATTTCCCAAAGGGATCACTACTTTGAAACAATACTTTAAAGGCTCTACCACATGCTGCTGACCCATACAGACAATTAAAAACACAAGCTCACCAAACAATTAAGGGTTTGTCATTGGCACGAAGAAAAGTGGAATAAATTCTAAACGTAAATGTCAGCTTTGTCGGGGCATATATGGTGATTTGGGGAGGATAAATGTCCGCAGCTCCAACGTTCCCAGCACCATCTATTTTTGGTGTAAGCTGGTAGAGAAATAAGGCTGAAGGAATAAAGGAGCGAGATTGAGCGTACTCAAAAGCAGAAGAGTTCACAGCGACGTTAAGGTTCCTTGCGGCATCTCCAGCACAACCCGGCCCTCTCCCACCACCCCCAAAATCCCCGGGTGTGCCAGACTCCACATCTCCTGGTCTTCAGCAGAAGGAAACGAAAGGGCTGAGATGCGGCAAACAGCGAGGGAGGCCAGGCACGCAGCAAGCCAAAAAGAAAACGCGCGTCTTCTCATCCCTACCTCAACCCTTATCGTTTCCTTCGCTCGTGGGATGAGCCTGTAAATTCTCAGGGTGAGGAGCACGTACCTGTAAAGCACTGATTTTGGGTGGTTATACCCAATGTTGCGCTCTGCCTAATGGATTCCCAGGCCAGTCCAGACGAGGAATAGAGAACGAAGAGAGCCCCAGAGAGCCGTGGCGAGACCATACGCTTCATAAACTAGGTCATTTATATTTTTTTTTAAATGAGGTGTGGACCGTAGCAACATCCCTGTGGCAGGCGATGCTGAGGCTCCACGTGCCTCCAGAAGCATTCCTCCCTCCTCACGCTCCTCTGGGTTATAATTACCAGCAAGAACCACAAACACACGCTCAACCTTCCTCCTCTGCTGGGTTCAGGCGACCAGGCTACTGATTTACAAGGCTGGCATCCCTCAAGACACAGCTCCAGAACAGTGTCATGGGCATTTCTAATTGATTCCTGCTTTGGAGTGGAGCAGCCAGACCCCTACGAATAGAAGCTGCAAAAGCTCAAGAAATAGTCTTTTTCCCCATTTTGAAGGAAGGGATTTTCTGGCTCCATTATTTTTGTCGTTCTGACTCAACACAGGCATTTGCGTGCGTGCGTAGACATCAGGCGGAGATGGAGCTGCTATTAACAGAGAGTCAGTCTCCTGGAAATGACAAAAGGTTCATTTCTACTCATCAAGGGGTCTTGTAAAATGCCAGTCAGCACTCAGGCTCATCCCTCAAGCACAAGAGCAGGTTTTGCAGAGTAAAATTTTCAGGAGCTCAGAAAACCACGGCTGTTCAAGCCCCACGCAAATGCCAACTCCCTAGCAACACAAGCTTCCTATTCTGGAACAAAAGCTCTCCAAGAAAGAAAAGGCTCATCCTCCAACGAGGTCAGAGAAAGCCTGACATCACGGAAAGATGCTACCACTCAAGCTACAAGAATGTGCCGAAGCAGTAGCAAAAAGATGTACAGAAAAGCTTGTTTTCTTTCGAACCAGCACGGTGCAAGGCGGGGAGCTGGGTGGAAGCAGCAGCATCCCCAGGGTGCAGCTCTGCTGCATCCACGCTCGGGCACTACACGACATCAACCGGTACCTGCTCTCCCAGTGCCCATCTGGCCTCCCCAGGCCAACGCGCTGCGCTCAGCGTAATCCTGAACGTTTTAAACACCAAGCGAGCTCTGTCCTGCAAACCAAGGAAGACTGTAGAAGTGGCGGAGCGAAAGTTCTGCAACATTTAGAGAGCAGAGAGAAGAAACGTCAGATGCTGAGCAGTTACTCATCATAGATCACCAGAGACAGACATTTATTGCTTTTTTTTTTTCCCTTTTTTATCCTCACCCTTGTGCTGGAACAGGGTCATTTTACTCCCCGCACAGCACTCGGGGTTCACATTAACCCGCGGGCTGGGAGCTCCAGCGCTGGGATTTCTTGATGCCGGTTATACGACCTTTGCCGCCGCGCTGCTTCGCCTCCCGTCTACGCGTCCCTGGGTTCGGCCTCATTTAAAGTCTTTTGTTGTCAAGGGAGGTTTTGTGGCAACTTTCTTCTGGTTGCAACTTCACATTTCAGGCTCTTAAAACATCTCTCTTCTTAATTCCTCCTTTTGTAGTGAGTGTGGCACTGGTAATGGTTTCCACATTCGCTGCTTATTATCAGTCATCCAGAACCCTCAGAAAAGGGCTTTTTTAAACCAGTTGAGCATATCACGCCAGTGTAAGAACGACTTAGGTTACAATCTGAAGCCTGCTGAAGATGAAAGCCAATTATTTCTAGACTTTTGCCGTGGTTTTCTTATTTTCTCACAGAGGTTAAACAAGTTTATTCAGGCTACGTGACCTTCTGCAAATGTATCCTGCCTTGTTTTAACTCTTTTTGCCTTGTTCTAAGTGTTCGTTTTTGTCGAGGAATGGCATAAGAATGGTATTTATTTCACAAAATTATCTCGCTACCTATGTACAGGGTACCTTTCTGTTGGAATATTAACTCCTTGTATGCAGTATTCTTAGCCAAACTTTATTTCATTTTATTTTGAAAGGGACGGGCAACAGCTTGGAATTAACCCTCCTTTTCTTCCAAGATTTCAGAAGCAGCGCTATATTAGAAGTTTTCATTATTTTATTAGCAACAAGCACAGCATTAAAAAAAAAAAAAACATCTTTGGCAGCCTTTAGATTGCTGTGAGGGTGCACGGACAATATCGTGAAGGAACTTTTTAAGCAAAAAAAACGTCCAAGTAGCAGCCCTGAATACTGCACTCTCTGCTCAGAGCTGTATCTCAAGCAGGTGTTTGGGATTTGAGTAGGAAAGCTTGAAAATTCAACTGCTTTTGTAAAACCACTTGATAATGTCAATAGTGAGGTGCTCCTATGATTGAAACATCAAATATTTGCACGTGTAGTGCCCAGCACAGGACAACCAAGACAACAAGTCCTGGCTCAGCTCTGGTATCTACCGATGTGAGCAGCCTTCGTGCCCCTTGGGGCTTGCAAGACGGTTGGGCTACACAGTCCCCAACTTGCTGGTCAAATCTGCAAACCACCAAGCAGCCATTTCACTTTCCCGAGATTTTTCCTATTCCAGAATCCTTCGGGTCTGAACACGAGCAGCAGATGGCTTTTAGCCTTTAGCTGGAAGCCAGATTGGTTTTTAGGGAGTGCTGAATCAGTCAAAGGAAATGTTACTGAGAGATTTCAATGAAGTAGTAATTAAAAGAATTCATAACATCTGAATTTATTCCCCTTACCGGCTTCCTATTCCTCCTCTTTTTCCAAAATCTTGGCTGGCTGCTAATTTTTCAGTGCATCTCATCTCTATTCTGCAAGCAAGAAGGCAACTGAGCCGCCTTTTGTCTGGTCAGCACAAACAAGCTGAAAAGATCTGGGTTACGCAGCGGGCTGGAGCCGGAGAAGTTCAGAGACACGGCAGGAAGTTGACTGTGCAGAATTAAATCCCAGTTTCCTCTTTGGGACGTATATATTGGCTGGAGATAAGATGGTTTTATTTTTTTTGCAGCAAAAAGAAGGGGGTTTTTTTTGCACGCTTCAAGTTGGAGGTGTTACACCAGCTGGAGAAAGGGATCAACAGGACTTTTCGTCATGGTGGGTCAGTTATGGACACTAAAGCAGAAGCGTTTTGGAGCTCTTTCTTTCATTTGGCATTTCCCCTTCCTCACAGCTTCTTTTTTTAATAGACTCTTTATACAGCAGAAAACTATAATTCGCAGGAAGCAGATGCGAGAGAGGAAATTTCTATGAATTCATCTTGCACACCCCAAAAGCAGGATGGGTCCCGTAGCCTATTCTCAAGTGCTTTGCTGAACGAGGCAACGAAGCCCCCGCCACCATACGAATGAAATCGCCTATTTGGAAACATTTACTTTATTTAATTTTTTTTTAATTTATTTTATTTATTTATTTTAAATTTAAATTTATTTATGTAAATTTAGACTCAAAGATTTTGGTGTGTTTAAAGACTACTGCATGCAAGCTGATTTGTTTTCTTCCAAATCCACAAAATCTTGCAGATAAATAGTCAAAACTGTCCAAAAATATTTTTAAATTCCTTACTACCCAAAATCTGAAAATTGCTTTTAACCTTCCTCGTTTTCCCTGCCTTGTTTTCCCATTGCATTAGTTTCTTTACAGTTCACACCTTCTATGGTTTAATGCCAGGCTTACTATTTTAAAAACACTACTTGAGACAACAGAATTTATTTAGGTTTACAGCACAAGTTTTGACAAATGCTTCTCTTGAGTTCTTTGGGAAGGAAAATTCATGGCATCTCCTACCAAAACCAGCCAGGTCCAACCCTAAGAGCCGATACAACCTGGAAAACCCTTGCTGCTGCATCTCCCGCTTTGGGAGTGGAAAACTCAAGCTCCCCAAACGCACGGGCTAAGGGACAGGGTGTCTGTCCTCAAAGGGAATCTTATCCTCATGAGGAAGGGTCTTCATCATCCTCGCTTTTTAAATAACCCGCTCTCCAAATAGAAATAAGATCTTCCACAGTGTCTAATAACATCAACTCCCTTCCTGATCCATGCGCGTTTCCCCGCACTTTTTATTTATTAGGGCTCTTCTGCCTCTTCCAGCCTTCCCCAGCGAGCTACAAGTTTCCTCCATGCACATCCCTACCTGGAGTAGTTCCTCGGGATGCACCCTCCGTCAGCACAAACCGTCATCACTTCACTAAATCCAACGGATAATTTTATACCATCTGAGATCATCTCCTCTACTGCTGCCTCTGCATAGCTCAGATCCCGTCTCTTTACTACGCTGATGCTCTCGTTCCCCATAAAGTTTGACCACTCTTCGTCCATCCTGACCCACCTCTTCACAGGTCATTTGCGTTGTCTGCTCCACGTTGTAATTTACTACTTACGCACATTGGCTCTTACAGATTTGACAATTATGAAATACCTTCTGCGGTGTCGGTCACAATGAAATACCTTATGCTGAAAAAATACTCCTGGCTCTAATATCTTGTTAACTAAATCCAAAAAGATGCCATCAGTAGCGAGGGAACATTTCAGACTCTGAGCTGTTCTCAGACGCAGTGTAGCTCCCTCCATATAAATCAATGTTTGTTTTGCAGTCTCTTCACACTTTTTTACACCGATTAAAAAATAAATAAATCCAAATAAATCCCATTCGCTGCCGGCATCACATCTGCTTTCCCTTTTTGCGATCCCCTTTTTAGAGCTTTTTCTAATAAATAGTTTTATGGCCTTATTATAGTGACAATGGTCCAAACCATCTTATTATGCAACCTGTTGAGACAACATTTTGAAAGCACGACAACTGGAAGCAGTGATGATGTATTAATTATTACAGTGTGAATAAGTAGTTTCATCCTTCTGATGTCCAAGGATGGGACTTTACGTAACTTTTAAAGGGAACAGGAAGATTTTCATCCGTAGATCGCTCTTCAAGAGGCTTCTCCTGAAGTTCTCAAGTCTTGGCTCCTTCTCTGCAGAATTCCACCAACAACTTACTACAGTCTCCCAGGCAATTTATGATTCTGGCAAGACTTAGTGCGATCTATCACTCGGGTGACAGACAGAACATAAACTGTATCCTGGCTGACATCACCGCTGTAGTCTCTAGTGAAGTCAGAAGAAACTATTACAAAATGAAGAACAATGCTGTCAGAAGCGCATGCTTTCTATCACTCCTAGGTTTCAGTATTTTTTCCTTAACACAGGTTATTTTATTTAAAACAGACTTGCTTTATCCAAGAGGACTTTTACCATCACTATTAACTGAAACACTCAAATAAAAGACTAAATAAAATAGTACAAAACAAGACTGAAAGCAGGAAAAGGGGGGTCGTCAGAATTCTCAAAGCAGCTGCTGTGCTGAAACTACATAAAATTTAAGTATATTTTTAATAACTAGTAAGGCCTTAAAAAAATTAAGCATATGAACAAGGGTTGAAGCTACTAGAAAGTGAGCAAATTATTTGATGCTACCAAGAAAAAAAACAAACTGGAGGGGACTATAATTTCCTAAAGGCATCATAAAATCTATTCTGACCCTCCCATAATGAAGTAAGGCTTTTACTTGGATCTAACTCACTATAACTTGCTACACAACAATTAGGTCTTGTTACATAGCCCTAACAAAACCTTACAGAAAGGTAATTAAAACAGGTGAACTCTTTGCATTCCCTAATTCTATAAGCAAGGCTACAGCAGGCTGCAGAAGAAACATATCCAACCCCCAAGGGAAACTTGCTTGCTAAAATATTAAAAAAAATGGAGAAAGCCTTGGGTAAATGCCATTCATACGTCAACATCAGAGATCGGTCATCAGAAATTCCAGCCTTTGTTCGAGGATAACGCCTCCTACCCAAGGAGACGTCTCACGAAGCTCGTCATTAACTACAGACACATCACATCCAAGCCAGCACACAAGCAAGGAGGCTCTTCCCACCAAGACACCGACGACGAGGACGACTGGCTTATCAGGTGAATCATCAAGGTCACAGACACCCTCCCATGTTCGCATTCCTCAAACAAACCAAAATGGAAGATAAATATTTGCATATCACTGCTAAATCCAAAGACTTAATGCCCCTTATTAAACACGAGTACGTAGTAGCTCATTACCACCGGTGAGAATCACCGTTTTCCAATAAACCAGTGCTTTGCTCGGGGATTAAAATTTCCAGAGGTAAAAATGTGCAAAGTTGTCAGCCGCTACAGCACGTCGTGTCAGTCCCTTCTCCCCGTTCCAGCGCTGGAGAAGACTTGCATGACAGCCGACTACATGAAGATTGACACTTTTACCTCCCACCAATGACTGCAGCAGCCTAGAAACTTTTCCCGAGTAGCCTGCTATTCTGACAGACATTTGTATTATTACCATATTCTTTGTAAACTGAGCAATTAATGCAACGCTGACTTGGCAACTCAATCAAACACAAAAGAAACCTGTCCTATTTAGCTGCCTAACACATCCAAGCACAGGCAAAATTTGCACCATTCTACCAAAGCCCCTCCCTTCCCACCAGAAAAGGAACAATAAGAGATTTTTCTACAAAAATTAAATAACTTAATTAGCGTGCATAAGTACTTACATCTATCCTTGAGCCTTCTGCCTTCCATTCCAGCCTGCTCTCATCTTCCCTCTCTTCTCTAATACCTTTATCCAGTTTTCCTCCTCCCTCTTTTTCTTTTCGTTGTCCCTTGTTTCCCCTCCACAAAGAGAAACGTTCGAAATATCAAAGCAGCATCCTCTTTTCCATGGACACTGCTCCTTCTATTCCTATAATGGCTTTTATAGTTTTTCTTCTTGTTCACTCACTGTTTCTGCAACCAAGACTGCGAGGTGCTCCCTTCAGCAGGGGCTTTTAAAGGCGAGATGCTTTGTTGAAACATTGCCTGCCCAGGGGCACGTAAAAGGAACTCTGAGTGCCCACCACACACACACAAAAAGGTTTATAATTTTTTTTAACATTATTAATACCAAAAGAATGCAGCCAGAATCATGGAATAAATGAGGACCAACATTAAAATATTTGTGTACTTGTTTACTTCTCTTGCTAATGGTCCTAATTGTGGAGGCTACTGTGGTTTAGTAATTTGCTTCTCAGGGCACAAAAATTATTTCTAAAAATTCAGTAATGCCTATGAAACTTTGTTTAGAAAAAGAATAGGCTCAGATCAAAAGAAAAGTACCCGACCTGCACCCATGCCCAAGAAAGCAGACCACGGCAAAGGCAACGCATGAGGACATAGGGAATTTCTTCACCGTGATGCTACACGTTGAAAAGTTGAAAGAGCAGAGCAAAGATCCTCAAATAGCATTTCAAACCGGAGAGAATATGCTGCAAATAGTATTAGCCACCAAGGCTATTCATTTAACAGGTTTCTGCCGCAGCCAAGGTGCGCCAAGGAGCTTAGAAAAGCATTCAAAGGCTTGCTGGATCGCATTACAGACAGCACTTCCATACTTATGTGCCATAAAGATTGAGTTCAACCTAAATATACATCCACTTAAAGTGACAGCTATCCTTTTAAAAGTAAAAATACTTCTGAACTTTTCTAAAAGTTTTCTTAAACGGATTAACCTTGCTTGCAAAAGTTTCCGAGCAGTCTGGTATCAGTACATCGTGCTCCTGTGCTGACGATTATGTTCAAGACCAAATCCAGCTACACGTCTACGGGGAACTGGAACGCCGAGCCTGTAGATGTACTGCAATGGTCTTTTTATCTAAATCAGTTTAAATAAATAGAATTTGCATCTGGCTGGAGACAGGGTACAGATAACAAGCATTCCTGACACACCAGTTGCAAAACCTGCACGCTGTGGTTTGAGACTTGTTCATTTCTACAGTTCAAGACGCCTGAATTCTGGTCTCCTCTACAGCCACAAAATCACTTAACATCTTTTGCTATGAATTTTTACAGCAAGATGGCCCACGGCGAGGGCAACAGCCCTTGCTGGCATGGCTAACAAATTTATTCATGTTGGACATACCTGGTTTTCAGCCAACGTTTTAACAAATTTAAAGTGGCTTAAACTAAGAGAGCAACTCTCAAGCTGTGATGAAGGTACAGAAGAAAAGCAGTGGCAGGGAAAGAATCTACATCAGCTCTAATTTACCCCAAAAAATCCGCTTGGATGATCCTTTGATACCGTTTTTCATTCTAGCCCCATAATATATCTAGCATGTGCAAAAAATACAGGGTCAGGAGCATCCTCTGCTCTTGCTATAGCAGAGCAACCAGAAGCATCATGGATTCAGAGCCTTCTGCAGACAATCCTTAGACTAAAAAACATTCACGATCTTATAAGCAAAGAAAGTCAAAAGGAAAAATAAAAACAGAAAACAGGGAAGGAGAAAAGCAAGCTAAGACTTATGATCTTGCGAATGACCACGGTTAGTCCTCAGTCGCGAAGGACGGCCCTCGCAGGGATGAGCACCTCTAACTGCCCAGAGCTGCCCAGCCGCCCCCGGGATGTAAAGCGGGTCTCCACCACCAACACAGGAGCTCTGCTGCAGGTCTAGCCCCTTCAGCCCCACGCCCAGAACTCCCAGGCTGGCCAGTGGACACCGACATTGAAGATTACCATGGCTTTTCCCCAGGTTTAAGTGAACGGGGTCATCACAGACGTAACAGCCACCATTATCTTGCACGAAAGCAGTTCCCATTTGCTTTTTCCTCACCGGCACAAGCCGAAGCCTTCTCCTGACAAGAGCTTCTCTCCGATGATGCATACAGCTCTTGTCCTTAAAGCAATTACACAGGCTATGAGCTATTCACCATGTCAACAACAATTTCTCTCCTACGGACCGAAACGGCTTAGAAAAACACGCCGCTCCAGTCTGCTTCCCTGCTGAAGAGCATCTCTTCACCCGAGCACACGCGCACGGGAACAAACAACAGCTCCTCTCGCCAGGACGGAGATCGTGAAGCTGCTCTGTCCAACTCCAGGTAGTAAACACTACGCAAACAGAATCACTTGGGAAGAAGGATTGTAAACACGGTACGTGATAGAATCATAGAACGGTTTGGGGTTTAGGGACCTTAAAGATCATTTAGGTCCTGCCAGGGGCAGGGACTTCTTCCACTAGACCAGGTTGCTCAAAGCCCCATCCAGCCTGGCCTTGCAATGAACATCGTTCATTTTTCCACAGCTCGTGCAAACCTATTGCTGCAAGCTTTTCAAAATTATTTCAGTTTTACTGGTTTCTGGAAATAACTGGTTAAGCTACCGAGGCTCTTACAGCTCCCAGCTCCTCACAAATTCATGTTATGAGCTGTGGTTTCCTGTTTGTTATGTTTTCCAGTAGACTTAAGACATTGACTTGAAATAAGTTACTTTGCCCCTGCCCCCCCGCCAGGTTGAGATTAAACTGTGTAAACATCTGTTTGAGGTAACAAGCTCGCCTTGCTTTCAGAAGAGGAAAATTGCCTAAATTCAGGGTCGTTATCGCATCCCTTTGTAAATATATACCTCCTATATTATTTTTTTTAATAAACCACGCCTCAGTGAACATTTAAGTGTTCAAAAATAAGCCGAGAGAAAGCTTGAAACTCATTTTAATTACGCTTTGATAAAAGAGTCAACCCATTTCTTCATGCACTGAAAAGCAGTCATTTAGACTGTCATCTTAGCGAGTGAATTAATTTTCTTAAGAGCAAGTGAGAAAACGAGAATGATTTAAGTTAACACTGAGCACCTAGTAAATGCTTGCAGCGTTTACCCAGGTTACGCATTATACCACCCTTCCTTTAGGGAAAAAGGTCATTCGGGCAGTAAAAGCAAAATACTGTTGAGTCAGGACACCTGCAACCCAGCCCCGGTTCTGAAACCAGGCAGCTACAAGTCCTTGGCCGTGCTGCTGAAAGCTTGTGACTCCCTTTAGTCATCTGCGAAACGAAGCGCTGGGCGACAGCGCAGGAGCACGTCTGCGCGCGCGTGCGAAGCGCGATCTTTGGAACAAAGAGGCTGTATAGATACCGCGGCTCAGCCTGGGGTGTTTAACGACGTCGGGCCAGGTACCGTACGTGGCTCGTAGCAGTAAAAGGGTATTCCTGCGAGCAGAGTTTACTTTACTCGGGGTGGAGGATGTGTCAGTGTAAACCATATGAACACGCAGAACACTTCACCAAGAATAGGATACAGCTCGAGCAGCAAAGGCATACACGTGGCCTTTGAATAAACAACTTTGTTCTCCTTTTGGAAAGATTACAAAAAAAAAAAACCACCCAGCACAGGCAAATGCTCTCTGCTGAGCTGCTCTTTATTGGATGGAGATGTTCTGCTGCACTACAACGCGGGTTGGATCTAATTACCCTAATAGAGTCACAGTAGGGATGCGCTAACGATATCGTCTCCAGTAGGTCACCGGCAGGAGCTCTCCCTCCCTCTGCCGCACCAAATCTCTCCCGAAGCCGCGGAGCGGCACGCTCCGACTAGCTGGCCAAGGAGCATCCCGAGAAAGAAGCCGCCGTCGATCGGGTTGGGATAGTAACAAGGAAAAGAGCGTTTCAACCTAGCAGGCAAGAAATCACTTGCTGTGTGCTGCCGAGCTCAGTTGAGATGTCATCTGTGATCCCTGGCTGATGAGAGAAGCTGGCTGACATGAAATGGAAGGGAGGGAGCTGGAAGGAACCTCTTCTTGGTGGTGTAAACCCCGTAGCGCCGTCCCCTTTCTTCTGACAAAGCCAGTGTGCGAGGTGCTCCTGGCACTGCACGTGCATTTGGCAGATTGAGAAATCTGTTGCACTTTCATACAAGATTCCAGTGCATTAGTATTATTTTTAAACATACCTGCTTCTGGAGCCCCGTTACACATTATTTTACAAAACCTTTATGAAGAAAGAGTGTGAAAAGTTGTATTCGAGAAAAATCTTTAGGTTTTCTGCCCTTTTTTCCAGCAAGTCATCCTGTACCTTCTCATTCTCCAGTGAAGTCTGCAGAACGCAGGCTTTAACCAACTGTAAGCAAAAAGTGTTCTGTGTAACTACAGACAAAATTTTACACTTTCAGATGACGTTGGTAATTAATTTCTCTCTAAAAGTTACCATACATGCCAGCCGCCCCGGCCTCCCGTTGACAGATGAGGCGTATTAGAAGTCTGCCTCCTAATAAGCCGTTGCGCAGGCTGATAGAGGCGATGCCTTTGGAAACCCCAGGCGTAACACGCACCGCTCTCGGGGAGCATGCCACCGCTCAGCCCCGCCGCTCCAGCTTCCAGCTGTGGAAGTGCACTGGATCCATAATCCTACCTAATGCCCGCTGGGGCTCCAGTGACTCGCACCAATCAGGTTTTTTGCTGTTGATAAGGCTATCGCAGCTATGGGGTTTTGTCTTTGAAATATCCTTGAAATACAAAGAGTCAGAAGTTTCTTTATTAACAAAATTAGTAAAAAATATTCTCCTGGAAATGCATAAACTGAGTCACAGGGAAACGGACAAAAAGTCAAACTCATGCCCTCTGAAAACACCATCTCTAATAGAGAGTTATAAAAAAATTGTTCTAGGCTTCCCAAGAAATACGGTTCTGTTCATTTTTTGATATTTTGCTGCTCCACTTTTTAAAGCAGGTTCTTCATCATTTCACAAGGAAGCGGCGAGCAGTAGCGTTGCCAGGCTGTGCCAAAGAAAGGGCTTCTAAGAGACTTTCTCCCAAACATCAAGTTAAATGAGAAACAAGAAACCTCATTTCTTACAGCAACCTGTACATTAGACACAACAACAGCTGAAATCCTTATTGCAGAAACCCCTAAAAATTCAAGTTATGGTTTCAGCGTCAAAATGGAAATAGGGAGGAGCCAGCACCGGCATCTTTTTTTAATTCCACTGGGAAGCTTTTCTATTACTCGGTGCTTTCAGCCTGCGTGCAATTCACCATTTTGCTTGAAGCAAATAGGCAGCGCGAGGCAAGGCATGAAACGCTGAAGAGCTCGGTGCCAGAAACGACCAGCTCGGCTCACCAGCGTGACTCATCAGCCGGCAGCACGACCCAGCTCTCTCCAGTCCTGTGCTGGGACTTCAAAGCAATCCTACAGCCCACACCCCCCCTCCCGCCGCCGCCGCTGTAAAACATCGGGTCGTTTTCTCAGCAGAATATCAAATACAAGAAAATCAATTATTTACGTCATTCTTTTAGTTGCAATTTGCAAAAAAATAAAGATAGAAAAATCACTGTATTTACACAGCACATACATATCCACTACATTTGGAGCAGAAATGTCATTTAAACCATTCCAAGCAGAAATTACAGCCAATTCCAGAGATCCTGATAGGGTATAATACCCTAAACAAATGTTGCCAAAACATAAAAAAACAGATGGATACCACGTGCATCTGTTGGAAGCAAATACAACCTTGCCCGGGATAAAAATCTTCATAAACAATAAAATAAAGCCTTGCATATTTTTAGCTTGACTAAGAGGATTACACAAGGGTTTTATGAAGACATTTACACCAGTATTGACAAACTATACAGTAGCAATATGCCCGCTCGTGTAACTGCAGTACGCATAGCAGCCATTCCTTTGGGAATTGCTTTCAAATACCAAGGGAAAAAACAAAAAAACGATGCTTCACTCATGACACGGGACTCACCTGGCAGGGGGGAAAAAGGTGCGGTGGCAGCGTTAGGACAGCGGTGTCGCATCCAGCAAGGCTCATTTCCTCAATGCCACGGTCCCGAGGACAGTACTTTGAGTAAGTCCCCAAGATAAGGGGACTACTAAGGTGTAGCGCCACAACTATTGTATTACAAAGCCTTGGGGTAGAGCTTCACTTACAAACTTCCACATTAAGATGCAGATATTCAATTAAAGCAAACAAACAAACAAAAAAAATCCACGCTACAAATCTGACACTTGGGTCTCACCGTACCCTAGGATAAGCTTCATCACTATTAGTGAATTGAAGTTGAGCTGCAGTTGCAAGCTACATGAAGAGAGAGGTTATAAAGCCCAATGGGAAATAATATTCTATAAATTTCATATATTTAAAAACAAGTTTGCAGTTTGAAGCAAGACAGCAAAACACCACCGCCCTGTTCCCTCAACTTCAGCTCCAGCTTGCAATCTAGTACAGTTACATCAGCCATAATCGATATTTCTAAGTCATCGAGCGTCCGTCACGAGCAAGGTGGAAGCGTTCACTACTACCCCACGTGCACGACGACGGGCGAGTGCGTCAGTCCACGCTCCTTGAAGGATTGCTCAGCCCAACTTTACTCAAGCTGCACTTCAGGAAAACTCCTTCCTCCCCACCCCGGCTGTCAAAGCGCACCCAGCAGCCTCCGCGCTCAGTATGCGTCTTGATAAAGTGATATTCAAATGCAAAACCAGATTTTTAAAAGATGCTAATTACTGGCAGCATCTTAATGGCTTCATTAGAAACTGGAGCTCTCCATCAACGCCAGAGATCATGCCAGTACGTCCAGGAAAATAAACATTTGTTTCTTTCATTTAAAAAGGTATTTCTTCTTTAGGTATTGCCACAGCAATAAAAGTAGAGAGCACAACTCAAGGATTACAGTATTTCTTTTTTCAAAGTATCATTATTAAATACACATGTAATATATATTATACAAAAAATTGTATAATATACAATATAATTAAATATACATATATACTCAATAAGCAGCAGAGATTTTTCAATATATAAGAATCCATTTTCTGGGGGAACCATCACAAAAAAGCAAGGACATGTTGCTACTCTGTCACGACTCACTCCACAGGTTTAGTTTTGGATTAAAAGGTCCAGTATCTGTGCTGACTAGAAAGGATCATTTTGTGGTTAAAACACAGGGTTACACATCAGGAAAAATCTTGGATCTGTTTTCAGCTCTGCCATAAACATCCACTAAGATCTTGATCGAGTCCAGCTAAGCCAAATCAGAAAAAAAAAGACTCTTTCTTGAGAATCCGACAGTAATTCTGTGGTAAGAGTGCACTGTACTACTTACACCATGGAAATACATCATAATTACTCCCAAATAAACTAATGTATGAAACGGTTAATTCCTAGTGTTTGCTTGTGTAGACAACCTGACTTCTCGAATTTTTAGGAAACAATCATATTTACACGGGTGAAGTATTTCCATTCTAACACCTTCTCACCACTCTTCTGCAATTCAGCTTTTTCAGAAAAATATTTCCAGATTTGATGGCTGAAACTTCTGCCTCTGAAGTCGGTTTGGACTTTTCTTCCTTTTTGGTTGAAGGAGTGTTCTGGGGGGGGAAAAACCCACACCAAATTCCTAACAGCCCTGGAGAGCCTGTCAAGCTAACAACCAAAACACATCTACAGCTGAATTTCCAGAGTTGGCCTTGAACTCCTGGAGCCTTTAATCTATTGAACAGAAACGGTAGTACTTTCATATCTCACAAGAAATACTGAGGATGAATTCAAATGAATTTAGTGGCGGTGAAGCTCAACTACCATAGCTGCAAGGACTATAGAAAAAACAACAGAGCAATTCATAGAATTTCAAATTCAGAGCAACAACTCGAGTATCGGACCATACAAATGAATGATGAGGGTAGGGACACAAAAAAAAAACAAAAACCAACCAACACTGAGCCATTAACCAATGCTCAAGCAAAATCCATCCTTTGCTCTAAGGTAAGTGTCCTGATGCAAAAATCCAATATATAATTGTGCAATAGTATTTACAGGCATCAAAGCAGTGCCAGAGCGGAGCAAAAAAATCTGGCTCTTCTGCAGTGAAAAGGTAGTAACGTTATTTAGGCAACAGTTTTTATGTACGTTCTTAAATATTTAGACTTCTATGCCATGAACATAAATTACTCATCTGGGACAGGCTGCAAGTGAATGTTGTTTAATAGATATCACCAGCTTCAATAAATCAGGCTTACATGAAAAACAGTTAATAAGGCTCAAGTTGGCTATTAAATACTTCCCACTACTTATACAGCACATATTAAAGAAGTGCCTAGGTAGTAACTGAACAAATTCCCATTAAAACACAAATGCCAATGCCATATTTTACAATTACGTGGATACGGTGATGGCTATATTTGCCCAGCTCATGGCTGACTGCACTAAGGGTCTATTGTGGAACACAGACAGCTCATCCAAAGCTATTTTCACAACAGAAGTCTAAATAATCGAAATATTATGTCCTCAAAACTTTTTGTAAACTGTTGTGGCTGCATAAGGCCCATAGTCCAAAACAGTAAAGTGCAGCTAGAACTGAAAAAGAAGAGAGGGTAAAAAAATATTACATGTTTGAGAAAACAGGAGGGTTGTCAGCCATTTTTCCTGAATTTTTTTTTACTGTAAATATACACTAAATCGTTACTCAAATATTTATCTCAACAATTCCTGCTTATGAAAACTGCTGATATACTTTTAGTCTGCAAATCCTTAATCACAAGCATGTCAGCAATGAAGAGACTACAGTCCATATAAGTTCGTACGTGACATCTTATAAGTATGCCGCTACTTGCAACGAGGATTATTTGAATTTAAAGGCAGCTGAAGACAGAACTGAAATGCAGCTTGGGTGTATCAAGCCAACAGGAACCAAGGTAAGCAAAACGCAGACCACATATATTATTAAATACTATGCTTACATGACTAAAAAAAACTGTACTAAATATCACGTTACCCGACATTTCAGAGGTAAGACAAGAAATGACAAATATACTTGAATCATGGCAGTCCCTCCCTAAGTAGCTTATTTGTTTGTTTAGTTTCAGGCACAATGGGAGCTTGGGCTAATTCAGGTTGCCTGTTACTACCTCATTATAAATACTAATTACTGCTATTACTTACTAAACGTTTATTTGGATTAACCTATAATGCAAGCCAAGATGCCTTTTCAAGTCTATCTCAGAAGCCCAGCAGGAGCAGTTGTGATTCCAAAGCGAGTGCGAAGACGGTATTTTATATAGACTTTCTTCTCCTCTCTAACAAGCCCTAGATTTTTAGGGAGAATTCCAGCCTTTTGGTACACCAAAAATCCTTCAGAAGGACGCAGTCGTCGTGAGAAGTAATTCACCCACAGCAGCACGAGGGTAACTCTTAGGAAATGCAGGTAGGGCAAAGCCTCTTGGGGAGGGGAGAAGGGGGAGGCAAGTTCAACTCCTCTCCCTTTAAAAAGCGAGGACTTTGGTTTAAATTACCTTAGTAATGTTTTGCAGTTATGTTCAAAGTGCTTTGTGATCAGCTAATTAATCCTTGATACAGGGAAGTGACATACTTGTTAATTTTTGATGGGAGTAAAATCATGAAGGAGGACAAGCAAATTACTTAAGCCAAAAAAAAAATCGGGTTTTGAGCCATCTCAAAGCAACGAAACATAAAATGTTCTTTAGCAAACAGCAGCAGATCCTCAGTCTGCACACGAGCAATCACCAGTTAGTTCAGACCCTTCTGTACTGACTTAACAGATAAGGTTTGGATCATCTTTTTACCATTTCATAACATAAATGACTGAAATAGGTACTCAAAATGAGGCCCGAGAGCTCTACCCACCAGTGAGGGGGAAAAAAAAAAAAAGATAAAACCCAGATAAATTATTCTATAGACAGCAATATCCAGTGATGTCAATCCAACTAGCGTCTGCGTTTCCGAGTTCTGTGTTTCTTTAGCAAATCTGTGCCTGTGCACCAGCCAGCCACGTCTCCGAGTACATGCATACTAATTTGCTCCCACATGAGAATTCTCATAGGTCATTTTAGAGAAAAAAAGATAAGGGCTTTTATTTCTTTTTTTAATGAGGATGAGGTTCAAAATGGCCAGGTACACAAAACCTGTGACGTATTCAAGGAGCTTACAGAGATAAGACTGTTCATAACATTTTCAGGGACCTTGAACCGAGTATGTGGTAGCCTTATGCAGTAAAGTAGGAAACGAGCCTGGAATAAACAAAGCTTGGTTTCAATACTCCAGGAAAAAAAAAAAAAAACAAAAACCTCTCTGGAAACACAACCGACTGCAAAAGAGGAGAAAGACCATCTTCAATTTTGACAATCTGCTGTGAGCAGGGGGATGGAAAGAGCTCAAGGCTTGGACAAGGAGTCTTGATGATATAAATTGACGGCCACGGATGCCTGACCTTTCTACGCAAGTGATCTAATGCCCTCGCAAAGCAGCGCGGTGCCTTCCCCCAGGTGCGATACTGTGTTATTCCACCTCCACCACGCTCAAGACCACGTTATAAGAATTTCAAGAACCAGCTGAATGCAACCGCTGGATGAGGAGAGGAACCTCTGCCACCACCTGAAGACAAATTCAAATCCTTTGAATACGTTTGAGTCAAAATGATCGATGCGTCCACTCCACCCTGCCAGTGAACGACCATCCTGCCACGGGTGGATCAATCTACACGGATCCTATGAGCATTTTTGCGAAGACCCTCTCCTCCTCACTGCTCGACGGGAAAGCAGCAGCTCTCCTCCCGCTTTCCATGTTTGTCTCCTCTACCATGACCCTTCCTCACTTGTACTCTTTCATTATCTTCTACTGATGGAGAAACAGAACAGCCTTTTAGAAATTCCCAGCACTTGGAAGATGTAACTTCCACTCATCACAACAGAGAACACTTAATCCTACAGCCTGTTCACGGGTTTGAAGTTCCAGATAGCCCTTTTTCACTGCTAGGAACACAAGGACTACTTCCCTTGTGCAGAAACCTTTGTGGACGTTGAGAAATGCCTTATATCTACCTAAGTCATCTTCTGAAGGTGGAAACTACTTGCTGATTAAATCCAGTTTGCAGCATATCACAATTTCCTAAATTATTTCACCGGCAAGGGCTGATGAGAACAATAGCTCTGCGCTGAGGCACATGCATCATCCTGTGGGTTAGGAGAGAACTCATTTAGTGCTCTAAATCTCATTATAACTTGCTGATCGGGATGTAAAATACGCACTTATCTCTGAACTGAAGGCTTTTAAACAGCTTGAAACGAACCCAGCTCTTCTGTCTTCAAGTAGCAGTTGTTTCTTATTCCTCGCACTTTGGGAGGCCTATCTGAAGAACTCTCTTAGTAAACAAATTAAAATTATATTGCTATATTGGATTTAGACTATTTAAACCAAAAGCTAAATGCTGTAGACCAACTGTTCAATGAGTAAATGCGGATACAAGGGCCAAATACCGGATCTCCAAATTTCCCCGTGGCAAGCCGGACGAGCCTGTGCCCATCTGTGAAATGGGAATACTTTCCTGCTCTCCAGAGATGATGCTTGCACTTATAAGAAGTCCCCAGTAGTCTCTGGACAGCGAGGGGCTTTGTTTCAACAAGCAGGAGTTCTCAAAGGGGCATAAATTTGCAGCAAGACACGACTGCGGGGGCAGATGGAGTGGTGCAACCTCCGGTAGATTTAGTATCAAAGTTTTCCCCGTCAGCAGACAAACGGGCAGCACAGAGGGAGGAAAACATTTCCAGGCTAATAATCTTGGGGGGGGTTGTTGCTTTTTTTTTGTTATTTTTAACAGCTGTTCTGTGTATTTTCCCCTCGCACTTTAAACTTCTGCAGTGAAACTTAAATCTTGTTTAACTGGATTCGTTTAAACTGTTTTTACAAACCCCGAAGAGTTTATTTCCAGCCCGCCAGTTGCACGCGAAAGGTATGAATTACCGAAGGTAGGTATTTTCCAGCATCCAGGAGGAAACCCGAGAGTAAAAGCATGCTTCTTGGTTTTAAAATACCTCCTTAAAAAGCCCTCAGAAGTTATTTAATACTGTTTTCAAGAAGTCCACGGTATCTCTGTAATCATACATTCTGTGGCAAGGGTAGGAATTCAGGAATCCAGCTCTCCTTGCACGTAGCACCATGCACGCACACCTGTAAGCAAGTCAACAACCACAGCGACAAGCAGGGCTGTTCTAAGTTTGGGAACTAAGGCTGAAGTTTTTTTGGAGGCCATCAGCGGCAACGTGTTTCTGCTTTTTTAGTGACGTACGCACGCGCTCGGCCTCCCAAACCAGACTCTCCCTTCCTGCCCTACTACTGGATGACGTTTCTCCCGGCAGGACTTGGTCATCAACTTTTCTGCACCCCAAAACAAAAATCCCAGTGCTGTCCCCACCCCACCTAAAAAGCACACCGCATTCTCCACAAACCAGGACATAAAAACGTCATTTATTCTCTTTCTGCACCCCCCAGCCCTGCTGCCCTGGCCCGACCAACCTATGACACTGCCCCACCTCCCTAACACCGAATGCCAAATTTGCTCCCCATCTTCCACGCTCACCCCAGCTTCCCAAAGCAGGACTCGCTGCACATCCCCATCCACCATCTCCGTCCTCGCTGCCCCACGATCTCAATCAGAAGTGCGAGCACACCTGCAAACCCCAATTTTAAGGCTCTCCGCAGGTGCTGACAACTCCCGAGCGCTACACCGAGGGTCCCGCAATCGCTTACTCACACTCGGCATCGGGAATTATTGCCTTCAGGTGGCAAAATACCCTGTTTCGAAGTAGCCTGGATACCACGAGCGTGTGCGTGCCACAGTTTGGGAACCTCTGCTCTCAAGAACGAAAGCCATCGGATGCCTGTCATCAGAGCTACTTGTTGATGACGCTGAGGCTGCTGGAGGCAAGCCTTTTGAGGTTTGCTGGCAAATTCAAGGAAAGTTGCACCCAATTTAATAAATCTATATATACAACCAGAGCAGTCGAGTGCACCGGGTACTTGAGAATAACCTGTCAAGTCCCTTGTACGAACACCCTGCTACTTGGGCGAATTATCCAATTGCTGTGATTCTGTTTTATTCACCCGAAAAAACAAGCACCGAAATTGGAATATTTCTTTGTCTTGCAGGGGCATTACAAAAAGTAGCCAGTATATGTGCGATGCTTCGCTCGTATCAAAAATGAATGTCATAAAGCAGCTTTTCATCTAAAAACATTAGAAGAAAATTAAGTAGGTTGCAAAATCAAGCACTAAAAATTATAGAGCAACAGATTTATGGTCATCTGTGCAACCTTAATCCGTTCCACTTTGTTAGTCCAACCCATACAGTGAATAAGTCAGAGAATCTATGGAAAAATATCATGTGGCTACAAAATTATAATTACAGTTGCATCTGTTTTTCCTAACTTTTGAATGTTCAGCTTTACAAACGAAATAGCTTTTTGATTTAATGGAACTTCCCAGGTTTTGGTTCTAGTCTGCAATATCAAACTGTTCTTTTTTTGATATGCTGTATTGAAACATATTTCATCCACAACAGTATCAGAAAACTATATTAAATTACCACATTATGTCACATGGAAACAGATTTAATTAATAGAGTTTAGGTAGTTTATTTTTCCATTTTCACTGTATTTGAAAAATAAAGTAAAGTATATTTCCCAGATAGTTATTTTCCATACAGTGAGCTTTGTATATACAATATTGTTTCCGTTTCCAACAACAACAAAAGCGTAAAATCAGGCCAAATGCTATTTTCAATGGCATTTTTAAATTCATTAAAGCTTTTTCTCATTTATTTTGGGCCTTCAAAGGGATTATCACCATTGCATCTTCAAAAACACAGAACTTCATGCCAACTCCGTCAAGTCTGGGTAAACTGCTTTAAAGGTTAAGGACATAACTATTAATCTAGCTGTCAGAGGTGCTGGGATCCCACAACTTCCACTAAGCCTTCCGTGGATATTCCACACTGAAGGCAATCTGTTTACACCAAAATATGAATCTGGGAATGCGATTTCAGGCACCCAGGGAAAATTCACATAGAAGTTTTTTCACAAAGAACACTTAAAAACGACCTCTATAGAAAAATCCTTGCTGGGACAATAGGATACAGCTGAGAGGTACCAAGAAAGCTTGCAAACAGTATAAATACAAAGCATATTCTGAAACGCCGGATTTTCATAACCTTAATTTAAAAGAAAGCAAGAGTTACGTGCTGCCAAAGGCAGAGCTGGTTTCAGTCCTTATTCCTACCCTGTGAGTCAGAGAGGCCCGCATAACACGGTGTTTTGCCTGATCCTTCACCGGCGGCTCTCACTTATTCCATAAACCAACATTCTCAAAATGACATTTGGAGACACAAACAAAGGTATTTTACACATCAGTTCCATTCCAAGAAATTCCAACTACTCACACAATAGCAAATTAAGCGTCACACTAATTACATTTCAATACACATTAGGACTCTGTGCTCAACTTTACAGTAAGTTGAGATATAAGCACATTGTAAACACTCAAGTTTCATGTCCTCAGCAATACTGTGCATGCAGCATTTCATTATTAAATTTGAACTTACGAGTCGTATAATAATGCAGCATGATCTATTGGGTTCTGCTGTAAATGTTTCTATTGTAAATATTTCCAGAGTGTCCAGTTATCATTCCTTCAGTCCTAACGCAGCATCTTCCATCATTAAAAAATACTTGTCTGGTATTCACCTTTCCGCTGAGCGCCATTCGCAACTGGAGCATGGAAGAAAGTCTGGTGAACTCATCCTGCCAAGCTTCCCTGTTAAAACTCTGCTTGGAAATCTCTGCTCATAAAAAAGAAACAGGTAGCATAACTGCCAGCTGTTTACAGAATTAGTGGGAAGACCCAGGACTCATCTCGTCAGTAATTGCATTTAAGAAACACGTGAAAGACAAAGGGATCAAGCTTACGCGCCCAGCCTACAACAGGTTTAACTCTAGCCAGTTGTTTATTTTCACGCACGATTTTTCCAGTATGATTTAAAATAACTGGTCACAAGCATGCGTCAAAATCCTTTTCAGGTTAGTCAGACTTTTGTTAAAAAAAACTTCAAAGACAGAGGCTGACTAGCACTTCCACTAAAAAGTTCATCTCTCAACTTGTTCAAGATCCCTGACGTATGTTGATAAAGCTGGATGCAAAGTCTCAGATGAAGAGCAAAACACAGGCTCTGGGGGAGAGAAGAGAGGAAGGATAGGTAGTAAGTACGGTCTTCACAGGCAATAAGAAGAAAGAGAAGTTAAGGAGTCTGAGCTGCGAGATTTCTTGTACAATTTACATATGAATCTGATTTAATGGTCTGAAAAGTTCAGGGCTTTTCTCTCCTATTTCTTCAATCCGGGAGTTACACAATGTTAACAGAAAAGGCAAAATAAAAGAGAAAAAGATTTTTACTTTTCATTGTGAAACTCTCGGTGCCGGTTTACTGACGGATTATAATACCTACTTTTTTTTTTTATGATTGAAACAGCAAATACTATTCTGAAACCTTCTGGACAGGGGATCACCGTGCTGTGGGCTGGAATCTCTCTCCCCTCCCGAGGCCCTTATTTCCAGAGACAGCATATGCTGCCTACAGGAGAAACCACTAACCTTCGGTGTATAACGTTATCAACACCTAACCATTTCGATATTGCGTGATATCATTTAATATCATTTGATCCCAGGGGAGTGTTGTGATTCTAAACTTACCCCTCCATTCACAACGTGCATTCCACATACGTAGGAAAGCTACTGATCTGTTTGGGGTTTAAACAGTTCCTCATTCATAATTTCATCATATGAATACAAAAAACAAGCCTACTTCTTGCCTTGCCTGGCATATTGCCTTATTTTTGAAGTCTTCACACTCTGAAAATCCAAAAAAATGGGACCTTTGGGATTTCAGATGTCACATTAAAAAGGGGAGGAAAACTTAAGCCAAAGAAACGCTGTTTCAAGCTTGTTTCATAGCATATTCCATGAGAGAGAATTAAAAATAAACACAAAATAAACATAAATAGCTCAAAATAGACATTTTAATGATTTGTGTTCCAGAATAGCTAATTGCAGGATCAGCCTTGATGGGGACATTTCTGACACTTGTTTAAAACAGGACCTAACACTTAAGGATCTTTTCCCTCTGCAGAAAAATACAAACACATTTACGAGCCCCTCCCCGATCAGCTTTAAGAGGCTGACAATTTGTGGATCCTTAGAGCAAAATATGGATACTGTAGAGTTCACGAACCCAGGCAAGTCAGCAAACTGTTGACTTATATATTCACTGCACTGTTTTCCCTTCCTAGATCACCTTCCTGTAACTCACCAACTTGCATCAGCTTCACTAAATCAAGGCAAATCTCTGCGTGGACACAGGCTGGTTTAAACACGACTGCCAGGGTAGCTTGCCTCAGCTTACAGAACGTAATAAACCAGTAAGCAGGTTTAAACAGATTTAAGAATATCTATGTGCAGATTTACCTAAGTTGGTTAGCAAATCTACCTAGTTTAGGCCACGCAACCCTGTCCATCAGACCCAAGCGCTTGGGTGAGGATTCTCACTGCAAGGCCTGTGCACGAAAACCCGTCCTCGTTTTTCCCCCCACTCACCCAAGGGCATCTAAGGGAAACATCCCGCTGCTCCTTGTGCCGAGACGCGTTGGAGTTACTTCCCAGTCAATTGGGTCAACCACACGAGAACCTACCTATCTTTTCAGGGGAAACACCAGGAACAGTATCGCAGGATTATCAGCGCAGAAGCTATTTAGCCTGCGTTTTCCCTGCGGAGCGTACTGGCTCTAGCCCAAAGCCAAGCGAAGCCTAGTTTCTAACCTACATTCCCAGCCAGGTAAATTAGTTCAGGCTTAAAGAACCTCCAAACCAGTTCAGCAGTTTTTTTTTCCTTTGTAAATGACAGCAGCCCAGGTAAAGCGCATGGTGCTGACACATCCTTTATACCTAGACCAGGCCTCCGAGTGCTTCAAAATTTGTCCCACAGCAAAGCCGCAGCATTTAAAATGGTCAACTTTACACGGAGATGCTGCTGTAGTGGTAAAAACCTGTTCTGCATCACCCTGACTCACATCTGCGAGGCCAGGTATGCAAAGAGTTGAAGCCATTTACAAGCAAGCCATAATTTTTAATATTGCAGCTACAAGCAAACATCCTATTCCAGATCCTGCTGCGCCAGGGGAAGAGGTGAAAGCTCCTGGCTGTTCTCAGACCGATCAGCAGAGCTGCTCCCGTGAATCCTCCCTCGCCCACCGTGGCTCCGACGGGCTGGATCAGCCCCGGCGGTGGGGAGGCAGGCAGGAGGCTCGGCCAGGCGCCGGCAGTCACCTCCCAACAGACCATAAAGCGCTGGTTCGCTGCAATGTTATTAAAAAAACCCAAAAAACCTCAATATTAGGCTGCTAATATGCTGCGACTACCAACCCTCCTGCTGCCCACCACCATCCAGCTGCTTCCCCGTCACAACTCCGCTCCTCCACCTCTATAGAGTTTAGGCTGGAAGTTTTTGGAAGCAGAGGCCACTTTCGCTCTATTTTGCATCATTTCTACCCCACTGCAAACCCGGTCCGTGCCTGGGGTTCCTGGATGCTGCAGCAATACAAATAACATCGAACCGCCAACAAAAATTGCTTGTTTGTATCTACCAGCAATTAAAGCTCGTATGTAGAAGTGGTGGCCACATGCTACGGGGAATTACACACCGCGTCGGCCTTTCAGGAATACCTGGTTAAAATATTTACCTGTTAGTCCAAGCCCTTCCTGCTTAAAATCCTGTCTTTAAAGGCAGAATCTAACTTTAAAAACTATTTTTTTTTTATTCCTCCTCTTTGATCAGCGAGATAAGAACGGCGCTTCAAAGAAACACAGTCAACCAAGCAAAACAAGAATAACTCGTCATATAAATAGTTTTCTTATACAAAATATACTGGTTTTCAACTGGCAAACTATTTATGCAGGAGACGGGATATTTTTAGTAGTAGCACTCACACCTTCATTTCTGGCAATCCCTGCGAAGTCTCATGCAAATTACCCCCCTCAGATTAGCAAGCAACAAGGTGCTGATCTCCAGCAGATCTGTTCCTTGAAAATATGCTTATATAATTAAGGAAGCCTAACAATCCTAAAGGCTTCGAATATTTGTAACAGCCCACCCAACAACCATGCCAAGAGACCCACGGCAAGTCAACAGAGGGCACATGTTCCCAAACGCAGACTTTTACAACGTGAGAATGACAGCGATATTGCTCCAATAAATCTACAGTGGAAGTGTATGACTAATTGTATGAATTAGTCATGCAGTTGTGAGCATGTGTCGTAGCATTATCAGAGGGCAAGGCTCGGGGAAAACACGCACGCTAAAAATCAAAGTTGGCCCGTAGTGAATAAGAAGTAAAGGCCT
The DNA here is from genome assembly GCF_965183815.1 of Platalea leucorodia. Taxonomy (NCBI): domain Eukaryota; kingdom Metazoa; phylum Chordata; class Aves; order Pelecaniformes; family Threskiornithidae; genus Platalea; species Platalea leucorodia. The sequence continues at coordinate 126,480,893 of NC_138825.1, read as the reverse complement.
GCCTGAAGAGCCAAACCCCCCGCTCGCCTCTCAGGAAGCCTATTTGTTTTGGAAGCAAGGATTTGCGCTGCCATATTGTTTGGCAACATGTTTCAAACAACAGATACCCATCTTGAGCAAATAAGTTGAGATTTAACATTTCATCATGCCCATCGGCTTTGAGCCAGGTGCAGTATTGCCAAAGTTACTACTGTTTATTATCTACCATCAAGAGCTGTTTGTCCCCTTAAGTGGCAACTTGAACTTTAATCATTTTCACAAAACAGCGCTGCAAAGCTGCGGATACTACACCACTTACCAAGCTTCTCTGAAAATTTGTGGCTTTGCCTCTCTCTTTTCCTGGTTTACAATGTTTCTCTCCCTGCTGCTGTGCAAGAGGCCTAGGTATATAGCTACAAATGCACCACATACTATGTATACTTCCATACGTAACATATATTTTTTTACTTTCTCTTGTATAAAAAAGCTGATGGCCAGAGCAGAAAGAGTTCAGAACACATAACATGTTTGCCGAAATATTCTGCAGGCGGATCACAGCCTTTAAACTACAATGGGACAGCGCATCTCCAGAAAAGTAAGCGAAGCATCCTTTTTTTGTTCATATAAATTTACCATCTTGCTACTAGAACTCACCAGGTATATTACTCCTTTTATATATATATATATATACACACACACACATGCAAATTTTACACACACACATATATATGTATATCCTGCCAGCCCACACAAACCAGGTCTTTTTTTTTTTTAACAGTCTAAACCAGCACGACGAAGAATACGAGCCATGAGACAGAGTGAAGAACATATAAGCACCACCCACACGAGTCCAAATTTCCAGTTTTAATATACTTTGCTGTGTCACTCTTTTTTTTGGCTATGCCGTATTTGGGTTGTGAAAACTGGATATCTACCGTACGCTGATGAAGCTTCCAGTGGAAGCAAGCGGCAGCCCCAGACGGCTCTCCACACCTTTCCACCTTCGCAAACACGCTCTTTCGGGTGCAAAAAAAAAAAAAAAAAAAGAAAGAAAATCAGGAGATCGACACCCAACGCGCACGACCCAGTTCTCAGCCACTGAAAGGTCAAAACGCACCTAGGAAACTGGAGGGCTTGAGAGTGTCTAGCAACCTACATCGGAAGGAAACAGCCTTTCCACAACAGATTTTTCTACCGCTAAATGTCATATTCCAGCGGCTACAGCCCCCCCGCTGCACAAACCGGGGCTACCACTTGCATATGCACTGTCAGGTATTTGGGATTATTTGCAATCTGCTGCTGGTCCGCGTCTCCAAGAGAGAAAGGAAGGAAATTTAGGGCAAGCGCTCTGCTAGGAGTGGGGAGGCGGACGCCAGCTTCACCACCAGCCTCCTGCAGAGCCCCCCCGAAGCCGGGAACCCCTCCGAGGAGCCGGCTTCCCCACGCACACCCCGCCTGACAACACCACCCCGCTCCGCTGGCCCCAAAACCCAGCCGGTACCTCACGGCCACCTCCGCCTCTCCCTGACCGACCCATCGCTTGCCTTAGCGCTGAACTTACTTGCCTCCGCTGACAACCAGAACCGCCTTGCCGGGGTCGTGGGGTGGTTTTGGGGGGGACACTGACAACACACGGCGGGGGGACACGCACAGACGATGACACAGGCAGACAAAGAGCTGTCACCTAAAACACCGCCGAACCGAGCGTCCTCCCTGCCCAGGGGGGTCCGCGGGCCCCCGCAGGCCCGGCCGCGGCCCCGCTGCCTCCCCTCAGCCATCTTCCAGCCGGGAAGGGGCTGGGGGCGGGGGGGGTGAGGAGAAAAAACTGCTTTTTCACTTTTTTAATCAACTTTAAATTAATAAGGGGGGCGGGGGGGTGGTATTTGGGAAAGGGAGGGCTGGGATTTAACCGCCCGAGGCGGGAGGGGCTCGGCCCTCCTCAGCCCCCCGCGGGGGACGGAGGGCGGGCGGGGGGGGGGGGGGGGGAGGCCGCGGCGCCCCTCCGCGCTCCGCCCGCCGCCATGGCAGCCCCGGGGCGGGGGGCCGGGCCGTCGCCCGCCCCCGCCGTGACAGCTGCGCCTCCCCGCAGGCCGGGGGCTACGACGGGCGGCGGGGAGCGGGGGGCGGCGTGCCGGCCCCGCCAGACACACCCCCGCCCTGCGCGGCGGGGCAGCGGGGAGCCCCGGCCCGGCCTCCCCCCCCCCCCCTTCCCCGCTTCGCCTGCCCGCCCGCCCTCCCCTCCTTCCCTCCCTCCTTCCCTCCCGCCCCGCCGCCAGCTGCGGCGCGGCCGGGCGCCACTCACCTGCCGCCGCTGCCTGGGTGACAGCCGCCTCCCCCCCCGCCGGGGCTGAGGCCGCCGAGCTCAACGGGCAACGCGACAGCGACTCCCCCGGCCAGGCGGCGGGGGCGGCCCCGGGGGGGGCTGCCGGTTCTCAGCAGCCCCCGCCGCGATCGCGGTGACCGGAGCTGTGGCGGAGAGGGGCGTTGCTGGGGGCCCCGGTTCCCGCTGCGGGGCTCCCGGGCACCCGGGGCCCCTTGCCTGGGCGGCGCGGCGCGGCTGCGGGGCTCCGGCTCGCTCGCCGCTCTCCCTCCCGGCGGGACGGGGCGGAGCTGGGCACGGAGGACGAGGGGGGCGGTGTCGGAGGAGGCCGCCGCGGCCCGGCCCGGATCCCTCCTCCTCCTCCCTCAGTCGCTGCCGGCCGCCATCTTCCCTCCCCCGCCGGCGCCGCGGCCCGGCCCGGGCGGCAGCGGCAGCACCGCGGGGCGGAGGCGCCGGGGGGGCCGCGGCCCCGCCGCTGCCGCTCCCCCGGGGAAGGGGCAGGGGGAGGCGGGCGCCATCTTAGCGGCAGAGCGGCCTGGGAGGGGGGGAAACCCGGCCTCGCCGGCCCGGGACCCCTCTGGTGCCGTCTTCCATGTCCCCGCAGCGGCCTCAGCCCCGGGCCTGCCCTCCCCACCCCTCACGCCTCCCCAGCCCGACCCGTTCCCCGCGGCGAAGAGGCCTCCGCCGGGCTTGGGGTCCCCTCGCCCCCCTCACCCCGGGAGCTGCTGTCACCGAGCGGAGGCATTTTCTGCTGGAAATTACCTGTCAGGTTTTGTTCCCCAGTCGCCTTCCCCAACGAGGCTTCAAGGAGGACTTAAGGGCCTTCGCCTTGCGTTGTTGTCCCTCTAGGCGTCAAAAGGGCTGAAGTGTGCCTTGGATCGGCGGGGAACAGGGACGTGAAGTTCAGTAAGCAGCGTGGGGTGACGGACGGTCCCCCGCAGGCCTCGGCCCGCCGCTCGGTCTCCTCACCGGCATTTTCGGCTATTTCCACGCGTGGAACAGTCACAATCGCTCTGTCGACGATTTTATCGCATTCGGGCTGTATCCAGTTACATTATTCATCCTCTCTGTGGAACTGTGAAATCCCCAAACACCCCATGTGTCATGAGGCAAAACAACTCAGTGAATAGTTAAAATAAACCAGAGCTTCAGGTGGCTCCTGTTCCTCCATGGGGGCTCTTTATTCCTCAGGGGCTGGAAAGTGCCTGTGTTACAACAAAACAAATTGGCCTTAAAAGGCCCGGTCAAACACACAACATCGCAAATCCACCTGGTGCGGTCACCCACATCGTCAGCTGATCTGGATTTTTGTCAGGAATTCCTCAGAAACGTGCACCTTTCTTGGGGTCCACACAGTTCCCTCTGAGGTTCTCTGCTTCCCCGAAAAAGCCCATGCAAGCTGTATTTCATAACTGCCTCCTTATCTCTGGAGCACCTGCGAAGGGGACGGGCAGGATAAGCCTGAGTTAACCCTTCGGCAGGTAAAGGGCCAGGGGATATGGATCGCAAGCTTATTAGTTTTTTATTTTTTTATTTTCTGTCATTTTGGGATCAGTAAGACTTTTCCTGGGCTCTTTTATATCCACTCCAACCTGGTTAACTGTAGGTGCGTTTGTATATAAAATGCTATATGTTTTGTCCATCTTCAACTAGGCAAATAGTTAATGAACTTTTCTTTAGAAGAATTTCAGGCCTGTGCGTGTGAACGAAAGCATCGAAACGAGCGGGGAAGCGGTGGAGAAACAAGACAGAGGAGAGCAGCGACCTGAGATCATGCACCCGCAACAAATCTTCTTCTGCAAAACTCACGCTGTCCACGAGGTAACGAAGGAATGCTTCTGATTCTCCTTTAATTGCATTCTTGGTAGGGGCTGAGGCAACATGAACAGCCGCTGCATGCTGCTGCATGACCCTTCGTTGCAACACATCTAGGTGGAAGTGCTAACAGATTCCTTCTGGTCCTGTTCACTTCATGACAGCAGCGAGGGAAGGAAGCTGTGTAAAAAGTCCCCGCGTCTTCCTGAGCTGCCAGCTCTCCACTGCCTCTGCAGGCTGTGCCCACTTTGGTTTTATTCAGGCAGAAAATGCTCAGCCTTCACGACTAATACAGAGCTCGGTGTTAGAACATTTCCCCTCCACGAATTCCTCACGAGGAAGTAATATATGAGCTAATCTCGGGCGGTAGGGACATTGTAAGTTTTCAGTGATATTAGCACTGAGAAGTATAAAACCATTTTTATTACTTTAATTTGCAAGTTAATTTTTAAATGGAATGCAGGTATAAACAATGCTGGGTTTAAGTACATTGCAGAGCTGTCAGGCTTTGACAATTCAAACAAATGAGACTTCAAAACGTATTATGAAAAAGATTAAATGTCTCATTGAAATACACATGAAATGAAAATGAAATCCATCAGCAAAATGAAATTATTTCAAAACTTCCTAGAATTAAATCCAAAACAAAGGCCTCTCCCACCAGGTAAGTGATACCACGGTGGGTGAGACTTTATCTGAGAGCAGCTTTAATTCCCAACTGACTTCAAATGACAAATAATTTACTGTGGTTAAATCTTCCTAGCCTGAGCACTTTGTAAAACAAGATGATATGATTATCTTCATTTTACATACACAAAGCCGTGTTTAAGAGGTTTAAGTAGAGGTCAGGCAACAAGTGAGAGATGGAATCTCCAACCAAAACAGCGTCGAGGTCTCCTGGTTGTCCTGTTCCCTGCCATAAACCCTCCGTGTGACGCCGTCACTTGTAGCCCACTTTCCTCTACAGCTTACTTGGGCTAAAGGCCATTTTCAGGCTTTATTTCGGTTTATGAAGCAAGCTATTTTAAGAGTTTCTTGTAAGCCACAAGTAGCCACGGTACAGTCATTAATCTAAGAAGGCAAAATTAATAGTACAGAGTTCTTTAAAGCTTCTTGGCCAAACTCAGCATTGTAGTAAGTAATAAATAATTTATTTGATAATAGTATTGCCTCCACTTAGTATGAGTATGGTTCTTCAGAGCTGAAGATGGGCTTGACTCTGTTTCAGGCTGAGCTCCTCTGTTACTAGCGACTTGCTTATCCCCTAAAAAAGTAATAGAAGTCTTAAGATTGGTCTAAACGGGGGGTTGAACGGGAATGCCGGGTGTGGGAGCACCGGGAGGAGCAAATGGCAGGAGAAGGGTAGAGGAATGGCATTTGACGATGGCATCTGGACTAGCAGGTCGCCAGGATTGCAGCATGCCATGGAGACAGGCATGGAGCCTGTCTCCCTGCGGGCAGCCAGAGGACTCGGAGGAAGAACGTCTCTCCGGAGGGTGAAGCATCGCTATCAGCTCCTGCGACAGCTAAAAGCCAGCGCGTGGAAGAACTGAGACCTGAGGATGAATATCCCTTGTCCTCCAGCTCATCCCGAGATGAGAGCGAGCCCTGGACACAAGCACTTTGGCACCTGAAGGCACTGCCTGGACGCTACGCGGTGCTTCTGAGCATGCATGAGAATATGATCGAAATCAGCTTTGTTTTAATATTTTTCCACCCTCTGAGGTCTCAGGTGCAGGTGTGCTATGCTGCTGCTCCAGCGTTCTGCCATCGTTTCCTGTGCAACAGTCTTTTCGCTAGTGTTCAAGACCACCAAAAGGTTTGGGGTTTTATGCAGCAGAGGATGCGTTTCACTAAAAAAAAAAAGCTCCGAGCCAAGAGCAGGACACTTTTAACACATCGATTTAACACCCTTTCCGAACGTCTTACTTTTACAACTTTGCGAACACGCTTTAGCCGAAATTAACGCACAACCCCGTTACGGTTAATGAGTTATTTCGCATTCAGACACCTCCTTAGCCCACGCGGGTTCATGCGAGCACCTCGGCCGAGCTGCAGACCGCGGGGCTCGGAGGAGAGCGGCGGCAGGCCCGGGGGGAAATCCTTCCCCAGTTTGGTTGTGGTTGTCGGAGGCAGCGCCTGCTCCCAGCACCACTCGGGGAAGCCTTAATGAAAAGCAGCTCATCAGCAGTTACGTAACCTAATGATAATCCGGCTCAGGCCAGGCAATACTTAAAGCCACAGCGTCTCTCTGCCGTGACCTATTTTATGCTCGATGCAAAGGCAAAAGTATGTGATTTGTAACTTTGCTGGGTCTTTTGCCGCGGAGTTATTGCCTGTCAGTAGAAAAGCCCCCCTGCGCACGTTTCGTCTCCTGGCTGCAAAGCAACCGCTTCGGATTTGTCAGTGGCTTTTTATGGTATCGGCTCCGAGCGCAGGCACAGCAGAGAGCAAATTGTAAACAATTAAAAGGAAAACGGTTAATGTCCTGCAGGAAGCTCGGCATACTTTAATTTCAGCTTCAGAAGCTGCAGAGGGTCTGGGGGTATGTTGCAAAGCACTTCTAATGCCATGTTGAACCGCACAGAAAGCTTTTGTGTTTTTATTAGACCTCAGAGAACAAAAATGTATGCTTCCACATTCCCGGGTCGTATTTACATTTGACTTAAGAAATTCATTAAGATGGCACTGGCATAACTCAAACTTGTACGACTGGCCAGTCCCCTCTAATAATTTTTTTACCTCTCAATCTGCAGAAGTATCAACAAGAGATTAAGCGCAGAGATGTCGATTCAGGTCTCAGCATTTAATCTGACCACAGATGGTGTCAAAAGAGGGACAGCCATACAAAATAGCAACAGATTTTTTTCCTAAACAATTGCTTTTTTGTTTAACAAAGATAGAGAACAAGTGGCCAAATTTAAAATACAGAGGAAATCTCAGTTTCCTACAGTTCCTCTCCTAGAGCTTTGAAGCGTTATTAGTGGGCTGATTTCTGTTAGTGATTAATAATGTGTTTATATTTATGCACTTAAGTTATTATTGTTACTATTATTAATTCCTATCTTTCATAGGGTAAATATTCCATTCCTTGTAACGCTGGACGAGTTAATGGCACAGCTGGTTGCAAAAAGGAGGTTGTAGTGTTGGGCTAACTGTAAGAAATACCGCCTGTTACACGGAGCTATACTCACCTTAGACGACACTTATGTTTACACAGAACCCTGTTCTTTGCAAATCAGTGATACCAAAGCTTTGTATTTACTACCACGAGGAATACCAGGCTTTGCAAAAATATACTACTACGCGTGGTACTTAGTGCCGACGGATTCCTAGAGCAGATCATGTGGATCTGCTGATCTCTTCTGGGTTGAAAAAGTTGCTCAAGCTAATTCGGAGCGTTTTTTAAAAGCTGATTTTCAATGCCCAACATTAGACAGCTTAAGGTCAGAAATTAAATTACTTTTACAAGGAGTTACAAAGCTTCACGATGGTAGAAATATTTTGTGACATTGAAAAGGAAAAATAATAATTAAACAAATTGTGGTGACCGTGTTTGTTGGCTTTTGAAACGCCTTCCTGTGGAGCCTGCAACCAAAACACTGCTGCATTGTGCTAGCATTTAAGAAACAGAAAGTAGAACTAAATGTAGATTATTAAAATAGTGTGGCTGATTAAAAACTCTAAAGGGAAATCATGTAACCTCATTTCCTTATCTCATCTGAGCAAAAGGCTAAAAAGAAAGGGGGTGGGGAAATGCACTTTTTCAGTTTTAGTTATCTCAAGTGTTGCTAATCACAGAAGTAAAATATATTTTTAAGCGCATTTAAACACGCTTCAGAGCCCGTTTAAGTGGACTCGTTAGATGCGAAGGAGCTGGTTCCAGGTGATTAAGGGTTAAGGGGTAAGGGTTAAAGAGCTCCTCGCAGCCCGGGTAAGGTACTGAGCCCTTGCACAGGCTGGGTCAGATCACAGCCGCATCAGCGCCTGTGTTTGCCTGTATCTGCGATTCAACCTTGCTTGTAATGTCCTTGGTTAATTGGATAATACTGGATAGAGAAGAAAAGAGTATTTTCGCGTTCTTCCCTGACGGTATTTTTCTGTGGTTGGCTTTTAGGTGGCCTGTGTAAAAAAGAATTGATTGTTTCAGTCTGCTGGTAAGCGGAACGATAACTCCCATCAGAGTTGGTATAACTTGTCCTTTTTTGGCAATCACGCCGGAGAGACCAAGTGCTGAACAGGGAATAAAGCAGAGCTATTCTCTAACCCTATAGAGATGATCCCACCGAGAACCCCCTCTATTTACTTGTCTGCACTTAAAGACTGTCAGTTTTACTCGGATATCTACTCACTCTGTGAAATATTTTCCTTAACCTACCTTTAATGCCTTTGAAGTATCATCTGCTTCACTAGTTTGAAGAGCACTAAAGCCCTCATGCGGCCAATAGGCACTTAAGTGCTTACTTTTCAACCCGTGAGTAGTTCCGTGAGGCACACAAGACCTGCCGCCGTTAGACAGACCTGTCAGTCCGTCTGCTTAGAATCATCGAATCACAGGATCGTTAAGGTTGGAAGGGACCTCCGGGATCATCGAGCCCAACCTCTTAACTTAACTGCCTGGTCCACCTCTAAACCCTGTCCCTCAGCACCACATCCACACGTTTTTTGAACACTTCCAGGGACTGTGACTGCACCCCTGCCCTGGGCAGCCTGGGCCAGGGCCTGACCACTCTCGCCGTGAAGAAGTTTTTCCTAATACCTAATCTAAATCTTCCTTGGAACAACCTGAGCCCATTTCCTCTCGTCCCATCGCTTGTTCCTGGGGAGCAGAGACCGACCCCCCCGGCTCCAGCCTCCTTTCAGGCCGTTGCAGAGAGCGATGAGGGCTCCCCTCAGCCTCCTCTTCTCCAGGCTGAGCCCCCCCAGCTCCCCCAGCCGCTCCTCCCCAGCCTTGTGCTCCAGCCCCTGCCCCAGCCTCGCTGCCCTGCTCTGGCCACGCTCCAGCCCCTCCATGGCCGCCTTGGGGTGCGGGGCCCAGCGCTGAGCACAGCACTCGAGGGGCGGCCTCCCCAGTGCCCAGCACAGGGGCACCATCCCTGCCCTGCTCCTGCTGGCCACACCGTTCCTGACACAAGCCAGGGTGCCCTGGGCCCTCTTGGCCACCTGGGCACCCTGCTGGCCCGTGTCCAGCGGCTGTCGACCAGCACCCCCAGGCCCTTTCCCGCCGGGCAGCTCCCAGCCGCTCCTCCCCACGCCTGCAGCGGTGCCTGGGGTTGCTGTGCCCCCAGGGCAGGACCTGGCCCTGAGCCTTGCTGACCCTCACACAGGTGGCCTCGGGCAATTTCACTCCGTTGTTTCCAACAGCGTGCAACACCGGATTCCTGCTCCTACACCTCGCCTCCGTCTGCCCCACCTCAATGCACGAGGAAGAGGAGAAGAGGGTTGATGCTACCACAGCAACTTCCCCACTAACTGGGGATCTTGAACCATCGTGGGTACCACCACCGTCCCTGCCACCACCGGTGCTGACACCACCATGGCAATCACCAGGTTTCTGTTGCGTCTGTCCCTGTCGATAGAGGTTTAACACAAAATCTTTCCCATTGCCTAACTGTTAGGAGCGGTACTGCACCCTGAAGCACGAGATGGAAGAAAAAGCATTTTTTTCCAAAAAAACTTTGTTGGCCTTCGCTATGAGGGTCCTGGGAGTCCTCAAAAACACCTCAGCCCACCTAGGGTCTGCTAAGCTCCCGGTCTCCGTGAAATCCTCTGCAGTTAATTAGGTCCCTCGTTGTACCAGAGACCTCTGCAGAGGCAGATGCGTTAACCTGGATAACAGATGCACCAGAAGTGAATAGAAATGCAAGAGAAAACAGGGGAAGCAGTCAAGAAGAGAAGAAAGACGTAAAGGTGGTGCTTCAGGAGTACAAAATGCAGGATAAACGGGAAGCGGTATTTGTAATTAAAGGGGATGGGTTCTTTGTCATCTCAAATCAACAAAGTACAAAGAGAAGATGGGTGCCCTTGTCGCAACCTGAAATTTCTAGATCATGAACAAAATTTTCTCCGTTTTGTCCTCCACAGAAGAAGAACGAAGAGCCATTGAATATTAAATGTTGGTTTTCTCTGCTTTGGTTGCTTTTCTTTCACCATTTGTGTATATTTAACAACTTTCCTTGTTGGTCAACTGCTATGGCTGAAGTCAGAAGCAAGAAAGGAACTGGAGCAGAGCAGGGGCAGGGAAAATAGATCCAATTTGAAGCAATTCCAGCCTAAAACATGGTTGGTGCAGGTTTCTGTTGGTGCAGGTGCCTCCTCATACTGATAACTGGAACCCCTTCCACTGCTTTGAAGGTGACAAAGTTGTTGCAACGGATCACTGACATTGTTAACACTTCGGGATGCTGCGGTTTCTGGATTCACGGAAGGTACGATGTGGGGGTTAAAAATGGTAATAACCTAGCTTGGAGAGGTTATCCTTATTCCAGCTGGCTGAAAATTAGTGTAAATGAGGGGAATTATAATGGAGCTTGGACATCTAAGTGACCCGAGACACATGACTGGAGAATACCACAACCTAAGGTTAAACTGAATGTAAAATCCCAGAATACAGTGGTAACTGAAACCAGAATTAAGACATGTTTAGATCATGGCTTTCTCCTTTTGAAATCAAGGATCCTTCCCGAGAAAAAGAAACCCATCGATTTGGCAATACAAGACTTCCCCGCAGCGGCAACAAGGCAGCAGGGTGCCCCGCTCTTGCATCACAAAAAATATTTTGATTTTTTTTTTTTTTTTCAATGGCAAAGTCCAGCAAAAACGTGGCCCCTAAGTAAAGGAAATATTTACAGCATGGACTCACGACTGGGTTGGGTGTAATAATATACAATATTGTGAAAGGCCTAAGTGATACCGTTTTATGAGCTGGAAGATTTTAACTCCGTCGGTATAGAAACTCTAACCAAGAACTGCCTAAATTAGGTGGTACCACACATCATTTTCAACGACAACGAATATGAAATTTAGGAATCAAATGAAACTTTAATAATGTCATATTGGGATCATAAAACATGGACAAAAGCAATAGAAATGTGCAAATTTTGTACAAGAAAAAGGATTAAAACAGGAGAATCTTGTTAGTATTACTACAGTTTGTAGCCGAATGCAACTCTTTGCTGTTGAGGTTACTGCTAGCGTAGCAGGCTGCCTCAGTAATGGCCTCTTACCCCAAAAATACCTATCAGCATGAACGTATATTATGTAAAAACCAATGTCCACATTGACTTACGTTCCAATCCTGGCAATGAAATGGGACCACGTTATTAAGAGACGTGTGAGCTAAGGTATTACGCATACAAAAAAAAAAAATGACGGCCAGATGATGCACATCTGGGCAAACTCACCTTACCCCGAATGATTTACCTGTCACTGTGGCTAGTCAATATTAAAGCTCAATAGTTTGGTAACGGTGTACTGACAGATTTAGAAATACACCGTGAAAATGGAATTAAATAGGTCCTACTAAATACAGTCTGAAAGATCTTGTGCTCCTAATGAGGCAATAACTACTTGTGCGTGGCCCCAACTAGTAGTTAGTGATTCTCAGATACACGACACGGGAGATGGGAGCTCTGTTTATGTTGTTTCTCCGCATCCCCTTGGGTAGCGTCACATCAAATAGCTGAGCCCCCCGGGGTAAAATGTCTGCGTAATGTCTCTAATGCAGATAAAGGGGTAAAACACATGCAATATTCACCCTCTGGTACAGTCAAGACTGTCTAGCGTGGGATGCCTTGAGTAAACTTACTACTGAGTCACAACAAATACAGCGAGGAGCTAAAGCGTTAGCAAACTGGCAGTAAGCAAGGAATCCTTCTCCGAAGCTAGTTTGAGTTGGTCACCCGAAGCCGTAGCCGCACTGCGGTTGGCGTAGCATCCCGTAATCGGCCTGGTTGGGCCTAAATGGCAGCTTTTCTTCTCCTCGTCTCACGGCAAAATAGCCGGGGTTTGCCCTCCCGTGCTATTTAATACTGCCAGGAGGCTCACGCTCGTTGCCGTGAGCAGCTCTGAATCCCCTCCAGTTCTGCAATACCCCGTTCGAGCCAGGATGAGAGACACGCAGCTGTCAGCTTCCACGAAGATGCTATACACCACTCCTCTACATACTATCTTTTGTGTAGCCAAAGAAGTTGCTTGCTCGTCTTCTATCGAATTGCTTACTGAGCAGAGCTCTTCACAGATCTGTCTGCAACGATGTGCTTGTCCTTGTCCTGAAAGATGGAGCTGAAAAGTAGTTTTTCTCCCAGTGTATATTCCACTGCAGTTCTCACCCACGTTACCTGCCACTCCGTTGCTGCTGCTTTGATTTGCATCGATTCCTTTGAAAAATGGCTGTGTTTTCTCTAGACACTGCCGAACCGAGCCTCACCTGCAAATCCTTGCTTTATTGCCCCTCTCCCAGTCAGGTTTTTAATAAATGCATTAAAAACTAGGCACACTGCAGAATCTTAAATAGCAGTACTGTTAGCCTGGTAGGCAAGATGAAAGCCAACCATTTATTTCTACTTTTTGTTTCTAGCCTTTTGGGAGAGCCGGTGCTGTGCTGCGACGCAAGCGTGCAGGTGAGCTGTTGGGAGACCGAGAGAAAGGGGAAGACAAGGAGATGGCAGAAAGAGGAAAGAAGAGACCATAGTGGTGCAGAAGGAAACCACGGGATGTCCATACTGAAGGGGAATGCCTGCTACAGAGGGGAAGATGGAGAAATAAAGCCAGATTGGAAGAACGGTGGGAATAAGGAGGAGAAATAGTAGGGAGAGGAGAAACTGGAGTTCACGTCTTCCTTTAAAGCAGAAACTGTGGGATCTGGGGTAGTTGCGTCTGCCCGGATCCATCCCATCTCATTTTAGCTCTCACTGTGGCACCCAGGCTTCCTAAGCAAGTTGTCCCATCCACCTTCAACGCCAAGAGCCCGTGGGCAAGCGGCCACCTTGGGAACTGTCTTGGCTCTTCCCGTGGGTTCACGGGGCACCCTGTGCAGCCAGGTCTCTAATTCCCACCCCACCACCAGGTATCTTAACACCACAGGACACAAATCCCTGCCTCAATTCTTCTAAGTCGCACGCCTCAGTCTGCAAAATGGTGGCAAGGGAATTTCCCTTCCGTAAGGGTGGTGGTGTAAGGATGGATACGGAAAAGATTGGGAGGCCTTTGGGCACTGTGTTGGTAGAGACGTGAAGGAGGACAGAAGCGAAAGAGAGTGGAGAAAAGAAATAGTGAGAAATAAGAAGAATTAAAGGTCAGTTGGAAAAGAACTGCATCTCATGGAGAGCATTTTAAAGAAGCAGAGGGATGAAAACCAGTCTGAAGAAAACACATTAAACCAGGAAAATTGCAACAACAAAAAAGTGGAGAATAGGAAGAGAAAAAGAAGGAAAGCCCAAAGGGACCATAAAGTGATTTTTTATTTTTATGGAGGCTTTCCACTTCTTTCTTCAATTTTTTGAATGCAAATTTTATTAGTGGTTTTGGCTCTGCCCTTGCAAACAAATCAGGCAGCGCTACCAACAGCAGACTGGGAGGAGGTGAGATGCTCTTGGAAGTGGCACATCATCCTCTTTCTCCTTCTGAAAAGCTGGCTGGGTTAACCCCACTGCTGGGAAGATCTGCCAAGGGGCCATGGATGCTGGTATTTATAGTTGTCGATTGGCTTCTTAGAAAGCATAACCTTGTTCTGTATGGGCTCTTTTTTGCAGAGTTTACCTTGCTGAAAAGACAGAAAATACTGTAAGAAAAGGCTGATGCAATTCCATTACTGATATGACACCTCCTCGTGGGAAAGAGCACGTTGATATTACATTGGCTACAAAGTAAAAAATAATTACAGTTGGACTCGATGATCTTAAAGGTCTTTTCCAACCAAAATGATTCTATAAATAGACTATGAAATAGCAAATAAAATATAGATTATAAAACCAGCACCGTACAGCTGGAAATGTCCGTATATCGAATATTTCTTTGCCCAAGGTTTTGTGCAACCGTTGAAATCATCTTGATAAACATAGTTTGGGATAATTGGAGAAATTCTGATGCTAGACAGTTATGCCAGAGGCTATTACCTAAATTAAGAGTACAGGGCTTGGGTCTTCAGGATTTTGCCATACCCGTATACACATGCGTGTATGGTGGGAGGGAGGGGAAGAGGTTCTTCGGTTTTGCTCAGCAAAGGAGGGCAGAGATGGTCCCGGGAGGAGCCTCCCGGTATTTTCTTGCGGCAAAGAGCCGAGGAATCGGCTCACAGAAGTCTGGTAGGTTTTCTGTTGGAAGGACGGGGCTGGGGATGGGAATTGTGGACACGGCTACGCTGCAGACATCACTTGAAAGTCTGAAAAAGTCGCTGAACTTGCCTGTGTCTGTCTCCTCACCGACACAACTGAGGATAACAGTACTCACCAAAGTACCAGACTGCAAGGTCTAATTTGTATTTGCATAGTGCTTTAAGATCCTGGCATCAAAATATTGCTCCTTAGCTCAGGGAAGAAACTTTTCCCTGTGTCAGGATTTCTCCCCAGCACATCTCAGGTTCTTTTTTGTTCGTTTCTTGGTTTTTTTTAATTCGACCTCCCTGTTCCCTTAGAGGTTTGAATTCTCATCTTTGTATTTGATCTTCTACATCAGAGAACTACTGCTGCTACAGCCATGCAGCGCTCTCTCTACCCATGCAGATGACAAATTAATCTAACATTTCACGTCGGAGAAATACTTATTATTTCTTCTATCCCTTTTGTTCTCGTAGTCGCAGCGCTTCTCGAATTGTGCGGCTGGCCTCCCCGGGGAAGCTCTGCTTTCTTCCCAGAGAGACCACAGCAAGTCCAAGGACAGTGAAAAATGGAATATTATTTTCTTGCTGGCTTAGTGATTTTCATTTAGGATTCAGCAAATGCAGAGCCATCTGCTATGTATGAAATATCCAATAATAGTTCTCCAGTTGCTGAATTCTGAGTGGAAACAAGCCAGCAAGGGAGGCAGAGAGCCCGGCTTGCCTCGAACCTCCTCTGTAAGCATACACAGGCAAACTGCACCAATGTCTTTGCCACCTGATCGTAGCAGTATCTCCAAAAATATAGGTAACCTGAAGGCAGAACTGGAGGTCAGAGGAAGAGGACGTTCAATTTTCCCTCTCTTGGTGATCCTAGGTATTGCTTTTCTTTGTTTAATGGGTGTACGGTGACATGGTGCCTTATAAAACATTAAATAACAGTGTTTGCTCATGGAAGGTCTGATTCTCTCCCACCAGAGCCAGTGGGACCTTCGTCAAACATAAAAACACTGGGAACAGGTTCAGGAGCTAAAATATTATCCTTAAGATCCAAGTCAATGGGTGATAAGTGAAAAGAGATCTAGAAATCTTGGCGGCGGGCAACTTAGTGCATAAAAGCTGCTTTCAGCTTTTCATGCCCAAATCCGCTTTGTTTCCCTGCAGACACTCAGCGTTTCGGGGGCTCCTCCCAACGCGCAGCTCTGCTTTCTGCTGCTTTCCCTGAGCTTTCCTGCTTTTGCTGAAATTCCTTAATCTTCCCTCCTTTCCTGAAGTTAATACTGTGTTATCTGCCAAATTAGCTAATAGTACTGACTTAAATCGTTGGGTTTAGAGCTGTTGGGCTGCACAATTAAATGGGGATGATTCAAAGTTTTGCCAAAGCCGCTGTTTTGGACCATCAGCGCTGCTGGGCAGACCTTACCTGGACTGAGGACTTTATATATAGTTAAATTGATGCAAACCTCATAGCATTGATGTAGATCATGGCTTGCCAAGAGTGCAGTTTGTGAATACTTGACCGGAGCTCTGCTAGAGGCTGAATTACAAGAGACAACGACTCGGCTTAGACAAATTCGTGCCTAGGAGATCGTAGGGCCATAGAACATAGAACAGCCCAGGCTGGAAGGGACCTGGAAGGATCACCAGGTCCAGGGAAAGGGAGCCTGGATGAGGTTATCTAGCACCCTGTCCCATCGTGTCTTGAAAACCTCCAGCGATGGGGACTCTACCGCGTCCCTGGGGAGGTTGTTGCAGTGATTGATTGTGCTCACTGCAAAAAATGTCTTTCTTACCTACTTCTTTTTCTTGCTTTTCTTACTTTTTCTTGGCAGCTGTAATGACAAATGCAATTCTTTAGGTGCAAAACAAAGCTCCGGTTTCTGCAGCTCCGTGGGGAGAGCTGGGCTTTGCAGTTTGCCTGCGCAACCAGGAATTTCACTGATTTCTGTAGATGAAAGAACGGCTGTAATAAATCCCGAGGGGCAAAATGCAACGATTTCCATCTGGTCCTTTCTGCTGATGTACAGGGGAGGTGCTGCTCTGCAGGTAAGGTGCTGCTCTGCAGGTAACTACAGAGAAGGCAAAGCAGGAAAAATCTTCCTGGATTACCCGTAAATATGTGTATATATTGTAAAAAAAACAGGAAATTCACCCAGTAGCGAGTGAGCAGACGTGCATTTGCACACCCTCTCCACGCCGCAAGAGGAGGGACGCTGAGAAGGAGAGAGGGGACGCAGCGACCCACGGCGTCCACGGAGTCCCCCGAGGAAGCGCCCTGCCCGCACCCCATGGCGTGCCAAGTCCTGGAAAGGCAAACTGGGGCTTTGCCTCGGTGGAGGAAAACCTGGTGCAAAGCTCAGAAGTAGAGATGCTGGGCTAATATAAAAGAAGGCTGTGTACTGACGTGATTTCTGCTAATAATTCAGCCCACATTAGTAAAATCTCCAAGAGTTTGTAGTTCACAAGTCTCTGCTTCATCCTCACAGGTCAAACAGCTTGATGCTTCGCTGAGATAAGCATCTCCAAGCCAGACTCCTTTGGGTTTTGCAGCTCTGACAAGGCATTTGCATTTTGGAGACCTCCAAGGTTCAGGTTGCCTCTGCCAGGGAATGGGCAACGCTACCTCCCAAACTGGGCATCATGACCCCAGTAGGGCATCTCCACTGGTACTAGGGGTGTTATCTCTTTAGATGGTGTAAAAATAGGCTGGGAGGGTGGGAGGGAGACCGCCAGGAGCCAAGGCAGGAGTGCCAACCTTGCACCAGCCCTTTTCACATCATCTAATCACAGAATCATCGAATCACTGAATGGTTTGGGTGGGCAGGGACCTCCAAAGGCCACCCAGTCCCACCCCTGCCATGGGCAGGGACATCTTCACCCAGACCAGGGTGCTCAGAGCCCCGTCCAACCTGGCCTTGAATGTGGCCAGGGATGGGGCATCTCCCACCGCTCTGGGCAACCTGGGCCAGTGCCTCACCACCCTCAGCACAAACAATTTCTCCCTTCTGTCCAGTCTGAATCTCCCCTCTTTTAATTCAAAACCATTCCCCCTTGTCTTATTACTACAGGCCCTGCTAAAAAGCCTGTATATCATGGTTAAAAAATTTATCTCATGGTTAAAAAATTTATCTGATGGTTAAAAGGAGGCTGGCAGGGGCAGTGTACCTCTGTACGAGTTATCCCCAGCTCTCAAACTGCCCCTGGGACCCCTAAGGAGGAGAAAGCAAACCGAGAAACACCCTAATTTATAGGAGGATCTAGGCATGGGCTGTAAGATGTAAGATAAGGGTATCTTGCACCATCCTCCAGTAACCCTACGCTGAGCACAGCAGCGCCGCGGTTGCGGGTGCATGGGGCTGTTTCATTAATAGCTGATGCCTGGGCCAGAAAACTCATCTATTTAAAATCATTAGCAGAATGGAAAGGGATCATCCCGCAGCTTAGAAACAGCCTCTACAACTTCGGATTTTAGATTTTCCCTTTGGGTGGAGTAGTTTTTCTTTTAGCCTCCTTAGATACCATCGTGCTGGGTGTAATAACGAGATAAGCAGACTCAGACGCCATTAAACGACGGATGAAAGATGCAGCCGTCGTCATCACTGAAGACGTCAGGCGTGTGGTATTCCGAGTTATGTGACCTATGGGAGAATGACAAGAAAATCCTGAAATTTTATTCTAAAAAGGAAATCGCGTGGCTATGAATGAATCTTTGTGCCGCTGACGAACCCCGCTGCCAGCGCTTGGCTGGTATTTTATGGGATGCTAGGACGTTTAGGGCTATAAAAACCATGCTCATTTTTATGTTTATGCAATTAGAAATACAAATATGTGAGGGAAAACACTTTATCCCGAGAAAATTCCCTATCGCAGAGACTTGCTGGAGCACCTGATTTACAGAGGGGTGTGAAAAATAAGGCACCAGTGAACTGAGGAAGGCTGATGGAGATGGAACTGTGTCAGTAGATGAGTTTTCTCATTTGAGGGGATAATATTGTGGCTCTTGCTGTTAAAATCCCATTAATCCGCTGCTGCCCAGCGAAGGTCGGTGCTGGGGTGCCTGTGCGGGGAGCGGCGGTGGTGGCGGCTCTCCCGGTGCAGCCGGGCGTTTCGGACCTCGGGACACAACACCTTCCCGTGGGAACCAGACCGGAGGCAAGCGCAGCCACCCAGGAGCTCAGGGGAACACCCAGAGCCCATCAAATTTCTGCCATGCCCACGGCACTGCTCAGGACATCCCGTACACGCTGGGAACCCCTGTTTTGGAGTTTCAAAGGCATTGGTTTCATGGACCGATCACCCTATACACCATTTTCCTGACTCCGGCACAGCCACCGACCTCCCCTCCATTTGCACTGGGTGCCGAATCACCTCCCGCGTGTTTTGCACCTTGCTGCAATGGGTGATGGCACAGGGGAAATCAAATCTACCACCTTCCCACAGCTCACGCCCATGGAGTGGTTTCTGCTCCTGGCTGCAGCATTTCCTACTCACCAGGCCCCTCTGAAGGACTGGGACCAGTTCACAGAAGATGCTGGACTGGGCACCTTGGGAGCGTGCGGCTGGTGTGTGCACAGGACCCCATTTTCCACTGAAATTGGTGCGAGTTTGGCATGAAGCAGGAGTTTGGATTTCCTCAATTCATCTCCTGGCTCTTCGTCACGCCTGTCATCGAGCCTTGGGAGCTTTCCTGGACAAATTGGTGGACGATGGAAACTGGTGCGAATCCCTGAAGATCCCCGATTTGCTCAGCCTGCGGATCCGACCGAGGCTTCGCTCTCACCACCTCGTGTTGAAAGGGGGATGATTTTATTTACCTTTCTCCTAAGGATGTGGCAAGGGCGAGTGGTTTTGAATCTTGCTTTGGAGAGCAAATGGGGAAGTGTCACTATCAGTGACTTCCCCCAAAATACAGCCCTTCTAACAGTAAATTTAAAAGGAGAATTAAATGAGAAAAAGCACCACTCCCACTATTAATTTCTTCACTGTGCTGTTCCCTTTCCTCTTTTATTCTGCCTCATTTTCAGTCCCTTGCCAACAGATCCTTGGCAGCTCTCATAAAAGCAATTATCATCTTTAGTAAAGTTTTTGCAGTATTTTTTTTGCTTCGTTCTGGAACTGAATTTTCTCCGTAATGTCATTCTGTCAGTCCCAAACTTCGCCGGCTGCATCGCGCCTCCTGCTCCGGCTTTTCTGCCACGTGCCCTCCCTTGGCATTCCTGGGGTTGCTCAAGGAGCTTTTCTCTTTTGCAGGAGAAGACGCTCAACCCCACGCAGCCCCGAGATGCTTTTGATTGACCAGGACTTGGAAGCAATCCAAGGCATCACTCTGAGCGAAATTAAAAATACCCCCTCGTCCATGGGTATGGAGAAATTCATGTGCTTGAAGGGCAGGCGCTTCACCTCCAGGAGATGCTTTCAATAACCTCTAATTTTATTTTGGCCAAGGTTGTACCTGAGAAAGAGACGGGGAGCCCTGCTCTTTAGAGAAGCCGTCCTGATAAATGGTCCAGATCAGATTTGCAGATCTGAATTTCTCCAGTTGGGGAAGTTCTGAATCGGAGCCAAATTGGCAATTTTGATCTAAATCCTCTCTTTTTGCTTTAATTACGTTTCCTGTTGGCTTCTTCTCTCATTCTAGAGACTGCGCAGGGTGACTCTGGGATAAGCAGGCTATTACGCAGCTCTGATTTCCTTGGCCTGACGGATGCTATTTTTCAGCTCATCTCGTTAAATAGCTGCTGTTCAGGGGCTGGGAAGGGCTGAACTTACCCCGCAGCGGGACTGCTGCCCTGGATGTCTCACCAGCATCCATCAGGAGCACCTGCCCCAGATGTTGACATCTGCACTATCTCCTAAGCAGATGAAAGAAATGGGAGGGATTCAACTCCAGGGTCTAAACGATGAGTGTTTGCACCCAAGCAAGCCAACCTGTGCTTCGTCTACCATCAACCAAGAGCTGACCAGTGCTGTCTGCAATGTCCCATCCAGCAATACTCATCCAGATGCTTTTTTCTCTGCTACTCATCTCCCATCCCGCTTGAACACATTCAACTCTACCCTTTAGTGTCTTTGTGCTATAATATGAGTTGTTCAAGGGTCCCGACAGGCATCATGGGCCACCAAAATGGTCAGAGGCTGGAGCAGCTCTGCTGTGGAGAAAGGCTGAGAGCTGGGGGTGCTCAGCCTGGGGAGGAGGAGGCTGCGGGCAGAGCTGATTGCGGCCTCTCCGTGCTTAACGGGGGCCTACAAGAAAGGGGGGGACAGGCTTTTTAGCAGGGCCTGCAGCGACAGGACACGGGGGAATGGTTTTAAACTGAAAGAGGGGAGATTCAGACTGGACAGAAGGGAGAAATTGTTTGTGCTGAGGGTGGTGAGGCACTGGCCCAGGTTGCCCAGAGCGGTGGGAGATGCCCCACCCCTGGCCACATTCAAGGCCAGGTTGGACGGGGCTCTGAGCACCCTGGTCTGGGTGAAGATGTCCCTGCCCATGGCAGGGGTGGGACTGGGTGGCCTTTGGAGGTCCCTTCCATCCCAAACCATTCGGCGATTCTAAGTGCAGTGGACACTCTGAGATGCTACTTCTCTGCCTTCCCCCTTTTCTCACTCCCCAGCCTTTCACCTCCAGAAGCCACCGCAGAAAACACAGCGCTTTCTCCAACACACACCTTCGGGAAGCCGTGCTTGGTTTGTATATCGGGGGGTAACAGGCATCTGCCAGGGGCGATCTTGGATTTTCCCACTTTGCCCCAAAAATTCTGCATTAAGGACTGGGGATACAACACCCCTTTGTGGCCCCTGCTGCCAAGCCAAAAATCCCCTCCCTGTTCCTACTTTTTGGTTGCAAAAAGGCCTGAAATAGGGATGTAGCAGGGAAATGGTGAAAATCTTTGGGCTTCCAATGTCCTCCAGGAGGCTTTGGAGCCGGGACGGGATACTGGGCGTCAGCACAGGCGGTGGGGGACAGATGTTCCTAATTGAGCCGTATGCGCCTCGTCCCTCTCCGAAATCATCTTGTTGCGGCGGTAGCTTTGCTTCCCTCGGTCCTCTCCTGTGAGCTGGGATCAGAACTGCGCGGCGCGGAGCTCGCGTGCAATATCAACGGGCGAGTACGGTCATTACGACCCGCTGTTACGCTTCCATTTTCTTTTGTAAGAAAGATTCCCTTCATCCTGCCGGCTGGCCGATGGCTGGTTATACTATACATCACTGCATATTTTCCACTTGAGATCAATACCGCAGGCCCCGGAGGCTTTGAAGAGCGCTGCCGGCATCCTGCGGACCCCGGGTGCTTCACTGCTCATTGCTCGGGGAATAACACCAAGCAATTCTGCTCCCCTGGCCCCGTCGCCGTACCCCCCTCGCTGTCATTTCTTCTTCTCCATCCCATCATCTTCAGGCAGAGCTCTGCCAACACTTTATTTTATTATATTCAATCATGTGAAAATGCTCTTGGCAAGAAACCCAACCGCTCTGAACTTATTTGTTGTTTTTTTTATTTTTTCTTTTTGTTTTAACAATTCTGCATTGTTTCGGGCTATTGCACTCGCTAGGAGGCTCGAGTTTCGTGCATTCATTCGCTCTTCTCTTGTCAAATCTGCCTTCGGAGCTGTTGTTTGGCTCTCGCACGCAGCCTCTTCCATCTCCAACCATTCTTTTTCACTTTAAGTCCTTTTTCTGCCAGCTCCAACTCGGTTTAACCATGCCGTGTATTCAATTTCTGCACTTCGGGGTCCAAAAAAAAAAAGAGAAAAATACCCAAATATGCCACTTAATGCCACCATATTAATTTTGTGATGGCTCCCAAACAGTAAACTAACCTTGAGGAGATGCGATTGCAGCTGACTTTGCATCTATTGCCACGATACCGTTAGTCGTAAATTTATACAACCGCTGTGAAAACCAGATACGGTAGTTGAGCTCAGTTCTGCTCTTGGAAAAGGTCCCCCCAAGTAAGAGGTGATTTATGCTGGTGGAAACGAGGTGAGAGTTGGGATCTTTTGCCCTTTGATGAATTCCACGTGCTAACGTCTTGCTGCCCGAAGAAACGCTTCGCATCCTCATTCCAATAAACGTATTAAATGATTGCAACGTTTTTATGTTCCTGGCTGAAGGCTGGGGACTAAGCACGTTTTGTCTAAACCCCTCAGTACAGCAGATCTGGAGGAGCTGCTTCAAATCGAGGTCGAATCTGGCTTCCCATCGTAAACTAAGGCTTTAGTCCAGGGCTCCCGGGACCAGCTGATGACCCCCAAAACCAGAGGACTGTTTCTTTTACTGGTAGGGATGCGACCAGTGGGTTTTGCTCTGATTCCCTGCACGCAGCAAGACCAGATGTGAAACACGTTGGAGATTTCTCTGTCCTGGTTCGATCGATTCTGCCACCAAGCGATGTGCAATCCCGCTGTCCGCTTTCCGCAGCTAGAAAAGTCCTCGTATAAAAACATCGGGCTGTGGTACAGCATCTTTAATACTTGGTCTTTTTCAAAGACTCTTTTTCTGTATTATTTATTATTTTTTCAGCAGTCTGTCCTTCCGCTTGTGATCAGCATTTGGTCCCCTCTTCTGCTGCGTAACGGGCTCAACGGCTCAACGCAACTTCTGGTCTTACCTTGGAAAAATGTCCCTCTGCCCGTTGTGCCTGAAATTTGGGATTGGTGGAGTCGATGGATACTGGATCCCCTTTGCTCAAAGATGTATCTGAGCTGGACGTGGCAAAGGGAAGAGAAATGGGAAGGTCCAGGTGCCACCTCTGGAAGGGGGAGATGCACATGACGGATCCGGAGACGAAGCAAGGGGACCTTGCGCACCTGCAGCTGGACCTCCATGGTGCAACCACGTCCTCCATGAACCTGGTTTTGAAACGCTTTGGCTCCGCAGCACCGATGTCCACCCGTGCATCTGCGTTCCCACAAGCCCCTCGCAGCCCCGGGAGCTGGTTAAACATGTGTGGGAGGTGTGATGCAACGCATGGAGCTCACCAGCGCGCTGCGGCTGCATTTGGATCCTCGGGGTAATGATTTCCAGCTGGTCTCCCACTCCTAGCCTGGATGCTGTTCTTCAGCTCGTCTCGCCTTTGGCTGGCTGCCTCCCTCCTTTCGTCCTTGCTGGAAGGAAGCAAGGCTTCTGTCTTCTCTAGGAAGTTGCAGAATGCTACAAAATCCCAGGATTTGTGGAAAGGTGTGAAAATTCAGAGCTTGGTGGAGCACCTGGCGTCACGGTCAGCACCGGCACCCTGGCACGGGAAGCTCCAGGAGCAGGGAGTCTCCTCCAGACAGTGACCATGATGGTGACTTACTGAAACCAGAGGAGATGATGCAGAAGTTGGTGAGATGAAGCACCAAAGCCACCGACTCAAACGCTGAGCTTCATCGTCTCAGCTGGAGGTCAGTTGTTGCCTAAATGCCCCCAAAATACACCTCAACTTGGTAATAGCTATGGTAGTGAGCTTCAACCTCGTGGAGAAAGCTTTAGCAAGCTCACCAAAATAAATGAAGCATGAACATCAACAGCTTTAGGTTAAACTTTTAAATATCCTGGGCCAAAGCTCAGAAATGTCACGATGATGCGGAGCACAGCCAGGAAGACGGTGAAGGAGAAATGGATGTGCTCCTGGCAGCTGCTGCTGCTGAAGTGATGGTGTGTATTAGCTGGACACAGACGTCTTCATGCCCTGCTCCTTTTCCCTGATCTGATCTTGGTGGAAGTCACTTGGCCATGCACGGGTAGAGATATGTGTTGAGTTCACAGTGTCCTAACATATCTCCTGGTGGTGACGTTGGATGTTGAGTAAGTCTGGGGCGAACCTTGGATAAAGCCTGTGGACTTCCCTGGCATCACCGCTTACCTGCTCCGGTCCCTGATGGCCATTTAGCACCGTCCTGCGGATCCTCGGTGGGAAGATGGTAGCTGATGGCTGGCAGCGAGGGGGTAAAGCAAGTGACACGGGCTCGGTGGTGACCTGGGCGTCTGCCCTCGAGCAACCAGCAGCAGAAACTCACCTGGGCCGTTCAGGCACTTTAAGTGTAGTGTATGCAACTTTAAATTATTCCCTAATTTAATTCGGTGTATTTTGGTGCCCAGCTTGGCGAGGACCCCAGAGCCGGAAAGGAACGGGCCCTGGCGCAAGCGTTTCCAGTTTCGGCATTGAAAAGCAGAAGGACCCAAAGCCGCCGCTTCCTTCTGAGTTTGCGACGTGGGAGGGGGGATTTGTACCAGCTCGTGCTGAACCGCGACAAAGAAAGGAACTTTAAACTGTCATATCGATCCATACGTATACTATATATACTATATGATATACTATACATGATATATAGTATATAATATATATGATATATAGTATATGATATATTATATGGTATAAAAAATATATACCATATATATAATAATATATATAATATATGTAGTAATATATAATAATATATATACCATATAATCATTTATTATATTATTATATTATATTATATATAAGATATTATATTATTTATTATATTATATTATATATAAGTATATAACATATTATATGGTATATAATATATATACTGTACAGTACATAATACTATGAGTACTACATATAGTACAGTATATATAGTATTTATACTATCGGTAGATAGTATAGGTGCTGTACAGTATATGTATGTATCTACATATTATTATATATGTGTGTATATATATTCTTATTATGTATGTATATATATACTATATATGTGTATATATACTATATATATGTGTATATATACTATATATGTATATTATATAGTAATACTACATATGGTCTATATAGTATATATAATGTCTATAATATAAATATACTATAGACTCGATATATACTATATATGTTATGTATACGCTATACTAGAATATATACTATAGTATATATACTGTATAGAGTGTGTATATAGAGTATATATACTCTATGTACTGTTCTATATATAATACAGCAATGTATGTATCTACATATTTTTAATCATATATATTATATGCACATTATACATTACATATTGTATAATTGCGTACATTATATTATTATATATCCGTAGCCAGAAACAGATCCAGAAATGTCAAAGAAAAGCAAACCCCCAGATATCCTTGGCGGCAGATGGTATACAGTAAAACGGGGTCTGATGGATAAACGCTTGGGGACGGTGACGGGCACAGGGGAGGCTCAAAGCCGTGAGGTGCTGAGAGCTTTGGGTTTCCACCAGCAAATCCCTCCGGGGTCGAGGGGCTCCCGCGCTCCAAGCTAAGCCTGCGCTTAAGTGCGAGGGCACGGGGTTCCCCGGCCGGGCTGCTCCGCTGCCCTCGGGCACTTTGTGCCCCAGGGAAGGTACGGAGAGTACTTGTCCTAGCTTCAAAAGGCTTCGAAAAGGTGGGGGGTTTCCCCCTGCTTGCTTCAAAAATTATAAATTAGAGTTTCCTCTGCTTTTTCTGGCTGTGCCATCCTATGCATCAAACGGGAGAGAAAGGTGGGGAATGATTTTTATTCATAGAATCATTGAATCACAGAATCGTTAAGGTTGGAAAAGACCTTTAAGATCGTCGAGTCCAACGGCTAACCCAGCACTGCCAAGGCCACCACTAAACCATGTCCCTCAGCACCACATCTCCCCGGCTTTTAAATCCCCCCAGGGATGGGGACTCCACCACTGCCCTGGGCAGCCTGGGCCAGGGCCTGACAGCCCTTTGGGGGAAGAAAATTCCTTCGGCTTAGGTAGTTTTTGCTCCTGACGTTTCTAGAATCACAGAATCGTTAAGGTTGGAAAAGACCCTTAAGATCAAGTCCAACTGCTAACCCAGCACTGCCCAGCCCACCGCTAACCCGTGTCCCTAAGAAGCAGCGGTGAAGGGAAACATCAGCACCACAAAGAGCTGCCACCCATACCAGGGCAACACCGAGAGCCCGAGCGAGATGGGACCCCTCAGAGATGGGAAACTGGGGGGAAATCAGCAGGGAAAGGGTGCTGCCATGTCGCCCTGGCTGAGCCCTGCAGCCACCTGCATCGAAACCCATCGCAACAGTGCTGCCTCACTTGCAAGAAACCCTGAAACTTCACCAGGCTCCTTTCCGGCAGCATAATTAGGCATAAAAATGGTATAAACACAACTTTACATGTGGCATTGCCTTCCTGAACTGCACCGACGGGCCAAAACCTCTGCTCGCCGGCTCCTCCAAATGCAGTTCCCGAGGGGATGGTTTTGGCCGCAGGTGCCCATCGCTTGGTCAGGCTGGTTTTAAAAACACAAAAGCCTGGAGCTGTTATGAGAAAATAGAAAGGAGGAGATGAAGGCAGGCCACGGAGCTGCCTTTCTCAGCCTTCTGGAAAATTTTAAATGTCATTAAATTTTGAAGCAAGAACGTCAGAATGGTACAGCAGCTCCAGCCAGCTTAAAATAGGGTGACAAATGACTGCTGGAGACAGAGGGTTTAATTACAAGAGGCAACAGGCCAGGATCGTTAAATGTCACCACTGGTCCTGCTTTAGGAAGACATCGCCTTGGGTTCGGCTCGCCAAAATTTCGACAGCCGCCGTTTCATCCCGGCCCCTGGGTGCTCGGCATCCCGCTGTGCCCGGGATGCGAAGGGAGTGGTGGGACTCCTGCCCACCTCTGGTTTCTTCTCCAAACCGGAGCATTCTCAAAGATGCTCCTGGGAGGGTATTTGTAGCCCAAGGAAACCTCTCGTCTAGGTGATGGGGATTTTGGAGGATGCTTTAGTGCACAAGGAGGCTGCAGGACCCCTGGGAGGTGCACGGTGATTTTTGCACAGGAGAAGTGGCAAAATTTGGGCCAACGCAGCCCGTTCTGCACCCGAGATGCTTGCAAAGGGACCGCCAGCTCAGAGCCGGCGCCAGCCGCTGGGTCACCCCCTCCATCCCGTTTTATTTCCTAGCAGAGCCCAGGGCTGACCGGCACGGGGACCGGTCCCCACCGAGGTCCCAACCCCGCTTCTCATCCCACAGGCTGCATCCTAAACCGACCTCGCACCATCCCCGGGACCCCGCGGGATGCAAACCCCCAGGAGAAGAGCAGGGAGAGCCGGTGCCCTGGCTTTCTGCAGCTTGGGTGTCTTAAGTGCAAGATTCAGTGAGGGTTTTTGTACTCTTGAACTATCTCATTTAATTGCTTTTGTGATTGCTTAAGTTAATTTAATAGTACTTGGGCAGGTGGAGGGGCTGGAGAATAAGCTGGGTCATGCTCGTACCACCAGCAACAGCTCGCCATGCCCCTTGAGAAGTAAATACCAGAATAAAACACGTTTAATTCCCCACCAGACCTGGGAACCTCCTGAGATGCCTTACAGAGCTGCCCCGAGAAAGGCCGGCTCCTGCCCAGCTGCCTCCATCCCATCTCTGTCCTCTCACCTGTGGCTAAACTCCTCCGGCAGGAAGAAAAAATGAAATTTAAAGTGATTGAATCGATAGGCGACGTGTCGGCCCTTATTTATATTTGCATCAGGCTGCTGCTCGCATGGCTTCAGCTGACGGAGAATCAATTCACACTGTCGGAGGAGGCAAATCTCCAGCCACCATGGTGCAAATCAACTAAAACCTTGGTGATGTTCACGCCGGAGCATCCTCCTCTTGTAGCCAAGCCCAGGACTTATTGCTCTTGACCTGGTGGAAACAAGCCCTTAATTTGCACGGGACCTTTCTTCTCCAGTGATGATGCAGTTGGACTCCACGGGAGTAAGAACACCTCTTTTTTAAAGACGGTGTGGGTTATTTCAATATTTGCACAGAAAAAAACACTTGTTTTTTGGTCTCTCGATACTCCAGAGCATGGATCCGTCCTCCAAAGCAGGAGCTCGGAGCCTAAAGCCTGGATGGGGTGAAGCTCCATGGGATTACAGCTGCTCCCCAAATCCCACCAGATCCCAGCGCATTTATAGCATGAAAATAATGAAGGAGAAAAGCTCTGAATTTTTACTGTCAAAAATGCCATTTTCTACCAATCTGCATTTCATCAAGACCTTTTTCCAAAGCACATTGGCAGTGAGGAGAGCTCGCTGACAAGGGAATATTCCATCGAGCATTTTGCTGAAATAGATTTGATGGATCTTCACCATCTTTCAGCGGCACCGGGAGGGAAAAATGCATCCGATCTCCTGGGTCGTGCTGCCCTCTGCAGAAAATCCCAACGGATGCTGCAACAGCTTTCTGGATGAACTTGGGATAAGCCAAGTATTCCAGCGATGGTGTGCTGGGCTCAGAGTGGCGTCGAATCGCTTGGGTGCGATCCCCGCTTCCCGGGACACACGGCAGGGCTGGGATGCTGTGACCCCACATCTCCACAGCCAGAAACGCTTTTTTCCCCAAAAATGTGCCTCTCCCTTGGTTGGGACAAGGCAGTTATTGTCCTTTTGCTTACGATTGGCTTTTGGACCTGTTTTGCATGCTCTTGCCCTTTGGGTTGCCAACCCCATTTAGGTTGCATGCACGTCAGCTTGCAAATGTTGGCTGGGAGGGGAGAGTATTATTATTTATTTGTTTATTATTATGTGTATGTATATATATTGGCCAAGAGGGCCAATGGCACCCTGGCTTCTGTCAGGAACGGTGTGGCCAGCAGGAGCAGGGAGGTGATGGTCCCCCTGCGCTGGGCACTGGGGAGGCCGCCCCTCGAATGCTGTGCTCAGCGCTGGGCCCCGCACCCCAAGGCGGCCATGGAGGGGCTGGAGCGTGGCCAGAGCAGGGCAGCGAGGCTGGGGCAGGGGCTGGAGCACAAGGCTGGGGAGGAGCGGCTGGGGGAGCTGGGGGGGCTCAGCCTGGAGAAGAGGAGGCTGAGGGGAGCCCTCATCGCTCTCTGCAACGGCCTGAAAGGAGGCTGGAGCCGGGGGGGTCGGTCTCTGCTCCCCAGGAACAAGCGATGGGACGAGAGGGAACGGCCTCAAGCTGCGCCAGGGCAGGGTTGGGGTGGGTGTTAGGAAAAACTTCTTCATCGAAAGGGTGGCCAAGCGTTGGAACAGGCTGCCCAGGGCAGTGGTTGAGTCTCCATCCCTGGAGGGATTTAAAGAACGGATAGACGTGGTGCTCGAGGACGCAGTTTAGTGATGGACTTGACAGTGCTGGGTTAACGGTTGGACTCGATGATCTTAAGGGTCTTTTCCAACCTAAACAATTCTGTGATTCTATGATTCCATGATTATTATCTCTTATTATTTATTATTGTATTATTATTTATTTTTATTTATGTATTTCAGTTTACAGCAAAGCACCCATCCATCCATTGGCAGTTGGACTAGATGATCATTGTAGGTCCCTTCCAACTGAAATACTCTCCTCTCCTCTCCTCTCCTCTCCTCTCCTCTCCTCTCCTCTCCTCTCCTCTCCTCTCCTCTCCTCTCCTCTCCTCTCCTCTCCTCTCCTCTCCTCTCCTCTCCTCTCCTCTCCTCTCCTCTCCTCTCCTCTCCTCTCCTCTCCTCTCCTCTCCTCTCCCATCCATCTGGGCAAATTTTACAGAATTGAAAACAATCCAGGGAAATATTTTTTGTTGGTTTTGTTCTTGTAAAACCTACAGCTGGAGCTACATTTGCCCTGACAGGGTCCATTTATCGGTGTAAATGTGTGAGTTCAAAAGGGAGAGCGAAGGAGGCTTCGCTCACGTGCTGCAGGATGGGAGGCTGCGGCTCCATCCCATCGACACCCGCTAACGCCCCAGAAAACCGCTGCACCCAGGAGCCTCCGGTTTCCTCCGTGGGGAAAATAGCCCTTTTTGGGGACACTGGGGACATTGCTGACCTGCAAACGGGCTTTGGGATCCCTCAATGAAAGAGCCATTAAAATAGAAGAGGGAGGAGGAGGGCAAGACCCCAGGAATGGCATCCGAGCCTTTTTACCATCCCTACAGGAATACTTTCCTGCGGCACGTCCCTTGGAAGGGGCTACATCTCGCCGCCGCAGGGTTTACATCCGCAGAGCACGTCTTGCAAATGCTTCCTTGCCCCTTGGCTGTGCCGTTTGGGGAGGAATTCAGTAAATCAGCGACAGGACTGGGAGGAGGAAAGAACCCAGCTCAGCTCCCGGGAGCCAAAAACTTGCCAGCGGGGTTGGTTTTTGGTTTCACCAGCTGGAAAGCGAGGAGCATCACTCTCGTTTTGGGGTTATCCCATGGGGAGGATGCTGCAGAGATGCTCAGGGGCCAAAAAACCATCCTGGGTACCAGGCTGGATGCTTGCCTTGCTGTAGACACTCACGGGGGTTGAAAACACCCCCCTCCATCCCAAATTCACTGCGAATTGAACGTTTCTGGAGCTCAGGTCTCTGGGGGCAAAGCCGTGCTCCCTCAGCTCCAGGTTTCCCAGCTTGGTCCGGACTCGTTTCCCAGGGAGCCACCTCCGTGCAGACGAGGGATGCTGTGTTTCCAGAGAAATAAATGAGGCCGGATTTTGGGGAGGACGCATCCGTCCGGGGCTGGAGACCCTCTTCTGAGCCCCCCTATGAGCAAGGGTTTCCAAAGGAGAAAGTAGCAGATTTATTTCTCTTTTATTTTTCTCCTTCCCTCACCCTGCTCCTCCAGAAGTTTTCCCTGCCCCTGGAATTGCGCTGCCAGCAGCAGAGCGGGCGGCCAGGGATGGTCCCGGAGGGATGAGGGGGTGTTTGGGGGATCCTGGTACCTCCGGCCGGGACGCGGGCAGTTTGGTAATGATTCATGTGTTTGCTTGGAAGGGACTGAAAAGCAAGGGGTGATGGTGGCCATGAAACAGGGAAAAGGAAAGGAAAGGAAAGGAAAGGAAAGGAAAGGAAAGGAAAGGAAAGGAAAGGGGAAAGGGGAAAGGGGAAAGGGGAAAGGAAAAAAAAGGAAAAAGGAGGCAAAAGGGAAGGAAAAAGGAAAAAGAAAGGAAAAGGAGCAAAGAAAAAGGGAAAGAGGAAAAAGAGGAAAAAGAAGGAAGAGAACGAAAAAGGAAAAAGAAAGAAAAAGAAGGAAAAAGAAGGAAGACAGAAAAAGAAGGAAGAAGGAGAAAGGAAAAAGGAAAAAGAAAGAAAAAGAAAGAAAAAGAAAGGAAAAGAAAGGAAAAGAAGGGAAAAGAAAGGGAAGGGAAGGGAAGGGAAGGGAAGGGAAGGGAAGGGAAGGGAAGGGAAGGGAAGGGAAGGGAAGGGAAGGGAAGGGAAGGGAAGGGAAGGGAAGGGAAGGGAAGGGAAGGGAAGGGAAGGGAAGGGAAGGGAAGGGTGAGGGGAAGGAAAAAGGACTTGTATTTAAAATAAGTACCCACAATTTCTTTCTTTTCTCAGATTCCCCTAAATGGCCTCTTTTTCCCCTCTTCCCGCACCGTTCCTTTCCTGCACAAACTTCTTTAGCTTCTTGCCTTTAAATGCGAATTTCACAGGACT
This sequence comes from Platalea leucorodia, assembly GCF_965183815.1. Lineage (NCBI taxonomy): Eukaryota > Metazoa > Chordata > Aves > Pelecaniformes > Threskiornithidae > Platalea > Platalea leucorodia. The sequence goes on along the minus strand of NC_138825.1, from coordinate 126,449,140 downwards.
TTTGCTCTCCTCTCCTCCCATGGCAGGATGCTCCGAGCTGGGCTACCCCCACCAGCATCAGGGCTTCAAAACGCCCGCTGAAAAATATTCTTTTTTGTTTTTTTTTTCCCCTCAATTTCCGCCTCCGCGTGCATCACAATTTGAGCAAATTATTTAAATTTTCAAAATGCCGCTAATGCCCTTTGGTGGGGGAGGGCCGAGCCACGCTGGGCGCAGCGACCTGAGCGCAGGGGGTACCGCAGGGGTATTTCGATGGCTTTTTGGGTGCTTGTGCCGGTGCCACGGAGCGTTTCTGCTGCCGAGAGCAGATGGTGGGAACCCTGCGGGATCCCAGCCTGGCCTGGGCTGCGGGCAGGGATGTGGGGAAGCTGCCTGCAAATCCCTCCTGGGCTGGATCCACAGATTTAATGGTTTTTAAATCAACAGATGGGGTTTGGGTTTGTTTTGGAGCCATTGTAAGGGGAAGGGAGCAGGACCCTGGTCCTCTCCTGGCCCGGTGAAAGGGGGAGGCGATCCAGGATGGAGAGGGATCCAGGACAGAGGGGGATCCAGGAGAGCTGGAGATCCGGGACAGATGCGAATCCCGGACAGACAGGGATCAAGGACGGATGAGGATCCAGAACAGATGGGGATCCAGGATAGACAGGAATCCAGGATTGATGGGCATCCAGGATGGATAGGGATCCTGGATAGGAGGGGATTGAGGATGGAGAGGGATCGAGGATGTAGGAGGATCCAGGACAGACAGGGATCCAGGACAGACGGGGTACAGGAGGGAGGAGGATCCAGGACAGACAGGGAGCCAGGACAGATGGGGTACAGGAGGGAGGAGGACCTAGGACAGACAGGGATCCAGGTTGGATAGGGATCCTGGACAAGGGAGGGATCCAGGACAAAAGGGGACCAAGGGTGGATGGGGATCCAGGGCAGACAGGGATCCAGCACAGCTGGAGATCAGGAATGGATGGGATCCAGGACAGGGGATGATCCAGAGCAGCCGGGGTCCAGGGTGGAGCGAGCGGCCAGCGCTGCGGGCAGAGGAGCTGGGCAAGAGGCGGGTGCCTGGGGACAGCTTGGGGGATGCAGGAGAGGGGTGGTCCTGGGGGGCCCTTCTCGGTGGCAGGACCGTGCTCCCCGAAGGGTCTCCAGGGTGCAGGACCCCTCCAGGGGCTGCCAATCTCAGGGGTGCTGGGTCAGGCGGGGCGGCAGGAGCCCCACTTGGGGTACCAGGACCCCTCTTGGGGTGCAGGTCCCTGAGGTGCTGGGTCTGGGGGGGCAGGAGCCCTCCTGGGGGACCAGGAGTCCTCCCAGGGGTGCAGGTTTCAGGGGTGCTGGGGGCGCAGGACCCCTCTTGGGGGTGCCCATCTCAGGGGTGCTGAGCCTGGGGCTGCAGGAGCCCCTCCTGGGGTACCAGGAGCCCTCCCGGGGGTGCAGGTTTCAGGGGTGCTGGGGGTACAGGACCCCTCCCAGGGTGCAGGACCCCTCCAGGGCGCAGGCTACCCCCGACATGCCCATGGCCACTGGAGACACGTTCCGTCGGGCCCGGGCGCTGACGGGCGTCCCACGGGAGCAGGAAGCCAGGGTGTGGCGGGTGCCACCCACCCACCGCTCCCGTCCAAAGTTGAGTGGCGAGAGGAGCCGGCTGCGCCCAGCCCTGCCCGGCACGGGGGTCCGGCACCGCCGTGGGGTGAGTGGCTTCCTCAGGGGTGGGAACCAGGGGGTCCTGGGCCATGGGGTGCCCCCAGCCCCGTCCCCACCCCGGGTTGGGGTGCCAAGCAAGGTGGGGTATGGGCAGGCACCTCGAGCTGAGGCTGGTCTCGATCGTCTCAGGGCACAGCTGGGGAAACTGAGGCAGAGCAGGCTGGCGCAGGACGCGGAGGGTTGGAGGGCTCAGCAGTGCGGGACGCCACCGGTGCCCAAACCCAGCCTGTGCCCCAGGGAGATCAGCTCGAGGAAGATGGCTGGAGCATCCATTAGGAATAAATCCCTAATTAATTTTGTTCTAAAGGCAAAAGCACCGCCAGGCTGTTGCCCGCCTTCACGTCAAGCTGGGGGGGTCCTGGCCGTGGAGCTGCTGGAGTGTGGGGTCCCCGAACCCCGGCACGGCTCCGGCAGCTGGGATGCCGTGCCGGGAAGGCTGAGTCACAGCCGGCAGAGCGGGCTCAGCCTGTTGGGCGTTTCGGTTTGCCGGGCTCTCGTCTCAGAAGCCGGGCTTGCCAGGGGAGCTCAGTTCACCCCAAGTCACCCGCTGCTGGGATGAGGATGGGGCACCCCTGCCCGGACCCTGCCGGTGAGCGGGGCCGTGGGTGCCAGCGCTGTGCATTTGTGCGGCACACGGAGCTTTCCTGCACCCGCAATCGCCCCGAAATCCTCTGCCCCCTGGGAAGGGAGAGCGGGGTGGGATGATGCCGGGCATCCCAGTGGGATGAAGGGATGGGGAAGGATCCCTGGAAAAATTTCTCCTGATATTAGGGAGAATGGGAACACCCCCTAACCAGCCCCGTGCACCCCGTTATTACCCCAGTCGCCTGACTCCGGGCTTTTCTCTCCCCCAGCTCTGCCTCCCCGCCGGGGGCTCGATGGCTCCGGCGCTGGCAGAGGGCTCGGTGGCCCCGGCTGCCGCGGTGGCCTGGGGCTTGGCCACCACCGGCCTCTTGCTGCTGCTCCTGCTCCTCCTCTGCTCCTTCTTCCATAGGTACATTCCCTTGGAGGGGCAAAAAAGGGGGGGATTTGGCTTCTTCCCGAGGGTTTGCCATGGATGTCGCGGGCTCCAGGGAAATGCCATGGATGGGGAGGGGGGTCCCCATCCATGCCGGTGCGGGATGGGGAGCAGGGACATCCACACCGGAGGACGCTCTGGGTGCAACCACCCCGCGCGGGGTCGAGCGGAGAGGGGCCGAGCGCTGGGGAGGGGGACGTGGCGGGCAATAACCAAAAAACAGCAGCGAGGGGAGGGGACGGGGGGGCCTGGGTCACCTCTGAGCCCACCCTGGCCCCATGGGGACGGGACGCGGCTTGGCTGACCTCTCCCTTCTCCTTCCGCAGGGCCAACCGGCGGTTTTCCACCCAGAAAATGAAAGAAACCCCAGGGCTCGTCCGAGGGGTCAGTCCCCCCGGGGGTCCCCGCTTTCCTCGGGTGGCCACTGATGGCTACTGGTCCCGGCTGGAGGGCGAGGCGGTGGGATGGGGGCTGAGGGGACAGTGGCCCCCGGTCCCCACGCGTCCCGCGGGCTTTGACAGCCCTCCAGCGTCAGCAGGGGGAACAGCCCGAGTTCACCCCAAATGGCTAAAGCGACCCCAAAAAGTGGCAGGGAAGGGGGGGATGGGGATGGGGACAGGGGGACGGGGACGGCGGGTGGCCCTGGCCATGGTGGGAGCCCATGGGTGCCCCACCACGGGGTCTGCAGGGGCTGAGCAGAGGGGATGTGGGTGACCTGTGGGGCCAGTGGGGACCAGTGGGGGCCAGTTGGAACCAGTCGGGGCCGGCAAAGGGCAGCTGCCCCCCCCCCCCCCGCCATGTTCACAGGCTGACACCCCCCCCTCAAAATCCTGGGTCCCCCTGAGCACCCTGACACCCGCACTGCCAGCACAAGGGCTGGGGGTGCCCCAGTGCCCGGGTGGGTCCCCAAGGCCTGGGGGGGGGGGGGTGTGCACAAGTGCTGGGGGGGGGGGGATGTATGCATGCCATAGGGGAATGCACGAGTCCCAGGGGGGATGCACGAGTGCCGGGAGGGGATTTCGGGGGGGTGCATGGATGCTTGGGGAATATATAAGTGCCAGGAGAGGATGCAAAAGTGCTGGGGGGGATGCACAAATGCTGGGGGGGGATGCACCAGTCCCAGGAGGCATGCACAAGTGCCTGGGGGGGGTGGAGAAGTACTGGGGGGGGGGGCAAGAGTGCCCAAGGGGGATGCACGAGTGCTGGGGGGGGATGCGTGAGTGCTGGGGGGGGATGCATGAGTGCTGGAAGGGATGCACAAGTGCTGGGGGGGGATGCGTGAGTGCTGGGGGGGGGATGCGTGAGTGCTGGGGAGGGGATGCACGAGTGCTGGGGGGGGATGCACAAGTGCCACAGGGGGATACGTGAGTGCTGGAAGGGATGCACAGCTGCCCAGGGGAGATGCACAAGTGCCTGGGGAGGATTCACGAGTGCCTGGGGGGATACACAAATGGCAGGGGGGGATGCACGAGTGCTGGGGGGGATGCACGAGTGGTGGGGGGGATGCACAAGTGCCACAGGGGGATACGTGAGTGCTGGGTGAATGCACGAGTGCCAGGAGGGGATGCACAAGTGCTGGGGGGGGATGCACGACTGCCCAGGGGTGATACACGAGTGCCCAGGGGTGATGCAGAAGTGCTGCAAGGGGGTGCACAAGTGCCCGGGGGGGGATGAACAAGTGCTCAGGGGGGATGCGCAAGTGCTGGGGGGATGCACGAATGCCAGGAGGGGATGCACAGGTGCTGGGGGAGTGGGATGCACAAGTACTGGGGGGGTGCACGAGTCTCAGGGGGGATGCACAAGTGCCAGGAAGGATGCACAAGTGCCAGGAAGAATGCACAAGTGCTGGGACGATGCACAAGTGGCAGGGGATGCACAAGTGCCCAGGGGGATGCACAAGTGCTGGAAGTGGGAATGCACAAGTGCTGGGAGGATGCCCAAGTGCTGGGAGTGGGAATGCACAAGTGCTGGGAGCATGCCCTAGTGCCAGGGGGATGCACGAGTGCCCGGGGGGATGCGTGATTTCCAGGGAGTATACAGGGGTGTCCGGAGGGATGCACGTGTACTGGGGCGGATGCATGAGTGCCGCGGGGTTGGTATGTGAGTGTCCGCTTGTTTCCACTGCAGTTGAAGCTGGCAAGGCTGAGCTCCAGCGACGGGGGAGCAGCACCGCTGCGAGGTAGGTCACGGGATGGGGACGGTGGCTGTGTCCCTCTGCCATCGCTGGCCCCGCTGCTGCGGGTGCTCCCCGGGGACAGGGGTGCTGGACCCTCCCCGGCTCCCGCTGCAGGCGTGGGGTGCAGCAGGATGGGGACCCCCCCCACACTGGGATGCTGGCCATGTCTCGGGGAAGGGCCACGCCGGTGTAACGGAGCCAGGCACCGCGGTCCGAAGGTCCCTGGGGATCAGCCGCGCTCCACCGACCCAGCCCGGTTAATGATTTGCCGGGCCGATGAACTTGGAGGAGCTCAGGGGCTCGGCGGGACTTTGAGCCGGCCCTTGGCCAGACGGATGGGGCTGCACCCCTGCACCCCCAGGCCGGGGTTGCAGCAGCCAAAATGGGGGAAATTAGTGAAGCTCGTTAGTGGCAAGCGGCCGCTCTCGGTTCCCTGGCACAGAGGAGAGGACGAGGATGCCCCATGGCCATGGTGAAGTGGCTCGGGTACGCAGGAGACCCCACGGGCTGGCGGCTGCATCTAAAATCAGCTCCTAAAATTCCCAGTTACAGCAAACCATCCCAGTAAAACCTGCCACGAGTCCCAGTTCCTCCGGCAGGACCGTGACAGCTGTTTTAAAATACCCCCTGGCCCGCTCTGCGCCGGCAGAAGGGGAATTGCCTGGGGAAAGCTTTAAAAAAAAGATGTTTTAATGCTCCAAACCCTCCGGCCGGATTAAGCGTTCAGCCCGTTTGCTTCTCCGTGCGGCCGGGACCAAGTGCCTCTTCCCGTTCACGCCAGGAACACTTTATCCGTCATCGCTGGATAACGAGGATGATTAAACCCCATGTATTCATTTCCCCTTTTCGCCACGCTGCGGCTGAGCTTCGAGGTGCTCGAGGGAAATTCCTGCTCCTCTTTGCGCTGCGATGGGGGGCTCCTGAGGATTTTATGGGGTGGCCCCACCAGCCTGCCCCCCCCCCCGCACCCCATTCCTGGGGCTCCCCCAGCTGCGGTCCCCCCCTCCCCGGCGAGGCACCCCTCGCCCTCTCCTGCTTTACTGCAGCGGGACGGGGCAGGGACCCCCCGAACGCGGAGCCTTGGCCCCTTGGGGTGCAGCAGGCGGGATGCTGGGGTGCACCGGGGTGTTCTTGCTAAGGTGCTGACATCGGGGGTCTCACAGCAGGGGGTCACAGGGTGCTCACACTGGGTGCTCACGTTGGGGTGCTTGTGTTGGGGTGCCCACTTTTGAATGCTCGTGTTGGGGTGCTTATGGTGGGGTGCTCATATTGAGATGCTCATGTTGGGGTGCGCATGTTGGATGCCTGCATTGGGGCGCTCACATTGGGGCGCTCAGGTTGGGATGTTCACTTTGGGATGCTCATGCTGGGGTGCTCACATTGAAGTGCTTGTGTTGGGGTGCTTGTGTTGGGGTGCCCACATTGGATGCTCATGTTGGGGTGCTTATGTTGGGGTGCCCATGTTGGATGCCTGCATTGGGGCGCTCACATTGGGGCGCTCAGGTTGGGATGTTCACTTTGGGATGCTCATGCTGGGGTGCTCACATCGAGGTACTTGTGTTGGGGTGCTCACGTTGGGGTGCCCACATTTGGATGCTCATGTTGGGGTGCTTATGGCGGGCTGCTCACATTGAGATGCTCATTTTGGGGTGCTCATGTTGGGGTGCCCATGTTGGATGCCTGCATTGGGGCGCTCACATTGGGGTGCTCAGGTTGGGATGTTCACTTTGGGATGCTCATGCTGGGGTGCTCACATCGAGGTGCTTGTGTTGGGGTGCCCATGTTTGGATGCTCGTGTTGGGGTGCTTATGGCGGGGTGCTCACATTGAGATGCTCAGGTTGGGATGCTTGCACTGGGGTGCTCATGTTGGGGTGCCCAGGTTGGGGCACTCAGGTTGGGATGTTCACTTTGGGATGCTCATGCCGGGGTGCTCATATTGGGGTGCTCATGTTGGGGTGCTCACATTGCTGGGATGCTCACGTTGGGGTGCTCACACTGGGATGCTCACACTGGGATGCTGGGGTGCTCATGTTGGGGTGCTAACAGAGTGTTCAAGTTGGGGTGCTCGCGTTGGGGGGCTCGTGCTGGGGTGCTCACATTGGAGGTGCTCACATTGGGGTGCTCATGCTGGGAAGCTAACAGGGCACTCATGTTGGGGTGCTCACATTGGGATGCTCACGCTGGGGTGCTCATATTGGGGTGCTCACATTGGGGTGCTCACAGGATGCTAACAGAGAGATCATGCTGGGGTGTCCATGTTGGGGTGCTCACATTGGGGTGCTCATGCTGGGATGCTCATGTTGGGGTGCTCATGTTGGGGTGCTCACATTGGAGGTGCTCACATTGGGGTGCTCGTGCTGGGATGCTAACAGAGTGCTCATGTTGGGGTGCTCATGCTTAACGATTCTATGATTCTATGATTCTACATCGGGGCTGCTCACATTGGGGTGCTCACATTGGGATGCTGACAGGGTGTTCGGTTCGTGTTGGGGTGCTCATGCTGGGGTGCTCATGTTGGGGTGCTCATGTTGGGGTGCTCACATTGGGGTGTTCATGTTGGGATGCTCACATTGGGATGCTCATGCTGGGATGCTCATGTTGGGGTGCTCATGCTGGGGTGCTCATGTTGGGGTGCTCATGCTGGGGTGCTCATGGGGCAGGAGCTGCTTTCTGCCAGGACGGAGGTGGAGGGCGGTGACGAGGCCGTGCTGGCCCTGGGGGGCTCTGGCCTGGATCCGCCCCTGCCACCTCCTGCACCAGCCAGCAGCCCGCACCTCCACCTCCGTGCTGCAGGCATGCACCCCTCACCCCGGCTGGCGGGGAGCACCCAGGGTCCTGCACCCAAATCCCATGGGACCACCATATCCCTGCATACTTAAAGCAGGAGGGGAAACACCCAGTTACGCAGCTTTCCCAGAGCCTCCTTCGCCTTTGCTGCGAACAAACCGGCTGGGCGTCCTGCTCTGCCAGCTCCCCGTGTTGACAGATCCTGCACGCACAGCAGAGCCTCCTTCTTAAATAAATATTTGACCGAAGGCATGAGCCGCCGCACGGGAAGGCGGGCGGCAGCTCCCGACGCCGCGCTGGCCCCGCGGCACGGAGCACGGACCCCGCCGGCAACCTGGGGATGCTCGTCCTGTTTTTTTCTTTGTTTTTTATTATCTTTCTTGTTAAAAGTGGAGAGTGGGGACAAAAGTGGGACCCATTTAATGCCATTTACTCAGTGCTACTTCCCCCTTGCGTTAGCCAGGGATGCCCCGCAGTGGGATGGTGCTGGGGGGACCCTCCCCGGCTCAGCGTCCCCTCTTCTCCCTCCCTGCAGGCACCCCCTCTCCCGGTGAGCCCCGGCAGCAGGCGGACAGCCCCACGGTGCCGGAGCACCCGGATAACCCCAGTGCGGGGGACCCCGGGCTGCACGTGCCGGGCGGGACACCCCATTCCCACGCACTCCCCGGACCAGCCCTGAGGACCCCTGAGTTTCTGCGGCACCGGGAGCTGCCGGTTTTGCCTGGAGATGCCGGCACACCCGCGGCAGACTTTGTGCTGCATGCCGAGGGCTCCATCTATGAAAGCATCCGGTACAAATCTGGGATGCTGAAAAAGTCATGGGATGCTGGCAGCGCCCCGGGGGACTCCCCATCCCTGCCCGCCGGGGATGAGCCGAGCATCCCCGTCATCGCCCAGGAGGAGCCGGGCGGCGAGGGGAGCCCCAGCCCTGTGTACGCCCGGGTCTGCAAGCCGCCCCGGGCACCGCAGCCCCAGCAGCCCGCTGTCCCCTCCGAACCCCAAGAAGAAATACCTCCGTCGCTGCCGGAAAAGCGCTTCGATGTGGCATAGGATGCCACGGAGACGTTTTGGAGCTGCCTCGAGGCCCGCTGGTTTATGCAAGCTTGAGGGAGGGTTTTCCTGGCTGCAGGCAGGCCGCTGCGGGCAGGCACGGGCAGCGCTCCCTAAAATTAAGCGTAGGTGGCCCAGGTTATCCCCCAGCATCCAGCACCCGAGTGTCCCTCTGGGACATCCCCCATCGCTGGGGGGCCTGTGGGGAGCAGGCGGCGGGGTGACCCCCGCACAGGGTTGGCCGAAGAAAAATGGCCAAAGAAAAAAACGTGTGATTTTTTTTTTGGAGAAGCTCCAAAAAAAAAAATCCAAAAATTACTTCCATGTATCATCCAGCTCAGATCCCCTGGAAAAAATCACCTGTAGCATGGTCTTGCTTCCTGGAAGCAAGATGTTATGGATGGGAGCTATGTAAATAGTCCTTAATTGCTATTTTAATAATTTTTAATGTGTGCTGCGCCCTGCTTCATCCCGAGGCGGTTTGGATGGGCTCTGCCGGGGGGACGAGCATCCCGCGGCCGGGGCTCAGGCAGGGGTGGGGACAGCAGCCGTGTTTTGCTGGCTCCTAGGCGTGGGCTGCCCTGATAGAGCGGTGGGACTCGGTTTATCTCCCCCCGAAAAGGCCGGCAGGGCCCTGGGGAGGCCTGGAGGGCAGCGTGTAATGGGAGCAGCGGTTACGTGGGGTGACGGAGATAACGCTGTTGTGCCTGCTCCCGGGATGTCCCTGTACCTCTGCTACGGCTGCAACCACCCACCAGCCCCAGGCACAGCACGGCCCCATCTCCCCCTCTTCCCCTCTTCCCATCACCCCCGCTTTGCCAGCAGATTCTCATCCCAAAGCGAGGAGAGCCGAGGAGACCCCTTGTCTCCATCCCGCCACCGGGGCAGGAGGGTCTGGCTGCTCCCAGCTCCCAGCTCTCCATCCCAGCAGTCGTCCATCCTCTCCTCCCTCCTTCTCTCATCATCTCAACCTCCTGGGCTACAACCCCAAGCGCTCCTCCTCCTCCCCTTTTAGCTCCCAAGCTCTGCCCCACGGCAAAACACCGAGCCGTGTTCCCCCAGGACGTGGCATCGTGCCCCCAGGCCCGCCTCGCCAGGCTTTGCTGCTCCCCTCCCGACGTGCCGCAGGCCACAGCGGAGAAGCCGGGGAGGAGACCTTGTCACTATGCGGTGACTTTATTGGGGCTGAGTCAGAGAGAATAAAAAAAAAAAGGATTTCACTTTAAAGGGAAAAAAAACACCAAAAAAAAAAAAAAATAGCCTGCGACGTTATTCCTGGCTCAGGAGCCGGGGACGTTTCTATTTTCATTTGTTGCTAGTTGGAAGTGTGCTGCTGCAAGCGGTGGGATGAGTCATCTCGGCACAGCCCCGGCACGCCGGGTCCGGCACGGCTCCGCCGGCACGGCCGCGGTTGCTGAGGCGAGGTTTGGGTGGCTGGGAGCCACGGGGAGTTAGAGGTTTCTGCTCGCCCGGGTCTCGGCCCTGCCCCGCAGACCCACCACCCCCCGCAAGCGCCGGCTGTTGTTGATGGAAGGAGGTGCTGCCACGGGGGGCTACAGATAACTGACCCCCTGTGCTGGGGGCTGGCCGGGTCTATACGCTCGCCTGCCTCCCTATACACTCACCTGCCTCCCTATACACTCACCTGCCTCCCTATACACTCAGCCACCCTCCTACACACTCACTTCCCTTCCTATATGCTCATCTGCCTTCCTATACACTCATCCGCTTACCTATACACTCACCTGCCTTTCCATATGCTCATCTGCCTTCCTAGACATTCACCTGACCTCCTATACACTCACCTGCCTTCCTATACATGCATTCACTTTCCTATATACTCATCCACCTTCCTATATGCTCATCTACCTTCCTATACACTCACCTGCCATCCGATACGCCAATCCACCTTCCTATACACTCACCTGCCTTCCTATATGCTCACCTACCTTCCTATACACTCACCTGCCTTCCTATATACTCATCTGCTTTCTTATATGCCCATCTGCCTTCCTATATGCTCACCTGCCTTCCTATATGCTGATCCACCTTCCTATACACTCACCTGCCTTCCTATATGTTCACCTGCCTTCCTATACGCTCACCTGCCTTCCTATATGCCCATCCACCTTCCTATACACTCACCTGCCTTCCTATACACTCACCTGCCTTCCTATATACTCACCTGCTTTCCTATATGCCCATCCGCCTTCCTATATGCTCACCTGCCTTCCTATACATTCACATGCTTTCCTATATGCCCACCTGCCTTCCTACACACTCATCTGCCTTCCTATATGTTCACCTGCCTTTCTATACGCTCATCTGCCTTCCTGTACAGTCCTCTGCCTCCCTATCCATAGGTGCTGTTGGTAGCATCCCCCCGAGCTGGAGCAGCACCCGCAGGCAAGCGGCGGGGCAGGATCGTGGCCGTGTACCACTCCATACCGTCTGCAACCCTATAGAGAAACATTAAAAATTGAGATTAAAGGGAAAACCAGCGTCTTCCCCAGCAGGTTTCTCTTCCTACGGCTTTGCCGTCACCTGCAGCGCCCGCCCCGCTCCTCCGCCGCGGGGACCAAGGTCCCCAGCTGCATCCCGGCGCTGCCACAGCGGAGAGCGCGTGGGGGCTGGAATTGCCTGAAACGCCCCTAAAGGAGATGAGGTCTGGTGCTGCCGGCGAAAATCCGTGGAAAACACCTTTTTAAGAAGCAGCAAAAAACCCAACGCGGGGGCGAGGGGATGCGTCAAGGCCGCTGGCTGCTGCCCCAACATCAGGTCGGGTCTGACTCCAAACCCCTCGCACCTACATCGCTGCAAGTAATTTTAGCGGCACAAGGGAAAACACCAAATTTTCAGGAGGGTGATGCGTGAAGATTTGAAAAGACTGAAGATTTTCTTGGTTTGAGCCTGGTTGGCCCCGGCTATCTCAGGAGGGGTGTGTTGGCACGCTCCCTGTCCCTTAATAACTATTAACCCATCGGTTGATTCGCGCTAGGATGGAGATTTAACACCAACATCATCTTTATGGGTGTTGTAAAAATAAGGGTTAGAGCGTTTGCAAGCTCGCCCATCAATCGGAAGGGTAAATCTTTTATGAAAGAGGATTCCCTTCATCCAGTTCTGCCAGAAGTATTTGGGTTTAGATTTAATACATCTCAAAGAGGTGACTCTCTGGCCATTGTTGGAGTTGCCCTTGAAGCCCTCGAGAAGGGGGTGGTGATGTTCCTGGTCTGTAGTCGAACGGGGATGGGAAATAACTCAGGACTTTCCTTCTCCACTGGAAAAGGCGGCCAACCTTCTCTCTCCAGCCAACCAAAGCATCTTCCATAAAAAAAAGGGTAAAAAATGAATCATTTAAATGAAAAACAAGCAGAAGGAGATCAAGCCGGCCAACTCCCGCATCCTCTCCTATCATCTTTCTGTATCCCAAAATTCCCAGACTAGGGTGAAGCTGCTTCCCATTCCACCTTCAGCGCTGGAGCATGTTGACATGTGCTGCAAGACGGGTACAAGAAGATGGAGGTCAGAGAAGGTGGTGAGATGCTGCAGGAGGTTGGTGACCCACTGGCACACCTGGGGCTCGGAGGGAACACCCTGCAGATGCAGAAAGGCATTCATCTTCTGAAATATTCACAATATTTCACAAAAATTGGATCTCCTTCTTTCCAAAAGGTCCCAGGGCTGGGAGCACCCTACGGAGATCTTCCATCTGAGCCTTTGCTGACATCCCCCATGAAGGGTCCTGAAGCCTTCAGCAACCTGCAGGTCGGTAACTTTGCGAGCCAGAAGCGACACCTTCATATTTAAGAACCCTTGGGGGACTTTTCTTCCATCTGTCTGTCCCGTGAGTTTCTGGGGCCCTGCAAACCTTCAGCACCCAGAGCATCCTGCGGCAAGGAGCCCCGCAGCTCCGCAGGGGACTGAGATGAAAGGCTCCGCGTGGGTTTGGACCTGTGGCAAACCAGTTTCACTCATTATCCCACCTAGTAAAGGAAAATTCACGGTCTCCGAGCCACTCACCATCTTACAGACCTCTGTCACACTCCTCCTTGGTCTCCTTCCTCCTCACCAGCGACACAGTCTGTGCAGATCCCTGTTTCCCCCTCATATCAGAGCTGATACAGCTTTTTCTTGTAAAGGAGTTCCTCCACACCTCTCATCATCTTCATCACATTCTCCAAACAAGACGATTTTCCCCCAAACTGCCACGCTGCACTGCCCAGAGATGCCGCGGAGAAGGTCCAGCTTGCACCCAGTGGTCTGATCCATGGTGAAGAGCCAGGCTCCTTAGGGTGAGTGCCCTGGCTTTTTTCCTAGGAACTCTGTATCTCACCGGCTTGGACCCACTCGGCTTCCAAAATAAACCAAGCTCAGATGCAAGACAGAGCCCATGCCCGGTACGCTTGGCTGAGTATAGACCTGGAGATTGCTGAAACCACGTGGACTCCAAGGCAAGAGCAGGGCTGGGAGTGAAAGCAAAGAGTTAAAAATGAGCGAGCCAAAGGAAAGCGGAAAAAAAAATAAAAGCAAACAGGCCAGAGTTTAAAAAAAAAAATAGAAGGCAGCAAAGAGCAGAAAAGGAAACCTCGTGAGCGTCTTTTCCCCTCTTGGCTTCTCCCGGCTCAGACGGCGAAGAGGAGCGGAGGCTGGAGCCCGCGGTCTGCTCCCGCGCCGGGCTTGTCTCCCGGAGAAGTCCCTGTGACTCCAGCACCGAGCAAACCTCTGCCCTGGCAAGAGCAGGAGAGGGGCTGTGAGCTCCTTAACGCATCCGCGTGTTTCCTAAACACCCTTAAGAGGCGTACGCACTCCAAAAAAGCTGGTTATGGCTGGGTTTGAACATTTCCACGAGAACCAGGAGCTGCGGTGAGCAGCTAAAAGCACCGTTTCCTCCGGCGAAACACGGCTGGGGCGCTTACACCGCCCGGCAGCCCACAATTTGGAAATGCGGGTTTTGGGATGAGGTCTTTAACGCAAGAGCGGGCTCCGCTTCCCCGTGGGCGTCCCAGCAGCCGGGAGCCAAGCGGCTTTGCTCCCTTCCCCCTTCCCGGCTCCATCGGCAGCTTGTTGAGACGAGCCGGCGCTGGCTGCCGCGCTCTTGGCAGCGAGGGAGCGAGAAGCCTTGCCCAGGTTTGGCTGGGCGAGTTCCTCGGGTCGCGCACGGCAGATTTGGGATAAAATACACTAATTATGTTGTCCGATTGTAATTTGGGGAATGAGGAGGTGCCGCGGCGGTGCGGGCGCACCGATACAGGGTGCGGGCACAGCCAACACGCAGTGCCTGGGGGATGAAGGATAACCACGCGCAGTCCCGTTATCACATCAGAAAATAATTACATGGTTACAGAAAACGGGAAGGAAAGAGAAGGGGGAGCCCAGGGGTCCCTGGATGATTTTTAAGGTGATTCCTCCCCAAACGAGCTTTTGCCGATGGGGCTCGGTCGGTGACCTGCAAGAGGAGAGCCCCCTGGCCAGAGCAGGTGCTGGCTTTGGGGGTTTTGCTTTTCCGTGGCCCATCCTGTGCCCGTCAAATGCTGTTTTTTCAGACTATCAGGGAGCGCTCGCATCACATTTCCAAAGTTTCCTACTTGCGTTAGAATAAGAAAGCAATTTTTTTAACACAGGAGTGGGGTGTCTCCGTGGGCCTTAGTCACACAGTGCCTGAAAAAAGCACCCTAACATTGATTTTTCAGCTAACAGTGACGCATCATGCAAAAAAAAGATCATTTTGCCCCATTTTTGCCCCCCCTAAGACTTTGTTGCATCAAGTAGGGGCTGAGGGCCAACAGCTGGAAGCAAGAGAGAGGCAGTGGAGGCAATCGGGAGATTTGCAACCCGGCCAAGGGCTCTCCAAACCTCCACCAGCGCCTGCCTCTCCTCCTTCCACGGCCCCCCTCCGAAAAGCAGGGGGAGAAGAGGATCAGGCCTGGGGTGCCGGCGGCGCTGTTCGGAGCCCAGCGCGAGCACGGGCTTCATTACTGATGTTTACATCGTTCTTTCCTGTTTCCTTTTTTGTATTACAATTGGAAATCCCGAGCGTGGCCAGGCTGCTGTTGAACGCTCCTCGCAGCTGTGCCACGAAGCATAAACAGCCGGGAGCCCTTTATTGCACTATATATGGACAAGGAGTCGACCTCTCTCTTTAATTTTGAAATGAAACACCCCCAAAAAGTACACGCTTTCTTTTTAACATGTGCTTACTCCTTGCAGTTTGTTTCATCTGAGATAGCTCCGCTGAAAAGCATTCCCTACAAACAAAAAGCAGAAGTGCGGCACAGCGCGAGCGGCCAGGGCACCGGTTTCTGCCTTGTGCATGAAATGTTGCAGGCTGTTTTGCTTGTAATGTGGAAAAGAGCCCAGAGGGCGTTTGGAAGGAAGCAAAACTGCAAACGGCTGAATTGCATAACCAGGAATCACGGCCGCGTATCACCATCTTCCTTGCAACGTAGAAACGAGACAGCAGCGGCCGAGCGCTGCAGGACGTGCGTAGGTCAAAGCTTCCTCTGTGGATGCTGACGTGACGAATCCCACCGCCTCCGCGGAGCTTTCCTGGGTCCCCCTGCTCGTGCGAGACGCTGCGAATAACCGTGTTGCAGAAAGCTTTCCTGACGTCACGTTTCGCTTCGCCATACGCGGCTTTGCGGATAATCTTTTCAAGCACCTCCCAGTGTCCTGCTCGGTGTCCGGTACGCTTCTGCATGGGAGAATTGGCAAAATTGCATTAAAAGGGCGTTAGGATCAGACCACCAGCTTTTGCGTCAGTGACTGGGACAGGCACGTTGCAATAACCAGCTCGCTGAAAAAATAAAAAGAAAAAAACCCTGGGATTATTGCACTTAAAAACAATAAGCACATAAATTATTCTTTGCGGCTACCTACTTCCCTTCTCCCCGGACAAGCCCCTGACCGCACAACGTTTACCATGGCAGCTCTGGATCAGAGGAGGGTTTGTAGCTGCTTGTAAATCTGGGAGGCTTTTCCCCCTCCAGCTGGTCGTGAGCGTGGAGCCTGGGAAGGTCACCTAATCTGCTCCCAACCAGAGGCTGCACAGAGGCAGACGCTCCAGCCCACCGACCTCCTGCTCACCAGGGCGTGCAAGAACTTCATCTCCTCCCGACAGCCCAACTCAAGCTTTTCCTATACGCTGGAAGAAATTAACGCTCTGCAAACCAGAGATGAGCAAGGCGGGTGCCCTCAATCCTGGCAGTCGGTTGCCTGCAGGAGACGATGCTCGGCCACGGCTTCCTCTCGCAGTTCTCAGCTCGCCAGAAGTCTCTGCGGGGAGATGAACCGTTTTGCGCGGTTGCCACGAAAGCCCTCCTACCCCGCGAGAAGTGGTTTTGCAAGCCTTGCTTCAAGAAGGTAATTAATCACTCGCGGCGTGTGAAGCAAGAAGTCCCGTTGAGACATGATTAATTTCAAATTGATGGAATCGCTCACGCTGGTAGCACGGTCCTCGGCATAATTTTGCCGTGGGTCAACTTGAGTGCCTCCAAATAATTCCCAGGCGTGGGTGAGGAGTTAGCGTGGGCTGTGGACAACGTCCTGGAG
Source organism: Platalea leucorodia (assembly GCF_965183815.1). Taxonomy (NCBI): domain Eukaryota; kingdom Metazoa; phylum Chordata; class Aves; order Pelecaniformes; family Threskiornithidae; genus Platalea; species Platalea leucorodia. The sequence goes on along the minus strand of NC_138825.1, from coordinate 126,432,856 downwards.
GCAGCTGGGATAAAGCGACTCTTCTCCTGGAGCTCAGAGGCTTCAGTAGTGGGGACGCGGCCAGACTTTGTCAGTGGTCCTCAAGGCCTTAGTGCTGTTGAATTCACTAATATCGTTGTTGCCATTGAGGTCAAAATGGGGAAAAATAAGGGAAACTCTCCCAAATCCAGTTGGTTTTTGTTAAGGCCAGGATTTTAGGAAAATATTCTCCGCGTGTGCGCCAATACAGCAGGCGTTCAGGCGTTGCATGAGAACGAGGGGTTGAAGGCAATCATTTTAGATGATGTAGCCTCCATTTTAGATGGACACCACATCCCACCGCAGAGGCTCCTCGCTTCTGACAGCCAGCCTAACAGTGCCGACAAGCTCTGAGATCCTGCGGGATGAAACGCCCCAGAAACGGGGGGAGAAGCCAGATTTCCCAAATGGATGGCCCGGACAAGATGCGACTTCAATGAGCGCCTGGGCCTTGAGTCTGGGAGGGGTTTTCAGCTCTTCTGCTGCCGGTCTCAGCTGTCAATGCTCGATTTGGGAAGGAGGGCGATGAGCAATGATGGGTCGGTTGACTTGTGTAAGTCAGCGCAATTGCAGCCGTCAGGAGGACGAGCTTCTGTGTCTCAGGAAACCCAAAGGGCAGCACCCAAACTCACGGAAGGTGCTTTCTAGGAAATTTCCTACTTTTCTTTAACAGCACGGTCACTAAGAATTTACTTAATTTTCTCCTCCCCACATTTCTTCCTCAAACGTCTTGATCCCGTGAGCTGAGGACTTTAACAGCATCACGTTCCAAGACTGCAAGAATTAGCAAAGATTGAGACCTGGATTTTCCCAGTCTGGAGTTGCTCAGATCACAATAGGCGTCGGTCCTTTGTAACAGCAACAACATTTAGGAAAACCTGGCAAAAAACCTCCCGTTTATTTGGTTAATTTGGTACCGGTGGCTTGGCTCTGATTCATCTCCTATCAAAACAAAATGAATTATATTAATAGATTCAAAATGTCAGTTAAGCAGTTTATCCTGAGCTCATGTATTCAGAAATGAATAATCTCTTGAGGTTGAGGGAGAGAGGCCAAAGCGAAATGTCGGGCAGAGCAGTGGGTGGGTAAACCCAGGCCAAACTTATTCAACTGCTCAGCACTGTTGGACTCAAATTAACATTTAATATTAATTGAAACTAAAGCCGTGAGTAATGGTCATCCTGTGGACACGGTTTTGTTATGTATGGCATTTTTTTTTTCATTGTGGTTTTTTCCCCCCCTCTGTTTTAAAATGTTGCACAATGAATTAAAAAATGGGGTGTGTTGTTTACATTGCATACATAGCAATACTGGGAACACTACGAAGGCGAAGAGTCAAAAAAAAAACCCAGAAATAGGCATATCTGAGTTCTACTTATGTAGAACAGGCTAAACGATCACAAAATATTTTTAATTGGGATTTTTCGCTTACAGGTTCATGGAGATTCGCCAAGATTCCCTGTCAAATTCCAAGAGACCAAGTTTTTGTGGGATAGGGAAGGAAGCCTCTCTTGTAGATAACTGGTTAAAAATTTTTGAGAAACCAAGGGGAGGAATAAACAGTTTCATGTCCATTCCCCAAGGCAAGAGGATAACAGATGGGATCCCTCACGGATCTGGACCGGGCGATCTGTTGTTCAACACATCATTACAAAATCTGACCAGGGAGTGAGTAGTGAGGTGACAACGTTTACAGGCAAAATTATCCCACGCAGCCGTGCCTGAAACCAGGGAAAGATCTCCCAGCACGATGCAATGAGGAGATACAATGGCAGATGTGATTTAACCTCAAGAAGAAACACATCTTGGAAAAATTACGCTAATCATACGTATACAGTCACGGGCTCTAAATCAGCTATTACCTCTCAGGAAAAAAGAGATTTGGGGGTGATTGTTGATAGTTGTCTGAGAAGATCAGCTTAACGCTCAGCAGTAGTCAAATCAAACATTGGCAGCTGTTAGGAAAGAAATAGAAACCCAAATAGTAAACATCATTTTGCCGGTGTATGAGGTACCACATTTTGATGATTGATGCCGATCCGGTCACCCCATCTCGGAAAGCATATGTAAAATTGCTAAAGTTACAGCGAAGGATTATCATGGTTAATCAAAGGGAGAAGTCAGCTTCTGCGAAAGGGCAAAAGCCTGCGAAGGACGTGACTGGTGGGGCAGGGAAGGAGAACCTGATAAAGCTCCTGAGTCACGAACACTGCAGGGACGACGAAGGAATAATTAGGTAGTAAACACCTAAGACAAAAGCTGGGGACACCGAAGAAATTCCCAGGCAAACAAAAGCAAGGGAGTTTTTCACGTAAGGCATCGGCTCCTGGTGAAGCTGCGGGGCCAGGATGTGGCGGAGACCAAGCGAATTAAAAGGGTTCAAAAAGGGACTAAAGAAATTAATGGATTAGAGGTGCATTAGTGCTATTAAACACGATAGGCGGATGCTCTCTAGATTAAAAGTGGACTATTAACCACCGAAAAGCTTTCTACCCTACATGAAACGATCTCGGTGCAAGATTTCAAAGGCCGCCCCGGTGACACACGCGCTCATCACCGGTGCTGCCACGCTTGCTCACCATTTTCGCAAGTCTCTAAATCTGGACTATATACAGGCACCATGAGTACTTATCCTCCTCAGATTTAGCCCGTTCAACTTACTTTCACCTGAGATTTAATCTGACATCAACCCCAAACTCTGACGATAAAGGTAGAATGAGAATCAGTAAAGCTGGCACAGATCCCAAGGCGAGAGTTTTCCACCGTCTTGGAAGAATTTTGCAAGATTTAGGATAGACAGTTTATCGGTGCGATTATTTATTCACTCTTAGGCATTTATGGCATGTTTTTAAGGGCTGTAAATGGATTTTTTAAAACACAGGGGTGAAGGAATCTCTCTGGAAGCAGGAAGCGCCTGTGCATGATGCCGCGGCCGTACGGCACGCCTGGGCTGGGTACCCAGCCTAGCTAGGCCAGGCCTTACTTGCGAAGGAGAGGAGCGCCTGCCGCTCACCACCCCTGCGCTTCTTGCTCTGAAACAGTGAAAACACAAGGTCATTTTCCTCGAACTTTAACCGAATTTTCCCCTCTTTTAATAGAATAACACCGTGGTCCCCACACGCCGGCCTGAGGACGAGCCGCCACCTTTATTCCCCCGTTTTCCCGCGCTGCTCCCCTCGGAGGGGGTGAGGCCACGCCTGGGCTGTGGCAACGCCGGGACTGAAGGCAGAGCTTCCCCCTCCCTCAGCGGGACCTCGCCCCGCTCCAACGGAGAGGGGAAGGCGGGAGAGGGGCAGGCCGGGACCTCACGGCTCCTCAGTGACCGGCGGAGGGAGGGAGGGTCGCCGGCGCCCAGCCACAACCCCCAGCGGCTGCCGGGAAGGGGGGCAGCTCCTGGCACCCCCCGAGGGCCGGGGGAAGGCGGGAAGCGCTGCCCGCCCAGCGCCGCCGCAGCCGCTCCGAGCTGGCGCCGCGCTCGGCCGCAGCGCCGCTAGGGGCGCCGGGGGGGAGGCGGGGCTTCCCCCGCTGGCCCGTCGGTATTGGCTACCGCGCTGCGCCGCCTCCCGTCATTGGTCCGTTCCGGCTCGCCTGCCGCCCGCCGATTGGCGGCGCTCCCCCCGCTTCCCCCGGCTCGCGGACGGGGGCGCGAACGTGCCGGGCGGGCTGTTCCCTGGCCGGGGGGCGCGCGCGGCCGCCACGTGGGGAACTGCACGTAGTCAGGGGGGGCGGGGGGGGCGGGGAGGGCACGCGCCGTTCCCGCCAGCGCCGGGGGTGGGGGCGGGGGGGAGAGGGAGAGGGAGAGGAGGGGCGGCCGTGAGGGGAGATGGTGAGGGGAGAGGAGGGGCGGCCAGGGGAGATGAGGGGAGATGGTGAGGGGAGATGGTGAGGGGAGATGGTGAGGGGAGATGGTGAGGGGAGATGAGGGGTGGCCATGAGGAGAGAGCATGAGGGGAGAGGAGGGGCAGCCATGAGGGGAGATGGTGAGGGGAGAGGAGGGGCGGCCAGGGGAGATGAGGGGCGGCCATGAGGGGAGATGGTGAGGGGAGAGGAGGGGCGGCCAGGGGAGATGAGGGGCGGCCATGAGGGGAGATGGTGAGGGGAGAGGAGGGGCGGCCAGGGGAGATGAGGGGCGGCCATGAGGGGAGATGGTGAGGGGAGATGAGGGGTGGCCATGAGGAGAGAGCATGAGGGGAGAGGAGGGGCAGCCATGAGGGGAGATGGTGAGGGGAGAGGAGGGGCGGCCAGGGGAGATGAGGGGCGGCCATGAGGGGAGATGGTGAGGGGAGAGGAGGGGCGGCCAGGGGAGATGAGGGGCGGCCATGAGGGGAGATGGTGAGGGGAGAGGAGGGGCGGCCAGGGGAGATGAGGGGCGGCCATGAGGGGAGATGGTGAGGGGAGAGGAGGGGTGGCCATGAGGAGAGAGCATGAGGGGAGAGGAGGGGCAGCCATGAGGGGAGATGGTGAGGGGAGAGGAGGGGCGGCCAGGGGAGATGAGGGGTGGCCATGAGGGGAGATGGTGAGGGGAGAGGAGGGGCGGCCAGGGGAGATGAGGGGCGGCCATGAGGGGAGATGGTGAGGGGAGAGGAGGGGCGGCCATGAGGGGAGATGGTGAGGGGAGAGGAGGGGCGGCCAGGGGAGATGAGGGGCGGCCATGAGGGGAGATGGTGAGGGGAGATGAGGAGTGGCCATGAGAAATGCGGGGCAGCCATGAGGAGAGGTCGTGAGGGGAGATGAGGGGCGAGCGTGAGGGGAGAGGAGGGGCAGCCATGGGAGATAAAGGGCGGCCATGAGGGGAGACGAGGGGCAACCATGGAGTGTGAGGGGTGGCCATGAGGAGAGATCGTGAGGGGAGATGAGGGGTGGCCTTGAGGGGAGGTGAGGGGCGGCCATGAGGGGAGATGAGGGGCAGCCAGGGGAGGTGAGGGGCGGCCATGAGGAGAGATCCTGAGAGGAGATGAGGGGTGGCCTTGAGGAGAGGTGAGGGGCAGCCATTAGCAGAGATCATGAGGGGAGATGAGGGGCGGCCATGAGGGGAGATGGTGAGGGGAGATGGTGAGGGGAGATGAGGGGCAGCCATGGGAGATGAGGGGCAGCTGTGAGGGGAGATCATGAAGGGAGATGAGGGGTGGCCATGGTGTGTGAGGGGCGGCCGTGAGGGGAGATGAGGGGCAGCCATGGGGTGTGAGGGTCGGTCATGAGGGGAGATTAGGATCGGTCATGAGGGTTGAGGGGCAGCAGCCATGAGGGGGAGATGAAAGGTGGCCATGAGGGGTGGCCATGTGGAGAGATTAAGGGCAGCCATGAGGGGTGAGGCACGATGGCCGTGGGGTGTAAGGGGCCACTATGGGGGGAGATGAGGGCTGGCCACGGGCAGATGAAAGGTGGCCATGGGGACATGAGGGGCAGCCCTGTGGGGAGATGAGGGTGGCCATGAGGAGGGGCGGCAGCCATGCAGTGACACATTGAGGAGAGATGAGGGGTGGCCGTGGACAGATGAGGGGCAGCCATGGCTGCTTGTGAGGCCAGGGGAAGTGCCTCCACCACCACCCGCCGTCTCCCTCCCCCAGAGCAGCCAGCACCCCACGGGGGTCCTGCCCATCGGCAGCCCTCCCCTGGCTGCTGCCTCCCGGCCCCCAGGCCCGGAGCGATGGCGGGTGTGCGGTGCCCACGGCTGTGCCATGCCTCCGCTCGCGTGCAGCAGCAGCAGCAGCACGTCTCCACGGAGCAAGCTGCCTCCTCACGTGCAGGAGATGGCTGGGCGAGGGCTTTCCTAGGCACCTGCCCTCATCTGCATGTGTAATAACTGGCTTTTCATCTGAACAGGTATTGAGGTGACAGAAATCCAAGTCTGAGGAGCTTGGGAGGAAATTTAGGAGCATTGCTGGAAGTAGGACATTTTGGCTCCTGTTTGGGGGCTTTGGAGAAGGTACCTTATTTTTACTGAACAAAAAAATACATATATCATTGAGAAATACTAGGGCCCTCCTACAGACAAGGCAGATTTATTTTTTATATGACGAGTGGGTGATAACCCCTTCCCGTCCCAACAATTCACTTTGGACACCCGTAGTAAAATCCCGGCTGCGTTGCGTGCGTTAGTTGGTGGTAAAAATACACATTTTTGGTTTTAAGCTGGCCATAGGCCCAGTGTTTGTCTCCGCTAGCTGACACACATTATAACAAATCGCCTTGCCCGTACCCAGCTTTTAAAGGTGATTGCCCTTCCGACAGCGGGAAGGGATAGTGTGGGGCGTAACCTGGGGGGTTTGGGTCGCCGTTTGGCATTTTGGGGGTCCCGAGTAAAGCCCGACAGCGGCGCGTTGGCCGCATCGACTTTGCCCTAACGCGCTATAAAGGGAGAAGCGGCAAAAGTGGGAATTTTTGTCACGGCGTTCCCAAAAGCCGAGGCTTTGAGGGGGGAAGTTCAGTGCCCAACACCCAAATGAACCCCAAAGGAGCGTCGCTGGCGTTAATTAAATCTCCCTTGTTGCTAAACAGAGTCGGTGAAGCCGCTCCGGCAGAAAAAAACCTTCGAGGTTTGTGCCCGGTGGTGCCGGGGAGCTGCGGCGGGGGCTCCGTCGGGGAGAAATGAAGAGCAATCAGCGGTAGGGCCGGTTAAATCAAACCGAGAGCCGGGACCCTCCGCGGCCTCCGTGCATCGGCGGGGGGAGAAGGGCAGGGGGGAGCCTCCCCGGCAGCCGGAGGGAAGCGCCCGCCCCCCGGTCCGCCTTCCCCCCGCCGCGGGCGGGCGGGCAGCGCCGGCAGCCCCCGGGCCGGAGCGCCGGGGCCGGGGCCGGGGCCGGGGCCGGGCGGCGGGGGCGTGTATTTAAAGGGAGCGGCGGAGCCAATGCGCAGGAAGGGGCCGAGCATGTGGGGAGGTTGTTTACACCAGCCCGGCCCCGGGAGCTTTAACCCGGCCGGCGGCGAGGCGCGGAGCGGGGCTCCCCGGACGCTGTGAGTAACGGCGCGGCGGCGGGCATCCCCCGGCCGGCCGGCTTCCCTCCCTCCTTCCCTCCTCCCCGCCCGGCATCACCGGGGAAAAAAAAAGGGGGGGAAAAAAAAGCCAAAAAAATAATACAAACAAAACAAAAAAAAAAACGCGCGCGCGGGAGCGGTGGTTCCCGCCCGGCCGGGCCGCGCCTCCCCCGGCCCCGGCTCCTCCCCGCCCCGCCCGGCGGGGCTCCAGCCCGGGGCCGCCGCGTACGTGAGCCGGCCGCGGCGGGGACGGGGATTTCAAAACAAGCTGCGGCGGGGGAGGAGGAGGGCGGGGGAAGGCGGGAGCCGCGCCGGAGGTAAGCGCCGAGCCGAGCCGGGCCCGCTCCCCCGCCCTGGGACCCCCCTCCTCTCCGGGCCGGCCGCCGGCTCTGCACCCCCCGGGTCTCTGCCGTTCCCCGGTGCGCACCCCCCCGGCCCTAGAGTCCTGCCCGGTGCATCCCCCCCGGGGCCCGCCCGGTGCCTGCAGACCGCTGCCCGGTGCCTGTGTCCTCCCCCCCACCCGGTGCATGCAGACCCCTGCCCGGTGCCTGTGTCCTCCCCCCGCCCGGTGCATGCAGACCCCCGCCCGGTCCATGCAGACCCCTGCCCGGTGCCTGTCGTCCGTCCCCCTGTCCGTCCCCCCCCCGCGCCCAGTGCATGCAAACCCCCGCCCGGTGCCTGTGTCCCCCCCCCACCCCACCGCCCAGTGCCTGTGTCCCCCCCCGCCCGCTGTATGCAGACGCTTGCCCGGTGCCTGTGTCGCCCCCCCCCGCCCGGTTCATGCCCCTTCCCCGCTGCGTGCCACGCCCCCGGCCCGCCCGGTGCATGCACACCCCCCCGTTGCAAGTCTCCCCCCGCGCTCCTTCCCGTGCATGTCCCGCCCAACCGGGGCCTGTGCCCGGTGTATGCCCCCCCCTTCCCCGTCCCGGCGCATGCCCCGCCCCCCGGCTTGGCCGGTGCATGTGTGTGTCCCCCCCTCCCCGTGCGTGTCCCCCGCCCCGCGCACACGTGCCCTGCCCGGTGCCGCCCTCCGCGGCAGGCCCGGGCACACGCCTCCCCCCTCGCCTGCCTCCGGTCCTGCCATCTTCCCCACGTGCCCTGCCTGCCCGCACGGCCGCGGGCCCTGCACACGCACACATGCACACGCATGTACATGCACACATGCATGCCCTCGCTCCTGCTGCATGCTCATCCCGGTGCCTGCACCACGGCTTCAAGTCACGCTCTGCCGGCACCGCTCCCAGAAAGCAGCAAACTCCCGCCCTTTCCTTCCTGGCTGCCCTCGCCACCGGCACGCACTGGCCCGCCAATGCCCGGGAAAGTCGCTCTGCCTGCACCGGCATTCCTGCCTGCCTCGGAAAACTCATTTTTAGGCAGGCGGGTGTTCCCCAAAAGTGTTTTCTTCTGTCATCGCCCAGCAGCGGCAAACGCCCAGCATGGGTGACATGGCGGGGTGAGGGTCGGGGAGCCCTTCCCAGCACTGCTGGCGGGGATACGGTGACACGTCCGCCGTGAGAACCCGAGCAGCAAGCACCGAGGCGGGATTAGGAGGAAACTCTTCGGGAAGGCGCCTGTTTTGTATTATTGTCCGTGAGGGTTAGGTCGTGGGTGGGTTTGGCTCTGTCTCGGGGTCAGTAGATCCTTGTTGCTTCTTTTTTTTTTTTTCCCTTTTTTTTTTTAATAAAGGCCCAAACTTTGCAAACCGCTCCATGCGGATATCTTGTTTCCCGGTCACGTGCACCAACGGGCGCAGGGCTGGAGTGCGGTTTGTAAAGGGCTTTGGGACATTTTGGGATGAGAAAGGGCTTTTTGGAAACATCAGGCTGGGAGAGAAGATGAAAAACTGAGGTTTATTATCACTTACTGCAGCATTTAGAGTCTTTTATAGGGTGGACTTTGTGATCCAGGTTGCTGATCCGTGGCATGGTGGTCTGTGGCAGGAGTTAGGCTGGATTGGAGGGAACCTACCAGCATTTATTCCTAAAAAAAATGGGGTGTGCTGTAATTGCACATTCTCTGGGGAGGGGATTTGTGCTGGTGGTCCTGGTTTGCGCAGCACCGTGGGTGCGGGAGCTGCCTTTCTCCCAGCAAACCCCAGACAAACAGCAGCCGGGGTGAGCGCTGGGGCAGCCTCCCCGCTTTGCCGCAGCCCCCCGACCTTCCCCGCTCGCTAAAGGAAGCGTTCCTCATTTGCCAAACCAGGCGCCTGCTTTCCCAAACCTCCACCCGGGTTTTGCTCTGCCGGCAGCAGCGGCGACGCCGGTAGGCACAAGGGCTGACGTTTTTTCCCCGGCGAGAGCTGGAAAAACGCCGTCCAAAATACACGCCCGGCATTGAAGCAAGAAATAATTTGGGATCTGTGCCGGCTCTGACCCCTGCGGCGCGTGATTGCTAACAGCTGGGAGGGCTCGCAGCGGCAGCGTGGCCTCCCGGCTCCGCCTGCACCGCTGACGCCCTCCCAGCTCTTGCTCCTCTTCTTGCTTTGTGTTTTGGGGCACGGCGGGGGAAGGATTTTTCGGCGTTGGCATTGCACCCTCGGCTATGGGCCGAGCGCCAAAATGGGATCCGGCATTCAAAGGTCTGCTGGAAGCAGATGTGGCTCCAAAAACTGGCTTTTGGGAGGGTTTTCCTTCCCCCGGTTGCAAGCGCGCCTCTCTTCTCCTTCCCGCTCCCCTCCCTGGACCGGAGGGGGAAGGAAAGGGAAGGCGAAACGAAACCCCGAAGGAAATGAGAAGCAGCCTCCCACCTTCGGCGCTGCCCTCCCCGCACCTGGCCGCCAGCCAAGCGCTGCCTTGAAACCGGCGTGCGCCGACCGTCGGGGAGGCAGCGGCGGAGATTCGGCGCCGTTTTCTATGCGGTGGCGGCACCGACGTTGCTGCATCGATTCCCCGAGCCCTTGGAAGGGCAGTTCCCAAACCCCGGCGCCTGGGATATCCGAGAGCGAGGTTTTAAGGTGATGCGGGGTGGAAATGTGGTCTGGTGGTTAATTCCTGTGGTGAGGTGGAGGGGCTTTGCCGCAGCTTCGCTCTGGGATTTGAGGCAAACTGCCGTGGGTGTCCCCCGCCAGCCCTTTCGGTCTCCTTTTGGATGAGGAAGTCCCGTACGGGTATATAGGAGATCTGGGAGCAGGGCTGCTTGGCCAGGTCGCTCGTGTTCATCAGAATACATGTTGCACCGTGGAAAAAAGACATTATCAGCCGGAGTGGGCTCGGGAGCGTCCCCCGGTGATGCCCGTACGCCGCAAAATCCAGCGTGTTCCTCGGGCAGGGCGAGATGAGAGGGAAGCCGGGGGAGCGGCACTGCTCGGCCAGCCGCCGCGGCCTCTTTGATCCTGCTCCGGAGGGAAGGCGGCGACGGCGGCAAAGTCCCCGTGCGCTACGGGACGGGCAGTCCTGGCGCGAGGTGCTCTCGCCGGCACGCCTCCATCCATTTCACACCCTATCCCGCTCTTCCTGCTCTATTCTTTATGGCTCCTAAATAGCTGTTAATTTTCTACTCGGGGACGGCTGGATTTCGGGGGAGGACAAAGCGAGCTGAGCGCGTACGGTTATTCATAAAACCGCTTGTAAATCTTGGGCGTCCTTTGAAGCGGGACGTGGTTTGGAGTAACCCTTCCCGGGACAGTTGGAAGTCGAGAGGAGCAGCGAGCTCCCCTTCCCTTCCTCGGGAAACTTTTCTCACCTGAGATAGTGTGGAAGACAGCACTGCGTAAATCAGTTGTCAAAAAACAATATATTTGATCTGCTGTTAAAATGCTGCTGCTTTGTGACAGGGAACCGAGCATCTCTTGCAGCAACGCTGTGCGAGGAGGGGAGGGTCTGGGCGCGATTGCCCGGCGGCTCGGGGTTAATCCTCCCTCTTGCACAAGCAGCAGCTCCTTGGACTTGGACTCTCGGTGGCGCAGGTTGCGCTCCAACCCAGACACGCAACAAACACCCGCAGCCCCTGGCCGGCCGGGTGACGCTCGCTGACAAGCTCAGGCAGGGTGGCAAAGGTGACAGGTTCGTCGGCGGTGTAAAAGCATGGGGCTTTTTCGGTGCACCCTGAGGCACGGGGCTGCACCAAGCCTCTTGCCTCCTCTCCCTCCTCCCGAACCCCAGGCGCTGTCGCCCTTCGGCCTCGCCACGATGTGCATCCTCGCTTCCCGCTCTCCTTGGAGAGGGTGTTGCAGCAGAGGAGACTTTGGGAGGAGGATGGCAAGTGCTGCCGGAGCTGTCGGATTTATCAGGGCTGGGTGCATCTGTCCCCATGCCTGGGTGTCCCTTGCTTATAAGGAAACCTGTAAACACTTGTGTCTTTTAAAAAAGCAGTAAAATCTACAAACCCAAACAAATGAGCCAGGCAGGCTGCTCTCTGGATAGGCTTGCTAGCAGAGCCACACCAACACGAGGAAAACCTATGTCAGAGGAAAGGGGAGCTATTTGGGGGGCAAAAATAGGTTAAAGATAGTTACGGAGAAACAGTTCAGGACAAAAATGCTCCAAATTCTTCCTTTTCTAACAAAACAGGGCAGGAGGATGCTCCTGGTTTGTTGCCAGACTGACCCTGGAGGGCTGGGCATGACCTGGGAGAAACCTCTCCCAAAAGCACGATAGCTCTCGGAAAGGGGGAACATCGGGGTGCAGGCTGAGAAGGGGCGGTGGTTTTCGCTGCCGGAGAGCGTTCCTCCTCTGCCGGGGCGCGGGTAGGGGAATTGCAGGACTGCACCGGGCATGGGCCCAAGTCTAGAGGTCAAGGTTGAAGAGCACCGACGGCGGGTTTCAGCATGACGGGCGGGAATAGCCGCGGTGGCCTCGGGAGCGTGCACCGGGGGCAGCGTCGGGGGGGCCGTGGGCTCCAAGGGCTGTCCTGACTGCGTCCGCGGGGTTTCCTTTGGGCTGACTCATCCCTTTTTTTTTTTCCAGAGGGGTTTAGAAATGACCGTAAAGACGAGAGTTGCAGGGTGAGGGGAGCTCAAGCACACCGCTGTCCCCGTGTCCCCAAGGGGTCTCGGCACCTGGGGATGCTGGAGCAGTGGAGAGCTGCTTTCTCAGCTCCCAGGGTGGCGGTGGCGGGAAGACAGCAGCTGAACGTCGTGGTCCTTCGCCGGAGGTAACATCCCTGTGTCTTTCTCTTCCGCAGCGTGTCCGAGATGGCGAGCGTGCTGTCCAGGCGCCTGGGGAAGCGCTCCCTGCTAGGCACCCGCGTCTCTGCCCCCAGCGCCTTGGCCGAGGGGGTGCTGGTGGCCACCCAGATCCCCGGCTTGCAGACCGACCTCGGCCGGGCGTCTGCCCACAGGGCACCGCCAGAGGACAGATCCTGCGCGCCGTCGATGGAGGAGAGCAGCCAGGCACCCAGGTTCCCCAGCCCCGGCTGCCAGCAGCTCTGCGCCGGGCAGCAAGTACGTAAGGAGGCTTTCGGTGCCTTTGGCTGTGGGATGCGCTCCGGTGGGAGAGAAAACTCCTGGGGCCTCCTAACATAAGGCGCAGTGGGGATCTGTAATTACTGAGAGTCGTTAATGGGTGTTGGCGTTGGTGCGCTTGACCCTGGCTGTGCCTGGTGGGTTGGGACCATAGCAGCTCAAGCCGAGATCATCTCCTCCAGGAGATGAATCCAGTCCTAGCCAAAAGTGGGTCTCCAGAGAAGAGGGTAGGAAGACCTGCAGCTTCCCTCCAGTGTTCTCCAACTGTCTGAGGCTAAGGGAGATGGTTTCTGTACATTTAGTGACTCCCAGTGGACTTCTCTTCCATGAACTTCTCCTATCTCCCTGTAACCCACACTGAGATCTGGAGGCAAGTGGCAAGGAGCCCCCCAGCTTGGCCACAGTGGCAATGAGCCTCATGGCTCAGAGCTCAGACTGCAGCAGCTTTTTGCTGCCGGGTTGAGGGTCGATGGTGGGGATGTTTGTGGTGAAGAAGCTCTTAGGGAAGGGTGAGCTGCGATGGCTCGTCCAGAAAGGCCATCTAGTCCTGCTGCACCCCGCCATTTCATGTGCCCCGCGCTCCCGATGCTGCCTGGGGCGGGGAACAGCGCTCGTTCTCAATCCCACCGGAACGCTTCCCGCTAATGCCTGGCCAAGCAGCACTGTCCGAGGGGAGCCGTGAGCTGCTGACGTAGAGCCCATTTCTTGGCTGCTACCTGCAGAACTGTAAAACCTTTTCTGGGCAGAGCTTGTGAAATGGAGTGTAAATAAGGCCCCTGTTCGGTTTCCTGGCTCCTCCTGCCCCGTGTTTATTAACCACAGGGCAGTGAGAGTTGTTTTCTCCTATGTGCTCTGCTGTGGAGGATTTTGCTTGCTTCCTTTGCTGCTGGGAAGGGCATAAAAATAGCGATGGGGTGCCTTCCCCTCCCAGTGACAGCCGGGACCTGTGCTGGTGCCAGTGCAAAGCCAAAGGAGATGTTGGCTCCTCATGCTGTGCGTGATCTGGGGGGTGGCCCGTGTGGTTCACGGGGAAGCCTTGCTCCTTGTTTTCAGAAAGCGGAGTCGGGGTCTTCTGTGCCCTGATCCTTCCACTGATCCCCTTAACCCTGTGGGTGGCTTTTTCCACCCCGGTGTTTCTGCTGGAGGTCCCACCTGAGATGGTCTCGCAGGCTCCTCCCCAGCCAGGGTATGGGTGTGCATGTCCATCCCATGTCGGCTTCTTGGTGTGACGCCCGTGGCGCTTCCATAAGGAGATGTTCCTGTTCCTATAAATAGCCAGAGACACATGTAGCGTCTTTTGCCACAGATACATTTCCATTAACAGAAATAGGCTCATGGGTGGTAGTGGTGGAAAACTGCCCATCAGAAGGAGTTTGGGACTCCGTGAAGGAGGAGGTGAGGTTTGCACCCCGCCTTCCCCTGCCCGAAGGAGCTGGAGGAGCCCAGGTGTGAATTTAGGATCGCTTCACCCAGGAAACCTCCATTCCCCTGTCCCCCTCCAGCTTTTAATCCTTCTATCTACGTGCTTTGCCAGGGTGTATAATAATTGTGGGAGTCCTTGCAGCAGGATGGCATGAGAACAAAGCCAAAGCAGACCAATTCATTGGAGAAAAGTCCCCCCAAAGCCACGACACTCAGAGAGGCGGCTGATAGCGGCTCAGGAAATCCCTCGGCTTGGGATTGCCGGAGTCGGGGAGCTTGTGCCTGGGAAGAGCAGATCTCTTGGTGGTGGCGTTGGGATGAACCCTGGCCACCCCTCTGCTTTGCTGTGGCAGCAGTCTGAAGTCCAAGCCCTTCAGGCTCTGCCTTTGTCCTAAAGACCTCTGTGGCCCCCTCTGCTGCAGGAGGAGGAGGAGGGGGGGATCCTGCGGCAGGCGAAGGCTTGTGCTGCGGCAGGACACCCCCCGGGAGTGGCGGGTGGCACCGACAAACCGCGCCTCGTGCCGTTTTCAGGTCCTCGTCACCTACAACGGGCAGGAGTGCGCCGGCCTCGTGGAGCAACACAACCCGCTGAGCGACAAGGTGAAGGTGCTGCTGCCGGAGCAGGGCTTGCAGGCGTGCTGGAGGGTGCAGGACATGCAACCGGCCGCGCTCCAGCCCCCCGCCCTGCCCACCGCTGGTGGTCCCGGCCCTACTGAGGCGCTGCAGAGATCCGTATCCAGCAATATCGATGTACCCAAGAGGTTCGTGCCTTTGGCTGGTGGTATCTCACTCAGGCGGGAGAGGGGCTCTTGGCGGCTCTGGCAGCACTTGCGCTTGGTTTTACACCAACAGGGAGAGCAGTGATGCTGGGGATATATCCGCCTTCCCAGCGCGGGATTATCTGGAGGATGGTTAAATTTAGGATTAAGGGGATTTGTAATTTTTTTTTTCCTCCAAATGGCAAGAAAACACCCTTCCCAATGACTTAAAAATGACTCAAAGTTTATGGAGGGAGGCAGTGGGGTTCTGCTGCTGCAGGTTGTGCTGCCCTTTGAGTGCCCGGTGACTCCCCAGGTCGTACCCGGGCTGCTTCTCTGCTTTTTCCTCCACACGTTTCACATCTCTCCCCTCGTGCTGCAGGAAAGCCGATGCCGCCGTGGAGATGGACGAGATGGTGGCAGCCATGGTGCTGACGAGCCTCTCCTGCAGCCCTGTGGTGCAGAGCCCTCCCGCCGGTGAGAGCAGCATCCCCCGTGAGTGTGCAGTTAAAATATTCATCTATATCTTTTTTAAAACAACATCTTAAACAAAAGGAGATGTGGAGAAATGTGCTGTGCCCTTTGGACCTCAGTGCCAGCGCTCTTGCTCGCTGCAGAGGTACTTTGCTGGGTGCCAAATAGTGCCAGGACAGGGACCGTACGGGGCTGGAGGTGGCTGGGGAGCAGCACCAGGGTCGCGGTGGAACCCACAGGTGCTGGCACCGGTTGGTGCCGAGCAAGCCGGGACAGCCCTGGCAGTGTGGTGGGGGTAACCCTGCTCTCCGTAGCCATCCCGGGGGACCGGGGAGCCCCGCGCAGGAGTCCCAGGTCGGGGAGCACCGCCCGGTCGCTCCTTTTTTTAGAGGCAGTTTCATTCCCGAGGAGTCAAATGCAGCCGGAGGGATAAAAATAGCCTCCCGGAGCCATGGGAAATGTGCGTGCCCCGGTGCTGGCAGCTCGCCGTGTGCCGGCTGTGCCCGTGGGGTTGCACCGATGCCAAGGAGGATGGGGAGGGGGGAAGAAAGGGATAAATGACCAATAATTGGGAGCTGGCGCTGAGCAAAGGTGCCAAGGCTTCACCTTGCCAAGTTAGTTATTTTTTTAAAAAAATAGAGGCAAACTGTTGTTGCGGGTTATCCAGCCTCAGGGCTGGTCTCTGCCCTGGGGTGGGGTTTGGTTGGCCCCGAGCTGACGGCGGCAGCGCATGTCCCTTCCCCGCAGCCTCACGGGCAGCGTGCGATCCCTGGAAGGAGAGCGGCGACGTCTCGGACAGCGGCAGCAGCACCACCAGCGGGCACTGGAGTGGGGGCAGCGACATCTCCGCCCCTTCGCCCCCCCACCCCGCAGGCAGCCCCAAGTACTCCAGCGAGGCCCTGAGCTCCCCCCAGGCGGACGATGGCTTCGAGACCGATTCCGATCCCTTTCTCCTCGATGAACCCGCTCCGCGCAAGAGAAAGGTACTGCTGCCGTGGTGGGGGTCCCAGCACCGGCAGGGTGGCTCAGGCTGAGCCGGTGTCCCATGGAGGGGACGCTGCCACCAGGCAGGGGGTGACACAGGCCATCTCTCCGCCAGAACTCGGTGAAGGTGATGTACAAGTGCCTGTGGCCGAGCTGCGGCAAGGTCCTGCGCTCCATCGTCGGCATCAAGCGGCACGTCAAGACCCAGCACCTCGGGTAAGGCGAAGATTTCACCTCCTCAATCCCTGCCCGACCACCGAAGCCGTGCGCCCTGCTGCTGCGTAATTCATAATTCCTGCAGCAAATATGCCCATTATCGGAGACACCGGCCTCCGTGCACTGAGCTTGGCAGTTCTCAGCCAAGCAATCCGTGTCACTGAAGCTGCTGTTGTATGTGTCCCCACCTTCAGGGAGCCCAGGGCTTTCTGGGAGGCACGGGAGCCCCGTTTGGGCTTTGGGACTGCCCAGCTCGGGTGTGCATTTTGCGCCGGGAGGGGTGGTTCAGGTTACGGAGCCCTGCGTTCCGGGGCAGACGCAGAAAAGCCCAGCCCAGCTGGGTTTCGCAAGGGCTGGCAGCCTGCAAGCCGTGCCCACTGCTGCGGTGGCTGGCTCCAGCTCGGCTGTCGGGGCTGGCGTGGGCACCCACGTGCCAGCCCGGTGGTGGCCGCCCCTTTGGCAGTTTGCTTTGCTTTGTCCTGATCTCCCGTGAATTCCCCCCAAAATACAACGCGGTGAGGGCGTGAGGATCAGCTTTGCTATGCTCTCCTCCTGCGGCCCCATTGCACTCCTTGCCCCGACCTTGTTTTCTCATGCTTTTGTCCATATTTTGCGGTATGTGTTTTTCTCCTCCTCCCTTGCAAACGTGAATGCTCTTGGAAAGGTGAGGACAGAAGGGCCGTGGCGCAGTGGGCAGCGCTGGACTGCCATCCAGTGCCGGAGAAACGCACTGGGAAAATAATAAAAAAGACTTCAGAGGCTGGTTCCTGCTGGGTGAACCGCAGGGCTTCAGTCACAGCTGTGCTAAATGAACTCGATTAGAAATGAGCAGGGGATTTTCAGTGGCGCCCAGCGTGCCAGCATTTTTAAAGGCCCTGGAAGAGGTATCGATCTTCCTTGGAAGTGCGAAGTGCTGCCGCAGAGGCAGCGGCTGTTGCTGATCGCAGCCAATGTGATGCTCTGGAGCCTGGGAGTGGAGCTGCTCTGCCCGGGAGGGCGAGATCACTCTCCCCCAGGGAAGTCGGGGGCCGCTCACCTTGATGGAAACAGGGCCGCCCTTTCACCGCTGTCCCCTTTTCCTCCCCGGCAGGGACGGCGCAGACTCCGACCAGCGGAAGCGGGAGGAGGATTTCTACTACACCGAAGTGCAGGTGAAGGAAGAGCCAGCGCCGGAGGTGGCTGCCGCCACCAGCCCCACATCCGCGTCCGCCCCCATCATCATCCAGCAAGCCCTGGCGAAGCCGGAGGCGCTGCTGGTGGAGCAGCCGGCGCTGGAGCCCGCCCTGGCCAACAGCGCCCTGAGCCAGTCTGCCCCCAGCTCCTTCTGGCACATCCAGGCTGATCACGCCTACCAGGTGAGCTGGTGGCGTCTCCCGGGGACGGGTCACCTCCCGAAATCTTGCCGAAGGGCAGGTCGTGATCCGGTTTGCTCCGCAAGTCCCCGCTGCGGCAGGGACGTTTTGTTGCCACCCTCGCAGCATGGAGAGGCTTTGGTGCCGGTGTAGCACCGTCCCCTGCCTGGCTGCCCTTCAGCCCTTGAGCAACCGGCTTCGTTAACGCCTGGTTAAGGGGCTCGTGTGCTTCTGCCGCGGCCGTTCCCGGGCTGGGGGGGAGCTGCTGGCCTCTGCTCCCCTGCAATTACCCCATGCTGGTATGCAACACGCCCTTCTGCCGGCAGATAACGCGGGGCTGGAATGCAGCCGTGCCGGATCCTGCACGTCTCCGCTGCACGCTCGCTCACCGGGGCACGGGCTTTTGAGGCACAGGAAACCTGGGGACGTGGTGTGGTGGCCACCGGGGCACCCTGGCTCGGTGGTCCTTGACCCCGCTTGAGAGCCAAGCGCTGTTTGGGAGCTGCAACCTAGCGCAGGGACAGGCTATATAGATCCATAAGCTGCACGTATATCCACTCCCATGCCAGGGAACGGATGCGACATCATCTAAAAGCAGAAGGGCTACGTAAATAGATGCAGAAATATATACGTATAGAGCAGGGTGGTGCATGTGGTTTGGTATTGCAACCAAAAGCAGTTGTGGGAGTGAAGAAGCTGCTGTGCCCCGGCGAAGGATGACATGGCACGGGTGCTGTGCCCCGCGTTAGCAGGATCTGGCACCGGAGGAGAGGTTGCATGGGGATTTTCATCCCACCCCCAGTGCTCCCAGTTTGCGGGTACTCCAGAATGGTCGTCTCAGGGAGGTGAATGCCCATGGGAATGGTGGGCCCCCAGGGCTAAGGCTGACTTTTTTTTTTTTTTCCTGCCCCCACAGGCGTTGCCCTCGATCCAAATTCCAGTGTCCCCCCACATCTTCACCAGCATCAGCTGGGCCACTGCCACCTCGACTCTCCCCTCCCTGTCACCGGTGAGTCCCACCTGCGTTTCCACTTCATCCTTTTGGGGTCGGGCTGGGAGCTATGGGGACCTTCTCTCTGTTTTCTCTCTCCTTGCTTTAAACATCCGGATTCGTGGGCTGGGGACACCCGTGTCTCCCGCTGCCCCATCGCAGCGCCCGGGGGCCGCGCGGGAGGGCGACTGCGTCGTCCCTTTGACACCCGATTCCCCGCAGGTGCGGAGCCGGTCACTCAGCTTCAGCGAACCCCAGCCACCGACGCCGATGCTCAAGTCCCACCTGATCGTCGCCTCGCCGCCCAGGGTGTCCATCGGCACCAGGTGAGGGTCCCGGAGGGGAGCAGAGGTGGAGCCCATCAGAAAAACGGATGCTGATATGCATCGGAACGATGCTCAGCTGTGGTTACGGGGCCTTACCCTTAGATACGCGACTGAAAATCTGCAATGAGTGGGTAAATGGTATTTCTTCTCTTCCCCCTTTTGCAGGAAAGTCCGCGGTGAAGCCAAAAAGTGCCGTAAGGTCTACGGCATCGAGCACCGGGACCAGTGGTGCACGGCCTGTCGGTGGAAAAAAGCCTGCCAGCGCTTCCTGGACTGAGCGCAGCACCGCGGTGCCGCATCCCTCCCCTGCTCCTGCCCGGGGAGCACCGGAGTCCCTCACTGCTGCAACCAGGGACCTTGGAGGTACCTCCTGTGACCCCAGAAGACACCTCCAGAGCTGCCTGTAAATTCCTTCTGTATATTGTACATCTGCTGGGTTTGCTCTTTTTTTTTAAAAAAAACTTTTTCCAACTTCTTTTTTTTTTTTTTTAAACCTGAAGACTATCTCCCTTTGTACGGTAAAAGCTGGGGCTGGGAGGGAAGGAAGCCGGTTCCTCGGGGTTCGGGGGAGGTTGTAGGCGATCTGGGGACCAAAGAGCTTCCTGCATTTCCCAGATCAGCCCTAAAATCTCCCGAACTGTCGCAGCGTGGCTGGGGCGAGGCAGCTTCCCACGTCCTTTGACTACCTAGAAAGTGCAAATCCCTTGTATCCTTTAAGGGAGGGGATCAGTAACAATTATAGCTTTAAAAAAGAAATGCTGTTGGGTTGCTGCAAGCAAGGCAGGAGCGGTTTTCGGGGCAGGAGTCGGAGGTTTCTCTCCCTGCGTGGATGCGATCTTTGCTTGTGTCACGTCACACCGGTAGCTTGAGCCTGCGCATGGCTCCGGTCGGTTCCAGCGCGTCGTTTTTGGAGGCATTTGGGGGGGAAAAACCACCCAAAACATTTTAATCGGGAAAACTACGAGAATTTTTAAGGCAAAACCTCGTGTTCCTTCTCATTTTAGGCTTCGTAAGTCTGCTTAGCTCCGTGAAAACTTATGTTGTGGCCCTCGCCAAGTCTTTCAAAACTAGGCTGAGCGATTTTATTTTTCTATTTAATGATTCCACCAGTAACGGCAGCTGGGAGGACTGGGAAGGGCTTTCCCTTAGCATCACCAGATGGCCCCAATTCAGCAAGACACTTCAATATTTGCTTTTGAATCCCATCCAGCCTGGTGGGAGTCAGTTTTCTGACTTCCATCCTTTAAGACGTATATTTACCCAACCCGAATTGCTGCTGGTTTCCCGTCGCTGTCGCAGTTGTCACACCGACACCGCCATCGCTGGCGGGACATTGCGCTTCGTGTCGGGGAGCCGGATCGCCCCCTCGGCTTCCTCCCCTCGCCGGGGCAGGCAGCCACTTGGATTTGTATTCTTTTTTTTGCTGCGTTTTAGTTAATCGTAGGCCGTAACCCGCAGCCATCGAGCCGAGAGCGATCCCTGCGCGCGGCTAGAGCCCGGGGTGTTTTTAACGACCCCGCGCTGAGGCTCAGCTTCCCACGTAAAAGCAAATCAAGTGGCTGGGAGAATCCGATGTTGCTCCTGAATCGCCGCGAGTCCTGTTGTTGACGGGATCGGGCGGGCAGGCGAAGCGGGTTGAGATACATATATACGTGTTACTGGTGCTTGTCGACGTGTTTAGGTATTTTTTTGTTGTTGTTGTTCATTTGTAATTTTGTACGTACAAACAGTATATCGTCCCGTAACCTGATCTTCTCTCCGGTATCCAACTGGCGGATGCAAAATTTGACCGCTGGAAAGCAGGAGCAAAGCGCCCCGGGCAGGGTGCGACCCCGCGGGGTTCCATCCCCGGGTGGGTCTGGGCAGGACCGGCTCAAATCCCGGGGACGGGAAGAGGTTTTGCTCCTTGAGAGCCGCTCGCTCGGGCTCCCGTCCCAGCTGGAGCGCGGCGTTGGGAGCAAAATGTCGGGAAAAGCCTTTTCCTCTCCTGCCGGCATCTGCAGGTTCCCAGCTTTTATTGCAAGAATGACTTTCCAAAGCGCATTACAGGTTGGTGCTCTGCATCCACAGCCCCGGTAACAATTAATTGCGTGGTAGGGTTGTTGCACTATTCAAAAATAGGTATTTTTTTTAAAATAAAAAAGCCCCCGCGCCCTTGCTGCTGTCTGACCACCAGCGTTTGAATGGCCGAGCGGCGTTATCCGTCCTGCGTCGCCTTGCGGAGCTCAGCCTGTTTATCCTTTCGGGGAAGAGCCCTGCGATGCCGGGGTGTGGGCAGGTTTTCGGTGAGGCCAGAGATGCTGGTGGCTCTCTACATTTTCATTTTCCAAATATTTTTTTAAAAAGATGGGGCTCAAAGCAGCGCTCAGAGCACGGAAGGAAAAAAAAGGTGAATTTGTGCTTTCCTCAGACCTTGTGCCTTTGCCCCCACGACTCAGAGCAGACCCAGGCAGGGCCGGAGATTTTAATTCTTGCTTTTTACACCCTTTCTGCCCCAAACGGTGTCGGGCAGAGCCAGATCCGCACCGGCACTGGCTGGACACGACTCGGCTCCCAACAAAATCACTCAGGAAACGTCAAACCAAGCCATCCGGGGTCGGCATCGGGGTGCGGTGTTCGGGTTCGTCCCCCCCGAAACCGGGGTGTAGCATCGGACGCCCCCGGCCCTTCCCAGCGCAGATCTGCCTCAGAGATCAGGTTTTTCACTGGCGGGAGCTCGGGTGTCCGAAAAATAAAACGAAAATAACTTTCTGCTTTTCTGTTCAAGATGCTTTTTTAAAAAAAAAAAAAAAAAAAAAAATATATATAAAAAAAGGAAGAAAAAGATATAATGGCTTTGGAACAAGCAGGCCTGCACGGCGTGCGGCGTCCCCGGGTGAGACAGCGGGGGGCTGGCGGGACCCCCCCCAGCAAATGTGGGGGACGCAGCCCCCCGCTGCCCCTCGGCCCGGGCAGTGCCTCCTCCTCCTCCCGCAGCGCATAGCACTTACTGCCCGGCAGGGACGGTCACGCGGGGGAGGATTTTATATCGTCGTGGTATCGGGGGCTTGGGAGGGGAGGGAGGTGCCTACAGCGGCTTTGCCCAGGGCTTTTGCGGTACGGACTTCACCGGACAAAACTGTCCTTATGCTCGTGGCTCTCTTCTGTTGGCTTTTTATTTTTAACGGAGAAACTGGTGCAGGGTGGGTTGTTCTTTGGTTTTTTGGGGTTTTGTTTTGTTTTTCCTTCTGGTTTGGGAGTATTTTGGAATTTTTACACTTGAAACCAGAAAACCCTTCTTGTATTTTCGCAGAAACGACAGCAGGCTTCCACCATGTCTATCGGGTTGGTTGGCATTGGATATATCAATTTTTATTTTTTATCCTTTCCCTATTATTTCCCTTTCCTATTATTTTTTAACTCACTTCCAGCCACCTCCTGACCCTTGGACTTTTCCTCCCGACACTTGAGTCTTGCTGGTCTCAAGCAAACTCCTCTTCGGCCCCAGCCGCGGGTAACCCCGACCTGTAAATCCAGCTTGGAGATTTCCCTCATCCCTCCGGCTGTCTCCCGGCGCGTGTATATGTATGTATATAGGAATCTCTTAATTGGGCACTAATTAATGGGAGGCTGCTCCCCCCTCTCCAGCCAGGACGCTCTGGTGGGGGGTACTCGGACCCCGAAAGTCGGTTTAGCGCAGGGTGGCCCCACGCTGTCGCTCGGCGCCGTCGGCGGGAGGTTCTGTCACGGAGGAGCGGGGAAGGGGGCTGGGGACGCTTGTCACCGTCACCGTGCCCCCGTGGGGCCATCGGCCGAGCGGGGACGATGCCGTATCAGTGAATTTTCTGTCTTGTTGGAGCTTTTCTCGGCTGTCTTCCAAGTATTATTTTTATTGTAAAAAAAAAAAAAAAAAGGGGAAAAAAATGAAAAAATAAAAATGTGAAATGTAATTTTTACAGCAGCAATATGAAATATATTTTATAAGAAATAAAAAGAAAAGTTGCCTGATCGCTCGCTGCCTCTACCTCGTCCTTGTAGCCCGCGCGGCGGGGGTGCCTGCCCGGCCCCCGGGACCCCCGGCGCGGAGGCGCGGACGCTTTCTGCCGCCGCTCGCGGCTGCGCGGCCTCCCCCGGCGATGTTTTCCCCCCAGAGCTCGGCGAGCCCCTTGCCACAACCATTTCTGGCACCACTAGATAGCAGTGTCTGCCCGGTGCTGGGAGCCGCCATGGCAGCGCCGCTCCCTCATGCTGCGCTTCCTTCTTTTTTTTTTTTTTTAATTGTTTTTTTTCCCTGAAAAACCCCAAATTCATCAATTTTTTAACCTGGAAGCTGCAGGGAGGGGTTAATACGTGCTAAACCCAGCGGCTTTTTAATCAGTGTCCTGTCGTGGGCGACTCTGCGAAGCCTTGTGGCCCTTGCTGCCAGGCGAACGTTGAGCTGAGAAGTTGCCTTTTGATGCGAAAAAACTGGATAATTTTATTTTTTTTTTTTTTATGCACATAAGAGGAACTGGAAAAGGGGGAAAAAAAAAGGGGAGAGGGGCAGGGGGATGGAGGGCAGAGGGGGCTGAACGGGGAGGCGGAGGGGAGCGATGTCTCCCCTGCATGGGAAAGGAGCGGGGTAAAAAATAGAATTCGTTTTTTTAATTACCAATCCCTATTTTTTTTTCTCATTTACCAAAATCAAAAATAGCAGCAGAAGTCACTTCTCTCCCCGGCGCTGGTTCGTCACCCGGAACCCAGCGTTAACCCAGTTTGCAAACTGGGACCCAACTGGGGAAACTGGGGCCAGCCCGTGGCGTGGCCACCGCGCATCCGGCTCCCGGTGAGACCCAGCTTCCCGCCGGCGCCGTTCCTATGGCAATGCTAAAAATAGCGCTGGGGTGGCGATGCCGCTCCTCTCCCCAAATCCGGGGGGCTCCGGAGGGAGGCGAACCCCCCCATCTCCGTCAGGGACGCTGCGGCTGCTGGAGCCCTCGTTATCCCTACGGAAAAGGGTTCTGGGCGCGATGGAGCCGGGCAGAAATTCCCCTCCTCTCTCTTAAACCCTAAAATCCCTTTTTTTTCCCCCAAATAACCCCCCGATCCATCCCACCTTTGCCTGCGGGACGCGTGTGCCCCCCGCAGCCCTGCAACAGCCCACGCAAGGGGGGATTTCTACCACCTAAAAAGCCCCCGCGCTGGAAATAATACAAATTTACCAAAATCTCCCTTTCTTTCCCCCTGAACCCCAAGAATTCCCCAGCTGAGCGGGGCGCTTGGACCCCCGCCGTGGCGGGGGGCGCAGCGGGGACCTGCTCGGCCAGCGTTGACCCAAGTGACGGTCGCCAGTCGCAAGAATATCGTAGAAACAGTAAACTAATTTATTAATCCTTTTGCTATGTACAAGTTTAATGGAGAAATCTTTGTATGAAACAATTAAAAAGAACAAGATCTTGGAATTCTTTTTTTTTTTCCTTTTTTTTTCTTTTCCGTGGGGGTATTATTATTAATATTTCCTTTTTTTTTTTTTTTTTTTACAAACAGCGAAGAGCAGCGCTGCGGGCGAAGTCGCTCCCGGGATACGCTTTTCGGGTAGCAAATTAGGCAGGAGAATGAACCGGCTCCGATGATCCTCCTGGGAGCGACGGTGGGGAAAAAAAACCGGCATCCCGGCGCGGGGACTGGGATGCGATGCATGCCGGGGAGGCGGGGGACGCAACGAGAACGCGCGCGCGGTTTGTATTGCTGAGCAAAGAAGTCAACCCCGGAGGCTTCATGAAATTTCAAGGAAAACACTTAAAAAAAAAAAGGGGGGGGGAGGATTTAAAAAGGGAAAAAAATTTTAAAGGGGAAAAAACTTTAAAAGGGGAAAAGTTTAAAAAGGAAAAAAAATTTTAAAAGGGGAAAAAATTTGAAAAGGGAAAAAAATTTTAAAAGGGAAAAAATTTTAAAAGGGAAAAGAATTTTAAAAGGGGAAAAATTTTAAAAGGGAAAAAAATTTTAAAAGGAAAAATTTAAAAAGGGAAAAAATTTAAAAAGGGAAAAAATAAAAAGAAAAAATTTTAAAAGGGAAAAAAATTTTAAAGGGAAAAAATTTTAAAAGGGAAAAAAATTTTAAAGGGAAAAAATTTAAAAAGGGAAAAAAAATTAAAAGGAAAAATTTTAAAAGGGGAAAAATTTTAAAAAAATTTTAAAAAAATTTTAAAACCCTAAAAATTAAACGTTTCCAGGTGGTTTCTGGGTGCTGGGGTGGGAGCCGGTCCCCGCCATGGCGGCCGTCGGGGCGGGGCCGGAGCCGCGGTGGGACGTGACCCCTCGGCATCCCCCATCCGAAAAGCTGGAAGTGAATCCCGTGGGAAGCCGAGAGCCCCGGCTGGGGGATGCCGAGCGCTGCCGGGGAAGGCACTGGGAACGTGGGGCGGGGGCTGATTTTCTGCTGGATCCGTGGTGGCTCATTCACGATGGCCGACCCAAAAAAAAAAGAACACCCCCCCCCCCCCAAATCCAAATTTTTTGCAAAAAATCCCTTTTTTTCCTTATTCCGTTTAAATTTCCACCCGCTGCCCCGCGGTCCTCTCCCCTCCCCTTCCCCGCGGCATCTCGCTCCCGTCGCCGGCCGAAATTCGTCGGGTCCTGGTTTAAATCGGGTTTAGTGAGTGAAGAGCAAAGTGATTTCTGAACGCGTGCGAGTCTGAAGCGCTTTGGGGTCCGTCAGAGAGAGGATGGAGGCTGCTGGGGCGGACAGGAGCAGGGTTAATTTTGCCTGTGCCTGGCGGAAGGTGCTGGGATGCGGTGCCGGAACGCTATAAAAAAATAAAAATAAAAAAAAAAAAATAGAGAAAAGAAAGGAGAAAAAAAAAAAAGAAAAAAAAAGATAAAGAGAAAAAAAAAAAAAAGAAGGAAAAAAAAAAAGCAGCTGAGCCGAGAGCGGAGGGAGCGGGGGGCTCTCTCGCAGGGGCTGCGGGGCTGGGGGTGCATCCCCTAATTTAGGGAGACGCCACCCGAGGGGGGAAAAAAAGGCAAAAGAACTAAAAAAAAGAGGAAAAAAGTTTTGAAATTCTCCCAAATTGTAAATTTGTGGGGCAGGGGGGGGCTGGGTGGAATCGGCGGCTGCAGGGGAGAGGGGCTGGGAGCTCCGGGCGTCCCGGCGCAGAGCCGGCGGCGGAGGGGGGACGCCGGTCCCTGGGGAGCGGCGGCACAGGGTGAACCCGCGACTCGATTTGGCAACGTGAGGCTGGAGCGTTTGGGGAGGAATTCTTTCATTTCGAAAAGGAAAAGGTTCTGCTTTATTTTAATTTATTTCAAGGTATTTTATTTTAATCTAATTCAATTTAATTTAATTTAATTTTAAATTTTAAATATTAAATTTAAATTTAATTTTATGTTTTTATTTTAATTTTAAAATTTAAAATTTTATTTTAATTTTAAAATTTTAATTTTAAATTTTAAAATTTTATTTAATTTTTAATTTTTTATTTTTTAAATTGTCTTAATTTATTTTGATTTTTTTTCCTGCTTTTTGGGGGGGGCTGAACCATCCTTCAGACCTATTTGGTGCCGAGGACAAAACCCTTTTGCCCATCCTCCCTGGGCGGGGGGCTGACGGCAAAGGGCCGTTCCCCGAGCACCCTCCGGATGCCGAGATGCCGACGGCCGCCCTCAGCATCCCTCCCCCATCTCCCATTTGGCATTTTCAAGCCTTTTCCGAATTTTTTTTTGCCCCCTTTTTGATTTGCGCCTATGGACATGTGGTGTAGAGGGGTAGAGGGTTGACTTTTTTGGCCATGGCGGACCTAGCCGGGCGGCGCGGGTCTCCGTTAGATCTCGTTGTGCTCGCTGATGCCGCCGGCAATGTCGTACTCACTGGAGCGGGGCGACATGCCCAGGTACTGCTTCAGGAACTCGCTAAACCTCTTCTGGTTGTTCCACTTCCTCGCCGACTTGCGGACCCCGATGAAGCCCCCGTATCGCTTCTGCACCCCCCTGGCCGTCGGCGCCGGCCGCGAGCCGCGCATCCCCCGTGGGAAGCCGCCGAATCGTCGGGAAATGTCCTCCGGTGGCTGCGGGAAGGCGTCCGGCGCCGGTTCGACGCCTTCGTCTTCGGCTTCCCGTCGCCGCAGCAGCTCGCTTACCTGCAGCGGGCTCACCGGCACCTCCGGCACCGCGCCATGCCAGGGATCGCCGGCGTCCTGGAGGTCGCGGGGCCGCGGGGCGGCTCGGCCGGCGGCGGCGGCGCACAGCTCCCAGGTGGCCCGCGGCACAGCTTCGCCTTCGCACTCCAGGATGCAGACCTGCGCGGGAGACACAGGGATGGGCGTCAGGTGGGTTTTGGTCCCTCTGGGACACCGGGCAGCACCGGGTGGTGTATCCCGAATACCTGGTGCTCGGGCATCCCCCACTTCCAGCCCATCCAGCGATGCAACGCGTTGGAAGGCACCCATGGAAAGGCGCCGGCAGCTCATCAGCCCTTGCCTGGCCTCATTCGGTGAGATGTCCCCTCCCAAAACCCATTCCTGGGCTCCCAGAGGTGGTGGTGGCGGTGGAGATGCTGGGGAGCCGTGGCGGCTGCTCAGCAACCCTCTCCCATCCCTCCCTAGACAGGCTCTGCTCCGCGCTGGACGTGCTCTGCACTCCTCGTTGACATCCATGCTCCGGTCCCACCGCCCCATGCTCCGCACCGCTGGGTCTTTCAGCCGGGCACGAGTCCAAAAAATCACCGAGTCACGGGACGGCGGAGGTGGGAAGGGACCTCTGGCGTGTGCCCGTGGCACGTCCTGGTGCCCGGGGTTGTTCCTCCCCAGGGGCAGGACCTTGTTCTTCTCCTTGTTGAACTTCGTGAGGTTCCTACCAGCCCATTTCTCCAGCCCGGCAAGGTTCCTCTGGACGGCAGCATGGTCCATCATCCACGCCTCCCAACTCCGCATCATTTGCTAATTGCTGAGGGTGCGTCTGCCACGTCATCCTGGTCATAATGAAGATGTCAAGGTCCTCCAGGTTTCAGTTCACCTCACTGCCCATTTATCTACCCTGCGCTTCAGCAGCTTGTCTACGAGGATGTCATGGGAGACAAGGTCAAAGCCTGATGAAAGTCAAGACAAGCTGGTTGTCTCACTGCAGAAAGCTATCAGGTTGGTCAAGCACGATTTCCCCTCCATAAATCCATGCTGGCCGCTCCCGACGACCTTCTTGTCCTTCATACGTTTGGAAATGCTTTGCAGGATGATGTGCTCCACCACCTCCCAGGGACTGAGGTGAGACCGACCAGCCCATAGCTTCCCAGGTCCTTCTTCATGCCTTCTGCAAAGGCAGGTGTGACATCTGCCTCCTCCCAGCCCCCAGGAACCCGCCCCGATCGCCACGTCCCTTCAAAGGCCATCAAGAGCAGCCTCATCAAGAGGCGCCATCAGGCTTCCTCAGCACCCATGGGTGCACCCCACCACGTTTGCGTCTCATCCCTTTCCAAGAGGCCTCATCCAGCAAGGCAGGACACAGACCCGGCGCCGCCGTGGGGTGATAGCCCCAAGTGGGCTGCTACCACCAAAACCAGCACCCAGGGGAAACCATCCAGGAGAATATTGTAGAAAAACCAAACTAAATAAATGCCCCAAAAACCAGGGCTGGAGGGCCCAGAAGGGAAGGGTTGTCTTCCCTCACCTTGGAGTGTCTCCATCCCAGCGTTAGCTTCATGGTGGGCTCTTCTAAACGCTTAACACCAACGGGGGGACCCCGCGTTGAAGCACGTTGGCGTGTCTCATTGCTACAGGCCGTCTGCAAGACCAAAACCCTTGCAGAGACTCTTCGCCGTGGGTTCATTAACTTTGCCAAGTGGGAGGTGCTACAAGTCCCAACGTGGTATCTCAGGGCTGCAGCTCAAGCACGTGGCTCTGCAGCGATTGGCTACTCCCATCCCCGAGGGCAGCCAGGCTCTTCAGGCAGAAAGAC
The DNA here is from genome assembly GCF_965183815.1 of Platalea leucorodia. Taxonomy (NCBI): domain Eukaryota; kingdom Metazoa; phylum Chordata; class Aves; order Pelecaniformes; family Threskiornithidae; genus Platalea; species Platalea leucorodia. The sequence goes on along the minus strand of NC_138825.1, from coordinate 126,404,036 downwards.
AAAAGAAAAATAGTTGTCCCAAAGTGAGGTGGTGACGAGGGTTTTGTAGGCTGGGACACCTACGAGGGTCCTTGTGGAGACACCGAGGGCATCCTGCGCTGAGCCAAGATCCTGTCCTGGGATCTCCAAGGCTTTGGCAGGGTCTACGGCTGATGGACAGCGTCCTGGCAGTGGCCTGCGTTGGAGATGGACGGTGATGGATCGCATGCAGGTGACAGCTGTGATGAGCACCAGCTACTAGGCTTCAAGAGGAATTACCCCAAGGTGTCAGGCTGAAGACCATCAGTGATCCCACCACTCATCCACAAAACAGCTCCATGAACATCCCAGGGTCCTCGGCCGTCGTGCTGTGGTCTTGATTCACATGGAAATGGCTCCTGCTCGCAGTGTTTTGGGAGTCCTCAGCAAACACCAGCCGATGCTCCTCCGTGTCCGCTGCCGAAACTACCTGGGGAGGCTCCTTCCGATCTTCAGTTGGCATCAGCGGTGCCGCTGTGGGTTTGCACCGTCCCTAGACGGCTCCGGGGACCAGGGCGTAGGTGATTCATCCACGTCTTGAAGACCAGCTCCATCAGCTGGTCCCTGTCCTGCCCTGGCAGCGGCGATGCTGGTGAAGGCATGCCCGTAACTTCAGGGGGATCTCCTATTTCTACCTCCGAAGGATGGATCAGCCATGTCGCTGATGGGATTTCCTTCGCCGTTGCTTTGGGAGCGGTGGAGGGTTGTATCAGATCCCACCACGATGCTTCTTCCAGCTGAAACTGAGCCTCGGAAGACCCCAGGTTCCTCTGCTCCTGGTTCAAACCACTCTTGCTTTGAGATACAACCTTGCACGGGACCCATGAGCCACCAACCATCCCATCTCCTCTCCATCTTGCTGGCCAGGGAAGACAAAGCAAAATGCAGCTCCAGAAGCAGGGCCAGGCAGGAAAGGGGGGGCCCTGCAGAGGCGCTGGTGCCTTCAGACTGCAAAAGAGCATTTTGGGGCAAAACCAGGGAGATTGCGCCCCAAAACTTGATGGCAGCGACATGCGATTGCAGGCTTTGCCAGCAAGGGGGTGGCACCGGGGTGGCTCCAGCATCTCCGTGCTGCCCTGGAAGTCACTGGTCTCTCCTGGTTTTGAGGGGACATTTCCCAGCCCGTGGGGCTTCCCGAGCTGCCGGCTCCTTTTGGGTGGACGTCTCAACCCGCCGTGATTTATCATCACTTATTAGTGGGCGGGGGGAGGCGATGGATAATCCCCCAGGGATGGAGGGGGAACGGGAAGGAAAGAAATGCTACCGGCCAGGGCACGGCCGCGGCTCAGCGGAGGGGAAAAGAAAGGATTAGGGGCTGAAAAAAACCCCCAAAAATGCTCTTTCATGGCTCTTCCCATCCAGTGTTGGAGGCAAATCAAGAGGGCGGGAGCGGCTGCGGGGTGCCCGATGCCCGGCCCCCCCGAAACGCCGCGGTTCGCCAGCCATCTGCAAAGCTGGTCCCATCCTGATGGGGCGCAGGGGGGGATTTTGGTGGCTCCCTGGAGGATGGGGTGGAGGTCCCGGGGGGTCCGGGGTTGGCGTAGGTGGGGACAGCAACGCTGCAAGCCATGGGGGCAGGAAAGCTGGGGATCCTTGGGGTCTTGGGACCCTCTTGGGACCCTCCTTGGGCCATCGCAGCCTTGTCCCCGTCACTCCCGGCAGCCGATTTGGGGTCTGCATCTTGTCCGATGGTGTCCCTGGGGGGGACAGTGATGGCAGGTGGCATCTCCCCTTTGAGGCTCCACGCTGACCGGCAGCCAAAGCCCCCCCCAACCCAAACCCCGACCCTGGCGCAGGGAGGAGGGTGCCCACTCAGCGTGGGGGGGGATGCAGCCGGCAGAGCACCCGTGGGTGCTACCCCCGTGGGTGCTGCCCACGGTGAGGGACTTACGAGGACGTCGAAGCTGTCCCGGTAGAGGTGGCGGTCGCAGCGCAGGCAGTCCCCCCGGCAGTCACCCCGCGCCCGGGCGAAGAGGCAGAGCAGCAGCAGGTCCCAGAGCACAGCCCTCATGGCGGCACCGGCAGCGGCTGCGGCACAGGAGAGAGAAAACCTGTTGAGATGGCACCGGCACCGCTGAGCCCTGCATGCACCGAAATGTGCCCGTTCTCAGCCCGTCCTCCCTCACCCCCTCCCCAGACACGCGTGTTCCCAGTCTCCCTGCCAAAATTATCCTTTCGGGAAAGGAGCCCGGCTGCCTCCCCATCCCCAAAACGGATCCGGCGTGTCCCAGCTTAGTTTTTTCCAGGCTATCTCATGGCACGAGTCCCAGACGGGGCTTATTTTAGCAGGTGGACGTGGCGGGGCAGCACGTCCCTGGCTGTCCCCTGAGCAGGACGCTCCTCGTCCGAGCATCACCGGAGCCGGGAGAGGATGTCCTGCTCCGGTTTCCCCTCCTGGCCATTTTTGGGGTGCTCCCTATCTTGGGAGGGTTCAGCCCTTGCTGCCCTCAGGGATTGCTGGGATCTGAGCCCACCCAGTGCAGAGCAGCAAAGCCAATTCCCAAAGAATTCCCCGTGTCCCATCTGGATTTACCAATATCAGTGACAAGTGGCGATTAAGTGACATGACCAAGGCCGTGCGCTTCCCTCCCAATTCCCAGAGATGTAGCCTGATGCATCCTCATGGCCACCAGCAAACAAGAGGCTTGATCCTCCTGACCCCCCCTCTTGCCCTCATCCCGCCGGGAAAAGGGATCCGACATCCCTGTGGTCCTTGGGAGCGGGTCCCAGTGCTGCATGGCAGCGAGGGGACGAGGTGGAGGTGATGGAGAGGAGCAGGACGGGGATGTGAAGGTTGGTGCCGCCCTCGGTGGCACCGAGGTCCCTCCATGCTGGAGCAGCATCCAGAAACCCCCGTACCGGGATGCTCGGAGGTGAGGAAGACCTCGGTGATGGTGCCTTTGCCACCCATGTGTTGCTCCAGCAGCATTTCAGGCTACTTTTAGGGGGGTTGAGCACCTGGGCAGGGGGTTCCCACTTATTTCCCACCCCACCAAGGTGGGGATACACCCCTGCTCCTTGCAACAGGGGCAGAGCATCCCCCGGGGTCTCCAACCGGCATCACCGTCACCTTTCGTCCCCGCCAGCCGGGCGGTGACACAGAGCCTGGCAGCTCCCGGTTGTCATTTGGTGGAGGGTACAAGGGGAGGCTGATAAGGAGCAGGAATTAAGGCTTAATCTTCGTGGAGCCTCATTAAAACTGGCTGGCGGCGTGAGTCAGAGGCTTGGCAGAAAGCTCCCGGGAGAGGGCAAACCCCCCCCCGAAAAATCACTCAGCCCCAAAATGGGGTTTGGCGGAGCCGGGGAGGGGGCTGCAACCCACCCCCCAGCCCTGTCCCCATGTCCCCACGAGACACCGATTCCAACGTCCTGGGAAAAGCAGGTCACATCTGGCTGCGGAGGAGGCTCCGAGATTACGGCTCGGCTTTTCTTCCCGGTTAATTGAAAGATGCTATCGGGCGGGCGGGATGCGGTACCCTGCCAGCATCGCCGGCCAGGGCAGGGCTGGGAGAGAGGGAAACAACCCCCCCTTTGTGCATCGGTGCCCCCCCAAAATGAAATCAGCCCCTTAAGAGGGAAGGACCGAGTGCGGTGGATTTTTTTCTTGCTTCTGCGCTTGGGTTTGGGGCGAGGGGGGGTGGCAGGGTTGTGGGGTGCTGACGGCACGAAGCCCCTCTCTGAGTTTCGCAGCCACGGACCCACGAGAAAAAGAGGGATGCCTTTTCTCCCATTTTTCTCGTTTTTTCCCTTTTTTCACCTTTTTGTTCCCATTTTTTCCATTTCCCCCCATTTTTTTCCATTTTGTCCCCATTGTTTCCGTTTTCCCCCATTTTTTTTCCATTTTTTCCCTTTTTTTATTTTATTTTTCCCCATTTCTTTCCCCTTTTTTTTCCTATTTTCCCCCATTTTTTCCTCTGGGAAAACCAAACCTGGGCCCTATTTCCCAAGACATGCACCAGCCAGCCCCGCTGCCCTCACGCCCAGGGATGCCATCGACCCCGGCAAAGGATGTGACAGCCCCGGTGTCACACCACGGCCACCCCCGTGGCTCCTCGGACACCGGGGCCGCTCCTGGGCACAAACCTTCCTCTTCCTCCCCGAAAACTAAACCTATCCATCCCAGGGAGCGGTGGGATACGGTCACCCCATCCCACAAAAGAGCTTTGGGACCCTCCCCGCTGCTCCGGGCTGCCCCAAGGGCGCATCCTCAGGAGTTTTTAATCCAGTTGAATTACCCTCATTAATATTTGGGGGGAAAAAAAGATGAAAAGAGGTTTTTCTAGAAATCCAGCCTGCGGTTCAGATAACGGTGGGGTCTGGTTATCCGTCAGGACAAGCGGCTTTTATTTATTGCTCCGGGTGGGATGACGGGGGAGATGCAGCCATATAAAAGGGCTGATTTGAGGGGCAGCGGGGAGGATGGAGCGGAGCTCGTGGGATGCGAATAACCCGAGGAGAAGAGGTGGAAGGGGAAGCAGGTGCTTGCTGAGATGGGTTTTATTCGCTTGATTTGAGGCGATTTGGGTTGGGAGCTCGCGGGCAGCGCTGGGGAGATGCTCCCTGCCTCTCCCCAAGGATGCTCCATCCCCTCTTTCCCCGGGAGATGCTAACGGCAGGGTTTATCCCGACAGCGGGATCGCCAAAAACACCTTCGCAGGGGTTTAAAGGCAGCGATGCTCTCGCTTTCCCGGGTCGGGATCAGTCCCGCCACGTGGGGATCACATTTAGGAGCTCCTCGCTTCCCACACCCGGAGCTCAACCAGCCCCAATTAATTTTTTCCCCTGCAAATTCCCACACTGCCCAAAGCCAAGGCCTGATCCAGAGGGCAAGAGAGATGCGACCGGGCAGGATCCGGCCCCGCCGGGAGCCAGCATGGAAGGAGCCACAGCTTTTTCCAGTCAAAAAAGCACAATATTGTCCAACAGTGTCCCCCACTGGCACCGGGTAAAACACTTCCCCGGCTCCCCCAAACCCTGGCGATGCACGGCTTTGTGCCGGCAGCTTTTGGGGGGATTTTAGGGAGAACCAGAGGGATTTGAAGGGGGGGGGGGTTGGCTACAGATGCCTGGCGCTCGCCAGAAAAATAAGCGTTTCCTTTTGTCGATCCCCCTCAATCAGGTAATTGGCCATAATTGGCCGAAATTAGACGCCGCGGCGCGACTGTAAACACAGATGTGGGCTCGAGAGGCTGAGAAAAGCTGTTTAGAGGTAAAAAAGCTCAGGAAGAACATTTCTCCCCACGTCTCAGCCATTCATTCCTGCTTTTTGGGGGGGGGAACTAAGAAAAATCAAAGCAACAAAAAAAACCAACCCATTTTCCTCCTTTTTGTGCTTTTTCAGAGGAAAAAATTGATTGATCGCAAACCGGGCATCTCCCAGAGCGTTCTGCGGTGGCCCCGGTGAAGTCCTGGCTAGAAGAAAAAGGGGCAGAAATACTGAATGGGGAAAGTCGTGGCGTGGCGGCTCCCCAAAAAATCCCCTAAACACTCCTCCCCGTCCTGGAGGAACCCACCGGCGCCCCGCGGGCTTCCCCCCGGCTTCGGGCAGGCGGCCCGCGCCGACTCCTGTTGCATCCCTCCCGCTCCACTCCGGTTGATGTGGGGGCTGGATGGTGAAGCCGAAACTTTTCCTCTTTTGGGATAGAGGGGATGGATTTCTCCCTCCGGGAAGATATTTCATTTAACCCTTAGCAGGGAGGGGAGTATCTATCTGTGAATCGAAGCCGGACGGACCGTTCTCAGACTGAAAAAAAGCAGCCAAGCCCCCCCAGGATGGAAAATTAAAGCGGATTTCCTACCTGCAGGTGTGCTGTCGGCTGCCGGCTCCTCTGATCTGTGACTCCTCCGGCGTCTGTGCCACGGTGGTATATATAGACGGTGTACACACGCATCCCCACACCTCCCTCCCCGAACACGTGCGTCGCTGAGCCCACCCCCGGGGGCTGCCGGCGGAGGGATGCGCCAGCCGGCAGCTGGGGACCGGGGCTGTGCATCCTTCCCCCCCTCCTGCATCCTTCATCCCTTCCTCCTCCTCCTCTCCAAATCTGGGGGGGGGGGGGCAGCCCCGAAAGAGGTGAGGGATGTCGGCCTCGTGGTTAGCCAAAGGCGCGGTGTCGCCGAGCATCCCGGGGTTAGGACGGAGCCCGGGGGGTGTGAAGCCACGGCTCGGTGGCCCCGATGGTCCAGACCTGGGGGGGTTACAAGGACCCGAAGGCACCGGCAGCCGGGTGAGCCCCGAAATCACCCCCACACCCCCCAGCCCTTCCCGGGGGAGCTCTTCCCCCCCTCAGGCTCCAGAAGGAGGTGATGGGGGGGTCCCCAACCCCGTTACCGACCCTCTCCAGCACGGCTGCGGCAATGCCGCACGGCTACCGAGCGCGTCGCGCGTCGATGGCAAGCGTGCGGGTGGGAATAATTGATTTTGGGCTCAGCGGATGATGGCGGGGTGGGGGGGAGCAGAAAATTCCAACTTTACATTTCACGGATGATGGAAACGCCCGGCGAGCCAGACGCAGCCGCGTGCCGGCACCTGGCGAAGCGGGGAGCCGGATTTGGCCGCTCGGGCATCGGGGATAGATGCTGCCTTTGGTTTGGAAAGGCCAAATCGGTCTCGACCTTCAACGGTTTCTCCTGCGAACCAGCATCACCCCATTTTTTTTCCCTATTTAGGTGACCTGCAGCCATAACGCTCAGACGCACCAGCGCGGAGCCAGGACCCCCCCGGGCATCCCTCCCTGCCCCACCTCGGCAATTAAATACTAAAATCTGCCGCGGCGCTGCAATCCTATCTTGGTAATTTCTTGTAATGACTCCCTGGGAAGGGCTGGAGATCGGAGCAAACCGCCTCGGCACGCTTTTTGGTTCGGCTACGGCTGCTAAACAGTTGCGTTTAATGCCCCCGGGTGAGACCTCGGATGCGCCAGTGCTTGGGCGGGCGTAAAAAAAAATAAAATCTAGAAATCGATGAAAATGCCAAAAAGTGGTGAAACGGCATCGTAGGAGTGGGACCTGCCTGGTGCTGGGGGCAAAATGCAAGCCTGGATTTTGGGTGTTTTAGGGGAAAATAGGGCTGGTAAGGAATGCTATGCGGGACCCGCGGGCAGCCTGGGGTGAAGTCGTTCCCCATCATGCTCCCAGGCAAGTGCTGGAGATAGGGAAGCCAATATTTTTTTAATATATATATTTTATATTTATTTTTAAATTTTTAAAATATATTTGTTATCTATATAGCTTCAGTCTTTCCCTAACCAGTGGGTTTTTCATTAAGGGCATATTCCCCGGCTCTCATGCAAAGCCGAGCAGCAGCCGAGCCGGAGCGGGAAGGCTTCGTGCTTCTTTTGTCCTCTCCTGGGGTAATTTTACAAGGTCTCGGGGCCGCCGTTCATCCCGCAGCCCCCCAGAATATTCATTTCTCGGCATTTATTGAAGTGCCGGAGCCTTTTCTCCCCTAACCTGGCCAAAGGGGCTTGCCTCCATGGTCCCTTGTTTGAGCCGGTGATGAGGATGCTGTTGAGCTGGCAGGAGCAGGAGGCAGCAAATGACATCGGGGTGACGTCGTTTACGGTCTCGCTAATTAACGGAGCGGTGGGGGGGGATGATTGACAGCCGAGGTGCCCAAAGCCAGCACGCTAGGCAGGAGAAGTACCCATTTTTGCAGCATTTCCAGGTTTTTCCAGGTCCACGTGGGTACCAGCAGCTAAATCCCCATCAGCGGTACTGGGGAGGGAACGGGTTTGGGATCTGGGGATGATTCACCCCTTGTAAAATTAGGATAGAAAATACAGATGCATTTTTTTTAAGTTTTTTTGGGCATTTCTGTTTCAAAGTTGGGTCCGACTGAGCGCTCTCCTCCCCGGCTCGGAGTGGGGGGAGAGCATCCCTGGCGAGGAGGAGCAGGAGGATTCGAAGTGACAGGCAATTAGCAGCGAAAAGCAACGATCCTTTTCAGAAAGAGGACATAAAGCAGATGGGATCTGGCGCAAGGGAAACATGGAGAGGATTCGAAAGCTGCCTGGAGGACACGGGAGCTGGAAAACTCGGGAACTGGGAAGTTGTGCTGTTCCTCTGGTCTCGTGGATCCCTTCAATGTCGCGGTCGGAGGGGCCGAGGACATACCCAAGCCTGTCTGATGCATCCCATGTTCGCTTTGGGATGCTGCCTGATTATTTTCCTAATTAACTCCGGGCATGTATAGGGCAGCCACCCCCTCCATCAAGAAGAACACCCCCCCGAGCATCGCCTCCTCTCCCAGCCCTGCTCGGGTACCACCGCCCAGGAGATGATTTTCCAGGAGCTTTTCAAGAATCAAGCGCTCGACGCCGGGGCCGCATCCTGCTGACGGGCAGCCTGGGTGAGGTGCTTTGATAGGACGAAGCAGCAGTTTGCAGGGCTGCATCGCCCCCAGTTTGGGGTTGATAAATGCCAACGGTGGGGTACAGACCGGCGCTGCTGATTTACTCCCATCAGCAATGATGGGGGGCTTTGAGCTCTGCCCTGGAAGGGTGAGGATGAGCGTGATGAAGGCTCAAGCCCTTTCTGCGCCCCTGCAAGCAGCTCAGGGCCGGGCAGGGGAGTGGGGCTGGCACACTACGTCCCCTCGCCAAGTCGGGGCTCGCATGGCCACCGAACACCGCAGCCGGCCGGGTCCTGCTGGGCGGCAGCCGGGAACTTAGCGGGCACGAGAGGAACCCGTTTGCATCCTTCAATGTCGATAAACCTTAACCAAGGCTCCCGCCTCCGGGCCGCACCTGGGGACCGCTGGAAGCCCTGCTGAGGATGCCGAGGGTTGCCTGGAGACCTGCCTGCACCGAGCAGGAGGCAGATGCTCTGAGCAGGGGTGAGGGCAGGCGGCGAACCCCAAATTTAAATGCAAAGGAGGGGAAGCAGCTCTTTGCCAAGCCATGGGGACCAGGCACATGGGGGGCACCCGCCGGCTCCATCACCATCGAGACGATGGGTGCTGTGGGTAATATCGCAACCAGGTTGGAGCTGATGCAGTTCACTGGGTGGGAAAATAAACCGCTTTTTGCTCAGGTTAGTTTTCCACTGCTTTAGCGAGTCGGATGAGCTCGGGAAGGGGTCTGATGGGTGTGATGGGGCAGAAACCATCCTCCCTTGCGGATGCAGCTTTTCACAGGCAAAGCAGCATGTAATCCTCTGCCCGGTCTCCGCCGTAACGTGGGCAATAACGGCTTCACTGCTGGGACTCCAGCAGGTCCTGGCTGAAACGAGTCTGAGGTCAAGAACGGACGAGTTGAGGAATTTGGGAGAAGCGTTAAGAAAAAAAAACATGAAAGGGAGGGGAGAGCAATCCCTTCCTGCACTTTGCATCAAGCAGGAAAGAAGGAAAGACGATATTCCTACAAGGGAAGAGGGACTAGAGCAATTCAGCTGGAGGCAACATCTGAGAAGATCATAATTTCTGCTTGGTGCCCTTCATCCCTGCTGCCAGGAAGGGCAAATTTGGACATGGCCACTCCATTTTGCATTGGGAAAGGGAGGTTTTACCCCCAAGGTCCAAGGGTCGTGGCTGCTCCTTTCTGCACAGCCTCAAGGTTTCATCCTTGGAGATGCTGGAACCACGTCTGGACGGGCGCTGAGCAGCGTGACCTGCTTTGAGGTTGGCCCTGCTTTGAGCAGCGTTGGGACCAGAGCCCTCCGGAGGTCCCATCGCACCTTCCTGGGACTTTCTGACCCAAGAGGGATGAAAGGTAGCAGGGACCCAAAATGGGCCAGGAGGACCTTTATTAAAAATAATGATGGGGGAGGATTTCACCTCCCTGCCTGGAGTGACCCCTGGAGTCACAGAACATGGCCATCCCCACCCATCTCTGTCTCCATCTCCATCTCCATCTCTGTCTCCGTCTCTGTCTCCATCTCTGTCTCCATCTCCGTCCCCATCTCCATCCCTGAGCTGGTCCCAGTGGGGATGGGGTGGCTCTTGGAGAGTGGCAGTAGCTGGGGAGCATCTCTGGCCCACAGCAAGGTGACAGAGAGCATCCATCCTGGTGTTTTTTGAATTACTTTGTGGGACCAAACTGCCCGGACCAGACCAGAAACCCTCCACCACCACCCACTTTGCTTGCAGATGGGCCTGGAGCCCTCACCCTTCTTCTGGTGTTGGTTTTGGGGGTCCTGTCACACCAACCCTATACAAAGAACAAAGATGGGTGATGTCTTTTCTTCAAACATCTCCAATTTTGGCATTCAAGGCAATTTTTGCCCCCAAAGCTCTTTGTACCAGCATCCCAGGCCATCCTCCTGGTTACCCCATGCTGGGACACACCATCCCCAAGCATCCCCATGGCTCTGCCCTCCTCAGCTCTGCTCTCCCATGGGACACACGGATGTCAGCTGCCACTACCATCACCACATACCCACCTCGGCGTGAACCCATAAAGCAGAGAACGGCCGGACAACGGCCTGCGGTCTTCTCCAAGCAGAACCATGAACAGGTTCTTCAAGAAATAAAACCAACGGGAGATATTGCCGGCAACGCAAGAGCTCTGTCGCTTGATGCTCAGCCTCAGTGAATGGTGGGGGCTCAATGGGGCCCATCAAGTATTTGTGCTATCTCGTTAGAAATTGCAGTTTTATTGAAAGCCCGATTGTGCTCATTTAGCTGTCGCTCAAACCCTTCTGCAGCCGCTTATTAGTGCTGGAGCGAGGAGCAATAAAACTTTGCTGAAGATCACCCATCCTTTCACAAATTACATCTTACTGATGAATTAAGGCCGTCAAGACGATGGTGCCTGAAAGCTGGAGGGATATCTGAATTTCAGAAGAAGTGCCCGAAGCCATTACCCCTCTCTATTCATCACTCGTGGAGCCACATCTGGAGCGTTGCATGGGATGCTCGGCTCCGAGGAGCAGCGCAGGGACCGGGAGGCCACGGGGATGATCGGAGGCTGGAGGATGGGATGTCGGAGGAGCTGTTAAAAAAGGCTGTGGAGCAGCTTTTTGTTCAAATGGAGGGGGAAAATGGTCGATCCGACCCCAAATATGCTCCAATGTACGGTGTGTCATCCCTCGTACATCCCCTCCACGCTGATGGCGGGCGGTCCAGCAGGAGATGGGCTTGAGCCCAATGTGGGGTGGGAAAATCACCTTATTAGCACCATAGGCTGATTTTGGGGGGAAAAACTCTTGAGTTTAGGCAAATCCCTAAAAATACTTCAGGGCAGAGAAAGACACTTGTAGGAGAAAGATTTTAACCCATAGTGTGGGGAGTGTGGACACATCCATACACGTGTAGGTGGGTTTAGGGGCAGCCAAAAAATTGCTGGCCGAGGCTCTCTGCCCCCCAAAGCACCCAGGAGCAACGATGCTGTGAGCCCGTGGTTGTTATATTTATGTTCAACCCCTGAGGCCAGCACTTGAAAGATGGGAAGGATGATGTTCAAACCATCTACTCGCTTCTTGCTCTGGGGCCACGGCACCCCCCGTCTCCTCCTTCCCGTGAAAAAAAAATCTTCCCTGGGGAAAAAAATCTGCTCGGCTCAGCTCCGTCTGATGGATGGCGGCGGGGATGGGCTGGCGAGAAACCAGATTGAAACCGGTGACTCATTTCCCACCGGCGGCTATTTTGAGGGAGAAAAGTGGCCGTTCCCCACCCCCCAACATCCATCAGGTGGTCGGAAAGTCCCCGCAGCCACCTCCGACACCCGCCGCGCTGCCGCGGGGCGGCCAAATGAGTTTTCACCCTAATTGGATCTTTTTCTCTCTTTTCTTGCGTCCCCATCCCGTGCCATCCTCTGCTGGACGCGGGATGAGGATGCAGCTTCGTCCCTGCTGGTAGCCGGACCCCCTGCGCCCCCCCGCAGATGTTGATGGGTAACATCTGGCGGCGATGGAGCAGCTTTCCCTGGGAGGGGAGATAATTAGCAATCAGCTTCCCTAGGAGATTGCCATCACTTATAGACACTGCGATGTCTATAGGCGCCGAGACGGAGCCGCTACCAACCCAGAAATACCAGCACAGATGCCCTGGGGGGGGGTTTGGGGCAGGATTTGGGTTTTGAGATGCCGATGATCCCATCCGAGAGCGAGCGGAGGAGGGCTCTGAGCCCAAAGCACCCGCACGCATCCATCCTTCCGCAGCTCCAAACGCTCGCGCTGCCTCCGGCCGGGCTCACGCCGGGGAAAAAGATCTTGAAGTTTAATGAAACAGGTTCAGCAATCAATAAAAAAAAAAATTAACTCTAAGGGATCTCTTTGCTCAGCAGCAACTAAATCTCTCCTGCCGCTCATCAGTGCAGCCCAGCCGACCAGCCTCGCACCCTCCGCTCGCCTCGTCGTTCCCAGTGCGGGTCCCAGCATCCTCCCAGCAAGGAGCCTGGGCTGGTACCTGCTAAACCACGATGCGCCAAAACATAACCCCCAAACCCCAGCATTTGGTGCTTTGTGAAAGAAAAACTGCTACATCACTGTCGTCTTTAGCGCATAAAACCTCTGAGTCACCGGAGGAATGTGCAGCGCTTTTTAATAGAGTCCAAACTGTCCCAGCGGGCCCGCTGTTTAACATTCAGGGCTTTGATTTATTTTATCTTTATTTATTTAGATTCCTCCATTAAAATATTCCCCCCCAACACCCCGACGCATGGGATGATGCGTTTGCAGGAGCGAAGGGGAGCCGGTGCTGGATGCTGCGCAGGTGAGGAAGGACAGACCGCCCGCACCACCAGTTATCTTGATGCTTTATTATTTTTTTAACCCCAATATAAAAATAACAATTATCCCTAATAGCAGGAGCGGGTTTCTGGACGATGCTGGGCAAGGGGTGGGAAGGATGGGGTGGTCCCCCCACGAGAGATGGGGAAAGAGGCAGCTCGGGGCAGACATGCTACAGGTCTGCAAAAGCCTCCCCGGGAAGTAAAGTTAATACAAAAATTACTTTTTTCCAGGATAAAATACAGAAATGCAGCAAGCAGATGGGCGGCTGGAAGGGGCGAGGAGGAGGGATGAGCCACGGGCTCCTCGCTGCGGGACATCGCGGCAGCTGAAGGATGCTGCCGTGATAACAACGGAATAAAAATCCAGCGAAGGCAATTAAAACCCTCCCCGGCAGCCGGGCATGGCTGGGAAGGTGATGGGGTGGTATCCGACATCCCACTGGGCTCATCCTCTCCGGAGCATCTCCGTGTGGAGCCAGGATTTGGGGCTGATGTGCCCCGGGGGGGTGATGCCGCATCCCTGGGTCTGGCTCCTTCTTTTTAAGATGCAAGGAAATATTTCAGACGGATGCTGTGGTTTTATTTCATACCAGGAGTGCTGGATGTTATTAAAACCCATCTCGAGGGGGTGTGATGGCCACGCAGAAGTCGGCCACGGGGGAAACCTCCCCAGCCTTGCTGATGAACGCCGGAGGACCGGAATGCGCTGGTCCTCGGGGCTGGCACCCAGCTGCAAGCCTGGGTCCCATCTCTGGGACGTCCCAGGGTGACGTGTGGGACCACTGTGGGGTTTTATTCGGTTGCAATTCCTGATGCAAGTGCAACCAGGGTGGACATCTTGCGTGGTTTCTCACCAGGGGACCACAGTAGCCCTCATTGCTGGGATGGAGATGGTCCCAGCTGCCTTTTGCTGGTCCTTCCTCCTGGCCCCATCAGTGCTAAGGGCTTATTTAGGACACGGATATCTCCAGACACTTCCTGAAATTGTATTTTAGTTGGGAAACGTGGCCAGGCAGAGTTTAACGGGAGTGGGAACAAAATGTGGGATGGTCTGAAACCCCCCTGCCAAGAAATTCACAGCAACCAAATCCAGTCGCTCTCTGTAAAATTAAAATATCAGTAAATGGCTCCATTTTTCAGTGAAATCGGGACATTAAAAAATGGTTTGTTTTGTTCATTTTTGCGGGTGCGGTGGGGAAACCCCCGTGCACACCTGATTTTCTCTCCCGGCCGCAACACAGAGGGAAATAAGAAACCCGACTGAACCGGCGCGTTTCCACTGCCTGAAACCGCTGCAAACTAAGAGAAATGAGCTGGAAATGAGCCTGCCCCTGGTGAAACCCCGTCCTCCTCCTCCTCAGAGGCACGGTCCGGACCCCGAGCCAGGGCTGAGGACGAGGGGGTGACCCGCAGTTCGGGGTGACCCCCAAATGACGCTCCATCCCCCAAATGACGCTCCATCCCCCAAATGATGCTCAATCCCCCAGATGATGCTCGATCCCCCAGATGATGCTCCGGGATGCGGGCACATCCCTCTCCTGCTCTTTTCAAGGCGTTTGATGGCACCGTGTCTCGGGGGGCTGCACCAGGACCCTGCTTTGGGCTCTGGACCCTCTGGGTACCTACCAAAAGTTTCCAAAAAATGGTAGTTATTTCATTTTTTTGTTAACCATCCAGGCCAAATCAGAGGTAGGAAGCGAAGGCAGGGAAGCGGCTGCATTTCTTTGCGTTGTGCAATTGCTTCGCTAACCACCGCCGGGACAAGGGGACAGACAGACGGACGGACGGACGGACGGAGGGACGGACGGACGGGGAGGACACAGCCCCCGCTGCGGCGCCCAGTGCCCCTCGCCACGCCGGCCCACACGCGGAGTTTTGCGGAGGTTTGTCCTAAGCGGGCACCCGTCTTCCGCCGCAGAGGCTGCTGGGACTTGTAGTTTCCCCTCTCTCCGCCACCACCGCGCAGGCGCAGAACTTCCCTGCCGGGGCTGCTTGAACCGAGGAAGGCGAAGCGTTCGCCGATTGGTCCGGCGGCGGCTTCACTCCTCCCCATCGCTGACTTGTGATTGGTTCGCCCGCGCCTCCTGCCTTCTGGTTGGCCGGCTGCGGCCAGGGGGCGGGGCTGCGCGGCGGTGGCGGGAATTGCGGTTGCGGCGGTGGGGCCGAGCGCGAGCGGGCGGCGGCGGCGGTGAGGAGAAGCGGGGAGCGCCGGGCTGTGGGAACGGCTGGGGCAGGGGCTGAGGCGAGTGGAGGCGGGAGGGAGCCGGGCCTGAGGGGCTGGCGGGGAAGGGAGCAGGGGCCCTGAGGCGGGGCGGGGGTCTTGGGCCAGGTACTGGGAAGAACTGGGCCTGAAGAGGTGGTGGAGGTGGGGAAAAAGGGGCTGAGGGGGAGGACTTGGGGCTGGAGGGGTGGGGAAGGGGTCTGAGGTGGGGCAGGGAAGGAGTCTTAGACAAGAAATGGGGAGGAGCTGGGCCTGAGGAGATGGTGGAAGGGGGCAGGGGCTGGGGGTGGGGCAGGGGCCTGAGGTGGCCGAGGGGGTCTTAGTTGAGATGGTGGAGAGAGGTGGGCCTGAGGTGGAGGTGGGGAAGGCGGCAGGGGAGGTGGGGAAGGGGCCCGAGGTGGGGCAGGGGTCTTAGGCGAGCAGTGGGGAAGGGCTGGGCCTGAGGAGATGGCGGAGGTGGGGAAGGGGCTGGGGGAGGGGATGAGGGAAGAGGCTGGGGGAGGGGCTGGGGGGGATGAGAAAAGAGGATGGGGGGATGGGGGAAGGGGATGGGGGATGGGGGAAGGGGATGGGGGATGGGGGATGGGGGAAGGGGATGGGGGATGGGGGAAGGGGATGGAGGGGATGGGGGAAGGGGATGGGGGGGTGGAGATGGGAAGGGGGCGGGGCTGGGCGCGGGGAGGGGGTGTGGTCATGCCATGGGGCGGGGCTGGGCTACAGTGGTCGGGGTTTGGGCTTTGGTGGGGGCTGCTTTGGAGAGGAGTGGGGGGCCGAGGGCTGGAGAGTGGGGAATAGGGTGGGAGAGGGTTGGGAGGGCTGGGTGGGAAGGGGAAAGGTTTGGGGAAGGAGCACAGCGGGGGGATGGAGCTGGAGGAGGGAGGGAGGGATGGAGAAGGAAGCTGGGGTGGGCTGGGAAGAGGGGGCTTAGGTTGGGGGAGCTGGACTGGGGGTTTGGGGAGGGAGAAGAATTTGGGGGGAAGTGGGGGCTTTGAAGGCGGCGGGAGGTGGGGTAGGGAGTAAGGGAGAGGTTTGAAGGGGGAAGGATTAAGGGGATGGGGAAAGGAACACGTGGGGCATGAAAGCAGAGACAAACTGGGTTGGGAGAGAAGAATTTATGTGTTGATTACAGCAAAATGGGCTGGCGTTGAAGAGCACTGGAGCAGGGAGGAGTGAGATGAGGGGCTGAAAGGGGAGCGGGGTTGTTAGGGGATAGGGCTGGGGGGAACTGAATGAGGAACCATGAGAATCGCAGGGAGAGCCTGTGCTAGAGAGTGCAGTGAAGAACAAGCGGGGGTAGGTGGCCTGGGAGTGGGACAGGGAGCTTGAGGCGGAGGGGAAGTGCAGTGTGAGGCTTGTGAAGGGGTTGGAAGAGGCTGAGCTGGAGAAAGAGGGGGAGTATCAGGACTGGTAGAAAATTGGTGGTGGAAGTGCAGGGACATGATGTAGCCATTGATGGATAAGTACAATTAGGAGGGGGGAAAGTGAGGGTGAAAGATCTAGTGCCGAACTGGCACTTGTGGCTAACTTTATTTCTTTAAAAGTCAATTCTGGTAACAGTAAGTTCAGCTGTTACCCAGGAGGTCTTGTCTTCCTTTCCTGCCCTGCTTAGGAAACGTGTCTACATCGTTCTTTTTCTTTCTCACTAAACTTCATCTGCTGTGGACAAATCAATGTCACTTCCCAGGTGGCTGTATCCCACTGTGCAGTCAGGATTGTACTTGATAATGTCTCAAAGTTACCATGGATATAGGTTTTCTCTTAAAACCCCGTTTTAGCTGCTGGTCCTCATGCAGCTGCATCATATACTGATGCATATACCGCTAAAATTGACACCGGTTGGAAGTATTTGCGGTTGATCATTGGTAAGCTGCTTTGTTTGGGAGAGTTTTAAGCTTTTTATCCCCTTCTCTTCCAAGGTTTTACTGCAGGTGACGACTGATTGCCATGAGTTCAAGTATTTTCCTCTGATTTGCTGTTCACTGGGCCGAAGTGAGGGATGGCTACGGAAGCCAAGTACAGCATCGTTCGAGAAGTGGGCCGAGGGAGCTATGGGGTGGTTTACGAGGCCATCGTTAATCAAACTAGAAGCAAAGTAGCTGTTAAAAGGATGCACTGTAACGTGCCTGAAAATGTAGAACTGGCTCTGCAAGAGTTCTGGGCCCTGCAGAGCATCCAGAGGCAACATGAAAACGTGATCCAGTTGGAGGAGTGTATCCTGCAGAACGGCCAAGTCTTTCAGCCAATTAGTCATCGTTACAGGAAATCAGACAGCCATTTGCTGCTCATTGAGACCTGCCTGAAAGGGCGGAGGTGCATGGATCCCAAATCCGCCTGCTTTCTGTGGTTTGTGATGGAGTTTTGCGACGGTGGCAACATGAACGAGTACCTGCTGTCTCGCAGCCCCGATGCTCAGCTGAATAACAGCTTCATGCGGCAGCTCAGCAGCGCCGTGGCTTTCCTGCACAGAAACCAGATCGTGCACAGAGACCTGAAATCTGACAATATTTTGATTTCTCATAGACGCGGAAGTCCCATAGTGAAGGTAAGGGAATAAAACTTTGCTGTGAAAAGCACGTGATCTACGTGCTTATGCATCACGTGCTTTGGAATGGTCTTTTGGTAAGTCTTGTGATACTCACAGCTTGTAATAAATGTACTCAGAACATCTGTTATCAGTTGTGGGCTTTTTTTTTTAGGCGTCTTGGAAGGAAGTAGAGATCACGATGGTTCTGTAACGTTCTTCGTCCCTATCCTGTTGAGAGGAGCCGTTCAGGGCTGCCTCACTTCCGCACGCTAGATAATCGGGGAGATCGTGATCACTCAAAAATGAAGCAATATTTTCCGTGCCCTTAAACTTTAAGAACATACTGGCCTGTTACAACAGCCAGCGCTCCAATATTGCTGCCTCAAGCACATATTGACGTTCAGGGGAGGCGGGGAACGTCTTCGCGCGGGTTGATGCCCTGCTTGAGATGAAGGCTGGCTAGCTGCCTTGTACAGGCTTTCAGTCTGGTGCTACAGCTGCTTTTCAGAGAGCTGGAAAAGCTGGGAGCCATCTTGCTCCTGAACTTTCAACCCTGAGGGTTCCTCTAGTTAGACATAAAATTACAGGTCGGTGCCTGGGAGATAATTCACGTCTTGACCGTTCGGATCAATAATGGTGTTTGTACTTGGACCTGTAGAGCAGTCAAGGGACGTTTAAATCAATGTCATCTTAATCACCATGGATAATAACGGTAATGCAAGAGATTCGGTGCGCTCACTGGGGAACAGTAAGAGCCTCTCCTACCGTAGATCTACGACGTAGATGTCGTTCAAGGTATGTTCATGCCCGATTAGATGTAATCAGAATGAACTTCACAGAAAGATAACGAACAGATACCAGGTTTGCCCACCTTAGGAAGGGGAACAAACAACAGGAAAGGAGTTGGCGAATGGACAGCTAACAGGAATCATCGGCTCTTTGTTTCACAAGTGTCAGTGCCATGCTGTGGGTGGATTTCGGAGCGGAATTCGCTGTGCCGCTGTTTGTAAACGCGCATGTAAACTTGATATTTGTGAATAAGTTATTTTGCTTTTCTTATGCA
Organism: Platalea leucorodia; assembly: GCF_965183815.1. Classification (NCBI taxonomy): domain Eukaryota; kingdom Metazoa; phylum Chordata; class Aves; order Pelecaniformes; family Threskiornithidae; genus Platalea; species Platalea leucorodia. Next base: position 126,385,539 of record NC_138825.1, on the reverse strand, counting down.
TTGCAGGTAGCAGATTTTGGCCTCAGCAAGGTGTGTCAGGGGAAAGGGAACGTGAACCAGCATCGCTTCTCCTCTGCCTGCGGGTCAAACTTCTACATGGCTCCAGAAGTATGGGAAGGTCACTACACTGCCAAGGCTGACATATTTGCCCTTGGGATCATTTTCTGGGCTATGGTCGAGAGGATCACCTTCCGAGACGGGGATACTGAGAAGGAGTTGCTCGGTGAGGATGGGATCGGTGCTGTCCTGTTGTCAGTGGACGTTCTGGATCTGTGGGGATCTTCTGAGAGGTGTTTTTCCCAGGCATAGTTACAAACGCTGTGGCATATATGCTTTGGATGTGGCTTTTTCCAGGACTTTGCAACCCAAAGAAACCCAAAGTTGGGTTTTTTTTGGGTGTTTTGGGGTTTTGTTTTTAAGAGAATTGCAAAGAAAGTTCTTTTGGTTCAGCATGCGTTGCTCCTCATTTGGTTGCTTCTCATGCAGGGTTTCCAGGTCTTGAAGAGATATCACTAAGGCAGAGGGAATGCTTTTTATATTTACAAATCATTTTGTTTGGAAGATCATTCCTTCTGCCAGAAATACTCTGTGGGACTGAAAGGTTAAGGGAAAGATCACTTCTGGCTTCTCCGCCCTCAGGCCTTCCTTACCCTAAGGAACGCTCTTCAAAAATGGATTTGGCCCTTATTGTCACTAAAGAATTGTAAGAGAAAAAACTTGTAGCTGTTGGTGATGCGTCTGTCTTACAGCAATGCTCTTCATGGAGGAGTTAGTATCTGTGTGCTTCCATTTGCTCAGAAATGCTTTTAATGCTCTTAAAACCAAAATCTTTCTGGAATTGGGCTTATGGGTTCGCTTGTATGCTTGACTTGGCATAACCAAGGGACGGGATCACTCGGAGCGCTGAAAGGATGTTCCAAGGAGCCAAATAATAAACTGGGAAAGGATGTTTAGATAAGCTTCGCTGCCATCTGGCTGAGCTTCCTCGCGGTTTAGAGATGCAAGATCTCACAGGGATGACTCCTCCGATGGCCTGCTCTCCCTCCCTCCCCGCCTCCTCCTTCCTCCAAATCCCCCGCATATAGGCATGCTTGAAATACTTTGTACTAAATGATTTCAGAAAAGTGTATTGCATTGGAAAATCCATCTCGAGAGGAGAGAATGCCAGTCATGCACATTAGCATAATAACTGAACACGTCTACCCAGGCGCTGAGATCATAGTATACCTGTCTGTCTTTCTTTTAAATGTTTAAATTCTTAAAAGGAATTTCCACGGAGGAACTTTGAGAAGCTATTGTGCTACCCCTTTAATTTTTTTCATCTTCAAGTAGGCTCCGTTCTAATTCTATTATTTATTTCTTTTTAAAATGCCAAACATTGACAAATGTTTTAGTTCCTGCCTACAGAAACAAGCAAATGGCTGCAGCTGAGACCAAAGCACGAACAGATTTCATTAAAATAGCTACCCGCCAACTTGAGATAAGGAGTTTGCAAGGCCAACCTTTTCTATACACAGACAGGTCACTGCCTTTGAAACATTTATTCTTTGCCTGGTGCAGGGGCAGAACGGTTTGAGTGAGCAAAGCTGTTTTTACTGTCTGTTTTGGAAGCTGGTTAATCATTTTCAACAACCGGTGAAATTATTTAGATTACCAGGAGCAAATTTACATTTCCCTTCCTTAATCTTGCCGAGGAGAAGTTGGCTAACAGTAAATGGCATATGCTGTCATTTTAATTGAAAATTGTTTGACTAACTGAGCAAATAAGTTGTGCGTTTAACTCTTTCAAGTCCCCTCAGCCGAGCCCAGTCTGTCTCCCTCTTCTAGAGGTTCCCAGTCTGCTAGTAGGGGGAAACGGAGGAAAATGGAGGAAGTTCATTTCAGCAGGCCGTTTTCTCTGCCGACGGTCCGTATAACTGCTTGAGGAGCACGCCGTGCTTAAACTTGCTCCCTCTGTTCCACGCACGGTTATGCACACAGCCTTGTGCAACAGCTTGATTACTGTGTGAAAGTAAAAGCCTCTTCTGATAACAACCTCTCCCAATATTTGACTTGGCGGTCGCCTCTTAATAAGTGATCTTTCTGGTAATCTTTCAGATGTTTTAGTTTCCAGGTTGTCTATCCGTACTGCGCACAACAGCGTTTTGTGTAGACTTCCCTCTACCTGTATAACTGACTCCTTCTAATCTGTGTCCAGGAACTTACATCTGCCAAGGCAAGGAGCTTATTCCCCTCGGAGAAGCGTTGCTGGAGAATCCCAACATGAAATTACAAATTCCCCTGAAGAACAAGAAGTCCATGCCAGATGATCTCTGCAAGCTCCTGCACGATATGCTGGCTTTTAACCCAAAGGAAAGATTGGATGCCTTCCAGCTAGAAGTCCGAATCAGGCAAATCTCCTACGGCAAAAAGCGTCAACGCTCTGTCTCGTAGAGATGAAGGACGTTCAGGTTAGTGTCTCTGCCAGGCTACTCCCTATTTAGGCTGAGTTTACGGGGGATTTTTTGTGATTGACCTCCAGGCCAAAGCCCTCTAAATCAAACGTGACCTGTGGCAGTTCTGAAAATTCAGCGATAGAAAGATACAGTCACACTAGAAGAAGAAAAGGCTTTGATAAACGTTTGGGAAAAGGAATTTGGTTGAAGTACATCTCTCAGAGAAAGTTTCGCTTCCTTAATGGTGTTTGTTCAGGGAATTGGCTGTGCTGCCTGTATTTGGGCCAGCCTGTCCTTTACCCTAGACCTCATCTGTTTCCACAAATGAGGGCAGATCTCTGCCATCACTCCAGCATTTACCCATGCTTGTGTTTGTTGCTTTTACAATCTATTTGCTAACTAAATAAAACCTAAAGTGGGCAAAGTTACTGCGTATTTGTAGGGGTGCATCTTAAATATGGTATTCAGGTACGATAGGAACTGTCAGAGTAAAGACAGATTTTCTTTTTTTATTAATTAAAGCAGTGTTAGTGCTCGGAGCGTATCAGAGCTGGGTGCGCCAGACGATAGAGGAGCTTCCTGTCCTGAACTGTTTAACATGTAAAGGCCTTGAAGAATGTCTTGGAAAAGGTTGGACTGGAAGTCTGGTGGTCTTGCTGAGTCCTGCAGCGAGACTGGTGTTTTCATGTGCCCACTTTGCGGGGGGGAAAAAAAAAATTGATCCTAATCCTTGTGAGTTCGGGATGGCCTCTGTAGTACCTGCCGCGATGGAAGTTTGAACGTCCAACATAAAATTCGAGACGGTCTGTCAGATCCCGTGTCTTTCAGCAGAGCAATGAAAATACAGAAGGGAGTTTCCAGGATTTTCAAGTCCCGTCTTCTGCTATCGTGGGCTTCGTATCCTAGAATTTATTTGATAAATGCATCATAGAAATAAAGGATTTTGCAGCTGTCACTGAGACTGAGCATCTGGCTGTCCTTATAGCTAAGGACATTTGTCCTTTGCAACACTGATGCGTTTCTGATCAGTTTACCACTCTTGATCTTGTGACAGACTTGCCCTTTAGCTTAAAATGTTCTTCTCCTTCCCGGGTGTTTGCCCATTCAGAACTATTTTATAGAGGACAGTTGTAACCTTAGCAGCATTTCTTCCTGTCGGAGGTTGGTTGGGTGGTTCCATCGAGCTTGGCTCCTCCATACACCAGTAATTTCTGCGCTTACTCCAGACGAGTCTCTTCAGGTCCTTGTAAAGCACTGGCATTTACGATCTAGCCTGGAAATATTCCTCCTGATGTATTCCAGGATCGCATCTCTCTCCTTTCATATCTCTATCACTTAATCCTCTCATAATTACTTTGTGTCCTAAAGCCCTTTTTGACTTGACTTGCTTCAAATCAATAACGTTCTGGGTTACAGCAGTTACTTCTGTTCACAGATGCATGGCCTTATGTTTTCCATTACCGAGTTTCGTCCCTGTCAGTGAGAAGAAACGGTGAATGACCCTGAATATTTCCTCATCCTTTTTTATAACCGTAATGCCTCCAGCTTTGTGTCATCGGCACGCTTCTAATTGTGCCAAGGCTGTTAGTGAAAGCATTAATTAAACAGGTCCGTTTCCAGTGCCAATCTTGATAAAACTCTACTCTAGCCTCTTCCTTTCCAAATGATCCATTTCAGTTTTCCCTTGGGACAGGTTAACTGCCTTACGTATTCCTTTTTACTCATCCCAGTCTTCTCCTGCCTGTCTAATACTTTCTTGTGCGATACTACATCAAACGCCTTCCTGAAATCCCAGTGGACGAGACCAACGCTTCTGTTTATCTAGCAAAATCAGTTTTATTGCCGAAAACGACTCGATTAATCTGGTAGGATCTGCAGTTCTGGGGTCTCCCACCTGAAACAGGAGGCCTGGCATACTGTAATAGCAACAGTACCACTAGTTGGCAGGCCAGCCCTGAAGCGGTTAGCCTGCTATAGAGGAATTTGCAAGGATAAAGAGGAAAAAAAGGCTCCAGCAGCACAGCGTCAGGCTTACTGCTGTTGACTTGCCTTTTTCATTATGAAACCACGACGGTAAATAGGTTTGCAGGCTAGGTGCAGAAGAAAAACGCCAGCACAGCCAGGACATAACCCTGAAAACCCCGTCTGTCTCAATCCTCTTAATTTATTTGATGTTCCTGTTCGGTAGGAAGCTAGCTGAATACCTACGGTCCTTGCTTTTGGCATGTAATCGGAGTTGATGCAGCAATGACTGGTGGCACAGCGCTCCTCGCCACGAGGCGCTGGTCTCACGCTGTTGAAAACGCTGTCAGCCGCTGCGTTAGCGTGGGCTGACACAAAAACCAGCTCACCTTTCTCAAATGGGGTTGTCTTAAACACCAATTCCATTTTTTTTTCTTTTGCTTCAGTCCAGAAAACAGACCGATTTCAGAGCCGGCTTTCCTAACCTAAAATCGGGAGTAGCGCCGAAGCTGAAAAGGGTTTCTCGCAACGCTAAATCTAGGTGTTTCTGAAGAAATTCTCCGATAGCAAGTTCAAATCAAACGGGAGATACTTTTTTTTTTTTTTTTCCCATAATGCTTTGTTATCACAGGGCAATGAACTCTACAGTCTAGGGCAGCCAAACACTAAATCTCCTCAGAACAGTGTGAAAAACATCTAAATGAGTTTTCTTTCATGAATTTAAAGACAAGGATAGGGATATAACCAGCGATTCAGGAAGTCCTTAAGTTAAACATTGCTCAAAACTGGGATTTTTAGTGAGGAAAGCCTGCTTGCGTACCTGCCCTGCGCTCTTCCCTAAGCGCCTGTACGCTGTCGATGTCCCCGAGGCAGAACAGTGGGCCAGGGGACCTTTGGTATGGGCCAGCGCTCTCGCCAAGAAGTATTTTATTTTGTAATTTTGATGCGTTTCCTTTGCAGGTGTCGTGTCCTGTGGTGATCTGGAGGTCTCGGAGATGGTGAACAACAACTCTGCCTTCCTTTGGAATAAGTGGGTCGATCAGAAGACCTTTGCCGGCTTCCAGTTTTCCCGAACGGTTATATTTAAATGGACAAAACCTTTTATTTATTTGTACAGTAATTTTAAGAGGAGAACTACAAAAAAAAAAATCTATTTTTATGCAAACCTTCGGTGGTTTTATATTTGCGTTCTTTTATGCAGCGAGTAGCGTAGGTGAAAACTGCGGTGGCCTTGACTGTCCGCGCTCAGCACAGTCGTAGAGGAGTTTTTTGAACTTGCTCTTTTTAAAGCAACCCTTGGGCGTCCTTTTCTTGCCCTCCTGCGGCTGCCCTTTCGACAGACGGCAAAGAAACATGCCGAAACCGCCTGGAGACGGGCTTCTCTGCCCTGTTGCAACGCGCAATACTGCCTTTCCAGCCCTGGCTTCTCCCTGATAACGCCATGTCGCTTGTCCGTGGCAGAGAACTTGTCTTTACGAGGTTTAACTGGAGCTTTTTTATTTTTGTGTGTAATTCTTTGCTCCCTCTTGCTGGGCCACGTAAGTGAGTGATGTCTGCTGAATGAGCTGGCAAAGTGTTCAGTGTCTATTCTGAAAAGTTTGAGCAGAAACAAAAATGTATTTTCTTCACAGTAGCTTTTGAATATTCTTGCTTAGATTAACTAAAATGCTTTCTTAAAATAAATACAAAGAATGTTAAAGATGCCAACTCTTGATTAGAACGTATGCGTCACTAACACTTAAAGTAGTTTAAGGAATCATGCTTCCTGCTGTGTTAGCTGCTTGTGCCAGCTGTTCTGACAAGGGAAATGAAAAGGACTGAACTGGAATCTTGGCAGGTAAATGGGGAGTCTAATTTGCACCCTGTTTGAAAAAATATTTTAATGTATCTGTAAACTACTGCCGATCTTCGCTTTTCTTAAGGAGCTGGGAGCTCCTGGAAAAGGTTCCTCCTATGCTCTGCTGTTGTGCAGAGGTGAAATGGTGTCCTTCAGGGACAGCTTCCTTTTGTGGGAAAGGAACACACTGCCAAAAGAAAGATAACGTGGGGAGCCCCTCTGCGCCACGCAGAGGACAGAAATACATCTATTTCTGTTAGAAATAAATAATATATTTCTTCCCCCTGTCCTACTCTAGGAAGATCGTGGCTGCAATATGGAAGACGCTGTATTATAAGCAGTGTGTCCTAAGTCATGGAGGGGATCCTTCTTCCTGCCGTGACTTTATCCAGAGGCTCCACTGGCCTTCCCTGGGGAAGCGCAGCATTTTCTCACCTGCTCCTCCAGGCCATAAAATACGTTTGTCTTGCACAAACAAGCATTAATTGACCCCCGTCCCCGTAACAGAGAATAAATGGGCTACCCAGTGGGAGTGGTCCCTGAAAAGAGCTGTTGTGGGAGCATATAAAAAAAAAAAATTCATTTAAATCGATAAATTAAACTTGACTTTTGAATTTAGAGGCCAACGGTGCTCGTGCGTACGAAGTGCTAGTGCGTATTTTGAATGGGAACATATAAAAAAAAAAAAATTCATTCAAATCGATAAATTAAATTTGTCTTTTGAATTTAGAGGCCAACAGCGCTCGTGCGTACGAAGCGCGCGCAGCAAGGATAGACACGGTTGCTTTGAAGCTCATTCAGCTCTTGATACCTCTGTGCAGAGATGGACGGGGACTGGGAATGAGCCGAAAACTGGTCTGGATCTTTTTTTTTTTACCAAAAGCCCCAGTCACCCTGTTCTGGAGAACGCTTCTGCCTGCTGGTAGGAGACAGGTCTGCCTTGGACTGCAGCTCTACGCCTGCACTACAGCCCAGTTTTACCTAATCCTCCTCCTTGCCTTGAGTTCTAACTAACTAATCGTGAGAGTTCTGGGAATCAGGACTGTATGCTGAGTTTTCCTTTCCGCAGCTTTCGCTTATAAATACTCTTTTTGCTTTGCGGAGCTGCCGTTCTGAAGCACGGTGGCTTCATCCTTCTCTTCCTAATCCTGTAGCCACCGCTACGCTATTGTCCGCTTTCTGCCGCCTCTCCTCCGAGCGCGCTGGTGATCCGCCAGGGCTCTTTTTAGTCGAGACCGGGTCCAATTTTCTGGAATACAGATAGGTTTGCACGCCCTCGCGACACGTGAGAAAATCGAGGGGCGAAAGAATGGCTGTTTACTCGTTTTCTTCCTTGTTTTGCCGTGCTGGGCGAGCATCCTCCCAGCTGCTTGGTATTTTTAGCTAGTCTGTACGTACGCTTTAATCGCTTGAAACTGTGTTTTATAAATTAATAAAACGCTGTGGTTTTTTTACTAATGCATTCAAAAGTGTGGTAAAGAGCGTCTCTTTAGAATCACATGTGACTTTTTTTTTTAGGTACCACAATTTATGAAGTTTTACTCTAATACCTAGTGAATTGGTAAATGAACATATGCAATGACAACCTCTAATTTAAGTGCCTGCTTCTCGGGAAAAGGGGCGGCGGGGAGAATCCTGGAGCTGCTGCGTGTAGCGCTCTGAAAACAAGCTCAATATTCAAAAGTGATCTAAAGGGTAAATGTAATGTCTGCAGCCGGGAAAGGAACAGGATAAAATGGAAGAGTGCGTGAATCCATGGTGTTCACCTGTTTCAAAAGCTTTGTGCAGCTCGTTAATAATAACAGAGCTGAGGAAGAAAAAAAGAAAAATACAGAGAAGTTTGATAAAGGCCTACAAGTTGGGGATGGAGGATGGGAAGTTTAAATTAGGTATGATGTTCTTTATTGAATGGAGGATTTGTTTGTTAAATTAGGTATGTTCTTTATTGAATGGCCGCTCCCCCCTCGTGCTGTGAGAACCGAGGGGGTGCTGGGGGATGCGCGGGGTTCACACAGCAACAGCGGGATTGCTGAAGTGTCGGGGGCTTAAATCCTACCCCCTTGTGGAAGACAAATCCACGAGCGGTTACTGAGCAGCGATTTCGAACAAGCGTTGGTTCAGGGAGTTCCTGAATCGCTGTTCGGCTGCCGATGGAGCTGCTCTCTCTGTGGTGCCCTCTTTGTCGACGGTTTTTCTTCCAGCTCCGGGGAGAGACGGCGATGCTGCTGTCCTCCTCTCTCACCGTAAAGCGCTGACCCCCAAATATCGCTGCCCGTCGCTCCTAGGTGATGGCTTTTGGTGGAAAACCGCTGCTTTGGCGACTGGAGGAAGGCATTTGCCAGCGATAGCTTTGACACTTGCTGATTTTTCCCTAGGTCAGCGCAGGCAGCGGTGACTAAGGACGTACCACTCCATTTTTTTTTTTTTTTTTATCTACTGTCATAATCTCTCGAAGAAAAGAGAAAAGAACGGAGAGGAACACAGACCTCTGATTCAGCTTTGTATTTCAAGCCAACAGGTAGCGAAGGCAAAGCTTTTGCTCTGCTTTGGTGGGGAAAAATGTGTAAAAGTAAGTTCGTTCTCCATTTTTATTCTCTCCCCTGCAATGAGCCTCGCGCGCATGGGAGCGGTTTGTTAGAACAGCCTCTCTCAGTGCTGGCGTTGTCCGTCGAGGCGGGCAGTTCAATTGATTGCTTTGGATTAAGGGTGCTTCAGACTAGTTAATTTTTTGTTTTTTCAATGGGACAAATATAATAACATCGCTCACAGAGATGCAAGATAGCTAGGGGCTGAATTTATCCGGGGAAGGATTAAATACTCGCCACCGTCCCCATCAGGATCGAGTCAGTCAATACTATTCTATTTTTCTCTAAAATTAAGCATCGCCTCCAACTCATTCATTAGCAGAATCCTCCATTAATCATAAATCCCAGCACATCTCGCCAGACCGCAGAAGCAGATCTTTTTTTCCCCGTGTCTGTTAAATACATCATCGTGGCCGGTAGTCTTACAGCTGCCGGGGAGCGTTTTTTGGAACTAAATCGATTCACAGGTCTGTTAATGACAAAGACTAACGAAGGCGTGCCGGAGCAGTTATCTGCAGGCGACCGACACGCGGACGGGGTGGCTGGAGGTACAGATCCTTCCAAGGGGGGACACAGGAGCTGCTCGGATTAAATGTCTCCTCTTCTCAGCAGGGGCTCGGGACGAGATAAGGAAAGCAGATTTTTCCGACCTGTTCTCGAGGCTTGGGAAGGAGGAGGGACGGGAGGTGCGGCCGTTGGGTTCAGTGAAAGCTGCAGGCCGCGGCGTCGGTGCTCCTGATTCAGCAGCTGGAACCGTTCCCTTTGCGAAGGGTTCAGAGGAGGAATTTAATTTCTTCACGGCTGGAGAGGTAAGAGCGAAGTTATTGACTTGTGTGGGTGCAGAAGTGAACTGGCGTCACCGTGGACTGACTGAATCTGGTGAAATATCTTGCAAAATAAGGAAAATGGGGAAACCTGCAGCTCAATCCAGCCGAGATGGATTAAATTAAAACCTCTAGCACTGGTGCGCTCCGTTCACATTTGTCATTCCTCCTCTCTCATCCTAAACTTTGACCGCGTTGCTCCTTTGTTCCATTACATTGCCGCCTTCCCCCGTCGCGGGAGGCCGTTGCCGTAGCGCGTAACACGCTAACGCCGTATTTGCATTCTGTTTGCAAAGCGCGATCCAGGTACTCTCGCAGGCGAAAGGTAAAGACACCCACGTGCCGCGGCCGCCGTTGCGCAGGAACATCGCAGAGAGAGAGGATTTGAAAAGGTAATGAGCTCGTGCGGTTCAATCTGTCAGTCCCCGGTGTTCTTTCAAGATCCTTCGTACACTCTTAATTGATTTTGCTGAGGCTTTTTGAAGTTGGAAGCAGTGGTTTGCTCCCTTTTAAGCTTACTTAGCTTTCCTTTATTCTCAAAGAGCTGCAGGATCAGAGAATTTAGATTAAATTGTTTTTAAATGGAAACAACGTGCAGTCTACTGGCATTATTCACACCTCCTCGCAGCGCTCCCGCGCGGCACAGCCTCCTGCTTGCTCCCTGTCCAAAGGGCTGTTTGCAGAATAGCCTGGAGCGCGAAGCGGCCGGGTTTCCCAGGACGCCGGCCAAGGCGGGAGTTGGAAGCCACCGTCCCTGATGCACACACAGGGATGTAAAACCCCCAAGCCATCAACACGTGCCCTCCTGCAGCTTCCCCAGAAAGTCTGGGGGTTAAGTTTTTGAGAAAGCGGTTTTTGAAGTGGCTTCGTGGATGCCTTGCAAGCTGCGCTGAGCCGTGATGTGGGTCCCAGCCCCGCAGCGAGCGCCACGGACACCCACGCGCTCTGCGCCGGGATCAGGACCCTGCTGTCATCACCCTGCTACCGCTGGCTCCCCTAATCCCAGCAAACCTGGGATTGTTGGCCCCCAAGCAAAACAGAGGCACCAAGATTGACTTACAGAAACCGTACCAATGGGAAATACATTTCCAGAACCGCTCTGCTACATGCAGCGATGCCGGGGTTTGCAATCCCAGCGGCGAGGGAGAGGGAAGGCTCTCCTAAGGATGCTCCTGCAGGAGGATGCGTGTCCAGGAGCAGCGTGCTGAGCTGGCGTTTCACCACTGGCGTCCCGGCAAGCGATCCGAAAGGTTTGTGGGATGCATCCAGTCCTCACAGGGATGAAAATACGTATATGCAAGGCTTAGATGGCGCATATGCAAGGCTTGGACCTAGATCTAGTGCCCAAGACCCACCAGTGGGTGCTTACTGCTGGTAGACGGGGCCAGAACAAAGCTTATATTTAATTTTCATCATGATATCATCAGCTGGATTTGGACAAAAACTAGATCTGCACAGATTCTGGGGGGAAGCATCAACGAAAACAAGCATCTGCAGAGGAATTTGTACACGTTGACTTGAGTTTTACTTTTTTTTTTTAACCTTTTCCCTTTAACCATCACCAACTTCTGCTGAAGACGGGTGCTGAATGAATTTAGCTGTCTGGGACTAAGTAGTCTCAGCCTTTTACTTACACAAAAGATTGAGGCTAAAACCACCACATTTGGCTTTTTCCCACGATTACAAACAAACTGAAAGAGGGAGGAAAAAAGAAACGTAAAGCCAAGTGTGTTGCCGCAAGAGTTTAAAAGCGCCAAAGCGGCTCTGTGAGCCAGCGCAGGGGCTGGTGGCCCTCGGAAGGGGACTTTGGCCATGAAATCCCGCAGAGCCATCTGCGCCCCTGCGCCAGCCGGCTCCGGCGGGGACGGGACAGAAGGGAAAGCAGGCAGCCACGTCGATAAATCGATGCCAAACCACTTCTTTCCGGTTCGGAAAAGGACTCGAGATGAGCCCAAGGACTTCGTGCCGCTGTTTACCCGAGGTCTGAGCGGTGCCGTTTTACCTCGACTTTGTTTTTCCAAACCACCGACTCCTTATTCTTATTAAACAAAGCTGATGAGCACAGCCGGATCGTGACGGCTGTATTTTTTTAAAATCAAGCTCCTTTCTGGCTCCTGCTTCTCTTGATTTAATTTTCTCCTTTTCTTACAGATTTGCCGCAGGTTCCCCGAGCCCCTGGCGTGACTGCTCATTGCACTGAAGGCAGGAGGCAGCCCCTGCTGCCGCCGTGCGAAGGATGCGGGCGAAGAAGAGCAACAAAATCCGAGCTGGCAGCAGGGGATCGATCCTGGAGAGCAGGTCAGACCCCGCCGCCCTGCGCCGCTGGGAGCGCCTGGCCTCACCGGAGGGGCTGCCCTGTGTCGTGAGGTGTTCCTGGGTTACTTGGGGGTTTTTTTGCCTATAGTTCTCTTCGTTTTTTTTTTTTTCTCCAGCTCACTTTTTTATAATGAACGGAGCTGCTGGGGTCTCGGTAAGCAACGGAGCTAACCGTGGCTTAGAGTTTGCAGCTGGATGCGCCAAACTAGAATCTGGATTTTATTTTCTCCAAACTGAGCAACATCTATTCTGCTAAATTCATCTCTTTCAGATATTGAAGGGCCGACTGGATGTTAATATTGCCCTTAACGTTAATGACAGCAGAGCAGCCGAGGTGCTCACACGCTACCTTACCACCTTTATCTCGGTGTCCTCTCGTTTTATGGCTCAGTTCCTGTAATGGTGATGCTTCACCTTGGCCATCTGAGGCTTGAACACCTCCAGTTTTTGAGGTGTCTCCCAGCTGCTCGGAAATTTCCAGCTTCCTGCCGCTGTCAGGCTGCGGTCAGGCATCCTTCTCCCGGAGCCAGCTCTTCTACCTTGGAGGAGCTGCTGGCCAGAGCCGTTCAGCACCGCGCTCTGCCAAACGCCATCAGCGCATCAGCTCCCGTGGCTCCCAGCAACAGCTTTTTTTTGTTTTGCCTGAAGAGGCCGTTGAATCACTGCCTTCACCTGGTTCATCCTGCCTGACCGGGGCTGCACGTTTACTCACGTAGCTTCAAGGGGCAGGAACCGCTTCTGCCCGCAAGGCTACAGGCAGCGAGGACAGGTCTTGCACCGGGATGACCGACAGGCAGCTGCGGCCGGTGCGGCAACCGGCTGGAGGCATGCGCGGGTGCGTTTTTGCTGGGGATGCGGGACGGGGGCTGTGCAGGTGCTGCGGCGGATCTGGGTGGTTTTGCTGCAGAGCTGCACAGTCGGGTGATGCCCATCGGGTCCTCCAAGCTCAGGCTGAGCACCAGAGAGGACAGAGGGGCCCAGATGTGTCTGAAAAACATAGGCATGGAATTGTTAAGGTTGGAAAAGACCCTTAAGATCATCAAGTCCAACCGTTAACCCAGCACTGCCAAGCCCCCCACTAAACCATGTCCCTCAGCACCACATCTCCCCGGCTTTTAAATCCCCCCAGGGATGGGGACTCAGCCCCTGCCCTGGGCAGCCTGGGCCAGGCCCTGACAGCCCTTTGGGGGAAGAAGTTTTTCCCCATACCCAACCCAAACCTGCCCTGGCGCAGCTTGAGGCTGTTTCCTCACATCCCTGCCTGTCTCCATGCCGCTAATTTAGAGATCGCTTGCAGCCAGGGCAAAAGCTGGGGGCAGCAGCGTGCCTCGGCAACGGGCGCAGGGTGCTCTTTACCTGGGCTTTGCTTTCTTCACAGGTGGAGCCAGTGCTGGGTGGCCCCACCTGGGTGCCTGCACGACCCAGGGCAGCAGCTTTGATCCCTCCTGCAGCTGCCAGCCGCCGGGCTGATGCTGCACTCCGCCGGGAAGCAGGAGGTAACGGCAGCTCCCCCAGGTCCAAGCAGCTGCAGATTGAGGCAGCCCCACATCCTCAGCAGGGCTCTTCTGCCCGCAGCTCCCCCGGGCAAAGATGGGCGGCTTCCCGCAGCCGTAGGGAAGCAAACAAGAACAAGAGAACAGGTCACAGGAGCGGCGGCTGGGGGAGCTGGGGGGGGCTCAGCCTGGAGAAGAGGAGGCTGAGGGGAGCCCTCATCGCTCTCTGCAACGGCCTGAAAGGAGGCTGGAGCCGGGGGGGTCGGTCTCTGCTCCCCAGGAACAAGCGATGGGACGAGAGGGAACGGCCTCAAGCTGCGCCAGGGCAGGTTTGGGTTGGGTATTGGGAAAAACTCCTTCCCCCAAAGGGCTGTCAGGCCCTGGCCCAGGCTGCCCGGGGCAGGGGCTGAGTCCCCATCCCTGGGGGGATTTAAAAGCCGGGGAGATGTGGTGCTGAGGGACATGGTTTAGTGGTGGGCTTGGCAGTGCTGGGTTAACGGTTGGACTCGATGATCTTAAGGGTCTTTTCCAACCTAAACAATTTTGTGGTTCTATGCTTCCATTCTAAAAACCTGCTCTGCAGCCCTTGGGCTTCCAGGGAGAGAGGTGCTCGTAGCAGGCACTTTACTAATTGCTCCAGCGCTACCAAGGCAGGGGTAGAAGATAATTCTAAAGCAATGAGGAAAAGGCATATAAATAGGAGCAAGAGAAATATCGAAGCTGGCAGAGCTTCTTTTCACGTCAGAAAGCACAAGACTACAGCAATGAAATCGCGGCGCGAGCCCCGGTGCTCCTGCCCCGAGCAGGTTATTACCGCCCGAGCCGCACCTGAGCTCCCGCCGCCTGGCACCCGTGTGCCACGGCTTCGCCACGTCCGACTGCAGGCAGAGAGCGACAGCATCCCAAAATGTTAGAGCAGGAGAAACACAACAGGCTCAAATTAATGCAGAAAGGAGCATGACTCACCTTTTTCTTCTTCTTCAAAGTATTTTAAGCTGGTCGCCACTGTTTGCCCACGAAGGGAGAGAGCAGCTCCCATTAATGACTTGCTTTATGGCTGCTTGCTTATTTTCCTCATCGGCTGGGAAGGAGCTGGGCGCAGGCAGGGGAGCACAACCCTCGCTGCTGCTCTCCTGCTTGAAAGCATCGGCCTCAAACCCCCTTTGCCTGACGGGGGCTGCGAGGGGTCACCGAGCGGCGAGGACGCAGCACCCGCAGCCGCGGCCCCAATCCTCCCTTAGCACCATTTCAACCTGGAGCAGGGACATTTGGGGCCTCCCCAGCCCCAGGTTTCATTTCCACAGGCGTGGGCTCGACCACAGCCCTGGGTCTGTTGGGTTTTACAGGCAAATTGCGTTTTCTTGAATTTGCTCATCTTTTGAACAGTTGCATAAGCCCTTCTCTGCTTGATCAACCTCATTCCCATCATGAAGGGAGAAGAAGGACGAGCTGCAGCTTGTCCACACAAATCACCTTGGGGGTGGGGGTGGGTTTTTTGGTGTTTTGGTTTTTTTTTTTTATTTCGTTTTCCATCTAGGAGGCTTCAGTATCCCCGTGTCCCCTGTCAAAGGTGCCGGGCTTGGCCACCGAAGGCAACGCTGGCTGCGTTCAGCCGCCCTCAGACTGCAGGACGACTCACGGCCGTGCAAGACAGACGCGGTTCATGGGCTGCAGCGAAGCACGACTGCTCCGGGAGGTCAGAGCCGCTCTCCCTTTCACAATTAATTACAGGATGCTACGAGCTGATTTCCTACGCGATAGCTCTGTAAGAATGATGTACCTGTACTGAAATGGATGCTGGTCTCATGAAGCAATAAAACACCCTACGATGATAACCCAAAATTCAGAGTACGGCAAAAAACAGGTCATAGCCAACTGGAAAATCCCTTGGCGTGGCCGAGTGGCTACCGGGACCCTGCGAATGAGCAGCCTGGCCAGGAAAAAGCCAACACACCTCAGCCAAACTGAACCACAGCTGCCAATTTCTCTTATAAGAAAGTTTTTGGTGCTCAGCAATGCTTCCTCCTCCCTGCACGCCCAGGGCAAAGCCCTCTGCTCATCTTCAGCCAGGAGTGTGAACTTTTAAGCATGGGGGGGGGGGGGGGGGAAACAAAAAAAAAGCAGCAGGAAACTTGCTGTGTGGCTCTAGCCGCACCAGGATCCCTCTGGGCTCCCCAATTTGTTATTTGGCTACCGGGTCCCACGCTGTCACCCCGTATGAATGAAGTCTCGCTCGCGAGGTGGCCACAAAGCTTCCAGCGTCACCACGGGAGGGATCTGCACAGCCCCGTTTCTCCCGGTAGGGTCTCGTGTTTCCTTTGTGCCACCTCTTTTTTTTCTTTTTTTTTTTTTTTTTTTGCAGCTCAAGATGTCTGAAATCCTACCGGCCGTCCTGGCTTTGCTCCTGTTTGTGCCCAGCGTACTTCAAACGTGAGAAACCCTTCAGGACAGCTTTAGAGGGCAGCGTGGTTTCTGCTTTTCCCTGCCGGCCACCGCGCCACAGGCAGCAGAGCGCACCGCAGGAACCGTCTTGCCCCAACTTACGTCCAGGCGACCGCAGACCCCGTGAGCCACGCTAAAGCCACACACCAATATATTTTGAAGCTCGGGCGGATGGACAAAGGAGGAGAAGCCGCAGCTCTGGGACCGTTCCTCAAAGCGTGGCGGCTCCTGGGCCACCCCGGGGCAGGGGACCCGGCTGCAGAGCCACCGCCGGAGCCCCTCCGACCCCATCCCAAAGCCCAGCGGCGCAGCAGCCAGGGCCTACGCCAGGAACACGCGTCGGAGGAACTCCCTGTCCCCGGCAGAAGCAACGGCTCGGAGAGAAGAACAACCCAGCTATTCATTTGGCTGCGTTTCTATCCAATGGACAAATCAATACATCGCACTTCAAAACAAACCCGAGCCTGTGCAGACAAGCCCGGACAGTTTCGCAGACGCTGAGCTAGTGCAGCATGAAATCACCCCAGAAAGAACACGCAAATGGGAAGCTAAAAATAATTACTTTATTTCTTGATAAAGCTGCTAGTAAACTCAAAACACATTGGCCTTCAAAAAAAATAAATGTATCCGATATTTCCTAGATTTGCCGGAGGGCCACGCTTTCAGACGCATGGAAGAGGTGAGCTTTTCTGGCCGGTACCTGGAAAAAACTGGGCTGTCAGAGCTGAACGCGTCAGAGTGATTCATAATTATGTCAGCGGTACCAGAACAACAAATTTTGCGGAAAATTTTAAGGATTCCGCAAAGAAATTGCATCCCCTCTCAATGCATCCCTTTCCATCTCCTCTGCTTTTACGGTGGCAGAAGCTTAACGTGCCCCATTTACCAGTGTCTTGGAGGATGAAAAAAAAAGGTCAACAAATCAAGAAGCAACAGTCTCCATCTCCCTTCTCTAAATCAAACTGGGCAGGAGGCTCAAACACGCTCAGGGTTTAGCTACCAACAAGCCGGTCTGCGGTTTTTCGCTCCCCAGCCCTTAAAACACAGGACACCAGCATTTACCTTCAATAATATAAAAACTTTATTGCCGGGTATTGCGGTTCTCCAGCAAGGACACGGTTTTTCCGCGCTGCCCGGGCAGCCGCTGCCTGTGCCGCTCGTGCGTCAGCAGACGTCAGCGCGGTTCTGCCCGCTGACCCCGCCAGTCGCCGTTCGGGAGCAGCAATAGATCACGGTGGCGGAATCGCATTTACCGCGCGCCGCCGCCGCCGCGAGAGCTTTCCTCCCGGAGCCGCTCCTCCTCCGAGTTAATCACGTGTGTCCGAGCGCTCATTATTGGTGAAGTTTCCAGAACGTTCCTGACAGAGCCATTTATTAGAGTAACACCCGAAATGTCAACTCCTCTACAAGCCGCTACTCCGGATTTCAACGCTACTTTTGATTGAAATGCTATAAAAAAGAAGCGGAGGAGGTCACAGCTCTGGCCGCTCCCTTCTGACTTTGCTACGCCAAGCGGGCAGCGCCAGGCACGCCGCTTCTGAAAACCCCGCATCTGACGTCAAAGGGCACCCGCCTGCCCCGCGTCGTCCCCACCGAAGGGTGCTGAGCTCTTCACCGGGGGTCACAGCTCGCTCTCATCTCCCATCTCACTCCGTTTGCAAAAATAAAGCTTTAATTCTGTCATTCCGGATAGAATTCCCGATGCCTGGAAAAGGCAATCATCACACCCATCTCCAAGGAGGAGCAGGAGGATCTGAGGAGCTCCAGGGCAGTCAGCCCTGGCAGAGACAGGGACCAAGCCCTTCCCAAAGCCCTTTCCAGCCATGGGACGGAGAGGGGAAGAGAAGAGTCGGGAAGAGCCAGGAGGGATCCGCCATGGGCAGATCGTGCCTGAATAACGCGACCGCCTGCTGCGAGGAGATGACGGCAGCGGGGATAAGGGCGGGCTGTGGATGTTGTATGCCGTGACCTTGCCAAGGCCTCCGACACTGCTGCCACACGGCATCCTCATGCCCAAATCACTGGGTTGTGGGCCGGAGGAGTGGCAGATCTGATGCTGGAACTACAGACTAACAAGGTGGAGCAGAGACCGTGAGGATGGTTACGGTGTTGGAGCATGCGATGCGCAAGGAGAAGCCTGGAGACCAGAGCAGACTGTTCCCAGAGGTGCAAGACAGGCAAGAGGCAACGGGCGCAAGCTGAAACACTGTCAACTCCAACCAGACATCAGGAAAAATGTTTTTGACATATGGGTGGTCAAACATTGGAACGGGGACCTAGACACTGTGGACTCTCCATCCACATCCACTGAATATCTCCGCCCTTGGAGATATTCCAGCATCGCCATCCTGATCGAACTGGACCTGCTTTGAGCAGGGTGGGACTAGAGACCTCAGCGGTCCCTTCTAACCTCAGTTACCCCGTGGTCGTGTGTCGCTGTAGAGATTTAAGTTTTAATCTCAATTCCTACCGCTAGGAAGGTAACGGCTTCCAATCCTCATGGTCTCCTACTGTAAAAGGATCAAACGGCATGGCTTGGGATGGACAGAAAGCAGCCGAGGCCAACATAAATAAATACGCACAGAGAAAGAATTAATTCATGTTGCAGAATAACCCACACAATTTCAACGCTGAAACATTAAAAGCCCGCTGACAGCATCACAGAAATAACAGACGTTTTTCCCACCAGGCTGTTCAATAGGGTCCCCAAATCCAGAGATTTCAGTTGACCTACGCTTCGGTCCTCTATTGCAACGCATCAGAGCCCGTCCTGGAGATACGGCGGGCTTACGCGGGGAACGAGACACGTGAAACGTCCCCGGCCTCTCCCGGGGCAATGGGCAGACCTCAGCACTGCTCTCCCCAGAGGAGATGCCCTATTTGCTGCCGTGGGCTCTGCCATAAGCAAGTCCTTCGCAGTTGGCAGGCTTTGGTTTTTAGCTTACGTCTGTCACCTTGAGCTTTCTTTCCAGGATGAGCCGTGCCTCCTCTCCTCTCCTCCCAGCAGCTGGTGGGGGTGAGGACCTCCTGGGGCATCAGTCCAGCCTTTTCACCATGTAAGGCCCTTCCAGCTCGTAGCCGATCTTCCTGTAGTAGTTCCTTGTGCCAACACCTGCGAGAAGAACGACAAAAAGGTTTAATTTGGTGCAATGACAAACGAGTTGGAGAAGCCAGGGCCGGGCAGGAAAGTCATTTCCATGGAGGGATGGTGCCAAAAGGAGCTTGGCCCCTCCGAGCAGTCGGTGCTGGGCTGTGCTGGAGCGGGGGTGTTTACTCGTTAGCATCTGGACTGATTACGGTGTTTTTAAGGGGGGAAATGCAGGAACATAGCTGTTCTATCCGCCCTGAATCACGCACCCTGTCCTTTGTCCTGAGAAAGGCTGCGAGGGAGAGAGAAAGCGACACGGGAACGACGGCGAAACGAGAGTCGAGAGTTCAGGGTACCCCAGGTATAACAAAACCCAAAGTCAGGCTCTCGAGAGGAGGCGGCCCAGCTGCAGGCACCGTTACCAGGAACTGAAGGGCTCTAAAACCTGACAAACTCTGTCCGATTGCTCCTAGAAATGAGCTCAGCTCCACTTCAGATAGACAAGTGGGCTCCGCAGCCGCAATCCAATCTCCTCGTTGAAAAGGACGGCTCCAAACGCCTCGGTTCTCCAACAGCCTCTTCCCTCTCCTTCCTCTCTTAATGACACCCCGCAGCGTCTGCGCGCCCGAGGTGAGCCCAGCCCCGCCGACCGAGGCTGCCTTTCACGCAGGATCGTGATTTTTCAGGACAGGTCCAGCGCAGCAGCCTTCCCCCTCACCTTATCTAATTACTCACAGATGCAGACATTAGTCATCAAGGGGAGGGAGGAGGAATTCAGCATCACGGCATCATTGTCAGCGCAGCTGGTGGGTAGGGACAGAAGGACAGATAGGACACGGCTCTCCATCAAGAAAAGCAGCCCCTCTTTCCTCTAATCTCATCCCTCCAGCCAGTTCCTGGAAACTGCGGTGCTTGCAAATGGCTCTCCAGGAATCGGCTGCATCTCCTGTGCAGGGAGCGCCCCGGTGCAGCGGGTAACCCCTTCCTGCCCGCACAGCGCTCCAGCAACTTTACCCACTGCTGCTTTGACAGATTTGTTTAAAATAGCGGTAATTTATTTCTTGAATGCACATTACAAGAGTTACCGACGGGCTTAAGCACGACAGCTCCAGACAAACCCCCAGCCTACATCCTAGAGAAGCATTAAATTAATTTAAGGTATGGAAAAGACACCTGAAACCCAGACCTGAGATGTCCCCGTGCCCCTCGTTCCAGCTGAAGCTGGGAAGAGCTTGAAAAGCCACAAAGAACCCCAAACTGGGGAACACCTGCGCAAATTTGCTTCTAAGCAGTGGTTTGCCCTGCGACATCGCAGCAGAGCACCGTCCTCAACTAAAAACATCCTGAAGGGACCCAAATTCACTCAGCTTCAGCGTGAACCTGAAGCTAAGGAAAAACCCAAGTCCAGGGCACATGCGTCCGCTCCCCTCTTCGTGATCTCTGCCCGGGAGGGTCGGGACATCTGACCTGCAGTAAACTATCACCTTTATCAATATCTTGCCTAAAAAACGTCCTCTGGGTTCACTAGCAGAGATGCGGGGGTACGATCGACAGATTTTGGCAGTAGAATAGCAGAGCCACCCCACAACAACTTGGTTAAAAGGATTAGTGAAATCTAAAGCTGAAGAGCAACCCTCTTGAAGCTGAAGGACAACTGAGTAATTCAGCTGATGGCTTTAAAAACACCTCGATCAGAGTTACTCAACACTTCCCTTTTTTTTTTTTTCTGAAGCCCTTGGGAAACGGGTGGATTTTCAAGAAGGCAGTTCAGGTTGCGTCGGAGCATCGTGCGCTGCCTCCATTAATCTCAGAGCTATTAAGTGGCACTAGTTAAGCGCCAGCTCGTCCTCGTTTGAGGGCAATGGGGTCAAGCCATTAACAAGAATGATGATGCAGTTGGCTGGCCCCGTGCCCCAGGGGCCCCACGCTGTGCCGCTTCGCAAACACCTCAGTCGTCATCTCAGCCCTGCTCCTAGCAGTAACTTCTTGCACAAAATGACTCTTTCAACAGGAAAGTCTTCTGTGAAGAGGAGGCAGGAGATGCCTCAAGCTGAGGCCTGCACGTGAAGATATGGCGTGGCTCCCTGCTGCCCAGCTCTAACTTGGGACGTCTCGCTAGCTCCAGTGCTGCAGGAATGTTTTCCAGGCAAGAGGCTTTTGAGGGGAAAACCTCTCACCAGGATGGTTGTATTGGGTTTGCGTGGCAAGGTTTTGGTAGTGGGGGGCTACAGGGGAGGCTTCTGCGAGAAGCTGCTAGAAGCTTCCCCCATGTCCGACAGGGCCAACGCCAGCCGGCTCCAAGACGGACCCACTGCTGGCCAAGGCCGAGCCCATCAGCGATGGTGGTAGCGCCTCTGGGATAACGTATTTAAGAAGGGGAAAAAAAACCCTGCACAACTGCAGCCAAAGAGAGGAGCGAGAATATGTGAGGAACAACGCTGAAGATGCCAAGGAGGTGCTCCAGGCGCCGGAGCAGAGATTCCCCTGCAGCTGTGGTGCAGACCATGGTTAGGCAGGCTGTGCCCTGCAGCCCATGGAGGTCCACGGTGGAGCAGAGATCCACCTGCAGCCCAGGGAGGTCCACGGTGGAGCAGAGATCCACCTGCAGCCCATGGAGGT
Source organism: Platalea leucorodia (assembly GCF_965183815.1). NCBI lineage: Eukaryota > Metazoa > Chordata > Aves > Pelecaniformes > Threskiornithidae > Platalea > Platalea leucorodia. The sequence goes on along the minus strand of NC_138825.1, from coordinate 126,363,938 downwards.
CCACGGTGGAGCAGAGACCCACCTGCAGCCCAGGGAGGTCCACGGTGGAGCAGAGATCCACCTGCAGCCCAGGGAGGTCCACGGTGGAGCAGAGACCCACCTGCAGCCCAGGGAGGTCCACGGTGGAGCAGAGATCCACCTGCAGCCCATGGAGGTCCACGGTGGAGCAGAGACCCACCTCCAGCCCAGGGAGGTCCACGGTGGAGCAGATACCCACCTGCAGCCCAGGGAGGACCCCACGCCGGAGCAGGGGGATGCCCGAAGGAGGCTGGGACCCCGTGGGAAGCCCGCGCTGGAGCAGGCTCCTGGCGGGAGCTGTGGCCCCGTGGAGAGAGGAGCCCAGGCTGGAGCAGGGCAGAGTGTGAGGAGCCCTCCCCTGGGGAGGAAGGAGCGGCAGAGACAGCGTGGCATGGACTGACCCCAACCCCATTCCCCGTCCCCCTGCGCCGCTGGCGGGGAGGAGGGAGAGAAATGGGGAGTGAAGTTGAGCCTGGGAAGAAGGGAGGGGTGGGGGGAAGGTACTTTAGGATTTAGTTTTTATTTCTCGTTACCCTACTCTGATTTGATTGGTAATAAATTTAACTAATTTCCCCAAGTCGAGTCTGTTTTGCCTGTGACAGTAATTGCTGAGGGATCTCTCCCTGCCCTTACCTCCACCCACGAGCCTTTCGTTGTATTTTCCCTCCCGTGTCCAGCCGAGGAGGGGAGCGACAGAGCGGCTTTGGTGGGCACCTGGCGTCCGGCCAGGGTCAACCCACCACAACACCCCAGAAAGCAGCCATCGGGTTTGTGTCCAGAAGCATGGAAGCCAAGTGTCCAGGCTTATGTCCCCAGGGCCACCGGCCCGTGACACCGTGTCGCAGCGCAGCGGGACGGTGGCAGGCTGCTGAGGCACAGGCCAACGGGACAAGGACTTCTCACAGTCCCACCTGGCCTAACAGGAGTGGATCAGGAGATGGAAGCACTTGGTGCTCAGGCCCACACCTCTACACTATCGGTGACTGGAGGGGGTGACTTCAGACTGGAGTTTTGGTATCCCCACCACGCACTTGGTTTGAAGCTGGCCAAAAAGCCGTTCTTTCAGATCCCTCTGCCCCCTTCAGAGGGTGGACTGTGCTTGATCTGCGCCTGGAGCAAAGCTCCTGGTTTAGATTCCTCGGGAATGAACTGTGCTGAAACGCCTGAAAATCTCCCCATGAGCAAAACTGATGCACAGCAAGAGAGGATGAGGATGGGATTCACTTCAGCTGCTCTGAACCCAAAGGCTGACAAACCCAGCCTACAACATTCACTAGGACGCCATTAATACAAAGCTATCTCCCTGTAGTCAAAGTATATCAGGGAAATCACAACCAGCACGGAGGACGGGTGTTTTGAGATCAGCATGGCACAACTGGAGGAGAAACGGGGTGTTGAAGCATGGAATTAAAAGCAGGCTGACAGCCAGAAACCATCCACGGCCTTCCTCATCCACAAGAGCAGTGCAACACAGTAGGCACTGCTAAATGGACTAAAAGATCCGTGGGCACTAATAACCGCCTGGAAGTCACGCAGAAAGAATCCGTCTTCACACACCTCTCCGTTGTGAAAGTATCACAACTTTGTATGAATGCAAAGTTCAAAAAAACCGAAGCTGCGGGATTACGCTGCTGGCTTCCGACCACAGGGAGAGCATCGACACGCGCTCCTAAGGAAATCAGAGCTACGGCTCTTAAAACATTGTGCCATTTCGCCTGCTCACAAGCCATTCTAGGGCTAAGTGCTGGAGAAGCAACTCGTAATGCCCAGCACACACTCGATGCTTGTCCATCAAGCGTACCTGAACGGACGGTCTCGATGGCACAAGTTCTCTTCCCGAATCTTTGCTGCTCTAATTTTCCAGCAAACGTACCGCAGAGCTGGTGGGACCTGTTCAGGCAGCGCTCTTCCAACCGCTCCAGGTCCCACCCGTGCTTTCCAGTGAAAAGAAACATCACCCAAGAAATATCGCAAAAGAAATATCACGCAGGAGCGGGAGAGTAAGGCCAAAAGATGGCCCAAGAAGCTTTTTTTGACTTTCCAAGCCAGAATTGGCTGCATTTCTCATTCTGGAGCTTTAAAACAGGGTTTTAAATTTTAAAGACTCCATATCAAACTGTGCAGGAGAGCTTAGTTTGAACTCCGCAGAGCAGATTTCAACCAACCACTTCCACGCCAGTGCTCTGGTTGAAGGGCAGGGGCTCCGATCGTGCCCGCCTGGATGGAAGCCCGTGGCCAGGGGCCAGCTGAGGCTTTTTGGAAGCGTCCCTCACCGCAATCTTCAAATGACACATCCTCTGGCAACGGCTGCTGGTTCATTTAATCGCCTTTTGTTCTCTTGTTTTGGAAGCGTCTGAATAATGGTGAAGCCTACTGATAAAACCCCAAACCTGGCTTTTCACCGTGACATTTAAACCTCAGAATTAATTAATTAAATTAAAAAAGTCTGCCTGTAGCAGGGGACAGAGAGAAGTGACCACAGCGTCAGGGTTAAACGCTCTTCTGGCCCAGAAGGACGAGCAGTCGACACGGGACTGCTACCCAGAGGATGGCAGAAACCAGATTTCATTGCCCACGTGCAGCGACCCCTGCCCATAACCTTTTCCGTGCGGAGCCCATAAATACACCCGCCTGACTCAGCCCTGCCACGCAGAAATATTGCGATGCAGCGTCCGAGGCCGAGTATCCTCAAAGATTCCTTCACCACGGCTCGCTAGTCACAGAACTAAGTGAAAATGAGATTGTTTTCAGGATCATTACAGAGCTACTAATAGTTCATAAAATTTCCATAGCAGAGACTTACTGAGGCACACGAGAGACTTATCTCTACGCAGGCCTCCGCATCCTTTGGCAACGACTGAAATCTTTTCCGAAGATGCACAGTCAAGGCATCTCGCAGCTTCCTTCCCCCTCAAAATATTTCTTAGAAGTAGTTAGCGGGGCCCTGCGTGCAAGGCAGCGAACCTGAGTCAGCCGAACTTTCCGAATTGCCTCAATCCGTTAACGCGCTAGCTGCAATTCTGGCGATAGCGAAGCCTCATCCAGGGGTTTTTTGGGAGTAAATACCTGGCTCGGCACTTTGCCTGAGGACGGGAGAGCCCCGGGCTCACCGTGCGGTCACCCGGATTGTCCGTAGGGTCTCGGGCAAGTAGGGTTGTCCCTCAAGGGTGCTGAGAAAAGGATTCGTGGTTACTGCAGGCAACAGGGCAGCAAAGGGTGATGCTACATTCGCCAAAGCACTATGAATTTCACCCAGAATCAGCAGTGAGTCTCAAGCCAGCCGCGGGGATCTGGGACGGCTGAGGCTTCTTCTTTTGGTATCGAAAGGACGTTCCCCCCGTCACCGCCAGCGTTGCTGCTGGCACAGCGATGCTCTACGAGGGGAACGCTCTGGTGGAAGAGAATTTTTGTGGTTTTGAAAAGGCACAGAGAAGGAAGCAACGAATGCTTCCGCAGTCACCGACATGATGACTTCCATGGTCATCGGTAAAGCACAGCGAGGGCACAGAGCCGGGCAGGAGGCCTGGAAGCCGCTGCTGCCATGGGACAGACCATAAACATCTGCCTTTTCAACACAGCTAGAAAAGCGAAGAAAGAAAAAAAGAGCTCTGAGCGAATCTCCCTGGCCTCCAAGCGCGTCTCCCATGATCAGACCCAGGCTGCCAAAGCATCGGGAGGATTCAAAGGCCGTCATTCAGAGACCACAAAGCTCACATTTTCGAGTCTCTCAAGACTTGGGGTCGGGTGACTTGGAGCCTGACGTCAGTGGGGAGCGAGAAAACACAACCCTCTTTTTACCATGGGTCTTGGTGGAGACTCAGGCTACTAAAAGAGAAGTTTTAGGTTTTTCTTCATACTCCTTGCTTTGACCTCCACCAAGTCCAAGAAGACACTTTGCTAGCTGTCAGACAAATGCCTTGTTGTGAAATCCACTGCTATCCAAAACCTACGCTCCGCGTAGGACTTCAAAGCAAAGCCGACGCTTACTGGCTCTTGGCAACCACGCGGGCAAGCATCCAGAGCTTGCTTCGGAGCCAGCCCTTGCTCTTCAAGTTGGCAAGACCTGTTTATGTGAGGAAGGGTCAAAACTAGGGTTGCAAATACATAAGAATAGTAGGAAAATAAGATGAGAGAACATTTTCTTGTCTATTGTATACTGGATGCTGACCGAAAAACCACACACCACATTTCTGAACTGATGCACGAGTTAAGAATGCACAGCAGATCCAGCCACGACCTCCCGTTAGTTTGTTTTGGCATTTCGAGTTTTCACAATGCTGAATTTTATCTTCAGGGAAAATACGAGGCTGTTTCATGTGAATCACTACCAACCAACCGCAGAGAACTCAAACAGGGGGGAAAAGGCAAAGGATCCGAGATAACCAAAACGCCTTATCAGCACCGAGGAAAGAGAAAAAACAACATTCTTAACACCGCTGAGAAAACCTGGGCCCGTCAGAGCAATCAGAAGAAAGTTATTAATTTAAGAAACCAAGGAACAATCCTTACATCGACCCCTGCAGCAAGATTTTTTTAAGATAATTGGTAACTCATTTCCCAAAAGTTCCTAAAGATACTGAGAGATAAAAATCCTATGAAAACTAGAAGTAGGGGCTTTTGGAAATGTTACCCAGTATCTTGCAAATGCAATACTCTCAATTTTCAAGCTAGCATAGAGAGGAAACGCAAACAGGCTCACTTTTCTTTTAAAACAAGATTCTGTTGAGAATTACTGAGGACGACTAATACTTTGGCAGTCATCAGAAAACATAATCCAGGCAATGGGAATGGAAAATAGGAATATGATTTTTTTTTTTTAAGATAATTGGAAATATTTTTATTTCAGTAAATCTGCTTTAAAAGCAGAGCACTGGAAACTCTCTTTGATATTTTTTTTTTGCGCTCATAAGCACATCACAGCAGTGGGGGGTCTGAAGCGTCCTCCCCGCAGAGCGACTCTCCCCACGTGTTTCAACGGTCTCCGGAGGGATGAAATCCAGGGACGGGAGAGTTCGGTATTTCGTGACCTCCTCCTGCTGCAGCGACCACAAAGAGCTAATTAGCGTCGCGGTTAGAGCTGTGATTTCGACGTATCTTTATGTACTTACATGATTGTTAATATCACTGCGTGCGAAGCATTTCATAATCCTTTCTCTAGCAAGGGCTAAATGATTAGCAGAATCAAACCCACTAACAGCAACTGTGCCTAACCTGTATTTATTCTGTGTGTTGCTGTTTGTTGGACCTGGAAGAGAAATCCACAGCCGAAAGCCTCTGGTTTTTTTCTGTCAAATGCAAGTTGTGCTTTCTTCCTGCCCGGATTGCTTCCCAGGGATTTTAAATTACTATTTTCACAACACCTCTGTCTAGCAGGGAGGTGCTGTCGTTGCCACGTCCCAGAAGAAGAGCCGAGATCCCAGGCAGCTGGGTAATTTGTCTGAAATCACAAAGCAAGTCTGCGATAAAAAAGAGTTTTGAAGCCTGGGTCTCCCTTCATCAGCTCAACAACTCGCTTCACTACTGCTAAACACTGACGGCCTTTCAGATTCGAGATTGGATTATTTTTGAAGCCATGACCCACAAGCAGAAAGCCCCGAATATCCCTGGCATCGCCCCCCAGCCTCCCACGCAAATCCAGTCCCTGCTCGCTTTAAATCCACTCTGGATTTGATGCAAACGCAAAGAGATGCGGTCCTTTTCCGATAAAGCTGATCCTTCCTCCAACTTGTGGTCAGCTCTTGGGCTTGATACATAAAAATGAAGGGGGAAAGCACACTACGTAAACAGCACAGGAGATCTTTACCCTCCCCTTTGCAGCTTACTCTTTATACGCTACAGATTTTATTTAATTTAACCCAATTTAAATCTAGAACGGCTTGGCATGGTCCAGGACCTGGCCAAGTTGAAAAACTCTTTTCTCCCTCTCTTGCATCTCCCACGTGAAAGGCAGCATCCCCTCGTTCACCTTCAGCCCTTTCAAACGGAGATCCCTAATCTAGCAAACGAGGCCCCCGCGCGCCGTCCCGGTTCAGCCTCTCCTCCCTCCGTCCCCAGCCTCAGCAATTACTTAGAGGAACCACCTCAACTTTAAGGGTTAACGCGAGCTGCGACGAACCCTTCTGTAACAGAGCAGCGACACCGACGCACCGGCAGTTTCAAGGTTAGAGAGGGATGTTTGGGGACGCCAGCTTCGGAGGCCAGCTCTCCTCGTTTGCCGGGGTAGGTTTGCCAAACGCCGAAGCACCCCATACAATTTAACGGGGTGAGTTTCTGGAGTGACACTACAGCGTGGGAGCCCGGCGTGCCCGAGTGATTTGCGGGGTACAGACGCATCAGCCCCGCTCTGGAAGGGTATTTTGGTTGTAAGGATGATAGTACCTTGATAGAATAATTTAGCGAACTGCTGCTGAGGTTTTATGGAAACAAAGCAGATATAGCGTATTTCCTCCTGTCCTGTCACGTTGCAGAATTTGTGCATTGGTGAAGGTGCAGAGCTAACAAGCAAAATCAGCGCAAAAGCTTTATCGTATCAACAAACGGATCGCTCGGGGATTTTCTGATTTGTTCTTAAGGCCAAATCTCAAAACCGAGACTGTCACCAATAACTTTTTTTTTTTAAATAAAAACAATTAAATGAATGGTAGAATTAAAGAACTGATTTTACAGCATTCAACTTTCGGGGTGCCCCTTCGCACACAGGAGATGCCCTGGCTAAAACTGATTTTCAAGTCTGCAGCTAAGACCCATCCTAGAGCTTCCAGATGGTGAGATTACATCTCATTGATCTCTTTATTATAGAAGCAATAGTTCATTAACGACTACGCAGGCCTGCCCAAACCCAGCTGCACTGAAAGCATCCACTGTCACGAGAGAGAAAGCCACCACGCCAACACCGCCTTTAACTGCGACAGATGAAGCCAGAGATGACAGATCTTCTGACTCTAAACCAAGCAAAATTAAATATTTAAGAGCTACCACTGTAACTTTTCTTATATTTTAACAAAGTGCTGCCAGCGAGCATTGAGAGAGCCAGGGACAGTGAAATGTGTCTGCTACTCAACCCCAAATTTGTCAAGTTAAAAGTTTGTGAGATTTTAGATCTACAGGCTACATAATGTCTTGAGGCTTCTTCCAGAGATGGTTGCTGAAATATCCAACCCAGCCGGTAAGGTATTACTGAGAGACTGGGGATTTAGGATGACTCACCAAGCATCTGAGGCATTCGCGATCCATCTTCTTTCCTATGGGCTACGAGATTTTAAACGCCAATGAAGAAACACTCAGCAACCTTGCAAGCGAGCCTACCAGTCGTTAAATCAGCAGCATCCCCGTGCATCTACTTCACCAGAGAATCACAGAACTGTAGAATGGTTCAGGTTGGAAGGGACCTCCAAAGGCCACCCAGTCCCACCCCTGCCATGGGCAGGGACACCTTCACCCAGATCAGGGTGCTCAGAGCCCCGTCCAACCTGGCCTTGAATGTGGCCAGGGATGGGGCATCTCCCACCGCTCTGGGCAACCTGGGCCAGCGTCTCACCACCCTCAGCGTAAAAACATAGCACACTGCTTCAGGAATTGGTTTCAGCACCTGTCCAGTGCGGGAAGGCAGGGGTCAGAAACCTGCCTTTTCTTCTGACCTTCCCCTCTTCCTCATCAGAACAAGAAAGAGATCGTTAGTGTTACAAATATGACGCCTCTGTGCTGAAGAACAACTTAAAAGGTTCCTGTAGATCTACAGTTTCATAGTGCAGATTGCTACATCGGATGCTAATGACTTCTCGTGAGTAAAAGCAGCATGAGAAAAGAGCAGAAAGACCCCAAACGCCTAGCAGGAATCCCTGCGATGTGGTCCTGTCAGCAACAGGCACGCGCAGCAGTTTAGGTGGCTCCACCTGAAGGTTATTACCACACGTATTTGTAATAAAAAGCATCAAAACACTCAACAAATAATGCTACCGGTTAAAAAGAAGTGAGAATGACCCAACAGGGAAAAATCCTTTACGATTCCTTCTCGGTTTTGCATGTGTTTGCGTTATTGTCCCTCTTGCAAGTCGCTGATAGGGCTCCTACAAGTTCGTGTGTTCGTCTGGACCCCGATGCAAGGGGAGAGGGTGACTCCAACGTCAATTATGTTTGCATCTCTGCAGTGCAAGGAGGCCCCGAAAGGGCTCCGGTGTGGCAAATAATGAATTGATAGAGTTAATATAAGTTAATACTAGCTAGCCTCTCGCTTCCAAATTTTGCAGACAACACCCCTTACCTGCTCTGCAGAAATACCGTTCAGCTTAGTTCTGAGCAAAGCACACCGAGATGGGCGGGTAATGGGGACTGCGCACGCTGCGGGCGATTTTTCTCCGGCTTTTCCCCAGCTACTCGACTTCTCTGATGATCCGGCTAATGAAACGGGCCGGCGACGCTTGACATCACCTGATCCTCCACGCCTACCATTCAGAAATCCATCCTGCCTTCCCATCGCCACCTTCAGCCTCGGCGCACTCAGGCGTGAAAAATCCCTGGCCTGCGTCCATGTTAATTTTCTACTTGACAGAACGCAAATAGAAACCTGGTCTGGGGGAAAACTGATCATCTTGCCGCATAGTAATTAGCTTATAGCGGGGAACGGCAGCGGTGCCAGACCTCCACACCGCCGTGATAAGGCTGCTACGTCACCGGGATGGAGCGAGGCTAGAGTGAAATCTCGCTGCAGGGAGACATTAAACTACCGCTTCAGAAGATGAGGCGTGCCGGTGCGGATTTGGCTGCGGTTCCAGACACCTCTCCAGACTCGGGAGTAAATTATCAATGAGGCTCGTTTAAAGGCTACCGGAGACGGCGTAGGCGCAGGTGACAAAATGCCTGCGCTTTAAAGGAGAAAGGAAAAGGGTGCTTATTAATGGACCTCGGTGCATTCGGTGTGAACAGGGCAAGCACCTGCAACAGGGGAATTCAAGCTCACCCTCCCCGCCCCACAACAAGCGTCTTCTGTACAGAGATAAGGAGACAATCCTGTTGGTACAAGCCGAGCTAGTCTGCTTTTCTGATGCCAGCATAAACAGATAACGCTGACAGACGTCACAGCAGATACTGCAGCTGAAAAAGCTCTTCCGTGCAAGAGCACTGTATTTATAGAGCTAGCTTTTGGTGTTCGAAAAGTCATTTGCAGTCTTAAAGCGCATAAATATTGGGTCTGTGCACTCCTGGTCCTTGCCCTGGGAGCAGCCAGCAGCCTCACCCGCAGCATCTCAGCTTTCAGAGTCACTAAACGGAGGAGGCAGCTCACCTGCTGCCACCGGCTCGCTCCTCAAGGACAATCAGGGAGACGCCAACCCTTTATGGACAACGTGGCAGCATAATGGTGCTGTCCCTCGCCTTTTGGCAGCTGATTTAGGCTAGGTAGACAGGGATAGAGACAGCTACTCAATAGCTGGATAACTTCAATTCCTCTGCTGTGAATAAAGGGAATACTCAGCGGTAGCCCCATCTTAACTTCATACAAGAAACTCAGGTTACGGAGGTAAAATAAATAAGCCAGGTACCGGCACTGGTAAATGCCGCTGGTACTGAAACCACCAGCCTCTGCTGTGTCCGTAGAAAGTGAAGTCGGAGGCAGATACCTGTGCTCTGCACGTGCCAGCGGTGTAAAGTTTAGAGCTTCCACACGCTGAAGACGTGTGAAGGGCACACAGGCAGCAGTGGACAGCACAGCTCGGGTTTGGAGATGGTAACACTGAAAATCCACGCGTAAAGCCAGCGGCTATCCCTGAGACAGGAGACGACATATCCTTTTAAAAAAAAAAAACCCCAACAAGAACAGCAATGTTACCCGTGGAGTCAAAGCAAGATATGCTGGTGCCAGGACAGGACGGCAGTTTGGCACAACCCCAGCGCTTCTCACAAAGAGGAGCAGGAGATTAAGGACTTGGCAAGGAGCTAGCAAAGCGTAACAGCCCAGAGCGTACTCGGAGCCAGCGTAAAGCCAGGCTGCCCGGGCACGGGCAAGCTCCGACGCATGGATGTCTCGCGCTCGGTTACGGCTAAGCCGTGCGTCGGCACGGGCTGGTCAGAGCCGCTCAGCTATCGGCCAGTTGTGCTCCAGGTTTTCAAGGTAGAGGCATGAAGGCCACGGAGCCCGGCCAGAATGACAGCAGCACCGAGCAGATCCCTTCGCTGGCTCAGCTCTGGGCTGTGTTGCTTTTTCCCTCCTTGGATGAGGCTTTTTCGCCTCCTTGGCCGGTGGCGCTGGGCACTTCCAGGGGCAGCAAGTCCTCCTGAGCGACCTTGAACGTGTGCGTGCTGCTCCGTTCACTCACTCGCACCCTTCCGTCTCTGCAGACCGGCTGCTTACAGCCTCTCTCCAGATTTCCTAGACTGCTATAATAGATGACGCACACATTAAAAGAACAGAAATATTGGGGATTGGAACCTTCCCAAAACTGCACCTGCAGACACATTATTTAAATCCACAAAGATTATTTTAAAAGGAGGTAGAGAAGCATTTCTGCCACATGTTTTTCAGTAACACATGTAACTACGGTACTTTAAAAGCCTTGTAATTCTATTGCTCAGGTGCTTCAAGTAACCATAAGGCATGGACTCGAATCTCTCCGGTCATCGTTAGGTAACCGCCGAAATCAGAGGACGACATCAGAACGATTACGTTGCTGCTTAGAGGAAGGGACCCACAACGTATGAATTTGTTCAAGCACATCCAGCCAGGAGCTTTGGGCTTCTGTCATTAAGGAGGGGGACTTTGAATATTTTGGGAGTTGTTGTATGTTCCATTGCACATACTCATCGCTGGTGCTGGTTTAAAGAAACAGCTTGGAGTACGTGCGACAGGATTAAGGGTCAGAAGGGGCTGATTATGGGATGTCAAGCAGCAAAGTCAAAACAATGGCAATAGGAACCCTCCAGGAGACAACAGGAAAGGTTTTAACAGAGGACTGTCCGTTATCCACCTTCACCTAGACCGAGCGATTACTCCTCCCAAGCTCAAGGTAGAACGGCGAGGCAGCGCACCCGACCCTAAAAAGCTCAGGGAAAGGGACGGGGAGAGAAGTTTATCGGTTGGTGCAGGCAGACAGACTGGCAAGGCAGAAAAATCCCTCGAGGGCTATCCGATACAAAGGCACCCTCTCTGACTCTAGAAGCCCTTGGGCAACAAATGGCCGGAGGCCGAGAAGATGTTTGCATGCTTACTCGATATTTACTCCCTTCCCCAGACACCCGGCATCGGCAGCGTCGGAAATGGCGTATTGATCCGACCCGTTGCAGCCTACTCATATTCTTCAGGCAGAGTCTGAAGTAAATACACTGCAAGAGACTGAGAGACAACAGGTACAAGGGCTGCGTTGCACTTATGCCGTGGGAGGAATGTGGGGAACGAGCATGTGTTTGTCCTAAATCATCCTCTGGATGCTGTGCGGTTTCTGACAAAAAACCTGTAGTGCTTGAGTCACTGCGTGCGACTGCTCGCCGCTGACTCCCGACGGGGACCCTGGCAAGTGCCGACACCGACGGACCGCAAAACGGGAGGTACAGCCTCAAAATAGAGCTCACAAAAATCCCACCCCAAACAGAAACAGACACAGGACCGTAAATTGAATGGTAAAAAGAGGGAAAGCTTCGTTAGGGATTGGAGTAGCATCATCATACCAAAAGGAGAGAAAACCCCGAACAGGGAATTCAAGAATTGGCTCTTGCCAAAAAGGAAGACGCGATTATAAATTCAGCAAGCTTACGAGCCCATCCACTAGCCTCAAACATCAAGGTTTTTTACATTTTCAGTGCCTAAGGACTTGTGGACATCAGAGGAGTAACATGTTTAAATTTGGTTTCATGTAATTTAGGTTGGGGGGGGCTTTTATTAAAGGGAAAAAAGATGCAAATTCAAAGCAGGTACAACTAAAAGCAAAAAAAAAAAAAACCCAAAAAACCACACACCACAAAACCAACAAAAGGCAAAGAAAACACACATGCAATTACAAATGCTGGAAAATGGAAAAACAGACATTTCAGATCAGACCTCCCCAGAGCTCTGAATAATGGAGTGATGCCTCCAGGGTCTACCATTCAGCTACCCAAGCCTGCATACTAATATACTACTCACATCAGAAGAGTAGAAAGGCACCACTCATGCAGAAAATTACCTTAAATGAGCAATGACTTCATGATAAACAAGCCACTCGCTTTTTTACTTTGCTCTTTGATTTAGGTGGGGAGGGGGGCACCTCCTCCCTACGGCGAAGGAGCAGACACAGCACACTTCTGGCGCTGTACGGAAACCTTGCCAGCGGGCCATAAAACCACCTCGTTATTGCGAATATTTAATTCTGGTTGGTTTGGTCAAACATCAAGATATGAGATCGCATCTTTTTGGGGAAGGACGTACCTTGCAATCACTAACATCCAGGGGCCAAAGCATCCAGGATCACTAGCATCCAGGCTTTAAATAGAGCAGAGAATCTGCACAGCGGCAATACCAGAGGTGTAACTACAGCGTCACGCACAATATGAAACCAGAGTATCTATGGCTGGTATCGTTTCCCATCCCATCGGTGCCCTAATTTCCCCACGTGCTGCAAGAATCCCTTCCTAACCTGGCTTGCAAACGCTCATCTTCCCTTACAAACGCACTCCTAGTGCATTTGTCATTGACTCCATAGCCGATTAAATGCACTTCTCCCACCGGTCCTCTTCAAATGAAGTGATATTTAACTAGACGCACCAGGAGGCAGCTGCTGTACAGCCTGGCTTGCTTCGTGCATCATTCCCCGGTTCATTGCCTGTGATGACTCCTGGGTGCCTGATGCAGGGGACCTCAGATTTTCCTTTGTTTGAAAGTAACCTTGCATGGTTTTAGGTACTGCGGTTAGAAGCAACGGCAACCCTGTTAAATCCTGCCGCGTCTTTTTCCTTTTCTGTCCGTAAACTGAACAACCCTAAGAGCTAAAAGACTTATGATGAGAAGGCAGGTTCAGCTGAACCTGTTTACTCCAAGAGCAGGGAGAACAAAATGCTTTGGAAAGAGTCCGCTGGGAAACTCTGATTTATTTTTTTTTTTTCCTAGGAGCACAAACTAATGTGCTCTGAAGAAGCGCAGCAACTGATGGCGTTCATTTGCGCAGTCGTGGTTTGAATGTGCTTTTAAAGGAAAATCTGCTCACTGTCTCATGAATACCTCTGCTCCTGACGTAGGGAGAGGTCCTCACCCTGCTCCGGGTAGCGCGATCGCAGCTGATGAGGTGCAGAATGCGACCCAGATCGCTGGGTGAGACTGGTAAACCAGGGAGGAGCGTTAGTCTTTCTCTAACAGCCTTTAGAGACGAACAAAGCACACCGGAGATAAGCCTGCCTTAAGCCAGAAGTAATTCTCGGCTAAAGCAGCAGTTGAAAAGCTGGACTGCAAGCGTGCATCAAATTTGGGTTATAAACACAACAAAGATGAAACCCACAACTCAAGGAACTCTGTACTCAAAGCTTTGACTAAGAACAAGCTTTAAGCCCTTAACCCCTGGTGCAGCCTTGAAAAGGAGGATTACCGCTTGCAGGCAGTGCAGGAACAGTGCCAGTCAGAGAGGAAGATTCCCATGAAAGAAACAGAAATTTATTTTTAAATCCCTGAAAACTGCTATTGCTCACAGTTCTGACTCAACGCTATTTATACTGCTGTGTATTACAAGTCACTAGGATGGAAATCACCTTCATTTTGTCATTAATCTGATTTCTAAATACTTCCGACCCAATCTAATTTCAGAATTTGTGGGGTTTTGAGTTGTTTGGGTTTTATAAACTTGGGGATGGTTTGGGTTGAGATTGGGGAAAGGGCTGGTGAAAAAGGAAGGAGCGCAAAGGAGGTGTCCCCATCCAGTCAGCTCCTCCTCACCAGATTTTGCGTAGGGTTTGTTGTACCGGTTCGTCCTCTGCCCACTCGAGGGAAAGCTCCTGCCGATGGAGACCACACAAAAGCCTCAACAAACCAAGACAGGTTCCCACTTCCCAAAACTCGCTCAGCTGGGACAGATGCAAGATAGGTGGAAGTCTCTGCTCTGTATTACGCAGAAGTTAGGCCGCGTTATAAATCCTTGTTTGTAAGATATATTATGGTATATATATAAAAAAGCTTCCTACCAGAACACCCTTGGAGAATGCTGGCTTTTGCAGAAGTGTCCTTGCGTAAGGACAGCAATATTCCTGTTCACGCCTGCGCCCAAATCCCCGTTAATACAGCACCAAGCCTGTTTTCAAAGCCGTTACATTATTAAACCCTCAAAATTGAAGTTCATTAAGAACTAGAGGATTGTACACAGTCGCTATTCCACAGCACCAGTCCCCGAGTAGGGGTTTATCCTTGGCTTCTTCCAAATCCCCCTAATTAATTTTTTTTCAAAGGCCATCAATCTGAAGCAGACAAACATCCGAGAGTCAATTCATTAACATTCCCATATTTCCACTTATCTTGGGCCACTTCTTCTCTTATTAATAGCTAGTAAGATTGGCATTTCTAAAAATAACCAGCCAGGGCTGGAAGCAAAACTCCAGGGAGCCCTCCCAAACCCCATCAATCCTCCCAGCAATAGCTGGGAGTCTCGTCCTGGTCTCCCGAGCACACCCCGGCCGTTGGCAATCTCCGAGGCAGCCCATGAATCAACATCCAATATGAACTACGAGACGCCGATTACTCAAGTAATTTATTACTTCTAGGGTGACCAAAAGGCTGTTTACACGAGGAAATTAGGATACTTTAGAGTATCGTTGAACGTGCCCTGAAAGTTTACCTCTGATTTATATGCCAGCTCAGTTTCTCTCCCCTTCGTGTTCTTCATCGCGGGTGAATTTAACACCGCTATGGTGCATCGGATTTACTTTTAGAAAGTTCTGAACCTCCCTTTTCTCCCGAACTGCAAAAGGCGAAGGCAAGAGTAGCACAGTTTCCTTCAACACATGAGACAGCGTGCTCAAGCAGCACCAACAGACCGGGAGATGAGTCACCGACCAGAATGAATGATTTTATCTCTCATGGAGACTACAGAAAACAGGTGGTATTCGTTTAATTTCTATTCACAGCCTTGCAATTGTGGATTCCTGGCTGCTGCAGCATGCTTAGGAGAAAGACGTTGGGCTCAGTCACCCCAAACTGATTATTACGGTCCTACTGATCTTAATCGGGAGGCAATCATGAATTACTCACTTGTTTCCCATTTACATGTTTGTATCAAGTGATTTTTACAGTACTGCCTGATCGAGAATATAAAAATGCGGATGTTTCACCCTGAAATATGCCCCTGACTCACCGCTGAGGGGGAAGGACTTTTAGCCCTCCTTGAAGCAAGAAAGGGGCAAGCACAAGACACGACACTTGCCCTAGCGAAGGGGACATCTGCATTCGCAAGGCAGTGAAATAACGTTTAATTAAGAGTATTGACTAGGTTATACGTGGGAAGGATGCAAGCAGAGGAGAAAAGATTACGCCTGAAGTCCTGCAGGGAGTCTGGACAAAAGGAAAATTGGCTCTGGCAGCTAACATGCTCTGCCATGGAGGAAAGAGGTTTCTAATGAGCGAGGCTCTAATGGACACAGCCTGAGATGTCAGGAAATGTTGAATAGTACCTTGATCAGGATGGGCAGCAAATCAGCTGGACGGGAGAGAGGTGTTTCTCATGTAACCTCACTAAAAGCAGATTAGTCATATGGGTTTTTTTTCTTTCTTTCCCGTTTTTCATAACCACCTGTAACTGTATTGCCTGTTTTGGATGTTGTACATACATACTTTCATCTGAATTTACCTTAATCTGGCTTGAGTTAAATGCATTTCCAAACCAACTTCAAGCCACGCTTCAATCCAAAGCTGTGGCAAATAATCAGCCGGAGACTCCTGGACCCCTCTGGACTTATCTAGCTCCCCAAATTCATTCCCTAAAGGGTGAGCGGCCCCCCCGCCAGCTGCATAAGCTAGAGATGGATGTCTGGCGAGACAGAAATGGCTTCAAGCAATCAATAGTGCAAAGCAAGGCTCTGGCATACAGCGGGATACCGGGGGGCACCCAGTCGTTTGGGGTCCCTAAACCGATCCGTATGAGATGCCCCTACACAAAGCCAGGGTAGGGAACAGTCACAGATGATCACAGAATCACTGAATGGGTTGGGTTGCGTTGGGTTGGGTTGGGTTGGGTTGGAAGAGACCTTTAAAGATCATCTATTCCAACCCCCCGGCCACGATGACTGCTGCTAATTTCTAACCAGAGCTGCTAATTGAGCAACCCGGTCTGGTGGAAGGTGTCCCTGCCCATGGCAGGAGGGTTGGAACCAGATGATCTTTAAGGTCCCTTCCAACCCAAACCATTCTATGATTTTATGATTTCCAACCAGAGCTGAACTTGAACTGATCTTAAAGATAAGCCTTAACCTTTAGCCAATAATGAAAACCCTTCATGCTGTCCTATCTTAAAAAAATATATGTATTTCTTTTTGAAGGAACCAAAGAGAGCATTTGCTACTTAGACAACTTTCCTAAAAATTGTTAGAGTACAGAAATTCACCCATCCACTCTGTTACTTTGCTAGCAGGAGCCCTGAGAAGGTTTCGGCCGTGATGGACTAGCACTGCCCCACGCGGCTCTCCAGCAAAGCACGCGCATCACCACGGATCAGGGACCATTCCCCGAAGAGGCAGTTTGCACGTTGTGGCACTATTTAGTTGACTAGTACTGATGTAGCCATTAAGTGCAAGACTGGAAAATACTGCTGAAGAAAGGACACTGCTAAACAAAACACTGCAACAAAGCATTAATAAAAACATGCAGTACTAATGAGATAGGGTCCTGCGAGAGACATCTCCAAAGCGGATCTCCCTTACATGCTTCTCTCTAGAAAGCAGACGAAATTTTGCAATATGTTGGAGACCTAACCTTGCAGTGGGTTTCCAGACTAAAAAAATCTATTTTGAAACCAAAATTAACAAAACCAAGTTCATCCTCCAATGGAGGAAGAACTTCTGGCTGCATTTTTATTTCAGATAAAACCTACAGGAGAACTGAAATTCAAGTGGTAACATCTCCAAGGAAACAGCTGGAAAACTTGTGGTCTTTGCAGATGCTGTAGTATTCTGCATTTAAAGACAAATTGTACCGTATTGTACCTTGGACTCTGGGGGGGCAGGGAGGGAATTGCAGACAAGTTCTTAGTACGATGCCACAAACTGTGCATGCAGCAAAACAAGACTTCTTGCACTGGATCTCGATGCAAAGAATACATTCTTCCCATCAGTTTGCTAAAATACAGCTAAAATTAGCAACATGAATGCTTTCACAAATCATCTTTTAGTAATTGCTGTACGTTTTCTGTTCTTGTCACAAGAAGTGTTCTTTAGCACAAAGGAATCACGATTTCCTCCCTCCGTGCACCCCGAGCCAAGATGCTTCTAGCGAAACCAAAAGAAACCATTTTCCCTTTCGCCTCTCTTCTCACGGAGGGGCAACGCGATACGGACATTGCTTAACCGTATGAAATTCCCGGTTCAAATTGACACCCACGCAGCAGCAACAGAGAAACAGGACTGGCATACATCTTACGCAAACAAGAAATAGGGAATCCAGAGAATACAGAATTATCTTTAGGCATCTGGCTACTGCCTGCAGCGGCCCTCGCTCACGCTCTGGCCCTTGCCACCGGTGCTTGTCGAGACGGCGCACTTTGGCTTTTCAACATCCAGGAACGTTACACTCCTGGAAACACACAGAGAAGCTTTTCACTTCAGCACTCAGCAGCTTGGATCAAAGATGTGTTTTGCTGCTTTTCGGGGGGTTTCGGTGGGGAGGCAGAAGATTATTACGTTTTTAAAGGTTCTACATTCCAGCATACATTAATCTTATGCCAGCAAGAGTTTCTCTTCCCATACAATTCGCCAGCTTCCCCAGTTATATAACCTATGTGCCTGTAAAAGCTTTCTACAGCTACCATAACTGCTAATATAAGATAAATTGAGGCACAAAGGTAGTCCCGACCTTGACTTCACACACACACGATGAACTGATGCCACTCTTAGTCACAATGCCTTGAAAATGAAACAGGAGAAAGGGCTGCAGCTCGCTCTTATATAGCTCCCTTCTTCATGATAATGCTTAATGTATCCTAAAAGCACATCTGTCCACCCTAATGACGGTACTTGCAGAAAGACTCTAAAATGGAGGCCGGCAATTTTCTATCCTCGTAAGCTCTGGAAAGCAGCCCTCGACAATAACAACCTGCGACGGGGTTGAATCAGCGAGGTCGGAAAAAGCAGTGTTTGGAGGAGGAAGACGCCCGTGGTCACGCAGTCTGTCTCCTCGGGCACTAAGAGCAGGATGGTTCCCCGCAGCGTGGCCTCTGGTATGCTGCTTACAATAATAGTATTGTCTGGACAAAGCTACGATGGAATTTGACTCCATTACGAAGAAGCATCTGCTGATGCTCATTTTCTACCTAATACAATGAATGTTCACAGCAGTGGCGTTGGCTGCAGTGGGTTTATTTTCAGATTAAGAGATAAATATAGATATAGATATATATATATATATAAAAGGGATAAAGCAAAGGTACCTGAAATTACAGCAATTTTCCATGACCCGTGCTCCTCCTTGGCTATTCTTTCTGCCTCCTCCATTAGTAACATACCAAATCCCTGCAATGGGAGAAAAAACAGGAAGAAAAGATAAGTTCTGTAAAAATAGAAAGCATAAGCAAGGTCAGAATGTAAGCATTAGTAGAGTTCCAAGAGAGTCATATTTTTGGCACAGGAATGATCAAGACCTTACTGCAGGAGAGGGCTTGAGAAGAGTACCGCAGGAGAGGTGCACCAACGCTAAGCTTTACAGTGGAGCTTTCTCAGGGTTTTTTTCTGATCGTGATATTATTCATCGGCAGTTCTAGCGTCTGACTGCTTCTTAATGGCAGCAACAGAAGGAAGCTAAATCCATTGATGGTAAGTCATCTTGGTGCACATCCCGCCATTCCTGGTGCTGAACAGGTCTATCCTGCTGAGAGAACCAATCCTGAACAGCAATCGCCCATCTTGACGTCTACCTTACCATACCTAGGTTTGTGCTAGCGAGTCAAACAAAGCCAGAGCACAAACGTCAGATGCAATTGCCTGCGCTGTTGAATTGCAGAAGGATCCCCGTGCCATTCTGACTGGGGACGTCAGTCGAAACAGATGTGGCCGGACACTACAGATCCGGAGATCCCTCCTGCTGTTCGCTTTTCTGATGTAGATGTTGCCTTAGCCCCTCGCAATCTTTATTTCCACAACCCCTCCAGGAGTCAGGAGCTGTTACCGTGCTCGTTTCGGGATGAAGAATCGAGGCACGCAGCGACTTGTCGGGGTTACCTAGAAAGGCTGCATCAAACCACTGCGTGACCCTTGCAGACCTAGGCTAGGCTCAAGCTCTGTGCCGCTCTCCTAGGCTCAGCTCGTGACACAGGAGATGCCGAATCCAAAAGAACTGCAGAAGGACATGCTAATATTCTGGACCAGATCCATGCCTCTATTTACGTTTGGGAATCTTGCACAGCAGGAGGGCTACTGGAATCACAATAACGCTTCAAAATATGGGAATAGCCTTTCCACTCTATTTAACAACTTCGTTGTCCTATATATCTGGGAATAACTGATTGGATTAATTCACTCCTAACATTGGGATGCAGGAATTATGCTCGGCTCTTTGTTCATCTGTTTTCCTGACAAGATGTACAGAATTGGGCTGTGGCGACACTGAAGCAGATGTGATTTAATTCTAAAAAACGTTTCACACTTACAGGCATTTTTAAATAACACACAGAAATCTTTTCTAAAACGTCTTTCTAATCAGAAATTGCCCCTACAACTGCGAAGAACACTTTCTGATTAACCTCTTGAACACTGACTATTCCGAACGAACACGAGTGCGTCATATGCCATGAAATTTCAATTTGCAGCCTATTTTAATGTTTGTAGTTGGGTACTTTCAATTGATTTTCTCTCTCTCTCTCTTTTTTTTTTTTAAATACTTAGGAAGACCAGTTTTTCCTTTTTAAATTTTTAAGTGTTAACTATTTTATAGTGGAACCATTCACTTCTCTTCCCCCCCCCCCCGCCACTGCCTTATGGTCACACATCATCAGCATCTAGCAAAACTGCATCTTAATGCATATACTCACGGAAAGATTAATAAATACAAGGAAGTTAATTTAAAACATCAGCCCTGAGCACTTCTGGCAAAGAGGACAAACTGATTGCTTTCTTAAAAGCACAGTCTAAAGGTTCAAAACCTACCGGCGCAAAATTTAATTCACATTTTTGCTCATCGCAAGCCACAGCATGTTACATGCAGCAGAAGGATAATGTGCCATTTTCATACCAGTCACTGCAAAGAATTAGAAACACAGCTTTCCACTCCATTCTTCACATGCTTGAAGATATATATGAAACGGCCTCACGAGTGTGTCTGAAGCAAAAAACCGTCAGACCCAACTAAGAGACCTATCTCAGGAGTCTCATCAAATCACTTAAACTGATGCATGTCTCGGAACCAAAGTTGTGTTTCTTGTTTTGGTAGGAAGAATGTATTCAATAAATGTTCCTTTGAAAGAAAACTGGGTAGTACCAAATAAAATCTCACCTTCCCATATGTAATTATGTCCGATTTCAGAAGTGAAATTCGTCTATTGAACAAGATCAATTTTAGAAGGAAATAAAAAGACACAATGGGTGTATCTCTTGTCTCGTTTTCAGTTTGCGGTGAAGTCCGATGTACCGTACAGGGTATCAAAGGAAAGATGCTTCAGAACCAAAGATGCTTAGTACTCGAAAGCCAAATTAGCACCAGCATACACGAGCTCGTATTGTATGGGCATGAAGCACCGCTGACAGCATTCAGGCATGCTTTTTTTATCTCAGAGCAGTTGCAATTGGCTAAACATGACCACATTAGCAAAAACTCAGAAGCAGCACGATTTCAGCAGATGAAATGCAAGAAGGGGCTCAAATTCAATTCTGTTTCTATTGCAGTGGGCTATAATTCAAAGCAACGGAATGAATCTCAGATATTAAATAAAATTCTTCTCCAAGTATATTAGGGAGAGGGGCGCAAGAAAGAGGCAGAGATGAAAAACAGAGATGGCTTGGAGTACCTGGTGCTGAAATTTTGAAGGATCCCGACTGCTCACGGGGACCACGCTCCCATACACGTGCAGTTCCCGGACGATGGAAACGCCTCCTTTCAGCTCAGGTCTGAATGACTCCTCTGAACACTTGCGCAGGCGTAGAAGGCCAACGAGAATATCCTGCTCTGGATCTTCGTAGGACAGGAAGGTCTCCCAGCCACCATTAGCCACGTAATCTCTTCTAACTAATTCAATCTGCTCAAAGAGAAGCAGCGATGATGAATACAAAGAGGAAAAGAAAAAAGGAAAACTTCTTTAAAAATATTTAAGCAACATGTTTAACAGACCAAAACCAATTTCATGGATCCATAAACTATTATGATTCAGAGAAAACATGAAGTGCTTTCTTAAAGGCCAATTTAATCCTAGATGGATTTTAGCAGTACTGGATAAGAACTGCTGTTACTGCAGTCATATTAAAGATAAAACGTGCGACTACTTTAATAGAAATGTGCTTGCCAACGGGACAGAACTAGTCTTCTAACCCTATTTGCAAGCTTTCAAGAAGGGCTGGTAACCCACATCGTTACCTGTTTGTAAGTCAGAACCCTAAAATCTACGTTTCTTGAGTTCCTCGAGACGGGGGCAGCAACTCTGGCCACTAACCAAGGGACTTGCTCTAATTTAAACTCAGCTCCAGTTACAAACTTGCTAACGTAGAATGAGTAGTTTTGCCTTCACTGAACCTGCATTTAGGTCCATGTCTCTACTGCTTTGCAAAAGAAATGGCTTGAGGTGTCTACAGAACATGGGTCTTCTAAGCAGCAGTTAACTTCTGCACTAATTACCAGCTAGTTCGTTCCAGCACCGCACAGGATCTACCTACACGAGCAAACTGCGTAGTGCAACAGGAGGGGGTCTGAAAGAGTTGGTGTTGAGTGAGTATTGGATTACGTGGGCTTTACAGGATCAGCAGAAATTGTCTTCTCACTCATTCAGACAGTACTGAAGACACCAAAACCATCCAGACAAGGACCTTGAGAACTGACCAGTAACAACACGTTACTTGCCTCAAACCCAATTTTTTATAACGATCTAGACAAAGGCAGCTCTGAAGATCACAACAAGTGGAAGGGAAAAGTGAAGTGAGAGTTGGCTGACCACGGAGAATACAATAAAGACCATGCTTGGGTAGAAGAAATGACTTCTGCAGAGCATCTGGAAGCTATAAAGAGTTACTGGTGGATAAGAGGGCAGAAAGAAGAAAAAACTTCTTTTTCAGACAGCCCGGACCTACCATCACCAAGGAGCAGTCCCAGGACCCAAGATGAGACTCCCTTTTGGCAACGCGACCTGATCAAATCTCACGTAATGGTAGCTGTGTTTATATGTAGCAGAGGCAGCACTGAGTTTATTTGATGTGACCTGTAGCCGATGATGACAATGTCACATCTTTGGTGACACAGTGAGTCACTCTATTTGCTTTTTGAATTGAAATGGTATAGCTGAAATAGCTGCCCATCCTTGCTGTAGGGACTCCCCTGCCCACCCCTAACAACCAGCTGCTGAGCAGATCAAAATTATTTCCCAAATTGCCTGGCTCCACAGAGGAGTGGCAGCAAGAGTTTGCAATACTGAGAGCCTGATGAGGACACACTAAACGTTGGGAGGGTTTCAGTAGAGACCAGTCCTGGTCTCATCCCATGAGCTAGGCACCCATTACCAGCTGGCGTACCTTAGGTGCGCTCCTGGAAGGCGCTTTCTAAATTAATCCGAAAGAAGCCGGGTTTCTGTGCTTCCCGATGCTCCCAAAGTGGGGAACGATCGGAGGACTGCCTGGCAGAAAAGGGCCTGGGGGTGCTGGTCGACAGCCGCTGGACATGAGCCAGCAGGGTGCCCAGGTGGCCAAGAGGGCCCAGGGCATCCTGGCTTGTATCAGGAACGGTGTGGCCAGCAGGAGCAGGGCAGGGATGGTCCCCCTGTGCTGGGCACTGGTGAGGCCGCCCCTCGAGTGCTGTGCTCAGCGCTGGGCCCCGCACCCCAAGGCGGCCATGGAGGGGCTGGAGCGTGGCCAGAGCAGGGCAGCGAGGCTGGGGCAGGGGCTGGAGCACAAGGCTGGGGAGGAGCGGCTGGGGGAGCTGGGGGGGCTCAGCCTGGAGAAGAGGAGGCTGAGGGGAGCCCTCATCGCTCTCTGCAACGGCCTGAAAGGAGGCTGGAGCCGGGGGGGTCGGTCTCTGCTCCCCAGGAACAAGCGATGGGACGAGAGGGAACGGCCTCAAGCTGCGCCAGGGCAGGGTTGGGTTGGGTATTGGGAAAAACTTCTTCCCCCAAAGGGCTGTCAGGGCCTGGCCCAGGCTGCCCGGGGCAGGGGCTGAGTCCCCATCCCTGGGGGGATTTAAAGAACAGATAGATGTGGTGCTCGAGGACATGGTATAGATGGACTTGGCAGTGCTGGGTTAACGGTTGGACTCGATGATCTTAAGGGTCTTTTCCAACCTTGACGATTCTATGATTCTATGACTTGCTTCACAAGCACACCTCTGATCTGAACTAAAACCAGCATGTAGATACACCTGCCATCATTTCGAGAGACTCCTTTAACTTTAGGGATTCCAACGTGAACGGCAAGTGTCGGTGGATGCCCTGTGCACCAGCGCCGCACCGGTGTTTCTAACATTTACACCCTGACAGTGCAGCACAGGATGGATCCCTATGTATACCTTGCCATGCTCTTCCCAGTACTACTATAAAGACTAAAGCAAAGGACTGCAGTATTTTTTTCTGCAAATCCCCTAATACCCAGAAATCCATGAATTAAAGATTTGTTTACAGAAAAGCCGTAAGGGATCCTGTCGCCCGCCTGCTCTACTCCATGATGAAGCCTGGGTGAACACAGCTCACAATTAAATCCCTTGCTGACTCCAGAAGCAAGGCTCATTTCAACGCTGACGTACAGCTCACGGGGTAAGCGCCCAAGCAGATGTCTGCCGATGTGCCAAATTCTCCAAGAGCCCAACTCCGCGCCAGCTCATGTGTCAGGACGGCTGACACACGCTGATCCAGATCTACCGTTCGGTACATAACACCGCTAGTAAAATGGAAACGCACAGGGAAATAAAAGAGCACGAGACTTTTAAAATACCCACATTCTGCCGTTAGTTTCATATGTGGAAAAGCAGTTAGGTTAAAGCTTACTGCTAATATATAAAAAAAGCAGAAAATATTATTAAACACAGCTATACTAAGAGTTGAAATGAGAAGATTGGAGAACTCCTGGTTTCTCCCGAGGACAAAACAAAACAAGCAGAAAACATGGCTCCATTGCTTGTCCTCCAGCAGGGACGAGACAGAATCACAGATGCCCGGTTATGCCCACAACCAGTCTGAAAGCCACTTGTAGACAGAAACGAAGTAAGACTACAGGAGCCTTCACCAGGAGGCTTTATATTGTGTGCATTTTTATAGCATCCTAAGCATGTACCAGATAAGCTGATCTGCTCAGAAAAGTCCCTACTGGATCACGTCCTTTGTTCTCCCACTTCTTCCACTGTATCCAGGGTCCTAGGGTACATAAATCCCCTCAAAGGGTTTTCAGGGACTCATGAGACGTAGAAAGCCTTTTCCTTCTGGGATACTGGTATAAACGCGGCCGAAGCCAGCCTGAATCACCCCCTGGTCGGCTGGTGCGCAGCGATGGGTGGCAGCACGCCGGAGCTCCCAGTGTCAGTCCCTTGTCCGTAAACCATCCCGTGTGCTGGGTAAGAGTCGACCCTCGTAAGGGTGGATCACTATTTCGGGATGCAATCCCATTAAATGTCTGGCACAGTCTGTTTTAAACTTACTTTGACAAACAAAGGGAAAACCCAGTTGCAGATTACGTTCTTGACCTAAAGCAGCTACTCCCGGCTTAAAAATCTGCCTTGTTCCTACTAAGGCTCTATATTGAGATCATGATCTTGATACAACCCCCCCTGCCTTGCAGGCCCAGCAGCTTCGATGCCTTTCTTACACTTTCTGCTTTAACGCTAATGTAGGTTTGTATCTGTAACAGAGCTGTCATTGCCCCTTGCCTTTCAAAAGCTGTCAATCCAACGTCTCTTTACAGCAACAAATCACTCGAGCATTTTTAAGGCTGTTACGTAGCAGTATGCAGCCTTAACCACTCCGAGAGCAAGCAAATACCTTCCGCCGCTATGGAGAAACGCCGCTAATTGAAAAGGCAGCTTAGAGAGAGCTCTGTAAATAACCAGCTACGGGCAAATAATCTACTTCAAATTGATTTTTTAAAAAAATACTTTTAAAAGCAGACACACCACTGGCATTACAAAAATACATACAGCCTACCAATCGTGAACAGCAAGAAGTTGCATGAAGTGTAACTAATTACAGCAAGCGATTAATTTATTTTAGATCTGACATGATAGCCTCTCTTATCAAGAGGATGCATTGTTTACTTATGAAGCCAAGAAAAACATCGTACCTTGTCATTAGTCTAAAGCGCATGAAAAATTATACCGTCTTCAGAATATTTCTCTTGCTTGCTGTCATGATAAATTTTGCGAAAACTACATAACGACATCCTCCTGCCACTCAGACAGATGAGTTTAACAAAGGGAATTTTCAACATAATGTTGCTTTGAAAACCCTGTGATAAGCTATTTGCTAACTACTCAAGAAATTTACAATTTAAATTAGATCAGCACTGCTGACAACAGACGTCTTCGGAAGATATTTCGTGAAATGACCACGGATTAGACGATGGGAGCAGAGCACAAAGGCTGCGTGGCCTAGGTACAAACGAGTCCGTACAGCCTCAGCTCTTGCAGAAATCTGGTAGGAACAAGATAATTTATTTGAGATCGTTATACATTTCCATACTGGACTTCTGCTACGCAAGATGGGGAGTATTGCACTCCATCTGAATTCACATAATGGCATGAGAAAAACAGAATATGGCTCCCAGTAATCTCTGATTTGCAAAGTGAGAACATCTTTCAGATGCCAAACTCGGAGAACATTCATGCTACGTAACTTCTGGCACCAAACTCGGAGCCTCTTTGAAGCCTAAATAATCAGTGGAGCTTCCAAAGCACAACTGAAAGGACTTCTGTTAGGAATCTCTTCCTGTGCTGACACATAGAAAGCCTAACCCCGGTTTGGCAGCTCACATTTAGAAAGCGGGTACGTGCCCATTTCACAGAAGAGGAGAGAGGTATGCAGGTGTCATTCTGATTCAGCTTTCTACCTGGGGGTGGCAGTATCTTCTGCCTGGCACAAACAATTCTTGTTTGAAAGTAAAGGAGATATATGATGGACAAACTCTACAATCATTTCAAGTCCTTCCTTAACGTCCACAAAGGAAGAGAATACTTCCAGGGTACGATTTATTAGCCACAACATACGCGTATATTAAGATGGATCCGACCCTGCGTCATCTTAGAAAGCTCACCTCCTTGGGGTGCCATGCACAGCCACAGACCTCCTGACAATTTTCTGGAAGGATCGATCCCTCCTTGTAACTACGGTGGAGGATCAGTGCCCTAAATCGGATGCTTGAAGTTCAGCAGTGAACATTTGCCTTTCTATAAAATAAGCATAGCAATCTTTTTGTGGACTATCTTAGGAAGATAAAAAAAGCCGTATGTGTCATATGCTGACTGGATCTACTCACATATAAATATATACATACATGTGCAGGAGTGTATTTATACATATACTGTTTGTCTATATAAACATGCATATTCACAAAAAAGGCTGTAAATTCATCTTGCTAAACATTCATTCCTGTTCGGCATGCACACGCTGTGTTTTTGTGTATTTTCTAAATCCAAATTTGTAATGAGGAGGGAGAAAAGGGAAGGCTGAGAAGCAGTAAGAAAGGGCTGCTTATTTTGTTGTAACAGTGCGAACACCAAAATAACTGCTGGCTGCAGTCAGTTTACTGAACATGGTGGTCCATACATTTCAACATGTGACTGTGCTCAACCAACAGACATCCAAAAGCTGCTGCGAAGATAAATGGAAAATTGGATCCAGCTACACGGGCAAACCGCAGGACTGGATGTGCAACAAATGGGTCCCAACGCCTCCACACCACACACATACAACAAATTGTGTCTGAAACAAGCTCCTAGAAAAAAGACAAATTTTACCTGATATGGTCTCACTTTATGGTGAATTTCTTGAATTCCAACCTCTCTTGTCCTTACATCACGACACTAAGAAAGGGAGGAAAAAAAAAAAATTACATGGGAGAAAAACATTAAGCTCTCAAACACACAGATTTCCAGCCACCTATCGGGTTCAAAACTAAGCTGAAATAGCACGAAGTTGCAAGGATGAATTTCAAATGGGTAGACTTCAAAATAAAAATGCTCACCGATCCATCCCTAATACACCTCAGAAAGAGGTCTTAGTGCTAAATGGAAAGACCTGCTGGCAAAAATCAATTCACTAAGCAACCATTATGGCTCATGAGGAAACGTACCCTTTGATTCACAAACAGCAGGGTCCGGAGGCAAAGTCAACATACATGAAAGAATAACAGAGAAAAAAAAGACTTTGGCATAATCCATTTTTACCCTTCATTGGGAAGGTCTAACATTGGCAAAATCATGCTAAGGCACCAGAGAGTCCTTAAATAGCCACTTTTTGAATCTCGGCAACCCTTTTTTTGCTTTTAAATGATCACACGAAAACCATTGCAGAAGTCCTACCCAAATATCAGAAAGTAAAGCTAACGCTGATCCGGCATCCACAGAGCATCACTGCGGAGAAATGATGGAGAAAACAAAAGACAGCCAAAAGAAACCTTCCCCCCCTTGGAAGTCAGACAGAGGAGGAGACGAGGCCCCGAGCTCAGCGCTCGAGAGACGGGTTATAGCTTGCATCAACTTTTGTGCTTCTCAGCAAAGCCAACGGAAGCTGAGTAATTTGGCACCCATTCAGGTAAGCAAACAGTTGTGATAGTAGAAGCGCTCCTACTGCAGGAGGCCGTGCGTATTCACGTCTTAGTGGGTTTATTAGAAAGTCCGATAAAAACAAAAGTCCAAGCTTAACCCAATGTTCGTCAGCAAAGTGCAGCCACAATAGTTTTATCCAACGCAGCTGAGTTGCCAATGCCCGTTTCGTTCCACTAGCGCTGCTGTATTTGGAGGGAAGGATGATAACCTCCACCGAGACGCTAAAATTGCTCTAACAGCGACACCACCTACCTGCCCAGGTATTTCCAAAAGCCAGACTTTTAGACAGGGAAAAAATGTGTGAAAATCCAATTCACACAGAAACTCAGAGTACCCAGAACAAGCACAGCTCTCTCTTATGCCCTGTCCTCCTCCGAATGCTTTTAAATTCCGTTATCAGTATAAAGCAACAATCTCCCAAATAGCAGAAAAAAGTGGGGGGTTGTGTTCGTTTTTTAGAGTGGGCTACGGTAAAACCGGGATTCACTGTCGTGCCAGGGTTCTAGAGTAGACAGACTCTTCTCTGCTTTACAGTTTCCCAGCTACTCAAACAGGACGGTAAAAGGCAGAGGAATATCCACCCTTCATTAAGGACCCCAGAACTGAGGAAGGACAATGTATTCTGGGATGCTGCTTTAAAAGTCTGTGTCCCAGCTGCGTATCTCCACTTGCACTCAGTGGCCGGCAACCACGAAGGCCAGCAGCCGGTCCCTCCAAGAAGGCTCCTCATGAATAATTTCTTTCCAGCAACCACAGACACAAGTTGCGGTGTTGGCATGACTGATGCCCATCCCTCAAACGCAATCCTCACCAAGCCGTTCCCCAAAGACAGATGCCAGAGCTGCCGGAGCTGGTGAGCTGGCTGATCTTCACTAACGAGCCTGCAAATATATAAGATTCCTACAAGTCCCTTCCTTGCCATGGCCTTTTCCGCTCCTTTTCCAAGCTAAGAGACAAGAGGACAAAAGGATATTTATAGTTTTTTCCTATGACACAAGAAAAACACGACAGTACCTTACGTTTCAAGCTATATTGCAGCAGACTGTTTGGTTCCTCATTCCACCAGCGGCAATGTTTCTGCCTCACTAAATTAAAACCTATAATCTTCTGCACAGCAGAGATTTACAGATTTGGGTCTTCTCAAAGCGATGACTGCCAGCCTGACAAGCCATTTAATGGTTCAGCTCAGCCCTGACTGCCGAGGATCAGCTATCCCTGCTTCTCCAGCTAGTCTTGATTAGGTTCAGATCAAACGATGTGGTTTTAGCATCAAACCTAGGGAAGAGTTCCCCAGTAGCCCTAAAGAGCTCAATTGAAAAGGCTTAGCTGCACCACGGAGGTTGTCTACCCTGCCTGGTTTTGAAGTGAAAAGTCAGCAGGGGGGCAGGGAAGCTTCTGTGGCTGGCAAAGCTGTCTGCCAAATCCTGGCTGGCTACTGGAGAGAGACTGGGAGGAATGATTTCAGGAGAAAGTCCAGGGCAGCAGCTTAGGAGAGATTAAGTGGTACGGAAAGCCCAGCTGGAAGGAAGACAGTCTGGAGTTCATTTTCTGATCTTTTGCGCTACAACCCCAAGATCCACGTGAGATGGCAAAGGCAGTAAGGAGCTAGACGTAGCCTAGAGAGCTATCCATGTTAAATACCAACGATATAGGTCAGCAGCACAAGCTGATGTGGGGCTACAGGCACACACGCAGTAGCTGAAGACTTTACGGTTGCTGGATGCAGTCATGCCTTAAAACCTCTTTAAGAAAAGGTGAGCTAGAAAGAGGGAGCGCCAAATCACAATACAGACGCATGGACCGGTTGTGGTGAGGATCTGCCCCTGCCTGAACACCAGGACACCAAAGGAATTGAAGCCCTTTGGAACAGTTTCAAGGAGCACGAGGTTTGTGCGATGTTTTGTCTAGGAAGTTGGCCATCCCAAGCAAGGCAGAACTTGGGCACAACTTTACTGGAGGATCTGCAAACTGTGGCTGATAACCGGGTTTCGGAGGGAGGTTCAAACAGGGAGCAGTGTCAGAGCAGACCATGAGAGGCACCGCGAATGCCGACTGCCACAGCGACCTTCCGAGAAAAATCAAGACCGGGTATATGTACCTCCTTCTGACTTCAAATATAAACGCAATTCCTCCCTCCCCCTCCTTCTCTCCACCCCCGCTCATATTTTTATTTGACCTCAGAAATATCAAGAATATCAAGTCTCATTTGTTTGTGCTGAAATCTCTCTTGCAAGATCTCCCTGGCCTCAGACTAAGAGCTTTTCTTCCAATTGTTCAGTCAAGTAAGTGCATGCGTGGGAAAAAGAAAGGAAGGAGAATTTCTAATAGCATAAATTAAAAAGAAACCTTCCTGCCTTCTCTCTGATTTAAGGGTTTCTTTCTGTTAAAAAACGGAGTATCACAAACTAGTTACCAAGTACCTTCAGGAAGGAGGTGAAAGTGCTGAATTAAAAATCAATCAAACAAAAAAAGCTTTTCAGAAGTATCATCAAGGTGCCTTTTAGTCATTAAAATTTTTTTGAAAGGCCTGTGCAGATCATTTTAGTTCAGCAGTAAACCCGGCTCCTATTGTGTCTTCTGGTCATTACTCTCCTCTCTGCTACTTTGTGTAAAGTCATCAAGCAGCTCTCCCTCAATACCAATTGACAAATATTTTACCTGGGTCCCAAGATCTTTCATCCTGGCCAAGGCAAGCTCTCTCAGGTTCCCGTGCTCCACTCCAGAGCTGACTAGAGGCATTGGGATATCTCTGCATGGAAGAGGAAAAACAAAAACCTCAAACAACTGTATTAGCAGACAATACACCATTCCAAATAGCAGCAAAGATCCCAAATAGCAGCCCAGAGAACTTATCTGAATAGCTTTTGTTTCAAGTCTTTGGTTGAACAAGAAATAACACAGGTAAAACACAGCTAAAAGCAGGAGAAAAATGAAGGGAAAAAGCTACAGATTTTATTTTAGTAAAAAGACCGAAGACAAAAGTAGGCTTTTACAATCCTGAGAAATAGGTTACAATTTTGCTCTCAGTTCTTCACTTGGAAGTCTGGAAAAAAAAGGGATCATCCAGCCGAGCCTGTGCCTTGCCTAGGACTCCAGGTCAGCTGTTCTTCGTGGTATCTGTTGCTGGAGACCAGCAGTTGGGAACCAGACCGCGTCTTTCTGCGGTCTCCGAGTTGAATGTCCATCAGGGAAAATTCATCAGAATTACATTTTTATACTGGGGACACTAGCTGCTTAAAAGTGAAAAAGTTCTGTTTGGCAAATGATTTGCAGCAAAGCCCAGCCAGAACGTCTAGGGCCTTCCTATGGGAATGCAAATCATGAGTCTGCAAATGGCAGAACTCCTTCCTTCGGTTCTCCAAGGGAGGTACTAAAATGAAATTTGAAAGCAAGACCAGGTTTGGCCTCTCCACTGCCTTCCAGGGCAGTTTGTCCCTCTAGAGATTAGGAAAGCAAGACACCATCCCTTAGGGAAACGAGGATTTATGCATCCAGATCAAGCTGGAAAAGAAACATGGGGATTCTTGGCATGTCCCACTCCACGCTCACCTTGTATCCAATGCTGTACTATACGGTGATTCCAAATGCTTCTCCTTGCCCCTGCTCAAAGTCCAGCCTGGCACCTCTGATAACACACCACCCAAGTGCGCCACGGTGCACTCCCAAACCCCTCACACCTTCTACAGGGAAATAAGGGCTATACAAACACGAAAGATACTCAAAACGGGGCTCAAACATTCCTCGGTGAGTATTCCTCCTTTTTCTTTGTCTATGCAAGCATTCAACAGAGTAAAGAACAGAATATCACAAAAAACATACAGAGAATGGGATGGTTCAGGGAATTGGTAATGTAATTAGCTTAATCCATCTTGGTTCAGTAGTGATTGAAAGTCATCACCATCTAGCAGCTGTCTGATGACCTCTGTAAAACGTATTAATTGATCTATTCAGCTCCTTAAGGACTTGCATTCACATCATGGCCCCCATTAACAATTACTATTTTTGGCAGTAGCTGTATAAAAGATAAAGGTCTTCAAGGGTCCTAAAGACCTGATCCTGTGCTGCTTCAGCCTTGTCGAAGTCGGAGGCGCCGGCAAGGGGGGGCAAGAAAAGTTTTCCTTTACTGTTAAGAATGAAAACAAGGGTTTCGGACTCCAGGACTCTCCTCCCGTTTCAGCATCGCACTTCATTTCGGTACAACTTTCTCCAGCATAACAGGGGCCCTGTGTTTTACTTTCCTCCCCTGTTTTCCCTGCTCTTTTCTCTATAAAGCCGAAGGGTCTATGAAAAATTCCTTGCCTCGTACACTCACATGCCAAGAAGTTGAGGCAAAAGGCAATTAGTTAACCAGTTCATTTATTCAGTGGATTTCTTTGAGTAAATAAGACACTGCAGAGCCAACACAACATACTTCAAAGAGCTTCAATTAGAGGAAATGAGCACTTCACATTGTGACTAAAGGACACACTAGAGGAGAATGGCATTTTCAGCAGGGTACGTTAGATCTACAGTGATAATCTAACTAAACGCCTTTCCTCTAATTATGGAACAACTCCAAGAAGTCAGGCTGTATGTATTTTCCCTACAGGGACACAGATAAAACACCCTGACATCCTCCAGTACCAGGTTTTTAGCTAAATCCAGAGTCAGCTGTGAAACAGTAAATAAAGTACCGCAAATAAAAGATAGATTACAACATACAGTAACTTGAGCCTCTCTCATCTGCCTACTAGAGAGCAAACTAAATTAAAATATGAATGTGAAAAATAAGCTTTCCAAGAAAAAGAAAACAAGAAACAGGTTTTCCATCCCCACTTCAGATTAGGGCAGAGTATTTAAATAAGTCCCCTGCGTGCATCTTGAGCGTACGCACAAGCTGCCTATTTTGAATAGCCACCAGACAGCATTGAACCAGTGATTTTAGGACTTGTTAAAACGCTGAACAAATTCAGGGATACGGGGGATTAGATCCTGACCTTATTAAAGTGAATGCGCAATTTGCCAGAAGCTTCAACAAGGCCTATTTAATCTTCCGTTTTTCAAACATTTTGCATTGCCTCGAACACTTGTGAAGCAGTTGACTGAAGCACACAGTGAAAGCCTAAAGACCTTGAGTCTGCTCTCAGCTCGGTTAAGTAAGGTATTTTATTTCTTCGTACCTACATCTCCCCATCAGTACAGCGAAAATAACAATCATATAAAACACCAATTTCCACGAAAGGAAAAGTCTCCGGGTGCGCGGCACTGCTCCTGTCATTTCACACCTTCGCACACACCAAGGCACTTCGGTGATAATGAGGTTCACAACCATTCAGGATAAATACAGTATTAAGCACCTCTGACAGTTACAAAACACCCTGGAAGATATATTCTCCTCCAACCAGCCATTAGCAACAGCATCTCTTTTTTTTTTTTTTTTAAACATATTTAACCTGGTTTCCTGAAGCAGAAAGACTTGTACAGTGTTTTGTCAGTGACACCTCTCCCATACTCACCCAATTCCTTCAACTGATTATTTTGAGCATGTGAGGGACTAAAAAACCATTTTGAGTCCTCAAAACCTGGTACTAGGGAACAGAGATGCCAAACAGTGGTCCTAATAAGGAAAGACATGGATAACTCAGTCTTTTTCTGGTGCTGTTTGCTAGAAAACCTGAATGCACATACCAAACGGCCAGCCAGAACGCAGAGGGCTCGGGACGAGCTGCCGTCCGGGGCACGAGCTGAATCTGAAAGGATTGTGGAAATAGAGCCTGAAATGTAAGACGGGAAGGATGGAGGACTTCAAGGGGCTGGAGGGAGGTGGAAAGGGCCTGGGGCAGCAATGGAGAACGGGGAAAAAGTTACTGTCCTCAGTGACGCAGCGTTGGGAACAGGCCACAAATGTTTTCAGAAATCTGGCTTTGTTCATTATTCTGTTACAGAGTCACACAATGGCCCTGAAAGCAATTTAGATCAAAGTAATAGCTTTTGGACTTTGCACTGGAGGTGTAAAAATCTGTAATCACCACGCACAAGTTTCAGATAACATGAGCCAGTCAGTAAGAAAACAGCTATTCCACTGGAACATAATAACTGACAACCGCATGACAGCTGGATGGAGGCTGCTGCTGTTGACAGAATAAATCATAGTCAAGCTCAGGCAAATCAGCACACCAAGCAAAGACTTCGCCAGGCCTGTGTTCCTTAGGAGAAGACCTGCTAGGCTGCAAACTCATGTCGTCCTCTAAGAATAAACCTGTTTGTTTTAGATAGGATGCTATGGTGATAGCATCATGACCAAACCATTGCGTCTATAATAGTGGAATCGATGAGGAAGAAGGAGATGTGCAGGGAGAAAAGGTGGGAGTTTTGCCTTTAATAATGCTCCTACAAGCGATGTGAAAAGCCTGGGGGAATATCAAGCAGATATTTCCTCTAAGCCATGTTTCGCCTTCTTCATCAGTATCACATCCTTCTTCTCAGAGTTCAGCTACAGCCACCAGTTTCTCACAGCAACAAAAGACCTGAAGAAAAGATCTCCTGGTGGCTGAATCCTTGTCCCGGTTATTACAGACTGCTGGATCACGATCACACTCATACGCCTAATCCAGCTTCACCATATTCACGTTTAGCTTCTCTTCTTTGGAAAGCTACTCCAGAATCCCAGCCCTGACCGAAAATTCCCAGCTTCCTACCTCGTTTTATGCAAGGCTACTTCTTATTTCCTTGTTCTCTGCCCAAATCAATGTTCCTATTTCTTAAAAGGTTATTTTCCTTCTCTCATAGATTTGCAGAGGTCATTTATGTCCACATCTATCCTTCAAACAGAAGACTGATGTTCCTCTGCATATATTTCCACAGTTTATTTGCTTGAAGATGGGGATTATTCCAGACAAGGTCTTACCAAAGCCTTGCCTGGCTCCTGCATTAATACTTTCATCTCTAAGAAGAGTTATCCTGAAAAAAATGCTTTTCACGGCTGCATTCACCAGTGGTTTATTCACATTACAGACCGAGACATTAAGAACTCTTCCTCCTCTGCTCTTTTCACGTGGTGATCTCATGGTTTGCAGCAAAACCCCCTCCAAGTTTGACCTCAGACTTGCCTGAACTGCATCTCATCCCACCTCTATCACTCCAGCTTCACCACCACCAGATCCAGCTCGTGCATCCTCTCTCTTTCAATGACGCTTCCCAGCCCCGCAAGGTTTCTTCAGTGCTGTATTACTTTTTGTGTCATTGTAAATAAATACAATTTTGAGCAAGATTAGTTTTTAAATGGACGTTTGAGAAACTCCACTAATAACCCTGAGTCCATACTTTCTTTATCAAAGCTACCCAGCGTTTCTTGCCTTCAGCCACTTTCTTCTCTACCGTGTTTCTCCGCTTATCCCTCTTCCGTCACATTTCTGATAGGGCACAAAATCGAAATGCCTTAGAGAAGGCCAGGCAGGTGAGGTCTAACGCACAAGGCTTTCTCATTCTGCCTGCTCTTGGAGAGCTAGGCATTGGCACGGTTTCCAGCTCATGTAGCTGGAAGCCAACTGAGTATTGTCTGCACATGCAAAAACAGGCAAGCATGCGACAGCCTCCCTTCCTAATATCAGACAGCTGTAGGAGATAACAGAAGAAAAATAATCCAAGAAGACCCCACACTGAAAATACAGAGCTAAATGGAAGTATTATCTATCGTCCTGGGAGGTGACGGAAATAACGGCACTGCCATAGTACATTTATGAAAACCCTGCAACACCCACGGGGAAAGAAAAGAAGTCTCTATAGCCAAAAAAATGACACACCCCGCAGCTTCTGCAGTAAGGATAGGAAACTTCACCCGCAGTGAAGGGGCAACTATCCATCAATACCATTAAAGTACCACGTGTGCCACATCCTCTGCTCTTGTCTGGCTGACAACGAAAGCAGGGCCTCCAGAAATCTTGAAGTTTCTGGGTGCATTAGAGAGGCAGTTCAATTTAAATAGCTTTTCATTCTGCTTGGCCTTTCCCATTCTGAAGAGATAGGAAGCGTTTTTTAAAATCTTTAGTGCATTAATGATTAAGGATGAAAAATAATAAAAGGCTGAGTCAGATCTCACTGTAATTAAAGTAAGAATCCCTCCAAGTGCAATAAATCAAGAAACAAGGCCCATCACAGAAAATTACCTCTGAACACGGTACACACGTGTCCACGGTGGGACAAGGGCCAGGATTCTGGCCACCAGATCCACAAGAGTGCTGGGGGGGTAGCTCTTGTATCTTCCAGTCTTCCAGAGCTCGTACAGACCCGTGCCACGGATCACGAGCGTCGGATAGAGCTTCATGCCGTCTGGGCGAAAAGCAGGATTCTCAAAAAACTCCTGCAAAAGAGGAACAAAAAATGCGAGTCAGGGCAAAACAAACTACATCTCCTGAGGCTTTAATGCCCCAGCAAAACTAATTTCGAGACAGATTTTGTAAAAGACAATTGTAAGTACGGTTAAAGTATTACTGGCTTACATTCAGTTTCCAGTATTTATCAGTTTACAACATTTTTAGAAATAAAAGAGCATGTACTAGATTTAAAGAGAAGGCCACTAAAGAAAAAACATCCACATGACAATGCTACGAGTCAAATCTGTACATTACTTCTACCTTTCAGCATGAATTCAATAGATATTGCACGATTTATTGTAACAGACTCTGCTCAGAATTAGAACAATAGAAATGAGTGTACTTATCTTCAATCTCAGCAGACCACATTTAGAGATTAATCAATGTGTCTGGGACACATCATTTGAATAGCAATGAAGAAAAACAGATTTATTCTACAATGGTGTTCTGAACAATCCTGGAGAACGGGAGGACAAACTGTATCTCCTGCTAACTTCTATGACTAAATCCCAGTATAGAACTGCAAATTGAACAGCCCTAGCTCGCACGACACAACAATCACATTGGTTTTTTCCAGATTAAATTTCAGTAATGACAATTAAAATAAAATCACTTACAAAAAAAAATAAAAACCAGGCAAGGCACCCTGAACCAAGCAACCATTAAATTGACTTAAGCAATGACATGGCCCTCATTATAATAGCATCTACAGGCCAGATCTAATACTGGATTAGACTGTTGCACAGCTGAAATCCACTGCTTCATCCCTCTCCAGCATGGTATTCTCATAGTAATAAACAACCCTAAAAGTTTGTTAAGCTGAGTTAATGGCAGGCTGCTGTGGTCCCACCAGTTGCTGCGCTAGCTTTGGTACCCACCAGCACTTTGTTGAAGTGCTTCAACATATTCGCGCGGCCCAGATCCACTCAGACATTTTGCTACGTTTCCTACTGCTGCTGTGTGTTAAACCAGCTCCTGGAGCGCTCCAGCAAGTCCCGATGTTGGAATCAAGTGCCATTAGCAGCCTGCTGGGAGCAGGACCTCCCCACCTGGGCAGCACTAAGCCGCTCTGTTGGCTCCCTGTGCTTTACAAAACCCTACTGCAACATGATAAAAAGCAGCACATGGTTTGCTGCTAGCTTAAGCACACCAAAATGGATCTGCACAGAGTTGAATGTGTGCTAGATCCAGCACAAGGACGGGAGGAGGCGAGCAAGGTCAGAGGAACGGCAGGACCACGTCAGCCCAAGCCGTTTCTGGCAGACGCCCTGCCTAAGCCCGGGGCCAGCTCCAGCAGCCTCTGTCCTGCACGCCCGCGCTCCCGTGCCACCCTGCCTGCTGCGCAGCTGCAGAGAAAAACAGACCAGAGAGCTAATCCAGCTGAAAAAAGAAACCACTTAAAAAAATGTCTTTTCCAGGCAGGCCAGCCTCCTGAGCCATTTGTACACATCCTCACAAGCAGAGAGACAGGGACAACTGAGTCAGTTTAAGAGACAAAACAAGATCTGGACCATGGATAAAGTCCATGCTGCTGCTGCAAAATTAACTGTCAAATCCTGCATTCATAGAATCATGGAATCGTTTAGGTTGGAAAAGACCCTTAAGATCATCGAGTCCAACCGTTAACCCAGCGCTGCCAAGCCCACCACTAAACCATGTCCCTCAGCACCACATCTCCCCGGCTTTTAAATCCCCCCAGGGATGGGGACTCAGCCCCTGCCCCGGGCAGCCTGGGCCAGGGCCTGACAGCCCTTTGGGGGAAGGAGTTTTTCCTAATACCCAACCCACACCTGCCCTGGCGCAGCTTGAGGCCGTTCCCTCTCATCCTATTGCTGACGAAGCTTCAGCCATCACCATCCCAGCACCACTGCTGGTTTACGGAGCAGTAAGTCCCGGATGGCCCCATAAAGAAAAGAAAACAACAAAAGGGGGAGGTAGTGGTTTTAAATTTTGCAGGGTTGTTTTAACTCAGATCAAGTCACTGACTTGAGTTACCTGCAGCTTTGCAAAACGGCTGGGCCAAAAGCTGCTTCTGCTGAGAGAACCCCATCCAGGCACAGCCTCGGTGTGCTCACCTCGGTACAGAATTGCTCAACAGTTTGGTTCATGCAGAAAGTGAGACCCACCTTCTCCACCCTCAGCCTCCAGGAGGGCTATCTAACTCATTTCTCCTCTAAGAGTATCCAAGTCACAAGGCCAACCATCCCAGACAGGTAACACACCTTGTATCCCATTAACCTGTAAAGTAAACGGTTTACAAGGAAGCTGGCAGACAAAGAGGGATGACTCTGAACCCTGGTGTCAAGGTGCTCACTCTGGAGCGTGTGTAGATATAAGGTTGGTCTGCCCCGTTCCTCAGGTCTGTTTATGAACTCTACAAACACTCCTGTTCATCACGAATCTCACATCGCCACCGTGAGATGAAAAAACGTACTTATCTTGCCAGCTCTGCGAAATAATAAAATCATCATCCCCACTTCTGAGGATGGGGCATAAACGACTTATTCGGAGACGCTCTGGGCTGGTCTGTGCTGCAGCTCCACAGGCAGCAGATGTGACGGCTCCCTGCCCTGCCCACGCTTCCAGCCACGCCGTCCTGCTCCCAGCCTCGTGCCAGCTCCGATTCCTGATGGATCCTTGACCAGGATGACTCACCTCACTGCTGCAGGAGACCCAACAGGCATTTTGAGGAGAACGCTTTTCTTTTGTTTCGGTGTTGGGCTGGGTTACGGAACGATCTGTTGAGCACCACGGATGAATCAAAGAATATCTCAAGTTGGAAGGGACCCGTAAGGATCACCCAGTCCAACTCCCAGTAAGTAAGTAAGGTCAGAAACAGGATCTGCCCCCATGTGACAGCAGGGAACCATTACGTCCGCTCTTGGAAGCATGCGTCCTCCCCTCCGCCCCAAGGGTTCAGCTTGACTTTATAGGTCAATACTGGTGCTGGCGGCTGTCAGAGAAGGCAGACATGCTCTGCCCTTGGCTGACCACTCTTACCACTTCTTCTGTGCCGGCCCTAGCGTGCATCTGATGCTCTAGATGCAAAGAGGGGGGAAAAAAATAAATCACTGGACTCATTTTTAAAGCAGCCAGCTGAAGCAAGCGTGTAATCCAAAGTCATATAGCGTATGAGGTAGCGTAGGGTCAGAAAAATAATTCAGAATCAACAGAACAACCCAAAAGGACAGACTTCCATCTTTTGTGGGTGGTTAGAGGTGCTCTAACGTAAAAGAAAGCAACTGTGAAAGAAGGAATAAGAAAATCAGGTAAGGGGTGATTGCTCGAGCTCTATGGCCAAGCAGCACCGAAGAAGAGAAAGACATTAAGGTAAGAAAGCAATGATGCTTCC
Source organism: Platalea leucorodia (assembly GCF_965183815.1). Classification (NCBI taxonomy): domain Eukaryota; kingdom Metazoa; phylum Chordata; class Aves; order Pelecaniformes; family Threskiornithidae; genus Platalea; species Platalea leucorodia. The sequence goes on along the minus strand of NC_138825.1, from coordinate 126,324,139 downwards.
ACAATGAGATATAGGAAGGTAAATAAACCACTCCAGCAAGGAAAAAAGGCTTCCAGTAAGCTTATGCATTAATATTCGCAAGGATACCGAACGCAAAAGCATGTGTGATTCACCAGTCGGAATATTTAAACATTCACTGATTTACATTGCAGATTAAAGGCAAAGGCATCAGCACAGCACTAAGGTTAAAGCCATCCAGCAGTCAAAGGCAAGGTCAAAAGTTAAGGTTTCTAATCACATTGTGAATTTTGCCACTTCGTACATACTGCATATTTTATGCCAATATATTGTTAGCTGATAACGCTACTTCGTATTTCAGTAACGCTGGCATTAAAACAGCAACAGATTTTCACATTTATTTCTTAACATATTTCTCAAAATATTCCTCAAGTTTAATTATTTCAAAAGTAATTAATTTCAAGCAATACAACAAAGCAGTGTCTCCTTTTCTTCCTGAACCCCTTTTTCCAGCGGTAAACTTTAAAGAGTTTCTTTAAATCCCAATATTTAAAGGCTTAACCTTTTCCCATTGACAAACAGTTTTGATTAAGTCTCTCAGGAAACAAAGGAACTATAAAATGCCAACACATGCCAAGCTTTAGTAGGAATTGTAGCCTTTTCTTTTTTTAATTAGACACCTTAAAAGGTGTCTTCGACTGATAAAAACGTTGAGAACAGTTTACTGCCAAAACAAATTCAATCCCTAAAACACCATTTGTTCCAGAGACCACCATCCCTGGCATCACTGGAGTCAACAGGAGGCTTTCCATCAGCTCTAGCAAGCGCTCAAGCAGGGCTTAAATCCACGTCTGCTAATGCAGTGTGAAGTTAGAGGTTAAAAATGACCTAGAGAGAAAGGATCCTTACGTATTTCCAGTCTTTCTGAATCACTTGAGGACGCGGCGCAGTGCTCTTGCGTGCGTGACTATTCCAAATGGAAGCACATGCAACTTCAAAGCTACTAAACTGATTTTCTTTGAACCTGAAGTTTTCTCCCCTCTACTTAAAGACTGTAAGCCAACTAGCATTTAACTCGTCTTGTATAATAAAGATGGATGCTAGCTTAAAATTTAAAATTTGTGTGTGCGGAGGGTGGACAGGATGTGAGAAATGATCGTAGTGGTTTAATTGTAATTAAAAAAAAAAAGGTCAATTCAGATCAGCTGAAACTTAAATGATCTGGGGGTTCATAACATGGACCTTTTCATACCCTAAAATAACATTTCTTACAACCTTGCCCAATTTATGTGGTATTAGAGAAAAGCTGAGTACTTTTCTCTATTGACACGGAGGGGCTGGAGCGTGGCCAGAGCAGGGCAGCGAGGCTGGGGCAGGGGCTGGAGCACAAGGCTGGGGAGGGGCGGCTGGGGGAGCTGGGGGGGCTCAGCCTGGAGAAGAGGAGGCTGAGGGGAGCCCTCATCGCTCTCTGCAACGGCCTGAAAGGAGGCTGGAGCCGGGGGGGTCGGTCTCTGCTCCCCAGGAACAAGCGATGGGACGAGAGGGAACGGCCTCAAGCTGCGCCAGGGCAGGGTTGGGTTGGGTATGGGGAAAAACTTCTTCCCCCAAAGGGCTGTCAGGCCCTGGCCCAGGCTGCCCAGGGCAGGGGCTGAGTCCCCATCCCTGGGGGGATTTAAAAGCCGGGGAGATGTGGTGCTGAGGGACATGGTTTAGTGGTGGCCTTGGCAGTGCTGGGTTAACGGTTGGACTCGATGATCTTAAGGGTCTTTTCCAACCTTAACGATTCTATGATTCTACTTTTTCACAGCAAATAATATAATGAGTAACCAGAGAATCCTGGAATTCACAATTATTTTGCTTCACCTGAGCTCCATTAAACATACTTTACTTGTAAGAACAGCTGCTCTGTGAATTACAAACAATGAATCTTAATAAGATCCCATCAGCACACATTCAGTCTACAAGGTTATACAAGTTAGCCGCTAACATGTTTTATGAGAACAATAATTGATTTTACTAGCATATGCCTTTGTTGTAGAAGTTCCCTGTTATTAAAGCTAATGGCATCTATAGGATCCATTCATCCACCACCTCATAAACTCACTGCCACTATGAATAATCAGGGTCCAATGGTTGTAAAATCAATTTAGATGCCAAGAAGCCACTGATTTTTCCATCAAGGCAGACGTATCAAAGTGCATGATTGAATCCTTTTGTCCAACTCCCATCAATTGCTTTGAGTCCTAAAAATTGCATGGTGTTGTAATTACTGTCCAAGAAAACAGACATTAGTTGAAAACCAAAAGTCAACATAACACGATGTGAATCAAAAAAAGATCAGAATAGAAGAGGAGATAGAATCAGGAGATGAAGTCCTGAACTCAAATATTTCACTATCATGCGCGTTTGCAATAACCTTTTTCAATAGAAAGCCCATTAGTCACCCGTGTATCTGTTCAGAGTTGCAACGGAAAGGTCAAATGATTTGGGATCATAATGAGACCACACAGCGGTGCGGTCCCATTTTCAAGTTCGGTAATAGCACAACTCGGCCAATATTAAAAGATTATACCTTGCCGTTTTAATCTGATTTTACTGACCACTAAGTACAGAACAAATTAGAAACATACTTTGAAGACACCCAGAAGCTGCAGTTCTCCCCCTCACTCTAAAAAGAAAAAAATATATTTCATGGGATTCCACTTCATCTTTTTACAGACCAAAGATTCAGTTGCCATCTTTAATCTTCTTGCTCTCAAGATGTTCAGCTGTTTGAGGAGATATCAGTTATAGGATAAGCGCAGCAATTTTTTAAAGCTATTTACTAAAATGTCAGGATTTGTTAAAAATAAAGGTCACCAAAATCTATTTTTTAATGACTGTCCACTAGCAATCAAGTGCCACTCAACCTGATTCTTGAATTGGTTCCTTCACTGTAGTCCCTGCACGAAACAGATGATTAAATTCATGTCCGGCTACATTAAGATGAATATTATCTTAATTCTCCATATTACAGCATTCTTTATCTCCACCAGCTGTATTATTTATAACTATGAATATTGGTAGCACTTGAAAGCTACTGCGTTGAATGACACTTCCAGCTCTACAGGGAGCGAACAATCACTTAGTAGTTTAATTATACGCATTAATGGAAGCTTGTGGCTCAAAAATGTGGCTCCATTTTAACTCGAAATTTGCATTTTCCCCTCTTTCTTGTAAATGCAAGTCTAATTAAAATGTAACGATAAGATCTGCATTCACTGATACTGACAATGGCCTACTGACCGAGAAGCGTAGGCTAAATTGTGCCTTTTCCCTTGCCTTTTGGAGCAGCCTGGGAACATGTGCACACCGTCAAGCACCAGTTGTCACCTGGGAAGCAGGGAAACGCAGTGCCAACAGCAAGCTGAGAGGTGGTCATTTTGAAGTCATTTAACATCAGTATCTTTCAATTACGTGACCTTAGACTTCCTACTAAGTTACGAGAACATAGTAAGATACTACTCGTTAGCTGCTCTGAACACCATCTGTTTGTAGACTCTGACTCGCGACCCATGAGATGGTTTTAGATCAAGTTTACCACTCAGTGAGAGAAAGGTGAAAAATAATATTTACCGTGCCGCATGTTATGAGTCCATATACGTTACACAGCGCGATCGTATACACACTGTGTGCAAAACCAGCAGGGCGCACATGAACACGAGTGCAGCGCAGACCTTCCAGCGAGGGTAAGGCAGATCAGCCCTCTGTGAAAGCCGTCTCTCGCGGCTGGGAGCTGCCCGGCGGGAAAGGGCCTGGGGGTGCTGGTCGACAGCCGCTGGACATGAGCCAGCAGGGTGCCCAGGTGGCCAAGAGGGCCAGTGGCATCCTGGCTTGTGTCAGGAACGGTGTGGCCAGCAGGAGCAGGGCAGGGATGGTCCCCCTGTGCTGGGCACTGGGGAGGCCGCCCCTCGAGTGCTGTGCTCAGCGCTGGGCCCCGCACCCCAAGGCGGCCATGGAGGGGCTGGAGCGTGGCCAGAGCAGGGCAGCGAGGCTGGGGCAGGGGCTGGAGCACAAGGCTGGGGAGGAGCGGCTGGGGGAGCTGGGGGGGCTCAGCCTGGAGAAGAGGAGGCTGAGGGGAGCCCTCATCGCTCTCTGCAACGGCCTGAAAGGAGGCTGGAGCCGGGGGGGTCGGTCTCTGCTCCCCAGGAACAAGCGATGGGACGAGAGGGAACGGCCTCAAGCTGCGCCAGGGCAGGGTTGGGTTGGGTATTGGGAAAAACTTCTTCATCGAAAGGGTGGCCAAGCGTTGGAACAGGCTGCCCAGGGCAGTGGTTGAGTCTCCATCCCTGGAGGTATTTAAAGAACGGATAGATACGGTGCTCGAGGACGCAGTTTAGTGATGGACTTGGCAGTGCTGGGTTAGCGGTTGGACTCGATGATCTTAAGGGTCTTTTCCAACCTTGACGATTCTGTGATTCTATGATTCTGTGAAAGGGAAGCAAACTCTCCAGCGTTTCACCTGCGGCAAGCTGGAGCTCGTTGTTCTGCTGACTGCACGCACACTCGCTCTTCAAGGTATCTTTACCTGGCACTTACTTTAAATACATAGAATTAAAACACATCTTTCTAATATAACCTCGGGAATTTCCAAAGTTGCCTTGGGTTTATAGAGAGACAGCATGTTGAAATAACTTGTGCCTAATATACCGCTGTTTCTGAGGTCCATCAGGTGTTAACTGTCCTCAAAGAGCAACACTTTCTGTCCATTCAAATGTTCTTTGGGGGAGTGACTTTACAGCGCAATTAATAAATCCTGTTGCTGAATTAGTGATGTCTGAGGCAAACACAGTACAACATGGCAACGGTTTTAATTGGGCTCCTCTGAAATGCATAGATTATATATGCTATCCTGAATCTATAACATTGATTCCAAGGTGGAATCTGCTTTAAAGCAGAAATAAATCAAGTCATTTCTGCTTAACGTCTGCACTCATGACAAAATCTCCTACCGGTGTGGCCACGGGGCAAAAAGGTTCTCAAGCAGATGATCCAAACTTGAGCTCTCCTGAGAACACCGGTAAAGCATTCTGCAATCAAGGGAGGAAAGACCATTTTCCAGTTAATGGTTATAACTTTCCTTACTATTGACAGCTACGTAATAAAATCCTTTCAGTTCCTGACACATTCAAGCTGTCAAATTTCACCATATAGTATATAAATACGATTATGGCAACTACTAAGCCAAGAAAACAGTGCCATAAACCCCAACATTTTTGCCGTAAGAGGGTCAGTTCTGTGACAACAACCAGCATCTAAGTTTAGCCCGTCTGCCTGCAGATTTCTTCAATGCTAGCATGTATTAGTGTATAGAAAAACAGCACAGAGACCGTAGCATGGTAACGCGTGGTAGGCGAAACAGAAAAGTTTGTTTCGTATTAATTTTGCATATTCATTTTGCTAGTCTTTAAATTCCTAAAGGAAGAGGCTCAAAATAGGAAAGAAGTTTATCAGTAGCACATCGCTGAAGACCTCGATATGTCTTATTGACCTATTACAATAGTGCACATTAACAAAAACATCTGGTTTGGGTTGTTACTTAATAGAATAATCTATATGCTTACTTTAGGATGTTGTATAACGCCTTATATGTAGACTTTGAATGTCAAATAAGAAAAGCGGATTTGCCTGCTAACGTCCAGAGCGAAGAGCATAAAGGACCTTGTAGTTCACCTTTCAAGGTGCAGAAAGCTGTTACGCCTCCTCCCTTCCCCGACAGCCTCAACAATCCCAAACCCGCCTGCCAAAGGGAACTTCTCCAGAAGCGTCTATCACAAGTGAATCCGCCCGATCTTCAGCTTCGGTAAGAACACGTTATCACATTAAACGCAGAAACTCTCAGGGCGCAAAGCAACAATTACGGTGGAGACTAATTTACAGGAGCATTTAGTCCACAGATGTGAAGCTGTCTTCAGCGAGATATCTACCAAGACTATGCACCTCAGCGTCATAAATACCCTAATTCTCTACACGGTATAGGAAAGTGCTGCGGCCAGACGAGGCGGGAACGTGCCTGCCTCCCATCCCATCCCTCCCACGGTCTCTTTTCACCCCTGGACTGTCAGGATCTACAGGTTGCCTCCTGTCCGACACTCCGCTGGATAGCTGCTCTCTCCAAGTTTGCGCAGAACTTACCACAAGGAGATCCTAGTCTGCGACAGTCCCCGGCACTGCTGCAATACAACTCAATAATAAGAAGAGACATTTAACATTTGGAAGAGGCCTTGGGCATCAGCAGCATGACCTTGGAGCGTGGTTTTGACTCCTGAACACAGTATCTATCCGAACACCAAGACAAATCTCTCCAGATTGTGCTCACTGCACCGAACAGACCCATCTGCTGAGTCTTGCAGGTGCTCCAAGTGAGTCTCCATTTATTACGCAGTTTTGGAGGAACCCATGAGAATACCTCGATCAATTTGCTGTGAAGTTTCACCTTCACTTTTACCAAGCACAGAACTCTGGTCTTTATGTTTCTGGAAGGGTCAGCATTCCCCTAGGGCTAAGTACAAGAAATATAGCATTTTTCATTGTCTTAAGTACACAATTTTTGCAACACAGATCCCTGTAAAACATGTCTTCTACCCTAAAAAGCATTGAGACCAGCAACTCTATAATGTTTTTGATAATCTAATCCTCCTTCATCAGACCTCTCCTTTCCATAAGGAGCATCAATACAACCATGTGCTCTCTCCCACCCTACTCAGCCCTGCAAAAGCTTCTCTCATTTATGTTCACAGCAAAGCCATTATGCTTTTCCAGTATTTAATAAAAAAAAAAACAAATCAAAAAACCAAACGAATACACAAAACCAACAACTAAGTCCTCAAGAATTTAATTTGGACATCACCGTTTATCCATGTTGATGACAGGCATTCAGTTGCTGATGATGACTTGTGCTAAAATATGTATTTTATTGAATTATACTCTCTTTGCCTGGCAAATTTGCACTCTCTATCCAAGACACATCCCTTTATTCCTCCGCTCCTTTCCATTTGGCTGTATGTTCCCAGCCATATGCTCATTATTGACTTCAGCAGCAAGGGGCCTTAGCGAAAGGGCCCCAGAAAACAACTTCTGAATGCTGGCGTGAAAAACCGACACTGGAATAGACAGAGCGACTGTATGAGCCTACGCAAGCCACCGTTGTCTGGGGACTGTTAAGTGCAGAAATGACCTTTTAGTTCAGGTAGAAAAAGGGTCTCAACTGTACCTTTACATTTAGCAGAAGCTTTTTCTGAAGGGGAGGCTATTTTAAAGGTAGCGTTTGTTATTATCATAACTTTTACAGCTGGCGTGTTGGAGGAAAATGCGTGTGCGGACAAAATACTAACTCAGAAAGACGAAGGAAGCAATCAAAGACCCATAATAAATGCAGTTTTTCCACGCAGCCTTGCAATTTATCACGTCCATACTAATGGTATAGCAATACGTACTGTTTCCATGCCGTACAACGCAACGTAGCAAAGGTCATGCTGCTACTGAAACCCCCATCCTTTGGGTTTTCTGGTCCCTATCCACATTATGCATGGATCCCCGAATGATGCAGAAGAGAAGGGATCAGTTTTACCTGTACTATTCAACTGATGCAGCTATTCTGTTTCTGCACACTGTCACACCGAGGGCTGCAGCTTTAACTTCTACTTAGAATCATGGAATCGTTAAGGTTGGAAAAGACCTTGAAGATCATCAAGTCCAACCGTTAACCCAGCACTGCCAAGGCCACCACTAAACCATGTCCCTCAGCACCACATCTCCCCGGCTTTTCAATCCCCCCAGGGATGGGGACTCAGCCCCTGCCCTGGGCAGCCTGGGCCAGGCCCTGACAGCCCTTTGGGGGAAGGAGTTTTTCCCCATACCCAACCCAACCCTGCCCTGGCGCAGCTTGAGGCCGTTCCCTCTCGTCCCATCGCTTGTTCCTGGGGAGCAGAGACCGACCCCCCCGGCTCCAGCCTCCTTTCAGGCCGTTGCAGAGAGCGAGGAGGGCTCCCCTCAGCCTCCTCTTCTCCAGGCTGAGCCCCCCCAGCTCCCCCAGCCGCTCCTCCCCAGCCTTGTGCTCCAGCCCCTGCCCCAGCCTCGCTGCCCTGCTCTGGCCACGCTCCATACTTCTTGCCTATGTTGTGCGTACCCAGAGGAGTCTGACCCGCTTTATAGGAAACACAGCCAGAGTTGCAGCAAACACACTCAGCGAGCAAATAAAAGTTATTTCCACACAGACGCGGGAGAGAGAGAGCAGCTTTGTGCACACAATTCGGCCATCTGCAGAAGTGGGCACACACTGGGGCTGTATCTAGATATTTTATCCGCAGAAATATGAGCGCAATTATCTGTGAAAATAGTTTCTAAAAATAGCCTGTTCCTTACTACCACGATTCTCATTAACATAAAAATTACCACAGCGTTGGCCATAGTTCATGAAACTATAATTGTTTCCAAAGTGAAGCTTAGTTTAGCTCTAACATTTACTAAGACTCCAAGAGAAGCTCTAGTAACTGAAGGACTGATCGTTAAATACTGCCTCATCTATTTCTGTAAGTGTGCCCGTGAAAAAAAAAAGATAAATTTCCAGAGGTAATGCTGGCTACCTGCCAATAATAGTGTTTCAATGAGATGTTTAGTAGGACTTGAAAGGAAAATCATTTACCCCACTAAACATTTCAGAACTATATTTAAAAACACAGATAATTGTCTTCCCAAAAGAGTAAAAATCAATGTAGATCAGCAGTTTAACTGTCTTTTATTACAGTTATTAAAAGCCCCTGATAGATGTGCAATATATTAGTTTCATTATGAATTTAATCTCCTTGATAAAAATGAGAGCCCTCAGGAAAACTATCTCCTTATTTACAGCTAAAGGCCATACAACAGTATTTAAAGTTTTACAACAACATCAAATACATTGTAAAGAGAACGGACACTCATATTACCCACTGCGTTACTCGACCAGTATTCTTCTCTCTTGTGTTCAACACAGCCAAGGAGGCTGTAGCCCTCTGAATAACTTACACTTGGATCACAGACACATCAGGCATTTCACTAAAATTCGCCTATTTCTGGGAAATGCTTATTCTGCAGTTCCTTCAGAAAAAAAAAAACCAAACCAAACAAACAGCCTGACACATGACTGGTAAGAAAAGGAATTTTCACCAGACTAAAATCACGCAATGATGGCATTTTATTTAAAGAACACAAGAACAGCTTTGCTGAATTCAACCAAAAGTCGCTTCAGACTGGTACTTGTCTCCAGCCCTGACCAGTAAACGGTCCTGTCTGTGCTTTTACCCTCATTCTTCCATTTGTATAAGACTTTAGATGGACAGAGTGAAGCCACAGGGCCTCCTCATGGATCTCCTCAAGGAAACTCAGCAACTGAAGGCCTATCTGATGTTTCTGGGCAGCATCCACCAGCTCCCACGTGCCTTCAGCGCTGGAGGGTTCTGCCAGCGACGTGCAACGACACCTCCCCTGACACTTCCCACACGTGAAACTTCTCATCCTCCCTGGTTCCCTTCCTTTTTTCTGCTCCCCAGATTTATTTCATCTATGAAGGGTCTTTAAAGTTGTTCGAGATGGGCTTACAGCCATCCCTCCCTGAGGACCAAGAGGAACAACAACAGTAAATCACGCTTAGGCAAAGACCATAAAAAGAAAATAAAATCAAGGCAAACGTAGCAATACCTTCTCCATTAATAAATGTTACTAGCTTCATAGTATTTGCACTAGAGCAGATACAGTTTGTTGATTATACTATTGCCACTCAGTGGCTCTGCAGAAACAGAATGAGGGATTAGTACCAGCATCCTGGGAATTCGTCAGCCTCCTAAAGTTTTTGCTTAAATCCTAAGTTCTGCTTGGTAGCCCCGTTGGCAAGTGTGATTCATGAATCCTCCCAACCATTTACCCCTAGAGTCACCTCATCTCTCTGGTGCTACAACAGCAAAGCTGAGTGTTCATCACGTTCCACAGAATGAGGTGTCTGCTCTGGTAACAATTCCATTATTCCCGCTGAGTCCTTGATTTATTCTAGCTATTATTCTAATTATTTTCTCCGACCACCTGCTACGTGAGGCACTGTGAATCGGTCTTCTCTGTTACGCTTGCATTTGCCGACAGTAAGTAGCAGCGTGTGTGTGTACATGCACGCTACCTGACACTCCTGGCACAAGGACACGGGTGGTGGGAGGAAGCAGAGCGTACGCCCTCCCTGCAGCGTTCTCCCGTATGTGGAACGGGGTGAAAAGACCTGAAGTTGAAAGGAAATCCTCTGAGGCTATAAAAAGAATCAATAGTAAGGGAAGAAAAAAGGCATGACGGGGGAAGGAGTGGGGAAGCACAACGTAACTGGGACACGGGACTGGTACATCCACTCTGTTTAAAAAAAAGTAACTTCATCTTCATGATGAAGGCAGGCAAAAAGCCTGGCACTGTAAAAAAGAATATAAACATATAATGAAAGATCTAATATACTCACTGCTATCAATAAATTAAAGTTTTGAATAATTATTAATAAACTCACCAGGAAAACAGTTGCTATACACGCACACAACTGAAAACCTAGATAAGCTTGTGGAAGAGTAACTGATGGGCATCCTAGCTGCTGGAGGGAAGTAGCAGGAAACCCTTCGAAATCAATAGGTCACAAGGGACAGAAGCAATGTTACTCTTGAAACCATAATTACCTGTTCAATTTGAAGAAGCACCCAGTATTTTTAGTACGTAGTCAGCACAATCAGCAAGTTATTACCTTCCCAGGAGAAGCCCCTGCATTTAATATATCAACTGGTAATGAAGGCAAGGTGCTTAGACCCCCTTCTAAAGTCATTTTGGTTCCTTTTTGTCCTACCCTTCCCTGGTCTGAAAAGCGCGTGGCTAGAAAGGAGGTTAGCATCACAACAAATAAAGTTATTTCCTCCAAGCTTATTTAGAACTACTGCAAAAGCAAAAATCTATAAGGATCCTTGATAAGGCATAGGTGTCTTTGTCCCCAAAAGTCAGAGGTATCTTATAGGAAAATTATAGGGCTTTGTGAATTAGGAGAATCCTGCATAAAAGAGCACTACTGCTGCTCATGAACAGCTTAGCACCGTTGCAAGAACACAACAGATGCTCTCCACTCGGTTCCTCTCTTCGCTCTCACATTATTTTTATGTAGTAGAAGTGTCTAAATATTTACCAGCGTGGACTAATGTTTATACAGCATGGCATATAAATAAGTTGGTTTAATAACTCAAAGCCATGATATAAAATTTTAAGGCGGGAAATAAAGAATGTGCTATGTAGCTGAATCCCCGGGAAAGACGGAATTACAGTCTGCTATATACTCCTATTATGTTCACCAGTGCAGGGCTCTGGGAAAAAAAAAAAGCAGAGGGTTGTTTTTACCCTCTATTCTCTCCTACTTAAGGCAAAGGATCTTTTAAAAAGAAATCATAAAGCATTTGAGACAGGATGAGGAAGGCAGAGAAGGCAAAAGGAAGAGGATAGCTGCCTCTCGTTTACCGTTCCATCTCGAAACACGTCACAGTGATCCACAACCTCTCCACTCTCATTCCCTGCAGCTCCATTTTCTGAAACGCGCAGCGACGGCTTAGCCGGGCAGCAACTCTGCAGCTGCCTCTTCCACACGGGTCTTTCTCCATGTGCCGTCTGACGCGGTGGGGACCCTGTGCACCTCCCTAACGCGGGCATGTTGGATTCCTTCTTCTCTCTTTTCTCATACTTCCTTCTCTTTAAAACAACACAGGTATAGTTCTTCTCCATGTCGTTGCGATCTATCACCTCTTCCCCACCAGCCCGCCTCTCCAACTCCCATTTCTCTTCCTCACTCTGCAGCACTCGCATTACTTCTTGAGGGCTTCATCCTCCACACTGATTACTCATCCTCCAGCTCCTCGTCTGTACGTTCGCTGGCATCAAATCTTCACTTGATCTGTGAGCCCTGCTTCAATTTCTGAACTCATTAACAGGGCTGTCGCTTGAGCTGGTCTTCACCCCATCACCCTCTCTGTACTCTTGAATGCCCCCTCTAAAACCATCACCTGGTTTTCTTGTTCCCCTGCTTAGCATTTCCCTTTCCTGGCCCTCCAACCAGCCTTTTTGCCAATTCCAGCCCTTTAGCAAAAAATTCTGATCTTATCTTAACCCTTCCTTTTCTAAACTGAAAAATCTCTTAATTCTCTTTGAGCCTCATTCTCATCTACTCTCCCTTTTCTCATCCTTCCCCATCACAACATGCGAATTCCTTCCCGCCGTGTCCCAGAGCTGGCTCACCATCAGCACTGGTTTTCCCAGCTCCTAAAGCCAAGAGACTTCTCTGACAGAAACAGTCTAACAAGCTGACCTTCTCGGCTCTGTTTTCTCCTTTTCTAGCTTTTCTACGCTCAACTATTTCCCCAGCTTTCTTCTAATCCCCCCTCTCATAATTCCAGCCTTTTCACCACATTCTTGCCTCCTCTCTCTGAAAGCTTTGCCTTCTGCCTTTTCTATTTCTGCAAAAATTGTCATCAATAAATGGACAAAATACAGCATGGCATTACCCTTCCCCTAACAAGCAAGGGAAACTGGAGGCAGTTCAGCATCACTTGAAGTTATACCTTTCAAACAGACTCCCTAAATCTCCTGCAGCGAAACAGAAGCAACTCCAGATCCGACAGCGGAAAAGCCTTAGCCATTTATCATGAATAAGCAGCAAAGAATAATAATCACTAAGTACTTTCTATGGAAGCTTGTAATTCTGCCTTAAATAATTCCTCCCTCTTCAGTTTTACATCTTGCAAATACCTTAGATTACTGTCTCCTCTTCACTGGGTGTTACCCAAGGTTAGCTCTTTAAATCTTTTAGTCATTATTGCTATTCTTCCACAACAAATTCTCTCCAGCCTAATATTACTTCAGTAATGACAGGCTCATAAAGAACCCAGAACTGCAGCTGCACCTTCATGGGATATTGAGTAAGGGACTCAGGTTTTGCCTTACCCTGCATCACAAGTAATTCTACGAAAACACAGCTAATGTGATGTCCACCCTCCGTCTCCTTCAGTGTTATAAGAAAACAATTCAGGAGCAACAGCCTGGGGCAGGAATTTTGAGTTAACTTTCAGCTCCGTCACTGACTTCACCTCTAGTTTTGTGCACATCACTTTGCCCCAGCCTCTCACTTTGTCACAGGAACACAGCATTTGCCGAGTACTACGACGTTATGGTTATGAAGAGCTCAAGGAATTCTCCACAAAACGCCTTGCAAAAAGTACCTACCGCAGTTTCCAAAATTTCCTTCATGTACTGTAGAGCTGCGTTTTCGATTGCTTCTTTCTAGGTGTACCTGCTTGCAGCGCACCAAGATAAACCACTGCTTTCTGCCTGCACTCCTGACCAGTATACTCCATCGCATTGACAGCTTTTTAGTGCCAGAAAGCACCTAGTCTGACCTTGCACAGAAACATACCTGCAATTCCTGTATCATGACTGCAATTTCTGCGCTATTTTAAAGACGACCAATTTTGACTTACAAAAATGTAATGAAAAAAAAAAATCTACCACACTACCAGATAAAATGGTTAATTCCCTACACTATTTACCATTTGCTCTTTTCTCACTTCAATTTCTCTTGAAATAATTTTATATTTTCTTCCACATCATTGATAAAGATATTGAATAGCACTCAGCCAAGAACAGAGATGCTATATGATACACCTATACACTCTACTTTGCAATTAATTACCTTCGAGATAGTATGCTTTTAACTTTGAATCATTTACTATTCTAAATCCAAGGAAAGAAAACCACCTTGGAAAAAAGCAAGAGCCCTAGTTAATATCGGAAGAGCTATATTCCACAGAGACCCGAGTGACTCAGTCTTTCATGAGGCAAGGATATAATTTTCTGGATGAAGTAGTTCAACAAATCTTTCTCGCCCTCCACCTTCAAAAATGGATTTTAAATTATTTGTCCTTAAGAAACAATTCTGGCCTGGATCGTAACTAATAGCTGAGCTAAGAAAGAGAAGCAGCATTAGATGAAAAAACTGGAACACGCTAGAAACTCCGGGTTATTTTAAGCCATACTCACAACAAACTGGTCCATGTCCCTTTCAAGGCCCACGTTTGGGAGATCAGGCATCATGTGCGCCACCACTTTAAAGCCGGCATCCTTGGCTAAGTGAAAGGACTCGCACACAGCCTTCACGGTGTGACCTCTGGGAAGAGAGAAGAGAGATTCAGGATCACACAGAACAAGACATATTTTGATAGGTTTAATTGAGATTATTCCCTGGGAAGTGAGAACGGTTGAGTTTTATTATTACTACTCAAGTCTTGGAACGTGGCTGCTAATAAAGTAAACTATACCAGGGGCTAAAAGTAGTCCAGTTTGCTACTTCTATAGCAGGTGAACCCTACCGAGGCTACAGCTATTCAAATCACAGCCTGAGAAACTTTCGAAAGCTGCCGACATTCAATTTGTAAAGCAATCGGACAAGTTGACGCCTCAGCACAAGCTAGGACACACTGCACTGAAGGCTGTGTATCATCAAAATGAAGCATAACCAGAAACAAAAGCAACAGAAGAGCAAAAGGAGAAGGATGGGGGGCTACGTAAAACCAGCTACTAGAAAATCATCCTGCAACATGCTTGCTGAACTCTCAAGTATTCTTTTTAGAGAAACACAAACTCTTCTCAACTTCTGAGAGGTGCCAAACCTCTGAAACATAGGCTGGATTGGGACTGGGGAAGGATTTCATGTTCTTCTCCACTGACATCGAACCAAACCAACTCAGGCTTGCGCTGCCGGAGCTCGGAGGGAGCGGGAGCACAAGCGACTGCAGGAACAAAGGTTGCATCTCACATAACTCGCTAGCCTCAAGCAAACTCCTCTCTCCTTCCACCTCCACGGCTGAGGAGCTGCCTTCTGCCTCCACAATAGCAATCACTATCACTACAAACAGCTACTAGGAGGTCCCCATCACACGTCAACCGTCTTCCCACAAAGTCCTTGCTTTTGCTCTTCCCCACCTGGGAGGGCTCTTCCACTACTGGCTGACATTGCTATCCTCTCAGCATCTGCTACCTTCTTCCCTCTCCAATCCTCATTTTCTTCCCATCCCACTTCCACACCAGTTCACCCTGTCTTTTGGAACTCCTTGCCAACAGATTAGCTCAGCAGGTGACGACTCTTCTCCTCGACAGTCCTCTGGATGAAAAATTAACGCCATCTGGGCACCTCTACAAATGCATGCCTTCTGCCGAGACCTGACGTTAACCAAACCAACCAGCTACTTCCCTTGTTTTAAGGACCTCTTCCTTCTTCTTCACTGGAAGATTCTGCCTCTGTTAAACCCCTACACGTAGTTTGATGACTCTAGTTTTATTTATGGTTTTTTTTTTCAGAAGTATTACGGTGTTTTTCTGAGACTGTTCAAGGACAGTATTACTCAAGACCTTGCGTAGCCTGAGGGGAGTCAATGGAGACTTGCTTCATAAATAAAAATTATTTTCTTATTAGAAGTGGAATATAAGCTGCATCAATAACTTGATTATTTGATGCCTAGATATGTTCTTGAATATTTTTCTGCCTCACAGCCACCAAAAGCACTCAAAAACCTCACTAATGACTTATGGAACATAATAGAAAGTAATTTCCAAACAGTTAGCCTAATTGGTTGTAATCTGACATTTTGCTATGAGCAAAATATTAAAAGTTTAAAGCCAAAACACATCCCCCACAAAGCAGAAGAACAGAAGCAAAATGAGGTCGTTTCAAAAGAAAGAGAAACTTGAATCAGCCCTCTCTAAAAGTATACTCCGATTTATTGTGCTAAAAAGTTGGAGGGAGAGATTTGAGCGAAGGGCCTGCGTTTTCCCTGCTCTGAGACAGCCTGCAGCAAAGCCTTTTAGGAATTCTGCAAGCAGCTTTGACAAGTGCCAAAAACCTTTAAAAACGCAATTCTGTACAGGATTACTTCTGAGTGAAATCAAGTCAGTAATATACTACTTCATTCTTCTTCTGATTCATCAGCAGGAAAGCAAGGGTTCATTAGCAAACGTACAAGCTGAACGTGACATACCGCTTGGAAAGATTTATGGCACCGGTTCTGATGGGACAGACAAAACTGGAGGAAAACTGAAGATGACTGAAGTGATAGCTAAGTGGGGTTTTACAGTTCCACCTCAGGATGGGACACTTTTAAGAGATTTGAGGTGAAAAAAGATGATTTTAAAAGCTGAAGAAAAATTAATTGGCAAATTTACAATCCGTGTGAGAATTAACCGTTAATGAACCCGTCTGGTCTAAGAGTGAGATTTAGCTGCATTCCTTAGTATGGATCTTTTCCTTTGGAAAGCTCTGACATCTAGAGGAGGAAAGTACCACCTAGAAATATTAGCTCTTAACTCTTGGACTACTCAATAAATGGCTTTTGCTGTCTACTGAGACCTGGAGCCTGACCGTTTCATAGCAGTGACACCCTGCACGTCCATGCACCAGCAATACTACAGCTAAACCCGCAGGAGGAAACTCATTTTGGATTCTTTCTTTAAGTGCCTAAAAGAAAATGTCCAACATTTTCAGGTTTGCACTACTGCCTTTAAGGTAGGTATTAACAAAAATGTGCTTTGCTTATTGAACCATCATCTCTCTGTCATTACGTATGATTACGGTTATTAAACATCTTTGGTAGGCGACTGGAATATGCAATAAGAATGAAGGCAAGTTGTACGAGTGTCAGAAGTGAAAAAAACAAGAAAAAAATCACTGCTTTCAAAATCTGAACAGAATTGTAAGACTTGCAATAAAAAAAAAAAAAAAAAAGAGACTGGCTTACTTGCCTGTAAGGGATGAGATGAACAATATATTGCACACTCTCCTCTGTAGGACAACTGTTCTTTTAGCCACAGGTCCAATATGACAAGGAATAAATCACAGGCCTCCTGTGAATATATTTTGTAATCCCTAGAGGTACTGTATGCCTAGAATGACTGGTTAATCTATCAACAGGTGTTGTTTCTGGCTGTGCCTCGCCCTCTGTACTTGCCAATGTCATCTCTCCTCTCCAATACTCAGCAAAAATAGGTATCTGGTGTAGAGAACGTGCTGTTTGCTGGTAAAGTACCTCCAGTAGATTATACTGCATTGTATCTACTCCAGCCTGGAGATTATGAATTATGTAGGACAAGAACTACGAGCTCTCTCTGGGCACATGTTCTACTTCACAAAACTGCATTTATTTATGAAGCAATAAAAAAAAAAAAGATATGTACAATACAGGAAAAGAACATGATTTTCAAATAAAACATCACAAATAACCCCATTTTCTCAAGCCACAGTCTCTACAATATCACAAAGAAACCCATGAAGCCACTGCAGTTTATTAGTTTTTCTTAACAGACATATGGCCACGCAAGCAAGAAAATGAGCTAAATGTTTCAACATTCAGTGTTAAATGGGTGTTCAAGCAAAGAGGTCAAGACATGCTACTCAGGAGTATTCCAGAAAGCCCACAGTGAGCAGCCAGGCTCAGCTTCTGTTCTGGTTTCAGCTGGGATAGAGTTAATTTTCTTCTTGGTAGCCGGTATGGGGCTGTGTTTTGGGTTTAGGATGAGAACAATGTCGATGATACGCTGATGTTTTGGTTCTTGCTAAGTAGTGCTAAGTGAAGCTCACGCTGGTCAAGGACTTTTCAGCTTCCCATGCTCTGCCGGGTGCACAAGGAGCTGGGAGGGGGCACAGCCAGGGGGGCTGACCCAGACTGGCCACGGGGCTACTCCGTACCACGTGACGTCATGCTCAGTATATGAGCGGGGGGAGTCGGCCAGGGGAGGGGCAACAATCGCTGCTTGGGGGACGTGCTGGGCATCAGTCAGCGGGTGGTGAGCAATTGTACAATGTATCGCTTGCTTTGTATTCCTATTGTACTATTATTACTTGTTTTTATGATTATTGTTATTATTACTATTACTACTGTTCTATTTTTGTTTTACTTCAGTTATTAAACTGTTCTTATCTCAACCCACGAGTTTTCCCCTTTTGCCCTTCCGATTCTTTCCCCCATCCCACCGGCGGGGGAGTGAGCGAGCGGCTGCGTGGTGCTTAGTCGCTGGCTGGGGTTAAACCACGACACTTCGCACTGAGGCTTTCTCCTCACCTGTTGGTGTCCCTGGCCACGTCCTCGTACACGCTCTGCACCCCGATCTCCAGCCTCGTACAGCCGTAGGATAACATGTCACTTAAATGTCGCTTCAGGCAGTAATCCGGTCTGGTCTCTATCGTTATCCCAATGCATTTTGTCAGGCTTCGTTCTGAATACCTGCAAAAAAAACCCATCCTCTATTAAAATTATGAAGTTGTCACAAGTGACTTCAGAAGAGTTTCCAACATCCTCGAGGTGAGAGTTTCTATGTCACTACCAGAATTAAAATCCAGGTTAAAACCCTCAAATATCCCAGCAACGCATGAGGGAACCCTCAACCTTACTGCAACGCATGGATGAAACGATACACAAATACACACGCTAATACAAGTCCGGGGTTTGCTTTGTATAAAAGAGCACTGGACTGTGGCAGCCTCGCAGGGCTTTTTTAAACAGCACTGGTTAGGAAGGCGCTCCCAGACCAGACTGGGCCGCCAGTACTCATCATCTGGAAACGAAGCCTGGGCAAAAGGGAAAGGCAGAGCAGGCAATGAGAACCGTGCTCGGTTTTGGGGACAAACCAAGGGAGTCTGAGCACCCGCGCCCGCTCAGACACTGACACTAACACAGGACCTCATGGTAGGCAGAGTTTGCTATAGTCGGTACATTTTCATTTGATTCCCACGGTGTACAGATAAATTGCAGGGACTGGGACAAGATCCAGCAGCGTTCTTGCAAGAAAACGTACAAGACCGCCTATGAAAAATTCCACAAATCACCTCCTTTTGTGAGCAAGTGCCACGCTCTCAACTTCATTGAAGTCTAATTCTGAAAGAAAATTAATTGTTAACCTTTTTCCCCCACCTCTCCCATTTATCACTGGATGTCTAACAGAGACTAATTATTCCAGCTAGTAGAAAAATCCTCTACTGATGACAAATGGTAAGTTACTGACCTACGAGAGAGTAAAGCGAAAGAAAAAAGGAATCCAAAGCAGTCTCAACCCAAAGTTCACAAAAGGAAACCATCGGTCAACGTAATCTCCAGCACCACCGGCAAGGATAATATTCCTTTCCACGCAGGAATCATTTCACTTGACCATCTTTCCTGTGGAATATGGTGGTTGTATAACAGAGGACTGCAGCACGGGAGAAAAGATTTACAGCAGGAGGAAGGAAACTTCTTTTGAAACCATTTGAAACTGCAGAGAATCTGGATAATTCCCAAACCAGGATGTGGGCAGGATTAACAACCACCGTTTGAGAGGAATATCGGTCTCTAATGGTCCCAAATGATGGACATCTCAGTATTAATATTAAATGTTGCTGAAAAGAGGACACCTTGAGTAAGAGAAAGATGTTATGCTGATACCTGAAAGAATATTGCACACCAAAATCACAAGGATGACTAACTTCAGCTCTTTATTAGGTGTTCTATAAAGATTCATCATCTGATTTCCAGCTCCAGATAGCTAGAAACATCTGAATCAAAAGAAAGCTCCAGAGCCTACCTTAGAGCATGATGGAGGTCCAATTTGACCAAAAAACCCCCAAAAACAACAACAAAACCCCCCACCCTCAACCCCGCCAAAAAAAAACCAGCAAAAAACCCAAGTGGGCTCAGACTCAGAAGTGAAACTATTAACTCCCTTCAAGCTGTTAAAGCCCAAGATCTGTAAAAACCAAGATATTTGCAGGATAGACTGTAATGGCTGTCAAAATCAGCATCTTAAAAAAAAAAAAAAAGGCAACAAAAACCCATGTAAAACATTTCAGAGTTTGTGGCTCGCTAATCTGACAGATTAACAGAACAATTGTTTATCACGTCAGGGAAAACATCGCCAACGTGCGACTCATTAACATCAGACTGAAAAACGCTCATTTGTGAAGACGTGATTTGTAAGAATTAAAGAAATTTTAGCTAAGGGGGGGGGGGGGGGGAAAAGCCACCAGATAACTCACCCATCACGCCAGAGGGTACGTGCTCATATTAAGCACCTGCAATCATGGCTAGAAATACTGATGGGAGAAAAAAAAAAATTGTATCCCCCTCCCAAGCAAATTTATGGCCAAGATTTAAAGTGCTGAATATAACAAACACCAACAGACCCTAAAGTGTAAAATCTACTAGGGCACCATCGGGATTTCAGTACGGTGTAATGGCTGGTACAGTCGTCTTGCCCAACTCTACGCTGAAAAGAGAAGAGTGCCTTAATGATAACCAGAAAAGCAAAACAGAGACGAACCCAAAACAGATAAAGTAACAAAGACGGTATTTCCAAGAAAAGTCACAAGCCCCATCGCATCACCATCTTTTGTAAGATACAGGCATTTCCAACCCGAGCCACAAGTCCTCCAGCTCTCCCCAGCAGTCCCGAAGACCTGTAGTGAGTAAACGCAGTCTCATACGCTATTTTATTAACGTAAAAGAAAACCTTGAATCACGTGGTCCATATTTAATGAAGACTACAGATTCTTTTCAACTAATTGAAGAGAAAGAAGTGTGTGACAGCCAGCCTTCCACAGAAGGTGATTCTGGCAACACATCTCCATCCTTTCCTCGATAAAGCAAGAGAAATTTGACTTTTCTTCTGTCTTTTCTCCACTTTCAAACTTTGAACACTCATCTGGATATTCAACGTCTTTCCTATTTGCAACATGAGCAACTCTTATTTCATTTGAAACCTAATGCTAAAACTAAGGGCAGGCACAAATTGTAAGACTGTAAGTTAAGAAGCCAAACACAGTGGACATGAATTCAAACCTTTACTAGATTTACATAATGTGTCATTTTATGGACGGAGTTACCAAATAGTACTCGTAAAAGCTGTACCGATCATCATTATGCAGGACAAAGCTGCATTATACAACTAAGTTAAATTTTTATTTTTTTTAAAAATAAATCCGTCGGTGTTTAACATTTAGTTTCATCATTTCCCTATGCACGATCAGCACCTCCTTCACTGACCGAGGCAACGGTGAGCTATAGGAGAGAGCTCGGAGACCTGAAAAGGGCAGGACACACTATATAAAAGGTTATCTACTCGATACTGGATTTACATCAAGACAGACACTGATTTTTTTTTTTTTTTTTTTTTAATCAAATTGCCAAGATCTCTTATTTTAAAGCACAGTCAGGATCTGAGACAGATACTTAGCAGCCAACAGAGAAAAAGAAAAGATGAACTGATGTATGCTTAAGAGTAACACTTTTTTTTCAGTGGAGAAAGCTTTTGGATTTGTTTTTATTTTTTAAGCAGTATATCTTTGAAATCTGATCCTGATTTGCAGGTCTCAAGTCAGATTTTTAATTATTCATCAGTGATTTATGTAACAATTTATAGTAGACTGATTATTTCAACACTGACTTTGCTCATCTCCTACTTTCAGTGCCCAGGTTTCATTGTAACTGCCCACTGGGAACATGGTGGTTTCCCACATTTCTAGCAGGTTGGGTAGGCACATTTTTGCCCTGGCAAATCCGTGTTGGATCTTCCTGGCGACCTTCCCGACCATGGAAGCAGCTTCCACAAAGACATGCTCCATAACGTCCTTGGGGACCAAGGCGAGGCTTAGCAGCCTGCAGTTCTCCTTCTCACCCTCTTGAAGACAGACACGACACTTCCAGTCACTGGGGACCTCTCAGTTGTCACGATCTCTCCCAGGTGAGATGGAGCTGCCTCACTCATCCCCTTCCATAGACTTGCACGTCTCCAATTTGCCGGTGGTGTCCAGTGCAATCCTCTGCCATGGGCACCACCTCTCACCCCAAATCACCACCTACCAAGAGCAGATCTTGCAAATAAAAACGGAGGCAAAGAAACCCTGCGTACCTCAGCCTTTTCCTGTGTCCTTCATCACAGAGTTGCCTGCCTCATCCAGCAGCAGATCCACATTTTCTTTTGTCTTCATTTGCTGACAAATGTACCTATGGAAGTCCTTCTTGTCACCCTATAATCCACTGGAGTTTCAACTCCAGCTAAACTTTCCTAATGTGCCCTCTGCCTGCCGGTATCCCTCCTGGGTATCCCACACCTCCTTTCACCTTCTCCACATGGTCCTTTTTCCATGTTTGAGCTCCATCAGGACTTCCCCATTAACCTGCCTGGTTTCCTGCACATCAGGATGCCTTTGCAATTTGAGGAGGTCTTCCTGGAAGATCAGCTAAGCTCACCTGGGCTTATTAACCCTTCAGGGCATCCTCCCATGGGATCCTGCCTTTCGGTTCCCTGGAAATGTTCGTCTCTTGTCCTGAATTCTGACGTCTTTATTCTGCTACTCGCATCCCTCAGGACCTTAAGCTCTAAGATCTCAGAGCCACTGCAGCCAAGACCACATCCCTCCCTCAACCAGCTCTTTGCAAGCAGCAGACCCAGGACAGCACCTCTCCTAGGCCCTGGATGACCCAACTACTTCAAAACATCATAATGCGCTCCAGAAATCTCCTACGTTAGTTGTGTTCCACCGTGTTGCCATTCTAGCAGGTATCAGGGTGTCAGACTAGATTCAAGGAGTTTTGTAGATTGTTCGTTAACCGCATATAGTCTAATGCTTACATCATTTTCATACCTTTTCTTAGCACTGTTTCCAGTTTTTAAGCATTTTTCTTGTTGCCTTTGATACCAAAAACAGCCACAGAACTTTGCAGACACACCAGTACTATATCCAGATGGAATATGATTTGCCTATTCCTATCCAATTTTCCACTATTTATACAGTCAAGGGTAATTTGGCTGCTGAATCATACAGAAAGCTCATGATAATGCAACTTAACTCCTAAATATTTTCTAGATATTTCGCTGCTTCTCAGAATAGAATCCTGCACCATTCCTAGAAAAACAGCTTTACATTTTCCCATAATAAAGTACACAGCTTGCTCGTATACAACTTACCATGAACACAGATTTATCCCTTATTTGCCCATCTCCAATATTGATAGCTCCTGCCAACCCTTAGAAATTACTATTTTAACACAAGTATTAAACACAAGGCCCAGAGGCAAAAACAACAGAATCCTATTAGAAACCATTCAGGTCAATGACAATTTTCTGCTACGCCTGTTTTGAAAACCAATGTAATGGGCGACGTTGTTCTAGTCTCTTTTTTAATGTCAAAATACCTCGCTGTACCATCTCTTGCAGAAGTTTATGCATATCACACTTCTTTTCTCACAAAAGTCCTGTAAGCTCAGTAACAGTATGCAGTGACTTATCGTGATAATGGACATGATGGATTTGCCTTCACTTAATCTTTAAAAAAAAGAGACATCTAGCCACATGTCCTGCAGGAATGGCATGCTAGCCAAGGCAGATATGAAGAGGGAACGGACTTTATCCAACTAGGCAGACGGCCTGGAAAGCAGATATCTAGAGCTCTGAAGAGAGTGACTTCAAGATACTCAGACACAAGAAGTTAAGATGACCTTGATGATGACCAAGACAAGCAAAACTATTACTAACTGAAGACCAAGAGAAGCAAAACAGAGAAAGCCCTGAGAAATTAGATGAACTCAAGTTGGAAATTCCACCCATGATGGTCTTGTATATACAAGTTCACCTGATTTCCAGGTTCGAATCATATCATAGAATCACAGAATGCTTTGGGATGGAAGGGACCTCCAAAGGCCACCCAGTCCCACCCCTGCCATGGGCAGGGACATCTTCACCCAGACCAGGGTGCTCAGAGCCCCGTCCAACCTGGCCTTGAATGTTTCCAAGGATGGGGCACCTCCCACCGCTCTGGGCAACCCGTTCCAGTGTCTCACCACCCTCATCGTGACAAATTTTTTCCTTGTGTTCAGTCTAGATCTCCCCTCCTTTAGTTTAAAACCATCACCCCTTGTCCTGTCACAGCAGGCCTTGCTAAAAAGACTATCCCCATCAATGTTCATTCTGGCGTTAATATTTATGATGTGCATTTCTTCTGGAACCTGAGAGTGGAGATGGATTTTATCTTCTCAAGCAGCAACAAACATCTTACAGTATTTCTCCTCCTTCCCTAGAACAGTCTTATTTGTTATTTGTAATACTGCAGTGCTGAGGAACCCCATATAATCAAAAGAATAATCAGAAATCAAGACAAGTATATAGCACAAGATGACAGTGGGGCAATTTTACTAACAGACTGATGGCAGAGGTGAATTATGCAAATAAAATAGATGCTAAGCCATACAAATGAAGGAAATGAGATACAGAGAAACCTTATGATTTGCACAGACACAGCTATTGTAAAGTCAGTTCTTTTCAGCGTGATTACAGAACTGTCTGAAAGAGAATGAAGTAAAGGAGAGTATTAATTTTAATCATTAGAGAATATTTGACTGAATTTTCAGAGAAAGCTGGTACATTAAGCAGACCATCAAATCAGAATCAGCCTCTAAAATAAGCTCGTTTTTTTCAGATCAAAAAGGCACCTACCTCTCCACCAGACCCAGCAGTCTGATATAGGGTCTCAGGTACTTTCTCACTTAGAGAAAAAACAGACAGCACAGTTCTGGCATAAACCAACTCATTTAACAAAGCTTCGACTCGCTCTCAATTAAACTTTGGTCTACAGACAAAGGTCTCATCAGCTAAGAGACCTGAGCATCAAAGACTCGATTATTTACAGTCCGTACTACAGCAGCTTCCAAACTCCCTGGTTGGGATCAGAGCGGCAAGATGCCAGACAACACAGAGCGACTTGCCTCATCCCAACAAGCTCAGAAAAGATAAACTATAAGAATAAAGCAAGTGGGTTAATGCAGTGCGTATATAGCACATTAATTACACGCCTTGACACCATTTATCTGTTTTACATGTTTCAGAGTAGGAGAAGAGAATCATAGAATCATAGAATCGTTAAGGTTGGAAAAGACCCTTAAGATCATCGAGTCCAACCGTTAACCCAGCGCTGCCAAGCCCACCACTAAACCATGTCCTCGAGCACCATGTCTACACATCTTTTAAATACCTCCAGGGATGGAGACTCAACCACTTCCCTGGGCAGCCTGTGCCAGGGCCTGACCACCCTTTCGGGGAAGAAGTTTTTTCTAATATCCAACCTAATACACAAAAAAGAAGAAAACGGAGATGCAAAAGAGCAGAAAAAGGCACAAGAAGCAGCAGAAACAGTTCAAAGGCAGCATCAAAGAGAACCAATCACCAAGAGCAAAAAGTGTTTAGGTGTAGCCATCTATATGGAAAGAAGGGAAGGATCTAGAACAACTCATCCAACCCAAGAATCCCCCAAAAACTTGCCTGCAGGACATTCCAGCATTACGTCAAAAGCCAAAGAAAACCTTCTTGAAGGTGAAGATGGAATAAACGATGAAGATGCTCTTATTACTTGATCACCATTGTTTCTTATGGATTATCCAACTGCAGCAATTTCCACAAAATGTGGTGTTCCATACTCCTACACATTTCAATGAGTGGTCACAGCTTAGCTGGGAAGGGGAAAGCACTGCTGCTCATCAACCCTTAGCCTATCCCAAAGTGAAAACAGAAAAAGCTGCAAACTTGCCTTAGAAGAGGGAAGTGTTGGAGGGCTGGGGTGGAAAAATCAAGAATTTTAATCAGCGACCAAAGGAGGCAGAAGGTTCCTGGCCTTAACTTTGTGAAAAACAAAGATTGCGAACATCCAGCATCTCAAACAAGTCTAACATCTTGAAAAATACCTTCTTGTGCCCTTGACTACAAGAAGCACGGTCCTAGGTGTAACGCAATTACAGGTGTTTGAGACAGACAACGATGTCGATACTGGAATTAAGACAGAAAGTGACACCATGGGTTTCTGATGAGGAAACTGCTGATATTACACACACGTATCTTACGTACCAGATCCTCACCTATTACTTAAATGACCTCCTCCTCCTTGATCTCTACTAGCTCTGCTTTATCACAATGCCAATCTCTGAAACACAGCTAGCAATAATTAATTCACTAGCTACAATCTCCTGCTAGTAAACAAAACGGGTGGCATCTTACTCATCCGATGTTTCAAAAGTTGCATCTTTGATGATTGCCCAGAGCAGATATTTCTGAAAGCTCAAATGCCCGTTATTTGGCTTTAAACTGCTCCCTTTTTACGACGTTTCAGTGTCGTCTTTATCACCCCTACCACGAGTACGACAGACTGCTTCAGTTTCTTAGCAGCACCAGTTTCCCAAGGTTCAGTTTTCAAATACTGAAAAACTTACTTAAAATACAGTCATTTATTGACTAAAATATAATTTTCCAATTTTGATAAAGTAACAGTATTTATACCTGCTAAAAGATCAGCGAGAACAAGTCCTTTTTTTCCCGTGAAATGCCACTAGCGGGTAAGTCATACATAATTATGCTCCCTCCTGCTGTGTCACTCGGTGTTAGAAATCCAGGATAGGACCTGTGTTCAAAATAGTATCCATTCTGGAGCAAAAAACCCCTAGAACTTACCAGTTTTCTCCCTTCCTTAATTTGTTTACCAAGTTGTAACCACAATGAATGGATCCGACATCTGAACATCCTCCGAAGAAAAAGCACAGCATGAGGAGAAGCAGCACAGTTATGTTAACACACTTCAGGCCTAATCAAAGTAGGGCTATTTGCACGGACTAATTAAACGCCTGGCTGTAACGTCAAGGAGGTAATGATGGTGGCTAGAGAGGGAAGGGGGTGGGGAAGCGGTTTGGTTTATTTTTATATCATTCACAGCTTTCCTAGAGCAACGTCATGTAGAGGACCTCTGGGCACGGAGGCTGGAGCTTTGCTGGAGGGACCCTGCCATTCGCAAGAGCCAGGACAGAGCCGTGCGCGAGAGCTGCTCTGCTCTTACCACGCTGGGCTAATAAATAGACAATTATTTTGAAAGCCATAATCACTGCCTGTTCTCGGAGGACATCCGAGCAGGCCCTGAAAGGTTTGCCTTCGCTCAGGAGGCAAAAAAAGGAACACTGAACAGAAAACCCCGACAGGACCTTCTAACACTGCAGGCTTATTTTCTAAGCTCCCATCCATCAAGTTCAAGGCAAGAGCAATACAGATCATGGTTTTTTTTTTTCAGCAACAAATTATTAGCAAGCTGTAACTGAAAACACCAGGATGAATAAGCATATGCTAGAGTGAAATATTTCAAACAAGAAAAACGCATATGTGTGGCTCTAACAGGAGCCGTGTTGCAACCTCTTTTTTTACCTATCTCTGTCAAAACTAAAGGTTTAAGGGAAAAAAGCTGAAACAAGGCCAATGTGGGCAGGAGAGTGGTCATCTCCTCCTCCCTTACGCTAGCTCAAATCTGTCCCAGTGAGCAGAGCCAAAATATAGTCTTGGAGACCGAAGTCTTCACATTTCTCCCAGAACAGAAGCAGGGACACGAGCTACCTCGCACCGAGCCTTCGGGAGACCCGAGTCCCTGAGCTGCCTTCGGATGGCAACCGGGGGGCCGCTAACAACCTGACCTGGTCTGGAGGTGGAACAAGGGACCTGCGTGCTCCAGAAACACACGCACAGCGCCTGGGGCAAGTCCAAGGGTCTGCTTAGCCCAATATCCCACCCACTCCCGGCTGTTGCAGATGCTTAGACTAGAGCAGTGGGAGCAGGGCAAGCTGCAGTCGTATTTTCCTTGAATACTCTCACAGTTGCACACTATTTCCTCTTCAGGGACTCCGTGATCCAGAGGTGATGTCTTTAGTAGTACTAGGTGTCTTCAGGACTTAGCAGCTCTCAATGGATGTTTTTGGTCGCCCCTCAGCCTAACTATGTACTGCATAAAGAAGGGCCTCCTTTGTATTTAATTCCCATTTCATCTGATAGCCCCAGTTCTTGTGCTGTAGGAGATAACGATCAACGTTTATCCTTTTTTTTTTGTCTTCTCCATGCTACTCAGCATCTCACGGATCTCTATTATATCACTCTCAAATATTTTTTCCCTGGTTGCCCAGTATCATTTTCCTTCTCCCTTCTCTTATTTTTAAAAAGAGCTGAACATAGGTTCAAGCTGTGAAGGCACTGCTGAATTATGCGGCAGCATAACAATATTTCCCAGTTTGCTGTCTGTTCCCTTCATTATAATTCCTCACACTGAGTTGGTCTTTTAACTAATACTGAGCATCAAGCCTGTGTTTCTCACAGTTATCTACTATAATCTTGTTCCTGAGTGGCATTAGCCAACTTGGAGATCATTGTTCTGTAGTAAAATAAGGAAAAAAATCTTTCTTAGACACATCGCTCTGTATCTACATTAATTTTCACCTGCCCCTTCACAACCCACCCAGCATGGTCAAGACCACCTATTCCAGCACAGATTCCTCTGCGACACCACTAATAACCTCCCTCTGTTGTGTAAATTTATCATTTCTTCCCTTTCCCAGTATCTTTCAATTATTTATACATGTGAGGCCTTCAGTCTTACTCCCACAATCATTAAAGAGGTTTTGGTGAGTACCTCAGGTTTTGAAATCCAGGTAAAGTTACAAATATCTGTCAAATGCTTCAAAGACAACTACAACTTAGAAGTTTCGTTGAAATATTAGCCCGTTTCAAGTAGCCAGAGGAAAAGAGTTCCCGGAGGTATTTAAAAGCCGGGTAGACGTGGTGCTTGAGGACATGGTTAGCGGTGGGCTTGGCAGTGCTGGGTTAACGGTTGGACTCAATGATCTTAAGGGTCTTTTCCAACCTTAACGATTCTATGATTCATCTGCCATAACATGAAAACGTGTACTATGGAAACAAGAACCTCTCTATACTCATTCTACATAAAGAGGGAGGTGGCTTGTTTTTTTAGCAGCTAAAGAAAAGAAAACCTGTTATCCTAATAAAGACAACTGAGGTCCAACACATCAGTCAAACACAACTTTTTCCAAGATGTTTGAAAGAAGAAAATACATAAAGTGCTTGTAAAACGTCCACTTCCTAAGCCCATGCTCAATCTGTTAGATGAGGAGCGTACACACTTTCCTTCACCGTGAGCCAGACACTTGAAATTTCAGACTAATATATGAATGCCAGTAAAAAAAACAACCGTCCATCTTCTACGTAGAAGATGCGGCTAGTCCAACACACCATGCTGATCATTCGAGCTTGGGTTTTCAGCAGCCACGACAAGCAGATCAATGTGGATGAAATGACAGGTTGGTTGCCTGTGCGCTCAACCAGCCATTCTACAACTCCCGTCCTCGCTCTCAAGACGCTTGTACAGACCTTTCATCTCCTTTGATTACCACTAATGGCATTTGAAAATGGCAACTAAAGAAAAGGAGCCATGAATGTCATCCTGAAAGTCTTGATAAAATTGCAAGAAGGAAGAAGAGGTTCGGATGACCAGAAGCTCGAAGGTGCTATGAAGCTCTGGGCTCGCTACAAAAGAGGGCAAGGTTTCCCGTGCCAAACAGCAGCTCCTCTCCTATTTAAGAAAAGAAAATGATTTACAAGTAATTACATGCCCTCTCAGGCTAGCCAAACCCACCAAAATCACTTCTGAAGTGGGGAAAAAAAGCCCATGCACGAGGGTTATCAACCCCAAACAGCATTATTTCCAAAACCATTCGTCAGTTTACGATGCAGAAGAAAGGCGTGGGGAAAAAATATGCTCAGCACAATGAGAGAAAATTGGAGACACTTTAAGCTATGACGTTTTAGAAAGAATCAAACGCATTTCTCAGTAACAATTTGGGAATTTCTGCCCAGTAATCCAGGATAAACACTAAATACAGAGCCCCACTCTTTGCTTTAAGCATCGGTTCTGTGCAACGTGGCGGCCTTAACCCACACAGTATTTCAAGGGGAGAAAAGCAGAAGGCTGTAGGCTGTGCCTGGTTAATATTTCATTTTGGTCAATTTTGCCTTCCTGGTATCTTTTCACCAAGCAATATAAAATCTAAAAAGAAGTAGCTCTTAGTCCCATTTCAGCTGTCCCTTCTGTGGATTCCAGTACAATTTTATTTGACCTTTAGTTAAATTCCACTTCTACCAGGCGATCGATATCAGCTGCTCCCACAGGACAGGTTTTACTCTACGTCCCCTTCTCTTTTTATCCGAGTGTACAGAAGCAGATAACACATCCCATGAACAGCAAACCATGCCACCACAGTGACAAAGGCCGTTCTACAGGAGATGCCCAAGATTTGCCCTTGATTTCTCACATCTTTGCTGTGCAATTTAGTTCAGGGAAACTCGAGAGAGCAACAATTTAAATGTCTGTTGCCAAATCAATACAATCAACAATTAGGTCATAATTATATAGACAGTTTACCATGGCATAATCAATATATAGTTATAGACGCAGGCTAAAAAGGGATTTGGGAGAAAAAAATCCTTATATCTAAAATTATGAAAGAAATGGCATGACAGTCTCTTTTATTAAATCTAAACTGAAGTTCAAGGTTTTCTTGCTACAGTTGATGAGTGAGACCGCACTAGGTGAGACTTGTATGTATTAAAAAAAAAAAATCTAGTTCCAATTTCAGTTCTGATATTGACTCACTGTGGCCTAGGGAAAGTTGCATATTCTTAGTAAACAGCCACTTCCTAGCTGTTATTGAGGAAAATAACCACTTCTGCCGCTGCCGTGCTGCTTAGGGTTGCGACAACTACATGCCCTAAAAGCTACTGTTGCATAAAGACAGTGTCCAGTGAGGACCTCGCTTCGTAGTTTCTGCATCCACCTACTAAACAGAAATCATCTTGCCCTCATCTGACACTCCGATATAAACATTTAGCTTGAGGAAGGAAAACAGCTTGATTGCCGCTTTGAGGAAACAAAGAAATTGTATCAATAAAATTATAAACAGAGCTAATAAAAAGCAGTCATCAGCCAAAACTGCCAGTGAAAAGCTATGGTTTAGCTAATCTTTTTTCTCGCCAAAGCAACTCCCTCACCTATAAAGCTGCAATATGATCGCTCTCAAAAAAAGTGCTACAAAAACATATGCGCGCTTATTTTCTCCGGGCTTGTAAAACCCACGTTCAGGAAGAGGCTCGCTGCAGCAGCCTGCAAGAACGGATGGTGCCATTTCCCCAGCTCCATTTGCTGCCCGTTGTTGCTCCAACTAAGGTGCAAACAGCTACTCAATTTTTAATGGTGATTCAGCTCATTGTGTTGGAAAAGTATTTCAGCTTTTAGCTGCTACAGTAGCTTAAAACTGCATCCTCCGGAGGCACAGACATCCCTGGCAACTCCAGCGAAAACGCGTTGGTCCCAAGGAGCAAGTTCCTGCTAAGGAGTGAAGCCAAATGTTTCCCATCATGGCTACATGATGGGCCCAGGCCCCGGGGTGAGGGTCAGCAAGGCTCAGGGCCGGGTCCTGCCCTGGGGGCACAGCAACCCCAGGCACCGCTGCAGGCGTGGGGAGGAGCGGCTGGGAGCTGCCCGGCGGGAAAGGGCCTGGGGGTGCTGGTCGACAGCCGCTGGACATGAGCCAGCAGGGTGCCCAGGTGGCCAAGAGGGCCCAGGGCATCCTGGCTTGTGTCAGGAACGGTGTGGCCAGCAGGAGCAGGGCAGGGATGGTCCCCCTGTGCTGGGCACTGGGGAGGCCGCCCCTCGAATGCTGTGCTCAGCGCTGGGCCCCGCACCCCAAGGCGGCCATGGAGGGGCTGGAGCGTGGCCAGAGCAGGGCAGCGAGGCTGGGGCAGGGGCTGGAGCACAAGGCTGGGGAGGAGCGGCTGGGGGAGCTGGGGGGGCTCAGCCTGGAGAAGAGGAGGCTGAGGGGAGCCCTCATCGCTCTCTGCAACGGCCTGAAAGGAGGCTGGAGCCGGGGGGGTCGGTCTCTGCTCCCCAGGAACAAGCGATGGGACGAGAGGGAACGGCCTCAAGCTGCACCAGGGCAGGGTTGGGTTGGGTATGGGGAAAAACTTCTTCCCCCAAAGGGCTGTCAGGCCCTGGCCCAGGCTGCCCAGGGCAGGGGTGCAGTCACAGTCCCTGGAAGTGTTCAAAAAACGTGTGGATGTGGTGCTTAGGGACAGGGTTTAGAGGTGGACCAGGCAGTGCTGGGTTAACGGTTGGACTCGATGATCTCAGAGGTCCTTTCCAACCTTAATGATTCAACCCCTGCGAATGGCACAACCTGGCTTACGATGAGACAAATACACCGGAGAGGAGACAGAACAGAAAAAAGGAGTACAACCAAAGGTGGGTGACTGCTTGTGTCTTCCTAGAGGTGGGGAAAAACAAAGACATGGAAAGGACAATGGGACCAACAACTAACACTGGAAGAAATAGGAGTATCTTGCAAAAAGCGATGCTGCATCAAAAACCAGCATGAGCTCAAGGAGTCAGAAGTCAGAGATGAAGAAGAAAACACCTCGCACCCGAGCGAGCGATGGAGCCAAGACTCTCGGTGCGGGATCCAGCTCCTGGATGCAAACACCTGCGTTGAGCTGGGGCTCTCATCTCCCGCGGCAGCCGGTGGTGGCCAACAGAGCCCAGAGAGCGACGCAGACCCAGCGCGGGTGCCTGCTTCAGCATCAGCTGGATCCCTCTCTGGGCTCCGCTGGCTGTGGGGGGAGATCAGGCACCCAGTTCACATGGAAACATCTGAATTGAGCTGTCTGATCCCACATCTCACCTCACAGCTGTTAGAGAAAAGGTGAATCTTATTTATATTGAAGGAACAAAGGCCCTTCCCACTAATTTTTGAATTTCTAGAGCAGCGCACAATCTCTAGAGGCAAACCAGGCAAAGGTCTTGCAAAAAGAGAAAAAATTGTATAATCCAAGGCCCAGACAGGGGGTGACCAAATTAAGGCTGCTCCAACACCCCCAGCTCTGCCAGTTCCCAGCTTTTGAGTACTTGACTTCGCAAACTGATGGGCCACGAGGAGGCACAGAGTCCCAGAGCGCATTAGCTGCAACACATTGCAGAAAGACGTATCTCAAAAGCAAACAGCCTCTGCTCTGCCTAGCACAGCGTTCGCAAAACAGTCACAGGAAAACCACTTCTTGACATCCTTCCATAAAAGTATGAAAATTAAACCTGCCTTTTTTTTTTGGCATGCCTACCACACCCACCATGTAACTAGAAAATGACTTTTCTTTCAAATTAATTTAGCACTGCTGAAAGGCAGTGGGTCTCAGTTTACAATATCAATGAGGCAAGCACAGCACAGCTGAGGGAACTATAAACTCCATCTCACTATTTTACCAGCCCATTTTAATTTGGGCTGGAAAGCAATCTCTGCTGAAAGAAGGAAAAAAGTTAGTGCAGGTCCCACGTGAGCTCTCCAGGGCGCGGGAGCAGCAGTCTAGGATCGCCTGCATCCTTACGGAGCTCAAAGCAATCACCAGTGTTTGATCCTCTGCACACCTGGAAAACCAGAATACAACAGCAACGAAGGCAATGCTGTACTGCACAGGATGGTGTAATACTTTCTGTGTCAGGGAGGAAATTAACCCAGAAAGCTTATTTAGCACACACCACACCGTCTCTTTGTGACATTACCTTTGGATCGCCAGCACCATTTGAACTAGAACCAAATAATAATCGGGCCAGGTTCATATTCATACGGGTGACCGAGCCACGGATAAAACTCCACCTCCAGTTACCAATCCCAGCTGACCACTCAGATCCCATCCTAGCATTAACATTTTAGTGCAGGTCACCGGAGAACTTGTTACGCTTGCCAAATTACACACGCACAGCAGTGAAGCAGCAAAAATGAGAAAAGTATTCCCTTTGGCAGGTGTTCAGCAGTAATTTGCTGAAAATGTACAAAAAAAGGCACTAAAATTCATTATTTAGCTTTGACAATGTCATGACCGCTAGGGCCATCATCCTTTCCACCAGCCTAGGAGAAAATATAGATCAACAGCATTTACAAATATTGCTAAATTTGGTGTAGCTCAAATTTCTGTTATGAATAAACACTACCACCTCGTAAACCTATGACAAAGATCTATTTGGCTCCAGCATCCACCTTAGAAAACCTAAAGTCACATAATATCAGATGTACTGTTGCACATGCACAGAAATACATGGGTATGGCTTCCTCATATCTACCTTCCCCAGTCGTCTACGTTCAGTCACAAACCTGGATATTTTAAATGCAGGAGAAAATGCTGTGGAAATACTGAACAGGACAGATAACTGGATAGGCAATCACTTTCCGTAGCTGCAGGAGGAAAAAAGGCGAACAGCTACCCATAACAAGACGAGGATCTGATGAAATGACTTTCACTTGTATATCTTCCAAATAACACGCGCTTCAGCAGCTAAAAGTTGGGTCTTGCAGTAGAAAATAAGCGATGGAAAAGTAACAGGATGCCAACAAAGGCCAGCCAGCTTTGGGGTAAATTTCCTCAAATTCTGCAAGCTGGAAAGACGTTATCCATACTGAAGGCATTTAGGGGTAAACACTCAGCAACAAACAGGTTTTAATGGCAAACATAGCTCCTGCACCATGGAAGAGTCACATCCAAAGCCGGAAAACAAAGAAAACCTGCCTGCTTCTCCAGAACTAGTTAGGAACTAGTCTCCAAATCTCTGGGAATAAAAGGAAATTTAGGCAAAATCTCTGTTGGAAACGATCTGGCACTAAAACAATAGCCAGTTATCTCCTGCCTGGCACAGAGGCACAGAAAAATGACTGCCCAGCCAGATGTCCTGAGGGATCTGACAGACGAGCTCTGATGGATACAGCCACAGCAATTTGCAACGTTGCTGCCTCCTGCTATTCGCTTCCTTCTCTGCCAGAAGCCGCTGCCTGCGCAGGAGGGGATGCAGAACCGGATCAGTATCCGCACACCTCGGCTGCCCAAATTACTGCTAGGATAGGAGCTTAAGCTGACAATTACAGCGGTTTGTGCTGGAGCTGCCAGAGCCTACCTGTCACGGCACCTACACATTATGGCAAGTCAAGAGGTGAGATCTGACTATCAAATTCTGGCAATTTGTAGCAGGGCAATTTAACAGGCTGGGCTCCCCGCAGCCAAAGAAGTAGGATAGCTTCTTAAATCGCTATCTGTTCCAGATTACATTAATTTGCCACAGAGTGAACTCTGGCAGCTGAAGGGTGGACGACTATGTTTAGCTGCCTGTTTTGGAAGGGGTAACCTCAAGCAGAGGGTCAAGGTAGATAAAAGGAGAACAGTAACCTCTTAAATCGCCCCAGCATGAATCACTGGAGCTAGTGAGTCAAAGCTCTTGGTTATTTTTGCTAGAGCCACAATTAGTACTCAGAAAGCTCAATTAAGATACATTAGTGTAACAAGCAAGCATATGTCAATTGAGCCATCTGAATTATAGGAGAGCATCTTCTTCGCCTATACTAACCACCAGGTAAAGCACTGTATTGGGTTTGCATGGCAAGGTTTTGGTAGCGGGGGGGTACAGGGGTGGCTTCTGCGAGAAGCTGCTAGAAGCTTCCCCCATGTCCGACAGAGCCAACGCCAGCCGGCTCCAAGACGGACCCGCTGCTGGCCAAGGCCGAGCCCATCAGCGATGGTGGTAGCACCTCTGGGATAACGTATTTAAGAAGGGGGGAAAAAACCAACCCTGTGCATTTGCAGTTGGAGAGAGGAGTGAGAATATGTGAGAAACAGCCCTGCAGACACCAAGGTCAGTGAGGAAGGAGGGGAAGAGGTGCTCCAGGTGCCGGAGCAGAGATTCCCCTGCAGCCCCTGGTGCAGACCATGGTGAGGCAGGCTGTGCCCCTGCAGCCCAGGGAGGTCCACGGTGGAGCAGAGACCCACCTGCAGCCCAGGGAGGTCCACGGTGGAGCAGAGATCCACCTGCAGCCCAGGGAGGTCCACGGTGGAGCAGAGACCCACCTGCAGCCCATGGAGGTCCACAGTGGAGCAGAGATCCACCTGCAGCCCAGGGAGGACCCCATGCCGGAGCAGGGGGATGCCCGAAGGACGCTGGGACCCCGTGGGAAGCCCGCGCTGGAGCAGGCTCCTGGCGGGAGCTGTGGCCCCGTGGAGAGAGGAGCCCAGGCTGGAGCAGGGCAGAGTGTGAGGAGCCCTCCCCTGGGGAGGAAGGAGCGGCAGAGACAGCGTGGCATGGACTGACCCCAACCCCATTCCCCGTCCCCCTGCGCCGCTGGCGGGGAGGAGGGAGAGAAATGGGGAGTGAAGTTGAGCCTGGGAAGAAGGGAGGGGTGGGGGGAAGGTACTTTAGGATTTAGTTTTTATTTCTCATTACCCTACTCTGATTTAATTGGTAATAAATTTAACTAATTTCCCCAAGTCGAGTCTGTTTTGCCTGTGACAGTAATTTCTGAGTGATCTCTCCCTGCCCTTACCTCCACCCACGAGCCTTTCATTATATTTTCCCTCCCGTGTCCAGCCGAGGAGGGGAGCGACAGAGCGGCTTTGGTGGGCACCTGGTGTCCGGCCACGGTCAACCCACCACAAGCGTGTTTGCTTAAATCTCTTTCCCTGAGATTCACAGTACAGTAAAATTCCTCACAAGTGGGGCCAGCGAAACACGTACACAAAGCCAGCTGCAACAGCACAGGCCTAATATCCCACTTGCCACCCCACGTAACTCCGTTGCATGTCTGTGCCCTGGAAGTCAAGCAGCCGAGCTAAATCTTGGTAAAATTACAACAGCGGCAGCAGCAAGACTAGACTTACTGGCAGAAACCTTTGTCTTCTAACAAAACTCCTAAAGACTCATTTGGGAAATTTAAAACAGACTTAATTTGAAAACAAAGAGCAACCTTTTGAAAGTAGGTTTATTTCTCACTGTTGAAAAGCAACATTAGGAGTTGCTTAGCTGTCAACCCTCACGATCACTCTGTTTCTTGTGGAGAAACTGCAGCTTCTATTAGAAGAATTACTGATACACAAGATCTAACGCGGGTATTTGAGAAAAGAATATAACGATCTTTCCAGAAAACACATCATCTGATAACCACACAAACCACATTTTTCATGGGTTGCTCTGATCTGGCATGTTCAAGAGGAGTGATTTCCAGCTGGGTTTTAAAATGCATCAGGAGCTCCACATATCAAACCAACTGCTGCTGGAACTGCCAGTGCTCGGGGCTTTTTTTCTTCCTCGGATGGGCTAAGATGTCTTAAACTGGACACACAATAATCCAGCTCTAAGCAGTGGTTATTTAAAACCTGTGTCTTTGCTTTCAGCGCAGGCTCCAAAGTAGCTGGATCTATCTGCTTACCGCTTGCCAAAAGATCAATATGGCTTTTGGGATACCTAAAGGAGATTTCCTCGTGCATCATGAAAACATTTGTGGCAGCGGGAAGCATTGCTGCCTGCTCACCAGCTCAGCGGAGGAGACAGCTAATGGTGGAAACACAAAAGGACACTTGGCAAAAGCAATCGATGATAAGCCTGAGAAAAAGGCAGTCTCACGGGGTTGTTCGGTATTAGGAGCTGCAATTTCTCCACGAGGAATCAAACGCAGCCAACGGTACTCACTTCTGCAAGTTCTGGGCTCCAACGCACGATGGAAGTGGAAAATGAGCCTTTGAAGAGACTACTGACTGAGGAGGGGATGTAAAGCTGAATCAGTCTTGGATTACAGACCTATTATAGAAATAGTTATTATGTCTGCTGTGCACCTGAATATTGTCACATAAATATCAGGTACACAAGATAGCTGAATTGCAGAACATGAGGTTCCAGCAATTTTATCCCCTTTATACTTTGCCATTAACAATGTGATTTACGATCAGATCGAACATCAGACAATGCACGATACTGTGAAAATAAAATTTAAAAAATAATTCCTGTGCATTTTTAACTACACTAAGAGAAGCCAGGCTTGATGTTGCAGTCCGAGGAGCCGCACGGGCGCGTAGCTTAGGGGGATCTTTCTGACACCTGCCTTTCTCAACACAGGCAAGTTCTCCTTTGGCCTCATGCGCTAATTAACAGTCAGATCCTGGCTCAGCGAAGCGGTGCTCAGCCCTCGAAGCGGTGAGTCACGGTGGCAGTTAAATATGCCCAGCACCTCTAATGACTCATGGGTCAGGTGAGAGGAGCGAAATGATGGGGAGCAGCGATTCTCATCTGCATGTGGATTTTACACCTTCTTGGTTCACTGTCCTCGTGAAAGAGCAAAGGCAGCCGCGATCAGCCATCGAGTCAACGCTGTGGCTTGATGGGAACAACTCCCAGAGGAAGGCGTATTTCTCTAGCGTACAAAAAGAAAAATCTTTCTTATAGTGATTCTTTAGCAGTAATTACAAATCTCCTCCTAAAGAAGGGAAGCTTATCACCACGTCTACAACCTTGCTTGATAAGTATCCAGAAGTGCACTGAAGTCTCCTAAGTGGTGTTCTCGGCAGATAAAAATTAAAACTTCTCAGTCTCCTTGCACGCTCTCTACAAAACAAAGATCCCCTCTGGCTCTGCAATTCTTCACTTATTCCTTGGCCAACTTATTTCTCAAGCATACCAAAGCACCTCAAGCAAAGACTTCTGTCCGAAGAGCCTAAAAAGTGTTTATTACCTCAACAGGGAGGTGCTACAGAAATACTAAACAGCAGCAACGCTTTCTCAGGGAAGTCATCTCCTTCCTCCACTCGCAACAGAGTCGCTAGGAAAGCCTGGCAGTTTATCTTCTTAAAAATCACACTTTTGGTTGGCGAGTTCACGTATGTAAATACGGTCACTTCGACACTCATCTTCTGTTCATGCATCCATAAAACCCACAATCTTAACTCACTCCAGGTCCACTCGTGCAAAAAGGATCTCCCACTGCTTTACAAATAGAGGCATAAAGGGAGTTCTTCACACCCCCCAAGTCAGCTGCCCAGTTTACCTGGAAACAGTTTAAAGCAGCAACCTAGCTTACACGCTCGGAGCCATCCCGTGAAGATCCTGCTCTCTCCACTGACTACAAAGCCACAGTTTCAGACTTATTTATTCAGCAGCAGCTGGCTAGAGCAGTGCCTTGCTTCCCCGAGACAGATCAGCCCCAGTCCCACACCATTTCTCTCATACAGGCACTGCTGGGTTTGCAGCTTTGTGATTTACCACGGGGCCGGATTCACCATAAGACTCTGAATCTGTAAGAAAGCCAGAAGCCAACTCAGAACATCAGCTGGAGTCCAAGGGCCAACACAGTTTGAAGACTTATTGATTTAGTCAGACTTGCAGTCCCGATTCCTGGTAAGGAACAGTCTATACCTCCGTGGCAGGCTACGGTCGTACTGTACTGGTTGAAACTGCACAGAGTCACATCCTTTTTATCGGATTAACTGGGACCAGAAGCTGCAGTGGGCTGATCAAGACAAAGTATTATACGAAGAAAGCTGAAAATTACGTCAAGAGGAGGATGCCAGATTGATGAGCCCTTCAGCGCTGCACAGTTCAGACCGTATAGGTCAGCATATCACTACCACTGGAAAGGCAGCATTGGACGTAGAAGCAAAGCTCAAGTTTAAAGGCCAAAATAAAGAAATGACTGGACAAAAGGGGGAAAAAACGTGTACACAGTTAGGTGGACTGAAGCCTATATAGATAGATGCTGCACTGGTTTAATCAAAGGTCATGCTCAGAAAGACTTTTTAAGCAGTATCCTGGCTGAAGGTCTTTCTCCCCATTAGGGAATCACTGTACAAAATCTAAAATTAACTAATGATTTGCAGAAGGAGAAAAAATTTCAAGGCTACCATAATCACATTCAAAGGAAGGGGTGAGAGAGACCAGATCTCAGGTTACCAGCTAATGCAGTATTCACAACATAGAACAAGTAAAATATTGTCAGTATTCCCCACGTAGCACAGCCTCTGGTGATGGAAGCAGTGAGGGAGAAGGGCTGAATCCTCAGGTACAAAGAGAAATAAATTCAACCTTGACTGTTTATTCCAAGTGTCATTGACCATCTCAGAACAGTACTGCAGTGACACGGTACAACAACTAAATGCAAGAAGCACAAAAAGTAAAAGGTCTGATTCATCTTGAACCCAATTTTCTCGCCTCTAGAATATTTAGGAAGTGCAACTTGAATAACTCCCACATACCTCCATTTACTAAGCATTTAACGTGAATTTTATGTTAAAAATATAAACCTTTATTTATCTGCTGGAAAAAACCCACAAATTGTCAGTGCAGGTTTTCTCACATCGCTCGATCTGCATGCTTGCAAGGCAGCACGCTGACTTCAGAGTCACTTCATTTTTGCATGCACTTAAAATGACTCGGTCACACGCTCCGTGTCGTAAATAGTTTCCTCAATAATCTGCAGTGCAAATGACAGGCTACTCCAAAAGCATTTTTGGGTCCAGTAAAATTAGCTAGACACCTGCAGCAGAAAAAAAAATGGAATAGCCACATCCTGAACCGCCTGACGTAGGTATAGGCACAGTGCAAATTTGAATAGACAACCTGCAAATTCCACCCTTCTTCCATAATGAGTTGCGTCCTTCTGTGCTC
The DNA here is from genome assembly GCF_965183815.1 of Platalea leucorodia. NCBI lineage: Eukaryota > Metazoa > Chordata > Aves > Pelecaniformes > Threskiornithidae > Platalea > Platalea leucorodia. The sequence continues at coordinate 126,283,722 of NC_138825.1, read as the reverse complement.
ACAACCAGGGCAGTGGAGCAAAAGAAAAGCAATTCTTTTCCCAACTTGTTTGTGATTTTGTCTTATAAAATCCACTTGGAAAGAGCAGCATAGCACTTTTTGTTGTCTGGTCTTTGAATGACAAGAAGAAAAAAAAAAACCAAAGAAAACCAGCAGAAGCGTTTGCTGCCCTCCAGAGGAAAGCCAAATGAAGTTACAGCTTTAAAATACGAAGGTAGCCATGAAGCTAGACAAGGACTACTCCTGCTCAGTTTTAAAACCACTTTCTTTAGTAGATGATAATGGTATCAATGAAAATCTACTGTACTGAACGACAACGAGGTAGCAAACTAGAACTGTCAGTAGGGATGCTCACCTAGTTTTAACAGCTCCAAAACATCAAATCTTTCCAATTTTTCTTCCCAGTTTTATGCTGCAAAATGCACTGGAAAGTTATGTATTTAATGACCCAAAGCACAGGCAAATAGATCATTTTCAGTTCATCAACTGTAAAATGGGAAGAGGAGCGTCTCCTTGTCACACCAAAACACCGCAAGGGTAACTGCGTTTGAGACTGCAAGGGGCTCAGAGCTCCTGAGCAGTGACGCTCTCGGGGGTGAGTCATCCCTTACGGGAGCTGACGTCTGGCCTCCCTCCAAGCCAGGATCAGCTCCCCTTCCCAGCTAAAGGAAATAAATCCCACGGCAATGTGATTCGTCACAACTCCAAATCAAGGTGATGAGGCATAAAAGGTAGAAATCCAGACGGAACGCCAAGAAATTAGAAGCAGCTTAGCATTTCCTACATGAGAAAATAGATAAACCATGGCCCTATCTTCTGCTGGCGCTATGCAGTACCCAGAGCAATGCTGCAAGTTGAGCTATAAATATTCTGTGCCTAAACACGTATTTGGATAAATATTGCCTTTTTAAAAAAAAAAAAAAAAAGAGGTCTGAATTTTTGTCTGCAGTATTTTCCGTTCGTACACCAGTTAAAGAACACTTTTAAATAATTACATTAAAGAAAACCACGATGCTTACCTGACGGCCTCTGCTACATTATTGGAAGTGTGACCTGATAAGGCATCGTGAAGGTTTCTGATGAAGTAATCTCTGTACTCTTCAGGCAGGGCCATGAATGTTCCACCCATCACAATGAACTCTACTTTATCCACGCTGTGGCCCAACTGCTTCAGCTGTAAAATTAAAAGTACCAGAGAAAAATTACGGATCAGGGACTTATCTAAAGGACTTCTCTGAAAACCCTGACATTCCTACACTGCATTTCCTTCTTTACTTGTCATATCTTTTATGAATGACAAACTATTAATACTTTTGTACAGATTTCTTGTAATCTCCCCCCAAAAAAACCTCAAAAATTATTTTCCTACTGCAAGAACACAGTACAGATACTGAGCCCAGCATCAGTACAGATATTGAGCCCAGCATAACCGGTTTTCTCGACAAAGCAGAATTATTTGAGCCTAGATCTTGCTGATGGGAGTTACAATGGTTCCAGTTTGAAGCTAGCTTAGATATGGCCAGTAGGAAAAGTTTCCTCGCATCTGCTTCAATCCATGTAGAACCAACTTTCCTTAAAAACTTGTGGGAGAAAAGGACTACACTGAATCCATGGAAAATTTTCCAATGGATTTGGAGATAAACAGGAAACCAGTCAAAGCAGAACAGGATTGAGAAACTCTTCAGATCTTTTAATTCTCCAGCGGAGACCCCCAAAAAATCATTTTGGTAGGAAAGCCACTGTTTCAGTACTAAATTCTCCATGTAAGTAATTACCAAGAGCTAGCAACTGCCACAAAAGTTCAGTACAATTTTGTTGCAACAGGGTCTCCTATCAGTAATCAGGTATTGTTCAGAACAGATGACATCTTTAAGAGGTTCAAAACTTGTCATTTATCTAATGGAAATTACTGTTAGACAGTTAAAAGGCCTAAAAATAATTTTTCCATGGGGATCAAGTCAGGCTAACGTCGAATTACAGAATCATGAAATGATGAGGTTGGAAGGGACCTCTGGAGATCACCTAGTCCAATCTCTCTTCTCACAGCAGCATCAGCCACAGCAGTTTGTTCGGCGCTGTGTCCAGACAGGCTTTGAGTATCTCACGGGACGGAGACTGCACAACCTCTCTGGGCAACCCGGTCCAGCGCTCGGTCACCCTCACAATTAAAAACTGTTTCATGATGTTTTGGGAATTTCTCATGTTTCAATTTGTGCCTGTTGCGTTCTGTCACGGGGCACCACTGAGAAGAGCCTTAGCCATCTTCTTAGTGTCTCCCACCAGGTATTTATACACATCGGTATGATTGCCCCAAGCCTTCTCTTCCCCAGCCTAAACAGTCCTGGCTCTCTCAACGTCTCCTCAGATGCTCCAGTCCCTTCATCGTCTTAGCCTTGCACCAGTATGTTCCTGTCTGTCTTCTGGAGAGCGCAGGACTGGACACAGCTCTCCAGATGGGCCCTCACCACTGCTGAGGCCGGAGGACGGATCTCCTCCCTTGACCTGCTGGCAACACTCATCCTAATGCAGCCCAGGAGGCTGCTGGCCTTCTTTGCCTCAAGGCCACAACGCTGCTCATGGTCAGCTTGGTGTCCACCAGGACCCCCAGGCCTTTTTCTGTCAAGCTGCTTTCCAGCTGGTCAGCCCCCAGCATGTACTGGTGCCTGGGGTTGTTCCTCCCCAGAGGCAGGACTTGACATTTCCCTTTGCTGAACTTCAAGAGGTTCCTGCCTGCCCATTTCTCCAGCCTTGTCCAGGTCAACCTGAAAGGCAGCACAATCCTCTGGTCTATCATCCACTCCTCCCAATTCTGCATAGTCTACAAACTTGCTGACAGCGTGTTCCGTCCCAACATCTAGGTCGTTAACAGAGAGGTTAAACGCTATCGGCCCCCAGTATCGACAGCTGGCTCCTATCACTGGCCTCCAGCTGGACTTAGTGCTGCTGATCCCAGCCCTTTCAGCCACCAGTTCAGGAATTAGAAGCATTATCATTATTTTCTTCACAATCACAACGCATTCCCCTTTCACTGTAAAAATTTACCTGTTCCACTCTGTGTCTTGTCTGGAGATAGGGGTCATATCTGGCCCGAATGGCCCTCATGGACGTTGGCTAAAAAACACAAGGAGATCCATTTTGTAAACTTAAAAAAAAAAACAACACAGTGAAAAAGAACAAAAAGACTACGCTTAGCACTGAAATGCTAAAGTCTTCAAATCCTAATGGACCCTATAGTCTCCAGACTCACAACCAGAGAACCCATCCAACTGTAAATTTGAATTTGGCTCCTTAACACATTTTTTTATCCTTAGATGGTACTACAACAAAGAGAATGGCACAATTTTTCAAGTTTTTAGTTCATTAGAGCAGGATGGATAAATAATCTCCATAGTGAGTCTCAAGAAATATTGGGGGGGGAAATCACAAAACAAAATGTTTTTCAAAATACAAGTTTTTCTCTCCTGTTCATCTCAGTTTTTCTTCACTTGCACAACAGTCATCCAAGGAGTGCTGTCTAGAACTCAGTCTAAACTTCGAATATTCTTTCACCTAAACATATTCTTTCAACTGAAATCCCTAATAGCTTACTTTTTATATTACTAGCTGATGTAAGCCTATTAATGATACTCTAAGATAAGGTTTTCAAGTATCTTTTGTATCCTGGATTTGTTTGGTATTTCATATCTGCTATATTAAAAGCTCTGAAGGATGAGGACTCTTTAAATCATGCATAGCTCCCACATGCTGTTAGTATTAAACAAATGAACACAACACGTCCAAAACAACATGACTTATAAAGTAATATAAATATAAATATACACAGGATTTTCCTACTTTGCACTAAAGGGACAAGTTTGAAGCCACTAAAAAACAGATAACAGGCAAAATCCGTACTAAAAGGATGCTGCATCACTGTTTACCAAATTAATCCAGTTTGTATTTTACCTCATTTTACTACTTTATATCTGTACAATAGCTATGAGTCACAATAATTTAGTCACAACAAGATCTTTTGCTATTAAACTTTCGGCATACAACAGGAGAGTGCTATTTTGCTTATATATATTTAGCGAGATATCACTGCAGATACAGACATATAAGGGCATAGGTGTAATTTCAGAGGCACTAACAGCTAAATAATGGGCTTTTTTCCAGAGCTTAGCCTTTGTTCATCTGCAGGGTCCTGTAGGTTGGACAGGACTAAGTTAGGGCAGGAGGCTCAGGGCTGTGTCCAGTCAGTGCTTGACTATCTTTAAGAATAGAGTTCCCCAAACCTCTCTAGATCCCTACTCAAGTGTTTGACAACCGTCACGTTAAAACATTCTTTTCTTATATCAAGGCACAATTTTCCACATTCCACCTCATGTTTGTTGCCTCTCACCTTTCCGCTGGGCAGCTGGGAGGAGCAGTCTGGCTCTGCGTTCTCCATACCCTTCCCTTAAACCCGTCTTGAGCCACAAGTAAAACCGCACGTTTCTGCGGGACTGGTTAGTTAGGAAAATTTTGACGCAGATTGATAACTGCTGCAGGAATCACAGCCAGCATTCATTTCAACGAACCGCATGCAGCGGTGTCCCATGGAAGACAGCAATATCACCTTCAACTGCTCTTACTCTTATGCTTTCCACAGCTGGAGATTCAGATTAACAGCCGTTCCTGCACCAGCAAGTCACGGGGAACAGCCACGACGCTCCACTTGCCCTGCTCAGAATCACAGGCTGCTCGCTCCTGCTCTACCGCGTATTACACGTGTAACAGCGTGAACAGCAGCAAGGTGAGGAGAAAGAAACAACTGCTACAATAACTGAGAAGAATTTCCAGTCTTGTAGTTGAGCTGCTTTAGATTTAGTTTATGAAGTCTGCTTTTGTTTTTTATTCTTGCAACACGGGTGAATTTGCAGAAATAAAGAACAGCCTAACCCAAGTTTATAGAGCGCGTAGGCAATGCTTTATGGCAGACTGAAGTAATACCTCATATCCGGTGTAGGACTGTGTTGAATATTCAAAATCAGAATCAGGTCCACCTGGGCAGTATCTGCAAATATTAAAAGACAGAAAACAGGCATCAAACTCAATTGCAACGACTTAATCTGTCTGAGGTACGGGTACCCAGAGGGTGCAGGCTGGGCAGACGCTGCTCTAACTACCCCATCTCTCATCAGAAACGCAGGGGAACACAAATTCGAGACAGCCTGACCACAGCAACATGCCAACCGCTCTCCTGGCATTCAGGAGCTCTCATATGGCCTCAGGCTGCGCCAGGGCAGGTTTAGGTTGGATATTAGGAAAAACTTCTTCCCCCAAAGGGCTGTCAGGGCCTGGCCCAGGCTGCCCAGGGCAGGGGCTGAGTCCCCATCCCTGGGGGGATTTAAAAGCCGGGGAGATGTGGTGCTGAGGGACATGGTTTAGTGGTGGGCTTGGCAGTGCTGGGTTAACGGTTGGACTCAATGATCTTAAAGGTCTTTTCCAACCTTAACGATTCCATGATTCTATATAGGCAAAACCAAATCCCCAAAAGGTAAGCCTTATTAGCTCAAGCACTATAGTACCTTAATGCTGCAATACAGCTTCTGGACTAAAGCTGAGAGCACAGGACAGACGAATGAATTCCTGTGTTTCTGCATCACCCGATGTAAACAGAGGTACAGACCCAAACGCTGAAGACAGCAGTTCTGTGGTATCCAGTAACACTGAGAGGAACTGACCCTATGTGTGTTCAGAAACGCTAAGTGTACGGTGCAGAACAGTTGTTTCATTTAATTTTAATGAGAATGGGATGTCAAGAAACAGTTCGGACCTGTCAAATGACTACATCCACATAAAACAACTTGATAAGACTTACCAGAAGCAAAATGTACTGTGAGCATATTTCTGGAACATGGCATTATTTTAGGGAGCTGCCATACAGTTTTGGAGCAAGTTACATACAGATTATTAGATTTTTAGAAAGTAATTATACAATCATAAACAATTTAAATATTTTCCACCATTCTATTAAAAACATCGTCTCATTTGATGTAAAATATGATTTTCCTTTGGCATGGGAAGACATAAAATAGAGACATCATCCTGTTACACAATCTGCGTTGCTTTTCCAGAAATTTATAGAATTTAAATATCTGGATGGTGAGAAAGCTCATTTACATTTGTTTTCTGAACTTAGGAACATGCTATTTAATGAATACAGCATTCTAAGACTACTTCAAAAGAATACAGTCCATCTCCTGCGGATAACTATATGGAGGTTTGGTATTGAACTACAGTTTCTGCATTTAGAGGCTTGTTTGAAACTCATTCTGTGATGCAGCAAGACAGATCTGCGGCTATTGCAGGATGACTGCTAGCCAGGAGAGGAACGGTACACGGCAGGTAGTAATTAAAACAAATATAAATCTCTTCTGAAGGGTCCTTAGCTTTCTTTTGAGGGCTGTGGGATTAATGACCGACCTACAGTCGTTCTGTGCTCAAAGACGACCTGAGACAGGAGGGCTGACAACCCCTTCAACGTTAACCACGGGCACTGAGCACCTCCAACAGACGAGGCAATAGAGCAGCCAGCGTGTTGTTACTTACAGTGAGCAGACCTCAAATGCACAGACTAAAATAACGCCATCGCTATCAAATCAGGCGCACTCGGTTCGCAGTATAATTGATTAGTTTCCTCACCGCCTGCCCTGCAAACTCAACCCAAGTCATTCGTCACCATTATAAAATTAATTACCAAATTACCATGGCCAAATTAATTTGCTGGCAAAAGTTGCGCAGGCCAATTGAAGGCATTTCATTACCTGGAACAGCTCGAGCAGAATAGCTGCTCATGCAAAAACAAGAATGGAGCCAGCTGGTAGTGAAATACACGGATGTTTTGGGAGTGACAAGGCGGGAAAGAAGCAATGTTTTGAAATAGATGAACTGATATGGCTAGGAAAAAAACAGATGAGATTTCAGGTGCACAGACTCTTAAGTCAAACAGAGGTAACATACTTCAAGGTAAACCCAGCTTGGGTTTCTCAGTTCAAATCCAACTCAGAAGCTATTCCCTTAACGCCACGAGCTCTTGGCAGCTGGAGGCCTTCCCTTCCATCTGTGCTCGCGCTTCATTCCAGCGCCAGGCAGAGCCAGACTGTCACACCGAGCGGGTCTTGGCAGACAACACCTGCACCTCCTCAGGTGGGTCTCAGTTCAACGGTTTTCAAACTTCTCAGATTGAGCCCTGTTTCTTTGCTGTAATAAGTCTTCTCCAAGCTGCTTACGTAGCCAGCCACCGCACCTGCGCACCCTGCCACAGTAATACAACTTATATTTCATCGTTAATGCATTCCCCTGGTTACTATATTCACGGAAGTGTGTATCTACTAAGGTAAGTAGGGCTCAGCCCATGAAACAAAAAGGTTTCCTCCTCGAAGAAAAACCGAAACCAAGTAGACTTTTTAGCGTAACGCGCAGGTATCAGCAATCTGCAACTTTGCGCTTGTGCAGAAAGGAAGCAGTACAATGCTACTGCAATACTAGATTTATACAGAAATACTGGAAAATAGACCTCTTAGGTCATCTAAACTGTCATACTTACACACATATGTTGCCCGTAAAGTTAATGTGCGGACACCTGTGTGGTTTACACATCACAGCCACGACAGCAATCTGTAAGAAGCAGAGTGACAGAGGAGAGAAATTATAGTAATTGCTTCTGAAGTTACTAAAATAAAGTGCATCTTGGAAGGCTATGTATACATGTGCATCTGCAAGAGACTATTTAAAGATGTTTTCTGCTTAGTCTGCCACCTAGAATATCTGTGCATTAACTCTTGAAGGAGAGAACACTGGATAAATGGATAAGGAGATCACAGAATCATAGAATCACAGAAGGGTTTGGGATGGAAGGGACCTCCAAAGGCCACCCAGTCCCACCCCTGCCATGGGCAGGGACATCTTCACCCAGACCAGGGTGCTCAGAGCCCCGTCCAACCTGGCCTTGAATGTGGCCAGGGATGGGGCATCTCCCACCGCTCTGGGCAACCTGGGCCAGTGCCTCACCACCCTCAGCACAAACAATTTCTCCCTTCTGTCCAGTCTGAATCTCCCCTCTTTCAGTTTAAAACCATTCCCCCTTGTCCTGTCGCCGCAGGCCCTGCTAAAAAGCCTGTCCCCCCCTTTCTTGTAGGCCCCCGTTAAGCACGGAGAGGCCCCCATCAGCTCTGCCCGCAGCCTCCTCCTCTCCAGGCTGAGCACCCCCAGCTCTCAGCCTTTCTCCACAGCAGAGCTGCTCCAGCCTCTGACCATTTTGGTGGCCTCCCCTGGCCCCGCTCCCACAGCTCCATGTCCTTCCCGTGCTGAGGACCCCCGAGCTGGACGCGGGGCTCCAGGGGGTCTCCCCAGAGCGGGGCAGAGGGGCAGAATCCCCTCCCTCGCCCCGCTGCCCACGCTGCGGGGGATGCAGCCCAGGAGACGCTTGGCTTTCTGGGTGGCCAGCGCACGTTGCCGGCTCGTGGCCGGCTTTCCATCCCCCAGCACCCCCAAGTCCTTCTCGGCAGGGCTGCTCTCCACCCCTCCATCCCCCAGCCTGTGCTGACACCGGGGGCTGCCCCGACCCCGGTGCAGGACCTTGCCCTTGGCCTTGTTGAGCCCCATGAGGCTCACAGGGGCCCCCCTCTCCAGCCGGCCCAGGTCCCTCTGGATGCCATCCCGTCCCTCAGGCGTGGCGACTGCACCCCTCAGCCTGGTGTCACCTGCAAACCTGCTGAGGGTGCGCTCGATCCCGCTGTCTGCGTCACTGATGAAGATATTGAACAGCACTGGCCCCAGTATGGACCCCTGAGGGACACCACTGGTCACTGGTCTCCATCTGGACATCGAGCCGTTGACCACTACCCTCTGGATGCCACCATCCAGCCAATTCCTTATGCACCGAACAGTCCATCCATCAAATCCATCTCTCTAATTTAGAGAGAAGGATGTTGTGGGGGACTGTGCCAAAGGCCTTACAGAAGTCCAGACAGATGGCATCCGTAGCTCTTCCCTTGTCCACTGATGCAGTCACTCCACCACTGAAGCCCACCAGGTCGGTCAGGCAGGACTTGCTCTTGGTGAAGCCGTGCTGGCTGTCCCGAATCACCTCCCTGTCCTCCATGCACCTTAGCACAGCTGCTAGGAGGGTCTGTGCCATGATCTCCCCAGGCACAGAGGGGAGGCTGGCAGGTCGGGAGTTCCCAGGGCCCTCCTTTCGACCCCTTTTAAAAATGGGTGCAATGTTTCTCTTTTTCCAGTCACCAGGGACTTCTGACTGCCAGGACTTTTCAAATATGGAGAGTGGCTAACTGGCACAGGTTGCCCAGAGAGGCGGGAGATGCCCCATCCCTGGCCACATTCAAGGCCAGGTTGGACGGGGCTCTGAGCACTCTGATCTGGGTGAAGGTGTCCCTGCCCATGGCAGGGGTGGGACTGGGTGGCCTTTGGAGGTCCCTGCCCACCCAAACCATTCTGTGATTCTATGATTACAAATATATCAAGAAATAGGAATCCTATAATTTAATATTTTTACAATTCAGAATCAACTGGCAGTATATTATAAAGAACCAGGTGTCTTATACCAAATCTGGTTAACTACTGTGCTGAAAAAATGCAGACTGACATTCAGGAATTCACTAGGACCATCTAAGGTGCACCTAAAACAGCGCCAGGGTGAGAGTGTGCCACCAAGCACATCAACCACCACCTGGAAGATGAAAATGGGGAGAGATGAAGAGAAACAAAAAGATATTAACCAAAGATGATAAAAATAGCTTCTTCCCTCCACCTAACTGAGCGAAGCCTTTCCTTCCCAGGCTGATCTCAGACAGCTTTTCACACATTAAATGCAAACATAATGTAAGATGCTATCTTCTTTTTTAAAAAGGACCAGAGGGAAGAAGAGATAGTCACACTAAGATTTTCTACTGTCCGCTAATTTAGGGCACCCAACTCGGAATACCTCATTTCCAGTTTTCAGAAATCCTAGTTGGAGTAAGAGTTTAATGAAATATTCTTTAATTTCTTCTTTCTGGCTATAGAAGTTAAGGGTTTTTTTGGGGGTGGTTTTTTTTTTGTGGTTTTATTCGGGTTTTTTGGTTTGTCTGTTTTTTTTTTTTTAAGTTATAAAAATTGAACGCTTCCTGGGATTTTGGTTTCTGGTTTGGTGGGTTTTTTTTTCGTTGAGTTTAGGCATGCTATACATACAGTAGGGAAGCTTAAAAACACATAGCTGAATGTTAGCTGCACCTCTATTCCTGCTTTCAGCCTGAACTACCTTTCAAAGGAACAGGTTAAATACTAACATTTTACCTTTGCTCACTGAGAGGGTCTGCAGATCAATCTGCACTGTTTCTACAGCAACTAAAAAGCAAGACATGCTGCACCGAAACAAAATCTCCAGACCTCCTGTTTCTCTTCTCCCAAACGCTCTGAAAGCAATAGCCCTGTGGGCACAACATCACAGAAGAGGCAACCTGGAAGCTGGCAGAGCAGCCAGTGCATCTTCATTAAAGCTTCTGGACAGACAATATCCTGGTCTTTGAAAACAATTAAATATGATTTATCGATGAGAGCAGGGAAAGACGGTGGTGGATGAAGAGATTGATGTACGTGCTTACCCCGCTAGCAGTCCTTATAGGCTTGGCCTTCAGCTTCGGTACCAGCACCTTGCGGTACTGTGGTGGAACAGCAGCGATGATGTCAACCAAACGCGGCTGTGCTGAAAGTCCGTACTTTGCTGACGTCTTGGTTTTCAGCCTGAAAGCAGAAATACCTCAAATTAACAATTCCATTCTGACTTGCAGACCCATATTCCACAGCAGTGCTATCGCATTACTGTTCAGTTACATGGAGATCTAGGTAGGTTCTCCCAATTTCCCTTTCCAGGTGCACTGCGTACCAAGATACCGAAAATAAACTCCGAATAAAGTTGACATGCAACAATTGGCAATGTTTTGAGTTTCTGTATATTTTACTTCTAAGTATGATTTGATCAAAACATTGTGAAAACTGCCCCCAGACTCTGGCTTAATCCTTCTCAGTGATTTAATTCTTTTCATAAGACTTCCACCTGATTAACCTCTACCGACACAGACTCTAGCCGAGTTAACTTCTAAGACATTCATGTCAGTTATTTCCAGCATCAGCAAAAAGCTGGCAATTACATTATGTAAATGAAATAAATAGAAACGGTAGGAGAAATTCAGGTTTTATTATTCCCCGTATGTAAAGAAGGAAGAACTTTCTGTAAACAACTTCATTTATAACACATTGCTAAGAAAATCTGATTTAAACTTCATCCCTAAATTAATCTCTCCTTTCCCTGATGGAACTGACTTTGGGACTACTGAAGGATGAACACAGGTGGAACCACAAAAAGGCAACGACAAGTTTCTTAGAGTTTTTCACCAACACAACCCATTTTGTCCTCTGAGCACTGTCAATGAAGTAGCAGGGCACGATTTCAAATCGCCACAGAATTTACAAATCTTGGTGGTATTTTTTAATCAGATGACAGGAAGAGAAATTACATTAGCCTGTGAAAATAAAACATTTTAAAACACAGCCTGAACAAAACAGACTGTACAGGACACGTTCATCACGGGTGGATCAGCTCTTCCGTGCCATCCCAGGGTGACTTACTTGTTCAGATTCACATCTTTTCCCTGCTCGTGAGCCTCAATTAATTGCTTTATGATGTCAGCTATCGTCATCATCATCAGCTCTGCATGGCTGAGGTCTCCTGAAATGAGAACAAAACAACAAACCATTTGTATAACCAGTGCTTTCTAACTGCTTGTGACAATCAAGGCGCATTGGCTCTGTAATTCATTTTTAATATTTTCTACAATTGTTGCCTACAGAGGGAATTTTGCCACTGAGTCTTGCTCTTGATTTGCAGCATTGCAAATCCCACCCCATGCTGCAACGAGGGTTTGCACCGTATAGGCTGTATGCATCGCTTACATTTCTTCCATACCAGCTTTGGGTGAAGAGGAGCATTGCTATTAAGAGATTCATCCATGCTTCCTAACAACAACGTGCATGGATTTCACCTTGTGCAGCTCCGTCTATGCCAGCAAGTGGTGGGACAGTAAAATACACTGTCCTGGTTTTGGCTGGGATAGAGTTAGTTTTCTTCCTGGTAGCTGGTACAGTGCTGTGTTTTGGGTTTAGGATGAGAATAATGTTGATAACGCACTGGTGTTTTAGTTGTTGCTACACCAGTTAAGGACTTTTCATCTTCCCGTGCTCTGCCCGGTGCACAAGGAGCTGGGAGGGGGCACAGCCAGGGGGGCTGACCCAGGCTGGCCCAAGGGCCATTCCATACCATAAGGCATCATGCCCAGTATAGAAACTGGGAGGAATTGGCTGGGAGGGGGGGAGCACTGCTCCGGGACAGGCTGGGCATCGGTCAGCGGGTGGTGAGCAACTGCATCGTGCATTCCTTTGTATAATATTATTACTACTACTATTACTACTACTATTTTACTTTATTTCAATTATTAAACTGTTCTTATCTCAACCCATGAGTTTTCTCACTTTTACTCTTCTGATTCTCTCCCCATCCCACCGGGGTGGGGAGCAAGTGAGCGGCTGGGTGGGGCTCGGTTGCTGGCTGGGGATAAACCACGACACGTACACCCCAAACTGGTCACAAACCCCAGCAGCAGGGACACAGCTGCGTGTACAACCGCTCCAACAAGCTTTTGTCCGTGCCAGCTGTTCCGAAATCCGGCAGCATTTACACCCACCCGGGAGAAGCACCGCAGCGGTGCTCCCATCTGGTCCCTCTCTGCAGGTAGTTTTGTGGGACAGACCATAGCACTGCTTGTCCCGCGCTGCCCTGCATCATCTTCGCTGCTCTATATCCTTTCCCGTTCTTTTTTTTTTTTCCCTTTGCCATGAGGGAAAAACCCAGCGACACCCGGACTCCCCCCAGCACCCCATTCTGCATCTGACACTCAGGAGTAAGGGAAAATCCTGAGCACCCACATGGGTGCAAAGACTCTGCCTCCCAGTGACAGCACCCAATTCCACAGTGGGGAGAGAAAACGGGTGGCTCACAGATGGGTGCAAAGTCACTCCAACTCTCAAGCAAGGTCGGGGCTGGCCCTTCACCCACCTCCAAAAGAACATGGAGGGAGGAGAGCAGGGTCTTGCCTAGTTTTCCCACTCCACACACACACACGGCGTTAGAGGAGGTGGCAAAGCCCTGCCACCCCACAGCTCCCACCCCACAGGGCCGAGGGAAGCATAGAATCATAGAATCGTTTAGGTTGGAAAAGACCCTTAAGGTCATCGAGTCCAACCGTTAACCCAGCACTGCCAAGCCCACCACTAAACCATGTCCCTCAGCACCACATCTCCCCAGCTTTTAAATCCCCCCAGAGATGGGGACTCAGCCCCTGCCCTGGGCAGCCTGGGCCAGGGCCTGACAGCCCTTTGGGGGAAGAAGTTTTTCCCAATACCCAACCCAACCCTGCCCTGGCGCAGCTTGAGGCCGTTCCCTCTCGTCCCATCGCTTGTTCCTGGGGAGCAGAGACCGACCCCCCCGGCTCCAGCCTCCTTTCAGGCCGTTGCAGAGAGCGAGGAGGGCTCCCCTCAGCCTCCTCTTCTCCAGGCTGAGCCCCCCCAGCTCCCCCAGCCGCCCCTCCCCAGCCTTGTGCTCCAGCCCCTGCCCCAGCCTCGCTGCCCTGCTCTGGCCACGCTCCAGCCCCTCCATGGCCGCCTTGGGGTGCGGGGCCCAGCGCTGAGCACAGCATTCGAGGGGCGGCCTCCCCAGTGCCCAGCACAGGGGGACCATCCCTGCCCTGCTCCTGCTGGCCACACCGTTCCTGACACAAGCCAGGGTGCCCTGGGCCCTCTTGGCCACCTGGGCACCCTGCTGGCTCGTGTCCAGCGGCTGTCGACCAGGAGGAGCATGAGGAGCCCCGTCCCACAGAGCCCCCGCCGTGCCCAAAGACAGGGTAAAGCGTTGCTCCTCAGTCCCCCCTTCCACACAGGGCCAGGGAAGGCGGCAAAGCCCTGCCCCACTGCCCCCAGCTCCTGAGAGAGGAGCAGGGCCCCCCTGCCGCCCTCCCCGGCCCCGCCGTCCCCTCGCACCCCCGTACCTTTCCGTTTCTGCTTCATGCTGGCGGCGGCCGCTCAGCAGCTCCCTCACGGGCCAGGCCAGCGCCTCCTGCCGTGAAGCGACACCGCCCCTCGACAAACGCCGTCGTGAAAACGTCGCAACGTCCCGCCGCGCTGCCGGAAAGCGACAGGAGAACGGCGCGGGGCGGGGGGTGGGCGGTGTCGCCGTGCCGCACATGCGCACATCGCGGGCGGGGCGGAGCGGTGCCTCCGCCCGCCGCTGGGGGGCGCCGTGGTGCCGGGGGGCAGCGGCCGCGCGGGGGGGGCGGGGGCGCGGCAGCGCTGCCTGAGCGGGGCCTCTCCCGCGGGGGACCCCCACGCGTGTGCGGGGCGTCCCCGCCGCTCCCCCCTCATCGTGTCCGCTCTTAAAGTGCTCCATATCGATCGGTATCGCCGCACCGCCACTGGGGAGGGCCGATCCCCCCATGAGAGGGGTGTGTGTGTGTCTGGGTGTGTGTGTCTGTGTGTGTGTGTGTGTCCCGCCGGCTGTCGGGCCCTGCGCCTCTTCAGCGCTAGATGGTAGCAAAGTATCGACGGGAGGAGGGGGAAACGAGGTGGATTTTCCTCACAAAAGGCTAAAAGTCCGTCCTGGAGAGGTGCCGGCGGGCTGCTGGGGAGGAGAATCATAGAATCATGGAATCGTTTAGGTTGGAAAAGACCCTTAAGGTCATCGAGTCCAACCCTTAACCCAGCACTGCCAAGCCCACCACTAAACCATGTCCCTCAGCACCACATCTCCCCGGCTTTTAAATCCCCCCAGGGATGGGGACTCAGCCCCTGCCCTGGGCAGCCTGGGCCAGGGCCTGACAGCCCTTTGGGGGAAGGAGTTTTTCCCAATACCCAACCCAACCCTGCCCTGGCGCAGCTTGAGGCCGTTCCCTCTCGTCCCATCGCTTGTTCCTGGGGAGCAGAGACCGACCCCCCCGGCTCCAGCCTCCTTTCAGGCCGTTGCAGAGAGCGATGAGGGCTCCCCTCAGCCTCCTCTTCTCCAGGCTGAGCCCCCCCAGCTCCCCCAGCCGCTCCTCCCCAGCCTTGTGCTCCAGCCCCTGCCCCAGCCTCGCTGCCCTGCTCTGGCCACGCTCCAGCCCCTCCATGGCCGCCTTGGGGTGCGGGGCCCAGCGCTGAGCACAGCATTCGAGGGGCGGCCTCCCCAGTGCCCAGCGCAGGGGGACGATCCCTGCCCTGCTCCTGCTGGCCACACCGTTCCTGACACAAGCCAGGGTGCCCTGGGCCCTCTTGGCCACCTGGGCACCCTGCTGGCTCGTGTCCAGCGGCTGTCGACCAGCACCCCCAGGCCCTTTCCCGCCGGGCAGCTCCCAGCCGCTCCTCCCCACGCCTGCAGCGGTGCCTGGGGTTGCTGTGCCCCCAGGGCAGGACCCGGCCCTGAGCCTTGCTGCCCCTCACCCCGGGGCCTGGGCCCATCGCCCCGGCCTGGCCAGGGCCCTCTGCAGAGCCTCCTGCCCCCCAGCAGACCAACGCTCCCGCCCGACTGGGTGTCCCCTGCAAACTGGCTGAGGGTGCCCTCCATCCCCTCCTCCCGATCATCGATGAAGCTATTGAACAGGACCGGCCCCAGCACTGAGCCCTGGGGAACAGCACTGGTGACCGGCCGCCAGCTGGGTTTGGCTCCATTCACCACCGCTCCCTGGGCCCCGCCGCCAGCCAGGTTTTTACCCAGCGCAGAGTGCACTTATCCAAGCCCTGAGCAGCCGGCTTCTCCAGGAGAACGCTGTGGGAAATGGTGTCAAAGGCCTCATTAAAGCCCAAGTAGACAACATCCACAGCCTTTCCCTCATCCAGTAAGCAGGTCACCTTGTCATGGAAGGAGACCAGGTTAGTGAAGCAGGATCTCCCTTTCATAAACCCATGCTGACTGGGCCTGATCCCCCAGTTGTCCCGCACGTGCTGCATAATGGCACTCAGGATGATCTGCTCCATGACCTTTCCCAGCACCGAGGTCAGTCTGACAGGCCTGTAGTTCCCCGGATCCTCCTTCCGACCCTTCTTGTAGACGGGTGTCACATTTGCTAGCTTCCAGTTAGCTGGGACCTCCCTGGTTGACCAGGACTGCTGATAAATGATGGAGAAAGGGGAGAGCTGGGGATGGTGGAAACTGGTTGTTCCCTGTGGGGAGAGGCTGAGGGAGGGGGCTCCCTCAGCCGGGAAAGGGTGGGCTTTGGGGCTCCCCACAGCCGCCCCCAGCACCTCCATGGAGGTTACGTCTTCACGGTGGCCTGTGGTGGGAGGGCGGGAGGTAACGGGCATTAAGTTCTAAGGAGAGAGGTTCAAAATGGGTGTCAGGAGAAACTTTTTCGTCACCAGGCCAGCCAAGTGTCGGAGCGGGCTGCCCATTGCGGTTGTGTCATCTGCTTTGGAGGATTTGAAGACCCAGCTGGATAAAGCCCTGAGCAACCTGGGCTGATCCCAGGGCTGACCCTGCTGAGAGCAGGAGGTTGGACCACAGACCTCCTGGGGTCCCTTCCAGCCTTAATTCTCCTACAATCAGATTAAATGACCTTGAGATCCTTCCGTGCATCTCCAGTGACTTCTAGAGCCCACGTGAGCTTCAACACCTACAACTTCTCCAGGCAGGGAGTTTCACGGCTGAATTTGGCCTCGCGTGGGGAACTACCTGCTTTTATCATAGAATCACAGAATGGGTTGGGTTGGAAGGGGCCTTAAAGATCATCTAGTTCCAACCCCCTGCCATGGGCAGACACCTTCCACCAGACCAGGGTGCTCAGAGCCCCATCCAGCCTGGCCTTCAACACTTCCAGGGATGGGGCATCCACAGCTTCTCTGGGCAGCCTGTTCCAGCGCCTGACCACCCTCATGGTGAAGAATTTCTTCCTTACATCTAACCTAAATCTCCCCTCTTTCAGTTTAAAGCCATTCCCCCTTGTCCTATCACTATGCTCCCTTGTAAAAAGTCCCTCTCCAGCTTTCTTGTAGAGTCCCTTCAGGTACTGGAAGGCTGCTACAATATCATAGAATCACCGAATGCTTTGGGATGGAAGGGACCTCCAAAGGCCACCCAGTCCCACCCCTGCCATGGGCAGGGACATCTTCACCCAGACCAGGGTGCTCAGAGCCCCGTCCAACCTGGCCTTGAATGTGGCCAGGGATGGGGCATCTCCCACCGCTCTGGGCAACCTGGGCCAGTGCCTCACCACCCTCAGCACAAACAATTTCTTCCTTCTGTCCAGTCTGAATCTCCCCTCTTTCAGTTTAAAACCATTCCCCCGTGTCCTGTCGCCGCAGGCCCTGCTAAAAAGCCTGTCCCCATATATTTGTTTGTTGCTGTTAGCCAGCGCCTCGCTGGTGCCACCAGCTCCTGCCTCTCCTTGCTGATGGCACCCTGCTCAACGCTAGATTCTGGTGGATCTCTTTGTGAGTAATCTGAACCTAGCAGCGAGCAGAGGGGAGAGGCTGCCTGGATAAGAAAACAGGACTGCAGAGGAGGAGAGAACAGGCAGCAAGGAAAAACAGGTCATTAAAAAGAAAAAAAAAAAAACCAAAAACCACCAAATGACAGACAAAAATTAAGAGAGATGCTGGCAATCGCCAAGTGACCCGCTCTTGTGATTTGTGGGCTGGTAAAAACCTTTCTTTGAAAACCTCCTGATCTGGGGGCGGACCTGAAGATTTTTGGCATCACGTTGATGAGCTGGTGTGTGCCTGGGGACCGAAGGGTCAGCAGGGTTTGCAGGGAAGGAGCCGCAGGTCGGCTGTTCCCACTGCGTGGGTTGGTTTAGGAAGCAGCCGGTGCCTGCTCTGGTGCCCGAGGTCAGCACGAGCAGCCTGGCAGGCGGCTGGTACGAGGGTGTATGTCTGTGTGCACGTCTTGCGAGACCGTCCTGCCTTCCCCACCTTGCTGGGTGGGTTTGGCAGCATCCTGCCTCTACAAAGCCAGATCCCAGGATGGAACAGGTTGAAAACATGGTTTAGACCATCTCCTCCCATTGCTACCTTTCTCCTGCCTTCGGGGCTTTCTGGAGAGCTGAATTAGGTTCCTTCCTACAGGATGTGCTGGGAGTATCCTGCAATGTCTGGACCTGTCTATACCCGTGATTTTACCTCCCCGGGGGTCTCCCAAGCATTCTGTGCCAACCAGCAATTTATCAGTGGTTTGGAGAGTGGCTGTGATCGGGATACGGGCTGTGCAAACAGCTACAAAGCATCTATCCACACATCCATCTCCTGCCATCGCCTTTCTCAAACCTACTGCAGCAGCTGCTGTGCAGGAAGGGACATTTCAGACGCACCCATGCGGTCAGGGGTTGTTTGTGTGTCCAGCTTTGGGCTGGCTGGGGTATGAAAGCAGTTCCTTCCCCTGAATTATTTGGTGGTGCAGCCCCAATGCAGCATCCATCTAGAAGATGTCTTTGTGTGTTGTTGGGGATGGCACGGAGCACAGGACAGGGAGGGTGCCCGTGCTAGGCGCACGGTAAGGCCATCAGTCCCTTGCCAGCAGGGACAAGACGACTGATTTCAAACCAATTCCCATACCCCCCGTCCCTCCCCTTAATCCACACCCCCTAAACACAACCCTACGCACCGTGCCACTGCCTCCTCAGCCCCTCAGCCCTTCCTTACGTGAGCTGAGCTGTGCTCTCCGTTCGTTATCAGCTTCATCCACCTATTACAGCAACTTTTTATCGTGCGCTTAGCTCCTATCATTAGCTGCTTTCCCTTTGCCGCAAGGTCTCCACGCTCTCCGGTAACCGTCCTTTAACCTATTATAACCCTAACGCCGCTGCTGAGACTTGGCTCTCTGAATGCTTTTACTTCCCTGGCAACAGCTCACGTTCACTCCTCTTCCATCTCGCCACACAAGTTGGCCGTTTCCAAAAATACTCAGTTTTAATCCAGCTGTGCTCCCACCTGCAACTCCCATCAACCTCAGTTACACATATTCCTTTTTCCAAGTTTGTGTTTCTTTAGCTCAGAAGAGCAATAATTAGGAAAACTTCATTTTGGCTACAAAGCCAAACTACAGTACCAAACTCTGCCATTGCTCCCGGCAAGGAACACCGGGTAAATGCAGGTGGAGTTTTGGGCAGAAACGGATGGTAAAGTTTGGGTAAGAGGGCAGCTGGCGTGTTTGGGTTTGTTCCCCACATCTGAGCAGGGCTGTAGCCTAGGGCTCACATTCTGATCTTGCTTGTACTGGTGGAATTCCGATGCAGCAGTGCTGATTCATTGGCCTCTGGGGTTTAAAAGGTACTTTCAATTCTTTAATCAAAGGCTGTGGCTCATCAGAGCTGTGCAGGATCTGGAACTACCAAGCAGTGCAGGGAAATGCGCATCTACGAGGAAGGGCGAAGGCATAACAACCTTCCTCTGTACTTGTTTAGCAATTTCTTATCAGCGTATCTGGAAGCGCACTATAAAGGCGGGTAAATAACCATCTGCCTCTGCAGATCAGCAGCCCGGGGCGCAGGCGGTGACACGGCTTGCCTGAGGCCCGCCAGCAGCTCAGTGGCAGAGGCAGGTGACGGACACTCTTGTCTCTCTGTGTCTTTTCTCTCCATTTCAGATTCTGACCCATTTTGTGACCTCAGCAATGATTGTAAAGCACGTTGCAAGCACGTACATTTTTATTCTAATAACATCATCGGTAGGAGTTACACCAAGGCGTTAGGTAGGTCTGCTGTTACTTCAAGGAGAGACTACCTGGTACGTTCCTGGACATTGCTGTTAGTTATTTTACAGCATCATAAATACAAACACTTTATAAATGAGAGAAGGCCTAAGCTTTAAAATGTATAGTGAGCACTTAAGACGCATGATTTGCTGCAGCGAAGGCACAGTGTCTGCGGTAATGCCCGAGCACTCAGCTCCAAGACCAGTCAGACCCTGGGAACTTTAATTTCCATCGAGTACGCTCACTGATGAGAAAAGAAAAACCATTGCTGCAGGGTGACATCGTTTCCTTGCGCAGCCATTTGCTCTTTGTAACACGGACCTAGCGCTGAACTGCTGCCACAAGAAGCTACCCGCTGCCGAACGGAGACAAAAAAAAAAAGCTGGAACAGTTTGGACTTAAGAAGGCGAGGAAACACTGATGAAGCAATCAGTTTAACTGGTTTCCTGGGGGAAAGGGCTTGTGAGGAGGGATTTGCACTACCAGGGAATGATGCCGATGACTGTTTTGGATGGGATTTACCCCACCTCACTTTAAATGCTTAAAAGTTAGCTTTCTTAATCAAAATTAGTCAGTCTGGTCTCTTGCATAACCAACAGATCCTAAGATATATGAGATAATTGCCATCTGCAAGTTCCTATTTCAGCTGATCGCTTGAGAGGTGACCAGCTTAGACTTAGGCCTAGCTCTTAGGCCATCGTGTCGGTTGAGATGAACTCCCCCTTCCAAGCATCCAGGGCAACCAGAAAAATGAAAGAACAAAGTCTGGGAGAGGGAGATGCGCTGAGTTCCCTAATCATTGATTTGGAGCCGGAATTCACACGGCACTCGACCAAGTACCCCAACGGGCAGAGTCTCCTGCTGGATGCTCGCCCTTCAGCTCAGATCCACGGTGCATCGCGCCCGGTGCCTGGTCTTGACAATGGTCAACATCTCTCGCGCCAAAGAACTCGAACCCCTCAAGCGACGCCGTGCAGAATAATCTGCTCACAGAGCAGAAGTCTTCTCCTAATCCTTGTCGGCCCATAGTTGGCATTTTCTCTGAAACATGAGTTCTAGGCTATAAATGTTGAGAATTCATGGGTGCGGGGTGGCTCTTCCTAACGTGGAAAGGTTCAGTTTTATCCCAGCTCTCTCACTCTGGGATACGATAAGGCAGTGAGTTATAGTTGCTGTGCATGCAGTCCCCTTATCCTTCAAAACTGCTATTCATTACATTTACTGGATATTTCCTTAATTGGGGAAAAGACAAATAAGAGCACATGATTTACATTCTCTTAAATAATTACACTAGTGCCAGCTCCCCACACCGAGCCATGCACAACGCTGTAATCCAGAGTGCGGGATTGGATTTCCTTCCCACTAACATGATTGAAAAGATGGAGTTGCCTTGTTTAACATGAGAAAGAAATTCTGTCTTCAGTACAGCCCTAACGAGCTTTTTCGTGAAGCGTTTTCCCTGAGCCTCCTTTCTCCCACATATTAAAGGCTTTTCCCTTGGACGCTGCGGTGCTTTCTTCACAGTCTAGCTGATTTGGCAGGGGCTGTAGGTTACAGCTGAGGGATCGCATTAACATCGGTGGTAAACCACTCACTTTGTAGGGAGGGTACAGTTTCCATCGCTCGGGTGGCTGGTAGTCCTCCCTTCTCTTCCACAACCCCCTCGGTGCCCACGGAGACAAAAAACTTCTGGAATCCACTGGCAAAGCATCACAGAGCAGCTCGGGCCATGGGATACGCCCCAAGATGTCCGAGTGACAGACAGGCAAGCTCACATGAGGTCCAGCAGCTCTAGCAAGGTTCTACGCAAGTGTCTCCGTGGTCAAAAGCCTAGGTGAACTCTGCAGAGACGACATACCCAGAAGAAAAAGAGAATGTAGCACCAGCTCAAGAGCAGCAGCGACAGAAAACCAGGCTGAGAAGCACAACAGGGAAACAGATTTAGACTATACTCCAGTTTTGGAAACAGGAGATCCCACCTGGAGATCCCAGAGACCAGCAGGAGTCATTGCACCAAGTACGGTACTTCCAAAAAAAGTGTAAAGCCGTTGCTCCAACACCTTTCTATTTAAACTGGCTGCAAGGCAGTTAAGATTCCTTTTGGACAGCCTAAGTGAGCATAGACGCAGGACCTCCATGCCCATTTCTTTGCATCGTGTGGTCAATGAAGAAAGTCTTTTCTAGCAGCAGTTGGGGAAAAAAAAAATTAAGCTGGGTCCTTTTGAAGGATTCAAAAGCAGCTGTTCTTCACCGAGCACAGCCTGCGACTTGGGTAACATTGCTGCTGTTTCCCCAGTGCCGGGCAGATAAATTTCTGTTCTGCTGGGATGAAAGATGCGCCGGATCCTCCCTTACTCTGTGTCAGATCCTTGGTTAGATGGAGGAATGCGCCAGGGCTGAGCCTCAAACAGTGGAGATGCTAGATGAAAGAGAAATAATGTAAGAATCAGAGAGATTTAGTCGGAGAATTCAGATCCTAAACATATTTAGGTACCTGGCCAATCCTTGGGATTTTGGTGGCATTTAATACCTCAAATACCTTTACAAATCTGGATTGAATGGAAAGACGGTTTCCATTCATCATCTCATTATAGAGAAAATAATCATCAATCAAAACATCTTTACTTTTCCTGCCCACCTTTCTGGCAATCTGCAAACATGCCCTGGTAAAGCCCAGCTGGAGCAGTAGCTAAAGTTGCTAAGTTTACCTTGGGAAAAGCCTGGCAGAGATCACAAAGGTCTAGGAGAGGTCACTGAAGGAATTAAGATAGGATTTGTCTCTCTCTGATACAAAAGAATTACAGTTTTGCCTTGCAAATTGCTCCTAAGCCAAACACAATCCCTCGGGGATAATTTACGTTGGTCGTTTTTAGACTACAGCAATGGTGTTTGTAGGTAGCTTGCTTCCCCGCTCTCCCTAGCACTTTCCTCGTGCACAGTTTTCAAATTTCTTATCGTGTAGAAGACAGCGACTGCAGCAGAGCTCAGACAGGACGCCGCGCATCCCTGCACGCCCCATTATCCTCCGCCCGTATGGGATCATTAATAATCACTGGGCGGCCACTTCCCTCCAGGAGCTCCCCTAACTCCATCCCCCACATCCTCTTCGACAACGCTAAACCGCACCTCAACAGCAGTTGGTTCACAGAGGTTAAGAGACTTAAGAAACACCTTCTTCCCATTCCCACTGCCTCCCGGACAGCAGCGGTCGGAGCTGAGTGCCACATTCCTGGGAGGCCACAACGCTGCTGCCAGACCAGCGGAATTCCCTTGATTGACTGGAACAACCAATAACGCAGCCGAGGCCCAGAGCCTACGCTTAACTCTTCGTGACTTGGTCCCAGTCCAGCATACAACCTTCCTAAGGCTCTGTCCAGGCAACGCGACTTCAGGATGAGGGTCCTATTTATAGAAACCTTGTATTGCTTTAGGAATACGCGGCACTGTAACCCTCTCGCCTAATCTTGATGCTTTCCCCTCTTGGTTTCTATGAGCGGGATGCATTTATGCACTGCTTCCTACATGAAGCAGTCTTCATGGGTTTTCCATCTTACTCATTCCAGTGCTTTCCCCTATGTATCATCCTTCACCTGTGTGCGGATTCTCTCTTTCCTCTCCCACAGAAGGATTTGTGATCGCTCGTTTGCACTGTGGGTCCTCCTCGTGGGGGTTAGCCCATGCCCCTGCTAAAAACGCTAGATGCTAGGGAGATCCAAAGGGATGCTGGGGGTCTCCGTGCGCTCCCTTATCTCCCTTCTGGATGGGATCATCAATAATTACTGGATAGTCGCTGCCCCGTAGGAGCTCCTCTCACTCTACCCCTGTGTTCTCTTTGAAAATCCTAACAGTATCACATCAGAAGCCTCTTTTCCTTTGTTCATTTCAGGATCTTTACCCGCTACCCTTCTTGTGCTATGAAAAATTATCGGGGTCGCAAATTGCAATCCTCATGGGGACAGCCTGCTTGTGAACTAATAGGACTTTCACCAAAGCCTGCACAAACATTGTGTGCTTCTGAAAGATACCCATGGCCTCAAGCTGCGCCAGGGCAGGTTTAGGTTAGATATTAGGAAAAACTCCTTCCCCCAAAGGGCTGTCAGGCCCTGGCCCAGGCTGCCCAGGGCAGGGGCTGAGTCCCCATCCCTGGGGGGATTTAAAGAACGGATAGATGTGGTGCTCGAGGACATGGTACAGATGGACTTGGCAGTGATAGGTTTACGGTTGGACTCGATGATCTTAAGGGTCTTTTCCAACCTAAACGATTCTATGATTCTATGATTCAATACTTTCCCAGCCAGCTGCGGACGCTGAGGACCTTCAGGAGGTGCTGGGTCTACCAAGGGGTGAGGTCTTTGTGAATAGCTGCCCAAGCCAACCCTAGACTGAAACGGCATAAAATTGTTTTTGATTGTGTCAGTCCGCCTCCTTATTTTTGGAAGGCATTCACAGATCAGCTGCTTTCTCAGCTGTTGTCTCCCTGGAGTTGATTGCTTTCTCCTGTAATTTGCTGAATGCTCTGATTCCAACCCAACCATACCCACTCCTCCTGGCATCTATCCAGGACCCGGCAGAGTCCATGGACTTTGGACTGAGCCCCCTGTCACTTCTGATCTAAGATCTCCTGCTCTGCCCTTGAGTATTAGTGAGTTAAATCCATGCGAAGCCCATGCCAGTGTTCCATACCAAGATGACGGTCGTGACAGACAGGTGGATCTCGCAAGCGCTCGATGTGACGTCTTTGGCCATATGTTCTCTTTTGATGCAGCAAATCACTGTCATCTGGATTCCCACCATCCCGGATGACTGCCTTCCCCTTCGCCTACAGAAATACACTGCCAGCACCATCTCCTTCCCTCCGCGCGCTAAATTTGGATATTGGCAACCTCTACAATAGCCTCCACATGGGACAGGGCAGCATACTAACACGGAGACCTGGTGTATGGCCTTGTGATGTCTTTCTTTCCTCTTTCACGTGGCTTTGGCACTGGAGCTCGAACAGGTGCTGGTCGTATCCCGGCGTTCCACTGGGAGCTCTGGGCTAGGGTCTTGGCTGCTGCTTTGGAGGGCAGGTTCCCAGTTGACTGCGGAGTGGCCCAGCTGGGCCGAACTGGTTTTTTTGGAACAGACTCAAGATCTGCAGACAGTGATAGCTAGGAAGAGAAGAGAGGAAGTATATCATCCCAACAGCCTCAGAGGGACTGAAAACATTGGAGTCCATTGAGAACTTCTATAAATTCTATACATTCTATAAATGATATTCGTAAATGACATCCCGAAATGATAGAAGCATAATCGGCATTATTTGCAGTGACCTGTGCTCTGGTATAAGTTCACCTTAAGGACAAAAGGACCCAGTTAGAAAGTGATGCTACTAAAGCCAAACCCACATTAATTGATTCTCCACATTGATTCATATGGTAATGCACCAATTCTCCCCCGTGCATATGGCTGCGACTGATCCCCGTCTTGCTTGCTGTTTGAAGTCTCGCAGCGTAAAGGATGACGTTTATTTTAACATACTGGTCAATGAACGTTTTACTAAACAGGTTAAAAATTAAGTAAGAAAAAATCTTAGCAACACAGTGATTGTTTATTCCTTGAGAAAGACCCCAAATATTCAAAACGCACAGGTTCTGCAGACCAACAGCTTTGGCTTTTTTTTTTTTTTTTTGACTGATACAAATTCTTTGGTAAGAAAAGTGAACGAGCATTAACAAAACCAAACATTTGCATAGCGACTCATTAAAAAGCAATGTGGGCAGATAGTCTTATGTGAAACCAGTGTCCATAGTAAACTGGTTGTGCAGAAAAGGCAATGCTGTTCTGTAATTCCGGCTCGCCTGTTTCCCTTTTCCATTATTTGAATTGGCAGCAGCGGCAGATACCTGGTGCTCCATGCCTAATCGCCTAGTTATAAAGAAGCAATCCAGCAACTGCTGAATATCAACCTAAAGAAAGGCCAGGGATTGTACAACTGCCGAAAGCGGTCCAGGTTCTTAGCAGTACTTGAGGTGTGACAGAGATGGTGGGAGAAAGGCAGCTGCAGATTTTTTGTGCTAGCGAGAAAAGCACAATACCAGAGACGCAGTAGCAGTTGCGGCACAGACCTGACTATTCCTTGCTTTTCAGCTCCCGTGTTGTTGGTGGTTCAGTTTTCGAGCTCACAGGGACAGACAGGCATAGACTGTTAAAGCCAGGCTACACTTTTAAAATTAAAGTGACGTATATAAGCTGAATTTGACTATGCAAACGGTATAGTGAGTTATTTTCACTCTTAGGAATAGTCCCATGAAGTTCAACGGGGTTTCTTGTATGAATAAATAAAATTCAAAATAAGGTCTGCAGAATATAAATATGCACTGGACAGGACCGTGACTCAGTGCTGAGAGCCCAGGCTCTTCGTGGGGGCTATACCCACAGGGTACATAAATGCGATTCCTACTCAAAACATCAATTCCCTGTCAATATGTCATAGGAA
This sequence comes from Platalea leucorodia, assembly GCF_965183815.1. Taxonomy (NCBI): domain Eukaryota; kingdom Metazoa; phylum Chordata; class Aves; order Pelecaniformes; family Threskiornithidae; genus Platalea; species Platalea leucorodia. The sequence continues at coordinate 126,257,458 of NC_138825.1, read as the reverse complement.
AATTTATTCCTGACTTCAAATGCTGCAATCTTATTACCATATAGGCAGTGAGGCAGGAATGACTGATCCTGTCAAAAAGATGTTATTTAGTAAGTACTAAAAATAAGTCAGTAATTCAGGAACAGCTGTGAGGGTGGAACAGTCTCGAACAGAAACGAGCAGACAGCCTGAAAGGCAAAGCCAGCCCCTAATTGCTGACATCGCAGTCATTTGCCAAGCTGTCAACAGCATCAATCAAATTTTACCTTCCTAATAAAGTATCTGGGAATTTTGACATTTGGGCACGAGGCTGCCTGTTTTGCTGGGAAGCTGCAGAAGACTCCTCGCTGGAAGTCCTCGAGGACTCGTGCAAAGGACACCGATGCGGCCGCAGTGACGCCTGCGACGGGACCGGTAGGGCTCAGAAATCACGGCAGGGCCAGACAGCTGCGTGTCAGAGCGAACCGGAGGGATGATACAGTGGCCCGAAACAAGAGATCTGGTTTCCATGCCCAGCCTGGTAAAACCTTGGAGAGGTCACCCTTGCATTCGTCGCTTTTCTTTACATCATACTGGGACAGTGGCTGCTGAAGGCAACGTGAGCATCAAGGTGGTGTAGAGAAGCCGTAAGGGCTTGGTCCAGCAAAGCGGATGGTTAACACTGAGACTAGACATATCCTTAAAGTAAGGCACTTCCCTGGATAAAGCCAGCGCGGGTGTTCCCTCCCCGCTGTAGAGACAGGAGGGTTGCCTGTGCATTCAGAAGAAAGAATGCGGCCCTTCATTCAGAGACCTAATTAACTTAATTTATTGTAATTTACTATTGATTGTAATTTAGCTAATTTACTTTAATTTATTCTAAATGAAGTGTCAGCCTGGTCACATTTTATGCTACTGTTTCCATGATTACTAATAAACTCCAAAACCTCACAAGTTTACTAGGAGGAGAACTGATTCACCGCATGCAAACGCGGAGCCAGTGGATGCAATTCCGGGACTCAGGTCATCGCCTTAATTATGTGTTTATTCTATTTTGGCGTGCCGCTGTTCAGCCTCCTGAGCTCAGAGCTCCATATAATAGCCCTTTTCACATCTTCAGTGTTGGCTGTAATATACTTTATTCTCACCTACTTTCTGCACATTGATCTGTTTAAGAGCTTCAATTTAATTTGACTTGATGTTTGCTTGCTTGGGGCACTTACTCTTTCATCATGGTCTATTCTTCTTCTAAGGATTTACTAAAAGAGTTGAACATTAAGCCTCTTTATTTGGACTTGATTAAATAAGAGTCTTTTCACAGGTCTTCATTTCAACAAGATTTCTCAATGCTACCTTAATAATAAATGGAAATTAATTCTGGATTATTCCTAGCAAGTTATATATATATATATATATATATATTCTTTTTCTATGCATCGGCTTACTGTAACCTAACCTTTACTGTCATGTAGTGTTGTAGTCATTAATGGCTGGCGTAACAGCAGGCTTATACATCAGAGAGTAACACAGCTCCTCTACTGAAATTTGGACAACTCTCAACTCAAGAGAAATACAAGCCCAATTTCAACGTAAAGCTCTAGGAAAGAGTGACACGGCAACACAGGCTGCCCCAGATTTTTAACAGAAAGAGAAGCTGGTGCGACCGAGATTGCAGAGCGCAAAGGCACGGAGCTCTGCTCTGGGCTGATGCCACCAAGGTGTAACCCCACGGGTTGCAGGACGCTTACTCCTGGGTTAGGCTGTCCTAACTGCCTAGGAGGGACCGAGGGAGGATGGTGGACCTGTCAGGCCTTGGCAGTGGCTTTAAGACTCCTCCCAGGGCTTTTTGCGGGGTGAGAATTCAGTACCCACTAACTCTGCGTGCCCCCCCAGACATCTATCAGCGTTTTCTGTCAGCTAAATGCTTTCTGGTGACTGTTTGCTACAGGAATAATAACGTCCCTTCTAAAGTGTGCGCAGCCGACAGCAGGCGACACAAACATACCCACTGTTCAACCCCGCGCTGCTGCAGTTTATAGCAAAAACCCCCGCTGACGTTGTGCAGGACTTCACGGTGGGAGCCAGACTCGGTGCTTGTGCCTTCCCGACTGTGGGTTGCAGGTTAAGTAACTTCAAAGAACACAGAATTTTCCTAAAATTTGGGGAAAGAAAATCAAATTCACTTCTTTTTACCCTGAACTAAGATTCTTTCCCTTCTAGACTGACACTAAAACAGCTTTAAATCTGAAACGGGAAGCCGTGGTGGAATGAAACCGTGTAAAGGCGCTCTGATCTAAGGGCTGCAGAGGAAGCCATTGGAGAATGGAAATTGTAAGACATAGGCTGAATAATTTTAATTATATTTTCTGTTCTTTAACACTGACTGAATCTATTTCCTTGCAAACAGGCCGTATTTGGGTCCGGAGAACGCCTCCCAATCTCGGGAGACAATGCCCGTCTTTTATGTAAACCTTCTTTAGCTCAACTCACATGCGTTCCCTGGCTTTCATCGCTTAGGAAACACGCTTCCAGGTCTGCAAAAACCCCCGATACGCTTGCGAGCACATCCTTCTTCTGGCAGTTATTTGTTGCCGTATCTACAAAAGCTTAGACCCGTGATGCTTTCTGGAAGCCTGACTTCCCCAGATTCCTTTCATGTGAGGATGCCCTATTTTACCAGCGATGAGCACAATGAATCCTCAGTATTAAGACCTTGGGGCTGCTTGCTCAGGCTCAGTGCAACCAACAGAGAATAAACTAATATCAAACTACCGTGATCAAAAGTTGTGAGCGCAGAAGAGAAGCTTTGGGAAGAGATGCGAGCGTCGTAAGAGAATTGATCCAGAGCTTTGTAAAGCATGAAAACGGACTGTCGGGATACCGAGCAACGTGAGGGAGGAGCAGCTAACAAGGTCACTGCCTGCAGACAGACAGTTGCTGTCCTTTTCCCACCGACGGCGGGTGGACTATGTCTAGGCTGCAATGAGAGATTGCCCCCGGAGCGGCCAGACACGGTGCGCTTTGTGTCCTCCTCCTGCCCGGGCATCTCCCTCGGGGCCAGGCAGCAAACATGCCTGGCAGCCTGCGGATAGCAGGAGCAACACTTCCCAGTTACCGAAGTTAAGTAAAAGCTCTGAGCTAAAACGTTCCTGGGCGTACCTGACCCCGTCGATATAATTACAAGCTGGTGATACTTGCCAGTGATTTTGCCTTCTGGAGCTTATTAGATTCACGACCTGCTCTCTTTTGTCTCTCAGCTGCCTGCTGGCTAAGGTCTGGGGTCTCCCCTCCTCCTTTCTTTCTCCTGCAGAGTAGAACAGAATGGTATTAACAAGTGCTAGGGAGTTGGTTCCCTGGGGTTGAGAAAAAGAAAATCCGTTATTATATATCTATCTATCTATCTATCTATATATCTATCTCCATTATTATATCCGATATTGCCACCCAAAAAGACGTGGTTTAAGATAATACATTTTATCGTGCATCTGGGGCAGACCAGGAGCGCGCAATCAGAGCCCGTGGCTCGGAGGAGGGTGGTAACTTGCTGTTTTTTAAGTTACGATAACTTTACAGAACTCAAAACACGTGCCCTCAGCTCGAGATTGAAGCTAAATCCACCTAACGTTACCTCAGCTTAGGGGAATCGACAGAAAGGCAAGTCTAGCTAAACCAGTTTGAGAGTTTTCAGTGAAGTCCATGTAACTTGTAACATAAATAAGGCTAGAGGACTGCCCGTACAACAAGTTAGTTATTCATTGTTTTTATATCCAAATACATCATGTATATGTATATGTATATGTGTATGTATATGTATATGTGTATGTATATAAAGTTATAGATTTATATGCAGCTATTATTAAAGTCAATACAATTAACTGGCAGAATAGGAATATTCCAGAGTGTGCAAATTAAGTACACTGGAATATGGCCAGTTGTCCCATTTTTCCGATATCAGGAGTAAAATCCGTACTACGAGGAAGTTTCTTTAAGAACTCCGGGCGGTTCATAAACACATTTGCTCTGAAGGTGTTCATTCCCCTTCCACATTCAAATTCTGCAATAGAGAATTAATGAATTTAAAGCAACTCTGTGCGTCTCTGAGGTGCTCCATCGCCAGCGGCTCTGGGCTCCTGGAAGGCATGCTCACAAGCACAGTATGAATACAAAATCTTGAATACAAAGGGTGGAAACAGACTCTAAAAGCAACATTTATCCTATAAAGAAACAGAGCCACGCCACATCACACACACACATCCTCAAAAGCAGCCACCACCAGCACGTATCTGGTATTCACTCGTCCCAGACCAGCTGCAGTTCAAGAACCATAAAGACAAATTATTTCAAATAGTAAATTGAGGAAAACTGCAATCTGTTTATAAACACTTCACTAACAGCCAAGAGAGAAAATTCAATCCAAAATATTATTATGGGGAAGGAACTGGTCATCTTGGTGGACTTGGCAGCATTAGGTTTATGGTTGGACTCGATGATCATAAAGGTCTTTTCCAACCTAAACGATTCTGTGATTCTATGATCTTTAGACAGAATGCAGACCTGGCCTCTCACTCCCAGTACGGAACTGGGTGTTTCTGACCCCGCTTTCATAGAATCATAGGATCGTCAAGGTTGGAAAAGACCCTTAAGATCATCGAGTCCAACCGTTAACCCAGCACTGCCAAGTCCATCTATACCATGTCCTCGAGCACCACATCTATCCGTTCTTTAAATCCCCCCAGGGATGGGGACTCAGCCCCTGCCCCGGGCAGCCTGGGCCAGGCCCTGACAGCCCTTTGGGGGAAGGAGTTTTTCCCAATACCCAACCCAACCCTGCCCTGGCGCAGCTTGAGGCCGTTCCCTCTCGTCCCAGCGCTTGTTCCTGGGGAGCAGAGACCGACCCCCCCGGCTCCAGCCTCCTTTCAGGCCGTTGCAGAGAGCGATGAGGGCTCCCCTCAGCCTCCTCTTCTCCAGGCTGAGCCCCCCCAGCTCCCCCAGCCGCTCCTCCCCAGCCTTGTGCTCCAGCCCCTGCCCCAGCCTCGCTGCCCTGCTCTGGCCACGCTCCAGCCCCTCCATGGCCGCCTTGGGGTGCGGGGCCCAGCGCTGAGCACAGCACTCGAGGGGCGGCCTCCCCAGTGCCCAGCGCAGGGGCACCATCACCGCCCTTAAGGAACATTTTTCATTCCCGCAAGCCTAACGGGCAGCGAGTCCTGGGCTGGCAGGTCAGAAACACGAAAAGCAAGAGAGAAGCGTTGGGATTCGGCAGGACAGCGAAACACCCTGCCCTTCTCACGCAAGCCAGCCCCTTTTTTGTCAGAAACTGGGCCCAGGCTGCTGACAGAACAATTACTGAAAGTAATTATTTTCTCATTGGGTAAACACTCCAGCACAATATGCAACTGTTTTTAGAGCCGGCCGATGTCCATAAATTATCTAACTGAATTAGTGCTGGCTTCCAGAAGCCCGAGCTGGTTAGGGGGTGGGAAGGAGCTTGCGTTTTGGCTGAGCTGTTGTCGTGAGAAGTAGCAGGGCTCTTTCTTGAGGCACCAGGACACAATCTTGGCGGGGATCCAGCGCCAGGCTACAATCGGAATTCATTATTCATGATAAAGTGGGAGGCAAATCTTTTGATTTATTGGCAACAAGCAGCACAAACACCAGATGCCTTCCAGCCGAGCCGTGCATGCACGGACTGAAAGAAACGTGCCTCCTGGTCCTTTTTAGGCAGATCAGAGTCCCAGAGAAAATTTGCTAACTTGGTTCCACACTTTCAAGAAAAATATTTCACTTCACATTTGCAATAGTGCTTTGTGGCCAGAGAGACAAATCCATCCTTGCTGGTCTCTGTTTGGTTGGTGTATGAACAAAAAGCTACCTGGACAATTCAGGCAGAAAACGAAGAAGACCTACCAGAAATCATCCTTATGATAATTTATCATTATATCACATACATGCAGCAACACCGAAAGTCACAGCTATAATTCTACCGAGGGATTTTGATAACCCCTTCCAGGCAATTTGTAATTCAGCCCCGGTCTGTATCTCTTCTCTGTCACCTCACCACTCCCTCGACTATGCATCTGATCATTGCTATTCTTAATTTCACTGCTCAGCGGCTACGAAGCTTTTCCCACACCACCCCGTCTAAACCGAACAACCTCTTAGCGAACACGCTGGGGGATCTCCATCCCTTCTCCTTCATGCTGCGGTCACGTTTGTCACCGAGGCTCTTGGGTGCCATTCAGTTTTTATAGTACAAGCTCATGCCTTTCTGAGCAAGCAGCAAAAAAATCCACCAGAAAAAAAAAACCAGTCAAGTCTCAGTTATCATCCAGATTGCAAATTAACTCCATTCTGCCATTTTTTTGGGCACTACCCGGCTGTGGCACAGTGTTCTTCTCCCCAGTGACATGAAGCACCAGCACTGTCCTGGCCAAACCATCGCCCAATTGCTCTTTAAAAATCTATTTCTTTGTTTTTCCAAGCTAAATACCCAATTATGGTCTTATAGCCCAAAGTTTGTGTTTTGTGTTACCTCTTTTAGGACTCCCTTCGTCTCCGCTCCCCTGTGTAACTGAGAATTGACTGTAGCTTGTTACGCTTCCCATGTTTCACTTGTTTTGGCTAAGCAAGGATAAGTTCTCTGCTTTGAATTCACAGCAGTGTGGTTTTGATGCTGCCGTGGAAGGGAACGTGTAGCTCATGACTCCTCTCAAAGGGCCAACAAAGAAACACACGACAACTCTGCCATTTAAATGACAATATTTCAGCTGCAGCGTGAACACCCTGTTGTGGTGAACAGGAGAGTTCTCACCTCTCTTGGGGCCAGAAAGCAAGTGTAGAGTAGGTCCAGCTCAGAGGAGATTTATCCAGGTCCAAGAGCTAGGAAAAACTTTATTTTTTCGTTACCTCTTAAATTCTGCAAAATTTAACCTGACATGAGGCAGATTAACTTTGATTCAAAGACGTAGCCAGTGACTAGTCTCACACATTGCTTTGATGATAGCGTCAGGTATTCCTTTGATGTAATCTTGTTTATTCACAAAGAATTTTCTACAGGTCCGGTTTTCCTCAGCACAGCAGAACTCAAATGGAAAGAATGGTTTGTTGGCTCACAGCTTTCCGGCTAACCTGCTGGCCTACCAGTCTTCTCTCAGCCATCGCTTTGGCTTTCTGCTGCTTCTGCTGCTTCTGCTGCATCTTTTCACCCATGCTCGTGACCTCAAGAAAATACTCGTTCCTCTCTATATGCATTCAGACTGCAGCAAAACTCATTTCCTCTCCCGGACCACCTTTGCAAAGCCCTGTATTTTGGGAAATCACTGCTATTGTTTTAGGAATCTCAGTTTACATAGATTGCATTACTTCTGACATTCATTTTACATGAAGAGTGGTTGTTATGCCCTTGAGCTCCAAGAATTCATCTAATCTGAAGAATAACTATACCTAACACAGCCTGGGGGGGCAGAGATTTTTATCTTGGTTCTCTGTTCTACTTTACAACCCTGTACACTGGTCAGGCAGGGTCTGCCCGAGCCTGTAGGCTGCAGCGAGGTAGATCAGCTTGCATAGCATTCACATGAGACTCCTAGCTCAACCGACTAGACACTCACAGTTGGCTGAGCATGGCCTTCAGCAGCCGGCCAAAACAAACCTTGGCATCACAGTGGGGCACTCTGACCACTTTGCCATTGTGCTGCCCTTGATGGGCACCCTACACCTGCCCAAGCCACCCGTTAGCTGCCGCTGCCACCTCCACCGAAAGCCTACACTTGAGGGACACTCAAGCATGAAAGGTGGTCCTACTGTTCCCGCTGTGGACAGGGAGCTGGGTGAAGTGCTGAAGACCCGATCCCCAGGGAGCTGCCCAGAAGCAAAGGATGGAGGACGCAATATTTAAATGGGACATGAGGAAGCATTTCTTTATCGAGAGGGTGGTCAAGCACTGGAAGAGGCTTCCTAGAGAGGTGGTCGATGCTCCAAGCCTATCAGTGTTTAAGAGGCATTTGGACAATGCCCTTAATAATGCGCCCTTTAACCTGTCAGCCCTGAATCGGTCAGGCAGTTGGACTAGATGATCGCTGTAGGTCCCTTCCAACTGAAATACTCTATAGTCTACCTTATTGCTCTCTGCAACGGCCTGAAAGGAGGCTGGAGCCAGGGGGGTCGGTCTCTGCTCCCCAGGAACAAGCGATGGGACGAGAGGGAACGGCCTCAAGCTGCGCCAGGGCAGGTTTGGGTTGGGTATTAGGAAAAACTTCTTCATCGAAAGGGTGGTCAAGCATTGGCCCAGGCTGCCCGGGGCAGGGGCTGAGTCCCCATCCCTGGGGGGATTTAAAGAACGGATAGATGTGGTGCTCGAGGACATGGTATAGTGATGGCCTTGGCAGTGCTGGGTTAACGGTTGGACTCGATGATCTTAAGGGTCTTTTCCAACCTAAACGATTTGATTTGATTTGATTTGATTTGATTTGATTTGATTTGATTCGATTCGATTCGATTCGATTTGATTCTATTCTATTCTGTTCTGTTCTGTTCTGTTCTGTTCTATTCTATACAGACCTTTAGCAGGAGGACTTCTGGGCAGGGGCTGCAGAGGGGACTCTGTGGCCAATGTGTCCACAAAAAAGAAGGAGCAGAATTTCATTATGTGAGTGGGAAGCTGGGTCAGCACCCGAAACGGCACACCTGCGTTGCTGAACAGTCATTACAGATGAGACTACACACTAGCAATTACTTTCAGCTTAAGTGATATTAAAGGGAGATCCTTGATAAACAAGCAAATCTCGCACAATTCATTTCTCTCCTTGCAATAATCCTCTATAATTACGGATAAATGCCAGATTTGCTAGAACACTAGGCATTAAAATATTCTCCATTGCACAAATGGATAGAGGCTCAAATCTCACTGAGGAGAAGAAAACAGTGTGCTTACTGTATCATTAGCAGCTCAGAATCATTTGCATCTGGTTGTCAGCTGCATCTACAGCGTAATGCTGGAACAAGCGACTTTTAAAGTCTTCAAACAAGGCTTGTCCCACGGGGTCATGGTCAGCACATGGAACCCTAAACCTCACAGAAACCTTTGGGAGCCGCTACGTAGAAACATTTAGCACAGCTGAAAAATAACATCAGGACACCCATTTGCAACAAGAGGCGTTTTGTCAAAATATTTCTTTAAAAGCCTCAAAGAACTCTACCCAAAATGGTGCTAGAGTTTGGAAACATACCACAGAAAGAGGGTGAGGTGGAAACTGGAAAGCTCTTTGAAGTACTGCAGTATCCTAGGACTAGGGGACGCGGATTAAAAAATGATTCATAAAAGGCTTTTGCTCAGACACTGGGAACTTTGCGGAACACCCCGGAGGAGTGGTGGGTCCGGCAAAGTTAATCGCATTGAGAAAGAGCCTACGCCAGTGCACGACTGCTTAGCCAAAGAATCGCTCGGCTGGGGTAATTCACGGGTTGCTTGTTCCTGTGCACAGGGCTCATCTCAGCTCTATCAGTTATTTACTGACAGTACAATCTGGGTGCTTTCACCGCGGCTCAGTTGGTTCCCGAGGTTTTTGTTGGCACAGCGAAGAGGAATCTCCTCCTCTCTGCACATTCGGTCGGGTGAGAGTCTGTGCGGTCCTTTTCACAGGGACTAGACAACGGTCAAGCTAATCCATCACCAGGCTCAGATTAATGACAGTACTACCAGTTTCACGAGTTACTGCCCGTCAGCTGAGTTGAGGTACCCGCTGTGAGCCCATGAAAAATGAGAGGTGGTGTTAGCAGAGACTTAAACGAGAAACGGGCCAAACACTGCACACAGGTGACTACTGCAGCCTCCTTGCTCTTGCTCCTACTGATGCTTAGATCTGACCACAGATCTAAGATTCTGAAAATATCTGATGCCAGATGTGTCAAAGGAAAACATGGGGCAGTCCTAACACAGGGCGATGTGCAAAACTATGCTTTCGGGTGGAAATGCCTTTCTTTTGCCGGTTACTGACCAAATAATCCTGGGAGCCCAAGAACGGACGGATCTAGGCAGCCTCTCCCAGGCAGTGCAGATAAAAATACTATTAATTAATTGCTTAAATGTTCTATAGTACATACATACTCTTACACCTGCATCCCCATTCAATCCTCTAAATCTCTTTTCAGCCAGGAGATCCTTGAAGTGATAGAATTACATTTTGTCGCAATTAATTCATTCTTCCTCTTCCATGCAAAAACCACAGATTCCTCTCAACCTTGCAGTTTTATTTAAACACTCTCGAACAAACTCTTGTCCTGATTCTTCCCATTACAGCTGTGTAACGTCCCCAGGAGTTACGGCCTATTTTGTAGGCAGACACTAACAAGCTGTGCCCATGCTCTGCACTGACAGGGCACAAAGTAGGGCAGCTGCAACTACAGCAGGACCAAGATCAACCCGAGAAAAGCCGAAAGAGCAGCAAAGTGGGTTTGCAACCAGGTTGCTGAAGTGTAAGGCTTCCAGGCAGCTCGGAGCACAGGCAGAGTGAGCTTGCAAAGGACACAGACATACCCTACATCGCAGAAAGAGCAAAAGGGAAGAGATCACGCTCTTACACCTGCCTAGCCTGCTCGATGGGATCGTAGTTGTCGAGGTAGTTGAATCGGATGGTGTCTGTAGGATGCCGGTCTGACGAACGCCACGGTGGGAGCTCTTTTTTCTCCTTGTTTGTCCTCCTTCCTAGCACAGGAAGTTTTGCCTCTGGGACGTTGCTTCTTACTGGTTGCACATCAATAACTACAAACTCATCCTTTGAAGGAGTCTAATAAGAGAAAGGAAAAGAAGAAAATAAATTTTAGTCTATAATGGAAGTGAGATTTATTTTGCCTAACTTTAGACTTCTAATAATTGGGTATTAACTCAAAATTAGTCTCTCCAGACTCGATTATGGTCAGTGGACAGAAACAGGCCCCCTGACAGTGCACGTCATCACCCATGTCACAAAATCTGTACCAAGTTGAGCTGAACTGCTTTTGAGATGCTTTGGCTTCTCTCCATTGACTACAAGAGAGCCTACGGGGGAGTCTGGTTAAAATCAGAGGGCTGAGTTTTCAATTCAGGGCAGCAGAATCCCACCCTCACAGCCCCGCAAAGCAGGCATGGCATCAATGAATCCCAGGAGAAAGCAATGGCTACTGAGTAATGCTCCACCTCCCCCACATGGCCCTGCCACCTTTGAAGAGGAGAGAAAGGGACAGCACCAAGGGCTATGACAGGCATAATGGGTGGTTTTTTCCTTTCCACCAGGTAAACCGACTCTGCAATGTCAGCAGGGGTGATGCTGGGTACCCCACCTCTGCTTACCAGATTGAGGCAAGCTATCGTATGCTCTATAAACCAAGGAAAAAGAGAAGGGAACAGCCTTGAGTGCTGGAGAGGAAAAGTTAGAGGGTTGCTCCAGAACACCCCAAAAGGATAGCAGAGTGAGACCTTGGTGATTGCTTCTCCTAACCAGTGAGATTTTCACTTCTCCCCTACCAGGGATGGATGATGGGAAAGTAGAGCTCATGGCAACACGTGAGTTTAGATTCTAATTTAAAATGTCGCCTCTTCCATTTTACTAGTGGGAGATTACAGAAAGATAAAGAGGCAAAGGGTTGGGCACCCGACCAGCCCAGAGCATCTCTAGAGGTGGTAAGTATGTACCTTCGGTCTCGTGACACGCAGCTCTTTCACCATCTCAATGTAATGTTTCTTCCAGATTCCTTGCTCGAAGGGGGTTGGAGAGAAGTTGATGTACCAGCCAAAACGCAGGCATTTCAGCATCCAGAGCTGATCCAGTTCAGACAGGTACTTCCAGTACCAGCTCACCTGTGAATGCCCAGTAAGTTGAAAATGTTGGGGTTTCAAGCACCCAAGATTGCAGCTAGAGACTTCTGTGCTGTAGATGTAATTCCCTTATGTCCTTAAACTAGTACAATTCTTCAGCACTGTTTACGCTCCATTTAAACCTTTCATTAAACCATTTAAACCATTCAAAGTCTTCATGACATTCTCAGTGTCTAAGTGTTACTGTTCTCCAGCACAGGGTGAAATACTCCAAAAATCACCGGCCAAGAGAAAAAAATTCAGCTTGTTTGGGGCAATTTCCTACGCTTCTACTCAATAAGCATACAGCAGTTGGAATAAACCCTTTATTAGTTTCCACTGAGAAAACCAGCATCAATAAACTCCCCAAGTCTGATGATAAACTCGTTCTGAACATTTTCTTCCTACTCATGTTCTGCTGTTATAGTCCATCACAGCGTCACCGTGCGTGCAATGCTTCTTCCAGCTTAAGGACAAACATCATCTATCATCGGCACTGCCATGCTTATAATAGCAGCCATCCGTGATATGACACAAGTAGCGCTGTAAAGACCTTTCTTTCTAAGTAAGTAATTTCCTAACCTGTCTTCTCCCTGCCCGTGAATGAATAGTGTGAGCTGCATCCACGTAAAACATGAAATGCTGGAGAAAGATACTAGAGCAAGCTTTAAACAAGCCGAGATTTTGATATATTCGGAGTATTATATGGAGTCCCATATTCGTGCAGTAATAATCATAGAATCAGAGAATCAGAGAATCGTCAAGGTTGGAAAAGACCCTTAAGATCATCGAGTCCAACCGTTAACCCAGCACTGCCAAGCCCACCACTAAACCATGTCCCTCAGCACCACATCTATCCGTTCTTTAAATCCCCCCAGGGATGGGGACTCAGCCCCTGCCCTGGGCAGCCTGGGCCAGGGCCTGACAGCCCTTTGGGGGAAGGAGTTTTTCCTAATACCCAACCCAAACCTGCCCTGGTGCAGCTTGAGGCCGTTCCCTCTTGTCCCATCGCTTGTTACTGGGGAGAAGAGAGCAACCCCCACCTCGCTACAACCTCCTTTCAGGCCGCTGTAGAGAGCAATAAGAGCAATAATGTCACCAAGAGCTGGACTTTCTCATTCAGAACCCCTTTGGGCATCACCTCACAGCACTTTATCTCACGCAAACTTATTTTTGGAGTCTTAGCCACTGTGCTCAAAAGACTGAAGCCCTAGCCACTGTGCTCAAAAGCACATCTGTAACTTCTCTGCTTCTCCACATCCAACACTTTACCCTCAAGCATTTTAAAAGATCTGGTTTTCTTAAAGCATGGTGTGCGGTTCTGTACAACTAGGACAAGCCGATACTTTTTGAAGCCATTAATGATTCTGCACACAGTGCAAGGTACTTTAAAAGAACACGATTTCAGAAAGCACCAGGCCTCCTTCTTGGGAAGAATCGGTCTTGTGAAGTGCCACATTTTAAATGCCTTAGAGTTGAGCATCTAAAATTACTCTTCTAAATCTTGGCCAACCTGGCTTAATTTAGGATCTGTGGAAGTGTTGCATTCGGTCTCACACAAGCGTCACCAAGCATTTGGCACCAGGCTGCCAAGTCAGAAGCCATCCTTGCGTTAGGAAGAGCAGCACTGGTATGTCTTTGCTGAAAACTAGCGCTGTTTCCTTTTTCTTTTAACTAGCTTGACCTGACTTTCTGAACTTTAGATATGTGTTGGCTTTTTTACCTGTGCACATCGACAGAGGCTCCGTGGGTCCAGGAAGGAAAAGATGTATAAAGACAGGACTCTAGGAAGCCTTGTGGTAAAATCTAGAGCCTCGGTGGGGACTCGGTCCTGTAGCTGCTTGGCACAGAATTTCTGCTGTGACGGGGAGCAGCGTTCCAACAGGTCCACCAGGATCCTCCGCCTCTGACCATCTGTCCACTTGTCAAACTGAAAAAAGGAGTTTCAGGTTCTGAGAAACCGGAGATGCAGCTTCTTAAAATAAAGCACACGTTCAAGGCAAGGGAAAGTGCATAAGCAGCAGCTTCTGGTGACTCATTCAAGAGCAAGGCACGTAGGAACTGGGAACAAATAGAGAGGCTACATTAAAAGAAACTCTGAAGCCACATAACATATGATTTATAATCCTCAAAGGATCCAGGATGGCCTAGTCCAGGACACACTCATGCTCATAAGACTCTTTGCTCCTGGGACCAGCTCCGAGACTTGGTTTCACTCGTGGAAAGGACAAGACTCAGGTGTGTGTTTACAGGATCAGGTCCCAAATTCCAAGGAGTTGACTGCCGATTCCTCGTCTATCCTGACACTTCCATGGCCCCCACTACTGCAATATTTGAATGCCTCACAATTTGTAAACTATTTATTCTCACAATCCCACTGCATAGGAGAGAAATCCCCACTACAGAGAAGCGGAGCAGAGAGAAACTAAATCAGCTGCCTGTGTCACAAGGAAATTCCGCGGCACAGATCCGGCAGCCCAGTAACAAAGATTTTTCACAGCATTTCTATGCTTATGCCAGGTATCTAAAGAGGAGGATTAAAACGGTTGTGGGAAGAAATGAGCACTTAGGTAACCACACAAGCATGTATCGCTTTGCTACGATGGCAACAACAACGCCGCATTGACCGGAGTGGGGCAGAGCTGTGTAAACAGGGTGGGAGCAACGGTGGCGGTAGCTGGTGTTTAACTTGTGTTGATAGCAGAGGATGGAAAGGGCCCCGTCAGCAGGAATCTCCTGGGAGAAGACTGACCTCATCGCCACAATCTGTGCGATCTGTCTCAAAAACCTGCAAGAGCAGTCCTGGCTGCGAGGGCAGCGCCGAGTGCCAGGAGGGAGGAAATGTCGGAGGACCACGGGCGGCTGCAGGCAGGATCGGCAGGAATCCCCGGTGGGAATTGCAGGCAGCAGAACGGCACGGGTCAAGATGGCTTTCCGGAGGTGAAATACGGATTTCGGACAAGTCCCGCTTCATCCTCGTTCCTAGCACAGCAAAAGCAGCCTCGACCCAAACTCACCTTCTTTTCAAAGGGAAAACCCAACTCTCTGGGGAATTCCCCTTTGGGGAACGCTGCTTTTCCCCGTTTGTTTCTTTCTCACGCGTTGGCCATCCCCAAAACACGCACCCCGCTTTCACGCCAGCTTTCAAGCCAGCTTTCCACAACTGACAACTCGTTCTCCACAGGTCAAATCACAGCACATCCATTTTTGCATTTAACCTCAGGGGCGTTTGAAGTCCTTATTTAAATGTGACCTCCAAAAATGAAAAATAAGAAGAAAAAAATGTGCATTTCTTCCCATATATTTTTTTTATTATTGTGGGCAAATGGTTTAATGTCCAATGTCCCTTCCTTTCCCTTTCAGAACAAAACAGACTAGAAATTCAGATTTCTTTTTTTCCTCTGTTTCCCCCCCCAAAATCTATGGTCAAGTGGAGGACTGGCAGAATAATAGTTTAAAATATACTGTGCAGAAGAAAGGTAATTGAGAAGTAATTTTTTCCAGATAATTTTAAAGAACTCTTTGTTTCTTTCGTTATATTTCCTTGGCTGTATTTAATTCTAGTACTGGAGAATGAACTCTAAGAAGCAAATAGCTCGTCTCCTTTTTGCAAACACCTCTGCAAGACCTTCAAGGTCAGCAAGAAGAAAGGGTGGAATTGGCATTCCTGAGATCCCAGAGACAAAAAGCCAAATAGAAGAAAGCTCCCAAATGTCCCTGCCTTTTCAGACACAGACGGTGAATTAAGGAGTACACCCTTTCCCTCCCACCCCTGTTTTGCATATAACTTTCACCTCTAATGATGTTTAGCAGAGTACTAAGGAAGAACTGACGCAGGGCCTTTGGATTTAGGGCTTAGAAACAAGAATAAAATCAGACAGAGGGGAACCAGAGGGGGACAGAGGAGGTTCTGCCTGTCCCCTTCTCCGCCCCAGCTCGATGGGAAAGGCTTTCTCCGCCACATGGTGAAGGGGGAACCTGCTGCCGCACAGCCTCCCCATTCACAATCACAGCGACATCCTCTTCTCATTAAAACAATCCGCAATCGCCCATTTGCAAAGATAAATGTCTCCCTTATAAGTTCCAGAGACAAGGGGGTAACTGGCTTACTCTCTTCCACACCAAGAGACTGAGTGAACTAATCAAAGCAGACCTAGCTCCTCTTTAGGGGACACAGAATATTTGCTCCTGTTTAACTCTTCCCGTTCTGCCACAGGTTTTGCAATAAAGCAATTCCTTCCAGCATCCTCAGCCCGTGCTTACTCTGCAAGGGAAACTCCATTTAAATCAGCGCCACGCACTCAAGAGCATGGGAACACACAGCTTCTTCTCCCCTGCATTCAGCAGCTGCCAAGTAGTTAAGTAGGCATAATTTGTCTCTTCTCCAGTATTAACAAGCATGTCCCCATCCTACATTTGGCTGCCTTTCTCCACAGTTCCTCCCCTTGCATCTGATTACAGCAACCCAACCAGTTGGACCGGATTCCCCTTTTCAAGGTGCTGCACCTTCTCTATCCACAGCTAGGAACAGTTTTTCCCTTTTTCCGTGCCTTTCCCGGAGCCCTGGCCAACAATGTCTCCCCGGGGACCGTATGACATACGGCTACGCTGGCAACGCAGAGTGCTCGGTCCCTGGTCCTGCGATCAGTTTACAATTAATCCATGAGTGCACACACACAAATAACGCAGCCTGACACCAAGGGGAGAGCCCAGGACCTCAGCGCCGAAGTACAGAGGCTCTGCCGCTTAACCTAAAGAGGCCCCTCTCTGCTGTAAGACGGGTTGTTTTACTGACTTCAGCTACCCACTGAAACAGGACACAATCCCCGTCTCCAAACCAGCGTATCGACAGGAGTTCACAGGGTTACAATCACACGCAGGCATCCCTGTGCTCTGCAAATGCAGGACCGAATGCACTAGTCAGTGAGGCTCTTTTGCAGAACGGCTTGCAAGTAGATGGAGATGATTCACCTAGAGAGAAGCAATTTTCCCCTCCCTCCCCAGCCATCTTCTCCAAATCCTGATGAAGGGATTTGTTGGAGACCCAGGACCTGGGTGAGAAGAGAAGGGACGAAGCAGACAGGCACCTGGTACCCATAAGATGTACCAGTCCACCCCACAAAATCCTAACCACCTCCGCTGCCAAGCTGCTCCTTGTCAGCAATTAGCAACTAGCCCCTAGGATCTGTTCCTTTTTGCTTTTGCCACTGTAGTTAAACAATTAAATGTGAAATTTTGCAGGAGGAGACTGCTGGGAAGACTGCTGAGGAAGGCAAGCCGGCAGCCTGGTGACAAGAAGCACTCCTGGGCAGGAGCCGTTGCTCCTGCACCTTGGCACCTAGCATAGGGTCAGCTCCTGGGTAGAGAGGTGTCTGTAGGGGGGTTCTGCGGTGCGTAGGGACGGGGTTCAGCTGCCCAAACACCAGTGTCCTCTGTCGTGGGGTATCCTGCAAAGCCTAGAGCTGCCACTCCAAGGGTGACAGTTGTCTGCAAGCCCTGTACCGTATCTGCCCTGATATGAGATGTAGATAAGAGATGCAGAGGTAGATAATCATGGAATCATAGAATCATAGAATCGTCAAGGTTGGAAAAGACCCTTAAGATCATCGAGTCCAACCGTTAACCCAGCACTGCCAAGTCCATCTATACCATGTCCTCGAGCACCGTATCTATCCGTTCTTTAAATCCCCCCAGGGATGGGGACTCAGCCCCTGCCCTGGGCAGCCTGTTCCAATGTTTGACCACCCTATCGGTGAAGAAGTTTTTCCTAATACCCAACCCAAACCTGCCCTGGCGCAGCTTGAGGCCGTTCCCTCTCGTCCCATCGCTTGTTCCTGGGGAGCAGAGACCGACCCCCCCGGCTCCAGCCTCCTTTCAGGCCGTTGCAGAGAGCGATGAGGGCTCCCCTCAGCCTCCTCTTCTCCAGGCTGAGCCCCCCCAGCTCCCCCAGCCGCTCCTCCCCAGCCTTGTGCTCCAGCCCCTGCCCCAGCCTCGCTGCCCTGCTCTGGCCACGCTCCAGCCCCTCCATGGCCGCCTTGGGGTGCGGGGCCCAGCGCTGAGCACAGCATTCGAGGGGCGGCCTCCCCAGTGCCCAGCACAGGGGCACCATCCCTGCCCTGCTCCTGCTGGCCACACCGTTCCTGACACAAGCCAGGATGCCCTGGGCCCTCTTGGCCACCTGGGCACCCTGCTGGCTCATGTCCAGCGGCTGTCGACCAGCACCCCCAGGCCCTTTCCCGCCGGGCAGCTCCCAGCCGCTCCTCCCCACGCCTGCAGCGGTGCCTGGGGTTGCTGTGCCCCCAGGGCAGGACCTGGCCCTGAGCCTTGCTGACCCTCATGCAGTTGGCCCCGGCCCAACGATCCAGCCTGTATAACGCGTATGTCCACGCTATCATCCTCTTACCCTTCCAAACAAGGTGGCTGGATCCAAACCATGTATTTAGCACGGTTCCTGGCCCAGGTTAATGTCCAAATTGTGTCTGAAGAATGTCTGGAACAGTGCTATCGGCCCAGGCCAAAATCACACCAGGGAGCGTGCTAACAATTTCATAGAGCAGATGAGCAAGTTCCAGTACCTGGGAACACTCAGAGCTGCTGTATAATTTACCAGCAGAAGATGTAGCCCACAGGGTGAGCTGAATCACTGGCTGGGCTCCCCTGACTTGTCTACATCTCATTTGGCTATAACGGAAGCCGAGACGCTCGGATCACCTGGAGACACTGAAGCTTAGGTGTCTTAATCTACAAGTTCAACCCCAGCTTCATTGTCAACTTATTAACCTGGGTGTCAGCACGATAGCACTGAGCATTAAGGCAGAGGAAAATGCTTTTATGTTTTTTAAATTAATGGGAGGAATTTTTGGCTTGCAGAACACAGTAGAAAGGGAGGCTGAGAGGCAGCACGTCAAGGCATCTGCCCTGGGTGCAATACAGAATAAAAGCAACTAGAATAAAACAGAAAAATTAACAGAGAGACGTTAACCCTTTCACAGCTTAACCATCAAAAGGGTTTCAATTGAAAGACAGCACCACGATTTCTCATTTATAGGTATCTGGATAGTATTTGGGTAAAGGAGTCGGCGTGAAGGAAATTCAGCGCAAATACCTCCAGCAGGATGGGAGCCTGCAAATACTCATGCACGGGAACAGCCACGTAAGGCGCAGTCTGCTGCCACTACCCACCGCCCCTGCTTCCACTCTGGGCAGCAATAACGCTTTGCGGAGCTGAGCACAACCTGAGACAGCCAAAAAAATTGTAGAGGGTCTCCCTGCCCATCTTGGATACCGCAGGTGCCAGCACAGCCAGGCCCGTGCCCCTTGGGGCTGCCCAGCAGCGCAGAAACAGAGACACAAAATCCCTTCGGGTCAGCTAGTTCATGGTTTCTCAACCTGTGTTTTATGGACCACAACAGCCTGGGAGACATTAAAGATGTTCTGTGGCACAACAGGAAAAAAATCACTAAATGAAAATGCACATACGGAGTCCCTGAGTGCATGCAAATAAAATCAGGAAGAATAAAATAAACAATGAGCATCCAAAACCACTGTGGCAATGCCGCACAAGGCAACCTGTTCTGCTTTCCCAGAAGGTTGGATGGTCCTTCGGTGTAAAAAGGTTGAGAAACACTGAGCTAGTTCTTCTGCCACAAGGCAGGAGCCACTCTGCCTAAACCATTCCTGACAAGTGTTTGTCTAACCTGTTCTCAAAAGACTCCAGCGATGGAGATTCCACCCCTAACCCCTAGGCAAGCTATTCCGGCAGGGAATTATCTGTAGCACTGGATTTTGTTGGTCTAAATTGTGTCTCCATCATTGCAATTCAAGCCCTTGTCCTATCCAATGTGAACACAGAGATCATTCCCTTTTCGGACATCTTTTGTGTGTCATTGGCAAGATGTTATTACATCTTTTCTCCGTCTTCTCTACAGTAAAGGGATTGTTTTTATATTTTCTGGACCTGAGGCTGTTCTCACACATGACTTGTTCTCAGAAGTATCTCCAGTTGGTCCTCAGCTTTCTCAAAACGCAGGGACCAGAACTGGCAATGGCTCTGCCTTTCAGACAGTCCTTTGGGATATTGACCTTTATTACAATTATAAGACACTGTCAGCTTATATTCAGTTTGTGATCCACCATAATTCCCAACAATTTTTACGCAGAGCTGCTGCATACTTGGGGTCTCTCAGATCTGCAGGTTTTGTAAATGCCATTCTCACACGCAGCACTTTTCACTTGTCCTTATCAAACTGCAGATCATTTCATTCTGATTTCTAATCTCCAAAGTTCAGGAAATCCCTCCAAGCTTGGGATCATCTGCAGATGAGTATGTCCTTTCCATTCCATCATCCAGATATTACTGAAAACACTTAATAGTTCTGGACTTAGGACAGACTTCAGCCTTCCAGTTTCATAATAAAGCATTTAAAGCTGAGCTGGGTGTGGGTTCCCAGCCAGTTCCATCCAGTCCCTATTTCCTGAGAGCACTTTGAGAAGGTCATGGGAATCGATGTAAAAACTCCTGCCCGGAGCACCATCATTTCTGGACACGGTTTCTCTCAAACTCAGCGTGCTCTAGGCTTTGCATACCAGATATTGTAATGCCGCGGGCTTTGAAGGGAGGTAAGAGCAGCTTTTGTGCTTTCTGCACCCTTGTCATCGGTATGATGGATGACAGAAGCGCAAGGAGAATTAGCTCTGAAGCAGCGTGATGAGAGCTACTGATCCAGTCTCATACGAAGGGTCAGAAATGTAACCTTTCAGCAGACGATTCAGCACTCGTGTGTGTTTGGAGGAAGGTTGTTTCCAGATTTTGGCTCTTTCCGTGGGGGTTCTAATGAAAACATTTTTGCCCTTTTGCCGGTATATCCCGTGGGCATTTTAAAACATCCAGCAATTTTCAAGAGACAGGTTTCAGGTCTGTCAGTTAGTGACTATCATGCTAAAAGGTGTTTTTTGAACAATAATCATTCAATTATTTTGTTTTCTTGGTGCCCATGAAATTTCTTATTATCAAAAAGCATGCATGTCAACAAGTTACGGAAAGCATATTTCCTATAAAGATGAATAATCCTTATGAGCTTAAAATCAAAATACTTGTCTGTAAAGACCAGCTCATACGCAAAAAAGTTTCCACGAGTGACCCATTAGGCATAAAGAACAAGCATCATAGTTCAAATCCAGTTACTGTGCAAATACTCTTTATCAGAGTGCTGATAAGGAGCATCATTTCTATATTTGTGTTTAGCTTGTGCATCATACGTGACCACGTAACTGGTTCTTTGGTTCCATTTATAAAGGTGCGCACAGGGCTCAACCATACAGTTACTACCAAGCCACGTGAATACATTCAGCTGAATTCACTCATTTATTGCAATAAAGTCCCTACGTCTGCGTTCCTGTTTGCATAGGAGACTGAGCAGATTACGGCTGCTCTCCCGTAATGGCCTGTAAATGGATTTTGCCGTATAAAAGAGAAAGCACAATGCGATATTTAAGGGATGACCTTAGGACTAGGGCAACTCTCGTGCCATTGCGTGCTCTGCCATCAGGTCCCTGCGTAGGGCAATTGGAGTTGTGCTCCCTTCAAGCAGCCAGCTACGACTCCCTTCACAGGCTATGGAAAGACATCAGCATCTCTAGAGGGCTGATCTTTCATCCCACATGAAGTGAGATGAATTACCCTCTGGAAGCACTGCTTCCTCTCTGTGGACTCTACAAGGCGCCTCCAATGACCAGACCAGCCAGGCTTAAATATTATGTTTCAGACATACACAGCTGGCTGGAGAAACCCCATCCCAAATGCCCAACTTGCAGTCATGTGTGGTTGGGGCAAAAAAACCCTCTCTCATGTCTTTCTGTGCCTCGTTTTTTCATCTGCAACACAGGGTGACAGCACTTTCCTGTCTCATGTTGGAGCTGTGAAGATAATGGCAGTAAGAAATTGTGAGGTGCTCAGTGATTACGGTATTAGGAGCTGTATGTGTGCACTTGGTAGATAACGTCATTTATTACAGGTTTCAAAGAGCTGCTAGCAGGCAGCGGCAATGCCTAAACATCTTCTTCGAAGACTTCACAGACTTTTCCCAGGGTTTCTTATCCCATTTCAGATCATTCTGATGACGGAATGTGATTTCCCAAGTTCAGAACCTACAGAATGTGGGCACTGAGGGAATTTACACCTTTACCTTCCTCAAAAGCAGAGCAGTTACAGCTCACTTTCACATCAGGAAAATGTGAAAATAGGAAAAATATATTTTCAAGATAGGATAGGTTTTACATTCCCATTATAGTAATCTCTTGATCAGTTCAGAAATCTAGCTGTATTTAAATATATATTTAAAGAGAAAAGTTTACCCATTTTCCAAGCAGGGCTCTTCTTTCTTCAAATACCTATAAAACACACACACACAAATAAAATTGAATATTTAAAGGGGATTCAATATGTCCTAAGAAAAATACAGCTTGAAAAACAGTCTACAAAATATAAACAGAATCACTGAATGGAAGAGTTTGGAAGAAACCTGTGGAGATCCTTTAGTCCGAATTCCCTGCTAGGGTCAACTAAAGCAGGTTGCTCAGGACCACGTCCAGATGGGTTTTGAATATCTTCTTGGATGGAGACTCCACAGCTTCTGTGGCTACCACCCTCACAGTAACAACATTTTTTCCTTACGTCTAAATGGATTCTCCTGTATTTCCATTTGTGGCTATCACCTTGTCTTTTCACTGGATGCCACCAAGAAAAGTCTGGCCCTGTCTTCTTTACCCTTTCCCATCAGGTATCTATACACATCGATAGGGTCCTCCATGAGCCTCTCTTCTCTAGGCTGAACAACCTCAGATCTCTCAACCCTTCCGTAGACATCAGATTCTCCAATTCCTTGAACATTTTTGCAGCCCTACACTGGCTTTGTTCCAGTAAGTCCATGTCTGTCTTGTACTGGGGAGCCCAGAAATGGACACAGCATTCCAGAGCTGTCCTCACCAGTGCTGTGTAGAGGGGAAGGATCACCAGACTTGACCTGCCACCTACACTCTTCCTAATGTAGCCCAGGATGATGGTGGCCTTCTTTGCTGGCTCATGGTCAACTTGGTATTCACCAGGACCCCCAGGTCATTCTCTCCCAAGCTGCTTTCCAGTCAGTCCGTTTCTCCAGCCTGTCAAGGTCCCTCTTAATGACTGGGACAACCTGCTCAGGGACATGGTAGAGTCCCCACCACTGGAGGTTTTCAAGACACAACTGGACAGGAGGCTAGATAATCTCATCTAGACTCCCTTTCCCATGAAAGGTTGGACCAGACGATCTTTTCAGGTCCCTTCTAACCTGGGCTGTTGTCTATGATTCTACAATTTATGAGAGCACAAATATCTATCAACTACTGGTCTATCAACTACTCCTCCCAATTCTGTATCATCTACAAACTTGCTGAGGGTGGACTCTGCCCCATCATGCAAGTTGTTAATGAAGATTTTAAATGATGCTGGCCCCAGTGTCGACCCCTGGCCTGCTCCACTAGTGACTGGCCTCCAGCTGAACTTCGTGCTGCTGATCACAGTCCTTTGAGGCCAGTAAGTCAGTCAGTTTTCCATCCACCTCACTCTCCATTCGTACTTCATCAGCTTGTCTATGAGGATGTTGTGGTAGTCAGTGTTGAAAGCCTTAATAAAGTCTGAAAATCAATCAGTTTTCCTGGACCTCTCTTCTCTCCGGGACCACATCCCATGTGATTCTTCCACATAGATGCCTGAAGAGGTCAAAATCTGCTTGCCTGAAGTCCAGGGTTGTGCTCTTGCTATTTGTCTTGCTCTTTCCTCTCGGTATCCTGAACTCCACCATCTCCTGGTCACTGCCGCCAATATTATCCCTGACCTTCACATCCCCAACCAGTCCTTCCTTCTTTCTAAGTATGAGGTCCAGCAGAGCATCTTCCCTTGTTCATTCCTTGATGACCTGTTCCTTCATCCTGAAACCTCCTGGATTGCATGTGCCCTGCTGTGTTGCTCTTCCAGCAGATATTGGGGTGGTTAAAGTTCCCCATGAGGACCAAGGCCTGTGAACGTGACGCTTCTTCCAGTTGTCTGAGGAAGGCCTCATCTACTTCCTCCTGATCTTCTTCAACTCTACAGGCTGGTTCCTGTGGAAAGTTTCTTTCACTGAAGAAGACTCCCTAAAGTTCAAGGGCTATGTGGGCACGACTGTGAAGGACAGCTCTGCAGACTGGCTGCAACATGCTACCTCTCATCTCCAGCTCCCTTCTTTGCAGCTGCTGCACACACTATGTGCCAACATAGCACTCTACTCTCTCGGGCATACAGTGATGTGTGGTGTCTCACGTGCTTTGGTGAGAGCAGAAGCTGGGCTTCCCACCTCTTTATTTTAGAAATTTCAGTTCTCCTGAGTTGGAGCCATTGGGTGCCTGAAATCTCCTAGAATGGATACATCACGGGTAGCTATCACACAGCCCTAGCGATGGCTTCAATCTTAACGCAGCAAGACTGTTAGGAGCAAGATAGTGAGGCCAGTCTTTGTTCCCTGGTCCCTTTACAGTGACAACTAACAAGAAGGATGATCAGTATCAAAATACAGTGGAGGATTTATGATGTTGACCTTTATCCATAGGGAGCTAGACCTGAAAGCACTAGCACGTGGCTTCCCACTACCACAAAACCGCCTTCAGGATTGTGACCTGGGAAGTGAGGAAATGCTGTAGATGATTTTTCCAGAAGACAGATCAAAGAGGAAAAAGCCCAGCTTACAACTGCACATAAAACCAGCTATTAACCACAACTAGGAAAACATGCTTGATCATTATAAACTCCAAACATGTTATTGCTTTGACAGCCTGCAAAGAAGGTTCCTGCAGAGAAAGACACTATCAGTGCTGATGTCTGGTGCAGCGGTTGACAGTGTTAGCTCTGTCTCTCTCAGCAGGAGTGTCTCTTGCGAGGGGTGGAAAATGACATTTCTTTTATTTGTATGTTGACAGTTATTATTTGCTTTATTTGCATGTGGGACACTTGGCAACGAAAAAAAAAACAAACTAACAAGGTGAACTTGGAAAAGGATTTGCCACAAGCGAGTGATGAATAGTCAAAGATCTAAGTTTTGGGTTGGATAATTCAAGTGAAGCAGGGAGCTATTTATATAACTGAAAGCAATGTTAATGGTCTTTGATCAAAGAAAGTCACATATTTGCTTTCAGCATTCTTGGAGATAGATCTGAGCCAACTCTGTCAGAAAGTTCTGCCTACTCCAGGCACTTGGAAGCATTAATTAGCAACAGAATGGCCCCAAATTGGTATAATCATCCACTGCCTTAATCAAGCCCATGTTTACTGTCCTCTCCTCCAAGGCCTTGGAGTTATACCTATAGTGTGCCTAAGCTGGCTGGCCTTGGATGCAGCCTGAGGCCTAGGTTGCTCCTCAGATCTGCCATCTCACATCCATGTCTTCAGGTGGTTTTAAATAAGCTCAAGTTCAGCCTGGAGAAGAGAAGGCTGCGGGGAGACCTTATTGCAGCCTTTCAATACTTAAAGGGGGCCTACAAGAAAGATGGGGATAGTCTTTTTAGCAAGGCCTGCTGCATCAGGACAAGGGGTGATGGTTTTAAACTAAAGGAGCGGAGATTTAGACTGAACACAAGGAAAAAATTTTTCACGATGAGGGTGGTGAGACACTGGAACAGGTTGCCCAGAGAGGTGGGAGATGCCCCATCCTTGGAAACATTCAAGGCCAGGTTGGACGGGGCTCTGAGCAACCTGATCTGGTTGAAAATGTCCCTGCCCATGGCAGGGGGGATGGACTGGGTGGCCTTTGGAGGTCCCTTCCATCCCAAACCATTCTGTGATTCGATGATTCTATGAAGTTCAAGGCTGAGTGGCAAATCCTTCCACCCTTGGCTGCAAATGCCACTGGGGGCTCATCTACCCCACACCTGAATTACTGCCCAGCAGAAGGCAAATCATCTCCCGACTTCCAGTCCTTCCTTAAAGGCAAGAAGGACTCAGCAGGACTGATGCTGAAGGCTGTCTGGTTTTGCTGTGGGCGAGCAGGCTGCCCCGTCTCCTACCTTTGCTTCAAGGTTAACTGTAGCACAACCTTGGCATATCTAAGACTCCACCTCTGGTTTTCTGACCATGAATGCTGCATAATTCGAGGTTTCCTAATTCTGGTTTCTTGACTTTGGTCTGTCCCTCATGGTGATCCTGGATTTAAGACAATATCATGACTGCCCATGTCCCAGTAGTAACACCCCGGATCGTCTTTTCTGTTCTAACAGCTGCTGTAAGGGCAGAAAACCATAGATGGAGGCAGCAGGACTTGGGATGTACAATAGGCAGGAGAGAGCTGGATCCTACCAACAATGCAGACAAGCGTACTCTTGAGCATCCTTGAAAATCCAGGGAAATCTACAGGAACTACTAATGGAGTACCCCCAGGATTACCCAAAATTAGACAGGTAGCAAAGTTATGCTACTAACTGTTCTTGGGTCTGCTCCTAACAGTGGTTTAGATGGAGCTTAAATGCTTCTGCCTTGGATCAGCTCTGAATTCCCACCGCTCCTGCCCCTCATTGCCTGTTCTCCTAACAAGTACATTTCTTACGCATCTCTCCTCTCTATGCTTTCATCTTCTCGCTGTTTTTCACATACCTTCTATCTATAAATTCTTTTCTCTCTGCATGCCTTCTCTTAATTCAAGAGTGCAGAAATGAACAGAGATACGATTACATGAAAATGGTGCCTTCTCACTCATAGCTCCCTATATATATCAATTGGATTATCTCCCAATTTCAGCTCTGAGCAATATTTTTGTTGCAACTATTTTTTTTTACTGCAGAGCAGTATAGTGCTATATGAAAAGGAGTTTCAGGCAAGTCAATGCTTTAAAACCTGGATCAGAAACAAACAAACACTTTTTATCATGAATTTCATCACTGAGCACAGGTCTGGGAGCTTATGGTATGTTCTTTCCTACCTGGAACATCATTAAGCTTTGGAGTATACAACACCACAATATGACCTCCTAAAAGTTTTGCTGCAGCCCAATGCAACATCAGACTGCCTAAGGAGCAGAGGAGTAAGAAGGTGGGAAAAGGTGGTTTTACCCACAACCTTATTTCTAGTTAGATCATACTTTATTGCACAGTGATGTGCATCTGTGAAAATATGTTTTAAAGGGTGTAGGAAACAGACACTAAAATGATTCAAAGACTGGAGAATATGCCAGACTGAAAGGACTTCAAAGAGCTCAATCTGTTTAGTTTATCAAAAAACGTTCAAGTGTCGGCTTGAAGCAGTGTAAAAGTCCTTCCACAAGTAAAAAATACTGGTTACAGAAGAGTTTAATAAGCCAGCAGGGGAAGATTTAAATGATGGAAGCTAATGCTAGAGGTATTCAGACAGGAGACAAGGTTTCATCTTTTCATGGTATAGGGGATTAATCATGAGACAATTATTAGGGAAGTGATGAAATTTTCATTTCATAAGGAATGAAGGCCCTCAGCCCCAAAGGAGGTCTGGACACCTTTGTGGAAGATGTATTTTAGCCAAATTCTAGTTACTGAGCTCAAGAGTGGGAGAACTGCGCAGAACAAGAGGGCCCAAGAAATCCAGAGAGCCAGACTACATGATGTAATGGCCTTCTCTGGATTAAATTCTATGAATCATCAACAGAAATTTAAACTGAATTCTGGGGGAGGAATATGCTCCTGGTGATACATGAGCCAAAAACCTCTCAGTTATGTTAGCAGATCCCAGATATAGTATACAGAGTGGGAGGTTAGGAAATGCATCTCGTTATTTATAAATTGCGTGCATCACTTCAGTTTCCAAAATACCAAACTAGCCTCATCGCTGCCAGGCTTAGCAGAGAAGCCAGAGCATGGGTACTAAGGTCTCTCCTACGAGCTGAGATGGAGCACATCGGCCACTCGGAAGCCTACACTGACACTCAGTTTGCTCTGGAGTTAAACTAAAGTCTTCTGGAGCAGAAAAAAGAATAATTTGGTAACTTTCACTGACAATTGAATACAGGGGTTTTTTTGTTTAAAAACAACTGATTTGGTAAAATAACAATACTCGAACTAAATACTTGTATGCTTTAAACAATGTACATTAGAACTTTTGGTTTTTACTTAACATATTAGTTTATATATATATGTGTACATAATAAAGACTGTATGTGTGTTTGATATATACATACTTCTAATAGTAAACAAAACCTCTTATTCCATTACTCATGACCTACACAGGCAAAAACATAAAGGAGGTTGTAGCGAGGTGGGGGGCGGTCTCTTCTCCCAAGTAACAAGCGATGGGACGAGAGGGAACGGCCTCAAGCTGCGCCAGGGCAGGGTTGGGTTGGGTATTGGGAAAAACTTCTTCCCCCAAAGGGCTGTCAGGCCCTGGCCCAGGCTGCCCGGGGCAGGGGCTGAGTCCCCATCCCTGGGGGGATTTAAAAGCCGGGGAGATGTGGTGCTGAGGGACATGGTTTAGTGGTGGGCTTGGCAGTGCTGGGTTAACGGTTGGACTCGATGATCTTCAAGGTCTTTTCCAACCGAAACAATTCTATGATTCTATAAGTTAAATTTTTCTAGGACTTGAGAATTTGCGAAGCGAACCTGAGAATCTGTCTTGGGATTTGAGAATATTCAAAACCCGACTGGACAAGATCCTGAGCAAATGCTCTAGCTGACTTTGCCTTGAGGGGTTGGACGAGATGTTCTCCAGAAGTCCCTTGCAACCTCAACAATTCTGTGATTCTATGAATTTGGCCCATTTGCACGGAACTTGCCTTGTCATTCATGAGTTGATGGTTCAGCGGTGTCCACGTGCTCATCTTGGTCTGTAGCTTGGGGCCATCCATGTTTCTAGGAGGTGCAAATGCCATAGATACAGGAGATGGTGGGTCCTGTGACGTCTTGTCAGCACCAATGGCTACAACAATTGAACAGAACAAAGACCAACATTATCTCTGTGCTACTCCATTACAGTATGTTAGTGAAAAGCAAGTAATTTTAAGAGAGAATCCAATGATTTCATAGCACAGCAATGATAGAAGTAAAATTATTTGAAAGTTAGTTAGGGTCAGGCCTTTTATTTTGTGTACCCCCAGTAACTGTGACAATAAAGGCCAGATTTCCTGATAGGACCTCTGTGCACTAATGCCATATAAATAATTAATAATTAAGCAGGTCTTCCCCATCACAAATGTTATCGAATATGCCTTTGATTTTTGCTGCATGAATGATCACAACAGGGTATTCGCAGCAAGCTAGAAAGTACACGAAATTTCTCTTTCCAGTTGTTGGCACTGAAAATTGGAGATAACTTGTGCATCTACTTAAGTGACACTAGCTAGGCTTTTACTGATTTTGATGGGCATATAATGCCGAGTCTCGTAGGGCCAATTTGTTTCTGTAACACTTAACTGAAAGAAGGAAATCCAGAATGGTTCAGAATTGACTGAAATCTCTCAGGGTCCTGTGTTCAGGCGGATTGGTTTTGATGGTTTGCTCTGACTGTGCTGCTCTTTTAAATAAAAATTTCTACATTAAGTAAATCGGACATTTAACAAAATTTTTCCTTCTGTTTTGTGACACCAAGTAACTGGACTTTGTTCAGACAAAGTCATTTCTTCATAAATTCTTGCTCAAACATAGGAAAAGCTTTTTTTCCTTCATCTTCTCTCCTGCAGCTGGATTCAGCAGGATAATGTCATTGCTCACCTCAGGCATCCAGTTTCCAGACTGGAGGCTTAAGCTGCGGCAGCCTGAAAACCAACTCATTTCTTTACCACATTAAAAAATATCTCAGTTCCCTGCATATAATTATTAAGCAATTTTTCTGTAAACACTTCAGATCGCTTTAAAGCTCCACAGTGGCAAGCTGACTAATAGGACTTTTGGAACAAAAGAAAAGGCAAATCCACTAAGTAACTCCAATATCGCGTTGCCAACCTACCCTGAACCCAAGCACCTCAAAACCCACCCAGAAAAAGGCCCTTTCTTGCTAATACAGCTCTGAGGCTCACAAGACACCTCTTCATGAAAGGCCAGTCCACATTCCTTACCCAGACGAAATTCCTCTCTATATCGATGGAAGATTAATCTTCAAAACCCACTGCAGGATCTGTCTGGGCCCATCACCTTTTTGATTTAGTTTTTCCTCCCTTTCTTTCCTAAGTTATTATGGAATCAAAGAAATATAAAGAAAAAAAGGAAAAATCTGTTATATCTTTCTCTCTGCATCTAGTGATGTAATATGGTCTGTGGTTAGGAAAAAAGTTCATTACAAGAGTCTGGGTTCTTTCTCTCTTTTTTTTTTTGCTAGAGATCCTTAAATAACTTTTTGTCTGCACACCGCAATTTTAACTTCCCACAGAGAAGCCACGGAAAGCTAAAAGACATACTAAGGTTTCAAAGCCTCACATTCTGTAGTTGGCCAATGTTAGAGGCTTCTTGTGCAACTGAGTAGGTGCATTTGGGATACGCATTACGATGGGATCGCTTACTGGGTTGGTTTTGGTTTGTTTTGTTTTTCTGCAAGGCCCCTGCCCTTTTCAATGCACAGAAATACAACATTACAAGCTAGAGAAACAGCTCCACTGCCAAAAAAACAGGTTCAGGCAACCATGTCCTGTTTTTCAGGGACAACCTTCTACATTAGTCACAAAACCATCAGTTGTCACTGCAGCACACTCCCAACCCCGGATTCACGTTCCAGTTTCCCTACGCAGACGTGCTTTCTTGGTGCTGGAGCAGCCGCGTTCACAAAGCACCTCCGCAAACCGGCGTGTTAGCAGCTCGTAGCCCAAAGAGATCGTCGTGCCTCTGGACCTTCTTGTGCGCCTTCTGTGCCAAAAACGTGGCTTGGAAGGCACCTGGCAGAAGTCATATTCCCAGCTGCACATGCCATAAAACTGCCTGAACTGCACTTGATGTTCGAGCACGATGCATAAACAGAGCTGCAAAGGCAGGTACCATCAGGCAAAAAGGCGAGCGTAGCCAAACATTTTAACTTTGTACACGACGTGCCATCCCTCCCTCGCTACCCCTTTGCTAGCGCAGTCACACAACCACCGTCCGCTCTGCTCCTCATCTCCCCAGCTACACTCGAAATGGTGACGAGGGGAGGGAGGCAACCCCAAGTCCAACCCCAGCGGCGTGTCTTTACAGGGTGAATTCTTTGGTGAAGTCAGGCCCTGGCCCAGGCTGCCCGGGGAAGTGGTTGAGTCCCCATCCCTGGAGGTATTTAAAAGACGTGTAGACGTGGTGCTCGAGGACATGGTTTAGCGGTGGGCTTGGCAGTGCTGGGTTAACGGTTGGACTCGATGATCTTAAGGGTCTTTTCCAACCTTAACGATTCTGTGATTCTATGATTCTATGACTGTGCAATGTCGCTTTAGAGCACGTGTTTTACTGGGGTTCCTCAAAGGCACGCTGTACATGCTGGGACTCGGTGTGCTTACTTATTAGGTGGCCTTGAATTTCATGGGATGCATCTGAGGATCCAGCAGTGTTAGACAATCAAGAAACACCTCACTTGTAACAACAGCTAGCCTGAAAATTGGACTGCAAGTTCTTTATAGGCCTGCTAAAAAGAGACTTGGTTTACCAACTACAGTTTAGCTGCCTGTTCCCCAAAGGAAAACCTGCACTTCTTGTCTTCACCCTGAACTCCCTGTCCCTGGCAGGATTAACAGCTAATCTGGCTTCTTCAAGAGCCTAGAGTAACTCTGATCAGAGTTAATCTATGACATGATACTGCAGTGGCTGTTGCAGCTTGCTCAGTATGCTTTAAAAAGCAGCTGGTGTACTGTGCAGACCAGCGATTGCCAAGCTGTTTAGCCAGGGCCCCACTTTTCTTCTGCAATAGTCGTTATCTTTGGGCTGGTTGCCTGAGATAACGTTCCAGAGATTGCTCCAGCTTGGTCTTCACGTATCCTGGGATGAAATTCATCAAGCCCAGCTGATCTGAAAACATTCAACTAGCAAGAGACATGAGATGAGGTTAACAAGAAATCAAGCTTTAAATATATATAAGGAAAATATTGGTTCACTACCCATAGAGGACAAGCTATTGACACATGATGCTAAAAAAATTACCTATTTTCTTCTAGGGAGAATAAAAAGGCAACGTAGGAACAGGTGGCAGGCATAGTAAATGCCAGCGCAAAAGAGATTTGGGGGAAAGGGTGGGGAAAGACCAAGTTTCGTGAGCATACACAGTGTTTTCAAGCCGGTTGTGTCTGATTAACTTCACACCAAGCTGGTCAGAGATCTCCAGCTGTTTCAAAGCAGTTACCTTACACAGTTTGCAGAGAGCAGGTGAGCCCGGCAGAGCGTAGATGTTAAAAAAGAGCAAAACCACCTGGGTTACTACAGCCAGAGAGTACCTAGGAATGGTTCACAGTTCGAATGAAAGGATATGCTGAGTGGGGATCCAAGAGATTTGTGCTTTTTGAGATGTACGAAGAAGACATACATTAATTTCACAGGGCAGGAAAGATGAATGGCGTTGTCTAACAGCGCCACAATTTCAAGACTGATGGAAATCCTGCTGAAGCCAATGCAAATACTTTCACTGATTTCAGTACAAGTCGGGTCAAGTCCTTGGTTTAAAAAAATGTGATTACATTTAAGAAAGATTAACAATACATAATGATCATATCATATTAACTAAGGGCATTGGAATAATTTCCTTTAGCTGGATTAATCTCTGCTTAACCCTCTGGAATGGCATTCCAGAGGTTTGGGCAAACCATACTCAAAACAAGTCCTTCAGAAGCAGACCCACTTTATTAATGTTTTTGACCACATCTCCACAGCAGTAAGCCTTTGTGGTTCAACAAAGCCTGGTGCACTCAGAGGTTTAAGGATGCATTTTGCAGAGAAAAAGCCTGATCACATTAATCCACGTGACGACCATGGCACCGTCGAGGAGTTCAGTTGCGAATAAACAGAATTTGACTGAATGAATCTCAAGCTCAGACAGGAAAGTATTTTTATTGTAAATTATTAGATCAACAATAAACAGTGCAATGATTGATGCTATGGAAGAAATGCTTTAAGCAGTAGTAACAGAAAAACAATCTAGAATGTAGGCCAAACTATAGGGCATTCAAAATGGAAAAATTCAAGCAGATTGCTCTGAGTGGAAAAGATAATGTGCAACAGATCCTCATATGTAGGGGGACACTTAGAAAGCTGGCAAGAGGAGAAGAGCAGGAGGCTAAGTGCACATTTGCAATGATTTACGACAAGGAGGCCAATACTGCACTCCTTTCCCTCTAGCTAGCCCTTAACCCACAAGCTGCAAAGCACTGACAGCATCCAGCCTTCCACACTTGTCACCTGCACCTTGCACGGTGACGCCCTGTCCTCAGTTAACACAGCTGCTCTGACTGCATCATACTGCTAGTGTTCCCCGCTACTGCATCAGTCTTCTCATGGCCGCCCTCAGTCCCGTGGAAGGCTCTGCGACCCTGACACTGATGTTTGCCCAGCTGGCTTCGAGGATCTCTGTGGTACCAATGCTACAGCGTCAATAATCCCCAGAGCACGGCATCGCCGCGGTACTGATAAACCCAAACACCTGCAGCACCTCATGCCGCTCATATTTCTGCCTCTCCCCAGCACCATCACCTCTCCGCACCCTGCACTGCACCAGACCAACACCCTTACCCCTGCCAGGGTGTGCTAGAAATATCCCTGTGCACAAGAACCCAAGGTTTGAGTACCCCTACCATGCCCATTCTCTTCAGAACCATGGCTCAAAGCTGCATCAGAGGAGGTTCAGACTAGGTATTAGGAAACATTTTTTTGCCGAGAGGGTGGTCAAACACTGGAGCAGGCTTCCTAGCAAGGTGGTCAATGCCCCAGGCCTGTCAGCGTTTAAGAGGCATTTGGACAATGCCCTTAATAATATGCTTTAACTTTGGTCAGCCCTGAAGTAGTCAGGCATTTGGACTATATGTCATTGTAGGTCCTTTCCAACTGAAATATCCTATCCTATCCTATCCTATCCTATCCTATCCTATCCTATCCTATCCTATCCCTTTTACCCCACAGCATCACTCAGCTCCAAAGGACTGGTGCCCTCTTTGGTCTCCAATAAACCCCGCGATCTCCCCTCCCCGGTGATGTCAATACCTGACTGCTCTCCTCTGCGTCCACGCTACAGATGTTCTCCAGGATCTGCTCTGAGCCCAGAAGCACTGAGGCCCACTCCTGCTCCGCATCAGTCTCCTCGTGTCCTGCAGGGCCAACGTCCTCCCAGGAGCTGTCACAGCACTGCAGAGTCCCAATGACATTACACTCAGGGGAACTGATCAGTATTGATCCCTAACACCTTTTCTCCCCTAAATAAGACAACAGCAAGGTCCCTTTTATCCCTACAGAATAAAGCATTTCCCTTTCTACCCCAAACCTCGCTGGATTTATATTCTGTTATGCAATTGGATGATCCATGGTGTCCTTACCTCAAAGCCCCCCAGAACGTCCCTAGTCCTGCAGCACATACAATTACACCGCCCACCGTCCCCCTGTCCTGTGATGCCCCAATAGCTTTCCCCACCCCACTTTAAAAGGTGGTAGCAAACCCCAGCTGCTCGGTACTTGTGCCCATAGATACCAGTGCTTTTTCCACCCATTTACCAAGTTGGTAAAGCACAGGAAGGACATGGAGCTGTTGGAGCAGGGCCAGAGGAGGCCACCAAAATGGTCAGAGGCTGGAGCAGCTCTGCTGTGGAGAAAGGCTGAGAGCTGGGGGTGCTCAGCCTGGGGAGGAGGAGGCTGCGGGCAGAGCTGATTGCGGCCTCTCCGTGCTTAACGGGGGCTGATAAGAAAGATGGGGACAGACGTTTTAGCAGGGCCTGTGGCAATAGGACAAGGGGGAATGGTTTTAAACTAAAAGGGGAGGTTCAGACTGGACAGAAGGAAGAAATTGTTTGTGCTGAGGGTGGTGAGACACTGGCCCAGGTTGCCCAGAGCGGTGGGAGATGCCCCATCCCTGGCCACATTCAAGGCCAGGTTGGACGGGGCTCTGAGCACCCTGGTCTGGGTGAAGATGTCCCTGCCCATGGCAGGGGTGGGACTGGGTGGCCTTTGGAGGTCCCTTCCATCCCAAACCATTCTGTGATTCTATGATTTATACTCTTTGCATGATGTCTTTACGCCCTGTGCCTTTGAGCATTAATATTTCTAAGTACTCCTTCCACTGACATCCCTCCTGGGACCCAAGGGAACAGCAGTCCTCTCGGGCCCCAGGCCTGGCGGTGCTGGGCAGACCCCAGGCCCGTTGTGCCTCAGTGTCTGCGGCGTTTATACCTTCTCCGCCGGCTGCGTTGCAGACCCCCTTCCTCCCAGCACCGGCCGTGCTTGCCGCACACTGGGGTCTTCCATCTTCCCATCAGACCCCCTCCCTGCATCCTATTGAATCCGGTACCCCCTCCGCATCCCCTATGGAGTTTGTACTCCCCTCTCTTTCCACTGTCCCACTGCATTTGTGTCCCCCTCCCCACGCCACGCTGCGCTTCTCCCCTCAACGCCCCACAGCATTCGCCCCCTCCTGCCCCACTGCAGTTCTGCCCCCTCCCCACGCACCCCCTGCCCACCCCCGTGTGCCCCACGCCCTCCCAGGGGATCCCCCCACCCCGTGGCCCCTCAGACCTCGGTCACCCCGGGCCGGGCCGCCCCTCACCTGCCTCCTCCCCGCCCGCGGGCGGCGCGGCCTACTCCTCCCGCCAGGCCGCTTCCCGTCGCTATGGCAACCGCTTCCCGCGCCCCCCCCGGAAGAGCGCCAGCCAATCAGCTCCTACGGAGGGGGGGGGGCGGGAAGGCAAAACGGTCGGAGGTTCTGATCTACCTAGCAACCTGCCCGACTCCTTCTGATTGGCTGGTTCGCTTCGGCAGGGAGAGGGGCGGGGCGCGGCAGGGCGTGACGGCACGGCGGGGCGGGGCGGGGCGGGGCGCGCGCTGCGGCGGGGTCGGGCGGGAGGAGGCGCGGCCGCTGCCTCCGCCGCCACCTGAGGGGAGAAGCGGGGCCGCAGCGGCGGGACCCCGCGCTGAGGTAACGGCGGGGACCCGGGACCCGGGCGGGGCGGAGGGGGGCGGGATGTGAAGGTGGGCAGGGGGTTTCCCTCAGGGATGTCGTTCTTTCGCCTCCACGGCGGCCGCCTCGCTCGCCAGGGGCAGAGACACCCGCTCCCGGAGACGGCGCTGTGGGGGGCGGCCATGAAGCGTCCTCTGGGCGGGGGGAGTGAGCGGAGCGGAGCGGAGGGTGAAGTCCCAAAGGACAGGGGATGCTGGTCGTGTCCTCCGCTGAACGACATGGAGGTACCGGATCCCCCCCCCCTCGCCCTCAGCAGCGCCTCGGGGCCGGGAGATGCTGGTCCCTGCGTTCCCGCTGCCCCTGTCCCTGCCGGTGCGCTGGTAGGGACATCCCCAGCAGAAGGGGATGCTCATCCCCTCCCTTCCCCATCCCTTTCCCATCGGGGACCCAAGGGGAGGGGGGTGCGAGTCCCCCTTTCCCCTCGCAGTGCCCTGGGAGCCCGAGGGAGAGGGTTCTTCGCCCATGTGCACCCTCCCTCCTTTTCCCCTTGCAGCGTTGGATCCAAAGGAAAGGGGACCTGCCGCCTCTCCTTCCCCCAGCAGTGCCCTGGGGACCCGAGGAGGAGGGGATGCCATTCCTCCCTCCACACACACCCACACCTTTTCTTCTGCAGTGCGTTGGGGACCCAAGAGGCTGCAGGTCCCACGCTTCCCTCCTTTCTCTTGGCAGTGCGGTGGCAGGGACCCGGGAGGAGAGGGATGCTGGCCCCATGCACGCCTCCCTCGCCCTTTTCCCTTTCAACTGCAGCAGGGACCCGAGGGGATGCTAGCTCTATCCACGCACTCTCCTTTTCCTTTTGCAACGCAGTGGGGACCCAGGGGGAATGAGTGTTAGTCTTATGTACCTATATATCCTTCCTTTTCCTTTGCAATGCAGCGGGAATCCAAGAGGATGCTAGTCCCATGTGTGCACTTGTTCCTTTTGCCTTTAAAACACAAGGGGAAATGCTAGTTCAGTCTGCACCCTGCCTCCCCTTCCAGTCTAGGGGATGATGGCTAGCTCCCTCTCCAGTTCCTTTAGCTTGCCATGCAATATGAACTCAAATGGAGAGAGATGCTAGACCTGTCCCTTCATATACATGGAGAATCTAACCAGAAAGGGTTTCTGCCTTTCCGTCGTCCCCCCTGGGAGCGGAGCAGGGACTGTCGTGGTGTGGCTGCGCGGAGGGAGAGGGGAAGAGGAGGTACGCTGCCTCTTCCTTCATTCTGCCCTGTCGTACGGTGAGGAGGAGCATGGAAGAGTGGGAGAGTGTAGCATGTGCCCTCTTTCCTCCATAGTCTCCTAACTGAATTAGAGGATGTGGGGGATTATAGTGTGGTTCTCCCTTAATACATAACAGAAGTGGAACAGGGGAGTACAGCACTGGAGTTTCTTTCCCACTGACTAATTAAAATGGAGTTGGGAGAATAATGTATTCTCCTTTTGTGCCTTCATGTGGGTGGGAATGGGTTGGGGAAACGCTGCCAGTGCTTGTGTGCAATGAATGAGTTCCTTTCCTTTCTCCGTGATCAGAATTGGGTGGGGAATGACTAAAGTGACATCCTCCTCTCGTCTTCTCACTTGTACAGGAGGAGTCTAGTTTGTTGTTTTATCACCTCATTTCTCTGGGACAGATAACTGTGAATTAATCCGCCTACGTACTTTCTTTCTAAAGTCTGATGAGTTTTTTCTCATTGCCCCCCTCCCATTGCTCCCTTAGTAACTTTGAAATTTATTTGAAAAAAAAAAAAAAAATCACTTGTGGGAGTCAACCCTTTCATTTCATGTTTTTCACTCTTTATAGTAGTCGTCTATGCATGTCTTAATTTATGCTTTACAGCAGGAATTGGATGGGCTTCTTATGATTATAAATAATGTATAAATCCGTAACCACACTTAACAAACTAGCTGCTTCCTACCCTTTTTGCCCGCAGTTTTTTTTTTTGCAGTGCCTTGGGGTAGGTGGGTAGGTATCCCCTCCTCCTCTTTTATCCCCAGTGTCATCGAAAGTGTTTTGTTTTGTTTTTATATACATATAAAAATAACCACAAAATTTCATATGTAGAGGCTTAACAAAGAATATACAGAACTGGATCTGTGGTAAGAAACTATCTTGACACTAAAGTTTGCTTATTACAGCATTCATCTGTCTACACCAATTAATAGGTCATCTATATGCTCGTTTGCAAAACTTCTGTCTCCTTTCGCAATGATATGGTTGTCTTTATTTTTAATTTCACCTAGATTTTTTTTTTTTTTTTTCCTGTGAAAGGGCACTGGATGACTAGGCTATATAATCTGGTGTTCTTTTCTGGCTCTAGTAAATATATTCTTCATTTCCTTTATGATACTACATAGTACTAAGATCTTGAGCATAAAATGGAAAAGTCCTGAAAGGACATGACACATTTTTTTCTGCTTTTTGCACAGTTAGTTAAAACTTTTCGTGGCTTATTGAGTCTAGGTTTTTGCACGTTTTTTTCAGTTTGAGGTTGTGGGGAAGTGAGAAGATGGGTGGATTTGTTTGGAGTCTCTACTTTGAATGTCATTAATATGGTGATTTGTGTGAAGTGTTCTTGGAGTTCTTCCCAAGACTCTGGATCCTGACCTGGATTTACCCAATGTTTGTGCTTCCAACTTTAACACAATACCCAGTGTGAGTGCAGTTCACCTTATGTTGCTTCTGAACCTCTCTTATGAAGCATTATCTACTGATTGCTGCTGGAATGGCACCTGAATTACAGGGAGCATGCTAAAAAGTCAATTGCTAATCCATGCTACAAGTTGACTTCACTGAAATTGTTGAATAAAGTCTTTTGGAGTTGGTGGCCAACGTGTTCGGGGAAAAAGAAAAAAATTACTTGAAGCCAGTGTTCTGGAGATGACAACAAACTGAAAAGGCTTCTTCTCCTGAGTTTGGGGAACTATTATTAAAATGTTAAAATCAAAGGACTGGATTCAAAGGGGATTAGGCACCTTGTGCAAAACTAAGTAGGAATTGGTTTTTTCTGTCTATAACTTGTAATCTTCTGGTCAGGATGTGAGAATATGCAGAAACCTTTAGGGTTAAGTAATGCTGCCTGGAAGATGGGATAGTTCAGGTCTTTGGTTTTTTTGCGAGGCTCTAAATTCCGAAAAAATAAGTCTGAGAAATGGCTTCCTTAGATCCAAAGGACATAGCTTTTCCAGGCCATATGAACTTAAAATTGGACTAAAATCAGGTGTGGTTAGATGCAGCATGTCTTAAATATTGTGGCTAATTTTGATCTTTTAAAGTCAGCGTGTTGACTGCTCTTCACAGCAACATTTGCTTACTTCAGAATATAAGCAAGACGCTGTGATTTGAGCTGTGTTGGTTGGTTCTACCACCTAACTTAAGGGGTAGATAGTTCTCTTTTCTGCTTTTTTTTGGTCATGTTTTATTTTTCCTAGGTTTGGAACAGTTTTACTGTTTGTGTTCTTTTATGTACTTCAGTGCTGCTTCAGACGTGGATTCCCCATCAGTAGCTGTGAGGGAGTAAGCAGCCTCTGAAAGCAAGTTGTCAATGAACGTAAT
The DNA here is from genome assembly GCF_965183815.1 of Platalea leucorodia. Taxonomy (NCBI): domain Eukaryota; kingdom Metazoa; phylum Chordata; class Aves; order Pelecaniformes; family Threskiornithidae; genus Platalea; species Platalea leucorodia. The sequence continues at coordinate 126,218,023 of NC_138825.1, read as the reverse complement.
TTAGCGTGGTTATGTTTAGCATCTTGGTCTTTTTCCTATTCGCCTGTTTGTTTTTACCAGCTGGTCTTACACAGCTACAGCCAAAAACATTGCCTCACATGATCTTAGAGAAGCACAGAATTGTTTAGGTTGGAAGGAACCTCTCAAGATTATCTAGTCCAACCCGCAAAGTATATGAGGGTTTAAAGAGGGATATGGTATTTAATTTTTCTGACCATAAGATGGGCCTATGTAAACAAAAGTGTGCATGCATAACTTTTTTGATCGGCTGATACCAGCAGGAGTCTAGTAATTAACTCTTTCGTATCTCTCGCTAAGTTTGCATTAGGGAGAAAGGAAAAACTTTTTCCCTCTCTGACATGTAGAATTTATTTCCCTTCCTGAATGTCTAAGCAAAAACATTACTCTCTCCAGATTGGAAGTCTGTTCAAATTTGTCATTGCCTACTCTTGGGAATACTGATGGAGTACTTGGGGTTTTCTGGTTCAAACAGAATTTCTAAATTTCTCTTACCTTTTTTAACCATATTTTTTTAATAGCAGTTGGTTAGAGACAGAATTTTGCAAATTTCATTGCTGTAAGACAAAATTGTTTTCAGAAAAGGGCCTCTCTGTACTCTTACGGCTCTGTCAACTTTTTCCATGCTTCAGCCTCCAATTTCAGAGTTTGTTTCTCCAGTCGATGAGCACGATATGCTGAGTCCCCGTTCTGCTTGTTCCACTTCAGCCCCTTAGTGCTGAGAAAATGCAGATCCAGCCCTGGGGAATGACTGCTGTTTAAATTGGCTCTATAGGTAGAGTGGAACTGGCAGAACAACCGTACATGTGCAGTTTCCATCTTCGAGAGCGTGTGGAGAAAGGGGTGGTCAAAGAATGCTGTCTTCTGGCTTATCCTTAGCTGTTATGATGGTTTCCAGAGAGCAAGAAATGAGATGTGTGCAAGTAAAATGGGTTAGAGACAACAAAAAAGCTGTTTACAACTGGACTAAAATGACATATTTGAAGACAGGTAGCCAAACCATGACTGTAGCTTGTTGGGCAGAACAGTAGTCTTCAGTACTGCAAGTTGGGACTTGTGTATTGGTGGTGGTGACTGTTTTGTTTTTGTTTTATAATTATTCAGCAGAAGTTACGAGGCCATGCAACTAAAGAGATACTATCGCTGTGAATGTACCAGTGGAGATGCTGAGTCATAAATAGCTTGGTTTCAGTGTGGTCAACAATTGTAATGCTCACATGGTTAAATTTAAAGTGTGGGGTTTTCTAAAAATGTTTTCTTCATAGTAAGTGCATTCCCCCTTTGCACCATCCTTCTTGGTTAGGGTTTTACAGCACACCAGCTTTTTTTCCACCAGAACCAGTCTGAAACCAGGATTAAAACTTGTCAGGGGACCCTCTAGTCTTGCACGCGAGAACTTGAAGCAGTTTGTCTGCCAGGCTATTTAGAGCTAAAATATTTTCATCAATTACAAGGCTTTTTACTGTATTCTGTTTGTTGTGTTTTTTATTCTAGGTTACCTAACAAAAGAAGAATATAACTCGACTGCTGTTCTGTCACGATGGGGTCAATTGTGTGGGAATGTGGTTAAACATTTTAATACCTTAACCTAGTACATGCTATATAATACTGAGAAGAGAAAAGAAAAGGCAAGATTTCTCACACGTCTGTCTCAAATACATCCTCTTCTGGACTGAGCTAAGAATGTTGTATACAAAGAGCATTCCAGTTTTGAAGAACCTTAAACAAGGACTGAAAATATCGCCGTTGAAGTGAAATCTGAGGGTACATGAGGAGTTGAAAGAACTTTCTGACTGGGCTCACTAACTGGCCCCATTCCCAGTGTGGAAGGATGGCTGTTAGCTGGATGTTCTGTTACCTTTGGCTCTTGGATGTTTTGGTGGGGCACACAAGAGGGCACAGTTTATTTTCTTGTGAGCCCATCATCTTGCGGATGTGCCAGGATCTGCCTTACAATACCACCTTTATGCCTAATCTTCTGAATCATTATGACCAGCAAACGGCAGCATTAGCAATGGAGGTAAGACTATTTTTTTCAGCAATATGTATGTTTTTGGCCTTTAGTTGACAAATAATTGGTGACAGAATCCAGGAAGATACCTATATTAGAAATAAAAATGAAAAAACCAAGATAATTAATAACTTAAATATAGAAACAAATACCACTTGCATAAGATGTATTGTAATATATACTAAAATATTCTATGATTACAAAATTTGCCTAATTTAGTATAACTGAGTGTGAAATACTCTGGATGGGTTTGTATGTTAGCCTGTTACTTTAAATATTTAGACAGATCAGGAATGCATATTTTGAATGGTCTGTCACTTAACTAAATGCCAGAAAAATAGCATCCTGAACAATGAATAGAAGATCTTTAGTTCTGAAGACTGTGTTGTTTGGTGGCTTTGTAATATTTGGCCTTTTCTTACTCGTGTAAAATTTGGTGTGAAGAAAATGAGAACACTAAGACATACGATGAAAAGAATGGAATTTGCTCATTTATTAGTACGGCTTTTCTCAGCTGCAAGAAAGTCTGTTGTCTTGCAGACAATTTAGTTAACCTGTTTCTGTTCTATATCCAGGCAGACAAGCTTTTCTTTGTTATAATGGTACCTTATTGCTGTTACCGTTATCCCCCAAAACTTTCTTTGGACTTACACATAATAATTTTCTCCTTTTAAAAAACCCCAACACATTTCCACTGATATTTGTCTAAGCTTTCTTTGGAGAACTTTCCTGATGGGGCTTCAACCACACACTTAGTCTCTTTTTATCTATAGTCTAGTTTATACAAGACTTTTAAGTTCCCTTCAGTCTGTTCTCTATCCTGCCACCCTACCTAAGGAGTTTCCTTACTTGGTATTCTGTGATATGACTAAAACTGATGGAAATTCAGAATATTAGGCAAGTCTCGCTGTCAGCCTGTTCAAATTTTCATGAGAGATTTGTGCAGATCAGGTTTATTTGTATTTTTGAAGTGCTTGGGAACCCTTGCTGATAGATACGCTGTGGTGTATACTGAGAACAGAAAGAGTAATCATGTGTTTTCATCTTCGAATGCTCTTCCTGACAATACAGAAACTTAATTCAATTGTTTTTGTTAAATAATGTAAAGCCAAGGTTTTGTGTAGTCTTTCTATGGAAGAGTAGTGAACCAGACTTGACAGGCGTTTTACTGTAAGAAGAAAATGGATGTTCTTACCCTTAGAATCATAGAATCATAGACTCGTTAAGGTTGGAAAAGACCCTTAAGATCATTGAGTCCAACCGTTAACCCAGCACTGCCAAGTCCATCTATACCATGTCCTCGAGCACCACATCTGTCCGTTCTTTAAATACCTCCAGGGATGGGGACTCCACCACTGCCCTGGGCAGCCTGTAAATTTGGGCAGCCTTAAATTTGCTTTGTTTGAGAACTATGGACGTGCATTTCAACGGCTCATTTGGACGTGGCTAGGGATTCCAATTATACTAAATACATAGCAACAGGAATGAATTTTATTTTAGAATTGGTTCTGGTAAGTTATAAGGACCTTTGAAGATCTAACTGTAAGGAGGAAAAATGAAGCCGAAGCAAGTAAGCGAGTTTAGTAGGATAACAGTGTGAACAGCTAGGTGTGTACAAGCTGTTTATTTCGTCTTTGGAAGGTGGAACTTAGGATATTAAAGGAATCGATGAAACCAGCTGGATTGAAGACTTCGGGGACTTGGCTTGCAGAGGCGTGGAGATGGTGGGTTTTGTTTTTGTTGGGTGGCTGGAGAAGCAGATGGTCACCTCTTGGAGTGGAAGTAGATTATCAGTGGAAGACTTTCGGGATCTGTGCTGTTCAGTATTTTCTTAAGTGATCTAGAAGGGAAGGTTAGCAGTAAGATGAGAAAGCCTATTGATACTGTTGAGAGTAACTTAAAACTAAGGTCAAACCAGAGTGAAGAATTGTAAAGATCTTGCGATTACGTTTGAGATCCGTTGAGCCATAAAATTGTTGAGGAAATTCAAAGTGATAAATATGTATGTGTTGGGGGGAGTAATATTCTTCAGCTGAGTGGTGGTGATCAGCTTATTTCATTGGACTTATGATGGTTTGGTCTATTGAAATTTGGGTTGGAAGCTTGACTGAGTAGTAAGAGAGTCAAAAGGAAAATCAGATGTGGAATAATTAGGAAAGGGATAAAGACCAGGCATTACAGTGGTGTTATACAGTCCTGTGGCTCACGGGTAGCTGGAGTGTCGTGTGAAATTCTGAGCTGTCTCAAAAAATGTGTGAAAGAGGTGGTTCTTCAAATAGCTGGCAGTAGAGCTGTGAAACTCTTAGACAGTGCTGTGGATGCCAAAAGTTTGAGGAGACTGGACCAGAACTTGGAAGATAGCGCCAATGAGGGTGGCTAGGTGGAAAAAAAAAAAAACACTTTGGGCTCTTCCTCTCGGCAGAAAACTGTCACAGGCTGGGAGAGCGTTTAGGGAATGTAAGCACTGTCCTGCTAACGGTCCGTTTTGCCAAGCGTTCCGTATCTGCTAATGGCAAGAGGGGTACTATTTAGGGAAGGGATGCAAGCTTCTTGTCTCTGGGCTGTTCCTCTGGTGCTTCCCCAGTATCCACAGTCCCTGAATTATGGATGTTAGAGGGTACCTCCCTGCCTGTTCCCTTTAGTATCATTTAATGGGTCTATTGTCAATTAATTTCTCTGAATTATTCTATGAGTACAGTACTGTCAGCCAGGTCACTAGCCACCATGTGAAGAAGTGCTTATTCTCTAACCTATTTTAAACCAGTTTCCTGCTAGTTTCATTTAATACCCTTTTGTTCCAGTATTGTGCAATATTGTGCTGCAGTTAAATCCTCTGTTACACTTATGATTTTGGAAGCCTCGGTTTTATCCCCCAGGTTTTTCCTCTCCAAATTGAAGTGTTCCAGCTGCTTGGGCTTTCTTCTTGCAATTCAACTGCTTCATTCCTGTAATACTTTTAGTTACCTTTCTCTGTCCCTTTTTCTAGCCTTGTCCTTGCTGAGGTGTGGGGATGAGAATGGCACACCACTCCAGCTGTGGGCACATTAGGGATTTATTTACAAATAAAATCACGCTTTTTGCTGCTAATAGCTTCCTAGTAATGGCCAATATTATGTTCATTTTTCTGGCTTTTGTTACGTGTTAAACCAATGATTTCAGAGAACTGTCAAAAATATCACTTTCACTAACAGTCTATGGCCACTGTTGGAAGCAGAGCAGTAATTATATGGACCCTCAGTCTGAGCCAGAATAACTGGTGTAATTGTTCTTACCTTCATCAAATAGCTTTCTGCTACAGAGAGAGGAACAGCTGAGAAGTGAATGCTGCTTCTCTGCACTCTGTGGTATAAAGCTCAACTTAATAGCATAAATTAGCTTGCATGAAACACTGTGTTGCTGCAGTTCATATACTAGCTCGATGCCAAAGCCATTCTTAAACTTAGCATGGGTGCGTTGGTGTTGTGGGTGTATATAGCACTCCCTTCTGCCAATATAATTAGCATATAGGCCAGTGGTTTCAGTCTGGGAATGGACTATGGGCTGCTTCTGAGTGCTTCCTGAAAAATGGTGAAGGCTGTGCAAGGAAACAAGGCTATTGTCAAGCTTAAATTCATGCCTGTGCCTCCATGGCAGAGTTGTTTTTTAGTGGTTTGAACAGGAAAAAAAGAATGAAAAGCCGCAGGTCTTTTTCCACACTATATTTCCACTCCTTGTATTAGCCTAGATTGCCCCTTAAATCTGCACTTAGCAAGAAGGAAGTTTTTATTAGTTGGCTTTTTGGGCATTATTTAATGTTGCAGTCAAATGGATTGAGCACTCAAATTTTGAACTGAATGAAGTCTATTAAAACTTGCATTGTGACTTTTTCTGGTAACCACCTCTCATCTCCAAGCCCTGCCTACTTGCTGCGAGCATAAAAGAATATAGCAGCAGAATCAGTGTGATTCATCTTGTGTATTGAGAGGGGGGGCCTTGTAATTCTCACAGTTTTTCAGGACCACTTTTTCACAACAGTTCCTAATAAAACCCCTAAGAAAAATGCAGCTTGCTTGTACTGAAAGAGTACAATACAAGAAAGAGTGAATGTGAAGCAAAAAAGAGAACTACTACAGCTGTTGTCTCACCATCAATAAATTCAGCGTACTTCACTTCCCACACCATAGATTGCTTCACTGAAGAAACTGTTTAAAAACTCATTTATTGTTATTTCTTGAAAACACAAAAAATCAGGAAGTTGCCTTTTTGAGACTTCATGCTAATATGATTCCTTCATAATTATAATAAAAGCTAGTAAGTCATGTCATCAGTGTTGTCTTGTTATGTTGCAGCAATATTGGTATTAACCATCTTGATTAAACAAAGAAAAATAGAATATTGCATCAGGAGTCCCTCTTAGTGTGTACTGCTCCATGCGGTAATCAGTTCCTATACCTTTATTTGCTCCTAGGAAAGATAATGCCTTACGCTTTCTGCTGTGCTACATCAGCAAGGCCTGCTTTAATCCCGAAAGGCTGAAGGGAGGGCTTTCTGCATGCAAGGGCCTGGAGCATTATTTTATCCCCAGGCATCTCTAAAGGGGCTTCCTCCTTTTGGTGGAGGACAAACACCAGCTGCACCGGTCCAACCCCCGTTAACATCCACTTGGCTATAGCGGAGACTGAACGGAGAGTAATTTTACATCTGCTTCTTTCTAGAAGGAGTAATGCCGGTTAATATAGACTAACGTACTGGTCGTGATAGAGGCTGGAGATAGGAGATGACGGACGTAACGGGCAGGTATTTTTATTTTTCGGAGCCCTGCGGCCAGGCTGAGCTGTCCAGGCCGGAGCGGAGCTGGGAGCTGTCCTGCCCTGCAGTACTGCACAGCGGCCGCCGCTGCGTGCATCGCAGGCCTCGCATTTCCTGACCCTGCGGGGTCATTCCTTTTATCTGCTCCGTGCTGTCGTGTGAAACATATTGTAAGGTATTTTTAAAATGTTCTATGATCTGCTAACACGTTGTTTTATTACAATAACCATCTAGCATAATCTGTCTCAGCTATGCTGTTGAATCTTCCCTCTAAATACGTTCGTGATGATAGTGTGACATTGAGATGATGTTGCGCTGCTGCCACAGTTCTGCCGTGTTACACAGATGTGTGCTGAATGAGGCAGTGACAACGCAGAAGTTAAATTACCCCTGTCCCCCTGAGGGATCTGACCTTGTTTACCCATCTCTTGGATTATTATTGCTACAAAGAATTATCTTCTGTCCCTTTTTCACTTAATATTCCTTTGGCCTTGGAGGATTTGCTTATGCGTAAGACTAGCAAGCAGTGTTTCTTTTATCTGCCTTAATGCAATTTTTGTAGACAAATATTTTTATCAGAAAACGTGTAACTTGGTAGCCTCTTGGAGCCTGCGAGCATGCTACTAAAGCTTTTGTCGCTGATGAAGAGAAGTGGGTTAATATGATGATTGCCAGCCTTGTTGCAGTTAAATATACTGCCAGCACTTCCTTCTCCTTACCCTGATTTTTGTGGGACCTCACAAATGATACTCGGGGTCAAAGAGGCTTTAAAGGACAGGAACCAGACATAGTTGAGGGCTAAATGGGTCCCTCTGGGGGAACGCAGGAGCATTGTCCTTTGGGATTATACCGGAGGTATAATCGCTCCAGAAATGAGATGATACAGTCACCGTGTGGGCAGAGGAGATAACATGCTATTCCTTTGCACTCTCTCACGACTTCCATTCCCATTTTGCATATCAAAAACGAGCAGCAGTGGGGACTTACGGATGCACCGTAGCTAGTGTGTAGGTGGGGGATGCAAAGGGGGAAATAAAGAAATAATGATTTGGTTTTTGCAGTGTGAGCAAGGTAGCTGGAAGGGGAGAGGAGTGATGTTGACTCCCATGCTCCTACTCCATCAGCATGGCAGAGTTCACCAGCTGGGGATCATTGGGTTAACATAAATAAACTATCCCGTCATGCAGTTTTGAATATTTAGAAGCAGAGCTAGTGAATAGTTAATGGACTCTGTCACAAAATGTGCAACTACAGATGTGAAGACACCTGATTTTTCATACCCTATTTCGAATTTAGTGGTTTCTTGCTTCTACTGATTCCTGCAGAGGATAAAGGCATTGACCTGCCGCAGAGCAGACCCCGTGTTGCAAAATTTGCGTACCCTTGCTATTTCTGTGTGTATAGCACAGTTTCTTTTTTGTGGCAATTTTTTTTTTTTCTTTTTTTCCTTCCACCAGTGATCTTTCGAGTCTAGTTCATTTTTTTTTTTTTTGTCTTTTAAGTGGAAAAGAACCAGAGTATACTTAAAAATGACATCAACAGAAGACATAGCTATATTTATTCCCATCCTGGTCTTAGTATGTGAAATAGGAGTTAGGTATCTTTCCATTACAGGTAGGTCAAGTATTAAGTGGCTCATTTTAATGATGTTTCTCAAATAGCTTTTCTGTCAGGCATACATTACTACTGATTTCAGATAATCAGGGTTTGGACTCAACATGGAATATTGTCTCTTAATTCTTGATTTGCCTAAAGGGTCTGGGAGAAGTGTGCAAAATTCACTGATCTTGGCTGATGTGATTGTGATTCCTGCCTTCCCTGGAGCTGGGAGGTAGTACTGCCCCATTCCTCCTCCTATTTCCGAGTGATTTTTTTGGATACAAGTGGGAAACATCTTTCTTTCTTTCTCACTGATAAGCAACGATGGGGAGAATGTAGGGTGGAAAATCCTTAACTTCTTTCCCCCTTAATTCCATCTTTATTCCTTTCTGTCCCCCATCTTCTCTTGCCTTGCCCGTGCACTATACCCTCCTAAATCTCAGCATTTTTCCCTGGCTTTCTGTATTCTTCAGTTCTGCATCCAAAACTCATAGGAGTATAAGAATATAAAGCTAATGGAAAAGTAGGGTTTAGTCATCTGGTGTTTTGTAAGCACCCTAATCTTAGACACTAATTTGCATTGTGGTGGGTTGACCCTGGCTGGACGCCAGGTGCCCACCAAAGCCGCTCTGTCGCTCCCCTCCTCAGCTGGACATGGGAGAGAAAATATAATGAAAGGCTCGTGGGTCGAGATAAGTGCAGGGAGAGATCATTCACTGGTTAACGTCATGAGCAAAACAGACTTGACTTGGGGAAATTAGTTTAATTTATTACCCATCCAATCAGAGTAAGGTAATGAGAAAATAAGAACTAAATCTTAAAACAACTTCCTCCTCAGGGGAGGACTCCTCACACTCTGCCCCTGCTCCAGCGCGGGGTCCCTCCCATGGCAGACAGTCCTCCACGAACTTCTTCAACGTGAGTCCTTTGCACGGGCTGCAGTCCTTCACGAACTGCTCCCGTGTGGGTCCCTCCCATGGGGTGCAGTCCTTCAGGAATGGACTGCTTCCGCATGGGTCCCCTGCGGGGTCACAAGCCCTGCCAGCAAACCTGCTCCAGCCTGGGCTCCTCTCTCCAGGCCACAGCTCCTGCCAGGAGCCTGCTCCAGCGCGGGCTTCCCACGGGGTCCCAGCCTCCTTCGGGCATCCCCCTGCTCCGGCGTGGGGTCCTCCCTGGGCTGCAGGTGGGTATCTGCTCCACCGTGGACCTCCCTGGGCTGGAGGTGGATCTCTGCTCCACCGTGGACCTCCATGGGCTGCAGGTGGGTCTCTGCTCCACCATGGACCTCCCTGGGCTGCAGGTGGGTATCTGCTCCACCGTGGACCTCCCTGGGCTGGAGGTGGATCTCTGCTCCACCGTGGACCTCCATGGGCTGCAGGTGGGTCTCTGCTCCACCATGGACCTCCCTGGGCTGCAGGTGGGTCTCTGCTCCACCGTGGACCTCCCTGGGCTGCAGGTGGGTCTCTGCTCCACCGTGGACCTCCCTGGGCTGCAGGTGGGTCTCTGCTCCACCGTGGACCTCCCTGGGCTGCAGGTGGGTCTCTGCTCCACCGTGGACCTCCCTGGGCTGCAGGTGGGTCTCTGCTCCACCGTGGACCTCCCTGGGCTGCAGGTGGATCTCTGCTCCACCGTGGACCTCCATGGGCTGCAGGTGGATCTCTGCTCCACCGTGGACCTCCATGGGCTGCAGGTGGATCTCTGCTCCACCGTGGACCTCCATGGGCTGCAGGGCACAGCCTGCCTCACCACAGTCTTCACCACAGCTGCAGGGGAATCTCTGCTCCGGCACCTGGAGCACCTCCTCCCCTCCTTCTTCACTGACCTTGGTGTCTGCAGGGCTGTTTCTCACATATTCTCACTCCTCTCTCCAACTGCAAATGCACAGGGCTGGTTTTTTTCCCCCCCTTCTTAAATACGTTATCCCAGAGGCGCTACCACCATCGCTGATGGGCTCGGCCTTGGCCAGCGGCGGGTCCGTCTTGGAGCCGGCTGGCGTTGGCTCTGTCAGACGTGGGGGAAGCTTCTAGCAGCTTCTCACAGAAGCCACCCCTGTAGCCCCCCTGCTACCAAAACCTTGCCATGTAAACCCAGTACAGCAGTAAGGATTAATTTTCTCTTTAGTGTGTAAGATTATGATGCCTACAGAACAATGGAACTGTACATGATCATAAGAATGCAAGCTGTGCACCAGCTGATTAAAGCCTGCTCTTTCATTAACTTTTAACTCTTATTCCAACTCTGAATTTTTACCTTAGAAGTAGCCACGTAAAGATACAGATTGTTTTAGTGTTAAACCAGAATGTCTCAAGGCTAGAATTGCAAAGATGACTCTGCAGAGTACAGGCAGAGCAAAGGAGTTCCTACTAACGTACTGCTTAGAAGTTCTTAGAATACCTGTGGCTTATCTGTTTGAAATGCATCAGCTTGTGGTTTCAGTCTTGACCTGTAAAGGCATTGAGTGTTGTGCAGAGGTGAAATCCTCAGTGGGTAAGGACAATTTGAGAGGGCCTAGACCTGTTACATCCCCCAGTAGATCCATACAAAAATTAGCACGACCTGACAGTGTTGTAAAATGAGGCTTCTGAGGAAGCTGTTTCTTGAGATAATCATTTGCATTCAGATAAAGCAACTACTTTGAAGTTGGTAGAGGCTTAAATAAGGAAGAAAAGGAAAGAGCATTGTCTTTGGCTAGAAATCTTTGGAAGCAGTTAACCCCAACGGGGTAATGTCCAGGAATAGATGGACGAACGATGGACTTTTCGGCTGCTGTTGCATGCAGTGTTTTGTGTTTGGGAGGGCATTGCGGTTCTGACAATCGGACCGTCAAATACGGACTTCTGGGGAAGGTGTTTGTCAGTGCGGAGGTACCCACATCCACGACAGCAAACCGAATGGATTTGTGGACCTAGATCACACCTGAGCCTGTGGCCCATCCTAGTCCAACAGTCAAAGGGAATATAAACTGTAATTGGCATTTTAAGGTGGAATGGATGCTTGTTTAATGTGAGCAATCACGATGGTGAGTCTCTGATTTTTTTCCTCCAGGGGCCACGTCGTTGCACGTCAAGAAACCAGATAAAGGTGTTACAGCGCTATGCTCTACAGAGCGGCATGAGAGAGTAGAGTGCTAAAGAGATGCTTCTTTCTAAAACGAATACAAAGAACACAAGGGTTAAAGCTTCTGTGTGTAGATCGTCAGTGCTCAACTAGTAGAGCTAGACAGCAGGTGTTAGAAACCCTTACTTTCTTGTGCCTGGCTAACAGATGTTCTCCAGAGAATAATTTCAGAAATACTGTTTTCTAGTCTTTTATGTTTATTAATGAGAACAAGATGCCACGTGAATATGTTCAAAATGCAGACTAGTAGTGAGAGAGAAAATGAAGAGAAGTAGGGTTGTTTTTTTTTTGGTTTTTTTTTTGTTAAATCGATAAACTACTGCTTGCACATTGAAGATGAACTCTGTCACCATGTTCATATTTTCTTGAATAAAAGATTAATTCTGAATGATGAGTCAAGCGGAAATATGGAAACGAAGTTTAGCCTTAATAGTTTAGTGCAAGCGTATGAAAAAAACATTAGTTTTATGTAATGATTCAGTTTAAAGTGAATGATCTACATCTTAATCAACATCTATTCACAGTGGGCTTGTTTTCAGGGTCACGAAGGCAGACGGCTCTGCATTGTGGCTAATGCTGTAGCATCTGGTGGAGGCTTAAAGAGGAATTATTAGGAAAGGTGGAACACACATGAATTTATTTTGAGTAGTTAAATGCCAATGTGCTGTATCGTCAGTTGTAGCTTTATATCTGCAAGCGTCAACTCGGAAGCAAAAGTGTTGTGTTGGAGCATTAAGGGAATATTGGTCTTACCATTTACCATTCCTCTTACCTAACACAAGCGTACGGACATTTGTTCCTATCTTTGTATGTTTTTTTCTCTACCTTAATCAAAATCAGCCAGTTGATTCTCTTAGATGCAGCTGCTGTGGGACAAAAAACATGTTTATATTGTTTATTGTATCCTGTAGTAGTACAGGTTAGTATTTGTTACAGGGACTAGACTTAGCCTTGTATCTAGTAGTATGCCTAACTTGGAGGATATAGTTCTCCTGTATACTGAAATAGCTACCTTGTATTCTGCGCATACACACATTAAGTTCTGTCCGTCCTAAGGCAGGGATCTAGCGTGTCCGCTATGGAACCGAGTCACCGCTTCTGTTGAGTCTGAGTCACTAGCAGGACCTTTCTCTTCCCCCTTTACACTCTTCTGATACTAAGATTATTTCGATATCTCAGTTATAACCTGTAAGCTGACACTACAGGCTTCGGGAAGAGTGGCTGGGAGCTGCCCGGCGGGAAAGGGCCTGGGGGTGCTGGTCGACAGCCGCTGGACACGAGCCAGCAGGGTGCCCAGGTGGCCAAGAGGGCCCAGGGCATCCTGGCTTGTGTCAGGAACGGTGTGGCCAGCAGGAGCAGGGCAGGGATGGTCCCCCTGTGCTGGGCACTGGGGAGGCCGCCCCTCGAATGCTGTGCTCAGCGCTGGGCCCCGCACCCCAAGGCGGCCATGGAGGGGCTGGAGCGTGGCCAGAGCAGGGCAGCGAGGCTGGGGCAGGGGCTGGAGCACAAGGCTGGGGAGGAGCGGCTGGGGGAGCTGGGGGGGCTCAGCCTGGAGAAGAGGAGGCTGAGGGGAGCCCTCATCGCTCTCTGCAACGGCCTGAAAGGAGGCTGGAGCCGGGGGGGTCGGTCTCTGCTCCCCAGGAACAAGCGATGGGACGAGAGGGAACGGCCTCAAGCTGCGCCAGGGCAGGTTTGGGTTGGGTATTGGGAAAAACTTCTTCCCCCAAAGGGCTGTCAGGCCCTGGCCCAGGCTGCCCAGGGCAGGGGCTGAGTCCCCATCCCTGGGGGGATTTAAAAGCCGGGGAGATGTGGTGCTGAGGGACATGGTTTAGTGGTGGCCTTGGCAGTGCTGGGTTAACGGTTGGACTCGATGATCTTAAGGGTCTTTTCCAACCTAAACGATTCCATGATTCTGTAATGGGTTGGAAGCTCTCCAGTTTTCTGTCCTTTGGACTTGCCATTCTTTCAGAACATGTTTTTTGTGCAAAAAGTTGGCAGTGATGTAAATAATCGTGGACTACTTAAAACCTGTGTGGCTTGGCTAAGATGTCCTTTTTATTTTGCTGGTCACTTGGAAGTGGTGGTTTTTTTCCTTGCTTTCTCTGGTGTGTGATGGTGGTTCCAATTATAGGATAGTCGGATTCAAAAAGAGAGCCACAGCAGACTGACAAGGCAAGCACTAAGTATGAAATAGCAACTTAAGCACCAAGGAGCAGTTGTCCTAAATTTTACCATTTGTATTGCTGTTATGGATGCAGTTTTCATCTTTGTTTTGGGAGACAGTAGTGGTGATTTTAGAGAAAGTTAGGATGGCTTTTATGAGTTTGATTCGGTTTTCTATCAATGGGATGTTCCTGTGTGGCTGTGAAGATATTGCATTGTGTGGTATGAGAAGAAGAATTCAGCAAAGCATGTTTTTAACGTTCAAAGGACAAATCTTAAATTCTCATGTGCCTCATTTGTGCACTGCCACCTTACTCCCCGTTTTGTGTCCTGGTCATTAAGAGATGCAAACGCATGAGGGTTTTCCAACTTTCTGGAGGAAACTGAGCCAGTGTTTGTCCTACATCTAGGACCAAACTGGTACTGAAGGTGTGGGCTACAAAATATCCCTAATGGTCGAGGAACCCAGTGCTCTTGAGCCAAGTTCATTACTCAATCTCACAACGCCTTGGACCTGCAAACCAATAACATTTTCATAAAATATGCTTTTAAAGAATATATTTGGTGTGAGAGACAGTCTAGTGGAAGTGAAATTGGGAGGAGAGGGATAAATGTAAGACCCTCAGAACAGCGATACAGCGTCAGAGCAGAGATCTGTTTAGCCTGGTCCTCTGTCCCCCGATGGTGGCCCACGCTGGGTGCTGTATGGAGCAGACAAGAACAGGGCAGGTATGTAACATACACCTACCCTGGCTCTTCTTCCATGTTCCGCAATTTGTGGCTTGGAAATGATCATAGAATCGTAGAATCGTTAAGGCTGGAAAAGACCCTTAAGTCCAACCGTTAACCTATCACTGCCAAGTCCATCACTATACCATGTCCTTGAGCACCACGTCTATCCGTTCTTTAAATCCCTCCAGGGATGGAGACTCAACCACTGCCCTGGGCAGCCTGTTCCAATGCTTGGCCACCCTTTCGATGAAGAAGTTTTTCCCCATACCCAACCCAAACCTGCCCTGGCACAGCTTGAGGCCATTCCCTCTCGTCCCATCGCTTGTTCCTGGGGAGAAGAGACCGACCCCCCCGGCTCCAGCCCCCTTTCAGGCCATTGCAGAGAGCGATGAGGGCTCCCCTCAGCCTCCTCTTCTCCAGGCTGAGCCCCCCCAGCTCCCCCAGCCGCTCCTCCCCAGCCTTGTGCTCCAGCCCCTGCCCCAGCCTCGCTGCCCTGCTCTGGCCACGCTCCAGCCCCTCCATGGCCTTCGTGGGGTGAGGGGCCCAGCGCTGAGCACAGCATTCGAGGTGCGGCCCCACCAGTGCCGAGTACAGGGCCACTATCACCTCCCTGCTCCTGCTGGCCACACCGTTCCTGACACAAGCCAGGATGCCGTTGGCCCTCTTGGCCACCTGGGCACCCTGCTGGCTCATGTTCAGGTGGCTGTCAACCAACACCCCCAGGCCCTTTCCCTCCGGGCAGCTATGATGTCTTGCATTAGTAACCTTGGATATATTGTTCTACAAATTTACCAGTTTTCTTTCCGAACTCAGACGTTCTTGTAGCATCCACACAAATCAGTGGCCAAGAGTTACATAAGTTAAAGGTGACGTGTGAAGAATTTGCGGTTGTTGGGTTTTTTCCTTGTGCAACAAACCACCTACTGTCTTTATGTTGCCTACTTTTTGTTCTGAGGATACAGTGAACAATTGGACCATATTTTTCCTTTATGTATCATTTGTGATTTTATAGGGCTGTTTCATGCCTCATCCTCCTGCTGTCTCTTTTACAAGGTACAAAAATAAAAGTACACCATATCTGTATTTTTATGTAGTATGCGAATGCGATGCCATGTTAATATACTGTATGTAAATCTGTTGTCAGCTTGCTCTTGCAGTAACAATAACGACTAGACGATCTTCCACATTTTGCAGAACTGTTAGTGTAAACTGCCTCTGCGTGCTTGAAGCCATCGCTCAATAGCGGTCTTCCTGAAGCTGTGTTGTTTCCAGGTATCTGTGAGGCATTTAGAAAACATCTTCAGAGTCCATCAGAGTCAAAGGGGAGCATTCAGCATCTTTTCAGGAGAACATTAGGTACTTGCATCAAATTTGAGGATCAGATCTGCCCAGTTTCTCTGCGATCTCATATCAATTAATTTGATGCTATTACATGGACTTAAAACTAGCACAATACTCGGTCCATAAAGTATTATTTGAATTATTTTCATTTGCAAGCCTTTTTTTCACTGCAGGTCCTAGCGGTGCGTTTTTAACGCCGCCTTTCCCGTTTGGTTTCCCATCTTGTGAATCTGGCCCCGATGCCCCCCTCGCCGCCCCTGCCCCGCAGAGTCGGTTCCTAGGGTTACCCCCCCTCGGTGGGGTGACAAAGGTTGGCATCTTGATTTTGCCGAGCCAAATTCTGCCCTTTGACTCTCTCCCCTTTTCACACCCCTTGCCAAGCTTGGCCTCTTGCTCTGCTCGGAGCCTCCTCGGCGAGGGGGTTCCCATGGAAACGAGGAAGGAAATTTGAAAAGAGGAGAGAACAGAAGCACAAAGGGCTGGTTAATTTGAATTTGAACAAGGCAGGAAAGCTCCTTGTAGTTCATCTTTGTGTGGTGTAGAAACCTGAAATTTATCTTTTAAAAGTTGCTTTCAATTTGTAAACTTGTTTATATTCCCTGTTTCTTGATTTATAGAACAAAAGTTGTCATGTTTGTGGCAGCGAGCAAGGAGAAACATCTTTCTTTTTAAATTCAATGAGAGAATTCTCGTCAGCCATTCATTTAGCTTTTTTCCCCTCACAGGTCCAAAAGCATCATTCATGTTTTTAATATTTTTCTCTGAAAACTTACATGTATTACATTTTTTTTCCCTTCGTAATGATTCAGTCGTACTGTCAATTATCGAACATCTGTGCATCCTTTTTTGTGGAGGGGTGGATGAATATATGCCATTCAGAATCAGCAGACCCAGTAGGTGAATCCCTGCTCATGAGTATTCCTTCTGGTTTCTTATTGTACATTTTTAGCATTGTCGTCTGATCTGGGCAGGTGCAATATGGAAATGTAACTGCAGAGGAGAATATGGTAACAAAGTTCCGTCTTGGATTTCAAGTTTCATGCTTACTGTCAATAATATAGGCACATTTTTGTTTTCTTGAAATGTTTTATCACGTGATTGTAAGTGCCTTTGAGACACTTTATCTGCATATTTTACAAATGTGTTAAATAATTAAAGTTTGATATGAATTTCTTAAAGAACAATGAAGTCACTTTGTCTTCAGATTTTTCACAGTAGCTTTGTGAATGACAAATAGTCTGTTCTTACAGAAAAATAGTCTTTACCTTATGTAGAAGGAATATCATTTAAATGGTTTGATTTGAAAATTTGTCCTCCAGCTGCACTCTTACAAAATCTTGTGGGTAAAATACTGAAAAATCTCAGACCCTGAAGAGTACACAGACGTTTTCCTTAGTCTTACTTTGCAGCTACAGGAAAATTATTCCTGTTATTCAGAATAACCTTAATTAAGTGGCATCACAAAAAGGCGACATAATTCTGCAGATCCATCCGTTACTTTTTTCTGACACAACGGGAGGCAGTTGCTTTTGTCTGGAAATAGTAAGCTTCCAGGCTTTTAAAATTTAGGCTTTGGTTCCCCTCCCACTTTGTACTAGTTGCTATTAGTAGCCAGGGTCACGGAGGGGACTCAAGACGGGGGTGTTGAATTGAAGCCAGGACTGTAAAAGATCTGGAGCTCGCCGTTCTCCTACAGTGGTAGCCGATTCCTCTGACATAACCTGTTGTACCCATCAGAGAGGAGCCGGCGTGATGGATTAAAGGACACATTTTTGATCTCTGGGTGTTAGTCCTCATCCGTGAGGTGGGAGGCAGTGGGAGCCGAGTACGAGTGAAATCAGCACAGAGCTATTGAGCAGAACTCCTCATGAAACATTAACAAATGCACGTACGTACACTCCTATTCACTATCCTCTCCCCATCCTGCTGCTTTTGAGGTTTAGGAGACAAAGGGAGCTGGAAAGCCAGCTCTGCCCTGGGAGCTTCCTATGGTTCTTCAGAGCAGAAACGCCCTCTGACCGGTCTCCTGCGGTCTGCCAGGTGAGCCCTGCTGTGGCTAACCAAATGGGGCTTATCACAGCAGGCTTCCAGCTCTTTTCGCCTTCCCTACCTTATAGCCCCACACCTGGTCTTTGCTCAATTGCATTTTCCAGCCTTTTAGACACAGAGATATATATATATATATATATAAAAGGGATTTTGCAGCGTTGGGCAATTATTCAAAGAGACAATCGATGGGAAAACACACTTACCCCCTCTTGTCTCTTGCATCACCCTCAAATGCTTACATCTCCAAGGAATTGAATGCAGTCTTTCCTATTTATCTCACCTGCTCTTTTATAGTTTGATCCCACTGATTCCATTCTCTGTCGATTCCCCCCTTGCAAAGACCCCTGCAGTGTATTCCATGCAGAAGCTGACACACAGAGTAGATTTACAGTGCTTGTGAGTGGCACTTACTGTTTGAGATACCTTTTGAAGAGGTACTTCTTCCACAGCACCCATAGATATTTGCTTTTCTTTATTCTCTTTATTTAACTGGAAAAGAATTTGGGTCCATCATCCTGTGTAGGGGCCTCGCATGGTAGTTGTATGATCTTTTTTTCTTCTCTTGTTTCCTTCCATCCGTGTCCCCTCTCCTCCCACTGTCTTGTTAATCCCGTTATTGTGTTAGGTCTTGTCCTACTTGTCTAGAGCGTTTCAAAGACATGCAGGAGACACCGTGGGAGCAATTTTTCCCAAAACTACGTTAGTGATACAGAAAAGAGCTAGGCACAAACTTCTGTCCTCAGCGGGGAGAAACTTCTGGACCTTTGAGGGCAAAATATTATTTGATCTATTTTGAAAGAAGCAAGCACGCTTTTAGGGTGCCGCAGAAACAAATAAGCAGAGGCACTGTGGGAATTCCCGTCAAATATTTATCTGGTAAATTATTAACTGTAGGGAAGAAAAATCAACTTCAGGAGCTGGTTTTATTCTGAATTTGATAGTTTTGGTAAGGCTTTCAGAATTGGTCATTCAGATGCTTGTGAGATGGGTAACAGCTTTCTGTCCAGTGGAAAAGTGTTGTACAATTGCAATTATTTTTTTAATTCTCTTTCCCTGTCCTCCCCTGTAGAGTTCATCCGTGACCTCATTAACTGGGCACTAAATGGGAGGGATAGTATCCCCGGGTGAATCTTAAATTTTAATTTACAGCTGCTGTGTTCGGACTTGTTTTTTAAAAACGGTTAATTACTAAAATTGAAGTCACCAACTAATTATCTTAAAGCTTCTATTTTGAGCAGAAATGAATTTTCATTGAATACATTGGAGCAAATTGAGATTTTTCTCAGTCTGAACTTTGCTGTTCTCTGTTACTGTCTGATGAAGTAGAGAGGCCCAATTAGTGACCTTCTTGTAATTCTGTAGTTAGGTGAAAGAAATATATATTGGGAAGGACAATCTCTTTTAAAAGTTAAAAAAGCCATCCTAGTAGATGGAGTCACTGTTTGGTCAGAATGTATAGACTCACTGTAGAATTATAATAACGAAAGAAAAATCTCTTTCCAAAGACTGAAGACTTCCCCCAAAGCCACCTCATGTTCCCAGCATTTGTGTCCAGCTGTACGTGCTGTACAGATAGCACACGGGAAGAATTTCATGCGTAATACCAAAATACAGAAGGTTGATCCTGAGATTCAACTAGCCGGGTCTCCTTTTATTTTTGTAATGGTTTTATTGGACTTGCTCGCAGTAACAGCAACAGTACAGGATGATTTTGCATGGAGCCCCTGGTACCACTGTGAGATACACTGTTGTTTTTTTACTCAAACTTCCAGGTAAATATACAAGTTTTCCTGAACAAAACCTGGATTATATCATTATCTGCCCATGTCTACCCGATTAATGCATGTGAAGAGTATGAAGTACTGCAGCTTTACTTTTTTTGTATTAGAAATTGGCGAAAATAACCGCAAAACCAGACATAAACCACTGAGAATCATTAAAATCAAAATAATCTGAAAACTGTAATTGGTATATGAGAGAGAAGAGAAATGGTAACGGCTGTAGTAGAGTGACTCTGTAAAATGAAGTGGAAGGTGCTGCTGAATTGAGATTGGGAGGCGGTTCAGCCGGATTTGGATTGGATCCTACTCCAGTAAATGCATAGAGGGGACAGCAGGGCTGCAGAGTTTGTAGAGGGCAGACCACGCATCCAGGAAAACCCTCCCGCATTATTTATGCATGAGAAACAACCTGCTAATTTTTAGAATGAACTATACCAAAACCCAGTGTAGTATACCAGACTGATAGCGTAGCCTTCCTGGAAATTAAGCGTGAAGGAAAGAAAATAAATAGTTGTCAAGCCAGCAGACAATATGTTTTAAATAGTGCCCTGTGAAATATCCTTCATCCCGAGGCCTGAAGATGTAAATCTCCCCTCCTCTCCATCTGTTGACATGTGTGTGTATGTCTGCGCGTGTGTATGTCTGCGCGTGTGTATGTCTGCGCGTGTGTATGTGTTTTTGCTGGTATGTAGATGTAACAGATGGTTTGTAATGTTAGATTAAGACACAGCTGTTAAACTATTATCATTCATTTTGTGGATAGGTTTTGTTTGCTATTCAGAGTAATTTTTACAGTATTAATCCAACAGATTATGTTCTTACTTCAGTTTGCATCCTATTGTTTATGTACATAGTTGTATTGGATCGGTGTCGCGCTCTGTTTCTTTCCAAGCCATATGTACCAACCCCCAACTCTTCCCTTGTTGAGAGAGGCGTGATTGTATTACCTGAGTATTCCTTTTCATTTTCAATTTGGACAGTAAATATTGGGCAAAGTCAAGAAAAGTTTCAATATGTAGCCAAACACATCTGTAAATTCATTTGGCACAACTGGTTTTGTTTTTTTCATATAATAGTACATGACAAAGTAACAGTCCTAGTGGATATCGCAAGATCATTCCCAGAAGCATTTAAGTTAGATTCTTTATGGGCTTTCATAGGGGCAAAATGAAGTCATTTAACCTATGCCCAAGGAGATGTTGATCCTAATGCAACCAGGAAAGACATGAGAGTTTTTGAATGGTAACTCCTCTTTTGAGAACACTGTCTGATGTTCAAAGCTCAAGCAGTAAATTTATTTATTATGATGACTGAATCTGCCATTGAATTCTCATATATGAAACCAGGTGTTTTGGCTAGTAAGAGAATGATGTGAGAGAATTTTGACAGTAGACTGGCTGCCAAGGGAGTAGCAAATAGAGCTTCCTGAACTCGTTTAGTGTGTTTTTTCTCTTGCAGCCTTCTGCCTGCAAAAGGTTATGCTCCCGGGTTTTAACAGCATCAACGCCTCTTCCCTGCCATAGCACGAAGTCTTTGTCTTCTGTGTTGTGGAGCTAATGCTATAAAACTCAAATGTTTGCCTTAAACGTATCCTTGTAAAGTTTTCTGGGTCTAGTTGGGTCCAGGGCAGTTGAACTCTATTTTAGATGGTTATGAACAGGCCAGATGTCCTGAGCAGCACCGCTTTTGGTTCAATGTTAACTACCTGTAAGGTCAGCTTAGCTGACCCGTTCTTTGTCCTCCAGTAACATGTACCTTTTGCACCTTTTGCACTGGCACCAGTTTGCCCAAACCTATTGCAAGGTCATTAAGGAGCTAAACCAGTAGAAAACTAAGCTTAAAAAAAAGTGAATTGATCAACCTAGGTGTCTTATACAGGAAAGATATTTAGATGCTAACACTTAAAGGTCTCAGCATTCAGGATCTTATCCTGACTTTTTACACTACTGACAGTCCAAATACAGCCTGTCTGGCTTTGAGGTTAGTTTCAGGGACAGTTTAAATCAATCTTAAACCCAAATCAGTGCAAAGGAGGCTGGTGGCAGGGGAGAGGGCAGGGGCCGATGAACTTGTGCCCACTGTGAAGCTGCACCCTGAAGTGCATTAGATGACAACTGTAATTTGTCCTCATTTCACAGCCACATAGGAGGATGATGATGACAACCATGCAGTTCACGTTTACTTTTAAGGGAGACAGCATACTGCAGATTCCCTTGGTTAGTCTGTCAGGAAGCACTTTGTCTTGAATGTCAGAAGAATTTGTCTTGAATGTCAGAATTCAGAAGACAGAAGCCTTCTTCCATCCTCATCCCAGAGGAAAACATGGAGCTTCATGTAGTCTGCATTGGCTTGTAATACTAAGCTCTCTTAGATATTCTACTACGTCAGCTTTGTAAAAACCCACAGTTAGTGAAGTCACGCTTGAAATAGTAGAAGTCACCAAGCCTTTGAGAAGTAAAAGTAAATTCTCTTCAGTAGGAGTATTCAGTGTTGCTTTCACTGTATTTTAGAAATCCAACTTGTCTAATTTTATTCTGCAGGGTATTAATGTTGTTTATTATGTGGCAGACACTGTCATTCTCTGTGTTGATGGCAGTAAAAATGAAAAAGTGAAGCGAATCTGACTGGTGATTTTGTGTCTTGGCTGTGTCCTTGTCTGTATTTTCCCTCATGTTTCCGATTTTTAGAAATTCCCTTTTTTATGAGCTCTGAAGAACTCGATCTGGCTACCGACTCCATTGTGTGCTCTCAAGTTAGTGTCAAGCCTTCTAACAAATCTTCATACCGAATGCTTTTCCCCTTTCACTCAGGAAGATATGTTTTTGAGCAGCGTGCCAATAGCGAATTGTTTATACTCTTCACTCCTGTTAGACTTCAAGGAGACAGACCTCCCCTGAGTTGGCAGAAATAGTCCTTGAGTCCCTGACATGCAGATCAGTCTGCGGTGGCAGAGTTGAGGGAAAGCAAAGGCTGTTATCGCTAACGCTCCGCTTCTCATAACAGGTATCTTTCTCCTTCCCACAGTGACGACAGCACCCGAGCGTTTTTTCAGCAGGCATCAAAGCAGTGATCACACTCAGTTTGTACTTGGAAGGTTGTCTTTGCAGCTGCAGGAGATAGAAATGTGTCATTTAAATGAAAAATATTATTTTGTCAAGACTTACAGCTCCTGCGCAATAGTGCTTGTCCAGGCAAGTGTGCTGTACAGTGTCTTAACTTAATAGTATCTAAAATATGGTCCAGAGGACTATATATTTATTTCTGTGTGATACTTTGGAATTCTCCCAAGCCCATCACAGCAGGCATATGGAGAGGACAGAGGAAGTCCAAGCAGTCTCAGCTGTCTTATAAAAACTAACACTTCTTGCAAATGGAAATTGTTACCAGGACCACCCATCTGCATTCATCGGTTCCTAAAACATAAAGATCACATTTAGGAAAAGTGCAAATTGACAGATGGATGCCATCTTTTCAGTGTCTTCCAAAGGAACTTCAGAATTTAAAATGAAGCAGGAGACCTCTTTAAAGAACAAGAGCAGATGGCTCTGCTTTTTAGTCATATAGACAGAGATTAATGTCATTTGCTTTCTTTTAACTGCTTTCATCTTTATCTTACTTTTTTTTCTGCAGTTGAGAAATTAACCTCAGCTGTCTGTTTACAGACCAGAAAGCTTGGGATGGTTTGCATCATTGCTGCCCTTTCACAAGTAAGGCAGGTAAAATAATTGGTCTTAGGTTTTAAAGTGATTAACAGGGTGATTGTCTGGTTCAACCTATAGCATGAGAAAAATATCGTTTAAAACCATACTAATTACTTGATATTTTTATTGTTGGAATGAATTAATAGCTATTTCAATGCAGATATGTATTTTTAGTACTAAGGTAAAAAAATCTGAAATTTTTTACTTCCCAGTCCCTGACGTAGTACAGTGTCAATCTAATCCTCACTGCAACCATGATTTTTCCAGCTATCATCAAATTATGAGACATGGGATATCGAAGGCAGTGGGTTATGTGGTTCATAAGTGTTCATACGGATACTGTGAGAATAGCTTTTTTCCATGCTGAAGAGGAAAGCTTAACAGGCGGCCAGAATTGTGACCCCATTTGGCTTTTCATACATGCATCACTGGGCAAAGCTAAAAATAATTACAAAACAAAAAGTTTACCTAAGTTTCTCCAGACAAGGAAGTTAATGGTGAGGTAAGCTTTGAATGTACATTATGCTAAGTATTCTCCACTAAATTTGTCTTGGCACTGTGCATTAAAAGCAGGCTTGGGCAAATTAGCCTGTTGCCTTTTGAAAACAGAATGAAGTGTCTGTGCAATAAAGCTGCACTGCTATAGACGCATTAAGTTGAGCAAGTGTGGATTGATTCCAAAAGAAGTGGACTTACTCTTACACACCTGACGGCGTGTTTCTGGCCCCTTCTGCAACCATTACTTACATGGCCATGTGGCACTATCTAGCTCAAGGCCAAACTGAGTGGAAAAAAGTAGTTTTCTGTTAGATCTGACTATGTTTTTTTGAAGAAGTTAGTGCCCCAGATTTGCAAATCACCAGCTCTGCTGTGCCTGTGTGAGCGCTCCCTAATCTTCTTTAGGAGACACCAGCTAGGTTAAGGCAGGACTCTCAAGTACAGCCTCATTTGAAGTTAGCATCAGCAGTTTAAGTGTTACAGCAGTTGTTCAGCTCAGGAGATTAACTTACAGCAAATATTTTCAGGTTAAGTTTGTATACCAGCATGACTGTGGGCTGTAGGCTCCAGCAGACCTAGCAGCATTCAGAGGAGCGTGCGGGTCAGAGCCATCGGAGAAGAAATTTCCACTGTCTCAAGAAAACCAATTCTGCTTGTAACTGTCTCTAGAGAGCATTCACATGAACTGCTGTCAGAGCTGTGAGAGCAGTTCAATCGGAGAAAGACCTGTAGTTATCAAAAGCAGGAGGCAGTAATGTGTTCGGTCTAACTAGCAGTTGTCTGAAGAGTTAAATCCGGCTTCAGCTTCCGCAGTTCTCCTCGGGAGGTAGCCTGGAAAGCGTTATTGCCCGTGGACTTTGAGATACAATTCAAGATTTTTTTGCTAATGAATAGCAAGCTGAATTCAAACGCAGGGCAACACAGGACAGAGCAGATCCTGTGGCTGGCCTGAGACAGGATATGCCCTGAGGCCGTTGCTTCCATCAGAGAATTGCAGCAGTAATGGATAGTCATAGCATCACTCTTTTCCCACGAGCCTGAGGGAAGAAAACATCCCTCCTTCCTTCTATGAGTTTATGAGAATGCTTCCTGTTCAGTTCTCTGTTAAAAGAAAGGAATATAGAAACAAACAGAATAGTGAAAGATCACCAAAATAGTTTTGTTTAAATCTTGCAATAATGTCGCTTCCCAAATAACAGCCAGCTAAATGGCTACCGCTGTGTAAAATAAAAGGTAGAATTTGGTTTATTATCTCTCAGGAATATGAGAAGTCTGAAACTGTAATGCAGTTCCACGGTGTATTTATAGTTAGAGTTATTGCTCTTGCTTTGTAACCAAAAGTGAGAATTTGTTCAAAAAATTATTTGGGGGGGAAATCTACACATACCATTCCGACTCGCCTTTGTCTTTCATCCCCTCCTGAAAAAAAAACCCAAAAGAAAACCAAAGGCAAGCAGGAAATTTCTACTCCCTGTTAGAGCATGGCCATTCAAACATTTTCAGCAGATAGGAATTATAGGGAGGGAAGGAGCTGGGGCCACGCTGCTGGGAATCGGGGAGTTTCTTAAAGCATCTTTGCTGCCAGCAAAGAAAATTCTGGGGAAGAGGGAAAGGAGAGGTGGGTAAGGTTGTACTGCAAGTTGGACTGCTCTGAGGAAAGCGGTGATACGTGGTTGTGGCACGTTGGTTCATACACAACACCTGCATGGTAAAGCAAAGGAGGGATGAGAGTGTTCTGACTCAGCCTGAAAAAAGGTCAAGTTCATAATGCTGCTGTTATCACTGAAGGAATTTGCATGGTCATAGAGATTGTTCTCAGAGGTAGAAGGACCGGTGGGTGTACAACTGTAGGTATATTATACAGTTATGTGATCTGGCATAGTTTAAATACTTAAGTACCTTCAGGAGCGAAGAAGTGTTTATCTCTTCTTAAACATTTATCTCTTCCCTTTCTTGGATTTCCCAGGACTTGGCCTGAATTATTGAAATCAGTTTGGCTATCACGTCTTCTCTCGTCCTTGTCCTCTTCCTTTTTCCTCTGATTGTTGAGTTGTTCAGTAGGCATTCTTCAAAAGCGCGTCCCATTTAAACAGGGAGCCTTTTGTTAGGCACCCAAGTGGAATAGGGCTAAATGTCATAACTTGCCCTGCGTCCTTGGGCAAGAGCATAGAAAAAGTCTCTTAATCTCCCTGGATTTATTTTTAATAGTGAACAACATAATCAGTAGGTGGAAGTGACTTTTCATCTTAGGAGCTGCAATGGGGTAAGATAATTTTAGAGGTAGGGTGCTCACAGACTGAGCTGCTTACAGGCACGAATGCTGCTGTTACTGGTTGAAAGCAAGTAAGTCTCTTTCTCTGCATTACGAGGGGTGGTTGTAGGGTTTTTTTCTTCTTCTGTTGTCTAGCTTAGCCTCTTCATGATTTTAAAATAAACTGATTTGATATAATTCCTAAGAGAGTTTTTGTCTGCCTGCAGTTGCTATTTTGAGAGACAGAATGGTCTGAGAGAGGCCTGGAGTTGCTGAGGAACAGAACAGCCAGCGCTAGGGGAACAGTCCCATTAAATTACCCCTACTTCAGTGTATTTCTTCAGCGTTGCTGGGGTTGAGTATATCTGTACTGTGTTTTGAGGAGTATGCTGAGGCCATGCTCAGACCCAGACTTGTTTTCTGCAGCTCTAAAGAACCCTAAGTGCAGCTAACGTGCCCTCTGGGGGACTTGGTCAGGGAAGATTCGGTTACACTCGTGTTACTTCAGATGTTTCAGCCTCTTCAACCCATCCTCCAGCTGCCGTGCCAGGAGGGAGTGGGTCTCTGCATAGACCCCGTGTTGTATCTGTCAGGCCCAAGAGAGGACAGATCTTGTGCCTGATCGTCCAGGCCCATGTGGATGTCTTGGAAAATAAATGGCATCTTAGATAGCGGGAGAAGCCGGTGTTCAGGCAGCTGCCTCGCATCCTGCGTGTTCGAGCACCCTGTAACTTAGCCCTTGGGCTGCCGAAGGGGACAGCCAGGGAACGCGCTGCTCTTACTGAGAGCACTCATTCAGGCCCTGGAGCCGTTGCCAAAGAGCACCATCTGCATCCCCATTTTTGGATGTTTCCTGTCTCAGTTCCAATATTCCCTCAGACACCGTTGCCCAGCGGCCTTTGGCACTGGCCGAAAGCCGTTACAACAGCCGCCTGCCCGTAGTAGGATCAACGGGATACAAGGCGATACCGGCACCTTTCTCTTCCCTTGAACTTGCTTTGCTACTTTCCCTTTGCTTTGCAATAACCGTGATCTGGAGCTCCGTTTGCAGTTTTCTTACGTGCACACCTTGAGATAGTCTGGCATCTTCCTAGATGGTACAGCTTTCTGCAAATTAACCAAAACCTAACAGATCTTGTAATGAAGGTGAAGTAGCAGGAAAAGAGAAATTTCTGAAACCTCTTTTCTTAATGGAAGGCATATCAGAGGAGAGTAGTAGAGCATTTGTCAGGAGAACTTGAAATTTAGGTACGGGTACATGCGAAACTGCAGTGGCAGGAGGCAAGACTTTGGGGGGAGCAGGCATTAAGCCAGTAGCTCTTTTTCATAAAGCTATAACTTCATTTTTCTTATTTTCAAGGTTCTTTGAAAAGAAGGAAAGTTAAACACTTCCCAAGATAAAAGTGGAGTTTTCCTTTTATTTTCCCTTTCCATCTGTGCTGGTTTCAGTTGGGATAGAGTAAATTTTCTCCATAGTAGCTAGTGCGGGGCTACGTTTTGGATTTGTGCTGGAAACAGTGTGGATAACGCAGGGATGGTTTCGTGATTGCTGAGCAGCGCTTACACAGAGTCAAGGCCCCTTCTGCTTCTCAGCGAGTGGGCTGGGGGTGCACGAGGAGCTGGGAGGGGACACAGCCGGGACAGCTGACCCCAGCTGACCACAGGGCTGTCCCACACCATATGGCGTCGTGCTCAGCATATGGAGCTGCAGGAAGAAGGAGGAAGGGGGGGACGTTTGGAGTGATGGCGTTTGTCTTCCCAAGTAACCGTTATGTGTGATGGAGCCCTGCTTTCCTGGGGATGGCTGAGCACCTCCCTGCCGATGGGAAGGAGGGAATGAATCCCTTGTTTTGCTGTGCTTGTGTGCGCGGCTTTTGCTCTACCTATTAAACTGTCTTCATCTCAACCCACGAGTTTTCTCACTTTTGCCCTTCCGATTCTCTCCCCCATCCCACCAGGGGCCTGTGAGCGAGCGGCTGGGTGGGGCTGAGTTGCCGGCTGCAGTTAAACCATCAAATAAAGGAAGACTATTTATTATCTTAAGCTTTTCCAGTCATGTTAGGTGTCATAACTACCCAGAAGCAATTTCTTGGATCCTTGTTGTTAAACAATAGCTTGAACTGTGTTATAGGCAATAGCTCTTTAAAAATAAAAACATATATGCATCTGAAGTAAATGTCCAGCCAAACAGAAAGTGTTCCTTGGGTAACTATGAGCTTGTAAATGTAAATACGTCCCAACTGTTGCTTCCTTTTTCCTTGTCAGTAGCTCTGAAGGCTTATACTGCTCTTCGTGCAAGCTATTGCCAAATTGCGTGGCTCTGTTGTCACGTCATTTTCAGAAATGCGTAGCACTGAAGAGAATTTAATCAGCTTGGCAAATAATAATTATGTTTAAAAAAAATCACTGAAATCACAGCACGGTTGTGTCTTGTATTCCAAAAATTAACCTTTTGCCGAGCAAAGGAGGCGTATAGGAAGAAATGGAAGAGTAAGGAGGCGATAAGGAAGAACCGAAATGTGAAACTTTTCCTCATCGTTTCTAGTAATTGTCATTTATATTGCCACAGAAGATGACCTATTTTTTGTTGTTGGGTCTGTTCTGTTCTATAGTTTGGAAAAAGAAAATGTTGAATTGGTTTAAAATACTTCTCAGGAAATTGCTGTTCAAAAACGTAATCTTTCTACAGCCTTGCCTTCAGCTTCATTTATAATAAGATTTAGGTTTTATATAGATAGAGCAGGTTCATCTGTGCTTCTGCTATAGCACCACAAATTCTGAAGATTAGACTTCTTGCTCTGTAATCCTGCTAGGCTGTGGAGAAGAGGACACTCCGGTATCCAGATAACGGACTTTTTATAAAAATCTATCTAGAACAGAGCTGATGTTAGCATTGCCATTGATCAAGCAACTGTCACCTTTTCCCATCAAGCTATGATTTGAAATATAAGTCAAGGAAAAGAAGTGGCTTACTAAAATGTCACTGCTGTTTCTCCAGTCTGGAGGTAGCAGAGTAGTTCAACATTCACATGCTGTTTTGTTTTATTCTAGAGTTGTAAGTCCTAATGTATTTCGATATTCTGTAGTTCCAGGCCTAAGAGAATGTAGGTGATCTTATATTAATACCTGAAGATACGGTGAGGCTTTGTATAGTGGTGGGTGCCCACAAACTCACAATAAGATATTGATTGAGTCCTGGGGAGTTTTAAAGGCAAACCATAGCAAGCAAGAGCAAAACGGACCCACACTAGATAGTAAGAGGATAACATGGATTATCTATGTGCACCAGTTTTTATTAAGACAGAAATCCCTGTCCTAGGTTTTTTTCCTTCTTTTTCATCTTCAGAAATACTTGAGAACAGCTGTATATTGGCTAATTGTCAGACATTTTTCTCTTGGTGCTTAAAACTGTTATAAGGCAACACTGTAGCACAAGACACCAGTTATTTTTTCTGACTAATTTTTTTCAGGCTTTGATTTCACGGTGCTTTCTGGTGGTTACTCAAGAAATGACATACTTAATGTGACTTCACTGTGATTACAGCCCTGTTCTGGAAGCTAGAAATTTCTTTGTGTGCGAATTTACATAGCAATGATAACATGCACATTGGGACTGTTTTCTGTCCACAGATGTACTCTGATGATAGAACTGAGATTTTAACAGATGGGTTCTCTTCAAGTTGGACAAGATGCTGTGGGAAGAACGCAATGGAAAATGTCCTGTGTTTGCATTTTGTAGAAAGATATGAAGAACACTGCCCTGCTGAGGAAATTCAAGAAATAGATTATTTACAAATATTACATCGTGATCTGAAAATAATATTTGAAAGACCACAGTATGCTATATTTCTGTACTGTCAAGAAATCTTGCATTCTTTAACAGTCCTCAGATTGTAATCTCATCAACCAAATGCAAGTTTTTCATATTATCCTGCTAAATAAGCAGCTAGCAATTCATGATGTGCCTGTCAGTCACACAAGCACTAAAAGGAATCAAGTTTATATGACTGTTATTGGAGAGTGTGAAGCTAAGCCTGAATCCTCAGAGGTGCTTAGCTGTCTAATTCCCATTGATTTTAATGCAAATCGAGTACATAAATGTCCCTTGTGAATCTTTGTCATTGTCCCCAGGCTTCTCGATTGCCTGTCTTCCTAAAATACATAAGTGCTGCGTTATGATGGTCTCTTCCTCCAACAGGCAAAGTTCAGAAAAAGAAGTGCAAAGTTCAGAAAAAGGAGGTCATGGTTATGGTTGTGAAAGCCCTAACATTTCATGAGACAAATTATAGCGTATTGCTGAAGTGTTCTACAAAATTACTGTTTGTAGCTATTGAATTCTCCTTTTTCTCTTCTAGCCATTTCATCCGATGGTGAATTTGGAATGCTCCAGAGATTTTCGACCGTTTCTGTGTGCCCTCTATGCCCCCGTGTGCATGGAGTACGGCCGTGTCACTCTCCCTTGTCGCAGACTCTGTCAAAGAGCATACAGCGAGTGCTCCAAGCTCATGGAGATGTTTGGGGTCTCTTGGCCTGAGGATATGGAGTGCACCAGGTGAGCAAATCTGGTTTTTTCAGAACCCCAGGATAAAATTTTAGTATGATCTAGGATGTTTTTATGATCTGAAACAGACGTTTTAAATATGTTCCGTTACAAGTGCCCTTATTTTCCCTTCCATTTGTGTAACAGCCTGTTTCCTGGGGTGGAAACTGAGTTCATATTCCTATCGTCTGCCCAAGAGAGAAGGTGAAAATTTCTGTGGGCAAAACTGCACGTGCATATTCTTAAATGAATGAATATACCCGTCTATTTTTCTTCTTCTTTGTCATTAACGCTGACCTAGTTTTGCCTGCTATACCGAAGTTTAATAGACGATACTGCTATAAATTTCTCTGAGAGCTGGGCAAAATTAC
Source organism: Platalea leucorodia (assembly GCF_965183815.1). NCBI lineage: Eukaryota > Metazoa > Chordata > Aves > Pelecaniformes > Threskiornithidae > Platalea > Platalea leucorodia. The sequence continues at coordinate 126,187,063 of NC_138825.1, read as the reverse complement.
ATACGCCGGAGATTAATAGTCTCTTTCTGAAGGGGGAGCTGGCTGGTTTTGATGAGTGTATAAAATCTCAAAGCTCTGTTTTCAGAGCATCTACCTCTTGTTGAGCTTGTGTGCAAACAGATGTTTTCAGCTTTACATTACACAAATAACTGTACAGAAAAGTATTAAATGATGTTCCAATCTATTTGAAACAGAATATACCTGAAATTGAAAACAGTATCTTTATGGTTTATTTTTTATAAGTGATTCCAACAGCTAATAAAATACAGGAGCACAAACAGGAAGAAATAGTCTCCCTTATAGTTGGATTGGAGAGAATGAAAAATAATTAAAACTTCTTTTAGCAAAAGAATAAGTCAGAGGATGCTGCTAAGTCCTGATAATCTGGATCAAAGATCCCTCTAACTCCATACTCCAAAGAGATGCCTGGACCCTTTAGGTCCTCCCATCTCCTCAGTAAGGCCCAGGTAGCGAAATTTCAAAACCAGAGCTAAAACTACTAAAACTTTGCTGGTGGTGTGTTAGTGCCGTTGTGCCAGGACATGAGCTGTGGCAGAGGAACAGGCCTATTTAGCTTAAGCTGCGCTCGCTGAGGCGATAACATCTCGTGGAGGGAAGAACCCGACAGCTATGCGTGGAATCCCTCCAGTCTCTCCTTCAAAACTTCAGACTGCGTCTCCAGCAGCCCGTAGCCTCCAGTCAGAGCTTTACTTAATTACAGAAATATCTTAATCATCATTTCAATTTATTAATGCTAGTAGTAGTGCTAGGTTGGATTTTTGGTCTAACTAGCTCACCGTCCTGTTTGATAGCAGCTGGTAGAGTTGCTTAGGCAAAGGTTTTAAAATGTTCTATAAAATCATGCTTCTTTGGGCCCGTAGTCTCAGCTTACAGTACGCCTAAATTTATAGTCTTCCTGAGATGGATTTTGTATCCTCACCTTTGTGCTTAAAGCCCCAACGGGCCCCTTGTCCATTTATTTCTCTGGTTTATTTTTAAACATATTTTATAGTTTCAACATTCACTGCATTCTGAGACAAAGAGTTATAGAGTTTGTTTAAACATAGTGCGGTATATCATGGATTACCTGTTATGTGGCTTGTCTTTGTTTTTGCTCCAGGTAGTGTGTCTAAAGTCAGACGTGTAAGTAAGGTTACTAGTCTTTGCAAAGTATGTGTATATTGCTTGTAAATAATTCTTTTCTTACTTTTTAGATTCCCAGATTGTGATGAGCCATATCCTCGCCTTGTTGACCTCAATTTAGCTGGGGAGCCCACAGAAGAGGCCCCAATAGCAGTACAGAGGGATTATGGTTTTTGGTGTCCTCGGGAGCTGAAAATAGACCCTGACCTGGGTTACTCTTTCCTGAGCGTACGGGACTGTTCTCCTCCTTGCCCAAATATGTACTTCCGGCGTGAAGAGCTCTCCTTTGCTCGCTACTTCATCGGAGTGATCTCCATCGTCTGCCTTTCGGCCACCTTGTTTACTTTTTTAACTTTTCTGATCGATGTCACAAGATTTCGCTATCCAGAAAGACCGATCATATTTTACGCTGTCTGTTACATGATGGTGTCATTAATTTTCTTCATTGGCTTTCTGCTTGAAGACCGAGTAGCGTGTAACGCATCTAGCCCTGCCCAGTACAAGGCTTCCACGGTGACGCAGGGCTCTCACAACAAAGCTTGCACCATGCTTTTCATGGTGCTCTATTTCTTTACCATGGCTGGCAGCGTTTGGTGGGTCATTCTTACCATCACGTGGTTCTTGGCAGCCGTGCCAAAATGGGGCAGCGAAGCAATCGAGAAGAAAGCATTGCTCTTCCACGCCAGTGCCTGGGGCATTCCAGGAACTCTAACCATCATCCTCTTAGCAATGAATAAAATTGAAGGTGACAATATTAGCGGCGTATGTTTTGTTGGCCTCTATGATGTGGATGCATTAAGATACTTTGTACTTGCACCTCTCTGCCTCTATGTTGTGGTTGGAGTTTCCCTTCTGCTAGCTGGCATTATCTCTCTCAATCGGGTTCGCATTGAGATCCCATTAGAAAAAGAGAACCAGGACAAACTAGTGAAGTTCATGATCCGGATTGGCGTGTTCAGTGTTCTGTACCTCGTGCCACTGTTGGTTGTAATTGGCTGCTATTTCTATGAGCAGGCTTATCGAGGTGTGTGGGAGACGACGTGGATTCAAGAACGCTGCAGAGAATATCACATCCCGTGTCCCTATCAGGTGAGGAAACCAATATGACGTATTCAGGAGTGCAGAAAATGGGTAATGAGGGGATATGTTCAGACTTACTTGTCATCCCTAACTGAAAGTGCTGCTCTTTCTACAAGGGAAGGTTCTTGCCATACTCCGATTATTTGGATAATGCATTAGGCCTTCTGGAAGACTAGGTGTTATTGGAAAATTGGAGGCTTGCATCAGCTGCTTGGTGGTTTTTTGTGGAGTTTCTGGGCTGTATGGGACCTATACAGGATATAAAGATGCTATTTTAAACCAACTTCAAGAACAGGACTTAATGAGTTTATTTTTGGTCATTAGAGATGTGTTAGAAGTTTTGCTCTGAAGGAATTTTGGCATTCAAACTGAGTTGTCATCAGCCTGATTACTGCTTTTTCTGGTTTTTGTTGTTCATCTGTAACAGTTTTGTTGCCTTGATTAGCCTAGAGGTTCTGTGCTCATTTTAGAGCAGTCTATGCATGTCAGAAACGTCTATAAAAATCTTACTTGAAGTGTCTTCTGAAGAAAAACAGAGCTTACAGCTCATCAGTTTTGTTATTTCAAGGAAGTTACGCTTCCCTGCTCAATTTGTTTAACTGAGTTATCACAGGAACAGAAGCCTCTAAGAGCACCAGGTACCAAACTGCCCACTGTTCACTTCAGTGTTATGCTGGTGCAGTTGCAAAGAAAGTGTTGTAAGTATTAATTACTTGAAGCCTACTTTCCTTTTTGAGCCAAAGTGGCAAATTGTTTTTGGAATGATATGGCGTAGATATTTTCTGCAACTTATTTGAACGCAACTTTATTTCAAGAAGGCTGTACAGCAAGCATCTATTATAAAGCTGCACACACAGGGGTATTAAAAAAAAGTTAGTATTTTGGCTCTAAAGCAGTTAAAACAACAGCTGGATCATCAAAGCTCACATTTTAATGCAATAAAATATCACTTAACGGTTTGGCTTAGTCTATATGGCTTGATAATAATCCTTTTATTACCTTTTAACCCTTTTTATTGTTTTCTCTGTTAGATTTTATTAGGGTGTGACTCTTCCCTCCCATCCAACGTGTGAGCATTTTTATGGCAGGAAATATCTGTCAGTGGGTGTGTTCAGTCCCGTTTGCTTGATTGAGTCGTCACTGCTGCAGGTTTTAATACAATAAACTGACTGATGCTTAAAAGGAGAGAAAAAGAGGGACACGCAGTTTTCTCTCAGTTAATTTCAAATACCCACCACGTGCCAATCTAAAATTGCTGTAGGAATCTATAAAATTAAAAGGATATTGCTTTCTCAGAATGTTGAACAAAAACTGTTTTAAACCTTGAAACTTCTGATGTCTAAAAGCTAAAATCCTGGCTAGTGGAATAACAAAAACATGTAGTAAAATGCTACTCAAACCTCTACAAAACCGTGAACATAATGGCTCAGCAGGAGTCAAAAGAACAATAATGGTTTCATTCAAATCAAATTGGGTTGAAGGACCCGTAGACCCTAGGCAGTATTAGAAGAGTTTTTCTTCTAACCCATCCAATTTTTTTTCTTAAGCTAAACATGCTTCCCTAATTAAACTATCCAGACTTAGAGTTGAAACAGATTTCCAAAGCTGTGGGGAAAAACAATTTTATCCTTAGATCGTGCTAGTAAAATTTATTACTAAATTAGGGGAAAATTTAAAGCTGTGTGAAGAGACCACTCACTTGCAAAATAAGACCATATTTTTTCTAAGCCTTGATGTTATTGAACTTCAAATATTTGAATATCGGTGGCTGAGATTAGACTATCCCAAATTGAGAGCTGTAGTTGATTCCACGGTGGACATAGGTTTTATGTGCAAAACTTACACAGGGTCATGGTAGTTGGAACTTGCTGCTTGCATAGGCACACTTTTTCCAACACCAGCAAATCCGAGGTTAAAGCTCCATCAGTCCGTTCAACCGTTACATCATCTTTGCCATCAGAGGATGATGCCACAGTAACTCATTCTGGAAAATGGCTAACGGGGGAGTTGGCGTAGGCAGCTGCTACAGGCGTGCTTCCCTGCCTCCCTCCCGTGCGACTGCTTCGTGCGGGAGAGACCGCGGGGTTAATCATTTGCTGCAGATTCTCCTGGCTGCTGCTAAACCGAAGAGGGCTTCGGCAGCTGGAGTTCAAATGAAAAATGGACATCATGTGTCTTTGACTACCTAAAGGGCTAAATACTCCCAAAATGGAGGAAGCAACAGGATACCTGTATGCTTCAATCTTGATTTCTGGCTACCTGGGTGTTTCCTGGGTTGACCTGGCTACGTATGATTATGGTTATTTGTCAGGGAGGCATCTGTCGCTTTCCTTGTGAAATAAAAACTTTTTTTGCCGCAGAGACAGGAAACCAATATCCCAATATTCCCTCTCTTTGAGGAGTAAGTGCAGGGCAAAAAGGAGCTCATGTTACCTTACCTTGCCCTCACTGTCCTCGGCACACCAAGTTTCTGGGAGAGACTAGGAAGGAGGGGAAGGGTTTGTAAAAGCCGGCAGCAGCTCCCTTCCCCATGAGCACATCCCGGTCCTCAGTGTTCTGTAGCATCGTGGGCTGCTGCGGTTCAGGCAGTAGCTTTAATCTGCTGTCTGGGCAGCAACAGCAGGTAAAAGAAGGGCGATGAAGCTGGGGAAGGGTCTGGGGCACAAGGCTGGGGAGGAGCGGCTGGGGGAGCTGGGGGGGCTCAGCCTGGAGAAGAGGAGGCTGAGGGGAGCCCTCATCGCTCTCTGCAACGGCCTGAAAGGAGGCTGGAGCCAGGGGGGTCGGTCTCTGCTCCCCAGGAACAAGCGATGGGACGAGAGGGAACGGCCTCAAGCTGCGCCAGGGCAGGTTTGGGTTGGGTATTGGGAAAAACTTCTTCCCCCAAAGGGCTGTCAGGGCCTGGCCCAGGCTGCCCAGGGCAGGGGTGCAGTCACAGTCCCTGGAAGTGTTCAAAAGACGTGTGGATGTGGTGCTTAGGGACAGGGTTTAGAGGTGGACCAGGCAGTGCTGGGTTAACGGTTGGACTCGATGATCTCAGAGGTCCTTTCCAACCTTAACGATTCCATGATTCTATGATTCTAAAACAGGCAGCAGTCGCCCCTCTTGTACCATGGCTGTGAAGGCTCAGATGAGCTCTGAGGTGAGCCATCAAAAGTTGAGTGGAGTGAATATTACTTCCTTGAGTCTCCTTTAATAAGGAAAAAACAGCTACTACATTGAGGTGAGGTTTATTTACAGTATATACAAGGTATCTAATATGTTTAAGAAATTCAGTTGCGCTTTCCCCACCGTGCGGGAAATGCATTGTTTTTGTGGATGTCAACTTAAACAGGCAACTAAGGGAGTTGGGTTTTGTATCAACCTGGACAAATCTCTTAATATAGTTAAAAATATCAAGGTTGCTATATTAGAGCATCCTTCTTTCAATATGAATAATGGCAAATTGACTAAGGTGTTACCAGAGATAATTATTTTTATTGTTTCTGATGCTAGGACTATTCACAGTAATTGCAGCGATGTAATCCTTCCAGCCACTATTACTGTTCTGTGAAATATCTGCTCACAGCGGCCTAAAAATATTTTAACCCATCCACCTCCATTTTCACTGAGGTTGGGACATTTTTCTTTTTCTGGAGGGGGGAACAGTGCCTTTGTAATCTGCTTTCAGCACAGTAATATTCAAACGAGGAGCTGAATTTTATGTTGGTATCCCACTTTTCACTCATTGCCTTAAAAAATGAATTCATGCTTGGCCTCAAAAAATAGATTAATGTTTTTGCGTGAGGGGAGTTCATGCAGTGGAAAATGAAATTAATTTTCACTAGCTACAGAACCTGATACCCTCGTCATAAACGTAGCAGTTGAACTGGGCTGTGCGCATTACGTGTTCTTCAGGTCAGACTTTTATCTCATATATTATCTTTTGTATGAGAGTATAGCGCAATTTTACATCAAGGTAAAACGCAGAAATGAAGGGAAAACAGGAGGGAAGCGTGACACAATCCAACCATAAAATAATCACATCTAGTCATCTCTTTTGCTACGGTTGAAAATACGCGCTTTGCTGCTCCTCCTTCTGCCTCTGTTTGTAACAGCGGTGGTTCTACCCATATCGTGTTGGCTGGGGGAGGAGTGGCTGGAGAGCTGCCTGGCAGGAAAGGGCCTGGGGGTGCTGGTCGACAGCCACCTGAACATGAGCCAGCAGTGTGCCCAGGTGGCCAAGAGGGCCCATGGCATCCTGGCTTGTGTCAGGATTAGTGTGGCCAGCAGGACCAAGGAGGTGATGGTGGCCCTGTACTCAGCGCTGGTGAGGCCGCATCTCGAGTGCTGTGCTCAGCGCTGGGCCCCTCGCTCCAAGAAGAACATGGGGGGGCTGGAGCGTGGCCAAAGAAGGGCAACGAAGCTGGTGAAGGGTCTGGAGCACAAGTCTTATGAGGAGCAGCTGAGGGAGCTGGGGGGGCTCAGCCTGGAGAAGAGGAGGCTGAGGGGAGCCCTCATCGCTCTCTGCAACGGCCTGAAAGGAGGCTGGAGCCGGGGGGGTCGGTCTCTGCTCCCCAGGAACAAGCGATGGGACGAGAGGGAACGGCCTCAAGCTGCGCCAGGGCAGGGTTGGGTTGGATATTAGGAAAAACTTCTTCACCGAGAGGGTGGTCAGGCCCTGGCCCAGGCTGCCCGGGGCAGGGACTGAGTCCCCATCCCTGGGGGGATTTAAAGAACGGATAGATGTGGTGCTGGAGGACATGGTATAGATGGGCTTGGCAGTGATAGGTTGACGGTTGGACTCGATGATCTTAAGGGTCTTTTCCAACCTTAACGATTCTATGATTCTGTGTCGTCGTTCCGAGGGCAGAGCCTTGGAACAAGGAGCTGGATTTTTGTAACATTGGGCTCAAGGAGGGACATTTGGGGCAATAAGATTCTGCGTGCTCCTATTGCTGTTCAGTGTGGCTATCATCATCATCATCATCTCTCTAATAATTTTACCATTCTTAACAACTTCTTGGTACTGGCTTGGCTTTTTAGTCTGCAGTCCTGACCCAATGGTTAGCTTTCAAGGTTTGTCTCTTTCCTCTCTTATTTTGCCATTTCTACCTTGTACGTTGGTGGAGCACGTCATGCTGTGGGAACTGATTCCGATGAAGTGGTGGACTGGGATAACATTTTGGCCAGTCGCTTTACGGAAGCACAGAATTGCTCAGGTTGAAGGGACCTCTGGAAATCAGCTAGTCCAACCCCCCTGCTCAAGCAGGGTCAGCCTAGGACTGTGTCCAGTCAGGTTTTAAATTCCTGTTGCCATAAAAGCTGTAAGATCCTTTCTGTCAGACATCTAACCTCAGCTATATCTGATGTAAGGTAAAAAGTAGGGTAAAAGGGGAAAAAAAAGAAGTTTGACGTGCATTTAGCTGCTGTTACATATTCTTGTCCTCCAGGCACTACGGTGTTTCGTTCTTCACAAGGAGAGTGTCAGAGTTTTGTTCCTCTTGGAAATTACAAAGGCAATCAATGCAGTGACCTGCCCCAATCTATGAAAATTTGTCTCAAAACTGGGATGAATTTGGCTACAAAGTGAAACGGATACTCAGCAAAGTCTGTCTTCAGAGCTGGTTGTAATGTACGTTTCTCTTATGAAAAGCAGGAGTTCAAACGGTCAATACAGCGTTTCTAGCCCAGAGAAAAGGAAAGGGCTGCATCAAGCCAGAAACGTTCAAAGGTGGAAGAAAGCGCTCATTGTCGTCTTCCCAAGATAAGGAAATGTGTCTGCTTTCTTGGGATGGCAGAATATGGTGTTAAAAGCTTTTACCTCTTTTTTTAGTCCCATAATGGAACTGTGTAAGGTAGTTTAGGCCTGGAAAGGTTTATTGGGCTGAACCACAAAATCAGATTTCCTGTAAAGAAGGTCCTGAGTTCATATTCATTTCTTTTAAATCCAAACGTAAATAGACTCTCCACAGTTTCCATGAATGCTTCAGGGCTAGGCTAGGCACTGTGCTGATGGGAGAGACATCTGATTTAGATATTAAAGAGAATAAAAAGAAAAATAAACTATTTATTTGCTGCCCTAGTGGGAGTCCTTGAGAAATGATCTAAGCAGTATGAATTATCTTTGCTTGTGCTCTGATATTCATCATTTCCCCACTTCAGGTAGCTTCACCGGATTAAAAGACCTTAGTGCTAACTTGCTGAGAGGGAAGGTGGTGCTCGCTGCTTATCTTTTCGCTATTATTGAGAGGAATGAAGCAGATGTGGAGAGCACGTTTGCTTTCCCGTTGATGGGGAAGACTTGATACCAGGGTGAGTGTAGAACAAATTGCAAACTCTGGGCTTGTATTGGAAACTCTTTTCTTTTTCATGAAGAACTTGATTTTGTGCTGGATGCTGAATATCCATCGAGTCTTGCTCAGTCGTTGCCGTCATGTACTCCAGGTAGATTCCTAAGCCCAGAATATCCATCGAGTCTTGCTCAGTCGTTGTAATGTACTCCAGGTAGATTCCTAAGCCCAGAACCAGAAGGAAAAACAGCAATGAGTACATTTAGACAGGGAAAGCGTTGAAATGTATTGATCCAGCTATGGAGTCTGTTTACAACCGACTTAACCAAGGAATGGCACTGGGCCTGTGCAGTGTCTGCTTCCCTCGATCATCTCTTTCTTTAGCTTTGGGGCTTGACCTCATAGAAACCAGTGGAATTTCAGAGATAAAATAATGGGCATGTATTAGAATGAAAACAATGTGGAAATCAAGAACCGCTACTGAAAGCAGCATCCATTTATCTGATTTCGGATGTCTCCATCTGAGCCAGGCATGCCAGCCTCCTTTTCTAGCTGAAGCAGAGAAATGGGCAATTTTATAGTGATTCACTGGACATTCAGATGAATCGTACCCTGACTTACTTTATCGTCTGTTTGAAGGGGTCACTTTTGCTCTTATTGGATATATTTATGTTCGGTTTTTTGCTGCAAAATTCTGGGTAAGTTTTTTGGGGGGAAAGGGGAGAAGAGGTTGGGGGTTTTTTGCAATCTCTCCCCATCAGTATCAGGATATGCCTCAACAGCCTTCAAACACGCTTTTTATATCCTGACCGGTCTTGATTTGAATAACAGTCATTCCAGAAAGAAAACTCGGTAACATGTTTTTTGCTTATTTTGGAAGAAAGGACATAAATAAGCACCTAAGCCCGCAGTACCTGGAAGGAGATAGGCTTGCATCTGGGAATCCCACGGACAGATAATTTTGCTTTGCTAAGCATCATATAAGCACGCTTCAGCCGCTGAGGGAGAAGACTTTTTCTGCAAGAACAATAAGCACGACAACTATTTTTGCAAGTGTCATTTTAACCGAGTTCTTGAAGCAGTCACTATGCCTATCTCTTTAAATCTTTTCTATTTTCCTTCTGATCGTTGCTTTAAAAAACTAAACCCGCCTTGGTGTTTTTAAAGACTTAACTATTAAGAGCGATGCTGTAAGATGGTGTAATACCAAATGTCATTTCTATCAGCAACAAAAATAGACAGTCAATCCAGACAATTTTTTTCCCTCTCCCCTCTACCTATTTCGCTCCAAGACGAGGCCCCATCTTGCTGTGTAATAATGTCAAACGGGTTTTTACTGAAGATGGGAGTTCTCACCCACTCACTTCTGTTCATTGCTGGTGTCGGATCGAGAAGAGAGGATTAATTGTGGTTGCCTAAGATACCAAAAGCGTAAATGGAAAGAATGTTTTGTTAATAGTACCTCTGGTCTGTCAGTGGCAGTTATATGTATCTAGTACAGGCACAAAGAAAAACAAAGTCCAAGCTTGCTAATATATTTCAGTTAATATTTAAATTGTATCACATTACAGATTATTTTAATGCATTATTTGACAATTAACATTGGAGAAATGGATTTTGATGTTAGGATTAATCTCTGTCACCTGCTGATAATTTTGGCTCAAGTTTTAGTCAGTTTTCTTGTTTCCCATTTTCACAAATGTACTTTTTGACCTAATCGCAGCTCATTTTTTTTTTACTCTTAAGTTTTCAAGATTGTTTTAGATGTCTCAAAATTAACCCTGTTACGATAAAAATCTCTTCATTTCAGACTGGTTTGGATTCCTGACAACTATAAATCGCTTTGTTTGTTTTGCATCCTTTTTAAAGGCTGCCTACGGAGCAGGGGTAGGGGCAAGGTTTTCAAGCGTGTTTCGTTCCCACTCGGCATGGCTTTGTCCTTCCTTTCCTTGAGGCCTGGTGCCCCGAACAAACACCGCGGGAACGTCGCTGAGAGCAGAGACCCCGCGTCGCCGGCTTGCGGAACCGTTTCAACACAGGGAAGCTTTGCTTATGAACAGGTGCCAACTGAAAAGCGACTGCGATGGTACAGTAACGGCAGGCTGAGAGCCAAGAGTATGGGAGTGTTTAGTCATCTGCTCTGCTGTTCCTTCACTCGGCTGAATATTCTATCTTATCGTGCCTACTTTTAAATAAAATGGGGCAGGAGCAGAAGAGACACTGAGACAAACTGCTGTAAGTTCCAGCTCAGGTTTTGCAGCTACGTCTCTTCATTTCTCCCTCATCCCCCCAAAAAGAGAACAAAAACAAAGAAAAAAACCTTACTTTATAAATTGTATTTGTATTCAGTTTTTATAGTGCTTTCCCCCAAAAAAATTCTTGATAGACATTTGAATTTACTATAGAAATTCTAAATTTTGTGATGGCATCGTTGACTCGCATGCACTCAAGAAATGCTCTGTAGCAGACTGTCTTTTCCCATGGCTGCGTGATGGGCGAAGTGTAACCCCCGTTGACACAGGCTTTATTTTCATGCACAAGTGCTTTAGAACAATTGCACGCGCGGACCAAAGAGAAGAAAAGATGGGGCTTGCAAACATCTTGCCGAAAACAGTGGCAAGAAGTAATTGTTGAGCCGTAGAGTCTGCGTTTTTGGGGTGCTGATTAAGTTGGGATGGAGTTTCCCCATTTTTATCGACTGCAGTACATGGCATTTTCCAGTTTTTGCCATTTTCCCCACTACTCAGGGGTCTTGCCACTATCTTTAAATACAAAATGTCTCAGCTGTTTTACCATCTGTGTTGCAGTGGGTCTTCAGAAGCATGCGGGGGAGTGCACTAAGCTGGATGCAGAAAAGAGGCTTTGTTAAGAAATGTCTTAGCACCGTTTGTGCGTGGCACGGGCATAAAGAGAATATATTTAGAGATGTCTATAAATCTAGATTTCTCCTCCCCCCTCTTTTTCATTAGTTATTGTTTAGAATTCCTCTTAGAAGAGGTAATGGATTTGCTTAAATCTGCCCTAAGGAACTGCTTCTTGTAGAATGTAATTATTCTGTCCTTAAAAAGAAAAAAGAGGTTGAGATAAAAACATATTTTCTGTATTGCTGTTTACTCAGAAGAGACCGAGCAAATCAGAATTACGAGTTAGGCTTCTTTCAAAAACAAAAGTAATGTCAGCTCAGAACAACAGCATTAATCACAGTATTACAGTGTTTCCTAGCAGCGATGCAGTTAATTTCTCCTATTTTAGATACTTAGGAAAAAAGAATATATTCAAGGAAAAGAATAACTCAAGTTAATTTCTCAGAATTCTCCTTTTCAGCATTAGCAACATCAGTCCTGTCTCCTCCTTGCACATCCAGGACTTTGATAAATCCTACACGAGATGCAATGTATTCTCTTATCTCACCTTGGCATGTATGCAATTTCCAGTCAATTAACATATTGAGTGAAAGCAATCATTTCATTCACATGACTCATTTCTGGCTGTTTTTTTAATTGGATTGACTGAGCTAGAGACAAAGGGAAATGTTGATTTCTCAACCATTATCTTCAGACGGGTTGATTTGTACTTGCACCCAAGTATGACTCCTCAAGGTCGTCTTGGTCTTTTTTCTTTCTTTCTTTTTATTCAGTATTTTGCTGAGGGTGACTTGCCGAAGGAGGTCAGATCTTGCTATTTTTGAGTTCTCAGTTTCATTCCATTCTCATTTTAATAAGCATGCTTTATATCTAGAACAGCCTTTAATTCTGATTATTAAGGAAGCTCTCTTTTTCCACTGTCTCTTTTAATTGCTATTAAAATGGCAACAGAAACTAAGTTAGGAGGTCTGATTTCCCTGGTTTTGAAGCACCAGCCACTCTTAACTGCCAGAATTGAATGTTGCAGTACATGCGTTAGGAAATGGGTCACCTAAAAAAAGATTGAACTTTTAATTTTAATAAATTGAAGGAACTTGCCTATAATTTGCATTTAAAAAATCTGAATAGCAATGCATTCGTTAATGATGATGACTCTTTCACTGGATTTCAGAGTTGCTTTGAGATGTTGGACAGTCATCTCAAAATAGCTGTAGACCAGCTTGCAAAGAGAAGATCTTTAATGGGGTGTTAACTGTAGATCTCTGCCAAAATCTCAGTGAATGCTGAACCTCGACGTTTGTAAGTCCGATATTCCGCATCCGAGTGAATTTCCGTAAGATGGCTTTTGTTGTGCTCTCTGGAGCGCTCCTTGACTATTGAACGACTTGTCCCGTCAGCCCAGAAACACAAGGTACAAATAAATTTTGGGGATACTGCACTTTTGTGCATTTATTCCTAGTGATTCCAGAGTATCATTGTTATTTTCAACAAATTTTTAAAACTTCAGTCCTGGAAGGGTACTTACATTTGAATGTCATTGGTCTCAGGATGGAGCAGCTCTGACAGTTTTACGGTTGGCAATAGATTTTCTTCTGGAAGCTTTTCAGGAAATTGTGATTGCAGTCACCGTATCTGTAACATGCCACCTGAACACGAGCCAGCAGGGTGCCCAGGTGGCCAAGAGGGCCCAGGGCACCCTGGCTTGTGTCAGGAACGGTGTGGCCAGCAGGAGCAGGGCAGGGATGGTCCCCCTGCGCTGGGCACTGGGGAGGCCGCCCCTCGAGTGCTGTGCTCAGCGCTGGGCCCCGCACCCCAAGGCGGCCATGGAGGGGCTGGAGCGTGGCCAGAGCAGGGCAGCGAGGCTGGGGCAGGGGCTGGAGCACAAGGCTGGGGAGGAGCGGCTGGGGGAGCTGGGGGGGCTCAGCCTGGAGAAGAGGAGGCTGAGGGGAGCCCTCATCGCTCTCTGCAACGGCCTGAAAGGAGGCTGGAGCCGGGGGGGTCGGTCTCTGCTCCCCAGGAACAAGCGATGGGACGAGAGGGAACGGCCTCAAGCTGCGCCAGGGCAGGGTTGGGTTGGGCATTGGGAAAAACTTCTTCCCCCAAAGGGCTGTCAGGCCCTGGCCCAGGCTGCCCGGGGCAGGGGCTGAGTCCCCATCCCTGGGGGGATTTAAAAGCCGGGGAGATGTGGTGCTGAGGGACATGGTTTAGTGGTGGCCTTGGCAGTGCTGGGTTAACGGTTGTACTCGATGGTCTTAAGGGTCTTTTCCAACCTTGACGATTCCATGATTCTATGTAACCCATGGGGCACAATGTGGGCAACCAGCTCCCGCGGTGGGTGTTTTGAGAGGTTTGCTTAGTGGTGTAACATAAAGCAGTTCAGAATACAGTCTGTAAACACACAAATATGGAAAGTTGTTTACTCTCTCCGCTTAAACAATTTGTTTCTAGACCTGAAATCAGTATTATTAAGTAAAGACTATACTTAAAAATAATAGATACATTCAAATGATGGAATATAATGAGATATATGAACTAAATTCACCTGTAAGACTGGTCTAGATCTCTCGGACGTGTTCTGTATGTGCCTTGATCTTGGTAAACATCCGCTTAGCTTAGATGTGGCTGGGCTACATAGCATGGAAATGTAACAAATACTTGCACGTTTCAAGTTTGATTTTTCTTTTGCATTATTTATTATGTTAAAAGTTATTTTTCAAAGATTCACTTGAACTTGATTAAAATCAAATAATGTAAATCATCATTAACATTATTCCGTTCACACTGTAACTTGGAAAAGGCGGCCTTTAGACTAATGAACATAGCATTTCTGTCTGTGGAGAATAGGAAATATTTCATAAATACCATGTTTGCTATAATAGCTCTTTGTTTCTTCTCCTCTGAACTTCTGTACTTTTGCTTTAAGCTCTGGTTTGACTATTATTTGCATCTTTACAAGATTACACTGATCTGTTTCATCTGACTTCATCTCCAGCAATGTCACAGTGTGGCATTTACTCAATCTGAGCCATTACCGGAGCAAATGTCATCACACGTGCAACTGCTTCTTTCTGTATGGCATTATGTGACTGACTGCGTTGGGTGGGATCAAAAGAGACTGTAAGAAGAAAACAAAAATAAATAAAAAGTAATGAAAGGGTGCCAGGAATAAGGTTCTGTCAGAGCTTGTCTTTGGAGGAGGAGAGTGTAAGAGTGTACGTAGCCTTGCCCAAGAAGAGTAAGAAGGGACGTAGCCTTGCCCAAGAAGAGTAAGAAGGGACGTAGCTGCAGTTTTAGAAATCCATAAAGGGCATTTAAAAAGAGCTGTTAAAGTCCAATGGCAGCGCTGGCAGAACGATAACGAGGCCGTGAATAAACTTCAATTGGAAATTAGAGAATTCCGTGATGAACTGAGGGGGGAGCTCATGGTTTCAGGAGAAAGCTGGATAACTGCAGAGGCTTGTGTGCCATTGCTGGCTGCAGCAGTGGAAGACTTGACCGAGGACGTTTCTTTTGTTCTGTGTTCTTACTGCCAACTATCTTCATTCAAGTAGTGGGAGTTTATTAATGGGGATATGTTCCAAGCCTGGGTCGTAGTAAGCTTGCTAAATTTTGTCTTGCCAGAATTTAATAAATTCAAGAAAGAATATCTACTGCCAAAAGAGATATTAACGCTGCAAAGATTTTAGTTCAAGTATATTTTTAGCTGCAGGGTTGACAGAAATCCGATTTTCTGATTCATTAGCGGGTTTTTTTCCTGACTTGGTGTTTAATTCCCAATGAAGTGCTAATATCTGAAGAAAAAAATCCTATTTTTTTCTGAATGGCAACCGGGAGCTTCCAACCTCTCTGGCCATGGGACAAATCTGCCAAATGCAACCTACTGCAGCGAGCCCTCAGTATCCCTAATTTGACAGGTTTGCCAGTAATCCAGGTAGGCACCTCTTTAATCTTGTCTTAGTCTCTGTGAAAGATAGGTGTATCAAGCAGTGCGTTGCAGGTGCCAGTAAAGGAGCGTTTCCTGATAAAACTTCGTTTCAGCTGTAAGTTTATTGACCCGTTTTAGCCCATGCCAGCCACAATCCCTGTCTGCACAAAGGCAGAATACTACAGAAATGCCATCTGCTTCCACAACGGGGGTAAGGACAGCTGCATGACATTGGTTTTGGTGAGCATTGGGATAAGAGAAATCATAGTAGATGGAGTTTGTTTCGTCCTTTGTGTTAGACACCTTGGGGTGAGTCATGACTTGAAGTAATCCTTTGTCATTTTAATTTGTGCGTTAGTCACAGGTTTAAGGGGAAAAAAAGAGTTTATGGGTCCTTGGACCTATTATGTCAGCCAGCTACAGCTCATCGAAAAGGGGGTATTTGGGAGAGGGGCTGAAATGGTCCAGAGTGAGACATATGTTCAAGAATTGTGACGTGATTCTTTTATTCCAGTGACAAGAGGAAAGATAATTTATGCTGGGGGAAACAACTGTGTGGCGGGTGCGGACTTGGTTGCTTTTTTTCTCCCTGCAGAGGACATCCCTCTTCAGCTTGTACATGTCCGCAGGAAAAGGAAAGAGAGGTCCAAGTCTCTCTTGGGTCGTACACTCAAGTAGACTTGCTTTTCCCATGCTTAATGTCCGGCGTTGGTGCTAAGAGACTCGTGATACCAGTTCCTCATGGTGGTAAAACAGAAGGCAGGTGCTTGGGCAATCTCTCTAATTACAAACCATGGCTAGCACTTAAAAAATTAGTTGCCGTGATTGAGTGCTGTCTTCTGTTTCAAGATAAAGCCACAAACTAGGAGACATGCTGATAGCTTCACTGAGATTCAGCTTTCCCTTGGTAAACAGGGCGTTCTCCCAGAAGGAGTCTCCTGAAGCTGCAGAACCAACCTGTCCCAAGATCGGTGCGAGCTACCTGGAAGATGATCACTGAAGCTGTAGCCTTCTGCCTTCCCATCCCATGAACGCAACAGCAGTTAGCATCAAGCTTCTTGATGATTGCTGGTTACTGACACCGTGACTAACTGCAGGGCCCGAAGGGCAAAGGCGTCGGAGGCGAGTTATTGCACTCTAGTCATGACTCAGGACCTTTTTAGTTGTCCTCTGGGATCCCTTTTCAAGAAGGAGATAGATGAGGAAACCCCTGCAGTGTTACCTTGTCAGAGGCCTCTCTCTGCTGTGTTATTCTTTATTCAAGCTGTTTTTCCAGCAGATGATCAGAGTCCAGTGTGTTCCCCCGGCACAACGCAAACAAGGGATGACTTCTGGTGAAAACCAGTGCACTTCTATGAACGGAATGCTTTTTTTCCCATATATTTCTTTCCCATAATATGCCAGAGAAACTCAAGAGAAATTCTTCTAAAATATAATTCATTGCATTTTAAATGTTCCGTAGAGGCAGTTTTTGTAAGGATGTATTTTTTAGGCACTTACACAGATTAAATTCTTGGAAAAAAATGTATTGCAGATGAGTTCGGCACGGTGAGGTGGATCTGCAGTGCCTGGGCTAACACTTAACTTCTGTGGTGAATAAGTTTCCTCCAGAATAGCCTGTATCCTATTAAGATGGTAATTTTATAAGCTTTTATTACAGTGTCTTATTTATTTATTTTGAGCTTGGGTTAGGCTTCGAAGCTATCTGTTCCTGGCCCAAGTCTTGCAGAGGCTGATCGCTTTGCTTTAATTTCCACTCTGGGTGTATACCAACTCGGTAGTTATTAAGTAAGTCTGGAGAATAGTTAGTAATGCTTTTTCATAATTGTTCTAACAATTTAATTGTTTTAATGTGAGCCAATGGGCAAAGTTAATGCATGGCGCTTTCATGCTCCTGCGGCTGAGGAGAGAGCAACCGAGAGCAAGAGACAACGAGCATCCGTGTTCTCACGTGGTAGCGCAGAGCTGCGCCTTCAGAAATCCCGCGGTCTGATTGTGTTTATTTATATGTATGATATATTTATTCTGCTTGGAATAGTCTGGATATCTCGTGAGCCAGGTGGCTTTTGGTATTTAGAGGCAGAAAATTTTCCTTTTCTTTCTTTTGTATGCAGGGAAGTCTTCTGATGCTGTTGAGACCGTTGCACACAGACTTGAGGTATTCTGAAGCTCCTGAAGTATGTCTTGGCTTTGTCATTAGCTCTTTAACGAGGGCTAAATCAAGTTGGCCATTACCTTTTTTTCAGGGGCTTTTAGTTCCTCAAGCCTTCAGCTTGTGCTGCCTAGTAGCCAGAATAGGGGCATGGATTTGTTTGTTGGACAAGAGTAAAACAGGCAAATTGCAAGAATTTAATAACCTGGAAAAATAATTTTATTTTACAGTGACAAATGCTGCTACATTTT
Source organism: Platalea leucorodia (assembly GCF_965183815.1). NCBI lineage: Eukaryota > Metazoa > Chordata > Aves > Pelecaniformes > Threskiornithidae > Platalea > Platalea leucorodia. The sequence continues at coordinate 126,169,379 of NC_138825.1, read as the reverse complement.
ACTGGGAAATGAGCAGTGTGAGTGTAATTTTCTAAGCCTCAAAGCAATGACAGTGATGGAAATGGTTATGAAAGTGAGACTGTTGGATCAGATTCCCTTTGGTCTTTCCCCCATTTTCAACAAAAGGATGGGTTAATTTGAATTTCATTGCTTTTTGTCCTTAGGGAAATATCAAATGATCAGCGTTATTGTGGAACCGTGCCCCAAAGGAGGGGGACAGGTGCTGTGTTTGTGCTTCCACTTCACATATGCAGCAAGCTCATTAATTTGCGGTTTCATACATTTTAGTGGGAAGAGGCCACTGGTCTCTGTCACTAAAATGCAACCGTGATTGATCGTTCAGGGGCAGGAGGGGAAAATATTCAGAAATTAGTTATATAAGCATCTTAAATTAACAATGTGCCTACAAAGAAGCGTTGGCTTTTCCCTGGAGGAATGCTGAAATTGATGTTTCTAACCTCCTCTCTGAACACCTGCCACTGTGTGTTTCAGGAGGGGAACAATGCATTCAAACTCGTGTCTTTTTGTATTCGCTAAGGAAAGTACGTTCCTGCGTGACGATCTGAACCAACCCGGCTGCTACGCCAACCCAGCAGATGGGAGGAAAAAAAGGGGTTACAGAAATCTCGCTATCGCATATGCAATCTCTGTATCTGACAGAACTTGTTTGTTGGTCTCATTAGGTGAAACATCGGTGCCCGTGCTGCTTGCGAGACGTGTCTGAACAGAATAGAGCGGAGTGTAGAGCGCGCAACCCAAACCCCTGCGTCTACATCTCGTTGTCTATTTTTTCTTGTTAGCTGAATGCCTCTGAAGGCCTGGAGCTGCACAGCAAGACAGATGCAGTTCAGAGACTTAGATCCGTGCAATCTAGCGTTCGCGCGGGTATCCGCACGAAGCCTGTCAAGGCTTTCCAATCCCATCTTTGTACGTGGCTGCCTTTGCAGCAGGTCCAACTCAATGTGCAACGAACAGGCTGTTGTCACTCAAGAACGATGCTAACTGATTCGTACCGGCTTTGCTAAATTACCAAGTTCTCGTGTTGCTAGAGCGCACAAGCCCCTCTAGCATCTCTAGGAAAGCGATCGGGTATGAAGGAAAATGGAGAATCACCACCAGTATTACCTTTCCTCTAGGAGAGGTTCTCGTCTTGAAGGACATTGCCACTGGCTGCCTTCTGGTCTCTGTTTCCTTGACGCTGCCCTCATGGAAAGGCAGCTCCTGATGTTCAGCGCAGACCAGCGTGCTTGTAAGACAGGCTTTTATCTAGAAAGAAAGGTATTTTCACAGGTTTTTAAGGCCCAGAGGAGATCTGCAGTGTCTCTAGATTTGAGTCGGTGGCTCACCAACACATAAGAGGTCTTTTGAAAGCCTTTGATACACGATAATGAGGGGAGCGCTGAGGTTAACAGACGTAAAGAAGGGCCTGGCAACGGTGCCAAGTGGGAAACGGAAGAAAGACTGAATTAAATTACTTAGTAGATGTTCACAGTTATCGTTTCAGCCGGTAACGTGAGTGTAGCAGGCCTAAACTGTAGTATTAGTTTTAAGAGGTTTTGTTCCTCGTTGGCTGCATCTGCAGTGGAACTCAATCTCTGATATTAAAGGGATGGCTTTTCTAATGGGATTCACGCCTCTCCATCTGTGCCAAACACGTAATAGTATTTGAGAGCTGTTATTTTATAGCTGAAGCAGTGTTCGCCCTCTATTTTTATATGCACGTTGGGACTTCTTATTAGCATTTCACAACTTGGATTACTTGCAGAACAAAACTGAAAGTTGAAGTTAATGCTCGTACAGAACTAATTTCAAGGGAAATTACTGTAATGTATAATCTGCGGTTAACATTGAAGTCCTAAAATAGAGAACTGAGGTGAGCTGGCTGGTGCTGCAGCTGCAGAGGGTATTTTGTGATCAAGTACCCCTTTAGATCCCTACTTTGAAAGCTGGATATCTAAAACTCCTTCAGTGTTTAAACCATTGTAGGACGGCAAGAAGATGTCCCACATCTCTACAGGAAGGGTAGAGGGATGTCGCGTGTTACCATATGAAAATTATTGCAGTACATCAATAACGTGTTGTAACCCAAAAATGTAACGAAGCATTCCTTCAACATACCTTGCTAAAATACGCTGAAATCTTTAATTGTAGCTTCAGAAGCTACGTACCATGCACTTAAAATCAAGGCACAAACAATAACAGACTGTATTTCTCAGGCTCTTTTTTTCTTGTGCCCCTGAGAGTGTGCTTTTTATGATGTTTAATGGTCTATCTCCTGAGTAAATGACAACATAATAACTATTAGCAGTGCTTTGCTTGCATCGTAATTCTATAAAAGAAGAGGAAATTCTGCACAGAGTTCACATTTGTGATTTTTACTCCTTGTTATTACGGTATTCGTTATGTGTAGTTATATGGAGCTCAGCATAAGTCAGCAGCTGTGAAGGGTTTTGTAGGAAAATAAGAGACGAAAATACATTTTAAATTCTTAGTAACTGCATTTCAGTTTCTTCTCCTCTCAGTTATGTCAATAGTTTAGCTGTCGGGGATGTGTCTTAAACTTTGACATTTGTAGCAGACAGTATCAGTGGTGTGGGTTTACCCATTTGGTGGTTGTTCTCATGAAAGAACTGCCGCATTTTCCTTCAAAGCTGCTTACTGGAGAGAGGTTTTCTCTGAGAATGCAATTTTAAAAGAAAAATTTGTCTTCGTGTTCTTGCCATCTATCAATTTGCAAACTCTATATTCCACCACACTTCAATTTTACTACTTTTAAAATCGCAACCGTTTTTCACTTGAAGTTGAAATATTTCTGTTAGAAAGAACAATAAACACATACTGTTTCTTTAAATGCTTCCCAACCCCCTCACTTTTAAGGAGGTATATAGACCCAGTTAGTGCTTAAAGTTTGCATTCGTTTGAGCTCAAACATGTTTGCTTATATTCTAAATTTTTAAAAAGACAGATGGGAAGTGCATCGAGTGACCAAGCAGGGACAGCATCAGAGACCTGAGTGTCTCAGTTGTCGATTAATCAGTCTGCCCATTTTTCTTCATTTCTGTTATACCCCAAATTTGGGTGCCTTCTCTTTTGCCTCGAATTTGCAGAAGTCTCTGCAAGGACTCAAACAAAGCTGAGCTAACGGGCTGGAGAAGAGGAGAAAATTCTAATCTCTGCAGACATGGGAAGATGGTCTGCTACAGCGTCTAGGACCGCGTTATATATTCCCTGCATCATCTTCTCTTCCCAGGAAGATAAATAGAAACTGGGGATCTTGTCCAGTTTTCACTGTCATCTTCAAAGGCGGTTACGCACGTAGATGTCATACGGTTTTAAAGAATTCGGGAATTTAGTGAAGCGTTGCGTCTCCTCTTTTAGTTATTCGACTGAGACAAGTTGTAAAAATTAAGATGCTGATTATTTTAGAAGTGTGGACAGCGTTACAGCAGCAGCTTTTTGTCTAAAAGTACTCCCCCAGAAAATTATTGAGGTTTCATGTGTTGGAGCTGGATACTTCTGGAAGAGTTTGGGTCCTGCACAATGAATTTGTGGAGAAAAGGAAGAGCAAGTGATTCCGTAGTGCTGGAATTGCTGGCTCTGATGCTGCAGCTGATCCATCCTTGCCTCAGTAGTCCCAGTTACCTGGATTTTCTCAGCAGGAGGCATGAATAGTAAAAGGCAAGCTGAGCTTTGGAAGCTGAGGGTATATAAAAAATGGTTTTAAAATAGCAGAAGTGCTACTGAAACAGTTTCAACATTATACTCGCTGTCAGTGGAGATTTGCTATAAATAAGGCCACATTTCTAGAACTATCAATGTTGTGGTTGTGTAGCAAAGCAGATCACATTAGCAGATGCTTTTGGAAAATGTTTTGCATTTGAGTAAAGTGGTGTGTGAAGTTTGGATATTCCAGGTCAAATTATAATTTCATGTATTGTGAATATATCTAACGACGTTAAAGTCTGCAATACTTCGCTGTTGTAAGTTGTATTTTTTACTCTTCCTACGTAGCCGTGCAGCATAGCAAAAGTGAAAATCTCCTGGATTTAAGTTTTGAGGGTGAACACGAGTGAGCTTTTGCATAGTTTTACTGCTTTTCTCTGTCCTAATGAAAGAAAATGGCAGCGTTTTGGGCTTGGAGTTACACGAGTGCCATGCTTCTGGGAAATGGGCTTGGAGGCTTTGGGTTTAAACACCTGGTATTTTCAGTTTTATAAGCCTGGAATAGTAATTTCGAGTTTCATTTTTCCTGTGTTAATTATTATAAATGTCTCATAATCTGCGGATATAGGTTGTTTAAAACAGGTGCAGTCACTTTAGTATTAATGATGAGTGAGTCTAACATGCCTTACGACTTGAATTGCTTGCTTTGTGCAAAGCAGCTTATTTTCAAGAAATATATGTAATGATGTTTAATAACTTGCTTTGCCAAAGAGTAGGATGTTCTTCCTTTCCCCTGAAAGTATTTGTTGTATATATTTATTTGAATTTCTGCTTGAAATTCTTTGTAGCACCCAGCATGACTATGTTGAGCCAGGAGTTTCGATGTCAAGTGATTTACTCTAATATCTTCATGGAAGTAATATAATTTACTTAGTGCAATAGGGTTTTGTAATATATTCAGGATGGGCAATGGTACACATCACAGCACCTGATTTCTGTTGGCTCTAACAGAAAGCAATATGACTCAGTCAATAAAATAAAGATGTCCTGTAGTACAGTGAGCAGCCGAGAGCTTTAGCGCTGGAACTGTTGTTTTATTCTTAATGCAAGAATCAAAATTAAATTCCCTTCAGGGCGGTAGTTATGCCAGGGGAGACTTGGCCCAGCGGACAAGCATTATATGTAAATACAAAAATTTACCCGAATATTACCTTCATTAAGAAACAATGAATTTCACCATTTATTCCACTTAATGCCACATTTGCACATTATGAAATGAGATAATACGGTTAATTTTTGAGAGCTTAATTTTGTTGGATAATTTTTTATTGGGTAATTGTTAATGGTTTTTTTTGCTTGAGTGGAGTCTCACAGGTTGACTACAAAACCGCCTAGAAAGCCTTCAGACTCGTTTTGCATGATGAAATGGATGCAAGCGTAGGAAAGTCCGTGGTGTCACCAAAGACCTTCAGCGTCAGTGTTTTTCCTGGGGCATAGCTTGATGGAAAGCGTATGAGGAAAGTGCTGAGGAAAGAACGGACGGGGGAGAGCCTTGCTCCCACTTCATACGAAGATGAACTCTAAGAAACATCTTATAATAACACTCGTTATATTTCTACATGTAATTGAAAGATGGGCATGTAGTTACTGAAGACAAAAATCAATGGTCCTGAATTCTGGTCATGGTCTAGTCTGCCACAGTTGTGCTGTGTGATTTGGGACAAGACATTTCAATTCTCCTCATTTTCCATCTACAACGGTGATATTATTCAAAAAATGTGTAATAATACAAAGTATTAAAACAATGATTGCTGGATTCTTACTGGTCCGTACAGAAGCTGTGCTGCCCATCAGCATTATGTGGTTGGAAGGTCGTGAGGCGTGAGCCTACTTCTGGCAAATCATCTTGACACAGTGACTGCATTGAATTCAGATTTTCAGTTTGGGGGAAAAAAAATGGTTCTTGATGTTGTTTTAGGAGATTGTATACACGTTTCGACATTAATATAGGCTCGTAGGATCAGAGGGAAGCTCTGACGGTCACTGTCAACAACATCTTTCGTAAACTGATAACCTGAAAAGATAACGCTCAACCTTGAAAGATGCTCGTCCCCACCGTTCCTGTTTGAAAGCTATTCCAAAATCTTCCTCCTGCAAGGATGGCATTTCTTCGTGGCTGATGCAGCCGTATTTTTTTCCTATTGCTTAGCTTAAATACTGCTAGGCGGGGTTTTTTTCCATTTTGGTGCTTAGATATTTCATATTCTGTAGCAATTCTTTTTCTCTCACCTTTGAGTCTTTATAGGCCAGACAAGCTTCTTGCAAGATAGGCTGGCTGTTCCCTGCCATCCTACTAGCCCTTCTCTATGCCCCTCCGCTTTCCAGGCAGGTGAACTCAAACTGAATTCCCCAAGTATTTCAGTCTCGCTCTGACCTTACAGAGCAATGTTCCCCTGACTTGAAACAGCTTTTTTGATATTTTCTGCTGTTTTAAACAGGCCGGTAGATATCCAGATTGCTTTCTTAAGTATAACGGTTTTTATCGGCTGCGTCACCATCAGCCTCAAAGCTGTTGCTGCAGGTGCTTCTTGTTGGAAAGAGGCCCAATTTCGTGAGCATCTCCCCACGATTAAACAGCCCCAAACCTTCCTGCCATCTACTAATCCTTGAGCCATCTGTGGATCTTGGTTATCCTGTTATGTACCTTTATTTCTGTTGGGACTAGGAGAATTTAATGGAAGATCAATTGAATTTCCACTTGTTTAAACGTCTTTCCCAGCATTAGCATTACACATCCTAAAGCCATTCTAGTGGGAACCTCGTCCTGTCACGTGTCACGATATGAGACAGTCACGGACATCTTCCCCTCGCCTGTCAAGCTCCTTTTCTGCCTCACGTCTGCTGCTTTTAGCCGGGCTCCTCTCGGGCAGAAGACCCTTCTGCTCTGGATCCGCTCTGGTTGAAGGCCCATCAGTCCCTCCCAAGGAGTCCCCAGCTACGGGATCGCCTTCCCTCCCTTCTGGTCGGCCTTCTGCTCTCGCCTTTACGTCTCCCATCCTTTCACGTCATCTGCTCATCATTCGCATTCTCCCTTCGTCCCTGGCTGCCTTCGTTTTCGTTCTCTGCTTACAGGACTACCCGCTCTTCTCCTTTATTGTGCCACGTCTGCTCATAGTCCTCATCCCCTGGTGTAATAACATTTTTCAAGGTGTTTTGCAGACCTGTTCCTTCAGGCTCAGCCTGGCTGCGGGCACTTTTATCGTCTTGCCTGGTTGCTGGCTGTGTTGTCTTTTGACTGATCCCTCATGTAGGTTTTCTGACCAGCTGGGATGAAAAGCAGGGAACCTCTGCCTATACCCCAAGTCATTTAATGGCCGGTGGATGATTGGATCTAGAGCACCTTCCATGGTCACAGTGTCACACAAATGCTTACAGAGGACTGAATTACACCAGAATAAGTTAGCTCCTTTCCCCTACAGCCTTCTTGTAAGAAGATGGTGGTGTCTTTCAGGCTTGCACTTGAAATGCGCTGTCCTTGATGGTTCAGTCTTGGAGCTGGGTTATCGATTCAAGAGAGTGCCTGGATGCCTGTTTGTTTTAAAACTCCCTTACAGACCTTCCTGGAAATATCATCTTTGCATCTTCTCTGCGCCTTTTCCAAACGAACCCTTTCTATATCAAAATGTTTGCAAAAATAGACGTGGTGAGCTTTTTCAAATTCAGTTGATCCCGCTGAAGAAATGGGGAGAGGCAGGAATTTTGCCGGGTCAGTAAGAATCAAGCAGTCGTGCCTTGCCGATGCCTCGAATTCCTGAGGGAGGGAAGCTACGGCTACAGCCCTCCACTGAAGGCTACCGAATAAAGGATCAGCATTGAACATCCCATGAAGCGTTTCATTGGGATTTTTCCCAACAGCAAACGTAGCACCTGGTTTTATATAGGTTAATTCCATCAAAGAAACGAGTCTTTATAATTTGTAGCCTAGAAAATATTTCGCAATTATTCAGGGCACAGACAAAAGACCAGAAATACAAATAAAGGCTGAGACCTCACAGCAGCTGAATCTTTTGTTTTACTCAAGAGCGGGCTGTACAACACACTCGGTCGTGCTCTCTAGAGCCACGAAACAAAGGAACCCTGTTGATGTTTGCTTTGGCTCAAGGCAGAGACAGTTATTTTAAATGAGTTAATAAACGGAGTGGTGAACTATGCTGGTTTGTATAATCTTTTCTCTTTTTTTCTCTCTCTAGGTCACTCAGATGAGTCGTCCAGATTTGATTCTCTTTCTCATGAAATATCTCATGGCTTTGGTCGTTGGGATACCCTCCGTCTTCTGGGTTGGAAGCAAAAAGACCTGCTTTGAGTGGGCTAGCTTTTTCCACGGACGCAGGAAAAAAGAGTGCGTATTGATAACTCCTAGATAAACTGGTTGAGTACTGGCAAATCATCTCCTCTTCCCTTGTAGTCCTGGAAGAGTACTTGGTTCGTTGTTCGTGGAGGCAAAGACAGGAACAGACGGGGGCAGCTTGCTTAGAAATCTCTCGCTATCCAAAATGGAGCAAGGAAGGACAAGCCGAGCAACAGCTCAAAAAACCCCTGAAGAGCTCTTGCTTATTTTTCCATAATTATTCTTTGGTCCCAGAACCAAATCTGCATTGCTCCGTCTGTTTTCAAAATATTTTTTAACAAGAAAGAGGTTTCCGTTGAATGTGACAACTTCTCTGCCATTTACTGAGAGGTGGAATTGACAGTTTTTATTTATAAACGTGCTTATCTAGCCAACTGAATCAGACCTTTAAATTGAAATGAAACGTAAGTTCTTTGCACCATGATTGCAGTTAAAGGCAATTGTCTCTGCTTTTAATCTTCCCGTATGCATTAGTGCCAAAGCACAGTTTGATAAAATGACAGTAAGAACGTTGTAGAGCTTGTGTGAGACTGAAATTAGTTTAGGCTAAGGTATGGCCTAAATTTGGAGACAATCTGTATGATGATGTGATAGCTATGAATAGCTATTTTCAGAATCGTAAATATTGTCTCGTAAGTAGATGTTTCAAAATAGATGCACAAATATAGCAAGCCTTTAAGTGACTTGTATATCCTAAACAGCACTGGCCTTCTGCTGAGGTTAAAGTAAAACCGCCTTCTGTAGAGTTGGAGTAAATTTTTCTTTATTCGAAAGATAACCTACGAAAGAGATGCACACAGGGTTAACAGCAACTTCATATGATTTTAATATATGTACATACATTTTGAGAGGATTTACATAGAGGTGACACGCTAGTTTGGTGGGTAGGGGTCAGGAATAGAGTTAATGAAGGCAGAGGGAGCTGTTTTACAGGGCTGCCTTCTCTCGGCTGTGCTCTGAGGGGGAGCTGGGTGGCTGCTGGATGTGCCATCCTCTCCTGGTGCGGCTCGGCAGCGGAGCAGCTCCCACGCACGGCAGCGTCTGGCTGGAGCCAGGTTCCTCGGCCGGCCCCACTCATTCATGGAGCAGGAAGGGGCAGCGCCGATGCAAACCTCCCTCCGTCGGTAGCCCGGGATCCAAACCTCCCTCCGTCGGTAGCCCAGGATCCAAACCTCCCTCCGTCGGTAGCCTGGGATCCTCCGTGAGCACAAAAATTAAGCGGAGGAGCTAGCCAGGCGGAGGAAACGGAACATGAAAGAATAATAGAGAGAATGGGAGGGGAGGAAAAGGCCTCCCCACAAAAAAGAGATTAAAAAAGAAAAAAGGAATGTCGAGGATGTGATAGCACCTCCTTTCATCGCGCTATGGTAGAGTGGCCAAGTGCGCGCCCCGCCGCCCGCCCAGCAAGGGATTTCAGCAAACAGAGAAGCCGTGGGACTGTAACTGCGGATCTGAGGGCCACAGGCCGGTTGCTTATGCTTTATTAGTTATGTTGTATTTCATCTGGTGTTCTCCTCCTGCTGCCAGTTTTAAGGCAGGTTTTAAATGCTCGTTCGAGTGAGGAAGCAGCTTCCCTGAGAGGCAGGGCCTCTCAGTTAAAACTAATTTCAGTTAAAGAACATTAATTCTGCCCTAGCCCAAACCAGGACCCCTGCGTAATCGGAGCTTGCTGAGTCACAGCGCTGTCCCAAGGATTTTCTTGTAGCCATATTCGTAAACCGAGGCCATAAGCAAATACGCTGCCCTCATTCCACAGGGCTAGGCTGGAGGCTTAGATGCAGGGAGTAGGAAGGATTCGCAAATATGAACTTTGCTAAAATATGCAAACGTAGAGGTGCTTCACAATTAGGCAAATAGAGATACAGTAATGTAAATAAGTGGTCTTATTTGCCAAGCTGTGCTATTTGTCTGCTCCGTTTGTAAAATAGTTATAGTGCTATAGTAACTGCCACCGCTTTTATATTGCAGTCATCAGTGTTAACTATTCAAATTGCGTGTCTCGTTCAGAGTTGTAAACGAGAGTCGGCAAGTGCTGCAAGAGCCGGACTTTGCGCAGTCTCTGCTGAGAGATCCCAACACCCCCATCATCCGCAAGTCACGAGGCACTTCTACCCAGGGCACCTCGACTCACGCCTCCTCTACCCAGCTGGCGATGATGGATGACCAAAGGAGCAAGGCAGGCAGCGTCCACAGCAAAGTGAGCAGCTACCACGGCAGCCTGCACCGATCGCGTGACGGCCGGTAGGTTTCTCCTCTTTAAAATCTCGTAGAAAATTGGACGAGCCTCTGCTCGTTTGGCCATCGCGGTGCTAAAACTGGAAGTTCTGCTAATATTGACTTTCTCTGATTGCATCGCCTCTCCCTGTGAATGTCCGGATTGGAAAGAGAAAAAATATCGTGATATTTTCAGAGTCTGTGCTAGCCTTCATGAATTACACGGTGGGAATGTGTTCAGCGCTGGTTCTCCTGCGAAGGCGGTGATCCGCGTTACATCATCTGAGCGCCTGGGAAAACAGATCTCTCCCAAAGTCAGCCGCGTATTTTTGTGGCTGCTTTTGCCTGGGTGTAAATTGATTTTGTTTCTGTAAATAGTCCTAGCCCTGCTGAAGTAAACAATAATAAAAGTTACCCACTCTGACTTGAGGTGTAGTTGAGGTTTGTAACGTAGTTTATCATCAAGTATTTTACTCACCTAATTATCAATACCCTACGTAGCGCTGTAGTAAGAACCAAGGCGCGTAAGGAGTTGAAACAACCTGCCTGGGGCTGTAGGAGCTGACTGCGCGAAACGGAGGACGGCTTTTTTCACAGAAGCAGAGGGTTTGTGCGCGTGCGTGCACAGGCACCAAGATTTATTTACATTCTTTCATGACTGCGGCGGTAACAATAGTAATAATTGTCCTCTATTTCTATAAATTAGGTACACTCCCTGCAGCTACAGAGGCGTAGAAGAAAGACTACCTCACGGCAGCATGTCACGACTGACTGATCATTCCAGGCACAGCAGTTCTCATCGGCTTAACGAACAGTCGCGTCACAGCAGCATCAGGGATCTCAGCAGCAACCCAATGACACACATCACGCACGGGACCAGCATGAACCGCGTTATCGAGGAGGACGGCACCAGCGCTTGAGCCGCTTCGATCGGAACAGAGTGGTCGATGCGGTTGCACGGCTCGTGGTCCCTTCCTCAGCGATGTGATAACGCTCAGTATTATCATGCCTCTCATCGGGTGCTGATTTTGTGCATCAGGAAGCCGCAACCGGCTTCTTCGTGTTGAAGCCAGCGTTCTTGTCCTTGTGTCAGAGCTAGAGTGTTCAGCAATCCTGAATTATTGAGTAAAAAGCTGGTTGTCTCCTTTGACCCTACCTGTAGGTAATTATTTATTCGATAACTGTTACTCATCAGGCACCATTGCTGAATTTCTTATTCTTTGCTGAAAAAAGAAAATCTCCCCTCCCTCCGCCGGCTCTGCGTGTCGGTAGGTGTTGCCCTTGGGAACTCGCTGGCGGGGTCACGCTGAGATTTTTTTCTTATGAGGCGTAAGGGAACTCTTGAATATTGAAGGAATTCCTCCGCGCACCTCTCCGATGCGATAACAAACTGCGACTTGTTTTCATCAAGCGCGGGGGGAGGGGACGCGTACGCAATGCTGTATAAAGGACACCGGCGCGGATCGGCAGGCGTTTTTAATGGTTACACTGGAAATGCAACGCGGGAAGGAGCTTTTCGGAGAAGGAAAGGGAACTCCGCTGACGATCACCAGCTCTTACCAGAGCTGTTCAGGCTCAGTTGTTGGGGTGGGGCGGGAGGGTGGGGGGAAGAGAGAGGCAGGGAAGAGCGATTTTTGTATAACTTGTATTGTCCTTGCTTTTTTACAAAATACTATTTAAATTTTCTACTTGTTTACAGTTTAGGTAGGAAGAGATCAATTTTAAAACCAGTTACCTAGATAATATTCAGCCACTTATTTTTTAGATTAATGTACAAAAGCTGAGATTGCCTGTTCCTGACCTATTTAAAAAATAATAATAATAATAATAATAATAGAAAAGCTGAATTTGTCGCCCAGACTGGAATGCGCAGCCTTTTCCTTACAAGCAGAACAACCCCTGTTTACAGACCCCGCAGCCTGGGCGAGGAAGGCTGAGGCCAAGACAGAGCGGAGGCGTTGGATCAGGGATGGCCCGCCTTCCTTGCCGCGTCGTGGCCGGTTTTTGGGAGGGTTCTCCTTGCGCTGAGCAAGCGGGGAGCAGGAATTCAGACGCGGGCGGGAGAAATCGAGGCAGGAGCTGCCCACAGGTGGGGAAGGAGCGGGCTGCAGCGGCCAGAAGCCCGCTGCGTTGCTGTCTTGAGGAGGAGGAGACGGGGATCCCCCGTGAATCGTTGGCTCCTTCCCAGCCGGGGAGCTCGCGTTACTGACCCTCCAACGCAGGTTCTTTTCTTTTCGTTCCCTACTACAGGTTCACGGTAGAGAATTCTCAGTTTGGGCTTTTTGGCGTGTAAATAATGTGCTGGGGTGCAGCAAGGCTTCGCTGACGCTGCAGGCAGAGGTCAGGGCCTGTCTCAGACGGGGCAGCAGATCTGAAGCATCGGCTGCGAGGTTCAGTCAGCCCGAGGAGGCACCGATCGCATTTAAACCTACCTCAGTAATTACTACAGATCATCGCTAGGAAATGAATACTTATTTTTTCATCGTCCTTACATAATTCCCTTTTTGACCTGTTAGAGGCATGTTGAAAAGCCGTCGTAGGCGCTTAGATGGCACAACCTCAAGGGCAGGAGTAGGGCAGCCTCCCGTGGCGCGTACGTCAGAGGCTTTCGCGCACGGCAGAAGCGGAGCTGCGCTACGATTACCCATTTTAATTGCAGCTGATGACACAACAGCAAAGCACGTAACCGTGCGCTCCGTGAAATCAAAGGTTGCCCTGGGAGTCACCGTGTCTTAGAAATATATTTACCGTAAATTGTCGTTCTCGCTTCCGCCGGGCTTTTGCTCCAAAGCAGAAGCACAAACCAAACCCAACATCAAATAACAAAGCTGAGCAGCGGCTCCGCGCTCTCTCTCGTGTAAATCCAGGGAGGGAGGTTGCTGCACCGGCTGCCCCGGGGCAGAGCAAGCTCTGCTTTGCCGTTTGCTCAGCAAACAGCCCCGGGCGAGGCGGCCGGGTAGCTGTCCAGATACGCTAGATCACCTCTTTCAAAGCAGATGGGTAGGAAAAGATCTTTTCAGTGACTTAAACTGGCAAAACTACAATTCCCCGTAAGCCACAGAGGTGGAACCCTTCTTTATTTTCAAATTCAGCTTCTGCTAAATAGCTTGCTGCTTCGAGGGGATGATAGTTTTGGGAATCTGGATCTGCAGAAGGAGCCGGGTAGCTGAGTTCTTCTAAACCCTGTAACTGAACTAAATAAGCGCAAGTGTTTATGTTGATCTTCTTGGCTCGATTTCCAGTACTTTTTTTTTTTTTTTTAAATTGCAGCGATGCTTTGACTTGTTTAGAGTCAGGGAGGGGAATGATGATGGAGGTTTGCAATACGTCCTGCTTGAAATCCTGTTAATTTGTGAGGTTAAGTCCCGGTATTGTTTCCAGACGGGAATAGCTACGCTGCTCCTTGCTCACGTATCCTGCAGGCGAGGGACAGACTCCTGTCACCCCAGAGAGGTGATTAAAATGCAAAACTCGAGCTCTGGCTGGGGTTTATGCCCCCCCTACCCCTGTAATCCCAAACCCTCCCTTTTATCTTCAACACCTGAGCTAGCACGCTGCTCTGGTTCCGTGCAGCATTCCTTCCCGGGGTTTCAAAGCCCTTTACCGATGGCTGCTTCGGGTTTCAGGTGTAAGATTCCCTGGCTGGGACGCTCACAGGGCTGCAGCTCCCGGATCGTCGCGCTTGGGGGCTCTGAACGGCCCAGCCGCCGTCTCTGGCGGGGTACCCAGGCCTGGTTTTGGGGTGCTTTCCCATCTGGCAGCCCCTGCTAACGGGCGAGAGCTCCAGCCCCGGCGCCTGGTTTCTGGGACCGGTGCCAATCCTTAAATTCGCCTGGAGCTTAAACGCCGGCGCAGGACGGCAGCTCTGCCGTCGCTGAAAGACTCCGGCGGCTTCGGGCTCGGCTGACCGCACGTACCTGTAGTGAACACGCGTTCCTCGGGACTTAACAGCGGCGCTTTGTCCCTCTCCAGCAGTGCCGCAGCTCTCAGGGCAAAAGCCCGACCCTCTCTCCTCCGAAGCAGGCAGAGAAGTTGTACATAGCCCAGTTTCTCCAGCTCGTCCCAACGGCAGGTTAACGTATCTCCATCCTACGCATACGATGACTGAAGCCCCAAAATACTGCTTTGCACAATGGCGATGATAGCAAAGCTTCCCATCCAACCCGCGGCTCCTTATTCCCCGTATTCCCGCGGAACTGAATCTCCGTTTTATTTGCGAACGCGTCGCTGCCTTGGCAGCTCTGCGTCCCCGAGAAGTGACGGCGGCGGCGGTTCACCCCTCCTCTTCCCCGCAGGCTGGCGCAGCGCGCTTTGCTCCGAGAGCGTCGCTCTCCTGTCCGGGCAAAGCAGGAGGTGGCCGGGGGCAGGCGAGCGCGCGGCTGCCGCTGGCGAACGCGGACATCGGCCCCATTGCCGCTGGCGACGGATCCCCCCGAGCCTGTGGTGTTCCTTCTTTCTTAACCCCGTCGTAGCTCTCGTCGTTCATTGAGATATCGCGAATCAGAGATGCGGTCGTGTTGCATGGAGGCGGTTGTCTCAGGACCTGTTGGATCCTGTTGGATTGGTAGCGCTCGTCTTTTTAAAGCGTAAAAATATCCAACAGCGGCAAAAAGCCACATTTAGGTGTAAATTTATCTGTCCGCTCTCAAGTGCTCGCTGTTTTCTTAGTGCTTAGACCTAAATTTTGCTACAGGAGCTTTAGATGTAAGCTGAAACCCAGCCGCAGCCAAATGGTTCCAGCAAACGGGAGGGAAAACCCCTCGGGAAGGGCGCGGGAGGCCAGGAGGAGAGCCAGGGGTTGGGGCCAGCCCTCAGCGCGATGCCCACCCTCCCAGGGGAGCCGACCCCGCAGCCCAGCTCCGGGGGGCTGAGGACCCCCAAAAAATCACGGGCGGGGAGCGGGTCGTACCGCGGAACCGGGGCGCAGAGCGGAGCCGCCCCAGGTTCAGCTTGAACAGCAGAATAGCGACTTGAACGAGAAATTTCGCTCCTCTCCCAACGCACTCCGTTTCTAACCGGATCGGGATGTATTTTCACCCGAGGCGGGATGTTTTACGTGGTTTTGGCCCATCCGGGGAGCTCGGCGCACGTAACGGCGCCGCCGCCTCTGCCAGCGCTTTCCCTTGACGCGCTCGCGCTCGGTTTGCGGCGTCATCCATTTCTGAGCGAGGCGGGAAGGAGCTTTCGCGCCCGTGGGAGCTGTACCTGGAGGGCGCCGCGGCTGTTGGCGCCTGACCGCAGCCGACTTGACTTGCGCTCAGCTCTCGGTAGACTCGTTGACAGTAGTCCAGTGTCGGGTTTGTAACGTTTAATTTTTAGCACTTTAACTGTGAGTGTACAAACTGATTATATTGTAGTAGGTGTACATTTTCATTTTAAACCTTTAAACGTTTTTAATAAAATGATGGAAAAATCCTAGTCTCTTTGTCAACAGGCTTTCAAACCCTCTCCGATGTGCGTAACTACACACCCCCCCCCTTTAAAAACCCAGTTCAGAGGCAGCTAAGATTTAAATATTAAATTTTACTTTGGCTAGCGGCGCTCTGAATTTGCAGAAAGACTTTCTAGACTTCATCTTTCCCCAACATCTGTACTCAGGGCCGCCGGGCACCCTTCCAGCAAACACAGAGCTCTCCGCAGACTCGGGGCTCTGGGTTGTTCCACCCTTTTACGAGCAGCAGACGCTCAAACCACCGGCATTTCGCGAGCAAAGAGAGGAGCGAGCTAACGAACGGCGGCCGGGTTTGGGAGCGGGGATGCGGGGGGTGTTTGGGGGTTTGGGCTGGGTTTTTTTATTGCCGAATTAAACCAGAGAACAGGATGAGTTGTTGGTTTTTTTAAGTAGCTGTCTAGCTACTAGTTGGATACGTGGTTTGGGAAGCCGTACGCTCCGTCTCTCGCATGGCTGGTGATAAAATAACTAGTTTTAATAATCACAGCTGGTGCTGGTGGAACACTCGCTGCTGGTTTGGGTCTCGTTAAGATAAATAACTCAGTTTTGTACTTCAGGAGCCGCTGGTTAAGACGCAGGTCCTGGAGGGAGAGGTGAAATCGGCCCGCGCACGCACCCCTGCGCAGCGTCCTGGGCGGAGCGGCTCCGTCCCGAAGCATCGGCCTCCCCAGGGATGCTGCAAGAGCAGCGCCCGAGGGGCCCCGGGAGCGGCGGCAGTCGGCTGCGGAAAAATATTCCTGGGGAAAAACCTTCCTAGGGAAAAACCAAGGTAGGGCTGTGGCTACGGAGCGCGGGGGACTGACGGAGCGGCTGCCCGTCCTGCCCTAAGGACCTGCACCACGGCAGGGGTGGCAGAACGGACAATATCCCTCCTCCTCCTCCCTCTTCCCGGAATTTAGGCTGTCGCTGTCCTGGTTTGTGAGCGCGCCGGCTCTGAAGGCGAGCGGCTGAAGAAATGATCTGCCCCGGCCTCTTGGGGCGGCCGGGGGATTTGTCACTAGGGCTCAAACCGTCGGGGATGAGGAATCGGAGCTCACCTCATTTATCTTCCCGCTCTTGCGCTGCAGTAGCAGGTCCCAAAGGGGTTAATGGAGGGGACGAGGGGATCGGAGTCATCCGGAGAGGCTTAGCCCTCGGGATGCGCTGAAAGCAAAGTTAGAGATGGTTTTAACGGCCTGCAGGCGAGGAAGACGGGAGCATCAAACAAGAGCGAGGGGCTGGGAGAGGGGCTGGGGCCGAGCCGGAGGCAGGGGGCAGCGGGCAGCGGGCAGCCCGGGCCCCCGTTCCTCCCCGCGCTGAGATCCAGGGCAGCGAATTTCAGTTGCTGTCGCGTTCCTGCTGCACCGTAACGCCCCGTTCGCTGGTTTGGGCCCAGCTCTGCCCCGCAGCCCCGCCGACTCGGGCCCTCATTGCGACTTCTCCACCGGTTTGAAGGCAGAAGAGCATCCGGCCACGCACAAAATCCTAAAGAAACTAAAACCTCCAGGAAATCCTTGACAACCAAAGACTGAAACAAAATGGGTGGCAATAGAAGGATCTTTTAAAAAAAGTCATTTTCTTCAGGCGTTATCGGCAGCTCAGTGCGGCTCCCGCGCAGCGGGGCAAAGCCGCCGACCCCGTGGCGTGGCCGTGTGCTGGGATCCACGTTTCAAACGTGCTTTGCTACCGGTCCAACTGGTTTTTATGATAATACTTCCAAGCGCGTTTGATGGATATTCAGTCTCCGGTTTCGGTGCCTGCGCGCATTCACCGCCTGCTCCCAACACCCACATCCCGCTCGCGGTCCCGCCGGCACCGCCGGATTCCGCTCTGCCCCACCGGGACACCTCCAAGGGCTCCAGCTCGGCATGGGGAAGCTGCTTTCTCCTCGCCCGTCTCTTTGGTTTTGCGTTTGGTTAAATCCCCGCTTCCACCCAGACCCTTTGCTTCACCTCCCCGTTGATCCCCTCGCCTCCGCAACCTCCCCCTGCAGCGCTTCGATGCGTCTCGAAGCGACGGCCTCTGCGTCGCGGCTGCCTTTGAAGCGAGGGCCTCTGCGTCGCGGCTGCCTTTACGAAGGTTCCTGGGAGGCCGGAATGGCTCCCCAGCGAGGGCTGCGCGGGCGCTCGGCGCGTGGGAGGCATCGCGACACCTGGAATGGCGGGAAAGCTGACGAAGGATGGATCTGCAGTGCCAAATGGCTGCCAGCCTCCTCCCAAGCTGCTGTAATAGAATATTTTTAACATTTTTAATATTTTAAATATTATTTTTAATATTTTAAATATTGTTAACATTTTAAATATGTTTAACATTTTTAATATTTAAATATAATTTTTAATATTTTAAATATAATTTTTAATATTTTAAATATTTTTAACACTTTAAATATTTTTATTTTTAATAGTTTAAATATTATTTTGAATATTTTAAATATTTGAACATTTTTAATAGTTTAAATATTATTTTGAATATTTTAAATGTTATTTTTAATATTTTAAATATTTTGAACATTTTTAATAGTTTAAATACTATTTTGAATATTTTGACTATTTTAAACATTTTAAATATTTTGAACATTTTTAATAGTTTAAATATTATTTTGAATATTTTGACTATTTTAAACATTTTAAATATTTTAAATATTATTTTTAGTATTTTAAATATTTTTAACATTTAAAATATTTTTAATATTTTAATAGTGTAGATATTTATCTGATTTATATTTGTAATATAATCTAATATATAAGTATATAAAATACATTTAAAAATATAAAATGTAATAAATATGGCCAAACCTAATCCCATCCCCTCCCTGTATCCGACAGACACAATAACCCCCCAGAGACCAAAGCCAGCACCCAGCCGGGACGCGCGTCCTCGGCGCTAAGCCGCCGCATCTGCCCCGCGCAAGGCAAAGAGGTCGCGTTCGGCTGCTTTAGTTCTGCATTTCGAGCGCCCAGGATTCGGCTGATGTCTTCTTCCCCCGCCCCCCATCACCTTTCTCCCCGATTTCTGATTTTTCAGGGCTTGGGGGCTGGTTATTGTGTTGTCCTCCGTGGGTTATGTTGGTGTCATCAGAGAAGCGATGACGGTTTCACCCTCCTCGGCTGCCAGCGCGCGGGGGAGCAGCACCCCATGTCTCTCAGTTTCCCATCGATCTGCGCACGCAGCGGGCGGGCGAGGAGGGAGCGGGGTCCTGGCCAGTGCCCATCAGTCCGCCCGCACCTTTGCAGCCCTGCCAAAAATAAGGGGTTTGGATACATTTTTGCCTCTCACAGCTTCAGATATTGACTTTATTTCTTACTGTTTTGCCTCAGTATTTATAAAACATCCTTTGTTTTCTTTCTTTTAAATCCATCTCATTCGGTGTAGAGGTATCCTCCGCTGCTTCTCGTGTTTGTTGGCCCGGCGCTGGTGCGGAGGGTTCCTGCCTTTGGGAGAACGTGCTGAAAAAATCCCTTAAGGCCCTGAATTGCAACATAATCCAGCTACAAATCCCACCTGGAATCTGTCAGAAGCGACGAGCCCCGACATACCTCCGCCGAGCTCCCGCGACGCCTTCAAAGCCCTCTGATCTCCTCTGTGGAAACGCTGCCGTCAGATAAGGCTCGGCCCCTGCCAAAAGACGTGAAACATCTGCTTGGCTGCAGAAAGCAGGATTAGACAAAACCTAACCTTGCTCCTAATTTTTAATTTTGGGGGGGAACCGGCTCCTCGTGCGGGTTCTCTCTTGCACGGGGGTTTTGGGGCTTTCACAGTGGTCCCCGAACCCCGAGAACAAGGTGCTGCCAAGCACCAGTGCACGGAGCTCGTGGAAGAGCACTAAAATCTGGGACTAACCAACTATTTGGAGCCCACTGAAAACAAGAAGCCATCTTTATATTTCAAATCTTTTTTCCCACTTGAAAAGTTTCTCCCTAAATGCAATTCTGGAGCACCTGGTTGTCCAGAAAAGCTCCTGGAGCTCCTTTGGGGGACCTGACCTTGGCGGCAGCCCAACAAAATGTGAGCCCCCAGCGCTGCTTGGGCACGGCTCGGCAGGTGAAGGGTTAACACCGGTCTTTGGGTGCCTTTAACTGCGAGCAAAATCCCTGAATCCTGCCAAACCTCGTTAGGCCATGAGCAGGGTGAAGGGCAACAACGCTAATTGGAGTGACGGCCTCGCTGCGGCGGCCTCCGGAGCCGTGATAAATTAGCGGTGGCGCAACGAGGAGGTGCTGAGCTTTGCTGCCGTTATCAGGTGCTGCGTCACCCCCAGCCCCCCCAAAAACCCTGACCCCCCATGGGTGTGAGTGGCCCTCCCGGCCTGTCCGCGGGGGCATTTCTCCCTCCAGCTGCCGGGGAGGGATTTTGATCCGTCTTTGCGCAGCACCGGGAAGCGCAGCGGCACCCTGCACCCCAGGCCGTGACGGGGTACGGGGCTCCCCACCCCAGGGACGCGCGGCAGGGATGGGAGGTGCTGCAGGCTGCGGGATTAGGGGCAGTGGGATAACGGGGGGGAAACGCGGAGCAGCTGCTGCTGGAAAAGCCGTGACCGGCAGGACTGAAACTTCTGTATTTTTGCTTGAAGCCCAGGAGAGAGGAGCCCTGTGGCCCCGGCAGCGCCGGCGGCTGTCACGGGCCGTCTCCGTTCCCTGCCTCGAGCTGCAGTAAATCAAGCTCCCTAATGCTGCTCCTGCCCCAGACCCTCATCCTCCTTGGCTCCCACCGTAAGCAGAGCTCATTGTAGAACATTTGCCCGCCCTGTGCCCCGTTTCCCCACGGACAAACCATCCTTACAGCCTTTCCTCCCTCCTGGGACAGCGGGGAAGTGGGAGCTCTTGGAGTAACCTGGGCGCAGGGAGGATGCTTTGCTGTGCAGGGATGGAGGGACGCTCCCAGGGAGGGAGGGATGCTCCCAAGGATGGAGGGATGCTCCTGAGGAGGGATGGATGCTGACAGGGATGGAGGGATGCTCCCAGGGAGGGAGGGATGCTCCTGAGGAGGGATGGATGCTGACGGGGATGGAGGGATGCTCCCAGGGAGGGAGGGATGCTCCTGAGGAGGGATGGATGCTGACGGGGATGGAGGGATGCTCACGGAGAGCAGGACCCCGAGACAGCTTGAGACCTTGCCTGCTTGGAGCCAAGACAACGAGCCGGGGCTTGCAAAGCTGCTGAGAGGTGTCAATGCCTTTGTCGGACCAAACCGGGCCGGTTACGGGAGGCTGTTACGGGAGAAGCCGCGATGTTAATCCTGCGCAAGGTCCTGAGCACGGGCGATGTCCCATACCGTCCCTGGGGTGGCTGCTGCTCAGGGCAGTTTGGCAGGACCCACGGCGGCTTTTCCACCCAAACCCCAGGGCAGAAACCCCTCCGTCAGCCCCGAAAAGGAAAAGCCCTGGGGAAATGTGAGGTCTCATCCTGGCGGGGCTGAGCACCAGGCCGGGCAGTGGCTGTCCCGCCTTCGCCTCTGGGTTTGGGGAGCCCATGGGGAAACCCCTGGGGCCAGGAGGGCTGTGAGGAATCATCCCAAAAAAGCAGCATCCCAGAGGCCAGCTGGGATTTTTAATGCAATAGTGCCACCCCGTGCGAGCCCCGGGCTCCCGGCTGCGGTGACAAGCGGTAACGGTGGCCCAAGTGGCCTTGGCTGGGGCACAGACGGGTGACAGGCAGGATGGGGAACCCCACCGCAGTGGGGTGGTGGCACTGGGGATCAAAACAGCCAGGGGTGGGAGACACGGCCATGGGCACAGCAAAGGGGTGACGGCTGCGTCCCTACGGGAATCACTCGATCCCATTGCCGTCGGGATCCTGCAGATGCCAAAAATGTCTGTGGTCTGTAGGGACACCACGAAAGCTGGAGAAACACGAAATATGCAGAAATCACCAACTCGGTGCTTCCTCGAGCTGCAAAAGGGAGTTTTATGCTCTTTTATGCTCTTCTCCATCTTTGCTGGTCCATGCGGTCCCCTCCTCTGCGTCCTGCCCCGGAGGGAGCTGGGGCAGGGGGAACAGGGAATATCCCATCCCTGGCCCTGCGAGGGGAGGCCCGTGTCCCCAGCCCCTCCCTGAGCCCCGGGAAGAGCCGGCACCACCTGGGAGAAACCTCACAGGGGCTCTTTGGGATTATTTAGTTGTCACGCCGTATTTGCACGGCCTGGAGGAGGGTTGGGGCAAGCAATTATTTTGTGCGCATGTAGAGTGATGTTTAAGGCAGCGGCAATGCATCCTGAAATCCCACTGCCAGACGAGCTACGGCAGCGAGGACGGATGGGTGACGGGCGATCCCTGACACCCCAGGGACCAGAGACACCCCGACGGGTGTTTCCCCGAGACCCAAGGCACTCCAGGGTGCCTCCAGGTGCAGCTCAGCTCGTGCGAGATGAGCACCCAGGCTGAGGGAGCGGAGCCACGCTCCTGGTTTCAGCTCCCCCAAATTTTTTGCTGCAGGGGCTTTCAACCCACCATCACCGCCCAGCTCCCTCCGTGCCTACGCATCCCAGAGACTGTTTCAGGGCGTCAGATGGGGACAAGAAACTTTTGGGACAGGATCCCTCTGCCTCTGAGTGTTTTTAGGGTCAGGCTCTGCTATTTTGGCACGTCCCAGAGGTGCACATGCATAAGGGTCCGTGTGCAGATGCGAGCACGGCCACGCACGCCGTACGGTCCCGTTGAGAGGGTCAGGAGAGCCCATCTGGGCACCCCCCATCCTATAGGGTCCATATGGCACCGCCGTGCCCCTAACGCTGCTGGAGGGATTTGTTGGACATACAGCTGGAAGGAAGGAGAAGGCTCTCCGGGCTGTGTAAATAAATGCAGAGCAGCATTTGCACGCTGCCAACTAACTGGGGGGGAGATGGTTTTTGCGGCCGATCACTGGTATGATGCACGCCCCCAGCGAGGCTTGAGATGCAACCGCCTCCCTCCGCTCGGATCAGAAAGGCTAATCCTCTGGGAATAATAGACGTAAGCTTCTTAGCCAGCCGCGCTGTCAATGTCCGTCGCTGATGAGCTGATTAAAATCAAATGGAAAAGATTAAACTCACCCCCTCCGGTTACCCCGGGAGCTGCCCTGGCGGCAGGCAATGGAGAGGAGATGCTCTTCAGTGGGCTCGGTGGCTTTGCTCTGCCCTGTCCGTCTGTCCATTGTGGGTCCGTCCAGACCTGGGTGCTCTGTAGCCAGGAGGGACGTTTCAAGCCTTCGTAATCTCCGCAAATCCCCTCCCTGCGCCACACCAAGAGGTCCTGGCAGCAACCGGCTCCTTTGAAGACGACAGCTTATCCCTGCCCAAGCTGCCACCTGGAGCTGGAGAAAACGGTGCCAGAAAAATTGGTTATGGGCAAAATTTCCCGAAAGGGAGCCCCTGTCCCGGTCCTCCGTCAGCCCCAGGGGACGGCCCCAGCGTCTTACTTTATTTAAGCAGTTGTATGAAGTAGCCATCGCCGCTTTGGGCACGAGCCTTGGCAAGCACAGCATGTCATAGCAGAAAAACAGGGGATTCCCTTGGATTTGAGAAATTTTTGCAGCCCCCCCCAACATTTGGCCAAGTGCTCCTTGGGAAAGGGAACTCGATCTCCCCAGAGTCAAACCCTGCTCCCGGGAAGCAATGGGAGCGTGTGGAAAGGCATCATGTGAACAGAGCTGACGGGATGAGGAATTTGGTTAAAAAAGAAGCTTTTTGAGTCAGAACGAGCGACCGGCAGAGGCAGGATGGCATCAGGAATCCTGGTCCTACCTGCAAGGCTGCCCACGGTCGCTGGTAAAGAAGAGAGACAAAGCCGGAGCTCACGCTGTGTGCACGCCTGCTTGCTTGTGCCTCTGGTTTTCTGCTGACTCCTTCAGTAACGGCCCTCCGTTGTCGCTGGCGGCTCTTTTCCAGGTCTTGTCCATGACCTCCAGTTGCTTTTGCTGTCAGGAAAAAACAGGAATTATATTAGAGGAGCCTGCTGCAAACTGGGAATGTGGATCAAAGCATGTGGGGGTCTCCTGTTGACCCCCTTTCAGAGCAGTATTTGGGATTTAACCCCATTTTTGGGGCGATCCCACTCTGCCATGGTCATCGCCCCTTTGGGATCCCTTTTCTTCAGAGTTTTACTGAATTATTGCTTGGCCTTTGAGTAGGATCCCACTGCTGGGCTCAGCAGAGCAAAGCTCCTCCAGCAGTGACCAAGGGAGGTGACATCCCTGCAGGCCACAAAGTCTCATTAATATTTAGTTGATCCTTCTGCAGAGCTGCATTAATTACCCATCTGAGCTGCATTAATTACCTGTCTGAGCCGCCTGGGCAGAGAGGACAGGAGATGCCTGCGGGGAACAAGCGGGGCAGAAAGTGTTGGGGCTGGGACTGGGGCTGTGACCCAGAGACCCCAGATCCACCCTGGCCCAATAATCCCTTCCTGCAACATCCATGGGGTATATGTAGTATATCAATCTATACATTTCTATAGCTATATGTTACGCTGTATGTGTGTCTCATACATAACCTCTCGCAACAAGGGGAATACTCTGAATCTCACACCTCCAGCCACGAGCCACACCCCAAAAGCCGATGTGCTCCAACACAGAATCATAGAATCGTTAAGGTTGGAAAAGACCCTTAAGGTCATCGAGTCCAACCGTTAACCCAGCGCTGCCAAGGCCACCACTAAACCATGTCCTTGAGCACCACGTCTACCCGGCTTTTAAATCCCTCCAGGGATGGGAATTCCACCACTGCCCCGGGCAGCCTGGGCCAGGGCCTGACAGCCCTTTGGGGGAAGAAGTTTTTCCCAATACCCAACCCAAACCTGCCCTGGTGCAGCTTGAGGCCGTTCCCTCTCGTCCCATCGCTTGTTCCTGGGGAGCAGAGACCGACCCCCCCGGCTCCAGCCTCCTTTCAGGCCGTTGCAGAGAGCGATGAGGGCTCCCCTCAGCCTCCTCTTCTCCAGGCTGAGCCCCCCCAGCTCCCCCAGCCGCTCCTCCCCAGCCTTGTGCTCCAGCCCCTGCCCCAGCCTCGCTGCCCTGCTCTGGCCACGCTCCAGCCCCTCCATGGCCGCCTTGGGGTGCGGGGCCCAGCGCTGAGCACAGCATGCGAGGGGCGGCCTCCCCAGTGCCCAGCGCAGGGGGACCATCCCTGCCCTGCTCCTGCTGGCCACACCAGTCCTGACACAAGCCAGGGTGCCCTGGGCCCTCTTGGCCACCTGGGCACCCTGCTGGCTCGTGTCCAGCGGCTGTCGACCAGCACCCCCAGGCCCTTTCCCGCCGGGCAGCTCCCAGCCGCTCCTCCCCACGCCTGCAGCGGTGCCTGGGGTTGCTGTGCCCCCAGGGCAGGACCCGGCCCTGAGCCTTGCTGCCCCTCACCCCGGGGCCTGGGCCCATCGCCCCGGCCTGGCCAGGGCCCTCTGCAGAGCCTTCCTCTGCCCCTTCCTCCCCAAACCGGTGCGCCCCACCTCACTTATTTCTCAGAGGTGTTTTAAGGCACCGTTTTGGGGTGCTTTTGGGGTGCCGCATGGGAACGGGCAGAGATTTGGGTGCTGCATGGGCATGGTGGAGAGAAGCGGCAGCTTCGTGTGAGCCCCCGCTGCTCCTTCGCACCCCGCTTTTGAGAAGACCCCCCCCAAATTCCCTGTAGGGAGGGGGTCAGAGCCCATCAGGGCTGTCAGACCCAGCCGGGGGGGTCACACCGGCCAACAGACAGACCTACACGCACACGCAGACAGAGGCACTACAGCCCCAGGGCCCCCCCCCCGAGGGGACCCCACCAGCACCCGCCACCAGGGGGCACCGCGCCCCCGTTTTTGGGCGCCGCTTCCCAGAATGCAGCGAGCCGGGCCGGGGGCTCCGCGCCGCTCCGCACGCCGGGCTGCGGCCGCAGGGCGAGCGCGGAGCTCCGCGCAGCCCCGCGCAGCCCCGCGCAGCCCCCGCCGCCAGGTAAGCGCTGCCCCCGGCCCTCGGGGCGAGCTCGGCTACTTCGGGTGGTTTATTTTATTTTATTGGTTTGTCAGCTATTTTAATAATTGTTTCTAATTATTTTACTGTTTTGTTGTATTTTATTTTATTTTATTTATTTTATTATTTTATAGTTTTATCTTTTAATTATTTTAATTTTTCTAATTATTATACTATTTTAGTTTAATTTATTTTATTTTCATTTATTTTCTTTTATTTTCACTTATTTTCATTTATTTTATTTTCTTTTATTTTATTTTCATTTATTTTATTTTATTTTATTTTATTTTATTTTATTTTATTTTATTTTATTTTATTTTATTTTCATTTATTTTATTTTATTTTATTATAATTACTTTAATTTTACTTTTTTTTTATTTATTGACTTTATTGTACTTTATAATCCCTCCCCCCAGCCCAGGAGGGGGGCCCCGGGCTCTGCCGGGGAGCAGCACTGTCCCCTCCTGGGATGGGTCCGGGATGGAGGGGACCCATCACCCCCTTCCCCTCCCCATCCCGGGCTGGGGGTGTCCCCTGGGCGAGGGGGATTTTTGGCAGCATCGGCAGTGGGGTGAGCCCTGGCTGGGCTGGCGGCTGCCTCCTTGAAGGGGGGGATTGGGTTTTCACCCCAGACCCCCCAAAGTTAGGGGAAACTTGTGCCCGTGGCTCTGGGGCGGCACTGGCTCGTCTCCGGCTCCTCCGCGATGGTGCAACATAAATTGGGCTGAATGTGAAAGCTGCTGTTTCAGCAGCGGGCGAGGGATCCTCTGCCCCCGGTGAAAGTTGCTTTCGAGTTTGGCAATTTGGGCCATGGGGGATGCCAGGAAAATTGAACGCTTTGAAAGGGCTTTTGAGCCGCAAGGAGAAATCCCAGCTGGGAGGGAGAGCCCGGGATGGCCGGAGAGGAGGTGAGTGGCCCCCAAAAGCGGAGGAATGGCTTTGGCTTCCCCAGAGAGAGGGATCTCGGGAGCCCCGGCGTGCCTGTTGCTGCTGGTGTAGTGGTGCCTCTCCATCGTTAGGCTGTGGCTGCGTTAACTCCTCGTAACAGGAGAGCCGGGGAAGAGCAGGAGGGCTTGGAGAAGTCAGGACGCCATGGTCTCGCTTCCTTGCCCGGTTCCCCCTTCGTGTGATGGACCTGGAGGTGCTCGGGACTCACCAGCTCCCTCGAATTGCGTGTTGGGTTGGTTGGTCGTTTAAAAACCTCAGTTTTGCACAAAAGCCCCCAGCCAGAAAAGAAATTTTTCTGTGCCAGGGAGAGAAGTTGGACACAGGCTAAAGCAAATAAACTTGTATTTCATCATGCTGGGGTTGGGTTTCTTTGTTTTCCACCCTGCTCTGGGCAGTCTGGGCTGCCTACGGCCACAGATGTTTCCATGTCCAACCTTCACCTTCAAACGTGTCTCCGTGACCGAGCAAAAAAACTTCTGCTTCTCTCTGCAAACCTCGCTCCCTGCGGAGGCTGCTCTGTCCTCTGCCTCCTGTGTGCTCTTCGTTGGGTGCTTCTCCTCGTGGTCGACGCGGGGAGGGGTTTTGCGGGGTTTCTCCTCCAGCCCCATCCCCACGAAGCGGCTCAGGACCAGGCTGAGAGACGCTGCAGACGTGGAAAGCTCGAGCACGGCTGACCTGACAGCGGCCGTGTGTCAGTCGGGGCTGTGCGCTCTGCCGAGGGATGCATGCCGGCTTCGTGGCTTGTGCTGCTCGGCTCGGGAGGTAAAGGATGCTGTAAACGAGGGAAGCTGGTGTTATTTGTGCCCCCAGAAAGGGTGTTAGGAAAAAAAAGCCCTGAGATATTTCTCTACCTCTCCCCAGTGCTGCGGGGAACGTGCCTCTCCAGTGCAGGAACCGTGGGGCGAGGGGGCTTCAGGGCTGGAGGCGCCGGTACATATCCTTTATATGGGGCGGTAAATGATCCCAATTGCTCGCATGGAAAACTCGAGCAAGAGCGCTCTCCTTGCTGGAAGAGCCTGTGCGGTCCCAGCGAGGCAGGATGGGCACCGGTTACGTGTGGGAGCGGCAGGGTCAAGGCGCGGGATGTGCGAGGAGATGCGGTCCTGTGCCATCCAGGCGGATGGCAAAGACCAGGGGTGCTGGGGAAAGTGGGGTATTGGTGGGAAAAAACCCAGAAATACCAAAATTACATGATGTGTCGTGCCGTGATGTGCTCTTCCAAAATAAATGGGACGGGACGTGAGCCCACTGACCCCACAGTGATGGGCCAGGGGGAGCCTGTGGCTTCTTCGCTGCAACGATGCCAGTGCAGAATCTACGGCTGAGACTTCAACTCAGTGTAATTCGTTAAATGTATTCCATCGTCTTACAAGAAAGCAGATGAAACATAGGTGCCGATGTCTAAAGTGCATGCAGAATGCTATTACATCAGGAGAGAGGGAAGATTTTTACACACTGCGCAGGTTCCCATCCATTAGTCATAATATTTCCAGCACACAGACTTTTTTTTCCCCGCGTGTGCACTCGCATTTCCATATAAACGAATGCATGGGAAGCAAAATTGGAGATGCCACAAGGGAATGGAGAAACCCAGGTGGGTTTTTCCCCGGCAGGATCCCTTGCTCTCCAAGAGAGACCTCCAGCTGATCGGGGCTGACTTCCCAGCCTTTGTGGCCAGGGTAGGTGATGCTTTCTTTTTTCCAACATGTTTTTGACTTCTTTATACCAGTCTTCAAGCTTTGGGGGGGAGGGAGGATGGAAATGTAATCATCCCTGTAGAAAAGTTTGACATTTTATAGCAGATAAAGCCAAATGTAGACAGTTGCTTTGATTTGGCTCCTTTTTGCTGAGTTTAAGGCAAGGCAGGAGGGGATTTAGGCTGGAGATGGAGACAGGAGGTGGCACATGCGCCCCTCGTGTCACGATGACATCCAGCTCTGGGTTTTTTTAGGAGGAATAGATCTCTGGGAACAGGCTCTTTCCAACTTTACTCCTACCCAGGAACTTGAATCAATCATATCCGGCCAAAATCTGAAGGTGAGGGAACCTCTGCTCCTGTTGTCACCAACATCAATTTTTGTGGCAGCTGTGATTTGATCACTGAGGATCCCAAAAAGGATTTTGTGGTTGTTGGGTGAGTTGGAATCGAAGGTTCATGGTTGCTTCCTTCATCTCTTCTATTTCTGTGGTCTCCCTTGGGAAGAAGAAGGTTGGACTTGATGACCTTAAGGGTCTTTTCCAACTTTCACGATTCTATGATTCTATGATAAGAAAAGGGTCTCCAGTCCCGTGTCAGTATTTGTGTTTATTACATCTATAGTCGTTCTCCGGTGGGCCGCAGGAGCAGCTGGGTGGATGTGATCAAACAGAAGGTTTTATGATGAAGGTTTTATGATGTGTGCTACCTCGTAGCAGGATCAGGACAGGGTCCCGGTGGCCTTTTGGATGGGAGAGGAGAGGTGGGCACTGGTGGCTGTCACATGGCGTGGACACAGCTGCTGACTGCTCCCTACCCAGGAATGGCTCTTTCTGGATGTGCCATTTCTTTGATTTCTTTCCCAAACATCCGCTGGCTTTTCCCAGAGATGAGGTACTGGGATGTCCGGTTATGACTGGGGCAGAAGGAGATGGTGGCATCTTGCCCGGCTGCTCTCTGGGCTGCGTGCTGCCTCCCTGCTCTTTCCGTATTTCCCTGGAAAAAAACAGAGGGTTTGCCATGGAACATGGCCTGGGGATGCTTTTTCCTCCAAAATGTGTCTGAACCTGTCCAGTTCTGCTGCAAAATCTTCAGCTGCTTGCCTGTGCCATTCTTTAAAAATAAAAGCACTTAAAAAACTGCTTTTTCCCCCCCAAAATAGTGTTGGCATCTGAGACTCTTGCTGGGTTGTGTTCCTGATGGTTAGGGGTTGGCTCTCTTCTTACTAGATAATAAGGCAATGTTTGTAATAGGAAATGCTTAAATTAATTAATTAAATGGATAGGAAATGCTAAGGAGCGTTTGCCCTTCCCTGGGGCTGCTGAGAGGTGAGCTCTGCGCGAGCCTTGGCTGGAGGTCAGAGCCTGCGGCAGCCCAGACGCGGGAGCGGAGGGGCTCACCGGGGAGCTGGGAGCCCCGATTTGGGCATCCCAGTTTCACATGGGGATCGTTTGCTCGCCAGCCAAACGGCTGGCGTGGCGAGGTGCGCATCCAGCTCTCGACGGGAGCTGGCAGCAAAGCAAAGCTCGCTTTTGATCTGATCTGGCTGGGAGGTGGAAGCGTGTCCTGGTGCCAAATGAGGAGAAACTCCTTATTTCTGCAAATCCAGCAGAAGGAGGAACCGCTTCCAGCGATGTAAAGGGGCCAAAAGGAGGCAAAAAGGGTGATGAAAAAGCACAAGATGGGTGCAGGTTGTTCAGGTCCCCCATCAACCCTGACCCATCTCCAGCGTGGCCTTAGGAACAAACTGGTCCACCTTCAGAGCGTGCTACAGGTAGCGTTGGACTTGTCCTCCTGCCTCTTGGTGGGAATTCCTTCAGTGAGGCTCCCCTGGATCAACTTTAAGCCACCTGCCAGCACTGACCGCGGTAAAATGGCTGCGGAGAGCAAAGAACCCACCTGGGAATCGCTTTGCGTCTTGGACTGGCTTTGCTAGCTTGAAACCAAATCTGTCCCTGTGAGCTGGGGCAGGGGAGGTCAAGCACTGGGTTGCAGGGCAGACATAAACACAGTTATTTAGCAACGTGTGAGGATAAAGTAATGAAATAATCAGAAAGCTGTTAAAAAGCATCCTAAAGCGAAGGTGGTGGGCACTGAATGCTGCTGTGCCTTTGCAGCGCTCTCTACCTGGCTGCGTGCTGTCGGTTTGCGTAAACTCCTTGCAGGGATCACGTTGTGCTACAGTCCTGTCAAACCTTTTGAAGATGCTTTATAAAAATGGTAAAAAAAAAAAAAATGTTCCTGGATGCCTTGAGTGCCGCTGGCCTCGTGCTTTGCGGTCCTGTCCCGGACTGTCACTAAGTCCTGGCTCTGGCATCGGTTTGCAGATCTGAGCGCGTGGCTTCGTGGCACACAAACACCGTTCCCCGAGCCTGGGGATTTGCTAGAGAATTGCTAACGCTGGTAAAAGGGTGAGGAAATGTCAATGCGTTTGAAAAGCGGCTCCACGGAGGAATCCCGTGGGAACACACGTGCCGGCCTCAATCGGAGGGTTTTGCCATGTATGTCAGTGGTGGGATCGGGGCCAATACTTTGCATTTCCATCACTTTCAGCATATTTTCTTTTACTTGGCTGGCACTGTAGAGATTTCTTATAGCTGAAAATGAGAAAACTCTGAAAAAAAAAAAAAGCCCAAGCAATTCTTTCTCCCCCAGCTCTCATTTCACAGTTCACCTTTCTTTCTGGCTGTAATTTCTGCTGGGGCTTCTGGCTTCCTAGAGAAAGGGTAAAAAAAGAAAAAGAAAAGAAAAAGAAAGCAGGCGTTTAATAATAGATCAAAAATGAGATTAAGCAGTAAGTCAGCCATCCCCTACGTTCTCCCTTCCCAAAAAGCAACCAAAGAAATTGCAAATCGCCTTGAAAAAGGGGAGTGAAAACAGTGAAGATCAAACCTGATGTTAAGTATAGATGAGTGTTTATATTTTATTTAATGATTGTATACTGCCACCCTCCTAGAAAAGCCACCCTCCCCTGAATTTCTGTATGTGATTAATAAAAGAGTAGAGATGAACTGGAACAGGGAAAATTCAGCAAGTATTGAGCTCCAAAGGTGAATGCAATGAGCATCATTAGCAGGCATGGGCAGGGTTTGCTGCTTGGGACACCTGAAGGTCTGTTCACACCCGGTGGCATCGGTGACGGCTGTGGTCAGAGGTAGCTCCCAAAAACCAGGAGGCTTAAGGAGATGCTGTTTGTTGTCCATCCCCAATGACGCTTTGAATCAATTTTGACCATGTTTGGTAGAGCGGTGGGGTCTCAGAGGGAAGGGAACCCAATGGGCTTTGTGCAAGATGCACGGGCACTGGCAAAAATGCCATGGTGGAGGGAAGAGGTGAGCTCATGTGTTATTAGTCACCGGCCAGGCTGCACCGGGAAGAGCCTTTCAGCATGCCTCGGCCTGGGAGAGCGTTCAGTCAAGGCTTGAGCTTGATGAGACACGACTTTCCTGGAAAGGAGGCTTAGCCCTGGCACCGGGCGTTGAGGCCGTCAACCCCAGGCCTGTTCTTGTTTGCTGTAAATCCTCTGCCTCCTTTGGGTCTTGGTTTCGGTGGGGGCCATTGCTGCAGGCCAGGTGGGAGGTGGGAGTTGGGAAGGCCTCGGCTTCCTCGCCAGATGCTTTGAAAATGCGGTTCATATGGAACTGCTCTCCTCCTGGCTCATCCCAAAGGTCTCCAGAGCCAGCGTGGACATCGTTTACGTCAGCCGCGTGGGCTCAAGCGAGCCAGGTTGGGAGGGTGTGCAAGGGGGAAGCACCGTGTCTCCACCAGAGACAGGACAGCAGAGGAGAGAACCTTTAGTCTGACCCAACTTGTGGTCTTGTTTGCACCCTCAATGAATAAAATACCAAGAGAGACATGAGGCATTGCCAGTCCTCTCCAGCATCGTCTTTGTCCAACACAACTTAACCCAACCTGGGTCATGCCAGGGAGATGAAGGCCCACACATGCAGCTGCAGATTTTTTTCCTTGCTAAATCGCCCACTTTTATGTGCAGAAAGTGTCACAGCCCCTCTCGCTCTGCGACCGCAGCGGGGAAGAGGCTGAGGAGCTACATCCACCGCAGCTGTGGGTGGGGAAGGCATGGCGGGAGGAGAATGCGAGCAGCAATCCTGTGCGTGGGTCTGGCATGTGGGGCTGTGAACGTTCGCTGATGGCTGCCAGAGCACGAGACGAGGCAAAAACTGCCCGCCGCTGGAACGCACTGCTCCTACGTGTGATTAGCATCCTCTAAGGTGTTAACTTATCTTCTTTGTCACCTCCTTGTTCTCAACTCTCTGCTTTTAGAGTTGGAGGAGAATCTGTTTCATTACCTGCTGGGCTGCTGCTCTTCTTGTTTATTCCCCAGAAGGAAGAAAATTAGATGTGCCAGAGCTTAAACTTAAAAAAAAAAAAAAAAATCCAGCGTTTGGAAACAACCACTTGGAGGTAGAATGAGCCTCAACAAGAAAATGTTTGCCTTCCACCTTTTTCTGAGGCTGCCTGGGAGTAAAGCGCAGGGAGAAGATGGGGCAAGGTTTACTTTCTTTTACTTTCAAATATATTCCAAAAGCAGAGCAGTTGGGATTTCTTCTTTTTTTAAGTTGCTTTGCCAAGTTTGGGTGGAGAAAACCAGCTGAAAACTTTGCCTTGGTGGATGTGGGATGGAGGCAGGAATGCATTTATTTTATTTATTTACCTATTTTTACCGGTGAAGCCCTGAGGCAAAACAGCAAAGCTGTGGCCACGTTGCCTGCTGCATGCAGGCAAGAAGAGCACTCTCCCCCCCGCCAAGTCCTTTTTCCCGGCATCAACAAGATCAGCACCGAAGATACGTGATTGAGTCAGCAATGCGGATGCCATCAATGCCTGCTTTATGCCAGTGTATGAATCAGAGTAGTGAAGTGTCAGAGCCTCATATCCTGCATCTCCTGATAAGAGCGCAGTTACCTCTGAGGAAACAAAACATGGCGAAATCCCATTATCCCGCCTGTTGCGAGCACCTATAACTCACCGGCACCAGCAGTGCTTATTTTATTGCAACTCTTGCAATAGCACGTGTAGATTTTTATTTTTTTTTTAAATCCTACATCCTGGAACCAAGAGATTTTTTTTTCCTTACATTTGCAGAAAAAGTGATCCAGCATGTCTCTATGCACACACACATATATATGAATATATAAATATGACTGTTTTCTGGAGCACAAGCCATTTGTGTTAACCCCTGTTAGACCAGTAAGAGCAGCGTGTGCCACTAGTCTGGGTACTGGTTGCTTACTCTACAGGTTTTTCCAATGCATCGTATTCTTGGGGAGGAAGGGGGATTGGCTTCATTTGACTTTCCAACCATGTGGTTACCTCCAAAATCAGCTTAATTTCCAGACTTAAATTTTTTTCCCTTTCGGTTTGCTGTGAAAATTAAATGCGGAAGTGAAACCCTTTATCCTCAGAAGTTTTCTGCTTCTCCCTTGCAAGCCTTTTCCATCCCCAGCTACTGGTTTTGAAGGCACAGACCACAGCCAGCTCGGTGACAGCGTTTCCTTCTATTGTTCGATGGGGGCAGCTTCCGGCTCCCTCTGCAAGAGTTACGTGCGGCCGCTGGCTTTTGCATCAGCTGTCTCCTTTCTCCTGATCCCAGGGGACCATCTGTGTCCTCTTCCTGCTGCAGTCCCGCTTCTGGACCCGGTCTGGGAGGCCTCGGTGGGAGAGAAGGAGACTTCCAATGGTGTGGTTTATATCTCCTAAAAACATACAACAGTGAAATTTTGCAAAGATCTGGCTGTATTGTCCCCCAGGGACAGTGTGGGGTTGTTTACAAGACAGTTATGCTACTGTGGTAGCGGTGGAGGCAGAGAAGGACAATTTTCACCCAGATTCCTCTTTTGAGGGGCTTGTTTGTTCCTTGGGGTTTTTCTGCACCAGAGACTACAGAAGTTGAGGGGATAAAAAACATTTCTGTGGTTCCCCATCTGTAGATTTCAGGGAAAACTAGTCCAAATCCACCACTCTAAGCTACATCATAGATCTCGCTGCAGAAATATGGAGCCTAGACATTAATAATTAGGAGCTTGCACAATAAAGTGCTGGAATATTTCACGCATGACACAACATCTTTCGATCCAGCTGATGCTGTGCAGAGATCTGTGTGAAAGTTCTGTGCAGCCAAGTTGGAGTTTTTGCTCCCGTTTGTGCCTTTTGAAGAGGAAAATGGGAAGGAAAAATCAGGTTGCATCCCAAAAGTGTTCGCTAAGGGTCAAGCATGGGGGTTTTAAGGTGTCCCCCTATTATGAAGTGTTTGTATGTGATGAAAGAAAACAATGCAAATTAATAGTTATCCTTTCCCTGCTTCCCACGTCTTCAAATCAATCCCATTCAGCCAAGCTGCCTCCTATCAAATTTCCAACACAAAAGAGAAAAAATCTTCCGGACTGTGACTGAACATGAGAAATGATAGTCCCCAGGGGTCCGTGTCCCTGGGGTTTGAGGGCCGGATGATAGGAGCTTTGGGCCGTGAGATGACAAATGTCACTTCACAGTTGCTCGTTCATGCTCCAGCAGAAGTGTGTTTTGGGTGTAGGTATTTCCCAGAACAAAGCTGAGATCTTACCAGCTCTTACACGAATATTCTTCACCTTTTTTTTGATGCAGTTAAAAGTAATTGAAGGGCTGGTGGTATTTTGAACAATCGTATCCACCTAGGAAATTACGACCTTGGATTTATTCAATCAAATAATATCAAGATTAAGAGTGAAAATAGCTGAGCTTGTCAGTCACAAGGAATTGTGTTGCAGCCTGGGCTCAAATCCATCATCTGAAATCAGTCGACTCTGGCAGGGTATTCTTCATTCATCAGCACGAGGCATCACAGCGAGATCATTTAACTGTAATTCATCAATTTGCCAGGCTACTCAATTAAGCGGGGGCTGGAGAGAGGATGAAGGGAGTGATTCTGCCTGCTGTAATGAACTTTGGCCACCTGAGGACTTTTTTTGCTCGTTGCTCTGTTGTGTTTCATGTTTCGTGTTTCCATTGCCTGGCAGAAAAGGACCTGGGGGTGCTGGTTGACAGCCGCCTGAACATGAGCCAGCAGGGTGCCCAGGTGGCCAAGAGGGCCCATGGCATCCTGGCTTGTGTCAGGAACAGTGTGGCCAGCAGGACCAGGGAGGTAATAGTGCCCCTGTACTCGGCACTGGTGAGGCTGCACCTCGAGTCCTGTGTTCAGTGTTGGGCCCCTCACTACAAGAAGGACATCGAGGTGCTGGAGCGTGGCCAGAGAAGGGCAACGAAGTTGGTGAAGGGTCTGGAGCACAAGTCTTATGAGGAGCGGCTGAGGGAGCTGGGGTTGTTTAGCCTGGAGAAGAGGAGGCTGAGGGGAGACCTTATTGCTCTCTACAACTCCCTGAAAGGAGGTTGTAGCGAGGTGGGGGTCACTATCTTCTCCCTAGTAACGAGCGATGGGACGAGAGGGAACGGCCTCAAGCTGCGCCAGGGCAGGTTTAGGTTGGATATTAGGAAAAACTTCTTCACTGAAAGGGTGGTCAAGCATTGGCCCAGGCTGCCCAGGGCAGTGGTTGAGTCTCCATCCCTGGAGGTATTTAAAGAACGGATAGATGTGGTGCTCGAGGACGTGGTATAGATGGACTTGGCAGTGCTGGGTTAACGGTTGGGCTCGATGACCTTTAGGGTCTTTTCCAACCTTAACGATTCTGTGATTCTGTGATTCTCTGTTGCCTTGAAGGCCCATCGGGAGAAGAGCCCAGACTGCCGATGCGCCGCCATTAGCGGCCCTGGTTTTTCGTGTCATATCTGCACGCTTTGTGCATGGGACGACTTGCACCATGCTTTGAGCCATGCCGACTGCGGGAGAGGAGGGTGGAGACGCTGTCCGGTAGCTGCGTACATGCAACCATCGCATGCGCAAATGCAAGTTCTCACCCTGTGACTGTTAATGAAGAAATATGCATAATATTAATCATAATTTTTGAGTGCAAAGTAGGTTGTTATCTGAGTATAGGCTCTGTTTGCTGTTGAATTTACATAGATCTCTCAACTCTGTGCGTCTTGGCACTAGCTTGAAGTAGGAGCGCTGGTTTTTGTACTCTTTCCTTGCTGTTCAGGTCACCTTTGTGACTGTGAAAACTGCACAGCAATCTTACGACTGCAAGGCTTCCTGCATCTTGATGCCAAAGCGAGCCTTCAAGTGGTACATCTCTCATCGCTCTTCCAAGCCTTGTTAAAAGGAAAACGTAATCACAATTGTGGTGAAAAGAGAGGGCTTAAAGAATTAAAGGGATTAATGAGTTAGAGCTTTTCCTCTACATGGTTTGTCACTGACCTGAGCCTGACTTAACCATAGTCTGAGGAGATCCTGGAGAACCTTGGGTGGAGATCTGCAAAAAAATGACCTAAGTAAAACTTTGTGCAGCCCGGAGTAAGGGGATAGGCTTTTTCAGGTCCATCACAGCTCTGTTCTTCCCATGTTTCTGTGGTCCGACCCCAGACTCATTGGTGAAGCAGTTTGGAAGCTTGATGCAACCTCTGATTCTGCTATGAGTGGTCCTGTCTGGCATCAGCTGCCCCAAGACCTTGGCGGTGTCATTCCAGTGCTGGCTGATGCAGCCCTTCATCAGTCATGAAGAAAGAAGCTGGGCTAGAGGTTTATTTATGAATGTGGTATTTTAGACATTTGCCTATTCCTGAGTACATCCAAAGACTGATTTTTCCTGGTGGCTACACCTAAATCTTTAGATTGCTTCACTGTGGATAGCTCACTGCTTGGGATCTCTGCTCACATCCATGACAATGCCGCCTTGTTTTGCCCTTACGATCAACATCTGTGTTGTTTTCTTACAAAATGAGACTCAATCTCATCCAGGTTTCTTATCACCCCGTATGTATGTATGTTTGCACCACACCAATAACTTCTGAACCTGCCGGCCTGTTTCAGTCAAGCCTGACAAAGAGATACAGGTCTGCAAGGGTAATTAAGGTTGCATAAGTTCATGAAAAACAGGCAGTCAGGCACGAGGGATAGCCCAGGTACTTACTGAGCCTCGGGCAGAGGTGCAGCTCCAGCTTGCGTGAGTGGATACCAGACAGTCCCCACAAGGGAGAGATCTTCCAACTGTTTTGGTCATGAGATCTGTCAACTGGAGCCAGAGCGTGGCCTGGTAGACTCCAGGCCCGTGGATGGCAGTCTCTATTTGCAATAAAATGTCTTCTCAGTTTAAATGCGGTGGTGGTTTGGGCAGAACTAGCCCTAGTAGAACGCGGCTGGTGCTGGGAGGTGTAGCTGCTTGCCTGCTTTCTGTAGAAACACAGCAGAAGATTTCAGCAGGTCCAAGGACGCCAGATCGTGAACATTTCCTCCTAGCTGGGTTTCTCACAAGTCCTATTGTTTTCTTTGAACAAAAGCAAGAGAGAAGGAGAATTCATTTGATTTTAATAATAAAATACCTCCAAGGAGATGAAGCAAAAGGAACTGTTAGCAAGAGGAATAGGAGGAGATTAGAAACACATTTTTTCTCTTGCTGTCCCCTGCAGACCCACACACATTATACATACATGTAGCCAGACCCCTTCTCCTTGTGTAACATGGGAAAACTAAATTGAAAAGGAGAGTATACAAATCAGAAAGGAAAAAAAAGAGGATGAGTCAGCTCTATTCCTGCCTGTCTGAACCAAGGGGAAGCCTGCCTGGCTCTCATGACAGATTTTTTGCAAAAAAGATAATGCATCAGATTAATGACAGCCTATAAGATATACTGCAAGTGGTATGAAAATTGCTGGTAGGTACTTGAATGTCACTGACTGCACAGAATGAATTGTAGGTTGAGTCGCAACAATTTCCCTAAAGCTGTGTATATTAACATATAAATACCAAGAAAGTCCAATCTTTGAATTTTTACCTGCTTCAGCTTGAGAGTCAAATAGTCACATTACAGAAGTGTCATCCGTTTGAGTCAATTGTCGCTGCTGCGTTTGTGGAAAGGATGCATCTGGGTTTATTGATAACGTTATTGAGGTGCTCAGAAACACAAGTGTGTTGGGTTTATTCTCCCTTTAGTAACTTATTCTTGTTTCTGGTGTTCTGTTAAAGTATTTTTTCAGTTCTAGTCTCCTCTGGAGATCTCTGCTGAGCAGAGCATTAGTAACGGAGATGCTCTGTATGCCCATATCATCTTTCCTCCATGAGTTTGTTATAAACCTGGCATTTTTCATAGCTTTTTTGTAAATTTTAAGGTAATTTTGGTTGCTGGAGGAAAAACTGAGATGGAGAAGAGAATCTAGGAATTGTGATTTACCGACCTTCTAGTGAGTAGGCTCAGCTGCTTTTTTTTTCTTGGTTAAACCACATCAGCTGAAACGCAAGTTAGTGGCCAAAACTTCCTGTTGATCTCCCTCATAACCATCACTTCACCCATTTTACTTCCTCTGCTGCTCTGCCGATCCCTGCCTGTGCAGAGAAGACAGAAAATCAGTCTTACACCCACTTGAGAAGTAACTATGTATGAGGTTTCAGGTTCTGGGGCAAGTATTTTAGGTTGTCGGTGTCTCCCACTGTCAAAGAAACGCAAGGGAAGTTCTGCCTACTGAAGGGGCTATGTGACTGGGAGCCCCGAATTTCTGCCTTGTGCTTGGCTGGTTTTAAAAATTGCCTTTTAGGAGCTGTGGCCAATGACTTCACCGTTTTGCCTTTGTTCCCATCTTTAAACAGTTCCTGCACCTAAGGAGGTGGTTGTGAGGATTAGTCATTGGTTTTAAAGCTCTTTGAAGATGGCAAGTGGTGTATAACAGCTCAATGTTTATTAATGTCATGGCTTAATATGATGAGAATTTTTTGCAGCTGAGTTTAGATACGCCAGGACAGAGCCTCAGCAAGTTGAAATCGGCATTGCTTCATTGATCTCATCCCAGCTGCGCCAGTTGATGACACCTGATTATCTGGCCCATCGTACCTGATCTGTGGGCTGCAGCAGGGAGCCCTCCCTCTCGTTACTCCTCTAACAAGTTCTCCTTCCAATGGCCTCCTGCCACAGCATACGCCAAGTTTAAATCTGGTTCTGTGTTTTTGGCTTCGTTCCTTCTAAATGATTTCAATTTTGTTGGCTTTAACTGATCCCAGTGGCGTCTTTTTATGATGCACTTTATTCAGCTTCTTCTACTGCTTCAAATGCAATAATACTCCTAAAGTTCAAGCTATTTTTTAATTACAAAAGAAAAGACGACAGAGTGTAGTATTGTTCTGTCACTGCTGGGAGAGAGGGAGGATTTTTCCTAATCTTTAAATTTGATTGAATTTAAAACTCGACATACATAGTGGTTTTAGTGGAACACTGCTATAATCGGAAGGGCAAATTATTGTTTGTTCTTGTTCTCCTGGGAGCCAGTACTAGTGCTGAGTAAACACGAGCGTTGCTATCTGTTGGATGATCTCAAAGCTCTTCAGGACTGGTGAATGAAGAAGACCTGGAGACCGTCATTCCGTCCTCTACGGATAAGAAAGCTGAAGCAACTTTCCAGGGCTCAGGTTGAGGTCACGACTACGGGGAACAACAGCTCCTGATCCATAGCAGCATATTTATTGTGCTAGATCAAATCCCTCCCCACGCCAGCTGGAGTGATTTCCATGTTTACTCTCTGGTTTGCCCCTCTCATTGACCTCTGCTTTTCTGCACTTACACTGTAATAAGCTTCATTACCTGGCTGTGTAGCTGATGAGATTTCAAACCGACGTGGTGGTGTCAGCCTGTGTGTTTCTGCAGAGTTCCTGCAGGTAGAAATGAATTTATAGAGAGGGAGAGAAGGGATGGGAGGAGGACGGTGTGTGTGCGTGGGGTGTGTGAGTGCACTGTCCTCTCTTCCACTAGGTCCAAGCAGCTTGCGTCCATCTCTGCTGAGAACCGCTGTCTTCCTGACTCGGTTGTTGTCAAAGTCAATCTGCTGCTAAGGAGATCTATGAGTAATAACCAAATTAAAGAAGCCAGCGTTTGCACACCCACCACCCAGCACTGAATGCATGGGTTTGCACTTAGGAAGAAAACAGAAAAGAAATCGCTTTCCTTGGCAGACTTAGCTTTTGATTAGCTCCTTGGACTGTCTTGCTCTGCAGTCTGGCCATCACCAGTGCCAACGTAAGACGCTGCAAATGCAACGGCCCATTGAAGTTCACAGGACTGCAATGAGTACAGCCTACATCAGCTCAGTCTGCCCCAAAACTACACCCGTGAATACACTTTCACAAACATTTTAGGCAGGACTACGATTAGCAGAAGCAGTCCTGCTCCCCCCTGCCCACCTTTGCTCGCTGATGTTGCTCTTCCTTCGTCCCGCTAACAACAGCGTTGCTAACAACATGGGCACGGCTGCGTGGGCAGCTGAACTGCAGAAGTGACCTGGGTTAAAAGAAATTGTTTAATGAAGTAGTTTTTGCCACATTGATTTTACTTGAGCATCAGCTCTTCCTTTGCATGAGAACAGAAGTTAATTTTGTTTCAAGTTCTGAAGACCTGAAGATATGCTGAACAGATCGAAATTGGTTCTATTTATAGGCTGCAGAATTCCTTTGTACAATAAAACAGTTTGCTTTAATTTAAGCTATGTATTCAGCACAGTTAGCTTAATTTTATTTAACTACAAGTTTTACATGCCGTTTTCCTGCATTCTAATTGTTTTTTAAATTTGTAACATAAATCCTAAGTACAATTAAAAACATCAGACTAGTCATTAAGAAACTTCATTTACCATTTTTAACATAAAATGTGTTACCTCGCATACTTTATTAATTTTTATAAATGCCCAACTGTAAAAATAGGACAGCTTTCCAGTTTAGCCGAAGGCCTGATTTACGGAGAAATATGGCTTTGTTGTTCTCCACCAGCAAAAGTCAGCCTTTTGTTAAGAAAAAAAAGACAAAAAATGCAAAGCAAGACAGTTTAAATCAATCGGAATTGAAGTATTTTGCTCTCTGGTTTGCATCAATAAATCCTGTAGTCACAGGAGAAGAGGTAGGATGGTTGAAAAAGGATTGGCGGGCAAGTTAGCAATAGTGTTCCTCAAGGACTGGTCTCAAGACCAGCGTTGATCGATGTATTGACTAATGATACAGCAGAAATTAATGGGATTTGGAGGTGTCATCAAAAGGCGAAAAATAGGGCATCCTATCAGAAGAATGAATGACTTCAGGACTGTCTGCCTGCAAGCAAATGCAAGCTCTTGTAATGCAAGCTGTGATAGAAAGTTGGGGTTTCTGTATTGGAATTGGAATGCATTAATCAATCACAGGAAGATTCGGATGTCCCAGTGACAAAGATACATACCGGGATCACATTTGTCAACCAAGTTATTTCCACTAGCGACAAGGAAATGCGAATGCCACTGGCACAGGTTTTAGCGAGGCGTTGTTTAAAATGTACTACGCGTTCCTTGTCCATGTAGGAGAAAGATTGATTTCAACTGTAAAAGGCGCAGGGGAGGGTGTCTGCTAGAAATGATCTGGAGAATGGAGAAGCGGGTTCACAAAACGATTAAAGGAGCCTGGCCGGTAAGCCAGTGACAAAAAAAGGCAGAGAAAAATTATATTCCTTCTCTATAAATACACTGGCATAAATACCAGAGAGGGAGAAGAGTTATTTAAGCTAAATGACAATTCTGGCACAAGAACAAATGGCTCTGAATAAGTTTAGGCTGGAAATGAGCAGAATGGCTTCAAACCAAGTGAGGTTCTTGAATAGCCTTCTAATGGGAATTGTGTAACAGGGGCTAAAAACCTGATTACTGTGAAGATGGAGCCTGATAAATGTATTAATGGGATTACGCAGTGTGGTTGACTTCAGTATTAAGGGATCAGACTCAGGATTTCCGGTCCTGTGCTTTTGTAAATACGCTTAAGAATCCTGCAGGTATGAGAAAAAACATAGGAAGTTTTCATTTTAAGAAATATTTTCATGATGATTCAGCTTTGCGTTGGTTTCTGTGTTTCTCATGCACTAATAACTGAAGCGAGTGAACTGCGGAAAGAAGGAAGTATCATTTCTGCGCTGGGAAAAAGCAGCAGCTGGCAACTGTTTCCTTATTTTAGTGGTCGATTTTGGCAGCAGGCCTGTACTACTTAGATATGTATTTTTTTAAAATTTAAAGCCTTTTCATACATTATAGTAAAGTTGGGCCTTGAAATGGATTGTGCTCAAAACAGTGACAATAATTTATTATTATTTAACTTTGCTTTTTAAAAAACCTGCAGCACTTAATGCACACTAGTGTTTATTATTGATCTCACCGTTCTCTTTCTCAATCCCCGTTTTCCCCCTTTACTAATAGCGCCCTGTTTTCTTGTCGCTTTGCTAAAATCCCGATAAATAAGACCGACTGCCTTTTTTGTCAAAAGAAACCGGTTATTTTATCAAAGATGGGTGCCAAGTTATTTTAGCACAATGTAACTTTGATGTCACGGTGCACTTTACACTCTGTATTTCCATGGCTTTTATGTTTGGATTCAGAGTCTGTTCTCAAGTCTTGTCTGCAGTTAATAGCTGTGGCTTCCCCGAGCGCTGCTGCCTCTAGCCCTCCGTCCTTAAGCAGAGGGATTCTGCGTAGAGGTCTCCGCGATTTGGGAGACGCTGGTTGGATGGATGGGATGCCGTGTTGTTACACGAGAACATCAGACACGCCCATCGGCACTTTCGATCACGAGGAGGTTCATTCCAGCACTTCTAAGGTTTTATTACAAAGATTTCTGAATTTTAGTTGAGGGATTGTGTAGACCTGTTCAAAGTCCTTGCTAGCGGAGCCGACGTTTCGGCAGCTTGGCACAGAGCGCACCGAGCAGCGCCGTTGACTTTCCCCAGGCTGGAGAAGTTGCAGGCTGACTTTCTCGTAGCCCACCCTGCCTCCGCCCCTCTGTTCCACGCTCTCCTCGTTACTCAACGGCAAGGCAGCATCTGTATTCGGTCTGGGGGCCTGACCGTGACTACCTCCGGTCTCCAGCATGTTCTCACTGCTTCCCTACGTGTGCTTTTTATTCGCCGCCTCTGTTCAGGACACAAATGGCAGATGGTTTTTCTTCTTTGGTTTCAGGGTCTTCTCTTTGGAGCCTTTCAGTCATTCAGCCCCCTCAGCTTCACAAACTAGTTCCCTTAATTACCTCAACTTTTCTTTTTTGAAATTGAAAACCTTGCAGACCTGCTTTTATTTTGCTTAAACTGAACCGATTTGTGGCAAATAGGCTCGAATTGAGTGATCACAAGCAGCTTTTATTACAACATCCTCCCTATTTGACGGAAGTCTACAGCAGAATCACCTATCGTTTGCTCAGCACCTATTTTGTGAAGAAGTCTGTTGGCTCTTACATCCCGGACTTACAGGGCCCTGCTGTTAGTATTTGTTCTTCCTTCTATATATGGAATTTAAGACTCCCTTATCAGCCAATTCCTAGGAGTATTTCTTTCTCTCTCTAGTCATCTTTAAAAGCTCTCTGCACACATCCAAATCCGATGGTGGGGTCTCCAGCGGAGCTGTAACACAATCCCAGCAGACA
The DNA here is from genome assembly GCF_965183815.1 of Platalea leucorodia. Lineage (NCBI taxonomy): Eukaryota > Metazoa > Chordata > Aves > Pelecaniformes > Threskiornithidae > Platalea > Platalea leucorodia. The sequence continues at coordinate 126,125,599 of NC_138825.1, read as the reverse complement.
GCCTTTTACAGTCTTTTCCCAAAGTGACTTTAATCCAGAACGATCATTTTATGCATGCTATCGCTTTGGATTTCTAGCAAACACAGATGATTCACTCAGTCCACAGAAAGAACCGCGGAGCCGTGTCCCAAAAGATTATTTAAATAGAGTTTTGGAAGTGGGTTTGGGGTTACGGTGGGTAGTGTGCTCAGGTCTGACTTTGGTTTGGGGCTTTGAGAGGGGTTTTTTTTCTTACCCACCTGCGTATGTGTTTACTGGCCTTCTTTACTACGTGATGACTGTAATTGCTAACAGATTGTTTTTCTGACAGTCGTGTAGGAAGAATTATCCCCAGTTTACATTGTGGTAACTGAACCCAGGAATAAATGAAACAGGTGGCTTAAGCACATAGGTCTCTGTGAGCGGAGTCCGCGTTCCCCGAGTCTTCTGTCTTTTCAAGCACTCTCGGCAATCTGGCGGGTTGTCAAGGCCCCTCAGATCGTGTGGACTCGAGGGTGAGCCGAAGTGCTGGAAGCTCGCGGCCTTGAGTCTGGTAGCCTGCTGCAACAAAGCACACGCTTAAAGTGATGCTTTTGTACTTTACTGAACCGCTTGTTCTGCAGTCACTTTTCATTTAAGTTTAGACAGTGCTGAATGCTTAATTAAAAAAAGTGCTTTTGGTAGACAAGAGCATAATGCCCAAGCCAGGCTGCAGTTACAATATGTAGGTGTTTGGGGATTATGTTATGTACAGATGAAACGGTTGTTTCTTTTTAACTCCTGCTTAAATATAGTTCATATTATGGAATATTTAATAGAACAGAATAAGCTGTTGCTTGCCAGCTTTTTCATACCAGTGGTTACCAGATGCTTCTGTATTTATAACCTCGCCATCTGTTCCAGGGTGGAGTTTGGGGGCAGTCTAGGTATTTGGATGTGTCTTCTTTCTTGGGTATCTCTGGAAAACTTCAAAGCATCTGTTTTGAGATGAAGGGGAAGCATGGTTAGCTGTAATACTCAAGGAATTCAAGGGAATTTTACCGAAATGAGCTGATTCCTTAGCGTAGCAGGGCGCGGAAGGGGAAGGAGCCTTAAGCAAAGAGGCAGCGCTGGTATTTTGTGCTGTTACTCCGTCGTCGCCAAGATCCTCTCAAAGTTTTGCTTGGCTGTCACCAGGCTGGGTTGCTGCTTCCTGCTTTGGAGCGCGTCTTTCTTAATAGTCACTGAAATGTCCAGGAGTATTGCAATATGGAAGTCTCTTAATGGGAGGTTTTTTATTATTTCTGTAGAGAAATTTTATTTAGATACATTTTAGATAATTTTTTGATGCTGGGTGACTCATCTTTTTTTTTTTTTTTTAGAATGACAGAGCTAAGTCTAGCTAAAAAAAGAAACAAAACCACCACATTCAGACACATTCACTCTCCCCACTGCACATCCTGCAAGGGCCCAGGTGAGGATGGGAGAGCAACGACACCCTGTAGGACTGAGAAAGCACCTCGGTTGGTTATTTAGCTCCTTTGCCACGAAGCCACCCAGGTAGCGGCGTGTGTGCAACATCTCTCTGTTCTCAGGGTACCACCGTCGTGAAGGCTGCTGGTGCTAACGGCTTGCTGTTAATGTACCTGGTTAGGCTTGATTCACGCACAGAAAATGACTCTGCGTGACTCTAAGCATTTCATTTTTTAGGTAACTATAAAAAATGCGAAGGAAACGAGAGCCAGGTTCACAGAATTGCTGTGGAATTGCTGTGAGCGGTTTTAGACACATGGGCAAGAAAACCCGCTCTACCTTCACCTGCTCACACTGTGTCTAGCTCCACCAAAGCCTGAAGTCATACTGAAATTGGTTTGCTGGTAGTTTGGGGGATGGAGAAAACCACATTTTGGTCAACAAGCTGCTTGTGAGAAATATTCACCCCGTGCTAGTAACAGCCTTCGGTTGCTAATGATCTGGGACACGTTGCGGGAGGAGGGAAAGCTACGTCTCTCTGCCCATCCTTTGAGCCGTCTGGTCTCTCACGGTTTGTTTGTAACCACTCTCCTAATCTCCCTTAACTTACTTCATTGTTGCTGAAATATGAAAATTACCCTTTTAGGCATTGCGGTTCTTGTGAAGAAAATAACATAGTGTGGTTATGTATGGTTTTATAAACAAAGCATAATACAGTCATTTAATTAATTTATCTAGACTGTTTCTTCTTAATCGAATGTGTGGCAGTGCAACTCCACATACTCCGAGTGTGACCCATAATATTCCACCTTAAACAAAACCTTCTGCCCCATTTCTTGCCTCATGATTTTTCTTTCAAATAGCTCGGTAAAATCCGAAACGCTAACTGTGCCTTCGTTAACAAGGGAACGGGCATTTCTTTTCCTCACACCGTTTTACTACCAGGCAGCGTCCTCCAGCATCCCAGCATCTTGCCAAAAGCTTTTGCTGCTTTTATAAACTTACTTTCTTCTGCCGTCAGGATCTGGTTCCGCTGTGCAGGATGCTGATAGTTTGTTGTATTTGCTCTTTTGATCCCAGCTGGGGCTGCACTGCGTCCAAACTTGCATTAGCATTTGGGAGGGAAAAGTCTTTACGTCCGTGTGTCCGTTCCTCTGCTAACTTTTCCTTTCCCAACATAGATAATGCCACTGAGTGTTTCATTTTATGCTCTAGCCCTTGCTATGCTTGATGGCCAGCAGTAGGGTGTATCGTTACAATGCTTCTTGTGCCCATGGCCTCTTCAAAGTGCTTTATTTAAACGTACCGAGATGCCTTCACCTACCACTGAAATGCAGCTACTTACGCTGCAAAGCCTGGCAGCTGCTGTAACAGCAGGAGCAGGACCAGGCCACTGCTTTTATGACATAACGTAAGGAGGAAAAAAAAAATATCCATATCCATTAAAAACTGCAGGGAGAATGTAAATTGTCAGAATGTAATTACCTAAAATGGAATTTGGCCAGCATTCCAGATTAACATTTCCTCTCTTGTGAAGCCTGCCGTGGGATACCTGATGGCTGGAAGCAGTCATAGTCTCAGCAGGATTAAAAATTGAGCTTTGCTGTGCAGTCGTTCCATAGTGGCTGAGAGATGTATATTGTCTGTTTAGCACCTACAGCACCCTGGGGCTAAAAAGCGACTGAATCCTGTGAAATCTGATAGGAGTGTCTGAGGTTAAGAGTGCGGTCTAAAAACATTCCGTGAAACTTGTAAAATCTGCAGATGGTCTGGCCTTGGTACTGTCTCCTGTGGAAGGGAGGAGAAAGACGTTAAAAAAGATTTACCGAAAGGAGTGTAGCAGGGAAAAGATGAAAGTTCAGGGTCTTCCCCTTAGACTGGTGTTCCCTTGAGGAGCGATGGATGTTTTTCTGAAGTTTATTTCAGGCCGTGGAAGCGTGCCACGGAAACGTGCATTAGCTGGCCCTGAAACTCCTTAATACCTGCTTGAAATGACTTAATGTAATTTATAGCAGATTGGAGACACCAGTGTGTTGGATGCGAGAAATGCTTACAAGTGGGATGAGGAAGAGGGAATTTGGTGCGGGTACGGAAAAGAGGTAAAGTGGGGACCATTTCAAGGGGAGATGAGGAGGACACACAGGTGTGATGGCATTCACTGTATTCAGTTGCAGCTGCCAACTGTAGAGCTACTTAAAAGGTAACGTAAGGGAGGTTCCCAGCGTGAAATCATACAGAGGCGTCTAAATAAGTTGTTCTGTGAGCAGTGGGACTCATGAAGCCAGTTTTTCTTAGATTTTGTCTTTTCCCTATAGCCTCTGACAGCCACCATTTCTTCTGTCTCCTAGGGTGTGTGCCATCACAGGCCCTCATCCCGTTTCGCTTTCCCACCACCCCCAAACCTCCCTCCTTCTTGTTCTTACCGTAAACCCCCAGGTCCCTCCTTATCGCTGCCTCCCTGGCACCCCCCAAATCCCAAACCTCCGATCGCTGTTTATGCTGCTGGCTGGAAATACACCACTCGGATCGCTGGCTGGGAGCCCCGCACAGCCCGGCTGCTTGGTTGGTGAGCAGGTCGAACGAGATCTGAACTGCAGCTGCTTTTTAGGTGTCTTTGCATCGCACCTGCCCGCTTTTGCAGAGCAGGATCTAGTATTTTTAGACCTCTGCCCCTCTGTCAGATTCAACTAAAAGTCGCCAAGGAGTTCCAAAGTCTGTAAGAGGACTGGCACTGTGCAGTCCGTCGGCGCTGTGCATTAAGGCTTGTTCCTTTGGGAAACCAGGCTGAGAAGCTGCTAGGCGTAAAAGGCTTCTCCTCGCTAGGAAAGGAGTCAGACAACCACTCCACGCCACTTATTCACTTGTTTAAACTATTATTCATCATAGGTTATAGATGCTGCCCGTTAAGATCCACTTCTGACGTCAAAATTTTATGTGTGTTCCTGGGTACTGTATATGAGAAAACAAAAGTGCGGACAGCAGAAAGGGTGGAAAATGAAGATATTTGAACAGGGCAATTTTTCTGTTGGGATATACAGAAGGCAGTTGAGCAGTGGATTTTTGGCTTGGTGGAAGGGAAACTGAAAACTCCCCTTTAATACTGATCTCCCGTTACATTAGAATAAGAAGGGTAACTACACAAAGAAGGGGATTAAATCTGAAGCTGTCTTCATCAATATAATGTGTAATAGCGTTGATTGATAGTGCTTTCTGAAAGAAAGACTCACCAGACTGGCTGCTGATGCTGAAAGCTTTTCTTTTGGGAGTTGGGAGAAGAATTGTTCTCTCGAGTTGTGTCCTGACGTGCACGTTCTCCATTTGTATTTCTGCCTCGGCGAGGTGCTGAAGGGAATTGATTGTCTCCCCATTTCCTCGTGCCGAGCTCCAGGTAGGGCAGGGTGGAAGAGCAAAACCTCAAGCCTGGTGCAGTGGGAACAGATGCGTGTGCTAGGACAACAGGGGTTCAATGATTCAGATGTTAATTTTGTCTTTATACTGTGCAATGCCGTCACAGTCTATCTTTTTTTTTTCCTGAAAAATATAAAGAATTGTTTCTTAGAGCCTTTGATCCTGCAGTACCTGTTCCTGCCCTTCAGTACAGCACGTTCCCTGCTTGTGAGATTGGATTTCGTATTGTTTATCAAAGGCTAAACCTGTGTCCCCCCGCCTTACTCCCCACAGGTTTTTCATCCCAGTATAAAAGTTAGTTTCTCCTTGCATTCTTCACACATGTGTAAATGACTGTTAAAAAGTGCAGCGCAGTGGAAAAGTGGTTTCTTGCAGTCTTGAAGTGCTCATGTTTTATTAAAGCCGAGATTCCTGGAGCTTTGTGGCCAGAGACGCACTACGGTTGCCACCCTCTCCGCTCCTACAGAGATAAAACCCCGTTTCTTCCTGTGAAAAATTCTCTAATCCCCCAAAAGTTGTCAGTTTGTGCGCTTTGGGGTGGGATTGGATTCCCATAGATATGAATGCCTTTCATGCCTAAAATATAAAGTGCATAAAGCAATGAAGCAGAGTACTGAACCTGTCTGACTTGGTTTTGTTGTGAGAAGATGCTGGCACCATTACTTGCCTTTTTTTTTCCCCCCCTTAATTTGCCCATTGCTTTTTTTTTTTCCTTTTGCTTCAGTCACCATCTGTTGCATGGTATGTTCGGTACTTGTTGCCCTGAATTTTACATAGCTGCTGTGACTTAACATTTAACCACTAATGACATTTAACACCACTCTAGTATTTAAAAAAGTACTTTGTCCAGAATGAGTGATAATTTATGCTGTTAATGCAAACTCTCCAGGTTGGATTTTGATGTAATTTTGTAACAGATTCAAATCTGTAGTGGTATTTTAGTACCTGTAAGCAGGCTCTGCAGTCAGTGTCTTTGTGTTTTTAGATCAGCTTGCCACAATATAATTGTTTTCGTAACCCCTTTTGCCAAGAGTCACTTGGACATCTCTCTGGGGGATCAGCGGCAACCTTCACAGTCACCACGGTGGTTTGTCCCATAGGGCTGAGCTCCGAGGGTGCACCTCCCGCCTCGCAGGGGTTGTGGGGGACAGGGCTGCCGCGGCTAAAGGGCTGGGACGCGGCGGCCGGTGCGGGGCAGCATCGGGCACTGGGAGGACGGCGGCTCCGCATGGCGGCTCCTCGCTGAGGAGAGGGGAGAGCACTGCACGTGCCTGCCTGTGGGCGGGAAAAGCGCCCCCGCCCATGCGCAGTGGCAGCTGGGCGGGCTCTGGGAGGGGCGGGAGCAGCTGCTCCGCCTCCTCCACCATTTAAAGGGACAGAGCTCCCCTTCGGTTTGCCGCCCTGCTCCCCTCCTCAGAACCGGGAGAGGGCGAGTGGTGACCGAGTGAGTCCTTGCCAATTTGGGCCTTTTCTCTCCGCGCTGCAGACGGAGCAGAGCTGCGGAGCTTCGGTTATTTTCGGCAGGTTCCGGAGCCAAGAGTCTCCTCCTCCGCCTTTCTGCTCCCCGCCCCTTCAGCCCTTCGGCCAGTTCCGCCGCCGGTTCGGCTTGCTCCGCCGCCGGTTCGGCTATTTCCGCCCACCCTTCGGATAAGGTCGTTAAGTTCCGCCACCACTTCGGCAACTTCCGCCGCTTCGGTCGGAAATGGCCGAAGACGTGAGAGATCCAGCGGTTTAGGGGAGAAGACCGGCCGGCTTCTCGGAACAAACCAACTGTGTCCGGATCGGGGGGGGGGGAGCAGGGGAGGGCGGACGAAGGGGGAAGACAAGGCAGCGGCTATGGCTCCCCCCCCAGCCACTCGCGGAGGGCGGCGCAGCGGGCGCCGGGACCGCGGCTCCGCCAGGAGGGTGAAGTGAGGGCAGCAAGAGGTAGGCTGGACCGCACCACGTACGGGGTGCGCGGGGAGAAGAGCGACTGGCGGCGGTAGCACACCCCCCTGCCACCACCCCCGGGGGAGCCCGTGGGGCCGGGTGAGTGGCGGGAGTGGTACAGTCCGGAGGGAGCCCCCCCCGCCCGCCCTGAGGCGGCGAGGGGGGGGAGGCCTTCCCTCAGCCCGGCTGGGGCGTCCCTGAGGGGCAGGCCGGGGGGACAGCGTCCCTCAGGGCTGGGGACACCGGGAGGGGGGGCCCTCGCAGGGTGAGGAACGTTGCGGGGGTCTCACAGGGCGAGGGACGCTGCCGGGGGGGTGCCACAAGGCTGGGGTCCCTCCTGGCGGGAGGGTTGCGACAGCACCTGGCGCCGCTGACAGGCTCCAGCCTTCCCGCCTGCCCTCCTTCCCGCCTCTTTCAACTAACTCCGTGAGGGGCCGGCGGCCCGGAGACCCCTCCTCGTCCCGTCTCCCCTGGCTGCCTGCGGCATCTCCTGCGCTTCGAGGGGACGTCGCCTCCCCCGTGGCCGGTGCGGTGCCGTTCCTCCCGCTCTGAGGCAGGTTTGGGCATGGGGGCTTGAGGCCTAGCGCCCGGTCCGGGCTTCGACGGTCACCGAAAGCGCTGACCCCGACGCGCTTGTTGCCGTCTCGCAGGGTCGTCCCGTGTCTTGGAAACTTGACAAAGCCGTCACGCTCGCCGCTGCCTGGGGCAGCAAGTGCCCCCGGATCGGTGCGTGTTCCCCATTGCTTGTGCTGGGGTTTTTTGCCTTGCGAGATGGTGAGGACAGAACCGGCAAGGCTGCTGTCTCTGGGCTTCTCAGCGTTTCTGGTATGCTCATGTTATGCTCCTGTGAATTCTTTGCTGAAGTTGAGGTTCCTGTTATATGTTTTTTTCCCAGCTGTTTTCCCCACGTGAGGTCTCTTCTTACTCAAAAACATAGGGGTCTTTCCTCAATCAAAAACCTTACCAGTGTGGGGTTAACGCATTGCTGCTGACTGCCTAACACCCCGTTATGCTGGTACAAACCCAAACAATTTGGAGCCTGGAGGAGCTGGAAATTATTAAAATGGTATTAATGATTCACAAAGATGCCGAGAAGCAAAATGTGCTTTCTAGATATGCTGTCCTGTTGCTGTGTGTATTAAAATTCAAACACTGAGGTTCTCATTGGCTAGTTTGTGGTCTCTTGTTGCTTATGGTGCACCTGATAAAGCGTGTGTGTTGATATCCCGATATGATAGCGTGGCTTTAAAATTTCTGGGTTTCCGTGCTGCAAGTCTGACATCTGTATGAAGAAGATTAAATAACTTTGTTTCCTGAAAGGGGTGTCACATGCAGGCGATTATCTTACAGATATTTCTGTTTCCGTGGAGAAATGGGAGTTTGCATCGGTTCAGCTCAGCGTTAAGAGATTCTGGAGCAGAGGTAACTGACTGCCTTCATTTGAGCACCGTACAGCCAAATTCTTCTGGCAGCTCAGCTGTGGTACAAACAGTTCTTGAACTTCTTGATGTCTTGTTGCAGAAGGGAAGTTCAAAATAGTTTTCTGAAATTCCCTAATTTTTCAAGTGGAGACTGTTGTTAGCTCGTGTTTGTTTGCATGCGAGGATGGATTTTGGTGGTTGTCAAGTCGGAGCAAAAGCAGCAAATTAAAAAAAAAAAAGAAAACCATGATTGTTGAATTGCCTTTGCTTTAGACTGTTTTTCAACTGTGTATGGCAAAATTGGAGGGTTGTTTGTGTGCTGTTAAGATGGGATGGGAAAGATCATCATCATCATCCTCTTCCCTTGAATATTTGTAGTGTGGATCTCTGGGACTGTTCAGCCGATGAACTGAATGTTGTTGATGCCTTCCCAGGGCCTGCTTGCATATGTGGAGCCAGGGCCCATCCTGAGTCTGCTTTCCGTGACTATTACACCTTGAAATGCCATGATACCATCATCTTAAGGTTTTAGAGTTTGTCTCTCTCCTCCTGGCCCTGTGTATTTGTTCTTTTTTCCTTTCAGTCTCTGCCGCCCGATTTTTCTCCTTGCTGTTTGACTCCTATCACCTCTCCCAGTTGCCTCGCCTGTTTTCCCAGGGCATTCCTCCCCCTGCCCACAATGATCATTCCACCGGGGTGGGAAACGCAGCTAACCACATATGCTAGCTGTTTGAAGCCAAGATCACAGCAGTCAAATGTGAATTGGTTCCTAGTCCAGAGGCAATTTTTCTGCTTTGGATACCCCACAAAAACACTGAACTGGAAGGGACCTCCTGATCGTTGGATCTTGTTTCCCCATCAGCAGATAGGTTTTCCCAGTGCTTGCTGTCTCACTTCTCTACCTGTGACCTCTGCTAAACACCCTTTTTTTGGGGCAGGAAGAGACAGTGAACATTTTAAAGCAGTTCCTAACTCTGGGGTTTTAACCCAAGGTGGAATTTTTGCTGTTGCTGTAACGAGCGAATCCTAACCCAGGCTGGGATTCCTATGTCTTAACCAGCCAGCAAGCAAAATATGTGGGGGTTTTGTTTGCTTCCTTGTGAAAAAGGCAAGTGATACTCGTAGGCATATTTAGATATATGCCATTTCAGTACGCATAGGCTAGTATGTGGCTAGGCAGTAGGGGAAGCGTTCACGTGGGATTTGGGGCACAGAGCTGGGACTTGCAGTTGTCTCGTAACCTGTGCTAACACAGGCTGGGCTAAAGCTAGCATGAGTACGCTTGCAGTTCTGTGCTTGCAATTTAGACATATCCTCAAAAGCAAAGAGGCCATAGTTTTCTTCTTGGAGAATACCTGAAAGTACTGTTTACTGGGGATTGTCGTGGTCGAGTTTGGCTCCTGCAGGTTAGGCGGCTGTTTGTCAGATGCAAATGATGTTGGTGGATGTTGCCTGAGAAGAGGTGCAAAGCCAATTTGGGGTTTTGGGGTTTGTTAGGAAGGATAAAGACAGAAACACGTACAGCTCCGTGGCTTACAGCTAATCGATCCCTGGATTGCCTGGGCGTAGGAGGCCTTGAGCGCTGGCCAACCAGGTAAATTGATGTTATTACACAGCAGTTGCAGGGCCAGTTTTGAAGTGCAAATTGAAATCCCATTTTTGTGAAATCATAGCTATTAGTTAATTGATGTCTCTTAACAGCAAGAGCAGTTTAGAGCACTGACTAATCTATCACAGATGGATTTGAAAGGACATTTTGTAGCTTCTGCCTTGACTTGCTGGACATTCCCTACAAGACTACAGCAATTTTAAAGCAAGTTCCAATATCTTTTTTTTTTTTTTTTTTTTAATTTAGTGTTTGCAGAGGAAGTTTACGATATCCAGTCTTTCCTACAAGTGCGCAGGTGTGCTGTGCTCCCTCTGCTGGCATCTGCCCCCACTAACTCGTGGTGAGTGGACATTGGTTTCTCAGGGCTGTGTTGAGGTAACCCATAACACTACAAAGTGACCTGTCCCGCATTGATAAAATCAAGTGAAATAGAGAAAATCCAGACTCATAAATCAAGCAAATCAATCTTTTAGGACTCCCTCCCTGCTCCCCGACAAACATAAAACTCAAAAACCATCAGATAATCTGTAGCCACTAATGGATGTAAAAGAGTTTTTTTAACGTGTGTGTTTTAACGATTCTCAGAATTTCTGCCCTTACAGTCAGCTTCTTAAATGGTTGGGATCTCGTTGCCTGGAGCTGGGGGTGTGGTTTCTCTGTCTATCCCCTGTCCTCCCCCTTGCCCATGAATTTTGGTGCATTAAGAAAGTGTGTCACTTTTCTAATGCAAATGGTTGCCTGAGAGTAGTATCAGAAGGGATTAACGAGTAGTATCACAGGATTAACCCGTGAACGTTAAGAAACTTTCTCAAGTTTCTTCTAATGCAAAATGCTAATAACATTTTTCACTGCACAAATAACATTTTTATTTCTTTTTTAATGTCTAGTTTCCAGCTGGTTAGCCTTTTATCTGTCTTGTTTCATAAAATGCTTTCTTCTGTGATTTAAAATACTTGCAGGTATCTTCTTACCTGACTTTCTTCCTAGGGATAGTGGCAGTGCAGGTAGCCTGAGGTTTGTTTCCATTCCTGTTGCGTTTTGGTATGAGTGCTGCTGTGCTAAAGTGTATGTTCTGACATCTGACTCTGTAGGATGAGCTTTCTTACTGTTTTGTGCTAGCCCTTCTGTGTAAGATGAAAGGATTGTGGAGCTGTGTAGTCGTCTTAAATCTATGCCAGTATATTGGCCATCTGTGAATTAATTTGAAAGTGAATTATATTTATTTGAAAGCCAAAATGTCATAGAGCAGGAAATAAATTGTTCTACACGTGTGTCGTCTTCCTTAGGGGACGCTTCTCGACGGGTTGAGTTCTTTCGAACTCCAGTCAAATGATGAATTCAAGGTTTGCAACTTGATGTGGAAATTGGGTCCTCTGCTTATATAAGGGCAGTACAATTAAAACCATCAACGCCCTCCATTATGTTGTCCCATCAACACATCTCAATTTTCGATGTGAAGATAAGCTTTTCTTCTCCCCGTCCCATATGTACCCCACCTTGTGGGTCCAGATTTGAATGTGATGGAATTAAGCACGTCACTGAATGTGGGAAAGACTTCTTTATCTCTTCCTCCCTTGATTAAATGCCTCCGCATCATATGTAATGCAGGAGTGCATCAGGATGAAATTTGTACACGTCTTTTAGTGTTTCTATTATGGGCACAAGGAAGTAATTATATTGCAGGTCTGCTCTGTGTAGGCACTTAGTGGGAAGTGATGTGTTCTGGACTGTGTTGGTGTTGAGTGGAGTATATGCTGTGGAGTACTGCTGACATGCAGATGACGCCTGGAAAAGGTTGGCACGAAAGCGTTGGAGCTTGTGACAAGAAGAGCTGCCAAAAAAGTGGGGAGCCTCGGAGTCGAGAGCAGAGCCTAAATATATAGAGCAACGGTGTGAGCCTCTTTCTAAGGGGTCTATAAAGCCTAAGCAAAGCAGTCCTGAATTCACTCTTGGGGAACTTGTAAGGGTCTGCAAATAAAATAGGTCAGAAACCTTTGATATAAGTGGAGTAGTAACATCAAAGCGGTGATGTGTAACCAGCAGGTGGGCAGAAGACAGGACAGTGTGATCCTGTCTTCCTCGTTCAGAAGTAATTCGCTGGCCAGAGATAACATGCGATACAGGAGCCCATTGACTCCCAGAAATGCATTGTACATCTAATGATATATGTCAGTGAATAGGTTAACATCATTCTCAGATTATTAATAAAGATAGCAGTCCCATAGCAAATGGGAAGAAAAAAAACCCAACCCATGCATTGCTTAGGTAAGATATTTCTTTCCTTAGGCATCTCTCCTGGGAAGACCTTGGTACTTGTAAATGAATCTGCCGCCTACCTTGTGTACCTTCATTTTAATGTGGGGATTGAGGAGGAGCCAGCTATCGGAAAACCAGCCAGAGATGGATGCGTTGGAAAGTTGCCACTAATTACTGTGGCGTCTGACAATTAGCTGTTGTTAAGCCTTTCCTTGCAAGTTCTCAACTGTGCATCAGGAAACAAAAACAAAGACCTGGAGAAAGGCAAGAGCTGTCCTTGTAGTGATCTGGAAAAAAAAAAGTTCTGGGTGGTTGTTATTTCGTTGATCTTGCTAAAAGCAGAACATAGCGTTGGTTCTGATGTGGTTGCTTTCTAGCGGAGCAGGCGGGATTTGATGGACCCAGAAGATCTTTGGTTTTTTGCTGTCAGGCTCTGTCGTAGTCTGCAAACTTGTTACTCCTCTTACCTATAAAACAGGTTTGAGGCTACCTTACTTCACGGGAAAGCTGTAAATCAGAAATGTCTGCAAAGTGCTATTGTTGATGTTAATCTTAGAATTCTTAACAAAAAATAAGATTTAATTAAAAATAATAAAAAGATTCAAAGAAATCTTGCAGTTAGTTTCTCACGTTTGCCTCCAGGGTCTTCTGACTTTGTTTTTAGTTTGTGGCAGTGATGAATAGCACCAAGCCTTTTGCAAGTGTCTCAAGGGTGTAGTTAGTTAGGAGTAATGATTGAGCTGGAGCTGGCAGGTATCTCCAGGCTTTTGTACAGAAGCTAATTTGCCCCCAGCCCCTCAGGAATCAGACCTGCTCTTTCTCTGGAAATGACTTTTACTTTGCCAGGACAATGACGATTTTGATTAGAAAGGCCAAGCAGCGCAATTATTTCTTCCTTTCCAAAGGAGCTGTTGGGGAAGATGTTTTTGCGTCAGTTGAATGTCTGTCGTACTGAGCCTGCATTTCAGACAGTGTTACTCAGGCAGCAAGGCCCCCAGCATCTTCTGGAGTGGTTTATACAAGTACGACCCAGGCTTTGCACCGACTTGGGTCTCTGTATAATTCCATTGACTTGGAAGCGGTGACATGTAATCTCTAGACAGATCTCGAGTCTGTTTTAATATGCCTCGCTGATCTATAATACATGCGCAGACACGGCAATCCTTTTGGTTACCACCGAAAGCAGCTGTATCTGGGACAGAAAGTGGCAGCTGTTTGACAAATGTAATGGAGTAGGTATTATAAAAAGAGCCAAAGTGAATTTCTTCTTCTTAAAACCGATCAGAGCAAAAGCAGCATTGCCAATGTTTCTCGCGAGCTTAATGCTGCTTTGCAGGGCCGTCTTGCTTGGACGCTTTGCTGTCCCTGTACCTATTCTTAGCCTGTTTACCAAAAGCTGTTGTGTGCGTATTGGGGGAGCGCTGTGTTAACTCATACTGTGTACGGACTCTTTGTATGTTTATGCAGAGCTTTTTGGGGAGGGAGGGGATTATACCCAAGCTCTCCTGTCACCTTCCCCTGCTTTTGTGCTTTATAAATCTGTAGGAAATAGAGGTTAGTGTTTCCATAGTATCTGAGCGTATCGCAGTGCTTCTGTGATGTAGGGAAGTACTGCCCAGTTCTTGTTGACGCTGGCCTTTGGAGTCAGGATGCGTGACGTGGTTGAACTGATTCCATAGCTTGCTGCTGGAAGGGGTGGCCTTGGTCCCTTTCCCTCTCTCAGCTCTGCAGTCCTTGTCATTTATACGATGCCTCAGTGAGGTGATTCGGTTTGATAATCCAACAGCAAACTGCTTGTGGGTGTTTTGGGGGGAGATGGGGGGTTCCCTTAGCAGTAGGATGGGGGGGAAGTTGCTAGGCAGCCCTTCTCCCCTTTTCTTACTGTTAGTTTGCTGTCTTAATGTTCCTGCATTAGGATATTGCTGTCTTGAGTCCAGCCTGGCTCTCCCAAGATGTGAGATACGAGCACTATAAAAAAATATTTTGATATTTTTACCCAGCTGTGGTACTCTGAATTTTGCTGCTCCAGGGCTATGAGGGATCGATGCCCGGTACGAGCTGACCTGTTTCTGTTACTCCAAAGGCAAAATCAGAGACAGAGCAGCGAGAAGCGGGGCTTGCTGCTCCTTTGCTGCTGGAGGGGATGGTAGGGATGGGCACCTGCTACTTAAGGAGGGCAATGTGCTTGTCCCCTTCCCCTGGCAGCGACAGGAGCGGCTGAGCATTGTACGGCTTGGGCAGATGTAGAATAGGCGGTGGCACAGTGACACAGCTGCTGTGCTGTGTCAGAGGTCTGCTCCAGCGCTCTCTTATCTTTATCGCAAATCTGGAGCCTGCTCAGGACCAACGAGGGCAATTTAATGAAGCTGGGGGACTCGTTATAAATGAACGCGCTGAATGGACAAGAACGGTTCGCTGTTGTATATGACTGTGAAGGTCACTAGAATAGGATGCTCATTTTTCAGTTCCTGCGTGCTGCTGGGTGAAACCGAGGTTTGTGCTGACACACGCAGTTCCTGTTAATGGGGACTGGAGTTGCACTGAAAGAAGAAAATGCCCCGTTTTGAAGGCTGCTTGGCAGTGAGACAACTGGAAAGACTTGTGGTATTGGTACAAATCTTTTCAGGCTTCGGCGCTTCTTTTTATTGCCTGACTTTTTATTCTGAGGCCTTCTTACTATGACTTCTGCTCTTCGGTTTTGAGAAGTGAAATTAATAATTTCCCTTATTTCCCATACATGGGAAGGAATGTCTTCATTCTGGCCCAAGTTTAACGGCAGATGAGATCTGTTTTGGGAACTGCGTTATGCAAAAGCAGAGGGAGAGGAAGAGGAGACAAACAGTTGTGTGGCCTTCTCGCTTTGAAATGCAGTTTTAATGGTTCCCTGGTATTCATATAATTATTTAACTGGCTATGCGATCCTTGGGATTATTATTCATTCCAAGCAATAATTGGAGCAGTAAAGATGTCTTGTTAAAGTGAAAAAAAGAATTGGCATATGTTGTTTTCAGTATTGCATTTTAGTAATTGTTTGCAATGACCTTTTGGAATCGCAGAGAGAAAATTTGTTTGCTTGACTTTCTCCCAGATCAGCTCCTGGCTATCTTGATATAGAGCAGAATTGAGCTGTTTTGTTTTTTTTTAATTACATTCTGACAGCAAAGCCTATTCTTCTGCGTGCATTACAGTTCTGGCTTTTTTAAAGGTTAAACTGTCTTTAACAGGACTTCCATAGATGTAGTTTTCTGAAACTTTGGGGTTTTTTGTGTTTGGGGTTGGTTTTTGTTGGTTTTTTTGTTTAATCCAGAATTGCTTGTCCTTGGTGTTATTTCAAAACAATGCTTTATTTATTTATTTTTTTAATCTACGGAGAAAACTCTCACTGTATTTTTGGATGTCTAGAGGCGATGATGAAATGTCTAGAGATGATGAAAGGGCTGTGGTTTGTTGTTGGATTTTGTTTGGGTTTTTGCTTTGGTTTTTTTGGTTGGTTGGTTGAAGTGTTGGTGGTTTAGGGTGGGTTTTTTTTGGTTTTTTTTAGCTTAACAGGTTGTAATGCGATTAGGTCATAGAACCTTACCAGGTTTAGAAGAAGAAAATTGTTGTTGTTTTGTGGCTTTTTTTTTTTTTTTTTTTTTTTTTTTTACAAAGTTTTAGCAAAGGTCTTGTGAAATCTTGTTCCTTGATGTCACTGGATTGTGGTGGCAGGCCACTGTGGGTTTGGTATGTAGGAAAATGTCAAACATCTGAGAGGGCCTCACTCTACACAAACTGTGTGTCTGTGTGAAACCTGCTCTTCTCAGGAACGAGAGCAATGGTTCCTCCTTTTACCCTTTCGAAGCGTCTCTTCTGGCATTCTCCCTCTTTCCTCTCTAAGATCTGACAACTCTTGAGATCGAAGGGTCGGAAAACCAGATTGTGTGAAATCTTTCAGATCGACTCAGCGTTTAAATATGAGTTTTCACATGAGAGCCCATTGCACCGTGTCTTTTCCAAAGCTGTACTTGGAGAGGCTGTGAGAGCCTGGTCCTTCAAATACACCAAAGCAAGCTCTGTGAAACAAGCGTCAAAGAGCAGGTGCTGCAAAATTAGGGTTCTGCCAAGTTTTGCGAAACAAAATTGCACTGACGGAGATCTGCGTCTCTCAAGGGAAAATAAGTCTCCAAAATGAGTGTCCAAGCTGGAGCAAGAGAACAGACACTGAAAATATCTCCAGTAGCTCAGTTTGCAGCTGGTCCTTCCCTGCCTCTCAGTCTGGTCCGTGAAGGCAGTGTCGTATCTAGAAGGACTGAAATGCTGGAGTTATTTGCGCAGATGACAGAAAAGAGTGGAAGAATCAAATGGGACCCAACCACATGTCTCCTTAGATGCACAGTGAACTGGAGCTGGGCGAGCAGAAGCATGTGTGATTTCAGCCCCCTAATCAGGCTGGGTATTGCACATCATAACTCGAAAAAGTGGGCTTTTCATCCTTGAATCTGAATAGACAGAGCTGAGGGGCACTCTGTATTTCCTGCTAAATTCTAGATAGGATCTTCTACTGTTTGAACTTGCAAAGCAGTTTAGGTGTGTGCTTCCCTGCTTGCAGGGCTCCTGCAAAGAGTTTGATCCACCCCTTCATTTTGTTGAGTCTGTTAGGAATGAATGATGTTCCTCAAGCTGTGCACACAAGAATGGTTTAGCTTTAGAAAAAAAAATTAAAAAAATCCCCTGCAAACAGATGATGTAATGCCAAGCCCCATGTTTAAACAGTAGCTAATTTGCCAGGGGATAAACCAGAGTTAAATCTGTCAGGCTTTCTAATTCCTAGATTCAGCAGAGCTTTGTTCTTTGTGCTTTCAAATGCAGGATACGTATGCGTGTCCATTGCTGTCGGTGTGATTTCCTTCATCTTCTGTAGCTGAAGAGTTTGTCCATGGGCGAGAGAAAATGTTGCTCTAAATCTTGATATGTATCTTTTTGTTTTTAAGTTTTACTCAGTGACTGAATTAAAAACAAAACAAACAAAAAAAACCAAACCATTTTTTTCAGTGAGCTGCAGTGCTGCAAAACAAAGTTTCTTTTGGATTTGGATCTTGTGTCCTTGCAGGCACCTTCCTTTCGCCAAGGTTGGCTCCCTGCGAGGTCCCAGGGATGCTGCTGGCTGGGAGG
Organism: Platalea leucorodia; assembly: GCF_965183815.1. Lineage (NCBI taxonomy): Eukaryota > Metazoa > Chordata > Aves > Pelecaniformes > Threskiornithidae > Platalea > Platalea leucorodia. Next base: position 126,108,394 of record NC_138825.1, on the reverse strand, counting down.
CTCCACGCTCTGCAGCTGGTTTGGGCTGCACGTGGACCGTTTACTTGGTGTTTGGACTCTCCTCTCCCAGACAGTTATATACAAAACGAGGAACACTTAGTTTTCACCCATGTAGCTTTAGTTTTTATGAGCAGCTTTCTCTGCTGGTGGCAGCTCTGACCCGTGTAATGCTTCATATCTGCTGACAGGAGGGGACTTACTGCGGTTGGTTGTGTAAGAGGGAGGTTTGTATCAACACTTCTTTTCCCCTCCTGGGATGCTCTGTTTATTGGGATTTTTTTCACTGACCTATTCCTTTAATCTTCAATTTTGGCACCATTTCCCAGGGCTCGTGTGAGCAAAGAACTTGGACAGCTAGCAGGATGAACCACCACACGCAACAGGGTTAGAGAGATCCAGAAGCTTTAGTATCTGCCTGCAATCACGGAGGAGGGGAAACGCTGCTATCGTGAGAAAATGAAGTGGCAATTTAAGGAATTGCTTCTATTTTCTCTAGCTTTTTATATCGAAAAAGGAAAAATGTCAATCTTCTAACTTGGAGCAGCTTCATCTGAAAGTTGACATCTATTTCTTTGCGATGTCATTAACCAACTTGGCATGCTGGGTGGTTTCAGCAGTTTTTCTTCCTCTAAACAGTGCTGGCAGAAAACTCTGAGAGCGAGTTGCGCTGACGCTGCGCTTGGTCTGGAGATGTTGCTCTGGAAAACAGTCACTTTGGGAGAGATCACATCTGTGAAGAGACGCTGCTGACTCACAGCATCGATATCTGCTGGATTGTGCTTGTTTTAAACAACTGGATTTCAGAAGCTTATAAGATTGCAGAAGGGGGTGGGAAGCTGAGAGACTGTCCTGCAGTTGATGGTTTCTTATTTTTTCCATGGTTTCTGTTGAAAACTAAGAGTAGTGGGCCGGTTGCAATTTATGGTGAAGTTGTGCTTAATCTGTTCTGTTTATTATTATTTTATTCCTTGTGCTCTGCTTGCTGACTTGACTTCCTCCTCTTTGGCATTATTTTCACATAAATCCTTTTCCTCAGAATTTCCTTGTTCTCTGCCAGCTGTGGAACAGCTGTGAAGATACCAGAAAACATTAACTGCTCTTAAGAACTGCTCAGAGATGCATGGTTTTGCAATGGAGACTGGATTTAGCTGGAGCTCCTTGTATGGGCTGAACTGCCCTATAGCTAGGAGTGATGGGGATGTGTTGAGAAATTGTGGACTGGTTCAGACAACAGGCCTTTTGTTTGATTGCCTTAGCAACCCTGCCTCTCTGAAAGAGGAGATGTTCTCACTCACACATAGCGTCGTTCGCAGGAAGGCTGGGTGTTTCTCATGAAGCAGGCCTGGTTTGGCGGACTGATCTCTGGGGACACTGATCCTTCTGTTCCCTCAACCCCTTTTTTTGACAACAGGAGATCTCCAGCCAAAAGTCTGTGCGTATCTAGTGTTTGTCCCCCAAACCCCAAGCAGTGTGTTCTACTGTCTCTCATCCTTTGCTATATCTGCTCCTGTGAGCACGGTGCGCTGAATTTAAATAAATTGTAGTTCTTGCTAAATATCTGACAAATATTGACTTAGTCTGTGGTGTGAGCTGACTAAGCTGAAATTAATGGTGTAATTCTAGCTTGTTTGGCACGTGTATATAGGCAGTTTCATTGCAGATGGTAGAGCAAATTAGGATCTTACCTTGACTCCATCTCAAGGGGAGGAAAGAGAAGCCTCGGGCTTATAATGGCAGTAAGGAAAGACTTGGCAGAGGCGTGGGGGGGAGTGTTTGTAAAGATGTTATTTGAGGGTGATAAAAACTCTTCCTAATGAGTGAGGTCATAAGGCAAAATTGAGGAGTTGTTGTTAATTGTGTGCTATTAGAGATGTCTTGAAATGATCTCCTGCGTTCTGGTCCATTGCCATACCCCTGGGATAATTTTTCTTCATGTGTTGAAAATGCGATCCAAAAAAATGAGACAATCTGGCTGGCTGAGGCTTCGACATAGATCAGCAGACACAGTGCTGGTATCTGCTGGCTTCGTGTGTTCTGTGGAAGCTTTACCCCTCCGTGGAGATAAGGGTATCTGGAAGGAGACCGTGGCATCTCCTTTCCTTGGGTTGAGGAGATATGGACAACTCCATGTGTTTTTGAGATGCTACTGCAAAATGACAAAGCACTGAAGTCTCCAAGCAGACAAAGAAATGGAGATGCAAAAAGGTGTCTGAAGTCATACGAGTCATCCGAATGAGCTGATGGCAGAACCGGAGCTAAAATGTGCAACTTTCCTTGTGTTTCAGAGCTACCGCGCAGCCTGTCCTTCAAACTCTTGTTTGAGGTTGTCTCTGAGGGGTTTGTTGCTGGCATAAATAAATCTTGGGATTGATAACAATAAAGATGCAGCTTCAGGACCAGTCCTGCTTGAGTGACTGCAGGGATCTCACTGCTGGCTAGTACTGTGAATCTGGTGGAAGCTTATGTAAATGGTGAGCTCATGAGTTGTTTTTTTTAAAGACACCTTTTTTTTCTCTTCTCCCCACACCCCCCCCAGCTTTTTGCTGCAGTTTCGATGCAGGCAGTGAGATCTCTGTTGTAGCTTTGAGCTTCGCGGGAGCTTTATGCCTACAATTGATCAGTTCCTAGCTGATCTTCAGTAGCCCAGAGAGCAAATGTAATGCAGCAAATTCATTATATGCTAAAATATTTATCGGATTACTGTAAAGGTCATTGATGGCAATGAAGGCTCAGTACAATACAGTCCTGAATCTTTCCAAAGATGGTATTTGTCACCACTCTCTTTTGAGAGCAGTGTCTCTTAAAGTACTTGGAATAACTTATCCTTGGCACATGCTTTTTGAGGTGTGTGCTTGGATCTTCCATAGGTCAATAAATAGCTGTTCACTGCGTCTGAAAGTTAACAGCTGTATTTAGTTTTGTTGTATGTACTCTCACAGGCAGGCAGAAAAGGAGTTTTAATCTAACCTTGTACTTTTTTGCTTGATTTAAGTAATTTGCAGAGTTGTGTAATAAAATCTCCGTGATCTTATTTCTATTAAGATTATAGTAATCTAGAATTGTTATTAATGCTGAAGGGCATTTTTGCTCGTACATGTGTAGGAGTGAATTACTTGTTGCATAACTTGATTTGGAAAGATAGCAATGAAGAGGCTTCTCGGCAATGAGGTGGGCTGTGATTTGCCTTCCCCTGAACCACAAAATGAAGTATCATTTGGCAAATGGATTCGGGACTGCGAGAAACCTCTCAAACCGTTTTCACAGGTGCATGAGTGGTGGTGCGTGACTGTTCCCTGTTGGAGGGCCCTGAATGGTGTAGGATATATGACTGACCTATTTGCTGGTAGTTTTAGCATCTGGCTAGGATTAGTTCAGCCAGCTGATACCCAATTCCTTCTTATAATGATATGTCTTTAAGCAACAGTTAGATGATTGGATGCTGAGGAGCATTTTGGAGTCTGGTCTTGCAAATACAGCTTGTTAATTGAAGCTACGCTCGCTGTCAAGGCTGCCTTTTTAAGTTCTGCTGTCTGTCCTCCTAACGATATTCCACTCTCTCTGGCTTCTCATTGACTGCAGATGAAGCGCCGACTGCAGTCTGCCTCTGATCCTCACTTTGTTAGATGGGGACTGCGGTTCGTCTGCCAAGCTGTGGCTGCTGGCATGCACATTTGTCACCTGTGGCCACTCCTCTTGCTGTGATGGGCTCTTTCCTTGTCTCACCGAGAATTTTGCTAATTGGAAGTGAGCATTGAAGGGGCCGCGTTTATTGTTCGGTGTCACGCGTAAGCTCTTTGCCTGAGTGTGCGTTTCAGGCAGCTGCATGAGGTTCAACAGCTTTGTCTGTCATGATCAGACAGATCTCTAGATAATCTAGAAAATCTCTTGATTATGAGGGTGGAAAATAATAGGCTTTGATTTACAGATGTTGCTGCACAAAAAGTGCTTCTGTGAATTCTCTGAATGGCAATATCTGGGTATGTTTGGCATCCTCAGTTTCCGAGTACATCCATTTTCTGAACATATCCTGAATTTCTGTGTACTTTTCTGGACAGTGTATGCAGTTACTCTCATTTGTAACAGGGACAGCTGTTTTACAGACAAGCAGATTATTAATAATTTTTCAGTAGCATTTTAAGCCAAGTTGAGGGATTATATTGGGTCAAGAGTCCTTGAAGTTTACAGTAAAAAAGACAAAGGATGATAGAGGCTATTGATGTTTGTCTAACTTTACAGGCAGGGTTGAAAAAGGGAAGGGGATGAAGCATATTTTGAAGTAAATCCTCTAAACACCTTTTCCTTCTCTCCCTTAGGAAGTTGTAGACAAACTTGAAACCATTTTCCAGTGTCTGTACCTCTAGGAGTGGTGGAAGGGGGAAAGAGATGCAGCAGGCGCACGTATCTCACATCTGCAGCTCGTGGTGGCTGTCTGGGTGAGGGCGCACCAGCAGCAGGAGCGTTGCAGGTATTCGTGAAGGGTGTTGAAGTATTTTCTCCTTTTGGGCAGAGAAGCTCTCTTGGTTGTAGACTGACTGACAGATACGCAGAAGATTAGGAAATGTTTTCAAAACCGCTTGAAGTTGTGGTAATCTGGAAAAAAGAGATCCTGTGGTCTCTCTCTCCTGGCTGTGTGGTAGACCAGATTGGGAAGTGATCGGATTGAATCTAAGCTTTCTTCTGGTTTGTGAGGTTATTTGTAGTCTCAAGTTCGCCATGCAGCCACACCGTGCTTTCGCTGGGACAAGGAAGAGGAGAGATGATGGGAGGGTTGAAATACTCTCATTTTTGTTTGAAGAGCTAATGAATTTATGGTGTTAGCGTCTTTGCTGTTTAAGGTGAGGGCAGCATTCGAGTGGGAGACGTTTAGGTTGGGACTCTTTTGTACAGATGCAGGTGTCTACAAAGTTGTGTTTTGTTTTGTTTTTTCTCCTTTCTCTGAGGTCTGCTTTATAGGCAGCGGAGAAAAACGACCATTTCTGTAGCACAGTTCATCTTGTCCTAAGTAGACATCTGGAACCAATCAAGTTTTATGTGACCCAGAAGTGCCTGCTTCATTTGCTAGCTGTAGAGAGAGCCAGACCAGCTAGCTTAGGTGTAACGGTAATCGGTTGTGGCCCACCGCGACACCGTATTGAATGAGAACTGGCTTATGCAAGGCCAAACCTTGGGTGCCTGGGTAGTTTTGGAGACTGTACAAGCTCCTCGTAGTTGCGACTTGCTCCTTCTCAGAAAAAGGAAGAGCTGATGTGGTTGCTGGATCTGATTATACCACGTGGTAGCGGGTCTGAGCTTTGAAGCATGTTTCTGAATGTTTTAGTGAGAGTCATTGTGTGGTGGTTCAAATATCGATGAAGAAAGTTGAAGGGCTTTGTTTCACTCTCCTGACCATGGAAAGATTGGCCAGTTTGTCAGCTCTGATCCACTCGCAAGGGAAAGGCCCAGCTAGATGGGGTGATGTCCTGGTAGCAAGCTTGGGAGGGGTCTTACTGCACTAGCAAAGGAGGGAACGAGATAGCGCAAAGGGTCTTTTCCCAGTGATTTTTGTATCTCTGATCAAATGTGCATTGGTGGAGGAAATCACACTGAAAAGGACCACAGAGCTTTTTGTTTTAACTCTCTAACTTAAGCCTAGATCATACAAAGCAAACTCTCCTAGCCCGTGAAGGGGGTTTTGTGGAGGAATAAAGCTTATTGTCAGCTGCGGTGTTCAGACCCTTGGGAAATTGTGACCATTGTCTGGGCTATTATTGCTTAATAAAAGCTTTGCATTTCCTCATTCAGGGTCTTGAAAATCTGGTTCTATGCTTTTAAAAATAACTCAGCGTGAGCCACAATTGGGAGCATTCACAGAGGAAATTCTTCAGCCCTTTAAAACAAAGTGAAGGGAGGGGAAAAAAGCCCTCCTTAAAGTGCTTTTACTTCTTCGTGAAGAGTGAGTGTGTCTGAGCCATGCTTCCGCTATCTGGAGGAAGCACAGTGAAGCGAGAGCCTGGTTCTGCTCCTGCTGAAGGTTTGTTTGCCTGCAGCCTTCACGGATTTTGGATCCAGTGCTATCCCAGCAGGGGAACCTGGGCCGGATGCACTGAATGCATCCTCTTGGGATGGAGGGGATGGCGTACCTCTCGTGGATGAGTATCTCTGGGCAGGTGAGTGGAATAGCATTCACTGATGAGGTTGATGCGTTTTGTGCTTGATACAAAAGGCGGAAAAATGTTTTTCTTCCTGCTTGGGACAGAGGCCACTCCAGAAAGGGTAACTTTAGGCAAACTGAAACTGGGTCACGCGCTGAAGGATGTGCAGTATTTAGGGCACCCACTACTGCAGGCTCTGCGCTGGCTTTGGGGCGCTGCCTCGGTGCAGACACTGCTGCGGGCTGTGACGGGGGTCACAGGTGGGGGGCAGAAATGGAGCCAGCGCTTGAAGTGGAGCCAGCACGTATTGCAGCTAGCCTCACTGCTGCTGGGATGCTGGGCAGAGGCATTTTGGTTATTTTGAACCAGCCAGCGCTGGAACGGGGAAGGGGGCAGAGGAGGGGGTGCTATGGGCTCTGCAGTGTGCATCAGCCCTGAAGTTGGCTTACCTGTAGTTTTTGCTCTTCCCAGCTTCTGCTTGAGGTTGTAGCCCTGCACAGAAGCCCCTGAACTATTTTGCAAATCCACTTTTGGAGGCTTGTTTCTTCCCCTGTGTGTGTTCTTGGGTTTATTTTCCTTCTTCTGTGGAAATAAATTATATTGCTTGTTTCTTATGTTCTGGCTTTGACTATGAGAAGCAATGTATTCAGTTTTTTTGTGTTGTGGTGGTGTGTTTTTTTTTTTTTTTTTTTTTTTTCTTTCTACAGCAAGCAGTGCAGTTTCTGCTGTTAAAATTTTCTGGACAGCAGTTGCTGCCCACGTACAGCACAGAAATGTGTGTTTAGTGGTTGCAAGGCATGCTTGCTCTGGGTGTGCCTTCTTGTTTTGTTCAGTGCAAGTGTCCACATATGTGGCTGGCCATAATTTATCATTGCCATTAAGCTAGGGAGATATCATTTACATTAGCAATTTGTGCTTTGTGCAGTGCAGAATTATATACATTGACTCTTGAAGTAGATTTTGAAATAAGTTTTCTCTTGGAGCTGTGTGTTTCTTGCAGGATAGGGGCCACAGCGTGAGGAGGGAGCTGCCTGGGATGACGCTGGGCTGCAGCAGTGCCGTAGAAGACACTTGGTAGCAAAGAGGCCGATGGCTGGGTGTCATGGTTTAACCTCAGCTGGCAATTAAGCCCCACACAGCCACTGGCTCACTCTCCCCGCAGTGGGATGGGGGAGAGAATCGGAAGGGCAAAAGTGAGAAAACTCGTGGGTTGAGATAAAGACAGTTTAATAGGTAGAGCAAAAGCCATGTGTGCAAGCAAAGCAAAGGAATTCATTCCCTCCTTCCCATCGGCAGGGAGGTGTTCAGCCATCCCCAGGAAAGCAGCATCACACATAACAGTTACTTGGAGGACGAACGCCATCGCTCCGTCTGTCCCCCCCTTCCTTCTTCTTCCCGCAGCTCCATATGCTGAGCACGACGCCATATGGTGTGGGACAGCCCTGTGGTCAGCTGGGGTCAGCTGTCCCGGCTGTGTCCCCTCCCAGCTCCTCGTGCACCCCCAGCCCACTCGCTGAGAAGCAGAAGGGGCCTTGACTCTGTGTAAGCGCTGCTCAGCAATCACGAAACCATCCCTGTGTTATCCACACTGTTTCCAGCACAAATCCAAAACGTAGCCCCATACTAGCTACTGTGAAGAAAATTAACTCTATCCCAGCCCAAACCAGCATGCTGGGATATCAGCTCAGTTTTATCGCTGAGATAGGTAATGAATTTAGGCAGAATATGCCTCTTCTGTGCCTCAGTTTCTCCACTGGAAAACGAATACAGTATGACTTGCCTTTTCACTGCGTTGGGCAGCTTGCAGGCTCTTCAAACTCTGTGTAATCAAGTCAGAAAATGGACAAATACAAGCACTGGAGAAAACCTTAACTGCAAGGTGTGGCGAGACCCTAGCGCAGGAGAGCGGTGAAAAGCCCAGTGTTCCTGTGTTTCCAAGCTGTGTTCAAGCAAGCACTAAGATGCCTTGGGTACGGTATGCTGCGAACTTCAGCATTAGTTGGACCGTTTGCCTACAGGCAGCGGTGCGAGCAGTTTGTTTTCCTTAGGAAGAAGGATAGAAAGCGTTTGTGAGTGTGTGCCTGTTCATTAAGAGCAAGCAGGAATTACTCTTCCTCCCTCTTACTGTCTCCTGTAGTGTCTGTGATATGCACAGGCCTGTGCGATGCAAGAGAATGGGGACAAGACACAGCCCTGCAGTAGCTAAATCCTGTCACACCTTTGTGTGGATTGGTATTAGTTGAAATTTTCTAGGTCAGGTGCACCATTAAAATGATATCTGTGCCTGTGTTTGGAGAATCTGCGGTGCCTATTTTCATTTACATCCATGTGACTGATCCAGGGCCATATGTTAAGAATATAACTGCTTTTTCTTTTTTCTTTTTTTTTTTTTAACCGTTGGTGTCTAAATATATCTAATAAAAATGCAGACTAGAGCTCTTTAATGAGGCGATAAGTCATTCCTGCCTCTCTTCTTTTTAAGACAAAACCACCTCACACACTGGCTTCTTTTTGTATGGACTTCTGCTTTGCATTTCTACACGTCCATCATAGCATGAAGCCTCTCACAAAAGGCGGTAAGAAAAGACTGCTGAACAGACCGTTTTGGCGTGCATAAACCTGAACTCTTGCAAAGGGAAACCCTCAGCTTTAGCAGAGGAAGCTGTGTGTGTGATGATAGAAAGTGTTTTGGGGAAAAAGAAAAAATAAAAAATATAGTGCCAACTAAGTTTAGCATGGTCTTGCATTGTACAGCTAAGACCAGGAGCCATTAGGAAGCAGTTTGCCAAGGGAAATATTTCCAGTTTTGTTCCTTCCCTTTGCAAAAGTCAAGTGGTGGAAAATTTCTTTTATCACTGGTACCTAACTTCTTCGTTGAAGTCGGCGGTCGAAGTTGTGTGCAGCAGCGTACGAGCGGCAGCTGGGGTGTGTGTGGCATGGCTGTGCACGGATGTACAGATACACCGTTTCTGATTGTGAACCTTCGGTTCTGGGAGGAAATAGCTTTGCTACAGGAACAGCTCTGGTTTGAAGGCACGTTGCTGCGCATGCTGCTGCAGCAAATCTACCGTGGTTGTGGTTTGACAGCTGAAGTCAGAATACGACTACTAAATCAGATTACGCTTGCACATGGTGGCCGGGTGTGAAATCCCGGGCGGCTGAGCGGCACCGTCACCGATGCACCGCTGTGCGGTCGCACAACGCGTTTTCTGGAACGGCACAGTTGTCTCCCCGGGTTGCCGTGCCTGAACGCTCGTTTGTGTCCCAGCGCTGCCGCTTCTGCCAGGACATCTGTCCGTGGGCTTGTACTGTGAACTGCATTGCTGAAACGTCCGAATCGGGGGGAAAGATACACTTTTTTTAGAAGGGCTTCTGCCTTTTTTCACGGCTCACAGGTTGATCCTGCATGTGGTCGGGGTGGTGACAAGCTCTAAGTTGGGGGTCTCTCCTCTCCAGAGAAGACTCACCATGTGGCTACACACTGAGACTTGCTTCACCAGGCTTAGAGAGGAAGAGGAGGAGGAGAGGGGAGCCTTAGCAATTCCAAGTTGTGATCAAGGATTGAAAGCCAGCGTTTTGGTGTAGAAAACAATAGATCTGTGAGTAATTGTTTAACCATGAAGTATGTCAGAACAGCTGAAAAAGAAGTTGATGAGTTCTCTGAAATGCCGGCCCACGTGAAAAGTTTCTGCGAGAAGGTAGTCAGGGTTGTGCTCTTTAATTTAATGACCTCTTCAGATGGGCAGTCAAACCCTACTAATCAAATTTAGCAGGGCCTTGCATAGTAAGAAGTGCTTTATTTACAGGCTGCACAGTCACTCATAGACACTGAGGCACAATGATAAATTATTTAACTATAGATATCCAAAGAAGCGAGCCAGGCGCCTGCTGGGCCGCATTGCCTCTCTGCTTCCCAGCTTTGCACATTCTCTCACTGGCTAATTCACAAAATCCAGCCGTTTGCAGAAGTGGTCTCTCGGTTATTAATGTTAATTAGCAAGGTTCTGCTCTATGAATATTCCTGTAGTACGCGCTTTCAAAACATACAAAGTGCTAAGCTCTTCACCCGTGTAACGAGCGTGTATATAGCTATATTGTTAATTAGCAGCATCCCTCCGAGGACGCGTGCCCCTTTTGGGAATGGTAGTTTTGGTGTTTAGCTGTTTGCGGCAGTTAGAGCAAGTCCCCTCCGAGACTTGCTTGCAGGCTTGTGCCGTAGTCAGGTTGTCAGATTTTTGGCCTTTGTTTTAATCATTAGTTTCTCCTCTGTGCATTCTACTTACTAAGCAGTGCTGTTTTTAATATTAGTTATTTTCAGATTTGCCATTAGTACCTTGGTTTAATCAGTGCCAACAAAGCACCTGACTTGATATATGTTCCAGGTGGGGGTCGGGATTTAAGTATTCTTCAAAAAAGCTTTTATGGTACAAGAATGGTGCTCCTTGTGCCGACAACAGTTTTATATCTCTGCCTCTTAATAACCATCCTGTGATAACACCTTATTCCTCCGACTTACACAAACAACTCTGTTCCAAGGAGAAATTTCCCCCTGAAAGTGTAGAAGTGCCATTTGTTCTGCAAAGTCCAACTGGGGCTTTATTATTGCTCTGACTTAATATCCTTGCTGATGGGATGCTCCCGTTGTGGGTGTAACGTCTCTGAGAGATATCCTCTCTGTACAACTCGGCAGAAAAACTTCCTCCCCCCTTGTTTGAACACCGAGGGCAGTAGAATGGAAGATGATGATACTCTTTGCTGTATAGGTAAATAGTATGGCTGTAAGCGAGAACCAAGTTATACTTCAATTTTTATGCATGTTCAGGATGAAAAAGCAGTGTGACATCAGCAGGTCTTTCCAGAAGAGGAGGGTTGTTCTCAAATATGTATGCTTTGTCCCTAGTTATACGTTTTCGGTATCATCCAGAAAACTCTTGGTTTTGCTGTTTGATTATAATTTGCATTTATATTGGCAGCCTGAAGGGGAGTCGCTTGCGAGGGGAGATGGGGCTATATGGCTCGACTCTCTTGCAGATCTGGCTGAAAGTAATGGCATTTACATAAAAACCATTAGCTCTGTTATTGATAAACATGAAAGGAATCCGTTTCATTTAATTTTCTGGTGAGGAGTCTTTAATATAAGCGTACAATAGCACTGCGGTAGTAACATTCCTGCCCCCCGTCCCTCCTTACTGACCTCTTGTTGTTTTAAAGGCAAGTTTTGATTGGGATTTTGTTGGAGTTATTTCCATCCAATTCACTGAAGTAGCCAGTTGTCTTGCTACATTGTAGGGAATTATTTAATGCTCATCTTAAGAGGTGTCTCTATTAATTGAACGGGGATTTAATGTCTCCCTGAAGCATAATTGGTCTGTGTGTGATGTATACCAACATGTATGTCTAGCAACAGGTTTTCCTTTTGTCTGCATCCCAGCGCCGTTCTATGGGTAATCTTTTGCTTAAACAAAATGGATTTAAGCAGAAGTTCAGTGGCTCCTTATTAAGGGGATAAAGTGAGTTGAAACGACAGATCTGTTAAAGGAACTTCTTTGGTGCACGCTAGACCACATCCCATCTAACCATTCAGGACTGTGTCTTGATAAAGTAGTTTTTGTGGCCAGAGAGGAAAAATGTTTCCCTGTGTTAATACTCTCTTATTGGAACATGTTGCTTTACGCTTGGGTTGGATCAGGTCTGATCTTGAGAACCTCCAGAGGCAGCTGGTGCCATAGTTGTTTTTAAACATCACAGCATTTGCTTGAGAGACCTCGCTGTGAGCTTTGCAAGCTTTTTCACTTCTTGGCCTCAGTGTTGGGGGTGTGTGTCTGTGTCTGTTTTGCATTGCTTAGCCGGCCTACTTCTTGATTTTTTTTTAATTTTTTTTTTTGTCACTTTGTCTATATTTACAACTTTTTTCCTCTCTAATAGGCTCCAGACAAATGAGTAGAGAATTGGGTACAGAAGAGGGACAGATTCCAGTTTTCCAGTTGGTCACCTTGTACAGTGAGTACCTTAATATTTCAAGAATGAGATTATCTGTAGTGCCTAATGTTGGCTTAAAATGGACTTTACCGGGGAGCAGCATTAAGTCTGCATGCTTGGACAATGTTGTCCTAGAAATACAAGCTCCCTTGGCTTGACTCTTGTTTTGGGAGAATCAGATGTTGTCGGCTCCAGCTCCTTTTATCTGAAGCGGTAAATTTTATTTGTATCCCACTTCCAGTAGCGTGCACGTTTCAGCAGAGCGGAGAACTGATGCAGTTATGTCTTGTACGTGCTCAAGGCTGTGGGGAATCAACACTTAAAGATGTTGCAACGTGATTTAGCAATGTGTCACGTGCGGCTTTCTGTGCTGCAGAGCAGAGGAGGCTCTAGGGTCGGGAGAGCAAAGGTTCACCTCCTCTATTCCAGCCTTGTCGGAGGTGTTGAACTCAACAAGGAGGGTGGATGAGGGACCTGCCACGGCACGTGTAGGGGTTACTCATAAAGGCGTGTGGTGAAATCAGGCAAATGAGGCTTGGCTTGACTTGTGGGCTGGAAAGGGTAAGAAAAAAGAACCGGAAAGTGTGGCCTAGTTCATGGTAAGGATGGCAAGTTTTTTCTTAGAGGAGAAAATCATTATTTCATGGGGAATTTTTACACATTAAAATATCTTGCATGCATGCTAATGGGTTGTAATAACAAGCCTATGCTTTGTGAGGTGTCTGCAAATATTTTTAAACTTGCTACTGTGAGGGACTTTAGCTATTAAGTACTGGTTAATGAGAATATCTTGGCCCATCTGATGCAGTGGCATAGCCAGACTCAAATAGTTACCTGCCTACTGTAGGCGTCTGCAAGCTGGGAGGACACTCTGCCGCTGAGTGTAAAATGCGGGTGCAGGCACGGCAAGTGAGTGTGGGAGCTGCACTGATGGACCGAGACCACTGCACAATTCAGTTTATTGTAACAGTCCTAGCAGGCGACTCCCCTAAGGGTAACATGGGATGATGAAGTTTAAAGCTGAGGGTGTTGATTAACAAAAGACAAGGATGAAATAATATGCTTTGAGACTGGAGTGTGTCAGCAGGTTGGTTTAAATACATCCTTGGAGCAGGGCAGAGAATGCCTGTGCTTCTGTGAAAGAAGGGGAAAAAGAGGCTTACTTATTTGTGGCTTCCTAACTTCTCCTATATCTGACCAGCATAGCGTGACATGCAGGAGGTCCTTGGTTCAGATGTTCTATTCCTACTTACTACAGGATGGATTTAGCTTGTTATACTTCTGGATTCAGAGCAGTCTTTCTACCCTACTTCTGTTATGTGCCAGACACAGTGGGGACTCTCTTCTCAGCTGGTGCATGGCTACTGTAACAAATGCCATGGTGAATAATAAAACTGGAAGTAGCAGAGAGGTCATGTGAAGAACAAATTATGCCATTATTGACCAACGGTGCCATCGTGCCATGGTCTTAATCGACAGATCTAATCCCAATGTGTGTTTAGAGTCAGATCTGCTGACTTCAGTAGCTAAAATAAGTCGATACCATTGAATTCTCTTTCTCCTTGCATATCTTAAGTAGAGCACAGTAAGTTGCAGCCTGACAGCTGTGCAATCCGCAGAAGGCTACAGGGCTGCATAGGCTTCCCCGAGGGCGTAATTTGGCCTGTAGAACATTTATTATGGCTGGTGTCGTGTGTAGCAGGCTCAGCATTGACCTTCAGAAGCTGTTAAGCATTTGTGGGCCTGACGGCTGGAAGAATGAACGTAGGAGACAAGGATTTCGGCTTTGGAGTCCTTTTGTAAGGCAGAAGACTGTGATTAAAGCCAGAAGACTGCATGTATGAATTTAGGTCAGTAGGAGATAGCTGAGCGAAGGGCTGTTCTTGGCAGAGAGCTGGAACAGAAGAGATGCTAGAAACGCGGTCTGTCTGTGATTGCCATGGGACAGAATGGGAAAATAACGTGTTTCAAGGGAACCCTTAACAAGTCATTCTTATGCAAGACTGTCTCTGTGGCACTAAATATCTAAATAACTGGGCTGCGGCTGTAATATAAACATATTTTCAAGAGACTCATCTTCAGGCATCACCTGAGGCTTCCTGGCTTGGCAGCAAAGCGAAGTATTGCAGGAGGTTGTATTGCAGGTCCCTTCCTATGAGGATGTGGCATCATCTGTGTGAACGCGAGCGTAGGTCTGATGCTTCCTGTGCAAGCACCAGGCTTAGCTGTGTACGCGCTTCTGTCGTCTTTGTCTGCTCACAACTGCAATTGAGAAGGCTAAGCCAGAGCGGTTAGCTTGGTATCGCAAGGAGGATTTGTGCTGCCTGTAGCTCCTGCCTGCAGTCCTCCCGGGGAGCACTGGGCAATGGGGGAGATGAATTCCTGCTTCTTGCTGCTGTTCTGCTCAGGAGATGCCATAGACTCTTGCCTGCTTTATTAAAAACTCGGAACATGGCAAACAAACACCTAAGCTGTGGGAGGCCAGAGGTCCGTCCTGTCTCAAGCAGTGGCCAGTAGAAATGACCTTCATCTCACATCAATTTATTTAGCTCTTATTTGAACCCACATGTGCTTTTGGCCTCTGTCCTGTTACCAGGCATTTCAGAGTTTAACTTTGTGTGATGAACCACCTCCTTCTGGTAACTGAACCTGCTGCCAACCAGCTTACTGTAATAAGCTCCTGTTTAGGGAGTTGTTGTTTGCGTGTTTGCCAATTCCACGCTGGTTTGGGTTCTGTAGATCCCTACCGTGTCCCCTGTCAGAGGTCTCTTTTCAAGACTAAAACGTCCTAATTAATTCAACGGTCCTTACAGAAGATGCTCCATGTCTTTGATGCTCTTCACTACTTTTCTGTCCTCCTTCCTTTTGATGGTAACTTTTGGTCATGGTGCACGTCTGGTTTTTTTCTCCTCTCGCACGTTCTTACAGTCCTACTTATCGGAAGCTTGAAAGATTAGGTTTCTGAGGGCCTGTCCTTTTGCTTCAGTTCTCTGTATTTATAACCCCAGAAAAGAAACTAGGAATTTTGTATGCTCCACATAACAATAAGCCATAAGTCTATTTTTTTTCTAAAAAGCAGAAGTTTATGTGTCTAATCTAAAGACTCTATCAGAAAAGCTATGAATAAACCTGATACATTCCAGTGCACTGAGTCACTAGAACAATATCGTATTTAACAAGGAGCCGTGGCAGACATTGTGTGGCTTTGTGCTAAAGCTGTCAGCCAGGGTATGAGATGTATCTTTGTATCCTGCAGCAATTTGGTGAAAGTAAATGGCTGCTGGTGTGCACTGCATCTTCTGAATGGGGACGAGAAACACTCTGGATGTTAAACCTTCTCCCCCTTCTCCATTGGTTAAGAGGGGAAATGATATCAAAAGAGAGAATTAGTCTTATTTAGGTAAATATAAATTAGTGTCATCAAACAGGTACTGGTTCTGCAAGGGAAAGGCATGCCTCTCCATCCCCTCTGCTTTGCGTAAGTGATATTTCTTTTATTAGTGCTGTGGCTTCCAAAAGTAGAAGTGGAATACGACGTGATTAAAGTCTTAACCTCCAGGGTTGTAGTCACAGGTCTGCAGTGATGGTCTGCAGACTGACATGCCTGGGGCTGTGACAAGTCTGTGGTTTTGTTTATCTGCCCTGACTCATATCCGTGGCTTTTGTGCTGCCCTAAGGTGAATCACCACTCCCACAAGGGTGGTTAAATCATAGAATCATAGACTCGGTTAGGTTGGAAAAGACCTTTAAGATCATCACTGTTAACTTGGCCCTACCAAGTCCACCACTAAACCATGTCCCTCAGCACCACGTCTCCCCGGCTTTTAAATCCCCCCAGGGATGGGGACTCAGCCCCTGCCCCGGGCAGCCTGGGCCAGGGCCTGACAGCCCTTTGGGGGAAGAAGTTTTTCCCAATACCCAACCCAAACCTGCCCTGGCGCAGCTTGAGGCCGTTCCCTCTCGTCCCATCGCTTGTTCCTGGGGAGCAGAGACCGACCCCCCCGGCTCCAGCCTCCTTTCAGGCCGTTGCAGAGAGCGAGGAGGGCTCCCCTCAGCCTCCTCTTCTCCAGGCTGAGCCCCCCCAGCTCCCCCAGCCGCTCCTCCCCAGCCTTGTGCTCCAGCCCCTGCCCCAGCCTCGCTGCCCTGCTCTGGCCACGCTCCAGCCCCTCCATGGCCGCCTTGGGGTGCGGGGCCCAGCGCTGAGCACAGCACTCGAGGGGCGGCCTCCCCAGTGCCCAGCACAGGGGGACCATCACCGCCCTGCTCCTGCAGGCCACACCAGTCCTGACACAAGCCAGGATGCCCTGGGCCCTCTTGGCCACCTGGGCACCCTGCTGGCTCATGTCCAGCGGCTGTCGACCAGCACCCCCAGGCCCTTTCCCGCCGGGCAGCTCCCAGCCGCTCCTCCCCATGCCTGCAGCGGTGCCTGGGGTTGCTGTGCCCCCAGGGCAGGACCCGGCCCTGAGCCTTGCTGACCCTCACCCCGGGGCCTGGGCCCATCGCCCCGGCCTGGCCAGGGCCCTCTGCAGAGCCTCCTGCCCCCCAGCAGACCAACGCTCCCGCCCGACTGGGTGTCCCCTGCAAACTGGCTGAGGGTGCCCTCCATCCCCTCCTCCAGATCATCGATAAAGATATTGAACAGGACCAGCCCCAGCACTGAGCCCTGGGGAACAGCACTGGTGACCGGCCGCCAGCTGGGTTTGGCTCCATTCACCACCGCTCCCTGGGCCCGGCCGCCAGCCAGGTTTTTACCCAGCGCAGAGTGCACTTATCCAAGCCATGAGCAGCTGGTTTCTCCAGGAGAATGCTGTGGGAGACAGTGTCAAAGGCCTTACTGAAGTCCAAGTAGACAACATCCACTGCCTTTCCCTCATCAACTAAGCGGGTCACCTTGTCATCGAAAGAGATCAGGTCAGTCAAGCATGACCTGCCTTTCATAAACCCATGCTGACTGGGCCTGATCCCCTGGTTGTCCTGTACGTGCTGTGTGATGGCACTCAGGACGATCTGCTCCATAACCTTCCCTGGCACCAAGGTCAGGCTGACAGGCCTGGAGTTCCCCAGATCCTCCTTTGGCCCTTCTTGTAGGTGGGTGTCACATCCATCCTGCCCTGGGGGCAGCCTGGGAAACCTGGGCCTCAGTTCAGCTAAGGAACACTTGGGTGTTTTCCTCTTCCCCAGCAATGAGTCAGAGCTCCATGGATCATCCAGAACAGTTTTTCCCTGTGTTGAGGCTCACCTTCCCAGTCCCAGGGCATCGTTGCCCATGCTTCCCAGCTCCATGGCTATTGCTGCCACTGGGCTTTTCTTCCTCTTTCCTCTCTGCCACCTTCCCCAGTGCTTCATTCCTACTTTTAAAACCAAAGAACCCACACAGTCATTCGGGCCTGTCTGTGCTCTGCTGGTGGCTTTTGTTTTGTTCAGAGAAGCCACAGGACCTGGCTTCTGTCTGCCTCAGCCAACCCCTTGAAACAAGGGGCCCATGCTGGTCACCGGTAGGGTATGGGTAGGGTATGGTGACCATTTCTGCCATACCAATACCATGCCATCAGCCAGAGGCTGATGCCAACTCTTCTGTACCAGTCCATGGTATCACGGTACTGTAAATTAGACCTACAGATGTGTGTAGACCAAGTCCTCATAGCAGCTTTTTTCTGAAGCAGCCGGTGTTGCTGCTGTGTCCAGGAAAGTATGTCAACAAATGTACAGTTGTTTCATTGCACAGATTTGTCCAGACACTGGTAATAAAACACCAACTCTCTAAAGCCTCACCTGGCCTGCCAAGACGTGTCAGCCTGGGCACGCCGAGCTGCCTCACACAGTCCTGAATCCAAGCTGCGGAGTCCTTCTGGGCAGGGGACACGTATGGCACGGGGAGGAGGAGAGAGGGAGAGAAATACATCCAGAAACCATAGGTTGATCTGGGGTCTGTCACTACCCAGGGTGTCCCAGCCCCTGCTTGTCTGAAGTGAAGGATTGTTGGCACAAGTTTTTTTCATTCTTTCCTTGCCTTCTTCATATACATAATATATATATATTTGTGGTTCTTTCTCATTCTGCTTTTTACGCATGCTTATGTGAAGTTGCACGCAGCTAGCTTGCCAGCCCACAGACGGCCTACTGTAACAATTTGAGATGTAGTTTAGTAAGATAGTAAATTGAGAGTAATTTTTAATCTGGTTGGGATAAGAACAGCCAAATTGGCTGTTTCTCCTGTTGGTTTCAGTGTTATTTTTGGCCAGGCAGTCCTTAGAGGGTGTAAATGTGCCAGACATCGATCTCTCTGAAAGAGGGATCAGCTCTTCCTGGACAGCACTAGAACACTGCATTTTTTTTTTTTTTTTTTTTTTTAAATTAAATTGACTGAATAATATAGCCAGTGTGGAAAGGGCTTGTAAAATGCTGAGTTATGTGTTGGACTTCTGCTCTGCCCAGGAAAATCTCTTGTGATGGAGAGACTCCATGTAGGGGAAACCTCACGTGTAAGCATGGAGCGAGGGAAGGTTTGGAGACCTTGCCGGGATCCCTGCTGTGATCCAGCGACGCTTGGGAAGCAGTATGCTATAAATGGGGAGCTCTGAGAAGCCAAATAGCGCCATCACCCAGGGGACTTTTTTATTTAATACAGCCATTGAAATTGAGACTTGAGGCTACGTGGGACAATGCTGTAATGGTAGAGCTGTAACAGGCTGCCTTTGTGGCAGAATTACAAAGCCGGCAGTATGTGCTGAAGTGCTCATGCTTGCTCAGCCTGTAATATCAGTTCGGGTTCTGCTCTCCTCCCTTCCCCTCCAGGAACTGGTTCATATTTAGGTAGAATAAGTCACTGTTTGTGTGTTTATTTCTTTTCTGCTTACAGTTCTTCTTGAATCACATGGCAGGTTAGAGGAAGAGTGCTCAAGTGAGGCTAAACCCGTCAGGTTGCACGCAAGATCCTCCATAATGTGTTAATGCAGGTCTGCAGCTCTTCATCCCTCTTAGTCTCTTGGTATTGCTATTTTTTTCAATATTAAATAACAAAGCTCAGCTATCCCCTGTTGCGCTGCGGCTCCAGCTCCCCTGCTGCTTTTCTCCAGGCTGTTTCTTGGGTTTGTTCCGGAACTGCTCCTGGTATCTGAGCAGATTCCCTTCATGCTGTCTCTGCTACAGGGACAAGGCTCTAGGCTGGTTTCTTTCTGCTCCTCTCTCTTGTGCCCCCATCCAAAAAGGAGGGGGGGGGGAATCTGACCATTCCTGTTCAGAAATATCACACGGGACTTCCTTTTGAAGCAGGGATAAACATTTACTGACACTTTTGAAGCAGCAGAGATAAATAGGCAGAGAGTTACTGAACTTGTAGCTGCAATTTTTATGTTGAGGTAGAGGATCATCAGGCTTTTCACGTTTGTTGCGAGGGACCATTTTCTGCCAGCCTTTTCTTCATACTTAATCTACAAGCGTGGTTTGTGGGAACCTCTTGCTGAACATGTGCTCTCTGGTGTAGAGATAACAGCAGCTGATCAGATACCGTGTCCCCTGGAGGCCAGGTAGCCTGCTAGGGCGGTGTCCTAGAGCTATTTACAGAAGGAGTTGGAGGTAGAACTGGATTATGCCAGCCTGGAGAACTGTGGGATGACATGGGATCTTCTTTGCAAATAGAGGATACCTTGGCTCTAACCTGTGTCCTGGCCAGGCAAATAAGTCCGAATTCAAATTACATCTGGATTTGCCAAAAGGATGTTGCGTGTGGATGATAGATCATCTTGGAAACTGGTGGAGTTGAGCCTGCAGAGGATGCCTCCTTGCAGTCAGACAAGCCTCATTGAATCTGGCCTGATGCTTCCTTTGCTTTGCTCTGCTCCGTTTTCTTCCATCAAGCACCCCAGGTACTGTAGCAGTGACGTGTGACGGTTCAGGAGGTGCTTCAGCTCCTGAGGAGCCTGTCTGTGCCACCCAGGGGTAAGAGGGCTCCGTGTCGCGGGAAGCGTCAGCTTCCAGATAATTTGTAAAGCAGAGGTCTTGACCGTTTGTGCTCATTAAAAGAGTCCGTCGTAAGAATGGGGTTAGTAACGCTGGGGACTGGCCAGATTTTGGGTTGATTTAAGAACTTCTGGCTTCCCTTGATTTCTCGTGAGTGCAATATCATTCATTTATCCAAAAGCAGGTATCGGGAGCCTGCTCTGTTGGAAGTAATTTAAGTATATCTGGACTTTGGTACCTAGGCAGGGAACGATGTTGGAGACGAGAATATTGCAAAGTACAAAGCCTGAGAACAGATTAAAACTTGCTTGCGATACAAAAATGTTGCAATAATTATTTACTATAATAAAGCTATTTCAAAGTAGTTAAAAAAGTATTAAAGGGACTCTTCAGGAGGTTTGCATTACTATAGTAATGATTGGGAAGTAGGGAACAGTGTTTGCCAGTAGCACTAATTTGCTTCTGTGAGTAAAATCTATAGACAGCTGGATGTAAACACTCTATAGATAGCCTCAGACTTGATAAAAGATTGACTAGTGAAATTTCAGTTTGGATAAAAGTGCAGTAGCTCACGTTGTCTGATGAAGCTTTTTCTACAGTGAAGGTTCACGTGGAGAGAGGCCCCTGGGAGCAATTGTGGGAAGCACAAGTGAAATCCTCCTTGCTTTTGTGTGAGCAAGGAAGTTTCCAGTACAACCTGATCACAGAAGGCCCTGATATGAAAAGGATTTACTTTGTGGAATTGTTCTGTCATCACTCAGCAGGATAATTGACTTCTGATTAGGAAGAAAATATAGCTGAACGTTCGTGTTTGAGGTTATAAAGTCCTCTTCAAAAGGCAGAGCTCTTACTTAAACAGCGACTGCTCTGACAAGAACAGGATGCTTGTGACTCCATTATGCCGGTATTGATGTAACAGCTGTTGTTGTTTAAACAACTTGTTTTCTCCCTCCTTCACACTCCTTCCTCCTCCTGTTGCAAATCAAAGGACGAGTGGGAATCGGTGTTGTTATTTTTCCAAAAATAATAACAAGGTTATTAAATTTTTCACTTCTGGAAATGTTTTTGTCGTGTGCTTCCTGTGCTCAGTGGGTCTCAGACCTGCTGCTGTCTGGGTGTGTAGCTGGCGATGCTGATGACTGGAGGACGCGTATTTCTTACAGACCTTTCTTCTGTTACCACCTCCAAAGTGACATATGAGCTAAAAGCAAGCCAAGGTTTGTACCTCCCGCAGGCAGCAGAAAGGCTGATGTGGAAGTCGCGGGCATTTCACTGTGAAGATGATGCTTAAAATTTTAGAAGAGGAAATCTCGGTCCAGAGCGGTGAGCAAGGGCTGCGGCTTACCTCGCGGGGAAGACTCCTGGGCAGAACAGGTTTCATTTCTGCCTCCATGCGCAGGCTTCAGCCTGGACCTGCATTAGGCAGCACTGCAGAAAAACTTACCTGGGGACTTGAATCCTTGTCTTGAATCTATGCAGAGTCAGATTATTGTTTTGCATATTAGTATTTACACTGTTGAAAAGAGAGGGGGAAGATTTTCAAAGCTGGTGCTAAGTTGGTCTGGATCTGGAATGAGTTGAGAGGCGTTGCACAGTGCCTCAGCCCTCTGTAAAAGTGTCCAGTGGTGGCTGCTGCTCTGCACAGTGTAGATCTTACAGGCTACAGTTCAGGTCTTACAAGGCAGTTCCTATGAAAGCATTTTCAGAAGAGAGATTTAAGCTGGGAGGGCTGGAAGGTGGACGCATTGCTGCACTGAAACTGCCCTTGAGGAAAGGAGGATGCACTTCTTCCCTTCCCCCTCCCATCTTCTGTATGGGCCCACCTGGATCCTCTGCTTTATCCTGCTGATCCAGCAGCTGCCTTTCCCTGTGGACAGATTTCGTGTCCTTTTAATTCTTTCTAGTGTGCTCACTGTGAGGCATCACCGAGCTGATGCCTTCGAGGAGGAAAGGAAGCCTTCGTTAGGTCTCGAGGGAGCTAATTTATACTGATACTCTTGGGTTTGCTAGTCAAGTGTGTCTTTGCTTCTGTATGCTTTTGCCTCTGAGATCTTACTGTGAGAGTGAGATGAAGTGTCAATCTGCTTCTGGTCGTGGGACTGTAACTGCACAGTTCATAGTTTTGGATCTTTAGTAGGAAGGGGGAGGAGAATTGACAAAATATTTGGGCTGAAATTGGATGTTTTAGCCCTTCTGGTCAAAGTTGGGTTTTGTTGTTCTCTCTCAGCAAGTTGTGGATTCTTTCAACCTTGAACCTTTAGACTAAAGCACTTTTTAATAATTATTAGTTTATTTTATCAGTGACACTAGCAGAAGATTAGAAGGTGTGTGGGAAAAGAGTGATCTCACCCTTGCCAGCCCTGATAGGAGATATCACTGGTATATTACTGTCTGATGTTGGATTTTATTTCAATGCAGTAAAAAAAAAAAATCTTAAATATTTAAAGAAGTGTGTGTTATAGCTGCATTTTTTTCAAGCCATGATTAGGAAAAAAAAAGGGGAGGGGGCAGAAACTGGCTGCTTGCTATTGAACACTGAGCTTTGTCTGATAGCCAAAATTACAAATTTTATATGTCTGCCTTGAACACAGTTCACTCTCTCCAGAAACTTCTTAAAATGGAGTGTAGCCTGAATGGGAAAGCTTTTAAAAAGTCTGTTGGAAACCCCAAATCAGCAGGGGGTAGATAGAAATATCAACAGGAGAAAGCAACCATGTCTTCTGCCTGCACAGCCCGGAGTTTGTTCTCGGAGCGGTTTTCCCTTTTCTAGAGAAGGTGGAAATGCAGCGAGTGACTTAGAGAAGCGAGTGGTGAAACCCAGTGCCATTGCTGGGTCTCCAGATGTTTTTTCTTGCTCAAAAGGAGGTCCCCAGGTCTTTTTTCCTCGTGTGCATTTTATTCAGAGTAAGTGTTCCCATTAGATTGTGTGTGTGAAAGGGTACTGGATGCTTTCTGAGATGGATAATAAGGGAGTAAGCCAAGAGCAGCATAATTCGTAACATGAAGTGATTCTCTTCATAGCATTAATAATCGTGACCCAAGCACAGGTAAATTGTCTGTAGGTTTTTTCCCCTTTCCTCCTAAACCTGTGATCATTTGCCTCCCTGGGCAACCTGTCCTTCACCACCATTAGCTTTGCTTTGGTTTTTGTCTACATTCAAAAGTTGAACCACTTTATCTGCAATTGATGTGTGCTCCTGTAGGGTGGAGAGCGCTACGGTGATATAAAAGCATTTATAATAAAATGGCTCGTTCTTGTGTTGGGAGAGGAATAATGGACATGAAATACAGCTTTATAGTTAAAAAGCTATTTAAATTTAGAGCATGGTTGTGCATTGCAGCTGAACTGATGTAACATCAAGCTGGTGCTGCAAGGAAAGGTTTTGCTCCCAGCGTTGTGCTCCCACTGATCTTTTTGTGCTGATACGTACCTGACTTCTTCCTTCTCAGTACGGATCGTTTCCTTCCAGCTTAACTCCCCGAATCGGCTCACTGTGGATCCAGGCTTGGAAGCTGGGGAAGAGATCTCTCTTTTCGGCAGCAACAGGCCATTAGATCAGCTGAGCGACAGTGCGAAACCACATCCTAATTGAAGTCTCTCGTGCCAGTAGCGCGTGTCAGTATTTGAAAGGTATTTGCAGTTGTTCTGCTCTCTCCCCTGTGATAAGTGATGTGTGGGGCAGCTGTCGTGAAAGCAGTGCTTTCATATTACTTTGTTATCCTGAGTTAAGTTACTTCTCCTGGAAATGGCTGCATTTGCTTACAGCCACCGACATAAGTGCAGAGGATTGTGGGCAGATCATTTATACGGCATATGCTCTGTGATGTTCTCTGTGTTACGGCCAACTTGAAAAAATAATTAAAAATAAAAATGTTTTGCTGTTTCTTGCTGGATGTTGTTGGATACTTAATGGAGCTCGTTAGCAGGCAAGTGCTCCTTCCCCAGGGATTTTTCCAGAGTCATTAGACTCAGTGAAGGATGGTCTGGAAGAATCTGCCACGTAAGAAACTGCTGCTTCTCTGAAGTGTGGAACATTTTCTGGACACAGGAGCTGCAAAAGGGGCCCTGTCAGCCACCCCTGAGCAGCTGCAGGGTGATAGCAGAGGTGTGCTTGGGATGCTGAAGCGAGGGCAGGAGGGTTACTGTCTCTCTCTGTAAATATATAATACAGGTGATACCATACAGGGGAAAAAGTCCTTCAACTTAAAGGACAGCGATCTCCAAAAGGAAAATGATACTATGAGGCCACAAATAAACAGTGTCTGCATGTTAGAAGGCTTTCAGTCATGAGATAGACAGCTTTAAAGTAGTAGTTTGGGTGGAAAAAGAGGGTGAGTTCAACAGCCAGCTGGGCTCTTTCTGAAACATTTTGATGCTTTTCCGAGAGGGCTTTGAGTTGGTGACTGTAGCAGGTTGTATTTGGTGTACAGTGTTCAACGAGCTGTCCCATGCTTGTTTATACTCACTATCAAGACTCAAGGCCAGTGAGTAGCGCTTGCTTTGTGTGATAGATGTGTCTGCGTGGCGTTTGCCTCCTGCCTGGCACGGCCTCTGTGAAAGGCTTCACTCGCCAAGGGACGTGGGGCAAAAATTTGCTGCTTTTCTGCTTGATTCCGCCTTTCTTCCGAAAAGCATACACTTTCAAGAAGGATTTTAATGGAGTTCCCAGATATTAATGTGATAGTATTTTTAAGGCTGTATTTTGAGGGAGAAACCTTTACTGAAGGTAACCTTGGGCAAAGTTTAAAACAAACAAACAAACAGAAGTGAAATGGGAAGCGATAAGGAGTTGGCAGTCATACAACTATGGATTTGTGTAGGAAGGCCAAAAACGTGCTCTCTTATCGTAAAGAACAAAATAACAAAGCCTGGCCCCTGCCCCTTGCCAGCACAGGCAGAAGAGTACCCCCTGCTAGCTCCGGTCTTCCTGCAGCCTGGAGCGCTGAGCCTCGAACCTCATCTTGAAGTTTAAAAGAGCAGGGTTGCTCAGCTGGCAGAGCACCCCGCGCGTTGACAGGTTGGTGCGTGGCTGTGAATTCGGGGCCTCTCTGTTCTCCTGCAGGCTTCCAGCCTCTGCCATCCCTGCGGGCAGAGCTGCCTCAGGCCTCCCATCCTCTCCCGGTGCTGGGTACAGGCATCAGGTCATCGGTTATGCCACCTCTCGGCCACTACCATTCAGCTGCCGCTGCAGCGTGCAGATGTGTGCCGTGTTGGAGGGCTTTGCTCTGTGCTGTGTCCTCAAAGGGCATTAGAAATCCAAAACCAGTCCAAAAACTGCAAATGTTTGCTGGAAAGACACCAGAGTGGCGGCCAGGAAAGGTCAGTGCAGCTGCCTTGCGTCGCAGTGTGTGTTAAAACACAGCAACATTTCTCATCTGGAATTGCCTTGATTCAAAGTTGTCATCAAGATGAAGTGTACTGCAAATACACACATTTCTGCGGGAATTGCTCTGAATGCAACGGACCCCTTTAATAATGTCTTGGTATCTACCTCACCGTGTGCAGTCTTAATTTAACTAGAAGCCAAGGGCATAGATGAAATTTCAAGCCGAAAAACTTTGACTCTATCTATTACTAAAAACTAATGCATGCAGTTGAGGTGCATTATTTTAACCCCTTTATCACCACCATCCTGAGCGAGCAGATTGGAGAAGCAGCTCCGAGATGGATGGCAAAGGAAGCGGACGCCTGCATGGGAAGAGCCTGGACTGGAACTGGCACGTGGGGCTGGGTGGAGTGAGCAGTTTGGGCTCCCTGTGGGTCCTGCCTCCCTGCAAAGGGTCGGAGAGGGGGTAACTAAATGCGGCAGCAAACGTCTGCTGGCTCTCCCCCAAATGTTTCTGGTGTCTCCTGGCTGTGCCAGATTGCAACAGCCCCTGTAATGCTGGAATTGCACAATCAGCTCCCTGGTTCCCTGGCTATGTTTCAGGTTTTCTGGGTCTTTGGAACTGCCTCTGCCTTGGATTAGCAAAGAGAAGGTGGTGGCCACCTGTGTGGGGCAGTGACAAAGCTGACTTAGCCAGTGGTGGCTCCCGTATACTGCGGCGTATAGCAGCCTGGTTTTGCAAGCCATACCTTGCAGCTCCTACAGAAAGTTGCTGGGATCATGCAAGCTCCCAAGAAAGCCAGCTGAGGCACTGGATTAGTCCCGGGAAAGCCTTCCATCTTCTGCCTTTGGTCTGAACGCTGCTTGCGGTCCCGGACAGTCTCCTGACTTGCTGAGCACAGTGGCCAGATGGTGGTGAAACCTGTGTTGTGCCGCGTGGGGCATGGCGTTACACTATAAACATAAATGGAATATAAATTATATATATATAAAAACACAGTTACACTATGTTTGTGTAACTAGTGGCTGCCGTTGTGTATCTGAGCTCTCCAGAAGGAACGCTGTCCGACAGCATTTCTGGTGGATGGCAATATCTGAATAAGATGACCACGCTAGGAGGTGGGTTTTTAAGCCAGGCAGGCTGGCCCAGATGGCCAGTGAAGTGGGGTCGGAGAGCAGCTGGAGATGTGATGGGCAATTTGAAAATGTCCTCACCTCTGCTGTTGTAGGAAAACATAACCTGAATGACATTGAGTTTGAGTAAAATAGAGTCTAGAGCATGAGACTAGATGATTCGAATGGCAGTTTGTATTCCCAAACTCTTACTTCCTTGATAGTTCCTTTAGGTTGAAGCATGCTTTAACTCAGTGCGCTCACTGCATACAAAACCGGTGGACCTGTAATTGCTACTGAACTGGCGTGTCCAAGGGGTCTGCAACAGGCTCGGCTGCATGTAGGCATCTGATTTTGCTGTCACACGTGAGGGACCTGTGTTTGTCCAGCTTCAGGGCAGTAGACATCACTCAACACCTGGTTGGTGGGGGAAGAGGCAACGCTCTTCGTCTCTGCAGAGATCCTCCTTCTGTGTTCAGCAACATAAAGCAGAAGGGGTCTCTGTCAAGTATGTGTTAGACAAGAAATTAGAATGGAAATAAGGTTTTAAACTACATATTTTACACTATTATGTTCCTATCCAAGCTTCTCCTAGGCTATACATATGTTGGGGTGAGATTTTTGAAAACTGGTGGATTTCGTGCCTTTTAGTGTCTTGAGTCTTTGAATGTGCTCCACTTATTCTTAGGTTTCCTTTCCAACTACATCATTAAACATATTCCCAACTGAAATATATACTTAATCAGCTGCTTCAAGGTTGGTTTTTTTTGGTGTTTTTTGTTTTTTGTTTTGTTTTGTTTTTTTTTTTTTAACAGGGAAGAACTCCAAATATGCTTATTTTCATGGTAAGATCATGAGCATCGGGCACCACTGTGTATTTTGGCTTTTTAGTTCACATGTATGTTTATGCGTATTCTTCCTGTCCCTGCAGATGTTCTCAGCTCTTTGTACATCCAACAAACTGACCCTCCACTCTTAAATACAAATTTTCCCATGTCAATTTAGCAAATAATTGACTGGTTTTCTTTTGAGGATAAGCTCTTTTTTACAGAAGACAGCAGTATTAGTGCCCTGCCAGTGTAGGTGTCTGAAATACTTCATGCCTCTTTTGCTTTTTCTGGTAAATATGTCCCTGCTCCTTTTTATCTCCACTGGTTCTCCCCGCTTTAACTCAGCGTAGTGGATTAAATTTACGCTAATACTATTTTATTTTATCACATTGGAGAGTGGTGCATGTATATCAATATATGGAATAGAAAGCTTGTTTGGAACGGTAGCAGTAGCTGTTGATGGCTAGGCATAAAGCTACTTTGAAATACTTATGTGTGCTGATATAATGTCTAATTAAAGGGAAGATGGATGAAATGTGATTGTTACTGGATTCGCAGGCGCTTGCCTCGGGCTCAGCGAGGAGGAACTCAGCCAAAGCTGAGGACTCAAGTCCCTAATTGGAGCATCGCGTGGGGGAGATGCTAGAAGTATTTCTCCTCTTCGAGCAGGAGAGACCTGGTGTTACAGCAGGTAGAGCTGGAGGTAATGAGGATTTGCTCTTCCCTACCTGCAGTGGGGCTCTTGAACTGGCAGCGTGTGGTCTGAATGTAGGTAAGTGGCCCAAGAGCCTGGGACATTGCCCTGGACAGTGGCTTTACAAAGGTGGTTGTCTATACAGCAGTGTTGAGAAGCAGAAATCCTGCAGGGAATGGCTCTCAAATGGAGGAGACGTTTCACAGCATGAAGCCCAGTCAGTCTGGAGAGGCTGAATCACCTTTGTTGAAGAGGAAAACCAAAGGAAGAGCAGTTGAATTGTTTTTTACAACTCATAAAGTGATGATGTTGCTTTAAAGCTTGTTTGTGGTGCTCATATTCCCCTCTGTTGACTTGCACAGCCAGAGCCAGCTTGCTTTTTCTGCAGAGTCAAGATTTCTGTTGGGGCAGGAGTCAGAGGGAAAGAAAAGGTATCAGCTTTATCCTGGCTGTGCGCTGGGGAAAGGCTGCTGGACTGGAAAGGTTAATTTGTGGTTTTAACGGTGTGTATATCTATGGGGCACTTCCTAAGCAGTAAGAGTAAATACCTTATGTTAAAAGTGCCTGAGATATTCATTCCCCTCTCTGCAAAATAAGGATAAATACTTCTTGATCTGCCAAAAGGGGCTGTGTGGGTTTAATTAACGTTTGCAAAGTGCTTGTGGATAGCATCTTTCATCTGAGAATCTAAAGGCAAAATATATTCTAGGCATTCTTGCTCAGCTTTGCAATTATTCCTCCAGCTGTCGTGAGCTGTGCCAACAAAAACTACTCTCCTGTCATCAAGGGATCGTTGATGCCTTGTGACTTGTTTTGATTTTGATATTCTCTTCCCCCTACTCCTTCTCCCCCCACACACTTGCTACGCAAAATATAGCATGCTCTCCAAATCTGGGGGAGAGAATAAAACCTTTTCCATCATGAACTATTTGTGTCTCATGTTATGTTCTCTCTTGCCCCCCTTTTCTGGTCTATGCCTTTTGTGGGGGTGATGGTGTCTTTTTATTTCTCTCCTTTTTTTTTTTTTTTTTTTTTTTTTTTTTTTTTTTTTTTAATATTGCCATGATTTATTAAATCCCAGTCACTCCAGAGAGGCATGCTGGCCCAGGCACTGTCATTTTTTATTTTAAGGTGGATGTGAAATACTAGATGAATTCCTGCATTCCCTGGACTCAGGCTCCCCTGAGTTCATACTCGCAGCATTTGGGGAGTTAAGAGCTACAGCTTTGTTCTTGCAAATGCTAATTTTATTGCTAACAGTTCTTTGTGAAAGCCTCTTTGTAAAAAGCGATATTACTCAAGTTTAGTTTTAAAGGAAGGCTTGTATGTATATAGTCTCCAAGAGAATAATAGTAAACCAAACAGCTTTTAGATTAAATAGTTATGGGTTCAACCCAGATTGAGGTACAGCCTTTCTACAAGACTATAAGCATATCTATGTAAAAAGGGAAAAATACCTCTGGTTTCCAAATACATTCGCTGTTGTTGATACCTGCTGTGGGACGAGGTCCTTGCGTCCTGTGTCGCGCTGCCTTCACCCATCCCAAGACGTCCTTGCAGCACCATCGCGTAGGTGGGGCTTGGCAGCAGTGGCTGCCCACTGCAAAGCTGGGTGGGTTTGTAGGTGGGCTGAGCACCGACTGCCTACGAGAGAAGTACAGGCATGGGAGACTGGGTTTTGGGAGCACCGGGTACCCCAGAGCACCCCCAAGTCTATCGCTTGGGTAACTGTGGATATTACTGTTATTCTTGTGAGGATTCATTAATCTTGACTTAAAAAGCATGTGAGGTTTTTTTTTTTTTTTTTTCAACTTGAAGAAAGTTCAAAATATCATTTGAAGTCTTGGAACGTTTAAGCTCATAATTATCTGTGGGAATGAAGGCTACAAAGAAATTACTTCAAGAGTAGCTATGTACGGCTGCTTTCATCAACCTGTGTGTTAAAGCTAGATCTGTTTGCTTTAGTGCTTAAACCCTTGCTCCTGTTTGCCCTTCAGACGAAGTAATGCTGTGGGAGACCGAGCTGGAGTCTGTCCCACCACGTGCATCTCCATCGGAAAGTGAGCTGGTTCTTAGTGACAAACTGGCAAAGGTTTAAGAGCCAGAAAAATAAAATGCCGTGCGATAACTTGTTTTCCCCTCTTTAAATCCCAGGTCGTACATCGCAGAGTACACGGGGAAGATGTGGTTATTCTCTGCCTGGTGCTTCTGGCTTGAGGGATTTGATACTCCAAATTGAAATGAATAGCCCTGGTTCCCAGTAAGGGTGGGGGGAGTTGGGTGACTTCATGAAGATTTGTGTCTGTGTTTGTCAGTGTGAACTTCATTATGGGAGTAGAGATGTCTGACTCCCACATGAAATGTAGCAAGTTTCTTCTCCCCAGAAGAGAATTCTGAATTCTGCCAAGTGTGTCATCGATGGTTTTCAAAATAATAAATCTTAGCACGGTGCATGCACTTCACTCCCTACCAGAGTCTGTGATATTTGTTGGGTGAGGACAGCAGTAGCCGAGACACAATCCGCCACTGCCTCCCTGTGCTTTGGTGCCTTAAGAGGGAATGGAAAATCTTTCAGTGAATAATGACGTAACCAACAAGTTTGATTAAAACAAGAGATGAGCTCATCTGAGCATCCTAATAATCATTTGCTCTTTTATGCAACTGCTGAGAGTTGAGCTTATGGCAGCACATCTCCTGCTGCCCCTAGGCTGCGTGTCCTTCTGGAAGCGGTGCGCTGAGAGGGCTATTCCCAGTGCTGGTCTCAGCCAGGGGAGGCTTTCTAGTGTCCTTTTTTGCTACAGAGCTCTTGATGTTTTCTTGAGAAATGTCAGGAAACGTTGCCTGTATTTGGAAATAGTTTTGCTTCGCTGCCTGTTTCGGAAGGGTTGGGTGTTCCCTCCTCCTAACCCCCTTTCCCATCTGACAGCTGTGTGCCCTGTTTGTGGCTAGGTGTGCGTCTCTTGTGGCAACTTGGTTGTTCATGACCAGCAACCCTTGGTGGGGGAATAAAGGGCAAGTGGCTTCAAGGAGAGATTTGGAAGAGGCAATGAAGCCAAACAGAGAAACTGCACATGCAAAGTTTGTTTCTGTAACCCCGAGCTCTGATGATGTGCCGTTCTGCGGCGTAACGATCTTCATAGCTACGGACAAGCTGAGTGAGATGAGCAACCAGGGAGGCTGTCACGCCGTACCCCTGGGCCGGGAACCAAACTGCTTCTCCACCATGCATCATCTTGTGGTTTATTGCTGAAAAATGGGGCTCCTGCTCCTGCTTTTAGGGGACTTTTTGATGTTCCAGTAGAGCTACAGCATCTGAAGAAAGCTCAAAATTACATCTCTGAAATGGTAATTCTGTCATTTCAAGCACAGCCTTGTGTATCATTGATAGATAATTCCTCTCTCTTCAAATATAGAGAGCCATCATTATGTGTTCCTCTCTCAGCTGCTTTTTAGCTACTCTTAGCTCTGGGGCTCTTCGGTTCCTGGAGCAGAAGAGATCAACAGGCAAGTTTGTCATGATTTG
This sequence comes from Platalea leucorodia, assembly GCF_965183815.1. Classification (NCBI taxonomy): domain Eukaryota; kingdom Metazoa; phylum Chordata; class Aves; order Pelecaniformes; family Threskiornithidae; genus Platalea; species Platalea leucorodia. Next base: position 126,076,838 of record NC_138825.1, on the reverse strand, counting down.
TTTCCGTACGTATGCCTTAGTTACAGCACTTGAGAGGAGGGATTTTCCCCCTCTCTCTCTATCTTGTTTAGTTTATCTCATTGTAGGCCTTTCCTTTTGGGCTGGATTTAATTGGCGAGCCATGTCTCAGGAACTTCAGCTGGTATTTAGTCATCCCTCGCTTTAGAAGTTGGGTGGAAATCCATTCCTCCTGTGTGACCTCTCTGCTGTCTGCCTGCCCCAGCGGCCTTTTTCCTTTTCCTGGCAGACTTGCGTTTCTGAAGCTGGGTGAGTTATTCCCCCCACCGCTGTGTCGTGTTTTCCCTAAACTGGTATGATTGATTCAATTCATACCCTCTAAGCAGTCTTTTTCACTTACCAGAGTCGACGCAGTAAAATGAACTTGGAAGACAAATTTGTTATTCCTTAATATTTTCAAACTCCCTAGTCTCCCATGTTTGTTTGGTTTTTTTTTAATAGAAACCTCCCATTGAGCTCTTTTGTAAGAGCTTTGTATCTCGACTTTTCTCTTAACGGCTGGCTTCTGGGCCACAGCACTCAATGCACAAGTATAATAGCCTTAAGCATCATATAATGCTTTCCATTCCCAGGATCTCTTAAGCCCTAGACAGCTATACATTCACAGCTCTGTGGAAATACAGCCATCTGGGAGGTGGAAAGATGATTATCGACTAGAAGAGCGGTATCACACTTCAGGCTGGGAGCAGAAAGTTGGGCTGAGGCTGCTGTGGGGTGTTTCGAAGAATCGCTGGGAGGTTCATGGCTCATCTGCATATGGATATGCAAACTAATCTGAATTCAACTTCTCAGGTTCGTCAATTGTTTGAAGTTTATGAAATTTAATTCTCTACTCAGAATGAAATTTGCCTGAAGGTTTGTCTTAATTTACTTCCAGAGTCAAATTAAACTAATTCGAAAGAAGGTCACTTCTGCAAATAGAGGTTTAGTATGGTTGGACTAATTGGCTTGGATTAATACCCTTTTAGTTAAAATAGAGTCATTTTCATTGAGTAGCCCTGTAGTGAAGTCAGCGCTGGGTTAGGACCCAAGAATTCTTGCCGTTGTGAAAGGGTTTTGACTTGCTTTTAGTCATGGCCCATTTCTGTGCCTTTGATGTGGGCCTGCTGGCTGGGCATCGGTCAGTTTGTATCGCTTGCCATGTGGGTCCTATGTGTTGAGTTTTCTCTGAGCACAGCAAATCCACCACATCATCAAGGGAAGTCTGCCCTTCTATGCAATAAGATGCCTGGAGTCTGGCAGAGCAGAATTCATTTTAAATTTGTTCAAAAGCAAGTAATGTTTTTTTCCAGAGCAATAAAGCAATAAATAAGAAAAGCTTCCTTGATACTTTTAGGAAATTACAATTTTTGTTTATACTTCTTCTGAAATCTACGATGAAAACATTAATGTTCCTGGGAAATGTAAAGGTTTTAAAGATGCTCCAAAAATGAAAATGGTCTAAAAGGAAAGCTTGGGCAGCTCACAGATCTGTTTTCCCATGGAAAATGCTTTTCCCTTGTGGACATAGTAAAGGCTGAATAATCTTGCTTAGAACTTGATTCTCAGATTTCAGGGCAAGTCTGCTTTAAACCTCTCGAATCTACACACATAATTCATCCTTCCTGGCAAATGCTCTGGCACTGGTTTTCCTTGTAAAATCAATAAACGGAGATAAAGAAGAAAAACAAGTGTTAAGATCTTTGAGTGAAAGGGAGGGATGGTGCCTTTGCAGGTACTTGGAAGAAATGAAATCTAAGCAATTTTCCTCATCTCAAGCTGCTGTTCTTTTTGTACGTATTGACTTTTAAAATCTTGTTCATTCTCCGGTTCCTGCTAGGAGGGGAACGCTTGCACTCATCTGAACTCTAGCAGCTGGCTGTTAGGTAAGTGTGTGAGCAGGAAAGAGGGACCCACGATTTCTCTCAAGCACCACAGGTTAAATAAAATTTCTCTCTATGAAACCACCTATATGTGCTCTTAATGTTAGACCTTGTGTGTTTTATCTCGAGTAGCCATCCTTTCTACCTGAATTATGTTACTGCATTTTAATTATAACAAATTATCTAGTTTGATTGTCATGACTGTTTCATAAGATGGGATCTTACACACCTATAATTTGTATGGACAGCTCTGGCATCAAGAATTACTGGATTGCCATTGATTTCAGCCTGTGAGTAAATACACGAAGCTTGTATGAGTTGCATGGCCGTCATACGCAGCTATCAGTTGTCACTGACACTGTGATAATGCTCTTTTGTCATGAGGGTTAAAATTATACTGCTCCCTTCCCAAAATAATGAAATAATTATTTATTAGGTAAAGGATAAATGGGCTTAGTAGATGGGGTTTAATTAGCCTGGTAATTTAATTTGATGTTAACCTGCTTTTTAAATTTTAAATGCTTATATTTTTTCAGTTCATTTTGTTTAGTTGAAGTAAATACAGCTGGAAACTTTTGTGTGCCAGTTCCCTTTTTGCTAGGAACAGGCACAAAGTGAGAGCCACCCCAGCTCCGTGAGCCTGCGGACGAAGCACCTCTCTCTCTCCTGAGTGCCAGTCTCAGGACTGCAGGAGCTGCAGAAACACGTGGTTCTTTCCTCCTCTCACCTCGTGTGCATCTGTAAGCACTTAAAAATACATACAATGATTTGATCTCCTGGATCTGCTGTTTTTCAGTGCTAACAAAGTCTGCTCCAGGGCAGGACAGCGCAGTGTTGGCAGGACTTCCCGAAGGGCGTTATCCCTTCTGGGTGGGTGGCTGCAGGGAGACCCAGTGCTGCACCATGAACGTTTCGAAAGATGAAGGCCGAGAATGGTGGATAAGGGGACAGACAGCGTGCTGGTTCCCAGCGCTTCTTCAGTGTTACATGCTGGTTTCAGAGCATTTTGGGGAAGAAGAGAAGCATTAGCCACGAAGATGATCAGAGGGCTGGAGCACCTCTCCTACGAGGACAGGCTGAGAGAGTTGGGGTTGTTCAGCCTGGAGAAGAGAAGGCTCCAGGGAGACCTTATAGCAGCCTTCCAGTACCTGAAGGGGGCCTGCAGGAAAGCTGGAGAGGGACTTTTTATGAGGGCCTGTGGTGATAGGACAAGGGGGAATGGCTTTAAACTGAAAGAGCGGAGATTTATATTAGATATAAGGAAGAAATTCTTCACTCTGAGGGTGGTGAGGCACTGGGACAGGTTGCCCAGAGAAGCTGTGGATGCCCCATCCCTGGAAGTGTTCAAGGCCAGGCTGGATGAGGCTTTGAGGAACCTGGTCTGGTGGAAGGTGTCCTTACCCGTGGCAGGGGGGTTGGAACCAGATGATCTTGAAGGTCCGTTCCAACCCAAACCATTCTATGATTCAATGATTGGCTTCATTTATTTTATTTTACTTTATTTTTTTTCTCTAAGCCAGGAAATTTTTTGGCCTCATGGCAAGGGTTTTCCTCAGGCAAGAGGACAGGAGTTATCGGCTAGAAGCCCAAAGCTCTTGGGATCGAGAGCGCTTGTTCCCTTGGAGCTGAGGTTGTCTCACAGTGATGCTGGAATACGCAGTGTACAGAAACCTTGAAGTGGCTCCAGAACTGCTCAAAGAAAGAGATTTCCTCAAATCTTTTCTTGTATAAAGTGCATTTTAGTCATTGATGGTGGCTTGTTGGCAGGGACCTTTGCAGGGAATGCTCTTTCTTCTCTTCGTGATATGTCACTGGTTAGGACTGCCGGTCAGGCTGTGGCATTCTTGGCCTGTTCCCTGGCCTCAGCCCACCTGGTACAGCCTGGATGTGATCACACTGTTAAACTTCCAGCCTCCAAATGGGGACAGCTTGGTCCCAGCTCCCTTCGGGGATGTTCCCCAGCCTGTGCTGTTTCCTGACCCTTACTGGGGGCTGTTTGGGTCCACTGTGGCATGATTTAACTCACTGCTATAGGCACAACCCCTGCGTTTAGTCCTTGTCCCTGTCATTTAACCCCTTGTTTTTCCTTCTGTCATCTCTCGGTGTAGGAACCGAGCTCTTCCAGGTGAAGGACTCTCTTCCAGTATGCTCCATGGGGACCATGTTCTTGGGGCCATCTCTGTTCACGTTGCAGTAGCGCGCAATAGTATTGCCATTAAACTTTCTGGTAGTAATTGGGCTTCCCATGGCAGGACTGTCTCTGCTCTGACTTTACTTTAAAAGTGTTGCTTTGTCTCTCTCTGTTAGAAAGTTGTTCTGTAGTCCTGTTTGCCGCCTTAAAACTCTATTTTTGTAGTGTTATTGCCTGTTACAACACAGGATCTTTCTCTGCTTGGTCTTTACCCTTAAATATTGGCATCATAATGCCAAATTCCCTCCCCTGCCAATATGTCCAGTCCTTAATGCGAAATGAAAACATGGGAAATCCAAACTGTTTCACCAAAAGGTTTTCACGAGGTGGCCGTGGCCCAGGGCTGGGTGTGCAGCTCAGGGTGGCTGGAGAAGCAGTGCCGATAGAAACCCATGGTCTGCACCATCCAAGGGGCTGGGCTCCCTCAGCACGATTGCTGGGACAACACTAAAATCAGCACCAAAAGAGGGAAGCGGGGGGCTGTATATTTCTCAAAATCTGTGTGTATGGTTTTAATCCATTAAGTAATTCAAAAAATGAAATCCCACATGGTCTTAAGGTTTTGGAAGAGAGAGAACTAGGCTGCTTGCTTTCTGTGAACAACAAGTTAAAAAGCAATAGGTTGCCTTAGATGATGCCTTATTAACTATATTTCTTCAGTCCATGTCTAGAACTTTAGAACTTTACAAAAACTGTAAAAAACTTTTTTTTTTTTTTTTAGGAGAAATCCAAGACAAGTACTGAAACCTGTTTGATATTGTTTTTGAGGCATGTCATGCATCTTGTCTTAGCAGAACCAGACACGGTGGAGGCAATTACATCAACATATAATAAAAGCAGATATTTTTATTCCTATTTACTGTTAGTATGAATTTCCTGTTTCAGTCTAGATACTCAGTTTCCTTTTCTGAACAAAATTTTACCTCCTCATGAGTCCAGATCCACAAGACATGCTGTGCTTTCAGCCTTCATGTGCACCTTTCTTGGATGGGATTTCTCATTTAAAGGATATGGGACGCTCTGGACTGATCGAGTGAAAGCAAGTCACTGGTTTTGTTTTTATTCTCTTTAGTGCTTCTTCACAGTTTTTGCAGCCTGGAAGTGCCTCCTTCTAGAAGATAAATAAAATCAAAAAGAGATCTGAGACTTTTCAGTCTCGTGGTTCTTCTTTGCGACAGCTGGGTGCTTATCAGAGATGTGCACACTGGAAGGGATGTCTCAGATAGTAAAGTTAAAGCTACCAGCTTTTATCTGTGCGGCCAGTGTGTGTTGATTGCATGAGGTACTGCAAATTCCAAAGTTGTTAAGTGAAATTACCAGGAAATTACCATTATTTAGGTCAGCTAAATGCCTTTGAGTTGCCTTTTGTGTATATCCATTTCTTGTTATACCCATACTTCAGAAAAAATTACGGCTGAAGGAGCAAAATGCTGTATACTTCATGTGGGCAGCACTTCTTGTACACCGGTACCCTTTGGAGCTGACATATAAATACGTGTGGGAAGGGGACTGTTTTGAATAGCTTTGCATGGGGTGAAGTACCTGTGCATAATTTTCAGTGAGTGTTATGTACATGTGTTCAGTCTTTTCTGTTTAGTTGACCCTGTTGATCATCTGTGGAGACGTTCAGATTTGTAGCAGAAGAAACAGTTGCGTGGAAGTCAAAGCGCGAGGGTTAAATTTACTCAGCGGGAATCATGGGTTCTTTGTACAGCTGAAGTCTGGATCCCAGTTTGTTGTCCCCAGTTTGAGCAAAGGGGAAGTTTGCATTTGTGTCTACGCTGGTCCAGTTCCTGCCATACTTAACACGATTGCTTCTGCCGAAATGTCTCCGTCATGTAAAGTTTCCCAGGTTACGTTTCTCTTCAATGCAAGGAAAATTCTGCGGAGGCTTTGGAGAAGTCTGTGTTGTCTAAAGCGCGCGGTGCAAAATTAAAGAAGACACAGAGCTCCCTCTGTCATACGAAATGGAGGCATTTTAATTGAAGACAGCGATGCTTTGCGTTAATGGCATGCAGCTGCCTGTCATTGCGCATCTTTGTGGCACATTGAAGCAGTTAGCTGCCAAACATCATAAAAGTCTCAGGTCTTCGAGAGATCGGGGGGAATGGAGGCTCTGTCAACTCCTGAATGTTTATTCAGATGTGCGCACTGTCTGTAGTGCTCTTGTTCCCTAATGATGGCTCTGCCTTTGGTTCTGGGATGAATCAGAACAGCTCACTGGGGGACAGGATTTGGAAGAATCCAGGGCTGAGCGACTGACTGAAGCTCTCGGGGCTCCACTTGTGCCTCCCTGGCTCGGAGTGATCCCCACGAGCCACCTAGGCTGTGTCTCGCTGCCGGTCTGAATGGCAGATCTGGCGAGGGATGGGCTGCTGCGCGTGAAGCCTGAACAAATGGTTCATTTGCATGGTTAGTTCATATGTTTGCAAAGTCTGTTTCATGCTATAAAGCGCTAAGCTTCATTTCTGATGAGCAGGTGTTTGGCAAGTAAAGAGACATCACACCATCAGCTGGGGTAGAGGAGGAATCTGCTACCGGAGTGTTGATTCAGAAGTCGTGGCTGGTGTTCAGGAAACTTTTATTTGAAGAGTTTTCTGAAGTTGTTCGCTTGCAAATGAAACAAGAGAACCCTGCTGGCTCCCAGTCTTGTGTTTATAAATGGTGCTGAGCAGCAGGATTTGTTTTTAGGAAGACCTAGGAAGGGGTTGGTGATGCAGTTAGCTGGGCAAGCCCGAGGAGGGTTCGAGTCCTGGGTCCTCTCAGCTTTGTGTGTCACTGCTGCCCTGCATATTAATCAGTGACTCCTTGGCTGTTCTTTATAGAATCATAGAATCGTTAAGGTTGGAAGGGACCCGTAAGATCATCGAGTCCAACCGTTAACCCAGCACTGCCAAGGCCACCACTAAACCATGTCCCTCAGCACCACATCTCCCCGGCTTTTAAATCCCCCCAGGGATGGGGACTCAGCCCCTGCCCTGGGCAGCCTGGGCCAGGCCCTGACAGCCCTTTGGGGGAAGGAGTTTTTCCCAATACCCAACCCAAACCTGCCCTGGCGCAGCTTGAGGCCGTTCCCTCTCGTCCCATCGCTTGTTCCTGGGGAGCAGAGACCGACCCCCCCGGCTCCAGCCTCCTTTCAGGCCGTTGCAGAGAGCGATGAGGGCTCCCCTCAGCCTCCTCTTCTCCAGGCTGAGCCCCCCCAGCTCCCCCAGCCGCTCCTCCCCAGCCTTGTGCTCCAGCCCCTGCCCCAGCCTCGCTGCCCTGCTCTGGCCACGCTCTATTATGGAGTTATTTAGCCTTTTGCTCTTTGCAAAGTCTACTTTAGTACTGAACTTCTGAACATGACTCAAAATAAAGCCACAAGTAAAAATTTGATTCAAAGTAAAGCCGTAACGTCAGACCTCACAAGGTGCCATGAAGGGGGTGTCAGGCTTTGCAGTGACTTAGGTTCATCCTGGTACCCTGCTCGTATACAGCACGCTTCTGAGTTGTCAAATGGATGGGCTTTGGCTCTTTTGCTCTCAGTCAACAACTGTGCTATTTCCCCGACTTTATCCTGCCTCCCTGGATGCATCGCTGGAGCGATGGCTCTGGCTCGAGGAGCAGCAGGTCGCCTGGTCCGCTGCGGCTGGGGCCGTAGGTCTGTGTAATGCCCCTTGCCGCGCAGGCTGTTTCTCTTTAGCATTCCCATGTACTTGCGTGTGGGTTTTCGTTTGGATTGGCAAGCGTGAATGATCATTTTTGAAACACTCCTGCAGATTTGAAAGCTTTCATCCTGAAAAAATGAAGTCCGTCTGCCCTTTCATCCTGGAAAGATTACAGAGAGGTTTTAACATTTCGGAGATATTGGACAAAAGGTGCTGTTGGAAGGCAAAGGTGCAAAGCGAGATTTCCTAAATGCAGCCTTGCTCTGACTTGGCCCTCGCAGAACACAATGGCAAAAATAGCAATTATTTTTGTGAAAGCTGGAGCGGTCTTGGAAGGTCCCACCCATGCTATGTTCTTTATAGTGTGTTTTCCAGAGAGATTTCGGAGCTGTAGGAGCTGTGTAGAGCAGCAGCCCAGGAGATGGGGTTGTCGGCTGTCTGTGCGGCCCTTTTGTAGGGAGAAGTAGGTCAGTGTTACCGAGTGGTACTCGTGACACCTCACCCTGAAAGCCAAGCATAGCTGTTGGTCTGTTCTCTGGCCGGTTGCTTCATTCAGCGTTACGTGTTTTGCCTTCAAACTGGCACCCGATGATTTAAATCTGTGCGAAGCATTGCTGTGACACTGCCTTTCTTCCAAGGGTCTGAGCCGTGAATCCTGTAATGCAAATGTGCTGATTAACTAATTGGATCACTGGGCTGCCGGTGGTATGGACGTGCAAAAAGAGATGGGAGAAGATGCCGAGGAAGGCTTCCCGTTTCTGCGTAACTTTTCTTTCCAGATTACCCCACATTGCTTTTCTGGTGTTGAAGCTACTCTGAGGAGTTAATACATGGTCTCGACAATTCACAGTTGATGTGATGCAAGAGTTTTGAACTGGAAGGTATACCATTAATTAGTTTTTGCCCTCTTTTTGAGGACCTCAGAGCATTTTACAAAGAACGACCCCTGCTCTGCCCCCTGCAACGGAAAACCAGCAAAAGATCCCGGGTACTAGAATACATTCATTTCCAAATAACCCTCAGGCTTCAGAGCTACATGAGTGAAGCGTCAGAAATAAGCTCCCTTTTCCTCCTTCCTTTTATTCTTTTAATGTGTTTAACTTGTGGGGGTTCCCTTCCCCACTTTGTTTGTTTGTTTGTTTGTTTTTTAAGCTTGAAGTTTGGGTCTGATTGAAGTCGAGGGGCCAGGAGGGCTCCACTAAGACTTCTCGCATGTTCCTCACGTGTCTCGCTCCCACGCTCAAGTTTTATTTCAGAGTCAGAGCTATGAAATAATTTAAGCCAGACCAGCGAAAGGTGCTTGATTTTTCCTGTCTCCCAGAATCATCTTTTGAGACCATCAAGACATACGTCCTCAAATAACGCCCCTGGTAGTGTGGGGCTATGGGCACGGCTCGGCATGGGTGTCCCCTTTCAGTCCTATAAAAGTGGGATGGTTGGAGGGCGCAGATCGATCAGTTTTGTGCAGTTACATCTTTTGGCCTTGTTACAAGCAAATTTGTAAGATGCTTTACGTCCCGCTGAACAGGAAGTTGCTCTTGACTCTATTTCTGGTCTCAGCTGCTATTTGTAACCCATGAGATCCCCTGTGAATTACTGAGGAATGCTGCAAGCGAGGGAACCGGAGCAGATGAAGCGAATTCCCTGAGGTTGCGCAGAAGGTCTGAGACGTAGCTGGGAATAAAACCCCAGTCACCCGACACCCCGTCCCTTGCTTTAACTACTGTACAAGAATTTCCTCCTACTGTGTCTCTAATAGAAACTGCAGGGCCAAATTAAGTGGGCAGATTGTAATCACTGCTGCTGAGCTATCCCAGCTGTAGAATTACTGCAGCCCTCTGCTCTTTGCTACTAATTTGGAAAGTTTGCTGCCTCTTCCCCTCCAGTGGTCCACCTTGCCACATTCCAGGCTCTGCATTGTGGGAAAAGAGCCTGAATGACCATAAAGAGCCCAGATGTTGTGTCCGGGGGCAGGAAGCACGAGTCAGCAATCCCTGATTTGTGAAGCTAAAAATAGTGAGAGCATTAATACGGATCTCTCCCTACAGCTTGCTGGGCAGACTGGCCTCTCCAGATGCATCTTCGTTGTAGGAGGCATACAGCGCAGGGTGCAGGCAGGCAGCTTGTTAGATTTATTTCTCAGCAGTTGCATTTATTGTTTTATTTGTGTTACAGGAGTGCCTGCAGGCCTGAGTGGAGCTCAGACCGCCCGTTAGGACATTATGGCATGACATGGGTACATTGCAAGGGGCTTTCCGAGCGTAAAGATGTTCTAGATGAATTTAAGAGTAAGCAAGTGTAGCAAAGGAAACGGGAGTCAGCAGCCACGTGACGTAGACCAGTGATAAACCCAGAGTGAGTTGTTTATTATCTGTTACCAGCACAATTAGCGTCCTCACCTCATCCTTGGCCAAATCATCGCTGTTGCATGCTCGCCTCGCTGGCAGCACTGTGGAACGGCTGGTGCTTGGCGGGCAATCGGGAGAGCCAGGCATTGCCCCCTTCCTAAACCAGTGCAGGAGCGTGTTTGTCAAGAGTGGTTGCTTGGGCAGAGTCTGTATGGATGGTGGATGCACTGGGCAATCTTTCAAAATCCCTTTGAGTCCCCTTTTCAGTGATTTCATGTCAGGGCTAGCGAGTGGGAGAGCACACCTGGGCGTTTGGGGGACTGGAGAGTGGATGTTGTCTAGCGTTATAGCTGGGGTGGAGAGGGTAGGGAACAAGATGATCAAAGTAGCTTTTGTTCCCTGCAGTATAGATTATAGTAATGTTGCTATGGCCACAAATCTCCCTCAAATTGCTGCAGCCAATTCATGAATTTCCTTTTTTTATTACCTTCTAACATTGAAAACCAGCTAGGCTGTCAGAAACCTCTCCCAAGGAAATCTCTACTGCTGGAGACATCAAGAGCTGCAGCAGAGGCTGGAGTACAGGTAGTAAGTATTGCTGTACTAGGGGGATGCTGTAAGTGAATCTCTTTCTGCTGTAATTTTGGGATGCCTTTGAGGCTGAAGTAATTAAGTTAATCCTAAATATCTAGATGCTGACTTGTGTCCCATGACTCCCTATTAATTAGTTACTCCTGTCTCAGGGTGATTGGAGTATCAGGATACCTGAGCCATAGGCGGTCTGGTCCTGTAGGCTTTATCTTGCTCTGTTCTGCTCCCTGTGGTGCTTTCTCAAGGAAGCCATGGGGCCGGACGAGCTTCATCGTCCCCTGCACAGCAGCGGGGCTCCCGAAGCCGGGCTGTGAGATCCCTGGCAATGCCTCCTGCTGCCACAGCGCCAGAGAGGCTTTTATTTTTTCCTTCTGTTTGTAGCTTTGCTTGCTCACAAATGAGCGTGTACCGTACGGCGTGTCTCGGGCAGCCCAGCCAAGCAGGCGTCCCTTCAGCAGCCTTCGGCTCTTTGAGCCCCAAGCACCCTGGGGGTGAGGGACTTTTGTTTGTTTTTCTTTCTGTTTTCAGTCGAGTTCTACATCTTGCCTGAAATCACTCAGCCAGCAGAACTCTTGTCTTTGTGGGCGGAGAGGAAGGGAGCGGGGAGAAAGTTGGTTTTGGCTGCGGCACGGCTTTCTCACCCCATGGCAGGTTTTGAGATGCCAACGCTTTGTCCCGACAGCTCCCACGTGAATCGGTCTTGTGGGGGTTCTGTCAGGGCTTTGGGACCAGAGCTGTAAACAAGACTCCTAAACGCTACTCACTTCTCCATCACTGACTGCCTTCTGTGGCCCTGGGCAAATCATTTAGCTCTTTCTTGCCTTAATTTGTCCAGTTATTGCCTTCTGGTATCTCAGGGTTCTGGTATTTGGTGCTGCTGGTTGTACATTGAGGCAATGACAAGGAAGCTCTTGGCTTGCAGAGGGGACAGTTTCAGCATGGTTCCCTGTTGGTCTGTAGCCAGATAAACAGCAAAACTCCTGTTTGCTGTGTTTAATACGACAACTTAGAGGTGACGACGAGTTTATAACACAAGGCTTAGCTGTCGGTGTGGGGTTGCTTGCCCATTCCAGCATGGATGCTAACAGCTGACACTGGTGTGACGTCATCTGGAAATTAAACTATATGTTATTTTGATCAATTTGTTAATTCGATGCTCATGGAAACATATCCTTGGTACTTGTCCTCTTCTGAATCGTGGGGTAGATTTTGCCATGGTTTGAAGTGACGGAGTAAAAGCTTTAGTGCATAAACCAGCCTTGTTCATTTCATGAGCTTAGACTAGAAATCTTTTGCCTGTCTACAGCATGTATTATTTGAGGATCTATGAGATTTATGGTTATTAAACGTGATCGAGCCTTTCCGCCTGGGAAGAGGCATGGTTGTGCCCTCCAAGCATCTGGGTTAAGCACAGCTAGTGTTTTGCATCTTTCATGTCCGTTGGCTTGTTCTTCTTGGGCTTCCTTGTTTTTGTGGGTATTGCGGGTCTCCCTTGTGTAGCGCCTCGAGTCTGCATGCACACATCAAAGGCTCGGTGTCGGTGCCAGTGTCAGGAATAACAAGATCTCAGCACAGCGGTTGGGTTCAGCTGCCAGCTTGTATGCGCAGCACCTGAGGTGAGATGAGCATCCGAGGCGTCCCATTTGGGGCTGGGGACGCAAGGGACGTGGGTGGAGAGTTGGGGCAGCAAGGATGAGCATTTTGGGGTGACTCTACAGAAAGAAGCACAGGAAGAAATCCTAGTGTATCTACTGGAGCCTCCTGGAGCATTTCTCTGACGGGACGGAGAGGACCAAATCTGGAGGAACTGTCTGAGAAATGGGTAAGGAATGCGGTGGAGCTGGAAGCAAAGGAGGGAGGTGTCCCAGATGAGGAATGGTGGACGAGGAGACAGGTTCAGATTGTAGGCAGCGGCTCTGCGCCCTGATTTGATTCCTTTTTTTTTTTACTATTTGTTTTTACTTCCTTCTCATGCCATTTGCACTAACCGTACTGAGACTTTTAGTTAATTTCTAAGAAAAGAAAAACAATATTAAACCGTTTCAGCAGCTTCAAAAGCAGGAAATCCTCATTAGCTGCGGTGTGGCCTTATCAGCCCGTTCTCATGCTGGTGGTCTGAGCTTCGCCACCCTGAAGTCCCGTTCGCACGGCATAGCAGGCTCGGACCGGGCTGTTGTGGCTCTTGTGAGCTGCATGTCTGGCTAGAAAAAGCAAGGCGATGCTGAACGGACAGACTTGGACCGCTCTGGCACCCGCTGGCCTGATCAGTGCGATGGTCTTTTGTCCCACATCCACAGCAAGTTCTCATGTTCACCCCACAATGCATTCCTATTCTTGTAACTGATTTGGCATTGAAATTTGTGTCCGAGGGAGGTCATAAATAACCTCTTTCCCCACCACTTAGTGTCCTAAATGTTAGGGTGACTATTTTTTTGCCCCAGAACAGAGATTTGAAGGGTCAAAAATGTGTGTTATGCGTGGATCCTTCACAGCCTCTTTGGCTACCTTTTGCAGAGGGCAAAGCATGGAGCAAGCAGCACACGTGGCTTCGGGTGTTTCCCACGAGAGACAGATCTCTTCCTCTAGTACAGATGATTCTCTGTCATGCAGCTGAATACAGAGGGAACGTGCTGCTTCTCACCCAGGACTTGCTGCTTATTCCTTTCCTCATTTACTGCAAGACCACCTTACTACCCCTCTGCCTCCAAATCATCTGCTGCGGGGCTTGGATTGGCTCAGTATCTTTTATAAAAAGCTTCCAGTGCTATTCCCGCTGCGTGCTATCAAAACCTAGATAATAGATACCATGGATCCTCCTTTTGTGTGCGTGTGGAGGCGGAGGGAGGTTGGGCGATGGTTTTTTGAGGAAGGACTGTGTAAAAATCTTTGCCAGTTCCGTTCATGTAATCAGTGTTCAGCGTTCTTATTATGTGCTTCAGCCCGATCACCTTTAACTCCATTGTTCTGAGATTACGTATCTGAAAGAGGCGAAGGTTCATTATGTTAATTGGCTCTGAAATTACTGCATTAAATATCTGTAATTGGTATTATTATTCTGGTCTTGCCATGTCCTAGGGTTTTCAGCGAGCAGAAATTAATATGGAAACCTGTGCTTTCTGTTGTAGTTGCTGGCGGAGCCTCACGTGAGGTTGGTGTTTAAAGAGCCCGTTCAATGCTTCTTTTAATGAAGAGTGGGTTTGGTGACATGGAGAGGGGTAAGATCCCTGCTTGAAGATATCTCTGTTTAATCCTGGCTCCAGAGAGAGCTCCCTGCTCCAACTGAGGTGGGGCTTCTCCAGCAGGACTGCTCTGGCTTAGATCCCAAAGTGCTTTTTGGAAAAGGGAAAGCATCGCTTACCCCCTGTTGTCCTGAATCAAGGCAAGAGCTGCCCGAATGCAGCGCAGGGAGGGAAGCACCTGCAGGGGTCTGCTGCAAAGCTTGCAACCATGGCGGGGTTTCTGATTGCCTGCTCAGGGGTTTGGCCCTGGGATTAATATCGCGCTTTTTGTCTGCTTGAAAGAAGCATTTTTAATCATTTTAGAATGAGAACTGTGAGTACAGGGAAGATGCGGCCACCAGGAAGATAAACTATGGATGGGCAGTTGGAAAATTAATTTTAGGAGGGAACAAATGTGGAATAAGCCGGTGTTTCCACTCCTGACTGCACTGCCTAAAACTGTTTAGAGAAGGGATAACTTGTGCCAGCATGGTGCGTCTTGCTCGTGTTGACAGCACAATTTCTACCCAGTTACGAGATCCTCTTACAACCAAAGCTGTTCTCTTCCCTCCCACCTCTCCAGTATGGCCAAAACGGTTTTTGCCTTCATCAGGCAGAGTGAAAGCTTTCTTAACAGTTACTGACAGTGTCGTGAGCTTGGATGAGCTGTGGCATAACTTAATCCTCTCTAAACTGCAAAGCACAGGCAATGTTTCAGTAATCTGCTGTAACAGGATCTCCGTGCCCGGCAGAAATTGTAACGTAGGTTGGAACTTGGTGTTGGAAAGAGGACACTGGAAAGAAAGGAGGGATGCTGGATAATGGATGAGGGAAGCAAGGGGGTTGGGGTAGGAGCCAGAAATCGGAGTAAGGACAGCATTAACAGGTAGGAGATGAGGGGCATGGGGAAGAAATGGAGAGGTGTCTGGGGGTGCCTGAGTAAAGGGGAGGAATCGAGGATCTGCTTTCAGTTCCTCCCAAGCATTTCTTTCGAAGCACACGTATTTGTTTCTGCTCCGTTCCCTGGTGATCCCTAGGGAACTCGCTCTGGCAGAGGGCTACAGGGCGACATGCCGAGGAGTGCTGGGCTGCTCTTGAGTTCAGTGGATGGGCATGGCCTCTTGCCCAGGAGCTGGGCAGGACACGCGGGAGCTGTTCGGGAGAGGTGCGTGGTAGCCCTGCCTGGGCCAGAGTAAGACCAAACCTTGGGCGGTTTGTGTGGGGCACAAGAGTTGTTCCCTCCATGCGTTTTATCTACCATGGTAATGATTTTGCTCCTTGAAGACTGATTTATTTGAAGAGTAAGTAGGCAGCAGGCTGTTCAGAGCTTCATTTGAAAGAAAAGACCTGTACTACCTGGTTGGGCCAGATGTCTGTTTAGAGCAGTATCCTGCGTGGACACAGTAGTGAATACTTAAGGAAGAGTGGAAGAGCCGGCGTTTATCATTTCCCTCCTATCCTGTAGCAGCCAGGGACTTCAGAGCTGGAAATTGCCAAGTGACCTGCTCTTGCCATCCCTGTGGTCTGATAGATCAAGCAGAGTCCTTACCAAATTACGAATATATGACGTCTCTGCAATACCTGAATTTTTTTGGAATACAAATTCAAGGATCCTCCTTTCATCTCCTCTGTCTTCTCCTGTTCTCTGCCTTTGCAAGTATTAGTTTGCTTGGCAAAAATGCAGAGCTCTTCATCACCTCTCCAGCTTCCGAATAAGGGATGAGCTGGACCATTGTCTGCGTTAGACACTGGGGATACCAATTAAAAGCTAAATTCAAGCTTTAGAGGTTGCTTCTTGTTAAGGTGCTGTGAGTTGGAAAGAGTATTAGTGCCATGTTATAGCTATATGGGACACTTAAAAAACATGAAAAATATCAATTTGCAGAAGGAAAGCTACTTACAGGCAGTGGATAAGCAGACTGTGGGCAAAGGGATCCTTTTCCCACTCCAGCTGCCTGTGTGGATGCCTGGAGCTTTGTAAAGAAATTTTCCACAGTCTGATGCACACATTGTAGAATTAAGGACAAACTTTGCTGCCACCGTTTTGAAACTATTTCCTTATTATTTGAATCTTTGATCAAAAAAATTTCAAGGCTTTTTTTGCTATGCCTCTGAGTCCTCTCTGAGCAACGCAAGACGCGGTCAGCCTTTCCGTGGAGTCAAATTTTCTGAAGTTTTGCCTGTTGGATTTTTTTGGGGTTTTTTTGGGGGGTTTGTTTTTTGTTTTTTTTTTTTTAAGTATTCTTTAGGTTGAAGTTGGAATGATACAGCTTCCATCTGGGAACTATTTTAGTTTTAATTTGAAAAAACAGACTATAAAACACACACTCATAAAAACAGTTTGTCCTTTCCAACATACTAGAAAATGATTCTCATCAGCCTCCTAAGGCACTCTACTTTCATGTATTTAAGCTCCTTGGCATGTTCAGAGAGATAGTTACTGTGGGTTTTAATACAGGGTCATACATAAATTTCCAGTATGGATCATTTGGGGAAGATTAATAAGGAGAATGTGTTAATAGTAAAGAATTTGAAGTCACTGCAGATTTTGCAGCACTTGCTATGCACAAGTAGCTTAGTGACCGTAAATTTGGTGTCTGGTTTTGCTTGAAAATGAGATGTACTCAAAGGATGTACTTATAACTTTGAAAATCAAGTGTCCCCGTACGTGTGCATCTTTACTCCTACCTTGCTGTGGAAGGGTAGCCGACAAGGATCGAGTGTTGGCCGTGGACTGGCAGTGCTTCAACCTGATCATCTATTTACTCCTGCCGCTTCGTTGTCGTCTCGTTGGGAGCTGCAAGGTTTAAGAGCAAGGTACACCGAGAGTTCACCCACTCGGCAGTAGCGTGGCACTATCCAAATGCATTGATCAGTTTTCTGCAGACTTCTGGAAACCAGCTTCTGCTCCCCGATTTTGGCTTTTTAGCATTCATTGCATCGCCAGCTCTGCTCAGCGCAAATGAATTTGTGGTACAGGGGCAGGAGTAAGGCACCACTTAACAGCTTAAGAATTTAGCAGCTGATACCGTCAATTTTCCATAGGGCGACACTGATTTCCCAGGCTTTCATTTGATGCTGTTATTCATGAGCCTGACAGAGCCTGTGTGGCTCCCTCACCCTCAGGGCGGTCCCTTGATTAAGTCATTCGTGCTTCATGGGACCTCATGGGGAGCCCGTGCTGCCAAAAGTAATGAGCCGAGAAGACCGGCAGTGTCAGATTATATTGGCATCCTGCAAAGATCTCATTCACTTCTGATTCCTCGTTATTCTTGGTGGGCTCGGTTACGATGCCATCTGATTTCTGCGATACGGAATTTTTTTTGCAGCTTTGATATGGAGAAGCAGAATTGGGCAAGGGATGGTGCGAAGCAGCGAGGTGTCTGGCAGTGTTTGACCTGCAAGGGCTGCAGCTGCCCACCTTTTCCTTCATCCCAAGCAGTACTTCCTTCAGGGATTGTTGGAGACTTTAAAAAAAAAAAAAAAAACAAAAAAACCAAAAAAAAAACCAAAAAACCCCACCAAATCGCCACCAAATTGCTTTTGAGAAACGTGAAATCCTGATTATGGAAATTTTAATTGTGTATCACAACATGCATTCGTCTTTGGCCTGCTCAGAAATCCTGCTGGTGGCCCATGTGTGAACAGAAGGACTTTTAAAGAGAATTTTGCTTAAAATGCACTTGTTAGGATGCCTGTGTAAAACTGGTGCCTTCACGGCTAAAATCGATGTTTTCGTTTGCAAAGCAGCATTAGTGTGTGAGTAACTTCTATGGATGAATAAAGCGTTGGTCTTTTTCCAAAGGAGCATGCAGCCTAAATTGGATAATGCAGCAAAACAAAACGGCAGAGAAACGTGGGTAAAGAGCCCTGAGAGGGGACTGATGAGGGTTTTTATCTGGGAGAGGTGAACGGTGGCATTCCTAAGCTTCTCCCTGCTAACATTTTCCTGTAACAGATCCTATAAAAATACTTGGAGTACATGTAACTTAAGGTGTGATTATTATGTTTTGAACAGAGTTAAGTTACAGCGATAGAGGGCTTGTGCTTTTATTATGCCTTAGTTTGCCACAAGGGATGTTTGAAGCTGGAGGTTGATTTTAGGTTCTGGAGGGAGGTGAGGACTCCCCGCTTGCAGCCCCCGCACACGTTGCTGATCCAGGTGAGCGGCGGGGAGCGAGGAGGAATTTCTGAGCCAGCGCCTGGCAAAGGTGGCCTGAGCTGCCCTTGGGAGGAATGTACCTCCTTCTCTCTTTCTTCTTCTCCTACTTTAGAGAGACCCGAGAGAGACCAGCTAGTTAACTCAGGCACCTGATGTTTGGTGGTGTAAAAACCTTATCTGCAGTTCAACCAGATTTTCACTTTTCAGTGCAGCTGGGGCTGATGCTAACACCCGTTATTAAAAGTTTGCCAGACATTCTGTGTTTGAAAATCCTATATTTGGTTGCTCATGTTTTGTCACTTGATTTCAGCTAGAACTTTCCAGTTAATTGTCTGCTAGGAGATACGCTTTTTGGGAAGACTCTGGTGAAAACCGTTCAGCTGTTTTGGAGAATGAGAGAGAAAATACACACTTTCTTACAATTAAAAAAAATAAAAATAAAGGCATGGTGACCATTTAAAGTTACCGTGCCCCTGCACTTAGGAGCAATGATTTGATGTTTGGCAGATGTCTCTTTTGCAGTTCCCATAAAAATCCACCAAAATCGGGCCAATTTGGAAACATGTGGGGGAATAGGGGCAGGGAACTGGAGGAGGAGGGAGAAAAGCTGTGTTGCTTAAGCATCGCTGAATACCGCCCTCGAGTTGGATCCTCTCCTTGCTGTTGCCGCAGAGTGTGTGATTTTGGGGAAGCTGCTGGAAACAGTCTCCTCAGAAATATCATTTTCGGAGCAGTGTATGTTTTTGGAGCCCCTGGATCTAGTTTTGCAGGGTTAGTGGGGTTCAGTGGGACCTGTCCTCTGTGTGTTTGCCTGTACATGAAAATACGTATCTATATATAGCTGTATGTTGGTGAAGATGGTAAAATACATCTACTCATATAGATATATTGAGGTCTGAGGCATCCCCACATCAGCAGAAGCTGCTGGTCCTAGTCCCTCTCTGCCTCTGAGGCTCGTGTCCTTATGGAAGGGCAATCTTAATGTCTTAAGAGCTTCTCCTGGGCCAGATCTGGGTTGAAACGGCTTCAGAAGATTTTAGAAGAGGTGTAAGAAAACGCACTTGTACAAATCTTATTTCTGTAAGAAATAGGCTAGAAGTGTCCTGAGGGCAGTGTTTCACACCCTGAAGTGTTCGGTGCAGCATCAGTGAGATGCAGAGCGTGGGATAAAGATGCTCCAGCACCCACCTCTACCCTGCAGGCAGGCAGTGCCTGCAGGAGGCAGACAGGCAAATGGCTGTGATCCTGTAGAAATGGAGATCCGGTGGAGCAGAAAGGCCCCAAGGGACATCTTGGATCAGGCTCTGCAAGTCACATTGATACATCAGTTTGCAGGGGACACCAAGTTGGGCGGGAGTGTTGATCTGCGGGAGGGCAGGAGGCTCTGCAGAGGGCCCTGGCCAGGCCGGGGCGATGGGCCCAGGCCCCGGGGTGAGGGTCAGCAAGGCTCAGGGCCGGGTCCTGCCCTGGGGGCACAACAACCCCAGGCACCGCTGCAGGCGTGGGGAGGAGCGGCTGGGAGCTGCCCGGCGGGAAAGGGCCTGGGGGTGCTGGTCGACAGCCGCTGGACATGAGCCAGCAGGGTGCCCAGGTGGCCAAGAGGGCCCAGGGCATCCTGGCTTGTGTCAGGAACGGTGTGGCCAGCAGGAGCAGGGCAGGGATGGTCCCCCTGTGCTGGGCACTGGGGAGGCCGCCCCTCGAATGCTGTGCTCAGCGCTGGGCCCCGCACCCCAAGGCGGCCATGGAGGGGCTGGAGCGTGGCCAGAGCAGGGCAGCGAGGCTGGGGCAGGGGCTGGAGCACAAGGCTGGGGAGGGGCGGCTGGGGGAGCTGGGGGGGCTCAGCCTGGAGAAGAGGAGGCTGAGGGGAGCCCTCATCGCTCTCTGCCACGGCCTGAAAGGAGGCTGGAGCCGGGGGGGTCGGTCTCTTCTCCCAAGTAAAATAGTCTGGAGTTTTCCAGGAAGCCCCGTGGCTACTCTGTACTCCTGCAGCTTGGGCTGCTGCGTTGGCCTCTTGGCTTGGAGCGTCACGGAGGACAGTGAGGGTAATGGTCCTTCTTTCCTCGTGAAGGTGGTTGTGACCAAAAGAAATAAGGTAAGGCATTACAGAGTGTTTTGTGCCTGTCTTCCTCATAAGGGAAAGTTTTAATCACAGGATGGCAGAGATGAACAGACATCTCGTCTCTGCTCAATTTGCCCGGCAGGAATTAGTAAGTGCATGAGATATTCTTCTGTAACAAAACAAACCAGCAAACAACCTACTTGACCTGAAGATGGAGCCTATGTCAAAATGCAGCACTCGGCGTAGGTGGAATCAAAGTTGCCTGAAGAGCTTCTGGACTTTAATGACCTTTTAAGAAAGCTTTGGCACATGTTAAAGTTAGAGAATCAAGCGTCATTGGTGGTAGCACCAAGCATCATTCATGTGGGGACAAAGGCCTGCAGGAGTGCTGGAGAAAAGTGTGGGAGTCGTTGAAGGATGTGTTCATCTCTACTCCTGGACAAATACTTAGATTTGCCAGTTTTTCAAGTCACTTTGATTTGATAGATAGTAGATGAGCAGATTTATTTCTTAAGGATGACTTCTCCTGCTTAATCAATTTTCTCCTGTCCATAGTGTAAAGAAATTGAGTATAATATCTTGTGCTTATAGGTAGGAGTGGGTTCTCTGTGAGCTCATGTAAAACTGCTCTGAACGAGTTCAGTTTTGTGTGACTAGACAGCGTCAAAGCTGTCATGAAGATCGTGTAAGCCCATGTCTCTGCTCTTTTTTCATCAGTGTAGGAAATAAGTCATGTAAAGGCTGTGATAAAGCTGTAGCCCTGTAAATGTGATCATGGGAGTTCTTAGGAATAGCTGTTCCTGTGATTTGCATCAAGTATAGAGTTGCTGCTGAGAAAATCTGTGGACTTCACTAAACTGATGGAGTAATAAATCATTACGAGAATACGAGAAATGACTTGGAGTAATCCAGATGACTTGTAAACAGCAGTCCCACAAATCATCTGTGAAATGACCCCCGACGAAGTTGGATGTGGAGGTGCAAGCAGCGTGGGCCGTACCCGAGGAAGAGGGCTCTGCCCTGGGCAAACAGTCGCTGTGAAAAGGTACTTGTGGTTGTATGAGCAGCCAAGTCTACTTGAATTCCCAGAGTTATAGTGCAGTAAGAAGTGTTTAATGCCATCTATGGACATGTGAACTGTGGAATTTGAACAAAGGATGTTTTTACTTCCAAAAACTGCATTTATGAAAATACTGGTGGAATAGCTTATTTACTCTGATATCCGTATTTTAAAATAGACATGGGAAAAGCTAGAGAACATGGAGAATCATAGAATCGTTAAGGTTGGAAAAGACCCTTAAGATCATTGAGTCCAACCGTTAACCCAGCACTGCCAAGCCCACCGCTAAACCATGTCCTCGAGCACCACGTCTACCCATCTTTTAAATCCCTCCAGGGATGGGGACTCAGCCCCTGCCCTGGGCAGCCTGGGCCAGGCCCTGACAGCCCTTTGGGGGAAGAAGTTTTTCCCAATACCCAACCCAAACCTGCCCTGGCGCAGCTTGAGGCCGTTCCCTCTCGTCCCATCGCTTGTTCCTGGGGAGAAGTAGACCGACCCCCACCTCACTACAGCCTCCTTTCAGGGAGCAGCAGAGTAGTATTTGCAGTGGGGAGAAAATATCTAGAGTTCAACTTTTTAAAAAAATCTCCCACTGTGTTTGTTGAGTCAAGAGGGAGATCAAAACATGACTCCCTTGTGTGGGGAGCGGGTTCTGGATGCTACCGAGTCTGTTGGAGAGGACTGTGAGAAATACCAGCTCTTTGGAAGGGGACCTTAGAAGGTAGGCACGGGCTGCAGTTAATGATCGGAGCAAATTACCAGAACGGGATGGATTCACTGTCTCTTCGGATCGAGCCTTGATGCATCTTTGGAAGTTGTACTTGAACTAAAAGCAGGTAACAGGGTTCACTGGGAGACTCATAACCAGTTACTTTTGCTTAACATATGGGAATGCTGAGATGCAGAGAGGGTGAGGCTGTTCTGCCTGTGCAGAAGATCCATGGCATGGTCACAAACTAAGCTATGGTAGTATCAGTCCAGCGTCTGTCGCAAAATTGAGACTGTGTCAGGAGGTGGTTTCTGAACGCCTCATGCCGGGACAGTTCTGCACGGTGACACCAGTTTGGTAGTGTTGAGCAAAGGGAGTTTCCATTCCTTTTCTTGAAGGCTAAATCCCATAGCACCATTTTTGCTCTGAAAGCAAAATGCCATGGTGAAACAGAGGGTGGTTTTGCACAGTAAAACACTGGAAGTTCTTGTTTGGACAGCTTTCTTTTGAATTAATTTCTGTGGTGGACTGGAAGCTTAGGACTAATTTTGTAAAAGGGAAGTGTTGCTACTTCTGTATGCTTTATCTGCCTGTGGAAGAGGGAAGGACTTCTGTGCTGAGACACACTTAACGTGCCTCTTGCTCTTTGAAGCAGCAATTTGCCCCTGCTGAGCATCCCTCCACTTGCATGCTAATTCCTTGTGCCACCCAACCGATCTAATGTGAAAAGGATCTGTAATATCCCCAGCAGTGGGCTATGACTTCAGGTAAAGAGGGACAAGCCAGCCACAGAGGACTTTAATTTGAAGGTCTAGATTTTTTTTTCCTTAAAGGTTGTCTTGAGCCTGAGCAGCATGTGCAAAGTGGCTTCTTTATGAAAGCTTTTTCTGAGTTAGCTAAGGACAAAATCCTTCTTCCCCCCCGCCCAAGTAATTCCTGATACTCTCTCCTGTCTTGTTACTCCTTGTTGATGAATGATAGGAGTACAGTGCCAGAGTAAAGGTCCTGTTTTCCTTATCCACCCTCATTTCTGCATCGGGCATCCTTGTGCATTCCTTCTTGTCTTGTGCCAAGCCCTCTATACATCCTCATATCAGCTGATTGGAAGACTTGAGCTTGCCAAGGGAATTTAGGGATTTTTAAAGGGTATCTTTGTCAGTTTGGGATTTCTATAGTCACTTGGTCATCTAAAGGCACATGGTCAAGAGTTGTGTCTCCTGCAAGAGGACGTGGAAGGGAAATGGTGGCTACTGGAGCGGGTGGTTGAGGACACACAGACCTTTCAGCTGAGCATCTCCAACATGAGCTACGCCCTGCCTGTGTGTTGGCAAGCTCCTCGTCAGCTGTAAGGTAAATTATTAGCTTAAACCCCTTTCCCTTCCGGTGACTCAGCAGGCAGGCGGTAGCTTTTAGGGCATCCCTGACCCGTTTGACTTCCAGTTGCGAGTCTGAACCTGGACTGGCCGTCTTCGAAGGTAAAGGGTAAGGAGAAGGCAGTAGAAACTAATCCTTGCTAGCAGAGTTAGACTTGACTCTTGGGGGGGAGATAATTTCTCAGTTTGTTTCTGGGAAATCAGTTGGTTTTGTTCCGGTTTACAGAAGAAACTAGCAGTTTATCCCTAGTCATTGCAAGCCTTTAAAAATTCCTTTCTTGCAGCGGGATCATAAAATCCTTGACTTTCTCCCTGCTCGACAACAACAGGGTTCAATTTCACTGTTTGTATGATTTTGTTTGCTAAAGTGGAAGCTCGATAGGGGCTCTCTGGGGTTTTCTTTTGTGCTTTTTTCCCCCCATACACCCCTTCTGCCTTATCCCAGTGCAGTCTGCGCTGTAACTCTGGCATAACAACAGGCACCCCAAACAGCCCTTCATTTCCAGCTCCGTTTTACATGTTCTTTTTGAGAGTATTAATATGCTGGGTAGCCTCTGTGCTCAAACGAGGCGTAAACAATTCAGACAGCAAATGCTATAGAGCAAGTGCAGTTAATGGACCCAGATGGTTATGTTGCTAGTTTTATGTGACATGTTCCCTGCATTAGCCTGGGAAACTTTCTGCTCTTAAATATCAAAGAGCTTTATTTAATGTTTTGCATTGTCCAGACTTCTGCTGGACTTCTATATCTCCTTAATGGCACTTGATCCTGCAGGTATGGGGGTGCTAGAAATGCCTTCTGCCTGCCCTTGCATAACGTCTCCATCCCAAGCGTGGTCAGCTCAGCACCTTTGGTGGAGAGACCCTTGGAGAGACGCCAGCACGTGTGCGCACAGCGGAGCAGACTGCAGCCTCCCGTGCCTTTGCGTGGATGGATGGCCCACCGGGGCTGCAGATCTGAGCTCGCGCTGCGCCGCGTCTTGATCGCCTTGGCCTTCTGCTCAGGCTGGGTTAGAGCGTTGCACGCCGGGAGTGATTTCCTGTATTAGGTTGCAATATTTGTCCACCTTAGTGCAGGAGAATGAGCTTAAATAACCATACTGAAAACAAATAGTAGATACGCAATACCATGCCTGATAATGTGAAAAATAATGATGGTACAGGCAGGTGAGTGAAATAAAAAAGCAACGTGGATGAGAGCCTTGAAAGAAGAGAAAATAGGGAAGCAAGTGGATATAATTGTCAGGAAAGGGTGAGATGAAAGCAGATTGTAATGTTTTTGTGACCGAAGGGTAAAGGAAAAAGCTTTTCAGTGGACACTGCAAGCATGAGCAAAAGAAAATGGACAAATTTAGCTGGAGAGTGAAGACAGTAGGTCAGAAAAGAAAACTTGGATAATTAAATATCGCAAGATGCCTAAATGGTGCCATGCTTTTCACTCCAGGCCTTCCCCAGTCCCCACTAGCATGGATTGCTCCAGGGCATCTGGGGCTGGAAATTCTCCATCCCCTTTTCCTGCTGGGGAGAAGGATAACTCCTCTGTGTACATATCCGAGATGCTGTTTTTAATTTCCAGGAGGATGTAGACCTTATTTATGTTGGAGCAGCAAGCTGGAGAGGCCAGGAGGAGACCATGTGTCTAGGAGCAGGGCTGGATTCCTCAGAGAGCAGAGGAACCTTCCTGGGCATCTCTCCATTGCTGCTCTCCTGCATCGGCCATGCCCCACTCTGCCCTCAGCCCATGTTCTTGCTGCCTTCCTCCAACCCTGCATCCTCAAGATGCTGTACATGGTACCGTATTAACATTTCTCTTGTTGTAATAGCACAGATCTCTGCTGAGACGTAAGGACGGGTTTAATCATAGAATCATTA
This sequence comes from Platalea leucorodia, assembly GCF_965183815.1. Lineage (NCBI taxonomy): Eukaryota > Metazoa > Chordata > Aves > Pelecaniformes > Threskiornithidae > Platalea > Platalea leucorodia. The sequence goes on along the minus strand of NC_138825.1, from coordinate 126,051,728 downwards.
AGGTTGGAAAAGACCCTTAAGATCATCAAGTCCAACCCTTAACCCATCACTGCCAAGCCCGCCACTAAACCATGTCCCTCAGCACCACATCTCCCCGGCTTTTAAATCCCCCCAGGGATGGGGACTCCACCACTGCCCTGGGCAGCCTGGGCCAGGGCCTGACAGCCCTTTGGGGGAAGAAGTTTTTCCTAATATCCAACCCAAACCTGCCCTGGCGCAGCTTGAGGCCGTTCCCTCTCGTCCCATCGCTTGTTCCTGGGGAGCAGAGACCGACCCCCCCGGCTCCAGCCTCCTTTCAGGCCGTTGCAGAGAGCGATGAGGGCTCCCCTCAGCCTCCTCTTCTCCAGGCTGAGCCCCCCCAGCTCCCCCAGCCGCTCCTCCCCAGCCTTGTGCTCCAGACCCTTCCCCAACTTCATTGCCCTTCTTTGGACGCGCTCTAGTCCCTACCTTATGTATTTCAGCAGCCTCCATGCTGGAGTTCCCCCGTCTCCAGCACTTGGGGCTAAGCTCGGTGACTTGGTGTGGTTGCTTAGGGCAAAGTTTCCTTTTTACTTTTTGATTCTTACATGCCCACAGGCTCGTTGAGGCTATCTGCAGCAGACATCTGTCACTTGCTTTTCTTCTGTGGATGGTAGCGGTGAGGCGCGCAGTTAAAGGTTGGTGGTGGGGTGAGCGGCAGATGTCGGTAAATGTTGTCTGTGCAAGTGTGTGCACCGTTCTGCTCCGTCTGTGCCAAATGCAACCCTGTTTGCTTAGCAGAATAACTGAGGAGAAAAGACAGGAGTGACATGGAAAAAATGCAGTGTAAGTGTTCTTTAAAAAAGACAGCAACAACAAATCTCTGTTTCAAAGGATGGAGTGGTCTTTATCCACTAAATACGTCATGCCACGCAGATTCCTGTGATCTTGTCAGACCTCTGGGAGCTCCAGCTCACCAGACGGTAACACATCAAAGAAGCGTCCGTGGGGCTTGGAGTACAAACATGTAATATGCAGATGGCACAGGGAGTTCACAAGGCTCTGAGCCCATGCCCAGGGAGCAGATACTCCCTTGCTGAGAAACCATCTGACAGCCTCCTCCTTCTAGATAACTCTTTGCATCAAAGGTGACCTGAAAAATTTTTTTTGATACATTAAAAAAAAAAAAAAAGCTCCCAAACTTAAAAATCCCAGAATCCAGCTACAAGAGCCATCCCTCAGCTTAAAAGATCATTCTTTGCAAAATAAGTTTTGCTTGTCTTGACAGACTTCAAGGCATGGTTGCCTGGCACAGGGGCATTTTTAGCTCTTGCTTTGGCAAACGTGGAGCTCTCCTAGCATGGTGTCCACATGTGCCAAGGGGGACATGGAGTGATCCACAGCAAGTGGGCAGCTGAGAATGACCCATTCTCCAATACTTACCATGAACATCATCTGTCATCTGATAAACTAGGGGGAAGGGATGGCATCCAGAGGGACCTGGGCAGGCTGGATGAGTGGGCCTGTGTGAGCCTCATGGGGTTCAACAAGGCCAAGGGCAAGGTCCTGCACCGGGGTCGGGGCAACCCCCGGTGTCAGCACAGGCTGGGGGATGGAGGGGTGGAGAGCAGCCCTGCCGAGAAGGACTTGGGGGTGCTGGGGGATGGAAAGCCGGCCACGAGCCGGCAATGTGCGCCGGCAGCCCAGAAAGCCCAGCGTCTCCTGGGCTGCATCCCCCGCAGCGTGGGCAGCGGGGCGAGGGAGGGGATTCTGCCCCTCTGCCCCACTCTGGGGAGACCCCCTGGAGCCCTGCGTCCAGCTCGGGGGTCCTCAGCACGGGAAGGACATGGAGCTGTGGGAGCGGGGCCAGGGGAGGCCACCAAAATGGTCAGAGGCTGGAGCAGCTCTGCTGTGGAGAAAGGCTGAGAGCTGGGGGTGCTCAGCCTGGAGAGGAGGAGGCTGCGGGCAGAGCTGATTGCGGCCTCTCCGTGCTTAACGGGGGCCTACAAGAAAGGGGGGGACAGGCTTTTTAGCAGGGCCTGTGGCGACAGGACACGGGGGAATGGTTTTAAACTGAAAGAGGGGAGATTCAGACTGGACAGAAGGGAGAAATTGTTTGTGCTGAGGGTGGTGAGACACTGGCACAGGTTGCCCAGAGCGGTGGGAGATGCCCCACCCCTGGACACATTCAAGGCCAGGTTGGACGGGGCTCTGAGCACCCTGATCTGGGTGAAGATGTCCCTGCCCATGGCGGGGGTGGGACTGGGTGGCCTTTGGAGGTCCCTTCCCACCCAAGCCGTTCTGTGACTTTGTCCTCTCAGCTGGGGATCATGGCTGTTTGGTGGTTTCATCTGAGGTGACAGTGGTGGAGTTGCTGAGGCTGTTGGTGCAGGAGTTACTTGGGGTTGTTAATACTGTTTTAAGGCTTCTGTCTGTGCAGGTCAACCAAATTATCTTTAGAGCATTGGTTCCTGCAGAAACCTCACCTTTGTAGTAGAGGCACTTTTGAGGCACCCAGTAACGCTGCCTCATGCCTCAGGCGATGTCGGTTGGGCTCTTGCCACAACTCGGTGGTGTAACCAAGATCTGCAAGCAGCGAGGCTGCCTCTGCCCCGAGCATGGTGTGACCCGGCTTCAGCTAGGTTTTACCTTCTGCTGAATCAGGATCTGTGATGCAGATGAGAGCACGGCCGTGCGGGCCCTTCCAGCCGAGGTTTGTCAGCCTTGGGAGCCTCTCCTCGCTGCAAGCACCCTGAGAGGTGGGGTAAGGTGGTCCACATGCATTTCGTGGCTTGCTGGTGTGTGGGTAGCACTTTGGGACCCCGGGAAAGCTCAGCATCCCACAGAGCAGCGGGGAAGCAGGACTTGAATTCAGTCATACAATTTGTCTGGTGCTCAAAGTAACACACTGCTTTGACCAAGAATGCCCCCGTTCGTTCCGCCCTCCCGCAAAGTAACGTTCCCTTCCCTCTTTCCGGGTTAGTTTTCATAATTGGATCTGGAAGCAAGTCCTCTGCTAGGCAAGCAGCCAGCAGACGTCTCAGCAGTGGGGTGTTCTCTGCCCTCCAGCCTCGTGGTGCTCGGGGCAGCTGGGTGAGGATGAAGACCAGCATCTCTTACCAGTTCGGTCTAGTGGGGAGAAGCTGTTGGGTTGGTCCGTGAGTACAAGTTCAAGGAACAGCTGATGCAAATTAAATCATTTTTTGATCATCTGTAGAGTCCAGCAGAACCCTGGAGTGGTGCTTGGACAAAAAGCAGATGCCTGCCGTCTCAGGAATCTTCAAAATGTTTCTCCTTTTGCCAGCACTGTTTGAAGCTTTCCTGGGTTGGGTCTGCGCCAGCTGCGTTGTGCTCCAGTCCTCGCTTATCCCCTTGGGGGGCTGGCACAGCAGGGAAGCAGCGTTACCTGCCCGTGGTTGATGGGGCAGCGCTGGGTACAGTGAAATAAATACCTTGGGGACATCTGGTGTCTTCTCTCCATCGACTGGGACCGGGCTTCGAGGAGGCAGCCACCCCAGCCTGCTTCTGCTGGGTCCCTCGCACGTGCCAGCAGCACCTCGGTGAGCCGCATTTCAATCACAGCACGCGTTACAGAGGAGCTATTTTTTGTACGTAGGGGTGAGGGTAAAGGAGAGGCTTGTTTACAAACAAATCAGCACAAGGTCTCCTTCAACGCCTGATTACGATGTGTGCTGTCAGTCCGTCCTTTCACGAGCCCGGGCTGCACTCCATCCGACCGAGAGCCCGTCGCACGCTACCACGCTTGATTTTAGCCCGAGGGACGTGCAGCGGCATGTCGCCTGCCTTGCCGCGTCGCAGCAGATGTGTGCCAGAGCACTGCTGGCTCCCACCGATGGCGGGGAGAGTCACGATGATGTATGTGTGTGTGTGCAAGTCTTTTGGCAGAGCTGCAAAAATCAGCATTTACCACGCATTACGGAGCCACCTCCCCTTCTGTCAAGTGAGAATAACATCGCAGAAAGTGCACATCCCCACGAGGGGACAATTTGGTAGCAATCAGCAGTTGTTGATTCTCGAACAGCTTCTGCTGGTCCAGCCAGTTCTTTAAAGGCTGGGGTTTCGGGTTTGTTTTGGTTTGGTTGGTTGGTTGTTTTTTTTAAATGGCAGCTTGCTAAGGGCCAGATATTGTTGTGACAGTACCTCTAAAGTCCTTAAGCTGCTTGAATCACTCCAAGGAGCCAAGCAATAAAAGAGCTAGAATAAAATGTATCCCACAATATCCTTCACTTCTGCTGACAACTGCAGTTTAAATTACTGGTGCAACCTTTTAGCATAGCTAGCTTGTAAAAACTAATAAAAAATAAAATGAAGTCATAACAGCTACTTGCCACCGCTTCTGTGGTGGGGAGTAGAGAGAAACTGCCTTGCTTTTCGGGTGAGCCTGTGCTAGTGTACTATTATTGCAGTTAATATTATATCCTGATCACTGTCATTAATATATGCTGTAATTTTTACATTATATAAGTTATACAGTGTTTATTGGAGAAGGGGCTTTGCTTTTATCATAAGGTAACATTTATCCCATGAGCACCCTGATGTTTTTCAGAGCTTACATTAAAATTAGGCTTTTAAAACAACTCAGCTCTCGGAAGAGTGGTTCATTTGGCTGACGCGAATTTGGGCATCCCATTTCCAGATGCTCTGATTCCTTGGGTCCTTTGCCCCAGGTGTCTGGAGTTTCAGGGACCCAGAATAATTTGTGACTTTGGGAAAAAAAAATGTGACAAATGTCGATTTTTATTTTGTAAACTGTATGTGTTCAAAGCTTGCGATAAAACATTTCCAGACCTCAGAGAGCCGGCAAGGGTTATGTACAGATGCTGGGTTCGTGTAGTGTGGGTGAGCATTGAAGCGTGTATTTTGCAGGGCACGTTGAAATGAAATCCTCAGCTGTGGCTGTTGAGTAACATCTTCACTCATGATTTCTGGAGAACTCTGGAAAAAGCTTTGCAGTCCGGGGAGGAGCGAGAGGTAGAGGGGTCGTGGCTGTTAGTTCTCGTTTCTGCAAACATCTTGTAGCCTTGTGCAGATGGAAACGTGCCACGTCCTGCAGCCTGCCAAGAGAGGGAAGAGCTACGCTCACGATATGTTTCCTTTGTAGCCCAGAGATGTAGGCACTTGGGAAGCATTTTGCTAGCCAAAGTGAAAAGGATGCAGGCAGCCTTTATAAGCAGCTGTCGGTCTTGTCACCGGAGCCCAGCGCCAGCCCCCGAGGACCAGCACCGGCTCCCCGCCGGGAGCAGCAGCAGAGCTGGGACTGTGTGAAAGGCTGCGAGTATGGAACGCGTTAGTAGGAGCAGGGGTGGGAAGAGGGAGGCTTGGGACGCTCCGCTTGTACTGACCGCCAAAGCTGTGGCTGTCCAAAAGGCTGTGTAGGAGGGTGAAGGAAGGATGTGGATGGCCCTGATGCGCAGCGCTTTTTGTTCTGAAACAAAAGGAAATGCCACCCACGGCAAAGGCATCGCCCACTGAACGATAGTCCTGAAGCCTCGGACTTCGCTTAGCAAAAGGTATTTTATTTTGTTTCAGTTTTCTGTATGTTTAGCTGCTGAGATCAGACAGTTGTTTGCAGCAGCAGCGTGTCTGAGAGAGGATTTGAGCTAGGGAAAAAGCTGGATGAAAAATCGTTGTGAGTTATGGGGCTTGAGGCTGGAACTGGTGGGTGGAGCTCGTGGTGTGTCATGCAACAGGTCAGGCTGGATGGCTTGCAGTGGTCCTCTTTGACCTTGGCACTTACGGAACAGCGTAGTTGATTATTTTATTTTATTTTCTGTGGGAAGTGGTCAAATGCATGCGAGTTGAGAGCTGTCGGTTGCCAGATGTTGCAGTGGAAATGTTTTCTGTGAAGGGTGCCGGGAACGCCTGCAAGCTGGCTTTGAGCTGATGGAGCGCAGAGCTGGTGACCCACATCTCATCCCATTTAGCCACAAAGGATTTGAGATATCCCTTCTCCAGGTTGTCTCGTTTAGAGAGAGGTAGCAGTAGCAGCATTTGTAACACACGCCGATCATTTACCGCTGCAGTTCTACCGTTGTGGATTGTACTGGCTATCACAAAGCCGAGTATCCTCATCCCCGACTTCAGGTAATGGGTTTGGTGGCGTGAAGGTAACTCAGCAAGCCAGGGGCAGGGCTGACAACCAAGAGCATCTCTCACGTCTTTCTTCTGGCTGTCCCTGTAAGCGTGAATACTCCCCTTGTAAACCAAAGCGTCAAATTCAGGTCGGAGAGGCTCAGAGTTCATTTTCCTGGTGCTCCTGCAATGGAAGGGGCTCAGGACCAGGAGTCCAGGTCATCAAAACTTAACTTGGGAAATTTTGGCCAGTTTGCTTTTTGTTACAGATGCCCTGCGCTCCCTTTGCGAGTCTCTGCTGCGCTGAGGAATACGCAGGAGACCGGGATGTGCCTCATGGCTCTGGGCATCACAGCACCCAAGGAGGTACCCTTTGCCTCGGGCCTAATCCTGTGCCTGTCTCCTCAGCTCCTCCAGCCTCCAATACTCCCCAACGGCCCAGATTGTCAAGCCCATGGGAGCATTCAGGCAGAAGGCCTTATGAATTTCTCATCTGTTTGGAGACGGTCTGGAAGGAGTGTTTTTAGCCAGTGTGCTAATAGGCAGCCTCTCTTGCATGATGCCTCTAGGCGATGGGTAATATGTTTCTTAAGTACATGTGGTTTCGTTTGTGTTTTGTATTAAACAGGAGAAGAACCCTTGAGATCAACGCTGGGAGAAAGAAGAAAAGTAGCGAAGGAGTTGATGTGTGACGCCGGACAGGTCTGAGCCAAGGTGCAGAAGGTAAAGCACAAACAAGCCCTGCAGTGTCAGTCTGCTCCACGCCTGGCATTAGATGGCTTCTTCCCTTGCTGTGTTTTAACACCGTCTCCCAAAACATCTCTGCACTCTTCTAGCAGCTCTCCTTTCTCCCCGTAGTCAAGTTTAAGTAATGGTGAGATGAGGAAAGCTTGTAAAAGTTGGGCAGCACCAGTACAGCATCACCCAGGGAGTCTTAATCAAGCCCCTTACATATATTTTGGCCATCAGCTCTTTTTTTAATCATCTATTATTTGCTGAATGTTTTAGCCAAATGCAGTTGGCAGAACTGCAGGCGAAGAAGCAACATTTCACAATATTCTGATTTCAGCAGTTTAAATCCTAATTTTAAAAGCAGTGTTGAATGTTGCTAATGGTCTGGGTGCCTTGGGATCCGAATCCCCGCACACGGCTCAGTGGGGGGCTCTGAAACCGCGTGCACGATCTGAAAATTTTTCTTCTTTCGCATCATTCATTTGGCAGATTCTTGTCCCAAAATGCTTTGTAACCAAGGTAGGTTCACCGTGTAAGGATTAGTCCATGGGCTGCTGATGCACAGCTATTGTGGGGGTGTGTGGCTGACTGGGAGCCACAGGCAATCGCACTGCAGAGGCTAGAGATTGCTGCCAGCATCACATTTCTCCTTCTCCAGTTTTCCTCTCGCTCCTGTAATGAAGCCAGAGGATGAGATTTTGTGCCCCGCACTGAGCTCCTTCAGCCAAACTCTGGAGTATTGTCAAAACTGCTGATGAATTTGGGCTTGAGCGAGTGTCAAGCGTGAAGCAAAGTGGCCAGAGCATGGAGTCACTTTTTTCATCACAGTTTTCTGGCAGAGGGACGCAAGGGCACCAGGAGGCAGTTGCATCCCCTACGCAAAGCTACTCTGGCAGCCCGAGTTTTTTGAGTGGAAGTAGCACGTGGATTGTTACTGGGAGCTGCCACAGTTATTCAAGTTGGGATTTGGCTGCCAGATCTAACTCCTGCTCTTAGGAAAAGTTGGATGAAATGTAATGGCCCGTGACACAGCAAGAAGCACACTAGGTGCTCTCAAGGTCCCTTTTGGCCTTGAACTCTACTAATCTGTGAAAAAACCACAGCTGCGTCTCTAATAACACACAACCAGTTCAAGCCCCTGTTTTGACTTGCTGTCAAAAGATTTCTCCAGGAGCGCTGTGTCCTTGTGGGTCGTGTCTGGAGCATCGGCTCCGTGTAGACGTGGGTTGAACTGCTTCCAGCAGACTTAGCAACTGTGCTGGTGATTTCCTCTAGGAAATCCAACGATGCAGGATAGCGTTTAGCTTACGGGATCGTGGCAATCAAGCCATAACGGCACTCTTTTAAGTTGCCTTTTTTTTTCCAAACTTTTAGCTGTCTCCCCACCCCCACCCACATATCTGTACATCTGGGGGGGGAGGTGTTCTGCCTTGTTCAAGTGAAAGAGTCAATCCTTTTTGATTTATTCCAGAGCAGCCCTCGAGCTCAGCTCCTGTGAGAGCCTGCTGACTTTGAGTTCAAAAGATCTCACGTCTTTGAGGCCAGGCTGTGGTCTTCCATCTTGCCTCAAAGTTAAACTAAAAGAGAAAATTCTTTTTTTTCTTAAAAAGAGAGAAAGAGAGAAAATAAGCATGCTGTGTAAGGGAATCAGTCTTACCTGCAGCAGAAGCGAATGCCAACGTGCAGAATTTCAGGTTAAAATCTGGTTGTTTAGTGAAGGCTTTATTTTCAAGCACCTAGTATGTTGTTTAGTAAGTGTTTCGTAGAGATAAATGCTTCCTTTTAAAGCAGTGCTGTTGGCTGGCTAGGATCCAGCCTGTGATCCTACATTAAAGCATTTTTTTTGGTGTTCAAACCGCTACATTACCATGGTGGTTAGAAATGGTAGTTCTGATCCCTAATTTCCTGCAGATCTGCTGATAACAAGGTCTGGCTCAGGCCGAGTTTTGCATTGCTAACTCCCGAGTTCGGTCTTGATGTCTGCGCTGAATTTCACCGCAGGCAGGCGTGTTGGTCACTGGCATAATTGCCTTGTTGCCTAGTTGATGTTTTCAGGAACGAATGCTAAAAGACAGGCCAGGGACATCACCGTTCAACATTTAGGCTTAACATCTGCCTCAGTCTCTGCCTTTTGTTTTCCTTGCTGCCCAAGACTCGAGGCGTTTGGAGGTGGAAGCGAAGCTGCTGGAACGTGGGCTCTAGCACACAGGCCGAGCAAGAAGGGCTTGCCTTTAAATGTGGATTCCTAATGCTTAACTTCTAACGTCATCCTGTGGAGCAATATTAAATGTCTCCAACAGTTGTAGTGCATATCAAATGACCGTCTTGACATGCCAGAGGGGTTGGGTGTGGTTGATACCTTAAAATGCCTGTTATGCTGGACGGTATAGTGATGAATATGAAGTATGAAGCCCTCTACCAAAGATGAGCTGTGGACCTTGAGAGGAAGGAGGTGCAGACAGCTATCTGGCATATATATATTTTTATATATATAGAAAAAAGTGTATGTATGTATAGAGCAAAATAAATATATGACAGCTATTACATGCTAGCTCTCTTCCATAGAACCCTGCTTAGTCCAAATTTATGCAGTTGTTGCTACAGCTGTGTGTGTGGAAGGGCAGAGGTAATAGATGGAAGACCTTTAATATATGGGGACCATCCTTTTAAAAAACAGCTCTTCTGAGCAAGGTGACCTTGGCTCTGCTTCTAACTTGGGAAACCAGCAATGCAGTGGAAAGGAGATGCTGATCGGTGCAGTGAAGGCTCGGTTGGGCGCCAGCAGAAGATAAAACATTGGTTGGGTTGGACTGGAGTTTTAACTACAAGTGGGGTTGTCAGGGCTGCCGTGTAAAACTGTGGGTGCTCTCCCAGACTTGCATGTATTGAATATATACCTGGGAGGTGCGTATCTGTATTTTTTTTTTAAAAAGCTCCAGTGTTGGTACAGCATACTGGGGAGAAAAACAGCTTTCTTGCCTGCCTCCAAGGTACGCAGTTATTTGCTGGCAGAGTAAGCGACAGCTCAGCTAGCCCTTACAGGCATGGGGAAAGTCTCATGTGATGTTTTGCAAGCCATTCTTATCAAACCGTTCATTTTCAGAAACCCTTTCTTTCAGTTTTATAGTCCGTGGGACGTGTGCATGAGAACACCTTGGCGTTTATACCCATCTTTTGGGGAAAAATGCATCGAGAAAGCCAGCTGAAACTGCAGTCATTTTCTGGCATCTCTGTGTACAGTAAATCCGCACAGCTCAGGTTATGGGCTCAGATACAAGGGCAGGTAATTGACTCTTCTTTTGTTCTGTCACCAATTCTCCTGCTCTTTCTTCAGCAGAGAAAAACCACACATCGACCTTCTCCCGCAAACCCGTATTCTAAGCCAGCAATAAAGTAGGAAAATGTTTTTTCCCAAATCTAATTTGAAACATGGACCGTTCTTAAACAGCTTCCAACCTAACAATAAAGAAACTTCACAGAGTGCTTGGCATGAGCCTCTGTACATAATTTAGATCATAATCAGATGCATTAACACATTTTATATGGATCTCATGGGGGCCGAGAAGACGAGGTGTGCTGGGTAATTTCTTTCCAGATTTCTTTACCTGATTGTTTATTACTCTTGGGGACTTCATTTGTGGTCCAAATGTCACCAGCAGAATCCTGCTGCTTCATGTGCCTGCATTTAGAGTAGCTAGTAGCAAGGCTTCAAATAACCTAATTGGTGCGTTATCGTCAGTCTTTCCATCTGTGTGTGTCAAAGAGAGGATGGAGAGTACGCGGGGAGGGAGAGAGGCGAGAGGAACAAAAGCAAGGACCCAATTCTGCAAATTGCTGTGCTTCCCCTGTGCCTGCAGCTCAGTGGGAGGGAAGGTGCCGAGAGTGCTCGACAAGTAGCCTGTTTCTTGCTGAGTACAATCATGAGCTCTGCTTCTGGAGCACTGCACGGGGGAAGCGCTCCCTCCACACCTTTTCATTGTGGCTGTTAAACATAGGCAGCTCTAATTTTATAAAGCTTCTGAAAGCTTTTCGGCACTCTGTGCAAAGAAACGGTCGTATATCATTCGCGTTGCTTCATTGTTTTGCCATGAATCCGCCCATGACAAAAGCATCCTTGTGAAATCTCTCCTTTGACAGAAAATTCTGTTGCTGCTTTGATAAATGATGTTTTGGATTTCTTTCTGCTCTGCTGGTTTGTATTATCCCCTCAAAAGGTGGGAAGTGAAGTTCCCCGTCACTTCAATGTCTCCTTTATACACGCTGAAGTAATAACCCTTCCCATGTGTTTCATGGGTGTTTATTTGTTATTAAATGCTGTGAACTGTGTAACATCAGGATTCCCAATCCTTTCTCAGCTGTGGGCTGTCAAGGCCAGGCTCTGCTCCGAGACGCACAGCTCAGGGTTAGGAGCCACGTCACCGGCGCGCAAGGGGATGCTCCTGGGCCCTGGGACTCGCTTGCCCAGGGTGTAATCCACCGGCGGTGGCCTCAGCTGGCTACCATTGACCCACACAATCCCCGGCTGTGGGCCAGAAGTCGGCATGACCAGGAGTCAAACCCGCAAGGCAGGTTGGATGTGGCCACGGTGTTCAGGAAGGTGAGAAAGTTTAAGAGCACAAAAGTGGCGGGATTACACCCACTGGACTTGGGGCCAGAGAACAGGGGGAGGTACTGGCATAGCCTTGCGGCCGTGGTGGCCGGTAGCAAAAGCACTCTTTCCCCTTCTTCCTGTGATACTGAAACTGAAAACCACCCCTGACTGGAAAGCCACAGTGTTTTACTGGCATGCAGTGAAGGAGTGCTGTGGCACGGTGCTTTGGGTGCTGTGCGCAACCTGCAGGCAAACTGTGCCAACTAAAACCCTCGTGGCCAAAACAGGTTTGAGTGCAGAAGATCCTTTGGAGGCCAAAGGAGAAGCACTGATTTCTGTTTGCCTCTTTATTTTTTTTTCCTTAATAATTGTTTATCAACAACGTTTTCCCAGGTGATGATGAAACTCAGCATCCCAGACTAGCTGAGATCATAAAGTGACTTTCACAACAGAGCATAATGATGATGAAGAAATGAGTATCCTTAAAAATCAGAGGTGATTGGGTTGTTGACTTCCCATTTCACATACCGAGCGAGTCCCTGTGTCTCACCCCTGTAACACCAGTGCGTTGTGCTGTTGAAATGTTGATGGGGAGAAACGTGAGGGTGAAGAGCTGAGTCACCCAGTGCTTCTCCCACAAACACCTGCTTTCCCTGGGTTTTCCCAGCTAAGTACTGAGGAATGTCATTACTTGCAGGATATCCTGCCCCAAGGTATAAAAGTTATGGTTGTTGGGCTCTCCTGAACAAACCCTTTCCCCTTCATCTCCTGCTTCTTTTGAATCATGAGAGGATCAGAGCAGGCTGACACAGGCTCCAAAGGGTTTGTGCAGCAGGGCGGGCAGACGTACGCGAGAGGGAGAAAATATCCCCAGTCCGTTTGCTATTTATAGCCAGCTCACGAGCAGTTTCGTTGCTTCCAGTGCCCAAATTACCAGCTGTGACTGATGTATTCTCCTTAGGTCAGCAGCACGTACAGCGACCGACTTGTCTCGACAAGCTTGGGGGGTTACCGGTTCAGCTGACGAAGTCAGCGCAGCGGCGTGCTGAGCAGCACCGCTCTGCTCACACCGTGGTTTGGCTGGGGCACGGATGCACTTGCTTGGTTGGGCTGTGGAAGGGGGGTCTGAGCTTGCCGGGGTGGTGAAGGAAAAGGAGTGTTTTGTTTCCTATTTGCTTAAGATCTGCTTGGGCTGGACTTCAGAGTTATTGATTTTCAACATGTCTTTGTACCAAAACACTGCAACTGTTCAAACAATTGCTCAGCTGAAACTATTGGATTACCTCTCGCTAAAGCATTAGTTGATTTGCCTTGCTGTTTTGTCAAGCCTCTGAAGATAATAGCTTGCTTTAGCCTTTCGTCTCCGGATAGCGTGAAAGAAGCGGCCGTCCGGAGGGGATGTGCTGTTGCCTCCTATCTTCTGTGAGTTAGAAGCACCATGGCTTATCAGCATGGCGTAGGATCCGTACAGCCTTCACCTGCCTTCTCCTTTATATCCTGCATGTGTCGCTTAGCTGGGTAAGAATTTTGTTTGCTGAAGACCTGCCAGGTGCTGATCCGTTCCTGCTAGGTCCCAGCTGCTGTGTTCTCCTATTGCATAGTTTGGGTAACCCCTGACAGCACAGGCCTCATACCTGAAAAATAAGGTGGTGAAACTCTTCCAGGGATCTTGTCCATGTGGTTTTATGCTGAAATGCAAGGGGGAAAGCGTTGCTTTTCTGCTGTGTGGTTTGCTTGTGTGGCCTGGCAGGTCCTTCTCATGTATGGGGAGAAGAGGAGAACTGCTGCTGAGCAGGGGAACTGAGGAATTTAGGTTATCTTTTGCCTTATTTCAGGTGCACATAACCTGCTATTTGGTGGGCGGTGTTTAAGCGTCACAAGGAGGGGCATAGACATATATAAGGCAGAATGGGAAAGATGGAACACTTAAACTCTTCTGATGGTTGGAAACGGGGAAAAGTGCTTTTTTTTTTTTGTTTTTAATCAGGCAGTGGGATGCTGGCTGTTGTGTATGTGTGTGGTTGCCCTCCGCTGGTTGATATTAGAATGACCTCCCTATATCGGAGGCTTTTTTTTTGTTCAAGACTGATGTGTTTCTTCAGATTGACTTCGAAGAGAGTCAGGAGCGTTTTAGATGCAGGGATGGGTTGTTGAGAACCGCTCAGTGCAACTGCTCACCCTTCATCCGCAAAGCCACCCTGGGCAAGAGGCAACTTCTGAGCTGGTGAAGCAGGAGGAGTTGTCCAGTGCAGAGGGATGCACAGAAGCCAACTCTGTCACTAAACATGGCCACGGTTTGCAGAGGGGTGCAGGTGCTTGCAGCCAGGGCTTGGAGAAGCTGCAACACATATGCTGCTGCAAGACGTGGCTCTGGGTGATCTGTCATCGAGGCCTGGTGACCCCACAGGGCAATGGAGTAGGCTTGAGGTATGCATCAGGCTGAGAATTATGCGACAGTCTTAATTACAAAATCGTTTGCTGACCTTCAGTTTTATTAAAATAATCTAAAAGTGAGTTTATCAGCACTTAAACGGCTGTTACAGTGGAGAAGCAGAGGCTTAGAGGATTTAAGGGAACTGCATCCAGCACTTGTGATTTCCACTCTGGTGTGTTATACCGTGTCCTTGAAGGCTGCTGATACTCACTAAGTCGGGTAATCCTGGTCAGCAAAACCAGCGACTTGTGGTTTTGGGTTTTTTTCCTTCTGGATCAGAACCAGCAAAGTCAGGAAGATAGCTGTGTGTCTTACAAGACCCTATTAAGGGTGAAAACTCTGGTCTGCACTTGAAACCATTTCAAAATGTGTATACTAGGAACTATAGATTTTTGTCTTCTATGGATTTTGGCAAGACAGCTGTTAGAGTAAGGTGAAAGGAAAAGGAACCTGAGAGGAGCTTTCGATTTCGGTGAAACTCAATAGTTACACTTTCTAGTAACAACAGAAGACATTTCTAAAAAAAAAAAACCCAAACCTGGTAACACCTAGAATTCAAAGATAGCATCTAATCCGTTCTTTTTTCGTCCCACTAAAGCAACCAGACGGGATCCAGTCTGGGATGTGCGTGCCTTGTGTATCTCTCTGCATGTTGGATACATGAAAGGATTTGGGGAAATGATTATATAGTGGTTGAGCAGAGGAGTCCTTAAAAGGATGTCTCTTAAAATGTCTGGTAACATCAGCCCAGTGCATTTAATCTCACAGTGTTGCTCTCATGAATGTTTATCACCTCTTACAGGTATTAAGTCTTATGATGCCACTAAAGCACCTTGAATTTTAATGTGAAAGTGGTATGTGTATCTTAAATGAACAGATTTATTCCTCTATCAAGATGTAAACATTAGAGAAAAGGAAGCAGAGTGTGCTAGGAGGCTTCCCCCTGTCACCAGGTCACCAGTTCAGTGAAGAGCTTACAGAATCAGAGAGTCCTTTAGCTTGGAAAAGACCCTTAAGATCATCAAGTCCAACCCTTAACCCAGCGCTGCCAAGGCCACCACTAACCCATGTCCCTCAGCACCACATCTCCCCGGCTTTTAAATCCCCCCAGGGATGGGGACTCAGCCCCTGCCCTGGGCAGCCTGGGCCAGGGCCTGACAGCCCTTTGGGGGAAGAAGTTTTTCCCAATACCCAACCCAAACCTGCCCTGGCGCAGCTTGAGGCCGTTCCCTCTCGTCCCATCGCTTGTTCCTGGGGAGCAGAGACCGACCCCCCCGGCTCCAGCCTCCTTTCAGGCCGTTGCAGAGAGCGATGAGGGCTCCCCTCAGCCTCCTCTTCTCCAGGCTGAGCCCCCCCAGCTCCCCCAGCCGCTCCTCCCCAGCCTTGTGCTCCAGCCCCTGCCCCAGCCTCGCTGCCCTGCTCTGGCCACGCTCCAGCCCCTCCATGGCCGCCTTGGGGTGCGGGGCCCAGCGCTGAGCACAGCATTCGAGGGGCGGCCTCCCCAGTGCCCAGCGCAGGGGCACCATCCCTGCCCTGCTCCTGCTGGCCACACCGTTCCTGACACAGGCCAGGGTGCCCTGGGCCCTCTTGGCCACCTGGGCACCCTGCTGGCTCATGTCCAGCGGCTGTCGACCAGCACCCCCAGGCCCTTTCCCGCCGGGCAGCTCCCAGCCGCTCCTCCCCACGCCTGCAGCGGTGCCTGGGGTTGCTGTGCCCCCAGGGCAGGACCCGGCCCTGAGCCTTGCTGACCCTCACCCCGGGGCCTGGGCCCATCGCCCCGGCCTGGCCAGGGCCCTCTGCAGAGCCTCCTGCCCCCCAGCAGATCAACGCTCCCGCCCGACTGGGTGTCCCCTGCAAACTGGCTGAGGGTGCCCTCCATCCCCTCCTCCCGATCATCGATGAAGATATTGAACAGGACCGGCCCCAGCACTGAGCCCTGGGGAACAGCACTGGTGACCGGCCGCCAGCTGGATTTGACTCCATTCACCACCACTCTCTGGGCCCGGCCGCCAACCAGGTTTTTACCCAGCGCAGAGTGCACCCATCCAAGCCATGAGCAGCTGGTTTCTCCAGGAGAACGCTGTGAGAATGCTATGAAGAGTTACTTTTATAATGCATTAGAGCTTTATCTATTTCAGCTATCTCCAGGAAAGACTTCCACCTTCTCTTTGGCATTTCTTTGTATTGTAGAACAAATCAGGTTGGAACGGACCTCTGGAGGTCTCTAATCCAACGTCCTGCTTGAAGTAAAGCTAACTGCAAAGATAGATGAGGTTGCTCAGGGCTTTGTCCAGTTGAGGTTTGACCATCAATGGGGTGGAGGGTCTACCACCTCTCTGGGCTCCTGTTCCAGTCATTTGTTTTTTCCTCCTGTATATCCAGTCATAGGGGACTACATCAAAGACTTTGGTGATGTCAAGGTAATCAACATAAACTGCTGTCTGCACATAGAATCATGGAATGGTTTAGGTTGGAATGGACCTTTAAAGGTCATCTCGTCCAATCGCCCTGCAACGAGCAGGGACGTCTTCAATTAGATCAAGTTCCTCAGAGCCCCATCCAGCCTGACCTTGAATGTTTCCAGGGATGGGGCATCTACCACCTCTCTGGGCAGCCTCTTCCAGTGTTTCACAACCCTCACAGTAAAGAATTTCTTTCTAATATCTATTGTAAATCAACCCTCTTTCAGCTTAAAACCATTCCCCCTTGTCCCATCGCTACAGGCCCTGCTAAAAAGCCTGTCCCCCCCTTTCTTGTAGGCCCCCGTTAAGCACGGAGAGGCCGCAATCAGCTCTGCCCGCAGCCTCCTCCTCTCCAGGCTGAGCACCCCCAGCTCTCAGCCTTTCTCCACAGCAGAGCTGCTCCAGCCTCTGACCATTTTGGTGGCCTCCCCTGGCCCCGCTCCCACAGCTCCATGTCCTTCCCGTGCTGAGGACCCCCGAGCTGGACGCGGGGCTCCAGGGGGTCTCCCCAGAGTGGGGCAGAGGGGCAGAATCCCCTCCCTCGCCCCGCTGCCCACGCTGCGGGGGATGCAGCCCAGGAGACGGCTGGCTTTCTGGGCCGCAAGTGCACGTTGCTGGCTCATGCCCAGCTTTTCATCCACCAATACCACCAAGTCCTCGGCAGGGCTGCTCTCCATCCCTTCATCCCCCAGCCTGTGCTGATACCGGGGGTTGCCCCGACCCTGGTGCAGGACCTTGCCCTTGGCCTTGTTGAACCTCGTGAAGTTCCCTTGGGCCCACTTCTCCAGCTTATCCAGGTCCATCGGACATCTACCAAGCCAGTCACTTGGTTACAGAAGACAATCAGATCGGTGAGGTACGATTTGCCCATGGTACGTCTGCGCTGTTCCCAGTCACCTTCTGGCCCTTCACAGCCATGGAAATGGCTTCCAGGAGGATTTGCTCCATCCATTCCGGCTCACAGACTGCTGCCGGCAGCAAGGTGCAGCCTTTCCAGTTGCGTTGCTGTCCTCTTTATTCCTACTTCTGAGGTACAAATACTCTCAAGAGCAAGTTTACGTTGTCAAAGTTAATGCTTGGAAACTTACTGCAGATAACCTTGGCTTCGTCTTGACTTGGCTGCTCATGGGCTTTCATTGCCGTAGCTAATAAAGCCTTTACAATTGCTTAGAGACTCTTAAAGTTGTTCGTGTTTAAATAAAGGGATTAATTTCAGGCATCCTGCTGCTAAACTTGTATGTTTGAATTTTGAAAAAGTGTGTTTTCCCTGTGAGGTGCGAACAGGCTCTGAAAACCGGTTAACTTTTATCAGCTAAATGGACTGTAACTCCTTGTGAGGAGCTGCTGAACTCTTCGGCATCGATTTACGCTTGCCAGGCAATGGAAACAATTTCCTTGGCTTCATGAAGAATAAATAGAGAGGGGTCTTACGGCATGAATATAGGAAGGTGCATCAGGAAGGCCTGCCCTTTAAACCTACTCCGGCTGTTGATTTTATTGATGATTGAGTCAGTATTTTAACGTTTTTGTGCCTTGGTTTCCCTGCCTATAAATTACTTGCGTCTTCCTTTTAGGTTATGAGGACTGCGTGGCTATCACTATAAATGCTGTCAAGGTAGGGTGCCAAGTGAATACAAACTGTTTTATTTTTAGTGCCTTTTGAAATCTTGGACTTTTTGTTCTCCCTTTTATCTGTCTCTTTCTTTTTAATCACACAAAATGGAAATAAACTCAATCACAGCTGTTGCTGGAGAAGAATCATTAGGCCCATCCAGCTGGCTCTCTTGGGGCCAGCGTGGGATTGTTCCCTACGCCGCATTTCAAAAGTATTTTATCTCCTTTAGTCTTGCGTGTGTGCAGAGTGATGAGCGTCTTTCACTTCTGTCAGCTCTCTTCATTGATCCAAATGGGAAGGGCTATTTTTAGGTGGCTGTAAGTAAGCGGACATCAGGCACCACAGAAAGGGAACTGGGTTATTTTTGGAAACCCATCAGCAGCCGTTCTGGCAGGTCCTGCTGCAAGTTTGGTCTTTGGTTGGGCTGTCTCAGGTTGTGGTATCAGTTGCCACGGTTGGGAACCTGGTTTCTTGGGTGTGATTTGCAATCCGAATCTGGAATTAGCAGCTGCTGGAGGTCGTCTTGACGGCATCAGTTTATGGGAGTTAATTCCCCCTAAACCAGTCTTGCTTGGAGGGATGCGGGGTGATGACTGAGCTGGAGATTTTGGGGCAGAGGATGAGGTCAGCTTAGGGGCAACACGTGTAATACACCTCGAGTGGAGACAACCTCACGGTTCAAGCCCTGGATGAACGCGCAGAAGACTTGGCATCTGTTAGTGGCAGGTTTTGGCGTGCTCTTGGGCAATTCGCTTGCGTTTATTCTGCTTCAGTGGATTGCAGGATGACATTTTCTTGGTTTTGCTTAGTCTTTTTATAGGCGTTTTGGGACAGCTAATGCCTCTCGCTGTATTTGTGCGCGGAGCTTGCCGACGCTGCGTAGAGTCATTAGGCGCTCCGGTTGCTCGGCTGTGAATGTGCGAGTGGGAGTCCGTGGGGGCAATGACTGAACCTACACCATTGCTGGTTGGAGAGCTTGAAAAGCCCAAGCAGAAAACACTGTGTATGTGATTTAGTTGCACATTATCTTCTCTCTCTCAGCAAAGACCCAAGTCTAATTTCAAAGGTCAGAACAAGCTCTCACCTGGGTGTTCCAGGCCTTTTATAGAGCGGTTGAAGGCCATTACCTAAAATTAGCTTGCTGCTTGGGGAAAGCTGATATTAGCTCTGTATTAGGACTCATTCAAAGCTCTTGATGATCATTTACTTGATGGGCTCCTATTGAAGCTTGTGGGTACAGGGTAGAAAATGGAAGACAAATAGCAGCTGATACTGCTTCCTAACTGAGAAGAAAAGTCAGGTGGGCTTTTTCGCAGAATTCCTCTTCTTCTAGGGTGGTTTTTGGTGGTGTTTGGTTTTTTTCTTAAGCATCTCTAGTGAAGCTTTCCCAGGCAGGGTAGTGGACTGCCTTTAGAGTCGGACTCATTTTTGTTTTCCTCAAACTTCTGGATGATCAGACGTGTTAGGGAGCACTGGGAGGGGGAACACGTGATTCTGAAGCAGGCTTAAATTGTAAAGCACAGTCAGATCTGCTAAGCAACAGCATTGACACGTTTAAATAAATCTGCTGTTGAGTAATATAGAGTGACATATTGAGAGCAATTTAAAAAAAAAAAAAAAAAAAACGGCACAAATTTGGGAAATGGCTGGAACAGAAACAGAACATAGAGAGGATGTTGGATAAAAGAGAGGGAGGGCTACTCCGCAGGACTGTGCTGGAGAACCAGGATGTCCATCAGGAAGGATGAGACAATAGCAGAAGTACAAATTTATGCTGAAATGGTCTCTTGGCAGCAGGATCCTTGTATTTCTGCTTCTCTGCCAACAGTGATGGCGGCAAGGATTGAAAAGATTAATACTGCCTCGTTCAGAGAGGAGCATGTGGTGGGACGTCAGATGCCTTAGAGAAGGTAAGGTGGCCGTTCTTGTTCTGGTGGCTTTCTTACCGCTGTTCCTCTGGGTCCATAGTGAGTTGGGTGACAGTCCTGACAGCCTGTCCGGCACTGTAGAGGTGCGTAACGCTGTAGAAGAAGCACAGACTGAATTAGGAGGGTTTTTATTTGAAGCTGGTGAAAGGAAATACTTGTGGAGCTCAGCTGTGGAACTCACTGCCGCAAGAAGCTATGAAACCAAGACTGCCGCAAGAAGCTACGAAACCAAGTGCTTGATGTGGTTTTCCTTTTCTTTTTTTTTCTTCCTTTTTTTTTTTTAACAGTTCAGACTTTGTACAGATGAGAATGTACGTGATTGATTGCTTCAAAGAAGTATTTTGGTGGGCAGCTTCTGTTCTCCACTATTTGCTAATGGTTAGGGAAAAATTGTTCTGAATAAGCTGTTCTGTGACTATGACTTACGAGCAGTCTGCATGAAAGCAGCTGGAAATGAGCACTCAGTAAGGGGCTGAAGTGGATGGATGATTGGTTTGATCTAATATAGCCATCCTCGTGGGTTTTTATTATTTTTATTGGATTCTATACAGTGGTCAAATTGAGTAGTGAATTTTGTGGCTATCTTAATGACTTTGTTCCAAGCTGATGCCTTCCTGTCTGTCTGCACGGCACGTTCGCAGAGGACGTGGTGGCTGTGTCGCTGAGCCCTTCAAAGCATGTGTTCACCGGCAGCTTTCCCAAGCCCTGGGAATGTCTCCCCTTTTCTTGGCTGGGCATCAGGTATTTACTCGGGACACGAGCAGCTTTTGTCCAGTGGATGGCAATAGTTAACTCATGCACTAGCCAACCTGTTGTGATATTAAGCCTAAAAGGGAGAGAGCTGTGCTGTCCTTTGCAATATTTATGTGTGATCTGAGCCATCTGTGGCTCAGTCCACTGAGATGGGAGTGAGATGGCACAGCATGAGAGATGCTAGGCCTTACTCTTCCATCCACAATAACTGATGGAGTGGCCAGAAGAGATGTTTGTAGCTTCCTCATCCATTAGGACCTCTAAGCATCTATTCTGCAAATGGTCCCTGAAGCTGGCATGAGTTGGAAGTGGTCTGATCTTTGGGATGATGGCTGGGAGACACCAGCTTGTGCTGGAAGCGATTGCTTCATCTGCACGAGCGTTGGGCTGGCAGAGCATCCCACTGCCCATTTCTGAGCTGCTCCGAGGACATTTGGCCCCGCTTACCCAGCAAAAATAGCTGTTGTGCGTTGGAGATTTCTGCCTGGAGTGTTTTTAAGCCTGGTGTGTCCTCGCCAAAGCAGCTTCAGCCTTCCCAAATGCACCCCCTCTGCTAACATTTGGATTCTCTTCACCTTCTGCTGTGAACGGGCAGGTGGGACTGCGCATGGTGAGGATTACTTGGGCAATCTCCGAAGTGCAGAACGTATCCACAATATCCATGGCTCACGGTTTCTCTGGGAATTTTTCCTCTGGGCCATGAAAGAGCATTAGCGATGTTAACTGTTCGAAGCTCTGTCAGCTATGAATAAGATCTGTCCTGTAGATCCTGCTGCCAATCCAGGGAAGCTGTTAAGCCATTAACTTTGCAAAAACTTGGCTGGTTTAAGCTGCTCAGTGCTAGCACCACACGCTGCAGTGGATGGATAGCTCAAGCATTTGGACATTATATGATGACATCAGACAGATTGTCTCAAAGCCACAAGGTATTTAGCTAGCCTGCATGTTCGATACCAGTTAATAAGGATTTCTTTAAAAAGACACTATTGCTTAGCATTACACGGTCTTTAATGTGGTTAGAGTGTTCTAATAAAATGGGACTTTGGCATCTGGTCTTATCTGTTAGTCTTCCAATACCTTTTGAACCTATCAGCTGTTTTCACTCAAATTAGAGGGACAGAGCTCACCAAAGCATTAACTCTCTATAAAGGTCCTGAAAATAGGAAACTGGGGCTCTTTACGGGTTACTGGAGAACCCCATGGAAGCTTGAAGGCATCAAACAGTAAGAATTCAGACTTCATTTGTGCTGGTGTTCCCAGAAGCTGGGGCTACATTGAGAGAAAAGATGATATTTTTCTCGGAGTACGGTGCTGAGCATCGCAGGGGCCGTTACAAGTGCCTCACTAAATTAATAATCATTCCAGCTAGCTAACAGGACACCATTAGGTTCGGGAGAGCAGTTGGCAAGTGCCTTTGGACCAGGCTGTATGCTTGACAGATTTTTGGTTTCAAAGACAGAGGTTTAAAAAAAAAAAAACAAACCAACTCACACAAGGAGTCACGCTTTGGTGCCTTGGCCTGGAAGGCAGCGTTGAAGCTAAAAGCTCTGTTAGTGGGTTTCAGTTTACTCAGACTGAATCCTTCCCCGAAGATTGCTCATGTTCTGTGGAATTACAGGGTTTGGCGTGATAATGTTTTTCCTCTTTATTTCTCCCTTTTGCACTTTCTTGGTGCGAGCAAGCAAAGCAGCAGCAAAACTCTGCAGAGGCTGGAGAGGTGTGAGAACGCTCGAGGGCTTGCATGGGAGCACGGCTCTGTTAGACCAGGAGATGTGCGGGCACAGCAAGACGCGGTCTAAGGAGATGAGCAGTGCTCGCAGGCTTCGAAAATAATAAATGTCAATAGAGGAAACCAGTGCTGGGTGTCTGCCCTCAAACTGCTGGCTGTTAGCTGACTTGCTGCGAAGGAGGAGGCTGGAGGTGGGTCACCGGGAAGCATGAAGAAGGGCATGGATGAACTAAACTGATGGGCTGACGGTGCTCATCTGTGGAGGGTGCAGAAGACGGAGTGAGGAGTGAGGCAGTGAGGTTGTGGGAGAGGGAGGACAGGAGAGACCCAAATGGGGGAAGGTGGGATTCGGAAAAGGTGGTGAGAGGGGAGCAAAGAAAATGATCGCAGCAGCTGCATTTTGCGTGGCTACTCCTGTATCCTGCAGCTGTTCATTACAAATTCTGTTTATGCCACAGGGAGTTTTGGAGTCTCTGAAGCTGACACAGTTTTAATAGACAAAGACATTTTGAGTGCAGCACATCTGCTCCAGGATGCTAAGGAACAGGCTCCATGCGGCAGTGCCATTGGTTGAAGCATTTCATCATGCTTTTTTTATTTTAAGACCTCCTCTCTTTTATCCTAAAAAGTAATTTTTGAGGTCAAAAGAAGTGCTGTGTTTGCTCATTAAGTTTGCGGCCATTAAACAGTCCTGCCGTACTCTTCCTAATACCCTCAAGTTCCCAGCCCTGAGAGTTGGCAGAATTACCTTTTACTTTGAAGGATCCCAAAGCATTTCCCAAAAGTGGCCATTGTGGAGGTGTGAAGCAGCGGTTCCCTAAGGAATATGCTGTGTAACACGTGGGAGGGCAAAAAAAAAGGTCAGTGTGAGAATGGGATAACGCGCTTCCCGGAGTACGGTGGGTTGCTGATGCCTCCTGAGCCCCAGGTGTGAGCTGGGAACCAGCAGAGTCCAAATAAAATGAAATAATATGTAAATTATGTATATGACAGGAATTTCATAAAACTAGGAAGTTTTGGTATTAATGGTTTTGGTGGGGTTTTTTGCTGTTAAGTTTCAGATATTAAGAAACGCCGAAAGGGAGCCCATCGGTTTGGGCTGCGTCTTGCCCAGGCTGCAGCAGAGAAGGGGTGGAGAGGGAGCAGCCCCGCTGGGACCCTCAGAATGGGCACAACTTGGGGTGGAGGGATGCTGCTGCAGAGCAGAGGCCTCCTTTGGTTGCCCGATCACTAATATAAAGCTGCATTATTAAAAATTTGGCAAGCTGGTTGTATTTAGTTGATCAGTTTATTTCTAGGCAGACTCAACCTAACCCTTAGCTTAACTTTTATAACCCATGGCTTTCCAAAACCCATCTAGTCTTGCTCAGTGATTGAGTCTGCCTTGCGCAGGTGAAAAGTTAATTCCTTCCTTCACCTCCAGCTTTGGCCAAGTTCTTCGACCCTCTTTCCCTCACCTTTCTCTTAGGCCATCCTTAAACAGAACAGTGTAACTTTGCCCTTCCTTACTGGTCTGTTATTACTACATCTGTCCCGCGGTGGTTTCTTTATGTCTTTCTACCTGCCTGTTACAACAGGAGCAGTCTCCATGCCGGACACACATGCTAAGCGGAGTTTGCTGTCTCCCATCCTGCCTTTTCCAAGGACTGGGTGGTGTTAGTCTTCTCCAGCCACACAGCTTGAGACTAGGTTTGTCATTTCTGTTTCTTCATGATATCTTGCAAGCGAAGCGCTGGGCACCAGTGACAGAACAGCACACAGCGTGTGTCAAATTATCCAGCATTTCAAATCCAAGCGGCGACTTCGCTTTGTAGAAATTTAATTATCGTGCATTCTGCTAGTGCTTATCTTCTATCATACACTCTTCTGCTGGTTAATGACTTTGTTAAGCACACCCACAAGCTTCAGGCATAGTGTTTCATTCTCTGTGTGTATTTTGAAGTGCCATATTTAGCCGCTTCCACATCTGCATGTCCTAACCTGTACAGTGCAAGTGTCCTGCACAGGCTCTCATTAGCTGGACTGCAAACATGTGGTTTGTTAGGCCAGCTTGAGTCACCTGGTCAGGTTCCTCTTTGCTTTGCACGACTACGGTATTTAGCTTTTATTTCTTTATTTCAGCCATCATAACATTGCTTTAGCTAGCAGAGATCTTACCCAAGAGGTCTGTCCCAGCGGTGCCCCTTGGTTTCAGGTGGGGACTTTATCTGGCACATCGTTTACGCCAGCAGCGTTTTTGCAGCAAGGATGGCACACGCTGTATCGCTTTCTGCCGGCACGTGGGTACCTTGCGCAGGACGGAGATCTGTAGATACACTTCATGGTGTTCTCTGAGTGTTTTAAGGACAGGCCATGCCCTGGGGAGCTCGCAGGTTAAACAGATGGGGAGGAGAATGGCCAGACGTGCATGTTCACCGTGACTCGGTTCACCACTGAGCCGGGTCTTCAGAAAAGGCTTGCTAAGGCACAGTCAAAGGGGGGTCAAAAAAAGAAACAGGAGGAAAATGCTGTGTGATACAATCCAGAAGGACCAGTGAAGCTGGGGGCGTTTGCGTGATGGAGAAGGAGGGAGCAGGACAATCATGAACTATGCTCAGAAGGCTAGAAAAGGCAGAGTATCCTTAGGTATATTTTTGCCCCATGGCTCAGTTTTTGTTGGAGGCGTGATTTCTCCAGAAGCGGTTATTGCGATTCAGTCTCTGTGCAGAGTGCATTTCCACTCTTGTATGTGGCAAAATCTAGATGAATATGCACAGTCCAAAGCCTACCCATGCCAAAGTGCTACTAGCTACCAGTGTAACAGGGGTAGTGGGGCTAGGATGCTGTTACAGTGAAAGGGGGACAGCTTTTACACAAGCCCAGCGGAGGTGGTGGCATGATGGTTTGTGGCACGGTGACACCTTTCTCCTAAAACATCTGCAGACGGTGAAAATGCAGATTAGTTGAGCCACTGGGTTCCTGCTGTGTTGCATGCCTGTGAGTGCAGCAGAAAGGCATTTAATGCCCCTCACCTAATTGGGACTGCGTGACTCGGGTGTCTGGTAATGAGAGAGGGGTTTTCACCCAAAGGATCCTCTTTGAAGCTAGTCCAAATTAATAGAGTCCTGGCAGTAGTTGTGTTTGTGCATCTGAATTTCTAGCTTGCTTTGTAATGAACTGTGTCGGATAAGAATCCGCCTGCTATATAAATATGGGTGATTATGGCACATCAGGTAATTTAGTTATTTGGCATGATCGATCAGGCTGTCTGAAACGGAGCGGCCTCCACTTACGTGGTGATGAAGCGTTCTCCAAAAAGTGCAGAAGGCCGTCAGCTTGCTAATGAGACTGCGTGCAGCTGCCCGCCCCGTGCATCAAAGGCTTTTCTGAGCAGAGGGGAAAAGCCGGTGTTACGCGCACAGCAGCACAGATACAGATGGGAAGACCGGGAGCGGGTGAAAGAGCTATTACAGGGAGGGAAGGTACATTTGGAGTTGATTAGCCCAGTTAATTTGGCCGTGTAGCACTGACAAATTTAGCGTCACTGCACCTTGCTCGGATGTAGCAGCCGGGGTTCCCCAGTTTCTATAGGCTCTCCATGGATGTAAACTTTCCGGTGTGCCTGGGTTGCAAGGACTGACTGCTGACCTGCCGCCTTGCCTGCTGGAGTCCGTGAGAAGCCACCCGTATGATTCTGTGCTTGTTAGAGGCCCCTCGAGATGCTCAGTCTCCAGAATTGACTTGTTTGCTGCGTGCAGGAAACGGGCAAACTTTCCAGAAAACCCACAGAGATGGGTTATTTTCCATAGTGACCCATCCTGGTAAGTGAGATGCTGTTAAACATTGTGTGTGTTTCTGTGCTGTTTGGACAGTATTTCCTTTTTCTTATAACTTATCCAGGACAAAGAAAATTTTAAATTTGTGCTTAATTATCACCTGAAGCATCTCTCAGAGAGCAGGAGCCTGAATTCTGCCACGTGGTTATTTGCTGCTGAGGAAATGGTGACAATGGTGTTTTAGGGAGGTGAGAGAGGTTTGTATTTTTTGCCTTGGGGAAAATAATGTGCCTGAGCTATCTAGGGCTGAAAACCACAAAGAATACCAAGGACTTGAGCTGTCTCACAAAGTCAGCGTTTGGAAAGCCAGCCCTCTCCTCCTGCCTAGAGTTGACCTCTGCACGCTTCTGTCGTACGACGCGAAATGCCTGGCTCTTCACTGTGGTTTTACCTCAAGACAGTTCTTGTTCATTAATTGCTTCAAGGTAAAAGCAAAAAGAGCCTTCCCCTCCTCCCACGCCTAATTTATCCCCTTTAGCGGTGAACAAAAGCTCAGCCACGCACCAGCTCCTCAAGTAGCTTGTGCCACTGCACACGATGCAAAGTACCCGCTTCCTTGGTTTGCTTCCCGCGTCCCGAAAATTCCTTAGCACTTTGTAAATGGGAATGCGGTGAGCAGTACAACATCAGCCGCTGGTACAGATTTACCAGCTTTCTTGTAAAGCTCTGCCCTGCAGTCCCTTGTTCTGAGATGTGGAAGGGGGTGAATTTTGCATCCAGGGTGCTCTGCCGTTTGGTACCGCAGAATATAAAAGGATTTGCTCATAAGCCAGGTATTTCTTTGTGCAGAGAAGTGCTTGTGTGCAGCCTGGAAGAAAACATAAAACAATATGGCTGGTTTATTACCAAAAAATAACACTAAATAATAAATTTAAGAACTAAAAGCTCTATATGTAAAGTAGATTTCGCAATGCATTATGCAAAAAGTAAGAAGGCACCAGAGAAGGAAACCGCTGGGAAAATGCAGGCTGGGAAGATGGACGATCTTGCGGACAGGACAATTAGATGTGGAGTGAATCCCAAGCTGGCGCAGCTTCTGGGGTGACCTTGGGCAAGTTGCTTCTCCATACCTCCATTACCTGCTCTCTGAAAACTAGATGTGGTTTTACTGTCTGAAGGATTTCATCAGAATAAATGAATGTTCATGAACCACTTGGTTAACCTCAGCTGACAAGCATGACAGACCTTCAGTGGCTGCCTTCCACAGAGGGCAAAGCAGGCAGGTACCTGGAAGCACCTGGAGAGAGATTTCTGTAGCTTCTGCTTGCCACAATTCTCAGCATCTCCTGGAGCATGCTCTTCTCCCCGTGCCTCAGTTGGGGAACAAAAAGCTGTAAGCCAGGCTGTCAGTTCTTCACTCATCTGCCTTGAAGCAGTTGGAGTTCACTTTTGCTTTGTAAAGAGGGAGAATGAGGCATGGAGGTTGCCTGATTTCCCCTGGGTGCTGGAGGGAGGCAGTGTTAGAGCCGGGGGCAGACCCAGGACATCTTGACTCCAGGTTTCTGCTCGCATTTCTGAATTATTGCCACCTGCGAGCCCAGACGCAGAATCATACAGTCATTTAGGTTGGAAGGGACCTCTGGAGGTCTCAACCTGGGCATTGTCCAGCCGAGTTTTGAATACCTTTTGGCCTCCTATCATAAGGGCAGCTTTGGCCAAGCAGGTAGTAGCCAGAGCTGCAGTTTGATGGCACTCGCCACCTCCACGTGCCTTTTCATTCTGCCGGTGCCAGCGCCCTGGAAGGTCTGCTTGCTGCCACCGCAGACGGATTTGGTGTTGCAGGCAGTTGGCAGGAGGAACCCCCGCTCCCAACCTTCCAGTCCTCCTCTCCCTGCTCCCAGCCTGGATGTCCAGTGCACTTCTCCCAGTTCTCCCTCCCTTCTTTTCCTTCTTTCCTTTCTGTGATGATGAGGCAGCTCAACTTTCATCCTTGAGGGAGCAGCGCTCCATTTTACCTCCGCACCTGGGACGGTTAGCTCTACCATCTCTTTTGGGTATCGATTTCCCTGTTCACCTGTCATAAGGTCTCAAAAGCACCAGCAGACGTACAAACAGATGTGCATCTTGGGGTCTCGCCTGTCGGGATTTATCAGCTGATGATGCTTCTGGGTTTTCTTGCCATGAAGCTTCAGAAGGGGGGATTGCTTCTGAGAAAGGTCTGGCCCTGAATTTGCCTGTTAGGGCTCTGCAGCCAGCGGCAAAGAGTTCATGCCGATTATAATGATCCTTTTGGCAGCTGGAGCAGACTTAATCTATCTGTTTCATGCGCGGAGAGCCTGCAGGTCCTGGCACTGAGCAGCGCCAGGGTGGGAGCGTGGGTCGAGGGGTGCCCTGGGGTGTTGCACGCTGGAGTGCCCTTGGCAAGAGATGCCGCGGTTGCAGGAGTGAGCACCCTTCGCCCCCAAAACCGTGGGGTGGGAAGCAGCTCTCAAAGGATTCGTCCTCAAGTGCAACTTCTAAACCACCCCAAATACCTCTCTGATCCCTCTCTGCTTTCACAGTTAAGGTTGGTGGCGGGCCTGCGAAGGAGAGAAAGTCAGAAAAGCTCTTGTAACGTCCCGCGTTTTCTATTCGGTTGCATTTCTTCCTCCTAACTCTATTCCCCATCCAGACGAGCTGTTGGGACAATTTGCACATGGGTCTTTTTCTTCTCTTTCCTCCCCCCAAGGATTTCTGAATTGCAGGAGATGAAATAACGCTGTACTGGGAGCACTGGTCCTATGCTGTCAGAGCAGGAGGATGCTCAACTGGAGAGAAGGTAGCGAGCATGGTGCAAAGCCAGTGTCCGTGTTGTCTGGGACTGGTTTCCTGGCTTTGCTGGAGCGAGCACATGAAGGGGCTCTCTTGGAGTGTCTGTCCAGGACCCCTTTATCCCGCCCCTGCCCCGCTGCCGATGGGGAGCGTGGCTGGAAGCAGGTTTGGCTTCGCATCGAGCTGCAAATGTGGTGAATGTTCCTTGGTTTAGGTAAACGCTTCCTAAAGCCAGGGATGCAGTTTATCCCCTGAATTTACAGATTACAAGACCTTTTACTGGTTGTGCAGTGTTGATCTTAGCCTAGGAGAATTTCTCTGTACCTGTGAGCTCTCGAGATGGTACAAATCCCTCGTGATGATCCCTGAGGCTGTAGCATGTGAAGCATTTCAGAGTGAATTTTCCATCTGCTCCTTTTAAAGATCTGCTCTGAAACGTACCTTTCAGCACACACCTAATAGATTTATTCTCCTTGTTCAACTGCTCCTGTTCCCAAAGCAATCGGAGATGTGGGGTGTAATCCTTCCCTTTGAGAGCATTAGGAAGTAGAAAGTTATCAGTACTGAAGGGCTGTTTTGTGTTCGTTTCTTTTCCATTTCACCAGAAACCCTGTTCTAAAGTGGGAGAATATGCTGTATTTTCTTCGTTTAGCAGAATTTTCTGCTTCTCCTTTAAAAAAAAAATTTTTTTTTTTCTTTTATTTCATTTTTAGTGCTGGTGAAAAAGAGACTTGGCAATAGAAACTGTCTATTCAAGACTGGACAGATAAAGTAGAGGAGCCGCTAACACGCACTCCCTGCCGTCCTTCGCTGCTCATCAGGAGGGAGCCTGCGTGACAGAGGTGGGTACGGTGCTTTGTTCTTTATGGAGAGGGCCAGCACAGCAGAAAGTTTGTAGAGCTAACGCAGCAGCGATAACACTGCAGACCCATCATTTGATGAGGAAAGAGAGTAAGGACGAGTATGGGTGCATACAGACAGGGTTTGGGAGCTCTAATTTAGCAGATGCAGGATCCCTGTGGATTTTCCTCCTGGAAAGTCCAGTGCAGTCTGTGTCACCGTATTCTGCCTAATGGTTATTTATTGCTGTGCTAAGATCTGGAGGACTGCAAGTTTAAAATTTCCAGGCTGCCTTCAAAAATCTGCTGAGAAAGGAACAGTATTTCCCTAATTTTATAGGGAGATGGACAAAAGGAGGTGTAAGCAGAGAGGAATAGGTGCGCTCAGGTGTTTGCAGGAGGACCTTGGTGACTGAACATTTGCAGAGTAATGACTCCGCGAGCATCCACGGATCAGACCAGCCTGGCTCTTTCTACTAGATATGCAAAATGAGGGAGAAGCACAGGTATTCCCATAGCTTCACCGGCATGGGGAGTGCCTGCTGTGGAGTTGAGGAAAGCTGGGAACGCAGCCCGGGATTTGAACTAAGATGTGACATCGTGCCCGAACAGCAATTTAGTCTCGCAGGCCCACGCCGTGGGAGAAGGAACTGCAGCATGCAAACCTGTCGTGCTCGAGAAGTCGGTCAGATTGGCATTTGGGAAGAGGCTCTGGTAATTATTGAGCTTCTGATTTCCTAAGAGCTCTTCCTGCCTCTTTTTTGTGTGTGTGTAATTAGGTCTATCAGGCAGCAACAGTGTGTTATAATGTTAACAAGAGCATCTCAGCGTGGGGCTCAGTTTAAAGAACTAAATAGTGCTTAGGAGCGAGAGGAATGAGTTGGCTGGAAGGCCCAGCAACTAACCTGTTTCTCCTCCCTCCAAACTTCTTTTTGGGAACAAAGGAAATCAGCAGCCTTTTTCCCCAGGGCTGCTTATTGCTCTTAAATACAACACTGAAGACTCTCTTGGTAAAACCACAGATTGGGTTTTTACTTTGCCTTTTTTTTTTTTTTTTTGAAGTCCTAATAACAATGCGTTACAACCTCAGGCTCTGTTGAGTTGATAAGGAATAAAGTCTTAGTAATGAAGAAGAGTCTGAGAGTGTGTCTAAAGTGCTTGCTTTATCGCCAGCACATATTTCATACTGACAGTCAATACTTCTAACTGATCCCAAGCCACACGTGTTGCATTTCAAATCCCTCCCCAGCCTGCTCTGGTCTTTCCCGTGTGGTCTTTTCCAAGCTAGTGGCAGAGTTAGTTTGTCAGCTTCAGGTTTCTGAGCGTACTGATTTTTTTAATTCACAGCCCACGTTTTTAGGTCAGGAGGATAAAGTTTGCTCTCGGTCACTGGAATGGAAGGGCCAGAGGAGGCACTGGAAGGATTAGGTGGCAGAACAGCTGCAGAGGATCATGTGTGAGGCAATGGATTTAGCTTTTCAAGGACTCCAGTTGCCATTTTAGGGAGTCCAGTTTGCCATTTCATCCCTGTTTAGGGCTCATAAATGGGCAAAGCAGCTAAAACAGAACAAGATTAAATGCAATCTGAGCTGATAACCTTTCCGACTGCCTTTACTGCCTGTAGGGCTGCAGTTTTCTCTGGCCAGACTGAAGCAGCACGTCCACATGCCCCTTCCTTGTTTCTTGGCCACGTTATGATCCCTTGTTTCTGTGTTATCTCAACACCTTGCAGGGTTTGACCGCACTTATCCCATGGCACCCCCGTACAAAAAAAAAAACAACAGCAGAGCTTGTTTTCCCACGTGTGCCTTGAAGTGAAGCTGGGTTTTACATTCACTGGTGTTAGAGTGAGCATGTACTTGAAAAAAGGGTTAATAGGGCAGCTCTCATCTGGCCAGCTGTTTGCAGAAAACCGGTAGCAATTCTAGGACCTTTGCAGCCCCTATGAGGCTGCAGTAGCAGGGACTGACCGACCGGTGCATGCACACGGGGAGCGACAGCATGAGCTTCATTTCCTGGGGAGAGCTTCAAAAAGGGGGAAAAAAAAAAAAAAATAGACTTGAGAAGCTTTTTACAATTATTTATTTTTGCCTTCAGTTGCCTGGTTTGTACACTGGTGCATGCTAAAACTCTTCTGTTGTGTGGCCGTGGTCCCAGAGGCACGACCCAAGTGTGCTGCTGTTGCCAGGGCTCCCTGTGCCTGCCTGACAGCCCCACGGAGAAGCGCCAGGGATTTACATTCATCACCAGCCTCTCTCCCAGCCTGGGCAAGTGCAAGTTGGTGTACAGAGAATAATATTAAAATGTCCTGCCCGCAGAGCCGAAGCCTCCCCCATCTGCCCGCAGCGACTGTGCTGCCAAGATCTGAGAAAGCTGATTTAGCCCTTTCCTGACTTTTTAGTCCTTCTTTCTTCCCGGCTTTCTGAGATTTACACCACTGCTGTTTGCCAGACAATATTGTGAATTTTAAATCTGCCTTAATTTTAAGTGTCTGTACTGCTGTGCAACTCCCAGTTGTGGGTCAGGTGTGGGGGGGATCCCCATTTAATATTGGGACATTAAGTTACCGACAACAAATGGCCTTGTAACAATATAGGCCTAGGAATTGTGCTTTATTACCCCAGTTGTTTCCTCTTTCATTACAATGTTTCCTGGTTAAAATCAAATCTTCCATTTATTTTTTCTGACACGCACTTGTGTACCACACTGAAAATTATTCCTGGCTTCTCTCTGCTCCTTTAAGGTGAACTTCTGTTTTGCTTGGCCCTTTTCCAGATCTCTGTTTTAGCTGAGATTTGCTTCCTTGCCTTCTTTCTGCTAATTCTCGATGAGTAGATGAGAGGAGTATTAAATAGATTTAGTGAAAAATGACCATCACCAGTGTAGATGACTTTCCTCTAATTAAAAATTGAAGCGGAAATGAATAAGCTTCTCTTGAGGCTGTGCAAGAGCCGACGCTAAGCCCAGCACTACATTCATCAGTGATGCGGGAAGTCCGGTACATGAAAGAATATCCCAGAAACTTAGGTGCCTCGGAGGATGCTAATAAAAGGGAAGGGAGAGTTTCTAGTGGCAGCGTATTCAGCTGGCCTAGATTCAAATCTGTTGGCATAGACCAAAGACTCAGAGCTGAATTTGCCATGTCCTTGATTTTTGTGCCCATGCTAGGTAGGCATTCAGTGCCATAGCAGAGTTTTCCGAGCAAAAAGGCATGTCTAAGCAAGCCGATACCGCTTGGGTGGTGCGGTACCCAGTGGATCCTAACTTCAGTATCTTTGCTTTGATGTACAGCGTAGGCTTCTCCAGTTTTGACCAAAAATGCCCTCTCGTATGCAGCCAGCCAGTGGAGGTAATCGTAACCAACACGAGCACGTTCCCTTTAAACTTTCTTTTGCCATGCATCAAAATTTTCCAGCACGAAATGAAAGCAAAACACTTAATCTAAAAATTCCTCATCAGCTCTAGTCACTAGACCAGAACAATAGTGATTACACTCAGTTATGCAGTACAAATTCACAGCGCTGCTGTGTCCCAGGATCACAACATGCCATTAAAGGCGGGTAGAGAGAGCAGGTGTACATTAGTATCTCCATTTTGTACATGAGGAGGCAGGGGCTTGTAGATGTTGAGCAGCTTCTG
Source organism: Platalea leucorodia (assembly GCF_965183815.1). Classification (NCBI taxonomy): domain Eukaryota; kingdom Metazoa; phylum Chordata; class Aves; order Pelecaniformes; family Threskiornithidae; genus Platalea; species Platalea leucorodia. The sequence goes on along the minus strand of NC_138825.1, from coordinate 126,018,389 downwards.
CAAAGTTACACAGCAAGACAGCAGCACAAGCAGAAATAGGAAACTGGATCCAGGGGCTGTGATTTTTCTGGTCTGGCCACTGAAGCATGCAACCCTAATGAAAAGCAGAGTGCTCAGAGAAAGCCACATGTCCACATCTAATGAATCCCATCACTTTCTCAGGTTTACTGGTATTAACCCCAGAGGTGTTAGACATGTGCGAGGGTTGCTCTTTTGCAGAGAGGACGGTTGCTTTTAAAAACTAGCAATGTCTTAGGTCGCTAAGGGGTCGTTTTGTTTGCATTGTCTGAATATATGATTGTTCTCTTGTAGGAATGGCAGAGCATCAGCCGTGCAGCAGCGATGAGAGAGACTGACATTCGTACAGGTCTCTTCTGGCTCCTTCTCCACAATTGCTGGTGCCTCTGCATATTCATTGGATGGTAATGCAGGATGTCGAGAGCAGTGGTAGAGTTTGCCTTGATCCCATTGTGTTTTTCTTCTGCCGGTTGAGACTTTGAATCACCATGACAACACTGTGACACTTCCAGCAACGGTTGCCCGCAGACCAAAGGTGGGCTGGGGGTGAGTGAGAAGGTCAATGATTGAGTCTAACGGGATCAAAAGTTGTGCCTGCAGCAGAACGACTGTAGAAAAGCCATCAGCACGACAAGAAGATGAAATTCCCCTTCTATTGGCTTCTCGTTAAGCAGGCACAATAACGGTTTTTTTTTCGAGATACTCGCTATAAAAACTCTTTTGGTTATGGCTACTGATCCAACGTGATTGGGTGCGCAGCGACTTTTGAACTCATGACTGGATATACGATGTTGCGGAATGGGGGAGTGGGGAACGGAGGCCAGCCATGGGTGTTGAGATGGTCCAGTCGGATCCGGCTCACCTGGCTTAGTTTCACCCTCTTCATTATCCTCGTTTTCTTTCCCCTCATTGCCCACTACTACCTAACCACCATCGATGACGCAGACGATGCCGGCAAGCGCATCTTTGGCCCTCGGACCGGCAATGAGCTCTGCGAGGTAAAGCATGTGCAAGACCTCTGCCGCATCCGCGAGTCGGTCAGCGAGGAGCTGCTCCAGCTGGAGGCCAAGCGGCAGGAGCTCAACAGTGAGATTGCCAAGCTCAACTTGAAGATCGAGGCCTGCAAAAAGAGCATTGAAAATGCCAAGCAGGACCTGCTGCAGCTGAAGAACGTCATCAGCCAGACCGAGCATTCCTACAAAGAGCTGATGGCTCAGAACCAGCCCAAGCTTTCCTTGCCCATCCGGCTGCTGCCAGAAAAAGACGATGCGACCTTTCCCCTGCCAAAATCCAATCGGAACTGCAGGCTACACAACTGCTTTGACTACTCGCGCTGCCCGTTGACATCTGGCTTTCCAGTCTATGTCTACAACAGTGACGATTACCCTTTTGGTAGTTCCTTAGACCCTTTAATTAAACAAGCCTTTGAGGCGACTGTCAGAACTAATGTTTATGTTACTGAAAATGCAAATATTGCTTGTGTGTATATAATTTTAGTGGGGGAAATGCAAGAGCCCGTAATGCCAAAACCTACTGAACTAGAGCAACAGTTGCACTCTTTGCCATATTGGAGGACTGATGGACATAACCATCTCATCATCAATTTATCAAGGAAATCGGAAACTCAGAACTTCATTTACAACATCAGCACAGGGCGCGCCATGGTTGCCCAGTCCACCTTTTACGATGTACAGTATCGACCAGGGTTTGATATTGTGGTATCGCCTCTGGTCCATGCTATGTCTGAACCCAACTTCCTAGAAATCCCGCCCCAGGTGCCAGTCAAGCGTAAATATCTGTTTAGTTTCCAGGGGGAGAAGATCGAGTCTCTCAGATCTAGCTTGCAAGAGGTTCGCTCATTCGAAGAGGAAATAGAAGGCAACGCCCCAGCTGACTACGACGATCGGATCATCACCACCTTGAAGGCTGTTCAGGACAGCAAGTTGGACTTTGTTTTGGTGGAGTTCACGTGTAAGAACCAGCCTAAGGCGAGTCTGCCCACTGAGTGGGCTCTGTGTGGAGAAAGGGATGACAGACTAGAGCTACTGAAGCAATCTACTTTTGCACTGATAATCACCCCAGGGGACACCCATTTAGTGATCTCTGCCGGGTGTGCCATGAGACTGTTTGAGGCTCTGGAAGTTGGAGCCATCCCGGTGGTTCTCGGAGAGCAAGTTCAGCTACCCTATAATGATGTGATCCGGTGGAACGAGGCAGCCTTAATCATACCAAAGCCACGTATCACAGAAGTGCACTTTCTTCTGAGAAGCATTTCTGACAACGATCTCCTTGCCATGAGGAGGCAGGGCCGCTTCTTGTGGGAGACCTACTTCTCCACCTCTGACAACGTGTTCAGCACAGTCTTAGCTATCATAAGGACTCGAATCCAAATCCCAGCTGCTCCTATCCGAGAAGAAACCGCCGTGGAGATTCCCCACCGGTCTGGCAAAGCTGCTGGTACAGACCCCAATATGGCAGACAACGGTGACCTGGACTTGGGGCCTGTGGAAACAGAACCACCCTATGCATCTCCCAAATATCTCCGCAATTTCACCCTCACTGCGATGGACATCTACAGGAATTGGAATTCTGCTCCGGGGCCTTTCCACCTCTTCCCCTACACTCCCTTTGACCCTGTTTTACCATCAGAAGCAAAATTTTTGGGGTCTGGGACTGGATTTCGACCAATTGGTGGAGGAGCAGGTGGCTCTGGGAAGGAGTTCCAGGCTGCTTTGGGTGGCAACGTACCCCGGGAGCAGTTCACAGTAGTGATGTTGACTTATGAGCGGGAGGAAGTCTTGATGAACTCCCTAGAAAGGCTCAATGGTCTCCCATACTTAAATAAAGTTGTGGTAGTGTGGAACTCTCCCAAGCTTCCCTCTGAGGATCTCTTGTGGCCAGACATTGGCGTCCCAATCATGGTAAGAAAGATGTAGCTACTTTGGTCTCGCTTCCTGGTGGGGTTTGTGCATTAAAGTTGGCTGTAGCTCTTCTGTAGTGTGTCAGCTCAGCTCAAGTCACATAGGACAGCATCCGTCTTTTGTGGTTGTAGATGTCTGTACCTGATCTGGACTCTTTTATCAACGGAGAAAAACAGGGAGGTTACAGGTATGGCTCATCTGACCCATTTTAGGTGTTTGCATGAGAACGCCGTGGCTGGTGCTCTAGAAACGCCTGTTTCTCTCCACCGGCTTTGAAGGGAGGTCCCTGTTCAGAGGTGGACGGCTGTGCTCTGTGGATGTGTGAACTTAGGCGAGGTGAATTGCTGTCACGAGATAATTTTTTTGGTCGCCTTTGGTTATGAAACAGGAGCTGATACGCACGAGAGCCTAAACTGTAAAAACACGGATCTAGGTGCCAGGTGTTTAGCACGGATGAAAACAGTAATTGCTTGTATGGAGCCTAACAGGAATCTCAGGTCTTAAAACTAGAGATTCATGTTTATTGAAAATCTTGCTTAGGCTTTTTAAGTGTCACACTGTGAGGACAGTTGGCACCTTATAAATACCTAAGTAGTGACTGCTTCTGCTACCAGATAAATCTTTTATAAAAACAAAGGAGGGACCGACTGAAGCCGTGCCTGCTGCAAGGGCCTCAAAAGTAATTTATCACTTTATATTACAAGGGATGGCAGAGAGGGAAATATAAGCCAAGGCCAACATGACGCTAAGAGCTTCCATCCTCCAAAGGTTGTAATTGAGTTTTGCTTAGGTTTGAGTTGATTATTTTTTTTCCTCAGCCAAACCAAAGAAGCAACACCTTCAAAGACCAGCATTCATTTTCATGCCCAGCTACTCACTTGCATGTTGGCAGTGTTGCTTATAAGGAGTCAATTCTCCTTAAATTATTACTTATGTATGTATGTATGTATTTATTTTAGGACTTTTCTGTCATCCCAGTATAACTTTCTGTACTGGCCATTGTCAACAATCAGTATTAAATATAAATCTCCATCTGCCCTCATAAAGAGCGCATGGGCGTAGAGCCACTAACAAGAAGCAACACTGTGTTGTCTGAATCCGGTTGTGTTTAGAGGACAAATGGAAGGATAATGCCTTACAAATTAGGGAAGGGAAAAATAAAAGAGGGAGATGGTACTTAAGTACGCAAACTGTGTGTGGTTTATGTGACAGGACGCTACTAAGCTTAATAGCAGTGTGAGCTTTATGCTTCATGCAAAGAGATTCATTGATTTAATATTTTGTTTTATTATTATTGTGATGAATAAATCCTTCTGCTCACATTTAAAAACCCTTATGGTCCAGGGACAATGAGGAGAGAAAATTGCTTGGATAATTGCAAAATAATCTTTCGCATTAGTCCTGTTGAATGCCTGAATTCTGCAAAATCTTCGCATTGTGTCTGCTGAAAAACTGTGTACTCCTTCAGAGCTGAAGAGTGGGGATTGTTCTCCTTGGAGTTGCTAATGGGTGTTATTTGTGAAAGAAAAATACGTTTCTGTTGATGGACGTTAATGCCTTTTTTTACTCTGCTCTCGTCTGCACATCTATTGTGTCGGAGGCCCACTGGCTTTTTTGGGGACTTTGTCACACACGAGTTGCTGCGTGTCGCCTTCGAGCCACGGGCTGGGGTTTGTAAGCTATGGGGGACGTTCCGTACGGCTCCATTCAAGAGGGGAAAATTGTCTTGTGTCTGTTTTGGGACGTTGGGTGGTAACGCTGTGCTCATGGCCAAGTGCCAGGGAATGGCTGGAGCACAGCGAGCTTCTGCTGGGGTCCTTTCCAAAGGAGCATGTTGGTCTGATAATAGGTATGCTTTCTTCCCGTTTTTCTAAATCCCAAAGAGCCCGAGTCTCTTGGGATCTCTTAGAGGAGGCTTAAACCTTTGCAGCCTCCAGGCATCCGTCCCACTGAAGTGCTTGTTGCTAAGTCCATATCCAGACTGGGTGTTTAAATCACATTGAGAGTCTGTAGTATTCATCTATATGGATGGTATAGCGTGGTAATGACATAGAAACTTACCTGGGCTTCATCAAACAGTGACGGATCCTAAGACCCACTGTGGAAAAGGGCAGCAAGAACTTGAGGAGTAGAGGTGAGGCTCCACTTGAGCCTTGGTGGCTGAGACGGGGGATGTGGTAGCCAGGGGAAGAGGCAGGTGGATACGTGGGGCTGGCAAGAAATACAAACCCTTACGACTGCTGCTGTCAAAAGAAACTGCAGAGCTGTGAACCTGATTTCCTTACGAGGAAAAAAAGTGTCTTTTGATGGGGAATATCCAATTCTCTCAGATCTTGAAGCAGTGCTGTATCTCGGTGTAACAAATACGTTCTCAGTAACATTGGGGTGCAAGTAATTGCCCCGTGTTCGAGTCCCAAAGCACAGAGCTATGCAGAGGAAACTTGGGGGAAAGAGAAGCGGACGGGGGCGGATTTGGGTGCCCCCCCTTGCGACTGAAGTGGGTCCAGGCACCGTCTGACTGCGAGGAGCAGCGCAACAGCAGCACACGTGTGGCGGCATGATCCCTGATCAAAGCACCCAAAGCCAGAAGGTTATTGAGGTGAATCGCATCCTAATGAGATGAAGCAACGTGTGTAGCATGTTCTGGGCTGAAAGAGCCCTTGGAAGCATAACGTAGTCCTTAGTCCCACCAGCAGCACCTCGGTGGGACTTAGGACTACGCTTTAGCTGTGCGGCTTTGGGCTAGCAGGATACCCAAAGGAGAACTGGGCTTCCTCCTTTAGCCTTACTGCATGGGTAGTTAGTTCATCGATCAGTTCCTTCAAACTTCATTTGCAAACCGTGCTGCTTGGTTGTGATTTGGTCTTCCAAAGCGAGTTATGTGGTTTCTTTTCCCTGGTGGGCTGGGAGTTAATCAAGAGCAAAGCTTGAAGCTGTGTTGGATCTTTAAATCTTTCATGGATAATGAGATAAACAGGGCTACAGAATATATTTGATTTTTTTAAAACTTGTACTTAGATATAGATTTATCGTGACGGCATAATTTACTGAAAAATCAGTAAGATTCCTTAGCTGCACAGGAGTCTCTGATAAAATATTCTGGCCCTGTACCAAGCCTGAAGTGACTAAGTGCAAATATAATTTAATGTAAAGTTGTGTGTGTAGTCATTCAAGGTTGCCCCTGGAACAGATGTAGGTAGATTACCTTCTAATTTAAAGTGACTTTGTGCTGGAGTTGAGCTGTAAAAATTGTTCCCGTCTCACGTTAAATAGTATTGCAGCAAAAAACAAAGGTTGTGAGAAGTCTTGTTTGTGCAAGCTTAAAAACTTGCTTTCTGCAAGTGTTTGTATCTCTAGCACTGCATTAGGAGAACTTCCTCAGACAGAAGAACCTGGAGAGCGCGACCCTACCAGCGCCAGCAGCGGCACTGCAACCACGGCTGAACTTCTGAGCGCCCCGCTGCAGCATTTACCCAGTGTTGATGCATCCTTCCAGGTTTGTCCTTCAAGATGTCTGTGGCATCTGGTAAAGTCAAAGTATACTCAAGGAATTAAAAACTGGCGGACCACCGATCCCTGCCACCAGTTGACCTCCGCTCCCTTGTAGCAAGGGTGAGAGCCCTCCTGTACCCAGTGTTGCTGTGGTTGCTGAAGTCCTCGGCACGGTGCTGCTCGCACCTCACCAGCAAGTGCTGCTGCTATTCCCATGCTTACAGGGAAAGGAATGTGGATTAAATCTCTGCTCTGAAGAGCTGGAAAGACTGCACTAAGGTTTGAGTGAGGTGGGGATACCTGGCAGCTGCTCCCGCACGCACGTTAATCTTGGAAGGATCTTCAGTGGCAGAATAAAGAGGGAATCATTAAGGAGAAGCTGTGGCTTGATCTTGGGATAGGGGCTTCCAGCTTTGCCTTTCAGCATCTCCACGCTCAGGATTTCTAAACAGCGTACAGGCGATGACAGGAGAAACCTCACACTTTGCTTTGCGATTCCTTGACAGCATTTTCATCCACATGAATAAAAGTGAAGGGAAACAAATGAAACAAAACACTCGGGCAACCACGCATCCAGCCTACGCGAATGGTAATAAGATGCACCCAAGAAGATTCAGATCCTGCTGTGCTTCGCGGTGTGCTCGGCACCGATGTGCTGCTGCTTTCTGCTTGCTGTAGGGCACCTGCTTGCAATTCATCGGCAAACTTGCAGCATAGATGCAAGTCCAGATGCTTAATAAACCCTGTACGTGGTTTTAGCAGCCCTTCAAATCCTCCAGAGCTGGTTCACCATCCATCTTCCATGCTGCTCTAAGCAGGACGTGGACTGGGGCAAGGGGACAGGACTCATTTTCCCTGTTTCTGCTCTGGTTTTAATCGTAAAAAACTGAAAGAATGAGCTGAGCTTGAACAGCCAGAGTTACCGGAAGAGTTTAATATATTTAATGTGTATTTCAGAAGGCTGCCAGTGCTGCATATGCCCTCGGTTCAGTGGGGAAAGCACAAAGCCCTGAGCAGCAAGGTGATTAAGCTCTGGAGCAGTTTGCACTCAAAACAGCCGCAGATCCTCTAATGCAGCAATTAAATTATCCATTTCCCTTTCAGAATCTTCCTTAAAGCCCCCCAGGAGCTGCAGTCCGAGCCAGGAAAGCAAACTGTGCGCTCAGCAGCCTCCCCTTACCTCCTCTCCTACCCACGTTTCTCAGCCTGTGTGTTGCACCCTGGAGATGGGAGGAGACCGGGGACGGGAAGACTGAGCTCAGGAAGACTCTAGATTTGGTTATAATCTCGAGTAAAAAAAAATTCTCGGCCCATTGTATGCACCCTCTGCCATCGAACACCAGCATCTTCGGGTCAGTCTGTCTCTTAAACTGGACAAAGATACATTTTTAACACTTTTTTTCCCCTGTCCTTAGTAGCATAAGGAGAAAACATCTTGTTTAAGTAAAGATTTTGCCAGCCAGAGAGAGGAACCGCTGCTTTCAGACCGCAAGGGCTTAGTACTGTGTTGCCAGCGCAGCAATCTCTGCTTGCCAAAGGCTGCAGAGGTCCAAGCAACACGAGAAAAAGTTTTGTGTAAGACAGCCAGCTTCATGGGGACAAATGCTTCACCTCTTTACAGGGGTGTTTGAACCCGGAGCAGTGATTTCCAAACAACGTTGCTTTTATTTCTCAAGGCTTGTCTTATTTTTTTCCTGTCCCGAGCCCTTCGCACGCAGCTGAAGGTGACTTCTGACACGACTGGTCTCAAATCCTTTGCTTTGGATGTGTGAGCAGGGGGGCGGTGGCACCATCTGAATGCTTGCTGGCTGCTCAGCGACCCGCCTGCAAACTTCTCAACCAACGTCCTTCCGTCTGAGATTTGAGCTGGTTGGGCTGCATACGTTGGAGGCAGAGGACGAGTGAGATTTACCCTCGTTAGCTGATAACTGAGATTTTGTACCAACCTGAAGTCAGGATGTGTTGCTGGGGTTGGATCAGGACTATCCAGTTGTGCAGTGGTTTTACTTTCTTTTGAGCTGGTGTAACATCTCTCCCACTTTCCCAGTAACGACTGGCTTTCGGTTGGGTTATTTTGGAAGCCCAAGGGCTCTGCGTGGGCCGCCCATGTCACACGTGGAGCGTTGCCTATGAGCCCAGCTGAGCTGCAAAAGGGCTTCCCGCATTTGGGGCTAAACCTCATTCAACCCAAACGAGTATTTTCACAACCTGTGCTCACGTTCTAAGAAATTACAGCCTGAGCTTCCAACTCCTCTTTCTTTTCTGCGTGCGTGCAGGTCCTTTGGTGACAGAGCCATGGCTGGAAAAGCCCTGCAGCAGTTTGCTTTCTCCTCTTCCTCCGGGGTTAGGTGGTGTGTGCTTGTAGGCATTTCTGAGCAATTTAGCTGGGTTCGCTGCCAATGCCAGCTCCTGTGGCTTTCGGCAGTGACTAATCCTTTCCTTCAGCTTTGTTACAGAATAAGTAGCTGGCTTTGATCTCTGCAGCCAGTTCCAGTGGCGTAACGTCCTTTTCTGCTGGCTTGGTGGCCGGCTGAGAAAGCTCATTCAATTTAGCTGCTTCTTTAAAAGGGAATAATCTTTGGAAAATTTCTAATCCGGAAGCATTGCTGCATCTGCAGACCCGTTTGGCTGGCCACAGTGTCCCTTGAAATGCCACTTGTTAATCAGGAGCAGACTCGGGGGAAATGCCGTCATGACTTTCCCTTCTGTTTGGGCAGCGTCTGTACAACCGTGCTGTGCTGAGCTCGCTGCTGAAGGACGGATGCCTTACTTTTGCACATCCCTTCTACCAGAAATATTTGAAGGTGCTTTGGTATCTCCATTTTAAGGAGCGCGATGGGGTCCCTAGGTGATGCTTCTGGCTAAGAAGAGGAGGAACAGAACCTGGTCAGGCAGTGTGTAGCGTGCCACGGTGGCAGCATGAGCTTCTCTGCTTGTCCTTCAACATCATGTTTGGTTTTCTGATAAGAGCATAGCCAACCTTGCAGACTAACAGCTCGCGGAGTCACCAGTGACTCGAGCTAAACTGGAGTGCTGTGTGTGTGATCCCAGGTGAGGTCCTCAAGCCATGAGTTAATCAAGAGGATAAAACTCCATACCGATCACACCACCGTTTCAATTGATCCTTTTGCTTCCTGGGAGCTTTGCATAAATAGCAGCTCAGGTCCTGACTAAACCAGGTACTTAAGCGTGTACCTAGCCCTTCCTTGGTGACGTGACTTGTGCTTTGCTGGGCCAGCTCGCCTGCTGAAGCTGCTCGGTGAGTCAGAGCTTTACGCTGGGCACTTACCGCTTCTCCCTGCCTTACCCTAGCTTGCAACTCTTGTGTACAAAATCAGGAGGAACCCAGCTTAACTTTCAGGTCCTGGTTTGCCTATGGGAGTGGGGGGCTACAGGTTTGCTTCCAGAAGGAACAATTCAGGCTATGCTTTCTGTGACAAAGAAAACCAACTGAGAAAATCACCTTATTTCCTACCACCGAGTCACTTTACACAAGACATCTGCCCCATCCATGGGTTAAACGGGCCGCATCCAGTGCACCAGCTTTACCGGCAGTGTATCACAGCTTTACGAGTTAGGTTTCTCGATGAGAGCAATTTTATAAGGCAGGGCGATGTTGCACGAAAATGTCTGTGTGCCGCTGTCGGGTACGTAGCACCACCTGCTGCCTGCAGAGCACGGTGCTGCCGGGCGGGCGGATTAGTTCTCACATTTCTGGGAGTTTTGCTGTCTCGAGACATATTTTTACCGTTGTATAGCAGAAGAGGAAGGAGCAAATTTGCTGCTTAGTTTACCTGCGATGCTAAAATCCAGATGCTTGTCACTGCGGGGTCTAAGCAAAGGTGCAGCGATGCATGAATGTATGCTGATAACGTAACAAGCACTGCCGACTTCTGAGGGATTTGCGCTCTGAATATTAACTCAAACACCCTTGCAATACTCTGCTGCTACTGCCTAAAACCACTGCTTAATTCTCTCGTGTGCCATATGCTGGTTTGTAATAGCTTTTCTGTAGACAAAATGTTACCATAGCCTCAGCTCTCTGAATCCCCTTGGCTTAGGATGTAGCTAACGGGGTCGGTGACCAGAAGGAAGGTGTTACTTTGGGGCGTTGGAAAGGAAAAACAAGGGAGGGACTTGTCCTTGTACACTACAGTGTAAATAATCAGGTGGTTTTTCTCACACATAAAAGCTTGAAAATGTCACAGGTGGCAGTCCCCCAGTATTGAAGCCTTTAACCATCAATGCGAAAGCTGCCTGTGCATCTTTAAAACACTCTCCGCTCCGGAGCAGCACGACAGGACTTGGCACCGGAGTCGGTGCAGCAGCAAAATACCACATTGTTTTTCCAGGGCTGGATTCCCTTTGCGTGGTGGCCTGCCTGTGCCTGTTTAAATAACGACAGAGTATTTAATATCCCCAAATTTTTCCATACAGTGGAACAAGCATGGGGGGGAACACTTTTCCCCCTTTGAGACAGGCGTACCCCGTCTGTCACCAGCAGTAACATGTTGTGGTGAGGTACCACGAGACATGGATGGCCCCCAAGGCACGGGAGAGAAGGAGCGAGCTGTAGTCACTGAGGTCAAGAATTTAGCTTTGGCTTGTGGGTATTAAATAGATGAGACAAAAGAAAATCTGTGTTGTTAAAGTTTGCTGGAATGGGAGGGACCTCGTGGGGCATGGGGACATCAAGGAGACAACCATGAAGGACATGAGAAGGTCATAAAGAGGAAGGTAACTCTTGGATACAAGGTTAGAGAAAGAGATGAGGAGCAAGAGAGAGGTTTTAATCACTCTGCTTGTTCTTCCGTGTCCGGTGTAGCTCACAGATGCCTCCCCAAGCTCTGTGGGATCGATCAGCAAAGATATTGCAGCTCTCAAAAAGAAGATGGTGACTTATTCCCAGGTTTGCCGGTGGGCTGCCGATGGCACAGCACAGCAGCCACAATATTATTCACCCCCTGGACAGTTTCTTACCCCTTTTCCCGACGGTGCCTGCTTGTATCTGGCGAGGAAGCAGATGCTGCTCTCCCTTATCTAACTGATGGATGCTTTTTCTTCAGTTTTCTTGAAATCAAACTCTGCGGTTAGCGATAAGGCATGACGGCTCTCCCTGCCGTGCCGTCCATACGGAGCGCTCCCCTCTCCAAAAAACAGCGTCTTGCTCCTTCCTGTGCTTCTGCAGGAGGAGGAGGTTCGTCTCGTGTGAAAAGCGATCGATAAGCAGAAAGGTGATGGAGTAGCTGGGTTCAGAACCAAGGGCTGCAATTTGTTTTCCCGTTGTCTTGACTGCTATATCCCTGGATTCGGTCCCGTTTCACTACAGGTACCCAGAAAGGATGGAGTGATTTTTTTCTTTGTGATAGCAGTGAGATTTTAGAGACCATAAGAGATTTCTAGAGAAAAAGCAGTAGTTTTAAGTCACTTCCATCCATTTAAAGCCTTGAGTGAATTAATGAAAATCTGTGTTACCCTGTGAAGAAAGGGGAGGAATATCTCCCTTCTCCTGAAACTGGCACAAAGACCATAAGCAGCAGGCTAAGGGCATCTTGCTAATAAGCCAGAGGGAAACTGAGGCACAGGGAACAGAAAGCCATGGTCACTAAAGTGTGCACTTGTACATCTCCTTATACGCTCACAGAAAAGCTGTAGACAGCTGTTTTCACCTATTCCTAGATTTACTAGCAGCAGAAAGGTGGGAAGTCTGGTGAAGCTGTTCCTAGGCTTCACAGATAACACTTTCAGATCAAAATAGTTTAGCGAAGTCTTCAGGTTTCTGAATGCTTATCTGAATTGAACTCTGAATTTTTTGAGGTTCATGTAGGAAAGGGAAATTGGTTTTGTACTCAACATTGAACGTTTAAAGCATTTTGGGCAGGGAAGTTCAGTTTTTGCAACTTCGACGTGAACGGATTAATCGTCACTTTGATCTCCCGAGCTGCCCAGAGCCCCGGCGGGTGGAAACCTGCCTTATCTCTACAGTGAGGAACAGCCCCATCTTTTACTGCGAAAGAAGAGAGCTAAGAGGGAACAAGAAAAGCACTTTTCTGGGGAATATAACAGCTGTAAGCTAGATAATTCTTTGCAAAAAGGCTCATTTTCCTCTTGCTCTGAATGCAGGTGACAAAGCAAATTGCTTTCAAAACACTGGTAATAATTAGGTTGATTGTATCAGAAATTTATAAAAGGAATTGTTTTTAATTATGCCTCATTTATGTGAACTCTGTAATTTCTAACACATGCTGGTCCTTAATTCCCAGCCCATACTGTGGATCGTGGGAGGTGGTTATGGTAGTCTCTATTCATCCCAACCATGTGTTTGTCAGTAACGTATTAGCTACCTCTTGGTGGAAGCATTTGTTCCCCCTTGATTTTATTTTACTTTTTAATTGACTAGTGGGAAGAGTTTAAATAGATCACTAATTAGTAAAAGTCTCAGGGCAAGGCAAACTTTGAAGAACATGATGTTGCCCACCACAAAGCCCATGGCTTGGAGAGCATGGGGATGATGCTCCTCTTGCTGCTGCCTTCTGCTCCTCTGGATGGAAGCAGACGATGGGTTGGTGTGGGACATGGACCAGGTGAAGTAGGATCCAGCCATGGGATCCAGCAATTAGGATCCAGCAGCTGAAGCCTACGAGCAAAGGGAAAATCTTCAGAAACCCGTGTGGGGCTTCTGTCCTGGTTTGTCATCTCCTGGCTCTGCCATGTGGAGTGAGAAGGCATTTATTGCTTGCTGAGATGAGATTGCATGTTTGGTGAAACTGCCGTTCCCCTTTATTTGACCACGTTCAGGGTAATGTATGGACCCTATTCTCTGATATTTAAGCTGATGGAAAGTGCTTTTCTCCATGAGCTGTACTCATCCCAGAGAAAAACGAGAGATAAAATGCTGATTAGCTATCGTGGTATGGAGTTGCTAGTTCTTTTCTTCTAACATTACATAAAAGAGCTCTCATCACTAGATAGTGGATTTGAGGACAGGCATGCTGGCAGAAAGCTGTCTTCGTTTCATCCAGACCCATCAGAACTTTCCCAGTGAGATCTCAGCCTTCTCATCTCGGAGGTCCCCAGAAAGCTTCCAGTCTGGAATAAACCTGGAAGCCAAAAGTGGGTTTGCGTGCCTGAGTGCTCTTTATGGTTGCTGCTCCCAGACACGTAAGCATTAATGAATCCTCTGTCCACTTCCCATCCAAAAAATAACCTACTGGCAAACTTGATGGCTTCTTGGCTCTGCTTGTGTACCAAGTTTATATACCAGCTTCTTTAGTAGCTGCTCAGTAAGTTAATAGTCTGACCCCAGTTCCTTCTTTCGTTAGCTGAGATACAATGTTCATTTTGATGCCTTCAGCCCCCAGATATGAATGCCTGCGCTAAAGCTCTTCTAGGATGGGACACAGCAGCTTTTAAATGCTGAACAACATCACGGAGCATCATTAGATGTAATGTATTCCAAACAGTGAGACATACCAGTTTTAACAAATTTAAAAATAATCTCACCTGCTCTGCCAGGCGTTTTGTTTTACTGCTGTAGTGGAAATCCTGCTTGACAGATACTGAGTAGAAAGAGAAGGAACCTGCTGAAGAAGTAATTGCACAACAATACTGAGGATTTGCACTGACGAAAGGCTCTGTTAATTAAAGCAGCCGGGCTATCAGCCAAAGAGCAAAGTGTGGAAAGATAAGCTCTGCCTCACTTAGTGAACAGAAGGAAGATACTTCCAATAATCCCTTGGGACCGCATCCCTTGGGTTTCCAGCACTTTCTTCTTCCACTGGAGATGCTCTGACTCTCCGTTGTGCATTTCTGTATCTCTTAAGATGGATGTTGCTGTGTTTCCTTCCCTTCGATGCTGATGACCTGGTATTGCACGGCCGCTGATGGCTTGGCAAGAAGAGGATACCTCAAGGGTGCTCCTGAATCGCATTGCTGAGTTTTACATGCTCTCTGTCTTGCAGATGAGATGTGACAGCCCCTCTCAGCTCCATCCCTGAGCTCTCAGCCCGTTTGCTGCCAGACTTCTCAGCGTGGACCAGGGGACTAGCAACGTGTCTTTTCCAATGAAATTAGAAGTGCATCATTTAGCTAGTGGAGTCTTCTCAAGAGTCAAGGGCTGAGAGAGATCTGGGCTTCAATACTGTAGAAGTTTTTGGGTTTTGCTTGTTTTTTTAAATAAGGTCAGGGAGTTGCAGTTTGTGCATCTTAGGCTCTCGTATGGCTGTTCCAGGCTCTTGTATGGCTCTTCCAAGGAGGACAACGTACTGAGATTGTACCTGGCCTGACACACCTCCGGACACATCTGTGGTGAGTGCTCCACCTGCCTAGCGCAGCTGGGAAGGTGAGGCAGGGTCACAGAATATTTTTGCCAAAATAAGGTCAGGCTTTTCCAGTTGCTTCCTCTGTGAGCTGGTCGGGTTTTTATTCTTTGTCTGTACAGGCTGTATTACACGGCATTTCTGTGGTTAGTTCAAGTGCAGGAACAGGATAGTCCTGGCCGTGGGCTCTTTCCTGGCCTGTTTTCACTCTGCTGCTCTGAATTTCAGAAGCTGCTCTGAAAATAAATTAGCCCGAGCGGCGTGCAGCAGTCCTGGCTGCGGGTATCGCTCTGACCTTGCGCATCTCTGCCCTGCGTGGTGCAGTGCCAGATTCCCTACGATACCTGAAACAGATCTGGGAGATAAAGCTAGTTCAGAGCAGTGATCCCTCTAGCCCGATGTGCTCTTCAGGCTCTGCCTGCCTCCGGGAATGGGCCAGGATGCTGCGAGGATCTGCAGCTCCTCTGCTGGCAGAACCAAATTCCTGCTGAATCCCAGGGGTCAGAGTTGGCTTAAATCGGAAGCAGAAAGGCGGTCTCTGTTCCCAGGCTCACTGGCAGTGCGTACACCGGTTCCTGAGCTGTTGGTATTTACCAGTCTGGCTCTGGAAAGTTTTTGCTACCCACAAGCAGTTTGAATCCCCCATCCCTGAGCTCCAGGCACTAATACTCCACCTTGTGAAAAGAGTTAAAAGGTGTTCCTGCCCTCTTTCTGTCTCTTTGCGTGTTCTCTTTTTCAGCAGCGAGAGCTGGTTAGAAATGGCATCTCTGTGTTTTACCTAATATTAGCAAAATGCCTTTGGTACAGAAAACGCAAGGCAGGTGTCCCCATTTCATCAGGTCTCGGCTCTCCCTGAGCGTGCTGCTGGATCTTGTCCGGGGAGAGCTCAGGCACCCGGGCTGGATGGAGACACGGAGCCGGAGAAGGGATGCTGTAGAGCTGAGGAGGTCATAGTAGGAAAAAGCTTCCCCTTGAATTGAATTTTATAGCGTAAATAAAACTTACGGGGGGGGGGGGGGGGGGGGGAGTGGAATAAACCTGCTATTTTTTTCCCGTATTAAATGATACAGAGCTGCGCTCTCCAGCCCCGAGCTCCTGGGTCTCAGCCTTGTGTATCCAACCCTGTTGTTTCACCACGTCACTTAATTGATGCTGCGCTATCAGGCGTTGGGTGAAATTTGTCGGTTTTCGTGCCTTAGAATCTGAAAGGGCAATATTCCGATTATATAGGACTGACCTTTGAAAATCCTCTAACAGTTTGTTTCCATCCAAAGATCTTTGAGTTGTTAGCAAACATTCGTCAACCTAACAGCTGCCCTGCGAGATTAGGAAAGGATAGACAGCACCAGTTCGTTAAAATGCAGCCACGTCGGCTTGGAGCACGCCAGTAGTTTCAACAGTGCATTTTATCATTACCCCGAGCAAGCTGTTTTATCCAACAACCTTTTTGCTATTAAAATTACCACTATAGCAGCTGAGGGGTATTTGGAGAGGAAGAAGAGGCACAGAGGATGAAGTTCAGAGTTTAGATGAACTGCCAGAAGCAAGAGCTTGAAGATGGAAAAGGTAAAACGAAGGCTGATGGAAAGGGTAAAACGAAGGCTGAGAAAACAGGGAGTTTTTCCGAGAAGGTATTTTTGTTGTTAGGTTGAGTGTTCCAGTGCTGCTTGCGTTGAATCCATGCGTGCTCTTGCGACAGACGCTCCTGCTGCCGTCCATCGTCTCCCCAGCGTATTTCAGCTCTGAGCTCTGGAACTGCTTCTTGGCTGAGCGGAATAATTTAATCTGAATTTTCAGGCCGTGAATAGCAAGACAGGATTTGCCAGGTGAAAGCAGGTTTGCGACGTTCGTCTAGCTGTAGCTTGAAAGAGCATCGATAAAGAACCGCCAATTCATTCATCTGTCGGAACATCACGCCTTTGGGTATTACCCATTTAATTGCAAACTCCTCCTCCCCCAACCTAAAATTGGGTTTATCGGTATCAGAACCCTGAGCATGAGATCTTCCCTCCTCAGATGGCTTTCTCTGGTTTCACAGAAAACAGCAACTTGTAAATCTGGCTCGTGATCCCAGCCGTGCTAATGGAAGTTGGGTCGTGAGCTTTTCTGTCCCCTTGTGCTCAGCGGGTTTTCCCGGCGAGCTTTCACGTAAAGCACAGAGCAGAGTTTTGGAAAGTTGAGAAAGGAGTGAGATGAAGCAATGGGAGATGAGGTATTTGAAAGCCTCAACTGCAAGTGACAGTGTGTTATCCCAGGGACGCTCTTTGGAGCCAAATAGTTACAAATAATTGTAGAATAAATCTAATTGGACAACCAGCTCAACGTACATCTTTGATTGCGCAGCCACTAACAGCAGCACACAGAGAGAATAAAAATAAGTGAGTATCTAGATCCCTTTAACATTAAAAATATGCATTCTCCTCCTTTAGTTTCTCTAGAAAGATGTGGCAGCTGCACCCGTATGAGAATGAATAAATAATCAGTTTTATTTGTATCGCAAGCTGTTTTCTCATCTCAGAGATGAGCAGTTCACTGATAGCAGTCGAGTAGTTTAAAGAGAGCCCAAGCGTTTGTACCTATTACGTACATGGACACAGTATCAGTTTAAAAAAGGGATTTCCATTAGTATCTTCCTGTGAGGTTTTGTTCTCGGTGGGGGATAATTTATGCTTGGTTTTATGTTGCATTATTTAATTATGCGTATTTTAAAAATGCATCTGTTTTGCCAATTTATATGCAGTATATGCTGCCTTTGGATAGCTTTGTAACTAAATGCCCTTCCAGTGAAACTCTTTTCATACCTCTGGAGATGAGTCTTAAAATAGTCTATAAATCCTTTTCATTCAAATTTTGAAATTGCCTTAAACTGGAGGTAGCAAAGCACAGCAGTGTGGAGTCTAACTAGGCTGGTTCAGGGCGTAAAGGAGGGGGGTTGTAACTGTTCCAAGGTGAAGAGAAGGCGCTGGGGAAGGAGCAGCAGAATAATTAATACATGAGAAAGGGGATAATGGTAACCTTCCAGTCCATCTTTACAAGCAAAGATTAAAGGGAAAACAAGAAGGTGAAGAATTGCCAGGGGAAGCCACTGTGAAAACCAGGGACGTCTCATCAGGCAATAGATGACTGAAGAAGCATCCCGCTAAGAGCATTGCTGAAGAGCTGTTTTCGGGTGGACATTCAAATAAATGACCGATATTTTTGGTGCAAGTGCCATCAAATCAAACAAGAGAGCAGATGCCAGAGAATATGTGTGGAGTAAGTGAGATGTGGAAGAGGTCTGGGAGCGAGCACTGGAGGAGAAGTGCCGTCTCCTTTCTCCTGCCCCTTGCCCGGCCGCAGCAGATGCTGGTGTGGCACGATGCTCTGCGTGGCCTGGGCCTCATCCAGACTAGCCAGAGTGGAGCTGGGAGCCAGCCAGGCACGGCAAGGCTGTTCCGTGGGAAGAGACCGGTCACGAGAGGAGCGCATCCCCTTACGGCTGCACCTCGCACGCGGGTGGATCCGAGCGGCTTGGATCTCTCTCCAGAATGGCTTTGGCCAGGGTAACGGGGCTCGTTCAGGAGCTGTGGTCGCATCCGTGCCCGTTTATCAATATCTTCTGGATTTGAGTGTGTTCACCCTAGGATAACAGCAAATCGTTGTCTTAACAAACACCTTAAAGAGCTGCTTTCTCTATCTGTGATTTTGCCTTTGCATCCCAAGTTTTTTAAACATCAATTATGATAAATGCTCACAATCAAAAGAACATCCATTTCTTTACAAAATGCCAATCTGCCAGTGCTGGCAGCGTTTCTGGAAGGAGCTTTAACACCATGTTTATGCATGTGTCAAAGTGCAGGGCTGCAATTTCCCCTGGATTTGCGGCTTGTCAGGAACTGTCAGAAACGCCCTGTAGTCCCCGTGTCATGCTGGACTCATTTCCTTGAGTTTTCAGGTCCAGTCTGGGAATGAAAGCGTGATATTGGAGAGGAAAGGCATCATCCCAGGGGCTTGATTATGGTGGCAAGGCCATGCTACCATCCCATCTTCTTCCTGCTGCCTGCCTGCACAGCCCCGGCAGCTTGGCGGCATGCCGGGAGGAGCATCGTGTTGTACCGGGTGAGGCCAGATTTTTTTATTTCTCATGAAATGAATAATCACTGGCTGAGCTCAAGGCTTGGATCTGTGCTTCTCAGTGTGGTTTTGGCTTTGGAAAGCAGGATGTTGGCCAGTAGGAATTGGATGAATTTCTGTCCTTTGCAAGTGGGTAGGGTTTTCTCATGGTGGGAGTTGAGATTGGCAGGAGGAGAGTTCTGCGTGGGCAGGACAGGACCTCGGGGCCACTGAGTTTGATGCTGCGTTTTCAGGAAGCAATTGGTTGTCTTCAGTAAGCACCGCCATAGTTGTCCTTGGGAAGGACAGTCAGATAGATTTGAGGTCTGGGCTGAGGGCCACGGTGATCTTGCCAGCTTTTGTGGAGCGTCTCAGCTTGCCCAAGAGCAGGTAGTGATAAAACACTGAGAAGATCAAGGAAAAAAGATGGTGGTCTTGGTCAGAACCGTATAATTCACACCAACGTCATCTAGCGGGGAATGGGTAGAGGCCTGCAGAGATTTTTGGCGGCATCTGTAGTGATGGCAACAGCTCCTTTGGCTTCTTGGCAGAGAGTTTGTCTTCTCGTCGTGCAGCCAGCATGCACAGGCGGTGCCGAGCTTGGGACTGGCCTCTCTTCTCTTTTCAGCTCCCTGACATGTTAAATGGGGGGAAGATAACACAGAGCACGAGAGAAATCAGGATCAAAGTCATGTTTAAGAGAGAGAACCTCAGGTGGGTAGATTCCATATGGAGTCTCTCCTGATGCCAAAATCCCTTCCGTAGCCGGGGATGTTTATGTAGCCCCGTCTGACATCCCAAACTTGTTGCTTCATTTCCAGCTGGTCAGTGCAAACCCGTTCTGGCAGCTGCCCTCCCGAAAAAAATACAGAGCTTCAAGGATGCTGCTGTTTCGTGGGACCAGGCAGACTTGTCGTCTTCCTCGTCCGCACCTCTGGTTGTGTTTGCAGAGAAGCAAGTGCCAGTCTGATCTCACACCTCAGTTGCAGAGGGAGCAGGGCATGGAGTCAGCTGCGGTAAAAAAAAGATGTGATTTATCCTGCTTATGCGTACGTGAATCTGCAGACACACATAACTCCTCCTAAGGAGTCTCGTAAATAATCTGCTGACTCAGCACTTGTATGCTGATGCGTAGAGGGAAGGGGCCCTGGTGTATCTGGTAGTCTGCGGGTCTTAAGGGCTGAGCTGGAAAACTTCCTTAATCAGAGGATGCCCGAATTTGTCCAAACTAGGAGTTGAACATAAATGTCTGATTACAGAATCGTTTCAGGGATACTTGGTACCTGCCCGTTGTTCCCCTCTGCTGGAGTTTGCCATCTCCCAAAGTCTGCTAACAGAGCCCTCCCTAACTTCTATTAAGCCTAGTTTGGTGATTTTTAATTCCATTCCTTGCTGCGTTAGCCAACGGGAGCAGCCGCGTGTGCTGCGAGCCTGCAGACGATGGGTTAGCTGCTGCAGAAGTCTTGGCTTCCCACGTGCTTTCTGCAGAAAGAAAAGGCCATCATCAAGGTGGATGGGAAGCAGCCTGCTCGACTTGAAACAAGGATGTGGATATGGACAAGAGAAAACGGCCTCAAGCTGCGCCAGGGGAAGTTTAGGTTGGATATTAGGAAAAACTTCTTCCCCCAAAGGGCTGTCAGGCCCTGGCCCAGGCTGCCCAGGGCAGGGGCTGAGTCCCCATCCCTGGGGGGATTTAAAAGCCGGGGAGATGTGGTGCTGAGGGACATGGTTTAGTGGTGGCCTTGGCAGTGCTGGGTTAACGGTTGGACTCGATGATCTTAAGGGTCTTTTCCAACCTAAACAATTCTATGATTCTATGTGTGGGATGAAGATTGTCAGCTCCCAAATGTGCAAATCTTGCCTTCCTCGATGGGTGGGGATGGCGACGGTCATACCTCTGGAGCCAAGTCCAAGTGGTCAAACTGGTCACCCATGATTTGGGAGATGTGTTAGCCCTTTTCTTCATGGAGAGGGTCTGACCTCCTGCCTGCTCCTCCATGCGGGGTAGAACAGCAGGGTCCTCGTTGGGAGCGTTGCCCCAGATGAGGTCCTGGGAAGATGCTACCTGGCCCCATCAGGCTAAGCTGTGTTTTGCAGAGGGCTTTGCTCCGGCCCGGTGGATCGGTCCTTGGGACAGCAGCAAGCAAAAGGGCACAACCCCAGAGCCTCTGGCCAGGGCGCTCCCCTGCAAAGCAGACGACTTGCTTCGCTGAATCTTATTAATGAGTGTTCAGAGTCAGTGCCAAGAAAAGGGATTGACAGCGTTGTAAATCTGCATCCTCCCTGGAGGACTGCGCTGGCAGGAGCTCTCTGCTTTTTCCTTCGAAGTGTAGATCGAGGTCAATTCTTCAGACGAAAGAGGCAGATGCATTTGGCTCCCGCATCTTCAGTGCCGTCATTCTCAACTGCGTGGTGAAAGGGAGCTCACGGTGTCCCCATCCCCTCTCTGCCTATGGTGCTATTTTTCCCTAGCCCATTTGAGTTGAATTGGCACGTATTTGGGAATGATGGAAACGGATCCTTTTCCCGAGAGCTTGTTCTTTGTCTCCCCAAATTACCCAGCCCTTCACAGGGCATCCTTCTGGTTTTTTTCTGATGAAGCCCTGATGTGAGCAATGAGGTTCCTGGTTTCTTGCAGTTTGCTCTTTGCCCAGAAATCAATCCAGTTCACTAAGTTGAACTGTCAAAACTTCTCCAAGGGCATAGAAATTCTTCATATTTTCACCGTCAAATTATATGTGACACTTAATTTAAAGCTTCAGCGTAAAGCCTCACTAGCAAGGAGACTGCTGGAAGATATTGATTTTACTGCATTTTTGTATTTATGTATAAAAACGTACTATAAAGTATTGGTTAGGAGCATTATTGCTGGGCAGATTCTGCATTTATGCTCTGTTTTAGTTCTGTCTAACATTTTTAAGATCCATTTGGCCAATATAGCTATGAACAACACCAGGAGCATATGGGCTTGCATAGAGTTGTGGGGTTTTGTGCTCCTTGAGTCAAAAAACCCCCCACCTTGTGGAACTGAATCACCTTGAATTGATTTGCTGAAGGGAGCAGAAACTTCTCATGTGGTGTTTCGGGTGCTCGGAGGCATTTCATGTCTTGCAGTTTGTCTCAAAAGTTTGCAGACTCTTCAGGAGGTTCATGATTTTGAGCTGGGGGCCATTTAGCTGATGGCAAAAAGTGTTTTAAAAAAAATGATTCCCATGGAAAATAACCAAAATAAAGCCAGAAATACACAGTCTGGGATGGTTTTGAGTCTGGAGGGGCTGGGGTTTGCTTGCAGGTTCTACCACTGATGCTCTGCTCAGTGTTCGGAGCCGTAACGTTTGCTGTAAGGGAGGGTGGCTTTTTGGTGAATGTGTTTGTGTCTTTCTTGTAGCTCGATGGCTGATTTTGTGTCCTCCTCACTATTTTAATCTCCTTGGGTAAGGGTAACTGCTGACTCTGTTTTGCTGGAGTGCAGCGTTTCAGCTTTGCCAAGGGAACATCTTTTTTGGGGTTTTGATAGGGCTTTTGGCTCGAGACCATTGAGAGACAAGATTGTGGTGAAATCAGTCATTAAAATGACGGAAAGGGAGGAGAAACAGCCCTGGGTGAGAGACTGAGACCTCAATCTGTTTGAAAAAGGAGAGAGGGTTTGGTTGTGGCACCTGTGCACTTTCTGGGGCAGATGAGGCCCCCCAGGGAGCAGAAGCTGGGAGCTGAAGGCAGATAATTCACGAGGAGCAGGTTGGTAACGTTTGAGAGTGAACATCTCAGAGGAAAGGTGGATTCCCCCACTCTTGATTTCTTCAAATGGAGACAGGGTGCCTTTTCGGCAGAGATGCTTCTACCGGTGACAGCTCAGGTCTGCGATGAGGTCCCTGCGACCTGGATCATGCAGGCGGTTAATATAGGTGACTTGAAAGTCCCTTTTGGCTTAACTTACTGCTGTCAGCCCCACCAGCCATCCACCGCTGGTTCTCCAGAAAGCATTTAGAGTTCAAGCGGTGCCATGAAGTTTGAACTCACGGCTTTGTAATTTGGTCTGAGTTGTCATTTCACAGCTGTTTTACAGTGCTGTGGGACGAGAGTCTTCCAGGGAAAGGGTGGCTGCATCAAGTCTCCTGGTCCACCGTGTAAGGAGGTCACACAAGATTATCAAGATGACCTCCTCTGGCCTGTAAATCCCTGAATTTGGCAACATAACATGCCTCTTGTCGGTACGTAGAGATGTATGGTCACCATAATGTCTGCTGGCTTTCTCCACCCAGCCCCACACGTGGTGGAGGGAGATGAATTAGTTATTGCTGGAAGAGCACTTTGAGATACCTGTGGCCGAGGACATGGCACAATACGGTGTCGTTCAGCTGTATTTTAAGTGTGTGATGAAGTCATGAAAAATTGCTACATCTCACTTAATGGCACGTGAGGGAGAGGATTGGACTTTTATTGTATTTTGCTGGTATAATAACCCTTCTGTTTTCACCTGGCCTAATAAGCTTCTGAGTACGTTTGTGCTCATAATGCCCATTTCATGCCTGAGAAATCTGGTGGTTTTAGAGGCCCATTGAAATGTAAAAACTTTAGAAGAGAGAGAAATGTTTCAAGTCCCTGAATCAAATACTCTTCGCATTCCCTCTACCCTGTTTTTACAAGATTAGTTGCTTGTATTAAAGCAGAAAAGTTTCCTGAAAATTCACTTTTATCTTTCTCAAGAGTCATATTTTCTGTCTAATAACGCGATGCCCTCGTTTCCACAGCCTGGGATGCAGCGTATGCGGTCAAGATCAAAACCTGGTCTTGCCTGGGGCGGCACCGCGTTTGAACCATCCCAGGGGGATAGAGAGACGGGAGGAAGGTTTTGAATCTTGGCCCCATCGTTCCCATCTCGGATCACTGCCTGCAGATCCCCGAGCGCTTCCTTGGTGCAGTCGCCCAGGGGAAGGTGCAGGGATTTACAAAAGCCACTGAATAGTTGTCTAATGACAATTAGCTGCATCCTAAAAGTGCTGTAAATCAGGATAGTTTCTTTGAAAACAAGGCATCAAAGGCAATAGCTTTCAGTTGCTTCTGACTTTTGCCGGAGCGAATGTGATGAATTGAATGTGCTTATCAGGCTTGGAGGCATCTGGCTCCTTTGCAGCATCCTTCTCTTTAGGGAGGAGTTCAATGCCGGTGCACTGATGTCTCTATCCTCTGGGGTCCCCAGTTTCAGATGTTTGAGGTAGGGTCCACTTCACTTTCTCAACTGAGAGTAGTTGCATCCTGTTATTTTTCAGCAAGTTACAGGAAAACAAGTGAATCAATAAATTTGCTGGGTTTTTCCTTGGGATCTATCAATTTACAGGATGCTTAAATCTTAAAAACTCCCCAGATGAAAGGCGGGAGTACACCTCTTTTCTGTGAAATGCAAAAGCTGAACACTGACACTTCCAGATCAAGCTTCAGACTTGATGGAGTAACCTGAAACGTGCCCGTTGCAGAACTTGCGCCAAGTTTTGCTTCTTGTCCAGATCTTTACAACACAAGAAGATGGACCTGACTCCAAAGCTCAGGTGAAGAACAGCCCTGACTTTGTTGGGTATTGGACCTCTGAGCTAAACAGCACAACTTTGCCTCTCTCTTGATTTTGAATTGCAGCCAAAGCTCAGATCTGGCCCTGGATTCTCTTTAATCTTTTGCACGGTCCCTTTGGAAATGGGTGACACACAAATGTTGCCGTGGGGGCTCGCTCCGGCAGTGGAAGAGCTTCAAAAGTGGCTTGGCCACGAAATGCAGGACAGTGCTGTGGGCAAAACCCCCGTGCTGCCACTTTCAGCTTTGGGGAGCAGAAATGAGTTGATGTTTGTAGACACGGTACCCGATTCCTGAGAATCTTTCTCCTCCACGGTATCCACTTCCCAGTGCATCGTGGAGGCAGAGAGGGGTTTCTGCTGCTCAGCCTGGTGGTTCTCACTCTTCTTTTGTCCTTTATCCATCCACCCATCCATCCACCCACCCACCCACCCACCCACCCATCCATCCATCTTCAACTGGCAAGGCAGCACCTTGCCTGGGAAGTATAATATCAATTTACTATGGACTAAGTCCAACTTCTGCTAATCCGAATGGGTAAGGCACCCACAGACTTCACTGAGATCAGGCTTTCTGAGGAAATCGTAGCAGCAGAGATGCAGCATGGCACGTGCTCTTTAGCAGAAGGCTAAATTATGTATCGGTGCGGGGTTTAATAACTTTGCAAACTTCCTAGAAGGTGGGATCAGCAACGGGAGGAAAAAGTTGGTGGTCATGAGACTTCATCAAGAGAAATGGTGCTGCTTTCAGAAACCCATCTTATATCATCGTTGAGCTGGAGAGGGTGATGACTGGTCCAGGCTGGCATTTACTGGAGGGGCCCTTGCTGGTATCAGAAACCATAAAAGCTCCTCAGGTTGTTTTTGCAATAGCTGCCAATCCTGAAGTCTTCATGAAGCAGTTGAGAGCTGGTGTGTGGGGTGGGCTGCCCGTGCGCTGACCGGGAAAGGAGCCAGCCACATGTGGGAGGCAGAAAATTTCCTAAGGCATTTAACCACTCACGTAATAAAAATGGATCCTGTAAATGCCACGATGCCACTCACGTAATACAAATGGATCCTGTAAATGCCACAATGCACTGGGTGATTAATTAGAAAAGGGCTGGGAAGGGGGGCTAATGGCTCAATTAAGAGCCAAAAAGGTGAAATGCCCATGTCCTGCTGGAGGCGTTCAGCCCCCACCAAGGTCTGTTTTGCTGCCCTGTGCGATGTTCTTGGTCTTGTCATCATATCGGTTTGCCAAAATGCTCTTCCAGTTCAAAAAGCAACTCTGAGTGCCCCATCTACATCCGCATCCCCTCTTTCTGAGCCAGCAGACCAGGTCCTTCTGGTGCAGCCGCAAGAGCACTTGGGTTTGCTAAAGCCACTTACAGATGCAGCCGTGGCAATGTAGGAGAAGTTTTAAATTCTCCTTGTCGACAGTTTGGGGACCACTCTTGGCTCCTCTCCTTTCCTGGTTGACGCATCCAGAGGATGCCCACAGCGTGTTGGGTTTGGTGATGCTTCTGTAGTGGTGGTTTTCTCAAAGCCTGCGCTGGCCTCCTCATGTCCAGGTCTTCCTTGGCCTCCTGGGCCAGCGCCTTAGGGCTGTACCATTCCAAACCTCCTTTTTTTTTTGATTCCTGTCTTACCAGCTGCCTCCCCCAAATCAGCATGTGGAGTTGCCTCCTCTCCCACTTCCCTCCTCATCGCCCATTCCCACCGTGATTCCTGCAACCTCTCTTTTCCAGCAGTTCCCAGATAGAGAAGATATCCCTAGGAGCATCTGCTGGCTCACACTAACTCTGAAAGTAAATACAAATGCCGTGCTGATTTTTGTCATGCTTCTCCACCTTGGGAGGGAGAGGGGGAAGAAATTTCGGTGGCGGCATTGTCTGTCTGTGCTTTTGCCTTCTCCTACGGACACTAATTGCATCGCAGCCCTCCTGGGGTGGGAGTGCTGCCGGCTCGGCTCTGGCCCTGCTCCACCGCACCTTATTGCTGCATAATTTGTTCACCTCCCTGCAATAAATTGTTCGTGCTTTTGATGGATCTTCAGTGAAATATTTTAATGCTTTCTTGTCGAATGTTCCATTTTTCCCGCCCCAGCAGCTATTGACAGATGAAAGCACTAACGCTGGCTTTACATGGGAATTTAATCATACCAGCTGTCATGCAGATCCCCGATACAAATATTTTCCACTGTTAATAGTTTCAGTGTGGGCTTTTTTTATGTGATCAAATGTAATCTTATTTAATGGAGTTTTATTGCCGTGACGCCTTATTCTTTTCACCAGGCTGGACTTTATTTTTAAATCAAAAGTGATTGTTCAGAGGAGAGCCAGAGAAACGACTGGAGGGATTGAATGGCACGGGAAGCCTGGGATGAACTGAGTGACTATGGATCAGCCAGGGTGGGCAAAAAGTGTAAGAGCAGGGGAGAGAAAGGCTCCAGCGTGGAACGGGGCAGTCAAGAAGAGGGAGAACTTCAATCTGATTTTACATGTGTATGGTTGGGGATAAGGGACATTGCTCAGTGGGGGGGCTGGAAGAGTTTGGAGAGAGGGAAGCATTGCAAACCAGTTGTGTCCAAGGCAGAAATCATGGGTAGTTGCAGAAACAATTCAGTTCCAATCAGCGCTGGAGAAATGCTGCAAGGGCCACTAATTCAGTGGCCACAGGAGAGACCGGCTGCCGTGTTCCCATCTCTGGCTGATGCTTCGTTATTGCAGAGCCGCCCTCCTGTGTGCGAGACGGAGGGCGACCGCAAGCACAGCCGCTACAGCTGGTACCTGGCATCACCGGGATGGGTTCGGCTGTGGCGCTCCTGCGAGACGGGCAGGAGGTGGCAGGTAGAAGGGCTGGAAGCTGGAGCTGGCACCGGAGTGAGCTGATGCTTTTTGCTTAGAAAGCATTTCCCCATCGCAGGGGCTACAAAGCAATGCCAAAATGCTGGACTGCCGCAGCTGGAGCGCACAGCCCCAGCCCCTAAATCTCTGTGCATGTACAGCCACCATAACTATCGTGTGTTCGTCCCTTAGGTTGTCCGCACAGAGAAAAACAGCCTGAACAACCGGTTCCTGCCGTGGGATGAGATCGAGACAGAGGCCATCCTGTCCATCGACGACGATGCTCACCTGCGCCACGACGAGATCATGTTTGGGTTCCGGTGAGTAGCCTCCGCGCACGTAGCCTTTGGACCCGAACTGATGTTTTGCACATCCAGAGTCTGCTCAGGTGCAGCGTGGCCTCGTGGCTAAAGCTGGGGCCAGAATTAGGACTAGCACATCCCTTCCCATGGCTTTCCAACTCAATTTCTTGGAGGAGTAATACGCACTAATGAACTGTTTAATGAGTGCAGGCGGGTGGGCTGATTTCAGGTTGTCCAGGCAACCCCGATTCTCACACTTCTTAACCTTGACTCTTTGGCTTTTGCTGTGCTGATAATGTTCTCTTAATGGTTTTGGGGGTCTGTGGCTTCCTAGGGTGGAAGGAAACTGGAAAACAAATCCAAGAGGCTGTTGCACTCGATCCTTCCTGTGCCGTTGGCAAGGCCAGGACGTTCGCAGCCGCTGCGGGACATGATGCTTGTGTGCTCGCAGCGTGCCGCCATCCTCTTTGCACCGTGTGACACTGGGATGCGACAGCTATTTTGGCACTTTCTTCTGCAGAGCATGGAAAAGACAGATGTTACACAGAAAAGGCTGGTCCCAGTTGCTCTCATTCTCACCCCCTTTCTGCTCCAGCATCTACATTTTTCCCTTGACTTTGCCCTGGCAAAAAGCTTCCTGATTACGGGGCCAAGGGAGAAAGCAGTTATGTGGGCTTCTGCCGTGGGAGGTTTCTGCAGGCTGCTCCTGCAGCTCGTACAGCTAAACCTCGCCGGCTGCCAGAGAGACACCGGGGAGTGAGGGTGGCACGAGGAGAGAGCGCTGGAGCTCGTTTGGCTGCGGCTCGTCAGCCCGCCGGGCCAGGAGCGGGGGCTGCAATTGCTAATCCGAGAGCACCCAGCAGCTGGCTGGGGGGCGGGAGACGGGGACCGACTCTCCGCTCTCACCGAAACGTGTTGGCTCATGTTTGGGAGGAAGATTAAAAGGAACAAAATGCCTGGAAACCCAACAAGCTCTTGCTGAAAGATGAGAAACGAGGTGTTAAAGTGATTAAAGCAGGGGAGTAGGCGTCAGGACTCCTGGCTTCCCTTCCATGCCCCGTTTCAGGCTCTTTATCTGAACTTGGCCATTTTCTCCCCCTCTTTGGTCTCTGTCTACCTTCGCTTTACACAGCGCCCAGCTGAGGCTTTACTGATTAGCCCTGGAGAGCATCAAATGAAAATTTTAAGTGCTGTCTTTTATTCTCACTCATATCGCTGCTTACAAACACCTTGTTCCCACAAAGCCTCCCTGTGTTAACACATCCAGCCAGGGAAGAGATGGTGTCTCAGCGATTGAGTGAACCTCTGCCTGTAACAACTGTGTTTTGTTGAAATTTTGCTGTGGGCTGTAATTCTTGGGGCCAAAAGCCTCTTCTTGCTGCGTTTGCTGCTCAGGAGCGAGCTGGAGGTGGGTGCCCGAAGCAAACCTTTCTGAGGAGCACACCCAAAACGATTTTCTGGAGAAATCCTTATTTTTCTGGCTGAGCTGGGAAGGAAAAAGTGTCACGTTCATAGGAAAGCGAGACGTGGGAGAAGTGAAAGGGAATGAGTAGTTTCGACTCCAGCTTTTCAAAACAATCGCATTGGATTGACAGAAACCGCAGCAAACAAGTGCTTGCTGGGGCGATGGTGCCAGGGAAGCTGCTGGCGCAGTTAATTAGTCGGTTTTCATTACCAGGTTATATCGGAGTTTCATTAATTTGAGTAGAGGATATAACAGTAAACACGTCTTTGCTCCTGGCTGTGTCAGTAAGTGTAATGAAAGCTCAGGGCTCTTGGAAGCTCGGTCTCTTCCGCAGCCTGAGATTGCCCTGCAGCCATTGCTTCTGTAGCTCTCCGTGGGAATGGGGGTTGTGGGAGGAGCTCGCACCCACATGAGGGGAAAAAACAAAAAGGCCACTTTTTGCCCTATTTTGTGCCTGTGAAGAAGGGAAAACCCTTCCGAGTCCAACAGGCTCCCACCTGGGACTTGTTTCTTGTAGTCCGGAGTCACTGGGTGTGGAGATGCAGCTTGGACGCTAACCGTTAGCGAGACGGGATCGGACGATCTGAAGGAAGCCGGCACCCCTGCCAGTGGAAGCTAGATTTATTTCCCAGGTTAGACATTAGGTACTGACGTTTTTCTTAATTATTCCTGCCAGTGTTGCAGCTATCCTGTGGGATTTCTCTCGAGCAGAGTGAGCTTCAGATGAGAGCAGAATATTAAACAAGCCCACGCTCTCACATGCGAACCTCAGGATTTAATTCCTTACGGCTCGACTGCAAGCGTGTGTTAGGGTGAAGGATGCGCTTACGGCCCCCGTGGTTTTTCCTTTATGGACAGAGCCTGGGAAGCTGCCGGGTGCTGGTTTGGGATGGGAAGCTGGCAGTTTGGCACTCCAGGTCTTCCATCTGGAGACACCAGGGTCTTCACCATCTCAGCAGCTTGCCTAAAGGGAGCTTGATGTTATCTCGACTTTACGGAGGAGGAAACTGAGCTTCTGGGAGATGGAAAGTCCCAGGGATTTGGGGGAAGAGGCCAGGAGACACTGGGTTTCTCCCAGGCCAAGCTCTGGCTGCTCTGGACTTTTTGTAGAGGGAAATAAGAGAGAAGCAGCGCTGGCGTATGTGTCGTGCAGTGATGCCCCTGCATGGGCTGCGGGAAGCTGGTGGCAAACGGAGGAGTTTCCCATCTCGCTGGCTTTCACTGCCTCTTTCTCTGCCTTTCCGTCTGAGGTCTTAAGTTTTCCATTCTCTGTGTAATTCAGAAACTAATTTTGGGCCACTGGGCTTTTTTGTTTTCTTTTAAATCTACAGAACAGCCCTTGTGAGTTAGAAAATCCCTAATTTATGAGTTAGGAGCACTTTCCCTGTGAATAAGCAACTCAGACGTGCCTCTAGGAGAGGACCAAGGTGAGAAGCTCAGCTTTGTACCAAGCAGCGTTGGTCTGTGCTCACAGCCCATGCTTGGAAGAGCTGGCTGAGGGATGCTTCAGATCACATCTAACAGCTTTTAACCTTTAACAAGAGAAGGTCAACGAATTCTGCGTGTCCATTAAAGCCAAGATTTCTGCGTTCAGCCCTTTCCTGCACTACAATAGGAAAGAAATCAGAGTTATCCTGGGGAGAGACCTTGTTCACGTGTCACTCAGGCAGCTGTGACGGCCGGTCGGTCCCTCCTACCAGCAGCAGAGCTTTGGTGCTGTGGAGGTGGGCGAGCTTGTACTCAACAGCCTACGTAAAAAGCTGTCTTTAGCACATTGGAATTTTCTGTTTTTTTATTTAAAAAAAAAATTAAATGGACTTTAAAGCAAGGTAATTGCATGTTTTAACAATGTTTATCCTTTTTGCCCAAACTCCAATGTATGTTGGCTCTTCTTTGAGCAGTTGCCAAACTTCTTGATGTATAGGCATCTCCATCACTTGCAGCCCCACTGGGGAGCCAGTCCGTTGGTGTCGAGGGCGTAGTCCTGCGCGTAGCGGTTCTCAGCCAGAGCCGTGCTCATCGCCAAAGAGGCTCCCCAGGTTTGTGTCTCACTGAAAGACTTTGTGTTTACAGTGTCTGGAGAGAGGCGAGGGACCGCATCGTTGGGTTCCCGGGGCGCTACCACGCATGGGACGTTCCCCATCAGTCCTGGCTCTACAACTCCAACTACTCGTGCGAGCTCTCTATGGTGCTCACTGGTGCTGCCTTTTTCCATAAGGTGAGATATTGTGGCCGCAAAGCCCTGAGCTTTCCCTTCCTTCTCAGAGTAACCAGAGCCTGAATGTTTGTGGGGTATTCTTTTTAAAGAACAAATCCTGGAGCTCACCACTCCTTTTCCCTCGCTTCCTCCGAACTGAAACACAGCCAGCAACTGGTCTGTGTCCCAGCGAACGGTCTGCTCAAGGAGCAGCGTATGTTTGTGCCACCTGAGAAGCACCGCAGCGCTGAAGCCGGCGGATGGAGCGCGGGGCCGAGCGCATTTCAGTGATGCTCTTGGTCATGGCGAGGGCGAGACTGGCCACAGGATTGCCTGCCCTGCCTCTTTATGTAGCATCTTTAATCTTACAGACTCAAAAAGTGTTGCAAGGGGTAATTTGCAGGGAAGTCATGGGTTTCTGCAGCTGCATGGTGGCACGAGCTGGCTGGTAGATGTGGGAGGTGGCTGGTTTATGTTGGAAGGGAGCAGTGCAGAAAGCGGCTCCGTGGCATGTGCCTCTCTGCATGGGAGAGGCAACAGTGGGCAAACAGACCTTGAGAAAAGGATGGCATGTTTTCCCGAGGGGACTGTCCTGAGCTGTCATATCGCGGTGGGAAGGTAATCCGCCTGCTACTGCTGCCGTGCTGACTGCAGCAGCACAGACAGCGAGGCCCAAGGGGGCTGAAACCATCGTTTCTCAATTTCTGAGGTTACAGGAGCCTCGGGACTCGGCAAGGGTGGTGGCTATGGGGTAGATTTGCTGCTGCTCTGGCTACAGCAGATCTCCTGGGTGCAGGATTAACTCCGTTATGTGGAGTCTCTCCACTGGCATCCTTGAGCTCCGAGTCAGCCATGTCCCAGCAAGTGGTCTTGGTACTCACCTGCGGTGCCACGACTGCTCCAGGTCTGGTGCAGATGGCGCCAGCGATGGGTGGGCGCTTGCTGCTTGGGACCACCTTGAGCAACGTTGTGCCTTTTTATCCTTTCCAGTACTACGCCTACCTGTACTCCTACGTGATGCCGCAAGCCATCCGCGACATGGTGGATGAATACATCAACTGCGAGGACATCGCCATGAACTTCCTAGTCTCTCACCTGACAAGAAAACCTCCCATAAAGGTAAAGCGCCGGGCAGAAGCTTGTACTGGGCTTTGGATTTCTGGAGAAACAGTGGTTTGGTTGATGTCTTAAAGGCAAGCGGTGTGTTAGGAGGCTGCTCTGCTGCGGGGGAAATCCAGCTCCCTTTCCCTCAGCGCAGCCTGGTACAGAAGCTGTGCTGTGCAGCACACGCTGCCCTTACCAAAATCTGGCTGCATCGCATCGCCGAAGCGCTGTGCTGCAAGCGTGATGTGCTCGAGGCTGTCAGCATGTCCCCTCTCCAGCCTCCAGGAGATGGAGTTTGTGTTCAGAAAAGCGTGAAAACTCAGCACAGCCCTTAGAAGCAGCCAAATCCCTGCCACGGCGAGTGGATGAATTGGGGTTTGACTTACGCTGCGGCTCAGACCGGAGGGCTTCCTGGCTCAGCAAAGGCCTTTCTGAGCAGCTGATCCTGAAAAGACAAATTTCCTTCCTTCCATAGCATACAGCACAAGTAGGAATGATTTCCTTGCTGATTTTCTGTAGCTTTCCAGGCTCATCTGCCTGCGGAGGGCTGTTGGTCCAAACACTGCAGCCCAGCTGAAATTTCCCTGCCCTGTGATAACAAATGAATGTCACAATTTTGAGCATGAATTTCGGATGCAGATTATTCTGCTCTTTATCGCTGCTGGCAGACTGCTCTTTACAGCCCTGCATATGTCTCACTGTCGCAGGCCAGCTGCCTTGGAGATGGGTCTTGGCCGTAAATATGATGGGTGGGTTTTTCTGTGTGGTGTTCTTCCCATCTGGAGCTACTACGAAGTGGAGTTTGTAGAGTTTGGTGCAGCTGAGAGGAGATCAAACCAAAACCAAAGGTCACTGCAATGGGATGTCTGATTCAAGACAGACAAGGAGGCCCTTTAATCAACGGGTGGCCCCTCAGCACCTCCTGAAAACTGGAGCCCCTTCCAAAGATCTTGCTCTGGGTGCCTAAGACAAGACTTGCCCCAGATTGCTAATTCTTCTGTAGCGTCTGTGGCCCCCAGGGCGAGGGAGGGGATTCTGCCCCTCTGCCCCGCTCTGGGGAGACCCCCCTGGAGCCCTGCGTCCAGCTCGGGGGTCCTCAGCATGGGAAGGACATGGAGCTGTGGGAGCGGGGCCAGGGGAGGCCACCAAAATGGTCAGAGGCTGGAGCAGCTTTGCTGTGGAGAAAGGCTGAGAGCTGGGGGTGCTCAGCCTGGGGAGGAGGAGGCTGCGGGCAGAGCTGATTGCGGCCTCTCCGTGCTTAACGGGGGCCTACAAGAAAGGGGGGGACAGGCTTTTTAGCAGGGCCTGTGGCGACAGGACACGGGGGAATGGTTTTAAACTGAAAGAGGGGAGATTCAGACTGGACAGAAGGAAGAAATTGTTTGTGCTGAGGGTGGTGAGGCACTGGCCCAGGTTGCCCAGAGCGGTGGGAGATGCCCCATCCCTGGCCACATTCAAGGCCAGGTTGGACGGGGCTCTGAGCACCCTGGTCTGGGTGAAGATGTCCCTGCCCATGGCAGGGGTGGGACTGGGTGGCCTTTGGAGGTCCCTGCCCACCCAAAGATTTCTGTGATTCTGTCTGTAGCCAGTAAAAGGAAAGGAGTTCCTTTCTCAAGGTCTTTTTTTTCCTGAAACAGCTTATCAAACCTTAAACCAGAAAAAAGTAACTGAGCGTTAGTAGGTCATCGTGTCCCCCTTTAAGTCTGTGCTCTGGTGTGGCCCACGTCCTTCCTTGCCTGGACACCCTCCAAGGGACACCCGGCAGCCGGGCAGGGCACAGCCAGCTCTGTGCCCGGTCTGCAGCACGTCATGGAGGACATCGAGCCAAGTCCCCCCGCGCAGTGCCTTGGGCGCAGGCAGGGTGTCCCCCGCAGCCGGGGCGTTGTGGGCAGCGTGGCAGTGACCGTCTTCGTCCCTCTCATTGCAGGTGACCTCCCGCTGGACTTTCCGCTGCCCTGGGTGCCCCCAGGCGCTTTCGCACGATGACTCTCACTTCCACGAGCGACACAAGTGCATCAACTTCTTCGTCAAGGTGTACGGGTACATGCCCCTCCTGTACACCCAGTTCCGCGTGGACTCGGTCCTCTTCAAGACCCGCCTGCCCCACGACAAGACAAAATGCTTCAAATTCATCTAGAAGCGGGAGGCAGCCGGGTGCCCTCGGCTCTCCGAACTTTGGCCGGAGGCAGGTGAGGGCAGAGGGTGGCTTTTTTGACGGGGCTGTGAGTGCAGAACACCTTTTGCTGTTGACTCTGGCCTCCCTCCTGCGGAGCAAAAGGGACACCCTGAATTTGGATGGGCACGTTTCCCCCTCCCTTCCCGCTCTCCCCACAGCGACTCGACCGAGCGTCAGGGAACAGGATCTCACGGCTTCTGTAAAGATACTCCCTAGGATGGTACACTGAGGAATGGCACGTTGGCTAGTGGCTCTGCCCCTTCGCTAGCCAAGGGCAACCATTCTTTTTAATTATAATTATTGTTATTTAAAATGAAAATGTTTTAGATTTGCCACGTGAGGCTTTTTTTCTTTTCTTTTCTTTTTTTCCCTCCCACCCACCCCCTTTTCCCCTCTGGACCTGTCTGCCCACGCAGGGGGGCCGTAGCAAGCCCAGGCTGGAGGTGTTTGACTGCAGAGAGGTTATTCCCAGCATCAAGACAGCTCCGCTCACCACTGTTGTCCCCATCCTTTCTCCCATGGGGCAGCCCTTCTCCTCCCCTCCCGCACACCACGTCCTGGCTCGTCTTGCCCTGTGGCTACTACTGAGGACTTTCAGGTGTCATCCAGTGGAGAGCTCTTTGCTCTGCTCTGCTCAGCACCCTGAGCCCTGCCCTCGGAGAGGGGAGAGCAGGGAAGAGGTTGGCCCCGGAGGGTCCTTCCCCAGCTCCCAGCACCGTGCCGGGCCCCGTACCACAGCCACGGGGGAGTTTGGCTGCCACAGTCTCTCGGTGGCCTTTTCCACCCCGCGCAGCACACCGCAGGTGCTGCTAAACCTCCGAAGACAGGGATTGTGTTTGGGAACGATCCATCTGCAGCACAGCAGGGGCTGGCAATGCCCCGGGCTCGTGCGTTCGAGCAGGCTGCCTTGGCCTGCGGTTTTCGATGGCCGCTGCGGCGCCAAAGACGGCTGCGGAGAGTCTCTGAGTCTGGCCTGGCCTTTTCACAAGTGGGACTTTTCCTCCTTCACTTCAGGGCCTCATTCACTGGCCCTGGAGATCTGCTCCCGTAGCACCCTGAGATCAGCTACACAAGCCTTGGCTGATAAAATAAACCTCTTTCCTAAAAGCATCCAAGCGTGGACGCAGTCTGCCGAGAGCCGGCTCTTCGCGGTGCCCGGCCCCTGACCAGGGGAGCAGGCAGGAGTTCAGCTTTCCGTGCCGGTGCAATGGGAGTCGGGGTATCGGGGCCTTCTCTTGTGATGGCTTCGCATTTTGCAGAGTGGAGGAAGGAGAAGACACTCACCCTTAATCTGTGCGCCGCCAAGCAGAGCCGCGGCGAAGCGCCCGCCCAGCCTGCCTGTGCCGGAGCCGGGGCTGCACCATGGGCTGGAGTCCCCGCTCCGCCTCGTCCCTCGTCCCCCATCCCAGAGCGAAACCTGCCCAGGTCGGGTTCGCCCGTGGGCCTCAGCGTAACTGCCTTAAACCCTCATCCCGCCCACACTCCCGCCCTGGCTTCGGGCTGCGGTCGAAGGTTAATCCCACCAAGAGCTTTCCTTCGTGTGAACTGGGAGGTGCCACTGGGATCGTGTGAACTGGGGCTGGTTTCCGAGCCGGTTTCTCTCCCACCAAAGCGAAATGCTGTTCCATCTGTGCGATCGCCCGACCTCCGTGCTCAGCTCGCTGCTCCGTTCCGCTTCAGTCCCGGCCCGTCGCAGGAGGAGGGACACAGCTTGACCCTCTTGTGTGATGTTCTCCCTCGACGCGTCCCAGATGTTTAGGGGCAGCCTGGAGAAGCTCTTGCTGGGTAGACGGGAAGGTGAAGCTTGTGTGATTCGCCTCTACGTCCCCGGCATTCCTGGCCTGACTTCCACTGTGGCAGGCTGCAGCTCAGCATCCCAGCACCCTGCAGCAGAAGGCTGTTACCACCTGGTTGTGTCCCACAAGAGGAGCAGGGATGCTCCCTCAGCAGCTCCTGGCCTCACTCGTAAGGGCAGTGCTGTCCGCACTCCTCCCCTGCAGCCTGCACCGCGTTTTGGGGTGTTAAGTGGCCTCTCCAGCCACGTTTCAGCCATTTTTCATGTCAGCCCCGCGGCCGGGGGTCACCGACGCTTGCTCCTTGGGAAGGGGCAGCCTGGCCCCAGCAGAGCCGACGGCTCGTGCCTTCACCAGCACTACAGACCGCAGCGAAATACGGATCGACGTATCTTTTCCTCTGCGTATATTTTTTTTTCCTTTCCACTCTTGTTTTAACATCAGGTGCTCAAAACGGAGCATGCGAAGGCTCACAGACTCCTTAAGGATGCGATTGGAGACTCCTGAGAGGCCCCGAAACACCTGGAAGGATGTTTTCTGCCCCTGCTCGGAGTGGAAACGTGGCACTCGTCAGCAGCTGCACCAGCTTCAGCCTCCCTGAGGGGCCTGGCACTCCGCCGCCGCTGGCTTTAATTCTCCCCTCGTTAATAGGTGGTTCGTTAGCAGCGGTGCAGTCGCTCAGGTACAGCACAGGTCCCCGGTGTCCGCCAAGGGCGGGGGCAGCTCTGCCTGTCCCACCCCTCTGCCTGCACAGCGGAGTGAAACGCGAGCAAGGATGGACGCAGGCGTGGATTGCACTTTATCTAAATAGAGAGACGCTTCTCAGCAACCTATTTTCAAAAAATCTGAAGGGAAATTTCATTATTCTGGTGAGAGACTGTAACGCAGGGAGCTTGGGAAACGCGGACGTGATGTGAAGTGTTCGCGTTGCCGCTTGCGTCGCGGGGGCTCGGGGTTTGCTGAATCTTGTTGCTTGGCTGTGGTCGGAGCTGGCGGCGAGCACAAGGTTGGGGGTTTCTTCTTTCCCTTGGTGCGTTTCAGTTCAAGGCCGGTAGAGGTGTAGGGATCAGTGGTGGAAATCCAGACTCTGCCTCCCAGGCTCTTTAATGCGCTCAACTCATGCCCAAAGCATCGGGTTTTCTTGGAGGATGCCTGGTGCTGCGATAGCCGGGGGTCAGGCTCGGAGCGTCGTGGCTGTGCGTGGAGAGGCTGCCCGATGGGATTGCTGCACCCGTCGTGGGAGGGTTCCTCCTTGCTGGGACCCCCCGACGGGGGAGGATTTGGGGGTGAAGGGGTGAACGGGTGGTCACTGGTGGCAGCTGCGTGGCGGGGACTGGGTGCCATAGGGAAACGCCAGCCAGAGCATCTCCTTCCCCACCCGCAGGGCCGGTGCTGTCCCCCCCCGGTCCTCTGCTGCTGCGGCTCTTTCCTAAATCTTCCTAAATAGCCACCAAAACCCTCCCAGAGTACAGACTCGCGATTCACGCCCCGACTTTCTGCTCCTGAGATATCCCAGGATCTGAGCTGTCCTTAGGCTTTCCTCCGCCACCGGGGAGGAGAGGGGCATTTCTGGAGAGCGGTCCAGCCCCTGCCACCATCCCCAGCGCCCTCCCTCGCTACCCATCGCTCTCCCGTGATTTTCAGGGGGTCCCAGGGTAACTCCGAAGCTCAGGGTAGGTTGTACGATTCATCCCAGCTCCAGCACAGACCAGCCTGGGGCACGCAGTCTCCGCCATCCCAGCCCCGAGGAGACGGGAAGGCCTCTCGGCGGCTGCACCTTTCCCAAGGGAAAGGCCTTTTCCCCTTTTCCGTGTTTCTGCTGCTTCACCCGGGACCGGGGGTTGCAGCCGCCGGGTACGGAGCGAGGTCTTTCTCACATTCGCTGTAAATAGCATCGCCTGCGGTGGCACGGACCCCCCGTACCCCGGTCGTGTCGCCCTCCCCTGCGCCGCGGCTGTGCTGACTGCTCCGTGAGCACCAGGTTTAATAAAAAAAAAAAAAAAAAACAAACAACAAAAACTGAGAGAAAAGAAACACTCCTTCAACACGAGCACAATGTTGAGTTTTTTTGTAAAAGGATCCAATAAATGGAGAGTTTAACTTGAAAGCGTCTCCGTGCCTGCTTTGCTGGCGGCTGGGAGAGAGGGCTTGGGACCAGGAGGGGGCTGGCAGCAGCAGTGCTGCTCCGCGGCCCTGGGGCACCCCAAAACCAGGCATCTCCCCGAGGCAGCAGGAGCAAGGGGCAGGTGAGCTGGTCCAGAGCGGTGGAAACCCCTCCGGGATGGCAGCGGCTGGTGCTAAAGCCAGTTGTACCCATCAGCGAGCTGCTGGCTGGGCCAAGAGCGCCCCTGGTCCAGCCCCGGGGGGGTCAGACCCCCCGTGTAGCTTCAGGGGACGTCGCATCCCAGCTGCCGTGGGGCTGCTGTGGCGTCGGGGCAGCCAGCCCGGGCAGCGGAGCTGGGGGAGGCTGGAAACGCTGCGATTTCTGCATTGCTGATTCAGCTCAGGCAACCAAAAGCACCTTCCCCAGAGCCCCGCGCCGCTTGCGGGGCACGGCCCTGCTGAAAGCCACCACGGGAGGAGTTGTCCGGGTATCTCTAGGCAATGACAACGGCAGCGGAGCGGGCGGTGGGAGTGCAAACCTTCCTGTCCCTGCCCTGGGATCCTGAAACAAGGAAATTCGGGGGCCATTTCCCATGGCACTCCCAGGCATCGCTGGCTCAGGGGATGCTCCGGGCCTCGTGCAGGAGGCTGGGGTGGAAAAACCAGCCGGCTCTCTGGGATTTCGAAGATGCTTCAAGCCTGCGGGGAGGAGCGGAGGGGAGGAACGGAGCAGGCTGTGCCGTGGGCGGCGGGCTCCCGCTGATTTCCTGCGCGGTGCTGGATTTCCTCTCTCTCCCTTTCTGCGGCTTTTTATCGCCGTCCCTCCCGAGCGGCCGGCTTCCTCCACCGCCGCTTGTTCACCTCTGGCTCCCGCCCTCGCTGCTGTCCCCACGGGAATCGCGCCCTTTCTTTTCCCTGCTGCCTTGGGGTAAAGGCTTTTCCCCACGGGGAGCGTTCCTGCTTGGGTTGTTTTCCAGGCTGGGCTTGAGGGAAACCCCGAATTATTTTGATCCCAGAAGGGCGGAGGTGGGTGCTCTGCCCAGGCCCTGCCTCCCAAAAGCCTGGAGTCGCTCCCCATCGTATTCCCGGACGGCGGGGCCGTCGCTAACGGTGTAAGGGCACAGAAAACCACGCTCAAAGGCACGGCCCTGGCTGCAGGGGTGGGACCCAGCGAGCCCAGCAGCGTCTTGGGCACGGCCTCGACTGCAGCAGCTTCGCTCCTGGGGCTTCTCCAGCCCTCAGGCAGGAGAGGAAAGAAAATCTCCTGTTAAAGCACATCATTTTTACAGCTGTAACTGATGTGGCCTGGGTGAGACGAGCCACGGCATCGCGGCTCCTGTTGGTACCTTGGGATGGGGGAACGCACCCTGGGGAGAAATCCCCCTGAGAATTCAGTGCCTTCTGCCAGGAGGGAGGGCGGGGGGAAATGCTTTACACTCCACCCCTCTACACTCAGAAGTGCCCTGGAGTTTCCCTTTCGGCTGACACGCTCCTTGCTAAAAAGCAGTTTAACTGCGATTGCTCCCCGCGTTTCCGTTCAACCAGCTCCTGCAGCAGCGCGGGTAAAGGACCCGCCGCCTCCGGCGCGGCTGCTCGCCCCTTCCCGTGGCCCGGAGGCAGGCGGGAAGAGGGAAATTACTGGTTTGAGGGGTTTTTTCCCAGCTGGAAATGCAGAAAAACACTGCTGCAGGGCCGGACACAGGCAGCATCGCAACACCAGGCTCACGTCAGGTCCATCGGGAGCCAGGTTAATTAGGTGACAGCTTTTCCGCCCACGAGCCAGGGCAGCCGGCGTACCCCGGCATCGCTTTCCTGTTTAAAAAAAGGCTTAAATTGAGGAGCACGTGGTGTTGTGGGGAGCGGGACGGGCAGGGAAAGGGGAGCGCTGCTGCTGCGGGGGCGTGATAAATCCCTACATCCATCTAGTTTTTCAGAGGCAGCGCTGGGCCTGTGCTGCGCCGTGCAGGAGTTACACCGCCGGCTTGCTGCCTGCTCGGAAAAGAAAAATAGGATTTTTCTCCCTGGTGTTTTAAGACGTTCTTCTGGCGCTGTGAGGCTGAGAGGCAAAGGGCCGCTGCGTTTCTGTGGGTGCCCAACGCACAGCGAGCGTCACCCAGCACCCACCTCTCTCCCTGTGCCCTGCTTGCAGCCCCGGGGCACTGGCAGCCAGCGGCAGTGGAAATAAGAAGCTGGAATGGCCTGGAATGGCCTGGAACTAAGAATAGAATAGAATAGAATAGAATAGAATAGAATAGAATAGAATAGAATAGAATAGAATAGAATAGAATAGAATAGAATAGAATAGAACTGAATTGAATTGAATTGAATTTGAATTAATAGAATAGAATAGAATAGAATAGAATAGAATAGAATAGAATAGAATAGAATTTAATAGAATAGAATTTAATAGAATAGAATTTAATAGAATAGAATTGAATTGAATTGAATTGAATTGAATTGAATTTGAATTAATAGAAGAATAGAATAGAATAGAATAGAATAGAATAGAATAGAATAGAATAGAATAGAATAGAATTTAATAGAATAGAATTTAATAGAATAGAATTGAATTGAATTGAATTGAATTGAATTAATAGAAGAATAGAATAGAATTAGAATAGAGTAGAATAGAATAGAATAGAATAGAATAGAATAGAATAGAATAGAATAGAATAGAATAGGACAGGACAGGACAGGACAGGACAGGACAGGACAAGACAGGACAGGACAGGAGAGGAGAGGACAGGAGAGGACAGGACTATTTCCGTCGGAAGGGACGTACAAGGATCACCTGGGCCAACCGCCCGCCCACTTTGGGCTGACCAAAACCTGAAGCGTGTTTTTCAGGGCCTCCAGGAGCCCCGCTCCCGGCCCGGAGCCCCCGGGCGCGGCAGGGTTTGCCCGCGGTGCAGCCAAAGGGCCGCAGCCAGGTGAGGGAGGAGCGGGGAGCGAAGCGGGGAGGCAGCACCGCCACAGAGCGCCGGCGGCCGCCCAGCGAACGCGGGGCTGATGGCGGCAGGCTGTAATTTAGAGCCTCAAAATGGTAAATATTAAGAGCAGTCAGAGAGAAATGAGCAGTTATTAGCCAGGCAATTAATAAAAGACCTGTGCTGCGCTCAGTGTTGTGCCTGCGAGGGAAGGATAATTGTCACCGTTCGTTTTAACCCACTAAGTAAATTAATGTAATTAATAAAAAAGAAGAAACCAGCCCTAGGTCGCGCGCCAGCAGCGCTTGGGAACGCCTGCCCCGCGCCCGGCTCTGCCCCGGCCGTGCAGCGAGGCCCGCAGCAGCGCTGTGGCCAAAGCACAACGGGTTTGGGTTGGTTTTTTTTTTCTTTTTCCCTTAAAGAATAAAAAAAGAGAAGTGAGGTGTAACAAACACCGGTTCCTACACCTTGCGTTTAAAGCCCCTTGGATGCTCTTCTTGCAGGTATTTCTTGGCAGAGGGCCCTGCTCTCTTGCATAGTTGGTGTTTAAGCTTTCACCCTGCACATGCTTTTTAATAAATAATAGTAATAATAATAATAACAGCAACAACAACAACAACAATAATGATGATGATGATGATGATGATGATAATAATAATAAAATTAGAAATAAGACAAGTTGTGATATCTTTGCATGTGGTTGGGCTTCTCCATGGAGCCACTCGGGGCTGCTTTGCTCCATCCCTCGTCCTTTTTGTTACTGAGCTCCCATTAATATCAAGAAAATAATAATAATAATAATAATAATAATAATGCGAAGTTTTACCAAGAGGGGGCCAGCGGTCGCATCTGTGGTTACCGCTGCGGTAGGCAGCAGGTTGGTAGAGGTTTTCTCAGCAGGAGTCCACGCCAACCCCGCGGCTTGGCCTGATGCCATGAATTCTGTCCTGATGCCATGAATTCTGTCCTGATGCCATGAATTCTGTCCTGCCTCGGGATGTTCGCCGGCGTAGCTTTAATCACCCGCGGCCACCCGGTCTCCCCACGCTTGAGCTGGAGCCATCACCCCTCCCTGTGACCGGGGGCAAGGAGAGGAACACGTCCTAGGGACACTCCGGGACAGTTACAGGGCCAAGGGAGAGAAAAGATGGGGGAATAATTTATTTTTTTTGCATTAATCAAGGCAAAGAGCTTTTCATCGTTTAGCCCTGCCAGTTAAAATGCAGCAAACTGATGCCGTGACTTCTGAACCAGGGGTTTGGGAAGATCATGGCCTCTTAGGGCCGAATTAATCCCGCCTGGCTGTGTCGCATCGGTCCATGGGAGCGACGCCGGATGGGGTCCGTGATCTCCGGCCCTGACAAAGCCTGGCCTGGGGGATCCCACCTGCCGCTGGCTCCTGGCCAGGGCTGCTCGTGCTCCCAGGCAGCCCCATGGCCCCCGAGTGTCCTCACGGGAGACGTGCTGTGTCCCCACGGGCAAGAATCCCCACCAGAGCCGCCCCTCCGGCACGTTGGTCCCCATGCCGTGCCCTGGGGAGCAGGACTGGGGGGCTTGGCTGTAACCCCAAGGTCACGGCGAGAGACTTGGCTCGTTCCCTGTGGGCCACAAGAGCTGGTGATGGGTCCCCAGCGTGACGGGGCCCTGGTGGTGGGTCTCAAGTGGTGGGTCCCAGGTGAGGGGTCCCCAAGGGATGGGTTCACAGGTCACGAGTCCCAGGTGCCGGGTCGCATGTGCCGGTAAATGGGGAGCTGGTTGATCTGACGTCTCTTCCCCGTCACGAGCATCCCCAGGCCATGATGTGCAGCTGAACGTCCAGGCCAGGTTGGATGTGGCTCTGGGCAACCTGGTCTGGTGGGAGGTGGCCCTGCCCATGGCAGGGGGTTGGAACCAGATGATCTTGAAGGTCCCTTCCAACCCAAACCATTCTATGATTCTGAGTCTACGAACGCAAACCCTGCCGCACTCGGCTTCCCCGTTCCGCCCAACGCTGAGCTGCCGCCGGGGCACCGGCCCCACATCTCGCTCCAGCTTCCCTCAGCTCATCATGTCCAGGTTCCCGAGGAGGTGACACTGGTGTGGCTCAGGGCACTCCTCAGGTGGCCCCGGGGCCAGCTGAGCCTCGGTGACGCTGACTGCGTCCGGGCATGCTGGGGGACAGCAGGAGCCTGGAATTAAACGACGTGGTCCAGTTGTTTTTAAGGCTCACATTAACAGAGAGAAAACACAATATACTTCTCTCCACCCAGGAATATCTGTTCCATAAAAGCCAGCCAAGTGCAGAAAGCTGATTTTAACCTTTTCTCCCCATTATTCCCCAGCCCAGCGATGCTGCGCTGCAGGAGAGCCGAGGATGGGAAGCGCCCTGAGAATTAATCACTCGCCAGGGGCCAAGGCGCAGCCCTGCAACGCGGCTGCTGCAGCAGCAGCCCGGCTGCAACCACCGCTGCTTGCCTTTGATCAGGGGAGCGGCCGGTGAAGCGCAGCACGGGACCCGGGGCTCCCACGTCACACGTGCTCACGGGGACTGGAGACGGCCACGGCACAACAAACACCGCACGGTGCCCAAGGGGATATTTTTTTTTTCCTTTCTGGAAGAAAAAGCGTGAAAACAAGCGCCTTTGCTGCTGTTCGTCCATTAAAGCGTGCATCTCTGGCTATTCGCCATCCACCACGTCCCACCCCCTCCCTTCGCAGCTCTCCTGGGCTGCCACGGTTACCTCTGCAGGACTGACCCAGCCTGAAGAAATGCTCTTCATTTTCCTTCCTCTGTGCAGAAGGAACAAGCACTTATTTTTGCTAGTTTAATTAAGCTTTTTCATTAAAGAATCCCCCTCCCCTAGTACGTTTATTTTTCCAGCAGGCACAACCTTTCTGTTTGTAAGCAATGAATCAGTTTTCAGATGCTGGACTGAAGCAGTAAGAAGTCTTTCTGCCCAAAATGACAAGAAGAAAAACGTAGAAACTTTTAAATTGATTTTTTTTCCCCCAGGAGGGTGGGAAAGCCTTTGGAAAGCCATTAGCTACCAGATGACCTGACAAAATATCAGCACAGCTGTGCCTGGTCAGAGCTTTGCACCTCAAATACGGATTTTGGTGTGACAGCTCAATCGCATCAGTTGCCTTTCAGTAGTGAACGAAGCTAAAAACCGGTGAGC
Organism: Platalea leucorodia; assembly: GCF_965183815.1. Taxonomy (NCBI): domain Eukaryota; kingdom Metazoa; phylum Chordata; class Aves; order Pelecaniformes; family Threskiornithidae; genus Platalea; species Platalea leucorodia. The sequence continues at coordinate 125,973,931 of NC_138825.1, read as the reverse complement.
TTGAGTCCATTTCTAACCCCGTTAATGAGCACAGCAGCCCACTCCCAGTTCCCAAATTACCTCCAAACCACTGCGCTTTAATACGACTTCTGCCGCAGCAGCTTTCGGCTGTAAGTCTCAAGGCAGCCTGCGAAGGAGGCCGGTACGATTTCCATTTCACATCAGGGGAAAGTGAGGCCCTAAGCCAGGAACGTGTCCAAAAGCATCCATCAGAGGCAGGACTAGACTGGAGCTCTCTAGTTCTGTCAAGCTAGGCAGCACCGAGAGATTTCCACGGGGCTCAGAGCATCGGGGTTTATTTGGCCCATCGACACACCAGTCACTCCTGCGGAGTCGCTCTTGTGGCCGATACAAGTCTCACTCTTCACATTTAAATATTTCCATAATACCCTGAGATCGGTAAAGCCTCGCTGTCTACCCTGACTTTCTGTACGAGGCCGTGCTGGATGAGTACATCAGGAGGTTATTCTTCCCTGACATGGGTGGACCATGTACCTCCAGCAAAGACAGCACACCTCTCGCCGTCCTGCCCTCACACACCTGCAGAACCAGAGAAACACAGAGCTTAATTAAATCTTTTATGTCAGTGAATCCGCAGCCCTGTTACTGCAGGGCTCCACGTCCTACAACCACATCAACGTCATCGAAACTCAAGGGAATCCTCTTGACTACAGGTAGCTACAACTTGGCTCTACCCCAGCTGAAGTCTTGACTCTTTGTAGCTGGGCTTTAATGCTTCTCGCTCCTTGGGTCATGGGAACTGAGCGCTCGGAGACCGTTTACCACTGGGGAGTCGCAGCTCTGCTCAACCGTGCCCACGTGGCCTCCAACAGCAGTTTGGTGAGGGGAAAAGCCACGGGCCGGAGCCCACGCTGACCCGAAACCTTGGTGGAGCCAAGCTGGGAAGGTCAGCCCATGTTCAGAAGCACAGCATCACACGGCTGAGGCGCCGTGGTCCAGAAGGAGCCATGAAGTGCTAATTACTGAATTTGCTTCCCCTTTCTCAAAAGGCATCAGGCAAAACGGAGGAGGAATTTAGAATCACAGAATCATTTAGGTTGGATAAGACCTTTAAGATCATCGAGTCCAACCGTTAACCCAGCACTGCCAAGGCCACCACTAAACCATGCCCCTCAGCACCACATCTCCCCGGCTTTTAAATCCCCCCAGGGATGGGGACTCAGCCCCTGCCCTGGGCAGCCTGGGCCAGGCCCTGACAGCCCTTTGGGGGAAGGAGTTTTTCCCAATACCCAACCCAACCCTGCCCTGGCGCAGCTTGAGGCCGTTCCCTCTCGTCCCATCGCTTGTTCCTGGGGAGCAGAGACCGACCCCCCCGGCTCCAGCCTCCTTTCAGGCCGTTGCAGAGAGCGATGAGGGCTCCCCTCAGCCTCCTCTTCTCCAGGCTGAGCCCCCCCAGCTCCCCCAGCCGCTCCTCCCCAGCCTTGTGCTCCAGCCCCTGCCCCAGCCTCGCTGCCCTGCTCTGGCCACGCTCCAGCCCCTCCATGGCCGCCTTGGGGTGCGGGGCCCAGCGCTGAGCACAGCATTCGAGGGGCGGCCTCACCAGTGCCCAGCACAGGGGCACCATCCCTGCCCTGCTCCTGCTGGCCACACCGTTCCTGACACAAGCCAGGATGCCCTGGGCCCTCTTGGCCACCTGGGCACCCTGCTGGCTCATGTCCAGCGGCTGTCGACCAGCACCCCCAGGCCCTTTCCCGCCGGGCAGCTCCCAGCCGCTCCTCCCCACGCCTGCAGCGGTGCCTGGGGTTGTTGTGCCTCCAGGGCAGGACCCGGCCCTGAGCCTTGCTGACCCTCATACAATTTCAGGCTTGGGGTTTGCTTTCACTGTGCCAGCAAACTGCTTTTCTGTCATTCTTTGCCCCAAAATAAGCACTTCATGGTGAGTTGCCACACCTTCTGATTGCTCCCCGCCAGGTCCCCTCCGGGTCCTCCACGGCAGCACACCAACTCGGATTTCCTAACCCCCGGTGCCCGAGCCCAGCCTTCACCAAGCAGAAGCTACCGCCTTCGCGGTCGGCCCCCCGGCACGCCGCCGCGCTGCCCGCGCTCAGCCAGGGTGGATGCAACAAGCACTAACGCACGGCCTCGGGGCTGGCTTCTTAAAGCAACGAGTGAAGTCCCTTATAATTAGAAGTGCAAACGAGTATATTCACAAAACGGGGACCTCGTTGGGACCAAGGCTGGGGCTGGTCTAGGTAACAAGGCGGGAGCTGCTCTCGAGGACTCAGACACGACAAGGCCCACTCTTCCCTCTCCCCCTGCCTCCTCAGCTCAGCCGAGTTTATCACACGGCCTCTCTGTGTTAAGAATAATCGTTTTGGAGATTTAATTACAAGGTGAAATATGTCCAATTCTATTATTCCATTTCCAAGTGATGATAAAGAAGCTGAACTACTGCAAATGTTGTAAGCTCTTATGAGGATTAATGCTACCGCAACAAGATTTTTATCACATTAATGCTACTATTTCTCTCACGCCCATGACGTACACACAGAGCAGAGGTATGGACGCTGGAGTCTGTACATCCAATCGAACAGAAATCCTTAATGTGTACGAAATGTGATGTGGAAACTGCAATAGCAAATAGTTTTTATTACGGAGCTGTTCTTCCACTGCCTTAATCTCCCCAAAGCTATAAACTGAAGGAGTAGTTATATTTCACAAATGTGTATATACACGCACAGGCGGACGTGGAATAGGCATGCAGATGCTTTTATAAACCACAGAATGTGCTTCCTCCTTGGCAGTCTTACTACGCTTTTTATTTTTAACACCAAATAAATACAAAACAATCCAATAAAAACCAAACAGCAGTAAATCTGAGAAATTGGTCGCTTTTAAAAGCAATACTATTAACTAAGTTTAGGCCCCAAATACATGATTTTGGGAATGAAAAACCTCCCCAGGTCTGCAGTACAGTTGGCTTTGTATAAATGACTCAGTATTTCAACCAGGATTTGGCATTGTGGGGGCTGAAAGGACAGGGTTTTGGAAGGTAGAAACAAGAGGCACTTAAATATCAAAGGTTTCTCATGAGCACTAGGAGTTTAACTACTTTATGTACTTTTGAAAGTATCTTCCTGAGATACCTCCTCCCCTGATGGAGGAGGAACCCAGGAGGAACCAGTATTTGTGTGTCTCAGTGAAGAGCCGAGAGCTGGGTGGACAAATCTGGTCACAACAGGTGAGGGTGCAGCATCGACAAGCACCTTGCATTGCCAAAGCATAGAGCTTTTCCAAAATCCCTCTGCTTTTGCAGGGAATGGCCAGGCTCTTGCCACTTCGAAGCTATTCTACCTGTCCAGCATAGCCCCCTTTTCCTAATTTTATTTTTATCATCTCTGCCTTACCAGCTTTCTCATTCCTCTTCGTGCCAGTGAAATACACGTGCAGAATGCAAATGGAGGACAGGCAGGAAACTGGATCTGGTGACCAGGAAGAAGCAGTGGGGAGAAAAAGAAATCTCTTCATATCCGAGGCCATTATTTCGATATTCTTACAGTGTTTTCTCAGGGAAAGGACTGGGGCATACGTTGCTGAGAGGGTCACACAGAGAAATGCCTGCGTCTGCACGCAATCTCACCCTGACCTGGTAAGTATACACTCTACTTACTCTGCAGTCTGTATCTCCTACAAGATTCCAACTCCCAATTTTACAGCACAGGAATCCCCTCCAAAGTATTCCAAAACCGGTTAAAAATAAAATTAAAAAAATATATAGATATTAAAAAATACTTCCTTGCTTCTCCATGAAGGGGAAGGTGGTTTCTGGTCTCTGAATCAGGAAATTTTCTCTCTCCCTGGGGTCATCCTCTGGAAAGCTCTTAGCGCTGGGGTGTCCCCTTGCAGAGCAGCATGATGTCCATGAGTTAAAATTTCTGCAGGAATTTGAGAACCAGGTCACGCAGTTTCACCCTCAAAGGTTCATCGTTGTCGCAGATGATGTGTGTGGAGTCCTCCTCAATCTGAATGAGGGTTTCTGCCTCCTGGAGGAGTACGATGTGGCCTTTGGCTGTGTCCTCCACCTTCACGTCACTGAAACCATGCTAGATGTATCATTGGGGAGGGAGAAACGGAGAGAGATCAGAGAGTCATAGAATCATTAAGGTTGGAAAAGACCCTTAAGATCATCAAGTCCAACCGTTAACCCAGCACTGCCAAGGCCACCACTAAACCATGTCCCTCAGCACCACATCTCCCCGGCTTTTAAATCCCCCCAGGGATGGGGACTCAGCCCCTGCCCTGGGCAGCCTGGGCCAGGGCCTGACAGCCCTTTGGGGGAAGAAGTTTTTCCCCATACCCAACCCAACCCTGCCCTGGCGCAGCTTGAGGCCGTTCCCTCTCGTCCCATCGCTTGTTCCTGGGGAGCAGAGACCGACCCCCCCGGCTCCAGCCTCCTTTCAGGCCGTTGCAGAGAGCGATGAGGGCTCCCCTCAGCCTCCTCTTCTCCAGGCTGAGCCCCCCCAGCTCCCCCAGCCGCTCCTCCCCAGCCTTGTGCTCCAGCCCCTGCCCCAGCCTCGCTGCCCTGCTCTGGCCACGCTCCAGCCCCTCCATGGCCGCCTTGGGGTGCGGGGCCCAGCGCTGAGCACAGCATTCGAGGGGCGGCCTCCCCAGTGCCCAGCACGGGGGGACCATCCCTGCCCTGCTACTGCTGGCCACACCGTTCCTGACACAAGCCAGGATGCCCTGGGCCCTCTTGGCCACCTGGGCACCCTGCTGGCTCGTGTCCAGCGGCTGTCGACCAGCACCCCCAGGCCCTTTCCCACCGGGCAGCTCCCAGCCGCTCCTCCCCACGCCTGCAGCGGTGCCTGGGGTTGCTGTGCCCCCAGGGCAGGACCCGGCCCTGAGCCTTGCTGACCCTCACCCCGGGGCCTGGGCCCATCGCCCCGGCCTGGCCAGGGCCCTCTGCAGAGCCTCCTGCCCCCCAGCAGACCAACGCTCCCGCCCGACTGGGTGTCCCCTGCAAACTGGCTGAGGGTGCCCTCCATCCCCTCCTCCCGATCATCGATGAAGATATTGAACAGGACCGGCCCCAGCACTGAGCCCTGGGGAACAGCACTGGTGACCGGCCGCCAGCTGGGTTTGGCTCCATTCACCACCACTCTCTGGGCTCAGCCATTCAGCCAGGTTTTAACCCAGATGTTACTACAACTCAGGAAAACAGGTAGAGATGAAAGACTAGGGCACAGCAGGGAGGAGAGGGGAGAATGGCTACAAAATATGGAGTGCCATTGCAGATATCCTAGAGCTTTGGGATTTGCAGAGGAAACATGCATAGGCTAAGCTACATATGACCCTCATTATACGGATGGATAAACTATAGAACAGGGAGGCTAAAGACAACATCTTCTGCTACACCAGGTCACTGCAATTGCAAAATCTTGAGAGACAAAGAGGACAAATGGCTCCTTTAACTACAGAAATGACCATCTGCTGACATTACTGCCTCAAAGATGATGGTGAAAAGCTACTGGACCCCAGGGCAAACTTCCTCACAGACAATCCTACCCTTTTTCCTGCCAATTTTCTCCAAGGGGTCGTGCAGGCGAGAACAGGGCTCCACAGAGCAGTAACCACCTGCCTGCAAGTTCAGCCCCCAAGCCCCATGTCCTGCAGAAAGGTTCTCCATCAGTGGAGACATTTCCAGGATCTCTTCTTCACTTGGTCACTTCATTTTCACAAAACTTGTAGGAACTTCAATACTTTTGAGACCTCCTCCCCACTGTTCAAATTTATTGGAAATCAGCTGATGAATCCAAAAGTTACACGGGGGAAATTCATCCACCCAGAGTCACCCCAAAAGCTCTGCTTCCACGGGAAACCAGGAGGAAATGACTGACATGAAGCCCCCGTATCAGGACACGACTCCACAGGGAATTATTCCCTCCATCCTCAGTGCAGGGACAGATGTTCCCTGAGGTACGCCACTAGCTCACGAGCCCCTCTCCATTTCAAGCTACACTAAAATTATTTTCCCTCTCTCTGCCAGCAAAGCAGCACATTTCTGAGATCAGCAGAAATCCGCTTGAACCTCACCTGCCACCAAAGACTTATTACCTTCTCGAGCGCCTGCACAAACTGGTCCACAGGAATGGAGCCGCTCAGCAATGGCTTCAAAGGCTTACACTCTGGCACGTCATCACTCACTCGCTTTCTCTTCTTGCTGGCGGGAGGTTGCGGAGGTTTTGGAGGGAGCTAATGGACGAGAAGGTGCACAGTAATGCAGTGAATCACATCAGCTTCTTATAATTTAGTTGGAATAACAAGCACATGAGATAGAAAAGGCATACTGATTTTGTTTTCTGTCACTAAAAGGGAACGTTGCAGTGCTGAAGGGGAGAGGAGAAACCCAGGCTGGGGCTCCACTGCAGCTCTGCACACACAAGCCACCATTTATAGAAATAAATTAGCAGTTTTAGTTCAAATCTCCATCATCTTAAAATTTTTGTCAAATTCAGTTCTGTTCAAATTTCCATCATCTTAAAAGGCCTGTCAGACTCAATTCAAGACTGAGGCTTTCTATTTTTGCATTCGAGTACCCTGCAGTATTTTCTAGGAATCATGCCTTAAAGAAGTCAATGCCTTGAAAATCACACTCTAGAAGATGCAACAGGTTGGGAAAGGGCCAAATTCAGAGCAAGTAACTACTCGGGGAATGAGAAAAATGGGTAATTTACGTCTCACTGGCCTCAGAAAAATGAGTCTTTAGGAAGAACTTGAATACTGACAAGGAGGCGTGAGGGATGCTGCAGTGCCTGAAAAATCACTGGGGTGTGATGTGGGGATAATTTTGTGCTGCTTCCAAGCCTTAACGCATCCCGGAGACCTTCTGCGTCAGCGGGGAGGGGGAGGCAGGGGCAGCACGTGCGGCGGCAGCTAACCCAGCACTGCGCGGCGCTGCGCGCGCGGGCCAGGCGTGGGGTTCACTGAGCGCTTCTGAAAGACCGCTTCATGGAGATGAAAACCAGATTCCTGTCAAAAGAACGGCGAGGAAATTATTGTGTAAAATAAGTCCATGTGTCCTGTGCCAAGTTAGTTAGGTCGGGGAAGTGTCAGTACTGGTCTTTCCCAGTGAACTAGCAACTCAGTCCCTGGGAAAAAGGTGCTGGGGAAAATTTCTCCAAAATTTTGGCAAGACCATTTGCCAGGGATGCGTCTGCACAACACACAGGGAATTTGCCTGAAGCAACCCCAGTGCCTTGTAGCACCCCGCACACTCCAGGTGACAGACTGGGCTCCTCTCAGCTCTGTGCCTTTCCCATCGCGTAGCATCGTGTCTGAACCTGCTGCTGTGATGTCCCCGTGTTTCTTTCAACAGCCAGGGAAGGGTGTTTTTCATCCTTGGGAGAGAAATGCCGCCTGCTCAGAGTCCAGTTCCACAAGCACGGATGCACCTGAGACACTTTACAAACCCCACCATTTTCCCTGAAGTTGGTGGGCCTACGTGCATGTTATTTGTGCATTGGTGAGTCCCAGGCTCAGCCAACACTGACAGATACCACTGTGCTGGCTTCCCTCCATCCATCTGAGAGGGCTCTGGCATTTTAAGCCTAGGTCTAAGTTTATTTGGCATCAGGAATCAGAGTAGAGAAGGGAGTAAATGAACAACACAAAGGAGAAAGCAGCCTCAGACCAACGGCATTTTAATATTTCGATTTGTTCGCTGTTGCCTAGTGTTTCTAGGGAACTGACCTGGAAAAAGTAAGACAGCCTGTCTGCTGTGCAGTGATATAAATCCTTAACCAATCTTTATGCCCCTGCATTAAAGACGTTACCATACTGGGCCCTCTTCCCAAGCGTAGTGGGCCCAGCCCAGCTCTACCGCCCAGCAGGAGAGGCAGCATCGTGCGGCGTGTGGCTGCACTGAGTTGCCTGCGTGCTCAGGCATCAAAGGAGAAAGGTGGCCAGGGCATCCACTGCTAAGCAGGTTCACCAGACATCATCTCCCTCTGCAGAGCACTAATGCCAGGAATTAGAGTGTCAGCCTAAAGGAGGTGGTAGGAAGAGAGTATACACTCCTACTTTGTGCGAGGATGCACAATCTGCTTCTTGGGGAACAGGGCAACTTCAGGAAGACAGTCCCTTCACATGTCTAATGTTTTAGGTCATCTCTCCCCTCTGACCCTCAGTTCTAAGTCCATGAGAGGCTGACTGACGCTGATCCTGGTGTATGGGTTATGGAAGACAGCAGTATGATTTGTAGCCTCTCTTCCGGAATCATCTCGCTTCCCCTTTTATCTTAGCCAGGCACATAGCCAAGGAAAAGAGGGTAGAGAGATTTATTTGCAACCCACTCTCTACGTGTAATTCCTCACTCACACATGCCGGGACAAAGCATCTGACAAGGACTCTGCTCCGGTGGGGAAAGAGTCGTTGGAGGGGTTGCCTCATGAGAACAGCTGGGGTCCCAGATGGCAGGAAAGCCGGTGTAAGGATATTTTTCTCCCTTTCCCATTATACTGTACCTGCAGCACATGTTTGTTGTCTTTAGTATGCAACACGGCAGAAACTGTTGCTAAGGAAATACCAGGCTTAATCTCCAAGGGCACGAGTGAATCTGCAAGCTAAAGCAAAAGAAGGATTTTGTTCAGCAAGTGATAATCTCAAAATTTGTATGAATCCAGCTGTGACTTAAATTGGCAGCATGGTATTTTTAAACACGGACTAATGAACTGTAAACACAAACCCACTGCTACAATGACAGAGCGCTCCTGTTACCTGCTTAGCCCTCCTTCCAGCTCTTAAAGCTACCGACTTTCGTACCGTTACCAGAGCAGCGCGAGGTTTGCAGTAACCAAGGCAAGTCTCACAAAACATAACAATTAAAGAGAAACCCCGTTTAAGAAGATATCAATTACTTTATTAATGATTTTGATCAACAAAACTCATAATGTAATTCGTCATTATTTATTATGTTCGTTACGCTGATGGACTATGAAAAATCAAAGCCAGTTTCCTTTCCGTTCCTTAGTGCTCTGGCATTCTGGCTGCAGAATAGCTGGAAGAAAAGCGTTTGTCCTTAAAAACCCAATGGCTCTGGTTGACTGGTTTGAAATTTTTCCTTACAACACTGCATAGAAACCCTTACACTGCCTTTTATGTAATTCTTCTCTGAAAGAAGTAAAATTTAGTCTTGGCTCCAACTTTGAATTCAATGGCAGCCTCCCAAGATCCTCAGCATTGAGGGTGTTGGCAGTGAACGTGGAGTGGGCAGTACCGCACCTGCCGAGACGTGCGGAAGTTGGCCAGCTGGGAAGCACCTCTTCCAGCCACGTTTCCAAAGGAACGCTGCAGAAAACATTGTCGTGGACACAGAAAATTATTCCCTTTTCCCCTCCAATGGAGTTCTAGATGACAACACACTGGACACCGGGTGCTCTGGAGTCCTGTCCAGGACTGCAGCCAGGACTAGGATAAACAGGTACCTATCTAGTCCTGGATAAACAGGTACCTTCACGCCACATGGGCCAGCAGCCCAAGTGGTTTCCAAGCATCACTCCCAGCCAAGCATGCTCCTGTTACTCGCTGTGGACCTGAAAGTGTGCTCTGTGTCTGCGGGGGAACCTTGCAGGCACCTCACAAAACAAAAATGGGTACGATTGCTCACGCGTTATACCACTGGATGGGAGGACTCTCCAGTTGTGAAGACAAGTAACACCTAAAGGGACAGAACCTACTTGGCTGTTTTTCCCAAGAGTTGTACCATCAGCCCACTCAGACCATCGCCCCATCCCATGTAGAAAGAGTCTCTGTGAGATGATCTTCATCTGAACTCCATTCCCTTTCATCTTCAAACACATGGCACCCCCACTTGGAGCCAGATATTAAGAAGAGCTTAACCTCCAGGCAAAGGAGCTCTTTTGAAACTTCAGCCATCTACTGCAGTGCTTCCATGCAGCAGAGCTCTGGAGAACCGGCTATCATCATTGCCCTGCCAGCAAGGCAACGCCAGCTCTCTTTAGCTCGCCAGATGCTCCCATGCATGGAAAGCGGGAAGAGAAACTGAATGGATTTTAGAAAAGCGTGGTATATTCCCATTTTGGAGACAGTGCACCTGAAGCAAAGGAAGATTAAATTCCTTCCCAAGGGCCATCTAGTGAATTTTCAACAGGATCCAAACCGGGAGAGGGACAGAGCAGAACAACTGAACCCTGCCACTTCTCAAGAAACTTCAGGTACCAATATTTTACTGCCAAATACTCTGGTCTGCTGTAAATGATGACGATGTAGGTTATCACTCTATTACGGCAAAGCTCTAATCCTTGTGAATACAGAAGGAACTGAACTTGACTTCAAAAAGCTCTCATTGCTGGCCTAATCCTTTTGCCATCAAAGCCCTGAGAAGGCTTTTCTGTTGGCTTCAATGGCAGCCGAGTTCAGTGACTTCTAATAACTTCTGAAAATCTTACCTACCACTGTTAAAGCTGCAGGAACATTTTGAGAGCACCTCCTTCAAATAAAAGAGTTGGACAGATGCTTGTGTTGGAAAAACACAGACATTCTAAGGCTGAATTCAAATCCCCTAAAATTTTGCACCCTTACAGACTTGGTGAATCTTAGAAATCAAAATTTCACGGAGCAGTTCAGATTGCTCTCTCTCTGGGGCTCTGTTCAAGATCTTTAAAGCAGGCATTTTGAATACAGCCTTTACAGTTTGTTGTTGAAGGCTAAGAGAATGAAAATCTAATGATAATTATTGCTTCAGATTTCCCCTGGGACCTAAAAATAGTAACACTTGCAGCAGTGTGTTATGCTGCACTTTGCAGTGGTCGAAGGCACTTTCCATTCCCACCACCTTCCAGAGGAGGATCGATACAAAATGGGCTCTAATGAAGAATACGTGGCAAAATGACAAACACTGTAAAGAGAAAGGTCATTAAAAACCAGAGAGCTGCTTAGAATCTAAGTCCTCTTCTGCCACTGAAATACTTTGACATTAATATTTAAACAGGTTTTAACCACACAGTTGGTAAATAGCAACACTTCAATTATTAACAGTCAAAAAGACAGTAAGACAGACGTTCATTTTTATTTTCTCTACGATATTGCTTCACCTCACAGCCCTCTTCATGTTGCAGCCAATCCTTTCATTACAGAAGTTCACTGACCCAAACCAAAAAGGTCATTTAATCACATCCAGTAATTCACCCACCAAGACCAGACAGCACTGCTATATTCCTTTCGACTGAGCTCCTGCACACACAAATCACAGAACTCTTCCAAAATGCTGGATTAAAGAAATCCTTTTCAGAGAGATAGCAAATCTTGTCTATACTCCAAGCAATGGCAACTCCACCATTTCCTCTCGCAAGCTGTTCCAAACTTTAATTTTCCTTGCAGCTAGGAAACCGTGTCTTATTTCAAGGTTGAATTTGTCCAGCTTTCAGTTGCTGAATCTTGTTATGCCTTTGTCTGCAAGATTGAAAAGCCCCCCACTATGCAAGAATAAATGCTTCTTCCTTCCAGTCATTACCACAAGTCTAATGCCACATGCTGGCACCAGGAAAATCACGAAAGCAGAGACGCACGGCACTGAGCGCTAACATCGCATTAATCAGTCCCCTGCCTATGGATGAGCACTTGGACTGCCTTAAGACAAACTTGTCTGCGTGTGTGTATGTGTACCGTGTCTTTCATTTTTTTAAAAGCCCTCCTGTTAAGGAAAGTTTAGAACAGAGACCAGCCAAAAAACAACAGTCATTGACTCTCAGTAGTCTGAAACTGCAGGTGCTGATGGGAACCTTGTAACGGCTGAGGGAGAGAAGAATCAGCTTGGGAAGTCCTGCTCCCACAATCAGAGCTGTCCACCTATGCTCTTACAGAGTAAAGATATTTTTACCGTAAACTGCAGTTGAATCTTTCATGTAGGATTGCATTTTCCACAACGAAATGAGATCTGACACATACTACGTAAGCCCGAACACCGTTGTTGGCCAAACTATAGCTGTTTATAAAGAAGAACAACGCACACAGGTTAGGTTACTCTGAAGTCTCTCCTAAGGCCTTCATCGAGGAGAACTCTCCCTAGGCTTAATGTCATGTGCTGTCTTCAGTCACCAGCCAAAAACCCTCTTGTAGGCAACAAAGAGGTGAACAGTGACTGAGGATGGGATCCGAAACTCCTACTATAAATAAAAATTGAGGCTGAATAATCAGTGAATAAAATCAGGAGAGGATCAGAATTTTAGCACACGTGGTCTTGGTCCTATGGAGGATTTTCCCAGGGACAAATGTGCACGGACATCCATCAGCCAGTAGTTTAACACCCAAGTTGCAGCTGTATTGGCGGTGGTGACTACCAGTGATTTCTTCTGAGGTTTTTGGGACGCCTCTCCAAATTTCTCCCTTTTCCCTCTTCCTCTCCAAGTTTTATAAGTGCAATAGTTCTTGGCTTACCCTAGAGAGGGTGCAGAAGATTGACCCAGCAGGGAGAGCTGAAGTCTGAGTTGAGCGAGGTGAGCTGGATCTTCATCCTCCAGGACTGGAGCAAAGGGGAACTAGCAGGAGCACAGCAAAGCTCATCAGTAATTAAAATCCCCTTAACTTCTAAGATCTGAAATTCACTGATGCGTACACTAGACTATAGCATGTGTATTTAGAAAGGGACACAGCTGGGTTTTTATATCAACATTAAAAGTGTATTTTCCAGACTTGCAAACTGTGCATAAATGTACGATCTCTGCATTAGAGGTAGGAGCCAGAGTTGCAACTCCGGATCAAACCAGAGAAATCAAAGACATGAAACAGGGCTGTGAAACCACTGGGCAGGACAGACCCATTATGAACTCAACACATTGCAAGTCCTTAGAAAAAATAAAGAAAGAATAAGGTTGTAATATATTCCTTGGGGCAGGGATCAGTTTTGTTCCGTGCTTGTGCAATACCTAGTGCTTCGAAATCCTACTAAGGGACCCATTACTCATGCTACTATACTGCAGTAATAAAGGAAATGGAAGGAAAACTTTAAAAAATCATCAAAAGTGGATCACATGCGACCAACACAACAGCTTTCTCTGATAAGACAACTGCTGAGGGAATTGGGGCAGCTGCAGTCTGTGCTTCATGAAGCACTAGCAAGGTACCACATGGGAAATTATAAACTGTGGATTTCTACAGCAGTCCTGAGGTGGGGAAAGTGCTGGTTAAAGCAAAGATATTCCCAGACAACTACTGGGCTGCTGCTGCAGTTCCTGAAGGGTCAGTCTTGAGCCTACTCCCATACAATTTTTATTAATGGCCTCAGTACAGAACGGAGAGGGTGTTCAAAAGGCCTCACTGAAGTCTGCAGAGGCACCCTTAACAGAAAGAAAGATCAGGCTATCATAGAGGAAGAACTAGATGACCTCAAGAACTGGAGTGAGAAAAACAAGATGAAATTCAATAGCACGAAATGCAAGGCCAGGGGCTGGCCTAATACCGAGAGATTCTGCTGTGAGCTGGCAGCTGCTGGAAATGACAGAGGTGAAGGGTCCAGGTTTATTAGTCCATCCCATGAGAACTCAGAGTCACAAATGCGACAGGGCCATGAAAAAGCTAAATGCAACTCCAGAAAATACCAGGTAATTCTAGCAGAGATGAGCTATTGCTATTATATTGGGCCCAGCAAGATCTCATCCGAACTACTTGTAAATTGTGGGTAATTTAAGTTCAAGTAAGATATACTGAAGGGTAGGTTAGGGCAGGAGGGGCTGTCTTGTAAGAGGAAACTAAATATCTTGGCTTGTTTAGCCTGGCAAGAAGAACGCCAAAAGGAGAATTTGATTATTCTACATAAACACCACAGGGAAAATACCAACAAAATGGAAAATCTATTTATGCTAAAACATCATGTTAAGAATAAGTATGTGCAGACCAGCCATGAATACGCGTGGGCTGGAAATTAGGATGTTTGTAGCCATCAGAGACAGTGGGGGTTCGAACAGCATTGTAGTGGGAACAGCAGGGGCATAAGTCTTTACAATTTGAAGCATGTGCCTTACATTTTTTGAGGCACATTATAAACACTATTACTAACTGCAGCTGGGTTCTGGCCATGTAACCCATGAGGGCACTTCCATTTCTGGGTGGAAATGATTGCTTACAGCCTTGGGGCTTGTCAGGTATGAAGAGATTCCCACCCAGATCCTAGCCCCTAAAAAGGATGCAATTCGTATGCGACAGAAAAATATCCTCTCCCAATTATTAGAAAAGCCCAAAGATTTTAAAATCTGCCTGCCTTCAGAGGGAGTCCACCAGGCCCTAGTTTCACAGAGGTTTTTACAATAAGTAGTCCTCAGCAAAATCTGAACAGTGAACAACCTGCCTCATCCTCCATCCCCTGACTCACCTTGCTCCTCACACACATCAAATCCAGTTTCTCGATGCAGAAAAGCATCTTCCTAGTGTACCTTTAATAGGAAAAGAGCGCCCAAATATTCCACATGCTTAAAAGCTGTGCAATAGCCCTTTTGCAAGCAGGATGATCTGTACAGTCAGTTTTGTAAACAAAAAACACGGTATTCATCCTGTCACTTATATTTGGATGGCAATGTTAGGAAAGGAAGACAATTTACCTCCCCTCCTACCTCCCTGCCTCTTCTTATCCCTTCACTATTTAAGTACCAGGAGCTCTGTTGTCGAGTCACTGTGAAACCAGACACAGAAATGCACGGAGATTCTAGTGTGGGCAGAAGTCTCAACCAGACTCAGCCTTGGCTTTACACCATCTGCTAAATCAGGCAGAGCCTGAGCGCAGGAAGTCTGCAAGTATCAGATCCTGCAGAGGAAACAAAAAGATATGTGGTCGCACACATGCACCGAAGGGGAAAGGCCTAAAGATTTAAATATGCCTGTGGAGTAAGCATTCGTGACCAGCAAGCGTATTAAACAAGACACAAACATGCTGCAGGCCATTTGTGCAGGAGAATGGAAATTGGGGAATCTTTCCCACGAGACTTAAAGGAAGAAGGGCATTTCCAACAAAGAACAAACATCCTAGAACTAAGGGCATCTATATAATCATTAGTGTGTGATCTGAGTCGTGCCTTGTTGGGGTTTCAGCCTCAGATTTTACAGAATCCAAGTGTTTTAAATGGGATGATTAGGTTGCTAAACTAACCCTAACTTAACAGATCTTTCAGTCTCTGTAGGTCGGCTACAATTCTCCCTGGAGAGGATTTTAAAGTCTCGTTAACTTCAGTGGATGAAGAATCGTGCCATAAATATCTAAAGTTTTCGATATTACTGCTTGCACATGCCTACATCGTAGCTTTACTCTTCCATATAGCCAGCATCTAGCAGAGGAATAAAACAAGCTGAAGGGGTAGTCCTGCAGTTTTGAGCAATGAAACAGCCCCCTTCTTTTCCATGTACATGTTTCATGTTCAACTAATGGACCAGGGCTCCAGATCAACATGATGAACCTTGCCCCAGAGCGTGGCAATCACACCAGAAAGACCCGTACTGACCAACCAACAGCAAATGATCCTGGGTGGGATTATAAGGAGTAGTCTCAATACTAAAGCTAACCACTGGCTTTTTGCCAAGCCTGTGCCAAGAGACAGTTTTAAGGAGGTATTTAAGAAGTGGAATGAAGTCGATTTATGGCTGTTTAATGAAGCTCTTCCCCAGTATGCTGCACAGCCTGGGAGCAGGCACGAAACAGTTGTTGGAAGAACTTACAAGAGGACAGTGGAAGCCAGAACCAGCAGAAGCAGAAATCAGCCTCCAACTTGAATGAAAAATGATAGGTAGGGGAAGCAAGGACGTGAAATATCTTCAAAGTAAAGGCAAGCAGCTTACAGATGCATAAGATGAGTCATTTGAAAGACATGAAAAGCTCGACAATCAAAATACTCAAAATACAGTAACCAGTTTATGGGTCAGAATGTCAAGTCAAAATGTAATGTTGTGGAAGCTGATCGGGAAAAGAGAGGCGAGCGCCTGGCTAGAAAAGAGTGTTATCTTCCAGCCAGCCATCAAAAACGAAGGAGAAACAAACCTAGATATTAATGTGGGGAGGCAAAGGCAGGCTGGGGGCAGAAAAGCAGATCCAAGTTTCATTGATCTAAATAGGACAACCTGCAGATGAGAGCAACCAGAGGAAAGGTACGGCAAAAACAAAACAAAAGCAAAGGAAATGAGGGATAACACGTTCAAAGCGCACAAAAGATGGGAGGAGGGAGGAAAATTCTCTGCAGAAGCAATGGGAGGCTGAACGGTCAGGAGAGAAGAAACATGGGAGTGAGGTGGGAGACGTTTTTAAGAAGAAAGGAACGGCTGATTGCATGGAACAGCGATGATGTAAATCAGGAAGATGGCAGACTACAGTGGTTCTGGCTTTGTCTAAGAAAAGACTGGTAAAAGCTGAGACACGACTAGTTTTGATGGAATGTCAAAAGGTGAAGTCAAACGCGGAGAGGGCCTGTGCTAGAACGAGGGAGGGACTCCAGGCAATTTTACAGACGGTGGATTCAGTGAGCTTGGAGCTGAAGGGAGGAATGACAGCAGCAGAAGCAAGCAGGATGGTTATATTTCATTTACTTTATGGTAAGTGAGGGCACGGCATCTTTATACCAGGGGGAACAGTCAGAGGAAAAGGAATGGAGAGGTCAGGAGATTGGATAATGTGGGGTCACCAAAATAAGTCGAGGGCTAGAAGAAAGCCAGAAATCCAACTCTTTAGTCCCTGAAAAATGGAAGGAAGTTGGAGAGGTAAGATGAAAGCCATGTTTTGCCTTTCTTTCTCTCAAAAAGGAATTGGCAAGATCCTATGTGGAAAGAGAAGTCAAAATAAGAAAAGGGGAGGGTGGAGTGAAAGCTATATAATTATAATGGACTGCCAAGTGGCTGTTTTCCTAATTCTTCTCTGCAGTAGTTCCTTATAATCTCACCTCACGTCGGGCCGTGGATTGTACATTCACACTCTCCTGTACTGGCCTGTGTCCTGAAGAACTTGCAAACAGAGTATCTTAAAAACACACAGCCCTCACTGAAGTCAGTCTGCTGCTGAAACCAAGTGATCCGCACCATTGTTCAGCTGTAATTAAACTGGAGGCACATTATTTGCTCAAACGCTACTGTTTAATTTATCTGTTTGCTCCAGAAGGTGTTTTCCATTTTCCCATCGTTCTCCTGTGAACAGACAATGCCTAACCAATTTCCAGGAAGCAGTCTTTTTTTTAATTATTTTTTAAAGTGAAAGGCAGATGCCGAGAAGAACAAATTAGTTAAAGTGTAAAGGTTTCCACAATACCTCTGAGAGCCATTCCAGCCCGGTGCCTTGGGACTGTTAAAACCTCTCTCTAAACAAAGGCTGCTGTGAGTGTAAATCTCATTAACATACAACAGTCCTGCTTGACCTGCCTTTGCTCTTCGGTGAAGTGATTGAAATGTAGACAAGCTCCAGCAGTATCAGTAAATTTACATTAGTCTGACAGGCCAGAATCTGAATCACTGAAAGAGTTTTGGAAAGGAAATGTCACACTACTATACCGTCAGTCTGTATTGACTGAAACCATGCTGAGCCAACCATTCGGTTTTCAAAAGCTTTAAGAAATGAGACAGAAGTTTGAGCACATGTCCACTTCTGAGAAAGGACTGTGGATGCTAGGAGAGGGCCCTGATCAGGACTTCATTGAGGCAGACATTCTTTTATGAGACTTGTAGCTGTACTTTAGACCCAAGCCCTAGCCCTGGAGCAGATCTAGCAATTACTTTTTTACCTAGGGTGGATTTCATCATTCCATTTTTGCCTAACATGGTAAATAACAAGCCTTCACAAGGTTTGTTAGGAGATATAAAATACCCCTTCCAACTGCCACTTCAGTCTTCGCAGAACTGGTGGTAGCCCACATGAAACAAATGCCCTTTCCTTGCAGTACAGAAATTCCTATATATTTAGGCAGCATTAAAGAATCTTCCTGGATGAAACTACTGAAATGGGGACATTAAGCAGCAAATACTCTCCACCAGGGAGACTCATCTGTCATATCTGCAACCCTGTCTTGCACAACCCACCCAACAGAAGGGAAGTTACAGCCGTTTTTTTGCCACTACTGTGTAAACTCTGCCTGAAACCAACAGCCCATTTGCATCAGTCTCTCAAAACCAACATCCTAATGATCCTTCTGCACAATGGACAGACAGACAGGGTTCTTCTGATCCCTCTGCACAATGGGACAGACAGACAGGGTTCTTCTGATTCCTCTACACAATGGGACAGACAGACAGGGGTCTTCTGCTGGAAGGGGGAATGAGGCAAGCCATGCAGATGGCACGTAAAAATTATTAGGGAGGTAAGGAGATAACATCATGCTTATTTAGGGCGTTAGCATCAAAGGAAATACAGGCCCCAGAAAAAGATAGTCTTTTCCTCCTTCTCCCATTTATTTGAAAACCAGACAACGATCCTTTGGGATTGACTGTTGTGACTGGTTACACAGAGTAGGAGAGATTACATAGTTAGACCTCTCAGCAGTTATCAGCTACGCTGCTAAGACTCAAAGACCAAAATCAGAGAGGGGGGGAGACAACGTGCCATCCCTCCCATGCCTTATCACCACTCTGCAGGTCAAGCTGGAAGCAAAAACTAGCCTCACACAGCGATGTGATGAAGACACGAGATTGTCCTCGGGAGACAGCCTGTGATCGCTACAAAGTTGGCACTGCTATTCCTCTAGCAAGTTCCCCGTGAAAAAGAATGAGCAACATCTCTTTCTGAGGATGATTTGCATATCTCAGTGCTGGGGAATGGCATTGTATTAACAGCCCTGAATCACAGCCTTGCTCTCAGAGGCAAGCACACAACCACTAATGGGTCTAACTCTCAATGAACCCCTTGAGGCAAGCAAACACTACCTCCCTGACACCCGTCGGGAAGGACAACAGCTTTCCTGAAAGTCTCAGGGATGATCTGGTTGACCTAATTTTTGTATCACATTAAAAAGTCTTTTCAGGAGCATCATTACATACCAAGTAGCTTTTTGCAACAAGTTGGTAAGTGCGGCTTTGGAACCAGGGAGAATACCTGGACATGGAAAATCACATCAGATGTTTCTACTCCCTGAGCACAGACAGCTTTGAAATCAGGACTCCTGTGTGAATATAATCTGATGTTACTTGTTAGAGGAAAAAAAAGGGCCATTTCTGTCAATATTCCTCTCTGTGCAGCTTTCTGCTCAAACTCTCCAAGTTAAAGTGAATGCAATACAAACCAGCTCTCATTTGCTATGCGCTTCTTTGATACCCATCCTCAGGTCGGTGAATACCACGTTGTCTACACTGCATCCTCCCTCCAGCATCCCAGCGGTTTTGGGAAGTGCTCTTATTTCTATGCACTGTTTTTACCTAGAGGTATAGGAAGAATCCATTCGCTTCAGTGACAGACAGCACCTAAAAACCACTGGAGATCTGCGTTTGAGAAATGGAGAGCATTTCCACATCAGTGGCTGCCAATGAGACTGAACCCACATGGCCTCTTGAGCCTCAAGCGTCAGGGATCTTGCTGCCAACAGCCAAGCAAACAAGAGAAACACTGACTTGTTTTCTGATGCGGTCTAACCCCATGAGCACGGCACTGCCTTCAGAGTCACAAGCTCTGCCAGGGAACTCTGCGGTCCTCAGTGTCCTTTCCTATGTGAGCTGCATTTTGTGTTTAGACTTGTGCTGATCACGCAGGAAGACTCTGACAGAGCAAGAAACTTAACCCGCCACTCCCATGGACCAGCCTAGCTTTTAGACAACTCTCCCCCTTGATATCCACTTCAAAATGCATGAGGGTTGGTGAATATTCATCTGTAGCATTTGTGGTAATTTGCATTCTGTTTGCAGGGAAAGCTGGTATCCACCCTCTTCACAGGGCTGACAGAAGGGACAGGCTCACGTACAAAGGCTCACTTACACCCTCACAGTTTAGGGGAAAACCCAAAGCTTCACTGGAAGTGAAATAATAGGTAAGCCATGTGCTGGCTCTCTGCCCTCAGAATGTAAGATTTGTTTTGGCCACGCTGGTGAATGGAAGCCACGTTTTACTAGTCTTAGGTGTAATAGGATTCAATAAATATGCAAATTTCCAAAACAATTAAATATACATGCCATGATGGAGTTGCATCCAAGTATCTTTTCTAATTAAAAAATCCCTCCTTGTCTCTGGCAGTCCTCTAACCAGTGGGCTGGGCAGGCTCCTAACAGAACTGATGTACAAAGTAGACACATGCGAAATGGTAGGAATGGGTTTTGTGGACTGGCTGAGGGATTTTCTTACACGGGTACCAGCTCTGTACTTCATGTTTGGCTTAACTAAGGGTACTTCCTCCCTCTGCTCTCTGATGAAAAGCAGACTCACATATTCAACAGTTTCCAAAGGTCAGTAACGCCTGCTCGTAAAAAGCTACTGTCACCTTTGATCCAAGGACACATTTGTGCTGATTGGATTGTCAAAAAAATATTTTAAGATCATGTCTGTTAAAATATGGGTCACCCTTTGTATTATGGGTACATTTATATTTGATTTATGGGGTTAATAAATTATTAATAGATGTTGCAGGCATAAGTAGTCCACATTATAGATGGCTACAAGCAACCCATTAACCTGTTGGACTTCAGCAGTCTGTAGGAATTAACCATTTATTGAAACTGTTGTAACACAAATGAGCCATTTCACTACTATGCCTTTAACATATGACTGAATATTGCTCCTCAAGGGAAAGGGTATTTCTCATGGCAGGTACGGCTGGGGAAGGAGAAAGACAACTCCTGGCTACTAACTCCCAGATTCTTTGGATCCTTTCCAGGGCCCTGGGCCACTGATTCAAACTGCAGTGCCTCAACTTACTCATATTTAAACTGGAGATGACTGGCTTGCCTCACAGGTGGCTAGCAGAGATTGCCCTTCATTCTGTATTTTGAGACGCAATATATCCTTGCAAAGGACCATTAACCTGAACGTATTTTTTGCTTGCCCACAATGTTTTTTGCAATTCCCATTAGTTTACGCAGTGAAATTCTCTCTCAGAAATGCTTCTTTCTTAGCCCTCCATTTGACAGAAAGTGCTTTACATGCTCATAGTCAACAGTAAATCACAGCCACAAGATATCTTTAGCCAAAGGGGCTACTGAAGCAGTAGCTTGAATTTGGCTATATGATCAAGAAGCCACCATCTTTTTCCCCACTTTTGTTACTCACTTCTGGCATGATTTCGATCTTCTCGTAGCGCCGCTTGTACGGAAGCGTCAGCACCTCTGCTCTGCGGTAGGACATTGGCGGAGGCTGGCAGTCTATCATCAGATCTGTGCGATGAGACTGGGTGGGTGGTGGCTGAGTGTACTGCTCCGGGCAAACTACGTGGAGGGGCTGGAAAAGAAGAGTGGTGACTTACAAAAATGTTTGGTTTATTCTGTGCGCTGCCCTACATCAGTAATCATTGCCATAAGGAGGTTTGCAGACTGTTGTTAGCATGCTAATTTATTTGTATGAAAACAACATCCAAAAGATGCAATCCAGAAGATCCAGTCAGCATTGGAACAAACTGTTCAAGGAGCAGGCAGTCTTTGCTTTGTATACAGCAGTGTTGAGAGTAACAAGGCCTAAATTTGTGTCTTTAATCCCCACTTCAATATCAGCAGTCATGTTAGCTGCCATAAGGAGAGAAAAAAGAAGGATATTCGATAGCTTTTTCTTCCAAATCCTTGTCATCGAAATTGGAAGCAAATGACAGTAGCGGTGGAGACCATCACAAAATGGCACGGAGTGAGGCAGATGTATCAATATGCAAGGCTGCAAAAACATTAGCAAAATAAGCAACTCTGAGTTTTCATGGCCTGTCAGCAATATATTAACAAAGCATAAACAGGCTGGTTGCCACGAGGATCACTGCAGGATTTAAGGAAGCCAAAGGAGAAGACAATGTTTCTGGAAATTGTTTGGGAAACAGCGTTATACTTCAGTAGTAACATGGAAGAAGATGCTTGTCAGAAAAACAGGCAATGGCAATTGCTATCAGGTGTGCAGTGACAAGCCAGGCCACAGAACAATGAGATAAAATGATCCAGACATTGTGAAGAGGCTTCGAAGAATATGTGGGTTTGTGTTCAACAAGTTCAACATATAACAAAGGGAAAAGCTCAGCCAGGAAAACTGGGTATTATTTTAATTATGTCCTGAGTCAGAAAGCAGATTTCAGCAGAAACAAATTGGATGGACAAGGAGAGGCCACTAAAGCCAAAGAGTCAAGGCGGGAAAGCAGAGACTACGTGAACACTCTGGCCTTCTTCCTAGACAGAAGTCATCTAGATTTTGCAAATGGAGTAAGGAAAGTGGTGGGTTTGGAAGAAACGTGAGAGTGAAACTCCAGAACAGCAGTGCCAGGACCAAAGCAAGTATCAACTGCAAGATAAAGAGCAGAGGTGGTGGTTAAGGCTGAGGGTGCTGAGGATACTCAGCACTTGGTATCCTTTACATTAAGACTGTATTAGACACAGCCAGGCTTATTCATACAAACAAGAAAAAGAATAAAGGGAAAAGTTATGATGACTATGTATACCTAAAAAGGAGGAAAGGAATCTACACACCATTTGCTCTGTGCTCTAAGCTTTTAGGGATCTTCCAGCCACTCTGTGCAGAGATGGGCAGTCATGCCGTGTTCATTTTGGAGCAGGATGATAAAGGAGAGCTCAATGCTCTCTCAGGGAAAAAAAGGATCTGGGTGTTGTCTTGATTTTGCTATTGTTTAATGTAACAGTTGTTCACAATTGACCTATTTCTTTCAGGTGTGTGAAGAAACATAAGAAAAGGCAAGAGAAAATGAATTACCTGGACTTCTTTGAGTAATTTAGACACCTGAATAAAATTCAGTCTTGTGTCAATGGGACAGTAAACACATTTCATCGCCAAAGGTTGATAAGGAGCCAGGGCATCCAGATAAGAGAAATCCGGTTCTGAAAAGAGAAATGTTGAAAACACTGAATGCCTATTAAGAACAAAGATGGCCCAATTCCTCTCTGATTCCCCATTCTAGTCTAGACAAGCTGTTGTTCAGCAATGTTAATTCTGTTACAGATTTCTCTTCCCTTCTTCCTTCCCCCACCCGTTATTTTCAGTTAATGTGATGAAAATTATGCTCACAATTAGTCTTACCTTAATCAAGCAACAGAGCAATACTATTTCATTTGAACACATTATTGCATGATTTTTATAACAAATTTAATCAAGACAAAAACATCACCTCTTATTTTTAATCAAATCCTGTAAAAGAAGGCAAGATGTATACATTCTGGGTATCGTAAGGTAACCCAAATGTCAGCTTGTTTTTCACTGTGACAAAAATGCAGCATAAAGATCGTATCTTGATAAACGTGTACCAATGTCCTCTGCTGCGGACACACTGCCTCCCAACTCCTCTTTTTCATTACAGTATATGTACGTACTTTTTTTTAATCTAAATGCCAGGTTTAGACTGGTGGAAAAACAAAGGTCCAAGTTTTAATATAACCCAAGAGGACCTGGAGGGAGCCCTCCAGTTGAAGGGACAGGCAATTGGGCTTTTTACAGTTACGCCAGCAGAGCAGTTCTAGTTCAGGCCAGTATGAACTGAAGGTTGCTTGCGGTAGGGGCTATCCAGAAGGAGAGACGGGCTGCGATAACTTTATTAGCTGATATCTTTATTAGACCTAGCGAGTCTCAACTTCCCTTTCTACTCTTACTATTGACTTTTAAAAATCAGATTACAGGTTGGCCAGGGAAAAGTCATGCACCGAATGGGCTTTTACTCACACAGAGAGTAATAAAACACTGAGAATGCTACAGAAAAATGCTATTTTTTTGGTGAATGAAAAACGTAGGTCTCATAGGTGACACAGTGTAGGATACATGTAGCCACTTGATTCTGGGGGCCACCAACTAATGATGTGGAAAAGCTTATGCCATCACTATCTACCTGATAATTGTGGGATAGATCGCATAACGGGAATGCTAGAGAAACTGGTATTAGTTTGGTAAGTACAGAATGAGAAAAAGAGAAGGGGATGCATGAAAGACTTATCTGCTAGGCTATTCGGAACCACAGGGCCTCAAAGGACAACCTGCAGAGTGAAGTGCAGCTGCAAATCACCAAGCCTTGCTAGAAAACAGCACGAGGTATTCCTCTGGTATCTGCTCAGGCTGTGTAGAAGGATGAACTTAAAGGAAACTTAAATACAGAGACTTCAGTCTAGACTTAGACAGCCATCTTCTATGTTCTGCATCACCCTGAGGAGAGCACCGGCTGGATTTCTCATGTAGACAGCAAGAAAAAAATGTCCTTAAAACTTTACCACAGGAAGTTCAGCACCCAGCATGGCATCCAACATTCAATATTGGGCCTCATTCTACTGATAAAGACAAGTTAATTGCTAGCCTAAAAATCTGCCGCTGGCTAAGTACCAGTGATCATGATGTGGTTATATTTACCCTGTGAGAACAGAACATGGCATCAGCCACTGATACATATGTTTGGAACTGTCAAAGGGATAATTTTCCCAAGTTTAAAGCAATTGTCAGAATAACTGCCTGGGAACATCAAAGTGAGAAATATTAACAAAAAATGATAGTTGTACAAGAACATCTTACTAGACATCCAAAAAGCCATGAATCCACAAACATGGAATAAAAATTATACTGGGCAAAAAGCCATGCTAGTTAAAAGCAGATGTGTTAGTGGCAATGAAACAAAGCCTAAAAATATCGATGTAAAAAATGGGAGTTAATGGCAGTTAAGTTTAATAGCAACAAATAGAAGTTTAAAAATAAGAACACTGAGAGGGTAGCTAGTTGAAGAATGATCAGTGGTCAATTAGGGTTAAATCAGAAGACATTTTAAAACTCTTTGGGGATAAGGAGAAAACTTCAGTCAGGCACAGGTCCTCTGCTAGAGATGTACAATGAAATTGCAAATCGTAAGTTTAAAAAGTTATCAGAAGAGAGCTTTTCCATCCCATCTGGCATTGTGGATGACACCGAGATTTGACTGCTTGTATCTGAGAATGCCATGAGGCAGCACCTACTCAGACTAAATATTTTTGAATCAGTAGGCTTGGATAATCCACAAACGTGGATTTTTTGATCTAAGACTCCAAAATGGCATCTGGTCTCTAGTCTCTCTGAACAACTGATAAGAATGTAAGTAGCCTTGGAAAAGCGAGACGTTCTAATGAAGGAATTCTAACACAGGACTCTGAGGATTTAGACATGTGAAAACCGTAACTTGAGCTAGTCTCACGGTGAACTCCTGTGACATACAGCAATAGCTGTTTTGGAACCACCAAAAAACCAGAAGTCACCTGTCCGATGGAAGACAGTGCCTGTCAAGGACACGTATTGACTTTTTCTGACAGATTTACAGGTCTTTAGCTTTTCTGCTAAGACATCTGATTTACTACTGTGTGACAACGAGTTATAAAATCTTCCACTGCACAGCACTGATTTGGCATGCATGAGCTCTTTTTAAGATCTCCTCGGGAGTTAGTTTTTAAAGCATTGTTGTTATCGGAGAGAGAGGAAGAAGCGGACTTCTTTCTACCATGTTTTCTTCTACAATTTCTTTGTGGCTTAGTGGTATTCAATATTTTTAATCAATAATCTATTCAATACTGCTTCAGCAGTAACATTTGCAGATGACACTGAGCGCTACAGCTCGCTCACAGCTGGTGTCTTGCCTAGTGGCTGCAGCTGCTGCGTTAGTCTATATTCTCTCATAGTTGTTTTTTACATTACAAATTGGAAAGGTGGAGACTACCTAGCTCCTGTGGACTGAACAAGCAGTGTCATCATTAACAATACTGCATGGCCTGTAGTTTAAAGGTCCTAATTACTAGAAACTAGGAGTCTTTCACAGGAGAAGCTAGAACATCATCTACTATCACACACTGCTTCAATGGACCACATTTTTTTCATGACTACAGGAGATTTTATCTTAAAACAGCAGCTAGATAATTAAATAATAAAAATCCTGGGCATCAATGGAGGTGCTTCAGCTTCCACTGGAGTTACTAAGAACAGAGGAATTTAATCTGCTAGGAATTTCTGTAGACATAGATGTCTCTGTTCCAGCTGAGTCATAAGGAAGCAGGAACACCCCGCCGAGTGGATCTGCCTCCAGACAGAGACAGAAACTGCAGTCCAAAAGCCACGGATAGATCAATTTAGGAAACAACCCACCACAAGTGCCTGGAAACACTGTGCGCTCCAAGGTCACCACCACCAAAGCAGATCTCAACTGGAGTTTCATTTGAAGTATAAACCGGGAATGAATCTCGAAGATCATGACCCAATGTACCCACAGGTTGTTACGGCCGCCATTCAGATGCCTTAACAACTTGCCAGGGCCACGATCTAACAGAAGTCTGCTCTTTTTCCTCCCTTCACGGAACGATTACATTTTAATACTGAAAGGTCAATTACCTCTCCCTACAAGAAGGCACAGAGTAAGAGTTCTTGCCATTAAAGGCCAGTTTCTGACACCCTCGCTGATGGTGGGTAGCACATTCAGAACATGATTAAGGCCACCGGTTTCCTCTGCACAACCCAGCAGAGGGTGTACACGCTCTGCTTTTAATTGAAGTCCCAGCTGGAGCAGAATTCACTATTTCCAAGATAACGCATATCTATATTGCATTTTTTACTAATTGCTGTAATTATGGCATATCTCCTGAAACTACCTCAACGGGCAGGAGAGATGGGTATGGTAACAGCTATGACGTTAGTGCTGTGGTACCATGAACCATTTCCCAGCACAAACACAGTCTGGATTTAAGTGTCTCACCTGCTCAGCAGGAACCCCCTTGTATCTTCCCTCCCCTTGCAGTAGAGCTAATCACACACTTCTTTAAATCTCTCCAAACTGGTTTAACAGTATCATGATACTGTGACACTTTTTGGTACCAATATTGTGAAAGAATCAAAGGGACTTGCCCATCACTATGCTCAAGTCTATAGTCAAAAAAAACAAAGAAGGAAAGAAATAACCCTTTACCAGTCCTGTATGCTTTAGGAGGTTACGTGCTTTCCAGCAGTCCTACTCACTAAAAAGAGGAGGAAAATAAGCTTAACAGTGGGACTCCATCACGCCCTTGCTGTGGAAGTAGGTTTGATCAGTTACTCCGTGTTCTCCTCCCCATTTCTAATTACTTTGTTCTAGTCCAAAATCCACACCTTTTTTATCTGGCTAAGTTATATATAACACATCTCCCAATTATATCACAGCTCGTTATACACAAAACCAGTAGCAATGGCCTAAAGGATTATTTCCCTTCTCCGCTCTGAAGAGGGCCCACTGTAGGGTTCTGTTTGGACGACACATTGGGTATAAAGAGGAGGCACCTGGACAGAATGTCAGTTTGAGGGAAGGCCTTGAAGTATTTTTAAAGGAGATCAAACTCTGGAAACTTTGCTAGATTTCACAAAAGCTTCATCTTCTCTCTTAAATACTTTGTCTTGCTGTTAATGATTGGCATGGTCCCAGGATGCTGCTGCCCTGTGGATCTCAGACCATAGCTCATTCTGAGGTAGAGAGCGCTTGATTCATTAAATCCATTAAAAGTAGGGTCAGTGCTAGAAGCAGACTGGGAGAAGTGGAGGAACTTAAAAGACCTGTTGTGCCTCTGGCAGCCTGAGTCATTGAGAAAGGAAACAGCTCCCCAGGGTATTAGCTAGAGCTGTACCCTCAACTTCAGATATGAATGTGTCTGTCAGCCAAAAAGCGTCTGAAAAAAAAGCTCGTCCAAAAGGCAGCAATGGCACGGATCACAACTGCCAGGTCTGTATGGGGCGCACGCTTCTGAAACAGCAGAGATGGCGGAAACATCTTTAGAAACAGACTGTCTGGTTGCCTGAGGTTTTGATGAAAGGGCAGGAGAAAGGATGAGGAAAGGTTTGTGATTCCAAGGGAATATGGAGAAGAAGTGTTTCTCCTTTCTCACCAGCATCAATTAGGTCTTGCCTGGGTTTAACTTGCAGCCAGCTGCTTTTAATCCAAAAATTAATTTCCTGTAGGCATTTTACTGCTGTGCATAACAAAGATTTTCCTTACAAATGGCAGAAAGGGACTCTGCATGGCAGAGGTTAGCTCTGCAGGGCTAAAATGAATTAAATGGCACAATAATTACATTTGTCCCTACAGTCAGTCCTGGGGTCTTAATTTAGATGAGCTCCTACTGAAGTCAGAAACTTCTGCCCCAGAACAAATGAGTAAAGCCCCTAGGATGTAGCCACACTTAACCAGAGCGCACAACCGATGGTTAATTTGATAATGATAACTGCATTTTACTTACCTGTGAATATAACGGTGTTCAAGCTAGATTTTCCCCATAACTCCATGAAATGAACCACGTCCCCAAACCTAAGAGAAGGGTGTCCAGTAAACACAACACATGGCTGCTTGAAGTCATTGCTGAAGTCTCCGTGGATGCTGGGATAATGTTTCAATTTGTTTGTCTGAATGAGCTGAAATAAAAACAAAAATCCAGACATTACAAACTTTTCATGCCTCTGTGCTCTGTAGTTCGGTATGTTTATTTACATGAGATTATACTCTACAGTTTATTTCTAACTCTTCACAGAGTCCCTTCCTGCATATCCCCTAGATTTTCCAACAAATTTAGTTATGACTGTCCTAAATGTTATGAAAAGGAAGTCAGAGCATGGGGCCAGGTGCCTCCAAGTCCTTGCTCTCATTTCTTTGGTACCAGCAGTATGGTAACTGGGAGGAAACTCTGCAAACACGCCCTGCTTAGAGTTTCCTGGAGTGAGCAGAGCGCTCAGCTGCCAAATTCAAAATAAGCTACTTTTTCCTATTTGCCATGTCTACAAAGAGCTCCGGGCACTGATGTTTAACCTGGTTTTCTTGCATCACAGCAGTACCAGGCAATTTGGCCTTCAGCAGTGGGTTGCTGAGAGTTTCACTGGTGTAACGCATTCGCAGAAGTGAAGTCCTGTGAAAAAACACATGAAAGAACAGACTGCCCTTCCTTCGCTATCACCAAAACTAGTAATAACGATGAACTAAGAGCAATAAGAAATACCTGTCGCTAAAGCTGGCAAACAGAGTGTAACCAGCTATGCATGTGGGACAGATTTCTGTACGAAGATGGGGAAGTGTATTTATCAAGGCACTTTTTGAAGAAGAATTTTGCTTTATTTCTCCTGCCACTGTTTTCTAATCTGTAAAGCAAGGTTCAACTTAAAAAGCAATTTAATAGACTAGTCTGCTAAGCACTTCCAGGCAATATTTTGCAAGCATTTTCTTGGCAGGTATATGCTTCCATCCCCAGCCTGAAAATAACCATAAATACAGGTTTTTTTTAAAAATATGCAATTTAACACCACGAAATCACACACTGAACAACTAAGAACATTTTTGGAAATAACAGTGTGAAAGAGGGGAATGGTACTTCCTTCGTCAGCCAGTTTTTAAAGGAGGTGGGACTGTTCATCAAAGATCTCCCCATACACTGCTGTCTGCTGCCAGGCATTGCAACATTGCTCAAAATATAGAATTAACGTATGCAGGGTTCAGCAACACGCTTCTGCAGCTGTTGTGCTGGGGAACCCCAGACGATCATAGAATCATGGAATCGTTAATGTTGGAAAAGACCCTTAAGATCATCGAGTCCAACCGTTAACCCAGCACTGCCAAGGCCACCACTAAACCATGTCCCTCAGCACCACATCTCCCCGGCTTTTAAATCCCCCCAGGGATGGGGACTCAGCCCCTGCCCTGGGCAGCCTGGGCCAGGCCCTGACAGCCCTTTGGGGGAAGGAGTTTTTCCCAATACCCAACCCAACCCTGCCCTGGCGCAGCTTGAGGCCGTTCCCTCTCGTCCCATCGCTTGTTCCTGGGGAGCAGAGACCGACCCCCCCGGCTCCAGCCTCCTTTCAGGCCGTTGCAGAGAGCGATGAGGGCTCCCCTCAGCCTCCTCTTCTCCAGGCTGAGCCCCCCCAGCTCCCCCAGCCGCTCCTCCCCAGCCTTGTGCTCCAGCCCCTGCCCCAGCCTCGCTGCCCTGCTCTGGCCACGCTCCAGCCCCTCCATGGCCGCCTTGGGGTGCGGGGCCCAGCGCTGAGCACAGCACTCGAGGGGCGGCCTCCCCAGTGCCCAGCACAGGGGGACCATCACCTCCCTGCTCCTGCTGGCCACACCGTTCCTGACACAAGCCAGGATGCCCTGGGCCCTCTTGGCCACCTGGGCGCCCTGCTGGCTCGTGTCCAGCGGCTGTCGACCAGCACCCCCAGGCCCTTTCCCGCCGGGCAGCTCCCAGCCGCTCCTCCCCACGCCTGCAGCGGTGCCTGGGGTTGCTGTGCCCCCAGGGCAGGACCCGGCCCTGAGCCTCGGTGAATCTCATACAGTTGGCCCCCGATACCGCTAATTAGCAAACAGCACTCTCTTCCCTACGTGTCACAACATGATGTATGCATCATGCCTTTCCAGCAGAAAACCCTGCCACTCAGGACATTCCTCTTCATTGTAACATATTTGATTTTCAAAAGAGGAACTAATAAACAACATTATGATAAGCAACTCTCCTGGTCTCTCAAAGCTGTAATTCATCTTTCCAGATTCTCTTTTATTTGTTACTTTTTACCATGGTAGATCTAGCTCAAGATAGCATGCCTACATGGAAATGAACAGAAAGCTGAGAATTCTGATGCGTCTTTAAGCCTCTTATGCACAACAAAGCACTTCAGAACTTAAGGTTATTACACAATTAGGTTTAATTGAATTTAACATCACTGAACAAAAGTATCAACCCTGCTCAACTTCTAGCTGTCACCACCTAAAGATACGCTTTGGTGCTAGACCAGGCAATGTGCAGACTTACCCTCAACACCCTTTCAGTAACAGAAAGTTGGCTGCACAGAGGTGCCAATATTTATTTTTCTCCTTTGCTTCCTTAAGTTTGGTCTCCTCCAAGTTCCTAACAGCAAATATTTTGCTGTGATTTTGCATTTGACTTCCCACACGTCCTGTTTAAAACTGCTCTGCAATACCGGGATGGCTGGAACGGCATGGGATTGGGGTTTGATGGAAGATGGGAACTGTAGGTGGACACAGCCCGTTATTTCCACGTGGATCCTTGGGTCATGGAGGAAGCAGCTAGGACTGCACTTTCTGCAGCTTACTCAAAATATCAAATTCCTGTTTAATCTTCAAGAGGGAAATTTGAAACAAACATCCAATAACTGCTCTGGCAGTTAATATGCACTAAATCTTGAAAACATTTCTGCAATTAAGACTAGTAAAGGTTTCTGATTAACACATCTGGAGTGCAATATTTAGAATCTAAACTTAGCTTCAGTAATAAAAACTGCAGTTTAGCAGACAATGCGCAAAACAAATTCGATCCCATAAAATACTGGCACTTAAAAGACCGGGTAGGAAATGGCCCCATAAAGCTTTTTCCTTGTTTTTTTGAGGGAAGCCAAAAGCCTCAAAACTGAAGTTGCAAAAGCGGCTTCAGCTGGGTAAACTGGAAGACGGGGACAATTTCTATTTCAAATATTAAATGGGATATGTGACGCTCCAGGGCAAAACTTAGCAGATAGCTAAGTGAAAGACATTTCTACAGCTAGCATTTATGTCACACACTTCTGAATATCACAACTGTTCTTCCAGCACCCTGGTTCACAGGTTCCTTAGGATTATATATATATTTATATACAGAAGCATCCAAATCTTTGCTAAAATGTGAGAGCAGCACTCTATGTGCAAAAGCATTCTCAACAGCCTATTTCACTGCTATACCTATACAAATGTTCATTGTTTATAAACATAAAAGCTGTATTCTCTTCAAAACTTTATGGCAGCTTCAAATCCCTTCCTATTACTTTGAAGAAAGACACAGCATTTCTAATCCAGTTTTCAGGACCTTGGGTTTTGTGTGTGTCACTCTTTTTCATTTTTTTTAATTTTATTTCCAGCAACAAAACATCTCGCGTAACGCTGGGGTGCACTGCTTCTCACTGGGGTGCTAACTCAGGAGGGGTAAGGGACACACGTTGATTCCTCAGCACCATGTCCTGAGGTGTGGTGATTTCTTTTTTATCATCTTTTTTTTTTTTTTTTATCTTGGAAGATCTTTTATGATAAGTCTGCCGAAGCTCCATACCTTACCTCACAATCTCTGCTTCTCGCAGCTGGACATGGCAGGGGTGAAAGGCTACAAAAGCAAGTTCAGAGGCATTCTACTCACTCCAGTGATAAAGCAGCTGGCAGATTTTAGTGTCTAGAGCAAAGTCTTTTCTAATTACCCAATCAAAAATATATGGAGCTGAACTTGCAAAACAGGTCCAACGAAATTTCACAAATCATTAAGGGGACTAAATTTGTAATGATTTATACAGGTCTTTTATATCTACAGATGAGATGGGTTGTATAAGCACAACAGTCATTACTGTGTCATGTGGAGATCTCCAGCCTGCACCAAGCCTGGGCCAAAACCAATGCCTGGCATTTAGCCAACCAATATTTTCAAAATGGGACTGATT
Source organism: Platalea leucorodia (assembly GCF_965183815.1). Lineage (NCBI taxonomy): Eukaryota > Metazoa > Chordata > Aves > Pelecaniformes > Threskiornithidae > Platalea > Platalea leucorodia. The sequence continues at coordinate 125,941,422 of NC_138825.1, read as the reverse complement.
TCTGGAAACCAGAAGCAACATTCAGAGCATCTTTCTTCAGAAAGAACCATCATTGACTGAAAGCTTAAGAGAGAGAGGATGGTAAAGTACTGAACCGAGACTAAGGAGAGCCGTGTTCTTTTTAAATCCCACATGGTTATGCTTCCCTTTAAAGCGGTAGACTTGATTTACAGGGTCAGCAACTGCTGCTATAAACAGGATAAATCTCCAGAGCCTTTGTGTACCTTTTACTGAAGGGAGCGAAAACACACTGCTATTTACTCCGTGTACGTTTGTGTGCGTGTGTTCTGTATCCAGAATTGTGAACAGATGTGGTTCTTATCAGTGAATGAGTGATGCATTTACTACTTCGCCTCCCTCACTCCCTTCATAAGACTGACACTAAGAGGGGTCTAATTCTATATAAGACAAAACATAATACTATGCAATCAGCTGGTTCCAGGCATTTATTGCTTTGAATGTGTTACGCAGGAACTGGTATCTGGAGGAGGGAAGCAAAGATGAAGAAGACAAATGCTGGCATGTAAGACCACAGAATCAATATTCCTCCCACCCTGGCTATTTTCAGGCAGAAAAAGAGGCTTTTCCTAGCCATTTCTCTTAGATGTTGCTAACAGAATCCTTAATAAGAGGACAGCAAATCCAAATTCTTCTTCCACTAGCAAATACTGATCAATATAAATTACCTCTCAAATTTTGCTGTTGCAGACATTTAGAGAAGCCTGGATTCGCTCATCTTATAGCCTGAAATTGTCTGTGTAAAGATCAAGCAGAAAGGAAAAGGAGCGAAAGCTTCTCATTTTGCCTTGCTACAATTCAACTATTCATTTATAACGCCTCTGGCTCCACAAAAGGCATGGTGCAGAGTGTACAATCCACGGTTCCCGCTGAAATGGCTGGGGAGATGGCCGATTCCTCTGCTGGGGCTGCGTTAGGATGGGACATGCCCATGCGCTCAAGGAGTTTGGTAAAACACCACAAGTTGGTTCTGGGATACCAGAATAACATTTCTAAACAAAACAAATTACTGATTTATGCGCCACAGCATTTCAGCTGGGCATTGTGAAGCCTAAATCTAAGCCTATTTAGACAGTTGATCCTAGAATATAACTGATACAGTGCCTTGGAAGTGAAAGCCAGCGCCTCCCTTGGCCAGCCTGCTGTATTCACAAACATTTGGAAACTCCAGTTTTTAACTTTGCAGAAGTTGCCAGCGTTACGTCAGTTCGAGCTCCTTCTCCTCTCTCCCCCATCACGATAAGTGCTGGTGAAAAACTGAATCACTGCTTTTGTTTAAGCGTCGGGGAGAGCCACCCACAGAGCGATCCATCCCTTCCCTAACTGTTTCTCCACTCACTTCCCCAGTTTTCCTCCTGAGAAATCGCTGGCTGGAATGTACAGCAGTCCTGCTCCAGATCCTGACTCCCTCCGACAGAGTCACAGCAACTCTTACCCCAGCGATCGCAGAGAAATGCCTTGAAAAAGAAGCTCTTTGAGCCTGTGCACTGCTAAAAGGCTGCAGATGAGACTTCAAAAGCTTGTGCAAGAATCTGGACACTCCATTCATTTTAACTTTAGCAGGAATTGATGTCCAAATCCATCCCTACAAGCCTGAAGCACAGAACCCACATTCCTTGCTCATAACAGAGGGAAAGTATATTCCCTGTTCACTGGGACTGGACGTTAGGAAACAAATTACCACCCCAAAGCACAATAAATTGTACGCGGTGATTGTGCGAGAGGAGATATGATGCACACCTACTACTACATTAAAGCAGAAGTAACAAGGAGGGAGTAGAAGTGTTTTGGGTTCTCTGCAGAGCTGAACAGCGTGTCTGGTTTTATTCAGCACAGCAGAACAAGGAATGAGTTCAAAACAGGCACCATAAATCATAAGCCTGGATAATTTCCGTGCAAAGAGAATGAAAAAGCTTCAAACAACTTACTATAGAGAGTAAGACAAAATAAAAATAATAATTGTAGAGAAGATGAAGATACTTTTTTTTATCCTCTTGTAACAATAATGAAGGGATAGTTAAGTGAAATGCAAAATAGAACCATAGCTGATTAAAGGAAGCAACTGCTCTTTTATACTATGCATCAGGCACCGCTGGAACTCGTTGCTGCAAGAGACTACATCGACAATTTGGGGGATTTTTTTCCTTGTTTGTTTTTAAATCTTGCTGTTTATACAGATAACAGGAACATCGAATTTCAGGACCAGACAGCATGCTGGGCTGGACTTGTTCCGTAGATAATTGGAAGCTTATTTCCTGGCCTGTCCCTTTCTGATGTATCATGCCAGGCATGTTATTAATGCTTGCTAATAACTAAGAGGCATGTCTCAGTAATTCCCTATTTTCTTCCAACAATTGAGCAGCTAAGCACATCTTTCATGACGGGCAATTTCCATAGAGTTTACATTGCAGAAGCCTCCCATTACTTTGAAAAAAGTAAGGCAATTCTCCACTAACAACCTATCCAATAGAAATGATCATTCACTGTCTGTTTCTGATACTCATTAAAAATTCCCTTAAGCGCTAATAAGCAGAGCTCCTGAGCGTGAGGTTGTGGAGTCACAGGTTTAGAAAGAGAGTGTTTACCTAAGACAAAAAGGCTGGCTGCTGACTAAGGCTCCAACTTAGTAACTGGAAGCCTCAGGTCCAAGCCCTGGGTCCCTCCTAGGCTGATGGTATGGCCCTGGACAGGTTATTCAGGCCAGGTCTGTATTAAGACCATTTTACTTGGTAAAATTACACCAAAACATCATAGTAGCTGAGCCTACTGTGGATACTCTTTGCACAGGCATAACAGCGATTCCACCAGGGAATAAATAATATATTTGCCAAAGATAGTACTGAAAAGAGGTTATATAGATGTTTCACATTATATGAGTTACATATACAGTGTCAGCTGCAAGATTTTGCCCCCCCTTCTGTTTACACTGTTAGTTCCAACTCTCTATTTGATAGAAGAAAAAGAATCCCAGCTCCTCTCCCGTGCCTTAGAAACAGTATGACAGCATTCAACCATAACCAGCTGTAGGTACCACTCAAACTGGAATGCAGCCCAAGGCAGCTGAGAATTACAGGAGCAAAAGGATGACAGTAGCTGTCCCTCAGAGGACAGCGACAAGGAATCAAAGGCACGTGCTGAGCCCTGGGTACCTGACATGGACATCTTGGAGCTGTGCTGGGGAGCGTGGCTGGCTTACGTGTCAGTCACCTACAGAAATCTCAATAAAACCAAACTAAACCAAACCCTGCATCTTACAGAACAGAAAGGAGCAATCTGATCTGGTGTTCTCAAGTGTGTCTAAACTTCAGTGATTTATGACCTTAAGAAAAGCACTAAATGAAATAGCAGCCTCTGTCTTCCTTTGCCTGGGTATTACTTTGGTTTGATTTTGCTCTTAAGCCAGGCTTTTGAAAGAGTGTTGCTATATGCCTAGGGCCGCTGCCTCCCTCCACACAAACCGGTTTTGCAAAACAGCCAATACGTATCAGGAATTCGCAACGAAGAGACCCATTTAGTCCATCATGGGGTGGAGGTAGTGCAGGTTCCTCCACTTCCCAGTGTTCATACAGCAGCTGTAGGTGAACACCCAAACACGCACTCTTAGTTGTGTCAGATGACTTACTATGACGTGTAGTACTTACTTCAGATGGCAGCTGAGTGCTGAAATGCCTAAAGGCTACAGCCATTTCACAGTTTGGGAGCCGCAAGGATGTGCATACACGCTATATTGTGTCATTTAGCACATTTAAGGCAACCCTTAGGCAAAAATGTATGAAGCCTAAGAATGGTTCCTATCAACGATATCCATGGGTCTAGATAAAGCCATCTCATGACAACATGTCCCTAGCTTGGTGGGTCATAACGTGTATGATTTGGCCTTGTCAACCAAAGCCTGCACCTGCAACAGGCACGTTACTCCCTCCATGCACTGCATTTTGTCATAAAGAAACCGATGTTATCCACTGCTGTCAGTCCTTTCCTAGATAATTACCTTGATCCACGCATGAAGCACAGAGGAATGTCTCAACAGCTAAACAATAATTTGGCAAAATCTTGTTATCGACAGGCCTCTGGAGAATATAAAATGTCCTAAAAATTAGAGGACACAGTTATCACTCTGTAAACACAAAGACCCATCATATAAGATCGGTTAATTAATCCAGTCTTTGACAGCTGCATTTTTGGCTTCTCATTTTTGGAAGGGCTTTCACTTAAACCTGCCAGTTCCAGTGCATATTGTGAACTAAAATTTCGAAGCAAAGTCTTTGGTAGAATATAGGCTGTCAGTGAAACCAATGACACTGTGGATTAACAAGGACACCCCAGAAAGCAGAGATGCAGGGGAAATTAGAAAGGACAGACAGCAGCATGACTACAGAGTCTTGTACTCAGAGATCAGGCTTTGGAATTGATTTATCTGTGTGAATGAATTTTTTGGTTACAAAAAAGCGGTAAATAGGTGGCTTGCCCTGCAGTCTGCGTTATTCTTGGTAATGGGTTATACATAATTCACTACGTGTCCTGCTTGAAATGCATTCAAGCACCTGGAAAGAGTGAGGGCTTCTGGTCAGATCCTACTTCCAACAATGCCCTTGAAGCACCTACAGATGATAGACATGATGGGCAATGGCAATTTCCAGAACAAGTCCCTGGACAAGATATCTCAGAGGAAAAAAAACCCCAATGCCTGAAAAAGCATTTAATCTCTGGACTCTTAAACGTGCAATGACCACTCTGCACACCTCATCAAACAGTTTTGACCACAGGAACTAAAAGAGCCAGTTTTCTGAGACTGCCTGCCCCAAATGGCTCACTGTCTAACAGGAGTAGGATTTAGGTAAAATGATTTCTCAGTCCCATTTCTTCCTTTCCCAGCCTGCCTCTCATTTCCTTCAGTGGGAAATCTACCTGTTCCCAGTGGAGAAAGTAAAAGATTTCCTTTCTTGATATGTGAGATACCTCTGAAAGCATGAGTTATACCACATTTATTTAATATCTAGTTGGCTAAAACTTCCCCTCAAGTTATTATTTTGTTGCAGGGAAGATCCCCTCAACATATGTTGCAGGGAGATCCCCCCCAAAGATAGGAACTTGCTTCACTTGGATGCTAGCTCAAGTAATTTCATTTAAAATTGCCAATGACAGCACTCAGCGCTGCAAGCTTTAACTTTTTTATATCAAACCTCTCTTTCAAGATACCATTTCTCCTGCAGCAGACAACACGGTGCCTATTTCCACTAGGGAGGTAGGAGCTGGGATGATTAAGCGGTCTCTGATAACAGGCTCTTAGTTTTTACAGACTTTGAAATAAACTGCTTGGACAAAGGGAATATTCGTGGTTGCAGTCTGACAAGAGCAAATGTTCAGCTGTGTGTACACCAGATAGATAGCCTTCTGCGGGGGAAGAAGTAAAACAGGCAAGCATATGTAAGTTATATACTGAAATAAACATCACGATAATTTTTAGTTGAGGGAACACCATCATTCTTTCCTCCCCCACGCTCCCAAATTAATCACAGAAAGGAAAAGAAAAAAAAAAAAAACTTGTATGAATAATGACACAAAACTATTAAAGAGCTGTAGGAGCGTTCATCAGAAAAACAACCACCACACAGGACTATGTTCCAGAAACCCACTCACTCTGTGATCTTAGCGAACAGCAAGAAAATGGTTTACTTACTTCAGCATGGGGAAAAGGAGGTTCTGGAAGATATACCTTTGTTTGTTTGTTATGACACAACCTTTAAAAGAAAAGGAAAATAAGCTGGGTTAGAGAGCTGCGGAACAGCCTGCAGTGTCTGCTGCCATCTACTGTTAAACTTTTTCTGGAGAAAGCCATTTCTTATCTGTGGCATCAGGTGCAAAATCACCAATTTGTTTTGTTACTTCCAGTCTTTCCGCTTAGAGGACCAACACCTACAGGACACGACAACTCAGTCGTAGCGAGATCACTTAGAGAAAGTGCAAAACGGCTGAAGTAATATCCTACACACTATATAACAGACGTCCTTTGCTGTTGAAGACAAATCTGTAATTCAACATCCACATCATTTCATAGTCCGGGACCTCAGCTGTTTTTGCAAAGCCAAATCACCTGTCAACAGAAAAATTCCAATTGCCTCATCCCACTTCTCAGCAGTGACTTGGTCCTTTTGTTCGTTATAATCGAATTCCCCTATGCATTTTATTATTGCAGCCACAATGCTGGTAAACTGCCTCTCACCGTGGCATAATGCTCACTGTTACCTGCTGTTTTACATCAATCATTTATTATTAAAATATAAATATTGAAAGTTGTTGATCAGCTCTAGCCAGACTCCTGATTCATCCTGTTATAGAAGTTAAAAAAAGATATTTGTCAGAGGCCTGTGTGATGTTACAATTATCTGTAGTGACACTGTCCTGGTGGCTTTTTCTGGGAAACACTACCTGTCTCATACTTCTTCACTTTATTATAAAGCAATAAGCCTGGGTCAAACTAAATTTGATAAAGTCTAAGAGATACTAGGAGCAGGACATTTCTTTTAGCTGACTAAATAGTAGAACTGGAAGGCTGAAATCCCTGAATTTCAACCCCAGTTCTGACCCCAAGCCTCTATTTTACAGATGTTCAACCTCTGCCTCCATTTCTACCTAAGTACAACATTTACCTTACACATAAGTGTTTGGAGATTAGCTAATGTTGGTTTTGACTTTTGGATATAAGCCACAAAGTGTCTGAACACTTGGGTGTCTGAATTGTGCCAGCTAGACACCGCAGACAAAAGGACCCAACTGGCACAGGTATCAGTCCTGCTACTTTGACAGCAATACCTAACCCAAAGGATTACTACAACAAGAGCTACGCAGCTACCACTTCAGCTGCTACTGAAATGAAATCACCATGTAAGCACAAACCAAACAATTGCTTAATTATAAACTATATGAGCCAACACACCGTGATGAGTACACTGAAGTTTGGCCAGGACACCAAGCCTTGATTGTCATACTTTTACTGAAAGTAACGTGATTAAAATTCACCAGATTTCATTCCTCTTTACAATTCTCCCGAGGGATCAATTCACCTAAGATTTCCAGGACCTCTCTTTTCTTTCCTGAACTCCAGACTTAAAAAATCTGGAAGAAAGGAAGGAAAAGCTAACTTAAGTCTACTTAATAATCTAGAGCACCTCTCAGTTTGTAAGAATTTAGGACCAGTGACAAGTGGCTGGGTTCTCCCTTCCATGGCTCAGAATCACAGAATGGTTGAGGTTGGAAGGGACCTCTTGAGATCATCCAGTCCAACGCCCTGCTCAAGCATTCTCAGCTAGAGCAGGTCATCCTGGACTGCCTCCAGCTGGGTTTTAGTGTCTCCACAGATAGAGACTCCACAACCTCTCTGCACAACCTGTTCCAGTGTTTGACCACCCTCCCAGTAAGAAAGTGTTTCTTTTGTTCAGACGAAATGCCATGTGCTTTAATTTGTGCTTCTTGTTCTGTCCGTGGGCACTGCTGAGAAGAGTCTGGCTCCCTCATCCTCATTTCCTCCCATCAGGTACACACACTGATAAGATCCCCTCGAGCCTTCCGTTCTCCAGGCTGAAGAGTCCCAGCTCTCTCAGCCTCTCCTCATCCGAAAGATCATCTTTGTGGCCCTGTGCTGGCCTGACTCCAGTAAGCCCATATCCTTCTTGTACTGGGGAGCCCAGAACGAGACATGGCACTCTCCATGTAGCCTCACCAGTGCTGAGCAGAGAAGGATCACCTTCCCTGACCTGCTGGCAGTGCTCTGCCTAATGCAGCCCAGGATACTGGTGGCCTTTTTTTGCCACACAAATACATTGCTGGCTCAGCAAAATTAAGCCTGAAAAATCTTTTTTGCTTATACAGGGAGACCGTGGTATAGTTTTGGGGGCACTGGATAAGACGTGCAAGCAGGCACAGCCAAAATTCACTCAAGTCAGTACATCATTTAATCATAAGTGCAAGTACCAATAAGGACAGATTACTTGACTTTGCATGTTCTATAGGAAACGATGCTTCCCTAATTATAGAACATCTCCTTACACACGGACGCACACCCTTGTGACTCAAGAAACGTGTTCACAATTCTAATCAAGTATATATTAGAATATGTCAAGTAGGGATAACCTGCACATATCTATCTATTTACCATAGCTGAGTGTGTGAATTGAGGCTGATGAAGCGGCCCTTTAACACCTACCATTCAGCAAAGATCTGGGAGAACTCAAGGGAGCTGTTGGCAACAGGTGAGATGAAATAAAAAGGGACATTGGAGAGTCCGGCAGAGTCAATAAACTGATACAGGCACTCCAGCAGATCGTATATGACCCCAGAGGGGTAACAGGGAACCAGCACATTTCCTCCATTCCGGACAGTCATAGCTAAGGGAGAGAGAAAGTAAAAATCAATTAACAGGGTTCATATTTAAAGTTTTTAATAGAATTTCTTTAATCCAAATATTACATAAGGTATAGAGAGAAGCTATCCCATGAAATAGCAGAACAAATTATGCATATGAATTGGGAAGAACACTTCTAATTGTTAAATACATTTATTTACTGCCTTCTCCAGGCTTAGCGGAGCAAATGATTATACTCCATTAGCTGGGGGGCACGGAACAGACTGAGCACATGCAAAACTCCTGACACGAGAGGGCAGTCTTGCACTGGCACATGAGGATAAATGAGTGACACAAAACACCTTACCATCAAAATAAACCCTGCTCCATCTATTAGCTGCCCACCAGAGGGGAAGGACAACAGTTCGCAGGTCTCGGCTGAAAGCACTACGCATGGTAAGCTGTTCTGTACTCAGTTTTCAGTGCTCTAGATGAATGGCTGAAGATGTGGTCATTTCAAACAGGCCTAGAAGCTAGAAGGGGGTGGGAGAGTGTGTCTCCTTCTTAAAAACTCTAAATATTTCTGTCCTTTCAATGTAACAAGAACAATTTAAAACCTGTATGAATTGTAGACAACATGGGACTAGAGAAAAATGAGGAAAAGAAAAAAGAAAAATAGGTTTACTCTGTAATTCAGACAGATCTGAGTACAACAGCAAAAGCAAGTACAAAGCAAACATTTTGCTCTTTTGGCAGAATGAATTACAAAAATCCTGTGCCTTATGGGAAAGTGGAAATACTTTGTGCAGCTCACTGAGCAAGTGCTGCCTCGCTAGGATTTCATCTGTGGTCGTGGGGTAAAACCATCTACTGATGTTAATTGCAGTGCAGCAGCAGTAACATTATGCATCAAGGCATTACACAAAAAGCTGTGAAAGAGCCTGAAAACGCATATATTACATCCCGCCATAATCACTTCCTTGACTTTAATTTATTGACAAGCTTTGATGGGGTACGGATTTAGGACATTAAGGGTCTTTTTGCCCCACCTACATGTTCAAGGAAGATTTTTATGGCTGAATGTTTAAAGGTTTTACGGAGCCTAGGGAAACGCACAGACTCCGTAGTAGCATTTTTCCCATGCATTTAGGTGCTTAACTCCTTTTAGCAGCCAGTGCCTATTACACGCTGCTCTCAACAACATCTGGTGGTCAAAGACACCTTCTATATCAGAGTTATAATATAACCGCAGTGTAGTGGATTTATTGCCTAGGTTTTCTACAGGTCACGTACAAACTAAACCATCAAAATATTTGTGAATATGAATAGCAATACTTTACATTTGTCTAGAACCTGAGATGCTACAAAACATCCCAGCAATGTGTTAATCCTTCTTACATGGGTAAATCTAAACTATCCCATCTGTAAACAGGATGTGAAGAGAGGAATGAGGAGATAAAGAACAACATTTTCAAAGCCATCTGGGGGACGAAAGTTATGCCTCTGGCTCCAGGACCAGAATTTGCATTGCTTCATTATGGACCCAAAAATCCCGCAAAGAGGCAAGGTAAGTACCTACATCCAGGGCAGCAGGAGCGCTGCATGGGCCAAAGACGGGGGCCGCAGAGTGCAGGGCGCATTAGTGATCAGTGGAAAATGCTAAGGAAAGGGGTATGTCTGCAGCTCTGTCTCTGCTCTGAACGAAGACACTGGCTGAACACCAAGGTGTGCGTCTCCATGAAACGGGTTCCTTCTTCTTTCACCCACTAGCTTCACCTGGTTAAGACGAATGGCTCACTCCTCCCTTCGAAGAGGCTGGAGGAAGAGCTTTCTTCTAAAAGAAAGCTGCTTAAAGAGTTTGTGCAGGCCATGAAAAATGTGAGTTACATTCCTAAGCCTTACAGTTTGAATTCATAGCTCTCCCTTCCCCGCAGCCATCGCTTCGCTATGGGAACTTCAAGCCTTTTCTGTTGAAAACAACCAGAAGTTCAAGATTCCTGGGGCCACAGAGAAAATAACAGAGGGTAAGGTCTTGGAGCAGACGCCAACTTGAGTTTCTGTTCCCGGGAAAACTACAAAGCTGGTTACCAATAATTAATATAAAATCACAATCCAGGAGGGGAGCACTCTTCCAGCCAGCTGTGCTACCCCAGGCCAGGGACCCAGGGCTGCTGGCCCCTTGAATCTCACGTTCCTGGCGGCACAGCGATGCACCTTTGAAACTGGTGAATGCTTCTACTCCCCAGGACAGAAAAAGACAGCAACACAGCTATCCCACCGCTGACAAGGCTCTGTGTGACAACTTTTCGGTTTAGAATACACTACTCGGTTCCTCGGTGCAGGTTTATTTGTATGTGCTGTGGTCAGCACAGCTGGGCACTACTTCTTGAGGGTGCTCTTAAGTGGTTCCATAAAGGGATAAGAATTACCTCCCAGCTTCTGCAAAACAGGGATGAAAACCTTTACAAAGATATTTCTTTCCGTGCAAGCAGCAGGTCCAATCTGGCTCTCTGCACCACTAAGGCAACTTTCTATAGTTGTCAGTAAGAGGACACGTATATTTGAAAGCTGTTTAAAGCCCAATTTATCTCTGTGACTGATGGATGCACTCTCTTGATAAAAGTTGTATAATAATCTTGGCATTTCAAATTTAGTCTCCTTCAGTAGCTCCATAACAAGTTGTTCAATTTACAACTCACAATGAGATACTTGCTTTTCGAACAGCTGCCACCACAAGGTCAAGTTGGCACCTAAAAAGCAAACTGTGCTCTTTTCTGCTTTATATAAACACACGCACACACACAGAGAGGCACGACCGCACGCGCACACAAAATATCACAAACTGTCCCTACAGACAGTCTGGTAATTTTGCTGATGATGCCCAAGGCAACGTACAATTGCTTTTCTTGAGTTGCAGAGTGCTGGTGCTGCAGTGCTGAGCACAGAAAAAAAGGGGTTTGGGCTAAACTGAGAGGAACTTGGAGACGTGACAAAGCACGGCTTCGGTGCTGCACACACAATGCAGAGAGGAAATCATGCATGTGACTTGGTAATAATGGGAATCAGCGTCTACAACTCTACATGCTGGGATAAAAACAGAGATCAAGGTGAAATTTTCACACTTCCATTTCTGTGCTTCACGACACTTACTCACAAACATGCTGCTACCTCATGATAGACATCTTTGGTAAAGAAGTGTCTGCTTTAGAGTTTTTACCTAGTGTATTCTGAACTTCTTGTGAAGTCCCCTGAATATTTTGGAAATGGGAAAAATATATGAAAACTATTGTGCTCAGCTTGCCTACTCTATTGCCTTTCCCAGTAACCTATTGCTTTTTGGACTTTTTTGCACATTTGAAAGAAAATTGATTCACTGTTTTCTTCTCCTGATGTTGGGTAGATGTGTAAATACTGCTGGTGTCATGTAAAAGACAGCCCTACCACTGCATTATTCATAGAATTACTTAATTTCTTCAGGTTGCCGGTTTTTGGCAAATACCACTCAAATTCCAGATTCTTACAATGGCATTATTTTAAGCATTTATCTTCCTTTGGTCTTTAATAGTTTTCTAATTTCTCTGAGTTTGCCTCATTCAAGATAGAAGCCGGCTTGAAGACCTTCTGCAAAACCCTCAAAATAGTTCAGAACAGTTCTGTAAACCAGAACAACTTGTGCAGATAAACACCCACCTGTACCTACATATGTAACACGTTTATTTATATGCATTCATCTTTTGGATTTTGCTTTGGCCCAAGCTACATCTCTAAAGATTTTGTTTAATTTTTAAAAGCATTTTAATTAACAACAGTCTTACTCTTGTTTACTTAGCATACAGCTGTTGCAGTTCAAGACACGAGTGGCCACCAAGGTGCTTGCTAGAGCGCATTTGCAGCAGGGCAACACGTACCACTCCTCGGCCTCTCCAGTACAAAGTCTAACACTCCAGCTCAGACTTGCTTCCTTGGTGGTTTAAGGTAAGATGATAGGATGTGATCATGCCACCATCTGTCAGGGGGACAGGAACCCCCATAAAGGTCCAGAAGGGACAGAGAAGGGCAGCACATCTGGATCTAGCACAACAAGGTCACCAAAGCTTATCTGTGACAGCTTGTAGGGTAATAAAATTAACAATGCTTAAAAACAATGAAAACACAGACTGTAATAGACACACACATACAAACACATGCATCACTTAGGAAAGGAAGTCACAGGTGTTAAAAATTAACACAGCTTCAAGGGGAGGTTGAACAAGTTCCTGGAAGAGAAATCCACTGAACATCACTAACTACACAAAAGCCATGTCTGATTCAGGAAATTCCTGAAATAAAAATACTTGAAGGCTATGAGATTATGAGGCGAAAGTATCATATAATCTAACCCTGTACTCTACTCTTCCCTAGACATCTGCTCATGGGCTCTGTTGGAGCCAGGATGTTGGCAGAGAGCATCTTTGGTATAACCCATGATGACCATTCTTATAAAATGCCAAAACACACTCTATTAATAGATATTTACACTACAAGGAATCATCCTGACCCTGTAACTCACCTTTTCATAGAAACAAAACCCACATAATTTTACCTTGTACATCCCACACCAGGCCCTATGACTCCTGTTTGAACTGAAACATGTCCTGAACAGGGATATCTGATTTCAATTTAGAGGTGGTGGGCGATGGAGGAGTCTCCCACACTCCTTGTAGTATTCGCCTTCCACTACCACGGCAGTCCCATACTGGGATTGTGAGACAGTACATAGATATTCAGCATCTGTGAATATGCACAAGGATTCTAAAATGGGGAAAAAAACCCAAAGTCTTGTGGGTTTTTTCCCTTCTCCAAGGGTACATTCATATGTAAAAAGTAAGACTAAGAATTTGCACTTCAGTTCTGTTCTCAACCTTATTCTGCAACCTTGAGTAAGCCACCTAACATACTACAGCTCAAATTTCTCCCAGGTGTGTAATGGGGACCAAAACACTCGCTTACAGTGAGGATTCCCTGATTTAGACTTCTAATGTCTTTTGATAACCTTTGCAAGAATCCTCCTATCACAAGCTTTTTAGTCGTCTTTGTAAAAAGTAGCTAGTTTAAAACAAAGGGTAGATCTCTGATAAAAGAACAGGCGATATACAGCAGGACAGACATGAGAGTGGTTTGATGATGGAAGGGTGAGAGCACAGAGGAACTGAGGTGGGGGAAGGGGAGAAAAGGAGAGAACAGCACTGGATGTGACATTCCAAACAGGCTGGAAAATGCTGCCATTCACACTGCTATCACAGCTTTGCAATTATCAGCTTTTCCAGCTGTGAAAGCGTCTGATTAGGTTTTATATTTCTGGGGTCTATAAATATATCTTGATATATTTTTTTAAACAGAGATTGTGCTGTTTGCTTTTGATATATTTAAAAATCAGGTGTAAGAAGGGAAGCAGATGTGCTTGTTTTCAAAACTGAAAGTCATAAAAAAGCATGTAAAGATTTTACACTGGCTGATATACAGGAAGGAAATAGTAATATTTCAGCTGGGAACAATATCCAAACCTAGGCAACACGTAGTCTGTTGGCAGCTAAGCAACATACTTAGCAAACCAAGAGCAGCAGATGATTAAATCTCATTATACCTGTTCCATTCCAAAACATTTTAGGTACAACTCGTGTCTCTCCAAGCACTTACTGTATTAATGACATCAGGAGCACATCGTAAAATCTAAACAGCTAGTTTTATGCCAGAAGCTATAGCTGGACAACTTACTCAATTCCAGGAATCTCAGAATAATTTCCCACCCAAGCAATGAATAAGATGATAAAATAGGCAAAAGACATCTTTCAACGACCTACCCAAGTTGTTGCAGAACTCTCCTACCATGCCATCTGGGTTAGCAGTAGGGATTTGTGTAAGACCCGTCAGGATGAGAACATCGCTATTTTTAAGAGAAGCCTGGTCCATGGGCTGAAACAGAGCACAGTGAAATAAAATGAGTAACAGGAGAGTTATAACACAGGTTTCTCTGCTCTGTACCAAGACGACTGCAATACATAATAGATACAGTGATCAAGAAGGAGAACACATGGAACACTTTAAACTTAACATTCCTCCATCTGTGGAAACGTAACTGGAGTTAATAAAAACACATACAACTGTTTACCTGCATACTACAGCCCAAAACAAACAACGGAACTGTAATTGGATCCAGCTCAAAGTAGTCTCCATAGACTAATCATTTCATGGCCTCAGGAGCCGAGCACGGAAAAGGCAATCATTTGCTGAGGATGTGGCAGCACAGGCAGGAAAGGTTTGACACTTGCATTCCTGTCTCTGGCTGCAGTAGTTTCCAGCTCGCTTCCCTTTGCAAATCAAAGTGTCAGCTTTGATGTCCAGGACTCACTGGCTACAGGAGGCGGTGCCACTTTCCTCAGCCATTCAGTGGATTCTCTTTGGAAGAGGTGAGATCAGCAAAGGACTTTGGGCTTGAAGCTCTCAGTTTTGTGTATGAATCTGAATGCCGCACAAGCCTTTCCCTTGACTGTGGAGCCTGCTCTTCTGCCCACAGTACTACAACCGTGACTTTCAAATACTCATTTCAGTCTGTTTACCCAGGCCTTTTTAGAAGTCTGCTTTTGTGAAATGGTAAATGGCTACTGCTGGTAGAAAAGAGAAATTGGTTTCAATTCCTTAATATTGATAAATTTTGTTTATTTATCTAAGAAATAATCACTTACACATATTAATTTTTTTAATGTAGCTATTACATCAGGCCAAACAGACAAGCCAGTAACCGAGAACAGGTGAAAAACCATAGCTTCAACTGCACAAAAAAACCCCGGACAAAAATGTAGCGCTCCCAACGCAACACCAGGGCTAAAATAATAGAGAAAATATAACTTGGCTTACCAGCCTCCCCTAGTGAATCAGATTAGCCCTATGCCCTCCTCCAATACCTTTCTTTGAAGACTGTGCTAGAGGCTAAGCTATGTCAAAGGGAAATAGATGTCTTCACAGGGCTACGACCTCTGATCCGCTGGGTCTACAGTGTATGCTGTACTGACACCTACAGTCATAGGCACAAGCCTGGATTTTGCGGTTAAAGTGTTGAGGGTAGCTATCACAAGCATCTATCCATGTCCGCTTCCTGGGGGACAGAAGAGTTTGTATCTATCTGCAGAGTCTGTCCTGTGGCTCACAGATGTAGCAGAGGGACCGATGATTAAATGGTCCAAGGAAATAGTGTGGCAACTTGGCCACTGGCAGGCAGTCTAATGTTAAAGCAAACGTTGTGCTTCTGCCTCGACTGTGCATGAAGGCTCACACTTCATTCACTGAGGTCAATCATTTGACATGTTTTATACCGGCATTTTATTAAAGCAGAGTGAAAATGCATATCCACTTCTCTCCATTAGCAACCATAGACTAGATATTCAGAAATTATATTTAAGTGTGACCTGATACTAAATATATGTTCTTGATACTCAAAATTTAGCATAATTCAATCTTGAAAAGGCAAAATCCACTCCTCTCTCTGCAGACGCAGTACAGCTATGGTGAAAAGTGAACTTCTAGCCTTGCTCTGGCCTGGGATGCACTTCCCACAGCTACTATTCAGGCAAAGGTGGGCAACTGCAGCCAGCCGCATCGTATTTTATGGTTATTTATTCTCAATAGACCCTCTTCAGTCTTACCAACCATGAAAGACTTCTACAAGAAGAGACCGATGAAGAGATTTCTTCTACTAAACTTAGAAGATCACTGTACAGTTAATTCCCTTGCTCACAGTCCCTCAGTGCCATTCTTAAGTAGCTGAGGAAGACTTTGCTCTGTTAAACATGCAGGGGAGTTTCATATCAACTTCAACAGAAGTTTACGCTGCGCACCACCTCGTAGGACCAGACCTGTAACGTGAGATTTACTGCAATCTTTGACTCTCCATAGCATGTCCGTGAAAATGAAATGCCAATAATGCAATAAAAAATAATATTGAATCTGCCTGTGATAATGTACGTAATGATTATGCCATATTAGATACGCATAATTTCAGCTGCTATTGCACGGAGAGGGCTTGCATCGATTTTTGTGGGTTAATGTAAAGAATATGTCTTAAAAGGCTTTTAGTGACATGTCTGAACCTGTGCTGTCAACTCCTGTTCTCCACTTCAGTGGCAACGGTGTCAATTCTAGCCTCAGCAGAGGGTGAGGCAAAATTTTCAATAGAAACCATCTGCCAGAAGACAGAAGTAAAAGGAACAATTAATGGTGCCAGACCGAACTCTCAAACAAACCCTTTAAAGCTCTTCAGTTATTTTCAGCAGCTATGAATACAGTCTTGCTGAACCCTTCACTTGCACTTCCTACAGACTCGCTGAGGATTTCACAAGATATTCCTGCTGCTGCATCGAAGATCAGCCCAACAGCCAGCATTCGCTGCACCCAGTTCCAGCTCATCTGCACATCCTGGGCCGCGTCTAAGCTAAGCTAACTGCTTCATTTTCTACCTTGTTAATAGAGATGGACTCATTATTACAGATGTACCATAACTCTCTGCTGATTATCGATGTAACCTAGAAGTAACTTAAAATTTCAAGAAAACTTTAAGCTGTAATTTGTACCAAAGAAGCAATTCCACTCTCTTCCCATGACTGCTAATTCCCACCCGTGCTGCCATCTCCACTACGTCAGCACTTAAGTCCCAGTGCTGGCAGAGGGAGAAGGAGGGAAGGATTGGGTGGGGGCCCAGTTTTGCTTAGGTGAGATGAACCTTATCCTGTGTGCACCTTGAGAGAAGGAAACGCTTTCCAGGCTCTTACAGTGTATATTAGACAAGATGTAAGAGGAAGAAGCATTTTTTTCCATTTCTATGCCCAAATAATCTGTGTCTTGTCACCCTAAAAAAATGGCTGATGAGAGCCTGCTCAACTGATGACCATTTTTGATAACTACAGAGGGAGTTCCAGAAGACTGGAAAAGTGCTAAGGTTTTACTATTATTCAAAATGCTCTGGATATGTTTTTACATACACCTATGCTCATTAACTGTATATAATTTTTAAAACAAAACACAGTGACTGTTTTCATACACTGTTAAAAGATGGGAATTTCGTTATGACAGCTCACCACAATTCTATGGAGAAACAGATCAGACAAACAACTTTTCACTCCCTGAGGAAAAAATGCTTATTTGTTCAACATAGTTTTGACTCTGTGCCACTCAAGATATTGTTATCATTACATATTGCCTGTCAAACATCAAATAGATGAAGAGTTGGCTGGCAGCTCACAAAAACCACTAGTCATTACAGAATCACCGTATTGTAGGAGCTTGTACTGGTGTCCACAGGGATTAACACTAGGACAAAAACTATTCATTGTCTTCAACAACCGTCTGGAAGCAAATACAAGATGACGATGATATCTGATATGCAAATGGTATCTGGTAACATTTGTGATGTGGTAAATAACAAGGAAAGGGCAAACTGAACCCAATTGCAACTATCTGGTACGCTATTCCTTCAAACTATGTGTTAGTATAAAATAATGCAAAGTGCAATGGACTGTATGCTAAAAAATGAGGCTCTCGGAGAGCGTGGGACAAGCAACACTGCCAGCGGAGTGAATAGTCCAGGTTTTATCTCTTGTTCGCAAACAGAGTAGGTCCCTAGGGTTTCAGGTAGGCTCGCAGTACATTTTCCTGCACTTGTTAAAGCTGAAACTGCGCCGTCTAACTGCTACCACTTCTGCAGGTTGCAGTGAGCGAGCGCAGATCTGCTGCCCACGGGCTGTGCTCTTACCTGGCAGTTCATTCACACACCATTCCTTGCCACCTTTGGAAAATGATGAAGCATGGCCAGTCTAACCTGATAAACTGAATCACCATTTCATATAAATGAAAACTTTCAGTTACCAAACTACTTCTCATAGTGCAAAGTTTCTCCTCGCAGAAATATTCCATTCACAAATTGTCAAATACTGCTGCTGCTCCTTCACTAGAGGGTGATGAAGGGCACAACCCAGGCCAGTATGAGGCTGATGAGAAAAAGGGATTTAGAGACTCTGACACATTGCATGTAGGTAAGTACAGCCATACTATTAAGGATGGTTTATCTATTGTAGTTGCTCAGCTCCTGAAATCAAGCTTTTAAATGCAGGATGCTTAGAAGCAAAGCTCTTTAGAAGACACTCACCTTGGGGGAAATTACATACTGATCATGAACCTGACACATTTTCTAAATTATTTTTAAATACCTCCTGCTAAGATTGCTTTTAACTATTTTGACAACTTCTGAAGCACACAGTACTGCAAACTTCAAGCCATTCTTCGCACTAAGAATTTATGGATCTAGAGAGAATTAATTTACTGGAAATTACATCTACAGCACTATAAAGACTTTGCCCTTAGCAGAGCAGGGTGGAAAAGTTGGCAGCCAGTTAGCTATCATTTCTCCCAAGGAAGGATGTTTCAGAAGTGATATAGAAGCAGTCTGTGAACTGTCTGTAAAGACTCCTCAGTGAAATATGGATTTTAAAAAAAGTCACTAATGCTCTATTATTTAACTCTGTTGAAAATTTCCTGTTTAAGGTGAAAGAGAATTTCCCAGCTGGTGAGTGAGTGAACATCAAATCATCGATAGCAAAGAATTTTAGGTGTCTTTCCCTAGTACCTATTGATACCTGTCCACTTATCAGGGTGGTATGTCTTCTCAATGCCCACTAAAAGTCTAGCCAATTACTAACAGAGGTACCTTTGTACAGCTTCCATACTACACCTGACCCCAGCTGAAATAAGCCCCTCTGTTTTTTTTGAGCAAAGACACTTCCCCCTATAGAAAACTAACGAAAATTAGGGGCTGTACCTGAGGGTGTGTTGTAAGTAGAGAAGATCCTGAAACATAGGAAACCTTTTCGTAGTGCGACTGGATAATCCAATTGGAACTTCCAAGGGCGTAGCCTGAACTGAGAGGGGTGACCTGCACAGCACCAAACAGCTCCTGAAACACACAGTAAGAGACGTTAACTTGAGCGAGCCCCCGAGAGAAGTCAGAACAGGTCATTTCATCATCAGCGATATCAATTTTAAAAGTAGCTCTGCTATTCAAAGCCTTTAGGAAGCTAGTTTCCTGAGCTTTAAGTCTGCTGGTTTTATTTACCAATCTCTAACAGGACACATGCTCTGAGAAAAGCTTTTCCTGAGGTAGGGCCTTCATGAAGTCTCTCTTCTGTGTGAATTCTACGGCATCTGACTGAGCTCACACTGAACCATAACTCTAAACGGAGGAATCAGCTGGAGTCTTGATCCTCTGCCTGCCTTTGCTGTATTGAAGAAGCTTGTAGGAGCTTTGTATCTTTGAAGACTTTATTCCCTTAGTCAAATTTTATTGATATTGGCCAGCAGGAGAAAAGTAAGGACAAGTAGTTCTGTACTGATATAAAACTCTGTTTGGGTTTCACGTTTTGCTGTGGAAAACATAAACTTAACTTCAGACTCACTCACTTTCTAACTTTAGTTCTTTTTAAATGCTGTCTACTAGTGATTTAGAAACAACACCCTGCAAACTCAATCCAAATTTCAGTTTCAGCTCTGAGCATAAGCAACCCCCGACAGTTGTCTCCTTTCCAGGTGTCATCAGAAAGTGTATTGCTTTATCTGTACACAGTTACGTGTTATACTTGCTTTGAGAAAGGAAAATAAGCCTCCGTGTATACCTCACTAATGTGATCTACTTTCTGGTTACTGAATAATAGAACAAGCATCTGATTCATGCAATACTAATGATTTTTCTAGTATCTCAATACACATCTGGATGCCTTGCGAAACAAAACAGGGTCTCCATCCCTCAGGGTGTGTAAACCAAGGCTCTAGGTTCTGCTGATATGCAGACATGTAAAGTGGACAACCAACCATTCTTCATGCTATTACGTTTTGGGTTAACTGGCTACTTAAGGTCTGATTATTTTAAAAGTTTGCTTTAGGAAAAGATAAAATATGCTCTAGAAATGTCTCTTTTTTTTCCCAGTAACTATAAAGGAATGACTGGCTCAGGTACACAGATCCAAAACTAGGCGAGATGCAGCCACGCTGCGAGGATAGCGGAAGGTGAACAGTAACCACCCATGGACACTGAGCAAGTCCAAATGCCCTGAACCTGTCCAGTTGCCAGACAAAGCTGCAGCGGTTACTTACGTCAGCAGCCATGTTAGTGGTGGCTGGGGGTCTTTTTTCACCAGCGCCACACAAACCCAAATCCACCAAATTTAGCACACAGCAGCACTGGTTACTGTTTCTAATTGTCTTACACACAAACAGTAGCCTCCAAACTTCAGCGGTCCATTGCTTAGGAAAAGGGAGCAAATAAAAAGCTTTGGGCACACAACTTACTTTAGCCCATCTTTTTATTTCTTAGGGCCCTGAGCAGCACCAGCAGGTGTCATGGCCCACATGCTGCCTACAAGCTGTAAGGGAACAGCGTATCTGCAGACTACTGAACTGTTCCTTCAGTTCATTCTAGAAACTAGACTGGATTATAGTCAACGGCATTATAGACAACAAATGTTAGTTGGGAACCCTGGGAAAGGAGTTTCTGAAGTTCAAGTCGAACCATTAGGTTTTGTTTACAATCCCTAATTTGCTGTATAAAAGAAAGTGGAGGCTAAAGCACTCAAAAGATTCCCAGAAGTGAGATACAGTAACTCAGAAGGGGATGTGGCTTACAAACAGAGAGGATACATTCATTTGGTACATCCTCCCGGCTCTCAGTGGGCCAGCCATAAACTCCAAATTTGAAGGTACGCCGCCTTAAAATTGGCCTCCCCGAGGAAAAGGAGAAACAAATGGATACTCCCTGATTTCACCAAACAAGAACCCTTCCTGGGAGGCAGACTGAGGGATATTCAATATAATCTTGTCTTGCTTTCCTAGGCTAGGGTAACTAGATCTTCCACAGGATCTAGAGGGAAAATAGAAAAGGAAGGGCATTTCCAGAGAAAAGCTGGGAAACAACAAGTTGTTACTGTTGACCTGAGGATAGCTTCACAGGTACTCACAATTTTCTGAGAATATCCCACCAGCTGGATCTTACTGAGCGCAGCGTTCACTTCTGGCATGGTGTAGCACTTCCTCCACATAGACACCTCCACCGCGTCCTTCAGAGGGGCGGGCAGCAATCTGCAAAGACCAAGGAGGGGGTGGGCATTTTCAGAACTTCCTGATGGATCACCAGCTTTTATTTCCATTTATATTCTCCAGATCTTAGATTTTTCTCTTTTTTCTTTGTATTTTAAATATGCCTGGTGCTTCAAAGTGAGGAGCAAGACTTTCTGCCTGTTGAGGAGCAGAACCACACTGCCCATTTTGTCTCACCCCAAAGATTGCTCTCCTTCAGCTCGCTTTGTTGTTGTTCCTATTCAGCCCTTTCATCAAAGAAGTAGCTGTGATGAAGGTGTTATAGCAACTCTTGTGGTATTTTCACCACTGATGAAAGATGTTGGCTGATCTGACATGTCAACATGAAATGCACCACTAGAACCGGTAAAGATGACTGGGAGCTTGGATCAGTGCCTCTTTTGCATATCCTAAAAATTTGAAAACAAAAGTAAGCCACAATCTTGTGATTAAAATACAGGTACCAGACCATGAACAAAGGCTGGCCCTTGTCTCATTTTTGTCACCAGTGTCTTGCAGGAGCACATGCCCCTGCACCTCAGTTTCTTTGCCTTCAACTCAGACACCCCACTTGCCTTCCAAGTGTACTGGCAAGGATACTTTAGCTGACACTGCAGAGCTCTCTGAAATCCCCTACACGGAAGTATTTAAGATGTTTTACACCAAAGTAAAATCCATCCATTCTGCTCTTCACAGACATTGCAAGTTAGCTGGGCAGCGTTGTCAAGGGAAGAAGTGAACTGTAATGTCACAGGCTGTAAGAGAGATGGCTAACTTCTGGGAAATAAATCTTCCTTAGCAACATGAACCGAGGCAGGAAGCAGCACAGCTGCCAAATGCATAAGAAGAATAGGATTTTTTTTGTATATTAAACCAATGCTAAATCAAAGGCTAATTCAAACCAATTTCCAAAGATTTATGGAAATTGGTCAAGTTTCTTTGATCAATTTGTTTAAAGGAATTTAATTTATTGTTATATCTACTAGGTCAGTGAACTCCTCCATAATTTAAGACACTGAAGAAAGGATTAAGGCCAGCTATTGCCAAGACTGCTGTACAGGTCTAGGGCGATAACTGTAATTCCAGCACATGCTGGCTGAAAGCATACTGCGCTCAAGGAAACAAACAAAGCGTTCAAGGTCTTTTTTGGGAAGTCATAAGCAACAAAAGGCCAAACGACGTGGATAGTTGTCCACCACTGCACTGAAGCAAATTGCCTGTAAAAGCCTTTAACCTACCATAAGAAGCATTTAGTGTTGGATGCTTTCAGGAGCTTCTCTTCTGGGAAGAGGAGAATGTATCTCCAGGTAATGGACAAAAGTGGGGAATTGTCCTTGGCGATTGAAGTAAGTTTCTATTAGCCTTGACTCTGTGGCTACGCTGTAAATATACTCTGGTCCCTAACAGAGACCAGTGGCACCAGTCTCCAGTGGTTTCATTCTTTGCTGAGCGGCACCCAGAGACAACGAGGACTGCTGGTTCCTCAGATGTGCCCCTGCTGGCATTCAGCCTGTCACCTATGCTTTTATAATTTGTACAGGAAGTTACTGGAGGATATTTTAAAGTCTGGAGTGAGTCTACTAACAGTATGGCAACATCCTATCGTGGATCACCTCATAACAACCAGATGTATGTGGGCAGATGCCGGGACAGCCAACCTACAGCCACAAACAGGAAGGCATCGCGAAGCAGTGTGGTCCAGTGGTCAGTATACAAAATTTATGCTTAAGAAACTCAGAGGCTTGTATTCTTAAACTGGGTGTCTGCACAGAGACAGTCCCTCCCGTTCAATGCAAAGGATAACATTTAGTATATGACATAACATGTTCTTGTTTGCAGGGAGAGGAGGATGGCAGGACCCAACTCGATCAGAACACCAGCCTCTCTTGTCCACTACTCCGCCTCAGGAAACAGCCTGTTTCAGACACCTTATAGAAAGATACAAGAAACCATCAAACAGGTAGTTGACAAAGTGCCTTTCATAAGGCAAACTTCCTCTTTAGCCCCCTGAATCCTAACCAGCGTGAAAGATACCCTGGCTGAGCAACTATAGAGCTTCCATGAGATTGCTCATTTAAAATAAAAACCAATGGTAATAAAGCTTGCTAAGCAATTAGTTCAGAGTGGATCTGATAATGGAAAAACGTAAGCCACTATAATGAACTTATTATATTTTACACAGTATTTGCATTTAAAATGCTTCAATGCTTTATCTAATGAAGATAATAATACTTTGTGTTTTATACTAACTATTCAGAGTAGAACTAGCTGAACTGTAAAGCAGTAATGGTGATTGATCAGCCTGAAAAATTAAAGTTAGACTCAGAAGTAATAAGTATTCTGTTCTAGCAACAGGCAAGTATTAAAAAAAAAAAATCACCAAGGATCACATTTTCTTAAATAACGGATGTCAGTCCAACCCTGCATGTGCTATTAGCCAGGTGTTAATTTGTGGATCAGTAGATGTTTGCTCACACGCTATAATAATCAGTTCCATTCACGCTTGCATGACACTTGTCACCAGGAATCTCAAAACACTTTGCAAACATTAAGTCCCTGTACACCCTCTATGGCGGATAGGAGCTCCATTTCACAGAAGCATAGGGAGCTGAAGGGGGAAACTCAGAGCACAGGTGGGGCACAGTTGGAAAGGGAATTCAGATTCGTCCCCCTGTTCCAGCTCACAGACAACACTGGTTCGTATCAGCCTCAAGGCAGAGTTTACGATACGTAGACTGTTGTCAGCAAAAGGCTGCAGGGCTACTGGTTATGTTTTGCTATCCCCACTAGCATAGCATTTCTTTGCCCTGCCTCTATCTCATATTTGGGCAAGGTGTGCATTTTACTACTGAAAGTTGAGGGACCTGCCGTCTGATCGAGGTTCCCAACATCATATGGTGTTGGGGTAGTGCTCTGTGCTCTACAGAGGTCTTGTGAGTGGGACAGAAGGGTTGGCCCTGTCTGTGCCCGAGGTGGGCTCTTATACCTTCCTCCTACCTCCATTGGTACCCCATTACGACAGCTACTTGATGCACCACGGAGGAAGCGTCAATGTTGGGGTACTTGCCAAGCAATATAAGACAGAGAAATGTATTTTAAACACCGCTCCAACAAAAAGACTCTAGCCTTCTATAGCAGTTGAATCAGAACAAAGATCACCGCTCTGTGTTCGCCTCTGGAATAGCCAACAGCACACAAAGTGCTAGACAGCACTTTTTCTAAAATACGACCACCAGGAAAGTGACATTAAATGAGCTCTGAGATATATGATCCTCCTTTAAACCATGCATACAGAACACATGCAGTAGTGTGACGAGAATAACGGCTCCAGTCCTCTCTCTTCACATCACTGTGAGCTTCAGGAGTGGTTCTGGTCAGGCCAGCGGACTCCAAAATTAATAAAACCCACTATTCTGATCAGAGTATACATCAACCAGCACAAAATCCTTATCAACTTTACTGTCTTTAGTTTTGTTTTACATCTGTGTTTTACTTGCCTTCTTCAGAAGTGAGAGTTACAGTGCTGAGATAAGACTGCTCCTAAACTCAGCAGGGGAGTACAATATATAGCTGAACTTATGTTAATTTGGATTTTTAATTTCTTTGCCTTGTGGTATTGGAAAATGTCAAGACTACTTTTATAATGTATGAAATAATTCATTTTTAGTAAACTTATAAATCAAGCCACGTTAAGAATTAGGAATAGAAAATGGGAGATCAATTAAAAATGCACAAAGTAGCTTTTAAAAATAACTTTCTAATTAACCGGCCTTATCTTTAATATGTGCTAATAACGAAACTGTCTCCTCCACAGAACATGTTGTGCACCTAAAGTTGTTTTTATTTCCAAAGAAAGCATTATCTGCAATTATGAACTGTATGGGTAATTTTTAGATTACACAGGCTTTCAAAATTTTACATGTAGAAGATCTCAATTTTGAGCACCTTGTTTTTACGTACAGATGAACTGATGGACATGGAGTTTCCAACCAACCTTTTTTATTCAAATTTCAATTTGTTTCTAAGCTTTGAAAGAAAGCAAATAAACCACCTCTGTTGTCTAAGCATAAAAGAGGCTGCAGCCCTGGGAAGAAATGTAGCACTACTCTGTGGTTGGCCACCAGCGACTTCCAACAGTTGTGTCTGGACTTTCTTAGCATTTCAGCAAACATGAATGTAAATATAATTCTAACGTAGAATTATTCTAATACAATATAATTAAATTTAAATAGCTTGCTAATGTCAACAACGTTTTATGATGTTAATAGAAAAATCTGCTGGTTTTATCTACCATCATGGAGCTAAAGTATGTGAGGGGAGATCAGGGGAGGCTTCTGTGTTACCAAGTCTTCCATCAAGAATCAAACTTGTGTGGCTGTTTGGAAGACCAACAAGGTGCAAACAATGAAAGAAAGAACCGACCCAAGGAGTCACAGTGTACACCTCTTTTTTTTCCTACTTAATAGGAGTAGCAATCGCAAATGGTGGCAGCCGACCCATCATTACAGTGAATTCTAAATGTTGGTCAGTGTTTTAGGACAGTCGCACTTTCCCAGTGGCTTGTTCCTTACCTCTGTACCTCCTTGTTCTTCCACATGGAGGCAGACTGAGCCTTTGGCACACGTTCAATGGAATTCACCAGTTCTTCCATGAGGAGTCTGAAAAGACATCATAACTAAATTAGTATTGCAGCCTTTCACGCAGGAGAGAACTTTGTCCCAAATGTTTCCAAAATATCACGTAAATTGTAACACTATTAGGCAGTTTTAAAGCGGGGTTCTTCCCGCAGAGGCATCGCAGCAATTACCCTTGCGATATACTACCCCTGATTCCGCACTGTGTTTCAAGCTCAAGCTAGTCCAATTCTGTCTGCCTGGTTGCGACAGCAGAGGATCTGGCCCACTGGGTTATGGGTTATTTGGAAAGTGGCAGGACAAGAGGAACTCCCAAATCTCTCTCCTGCTGCACAAGATGTTTTCTTCATTACTGACTGCTTGTCATATGGAATGAGACAAAATATACAAAGAAAACTCGTTAGCTGATGCCTGTTTATCACTTAGAGAAACCAAGCACACTGTCACAGTGACCTCTTCTCATCTACAAATGCACAATACAGCATTTGAGACAGAAAAATATGTCAGGCATTAAAAATTGGCACTGCAGATTTCACTGCCCAAAACTAAACAGCGTTTGTAATTGTACGCATGCTTCCCCTTGCAGGTAGGAAGCGACAGATTTAACTGCAGGAGAACGGCATCTGGAATTACTTGGGGTGGGGAGAGCCACACCAGTATACGCTCCAACGAGACTACGCTTGTTATCTTCAGCTATGGGCCAGCGATACCCCAGAGGTCTACCACTAGTTCATATTTATACAATTCCTTTCTCCTACAAGGGCCTTCAGTTTCTGTTTGTTTTTACACAAAGGGAGAATTACTCTGGCGGGGAAAGTTTGCATAGGACCTTTAATAGACAAAGATTCCTGCCCGAAAGTGCTTACAGAGTAGTTCAGATACCATGGGCTAATCTGGTTTCTAGTTATTGAACATGGCAGCTGTTCTGCATGAGAGATGCACACAGCACAAGGCCAGTTAGACTTCGTGGAGGGCCAAACCTGCAGCCTTTGGTATTGACTTATCCAATCAACAGGCAACTTTGTAAGAAAAGACTGCCAAATTTGGTGACCAAGTATTAAGTTTTTGGCTGCATCGTCAGGTCTTACATTTTCTGCTTCAGTCTCATATTTCTGCTGTTTTTCTTAGCGTTTCTCTTTGGAGTTCAGAGCTTATGTATCTCAACTGTCATTTGAGACGAAGCCAGCTCAAATTCCCTTCCATGGTGTAGAGGAAAGTGTGATTATATGAATTTCAAATGCTGAAAAGCTACAGGGCAATAATCTTAAAGGCATTTATTGTTGAAAAGATTGGTGATTCCTCTTTTGTTTTAGGGGAGCAGAGAGGAGCAGGAGAAATCTTTGATTCATGGGTTTTGAAGGTTTGAAGTTGGCTATGTGGCAATTGGTGCTGAAGGTGTCTCAGTCCACTCAAGATCTACTATCCTACATCTACTGCCTGGACTCAACACAAAGCACCTGCTGTAAATGTTGAAGACAGATGGTTCCAGAGATTGGGAAACATTGAGTTAACACATTTGCAGCACTAAGGACTTGGCTGGCGTTCAGCTACTGCCTAAGAGCCTCTTCGGAACATTAGACACCACTCCTCTAACCCATATTGTCCTTTACACCTTTTCCTTAGCAGTGATGAAAGAGGAGTAGAGAATATTAAGGGGCTTTTTACCTGCCAATTTGAACAGTGGGCTCCGTGGCATACACTGTTCCAGTGAATCCTGTGTACTCTGTGATATAGGGCAATGCCATCATGCAGTGATAGTTTGAGATCAAGATTACATCTACCGTGGAGAGGTCAAGCAGCTCAGTCTGGAAACAGAGGAAAGAGATAAGCAACATGTAACCCTTTCATGCAGTTTAAGCAATGGCAGAAAAACTTCTTGTTCTTTTTTTTTTTAAACTTTATATTGCAGGAATGTAACTGGTTTATAAAAAAAATAGGGGGGGCACGTCTCAGCTGTGGCAAAGATTAATGTTTCCTTTAAATGACAAGATTTATTTAAAAAGCCGCGTAAAGTTATTCTCTTCTCAAATCTGAAAAGGAAACCATGTCCTGGGTTTGTCTGTCTTTCATGTAATGAAATGGCTGCCACTAAGAGAGGCATGATGATTACACTTTTATCAAAGAACTGATGTGCGTGCTTCCTTAGGGAGGAACACTGTGCAGACACCAAAACTTCTGCAGTAGCGATTTAGCAGAGTGTCTCGTATTTTTTATGTGGCACATGGTACTGTACTCCGGGAAAGTGAGAGAGATGAACATAGGTTGTATTGATTCATATGCTTACAATAATTCTCATATTTTCCCAAACTAAATGCTTGGCATCTTTATCATTCACATTTTCTGCGGCAGGAGATTAAGCTCATTCATAGGATACAACAAAACAGATGGGTGGGTCCAATTTGTTTTGATGTGACAGTTAAGACAGCGGTTCAGAGAGTGAAAGAAGATTTCACACATTGTTAAAGGAATTTTAATTAGAAATATTTACTGGTAATGCTACAACACAAATGGTGTCAAGTCAGAAATTTACAAGATATATGACCTCTAACTCAGTTATTATAGAGCAGCTAATGGAATTCAACACTCATCAAGCACATATTATCTGATTACAAGGCTTGGTCCAGCAATTTGAATAAAAAAGGCAAGAAAGTAGGTCACTCAGCTTTTCAGAGGGCTGACACAGTGCTCTGGTGACAAGCTGTTTAACTCACAGCTAAGCGTTCATGGTTTCAATCCATGATCACAGCTGACGGGGGAGGCATGATCTCCAAGCTGAGTACGGTAGGTGAAACACCAACCTCAGATTCATGGCAGGGCACCCTTTTATCTTACGAAGCTTGCCAGGCAGAAATACACTCACTACGGGGTATCAAAGAGTCTGCTGACTCCTGCTCCCACCACACTGGTCCTTCATGGCTTGGTTTTCAGCCGTATCCAGACCATAGAGAACCAAACAGGGAGTCACTCAGCACTGAGCTGAATCCCAGCCCTGTATCAGGAGAATACAGACCACCACTTTCCAAGCTTAAGCGTCCCACGTCTCAGCATCCTAGAAGCATTTACTAATAGGATGGAAAAGGGTGTCAAAACCAAAACAAAGTAAAATCTTCCCTGGGACTTGCGGCAATCTCACTAAAAGTGCCTATGAACTGAAGAGGTTTAAAAATATTTCCTGAATGTGAAGTGAGAGAGACCAGAAGGTTGCCAAGCAAAGAGAGGGCTGCACCCTGCACTCTGACATGTGGAAGTGTACTCTGCTGCTGAGACAGCCTCTTATCACCTTGTGGCTTCTGGATTACATTCAAAACTTGGCTTTCCTTGGCAATGGTGTTCCTGGAAGTGATACTGTGATTCTCAAACTAACTGCTTTTGCAGACAAGTTTCTTCAAAAGAAGTGGCGTGGAAGGAGACAAAGAAGAAGACAAAGCCTCTTTCACACAAGCTCCTTCTTATACTGTGCTGCCAAACACCAGCAGCATTTCTACTCTGCTGATGCATTCGGCCGGCTATGACATCTGAACTCTCCTCCAGACAGGGGAGCCTGCGAAGCTAGAGATGCGAGCTGTGAATCACTAGCAGATCTGTTCCTCATGCTTGCAGAGAGGACCTGGCATCTGTTGGGAACTCTGGGAACCGAAGCATTCGGGAGGCCATTTGTAAAGTCCCTACAATGGTGACATGTGCAGCTGGTTGCTGTCTTCTAGTTGTAACATGGGCTGCTGGAAAACAGACTCAGTGATGACACCGGTACAATGAAGCATCGACTTCCCAGCACTCATATTTAGAGCTACACATGTGGGTATTTTCCAGCCCAACAAAGTAACCAGAAAGCCTAGCTGAAGCACCCTAAACCCCAGCAGATTATCATTCCTGTGCATGGCCTCAATTCCAAAGGGAATCCAGAACATAAACTCCACCCTTCCCAAGATCTGGGACATAATTGCACTTTCTAGGCATAGAGATGCTTCCTACATCTCTCCCTTCCACACGACAGTAACCAGAAAGCACACAAGAACCCAGAATTATTAGGTTGGGGTTTTTTTTGTGATTGGATTATAACTATTTCTGTTGGGGAAAACAAGCAATTGCACACAGATCTGTTGATATCACTTGCCAAAACCAGTACCAGAGCTGCCAACTTGCTTCGAAGAATCAAGATGACAAGAGTCAGAAGCTGCAAGAGGTGAGTTTCTTGGAATCAACAGACAGAAACACTATCGCCAGAAGCCCAGCAAGCTGACAACAACCCTCCAGGAGTGTTTTTTACCTCCTGTCAACAAGGTCAGGCAAAAAGGAAAAAAAAAAAACCCTGCCCAAAAGCAATCGTCTCTGTCTTTGAAAGACAGAGAAAACATCCCAACATGAAATGAAAGAAGTGATGTTATCACAGTCTGAACACAGCTGAGGAAAGAGGATACTATTCCCAGACTATTCCCCATCGTTCACTCTCTGCTCAGCTTTTTACTCTTTCAGCTCTCCTATATACGCCGTTAATCTGATCAGTCAGGTAAGCCCAGTTAATTCAAACATTTTCAATAGTCTTGCTTTCTTTTTTTTTAAAACCCAGGTATTCCTGAAAAAAACAGCTTGAGAAGCAGCTACTTGCAGTTCTGTCAGTGGATATGAGGGTACAGTTCTTCCCTCCAAGAGGCAGTAATGAATAGCTAAGAAGGCAGCAAAACTTTTTAACCTAAATTTGCTGCCGGCAGAACAGCACGTGTGACTGCAGCCCCGCAGAATCACACAGTGCCCTAACCACAGGGTCGGCTCCCCGGGGGAGCTCCACTGGGCAGGTCATGCATCTGTGGTTAGAGACAAGCAGCTTTCCTTGTCTTCATTCACTGCCCTTATCTAGATCAGCACATGTATCCTGTCATAATCAAGTCCAGTTCAGTCATACTGTCTTTGGAAGGCCCATAAAAAGGGACAGTTAAGTCTTATTCTTCTGTGAGATATCGATCTGCTCAGGAAGACCTTCCAGATCTCCCAAAACCATTGTTGAACACGGCTGTTTCCATCCTTTTTCCAGTGTCACAGATACTAGAGGCACCTTAACAACACAGGGGTTTTAGTAGTATTATTTACCGAGTACTAATAAATTAGCATGAGTCTAGTAATAATAATTTAGCAATTTTCTCCCACATGATCGAATGGAGTCACATTTTTCAGTAAGGCTTTGAACAAACTCACCTCTGGTAAGCAGAACTCAGGCACAGAGTCTACAAACACATGGCCAGAGCACTCCTTTAGCTCCTGTGAGAAAAGCACATCAACAGAGAAGACACAAAAATACAACGCAATGTTACTCCAGTGCAGCAGATCTTGCAATTTCAAAACCTTTTCTTTATCACAGGTAATTTCCAGCCCGTTACTACATTATGTTTATCCCTCTTCTAGATACAATTTGCTGTAAGTAAATGTGCTGAAATTGCTTTCATGCGAGATGAGGCTGCTGGGTATTTCAAGGGATCAGATCCTCGTTTGGAGGAACAGAGGCAGCGCTCTGGTAGGTAAGGAAAGAGACCCTGGTAACCACTGGCTGGTTTTGCTGGGGCCACGAAGGAGGTGCTGTCCTGTGAAGCTGCGTTTTCTCTGCTCTTCCAACTGCAGATGTGTTGGCTGGGAAATCTCTAACAATACAAGTTGACTTTGTCTATCAGAACCAAAAGTAAAATACGAACTGAAAAGTGGGTAATGAAGACCACTCTTCTCGGAGCTGCTGCTCTCCTGACCTGGAAGGTGTGGACAGCACCTTTAGAGTGCCCTGGCTATCTTACAAGTTTGGAATTTAGTTTTGGTTCCCAATAACATCACAACTTTTCTGTCTTATTAGGAGCAGAATACAATTTTTAGTCCCTGTCTCAGAGCATTTGATGAAACATCTTTTGGGGAGCTAAGCGCCACGTGGCACTTTTTGTTAAGACTTCTCTCTACTGGATCTCTAGTCCTCTATTTTCTTCCTCTTTTTTCAAGGCTGACATCAGAAATCTTTGTCACATGAAAAGTCACATTCTTCAGGATTATGTATGGAACAAAAATATTCCCAGCTCTAGTCCTAACACACCTCACAGGCTACCTGTCACCCACTCTGCCTTCTCTTGTGGATGCTTCTCTTGCTCGTCCCAAAGCGAGTGGGCTCAGTCAGCTTCAGACTGACAGCATTAAAGATTGAATCCAATTCTTAATAATTACAGTGCACCTGCCAACTAATAACGAATGAGCAATTACATCTAGTGGCAGAAGTCTCCTAACCTCATCTCAAGGGAGTTCAAAATGATTAAAACTAGATCGCAGCAAATTTCAATGCCTCTCCAGGACTTAAGTTTTATAACTGTCACCCAGAGAGTGCTATAACAGGAATGTCCACCCGACATGATAAAACATCCCCCTTTGGCTCCTTCCCTTGCCTTTTTCCAGTATGGGTCAAAGAATTTACCATTCCAAGCAGTTACAATGGTCAAGGTGAAGGTAAGAGATGCTGCCTTTGAATTTTTAACACATGATTTCCACTGATGATGTGCAAGTTTGAAGATTTCTCCTGAGCACACACTGCAGCAGCAGTACCACAGAAATGTATATACATCACTTATAAAATATACTGACAGCCTATCCGTTCTTTGGACAGAACGGAGTGCAAAACTCTGAGACCAAGGCTGGGGTTCAGGAGAAACAAATTCCAGGGAATTCAAACTGGGCAACTCCATTCCTGTCACTGGGCCTCTGCAGCTCTGCAATTGCCAGTTAGCATGTGCTCTGAATAGAGCTGTTACTATTTTACTAACAGAAATGCTGCCTATACACTTTCTTTTGTCTCCAATGAGAAGAAAAATCAGGTCTTTAATCTATGATCTTCAGCTCCCTTGCCTGTAAAAATCAGATCCATCCATTTTGTCCACCTCAAAGTCCCCTACAAAAGCAACTATTATTACTGTTTTCCTTTAATGTTCACATAGAGAACAGTCTATTAAAACAGTATTTTCTCCACTGATACCTATTGCTGCAGACATTTGAAATGTATCTGCCTATTTTACTAACATCTGACATAGTTTTGTGTTCATTGTTCCCCTATAGCAGATCGAGCTGGACACTGCAGTGCCTAGTCTTGGCTGAAGCCCCAGATAAATTCTGCCTACAAAACTCATGCAATGAAAAGAGGGGAAAAAAGACAAATTCTGTGTCTCTCATGTAGCTAAGTCCTGCGTCCTAGAATTAGGAGGCTGGAGATAATATCCTCCCTGCTGTGTCCAACAGCAGAACACATGTTGATGGTAGAGTACCATAGGATAAAGCCCTGGAGGGAAGAGGGGCCCAAGAAAGCTGGTTAATATTCAAGGATCACCTCCTCCAAGCTCAGGAGCAATGCATCTCAGCAAAGAGGAAGTCAGGCAAAAACACCAGGATGCCTGCATGGATGATCGAGGAGCTCCTGGACAAACCCAAACACAAAAAGGAAGCCTACAGAGGGTGGAAGTAAGGACAGGCAATGGCTTTAAACTGAAAGAGGGTAGATTTAGATTAGATAGAAGGAAGAAGTTCTTCACTCTGAGGGTGGTGAGGCACTGGAACAGGCTGCCCAGAGAAGCTGTGGATGCCCCGTCCCTGGAAGTGTTCAAGGCCAGGCTGGATGGGGCTCTGTGCAGCCTGGTCTGGTGGAAGGTGTCCCTGGCCATGGTAGGGGGGTGGAACCAGATGGTCTTTAAGGTCCCTTCCAACCCAAACCATTCTAGGATTCTCTGATTCTGTGATTTCAGAGGCCAAAGACATGCTTTTCCTCTATAAGAGACCTCCCATGGGCAAACCATTCACTTTCTCATAGTTGTCCTGCCTAAAAAAGGGTATGATACCAACCTCATTTATAAGCATGCTATGAAGCTTTAGTGTCAGAAAAGCGAGACTGTTGAATAACAGGCACTCTGAGAAGGCAAAGCACTATTATTTACGGAGCTCCATGAAATAAGAAAATATTCATACTGATGATTTCTGCATTTTAAGAGGATTTTTTAAAAAGCTAGGCTACCTCTGAAAACTGAAAGCCTCATAGGTGCTATTAGCATTTTGTTTCAAAACGTTCTGCTCTACAAGGACATCATGGCTGGTAAGGGTACACACAGAAACCTTTGTGATGAGTCAGCGTGGAAGTATTGTTCCTGCAGTGCAAGCTCCTAACCTGGCAGGTAGCTTTCTGCATGGCAAGAAAATTCTAACCATCAATATAGTACCTTGTCCAGAAACGTGCTTCCATCTTTCAAAACCCAACCAGGAAGTTTGGACAGGCGGGGGCTGCAGAAAGAGAGAAAAATTATTTCAATATGAATTATATCATTATCAGTGGCTAAGCACAGACCTTCTATTTGGTGTCATACAGGAAGAGAACACCATTTCTGTCTCAGGGAACTAACAATCTCAATAAAACAGACAGACAGTTTCACTGTGTTTAAGTGTTCACTGAAATGACTTTTACAAATCATGATTATGACACTTATAAGTAAAAAGAATAAGAGGACGATGCATGCAGGGAGTTTGATTTTAGCCATTTACGGTGAGAATTTCAAAAAGGCCCAGTGCTGCTTATGTTGCCCTGTGGTGAAACTGGCTGTATAAACAGAAGAAGGGTTAGGGCAGCAACAAATTCTATGCCTGAAACAATACAAAAGCACCGTAAAACTGCTCTGGAACAGAAGACGACAGACAAATATTCCCATTAGCAACGGCAGGGAAAGACCGATGCTCTGGACTAAGTCATTTATAGACACAGAGGTTGCGATTTTATATCCACATAAACCATGGTTTTGTGCTTAGGTCTCCCCCTGAAAACCCACACCAGCAGCTGTGCAGTGCATTTACCTGTGTTGGAAGGACAAAGGGGCAAGGAGGTTTTGCTGTGAACTGCACATTTTAAGCTGGCAGGTCTGGTACCAGTCAGCAACGGCAGGGCCCCCTTTTTTAATTGTTTCAAATGCTAATAAAGAAACTTCAAGGTGGACATTGTAATCCTGAGTTTACAGTAGTAATTGCTGCAGCATATCTTGCTACTATAACTGAGAGACTTATTCGTACTTCACAGTGACATTTGATTTTTGTGTGAGCCTACAACTTAACTCTAGAACCACTGTCTGCCCAGATTCAAGCATATCTACAGAAATCCAAAAAAGAAAAAGTTGAGGAAACAAGAGAATTGAACACGCCTGGAACCAAGCCCTGCAAAAACCTCAGATTTGAAGACAGAACTAGAGAACCCGGTTGCAATGAAATCTGCAAGTGTCGTGCACTAAGCTCTATAGACAGGCATGCTTGTATGCTATAAGGGCTTTCAAATTTAAGATCTCGAAAATACGAAGTGATTCAAGGGCTCAGAGGAATGTTGTATTCAGGCTACCTTCAGTATAAAAGAATAAATCCTAACTGGCACTCCAGAAAGTCACAAGGAAGGAAAAAGGGGATATCTAAGACTGATGGAGTGAATGCAGAAGGTAAGAAGTGAGAGCAGAAGGATATGTCATTGAGAAGCTATGCCAGAGAAGTGCAACGCCCTTTTGAGGATAAAGAGTAAGTCTGAAGAAGTCTCATGACAGAAAAGATGAGGTGGCTAAATGTACTCCCCACTGACACATTCAAAAGCACAATTTAAGAGCAGTATTTTGGAGACTGAGGGGGCTAGGTGGAATTGGTGCAGGCAGACTGAAAGAGCTATGGGAAAAGCAGGGAAAAAGCAAGAACGAACCACTCTGATATGCAACAGCTTCGACAGGTAAGGGAGGAGAGGCCAGAGACCTTGGTTGCAAGGGACATCTGGAGGTCTGTAGTCCAATGTCTCAAAGCCAGTGCTAGGCCAGGTCAGCCATGGCTTTGTCCAGCTGTGTCTTGCAAACCCCAGGAGCACCAGATTCTAGAGCCTCTCTGGGGACGGGTGAAAGTGCTAAGAAAGACTTCAGCACTGGGAGGCTAATGCCCAACCTGAGCCTCTCAAGACACAATTTGTGGCCACTAGCCCCTTATACTGCCTGCCACCGTCCAGAAGGGTTCGGTTCTGTTGCCTTTGTAACTTCCTTTCAAGCAGATGTAGGTGGCTGTTAGCTGCCCATCCAGCCTCCTCTCTGCCAGGCTGAACAAGCCCAGCTCTCTCAGCCTCTTTGTGTAGTAACAGGCTCTGGACCCTGACCATCTTGGAGCCCCCTGAACACCCTCTCCAGTTCCTCAGCATCGCTCTTCAATTGGGAATCCACACCTGGATCCATTTGTGGTTTCACCAGCATGAGGCAGAGGGGAATAAATTTTCCTTGATCTGCTAGCCCTACTCCCCCTAATTTAGCCTAGTACGCTGTTTGCCTTATTCATGATGAAAGAGCACTATTGACTTGTACTAAACCTGGCATCCACTGAAGAGTACACAGTCTTGTCAAGAGGCAAAATTAGCAGATAGGTCTTGTGTGTGGGTGAAAGTGGAATAAGCAACACAGGACAGAAAGGACTCTTTACCTTGAAGCCAAGAAGTAACACAGTTCCTGCCAACATAGTTTTGACATTGTAATAGAGTGATTGATTAATCCAAAATAGCTAGAACTGTCCCATAAATAATGTGAGCAAGTGTGTCATGGCTAGACAGGAAAGGTTAAGAGCTTCCCACATGTTCATTTTATCGTTTTGCATTTGACTTTGGTACAGGGGAGAAAATTCCAGTTGACAAACCTCCTTTAAAGTACATGAACTGGCATAAAGTATTTGGCAACTGCAGGTACTTTGCACATGCTCCACGGGCTGGTGAGAACAAGGACTGCCATTTCCAGGACAAGGTGGAATCTAAATACCTTTTGATGGGCTGTTTTTGAAGACCAAAGAACTCTAAAAAATGTCCAGTCCCTTTAATGACAAACACTACAGTGCTTTCCTCTCTTATAGATTAAAGCACAGGCTCTCAAAATGTTTGCTCAAGGAGGGTCCCATGCCAGGTATGACACAGGCTCTAGCTGCATAGCAAAGATCCTCTGTAATATCATAACTCTGTACTTCACAGAGGTAAAAATTAGGGCACCTTTGCAGACCACATACTGAGACTTGCAGAGCCCAGCTTGTTGATGGATCTTACTTTGGGGACCTTTGGTTTAAAGACAGCAGAGAGAAGCATAGCTCCTCTCTGGTTAAGATTTCACATGGGTCCACCTCAGCCTAGCTGCAAGAAGCAGTACTTCTGTTCGAGAGGACATGCAGCTGGTAATAACCTAAGATCTGGCAGACCTATGTTCAAATTCTTGCGCTGCTACGTGCTTCACCCAAGACCTCAGGCAGTCAGTCCCTCCTGTAGTCTCTCGCCTGGGAACTGATGATAATGTCAGCTCTCTATCACCTGGCCATGTTATGTTGATAATACACATTTGAATTTCAGAGGTGTTCAGACATCATGGTGATGGAGACCTGATAAATCATGGTATAACTATGAATACTACAGAGAGGTAAGGAATTTTTAGCGGCAGCCACATTCCTCCTCAAGTTTCTAACTCATTTCCACAACTCCCTGCAGGACATCTGAAGAGATCAATTATTTGCCCAAGTCCATGTGCTTAGGACAATCCTTGCTGTAAGGGGTGTTCAATCACCTTACCGACAAGACTGATTGGATTTAAATCCAACTGTTTGCTCCGATTCCACTGGGCCATCAGGGGTCAAATCTGACATCCTTTCTTATTGAGTTTGAGTCATTTTAGTGCAGGCATTCTGGAGGTACTTGGGGAATTCCAGGTTGTGACCTGCAATTTGGCTGTTCATTCCCAGGGTCTGCTATCGGCAGACAAAGCTGGCATATCCCCGGGGAGCGTTGATGCCTGCAGTTCTAAAGAACCTCTTAAGCCTTTGTTCAATCACCTTATTTTGCTACTTGTTCCTCTCTCAACTTCCTTTTTCTTTAGGGGGTGGGAGAAAGCGAATGCAAGGCAATTCTGTCTGTACCTGGATTTCCCAAATTTTCCGGATCCCTTCAAAATCCACTACTGCCCCTAAATGTTGCAGTTAGCAATTGCATTATGGAATGGGACAAAAATTCACTATCACACTGATCAGTCTTAAGGGATCTGTTGCCTACTCTACCGCAGATCTTGAACTCCATGTTCTTGCAGAACAATGCATACATTGTCTATTCTTTTCCTCTCCAAAAAATAAAAAATCATAGGAAGTGCTGGACAAACTGCTTTAACCTCACTAGGTCACTGAGGAAACTCCCTTTCCCAGCCACATTCTCCCCCTCTCAAGCAAGCCTCCCCTGAACCCAGAACGTTCCTCACTTGTTTCCTCGTGGATCAAAGTTATTAAATGGCTTTTGTGAAAACTCCTACCGCTTCCCATCACCAAGAGTTACTCATTCCCACCTTTCCAACCCCTCATTTTTGTAATTTTTTGCATTTATGCAAGACATAAGTCACCCTAACTGAATATCCAAATCCATCTAAAAGCCTGGGAAAATACGACTTTGTAGTTAGGGCACAGAAGGGGGAGTCTTCACCTCAGGACTCTCTTCTAGACTCTACTTTTGTTTCACTGCCATTCCGTTCCTGTGCCCAGCTGCACTGCCCTTCTATTTATTTAATTTCTAAAAGGGAACAATTATGCCATCAAGTCAACTAACGAGGACTGTTAAGTGCTATTTTTCTTTGCATTAGTCTGTGCTCTGAAGAAAAGCCTGAGAAGACGGTGGTTAAACAGTACTCGCTGGGTTCCACGCACTCCATCTCAGTTACCCATTTATCTCATCTTGCATGAAGAAGCCAGAAAGATGACAGATATGTGACCTCACTTGTGCTGAGCAGTTGCAGCAATACTTTACTGAAGCTTAGAATAAATTATCTAGAAAAACCAATCAATAAATCCATAAAATGTCTTCCGTCCACTGAGCCAAAGGACGTTATTTTGATAAAGAGAATTTTTAAGTGAACAAAGTCTATTTATGATATCAGATGATGCTGTTCACTTGTACTCATCCCCTCCCTCCTTCCAATACAGCATTTCATGCAGAGCACTCCAACTGCAACCCAAGAAGACACCAACTAAGTGCTTACAGGCCGCAGAACATACCTCTGAACCAGTGGCAACGGGAGGAAATTGAGGGTAGACGTCATATCCAGTCCGCAATCCAACATGATGGTGGTGGATTTGAACTTGAGTACGTTGCATGGCAAGGTTGGATGTCCTGACAGGCAGTACTGAAAGAAGCATACGAGGATGAGTTACTCGTGACCTTTACCAACAGAGCGAACCCCCCTGAAAATTGCCTTTTTTCCCTTATTTTTAAACACAGAGTTTCATACACACCAGAACAAAACCCGATTTCCTATGAATCTGTTTCTCACAGCTGTGTGTGTTCATTGAGATTTCCCTGTGTCAGGGTATTAAGGGGCAGATTTTCTTCAGACAAGTTTTTCTTTCTGATCACGAGAGTTGAAAGGATGGCAGAGCTCCTCTCGCCAATTAAGGACACATGCAGAGTCTCTTTTGTCTAACAACCACCTATTTTCACAAAAATCCCAGAAAATCAGCTTCTTCAAAACTCAGTCCTACTGGCAAAACTTGGCTGAAATCGGCTAGCAAATTTGAAAATTACTTGGGGTGGAAAGGGAGGGAGAGAATCCCTGCAGGAACACAAGTTTCATTTCCTTAAGAAACCTGCCTAAACAAACAAACAAGGTGCAGCCCACACCTTCTGTGGCTGCTTGGCACAGATCAGCAGAGGAAGCTGTACATGTGCACCGCAGCAGCTCTGGGGCATGCTCTCACCTGCTTTTTGTCTTGCTAAACGCAAACAGGAAACACCAGGGAATGGACAACCATACCTGAATGGAAGGGTTTGTGTACTGAGAAATCCCAAATGCTTTGCAAGCTTAATGAGCCAGTAAGCAGGTTATGTGCAGGGGCACTTCAGCATCATTGAGATGCAGTCACCTCTAGTATGGAGAGCAGCAAACATTTAACAAGGCACAGCAGCAGCTGAAGCTTTGAATAAGAAGAGAAGTGAATAAAAATGCCAGCTTTAAAATGCAGGATTAGAAACGTAAATGTCTGAATAGAGTGCGGCCACCTCCGCATGAGGGTTTCTCTTTGAGGAGGGATTCGATGGTTCTTCAGGGATTGCAAGAATAGGAGATTTTGCATTTCGAATACAAGTTTTTGCATCTCCGAAGTCTGGGCATCTGGCAGCACAGCAATGCTCAGGTGGTCAAACTTCAGCTTTTAAATTCAAGTTTTGGTCAATTGAGATGAAAAATATCAACTGGTTGGCCATGCGCTGCACTAAAACCAGACTCAGTCATTTTCTAAGTCATTTATACCTTATGCTTGCTTTCTATACTTCACTCGAAGAAGTGGAAAGAAGGAAGATTAATCATTTCATTTTCTACCTCTGCTCACAATATGTTAACACAGGACTGCAACTGTCTGGATGAACAACTCCCAAGGAGTCTATTTACATACATTCATCAAAACCCTGTTTTAAACTATATTTAAATATTAAAAAGCTACTAAGCCCCAAATACTAAATTAAAAAAATATCACAAAGACTTTTGTTTTAAATTCACAAAGCCTTAATGATTAAGGAGCAACATTACATTGTGCCTGCTGTTAGCAAAGTTTAAAAAAAAGTGAAAAGCCAAGCTGGTAACGAAGTGAGTATACAAGTAGGGAATTCAGTTGTTTTATTCGCAAATGCAAAATACGCATGTGAAATTAAGTTCCCACCAGACCAGAACTTTGACAACTAAAGCTATAAATCCAAATAAATAGAAAGAAATTAAGGAAAAAAATAAGATCTAAACTATTTTTGTAGCTTTTAAACTATCGGTAATTAAAAAAGGCAATGAAATATCACCACTTTTGTCAGCAAAACACTTTCTTGC
The DNA here is from genome assembly GCF_965183815.1 of Platalea leucorodia. NCBI lineage: Eukaryota > Metazoa > Chordata > Aves > Pelecaniformes > Threskiornithidae > Platalea > Platalea leucorodia. Next base: position 125,900,407 of record NC_138825.1, on the reverse strand, counting down.
TTTTTTTGAAATCATGAATAGGATCATGACCCTGACATCTATGAGCTAACTGGAAAATCTTCCTTTTTTTCTTCTTTAAAAGCATCTAAAATAATCTATATCTGTGGCTGTCATGCTGTGGTAAATGGATTCCTGGGAGTCAATGGACTCTTTCTATCAGACTCAAATAAAGTGACTAAAAAAAAAAAAGAAAAAAGCTATTCATATATGCTATACAGCTGTTTGCACAGGTGACATTTCTGAGGCTGTTAGAATTTTAGATTAGGAATCCAAAAATCTGAGTGTCTGCACTAGATACGTCTCTCTACACACTATAAATGTGACAATTTCCACCCAGTTTATACTTGTTACTGTTTAAAACAGATCCAGAGACCCCAGTCACTAATATTCCTGACTGGACTAAAATACAAGTCCTTTTTGCTCTAAGATTTGTTTGCTTCCATCTTTATTCCCTTATGGTTAGAGGCTGCTGCCGCTAACACACTAGGTGCCTCATCTCCTAATTAAAAAGTAGTATGTAAAAAAGCCACAAAACATATACAAAAGACATAAATATGCCCACCTCAGCTCACAACTTTCTTGGCAGGATTTGTAAATTGGATGAAAGTTTGACAGAGCGGGGCACAAAGAGCTGAAGATGAGGGACTAATTCCAGATGCTAAGGCCCTCATCGAGACAGGTTCTCAGCAGACATCTGGTTCACGCTGAGCGCTCGCCAGCTCGGAGCGTCTCTGGTGATCTCATGGATGGCAATGTGACAGAGAAAAGAGATGATGTCTCATGCTAGCAGCTCCAAAACATTCAAAATTTTGCAGGTTAAAGGCAGCGCTTTGAATCCCAACTGAAGCCAACAAATACTGCAGTGCATTCTTCCAGCATTAATACCACGTGCTAGCTTAAAATCTAGGGGGAAATTAGCAACTGGATTTGCCTGGACCAAAGCACATTTGAATTTGTGGGAGTCTGACATTTTCACCGGATTCTGAATCAGGTCTGGAGTCCACCACCTCTACCTTGTTCTTCCAAATCCTACCCAAATATATGAGAAAAGAAGATGAAATAGCATCCAACTCCTCCCCCCACAACCCCGAGATTCAGCCATATCTACAGAGAAACAGAAGATGAAGAATCTGGTCTTATGATCCCCAGTCCCCAAATTTATACACAGGTCTAAAATTACAATGCAGATTTCAGACAGCTTGTATTCCCTCCCCCCACCCCCCCGCAACCCCTTCCCTCTCTCTACCCCTATGCAAGACTCCAGACATAACAAAGAACTCTGCATTTCCACTATGGTCTTCATGTAAAGATTTTTCAGTTTGCTTCCCCCCCCTGCATTGTATTAGCCTCTACAATCACATCCAGAAGTGCTTAGCTTTGCACAGTTTGTCCCACCGGTAGCATTCATCCACGCAGAGAGACTTAATTGCATATGTAAGATTATGCAGGATCAAGCTCTTCGGCCACCTGCCTACCGAATTAATTTTACACAGTTACACCACGGATAGCGATTTATTGGAAGTCTCCAAACGAGCCCAGAATCCAAGTTCACTTCCGTGAAGCTTCCTCAAGACAAACTGCTCAGTCTCAAAACTCAGAGGCAATCTTGGGTTTAACAACGGTGTGATGTCAGGTTAAACAAATCAGATCATATGCTCAGGTATTTTGAAAGCTGCTTTGGTTTTCACCTCCAGAGAATTACAGTGAAACAGGGAAATTCTTCCTGGAAAATAACGCAGTGGCTGAATCCAAGGTCTCTGGGAAACTTAAACAGTTGAAAACAGGGATCTAGAGAGGAGGCCAATAATATGGGTAATGTATTTTTTGATAACGTTCCCTTTAAAAGATTGCAATATCAGAACCAAAATATTTGTCAGAAGCATAGTGCACCCCTGACAAAGCTATTTCAGGCTGATTTTCCTATGAGCAATTACCTGTATTAACACCATACTGCCTACGGAAAGCTTTTGTTATGAACCACGGGGATTTATTAATATTTCTAGGGCAACCCAGTGGAAGCCACACGTGCAGCGGGCTAGCTCCAGCACTGCTCCACCGCGAGACTCGTGTTTAAGGGTAGGAAGGCAGAGAAATCCCTCCTGCTCCTCCTCCTCCTCTTCCTCCCGAATCCCACCGATGCTCCACCCGATCCAGAACCCCAAACCCGGCGGGGGAGGGCCGGAGGAGAGCCGCCTTGCTCGGGCCTGGGCCCCTGCCCGCGCCCCGGCCTCCGTCCCCTCAGCTCCCCGCCGACCGTTTCACGGCTGCTGAGGGGAGCGGAGCGCCGGGCCCGCCCCCCTCAGCGCCTCAGCTTCCCCTCACGCCCGGCGGGGCGGAGGCTGCCGCAGCCCCGGGGAGCCCCCCCGCCGCCGGGAGCGGGCAGGCCGAAGCCCCCCCGAGCCCCCAGCCCCAGGCACTCACCAGCTTCATGCTTCACCCGGCTCTATTTACCGGGACAATCCTGCCCCCACCTTCCTGCCCGGCCCCCGCCACCCCTCCGCGCCCCGGGGCGTCATGGGACTTGTAGTCCCGCCGCCCTTCCCCGCCCCGGGATGACGTCATGGCCGAGCCCTCCCGAGGCATGCCGGGAGTTGTAGTCCGCCCCGCGCTTCGCCCCGCGTTCCATTGGCGTGCCGTGCCCGCCGAGGCATGCTGGGAGTTGTAGTCCCCGCCGGGCGGCTCTCCCCGTCACCCTGGGGAGGGGGGAACTACAAGTCCCAGGGTCTCACAGCTGCAGCAGGTGGGAGCTCGGATGTTGATATCAACATGGCGCTTGTCAGACAGACAAAGACAGTCAGTCTGGTGTGATTGAGCCAAAAAAAAAAAAAAAAAAAAAAAAAAAAGAGAGAGAGGGAGCGAGCGAGGAGGAGGAGGGAGCGGCAGGAGGAGAGCCAGGCGGGGCGGGGGGCCCTTGTCCTCGGGGGGCTGGGGAGGGGGGCTCGGCGGCCGAGGGATTTCTTTCCCCCCCCTATTGTTCTCCTCCCTCGGCGCCCCCGTTAACCTCCCCTCACGCTGGGGCGGGGGCGGGCGGGGGGACCCCCCCACTCCTGCCGTTACATGGTGAGGTGGAGACGCCGCCAGCACCCAGAGGTGAGTGTTGCTTGTGGGGAGGAAGAGGAGGAGGAGGAGGAGGGGAGGGGGGGGGGCGAGAGCGGGGCTTGTGAGGGGAGGGGGCGGGCGGGTGGGTGGGCTGGAGGGAGGGAGGGGAGCGGGAAGGGGGTCCCCCCTCAGCCGGCACCGCGGCTGCCTGCGGGGGAGTTGCGCCGAGCCGGAGAGCGGGTTTCCTCCTCAGGGCGGGATGTGAGTGAGGGTGGCGGTGGGGGGGAAGCCGGGGCCGGCGGCGGGCAGGGGCAGCCCCGCAGCCAGCCCCGGCGGCCGCTCGCCCCTCCGGTCGGAGCCGCCGTTCCGGGGTGGCTCCGCGGATCCCCCGGAGCGGGGGAGGAGGAAGGACGGTGGCCCCGGGAGGCTGCTGCGGGGTCTGCGGGAGGGCAGGGCAGCCTCCGGGCTGGAACGGAGAGCCCTCCATGGTTGTTCCTGCCGTTTATTTATTTATTCTTATTTTCTTCACCCCGCTCGCGGGTGTGGGGGTGACGGACTCGTGGTGGCGGAGTCCCCTCAGCCTGGGTGGGTGCTTTATTTTATTTTTTTATTCTTGGTTTTTTTTTTTTTTTTTTGTGGTGTTGTTTCGGTTTTGTTCGCCGCTGAGTTTGGGGCTGGGCTGGTGCGAGAGGGCGGCGGGGACCCCCGCTCCCTGTCCCCGGGACCCCGGGGGTGGGGGTGCCCCGGCCCGGCGATAGTTTGGCCGGGGAAGGAGGGAGGCTCCGACCCTGCGGGGATGGAGCCCGCTTCGCCGTGACGATCGCGCCCGGCACCGAGCCCCCCTCGCCGGCGCTTTGCCGGGGGGCTCCCCCCTGGCTGGGGGGGGGCTGCGGGGCCGCCGTGGGTGTGCGAGGGCTCCGGGGGCTCCTTTTTAGGGGATCCCCGGTGCTTTGTGCCTGTGGAGATGGGGGGGAACGGGGGCCACGGCTGCCCCAAACCCCGCTGGATCCCGGATCTGTTGCAGCTCCCGGGGCTTCGGGAGAGGGTTTTTGGGGAGGGGAGAGGCGTGATCCGAAGGGTGTCTTGCTGCTGGAGAGTTTAACACGGGAACGGGTGGGGGAAGGAGGAGGACTCGGAGGGAAGTCATTCCCAAAACGTGCGAGGAGAGCTTGGGTGGGGTGTCATAGGCTTGTTTATTTTGTACTTCTTGGGAAGAGATGGGGTAAATGATTTTGTGTCCGTGCCTGGGATCTTTTTTTTGGAAAAACAGTGTGTTTGACCCCAGGAGGGGCTGGAGGAAGCGGCAGGGAATGCCGCTGAACTGTTTTGCTGTGGTTCGGGGTTAAAACAAAACAAGAGGCGAGTGTTTTTAGGTGCAAAACACACATGCGAGATAGACCGAGCCGAGTTCTTCAACCTCAGTTTTGTCTGATGGGTTTTTTCTTAGTTGTTCTAGGAGCGTCTCTTGGTATGTTTGCAGAGCACTTCTTCGGAAAGCTTTTTTTTTTTTTTTTTTTATTCTTTGCGATAGGTCTGAAACAGCCTTGACCGTGTGTGCTGTTTTTTCCCAGTCCTTTCGTGTTAGAGACAAAAAAAATGCTTTTTTTTGGGGGGTGGGGAGGGAAGAAGGAAGAGGAAATGAAGATTGTAAGCATGTTTTCTCTTTATGGAGTCGGGTATATCTCAATTTGTTCTGCTCAAGTAACATTGGGAGTACAGATAAGTGGGTTTGAAGTACAAAATGTATATGAACAAAAGCTGGAAAGATTTAAAGTTTGTAGGGAGGAAAGCGTTAAACTGATGGTCAGGGCATGCGTTTGCCAGCACTGTCGGAGCAGATCTGATAGGAGCAGATCTGATAGACGCTAGCTACGTGCCCCTGCTTCAAAGTAATGGGGATGGAGGAGAAGGAAACTGGTGGGGAAAAAATACAATTTGCATGAATGATACCATGTAAAATATACCGTGTCGGAGAGAGGGATTGTGCTCTGCAGACGATTTGTGGGCTGGCGAAACCCTGAAGTGCCTGCTTGCGTCCCGTGATATGACTAGCTCATTTCTGCAGGGCTCATCAGGTACAGACTCTGCTTCCTTCCTGGGATGGTGCAGCTGGCATTTGATTTCCTCCATGGATGGGAGAGGAGGAGTCCTGTGCAGTTTTTTTCCCTGAGATGATTGCATTTTCTTTGGCCTTACTGTACCCTGCCTCATTAGTAGGAACTGCATCTATATTTATTTACCATTATACCACGTCCCTTGGGATGTCGGGTGTAGTTTGGAGTAGGTATATATGGATTTATCACTCTTAACATTTTTTTTTTTCTCCCATCATGCTAGGGCCAAATCCGTCAACAGCAGAGAACAAACTTAATTTATTTCTGTGTTTTGCATCTCCCTTTTTGCCATTTCTCTTCCAAATTGTGAAGAAAACATCTCCGAGATGCGGATGGGGGAGGGAAGTAGGGGAGAAGTGAGAAAGGGATGGAATATGTTATCTGTGCAGGGATACATTTGTTATTTGCATGTTCTGGGAGCACCGGGCTCTGTGAAAGAGCAGGGTTTGATACTGCATCTGAAAAGTGGGGTTTGGGAACGCTCTTTTCCCTTACGTGAAGATTCTTCTTCAGCCTCACGACAGCCACAACTTTTCCTATGTGGTTGACAGAATTGTCTGACGAGCCTGGGCATGAGACTGGGAACAAGGAACTTGTGTTTTACTCAGCGATGTCTGTTCTTCCTCCTATCGTTCCTTTAGCTCCAGCGTAAGCACCAGAACAGGCATCAGCATTTTTACTCCTGTGTCATCCAACTCTGTTCAGAGCAGGTCTAGACGACATTGTGGTATGCAGACTGCCAGCTGCGTTGTAGGAATGCTACCACAGGTGAAACGACAGGATTTTTAAAGAGTGGTAAGGAAATCTTGAAGAAAATCCTGTGTGGATGAGGCCTGCTTATCTCTCTCGCTACTTTACTGAGCAGTCTTGAGCAATTCCTTTCTGTTTGTTGACCTTTCTAGAAAACGTGCATCTCTCTAGCATTGAGATTCTGATAATTCCACAGAATTAGTAACCAGTGTCAGCTGCAGAAAGCTTACTTCTAACGCAGTTTCTGTGTGGGTCTTCCTCATCTCTTTCAAAAGGATATTAAAAGTTCATGGCTGTCCGGTGTTTTGAAAATTAAATTATTATGAAATGTTTACATTACAGTGATGATCCCTAAGTTCATGGAAGTGTTTGGTATGTTCTTTCATCGGTATCTGGAGCTGGGAAAACAGTGGAGTTCTGACATTCACTTTTTAAACGAATTTTATTTTTAATAAAATGAGTTTTTAATAAGCATGAATTTCAAGAATTGTTCTATGGCTAACTTTTGGGACCGCTCTTGTTTTGTTGTATGTCAGTGGGGCAGTGGTGAAATTTGGGTCTTTAGGATATGGTGTTTGGGCGGGGAATTGGAAGAATTAATGAAACTGAAACATGAGAAAGGAAGAATGCTGTAGTGTCTCTTATATAAAGGGATCTCAGATGATGTTTGGTTGTATATGTTAGAAAATAAACCAATTTGCATGAAATGACAGCACATTTTAATCTAAAGAAAGCAACTTGTGCTTTACACTGATTTGTGTGCAGAGCTTTTAGGGACACTACAGAATTACACATTACAGTGTTGGGCTCGGTGGCAAATATTTTTCATCTGCTGCAAAGTTTAGGATTTGAAATCAAACACTCGAAGGGGTGCTGTCAGCATAAGAATCCTACTGCAAAAAACCCATGCCTTCGTTTCTCCTATCCATAACTTTATGCAGCTTTGACACTTCTTCTAAAGTCACTGAAGTCGATTTCACTTTATACTGATTTTAATGGAGCGGGCATTGGATTCCGCATATACGTCCTCGTGGGATTGGGCTTTCATTATACCTATGCTGATAATATTATCTCCTGGATTGTCAATGAAGTGAGACCAATGTCATGATTATAGTGGGATTTTTAGGAGATAATGAGGAGAATTTGAATTTTTGGGGGTCTAACTCCTATCCCTAAAGCTGGTTTTATACATAAGATTAGTAATAAACTGTATTTTAGCATTCTAATATTCCTGTCTTGACTAAAGCTCCCTTCTGACACGTATAAAATCAGGATGGCTGGGTAGCAAAGTATAGTAAGAGTTCATACATGAACACTCAGTCATGCAAACGGATTGTACGTTAGCTATGAATGCAATTTCCAGTGTTAATGCTAAAGATAAGTGTTTTGACAAATGCTTTTAATTTGGGGAACAATACAAGCAAGAATAACAGGATATGAGAAGAAAGTGTTATTTTTCATTTCGCAGGTGGCAAACGGAGGTGTAGAGGGATTAACTTGCCCAGGTTCCTACATGGAGTCTGCGGCAGAACTAGTAATCGGTCTGCGATCTCAAGGGTTTGTCAGAGCTTTAATCAGAGTTTTTCTTCCTCCCCTCATTAATTGGCTAATTTCCACATTTTGAAAATAACGTCTAGAGATTATTTTTCTTTCTTCGAGTTTCAAACTTTATAGCCTGAAGTTTTTTCATTTTCAGTCGAGCCTTGAAAACACAGGGTTCGAAAGCTTCGTCGGAACAGCACCTCCCTGACATATGATACTATCTTGAAACAGCCTCTGACAAGTGAACCCTCTCATTGAAATCATGTGAGGAATTTTATTACTCAACTCTGGAGATCTTCTGGGGGAAAGGAGGTTGCAAACTATTAACTATGTGGTCTTCATTGCAAGTTGGCACATAAAATGTTCTTATGTATTGAGGCAGTCATGCGGTCCACCGAAAGAAGTAGAGAGTTGGCTCTGTAGTTGCTGGCCAATTGAAAATTTCATCTTGTAACTGCGAGAAACATTTATTTTTGTGTTGTGCCTCCTAAAAAGCGCTATATTTGCTTGAAATCTGGTCTTTCTTTAAACATGGTATTGTTTGATTTCCTTCCCCTCTCCTCCCACTCGGCTAGGCGCTTATCCAGGGTTAGCCCGTGACCATAAAAGCATGTGGAGAAGCTTTTATGACAGATAACGTTCAAAAGTATATTGTGTTTGGGGTGCTTCTTTTCTTTGCTGTTGCAGTCGGGTTTACCAAAAGCCCGTTGTTCATGCAGGCCTCCTGCAAAATACGCTGCTGAGCAAAGTGCTCGTTTCACAGTTATGAAACTGCTGCTATCGCAATTACTGCGTCGTAAAGCCTAACCTAATCAGGAGTGATCGATTTATGGCCATAACTTGTGTGGTGTGCGAGTGGAGTACAGCTCCGATATTTCACATCTGATTCATTATGGCTGAGCCACTGTCCTTCTCTTTTACTGTTCTATGATAAAACAATACTTTGTACCTTCGTTTGTAAATCTTTAAGTGCTTTACAGAGGTGCCAGTATTTTACACAAAGAGAAACTGAGGCCTAATGGCCAAGTGACTCAGTCAAGGTCACATACTGAGTCAGTGGCAACTGAACACAGCTCTCTCTATTCCCCATCTTTTGCATTTTTACATCTGTGGTATATTAATATATCTTAACCATACAAGGAATTTATTGGCTGGTCTTCTAATGTGCTCGATAAGAATACCTAAGTCAATGAGATTTTTTTGCAGTGATGGGAGGATTTCCCATGTTCCATTGACTTCTGTGGTTTGACACTTGTCATCCTTATTTCTTCAGTTAATTTTATTGCTTTTAAATCCATTAGATTCTCCCCTTCCCCCTCCCCCCAATCAGGCCAAAAGCACTACGGGGTAAACTTTCTCACAAGACTGTAAGGGGTGCCCCTATTTCTTGAATAGCCTTTCTTCTGCTTGGTTTAATAGGAGTTTTTCAGTGTTGGACTTCAAATCTATCTCAGGAATGCACATGCATGTTTGTTATTGTTTTGATTCAGCACTGTGTTAATGTAGACACCAAAAGGTTGAACAATTACTGTTTTGATGCGCTTTTTTTAAGAACTAAAAAAATAATCCGTGACTGGTTACTCTACCCATCTGCGTGCAGATTTCCCTTTCCCAGTTCTTAATCAAAGCTTCATGCAAAGTCTGAAGTTAAAGACTGCTCTTAAAACTGGGAACTGCTGTAGTTACAGTGCTTCTGACAAAGTGGATTCTGCTTTATCTTTCCTGTGCAGCCAACCGAAGGTATGGAAGGTCAGTTAACTCTTTCTCCTACCGAATTCCTCTATCAAGGTTCACTTCATCATTTCGTGTTGGTTTTGGTGCAGTTACTAGCCTGAAACGTATTACTAAGCGTGGCCCTTCGTCAGGTTGTATGTAAATGACTCCTGTAGTATGCCTTGACAAAGACCGAGCTTTGTGTCTATGTCCGCTGTGCGCTGGCAAGTGCTTCTTCCAGTCACTGTTTGCCCAATGGGTGGAGTGGTGTTTCCAGATGTACTGAAGAGTTTCTCGCAGCCAGAGGAAACAAATTTTGTTACCTGCTTCATGCATGGAGGCGGCATTCGTTTATTCTCCATACATACAAGGTGTCTATTTAGGCTACATTAAACTTAAGTGAACCCTATTCGCTGCTGTGGTGGTAGATGAGGTCTTAACATTGGGCTAAGGAAGCAATTACACGCCAAGCATACAAATACACGCCAAGCATACAAAATATATTAATTATGTTTGGCTCTACCCCCAGCTGAATCTCACTTGCCCTGAATTCCTGGCATCACTTTTCTCCCCACTTCTGAACTTAGTATTTAAGAAGCCTTATTTTCTTTTCCCTTTCCTAAAAAAAAATTGAATGTGAAGTTCAGCAGTAAAACAACAGCTACTGAAACAGTACTGTAGGCTACTCTTTCAGTGAGCCTTGTGAACAGCCAGTTTTATTCTTTTGTGATAAGCCTATGCCCTATCAATTGGGAAGTGTAGCATATAGTCATTTCCTGCATTTTGAGCTGCCCATTTCTTACGAGCTCTGAAGTAAGCACTGAATCTGCTTTTTGTTCTTCCAATGGTACTGTAATACTAATGGAAGCAGAGAGCTTTTAGTTAGTTCATAAAATACAAGCGCTGTTTCTACTTGGATATTTATTCTGACCTTTATTTTGGACAGTTTCTCTGCCATGATCAGATTGTCTGATTACAATGTCAGCTTTCACTAGAAATCTCTTTGTGATTTAACTGGCAGGGTTTTGGAGTTCGAGCAACTGGGTACGCAGCAGCTCTGACATGTAAGTAGCACTCAAATGTTGAAAAAGAAAGTTCTTCCTGGCAATGAGGTTGCGCTGGGCTCTCCTAGGCTCCGCCGCAGGTCTTAATTTATGACCCAGGGCAAACTGCTTGACTTGCCTGTGTTCCAGTGTGTAATATGAAAATAATCCTTTCAGGGCTGTTGAGATGCTTTCACGTTCGTAAAGTATTTGAAGATTCTTGGCTGGATGGTAGCGCATGCTGCTGCTCTCGGTAGTATAAACATGAATGTCATAAGTGTATTTGCACAGAATAAGAACTAGTTATTTAAGCTAATACTGATTTTTTCATGCCACAGATGGGAGAGGTAAGTAGAGTTGATCACAGTTTTCTCAACTAAATTGTATTATGCGTGGTTTTCAGACATCCTAGTCGGTCGTTCTCTGTCTGTTTGCATTTCATGGGGGCTCCATCTGTTTGACGGAGCGGTGCTGTTTAGTGATAAGTACAGCAGTCTGAAAAAGAGGGAACTTACTGAACTTGAAACTTATTCCTCCCTCTTTAATTTCCTCGTCCATAGAAGCAGGATGATGTTAACATATTGGAGATCCATAAAATTTAAGGCGAGAACAGACAATTAAATCGCCTTGTCTGATGTGTTTTATATGCTTTGTATCACAAGTTTTAAATTTTAATAATTTACTCTGAAACTGAGACCAGTAACTGATGTTTGGCTAAAAACAATTCGAAAGCTTTCCAGTCGTGAGTGTCCGTCATTGATAATTTCAGACTCATCACTTTGCTTGGTAGTTTCTGCCATCTCACTGTTAAAAATAAGTGGCTGATTTCTAATTTGAATTTGTCTAAGTTCTGCCGCTGGTTCTTGTTACAACCTTCCTGACAAGATTAGAGCCCTTTAGTATCCAGTACTTTCTTGCCATGGAGGTACTTACACTCTGTAATCAAGTTACTCGATTGATAAGGAAACAGAGTTGAGCTTTTAAGTCTCACTCTGAGGCATTTTCTCCAGCACTCAGATCATCCGGTGATTCTTCATGGTCTCCGTTTATTTTTAACATTGCGGAAACCAAAAATGGTGAATGTTCCAGCCTGTGTCTGATCCGTACTGAATACCGAAGTGCAGCGGCCCTTTTTGCTACGCAGCCGTTTAAAAGGTTCGCATAGGGCAACCCTGTTCGTGAGCCTTGCTGCTCCGACACTGAGATTCTTTCTAGTAAAGTCTGCCATTTAGTGGCTACAGTCTGCATTTCTTAGATTATAAATTTGCCTTTGTGTTCAGACGTGTTTTGCTTTCCTGAGCTGAGGTAGGTATTCAGACTTCTTTCTTTTGCTGTCCTTTCCTCATAATAATGTGCTGTTCCTATAGGCCTGGTGTCAGTCACAGATTTTTATCTGCAGTGATAAAAATGTTCAACTGCATCAGAACTTAAATTTAGTGACAAAAAAATTAGCATGATGCAATCCCAGGAAGTAGATTAAGAACTGGCTAACTGACAGCTCTCAGAAAGTACCAGTCGATACGGAGCAGCCGATGTGGATTTCCCCTAGAACCAAAGTACGCTCTGTGCACGTACTTTCTTCTGTTCGGCTACATTTGTAATCTCAAAGAACAAAGTTAGTCCTGTATCAAGGCATTTGCCATTAAAACATGCTGACTGGCACTACCGATGTCTCTGTTCTCTAGTTCTTTACTGGGAAAATATTTTTGTTGTTTTTTTTTTCTCTTGGTTTGCCTGGATTGATACCCCGCTGGCTGCCTTACAGCTCTCCAGATTTGTTCCATCCCCTTTTTGAGCATTAGCATAATATGAATATCCACCTGGCCTGGGGTTTTGCCCTCATTTTATAGAGAGGCCCTCATTAAAAGAGAAAAAAAACCCACCCTGCAAGACTGCAAAAAGCTCACTTCGGTGCATGTTTTGTAGGCCGATTTCAAATGTTTCACTTTTAATGGATTTGCTGAAAATCATCTTTTGTTACCGATGAATTAGAAGATGCTTTGTGTGACGAAAGCATGTTGCTCCAGCCTAACGGAGAACTGTTCATAGTCATCCTTGTTCTCCATTCCACTAGAAAGTTAGTTTCAAAAATTTTATTATCGTATTACTTTCTTGGGTGTGTTGGTGAGTAAGAGGAACATCCCAACACCTTTTGTTCCTGAATGTCTGCGAGTACAAAACCGCAGTGCTTTCGGGGCGGCCGTGGTGCGTCTGCTGGCAGATTGCACAGCGTCGTGGAAGTGACAACCTTTCCAACCCTTACAAGCGGCTACTTCTGAAGACAACTGCGAATTATCCTTCAGTTCATTTCATGGGCATAAGTCTGGTAAATATTGGTGTCACTCCTCTGTCACACTCAAGTAAATTCTGTTTTATTCATAGCAATGTGCCTTCTTTTTGTTAAAAATGCAGCTGCCTTCACTTGCTGGCTGTTCCTTTGCATTTCCCTTTTCCTGTCCCAAACTGATTGAGCTTTTACTCCCTCCATGTTGCAGCTGTAATCAGCACTGCACACTGTAGGAGAAGCAGTATTTTTGCTCTTGCATTTTAGGACACTGTGTAATATGGGATCTTGAAACCAAACCTCATTTAAATACCACTGCCAGTAAGAAATCTGTTGTTTTTTTTTTTTTTTTTAAATGTAGGTGTTTGAAAGGACTTGCTCCCTGAGAAAGTCCCTGTTTTGAAACCTGCAAATTCCAGGCAGATAAAATGCAAAGAGGTCAGGCGAGTATCTGAGGTTTGGGATGTCTGCTTCCTTTCTGGCTATCGAGTGGGAAACCTGCTGTAGCGATAGGCTTTGAGGAGAGATTTGGTAGGGGGAAGGAAGGGGACTGAGGCACAGGATCTCAGAGGCCGGGAAAGATACTGTAAAAGAAGGTATGCCATTTCTGCTGCTTGCAATCAGAGGTGTGGCACTGTGGAAGTCTAAGGCAAGTAATAGAGTCTCAAAAATGTGTGCTGTTTTGTTGGACATAAATATTTCTTATAACGCAAGCCTCTGAGCTCAGCCAGCGGCTTTCCTGCCTCCTAGCTAAATCGGTATCTGATTTTTCTGTTCCTCTGCTGTCTTCTTGCCGGAGTTGTTTATTGACTGAAATTGTTTCCATATGGCTGCAATGTAGAGCTTGATTACATTAAACGTGGCGCTTTCCTGTGGCATTGCAGTGCTATGGAAAGATCATCCCTCTTTCTCTCCTTCCAACCTCCCCTTCTTCCATCAAACCTTGGTTTTGGAATGTGTAACTTGTTCAGGTATTATCTTCCCCCCTTCTGAGGCTTGTAGAATTGGAAAACTGGGATCCAGTTCGGTTTTGGGTCTTTGTATTTGATTGCTTAGGTGGGTTACGTTTGCCTATAAATTGCTGATAAAATACTTCAGATGAAGATCAGAGTGAGAGTGGTTGCAGTTTGAGAGCATTACTGGAGCTGGGCCCCCAGCGTGCTGAGCACTGAACAAGTATGCAGACAAGAGTCTCTCCTTCCAAAGAGCTTACTGCCCATCAGGACAGTCCATTTAGATTGTACTTGTTTACACTGATGATCAATTTAAATACTGCTCCAAGAAGGTGTTAAAATTCCTGTACTTGGACACGTCAGGATGCTAGAGGGCCAGATTCACTGCTTATCTGGAGCCTGGAAGCTATGGATGGTTTGCGGAAAACAGATCTGTTCAATAGCAAATGGATGCATCTGTATCTTTGATAAGAATAAAAGCTGATTGTTGGCTAAGTTCGCTAATAAAACCAGCAGTGAGGCATCTCTACCCTCTCTTTGCAATTACACTCTCTTTTATAAACTTGAGTTTATAACCTGGACTCAAAATCTGGTTTTTGTTAAAAATGTTTTATATTTAAATAGGCTAAAATACATAAATACCTTTTTCTTAAGCCCAAACCATCTGATGTAATGCTTACATTTCTTGTAATGTACTTAAGCAGAACCTAGGCAATGTATTTTTACTGCCAATATCTCAAATAAAGTCAAGTCAGTGAAGTGATGGCAGTCACTCTTGGCTGAGCACATGGAACCAGGATCTGATGAAGTAGTAAACCAGCTTTTGACAGAAGTAGCCTCTTCTGCACGTGCATAGAGAATATTTTCTTCATTTCTTTATATTCAGATAGTTCAGATCACAGGCTATTTAATTCAAAGCTGAGAAACCGTTTGGGAGCTGCAAATGCAGAAATGCTTGTTGTCCTCGCCTAACATACGGTGGAAAAAAAGAACAATGAGGAAAGAGATTCACTAATACTGAAATCTTTCAGTGGAGGACACGGCAAGGTTCAATTCACTTAATAAAGATAATTCATTTGTTTTCACTAAAGCATTTTAAAATGCAAACCATGTTTCCGTAACCCTTTTATGCATCCAGCACATACGATGTATCATTCAAGATTAATAAAACTGTAATACATAAAAGCTGGCATTTTAAAATCGTTTTATAAACAGTCTGGCTAATAACCCAGGGTGGAAACTGAAACGCAGGTACGCTGTTCAGGCCTTTGCCTTGCTAGGGTGTGAAGATCGCTCCGGTGGTTTTTTTTTAATTCAATGTGAAATGAAAGCTTCAAGGCAAGAAATAAGCTTTCCTAACCACGGGGTATCCAGCGACTTGCTGGGTGGCGTAGGGCACTCTGCGGTGTTAGATGGCTATGAGGCAGGTTCAAGCTGCAAGTTATTTAAATGCCCCTCATAATTTAGAGGTGTTTGACTACTGAGCTGGCAGGTAAAAGGCAGACAGTGACACGGCTGTCTCCTCTGCTTGTCCTTTTCCTTAAAGGACTTGCTGCTGCCCAGTGCTTGGAGCAAAGGCTGTAGGCACCTTGGTCCAGTTGGGATATTACAAGTCTTAAAATTGTGGTCCGATGGAGCTGCCTCCCTTCAGCCTATGCTGAGGCACCTCACTTCAACCGAAGGGTGGATTTAAAACCTTTGTGTTTCTACTTAGATGGCTCCCTGTCCAGCCTGCTGGTTTTTGTGGATCCCTTGATAGATGGCTTGTATACATTGCGAGGAGAGAACATGAAAGGCTGTGGATTCTGCAGCTGCAGCAGGATGCCTGCAGATCCTGATTTATCTTGAAGATCTCTCTACTCCCTATTTTGCAAAATGCTGTGGGAAAGGTAGGCTGGAGAAGCCTTAGTTTTCTTCTGTCCCTCACAAAATGCACTAGCTACGTGGGAGCAGAAATTTAAGACAAGCGCATTTAGTTTTCAGTGTTGTCACCTTCACAGAAAGGGAGAAGAAAAGATAAATTGTGGCTGTCGCAGACCTTGTCTGTTCTACTTCTTGCACATCAGAGCGGCATTCTGCTTCTTACCTGGTGGATGGCCAGCTAAAACAAAACCAAAACTTCACCTCTTTAAACCCTCCAGAGCTGCCTTCAAGGAGCTCCTTTACACGACTGAAGTTTAGTTAGTTTGCTGGTTACTTTTCAGTGATTTCCAGAACTGTTGAAACAGAATGAGTTGATAAAGACTCTCTTGTGTATTTGATGTGAGCTCAGCTATTTGATATGGAATAGAAGTAGTACTGAATATCTGCAATTTCCATTAAATTTCAATGCCTTTAAGGGGTGAGTCCTTAAAACAAGATGTAACTAACGTCAGAGGCAGTGGGAGTGCTCTCTGTTGGCTTTCACAAGATCTGAACTGGAACTATATTGAGGGTATTTTCTTGTTTTAATTAACAGGAGATCACCGAGTTCTAGGTCCTTTCATACGTAAGAATAATTAATTCTGCATTGTTTTTGCTTTTGACAGACTTTTACTGTCAACCTTCCAAAGGAGACATTGGCTCTTCCTCCAATTATTTGATGAAACAATTTACTACGTGCAGCCTTCCCCCCCGCCCTTCATGGTAGAAATCTGCTCCTGGTGTCCTCCTGGGTGCTGCTTCCCAACTCTGCGTTGTGCTCTCCCTCTCTTACACATAAAAACCTGCACAGTCTTGGGTTTAAAACACTTTCATTCTCCTTGCACACTCCTGAAGAAGTCCACAGCACTGGTCTTCTAGTGAACGGCATGTGTTAAATGTCCTGCTAATAACTGAATGAAGAGGATGATCCTTCAGTTTTCTTCTAACGAGAATTACTTTGGAGAAAAGACTGCACGCTCGGGGCCATACTGCCATTGCAGTATTATCAGTACATTTTGGCCGCAAACGTGATTTCTTTTTTCTTAAATATTAAAGGGAGGGGTTGTGACTTCTGAGGTGTAATTGCATGAAGACGTTACTTGGGCAGACCCCCTAAACTCTCCTGCATTAATTTGGACGTGCTGGGTGTGAGCTCTGTGCGCTTACAGCCACCAAGGAGAGTCTTGGACCGTGACCGGTGTTCGCAGAAACCAGAGAAATCGCAAATAATGTGTCTGCTTGCTACTGCATCTTGCGTCTCTCTTGCCTGTTTTCCCCGGTGCTGTTGACGGTCCTTCTTTCATACCCATTTCTATGCCATTTGCAGTCACAGTTCCCAGTTATAAACGTAGCTTAAAACCCATTTTAACTAACTTTTCAGCTCTGGCCTTAGTTGGCCACCTAGCAAAAGTGGTTTAGCAATGTCCTCTCAGGTTTCTGAAGCCACCGTGCCAAAAAGTATGGGCATCCCTACCTCGCAGCTCTGAGACAGCTCGTCTTCCTAGGAAGACCTGTCTTTGTGGTCCAGCCATTACCCCAGCACCGACCTAAATCCAGGTGGGTCATCATGTGCCTGCAGGTTTATTTTTAAAGCAAGTTGCACTGGCAGATTGCATATGCGGGGGGGTTAGACCTGGCAAGCTTGAGAGGTGCCATCCACCCTCCATAATTGTGTGGTATGTGCAAATGGGGAAATTAAACTAATAGTTTTCATATAGACACATCCTTGTGTTTTTCATCCTGTCCCCCATTCTTTCTTTCTCCTTATGTTTGAAAGGTGGACCTTTTAAAGCCATTTATATTAGTTCTTAAAGACATACCACTCTCTCTGGATTTAACACCGTGGCTGACGCAAGGGAGGGTTAGAAGCCAGTTGTTTAATTGGCGTTTTACATGGTAGGCTTTGAGACTGGCAACTCAGTGAGGTTCCTGCTTTGCTGCTCTTTTTCTCCAGAGCAGCACTGGTGTGTGCACACAGTACTTCTAAAAATAAGGGTATACGTCGTGAAAGTATTGCTTGAAGCCAGGCTCTGATCTGCGGCAACAGCAGAGCTACGCTAATTTGTACCTCTCAATATAGGCAGCTATAAAAGAAGATTTACTTAAGAGTTGCAAAACACAATACGGAGACTTATTTTACCTGAACTTATTGAACTTCCTGAACAATAAGTTCAGTTAAAATCAGGTTTAATAAATGAATGGCTGTAGTGGTCGGATCAGAAGTTTGCCTTATCTCTGGCACCAGGCTAGATAGCCAGCAGTCCTGGATGCCGAGGAAGGCCTGCAAGAACAGGGCAAACATTTGACACCTCCACAGCCTGTACTTGCCAGCATCCACACTGTATGCTTCAGGCTTTGGGTATATCTTTTCCACTTAAAGAGAGGTCTAGGCCTGTTAAATCCTTAATGGCCCATTTGGCTAGACAGACTGCCATCCTGAGCTGTGTCCATTGCAGTGTTTTCCACCTGCTTAATGTCACATACCTGGAGGCTAGGTAGCCTTTGTCAAGTGAGGTGCTTTTTTTAGTTCAGTTCCTAGAGAGCAAATGGCCTTAATTTATAAATTCAGTCACCTTTTTTTTTTTGCTTGCTTGCTTGTTTGTTTCATTCCTTTTTTTTCTGGCATCCCTGTTCCGTCCTGTCCTGTCCCACTTAAGGTATGAGCAAATACCATCTCTTAAATTCTGTGTGCTGGATAGCAAACACTTATCCCTCCCCCCCGAAGTTACCATCTTCACCAATCTGTTGACAGGGCTGCTTGTTTAATAACTCTCTTATTCGGTTCAGATGAAATTGGTTGGGATAACGTGGACCCATATGTAACTTCATGCTTCATCTAGCCCGAATAGTTTTGCTGGAAGTGATTTGGGGAGCGCTCACGAAGCACTGTGAGGGCAGGAGAGGCAGGGCATGGACGGGTTAGCTTTCCACTGACATACCTGCGTCCAGAAAAAGACATCTGTCTGCGTCCAGAGGAGCATGGACATTGCAGAACGAGGGCAACGAATGATTTCTCTCCATTTTAGGTCATCTACAAACATCTATAGGACTATCCATTTATCCAAGTTACTGTTTAACTCCAGCTCTGTGTACTCTTCATACGTAAGGACTAAGTCTGCTGTCATTTAGAAAATGAAGGGTTTTTTTCTGACTTGTCAGTACCTTTTTGGTGTGGCATGATTGCTGTTTGGCTGTCACTTCTCTAACTTGTAAAGCTGTCTCCAGTGTATGCAGTTTTATATCCCATTAGCTCACTTTCTCATGCTCATCATATTGCACTGCAATCATCTGTCCTCTTTTCTGCCCCCTAATACTGTTGGATCTTTCTCTTTTAATACTGTGTTTTCTAAAAGCCTTCTTCCTATAAAATGCCACTGTGTGAGACTATTTTCTCGGCTACAGTGATCTTTGTAAGTCTTGAACAAGGAAATTCTTATTTTTAATTTTTTTTTCTAGATATGTATATGATAGCCTCAGCTTTCCAGAGCTTGCCTGCCTCCTAGTTTACCTGAAACGTTATTTTTTTATAGGATATGCGTGAACATACTCTTTCAAAGCTGTACAGCAGTGCTAATTCTTCAGTTGAGGGGGGAAAGGAGCTGGAAACAGCACTGCAAATGAAGTTCCCGTGAGTTGCATCATTGAAAGCACAAGGGTTAATATTTTTCTCCAGATGTTAATCTGTTTCCTGCTTTTATTGTAATGTATGCAGATAAAAAGATTTTGGTTTCTTTGTCCCTTTGCACTTGAACTAGAAACTGTAATCTATTTGTGGTGCACAGTAGAAAAGTTTGGTTGTTTTTTTTTTTTTTTTTTTTTTTTTTTTAGTACTTCTGGTTTAACAGTTTCTCTGTAGAGGAAGAAAAAGCGGATTGAGACATCCTTCCAGTGAAATATAACAGGAGAGGACCACAATATCTGAACTTAGCATTGTCTCCACTAATAGGAACAAAGATGACAAAATAGATTGAATGGTCCCTTACTGCCTCTGTTTTGGAGCGAGCAAGGGAAAGAGGTAGGCTGAAGAGAATAATCTGCAAATAAATGGCTGTGAATGACATTTGCATTTCTCCTTGCAAGAAGTTAGTAACAGTTCTAATAGGAATGGATTGAAAATGGGTGTTCTTAACGTGGAATGAGTAGCATGCTTAAATTTCATTGCTGCTGCTGATTTCTATCCAAAGATTTCTGTTTTACAGCTGTCATTAAAAATTTATGGGGCAACTTGAGATCAAAGCAAATATATATTCTCTTTATTATGTAAACGTGGGTTTTGTGCAACATATGCATTGCATCCATACGCTGTATGCAGGAATTCTTGTTCTGGCAAAGGCAAACAGCCTTTACATTGTGCAGTTAGACCCGAGATGTGGAAAAACAGGGTTATATCCCAGTGATTAATGGTGGTCTGATTCTCTGTCTTCTTTGCTTATCTCCCAAGTAACTTCTTATGAAAGGGAAGATCTCTCCTGAGGTGCTGTACTTATCTGTTTCCTAGTTGAAATCTTCTGTACTGTGCTTCATACTGAGTTTTTTCACACTTTCTTTTTTTTTTTTTTGGTTGTGTGTTCCACATAACCTAGGTTTCCCACTGGTGTGCTGAAGGACTGCCTTGGACTACCTTTCACTTCTTAAGGCCTAGACCTGAAAACATTTATATAGATACTTAATATCCCCTGTGCTGGGCACTGGTGAGGCCGCCCCTCGAATGCTGTGCTCAGCGCTGGGCCCCGCACCCCAAGGCGGCCATGGAGGGGCTGGAGCGTGGCCAGAGCAGGGCAGCGAGGCTGGGGCAGGGGCTGGAGCACAAGGCTGGGGAGGAGCGGCTGGGGGAGCTGGGGGGGCTCAGCCTGGAGAAGAGGAGGCTGAGGGGAGCCCTCATCGCTCTCTGCAACGGCCTGAAAGGAGGCTGGAGCCGGGGGGGTCGGTCTCTGCTCCCCAGGAACAAGCGATGGGACGAGAGGGAACGGCCTCAAGCTGCGCCAGGGCAGGTTTGGGTTGGGTATTGGGAAAACTTCTTCACTGAAAGGGTGGTCAAGCATTGGACCAGGCTGCCCAGGAAAGGGGTTGAGTCTCCATCCCTGGGGGGATTTAAAGAACGGATAGACGTGGTGCTCGAGGACATGGTATAGATGGACTTGGCAGTGCTGGGTTAACGGTTGGACTCGATGATCTTAAGGGATGGATCATAGTCTCACAATTAGGGCTTTAGACTACAAGCGGTTTCCAGGGAGGGATGGTCTGTCTGTCTCTCATGCATTTGTTCGTCACGGCGAACAAGGCAGCCCTCACTCCAGGTGTTACGGAGATGGGCTCCTGATAAATGCCTTCTGTTCATTCATATTTATTCTCTGAATAATTTGTTCTTGTTCGCCATTCCCACCTTGCTGCATACGAAAGCAAGCTGTCAATATTGGCATCTTTTATCAAATTTTTAGGGTGCTTTTTTTAGTGTGTCGGCTTTGAGAATCTACATATTATCTAACAATCTCAAGTTTTGTCGGGGCCGAAGATTTCACTTTTGCAGTGAAAAGCTTGCAGGTGTGAACCCTGATGATCCAGTTTGAGACAACTGAAAAAGCTCGACTTGCACAGTTTCTGAAGGGTTTTGGTTGCTTGTATTCGGGCATCTTCTTGAGATTCCTACACGCCAGTTCTTCCTTGCTTTGTATTCCACTTCTGGCCTGTCCTGGGTCTCCAGCTAGCTGATGGTTTCTGAGCTCTTACACGAGCTGTTGCTTTTGCACTCGATAGATTTGTGGGGTAGAACTTAGCCCTTGGTGTGCTGTTACTTTAAAGCACTGATAAAAAGACTGGTAAAATGGGGGAGGGAGGGAGGGAAGGCAAAAATCTGAAAAGCTGCTAGATTTTAAAGATTAATCAGCCTGGTTTAAATAGCAAAGCAAAGCTACAAGCATTCTTTTCTACATAGCGTGTTTTCTTCCATTCTGCTCTTGCAAAGCTGTTTCTCCAGGGGAACATTTCAAGCTCCGTAAGACTGTGTTCTTATATTAGTGTCAGAACACAGGCTAAGATTATTTGTGTGAATATGCAGAAACAGTTACATTACCTGGGGTTACTTTCATGCTTTCTCGCTCGGTGGAATTATGGCCGCATATTGCATGATTGCTTATCTGTGACTCTGTTTATACGTATCTGTATTTACAAACTCATACCAGGGAACTCTTGGGTGTGAGCTTCCATCCTAAGCGAAAGAGAAGTCAGTGTAAATGATAGGGACTTCCCTCTGTAGATGATAAAATCAGTCCTATTTATAAATACTATGAAGAATATGCAATAGTATTCTTACAGGAGGGGTATAGTCAGACCCAGGGTTGCTATAATTATTTAGTTGGTTAGTGGTTGTGGTGGTTTTTTTGATTTGAAGACTGTATTCATCCAAGCCTGTAAACAGTTCCCTGCACCCTTAAAACACACAAAGAATTGTTTCAGTTTTGCTGCAAGGAAAGAAGTGATATGAGCAACCTGAAAGATGGGGGCTCTTCCTAAAACAGATCAACCCCCGACATGGTCTCTGTTCGCGGAGCTGTTTTTTACCGTCAGCCGCTCGTCCCCTCTCCGTTCCTACTGCTGGGGGTTTTCACCTCCTCTGCTGTGCTGCTTTGACGCCTACTTTGCGTAAGTAAGCTCAAAGAAGGGTTGTAAAACTGTGATGGGGGCAGGGGAAGCAAGGGAAACAGGTAGAAATGATAATTTATTCTTTTACATTTTCTCCTCTTTTCCACATTGATTACCAGTTGTGCTTACAAAGCACTATTTGCAACACAGATCAAAAACCGAGGTGGTCTTGCTTAAATCTGTATCAAACAGCAAGTTTCCCTATCGGTGTTAGTGACTTGCTGGCTCTCGGTTGTCTATAAGGTATTAGAGGGGGGGCTCTGAAATAGTTGCAGCAAAATTAAATGTTCCAGACTCCACTTACAGGCATGTTGTCGAGTGGTGTCGGTGCTTGCTGGCATTGTCTGAGAAGCAAAAGGTGAAGGGATGCAGGTTTTTACCAATATTTGTAATTAATGAAACGTTTTACCAGAAAGGTTGGTGGTTTTATGACTCTACCACTTCCATGTATCTCAGCGTTAGTGGGTTACGGGGTGGCCCGTGGAGTTGTATCAAAAAAGTTGGACTTTTTTAAGGTTAAGAAATGCGATCCCCTTAGCCTGAGGCAAGGGGAAGCAGCTGCGTAGAGCAGGCAGGTTGCACAGCACATCCCAGCTGGTTAACAGACCTCTGTGCCTGCATCCTCCTGCACTGGACTATCTGAAAAGTTGATGTGTTTTGCCGCCATCCAGGGTTGTAATGAGAATTAATAGTTTTCAGTGTGCTCTGGTGATGGAAATAAATATCTATGTGACTTCTAACTGCAAATGTGTGTTCATTTATTCAATAGCATTTGATACAAGATCAGAGTTTTCATTTATGGGGACTGTGGTTGGGGATTTATTAGGAAGGATTTTGCCCCTGAGAGGAGTTAAACTCCTGAACTATCAAAGAGTGGTTATTAGATCACCTGACAAGCAAGAGAAAATAAGGAAAAACAAGAAATTTTGTTTTCTAGCATCCACTGTCCTGTTGTTTCCCTAGTAATGATTTTTTGGGGACAGTTTTTTTCTTTTTGCTGAATAGTGGACTCGCAGATCCAGGCAGTTGAGGGAAAATAAGAGTGTTGCTCTTATTTGGAACATCTTGGAAAGGAAACAGTCTTAAATGCTCTGGTATAATGCAGACTAAACCATACTTAAAACAAGTCTATATCCATCACTCTGATCTACTGAAATCCCAATCTGCTGATTTGATGTCAGGATGATGAATTATGACCTTTTTTTATTATTTATTTTAAGGTTTAGTTGCAGACTTTATAAAAACATAAAGTGTGTCTGGCTCTGGTTGTAAGGTTTATTGAATGGCTGGGAGAAGCTTTTAGATTTGGAGCACAAGTGGTGGTTTGTTTTCATATATTTATATACACAGAAATGCCTTCCCAAGTACATAGAATTTATGTTTGTTTAGGTATGTAATTTACAATGGGTAAAATTACAACCAGGTATAAATCACATTTAGTTACATGCGTGGTGGTGGCTAGAGGTCAGTTCATGGGTGTCGCCTTGCTGTGCTTAGGAGACTTCCTACACGTGGAGAGGCAAGTTTAAGCTGATGGGGGACCAATGTAAGATGAAATGGCGTAAGGCACTCCCGGCGACACTCAGGTTGTGCGGATTTATTTAAAATGCTCTAAGGTGTGGTTTAATCCTTCCAGTTTGCATAGATAAGGCCCTTGGAGAACATCCCTGAAGATACCACGCACATGCGTGGCTTTGCATAGCGAACGCTGTGCTCTGCTGCAGTGCTCCTGGACCGCTCCGTGGTGGTACCAGTGGGGTGGCTTTGTTCAAACCCCGATGACTGCATTGCAAACATGGACCTTCCAACACACAACGCTGCAATTTTTACCTGTGTAAGACTGTAGGATCTGCTGCTTCATATTTAATCAGGTATGGATGGAAAGGTTGCACATTACTGGTCCTTCGTTTTAAAACAAAACTCTCTGAAACGCTGTTTGGCCAAAGTTCAAGTTGTTCATCCACTTTCTGTTTGCCGGTGTGGTTGCTGGACAGATTTGGCGCTCAAGGCGTCTGTTGGCTTGTGGTAGTGTTGACAGCTTATCTTGATATCTTGAATAGGTCTGATATGAAATATCGTCTTCCTCATTTAGACTAAAGCCTTCCCTACTTCTTGTCAGTGAGTAAATCTTTACCTAAACGTTTTGACATTGCTTTTGCTGCTTCCTACAATGGGAGTGACTAACTTTTGCCTGCTCAAAGCACAGTTTAATAGTTCATAAACAACTTATTACACCTGTTTGAGCATTCCCTTTATATCCCGTGAGATACAAAACTGATAGCCCCAGCCCCTTCAAGTTTGCATTTTTAGAAGGTGGAAGAAAAGGTGGTTTGTTTTTAATTTGTGTGTTTCTTCCTAAAGGATGGGTGCATTTATTTGCTTGAATGTCACATTTTTAACATTCACGAACTGTTGGTCTAAGCAGCCAAATCTGGTCCAGAGACTTTAAATCCAGCCAGCTCAAACCACAGGCAGCACTCCTTCCTCCAGATGCAGGCAGCACCTTGTACCTGAGTGTTGCACATGGAAGTGCAGCGGTGGCAATGCTTTCTAGGTAGCTTTATACTGGGTGTCCACAAAGACTAGCTTTGGCCTCTGAGAAGACAGAGAGAAGTTTCTCCAGGGAGCAAATCATAACATCTGCAACTAGGCTCCTGGTTTGAGTTGCCTGTAGAGCACTTCTGTCTCCATCAACTGGAAGAGGAGCCTAAGGAAACCGTTCCCTTGTCTCTGCCCTTACTAACCCACCCAGAACAGGCGCTGGCCAGACCGCTCAAATGCCTCTGGTCTTCTCGTTGTCTTCTTCCAGAACTTCCTTTGCCTTCCCTTAGCTGCTTAGGGCAGAAATGGGACTGCCTCCCAGGTAGGTAAAAGATCCATTAGATACGTCCCAGAAGTTCTCTTACCTCCAATAAATGCATCATATAGATGCCGTATTAACCTAAGTATGGCTTCAGAGGGTGGTTGGTTGTATGTGCCGATTGTCAAAGTTAACACTGCAGCATGTGGATCGATTTAAAATCAGAGTGGTTTAAATAGCAGGCAGGAAACTTTGGTTTGAATAATCGATCTTCAGTTTTGTTTTGCACATGTATTTCTTAGGTTCTGCTGATAATGTCATAGCTTTCTGGCAGGTGTCAAGAAGTAGCCTAAGCAATTACATTCCTTCCTATACATCTGTTCCGTGCTGAATTAGAAAATGGTTAATTCTCTGCATATTTCCCAGCTGATTCTTATTTACAAATGATGTCAAGCTACATTTGGATGGAAACTGGAATTCAGTTGAAAGTGCAGTTTTACTTGACGTTAAGGCTGTTACACTTATGTCAAAATACAGTTTTTCTTTCAAAATACACTTATTAAATACAGTGAATCTTGTCTGGATAAGGTAAATTTCACTTAATTTCTGGTTACCTCGCCCTTCAAAAACATAAAGCTGGCAGAGCTCATCAACTTACCTTATTTTTATTCCTCATTTAAAAGCGAGAAACTGTTTTTCTTCCTTTCTGAATTCCCAACTGATTTCTCAACTTTGAAAGCAGTAGTCATTGAACTGAGCTAAATAAGCAAAGTAAAAAGAAAATGTTTGTTCTTTTGTGCTTGCAGACAAGGATACTGCTTGAAAGATGGGTTGGCACTTAATCAGACACTAGTTCCCAGTGCTTACCAAGTGACTTCCACTAGTTCACTGGCTTGATATTCTTTTTCCCTTGGAAAATTTTTGCTAAATACGCACTTACTCATTTTGCTAATTTAAATTATTTTAAATTGGAAAGTAATTTTCAAGCTTTTATTTTTAATCTGCATGACTCTGCAGTGATGCAGATGCACCTTTGCTTGCGAGTATTGCAGCTGTGTTTGCGAAATCAAGGGCATGTGTAACGGCAGACCCAGCCCTGTCGAATATCCTGGAGCTGAATGCAAGATCGGCAGGGCCCGCTCCCGCCCGGCTCTCTTCTGCTGGCTGCAGATCGCGTGTACACGCCGTCCACCGCTACGGTGTCTTTTTTGCTCCGGGGCCTCCTATCCCAAATTTGGCCACTTCTCTGGGATCAGCCTTGCCGTGGTATGTGGGGCCAGGGACAAGGGGAGAAGCGATGCTGTCCTGGAGCTGCGGAGGGGACATGTCCCCTGTTAGAGACTCACGCTCAAAGTATCGTCCAGCTCTGAGTCCAGTCTAGGGACTTTTTCCCGGGGGGAAAGCCCCATACCCGAGCGTGTGTATTCGTGACCTGCAAGCCTGGACTCAGAAAAGAAGTGACCGCAAGTAAGGCGCTTAAGAGCAAGCTCTCTCTTAAGATAATGCCTACGTGAAGTCCCTCGGCTGTTTAAATGATAGCTTTGGTTTAGCTTTTTGTTCTGCCTGCCCCTAAGTTTTTAGGATGAGCCTCTGGAAGATGGTTGGAAAGGAGCTGCTTAAATGGCTTCTGTTCAAGGATATACATTGACGGCAGAACGCTCGCCGTGTAACAGGGCTCTCTGCCGGCTATTTTGAGCTTGTTTATTTTTTTTAGATAATGCTTGCCCTGGCATCATTCGTAGTACTCCTTTAACTTTAAAAGGCTTTAAATGCAAGTTAAACATAGACCATCTACTTCTACTAAATCCTTCTTTTAAGCTCGCGTGAGACGTTAAAGATGGCAGCAGTATGTCCTTTGACTGACACAGCGGTGGGTCTTGAGCGGGTGGCAGAGCTGCAGTCTGTAAATGCTAAAATTGGCATTAGCGTACAGAAGAATAAGAAACGGTTTGAAATCCACTGAAGGCAAGACAGGAAAGTTGCCCTGCGATCGCTAGAGCAGGAGCTCACTTTGCAAAATGAGCATTCTCAACAGATGCAACTTCTGTGCAGTAGTTAAAAATAAATTGTGCGGAGTTAAAAAAAAAAAAAGGTTGGGAAACAAATCTGGGCATCAGTTTATGGCAGCTCTAGTTTTCTGAGTGTATTGGGGAATGAATTTCTGAGATCTTGAGGCAGGAAATGTCTGTACGCAGCGGTAATAGCTTCTTTTGCTCTCCTTTTGGGATATTAGCTTTTCCTATTCCTTAGGTCTGGACTGTTTGCTCTCCTGAAATGAGCTAAACTCCATCCACTGATTAAAAATGAGAAAGATTGTGTTTTGCTACATACAGGGTTTTGGGGTAGGGTTTTTTTTTTTTTTGGTGGTGTGTCCAGCTAGGGTATTTTAGGACTCAGCATCATAATTTAATACTCGTAAAGTTTGTCTTTTTTGTTCAATCTTGGAACAAATAAATGCCTTTAGTATGATTTGTGTCATCTAAACCCATTGTCTTTTCCTATTGCATATTTTATTTTATTTACTAATTAGTGATAAATGCACAGATTATAAATACATGGATTATGATAAAACTCTCTTTTAATAAAATGTAGAGTATTTGGTTTTCATTCCTTCCCTCTTAGTTTGAAGTCGAAAGCATAAAGCTACTTAGGATCGATAGCTTCCCGATTTTCTTAGGAACAGATTCCTTTTTCCTTCACTTTTTTTTTTTTTTTTTTTTTTTTTTACGTGTGTGTTGGAGATACCATTTAAGCTCTGATCCTGAAAATGCTGAAGTATGCTAGTAATCCTGCTAAATCCACTTTGAATCTCCCGAGTGGAAAAGCTCACACGGTCGGGACCGCGCGTTCTCTAACCAAGAACTTTTCAGAGTGGTGTCTTTGTATGAGAAATGGTAGCACTATTTAATTTTTGAAGTACTGTAATACTTTAAACTAAAATGTATTGTAATTGGATTAGAATGACTCCGATACAGTTACTCGCTTTGTGCTGTTGCCTTAAAATGTTTGCATTTAAAAAAACAAACTTACTTGGTACTCAGGACAAATCTTGCTTTTGTGTATACCAATAAAAAAGGTAAAAGTGCTCCATGTTTACTCTTCATTTTTGAGGGTTGTAGCTTGCGTAAAATGTTGTGCATGCAAAGCATCGTCTGAATTCTTAGTAGTAGATTCCTGTGCCGTCCCAGCGTGCTTGATAATTGTTTAACTACAATTTGTGTGATCCCGACATCCTAGGTTTCCTTAGTGCACTCGCCTCTCTCCAGTTCTCCGTTTCCTTTCTCATTGTACCTTGACCTGAAGGCTGCAGCAAAGAAGGTAAAGCCATGGAGAAGAGCTGGTATTTCGAAGGGTGGCTTACAAAAGGATTTGAACAGTATCAGAACCACCCGAAAGTTCAGGTGAAGAGTCTGAGGGTGGAGGAAACTCGGCAAGAATTATGGTAGCTGGGAAAAATATTAGCAGATCAGAAATAGTTTATATAGGAAGAATGGAACGAAAATCCAGCTTACGCAACCACAAAGATTGGTAGGGTCTAGCTAGCATTTTTATTGCCTTTAGAAAAGGCAGTTTTTCTTTAACGAAGGAGAACCTACACTATGTTAATCCCTGCTTTGGTCCAATGATCAATGCAGGAAAACAGCATGCTGTGAAAATTTACCACTGGAGATCAATAGCCCCTAGCTACCCAACTGTATTAAAGATAATTGATGGGCTGAGGGGATCTTGTAAACACTTGTTTGTCCCATCAGCATGTGTGCTTATTTGTTGATAGTAAGGACATCTACAGGGCCACTGTCAGCTGTAATATATTTCTAGTTTTACTTGGGATTACTGCAGAATGTGCATTTGTTTGTCTTTTAAACCACTTCAGCATCCCGAGTATAATTAGACATCAGTAATGGAAATGTATTAGTTGATAGTGAATTTTATAAATTTTTAAATAAGAACACAAAAGCCTTATTTATGCTGGGTGAATTGAGATTTAGAGAAATATCCAGCTAACTTTGGCCCCTAGATGACATTTTTAAGGGATAAACGATCAAGGTTATGCAAATGAGTGAATTGATCAAAACTGGTGATTTAAATCACTTTGATTTACATCAGCAAGAGGGAAGCTTTGATTTAAATCATTGATTTTAATCTTGTTTTGGGATTGTACTTTCATTATTTCCCTAAAGACAGGTTGATTTTCATTGGCTGGTAACTATTTGAAGCATGTTTATTTGCAAACAAGTGTAGCTCTTAAGTTAATTTCTTAATTTCTTTCTTTGGGCAGGAGAGGGAATGCTTAACTGGTAGGGTAAGTGGGGCAGGAATATGTCCTTAAGCAGGTACATAATTTAACAAATCCTCATTTAAATTCTTTAACATTTACATTTTCTAGAAATGGCAAATGAGCTCTATATAGATGAGGACTGGAACTGAATTTAAAAAAAACCTCACCATTTCGAGATTTGTATTTAAATGTAGCTATCTTAAAAAGCCAGCTTTTTTAAAAAAACAACAACAAAAAACCCCCCAAAAAAAACAAAACCAAGAAGATGACAAAAACATCTCATAAATGTTTTACATTTTAAAACTGATTCATTAAACAAAGCAAGCATTATCTGCAGTTAATGAACTGAACTGTTTCTGGATACCATGTCCTTCAAGGTTTGAGAGCTGGCAGATCTTATTCTCTTACCTCTTTTATTATTCACAGATTAGAAGAGGAAAACAAGCTTTCCTGCTTCAGTTTTTTGTATTTTTCTTACTTTTTAAACTCCCAGTTGGTTATTCAGCTTTTGGATGAACAAGTCATTGATTTGAATTAGGTGAATAAACTAAATTGAACAAAATATTCCTTGTATGTGCATAAGAGGGCAAAAGTGGTTTAGGACTTGAGACTCCTTCCAGGTGCTTACGCTGTACCTTTCCCCGGTTCAGGGGTCACATTTATTTCCCTTCCTTCCCAGTCTCCCCAAAAGACAGCAATATCTAATACTGCTAAATATTTTACATGTAATTTTAAATAACATTATATAGTAAGCTTATGCTTTGGAATAGTTGATCAACATTTTAATAGAACTTTTAAAAAAGTCAATTAAAAATGTAATTCCAAAACCTTTTTTTAATCTTCCCTTCTGAAATCTAATACGAATGCAGATCATTTCCTACCATTTTTTTGATGGTGAATGCAATCTGGGTTTGGTAATCAAGGTGAAAGAAATGTACTAAGCTAGTTTTCAGCATGGAATACATATTGAATTTCTTCTTTTTTTTTTTTTTTTTCCCCTTCCCTCTGAAGGACTTTAACAGCAAATTTTTTTTATTTTTTTTATTTTTAGCGTAGAGTGTGTCTGTCTCGCAGACAAGTTCAAGTGGTTTGGTCACTGTTTAAATTCACAAAGCTAACGAGGCAGGCAGACACAGTTCTGTTTTCCTGTGATTAAAAACAAAAGTCTTTCACAGTCTTATTTTTTTTGTTCCTAGACCACAAGACTTGTCGAAGCCGTAGAGCAGTTATAATGAAGATTGAGTAAGAATAGACAAGAGAAATTGGTCTGTTTAGATTTTCTATTATTGTATTAAAATTGATGGATGATGACAGTTTTGTCTCAACTGTAAAGAGCACCTTAAATCCTTTGGTAATTAACTATTTGCTTATTGCTCGACATTCTCAGGTGCTGCGTAAATATTTACGGTTGGGAAGAAAGGCAACAGTTTTGGGTGAAGCTGATGATATCTTCCCATCTTCTTCAACAGTATCAAACCTGCGATGCTTCTTACAGCACAGTGCTTGTACTCTGCTCAAAACTGTGTCTGTGTTTGGGTAGGAGATGCTGCAGGGCCTCTCTCTTTCCCAGAAAAAAAAATACAATTAATTCTTCAGAATGTACTTTTTTTACTTTTGTACCGCCTTAAAACAAATGCCTCACCATGTTGATTTACCAGCACTCTGTTGTTGAATGTGCTATACTGTAAATCAAGGTGAAAAGTGAGGTCCCAACATTTTGTCACTCTCAGTTTCACTTGAATTCTGTATTGTCAGGTCATTCATTTGCTGCCATTTGTGTTCCTTGGTGATGCTTTGATAAATAGCTTTACCTTCCATCATTCAAGTGGCTGCTGCTGGAAATGACAAAGTGATACCTTTACCAGGTTCTTTCAGATCTTAAGCTCTGTTTAATAAGTTAGAAAATACTTTTTTTTTTTTCTAATGGGCAAAAAAAGCCTTTATATGAATGCAAAGTACTCTTGCTGTTCAGATCTGTAAAACTGGAAGGAGGAAGCAATGGTACATAAGACCTTAGGATAAACTAGACATGTCTGTTGTTACGTCCTTGGGTGCTCATGTCCCACATCCTAGATTAGATTTTTAATTCTCTGTCTCAAAAAAACCTTTGCGCATATCTGAATACAAAGCATAAATTGGTCGCTGCTGCAACGCACTGAGCAAGTTTATATGTATTGGGACATCCATTTAGCAAAAAGCCATCGTGAGACAGAATAGAAATATCACATGGTAAAGAGAAATTAAGTGGTAGCTGCTGTTTACCCAGTCTCATAATACAGAGACTGCTAGATATAAAATGAAATGGAAAGGATATCCTTCAGGATATGTGCCAGCCTTTATAAAATACGAGGATTTCTTGCCCATTGCTGTGAAACACCTGATTCTTGATGCTGTTATATATCTGGTCCCTCAAAAACGTGGACCTGGGAGTAGGCGTACAGATTTGCAGTCTTTGATTACTGTTAATCAGTCGACGCAGAGGCAGCCCCTCACCAGCTGTAGCACGTACTTTCTCTTGCTCAGTCGGACAGGCAAACAGAAATGGGCTGGGAATGTGGGGCAGGAACAGGACGGGAAGCAAGATGCCGTGAAGTTAATGTCGAAGCTGAAAATGTGGTAGTAATAGGATGGAGAGTTGGGTTCTGAGAGGATTTCTACGGTGGAAGGAAAGGTCAAGGACATTTAAAGTGAAACCTTCAGTAACCCACCCCCTTGCCAAGGGTTGTTCAAACCCGATGTCAAAGTTTCGTGTAAGGAAATGAGGAATATGCTGTTTTCTGCGTCTGCTGTGGGGAGTACAAGAAATAGTCGACCTAATTTTCAGCAAAAAGTTGGTATTAGGAAAATCATTTCTGTGTTGGGCTTCTGGAATAGCTCACTTGGAGGATCTTAATATTCTGGTTGCTCTTCCCTGAGTTGCTGTAGGCTTTTCCTGCCAGTAACTTCATCTCAATGCAGCAACAGTTATCTGTAAAGTCTAAGTGATCCTGCAATAAAAGGGCCTTCTTAATCAAAGATGGTAAAGTCGGAGACAGTCAGTGCTTTCAGTATTGGCATCCTGTTCTGCTAAGGCAATCCCACGTAGGAGGAAGACAGACACAAAAAGTGATTTGGCTGTAATGCAGCAAAACAAATTCTGGCCAAATTGTGGACTTGGAGTTAATGGGTACACAGTGTTACTCTGCAAGTCTCTGTAATGCTGACTGGAAATCGTGGTGAGTTTTGTAGTCTGTTAACTACTTAAGACTGTTTTGTTATTTCAAGTCTGGCTTCAGCTAGTGAAAAATGGGGCACTTTCACATCTCACATTTCAAAGATAAAAACATTTTAAGAATATTAAAGGTAAATCTTACTAGATTGCTTTAGAGCAACCGTGAGGCTGTGATCTAATCCATTTACATGCATGTGTGTGTCATCCCCCCTTCTCCCCCAGCCAACTGGATGTTGACTTATGGTGTCAGTTTTCTCCTTGTAGATGTAGAGCGAGTCTTTCCTGATGTACCACGTTTTACAATATATTCACGCACTCTGGCTCGTGGAACGGCTGCACATAAATTGTGCCCAGGCCATTTAAGAACATAATATCCCTGCAGGGTCAGACTGACGGTCAGACTAGCCCAGTAGCCAGTCTCTGATTACAGTAAAAAACACTACTTGCAGAAACTCAGCCTTTATCTTGCAGTTGAAGAAGTGGCAGAAACCACGCTCAGGGCTTCAGCTTCATAAATTATGACTGATAAAGTTCAGGCCATCAGGCGTCCCTTCTCTGCCCCTGTCCAGATCTCTCTCTCTGTTCCCAGTTTTCCCCATAAGCCTGCTTGACTCGCTTTCTGCAGCTCGCCTGCTCTGCAGCTCTTCCCAACAAGGCCACTTGCTGGTTCCTGATTGATCAGTCTCAGTCACAGGTAAGAGTGGCTCCAAACTCCCGTTTACAGGTTGAGAGAGTTTTTTTAGGCCAATCCCATTTGATCTTTGCCAAGAACTTTATACTCCCAAGTATTAGGCGTGAGCGGTCTTTTGAAATTAACTGCTGTTTGTTATTTACAGCATCAAATATACAAAAAAAATGGTTATTGGATCAGGGTTTGGTAAAGTGAAGGGGTTGATTCTGTCTTAAGGATATAAGATGTATTTATTCACTTCACATTCCTCAGCTTTTCTTTTTCCACTTTTCTATCACTTGACTCCAGGAGCTGGAGCTTCAAGAAGAGCAAATGCTAACTGTGAATGTGAGGACAGGGGGAGAATGGCTAAGATGTTTTACTTTCTGATTTGGATTCTAAAGAAAGTCCTAAAAAGAGAGACTCAAAGCTATCCCACTTCTATTTTTCAAATCCTTGAATGGTTCTGTTAGTGCAAATCCTTGGTGAGAACCGCAGGGAATCAAGCAGCACTCTCTGGTCATTACCCCTTTCCAGTGGTCCAGGTAGTCCAATACATGGATCATACTTCTCTTGTAGAGCTCACGATGTGTAGTCCAAGCACCCCAATGCCAGCAAGAGGGGACGAGGTAAAACCATCCTCTTCAGATTTTGGAACAGAGTTGGTGGCTTGTGTTTGCACGGTTCAGCTGCGTAGCTGTGTTGATGGAGGAGAAGGATGATTTCTGCTGGAATAGTAATATCGCAGAGAGGGCAGTGTTGACATGGTGAGGGATTACTTTCTTCAGTATACTTGTTCCCCTGTTTCTGTCGGAATAGCAATAAAAGCATCTTTATGTTACTGTAAAGAGATGAGGGAGGAAATTATATCACTTTAAGTAATACAGTATTGTAATTTCCTAGAGTGGAGAGGCCCGGGCTTGAGGCTTAAGTAATATTGGGTCATAACTTCTCCTACGCCATTTGCTTGCTGAGATCTTGAAAGGATTTTGGGAGCTTTCTGAATGAGTGGCATCTTACCCCGCTGCTGTCATACCGTGCACAGTCTGTCATCGTATCCACGGAGCACACTGTTGTGGTTCCCCCCCCACACCAAGATTTCGCTTTTAAAATAACTGCTGTAAGATACCTTGCCCGTTTGATAACTGGCATCTTCGTATAGGGATGTGTCGTCCCTTCTACTGTCGCTAGCTAAAAAGAATCAGATTTTTTTAATGCAAAGCGAACCTAGGAAGATCCATCTATTTTGTGTACTAGATGAGAGAGAACTCGTAACCAATGCGTGCAGTGAACTTGCACTCACATCCTAAAAAAAGAATAGTTTACATACTTGTTTAGAAGGGTGGAAATTGTGGGAGAGGTGTAGTTCGTGGTCTCCAAACGCCCTCAAAAACTGCTCTCCTGTTTTGTTCTCTAGAGGATCTTGCAGCAATCTTAATGCTGTAACTTTTGAATGTCTTCCAGGAGTTCTTTAAATTACATGATTAACCTCAGTCATGGGAATTTAGCTGTGTTTTCGGTGGTAAGTCATATTTAAATAGGGGTTAAACTGGCTTAACAAATAGTATCCTTGTGTGGATGGGGACAGAGATTTATGTAACAAATAAGTGTGCTAATACATTAACAACTGGATGTAAAGAATCATAAAGATCTAAGTAATAGATGAAGTTGAAAGTACCCCTTTAAGTCAGGATTTTGGATAATATTCTTAGAACTAACAAAAAGAAAAAAATTCATCCTACAGTCTCCTGTACTTGGCAGCAGAATTGTTAGTCAGCAAGAATGTGCAGAACTTTGTGAAAAATTGTGTTTTAGATAATTGCCTGTTGCAGACTGTCTAGAGGAACTCACATTTTATTTTTGGCATATTGCATTAAACAGTAGCTTTTACATTTTAGGACCGATGTGTTGATTTATATATCCTCCAGTCCTCTGGTGGACGTCCAATTTCCAAACTTGGATACTTCTGTTGAGTAACTAGAGTCAACATTTTCAGTTCTCAGATGGGAAGAGAAACTTTCCAAGATAATACCTATCCAGCTGCAAGGAAAATGGTAAGGTGACGAGTGTGACAGGTCTAAAAGCATATATAGCAAAGGCTTTACACTCATTTCCATCTGGATTTTGGTGTGTATATCTTTGAATGGGTCAAATATCCCTCTGAGCAACATACGTGCACTTAGGGAAAGCCAGGAAACTTATCTAAAAGTTCAGAATCAAAATGCAAGTAATGTGTGAATTTAAAAGATTTGTTGTTTCTTTCATTGTCCTTAAAGTTGGCGGCTTGTAGCATGGGCAATAGGGCTAAATGAAAACAGCAGCTTATTGCTGGTGTTGCCAGTTGTTAGCGTCAGCGGTACACAGGAGATATTGCACAGATCTTTTTGAATTATAATTGTTAGGCACTCGTTAGCAGTCTGTGTCGCAGCAGGACGTACAGGGAAAGTGCGGCTCCCACCTTTGATGGTGCAGCCGTGCCTCTTGAAGCACGTTTTGGGAGGATGCCGCCGGCTCATCTGGGTGCCACAGCAGCTGGCAGGAGAGGGGGTAGAAGCGTGCACCCACACCACAAAAAGTCTTACGACTTTTTTTTAATTGGCGCCCGTTGTAACTTTAATTCATATCTGAATTACACACGTGTGTAAAACTGCCAGGGTCCTGGGTTTCTCTCCAACAGCTCCTTCTCTTTTTTTGAGTGGTGGGGCTGAATGGGATGAAGTTAATGGACTCCGTATCATTTCTTTGGGTTTAAAATAAAGTGTGTGTGGAAAAAAAAAAAAAAAAGATATAAAAACCCCTCCGGAAGTCTGAGTGGTGAATTATAAAGAATCTTCCCTTATCTTTGAAAATACAGGGTGTAGCATGGAGACAGAATAACAGAAAGACACGTCTAGAAATGATGAAAGTCAGGGCTGGAATAATTCTTCAGATGGTTTCTGTTCATCGTGTTATCGCTGTACAACAGAGTGGTCTGCAGCTTTGAAGGCAAGTCAACCTTGCTCTGAGACGATCTCTTTTGAACTGCTGTTTGAGCTGGTAGGTACCTGACCCGTTTGGACAGGAGCGAGTAGATACCTTAAGACTGCTTGACTGCATGAAAGGGTAGAGAGCTCAGCTCAGGAAAACAGCTCCAAGAAAACGCTTGTGGAAAGGGGTTTTAGAAAATAAGCTGCATTGTGGCTCAGAAGCTTTTTGGTTAGGGGGAAGCTTGTGGGTTTTTCAGAGCTTTCTGTAGATTGTCAGCCCAGCAGATAATACAGGTTGAGGAAAAAAGGGTTCGCACAAACCCTGGATGTGGCACTGGTTAGTTTTGGGAGCAAGGGGAAACAGCTCAGCAGCCCACAGATGTTAAAGAACAGCTCAACACTGGAAAATATAAGATGTCTGAATGCGAGGAATAAATGAATGTTTTGCTAGCTATCATTTTGGCCACTTTGCTGCTTCTTCCCCTAGCACCAGACTGGACCCTGTGTTAAAGCTAAGCACAAACGGTGTTCAGTTCAAAAACAGCTGTAGCAGATAATGCATTTTCTGCTTGTTTCTGGAAGGGGAAAGACTCCCTGATCAATCAACTACGAGAATAAATTGATGGCAACTCTGCCCGTCTTCAGTACAGGTGATTTGTTCTAACTCTTCCCATCCCTTTGCC
The DNA here is from genome assembly GCF_965183815.1 of Platalea leucorodia. Lineage (NCBI taxonomy): Eukaryota > Metazoa > Chordata > Aves > Pelecaniformes > Threskiornithidae > Platalea > Platalea leucorodia. Next base: position 125,863,819 of record NC_138825.1, on the reverse strand, counting down.
TTCTGTGTCTCTCACAGTTAGCAAGTTTCTTCCAGAAATTGCCTGCATTCAATTGCATTATATTTGAAAAAAGAAAGTTTTCAGAGAAGTTAGCAAGTGAAAATGGAGTATGTAATGGTGGCCGTAACTGTAGCCTTTGCTGCCAACGACAGCTATAGTTATATATGGGGCACATATATTCTAGCAGATGCTTCCCATTTAAACCACACCGGTTTCAGCATAGACCAAATTTAGGATCTAAGCATGGTGACCATAGCACTCGCTAAATCTCTAATTCCATCTTCTGCCATTTACTGTCTTTCTCAAATGCTCAGTGAGACTTTTTTTTCCTAGTTGTTCTATGGAACAGCTTTGATTTTTCTCACTTTGTGGTTATTTTAAGCTTCAGAAAACAATAAGAATGTACTTTTTTCCCCCCCTCTTTCCTCTGTGCTTTTATGAAAGCAGAATCTGTGTAGATAAAGCACAGTTGATCTGTTAGGGATTACTGTTTCTCGGTTATTCTTTTGCTCTTGCATATCATGCCTTTATGTAGAAGAATATTTAAGGGTGCTGTGTAGAACAGCGAGATGAAAGATTCTTTGTGCATTGAAGAATTCTGGTGTCACAGGAGTCCACCTGTTCTCCTGTAACTTTTTTTTTTTTTAAACTGAAGTTTATTTAAAGTGAATTTTAGTGCTCATAAAAGCTGCTGGGTTTTGACAGCCTTAAAGATTGAAAGGCTGTCCCCACAGGTGGTGGCAGCAGCACTGTGGCCTGGTATTCAGGGCACAGGAGTAGGAATCAGAAGATCCACGTTCTGCTCTCATATTTATAACTGGTGACCTTGAGCCGAGTAGCATGTTGCTGAGGCTCAGTTCTGCATGGAGAATTTTACCCCAGCTCATGAGGGCGTTGTAAAGATTTGCTGCTCTCTTAGGAAAGAAAAGACAAGGATAAAAACTTCTTTCATCATCATCAAGCATCAGATCTCATCTCCAGTCTTCCAGCGATGAGAATAATGGGCAGTTTGCAGGAGAAGGTATTACCAACAGCCCATCGAAAGTCTCGGAATAAGTGGAAGTGCTTTTTGTCTGTGCAAAATTGTCTAAGAGGAGCTAACCAAACCAAACTGGTTTCATGCAGGTCCAAAAAGACTGTTTCTGTTGGTATGTCCTACATGAAATCATAGTAATTTTTGTGGAGAGTCGAGCTGGATCAATCTAGAGGTCCATTTGATGTAGCATTGTGTGTCAAGTAGTGGTCAGTATCGGACAATTAATGCACCTATCCAGCTTGCAAAGCTATTCCTCTGATTAAGTACAAGAGGAGTTTTCTTTTTGACCCTTTCAGGCTATCAGCTTAATTCCCAGAAGCTTCAGATTTAATTACCCATATCATTACCACAACATGCATAGCTGCAGATTTTATTAATGGCCATAAAATTATCGAATCCTCTTTAAAACGAATGCAGATTCCCAGCCAGAAGGTCCTTTCCCACATCAGCCCTAGTACAAGCGAATCCCACAGGTTGGTGCAGCACCTCTCATGTCCTTTTGTCAAACGCCGAGCCTAGCTCATCCCTCTTTCTGCACCTGATTTCCTGCTAATTTACCAACCACTAGAAATATTCTGCAGTTTTGTCACCAAACTCGGGTATTCTTGCCTCTAAAATGGTAGCTGAGCTGAAGTTTTACCCTTCTCGGAGCCCATTTTTATGCGTTTAGCAGCAGGCTGACCTTTACACCTCTCTGTTTCAGACTCCTGCTCACTGCGTTGCTTTTGTTCCTATCCCTAAAATGTTCTTTCATCCATTTCAATTCCTTTTCCCTGTGCGGTGCTTTATGACTTTGTAAATCAGTCTGAGTGGTACAAAATCAAATGCTTTCCTGAGATCCTGATAACTTACGTCCACTGTTTCACTCTTGTCTAACCTAACGATTTGGTCGTATAATAAAAAGGATTTCAGCAGATTTGTCAGGCATGACCTTCCTTTTATGAATCTGTACTGGATGTCCTCTACTAAATTATGCATTTCCAAATGTTCTGCAATTTTGGCTTTTATCAACACTTCCAATACATTCCCACAGCTGAAGCTGGGTTTCCTGTTCTAATGGAATTCAGCAGAACTCCCTCACACCCCAACAAAATTCATCAGTTTTTCAGAATTCTCTGTAATAAAATTTCTCTGTTTTCTACTTTTTGTCCTCATCTTACTGGATTCTTGGCATTGGAATTAGAATTCTGTTTTATGTAGCTCAGAGTACCGCGTGTTTGGGAAATAACCAGCTGGCCCTTTGCAGTGCAGCAGGTTTGCATGGCACATGTGGAATGAGTTACTGAGTCTCAGCCCAGTCGCAGGTGAGAGGGTGTAGGCTGGGCGCTCAGAGTCTCGATTTGGTTCCAAGCTTCCTAAATAATTTCATTCGAGACTGGAGGTCACTTCACCGCCCTGTGCCTCTGTTTATTTTTCTGGCCTGCTTCCTGAAGAGTATTTTACATTGCAGGCTTGCTTTGTGGTTTTGTCTGACTATATATATGTGAGTGGGGAGGGGAGACTCCAAATCCTTCAAGTGTTCTTGCTTAAAGCCCTTATGCTTGTGCTTATACCTACTTTGAACATATAGCTTGCCACTTGGGCTATGCTTCCAAATATGGATTTCTCTTGGAGGTATGTTCTGACCCACCTACTTTGCACTGCAGATATATTTAGCAAAGTTTTGCCGTAATAGTCCTACAGTGCTGTCCCAAAGCTGTCATCTGCTCTTCTGCCCACCTCCTTCCCGGTTACCTTCCATGCGTCAAAAGCCACCTGCCAGAGTTCTGCATCTGTCGTCAAGGCTTTCTGTCGTCAAGGCTTTCTGCCGCTGACACGACTCTTTTTTTGGTGGTAGGTAGAGCACAGAGGCTAAACAGCCCTGTCCCCGCTGTGTGCTGCTGGCTGGGCAGCGCAGCTTGCCTAAACTTGGGTTAATTCCTCCGTGTCTGCAGCAAAGGTCGTTGAGTTCTGGGACAAGCCCCCAAAGTTATGAATAAGACCAGCGGAGTTGGAGACTTCCATAATCAAAGCCTCAAAGTAGGGGGAATTTTAAAATTTTTTTTTTAAGCAAAATGCACAAACAGGTACGTCCTCCTTGCCCGCAAGCCTGGCTCCTACGAGGCAAAGGTGCTGCTCAGCCTGGTTAGGTTGAGAGCAGCACGGGACGCTCCTACAGTTGTATCACGATGCCGGAGCAGACTGTCTGGGGATGGGGTATGTCTTAAGGCCATGGGAATGGCTCTTTCTTGGCCTGGACCCAGCTTAGAGCAAAAGTAGCGCTAGAATACCGGTAGGGTATGCGTCTGCCTGGTATCTGTTTATTGCAGGAGGAAATTGCCAAGTTACAGAGATACTTAAGTTACGACAAAATTACGGAAGACGCTGCATTTAATGGGCTGGCTTTTCTTTAGAAAGCCAGATTCTGCCTCCCTCCTCCAGTCTTCCTGTTAGATGTCATCCAAGATGGATTCCAAGTGCAAAAAAAAAAATTAAATAAATAAAGGAAGCAAACCTGCACTGAATGAATCATTTCTGCTAAAATTAAACCACTTATTATGGGGAGGGAAAAAAAAAACGAAAAAGAAAACTTGGATTACAGGTTTAGCAAGCGTGAGCACATATTTCAGCATGTATTGCTGTATTTGTAATTGCCAAACTACTGATTTCTTGGAACTCTGCTATTAGCATTGTTAAGCAGTGTTCCAGACAGTCACTCCTATAAATCCCTGTTAATATGTTAAGCTGGAGAAGGCCTTTGCAAGAGTAATGTTTAGCCGGCAGGCGATCTCCGTTTGGGGTGTGCTGCCTGGGCTAAAGGGGCAGACAGGGGGAGTGACTGTGCTGGCTGTTAGGATCTCCTGCTTGAGCATCCAGTTGATGTTTGCTTGAATGTTATTGCCACTTCTAATGGGTGCTTAGGGATATTTTATTTTTTTATTTACTTATTTGGACAGAAGCGTCTAAGAGAGCGTATGAGGTTTCTGTACAGGGTGTAGTTCTATAGTTTACTGATCTGTTCTTCATATGCTATTCAGGCAATAAGTAATCACATGAAAAACACCCCAAACAAACAAATGCCCTTTTCATGAACAGATACTGTTCTTTTTCAAGCGTGCTATTCCAAATAATGAAGTGCCTCAAACCCTGAAATTATGAAAGCACATTGCTAAATGTTCCTTTTTTTAAAATTTATTTTCATAACACCGGTATAACCAGAACATTTTCATCACTGCTAGTCTGCTGACCGAAGTAATCTCTGTTTCTTCTAAACTAGTCAGTGGGTAGAAACAAGATGGAGTGTCTTGAGAATAAATCTACCAGAGTACAGCTTTACCTTGGAGAAAAAAGATTGCCCTCTTTCACTTGCATCTGCTGAACCTTGTACCTCTGCAGGGGTGAAAGAGCCCCACAGGCTTTCTGGCAAAGCATGTGAAAAAGAAAACTTGGATCGTACTGTTTGCTTGACATGGATGAAAGTCTGGGTCATCAGAGAGGAAGAAAAGGGGAAAGCAGAAAAGGGGGGTAGAGCCACAGATCAATATTTTAAGCACAACCAGTTGACAAGGGCATGGGGATGGAGAGGGGCAAGGAGACTCGTTTGATCTGCTGCTGCAGTGAGGACACATCTGCCGGATCCCAGCCCAGTCCCAGCATCCCTGGCGGACACGCCGATTCTCTGATAACTAATTGTATTCTGAAGCGAACAACAGATGGGTGCCCCGGGTGCCCTATGACCGTCCGTCAAACCTACCTTCAGTTGTAAGGCAGAGGGCAGACATCGGCAAGACTGCCATGCTTTAGTCTCCTTCTATGGCACAATTTTATGCGAACTTGTTTGGGGATGGAAAACAGTTGCACGCTTATTTTATTACAAGCAACTGAGAGCTCGCAAAGCTTTTCAGAACACAACGTTTTGTGAAGTTCCTAACAAGTTTATTGTTTGTAGAGCATGCTATCAGATTACTGTTTGGGAAAAGGGGATGATGATCTTAAATCCAAAACCTATTTTAAAAAAGATAACACTCAAATTTTATGCAGTGTATTTGCGCTTGCCAAGTGATACCACATTCCTCTTCATACTTTTTTTGTGCCACACAGCAATGCAAAAATAAAGGATCGTAAGGCGTTACTTATTTCTCTTCCGTGCTTGTTCCTGGTACCAGTGATGGCAGATAGACTCCTGGTTTCTTTTCTCAGGTCAGCAACTGGGCATAAGTTCTTCAGCTGAATACACATGCATCTTGCATTGGGCATCTTCGTGTTCACATCGAATCGTGTAGTAGCAGTTTTCTGTGCCTGCCAAGGATTTGTGGTACCCCTGTCTTGCAATTAATCTCTCTGTCAAGTGACCTGATGCCACGTGCGACTTCTGGAATGCTGCTAAAGAAGGTTTGATGGCATCTACTGAGGTGCGCAGGGGTCCCCTGGAGAGTCACAGATGAAGGAAGGTCTCTGCCTGTTCAGTCGGGTGAAGGCTCTGTTTTCTTGGGGCTGTGGTACGTTTTGCAGTGCCTCCCGTTTTTGTGCTCTTGAACTTGCCTGTCACTGGCCATGACCTACACGGCAACTGAGCATTAGTCTTCGTAGTGGACATTTGTATCCTCTTTGGGACAAGCAAGCTGCAGGTCTGAGTGGAACTGATAGCCAAAGAGGAAGGCCTGTCTTTAAAAGACTATACTTATTTCAAGTCCAACATGTCAACCTGCGCAACTGCAAGATCAAAAGCCAGGCTCTGTAAGCACCGATTCTGGTAGCCGTGGTTAGTTGTCCTCTAGACATTGGGAAAACTAGTATGTTTTCTCATCTTTGTATGTCCTGTTACCAGCAGGCTGAGATTAGTTTGTTAAAGTTTTATGTACGGGATGTGTGTTCTGAAGGCACTGCTGACCATCTCGGACCTGCAGGATTCTGTGCTTCTGCTGCTGTTGCTGGCTTTCCTTCGGTTGGGTACCTCTTGCCAGGTGTGGTATGCAGGACAACTCTGTCAGGTTGTTCTCCAACATGAGTGAGCTCCCCACGGAGACCTGGAAGCCGTGATAGCAATCGTTTCTTTCTTGTTCCTGGCGTGCACTGTTGGGCATAGTGTGCTCGGTCTGCATCCTGTTGCACCCAAATTGCAGTTGATCAGGGTCAGTAATTCCTCTGTGCCAAACCCGATACTTGGTGCTGGCTGGACTAGAGAGACAGCAGACTTGGGGCACGTCAGGAGGTCAGGTTCTTCCACAGCGTACTGCATAGTAATTCATTTGAGCAGTTCCAGCTGGTGAGAAATTTAACTGCAGCAGTATTACGGTCATAACCACACCGGTATGGACTGCACGTGAGCCTGCCTGAACAGACGTAGCAAGCAGAGATGCTCACATCTAACACTATTCTGCAGCGGGGTATACTCGCAGTATGCGCACATTATGCTTGGCAATATAGAATCTCACTTCAGTTGGCATATCCAGTGCTACTATGTCACTGTATTCCTTGCAGAAAACTGTCAAGGTAATTAGTGTTAATTGGGCTCTTTTTTGAATGAGCCTCTCATTTATTGTATATTTGGCCCAGGCTTGGACTCAAGGACTCGGCAATCTCCCATGTGCAGTTTTGTCCAGATGAATGTGTGTGCTTTATGGTGTACGTATCCACAGAGTTCAAGGTATAATCCCTAATGTTGGCCTGGAAGTGCTTTAAATCTTTATTCTACTTTAAGGTACGTCTTGCCCGTTGTAGCTCTGTAGGAGTTAGCTGGCACTGGACTGCTCCTTCAGCTCTCTGCTCCTCCCTGTTGCCTTCCGACATGCACTTACTAATTTCGTGACAGCCTCTGCCCTGTTGCAATGCAGCGTCGAACATCTCGAACTGAACCACTCAGCTGAGAGTCGCCGTCTCCTTAAATTCTCTCTCTCTCTGTGAATGACCACCTCACTCTTCCTCATCTGTTTCAGTGCTCAAACTGATCTAAGCGGACTAGGATAACCTCTTGGATCGTTAAGGAGGTGGTCTTCGTAGCAGCCGTTCGCTATCGCCATTAGCCATGAGTTCGTGTGCCTTGCTGTCAGTCTTCCACTGTCAAGATTCACTTGTAATTTTTGCCAGAAAAGCTAATTCAAGTCTGGCCTTTGGTTCCAGGCAAGTTTTTAGACGTGATTGGAGGGGACAACACACTGAAATTCAGGAGATGCAACAGCGTAGGTGCTTGGTACATTAAGGCCGGAAGCTCATTTGTAAGCAATAATGAAAATATAACCTGGGGTTCTCTGCTGAAATGTGTCTGCAGATGTATCCTGATGACAGCATTTCATTTTCCAGCTGCCATTAAGGACAAAGCAATACGAAATTACGTCCTTTTACTGGGGGCTGCATTGCCTTTTATGTATCTCTGGGATTTCTGGAGTGACTCGGGGTCCCTTCCAGTGAAATGCAGATGACCTTTTCTGCCTTTCTGGAAGCCTTGGGTGAATTTGGGAAACGTCATGATTTTCTGACTTTAGTCTTTCTGTAGAGAGGATCTGTTGCTAGGCTGCTTCAAAATGGAGCCTGGCCTCTGGCTTGCACCATAGGCAATTCCGCTAAATTTGGGTAAGGAGGTTTCTTTTGCGTGGGGTTGCAGAGGGAAAAGAAGAGAGAAACAGTTTGAACTGCAATCCTTGGCAATTTGTTCTGTGGAGATCTACTGCACAGCATGTTGTGGAAGCAATGATTTACCTGCTTGCTTATTTAAGTTTACCAACTGTGGCTTTATCATGAGATTGAGATGTGTGTTTTCAAAAGGGGAAAATGCTTCTTTCGCTGGTTTCCCTTCAGTTAAGGAGTTCTGAGGAGGAACAGGATCCCATAAAAATTTTTTTGCTGTAAGCTTGGCAAGATGCTACTCTGTTCCCTCACCATAATCCCAAAATACAGCTTTCTCCTGGGTTGTACTGCAAAGGGTTTGGTAAACCAGCATAGTCACAATAAGACTGAAAACAGTTGATTGGAGGTAACTTCTGAGCAGTTTCTCCAAGAATTTTTGTGTTCGTAAAAAGTATGCTCTCTTGCTCCCTTTGATTCACTGGCACAGGTCTCCCGGAGAAGGTGGTGGAGTCTCAAACCTTGGAGATGCTCAGAAGCCATCTGGACATGGTCCTGGGCAACTGGCGCTGGGTGGCCCTGCTTGAGCAGGGAGGATGGACAAAAGGACCTCCAGAGGTCCCTCCCAACCTCAACCGCTCTGTGATTCTAATTCTAAGGGACAGGTTGGGACCTGTCCCTTAAGCCAAGTTCTCTGCCATAGCAATTCATGCCTTGTTCCCTTGCACCTGAGCCAGCACGCTCCTCGCCAGCATCGGCTCAAGGTAACCCAGAAGCTGCAGCAAATGCAGTGGCTGCATTGCTCGGTGAGCAAGGATACTCGATGAGAGCTTGTTGCGTACCTTGAGGGTCTGCACGGGACCATGCTCAAGGTACAGATCAATGTGCTAAATTAAAGTAGCGATGTTTAAATAACTTGGAGCCTGGAGACTTAAGAACCAACTCTTCTCTTCATGTTGCGGTACAACGATGGCATGAAACTGGATGCTGCACCTCGGCAAGCCACAGCGTGTGCTCAGGAGGTGGCAGTTTTCAGAGAAGGTTCTTAACCTTGCTTTCCAGGGCACAAATGTAACACATCCTCGAGTCAGATGGCATAGCATTTTTTTTTTTTTTTTTTTTTTTTTTTTCTAATAGGCCTATTTTGGGAAAATGGGCTAGAGAGTCCTAGATTAGCTTTAGTATTCTGGACACTAGTCCTACTTTTGTGCATGCACCCAGATGAATTTATCTTTAAGTTTTGATACAAATGCAGTACCTGGAGTTTTAAAAGCACTGGGTAAACAACAGCCTGTCTGAACATCTCCCAGGAATAAAGGACTCCCAGCTGGCAAAGGAAGGCTTAACAGGAGCTACAGACTGGAATCTGAAGCCAGACACATTCAAAGTAGAAATCAAGTACAAATTTGTAACGGAGAGGGTGATTAACCACTGGTATGAACTAGAATGGATGGATCCTTGTCTCTTGCTGGTTTTGAGGCAAGGTGTCTTCTGGACATAAGTTAAGCCAGATAACAGGTTTGTTTTACTTTATGCTGGCCTCGGTGTAGAGAAGGTGAAGCGGATGAAACGTAGTGGCCCGTGTTTGTAGACACGTGCATATGCACACATGCACAGAGTCCAGCCAGGAGACCTGATAATTCCTATAAACCTTAAGCTGTACATTAAGTAAAAGACTTAAATTTTGAAATTTTTTGTTACTTCTAGGAGAGGATTGGTTTGTAATTATGCATGGCGTTGGGAATCCGCCTTTATGGCAAATTCAGCAGCGGTAGAACTTCATTCTTGGGCTGAATTTGCACTGTTTCTTCACCATGCAATGCACCAGGTTTATCAGCAAGCTGAAACTTGGTTCTTCTGCATTTCAATAGCTGGTTTGGTGATAGTCCTCTTGCAGTAGTGGGGCTATGTCCTCAGGCAGATACCAGGTTCAGCCACTGATACTATCCTGTGTGGCTTTAAGCCAAGAATTTAGCCCCCCTGTTCATGTTTTACTTCTGACAAAATGGTGATATTTCTCTTCCCCAAGGACAAAGGCTTTTAATTTGTTATTTGTAAAGCCCTTTTTAAGAACCGACCAAGGAAGGTATTAGTGAAATACAAAGTGGTGGCATTATTTTTTACTGTGTGACTCACTCAGAAATTAAAAGGGAAAATGAATTTCCCTTCCAAATAAGTGATATCAGCCTCATCTTTACCAAGTGACTTCTTCCTTGCCTCTGCAGGGCGTTGTGGATCAGGGTGAACTATACTTGAAAACATTTAATTGCATACAGTGAGAAATGAAGAAAACTGAAGTGGATCCCAAGAATGTATTAAAAATCTGAACTAAAATGAGAATGATTTCATGTCAAGTGAGACAAATGCAGAGTTGATACTCCAGTGCTTCATACTTCCACTTGTCCTTGGTGCTGAGAAAATGAGATTTTTAATATCTGAAAAACAGATTGCCATGAAGACTCATCCATTGTAAATTTAAGCTGCCTTTATAGCAACTTAAGCTGGGGACAAGATTGTTCATTACATCTGATTCTACAACTGTGGCCATGATTTCCATATTAATATTGAGGTTTTTTTATTGCCTGTGCCAGAAATAGGAAGGAGAGCTGGTAGTGTTTTCCCTGTGTTAGCAGATAATTTATTTAATGAATAATGCGAGAAGGGCAAAGGTTTGTGAGTTCTTACTTCCATATCAACTATAGATTGTGGTGACACCTGCTTTTGCTGCTGTGATAAAACCTGGTTTGCTGCTTCGGTTTATGCTAAAAGGAGACTGAGGGAAAGAGGGATATTGATTCCTGACTTCAGGCTCGTGATTGCTTGGTGGAGGAAGTTATGTTGTTCGGGGCTGAACTTTTTTGGCTAAAATTATAGGCGAGGGGTTGCTTGTCTCCTGTCTGATGTGCCCTTAAATTACAAAAATACTTAAGCAACCTTTACATGTGTGTGGGGGCAGGGAAGGTATTTCTGTGCCACTGAACTTTAGACCAAGGTTGAGTCAAAGCCTATTTGTAACCCTTTTCAATAGCAGCCGTTCTGTTCTGGCATCAGCCGTAGGAAGCGCTAGCTTCCTCTCCTTTCTGTGCAACTGCATTTGCTTTCACAAGTCCAGCTACCGAGGCAGACCTGAGGATTCCCCGACCCGCCTTACTGCTTGGCTCCGTCTGTGACAGTTTGCGATGGCATTCATACTGTAATATTGCTGCCTCAACCTTTAACATAGCAAAACCGGAAAATTCCTCTTCTTTTCACATGAACTCTCTCCTCTTTATCTCTGCTGAAATGCTATCGTCCTCTGTCTGCGCTCACGGATCTGGACTCTCTTGGAAAAGTTCCTTCTTCCTCCTCTGCTCACATCCCAAATTTGGGCTAGATCCTAATGGCTCTTCATTTATAACGTCCGAGGTCGGTACCATTCTTTTCTCTTCCATTAGTATCACTAATATCATTAGCCTGCCTTTGTCATCTCACACCTGAGTTACTGCAGCCTTTTCTTTGGCTCTCTAGCTCATCTCCTCTATTCTAGTTTTAACACTGCGTTTCATGGTGATGGAAGGTGATCTTTTCTTTCCTTCATGGGTCTTGTTCTTTCCTTCTTCCACACTCCTCACCCTGGAAGCAGATCTTTATCCAGTTCTCTATCATTAGCCTCTCTGACCTTCAGGAAGTTTGTATATATTTAAGTCTGATTTGTTCCTCTTTGGAAAACAAAACAGCTCTCTGTATTAAACTCAAAATTTGGCACTAAGTCAACAGCATGATCTCATATTTTTTGTGACTGCTTCAGGGAAAATGTTTTAAATGCAGTTAAGACGTTCAACAGAAGTGTTTTGGTGTAGAACTATCTTTAAAAGGTTTGGGGTGGCTGACTGCAAGGGACCTGTGTGTTTGTCTTTTCCATCCATCAGTACTTCGGTGTCACGATTTCTCTCCCAGGCCACGGTACCTGACCTGTGGTCTGCTGGGACCACTCATCTTGTCTGTGACCTTGCTCTTGGCGACCTCCTTTCCTGGAGAGGAAGAAGGCAACTCGAGACCTAGATGTAGGCCAAATGAATTGGTTTGGAAAGGGCGGCAGCCAGCTCTCAGCAGCTCCCTCCATGAAAACAGGGCTTTCCTTTGCCACATCTGGGTGGGAGCAACCACGTAGGGGCAGACATAAAACCCCTGGGAAGGTTGGTGGCCAGAAACTGACTGCTGCTACTTCGGGAAAAGCTCATTCGGCCCAGCCTTTTGCCCTGAGAGTTCCTAATTTTTTTCACAAAGAAGAAAAAAAAAGAAAAAGCCACATAAACGATAGCATAGTCTGTGTATGCCCAGTGGACTCCATGTGGAATAGTTGCAGTTCTTCCCCAAACCTTATAGCAGGTGTGATAGAGGAAGAGCCATGCTATAGCGTCTGGACCACTCTTAACCACCGAGAAGAGCCAAGATGTGTCCGTCCACAAGGCTTGGATGCTAATATTACAGACGTTTCTTTATGGAACAGGGTAAATTATCCCATGCAAAGCCCTGTGCTGCTCGACCCACTTGTTTCCTATTCCAGCTCACATGCTCCCGTAGCCTGAAGTGTAAATATTCTCTCTAGTTCTTTCTGCATCTGCCTGGATGTAGTATCCTGCCTTTCTCTTTCCCGCTGGTTAATAGTTTGACTTCTGAAGCACTTTCAGTCTGTGTTAGTTTGCGGAGAGAGACATCAGCAGTGATGGCTAAAGAAAATTCTATTAGGTCATTTCTTTTCAGAACATAGTACCTGTCTTCTAAGCGCTTTGCGGATGTTAGCCAAATAATCCTTTTAATAGCTTTTGTGAGTTAAAAGGGTAGGTAACTGTCATAAGGCTAAATGATTGCATAGATGAATTTACTTGTGGCCAAAAGAAATCAATTGTAATTTAAATTTTTGTCTCTGGACTGATTATGCTACCAGACATCAACTTTCTCCTTAGGAATCTACCATGTGCATTGAAGTCTGTCTGTGATTATAGATGGGTCTGGATTAGTTACAGGTTATCCAGAGTAATGTGATTGAACATTTCCAGTTTTTAACCTGTGGATGTACACAAGCTCAGAATACTCACCTGGTTGGCCTTGTTTGGGTCTGTGAAGTATCCGTTAATAACCTGAGTCGTTACAATTCATAGGGTGTTTGGATGTAAAAGAATATTCGCCAGAGTTTAAGACCATGGGTCTGTTGCAAACCATGTCAGAGATCCCACTGAAGGCAAAGTGAAGGAAGAGGGTGAGGCTTTAACGGACCATGTGAAAAAAGAATAAATTGAAAGATGATATAAGAAAATTCAGTTGTTCCAGGGAACATTTTTCTTAACCACGGCTATATTTAGTGATCGGTATACATTGTACTGCCTTTTAGCAGAGGGATGGAGTGGGTGATTGAGAAGGATCCTGAAGGCGCCTGTCTTTGTTTTTTTAAGGAGAAGTGATTTGGCACCACTGCCTGGTGAAACTGCCCTAAGGTTGCCCTCTGTAAGCCGGTTGTATAATTGTAAGTCAGATAACAAGGAGTCAGAATGCATTTGCCTTTCATAGAAATCTCTGACGTTCTTGTATCTTTTCATTGTGTCTTACAGAATGGTGAATAACACTGAAGACCCCCAAGAGGCTTTATAACGTCCCATCCCCATGTAAAGTATGCTCAGAACTTTTCCAGTAGTGTAAGTACAAGCTAAAACCCCCACAAAAATCCGTTGTCGAGAGCTCAAGAGTTGTTTGGGGAGTTTTCTGTTAATTTGTCTAAAAAGAGCAGAGAAATGGTTACTGTGATTATCAGCAGTTTGCTAAACTGGAAAGTTCCACTGGTTTGGTATTTGCTAGACATTTAAACCGGGGAACAGTAGCATTTCTTTCCTCACTTGGTCTGGCTGTTATGCTATTTCTACTCATACTTTTTTGTCGTTGAAAGAGAAGGAAAATCATGCAGTTCCTAGAAACTCAGCCTTGATCAGAGAAAGGGTATTGTTAAAAGAGAGATCTCCATAGATCTGCTGAACATACTAGAGGGATAGCAGAGCGGTGCAAGAGAGTTTAGCACCCCTGCAGACTTGGTGAAACGGGATGAGTACACCATTAACTTAGTATTATATAGCAAAGGCAGAAAACCTAGGGCACCTAACGTTAGAACTGGATGTGTTGGTCCAAGCGACCACTGCTGTATCTTGAATCCCAGTACGGACTGAAGTTGTCTAAATCTCATCCTTGAATTTGAGCCTATTAGTTTGTTCTTTTAAATGACTTCTGTCATGAATCTTCAATGTAATTGGTATCCATGCTGCTGCTTCAATAAATAAGCAAATAAATTCAAAGTTTGAAGCTTGTCAGGCTGAAGGGAAAGGTTTGACCTGTACTGTGCTGTCATCCATCTCTCTCACTGGCCAGTCCTGCATCACTGTTCCCCATACCTCTTTTATAGGCACGGCCAAATGCTTGTCCACTGGCAATCAGATTCTTGAGATACTTAGACCTCTTGACTTCTGATTGTACCTTCTGTCAGACTGAGTTGGAAAGAGAAATCCTGTCTACAGAATAGGTAGCAAGAAACTGGGCTGCTGTGAATGCAGTCAGATTTTCCCAGATGGATTATTTCAAGGATGAGGATTATTCATCTAGCGCATGGAATTGCACTGCCACTCGCACGGTGAATCACAGACTTCTGTAGAGGGAGTCACAGCGAAAAGTAACGACTGCCAGGGGTTTTGTGTTGGAAACTAAACTACCAATGTATTTCAAAACGACTTCTCAATACAACCATTAATTAGTTATTTTCTATTGCTGGTGGCTTAGTCTTCTATTCAAAACTAGTGTTTTCCTACTTTGTTGCCAGTCCCCTGAGCCACCTCCTCTTCTTTCTTTTAGCTGGAAATATGTTGGATTTCAGTATTAAAATCACCACTTGAAATTGTAAAGATCTAGTTCACAGCAGGAAAGAAGCCTGGAGGTAAGGCCACGCTGCCCTGTGCATCTTTATTATACCGGTAATTCAGAGTTTGCAGAGTGATCTTAGAGCTCCTCTGTGCTTTGTGTGAGCACAGGGACGGTCTATCAGCTTTAACTTCGAATCAGACTTGTAACATAAACTTCCAAACTGTGAATTATATAGTCTTAATTTCCTGTGCTTTAGCTAGATTTCAGTCATGGTCTGCCCCTGTGCAGTTTTAGTTGGATATCGCATGGTTCTGTTGCTTTCTGGAATCGTTGTGGCATGTTGATGTGCCCTGTTAATCAGCTGCCACCCTCCATCAGAGAAGTAGCAGCTTTTTCGATTTATTCCGGTATATGTGCAGTTAATACGGTCATTGAGAATGCAATGTAAGTATAGGTGAATTTTTGACTGAGTGAAAGCTGGGGTGAACCTGTTTGGAGGGCATTAGAGAGTATTAAATTAGAGGAAATGGGCCAAGATGACCCATTTAGGTATAAAGTTTCCAGATTAAACCATAGATATCATTTAAAAAGGATAAGTGGGCATCGTGGTTTCAGAAGGGGAAAGAAGAAAACAGAGTCTTCAAAAAAAAAAGTTTTAACTTAAATACTGAATAAGATTAAAATTGAAGAGTGTTAAAACTACCATGGTTAGAGAGTAGTTTGGTTACTCCTGCCATGGGGCAGCATCCTCTGTCAGAAGAGCAAAGTAGGCAGCTGGCTGCCGTTACCGTTTCACCTGCCTAATTTTTATCCACAGTTGGACGAGAGTCAGTACTCGAGAGGAATTTGAGGCATGGTCTGAACACAAGACTCTTGATTGTGCTCTCACAAGAATTAGTCATTTCTCTGAAACCAAGTCCTTCTGTAGCCAATGCAAGTATATGTTATTGGGTTCTCCATAAATATAATGGGAGTAATTATTTGTACTTCACAGGCTCACGGCAGTATTGATTAATTAATGTGTTAATAGTGAGATATGACCAGCAGTATTTGTGTTGCATGTTTCAAACTATCTCTCAAAATATGATTTCTGATAGAACTAGACAGTTTCAACATTGTCACTTAAAGTTTACCTGAATTATCAGGCCTCTGCTTATGAATCTAACTGCCAGCAATGACAGAGCTGTCTTGGGAGTGAGTAAAAGCCTGCTGAGTGGAAGGAAGATCAGTGTGAGTAATGCAGATGAAAAAGGACTAGATAGAAGCCTTGTCATCATTTAGGAAATACAACGGAAAGGAAGGGACGAGTATGTGACCGATACCAAAGTCAGCACACGTTGAAGAACAGACAGTGGAGTTACAGTGGCTTAGAAAGTCACCACATGGCAGAGCGGTGTTAACTGTCCAGCTTCCCCGAAACGTGACACGAAACACGTTAATTAAACTTGGGTGAACGAGGACTTGGCTAATTTGCTCTTTTTGTCTTCAGTGACAAGGTATCGTGTCAGTAGTTGGTGGCTGTGGGAATGTTCAGTTGGCATTTTAAGCTTCCTCAACTGAAACCGTGTCTTGTCTGAGCCCTTAGTTTTACTTTAAGATAAACCAGATGAGTTAATTCATGATTTCACAGGCAGCTAAGCCACTCTGAAAGGGACCTAAAAGAAATCTTGTTGTATGTGTGCCTCTTATGCCTACTTCTGCTTTTGGCCAAATTGGCTTGTCCCCATCCGTTTAGTTGGTAATAGCAATTATCAGAGCCTTCTCTAAGCTAATTCAGCTCACTCACGCAGGCAGAAACTAGCTATGGGTTGGCTGGTTGGTTGATTGATTTTCCTGCTGGGTTAGTGAACTGAACTGGTCTGCGGACATTTCCACCCAGTCCTGGAGCTGTGCAGAAGGGCAGAAGAGCAGGTCGTAGGTCAGTTCACCCTCTCTCATGCGTCTGCAGCCTCGGGACTTGCATCTGTAGGTGCTCTGCTCCTGCTCCGAGCAGGACGCAGAAAGACTGGGGGTTGCCCTGAGAGCATAGACTGGGTCTTCTCTATGCCATGCAAGAGGACATTTCTCTAGTTCAGGTCTGGGCTACACAAAGAGATGTTTGTTGCTTTAAGAGCATTAATTTGGATGTATATTTCTTTCTGAAATGCTTTTAAATAAAATAAAACTCTAATACGAAAGCAACTGTGGCCAAAAGCCCCAGTTTTTGCCATTGTGATTTATATTCTTCAAGGAGCCACTGTTATCTATTCCTGAGTTGTTCTCTGAGTATAATCTCTGTCTTCACGAAGACTGTGCCAGTAAAACTACACTTGCAAACTATTTTCTTGTGGAAAAAAAAATTGCTGCGTAGTTCAGCACAAAATGAGGGGTAGATAAGTTTCAGTTACTTGCTGGGTTTGGATTTTAGTTTTCTGAAGTAACAAATTTCTCTTTTAAGAAAGTGTGTTAATTGTTACTGCTGGTGATAGGTCCTGAGGGAGAACGAAGGTGCCTGAAATGCTTCAGAACATCTCTTTATTTACGTGTGGAAGAGAGGTGGTGGAAATCCTGGTGATAGCATTCCTTGAAACTTGTCCTACACCTTGTCATATCCGATGCTATTGATGGACCCTGTAGGATGGCTGTATGTGTGGTGAGAAAACGCTCAAAAGTTTGGCCAGGCACTTGGGTCTGCCATCTTGAAGAATGCCTTGTGTGACTTTGAACAAGTCATTTTGACTCGTCTGAAGGCCAGCCCCTTTCTGTGAGCTCTTGGTCTCAAAAATGAGCATAGTTTTACTTCCCCACCTCACAAGGATATTCTCTAGGAAGATGTGTAAATACACATCTTATTTAGATACCCCAGCTAGCAGAATTAATAGAAGAATTCTGAGATTCTGTCTGGATTTTAATAAAGGATTGGTCAAATTCTGAAGTGAACTGGAGGCAGAAGGCAGAAGTATACCTACCCCTGTCATCTTGATGGCTGAAAATAGGTGACTTGCCAGTCTGGTGCCTAGGCTAGGCCCACGTCTCAGTTTTATTGCCACAATGGCTCTGTTTCTTCATGTGGGTTAAAAACAATATTTTGGTGTCTCGGTGAGATTTGCTTAGCTGTGTAACTCAAGCGCGCAAGTCCTGCCCTGGTTGTGTTACAGAGCTTATATATCCGAAGTTTAGTCTTCGGCTCCCGAATCCAAGAGCTCCTCCTTTGCTCTTGGCACAGGTTTGGGCTTTGGGCCCTGGTTCAGCCAGCCCTCAGCTGCCACTACAGCTTTTCTCTCTGTTTGTTAGTCCTTCTGATCCCTCATTCTGCCCTTGAATCCAGCCTCAGAGTTTGAATTCCTGCCTCGTTGTTGTAGAATTGCAACAATGGTAGGAAACCCAGATTTTAGAAGTAGGGAAGGTTAGGGTTAGACAGATAAGGTGTCAGTATGAATCAGTCTGTGCCTTGAGTAGAATTCAGAAGTACCTGGCTCCCAGCCCTGTGCTTAGTCAGAGGTCAGTCTCTTTTGTAAGACTTGGATTATGACAATAATTGGCATTTATATTATATTTTTGCCTTGTAAGATCGATCTCAAGTTCTCTCTCTCTCTTTCCCGAAGATGTAAAGCGGATACTATAAAGCAGAGTAAGTTACTCACCCAAGTGGAATCAGAGGGAAAACTGCTAGGGTTTGCTTACTGCCGGTGTGCCAGCATCCAGTAAAAAATACTTTATCGGCAGTGAAGCATTACAAAGACTGGGAGGAAGAACAGCTTATGTAGAAGTAGTGAATCTAGGTTTGGGGCTCTTTAACTAGCTGAGAAACTTGAAGCCTCCTGAAGAAATGATATGTTGATATTCTGCTCTCAGCTTGCCTTCTATAATTTGTGTAGCGGTGAGTATTTGATTACGTTGGATTTATTTTCAGAAGTTTCAGGCTGCTCTTATTAACTGTCACCATTTTGATCGAAAGCGTATGGCAGTGTTCTGCATTCATAAGACAGTATTTTGCATTCATAAACAGAACCGGTGACGTTTAACCTCGATAGATCAGCTTGTAGTCTGATTTCACTCCTTGCTGCAATGCGAGGCTTTCGTTTCCCTGGGATGAGAGCAGTCATTACAAGCATTACATTTTGTTTGTGAATCAGGATGAATGGGAGTAGAGTCCTCTTTGAAAATCAGAACTAAGAGATGCAACTGCAGGAGATAATTATGTTAACATATGGATAAGGATGGCTCTGTGTTCGTTGACATGATGAGCACTTGAGGCCTGATTTTTTTTCTCTCTCTTGAAAACTGGTACAACTCCACTGAAAATACTGGAGCTGCAACTGATGAGCCTAAGTGTTGGCTCAGATGAGTCAGATCCTTAATCCTCTGTTGCGCCCCAGAATTCATAGCATCGACTACTGTTTTGAAGGCAGCTTTGCGTAATATGGTGCAAAGCTTTGGGCGTTTCTGAAATATTTAAATTGGCTGTGAGTAAAAGGAGATGCACTTGTTCAGTAAGAACAGAAAAGGGCAAAGCTTGAATTTCAGAAGACTAGATAGCGTTATGCCCTAAATGTCCCAGTTTTGTTCCAGTAGTGCTTTAGAGCTGTACTTGATGGGTCACAGTCTTTGCCTCTGAACATGTGTGCATGGCGTCCACCCTTTACTTTGTGATATACGTCGACCGCTCTGTTTGTGGAACAGCTATAGCTTGGAATGAAAGTCCCTCTCTTGAGCATCTTGTAAGAACCAGCTGCATCCTTTGGGATGGGTAATGGTGGGTGAGATGTAGAAAAGGACAGAGGAGTGAATGAAACTTTGCTTGGGTCCTTGGATCTTATAAAAGCGTATGGAGAGAGAAACAAGCTTGCATAATGTAAAGCATGGTTAAAAAATTAATAGACTGGGCAGCTGGAAACGCAGTTTCTTTGTAGTCACTGCTTCTGATAGAAAGCATCTGGAGCAGTAGTTCAAGTGAATTAGGTTGTTGAATGTCAGGCCGGTTGATAAGCAAATTATATTGCCTTTGGAAATAGCAATGCCATCCTTAATATCCAGTTTTGCTTGCTGTCTAGATCAGAGACCTCGCGTAGAAGGGAAACGTAGCGGCCCAGTCGTAGCGAACGAGGATCCTTACGCTGGTGCGTGGTCTGGGGACTGGGCATGCAAAGCCAGCACGGCTGCTCTCTCTGCTGTGTGTTCGTAATAGCTGGAGGACATCCATCTCCACAGTTGTTCAGATAGCAGTTCTCACTAATCCTATATGCATATACAGACAGGAAAAAACTGGCAGGCTAAGGGGTTCAAGCTGTGAGAAAGACTCTGATAGTTAAAACACTTGTTTAGTTAACTAGTTGTAGAAAGTAATTTTTTTGCTATATACTTTGGGAGAACCTGCTTCAGCTGAAAAGCCACAACTTCACCTTCTGATTTTGCTCTTCCATTTAAAGGGCAAGATTGTGTTCAGTGACACCAAGGAAGTGCATGTTATTTTGCAAAAAATGATGGTGCTATAGAAGGTAAGATTACAAATTCTGGAGCTACTGTTAACAGGAGAGTGTAGTGCTCTTAGGGTCCTACCCTGGACCAGCAGTATATGCCATATGTCAAAGAAGGGTCGAAGCTGGCATCTCTCCCCATCCTGTTTGCCACAGTTGATGTGACTTTATCAGAATCATTCTTAAACCAATTACCAGACCTAGGATCCTGTTCTGAACACTTTGGCTCTAGCCCACTTCCATATTATGCAGATGATATCAAATATAGGTCTTATATTAAAAAGCACAACTGGTATTGCAAGTCTTGAGCTTTGCAGAGCTTATTAGATAAAGCAGTGAATTTTGATGGAAATTCGGAGAAGGACCTCTGCAGAAGATGATGATGCTAGAGTACTTCCTACTCGTGTACAGTGAGTAGAGGAGTGGAAAAAATGATTTCTTGTGATCATTAAAGAGTCCAGAGCCATTTTCTCAAGTGTTAGAGGTGTTAAGGCTGGTGTCTGGCCTTATTCCCAAATGGGTAATTGAATTGCTTTGAACTTCTGCAAGTTCAATTGGACATGGACTTAGCTCGTAGCTGTTTTTATGGGATTATTCTGCTGTGTTCCATCACCGAGAAAGTCAGTGTCGGGTAAATGATTCTTGTATCAGTGTGGGCTTAGGCTGTGACAGTAGGTGAGAAAACCTTGCTGTGTTTTTCCTTACTTTTCTCTCTGAGATGCAGGAAGATAAGGGAAGAGAACAGCTCTGTATCTGGCCACGTACCCCCACACAAGATCAGTACTTTCAAAGTGGGGAGGGAGCCCCATATCTAAAGGGCAAAATTCATACAAAAATGAGGCTAAATAAGTCTTGGTGGTATGACAAGGAAAAGCAACGGTGAGAGCAATTATGCCCCTAAACAGCCTTCACTCCAGAAAGTGGCTTTAGAAGTGAAAAAGAGTGGTGCTGCATCTGTCTGGTCGAGACCTGCTGCATATTTTATATCTGTGGATTTGGGAGGGAAAATAAGTTCTTTTTTATTTAGCTCCTTATAGTTCTCCCTTCGATCTGATATCCAGGTACCTCAGGTTCCTTTTGGATGAGCCACGAAAGATAAGCATGAAGTTTTAGTGCTTTATAGATACCAAGAGGCAGTAAGTGGAACTGGGCCATCTTACTGGGGCTGTGACTGCCAACCTAATGTAAGAAATGTAAATAAGTTTGATACTTTAGGCTACCTTTTTCCTGTCAGGACCTAAATAAACTTGATTCGTTTTAAGGGCCAGATTCAGTTAAAAAATTTGTGAATTTTAGTTTTGAGATTAATTAGTACTTTGCAGAGGTCTCACTTTCAAAATTTCAGGGAGAAGAATGCATGGTGATTCTCCCTTGGTTGGCCCTCTTTTTTGGATATCTCCCCAAGGAAATCTGACAGCCCGCTGTAGCTGGTGAGAGTTTTGCTAACTGATCGGAAGATAAAGCATGTGATTATAAGCTAAGATCTGCAAGTGTTGAGGAGATTTTGCTACATTGGCAGCAAAGTTTGCCAAAATTTGACCACAGCAAAGCAATCGTTCCACAGTCTTTGTTCTCAGGAGAAGTATTCTATATCTTTATTTTCTCCTGCACACCCCCAGTCATTCTGCTTGTCCCTATCTTGTTTAACTTCTTGTTACTTTTGCAGTTGATCGTATAGAGGGAAGCAAATCGAATTATAGCTAGCCAGAGGAGTTCAAGAGGTGTCGTGGTTTAACCCCAACCGGCAGCTAAGCCCCACCCAGCCACTCGCTCACTGGCCCCCGGTGGGATGGGGGAGAGAATCGGAAGGGTAAAAGTGAGAAAACTTCGTAGGTTGAAATAAAGGCAGTTTAATAGGTAGAGCAAAAGCCATGTGTGCAAACAAAGCAAAGGAATTCATTCTCTCCTTCCCATCGGCAGGGAGGTGCTCAGCCATCCCCAGGAAAGCAGGGCTCCATCCCACGTAACGGTTACTTGGGAAGACAAACGCCATTGCTCCAACAGTCCCCACCTTCCTCCTTCTTCCCCCAGCTCCGTATGCTGAGCACGACGCCATATGGTGTGGGACAGCCCTGTGGTCAGCTGGGGTCAGCTGTCCCGGCTGTGTCCCCTCCCAGCTCCTCGTGCACCCCCAGCCCACTCGCTGAGAAGCAGAAGGGGCCTTGACTCTGTGTAAGCGCTGCTCAGCAATCACGAAACCGTCCCTGCGTTATCCACACTGTTTCCAGCACAAATCCAAAACGTAGCCCCATACTAGCCACTGTGAAGAAAATTAACTCTGTCCCAACTGAAACCAGGACAGGAGGATAAGAGGCTCTTACAGCAATATGGGATGGATGAAGTAGTGGAGAATATCCATTAATGAGGTGAATGAAATTATGATGATTCTAAAATGGCTGATTTCCTTAACTGCTTTGTAAATTGATCTTTAAACAGCATAAGTTTATAAAAATATGTTAAAAAGGGAAAATAACTGAAGCCCTGCTCGAATAACAGTTCTAAATATGTTACAGTAGTTATTCATTAAAAAGCAGTAGATAGTTGGCAATGTTGGAACATGTTCAATAATACTAAGTTTTGCAATATTTGTTTTGGGTTTTTAATGGAAAATTCCCAGTTCCTGCAGCTGTTTTCAATACATAAAACTCACTCAGAAGCATTGTTTCTAGATCTCATGGTTGTGTAGAAAAGCACATGAAAATGGGAATAAGAGTTCAAAATCAAGAAGATCGATTAGAAATATGTCAGATGCAATGTCTGCTGTGTATGTAAGTATAAGCAAGGCAGTTTTTATGTCTGTATATGACATTAGTGAGACCAGCAGTGAGATACTGTGTCTGATTTTGGTGTTCATATCTCTTTAGGTGTTAAAAAATTATACAGAAGTTGTTTAAAAGGGTTGGAGGGCTAGAAGGACACCTTGCATGGACAGACAGACTGCTGGGATCATTGACTTTGGTTTTGTTTTTTTTTTCAAGTTACCAACATTTTTCCAGTGATTGTGTTAAACATAGTATAATGGGTTTAATCTGACAGTAGGTTTGTTGCCCTTAGATTGCTTTCTGCAAGCCTTTTAGCAGCAGTCCACAGATGAACAGGACTCTGTAGAACACAAGTTGGAAGTCATTGAATATCTTGTTCTTGCTGCAGAGGATGGCCTTGTCCGGCAGCCCTCGCATCCCTGTGCGATTGAAATAATTGCACATGCGCAGCGGATCCCCGCCGCATCAAAGCGGGACAAATTTGAGGCCAGGTCACTTTCCCACATACAACCGCGTACGACAGAAGGTCAACCTTGCATATAAGAACACTGGAGTTCATTATGTGCAATTCACTAGTAAGTCACTAAAGGATACTTAGGATTCACTAAAGGTTTACGTGCAGTTCACTAAAGGATATTAATTTGGCCTGAGAACCCAGATCTGGAAGCTCAGCCCTGACATTTTAGACAAATTAGGGATCACACCCAAATTCTAAAGGGAATGACTGGCCATGGCAACAAACTGCTGCTGGAAATGGTAAGTTCTGTGTTGCTTGACATTTTTTAAGCCATCTGGAAAGTCAGGCTTTCGTCAGATGCGAGTTTTTCAGTTAACAGGGCTAGAAGGACCAAAGTTTTGGGTTTCTAAGTCTGTGACAAACTGGCGATTAAACTAGATAATCTAAAGTATGTTTTGGTATTAAACGTCGAAGAGTCAGTAAAGTAGGAATTTTGAGTAGAGGTAATTATGGGTGGAGGTTCTGGTTCACTAAATCCTGCAGTTTCACAAGTACTTGAGCACGTGACACTTGGTGTTGACAGATAAATGATCCAGGAAATGGTGACATGAGAAATACAGGTAAGAAATGCCAGAAATGGGTTTATATCTAAGGAGAGGCGAGCTGACATATCTAGTGAAAACCATCTCGAGGCCAGATGTTTAAGAAGAGATTTCTCAATTTGAAAACCATGCTACTCAGAGCTGATGTGGGGGGCTTGCAGGCTGTACAGGAGTTTGTGATGTGAGTCAGTAAGTCAGCGTGACACTTCTCTTCTCACAAAGCCTGGGGAAAAGGATCGAGCAGCCCTGCTTCCCCCAGCGCAGAGGCCAAACCTAGAACACAGTGTCTGTTTCCAGATGCTCCTTGTCAAGCTCTGAACGTCTCAGTCTGAGATGCGACTTCCAAATTTTAGTTGTTAGAATTCCAGTCAGTTGCTAGTCTACTGCTGCATTGGCTGCTTTGCCTTCCTTTTAGTAGAATAATCTGTGTGCTTGTCTTTTAAAATTTAAAATGGCTTGTGTGTTTTCAGTAATCAATTGTCCAAAGGACAGCACATTCCTGTTGGACTGAAGCACTTATATGGCTGTAGTCCGTCCGTCTTCTCACATAGTCGTTTTCTTGGATGGGAGTCATCCCCTTGCATTGTCCTCCTGCTTCCTTCTCCCATTGTTGAAACAATGAAAGGGGGTTGGTAGTTGCTTTATGACACCAAAGACAGGAGCTTCTCCTCATTTCTGTATTTTCCAGCCTGCAAGTGCCATTTTTGTGGATTCATGCATCCTGGCTTTGTAGCACCACGTCTGTACAGCTGCCCTCTGGCTACAGCTCTACTAAGCAAGCCAGTTCTCGGTGGTGTTCTTCAGCCCCAAGGCCACTTGGCCACGTCCATACTACCAGACACTTAGCCTTGAGCCTGAGTGGCTGCATCCAAACAGAGTGTTTGTGGTTTCTGCTCCATGCAAAGTCTTAGAAAAAGCCTGTGAATTGGTCAGGAGTGCACAGGTTGACCAAAGCTGTGCCAAAGACAGTTACAGTGATTTAATAATGCTGCAGACGACTGCGTGTAGATGCTACGGTGCCTCTTCCTGAGCACTATTTAATTTACTGTTACTGACATGCCTATACCTGCTGACTCAAGGATAGACCTGTTTGCGTTGCCTAGTCAGGTCTGTGTTGCGAGATGTTACTCCCCTAAGAGATTCCCTTGCTGCCCCCCCCAAAACCTCCAGGCTTGGTTTACTTTTATGCGATTCATGTATCTGAAAAAAGACTAAATGCAGCAGTTGAAAAAGTTTTGTCACCCTGTGGCTCCTGTTGGGGACTTCTCTGTGCCAGTGCAGAAATGGAAATGAGGAGTGATCTTCAAAATTTGCGGAGAGAAATAGGCAGCCCTGTCCCTGGAAGGTCTAGCATAATCGTGACAGCCATCAGCCCTCTTTTGGTTTTCATAGGGGCCTTGGAATTCTTCCTTGACTTTCCTGAGGCTGCTGTTTGTCTGCTCTTGCTTGTAGGGATTGTACATTAGCTCTGTCATGTCTCCTGGAGTTTGAGTGATCTCTTCACCCTGCTCTCCTGCAGGAATTGTCATAAAACCTTGACTCAGAAGATTCACAAGAAGGATGGAAAATGCCTCAATCTCTTTGCCAAGTTCTGTCTGCCCTCCATCTGCCATGCCTTCTTCTCAAGATCTTGAGTTCTGAAGGAGGTGATCTTCTCATTTGTATGCCATTTGCATCTGTAGTGAGGAGACTTAGGAAGGAAAAGAGATTAAGGGAGCATACTGTGATTTTTTTCAATTCCATTTCTGGGCTTTGCAGCAAATACATGTTTGTTGTTCTGACACCTTGGGAAGTTTAGGAGTTAAAAATGCTTTTGATGAGCCACCATGATGATTGAGTTACATGAGAAGCCTGCCTTTGGAGGGGAAAAGGCTGTAGACTTATTTCTTTAAATGAAAGCTCAGTAGTAATTGGATGTGCTGCACTTTCCTTGTTAGGGCAGGCGATCTGTGACAACATTCCAGGTTCAAAAGTTACTAACTTCAGAAATCAAACTTCAGAAATGGGACTTCAGTCACATCAACTTTGATCCTGCAGGCCACTAGAATTTCCGCTAGGTGTGGTTTTATCTTCTTTTTTTCAAGGTAGCAACAAAAAGTTAGGGCAACTTGAACTGTTTGTACTTAAGATTCAAAAGAGTTGAGGTTCATAAATCTCACGTCATAACTGGTTAAAACTTCGCCAGAAAGACTCAACCTCTGGCCTCGACCTAACAGTTTTGGAATCTGGGATTTCTGTCTGGTGGATACTTAGCAACGGGCAAAATTTTGTCTGAAATCAAGTTGCAGCCTTAATTACTGAGAAACCACTGTCTCTTTGTAGCAGTGGTTTATCAAAAGCAAAAGGGTAGTAACTGCAGGTTTATTGTCGAAGGTGTAGGGAATGCTAGTAGAAGAGAGAAATGCTGTTTGAGCAGTTGAAAGAAAATAAGCCCTTCTGCTACATAGTGAGACTAGCATTCGTGGGAGGTTGCCTGCTGAGCTTGTTTGGAGGTGGACTGTTGGGCTGCCAGCTCTGTCATGTGTGTGACTTAAAGTTTTGGACCAGAATTGATCTTGCCTGCATGTAAGGTACTTCCCATGTACCACAGCGAACTATTGAACTGAAGTATTTGCTTTTACATTTTACCTTGTTTTTAGGCTGCTGGAAACCATGTCTCACTACACAGACGAACCAAGATTTACCATAGAGCAGATAGACCTGCTTCAGCGCCTGAGACGTACAGGAATGACCAGACATGAAATCCTCCACGCGCTGGAAACCTTGGATCGTCTTGATCAAGAGCATAGTGACAAATTTGGAAGAAGGTCTAGCTACGGAGGTGGTTCCTACAGCAACAGTACCAACAATGTCCCAGCATCTTCCTCTACAGCCACAGCTTCAACACAGACCCAGCATTCTGGGATGTCCCCATCACCGAGCAACAGTTACGACACCTCCCCACAGCCTTGCACTACTAATCAGAATGGGAGGGAGAGTAACGAGAGGTTGTCTTCATTCAACGGGAAGATGTCACCTACCCGCTACCCACTTGCAAACAGCTTGGCTCAAAGGTCATACAGTTTTGAAGCTTCTGAAGAGGACTTGGACATTGATGACAAAGTGGAGGAACTGATGAGGTTAGTAGAAGTCTTTATAGTTTGGGAAGTCATAGTGAGAAGTCCCTCAGAAGAAATCTGCATGTTGGAGGACTGCTATAGTAGTGATGGGTATTATCAAGAAAGCAGGAACTGTGTTAGACAGCTGCTCCCCTGTTAGTTCCCTCGCGGTCGCTATCTCAGTACCTCTCACCTGCCTCTCAGTCTTGTGTAGACAACCCCTGGCTGTGTGTGGGTATCCCACAGGCTGTTTTACTGCTGAAGTATTTTTCCCATGCTGTACCAAAAACTGAAATTAATGTTAACGCACTAATTTTCCGCCCTACTTTTATTCAGAAGACTTCTGACTGAGTGTCAATTCATGTGACTCCTCCACTACTTCATACCAGTTGTATTCCCTTCCATATATAGGAGGAGTAGGGAATCTGCTTGGTTAATGCTTTCCACTGGGATCTGCAGAGCACGTATGTTATCTGTTTGTGGCAGGGGCTGACTCTCTCTGGGATTTGCACAGTCTGCAGATTGGCATAGGAAAATACAAATAATAATGAAGAAGCAGAAGTCCTCAGTGAGAGCCAGTTGGGGTTTTTTTCCAGACTGACCTTCCTTTACTTTTCACAGCTTCCTTTTCAGCATTATGGCCAAGATGAAAGGAGGGGATTATACCACTGAGGATGAAAGTCAGAGTCAGTGGGCTTGATAGCAAAAAGAAATAAGAGGAAAGGCCAAATGTCTCAAAACAATTTTGGTCATAATGTTGGAATGTCGTCTTTTCCCCAAAATTGCAACATTTGTGAAGTACCTATGAGAGAACTAGGGTCCATAAGCTCCAGGATGAAAATATCTTTGAAGTAGTTTGGAGATTTAAGGTAAAGGTGTGGTTTTTGGGGCAGAGGATTAGAGATGAGCTGTAAGAAAACCCGGTCAGCCTCGTTTACTGTCGGCTGCAGGGTAATGGAGTAATGCAGGAAGGTGGTGAGTAGAGCCGTATGCAGGAGTTCCCATTGCTGAAGTTTAATCTTTCCTTTGAGTTTTGGGTTCCTATGCAATAAGTCTCAGATAACACTTTTAGTGCTTGTTTAACCTGAAACTACTTTTATTCACAGGCGTATGGAAGATGAGTGTTGGGTACAGAAATAAAAATGAACCCGCAACATAGCATTTATTTTGCATTTACATTTGCAAGCTTGAATCTGCCTTGAATGCGGCTGGGGCAGGAGGGGAGAAGGGGAAGGGAAATTACCAAATAATAAAGCCTAATAAAGTCTGGTTTTAATTGTCTGCCCTTCTCAGGAAGGGAGGGAGGAAGAGGAGGGGAAAGTATCTGTTTACTGCAATTGAAATTTGCTGCGTATCACAGTCCCTGTGGAACCTCCACATTATTTTCTTTTTGGCACAGTTTTCGTCCCTTCTGAACTATCTTTGCACACCTTGTAAAAATCATACAAAGGCTTTAAATAACTGGCGCTTGTTCATTCCGTGCAGGCTGTGGACTAAGGAAGTAGGGGTGGGGGGATAGAGGCTGCAAAATCTTTTCTCCTTTGGGTCTTTTCCTTGAAAGGTTGGAGCAGGTTTGTGTCTGCATATTCATTTGTGTAGCTAACCATGCAGACCCTGCTATCCTTTATTTTTTATTTTTGTGCCTCATTTTTATGACTGAGGTTTTTATGCTGGTATGAGAGATTTATTCATCCCTGTGTAATGAAACTTTGTACATTCCATATGGTAGTGCTGCACCTCATATGAATTATATAGGACATGAGTCATCCATTCTCCTGCTAGGGTACTTTGATCAAACGTGACACTTGTTAAAAGAAGTGTCCACCGGTGAGGCACTTTGACTATTTTAATGCCTGCCTTCCCCACTCCTTGTCCCCTAAATAAAGGAAATAAAGCCATTTTGCATCTTCAAAGTGCGCTTTGGTCTGTCCGTCTTTTTGTGTGTTCTTTTGTTTTTTTGTTTTGGTAGGAGGGACAGCAGTGTGATAAAGGAGGAAATCAAAGCCTTCCTAGCCAATCGGAGAATTTCCCAAGCAGTTGTTGCACAGGTAACAGGTAAGAGCTCAGGGAGTCCTTTCTTCATTTTGGGAAGCTGTATCTAACTGCCTATCTGTGCACGGTGCAGATGTTGGAATATTGCTTGGCTTTCTGCATTGCAGTGCAGATCTGTCAGCTTAGTCATGATAATGTATGCCTTTGATTTAAGACCCATTGTCCCGCACATCATGGCACTTCCCCAGTGAATCACTTTTTCTTTTTTTCTTTTTTTTTTTTTGTGGCTTGTGCTAGCAGATTTTATTTTACAGCATTATAATAAGCCTGAAGTTCTTATCTTAAAATGAAAACGGTTTTCCTTAATTCTTAAATTGTTTGTTGAGTGCGGCAAAGAGATGCGTATCTGCATCTCTATGTATGGAGAGAGATAGATAATATGTATTTATATTATAAAATGTCTATCAGTAGTCAGGAGACACAGCTATAGCTGGTATCACTACATCCAGGAGTCAGATTGTGATAGTTTGAAGTTTTTCAATCACTTGCCTTTGAGTCACGATTAATGAAAATCAGATGTGAGGTTGAGGGGATGGCCATATTAGCTCGGATTTTACCTAGAACGAGAAGTAGTTCTCTTTTTGCCCTCTGTCCTGTGCCTTCTCTCTTTCGCATTCAGGACAAGCGAACAGACTGCAGTGATACCACGTCTTCCTTGGGTGTGTTTCCAGAGCTTTACCCAAAGAGTAACGAAGTCTTACTGCTCCTCCATGGGTGGGGTGCTGTAAGTTCTCCTTTACAAGCTCACATTGCTTGTCCGGAGCAGCATAGCTGGTAGCATATTTAGCATGAAGACTTGATGATAAAATACAGATAGCTCAATCCTGTGTTATAACATTTATTCATTTTTAAACCCAAGCTTGAATAAAGATCTTGAAATAGATCGTTTTTAAGGTTCCTTGATGACTAAGAATGCCAAACAAACAGGAGGGAAGTTGTTCTTTTATGATATTCCCAGTATTTGAAATGTCATAAGAACCCATCTGGCTGGGAGATCTGGGGTTGCAGAGATGCTAGCAGTTGAGGTGGGCAGGCAGAAATGGGTGCTTGAGCCATGGAGCCAGGAATTCCTTCCACATCTCCAACTCTTCTCTGTGATCTTGGGCAAAGTTACTTGTCCTTTCCTGGTTTCAATTTCATCTGTAAAATCGTGAGATTAACATTTTGTGTAACTCTAAGGAATGTTATTGGCCTTATCAGATGTTAGCACTAGTACTTCAAAAATTAAATGCTAAGTCTAGTTGCTTGAATTGTACCTGAACTCTGAAGTTACTGGGTCACTCCCCTACTTCTGTGCAGTCCTTGCCTGAATATAATCCTGGAATAACCCATCTCTGAATTAACCTCTGCATAACGCCCTTCACATCTACCAGCAAGTCAAACTAGCTTCCCCTTCAAGAGAAGCAGTGTAAGGAGGAAAAAATTGCAGAAAAAGAGTCTTTCCAAAACAAGCCAGCATTTTTTTTTTTTTTTGGTCAGTGGGACTATTGCATGCAGGGCTGTTGAATCAGAGTCACCACACCAAATTTAAGATAGAGCCTGTATCAGTGCAAGGAGCTGATCTAATTACCATTAGCTAGGTGTCTCGGTGCATCTCTTGACACCCCTGTAGGCAGACTGTAGGAAAGTCAAGACCAGTCTCTCCACACCTGATCATTTTGCTCCTTCCAACCTCAATCTACTCTCTTGGATTTCAGTTGTTAAAGTCATTAAGTTGGCATTTAACCTTTGGGAGCTTTCACTGTCTTTGCCAAGCTCTGCCTCCTGTGAGTAAACAGCACCATCCCCTTCGTGCTCGGTTGACTTTCACACCCATCCCACTCAACCCTCCTGCCTAACGTGGCGGGGGATCCAGAATGTGCTCTCTGCTGGTTTTGGCTGGGATAGAGTAAATTTTCTTCCTAGTAGCTAGTATGGGGCTACGTTTTGGATTTGTGCTGGAAACAGTGTGGATAACGCAGGGATGGTTTCGTGATTGCTGAGCAGCGCTTACACAGAGTCAAGGCCCCTTCTGCTTCTCAGCGAGTGGGCTGGGGGTGCACGAGGAGCTGGGAGGGGACACAGCCGGGACAGCTGACCCCAGCTGACCACAGGGCTGTCCCACACCATATGGCGTCGTGCTCAGCATATGGAGCTGCGGGAAGAAGGAAGGGGGGGGACTGTTGGAGCGATGGCGTTTGTCTTCCCAAGTAACCGTTATGTGTGCTGGAGCTCTGCTTTCCTGGGGATGGCTGAGCACCTGCCTGCCGATGGGAAGGAGGGAATGAATCCCTTGTTTTGCTGTGCTTGTGTGCACGGCTTTTGCTTTACCTATTAAACTGTCTTCATCTCAACCCACGAGTTTTCTCACTTTTACCCTTCCGATTCTCTCCCCCATCCCACCGGGGGCCAGTGAGCGAGCGGCTGGGTGGGGCTGAGTTGCCGGCTGCAGTTAAACCATGAGAGTCCTTTTTGGCGCCCCAGTTGGGATGGGGGAGAGAATTGGGGGGGGAAGTAAAACCCGTGAGTTGAAATAAAGACAGTTTAATTAATAGGACAGTAGAGGAAGAGGAAATAATAACAACAACAACAACATATACAAAACAAGTGATGCACAATGCAACCGCTCACCAGCCACTGACCGATGCCCAGCCTGTCCCCGAGCAGCGATCGCTGCCCCCCAGCCAGCTCCCCCTGGTTTCTATACTGGGCATGATGCCCTATGGTATGGAATGGCCCTTGGGCCAGCCTGGGTCAGCCCCCCTGGCTGTGCCCCCTCCCAGCTCCTTGTGCACCGGGCAGAGCACGGGAAGATGAAAAGTCCTTGACTGGTGTAGCAACAACTAAAACACCAGTGCGTTATCAACATTATTCTCATCCTAAACCCAAAACACAGCACTATACAGCTACCAGGAAGAAAATTAACTCTATCCCAGCCAAACCCAGACACTCACACAGTGATCAGAGAGCATATTACTGATGTCTCTTTCGAGCCTGTCAGTGGGACAGAACGAAGACTGAACTAATGGCACTGTGTTGTTATCTTGTTTTCAAGCCAAATCAATGGGAAACCAGGTAGATCTAAAGGTTAAATGGCTACGTCCTTTTGCAGCTGACCCAGTAGTGTTTCCATGGACCTTTCAAATAAGAAAAGAAAGTGATATTTTGCACGTGATGCAGTTTCTCAGGCAGAGACAGCCCCAAGGCTTGCGCTGCCCTGCGACGCACCAGTCTCTTCCTCCCGCTGCCCTTTGCAGTTGAACTGTGTCATCCTCCGTAGGCTTGGTGGGAAGGTCTACGGGAGCCAACTCATTTTAAATATAACCCATAGCCTTGTGTAAGCAGATGCATAGTACTTACGTGCCACTATTAAGTACATAGTTATGGCTTATCTGAAAGAAATAGTAAATCTCAAAGAGATGTTTGAAGGGACCAGATTAAAGCGTGTGTGCTCAGCACTACCGAGAGAAACGTCAGCTTCCTTTCAAAAGCACCGTACGGTGAAGAGTGACTGAAAATAGCTCGGGACAGAGAGCCGGAGCAGAAAGCACGCGTCCCAGGGCTCTCACTTCCAGAGTTGTCTTAGGCCTGATGAGTGCTAGTTGACTTGTGTATTCTTCAGATGTATCCAACATCCCTTCCCATTCAGCTGTGAAACAGGCTCCCAAGGAAGGTCTGGAAACCACTTTTGGTTCATTAAAAAAGCAGTTTGTATAGACAGAGGTACTGCTTTGCAGAATATATGATCCCAAATGGTATCATCTCAGTGTTTACAGGCTTAGTCTTACTGGTAAAGCTGTTCTGTAAATCATTCAGTAAACAAGAGGGAAAATAGAGAAATGAAATGTAAAGAGTGGTCAGTAACAGATAGCATAGGGGAGGGCTGTGAGAGTGAAGTGATTCCTTTTCAGAGTACTGTTCAGCCTCCAGTGATCCGTGTTTCTTGGTCCTCTTTATTATATTGCACATCGAGGTGGAGCCCTGTTCCGGCCAACAAAGAGGCTGTGAAAGAGCGCGAAAGGGGGCAATTCTGCCAGAGCAGATCAGCAGCCCAGAGAGGCTGGTGTGCTTGCAGCCTCCGCCGCCGTTTGTTGGAATACAAACATAGCAAGCAGTTTCCGAGGGCCGCAGCGCAGATATTGGGCATATTTGACTTGCCCATCCACTGGCTGCCACCCTGCATCAGCTGGAAGTCATTTGTTTAGCACTTGAAATAAATGCAGAGTAGCGTGGCCTCAGCTTTTCGCGTTCGTCTCTTCTGCCCCGGGAAGAGAGGCAAGAAAGAAATGAAATGAAAAATTTATGGCTGGCTCTGTCCAGAAGGAGAGTTGTTTGGCTTGGCTACCCATGCTGTCAACTTTCTCCTTTCAATCTCTACCAATTTCTTTACTTCTCTAAAAAATGGTGTGTGTGTAATGGGAGGGGAGAATGGCACAGAGAGGGGAAAGGAGTAATAGTGCATCTCAACAGAGTGATATTAGACCTTTAGCTGGGAACCTAAAACTTTCCTTCCTTTTCTTAATTACAGCTGGATTTGAAGTTGGCCAAATTGGACGCATAAGTGATGAACTTTAGCTAAACCAATGTATTTGCATGTCTTCAAATTGCGGGTCTTGGATTACCTCACCAGAGAGCGTAGTGTTTCCCCTGTGCCTATGATGGTATTTGGCCCCATCCTGTATCTTGTCATGTTCTCTCCTTGGTGCCAGAACCTCTACCGCAACTTCTGCCCCCTAAAACTTCCATTTTACCTTAATTTGCTAATTCTTCAAGCCATTCGGGCTTTCATTCAGCAATATCTTTCTCGTTTTTCCCATCTTAATTCTAATATTGCAGTGCACTTACAGGATACGCATTCCGACGTCAGCCACAGTTCTACAGAGCACGCCGAGCAGCCTCGCAGTTACAGACTGCAACAGTAAACGGCTTTTCCTTTGGTTTTTCGTGTGCTGCAGCGCAAGGGGATGGGAAGTGCTGGAGAGGGAGGGATACGTGAGAGAGAACCACGGAGCTGAAGGTTAAAGTCAGCTGTTGCAGTAGAACAATTTTTTAGGCTCTCTTAGTCTTTATAAAATTACCAGAAACTTTAAAAGTCATTTAGATAATGAATCTGACAGGGAAAATTAAACCTGGAAGATGTTCTACAGGGCTGACTTGTGTACTGAGAGAAGAGGGCAGACTGGAAAATAGTAAGAGGGTATTAAATGGTGACTTGGAAATAAAGGAATGATTGATAAGACGCAAAAACCTAGCATAACACTTATTAGTGCTGGTCCTAAATACAGGAGCTGCTTTTTATAGAAACTTTTTTAATGGTGTCTGTAATAAGATAAACAAGAAGCACTTGGGTTGGGCTCTGTATAAATAATCTCCTACTGATAAGAAAAATGACAGTATAAACAGGAGCTAATAATAGTTCCTGCTGAATTTCCTATCTTGTTACTTGAAGCTCCTTTTAACATAGCTGCAGCTTACTCCAGGGTAGGTATTTAGCCCTACGTGTGGCAGGTGAGATGCCAAATTTTTATCAACAGTAATTTGAAGTCGTGTGCTGCAATTTGCTTTAATTGCCACCAGAATTGTGTCTGGGTACCAAGTAAGTTATGGTCAGCAGGCAAAGGATAAAGAGATAAATGTAAACTTATTAAGAGATGCTGTCTCTTAGCTTCCAAGTGTAGATGGAGGGCAGGGGAAATGTTTTTGGAAACCAACATCTTTCTGTTAGGTACTACAGTAGAGGAGAGAGGGAGGAGTACACATAGATGAGCCCTTTGCAGCCAGGCTAAATGCTTTGATGGATGATGATGCCTCTGCGAGGTTTGGAAATATTACCTTTTCCATTTTTTACACATAGGGAGTGAAGGAACAAAAAAACCCCTTACTTTCCTGGGGTCACAGTGGAAGCAGTCTGTGGCAGAGCAGGAATTTGAGTTCAGATTTCTCAATTCTTAAGCTAGTACCGTAAAAACTAAACCACCATTAAAAAAAATCAGCAACAATAAAAAGCAGAGGTCATTTTTTTTTTTTTTAAATACATAACACACAGAGCTTTCCAGTGTGCAGTTCTGCTAACCTTCTCAGTTATTCTGCTTGTACAAGTCAGCCCTGTCCTACTGTCTCTGTCTCAATTGATAGGAGATCTTCAGGACTTAGCTTTGTGTTATGCTAAACACACACAGCAGCTAGTGCGGTGGAGGGCAGCCTTGAAGCACTGCCATGATATCAATAAAATCCCTTAAGGTTTGGAACCTGCACACAGGCTTGCTGAGCAAATGCAAATACAAACAAAATGAGACTTAACTAGTTGCATTGTGAAGAGAATTCCGAAAATTACTGAATTACTGATCATCTGAAATGGCAAGAAACTGGATTTTGAAAAACATTTTTCTTCCCCCCCCCCTTTTTTTTTACACTCACGACAACACAGGGAAAGATTTGTTTTTCTATGATTTTGATCTTTGCAAGTTTTCTGTAAACAAGCTTTGCTAATCTCTTAAATTGATAGATGTCCTTCGCAAGCACGTATTATATGAATCTAGGACTTTGCTTACAAACTGAAGAATTAAAACAGTCAGTTACTTTCTTCTCCAAATCTGATGTATTCCAGGTGCTTCTAAAAATCTCTCCTGAAAGAAACATTAAAGAAATGCAAAGTAGAGTCGCTGAACAAATCTGTCTGTGAAGGTGAAAGCCAGTTACCAAAGACTTGATGAATAGCAGTTTTGCGGGTTAGGAGCGGATTTGTTCTGCAGATACCAGTTGCCTTCTCTTGATGATGTATTTTGCCGTTTCTTTTATGTATTTGAAAGGGAAACTTTTTCCCCGAATAGTTTTATGTAGGAGAGAGTGGGGCTGGCCAGAAGAGCACGCATGTACTGTCGTCTCCATTTTGGTTATAATTAGGAACTGTAACCTGCTACGGGAAGGAGTGACAAGAAGTCAACATTTGAATTGCTACAATCCTTTGTGATTGCCACTTCTTTCTTCAGTATTTTCTCTGAGAAAACTAGTTGTGCTCATTACAATGTGTTCGTGTCCCTGCCGATGCGGAGCCCCGAGGATGGCAGTCTTCCTTGAGGTCCGTGGTTCAGTTTGAGAGTGAATTTCCTCAAGACAGCTGGATTTTCAGTACTCCAGAGAACTTATTTCATTAATCTGCTTCTGGCAGCAGGATGATTTCTTTTTTCCTGCCACTGCAATTTCCTAAAGTAGAGTGATTACAGACGATGTGACAGGATGGTACTGGTGGTAGTACTAGTCATTGTCCCTATGAGTCAACTGTATAAAACCCACTTGAGATGCAAGAAACTCTGATGTGACAATTATTTTTATTTTTTTTTAATTGAAAGGGGTGAAGGATGGGTTTGTGATTAAGACACTGTACTGGGATCTGGATGGTCCTAGATCAGTTCTTCTGCTATGGACTTTGGACATGACCTTGAATCAGTCAAGCTGTTAAAATATACAGTTTTGGGGCCTCTAAACTGAGCTGATGTACAGATGAAAGATATTTTATATCTTAAAAACAAAAAGCGGAGGAGTGGTATAGGTAGAGGAAACCTTTAAGAAGCTCAGCTGTCACCACAGATCTCTGAAACAAGGAAAGAGAATAATAAAAACCAGAAAAGAATGATAGGAAATGGGACTTAAATGTTTTTCTAAAGGTCATCTGCTAAATTCCTATGACCATAAACAAGATCAGCTGCCTAAGCTGTACCTGACACATTATCTGGGTTTGCGGCAGGGCTATAGAAGTTTGCTAGCCAAAGAGCAAAATAGGTATGGGCTTTTTGCTAATGCAAAAAATGCTACGGACTGCAGCACTATTCATGAGCTACTGTAGTCAAATAATAACGTACTGAGAATTTGTAGTGCATTCGTTGGATCCGTCCATCTCAAGGTCCTTTACAAAGCTCCATTTTGCAGAAGTGACGTTATAAACTGTGAGGACTCGCAATGAGTCAAACGTGGACATGGCAATACACAGCTTGAATCTTTTGGCTCCTGCTCCTTTGCTTTGTCTCGAGCACATTGTCTGAAGTGGCTAACATCTGTACCACTTTACGACTGTATCAGGCAGCCTCTTGAGCAGAATTTGGATTTTCCACTATACGACTCTTGTTGAAGATACTTAATCTCTATTTATAATTTTTATCTAATAATGCTTTGCATTTGTATCTTGCATTGTTTTCCAAACACTCAACAAACACTAATTCACTGCAATAAGTGTAAGTGGACTGTAGTAAACAAGTAAATTAATGGTGCTGTTATCCATTGATTAATAGGAGCCGTGCAGCCAAAAGCAGTGAGACACAAACATTTGTGTCCCACAGCACTGTGTTAAAGAAATGGCTTTTATAAATCATAATAGTAGGTGAAGAGCTGCAAATTTTCAAAGCTTGGTCTTTTTATTGGCAATCATGCATCTAGATTGCATGATTTCAACTAGACTGAAGCTTTGTTTTGGGCTGGAGAGTTTTATCAACTTATATTGACTTCTTTTGGCATTAACTTGTATGCTTCCACAGTCACTTGATGTAAACTTGGCAGAATCTGAGGCTTGTGTTTGGTTGAATAATTCCACTTCCCTAGTAGTATAAACAAAATTATATATCCCAGTGTGGGCCCTGGGGGTAGTCAGCTCATGACTGTCCCAGCTGTTTCTGAACTCTTTCAGTTGTGGGGCAAAGTCTCTGGGAACGGGTGCTGAGAAGATCGATAAATATGCGGGAAACAAAACCAAACCAGGGTACGTTTTGGGGGCAGACCTCTGCTGAATAGCAGTAAGCTGCTGTACTCGAAACAAAACACACCTATCCCTTTTCCCCAGGACAATTAAAACTTCATAGGCTCCGGAATTCTGTGTAAAGAAGAACAGTTAAGAGACCCTGTGATTTTAGAAATCTGGTTGGAGTAAACCCACCTGAATATGACACCTGAGAGTCAAGCTTAATCATTCTAAAGTTAGCTAGTTTCTGTGTTCAATGTGAAAAAAGCATAGTAAAAAAAATGTCTATTAGAAGTGGTAAAACTACAGGGGGTTGTTTTTCATGAGTTAAATATGATTATGAAGTCTTATAAAACCTTGGCGCATCTCAAGAGGGGAGAGGTAGTTTTGTTTCCGTGTGAAAACCGGCCTTCTACCTGCCTCGGCGTTCTCACCACGCAGCTGGCGGCACAGGTGGTGTTCAGCAGTATATCCTTACTTGGAGGACCTCCTAAAACTTTAATTCTCAAGAGAGTTTAGATGTTGTTAACCCTTTCCGATAGCTGAAGAGCCTTGTGGAAACCAGAGGGCATCCTCCTACCTGAAGTACTTCTGCAGTTATTCAGCAAACTATATATTTTTTGATATTTTCAGATGAACCTGCAGGTGTACTTCTAGTGCACTTTTAAACCTTTATTTGGTTCCTCTCCTTCTAATCCCTTCTTTTCCCTTTCTGCATTGGTCCTTCATCCAGTGTCATGCTTTGGAAATAACTGAATTAACTTCTCGAGTTTTTTTGCCTTTTACTGTTTTCGTAGAAGTCTTGCTTTAAATCCTCTGGAACTTTTTGTCCCTAATCTTGCCTGGATGCCTAGAGCTTGAATCCTGCTCTGCTGACAGACAGCTGCCCTTTCTGGTTTGTTTTCTGGCTGTTGTTCTGGCTGCTGATAGTTGGCTTGCTCCGTTTCTGGGCTGATTTGATCTATATCACATCAACTGTTTCTATATTTATCTCCCTTCTTATTCAAGCATTGAATGATAATGATCTCCTAACTATCATTATTTATATATAATAGTGGGTAAGGGACTTGTTCCCATTTCACAGATGAAGAAATATAAGAATCGGGGAAGTTGTGGGCAGTTCAAGTAAGTGGTAGGGTTGGCTTTGTTTGGTTCGTACCCTCTTTGCTTGTAGGCTGATGGTGCTGATGCCAGGGTGCACCTTGAGTAAGGCTGAAAATAACAACAGGGAGAAGTTGAAGCAGTTAGGGAAGGGCTGGGGAAGCTTGAACTCTCTGCTTTTTCTGTGATTGAAACATTATGAGTTCCTGGGCTTTGTAAGACAACCCCTTTTATCGGTATATAAACCACATTAAAATGTTTTTAAAAGAACAAGTTTTCTCTTCCTCTTTCTCTCCTTTTGTTTGTTTTGTTCTGGTTTTTTACAGGTATCAGTCAGAGCCGGATCTCCCATTGGCTGTTGCAGCAGGGGTCGGACCTGAGTGAACAAAAGAAAAGGGCATTTTACAGATGGTACCAGCTTGAGAAGACAAATCCTGGTAAACAAATACAGCCTAAACATCTCCTGCTGTTTTAGTTATGG
Organism: Platalea leucorodia; assembly: GCF_965183815.1. Lineage (NCBI taxonomy): Eukaryota > Metazoa > Chordata > Aves > Pelecaniformes > Threskiornithidae > Platalea > Platalea leucorodia. The sequence goes on along the minus strand of NC_138825.1, from coordinate 125,824,648 downwards.
AAAAGAAGCCTTTTGTCGTTGGTTTTTGTTATCGCTGCTCATTCACTTCTTCGTCTGGTGTACTGAAGAGGTATTCCCTCTGACCAGTTTACTTTTTAGGAGGGTAGGAACAAATCTGTGCTTTGCTTTGCAGCAAATGATCCAGAGCTGACTGCTCCATAGCTGTCTGTCCGGCTCCTCGGTCACGGTTACGCGCCCTGTCCCCTCATCGCTAGCTAACTCTGGGAATCGGAAGCAGTCAGTGAAGCTGTAGTCAGCTAACATGAAATGTATGCTAAGGCTCTTAAGAACGAACAAATAGAAAACATTAATAATGGCTGCATAATATAAAGTTGCAGCAAAAAACCCCACATTTTGGCAGAGAGGAACTGTGGGGTGACTTCAGAGGGTTTTGGGTTGGATCTCAAGCTCATGGATGGGATGTTGATAGTTACAGTGATACGTTAGAGATGTGTCTCTCAAATCCACCTGCTTCTCCAAATCTCCAAATAGATCTTAAATATAAAAAGAGAAATGAAGCTCCTCATTGTCTTTAACTAACCAGCAATCTTCAAAATCACAGTTGAATTAATTTCCTTGCATTGTTCTTCTCCATAGATTTTGTTTGACCACAGTTCTTATTTTTCCCTTTAGTGGTTTTATTGTAAAGATCAAAATATTTACATTTAATTTCCTTTAAACAATGGCATGATTAAATTAACTGTGTAATTGTTTTAAGGAATTTAAGACTCAGGCTCTCTAATGTGAACTTGGCTTCAATATCTAGAATTCTATTAAGAAAAATTCCAGTGAAAACAAATCCTCAAAACTTCTGCTCTGTGTGTAAGCTGAAAATCAGGAGGCTCCAGCTGTCGGCTGGCCTGAGAATGCTTTAGCTTAAAGTTGGGTGGGTTCAAAGCCACAGCCGAGCCTGTCCTGTCTGGTAAGCATCTAGGAAATTGGTTTAAAGAATGAAAGTGCCCAGGGTTGTGAGGTGCTGACAAGCTGCAGGGATGACTGAGATGATTTTGCAGTGGCTGGAATTGCGATAGTAAGGATCAGCAAAGTTACTGGATACAGCCGTCCAGGATCAGCTGCTTTGAAAGCCTCAGGTTGTGCCCTGTGAGGTAACTCTCAGCCATCTCCCTTTGATGGAAGGTATTGCCTCCAAACCAGTGGACAGAACTAGAGGTTTTTTGGAAGGTGTATTTTGGGAAAAAAACCAGAAGTCCCCTCCTAATGATGAAAACTGTTGTGTGGATCTTCCCTGTAGCCTTGCATCTTCTCTTTCCAATATCGTTTGGAGCTGTTTAAGAAGTAGCATTCTGTGCTGGCATAAGAGAAGCCTTGTCAAACTTCGCACTAAAACCTTTGCTTCTTCCTCTTAACCGTCTTTCTTTCCCCTTATTCGCAAGCTCACATCTTGTTTGTCCTTTCGCTCTTGAGAAGTGTCTAAGGAAGGAAGACGAGCAACGCTGAAGGTTACGGCTTAAATTGAAATGAATTGACGTTAACCTCTACTTTTCTGACGCGCTGTCTCGCTGAGGTCTTGTTCGTTTTTCTTTATACACACATGGAAAAATTTCTTGAAGAGTGGTTGTTCAAGTTTAACCTTTTTTCAAATAAGAGATCTTATACAGCATTTTTAAGTAGTGTAAAAGGCAAAATGGCTCCTCTGTCTATGCCAAGGGACTATTTGGATGCACTTAATTTCCCTTTACAACCAAATAAAGTTTGGTTTCATTTTAGAGGCTGAGGTAAAGGGAGGAACCCTCAGTTTTCCTGTAGCTGTTGGAAAAGGCTACTTGAGGAAAACGCTTGTGTTGTTTATCATAGGATAATCCACTGCTTTGAGTTAGTGCCATCTACTATAGTGCAGGTCAGACTGGCTAGCTAAGAGATAATTAACATGCATGTGTGCAAGTGTATGCAGGGTATTAAGGAAGGTACCAACCTCGTCCAAAGCATCCTGGATTTAAATTACTTCTATAAAACCAATTTGGAGCCTAAGTTTTGGATACTACTTAGAGTATCCTGTGATTAGTAGACTCGACTAGCCATTCTGCTGCCTTCTCTAGAGTCAGAAAACGAGGAAATCAGTAGAGCCTCCTGCCGTGTTCACAAAGAAGCGACGTCGTCACTGCCCTCTCTGTAGAGTGTAAAAGATTGTCCTCCTTTGAAGAAACTTAAGAGATCTGGTGTGTGTTTTTTCTATTCGTTCTCTTAGTAGGAAGTGACATTTGGCTTTCTATTCTCATATATCCCATCTTTTCCAGTTCAAGCTGCTGGGAATAAAATCTCAGTCCTCCTTTGAGTGATAGAGTTGGGTCTCTCTGTGCAGAAGCACCTACGTGTTTGAGTTATCAATGGGCAAAGTGAGGTCGCTGGGAGCTTTTAGTTCTCCCATTTCTTTAAAATTTTGGAGAATTGGATGTTCAGAGTAAGTCCATTTTCTGACTGAGTTTGTTTGTGTAGTAACGGAAAGAAAACTGTCGCTTAGAACTGAAACAGTTTTGAAGCACTAGGACACCAGATACAATCACTTTATGAACTGTAAAGAAAGAATAGTTGTTTTGTGAGGACTGGAGATCACTTGGCAGACCTGTAGCCTTTCCTTGGCTCTGCCCATTTTTCTGTATGACTCTTAGCAAATGATTTCACCTTTGCACCTCACTTTCCCGTCTCCTGGATAAAGATGAGACCATTTTCCTGTGTATGACTTGCCTGCTTTGCCTGTAAGTCCTCACAGCTGGGACTGTCTTTTACTACACCCAGCCAGGAGTTTCTAATAATATAGGGGACAAAAGATGACTTATAAATACATCAGAAGAGATTTTATTTTTCATTTTTCAAATGTACAATGGTGCTATATAACACTTTAAATCATCCACAAGCAGTCCTGCATCTGCTAACCAAAGAACTTCTTGTTGTGGAGCCTTAGGGCAGTTTTGAGACGTTGCTGCTGTTGAGACGTTGCTAGGTGTTGCTCCTATACAGAAGAGACTCAGCAATTCCATCACGTTCGTTATTTGCCAGCTTGCTTTGGCCTCTTGAATATGCTGTTTGTTGTTCCCTTGGTTTTGATTGCTTATTTGCATGGGTGCTTTCTATATTTCTCCTATCTTTGGTGGTGGTGGTCAGGCAACAGCAGACCGGAACATTGCAAAAGAAACTTAAGTCTCATGGATCGGAAAAAAACCTCCCACTTTTCCTACTGTATGCAATAATCTTGCTCAAAAATTTCTTGATCAACGTTGTCCTGGTAGGAGTGATGTCGGAGTTAATAACAATGCTGCGAATCCCAGCGTACCAGCGACTGTAAAGTTTTCTGGGAAGAGTTGCCGGTTAGGGTGAAAGGCAATTTTTTGTTGAAGGGAAGAAGTCAGTGCTAAATGCTAGTGTTTGAAGGGTCTTTAATCCAATTAATAGGGATGCTTTTCATTTAGATCGCGCTTTTTTTGGACAGGCACCACATCTCTTGTGTTTTGTAGAGGACTGAGAGCATTTTGGCAGTAGATAAATAGTATATGTTTCAGGAGCCAGTATATGAGTGCATAGAGTCCTATAATGTACTGATGATTTTTTTCAGAGCCCATGGGTATTAAATAAATAAATCTTTCTTTTTACATTGGTAGTTGTTAGCCTAATTAGTTTGGCTGGCACTGGGTCTTGGGCAATGTGGAAAGTTTGTTATGGAGTAACTTCAGCATGTCTTTTGCCTGTGTGTACCGCAAACTGAAGCTGCCACCTAGAAATGATGTGTTGAAGTTACAGATGGATACAGGCTGCTTCCATTTAGGCTGGATATTTATTTCTGCCAGTCTTCTGTAATAGGAAAGCAGCTGTGGTCACCTTGGAGAAAACCATGTGCTCTTCCTCCTTGAACAAAAGGGAACAAGAAAGGTAGTTATTATCAAGTTGTAGCGTCTCTTGTGTTATTCCCATAGCAGTTCTTGTTAGCTATAAAACCAAAGCCTACAAAAAAAAAAAAATCAGGGGCTGGATATCCCACGAGATTTGCACTGGAAATGTATTGTTGGTGATTTACTGTTTTACAGAGCTGCAGAGAAAATAGTCCCTGATCCTTTCCATCCCAGCCATGAGCTCTGTAGGGAACCTTTTGCTGTGCAGGCTGCTGATTCAAATCTAGCCTGGCTCAGTCGTAACGGGAAGGTGTTTATCATGTGATCTCAGGTCAGTCTGGCTAAAAATACAGTGTGACATCTGTTCTTATCAGTATAATAGATGATAGGTACTTGCTGCAAAGGCTTGCTAGTGGTTTTTGGGAGCTGGGAGATGGCCCGAGGCTTGCTCCAGCCATTCTGCGCATCGCCCCTGTGCGGCAGGGCCTCTCTGAGACGTGTGATGTGGATCAGCAATTGCATGTGACGCTTTTAAGAGCCACCCTCTTTCTTCAGGATGGTGCCTGGGATGTGCTGAGAGAAGGCAGGCCTTTGCCATGAGGGATTTTGAGTACAGAGATGGAGCTGCAGTCCAGTTGGAGAGCACCGCTCTTGCCTCCTCTCCCCAAAACCCACCTGCAGCATTCCCAAAGTCATACCCCCATTTGAGAAAATACTGGCTTGCACAAAGAAAATTCTGTGTTGTTGCAAAAGGTACTCGGCACTGGCAGGTAGTGAGAGATGTCGCTTTTCATTTTTCTCTGCGAAGGGAGTTCTTCCCAGACGGTTCACCTCTATACCCCTTACAGATGTCTTGCTTTTTGATGCATATACTAAGATGAAAACCTCATAGTGCATTTGCTCCACTCATTCTGCTCAAGAGAGAAGTTTCACTTCTTTTTAAAAGCTGTTTGAGGGGTTTGTAGAAAGAATCTGACCTAGTAACTAGGATGTAACTTATTAAGTTGTAAAGAAGCGGAGCTGGGTGACAAGATTGCAATGAAGTGCTGCAACAGCAGAACGAACGGGATCCCCAAGTGCTCTCCTAATTGAGGGGGATGAAGAAAAGCTCCACGGTTACCTTATCAAATGTGGCGGCAGTGCGTACGTCCCCCACTTTTGCCCCTCGTACATCCAAGCACGTTTTGGGCCTCTGTGTGCATTCAGGTGCTTCCATCTTTCCGTGTGAGCAAAACCAGTGGTGGGTACTTGCTTGTAATTCTCAGCGTACTTCTCTCTTATCTGCTGCTGATATTGATGTTACCCCATAGAAATGAGAACTAGGGAAATTCATCTAGCAAGGCTACTAAAACAAAAAAAGCATCTTATATTCAGTAAGTGAACATATCAGTAGCAGGAGCAAATTTATGCTTGAAATGCAGATTTTTTTCCAACCTTTGTCTGAAAAATCTCGGGCAAATTTAATGCAAGTACTCTGCGTCTCTTACCTTGATATTAGGCATCACTGATATTCCTGTACTCTCCCAGTGAAATGAAATCCTCAGGTAGGGAAAGTATATTGCTAAGACAGTGCAGGAAAAGCTAATTTCTTGTCCTGTTCTCCCCTGCCTCTTTATAAATTTTATTTTTTAAGTTTTTTGGTTGTTTGGTTTTTTTTTTTTAGTTTTTGAAGTGCATTTAAAGCCTAGCAACTTGATACTGGCCCAGACCCCTAAACTGTGCAAGTACTAGAAAGAGTAGATAAGGAACTTTCCTTGAAATGGCTTCCCAGTAAATTGACAATATAGGAAATATTTCATGTGTCAATAAAAGTGAGTAATCTGTGTAGGCTCATTAGCTGGGAATTTGTAAGGGCCACCGTCCGTTGCGCGTGCAAGGCAGAGATTGTGGGCTTCGCTTCCCATAGACTTCTCCTGGGTAAAATTTTTTAATTATTTTGGGCTTCACTGCCTGACACAGACACAAGCCCCTGGCAGTAAGGAAAATACTCGTTGTGCATTTCTGGAAAGGAACACAGCCAAATGCATGAACAGCTAATTTCTTCCTTTTCAACTGTAGGAATTTGTTTATTGGTTAAAACTCTTAAGTTCCCTTAACCCTTTTACTCTGTTTTAAATTAAACAAGTAGTGTTGTTTCACTAACACGGTATGTTTTTATGATTAAATCCTAACCATTCTGAGCAAGTCTGTGTACCCAGAGGGATTTGCTGTCTCAGCCCTGCCTTTACGTGGGCACAATACTGTATTCCTCCTGTGAGCAGAGCTGCCTGCTTCTCTTGGATCTCTCCAGGCTGGTTCAGTGCATGAATTCCAGTTGAGCTCAGTATGCATATGGGATATAGGTGGTGATTTATATTTTCAGATGACTGGTTTTTTTTATTTTTTGCACACAAGAACAGCTATTTCTTCCCTCCAGGGGAAGTCACTGAGCACAAAGCAGTCTGTCAGAACATACCCTGTTTTACCTACTAATGTCCTATACCAGGTTCCCCTCCTCACCAAGGGATATATGAAAGATTGGTCTCCCAGTGTGTCTTGATTTATCTTCATTTATTAACTGAGGGGCTGTTGTGGAAAGAATTAGGGGTAAGTTTCCAAGGGCCTTTCCTGAGGGCATTGGGCCAAGTCCTGTCTCTTGCTTGATGCTTTCCAGCTCAGGCTTCTTGAAAGGAGGAATATATCCATAGAAGGGGGACAGAAGAGGAAAGGTGTGATGTTAATCTGCTTTCAGTGACTTCTCCAGGCAACCTGGCACTCAGGAGCCTGTGTTTGCACAGGTCACAGGGTGTGTTTCTATCGGTGGAGCTATTTCAAGTGTTTACTCAGCTCTTCGGATATATTGAAATACCTTTGGTATAAATTTACATTTTGCTTCCTGCGACTGTTGTACAATTAAATAGAAACCTGCTATTTCCCATTTCATGGCGGAAGAGGTAGCAGCGCAACCTAAATAAATCCCTCACCCTTTCTGTAAGACACTTTTCCTCTTGATGAAGACAGGACAGCTTTTCCTAAGTGGCTCTCAGCTCAGTTATGTCTCCCTTAGATTTCCGTGCTCACCTGATAGCTCTCTGGCTTGGAGGTTGGGGATGGGAACTCTAGCTGGCTTTGTGTATCTTTAAGGTGTCTTTGTTTGATAATGCTTTACTTTTTTAGTTCGAATGGTTTCATCATCTGTCTTGTCTTTTTTTCACGAGCAGGAGTGAGAAAATGGGCATGATTTTTAATCCACTAGGAAACACAGTATTTATTATCCTTAGGGGCTACGTTAAGCATGAGACCCGCTCCTATCCCAATAGAAGAGCCAGAATGGAGACAGACGCCTCCCCCAGTCACAGCTACCTCTGGGACCTTCAGACTACGGCGAGGCAGTCGGTTCACATGGAGAAAGGAGTGCCTGGCTGTTATGGAAAGGTATGTCAGTTGGGGGTTACGGAGATGGGCATTTTAAAGCCAATACAAGTATCCTTTTTCCTGCTCTGGTGAACACCAGCTTCGTTTTCATGGATGTGTTTTAGCATCACGCAAGCCAATAACAGTGTAATCATTTGAATCTAGACGGTAGAGTAGGACAAGCTATTTCACCCCTTCTGTTGTTTGAAAAAATGTTATACTGCTTTGGACAATATCTCATTTTTTGTAGCCCCTAAGACATCTTGTCCTTAGCTACGTCTGAGAGTGCTCAGCTCTTCCTTTGCTTTTGCAGAAACCTTTCCCTCTAGCCTAATCCAAGCTCTGTCTTGGTGGGGGTCTGCACACTCTTTATATTTCTCTTTTCCCAATTTACTGATTTGTCCTCATAACGTATCATGTTATTTTATAGTAGATACTGGCATTTCGGCAGCACTGTAATTGTTCAGGATGCAGAACTTTGCCTAACAAGCAGTAGATTCCTTGTCCAAAAAGGCTCTTACAACCCTTTTACATGAGCTGGGAACAGTACAGAGCAAAGTGGATCTTTCAAATACATATGCAGAGTGGCAGGTGATCATTAGAGCTCCCAGCTCTTCAGTCCTGCAGAGACGAAGCACTCTCTGAGCCTGGTCTCCTGGCTGCCTATGCGCTTTGCCTTTCCCTCTGCTTACGGTAATGTCTCTTTTGTGGATAATATTGTAGAATAGAAAAGGGCTAGTGAACTCAAACGTAGTTTAGGGATGAATGCTTATTTCTGTTAAGGGCTAAATGGCTGGGAGGAGTTTTCTTCCCTCCAAGAGCACGGGGAACCTCCTTTCCATGAAAGCACCAGATGACTCTCTGTGTGTGCTACACTCCTCTCTGGTTTGCAACTCCGTTGAGTCCTTGGCCAGCAGATTTTTAGGATGTGCTTTTGCCCTTTCTGTAATGCTTCTCTTTCCTCTTGCTTGCTGAAGGGTCTTTGGAACTGATTAGGAGCAGGAGAGTGTCTCCTTTTGCCTAAGCTAAGACCAAAATACCAAGCTCCCTCAGGGACCCAAGCCGTTTTACACACGAGATGGACATACTTCTGTGTGGCCACAGGCCATCACGGGGTCTTTGCAGGGCTCAGACCAGTAACTAAGTGTTTGTTTCCATATTCTGTCCTGGCACTGCACGTTGGCTGAATGTTTCCCCAAAGGAAATAATGTAAATGTTTGAAATCTGTCCTGCTTTGCTAGACCCAACTAATGCAAAGTCTTGAAATCTGATAGTACAGGGGACTGAGTTTTTCTCGTGTCCCCCTCCTCACAGGCCGTACAATGTGCAGTGTAGGATCTTTAGCACTTCAAAATGCTTGTGTGACTGTCCTGATTGCAGTATGTAGGATGACAAAAATGTTACAGCTCTGTGTACCTTCAGGACAGGACCATCTCCTTATGAACCCTCTGTGTGTGAAATATTTAGTTACTCTGGAGTAGAATTAGAGCTCTTTGGGCGTGGGTGTTTTCTGTCTTGGTTTCTGTCTGGCCTGAAATGCAATAACTGCTATTACTTGCTGTTTGAATCATGATAGTGCCTTAGACTCCTCCGTGGTAGGTGCTGTGGAAACACAGAGCAGAAAGAGAAAGCTAAGCAAGCAAGCAGTGTCTTTTCCTCCTTCTTCTAAAGCCGGTCCCTGCTGTGACACTCTCAAGAAGCCAGACAACCTGTAACGGTTCGGTATGTGTCTGTTGGAAAGGTGTGGGATTTGGTTTTGTGTATGGAAAGAAGCAGGTCGGTGTTGACATTGGAAATCATCCAGTTGTCTATGCAGATACATCATCACTTGATCTAATTTTTCATTACCCTCTTTCTTCTTTGTCATTCTTGGTTTTGTTCGCTGTGTCTTGTGCTCTGTAAGGTCTTTGCTGCTGGGCTTTTCTTCTTAGTCTGCTGTTTAATGGAGAATTCTGCCACATTGCCTTAATCCTGGCTTTAATATTAATTTGCAAACCCTTGCTAGGTCACCGCGAGCACTGAATTTCACAGCCTTGTGTGTGGGAGCTGGAAAGCATGGCTGAGGAGTTTTACTTGAGGCAAGAACACAGTAAACTCGAGCCATGGTAAAAACTTTGTATGACAATAAAACTACACCATAAAGCAAGTTGGGAATATGGTTGTTTAACGGTTACACTCTAATAGGCCTAGTTGAGCTGTAGGGATGAGCTGGTTTATGTGACGAGTTTTGAAAGAGTGGGAGGAAAACACTCTCTTGGGAGCCCTAGGAAGAACCTAACGAATTTCACTTACAAGTCACCGGAGTCGTCCAGGCTTGTCCGTAATATGACTGATAACAGCAGCCAGGGTGAAGGTAACCAGACTCCTGGCTGTCTGGCCCGAGCAGATCAGGTTCACTTGATGCCGTAGGGTCAGGAATAAGCATTTGGCCCACTAAAATGGTGTTTGGCATTGCAGGTGGTCTGGTGCCATTTATCTGGTTATTTGCGTTTTCCTCTGAAGGATTAAGTTTTGACTGTGAGTAGAGGCATCTTACTCAGTTTAGTGGACTATTTTCCTTAATTAAATGCAAGTTTCATTGCATTGCGTTTGTATGCCCTGCAGCATCTTGCTCTGCTGTTGGTGCACGCAGGGATTTAGGCATCTTGTTTTGAGCTTCTTATTTGGGAACCTCAGTCAAGTGCTTGTTCGTCTGCTCTTCTAGCTATTCAGCAATGAGAACCAGAGATCCAGAAGACAATTCCATCCCACTAATGCAACTTATAGGAGGGCTGTTTGCACCCTCCTCTCTGGCTGCAAAATAGGAGCCTTCTGCAATTAGACCTAACGTTGGTGATGTAGTTAAATGCCTGAAGATAAGAGGGTTGAATCTAGACCTTAATGGAAACTCTTGTGGAGGTAATGCAGAGCTACTTCTTCGTATAAACTTCTGAAACGTTGCTGCAAAGCTGTACAAACATTTTTTGGGTGAGGATCAAAGTCTTAGGCTGCTATATCAGTGAATTGCGGTACGTGCTTTTGACTTGGATTCAGTTGGTAAGAAATGCAGTCGCTAAAAGTCAATGTGTCAAACCAGCTGAGAGCACTTCAAGGAAAGAATCTGAATTTGATTGCAAAAATTAAGAGAGAGTTGCTTCTAGGAGCAGGCTCTCCAGCTGAAAATGCACGGCACCGGTCAGGATTTGGCCCATGAACTGAATGAGAAGGGTGAGGGTTGAAGGGCTAGTTTCTCTTTTTTAAAAGATTTAAATCAACAAAAACTCCAGTGCAATTAATTATTATATTGGTGCCAACCTGATATAATTAAGATTAGAGTTAGGGCCAGCACATATACTTAAATGTCTAATGTACATAACTGTCTGTATACAGGGTATGTGTATTAAAGAAACTAATTGGTTTATACTGGGTTTCCAGAACGCTGCTTGCGGTTTCTGTAATTCAATTCTCCAGTCTTTACTGCTTTTTTGGAAATTCTCCCAGGGTAGTTTATTAGTCGCTAGGCTTAGATTTCGGACAATAGATTCAGATCTCTTTCTCCCTCTCTCTCCTTTCTATTTTTTTTTTTTTTTAAATATCTCTCCGAATATTTATGTTCTGAAGGTTAAGAGGAGCAATAGTTCCAGAAAGTAAAGTTCTATATTTAACTGCAGACTAGGTGTGGTTCAGACAACTGCAGTGCAAGCTCCCTCTCGCTGCTGTGCTAGTGATGTCAACCTTGACCTGTTCTCTTCTTGAGCCTCCTGCTCATGAAATATGCTGAGTTTTGTGTGCGGTGATGTTGTCGTGTGGCTTACCCTCCTTTGGGAACAGAGCTAAGACTACAGTAGTCCTTTCTGTGAAAACCTGAGGTTAAACTTGAAAGTCTGTTTCTGGTACAGTTTTGTGTTCTTCCTTACGTCTTGTCCCAAAGATAATTTTTTTTTTTACTTTTCTCTGCTTTACTACTTCTTTTCAACCCCTCTCATTAGAACTACAAAATTGAAAATTCCCTTAGGGTTTTCTCTTTTTTAATGAAGCTGTGTTGTCTTGTCTGTCTTTTTTTTATATATGATTGGAGCTTCTCCTCTAATCATATGTTGGAGCTGAGGTTTATCTTCTTTTTCAGGCAAAAAGAAGTCTAAGAATGGCAGCAGAATCAATGACTGTATACCTGTTTTTAGGCACTTTTGTTGAGCGCCATTAAAGACTGGGGGGTCGGGGAGGGGAGTTGAGTGTTGTTTTTTAAGTATATGCTTTATCCAAAGATTAAATTAAAATAACTGTAAATTCTGCTCTAAACAAAATGAATAATTCATCAGTTGAAAGTATTTCAGTTTGTCTAGGGAGCAGGGACTTCGCTTTCTGGTTGAAGGTTATGTGGTTTGATTTTATGGGTCTGGATTTTTATTTTAACACTTGTCTGTGCTCTTGAAGCATCCTTTTGTAAAGATGTATTTAGATTAAATAAGACCAGATGATACAGATACCTATTATCCCCATTTCATAGATGGCAAAACAGAGCCTGGTGTTTCACTTGGCTTTGTGATCCAAGACAACTTTATTCATAAGAGAAATGGGTTTAGATTTCCCAAGATACGGAGGGTATAGTTTCATGATATAGCTGAGCTGAATTAACAGTTTGTCACCATCTCATCCTTAGGTGTTACCCTGTCTCATCGCCCTTCTCGATTCCTCCTCCTCAGTTTCCCTGCTCCTGCCACCCTGCCTTGTGCCAGATATGTTTCTTGTCTGATTGAAACACCAGCCAATTCAGCTTGGTTCAGAAAAAAGAAATCCTTTTTCTTTCACCCTGCATTTTATTGACTTGGTTCAGCTTGCTGTGCAATGACGGTGTGCCAGAACTGGCTCAGGGCAAACGACAGGAGAGCACAGGGAATGGGGAAGTTTAACAAAAAGATGCACAAATTTTCCATAGCGCTTTTTTCGTCTGCTTGTTTTTGTTCTGATTTCGTTTGGTTTAAGTTGGATGAGTTCCTGGTTTGGTTAAAAGCATGGTCACGCTGACAGTTGTGCTGGCATCATGGAAGAGGTGTCCTTTGATTTTTGCCAGGGAGCAGCAATGTATTAGCCTGATATCGCTGCCAAACTGGTCTAATTTGACCAGGTTGTATTCTTGTTCCTCCTCTAAAGTAGACCCAAGTTGGCGAGGAAAGTCATCTCTGTGCCAAAGCCAGTCCCTGTTGCGTTTCCATCAGCTGCACGCTTGCGCCCTAGAAGACGTTAGCATCGTCTGCCCTCCTGGAAGAAGCACCTTCTGCAGTGGTCCCAGCGAGCTGGTGCCGGCTGGGCCGGCGGAGCCCTGTGCATGCTTCTGGCCCTGAGCGATATCAGTCCTGACATGCGTTATTAGAAATTCTTCCGATTGTGAAAGCGCTATTACTGCAGCTCTCCTGAGCGCTGGGGCTTCCACGGCTTCCCTGGGGAAAATGAGAGCTCTATTAGCTCCTGAAATTCAGTTAGGAAATTTTCTTAGTTAATTTCATCCCATTACTCTTGGTTATGTCTTCTAGCAGAACCTTAATACCGGCCCCATAGGGGATCTAAGTTTCCTGTGCAAGGCTTTGGAGGAGATTTAAGTTTTGGATTCATTGCGTTTCTCCCTCTTCAAGCTGACAACAGAGCAGGAAGTAATGTCTTTCGGCCTCCTCCATTAGGCTTGAACATTGTTAGGAACAGAACATCAGTTTCTCATCAATCTAACGATGTCCACCAGTTGGCTCGGGAATGCTGCTCGCCTTCCTCGGGTTTGTTTCGCCGGCTGCTAAGAGGTGAGGAGTGCCGAGAGTTGTGCTCTGCTGTCCCTATGACCCTCAGATGTCATTGAACCTTTCGGTTACTCGCCATTCTCCACTGTAAAATATTTTCTACCTGCTTGGGAGAACCGAGCCAAACCAAAGAAGGGATGAGCGAGATGCTAAAAGCCTGTAACTTTTGGGTTACCAAGGAAGATTTGTGTTAGGCATTAGGAAAAACCTAACTTTAGGAATGGTTGAGCCCTAAGCAGGTTATCTACAGAGATTACGGAACGTTTCTCAGGAGCAAATTCGCTAAAATCTGTCAGGATGCTTCTGATAGACTTGATCTTAATGCAGAGGGAAACATCAGGTGACTTCTTTACATTATTTGCCAGTTCTTTCTATTCTATCATAAGGTGTTTGTTAGTCAGCAACTTGCAGTGGGAGGTTCAACTTCATTAAGTCCTTTGAGATGTAGGAAGGGAGTGTTTTTTTAGGGTCTTTGCTGTTCATGCTTGTGAAATGCTTTGAGATCTGTGAGTGCAGGCACTTTGCAAAGGCGTTCAGCAAAGTTCACTTTACAACTCAGACACAGGCAAGATCTTTTTATTGTCTGAAAGTTCAAGTGGTTTGGCTCAGGGTCATTGCTGTATGTCTTCATAAAATGCAAGAGCAGCCATTTTATGCTTGCTACACAGTATCTTTCTTATTTTGCATTAGATCAAGCTATGTTCCCTCTTAGACATGCATAATATGCAAACTTCTTATTCTAATCAGCTGTAAGCAAATCCCAGTTGTTTGGCAGATTGCATGCAGTAAAATATAATGCTAGGATGTCTGTCCAAAGTGCTCACCCGACTCTGCTCTCTTGAAGGATCCAGCACCTAATGAGTTGTTTTTCTTTTTTAGGGAGCTCAGGTGCTTTTTGTATCTTTGTGTTCTCTCTCTCTCTCTCTCTCTCTCTGTTTTTTTAAATAATAAAAAAAGAGATCTGTGGGCGGGGCAACTCCTTGCAGCAGACTCCAGATAAAATTTTTGTACTGGCCAAGGTCAAAATAACTGAAATCAACATTTGGAAAAGGAGCCTTGTCAATCCAACCTGCAACAGCACTGTCTGGTGCAATAAACCCACATTTTAAAAATGGGAATTCTTCTCTAGTCCAGATACTCTCCTGCATTTCTCCAGGACCAGTTGAGATACTTCCATATTCTGTCTCCGTGCTCACAAAGGTGGGAAGCAGGATCTCATCCTGAGTTGTAACGTTGTCTTCTCATGACATCAAGGCAATTGTCAAACATATGGGATTGGAAATCTCTGTAAGTGCCCAGATCCTTTCAATGAAGATGTAAAAAGGCATCGTTGTTGCCTACTGTGCAGGCTAATGTAATTTTTGCTGGCTCCAGTAGCACCGGTGTATGGGAGGATCCGTAAGACCAAATTTACCTCTTAACCTATCGTTTGCTTTTAAGAACATCTGCTGGCTCCTTCAGGGGTGTCCCAGCTCACAGACCCCGTACTTCAGAGCGTACCCCTGAATGCTTACATGTGCAACGTCCAGCTGCCCTGTTTTTCCTTGCAGTGATTTCATGTCACCACCCCCAGCGTGTAAAGCGATGTTGGGGCATTGCGTAGGGAGAGGAGGTATAGAGGCAACCTCAATTCAACCTGCGTTCATACTAGGAAAGCATGAGTGTGACATGGCAGGCCTGAAGAGCACCATGAACTATAGGCTGCTTAATATCTGCCTAGGTAAGCCTCGTTTAAGAGCAGCCGTTTTGTCCTTGGGTGCCTTTCCAGCTCCATCTTTCGTCCCTGGCACAAGGGCTGACTTTGCGACGTGTGCCGGTACCGCACCAGCACTGTGGAGGTCTGGCGTGTGACTGAAGCTTCAAGGCTCGGGAATAACCCAGGTGGTGATGATGATGATGGTGGTGTTTGTCATTCTTTCTACCTATCCTCTCCAGTCTGTGACTAGTTCACACATGGCTGGCAACCACGTGGCTGTGGACAAAAGCTCTTGTCTCCTATCCTACGTCTTTTTTAAATCCTGCTATTGCAACTGTGGGCATTCTTATTATTCACATAAATATGTAATTCCTTCTAAATCCTGCTAAGGTCTTCAGGGTACCTCAGGAGAACTAATTATACCTGGTTTCATTTTATATGCTAAAATGTGTTTAGAAAGTCGGAGATTCCTTTTGCCTGAGTATTGTGAGAAAGAATAAGAAAGAACATTGCGTTTACCTTCCTGTGATCATTCATTGTATATGCTGCTATCAATGTGCTGCTTATTTATCTCCTCTCTGAACTAAACAGTCATCCTCTTATCTCTTCTCAGATGGCAAGTCCTCCCTTGCCCGTAATAATATTCATTGTCACTCTTCTCTGGACCTTTTCTATTTCTATATTCAATTTTTAGTGACCCAGGGTAGGTGAGTAGGGACAGGAGCAGAACTGATTACCATATTGCCAGGGTGAATATTCCAGCTTATACAGGCAGCTGACTCTGATTCCTGTTGTTCTCTGACCTCCAGCCTAACATCTGGTTTTTGCTGATCACTTTGGTGTATTGATTGAGAGTATGTTTTCTTTTGCAGTGATATGTGTGCCTTTTTCCTGAACGGTTACAGCTAATTTAGAACCAGTCATGTACGTGAGGAGTTTGAATGTGTTCTTTTCCCTGTGCAGTACCCTGCTTTTTGCAAAGATAGCAAATGAAGTTCAATTGTGGGAGTGTTTAGATATTTTTGAAATTCATAGCACTTATCTGCCTTATTTGTATCCAATATAAATAATTCACTTTCCAGAGCATTATTTAATGTAACTGTTAATGCCAATCATTTTAGGTCACAACTTTTCTGAGCCAAGGGCTTGTATTCTGTTCATGCGCAAAGCCTAGTGCAGCGGGCTCTCTACAATCATGTTGAGACATCTAGATGCTGCTTGCTGTAAGGACAGTATAAAAGTCGAAGTCTAGTGCTGTGGATTATCTCCTTTGAGCTTTCTTCTATGCCAGCACTAGACTTTCTGTAATCCTTCATGGTATTCTTCTTCCTATGACTGTTCTGTTTAAAGTACGCAGAATTAAATAGTAACAAAAAGCTCATATTAATTAGCTCCATTGTTATTTTCTTACCTGTTGTCATGGTTTAACCCCAGCCAGCAACCAAGCACCACGCGGGCGCTCGCTCACCCTCCCGTCCAGCCGGTGGGATGGGGAGAGAATCGGAAGGGCAAAAGTAAGAAAACTTGTGGGTTGAGATAAGAACAGTTTAATAATTGAAATAGAAGAAGAAGAAGTAATGACAAGGAAAACAACAAAAGAGAGAAAGAGGAACAGAACCCAGGAAAAACAAGTGATGCAACCGCTCACCAGCCGCTGACCGATGCCCAGCCTGTCCCCGAGCAGCGATTGCTGCCCCCCAGCCAGCTCCCCCCGGTTTCTATACTGGGCATGATGCCCTACGGTATGGAATGGCCCTTGGGCCAGCCTGGGTCAGCCCCCCTGGCTGTGCCCCCTCCCAGCTCCTTGTGCACCGGGCAGAGCACGGGAAGCTGAGAAGTCCTTGACTGGTGTAGCAACAACTAAAACACCAGTGCGTTATCAACATTATTCTCATCCTAAACCCAAAACACAGCACTATACAGCTACCAGGAAGAAAATTAACTCTATCCCAGCCAAAACCAGAGTACCTGTTGACATGATTTCGGGAGGCAGGGAAAGGCATGACATGCCTGTCACAGAAACTGTGTGAACTGGGCCCTGGCGCATTCAGTCTACATTTTGTGAAGCCATTTCATGATGGCTGTCACTGTAGGCTGTCTGGAACAAAATTTCTTGATCGTATTACAACCCATGTAAAGGTGACGTGTCTTTGGATGTGCTCTGGCGCACGGGTGTAACAGTCATACTCTGCTGTCCCCGTGTCTGTACTGAAGGAGCTTGAGACAACGCTGGGGGGTGAACTCACTCTTTGTGAGCAGAATCCTGGGGTGTTTAGCAGGTAAGGCAGGGGCGATGACAAGCACAAGTGACCATAAAGCTGTGATCATTCCCCCTTTGGCTCTTTTTCAGCCTGCTTAAAGTCCTGAGAAAGAACTAGACAGCCCTGCTCTGCCAAGGAAAGTGGTTCCAGGTCCAAGTTCAGCTAAAAGGGGATTGTTGTCACTCACAGTGAGATTTACCTGACCTGTATGTAATATTAACCATGGAATAAACCCACTTAAGTGAATTACAAAATTAACTTCTTGAGTGATCTGGAAAGCGTTCGGAAGGAATTAGTAATCAATTGGCACCTTGTCACCCCTCGCTTTGATGCAGCCAGCTGTCGGCCCGGAGCATACGTGACCATCCAGCTCAAAGCGCTGTTGGATTTGCCCATTTCTGGTTTCTAGAAGTATGCGAAGTGTTCCTGCTGACTCTCACTGCAGCTCGGCTCTGAACAGAGTCCAAACCTACCTCAGTGAAAGGAAATTCTCTGCCATCTAGTAACAGATGCGAGGTCTTTATACAAGTAATAAACAGAGTAATTACAAGGAGAAGTGAGGGAGCAAAATTCCTAAGTAAAACTCCTAAGTATGCTGCATCATGTATTTATGGGCTCTTGGTCAGACTGTGGAGTGCTTTAAACAGACTAAAAAGAATGCTTTATCAGAGAACCATATGGACGTTAACCACAAAAGCCACTACCACATCCTAGATTCTTTTTTATCCCTTTTTTTTTTTTTTTTTTGGTAGTCCCGGATAGCACAATTGACCTTTTTTGTTTGGTTTTCCTTTGCAACATGCCTAAGTTTTAATTTGTTTTGAATTCTGTGCTGTTTGTGAGGAACTCTGTCAACAGAGTAGAAGACATGGACGTGTTCCAAAGACCTTTTAAATAAGATTTCCTTATAAAGAAAAAAGAATGAGAAAATAGGGTACATAAATACAAAACATATAGAAAAAGTCATCTTATTTGTTGCTTATTATGTACATGGGCTGATGCTCTTTCAGTTTCTAAATGCTCCTTGATATTCTCTTAGTCACAGGAGCATTGGACTAGGACTTCCAGTTTCATGTCCAGCTTCTCTTGTTGCAGTCAACTTTCATTATATCCTTCTCAGAAACAGATTAAATTCGCTGTCTTAGACGCAGGTATAGCCAAGGGTACAAAAGCACGTTGGGAGATGGCTACCCAGCAGGCTCTTATTGTTTCAATGGTTAGATATCTAAATTCCTGAGATTGTTTGTGACCCATCCTTCTTGGATCAATATTATCATGTAACTAAAATAAATTTTAAAAAGTATGCCAGTCACAAGTGGTGTTGCCAGTCACCACTGCTGTTCCCCAGGGCTCAGTGCTGGGGCCGGTCCTGTTCAATATCTTCATCGATGATCGGGAGGAGGGGATGGAGGGCACCCTCAGCCAGTTTGCAGGGGACACCCAGTCGGGCGGGAGCGTTGGTCTGCTGGGGGGCAGGAGGCTCTGCAGAGGGCCCTGGCCAGGCCGGGGCGATGGGCCCAGGCCCCGGGGTGAGGGTCAGCAAGGCTCAGGGCCGGGTCCTGCCCTGGGGGCACAGCAACCCCAGGCACCGCTGCAGGCGTGGGGAGGAGCGGCTGGGAGCTGCCCGGCGGGAAAGGGCCTGGGGGTGCTGGTCGACAGCCGCTGGACACGAGCCAGCAGGGTGCCCAGGTGGCCAAGAGGGCCCAGGGCATCCTGGCTTGTGTCAGGAACGGTGTGGCCAGCAGGAGCAGGGCAGGGATGGTGCCCCTGTGCTGGGCACTGGGGAGGCCGCCCCTCGAATGCTGTGCTCAGCGCTGGGCCCCGCACCCCAAGGCGGCCATGGAGGGGCTGGAGCGTGGCCAGAGCAGGGCAGCGAGGCTGGGGCAGGGGCTGGAGCACAAGGCTGGGGAGGAGCGGCTGGGGGAGCTGGGGGGGCTCAGCCTGGAGAAGAGGAGGCTGAGGGGAGCCCTCATCGCTCTCTGCAACGGCCTGAAAGGAGGCTGGAGCCGGGGGGGTCGGTCTCTGCTCCCCAGGAACAAGCGATGGGACGAGAGGGAACGGCCTCAAGCTGCGCCAGGGCAGGGTTGGGTTGGGTATTGGGAAAAACTCCTTCCCCCAAAGGGCTGTCAGGGCCTGGCCCAGGCTGCCCGGGGCAGGGGCTGAGTCCCCATCCCTGGGGGGATTTAAAAGCCGGGGAGATGTGGTGCTGAGGGACATGGTTTAGTGGTGGCCTTGGCAGTGCTGGGTTAACGGTTGGACTCTATGATCTTAAGAGTCTTTCCCAACCTAAACGATTCTGTGATTCTATGATAAATCCTTACCTTCGTTGCTTGTCGCCAGCGTTGGCCCCCTTCATGTATTTAGGATAAACCATAACCTCATCTCTGCCCTGAGATGTGCTCAGGTAAAACGTGCTGTATCTCTTGCAAGATAGGCTTTCCATTCCTCTGTCATCCTATGATTGCTCTCTGAGATGTTCAGTTTTAAATTCATCTTTCATGAATGAGGGAGAGCAGGATTGTACATCGTGCAGGTGAGGTCTTGTGCAAGTGTTCTAATGCTTTTCTTTCTGGGCTGGAAATAGCTGGCATCCTCAGCTATATCAGGCTTTGCCTTTTTGGTGGTTTTGTTGCCTTGTGTCTTTCAGTCATACTACAGTGACTTAACAGACAACAGGCTTTCTATTACTTCCCGCTGATGATCTTTTTTGTGTATATGAGTTGTTGTTGCTGTTCCCAAAGTGTATGACCTTGCATACCGCACTATTAAATTTCTTTTTAGTTCTTGCCCTTAGGTTTGTCTATTACTTTTTATGATACTCCAATTCCCTGTATTGATGTGGCTTCTGACTTTGTCATCAGCAGATTTCTTTACCATGTTCAGACTTTGTGTCAAGATCGTGAAGTGTTTTTGTTCTTAAGATACTCCAAAGATGGTACTTGAGGAATATGACTGATAGCCATCTTCCAAGCCATTATTTTAAATTTTCAGTCCAGTTCTTAGTTATGTTTCCTTTCTACCCTATCTCAGAATTATACTAATCTTTGTCTTTTCCAAAATTATGAATAATTTCCCATTTGTGACTGTATCAAATGCTTTACTGAAGTCCAAAAATGATAAGAGTTCATTTTTCTAGACATAGGACATACAGTCATCGACTCCTCAGTTGCTTTTAGAGTATTACTACCAGTACTGGTTTAGCTATCTCTTCCTGAAGAGATGAGACTGTCCCCAGGGAACTTGGCTTTTCTGAGGTGGAGTGGCAATGACATTTAAGAGGAAGCACATGGCAAAAAACATGGCTCGTGACAGGGAGCACAAATCTAGGAGTAAGGAGCTGCGGATTCATTTCACAGCTCTGCGGCTGGTTTCTTGTGTCTGTATCTCTTAACTTTGCTGTTCTTCTACCTCTAAATTCATCTAATTATATTAAAGAATAAGATTGAGGAACACAATTTCAGAATACTTTTAAGGGGTTTATGATCTGGTTATAGAAAGTGTTCTTGAAATACAAAGCATGATGGGTGTTTTTTAATGAAGCGTAATACTTTTGAATCCTTGGAGCTTCTTATTTCCAAGGTAATTATTCACAATCCTATAGGCAAAAAATACATATATATATATATACACACACACACACACACATATATATAAAGTTGGATAATATACTCAGCTATTTCCTTTCCCAATGGATGGTGAATGGTCATTGAATAATCTGTAAAAAATAAATAAAAAGATGTTGCTGCTGCCAGACTTGAGAAGTAGTACTCTTCAGGGATCCACAAAGCTACCTTATGGCGTAAAACCTTCCTTAAACCTTCTTCTTTGCAATGATGTCTACAAAGAACCTCGTGAAGGTGGTGTTGGCACCATAATAGCTTAATTAACTAGCATGCTGGCCTATGCTGATTCCTTATTTCTTGTTCTCATTTGCTTCTATCAATCTGTTGCATTGCATTTAGGTTGCAAGGCAGGGAATAGATTGATACTATAAAAAAAACCAAAAACAAACCCAAAACCAAACCAAAAACCAAAAAAACTTTCTCTGCTTTGTGTCTGTACAGCACTTAATACAGTAATAGTTCTGGTCCAGATCTTGAAGATACTGGGCATTAGGAAAAATATATGTACTGAGCCCAAAGTCAGAAGCTTTGATCCTGAGCATTTTGAGTTTAGGCACTGGATATCCTGCAAGAATTGGCCTTATCTCGTCTTTCGATTCCTGTAGGATCCTTTCATTAGTTTAATCAATTTTTATTTTATGAAAATGCAGCAGCAGTGGTGGCTGTCTGTGCGCTTCTAAGCTGAGTGGACCTGAGTCTGGTCCAGTACAAGAAACTGAAAATAAAAACTTGTGGATCTTTCAGGGGAAATGCTAGTGATTATGTTGGAAATCGGCAGCTCATACGAAGCTTCATCACAAATGTAATGTTTGGTATTTTTCTTCTCCTGGAGGCTTAGGACAAAGTGAGACTTCAAGCTTCATAGCCAGAAGGACTATAAAATTTTGAGAAACATGACCTTACTGCTAAACTAATAACAACTTGAGGGACCTTGCTGCTTACTCTTGACATTCTGTACATATATTTTTTGTGATCCAGTGCTGAACTTCCCATTAAAGCACAATTCTGAGGCAAGGAGAGGCTATTCTTCTAGAAATATCTTGCTTTAGATGAGCAGAAAACTGAGTTCTGACTCTGGTGAGTTTAGTATTTTCTTCAAGAGGGCAGAGAATGATGTTTTGGGTTGAGTAATGTCATATCCAAGTCATACATTTTGCTATTTATTTGTATTGCCGAATAAAGCCTTGGAATCCTCCGTTGTCCTGCAAGTAGTATCTCTAATAACCACAGTGTTGATTACGGTACATCTCATTGGGAAGGTGGGTCACCAAGCAGCGAAACAGCCCTTAGGAGTGGGTGGGCTCTTACTCAAGTCCTAGGGCTGATTTCTGCAGGGTCTCATCACTTCTGGGAGATGGTTCGTCCACAGGCTGATCCTGCTTTAGCTTGGCTTGCTTTGTGAGAACGAGCTAATCCAGAGGATGTAACTTTAATAACTCCTCCCCTGTAGAAAGTTAAAAAATGTAGATGAGATGTTTGTTTCACGGTTGTCTTCATAAAGGTCTTGTTTATCAATCGGTTAACTCCAGAGGATTTAATGCACATAAATATCCCTGTAGTGTGTAGGTCTCAATTTAAATATTGCAAGTAAATAAAGGAGAACAAGAGATCCTATTATTCATGCTTAGACGCCTTGTTAGGAAGAGCTTCGAAGGAGCTGTATACTCCCACCAACCCGTTGTCGAACTATTACAGAACAATTCTCGCTTTATCATGTCTTGATGTGTTAGCTGCTTGCTGGCTTCAAAAATTTTCCATCTTGTTTTTTTCCTTTTATTTTGTGAACAATTTAGTTAACTATGTTAGTTTTGGGATTAAGGTTCAGGATAGTCATAAAATTTTAGCCATTGTCTGCTGTCAGTGTCTTCAAGGTGCCTTAAGCAGAAAGTACCTGTGTGTTTCAAATTGCTGAAAACTCGAAACCTTTCTACTCAGAAGAGAGCTGTTGTGTAATTTCAAAAATATTCTTATCACCAAATCCAATTACAAGGAAGAGTAAATCGCCACCTCCGATGTCTTAACTATTCTTTTTTTAATTGTTAATTATCTCGACGGTAGGGTGCTATAGATTAGGAGGCATAGATTATCTTTTGGAAGTATGAGGCTTTCAGAGGTATTATCAATTAATTCTGTTTTTAAACAAATTTTAGGATAATATTAATAGCTTGATAGGATTGTGTTGGTGCTTGAGACCGCTGTCAAAATACTGAGAAAATGAATTTTAAAAAATGAGAAACTTGATGATGTTATAGTGGCTTTGAAGGTCATACAGTTTTATGCACTCCAGTGCAAGGTGTATTTTTGGCGTTTTAATCTACATTGCAGAGTAGATTCCTGCTAAGAAACATCAGTAAAATGACTGTCTCGGAGTTCAGGCACTGATTTGTAAAACCAGAATAGAGAGTCAGCTCTACCGTTCGAGTTTTTTTAATGTGTACTGAAATGACTATGTAATTTATGTACCCAAACACATGCTGACGAGCGAAATAATTAGAATTTATAGTGTCTGGTGCTCTAAGTGATCTAGTCCTGTTGAGATCTCTTCTCCAGGTTTGCACTTTCCATGAAAAGAAGTACAAGAATGAAACATCTCTTACAGTGAGAGACTTAAAAACTGTTCTCTCCCTAGACAGAGTACGGCAGTACCCTGGGGTTGAAAGCTCAAGCTAGGAAGGAGATGCAGATTTTTAAAGAATGAGGATTTTTACAGTTTGGTTCCAAAGCTTATTTAAAGCTATGGTAGATTCTGCATTGGATAAAATCCCGAATTTTTCTGTTGCAACTGGATATCTCTCTAGGTCGAACAGAAGATCTGGGCTTAATGCCAGAATTGCTGAGAAACCCTGGTCAGTGCCGTAGAAAAGGTCAAGGTAGAGTCCTACAGTGGTGTCTTCAGTCCTTAAAATCCATAGACCTGTGAGAGCCCCTAGCTAAATGATAGTGCTGTAGGGAAAACAGTAGAGGGCTGTAGCAATCGTGTTCATCAGTGGTTTTTCTGGGTTTGGGTTTTTTTTTTTTTTTTTTTAAATTTGTCTTTTGCCTGGGTGGCAGGTCCAGTTGAGCCGACGCTGTAGGAATGTCTAGACTCAAGTTCATCTGCTCGTGTCCAGAGAGCTGCAGTTCTCATCCTTGGTTGATCTCAAGTGCAAAAGTGGCTCACCAGGTGTTTCCTGTAGCAACTAAACCGGTGGTTACGTTTTGCAGTCCTGGGGGAAAGAAAAGATCCTGTCTTCAGTGTAATTCTCAGCTCGATCACAGTTTATCTGTGGAGAGGATATCTTTGAGCTTTAATTTTGCTGTCTAGAATAGAAATGACTTTACTATATAGTGTGGGGTGCACTGTTTAGTTGACACGCGTGCCGTTATTGTAGAATCTGTAGAAATATCAGTAGATAAAATGGGTGGTGTCATCTGTTGACCTCGCTGAAAATGGCATTAGTCATATTCTTGGCCAGTATTTGCTGGGAAAGAAACTAGTCATTACGCTTTCCGACGAGATTATGCTTTGAATGTCACTTCTCTGACAGTCTGTCTCACGCCACGCAGTGATAAGATCTCGGGCACAGATGACAGTCTTAACTTCAGAAATATTTCCATTGATTTGACAGCCAGAATAATAGTTCTGTTAAAAGCCACAAAGACTGAAACAATGACCTCTTGCTACTGGGTGGTACTATGTTGATAAATATACTAATGAGAGATAAAGTAGGTAACTATATTCGAGTGTTTTATGTAACTTGTCAGTGGAAGGCAGAGGTACCGTTGGAAGGGAAACTAGATAGGGAGCTGAAATTACAGGCAGTCTTATCGAAGACAAAAGAGCAGCTTGCATTCTCGTGTATTTTGAGACACCAGAGGGTTTGGCAGGGAGATCAGTCCCTGGTGGCAGCAAGATCTTCTGTTCATCAACAGGGGTCAGATGGGAGCTGGGGAAAATGGGCAGTTCTTTTTTTCCCTACGCCCCCGGGCCAGCCGCCGAGCCCATCGCTCAGGCTTTGCCTTTAGCATCGGTTGACGAGGATGTGTGTGAGCTGCCATTGAAGGAACCGGTCCCAGCTGCGTGTTTCAGCCGTCTCCTGCCCGCCTCCCTTGGCTGGGCAACCACTGCTCTTGGCATGTGTGGAAAGCTGGACCAGCGAAGCAGTTGGGCAGAAAACCTTCCCGCAAAAAGGGAATGAAGGAGAGAATAGGACTATTCCTTTTAGTCTGTGCTTAAATTGCGTTAAGCTGGACTGCAGCCTGAGTCTCGGGGAAGATGGTCTTTGGCGGCGGAGTTAGAGCCCCCACAAGAGCGCTGGGATATTTCACTCGCAGGTGCTTCCCGCATTGGTGGAAGTGGGAACCCAGAGATGCAAACACAAAGTTAAGTGAGAGAGTGAACTTGCAGCACATCCACTGTTCTTCAATAAATATCCATCTGTGTATCCTTACCTCCCGTTAATTGCAAGGTAAATTATCCTTCTTTCAGTGAGATTGCCCTGGTGTACACATACCTGAATTACCTCACCTTGAGTGTGTGTAATTCTGCTGTAACAGCTGACCTGCGGTGCATTGTTACCCTGCAACACATTTGAGCCTCTCTGCTTTGAATCACTTCCACACTTTGAGCTTTAACCGTTATGTCATGCTGTAAACTAAGCCTTTCACCAAGCCGGGGTCTTTTGAGCAGTGCTGGGTTTTTATCTGTTTGTGTCTGACATCCAGCCCTATGAAAAAGCACCGAACCTGGCCATCCCTCCGCTGCTCCGTAGCTTGGGTCGTTGCAAACACTTCCCTGGCAGCTGCAAAGCTGATACGAAGCAGCAAAACTTCCACTGTGGATTATCAGGAATGCTACTGAGGCATTGCTTAATGCATCTGATATCTAAGCCTGGATAACAGAAGCCGTACAGCCGAGCAAAAAAAGATTGGCAGCTATTGCAGGAATTCAGATAGGGGCACCTTGGTAAATAGTGTGGGGGGGTGCGTTTACTTCCATTACAGAGCCCGGGGCTGAGATGGATTCTCTCTCCGTCATTGTCCTAAGCACATTATCCCTGAAAGAAAGAGGGTTTCTCTGAATCTGCAATTTTTCTAGGCTTCAGTGTTACTGAAATGAAACCACTTCAAGGATATCTATATTCTTTACCATCACACGGATTCTCATCTCATGTAAATTATTTGGCCACTTTTCATTTTAATCCTCCACTGTCATTTTCTACAAAAGAGATCATTTGGTTTCTTCATTGAAGGTATTCAGCTGACAGCTGCCCTTTGTCTAGAAAGCAGCGTGCCTTTGCAGGATTTACTTGTGCCTGCTCTTTTTCTTTTTTTTTGTTCTTTTTTTTTTCTTTTAAGTTCATATTGCTTCATATTTTTCATCTGCAGTTGTCAGGAACTTTTCAGATTGTGAACAGGCTGTGGTTTGTAGCTCTGAAGAGAAATTCAGACATCCCGCGTTCTTCCCCTGCCCCTTAGCAAGGGTATACCTGGCTGATAAGAAACAGAACTGGAGGCAGATTAATTAATTTTCTGCTTGCAAGAAGAACAGTAGTCAAAAACGTCACAGTTTTTTCACAACTTCTACATGAGCAAACCAAAACAGTCAATGATGAAGGCTTGGATTTTTTTCTGTGGCTTCCCTATCTTGAAAACTCAATTATTCTCACCTACTTTCCAGAAATGTTGGGAAGCTTTCGATGTTGTGCTTTGTGTCATGGTGTATCACCCACCAGTCCTGTTAATAAGGATCACCTTGAAATGAGTGATGGGAATGAAACATGAATGTGTTGGTAGAGTGTATATACGGAGAATTTGGAGGCTGAGGATGAAAATCAGCTCTTGGGGTTGAGGTTGTATGGTTTTGGTTGCCTGTAGCTATGAGACCTTTTCTTTTAAGACTGAAACCTTCTGAGTATGATCTCTTCTCTGATAAAACCAGCTTGCACTCTGTCAAAGGTTAAAAGCACAATATGGTGATGGAGAAGACCATTATCAGGAGGAGATACAGTTCTGGGAAGCACAAGTTGAGGGTTGGACAAGTTTATAGGCAGCTTGAATGTGTGGGGGAAGGAAGAGGCACGTCATTAACGTGGATAAGGAATAAGCCGGTGGGTGGAAGGAGAGGCAGGTTCTAAAATTACTGTGTCAACTACAGAAACCGAGTTTAACTGCTTCGGTAGTGCCCATCAAGCTCCCCTCTGGTACCTGCTTAGCTTTGTGATCTCCATGAAAATGTCTTATTTACCAGGAGAGCTGCCTGAAAACTTCTCAAATTTTTGGTGTTTTGTTTTGTTGTTGTTGTTGTTGGTTTTTTTTTATAAAACAGGGTTTCAGGATGAAAAGAATTTCAGATTTTCAAGTGGGAATCACTTTTCTTGTAGAAATTCTTAGACATTTACATGAAGAGATAAGAAATTTGTGTTAGAATGTACAGAAAGTGTTTCAGAGTGATGAAAAATATGTCTTGATCCAATCAAATAAAAATGTCTATAGCTTATTCAGTTGTAAAATGTGTTAAGATAAGGATTACTGTTTCAGCAGCGAGTCTTTTTTCTAAATCACAAAAATGCTTGGACTACACAAAGAAAACTTCCCCGTGTGCCAGAAGAGGGGCCTCAGTCATTGCCCAGTTCTGAAAGTCAGCTCCATCTCAGGGAGGTTGCCTGTTAGCCCAGAGAATTGTAAACTCAAGCCCAAGTTTTGTTATTATTAGAAAACGTGAGCTTTTTTTGTCGGAGCCAGCAAAAGCATATGGCAGTCGGTGGCTTGCTAAAAGGACAGTGTTTAGTTACGTGCCAGGAGAAGGATCATAGTGGCCTTTGTGTTGTCTTTTCTTCATCAATTTGTGCCTCCGTTTCTTGCATCAGTATAAGAATGGGCAGTTCAAGTATACGCTGTTTCTTAATTTTACATCTTCCGTCATTTCTTCCATGAAGTTAGGCATTGTCTAGTACTTTTGTGACCACAGATGATCTAGATGCATAGGATTGCATGATACCAGGGTTTCACCTTCTGCTTTTAGTACATCACCATGTAGATCCATCGGGTTTTCTAATTTTATGGGGTTTCTTTCATGGTGTTTCTTCTTGACTTTTTGACAAGTACCTATAAACAAAACAATATTCAGCAAAGGGAGTCCATAAAATAGCTGTTATAGTTACCAAAGTTTGCTGAGTTAATTTTTGTACACATAGTGATGACTTGGATTCCTGATTAGGACTCCAGGTCATACAATACTTTCATGTAACTAATAGTACAGCAGTTTTCACCTGTGATGTCTTGACATTCCTTTATCTCATGGCACTTAAAAGAGGAGATCGTTCTTGGCTCTGGGCAGGGAGGGGAGCGCTCTGTTTTGTAGGTGGGAGAGCTGAGACGCTGTCAGGAGGCAGTTGGGCTGGGATCCTGAGCTTCTGCATCCATCACTAACTACCAGAAAAAGCATTTTCTGGTCTGTTTTCCAAGCTCGCCATTCTCCAAAAAATATTTGTACAGAACACAACCCCTTTGAACAGAAATTTGCAAGTTAAGATAGGCACACATACCACTTTAAAGGATATAATAATAGAAAGGTTGATGTGTCTGGAAGAGGAAAGAATATATTTTAAAAAATACCATCCCCAGAGACTGGCGATACTGCTGAAAGCAGGGGGGGAAGAAAATCTCTTGCTGATGATTCAGGGAGCGTTCCTGCTGGTGCCAGTGCCAGAGCTGACACTGCTACGTACTTGAAGCTTCCCAGAAAGTAAGTGTAACCAGGTGTCCTCCTCTTCAGATCTAATGGCAAAATCTCAGCTGTTTTTCAGAGTAGGATCAAGCATAGTGGGACTGTGGTTATGATCAGTCTCTCCAGATTTACTTCTCAAGAGCAAGTCAGAGGTCCAGGGGAGAAGCAGTGGATGTTTACGTGTAAATGTGATTGCCTCCAAAGCCCCAATCGGTAGTGTAGATGTAGTCTGCCCTTCATTTAGTGAAGACGGAGCTATTTCTGTGGTTTCATTTGCTCTCTAAGCTAGCAAATCAAGTGGAAGTACATTAACAGTGCGACTAGCTGTGCTAATGTGTGATTTCTCCTAGTCAACAAGTAGTAACTTTGGAATAAGACTCCATTAGTGGGCATGGCTGCAACTGTAAATAACACTGTGAATGGTGGGATGAAGAAATAGTAGCTAAAATTCAAACTGAATGTTCAAAATTTGTATTTACAGTGAATTGATCTAAACTGGAAGTGAAATAGTGAGATCTGCATTAGTACCTCTTATTCAAAAGAAGGTTGGACAGAAACAATTGCTGTATGGAACAGAATCCAGGTTTCTGTAGAAAGTAACTGTGCTGGGGTCGATCCACGGGAGGAGAAATATGACCATGGAAAATAATAATTGCCTAAATATGCCTAACCTTCCTACTCCCAAATGATCTACAATTAAAGGAAATATCTTATTTTCAAATACAGAGCAGCTGTCCAACAGCTGAACCTGCTGCTGATCAAAGTTGATCAAAGAATTCTTAGGATCAGATATTACTGGCAATCTACAGAACAAATGTAGTAGTCCCTGCTCATGGCATGCTTACCAGGGTCCATTGAAGTAAACAGGACTTTTTGGTGTTTTTAATGCAAATCTGCTAAGCTCTGTAGAATGTAAATCAGTTCATTAAAATGTGTAAAGGACTTAAATGAAGTAAAAGAGCAAACAGTTTAACTTTTATAGGATGTTTACTGCATATAAAGTACAACAAAATCACAATTATTCAGAAAAAATACTGTTAAAATATGCTATACTCAATATGTTGTTCTGGGGAGATTTAAAATTTTTAAATTGTGATTTAAGAAAAAACTAGTCTGACTCTAGAAATCTTCCTGCATTACTGTGTAGTTTTGTCTGTACAATCTTCATACCATATCTGTCTAAAGTATGCACTATTTGTGTGCATGATGTATACACAAGTATGTATGTATGTGTGTATATATTAACCCAGGGATCAAAATAAATATGGAACAGCTCCTTCATTTGTAGGACGCTGCCTACGCTGGGGGTATGTCAGGAAAAAAAATAAGTAAATGGTAATAAAAAACGCAGAGGCGTGGCCTGCGATGTCTTCTGACATGATGCTTCGCTCGACAGTCTTAACTCTGATACTCGTGGCGTTGCCTACTTTGCTGTATCTCCTAGTACGATATTCCGAGTGCCGAGGTGGCACTGCAAGTGCTGAGATGATACTCGTTCATCTGAGGCGTTTGGGAAGTTTTATCCACTGTGTGGATATGAGTGCATGCCGATATTACCTTATGCATATACAGGTTTACATAAAATTTACTGCGTCTGTGTTGCCTCTGTAAGAGCGATGCATAAACTAGAAGTTGGCACCTTTTAATGAAGCTGCTTTGGAGCCTTCATGCTCTGATTTCTGAAAAAAAACCAACTTTTTTTTTTCCCCCCTTGCAGTTACTTCAATGAGAATCAATATCCAGACGAGGCAAAGAGAGAAGAAATTGCGAACGCCTGTAATGCAGTTATACAAAAGCCAGGTGAGGAGCTGATGGTGGTGTCCTTTCCAAAGGCAATTGCAATTAGATTTCAACATCTCCTGCTAAATTCAGCAAATCTCATTTTATGGCTATTATTAACAAATGCAGTGCTCTCAACTAGCAGTAGGTTTCTTATTCAGCATTCTATAACTCGTGTTGTTCAGAGCTGCCGTACTAGGATGAACATGACAGTCAGTGCAATTTTCAAACCTAAATGCCGATGTCTGAAACTTAAATTCCCACCAGTTGCGACATGAAGTACAAGTTGTGCATCTGAATATTTCACCTACACAGCTTTGTAAATGGCATTGCTAAGAAAATAAACATGTCTGAAAGGTTTTCATTAGAAACGTGTCCGAAAGGTTTTCATTCTTTACGTTCAGTTATTTCAAAGGACTTCTATAAGCACTCAGTAGTGATCTGAGAATTTTATTACACTCCACGAAAGTGGGTTTTACTGGTTCTGTTTTACAGGTGGGAAATCTTAGGCTCACAGACTGAGGCTTGCTGGAGATCATACAACAGGTCCTCGGAGCATTAAGGAGCACAGCTTTCCTGTCTTTCAGTTTTCTTTACAGCTTCTAGACAGGGGTCTCGTATTAGGATCTGTCTGTTAATGGAGGACCTTGTATTTGGGTCAACAAGTTGCATTTTCCCTGTTCCTGGAGACATCATACTTGGGAGAGGAGCATGAATACTCAGTCTAGTATTAACGGACACACCTGCCTTTGCTTAGTTTTGCTAACCAAACATTTACATAGTTTTCAGAACTCGTACTTTGGATATATTTAGATTTTATACAACCAGAATAAAAATTAATGCAAAAGAAAGCTAAGGCACGACTCCTGAACATTGGGACAGTCACGGGATAGCACAGAATCGTAGATCAATTTAGGCTGGAAGTGACCTCTGGAGATCCTCTGGTCAGGCAGGACCAGCTTAGATTAGGTTGCTCAGGGCTTTACCTCGTTCAGTTTGGAATATCTCCAAAACCGGAGGTTTTCCCACCTCTGGGCCCCTGTTCCACAATGTTGAGCACTCTCATGGCAAAATACTTTTTCCTAATACCTAGTCAAAATGCCCCTTGTTGCAGCTTTTATGTCTTGCCTCTCGTCTTTTCGTTGTGGAAGCAGGACGATCGAGCGGGTGGAGCACCGAGGAGGTCAGGATTTTATTCCTGGTTCTGCTGCTGGTTGGTTTAGCAACTTTGAACAAACTCCTTAAACACTGTGTCTCAGGATCAGTAAAATACTGCGAGTGGTACTGATGCAAGGCATTAGGAAAGAGAATAGCTACCTATTTCCAGATTTTTCTTTCTTTCACTTGTCTCATCTCTCCTTACTTACGTAAGTTTGCAGGTTGCTGCAATTACATGAATGTTTTGTATGGTGAATAAATAAACTTTAAGAAACAGTCTGAAGTAGGGGAATCTAGAAGAAGGGCAACGAAGCTGGTGAAGGGTCTGGAGCACAAGTCTTATGAGGAGCAGCTGAGGGAGCTGGGGTTGTTTAGCCTGGAGAAGAGGAGGCTGAGGGGAGCCCTCATCGCTCTCTGCAACGGCCTGAAAGGAGGCTGGAGCCGGGGGGGTCGGTCTCTGCTCCCCAGGAACAAGCGATGGGATGAGAGGGAACGGCCTCAAGCTGCGCCAGGGCAGGGTTGGGTTGGGTATTGGGAAAAACTCCTTCCCCCAAAGGGCTGTCAGGCCCTGGCCCAGGCTGCCCAGGGCAGGGGCTGAGTCCCCATCCCTGGGGGGATTTAAAAGCCGGGGAGATGTGGTGCTTAGGGACATGGTTCAGTGGTGGCCTTGGCAGTGCTGGGTTAACGGTTGGACTCTATGATCTTAAGGGTCTTTTCCAACCTTAACGATTCTATGATTCTATAATCTCATCGTCATGTAGCCTGCAGAGGACTGAGGATGCAGCTACGTGGAATAGGGTCAAGGCCAGCTGAAGAGGTTTCCAAGCTGTCCCTGCAATGCTGAATCCCTCCAGTCTTCCCTCTTTTACGCTGATGATCAGAAGGGGTTGTCTCCTGTAGCTGGCTGGTGGTTGCTGGGATTTTATTTGCTGGATTAAGTGTAAAACTCCAATGAACTGGTTTCCAGCATGAGCTGGTGGTGGAGAGGAAGGAGAGCAGATTGGAGGGCACGACACAAAATCTCTTCATTCATTTTGCTGCTGAAGAAAACATGTCATTGATCTATATCCTCGCGGCACAGAGAGAACCAGCCCAGGGGGATGCGATTGGTAGCAGGGCTGTGAATTGAATTTGAGTTTTTTGAATCCCAGTTTTGTGCCTGAACTAGAAAAGCGGCCCTCTGTTCTCCCACGGCTCTGGATTTAGTTGATTGAAGCTGCAAAGAAATTCCTGTATCTCGGATTTTAAAAAAAGAAGAAAGACTACTTTGTTTTTAGAGAGATATCTGGCATTTATTACCATAGCATCTGGGCACAGTACTTTCATTCACATAAAATTCACTTTTCCCTGTTACTTTCATAGGAAAAAAGTTATCGGATTTGGAGCGAGTTACCTCCCTTAAAGTGTACAATTGGTTTGCCAACAGAAGAAAGGAAATCAAGAGAAGAGCCAATATCGGTAATGTATCAGAGAGCCTGCTTTCAAGGTTTAGTACCTACACTTGGTCAGGAGAGATGGAAAATACGTAAGACTGTATTAATGAAAATACTAGAGGTTCTGACATTCTTAATAGAAATGTGGAGCAATTTTTAAAATTAGTCTCTTGCTGTTCCAGATTTTTTCTAAAATATGGGTAGGAATTTAATTTCTGGAATTCCATCATCAGTGCAGGAGAAACGATGCAGTTATGAAGTTTTACTGGAAGATCAGCTTTAAAACCCAAAGAGAGAATTCTGTTGGCGGAAGGAGAATCATATTTCCCTATGCTCAGGCTCCCTTGGGTATCCAAAATAAAATCAAAAATAAAACCTCCAAATATCTGCATGGGAAATAAGGGAAACTGAGACGATTGCAAGTTCATAACCCTTAGCATGCTGTTTAAATGAAAAGTGGCTGTTGTGAAGAGCTTTTATCTGGTCGTAAGTTTTCTCGGGTCTGTGTGCCACTGAAACGCGCTTGTTCTTCCAGCCAGAACCTGGGGGTGTCTTTCCTGCTGCCATCCCGGAGACCCCCCAGGGATCTAAGAGCTCAGATGAGTCGTTTTCCATCTCAGATACAGCCACGAGGACCAAAGGCTCTGCAAGCCAACTTCTCGTTCCCATTGCACCTGTGCTCCTTACTGCTTTCCAAGGGGTTGCACAGGGACAAGTGGCTGGAACAAAGTAATAATTTTTCTTGATGATCAGGATAAAACAAAAGTCACTTCGGAGTTAGCCCTGCAGGTTCTTTGAGCGATGAGTAGCTGATCGTAAGGAAATTAGAAGTGGCGCGGAACCTGTAAGAAGTAAACCTTCTCATGTGAATAAAGATAAGACATTCTAATGAGAATAAACTCACATTAGTGGCCAGGATTCAACAAACTTTGGCAATGCATGCAAAATTTTATGCACTTACTTAGGTACTATGCAGAATTATGTTTGCAATACATGGACGAACAGCGATCCATACGTGCCTATTACCAATATTTTTGCAGATGTTAAATATTATGCCCCTTTTCTATCTGCTTCTTTTGCTGCATTTGTGAACAAGAAACATTTCTTTTTGCAGCATTTGGTGTGTTACTGAAATTTAACATAATTTTTTTTTTTTAATTTAAATGAAACCTGTTGAAGGGCGGAGGGGGCAAAGCAAAGTTAGCCCAAGGTGGGTGGAGTTACAGCTGTATCTGAGCTGCATGGGGAGGAGGGTTGGAAGGAGATTAAAAAGAACCAAGGGGAGCTTTAGATGCATGGATCCTACTGGAAGATGAAGATATGTGTGTTTTTAAATCCCTTAAGTGCTTTAAAAAATTTCTCCATCTATTTTCAGACCCTCCCCACCCCCCTCAAGTCCTGCCAGTCCAAACTATGTGGGAAGATGTACAGGGAACGCCTTTACCACTCCAGTGCATTAGAAATTAAGCTAATTTCTAATAGGACTGGCTAGAAGACAAGGATTCTTACTCACAAACAAGTCTGTTAGTTAGCAGGGAAGGATTTCAGGCAAACCAGTATCTGTACATGTCCTACCTTCCCAAACACTGGAGAGTGAAGAGGAAGAGGCTAAGAACTAGCTCTGTTCTTCCAGTTATGCTAGCATCTTGAAAAAAAAGTAGTTACTTTTAATTCCTCTAATGCATCAGATAAATTAGGGATCCATTTGCTTTTTTCGAAGAAGCAGCAATCCTGGAGAGCCATGGAATAGATGTACAGAGTCCGGGAGGTCATTCCAACAGCGACGACGTTGATGGCAATGACTACTCAGAGCAGGTAAGCATCACGGCTGAGCCTCTTGGCCCAAAAAGGGAGAGCTCATGCGACACATGAAGAGGCCTTCTACCTCTCGCAAATCAGATGTCTCTTGTTTTTGTTTTGCTTTTATGTAATTGTAATGGGGAAAGTGGAAGAGCACAGCTCCCCTATTTGAATGTGTTGAGCAACCAGCATTCACCCACATGGATTTATTGTCATACAACAGGACACTTGGCAAGTACGCAATGGGGAGGAGGAGGGAAGATGTTCAGAGGGAGGCAGAGAAGCAGAGAAGGTAGAAGAAGACAGGAGGATCTGCTCCAAACAAGCAAGTTACACCATTCACGCCACACGCAATGTATGAAAAATGTTAGGAGAGTGTTAACTCACCCAGTGCACTATGCATAACTTGCGCTCTCCTTACCCATGGCACCGTTCTAGTTACCCACCCTCAAGAAAGGGTGTACAGGTCTTTAACAGTTGCTCCTATATATCAGGAACCAACATGCTTCCCTGCAAAACTAGGATGTGTGTTCCTCTTACACCTATTATTTCTTTCTGCGAGAAATATCTCCATTGTAGCCTGTGCTACAGTCACTGTGAGTTGCTTATCTGGCACCCAGAGCAGTACAGCAGTAAGCCCCTGCCCAGTACATTTTATAATCCCTTTTGTCAACCTTGCCCAGCAAGACACTGAGCACCCTCCTACAAGGTGCTGAGCTCCCTCTCTTTGTCTGTGGGAGTACCTTTCGGGAGCGTCTCAGGATCAGTCCCTAAGACACTGACAGACAAAGGGTGAAGGGTGGGGGGAAAGGATTTGATTAAAGAAAGTTTGACGTTTTATTTGGCCCCGTACCTGGTCCGTATTGTTCTGCAACGATGTGCCACTATTTGGATTGTTTACATATTATCTGTCTTTTTTTTTTTTTTTTTCTTTCCTTTTTGCGTTTTAACTCTTGCCTATTCTCTGTTTTTCTTGGTTATTTTTAACCCTTGACAGCAACTTCTTTTTTAAATTCTCTAGCAAAAGAATACCCCTTCCCGCACTCTGAGCCCTCACCTACCCTAAAGTTGGTGACCCTTCCTTCACACACCTTCCTGACAGGTATTGCATCCCCTTCCCAATTTTCCTTCAGGTGTCAGTGTTGGCCAAAACCCCTCAGGGCTGTGTGTGCTTGGCACCAGTGGACTCAAACAGTTCACTTACTTGGTTCTGGTTTTGATGTGAGCTGTGTTCTGTGCTACACCCAACATCTGGGTGGGCAGATCGCTTTTAATTGACTCGTTTGAGAGAAGTAGGTAGATCTCCCTCTATAAAGGCTGCTGGTGGAGCGTAATAGCAACTGCGTGTCCTGGAATGAGTCCCCAGCATACTTGGCTCTGGCCCAGTACGACAGATAGCTGGCAGAGGCATTCCCAGCCGCGCTGCTTCTGATGGGTATTAAGGCCCTTTTTATAGGTCATCACCAGCAGATTTGGTGGAACCAACTTTGCTAGCTCTAGATGATGAGAGGCTGCTCTCTGACTGTTATAAAATATTCTGAAACTGCTGCCGAGCGCAGATAATTCCTTGTCATTCAGAGGCAGAACCTGAATACTGAGATGGAGCATTACGTAGACTCCCAAACTATGTTTTTTCTTCTGCGTGTTATCCAAAATACTTTGAAAAGAGAAATAAATTGGTTATTAAAATTTAAAGATCTTTGTTTAGAGTCCTTAAAAATTACATTTCTCAGTAATCTAGCTGGGCTCCTCTATGAAGTGTAATTAGGCATTAGCAGCAAAGCGGATTAAATGGCAAGCTCTCCTGATGACCATTTAACATCCCTTAGCTGTTAAAACCATAAATTCTGTTTTCCACAGTGACACTTAAACTCTAGTAAACTTTAAAACACAAAGTTCATCCAAGTACTGACAAAGTGCCTATAACTCCAGAAGTCAGGACTTTGTATTTCTTACCGTGGTAAAGATTACCGAGAGGCCCTTAGAGCGTGTGCACATCACAGTATTTTCCTGACACTCACTGTAAATGAATGCATTCCTTTAAATAACCTTGGGATTTTACCAAATCCTGGCTTTTCTCTGCCCCTCAGCGTTTGCCACATGTCATTTTAATTTAAAAATGTGTAATAACACATTTCAAATTCTAAATTTCGCAAGTTCATCACTTAAAGGCTGTTGGAAGACTGATAAATGTTTATAATTTCCTTTCTGTAAATAATAATAATTTTAAAAAATTGTGAGATTATGGCATGGTAACTGTTAGTACCCCATTTGAAAGAGGAGAGAACACCATGATTTTGCCCAAGGTTCCCAGAAGAACTTACTTGACAGCTGGCATTACAGTCTGGATATTGCTGGTTCTCCTTCCTATCGTTGAAAACCAGGCCCTATTTCTGACGTAGACTGAGAAACATGCACAACTCACTGTAAAATTTATGCTAGAACTGTCAGACCCTTAGGTCTGATATTGTGTGGCCGTTACACACCTGTAGAAGGCAGCCCTTCTTGTTCATTGATTTTAAAATTTTCACCGGAGTCCTGTAGCAGCAAAGTTTCTCTGGATTAGTTTTGCTTGCCGGCCACCACAGCCGTCAACACAGTGGTCCTCTTACAGCTGAGAGACTTTGCTCTTCAGAAAGCAGATGAAGAAATACATGGCGCGTAGTTCAGTGGACTGGAGAACCTGGCAGTGTCTTCACCTGCATATTTGAATTATGGTGGTTCCAGTCCCCTGAAATCACTGCCCTGTTTTTCTTAGCAGCCTGGGAGGTTTTCAGCATCTTTTTCCCTATACCTGTGTGAATTCAGTGTCTTCGCAGGATACTGGCTCAGACCAGGGGTTAGGCTGGGTTTGTATCCTGTTTCCGAGTGAGGTCAATAGTAGTATTTAAGGAAAAAGTATTTTTAAAGAACAGGACAATTACAGAATGATTTTATTATAGTAGCTTCCAGCTTCTGGAAGTCAGTAGTTTTGAGAGGCTTCCTGAGCCAGGCTCTGTATCCACTTTGTTCTTAATTTACTAATTATTTGTAATAAACATTTACCAATCAACCATCAGCCATTTCTTTTCCAAGCTGAAGAACCCTTGTCTCTCTAGCCTCTCCTCGTAAGGAAGCCTCCCCATCCCTCTCTTCCCCTGGGCTGCTGTTCTGTCTACCTTTCCTAGTTCTATTGTGTCCTCTTTAAACGGGATGACCAGAACTGTGTATTCAAAATGTGAGCGTAGCGTGAATTTGTGCAGTACATAATGATTCCTATCTTAGTTTGGTTTCCTGACGTACCTTGTGTATCACTTTTATCTTTATAATTTAATATTTTCCTCAGAATATCCCTCCCCCCCTTTCAAATTTCTCTCTCGAAAATTGGGTACGCCGCTCCTTGCCCCACTTACCTTTGTCTGCACAGTGAGGGAAATCGGTCCTAAATCAATTTTATAAATTCTTTTCACCTTCTACCCCTGTAATGAATGTGCATTTTGCTGCCCCTATAGTCCATTGCTTTACACACTAGTTTTATCTGCTGGTTTTCTACTTATGGAGTAACAATGCTTCTCTCTTCTCCTTTCCGCATGCACAGGATGACAGCACTAGCCATAGTGACCATCAAGACCCCATTTCATTAGCCGTGGAAATGGCAGCAGTAAACCACACCATCTTGGCATTGGCCCGGCAAGGAGCCAACGAGATCAAGACAGAGGCTCTAGACGACGACTGATACAAAGAAAGGGGAGGGTCAAAGCAAGAAGTAACTTAGTTTTAGACGTAGCACCTTAGCAGACTTTCCTCGGTCCTTAATATGTGTTCTTACAGTATAACTTTGCAGTTTCTTGTACGTCAGTTAGCTGTTAGGGTCTTGTTCTGTGAAGATGGCATGGTGCCCTCAGCCTTTGCATATACTCTCTCAGTATTAATTCCCAATAAATAATCAATCAACCAACCAACCTCCCTCTCCCAGCCCCAGTGGCTAGAAAAATCTTGCTGCTCTGTCTTAGCATTCAAAGTGCTTCCAGGTATTTTAGACAGCCCTCAATTACAAGTCTTAGGCTACACTTAAAATCTTGGATACCCTTAGAGATCGTGTTAAAAAAATAGTCTGTACGCTTTCCTTCTCTGAGACTGAAAGGATGCAAGCTGAGGTAGTGGCACAGGGTCGATGGACACCAAATCGGGAGTATCAACAGAGAGTAAAAAGAACACTAGAAACCCCACTTCAGCATGGGAATAAATTATTTCCAGCTGCAATAAGCCGTGCCTCACTGGTCATACAGTGACTTGATATACTTTTGGGTGCTGTGCTGAGAATGTCCATTGGAAACACATTCACATATTTCGGTTGATGTTCACATATTCAACACAGACATCCTCTACTCTCACAAGCTGCGTGGCTTAGTGGATAAGTACTGCCTTCTGCCTCTGGGACCATGATTGAAGCCCAGCCTGGGATCATATGAAAAATGAGCTGAATGTCTAATGGACAACAGTCCACTTCTCAAAACCACTATTCATTATTTGGCATGGCTAGCAGTGCCTGCTCAGAAGAGGTCTAGACTCTATTGATCTGTCATTAACAATTTCACCACCTATTCTTCCTCTCGCCTTTTCTGTCCCCACCCTATTCCCCTCTCCACTTTGCCACTTTCAAAAGCAATGTTTTCCAGGAAGGTTATTAAGGTCACAAAATGGGTGAGTGGATTTTTACACGTCTGTGTAACTAATGCCTACGTCCTGACTAGCCTGAAAGGTTATTGGAGAACTTTTGCATCTGACCTTCGCTAGGTAACCACCATAGCATAAATATTCTCCGAAATACGAACTTTTTTGGTTTGTTTAAAGGCAGGAGGATCTCTTACCTGAGAAATGGGGTGTGAATGTTTTGTGTTCTCTTTACTCTGTCCTTGTTAAGATGTGAGAAAGCTATACTGCTACGAGCAATTTAATTAATAATTGGAAGCCATACTGATAATGGATGTGGTAATATTTGTAAAGCAAACCTACTTTAAGTAGCAGAAACTAATGGAATTGTTTTCCTTGATCATATGTAGCACTTTTGTTACTTTTTTCTTAAAGATATTTATATTTGATAAGTCTTTTTTTTATCATTTGAGAATTCAAAATACCAAACAGCAAACTTGCATTACAGAGTCACCCTGCGATCACCTTGTCATCTAGTATCTAAATGATGAACTGTGTGTGCATCTAAGAAAATTACATCTGCTGGCATTGTGTGGAAATGATCTCCTGGCATCCTGATAAAATGATATGTTGCTGCCGGTAAGAGGAAACATTTCAATGGAAACAGCACGGGAAGTGTTAGAGACGGGCAGGACTGTGTTACATTAAAAATAAAAATTAAAAACCTATGTAAATTTTTGTATATAGATATATAAAAATTTGCATAGCGTTTCCACAACATTCCATTTTTATCTTCCCCGTTTATGTGGGAATAGCTTAAAAAGGGGAAGACGGCTTAGTCTGAAGGATGGGTTTCCCTTTTCTCCCCTCCGCTTCTGAAGGTGGAGGGAACGAAGGGAAGTTGCGATTACTTGGCTTGCTCTCATCCCTTCCTCACGCTTCGCTATCGGGTAGCATTGTGAACCCCTAAACTGTGGCTCCTCGGCAGGTTTGTAGCCAGCCTAAGGCGTAGGCTAAGGAGATCATCTTTGCATCTGTTAATCTTGTGAAAATTGCTTAGGTAAGTGTGGAGGGGATTTTGTGCTTTCGGAGGGCACTGAGTTGGCACCTCTTTGTCTCTGTAACTTTGAAGATAAATAGGTAGGGCTTGGCCTCGTCTTTCATTTATGGATTTCATTGGAAAATTTATGTGCTTTCCTTAGATATAGATCACTGAAGCAGAATGAAGCCGTCTTTTTTCTGGTTTATTGCATTTCTTGAGTAGGCAAATTCATAAGTAGCATCAGGGCAGACTCAGGAAAGAAAGGAATTGGATCGGTGACCATTGCACCATTGCAGTTTTTTTCTTAATGTGTGTATGAATGTTTTGGTACTAAGGAGTGAAAGGACGGGGAGAGCTTTTATTTCTATTTTTGCACAGCAGAATGATCGAGCAAACTATAGCCTTAGTGGAATTTTACCTACTTATTCATACTACAGTCACACACCAAGCTGACAAGCAACATCCACGATTTATAGTAAGGAGATTTTAATAATCGATGGCCTCTTTACGTTGGGATTGCCACCACCATTTGTTCTGGCTGTTTCATTTTGAAAAGAACAGACTCAAACTGTTGGACAGCTGCAATTTTAAAAGAAATATTGCTTACTATACCATCTTAAAAAAAAAAAAAAGCCATTGTTTCAACCATCGCCTTTTTAAAGCAATAGGGAAGAATAAAAA
Source organism: Platalea leucorodia (assembly GCF_965183815.1). Classification (NCBI taxonomy): domain Eukaryota; kingdom Metazoa; phylum Chordata; class Aves; order Pelecaniformes; family Threskiornithidae; genus Platalea; species Platalea leucorodia. The sequence continues at coordinate 125,783,835 of NC_138825.1, read as the reverse complement.
TAATACTAGAACTTCTATCCTGGTTATAGGTTCATGTGATGCAGGATCAAAGTAACACCACTACAATTGTATGTCTGTACCATCTAATGTAGAATAATCTGGTCTTAATTCTGTTTGTCGCTGTCAGGTAGCTGCTGGTCTCATCGTGCATGCGTATCCTATCTGAAGGTTAAACAGTTAAACCCCTCGCGAACAACTGGAGCTTGGCAGATCCTCCTTGTCTGTAGCTTCCTGGTAAACACCATCTTCTCCCCAGAGAAAACAAATTACTCTAGCTGGGGAATCAGACACTTAGTTCCACGGTGTCCGTTTTTGGTTTGCCCCTATTTTGGCTTTTCTTTGACCATGGAGAGGTACGAGGAAAGAGTAAGACTTCAGCTGTTACCAGGATGCTCACGGCAGTCTCTTCCCTTCATTCTGAAAGCTCATCATGAACAATTTGCAGCTGGCTAATAACTTTTTGGTGTGATGTGAATTAGCTAAAATAGAGCAGACACTGGTGTGATGATATCAGGGGAAGCGTATGTGATCTGGAGTAAGTGAAAGAATTGGTGGGGAGCGTGTCCTGGAATTTAGCCTTTGTTCTAGGGTTTTTTCTGCAATATGGGAGTCGTCTTTGTCTTTCTGTCTCTGGATTTTCTTGAAAATTAAGCCTCATTTTTGTAGCATTGCAATTTAGTTGCAATTTGTTGTAGCCAATCTGGAATTACTGCAATTTGTTCTTGCGTGGGTTCCCTTGAAGTGGATCTGGTGGCAGACTAGATCTACCTTTTTGTTCTGTGAATAGAGAAGTTATTTAAGATGCTCCTCTTCTGTGATGGGCACAGATTGCTTTTGACTTTGTAGAGTAAGTTCTGGCCGGTATTTTTGTCACTCATAAAGTCCTTATACTTGAGTTGTTGTCTCTTACCGTCTTCTTAAAACAACAATTTCTACCTCCACTTCTTTTTTGGATTGTTCTTGGGTTTTTTGTTTTGTTTTGTTTTTTAATTCCCCTACCTTTTTCCTGAAGTATGAGATCCCAGATGTTTGCAAAACCATTGAGTTGATAAAAATAAGTCGACGTAGCAATGAGCAGACATGTTATCCGTTGATGCCCTGGCGTTATAGAGACATCTTCTAAATACTCAATAAACCTACATTTTAGGATTACATTACAGTGTAATCCCATTACTCATAGGTTGGATGTGAACAAGTTGGGTTTGAGTCAGCAGTGCACCCTTGCAGCAATTAAGGAATCTCATTAGGAAGAGCCTTCAGCAGGTCAAGGAAAGCGATCAGTCCCCTCTGTTCATCACTCGTGGGACCACATCTGGAGTACTGCGTGCACTGTTGGGCAGGAGTGAGTCCATCGTAGGGCTGCTGAGATGAGAGGGTTGGAGCACATGTAATATGGTGAGAGTTTGTGAGCGCTGGGTTTGGTCAGGCTGGCTCTGGGGGCATCTTACATTTTGTTCTTCAGCTATCTTAATGGGTAGGTTTAGAGAAGACGGAGCCAGGCTCTTCCCAGAGGTGCATAGCAAAAAGGTGAGGGGCAGTGGGTTCAAACTGCATTAAAGAAAATCCCAGATGAACATAAAGAGGAATATCTTCATACTCAGAGTGGTAGAACAGTGGCCCAGAAAGGCAGTGAAACCCCATCCTTGGGGATATTCAGAACTCAACTGGACAAGGTTGGATTAGAGACCTCCAGAGGTCTCTTCTGACCTACATTATTCTATGATTCTGTACAAACCTGCTCAGGTTGAGGTGTTTCCTAGTTCTGATCTATACATGTTGACAGGTTTAAAGAAATTCTCGTGATTCATTGTTGGCTTTTTTTTTCCTGTTTTACTATTCATAAAACGTTATCTTTTCTATTCTCCTAATAGAGGGGAGCTTTATTTGCAGGGTCTGGCTCCAGGTTCCAATCAAGCCATAAGTAATAAATTTCATTAATTATTTGCTCTGTTTACACAGTTCTTCAGGGATATTTGAATTATTCTGTTTGTTTCATTGCCTAACATCAGACTGGTAAGCTTTCCATGTTTTCGTAACATTTGTGCTGTAGATCAGTTTTTGCCTTTGCTTGTGAGGATTTATCGTTGTCTTGCTGCTGTGAGTGCAGGCGAAAAATTTCCTATAGCTGAACATATTAGAGGAAAAATTGTAGCTAACTTAAGCCCACTGGTGACTACTGTGATAAGCTAGAAGTTTGTGGTTCAGTAAATCATTAATTGGTGATTATCAGAAGCTGAAAGGGTATGACTAGGAAAGAGTCACATTATACTCACTTGGATCCTCCTTTTCTTTCCTTAAACGTTTGCTGTTGGCCACTGCTAGGAAAAAAAAATACTTCACTCTACAGATTTTACGTCTGATTTGGATGTTATTTTGAAGACAAATCGCATTGGTGTTTGCGAATATGGACTGGCGTGGGGTCAATTAGACTCCCAAGTGTTAATTTCTGCCTTCAAGGTGCATAAGAACATGGAGATGAGTTCACCAAGATTTTGAGTTCCCCTATAAAAGTTTTCCTTCACAACGAGATGCTGCTTGCAAAGAAGCAAAATGAAAGCATCGTGCTGGCCTTCCCCCAGAGCAGTTGAGTCACCGAGACGTGGTAGTTGTAGCAGGGTTCCATAAGGAAACAGTTTTTATTTTTCATATAGATAAACACAGAAAAATTGGTATAAGAGTTTTCAAAACTCAAAGTTGCTGCCCCTAAAGCACTTAACGCAGGATGGTGTTTCCCTGTGTGTAATTTTAACTCGAATGCAAAGCTGGATTCACACCTTTCTCTGCAAATTACTAAGATTCAGCGTGAGATTTTGCCCCCAGTACTGAGAGCTGTGGATGTTTAGTAGGAGAAGATTTTTCTCCCCCTTTAACCCTGGAATTCTGCTCATTTTAGATAATAATTTTCTCACCAGAAGGTTTACGTTTCTCCCCGCACCCAGCTACATCATTGTGCAGCCCTCATTCCCCAGCGTTAATCAGCTTCTTTCAAGTTCATTGAATAATTACCAGCACATTCTAGGGGGGTTTTGACAAAATAAACTTTGCTCTTATTTTAGACAAGGCTTCCCACCCAAGTAGCTCTTGCACTCTTCAAAATTATTTAATTTGATAATATTATTTTAATCAAAGTCTTAAGCTTGTAGGCAATAATCTTGAATTTGGTGTAGTTGTTATCAGTTGGCAGGATTGGTCTTGAAAACTGTGTTACGCGTCGGTGACCTAAAATGTGTTCATTAGAGAACTGAAGATTTTGTGTGTGTGTTAGTAGCAGTAGTCAGGGTTGTATCGTGATCCCGGCTAATTTAATGGAGTTTTGTGGAGTCGGGCGTTTTCACTGTGATTTCTTGGAAGGGAAGGTTGATGGCCTGACCAAAAAATACCTTGCAGTTCCCAAGAAGAGTTGCAGAGACATTTCAAAATAAAACATTTCCCCCTTGGGCTTTTTTTGTAGCTGGGATATTTACTCAGGATATTGAATCAGTTATGGGCCAATAGGCATTTGGCAAGCTGAAAAGCATAGCCCTGAAACCTTAATTTTAGCGCCTATTACTGTTGTCTAATTTATGGGGTTTAAACTGTCCAACTAAACATGTTGCACATTAATGAAAAAAGAAGCATTCTAGAGGTGGCAGCTATAAATCCAAATTTAAAATACACAAAAATTATTTTTCTCCTGTGTGTTACAACTAGAGAAGTGGACTTGGTCATTTTGAGGACTGTCAATAAGAAGCCAGCATTTTGATGTTGGTCTTTGTCCAACAAATACAAGTAAAATCAAATAAATGAAAGTAATCTCAGTGGCATCAGTGAAACAGAGATGTGGGGAGAAAAATCCAAGCATCTAAAGGGTTGTTCATCGCTAACCTTCGCCTTAGGTTTTATCACTGAAAAGTAGCTTAGAATTGTTTGCTCGTGCCTGTTTTCACGTAGGCATCCGCTGGACGTAGGTGATGCTGTAGCTAAGATGGTATCGGCACAGTTACAATAACCACCACAAACTACTCTCTGGTTTTGTTAAGGTTCTTCGGTCACACTCTTTTTATGAAAATCCGTATCGTGCTTTAGCTTGAGCTCGCTGGAAGAAGTAAACAAATACATTTTACTCTTCCAATATACCAAGATACACTCTGTGATGCCTGCAATGTGCTTATCAGTGTAGTATCCAGGCGATAATGTTGACAGCTTATGTCACGGAGATGAAAAAGGATTTGCCATTTTGAGTGCGGGGGAAAATTCACGAAACATGTTTTAAATGCCCCTTCTAATCAGGCTGATCAAGAAAACGAACTGATTGGTTTGATTACTGCAATGTTGTGCTCTTCCCCATTCTTTCCAGTAAGCTTTGGAGTGCTCTGGCCAACAGCTTAAGCACGAGTGAACTAAAACCATTGAACTGGAGTGAACTGCGTAATGGGCCTTTGATGTTTCTGTATGTACAGTGCATCTCGCACTCAGATGGCTTGGCAGAAGGCTCTCTCTGCCATTTATTCCCTCTCTTCCCTCCGCTGTTCAATGGAAGCGGGTGTATTCTGCTGATCAAAACATCCAGCACACTTCTGCTAAATCCTTTCAAACTGCAGCCAGGGTAATTGGGATGGGTAGGATAAATGCATAAGAGTATGGCAGTAAAAGTGATGGCAGTTCTTTTGAATGACTGGGTGTCCTCCTGACATGTAATTAGCTGCTTTAGAAAGATGTGGATTGGCATGGTCATAATTAAAAGGATTTCTGTCTTTTTCTGTGATTGAAAACAGAAGATCTTCCGCCCCCTAATTCTCTTTAATACCAGTGTTATTAGTGACACTTGGAACACAGCTACTTCGTAAACTTAAATAATGTCCTGTTCCTAATGGTAACTTATAACAGCAGGGACTGAAACCGAGTTTAGTTTTCTATGCAAAGCTGCTTCTCTTCCTTTTATGTTTTTTCCCCCGCCCTGCTCATGTATGTATTGCTTCTCAGTAAGTTTTAGACACAAAACGGACATTTAGTTATGTGTGACGGCACGATTACGGATTACCCAGGGTTCTGATTTACCTCTTCTTGATTTGTTACTCGGTTGTAGCGTTGAGGAAGATCAGCCATGGCCCAGGACTCCACTGAATTGCTCATCCTGTGTTTTCACCCCGCCTGCAGGTGGAGGGTACCGATGGCACTGTTGTCCTCCGGTTCCTGAAGCGGGGCACGTCACTAGCTCTCTGCGCCGCTCCAAATTCTCCTTCCTAGTGTCTCGGTTTGGAAGCCTTATCAGCAGTTGTTGCCAAGTACATAACTGTATTGTCCTCAAGCTGTCTGCTGTCTCCTGTTGCAGTAAGCATCGTGCAGTGTTACGAGCTAACTCACCTTTTCCTTAAGAAATCTCAAAATAACCGGCAACTGGATAGTTGGCTGGACAGTACGTACGCTTGCCATTCACAACAGGAGGGGTGGTGACCTAAAATAACGTCGTAATCTTTCTCTGATATGTTGCTCGATTCTGAAAAAGCATCTGTCATAGGGTGTTACGTGCCTTTTTATTCTGTGTTTTTGTGAGAAACGCTATCTGTTGACCGGTCTTGAGCACTGCAGAGCCTGTGCTCCATTTTTGCCCGTAAGTTTCTTGACCATATTTTTGCATAGTGCTGTTCTCCTGCCGTAGTTACTTACCAGACAGGTTTCCGGAGTTTTTTGGTATGCAAAGATGCATATAGAGACTTCATCAAATTTAGAAAAATTAGCAGGTTCCTAACTCCAACAGATTTGCAAAAGAAGTTAGGAACTTAACTTCCTTAGGCTCTTATTTAAATCCTCCAGTTACTTTTCAGCTTCTTTGTACTGAAATACTTGTGTAAATCTCATCCAACGTCACTGTGGTTCACAGCAGACCTGTGGGTCTTGGGTACTTCGGTTCTTCCAGCACGGTTACCACTGGTGGTACTACACTCACAGTAGCCATGGTAGCAACTTCTTTTCTAGGACATACATTTTTAGACGTTAACTTGCTGCTGTCACTGGCCTCAATTCAGCTTCCTATCCTCCTCTCCCCACCCCTTCTCCTTAACTAATTAAAGTCTTCCATGTTACGGCAAGATGGCATATGTAGCTTAAATAACCCACCTCTATAATTAAGAGGTTGACTTGAGCCTTCTGAGATATATTTTACATCATTTGAGATTTAAAAGTACATTTTACTTACAAAGTTTATCTGTCAAATTGCTCAAGGAGGGCAAAGAGATAATGAAAGCAAATTATTAATTAATATTTCTCACCCAATATATTCCATTAAGAATATTAAGCATATATTCCATTCCTCAAAGCACGCTTGACTTTGGATATATTTTTTTTTTTAAAGTCTGCCTGCTGATAAAGTTGCTGCTATCTCTCTTTGACAGGACTGTAGTGGCAGTACTGAAAATATCCTTCAGGAGCTAACCAGAGCCAGGAACTCAGAATATCAACTCACTGACCAGTTTTTCCTCTACCAGAGTGCAAACCATTTCATTTATGCATTATGGCAAAGTGAGCAGGTCTTTGCGAGACCAAAATGAACATAGACTCTCCCTTGACACATTCATGCTGTTCTTCTGTTCAAAAGGTTTGGTATAATTTTGGAGTGGAAAGTAGCAGCAGGAGCATCTCACCTTTCTGCGTATTGGGTAGAGTGGTCTGAGTTTAGGTGGAGCTACATCGGATACAGAATGGCAAAGAGGAAATTCGATGTGTTGCTGGGAAAGACTGAGTGTATTGCACAAAATGTGTAATGACTACTTGAGAAGGGTAAACATCTTGGATGCTTTATTAATGAGAGAGATCAAACAGGACGAGAGGAAACGGCCTCAAGTTGTGCCAGTGGAGATTTAGATTAGATACTAGGAACAATTTCTTCATGGCGAGAGTGGTCAGGCCCTGGCCCAGGCTGCCCAGGGCAGGGGTGCGATCACAGTCCCTGGAAGTGTTCAAAAAACGTGTGGATGTGGTGCTGAGGGACAGGGTTTAGAGGTGGACCAGGCAGTGCTGGGTTAACGGTTGGACTCGATGATCTCAGAGGTCCTTTCCAACCTTAATGATTCTGTGATTCTATGAAATGCTCTGAAATCTCCAATGTGTGTTTCTTCATGCCAACGTGTCTTCATGGCACACCATATAGCATTATAAAGTTTGTTTAGGAGTTGTTATTGGAATTTGAGACAGGCTTTTGTTGGGTTTGTGGCAGAGGTAGTTGCCTATCAGTTTAGCTAAACATTTACATCTTGGCACGCAGCTGCTCACTGGGCAGAAACAGTTTAATTCTGCAACTCTTCCTTCCTTTAGAGCTCTTTTAAGTCGCGGTCCTCTTTCTCCAGGTGCTTGGAGAAAATAAATACCATTGAGATGAGGGAATAGATCCACTCATTTGCAGAGCTTATCAGAGTTAACATCAGTTGAGAATCTGCCCCTAGATTTCAACAGTAGTCACTTATTAATGCTGGGATTTGTAGCAGAGCAAGAACGAAACAGTCCTGAAGTTGCCTTGCCAGTAATTCAGTTCAGTGAAGTAGGCTTGAAAATTAGGCATCTGGTTAGGAGTACAGAGTCAGTGAAGTCTCCATGGACATTAAGAAGGTATTTGTAAATGTGTTGAGAAAAAAAATATTCTTCCATTTATGTTTATAAATCCATTGGATACAAATGGTAGAATTTGTAAAGAGTTATGTGGAAAAGGCAGACACTTTCAATTTTTCAAGTTTTTGGGGGTTTTTTGTTTGTTTTTTGCATTTGGAAGGGCAGGATGGCTCGTTCATCCCGTCGGATGAAGTAGATAGAATAGGGAGTTTGCATCAGAAGTTGAGAGGCCATCTAATATTCAGGGTCTCCTCGTAGGTGATAGACTGGTCCCTTCTGGCCTTAATTGTAAAACTACGATTCCAAAGAGGTAGACTTGTCTTTTACCGTTATAACCTGTTCATAGTACTTAATAATTTATAGAGATTTGAGTACTAGAGGGGTTCTCTGCAGTAAGAACTTCTTTTAAGGGTCTGACTTTCCATCAGAGAACATATTGTGCCTTATGTCTCTAAACCACGTGAAGTTCCAGTTATGTATGATAAATATCTTTTTACACTTTGTACTTCTGCCATAATGGGAATCAAACAAATGTAGTTTTGATAACAGGTGGTTTCTGTATGCTGCCGTATTACTTGGATTTGCTCCAGTATCTTACAGGTTCCGTCTATCTATTCTACTGACACAGCGATGCATACGGTCATACCAGTCAGTGTTGAGCAGCTAAAGTAGCTCTGGAACAGCATTATCCTGTTCAACTGTTATTTTTGCTTCATATTTGAAAATAAACAACACTAACCAAAAGCCCAGGTCAGTCTGAATTTCTAATCCTAAGCTCTTTATTCCTTTTCATTCCGTTGGACATTCGGGTACAGGAATGCCAGTTGTTACGGGTACCTTGCAGTGTTTTTTACTATTACCCAAGAACATTCAACACGAAAAGGATTCAACACAAAAAAAATTTGAGCAGTCGTGACCATTTCCTCTAGCTGCAGTGCCTCGAGCAACTGTTTTTTACAAATACTTTCATCAGTTGCCAGAGTGCTTCAAAAAATATCACAGCCACCAGAAGTCCTCTTGCTAACCTGATGTCTCCTATGCTGAGCCGATATTTCCTTGAAGGAATTCCAGAGGAGCGTTTTGAGCTCTACCTCCTCCAGCTGCTCTGAGCCATTCACTTGCCTCTGAAGTTGGTTCTACTTGGTACTGAATTTGTCGCACGTTATTTTCCCAAACTTCAGTTCTTCTCATAGAGGTAATTTCTTTTATCTTCCATCCAAGCTCCTTCACACCCTGGTAATGCTGTTTTACCTGGTTGACCAGTGGTTTTCTCATACTGAAGTGCTCTGATCTGAACCCGTTGTTCTTGCGGTTTCTAAATAAGGGGTATATATTATTGCCATCCTAATAAAAAGCAATCCAGTGTAGTGCTGAAGCTTAGATTCGGTTCAGTCTTACGAAATCTTCCAAGCTTTCTGCTAGCCGAAAGACCTCGGGTTTTCCCTCACGGTTAGTTAGTTAGCCTTCCTCCCTCCCCTCATTTCAGTTTTGACGCTTAGATTAGAAAATCAGGGAAAGAGTAACTTTTAAGTATAATCTTTATTTTATTACTACTTGGACTCTCTCTTTTTTACTGGGAAGACTGGTACTGGGCTGTGCACTTCAGCAGATACTTGCAGTGTTGTAGCAAATTGCTTGCAAAAATAAAGGTATATCACAGATACGGCAGTGCTTCTAAGCAGACTAATTGGAGGTGTCTTGCACACAATTATAGTGCTCAGGTTTATCTCTTCTCTTCGGTTCTTTGTGCTCTTCGTCGTTTGCTGCCTCTCCCGCTCTGTCAGGACTCGCTCCGTCCCCTTCCTCCCCTTTCGCAGTCGTCGGTGACTTTGGCCATTTTAATTTCATTCCTCCCTGCTTTCTCTTGTTTCTCCTTCTTCTCTTTTTCCTGTACAGGCACTTTATTACCTTCACAACTTCAAAGCAGCGTATTTATGGTTACATAAATTCTAATTCCTTTAATACTACTTTAGTCCAAGTCAAGAGCCGTTCGCCTTCCCTTTTGCCTATTAGACGGTGCTGTATCAATTCCTTACTTGAAGTCCAGATATATATTGTCCACAGTGAATATAAATATGAAACATTTTGTCTACTCTGACCATTTAAAAAGAAAAATTAGCTCATAAATTCAGTCAATTTACAGCAGGTTCTTCACTTGCAACCTCTTGTGTGAAATAAGGTAGTTCCAAGGTGTTGGACCACGGTTAACAGAGAGGGACAAGGCAGTAGCATGTTTTTCCTTTCATTTTATTTTGTCTTGCTTGCACTTAGCGTTGGAAGCTGTCTTAATCGCTGCGGTTGGTTTTGCCTTGGTTAGCGTGCTGCTGCTTTTTTAGCGTGAGGGTGTGGGACGGGATTTTAACGTGAGGGTTTGGGACGGGATTGCGTGGATTCGCGTAGCTTTGCTGTGTGCTGGCTCCCCTCGTCACTTCATTCTCCCAGGGTTTGGGATCACTTCTTGCAGCCAGAGTAGCTTTTTATTATTCTTTTTTAAGTTGTTTCAGATTTGAAGATGATTGGAAAAACTTGGAATTACTTTTCTAAATAGATAATGATAACGAAAACAGAGTTTGGGTTTTGATCTTCCCGTCTTCCAGTATTATCCACTGAATTTTCTCTTTCTCTTTTGGCTTTGTAAATGTAGATGTCATCCTGAGACTCGTGCTGAACTGAAGCTTGCGACTTGTTTCTAGTTGCTCTGGGGTCACAGCCCTGTTTGTTCTTTCGAGAGGGACAGATTTTCGATTTCACCCCCCGTTGCGATAAAGCAGAACCCCTTTCGCCTTGCTTTTGGCTCTGGCCCTGCCGTTAGTAATGTCTTTCCGAATCTCGTCAACAGCCGACCCTCCTTAATTTGCTGCCGGAGTTTTTGAGGCCCACGGGCAGCACTTCTCTCACCAGCGCAAACGCTCGGCGCGCTGCTGCTGGCTTAAACTGGGAGAGCGCCGCGCCTCTTCGCAGGCCAGATGTCAGATCCAATATGATAAAGCGATATCATCGTGCCACGGAACCGCCGTAAGACAGCCTTTTACCTTAAAGATAATACAGGAATAACAAATTTAAACTAGATTTGGTTCAATAGCGGTTCTATCAAAGGGTGACAAATAAAAGTCAGTTGTGTCCATGGGGAGCACTATTTTCTTGACAAATCGCCTTGGCTGTCTCCCTCTTGGTCTTTATGATCTTCCCAAGGCCGACGAAAGCCCGGGAAGTGTGAAATATGTGCAGTACTTTTTTAAGTTTATTTTTTTTCTTAGCGTCAATTTAAAAAGTGCCTAAGTGAGTAACAGGACTCCAGAGCGAGCTGGAGGAATAGGATTAGACCTCATTTCCCTCTTAAGAAAAGAGCCCTCCCTGCAGTCCCTCCGCACCTGCGACTCCAGGCGAGCGGTGGGAGCCCGGAGCCCTGCAGAATCCAGCTGGAAAGAAATCTCCGCTCCTTCCTTACGCTGCTCCCCCCGGTTTTCAGTCTGTTGGTGGGAATCATCTTAACGAATCTCATTTCTCAGCCAAACCTTAGCAATCTCCGATTTGGGGTGGACGGTAAAGAGGGGAGAAGCTCGGATAGAATTCAGTGGGAAACTGCCTCTTGGATCGCAGGTACAAATAGCTTCGTGCGCGACACGTGCGCCTCTGGATGACCGTACGGCTGAGACTCTGGATAGAAAAAGCTAACGGGCATATTTAATCGTCCCTTTTTGGAATCACAGAGGCAGTTTCTTCCTATATTCTTAATTATTTCTAGGCTTATAGTAGTGGCACCTGCTAAACATTTTGTCAAACTAATCGTAACTCCTGGCAGGTGGTTATAATTTTGTAAACATACGTGAGAATTTTATGTGGGGAAAGAAGAAAGATAGATATCAATGCTAGCTTAAAAAATTGCATTAAAGGAGAATTTCTTGTGACCATACTAAAAGGAAATAACAGAACACTATTAAGATGTATTAGTACCACTTACGGATTCAGAAAATGAAAGCAATCCATATGTAGATGTTTTATTTTTCATTAGTAACAAAATGTTGTTTTCACTCTGACAACTTAATAACGTATGAGCTGGGAAAGCCTAGGAAATGACTATTGGCAAGAAAAGCTATAAGGACTTCTCTGTTGCAGAGAACAGAAAATTAGCTTGTAGGATGTTGATGGGTGTTGATACGAGCAGTGATCAAATGGGAATCTATTGCTGGGGTACTAATGAAAATAAAGTATTTGTGGGGCCTGTAATACAGGCGGACGGTTGGACGTTGCACCGTCGCCCTGCTCTAGAGATGCCTTTTTTAACAGTGATTTTTTTTCCTTCCTAAACCAAGTGATTGTCAATAACAGTGGTTGTAAGTGAAAAAAAGATTAAATGTCGTAGTGAGTGTTGCAAACCTAGAAGCGAAAAGACGGTGGAACAGCATCAGAGGCACAAAAAAATGAAGCAAAACCCCCAAACACAAACCTTAGCCGGGCGCCGGGGAGTCGCGGTTTTCATTTCCAAATTTTGTGCGTCTTAATTTTGTTCCGCTGTGGCGGTGCCGGGGCCGGGGGGGGCTCGCGTCAGCCCTGCGCCTCCGGTCAGGGCAAGCGAGCGCGGCTGCAGCGGTGGCTTCGTGCGCGTGGGCTGCGCTTGCCGCGCGTGGCTACCAAATGCGTCAGTAATGTAAGATGAGCCGCGTCCCATCTCTGCCGGTCACCGTAACTCACCAGCGTGTCTGTACGTTCCTCCGTCAGCATCTTCCGCTCATTTGTTTCTCCCGCCGCGTGCCCTGACGAAAACGGCACCCGTGTCTCATCTGCTGTAGGTGTTCTGCCTACCTCAAGAGGTAAACATGGTATCCTAGAGTCGTACGTTCACAGTCTGTTCTTCTTTTTTACATGAGCACTAGCGCGCACACACACACACTGGAATGTATATTCTCCTCCCCTCCACCCCCAGATAACCTCTTGACCCGATCCTTGCTGTAGCCACCACCAACTCCTCTTGCAAATTGGATGCTGCTTTAAATGTGAAAACAAATGTTCAAGAAGCTATAAAACCTGAATGAAAGCTAAAGCTGAATTTATAAAGCCTTGTTGCATATGAGCCAAAAGTGCAAAAAGCTCTATATAATGAACTAACCTGCCACTCATATAAATATAAATATATATAAATATATTAAAATCAGACTGTTCTACAAAATTGTGTATTTGTATTTTTGTGTACGTACAATTTTCTGCTAAGCAGAAGGAGGATGTAGTATAGGATGATGTGAGAAGAGATTTTGTTTAATCATATTTCTTTGTTACTTATTTTTGTTAACATCCAGATGCCTGTCTTTGTCTTATGTGTATGACACTGTTCGAAAGGTGCAGTATCTCTCTCCCGCCCGCGCATCAAACCTCTTCCACCGGGAAAGAGTCGGGTAACGCTACACGTCATCATCGTCAAACCCCGCAAACACGCCGAGGTCTTGATCTTAGCAAGGGCTGCTCGTTCAGCTTAAAGGCTACGTATTTCACGCTGGCATTAAACGGGCGCGTTGTGCCGTTGCTCCCAATGGTAACGTCGAATATTCACCCGTTGCTTTTCACGCGGGTGTTCTCCGAGCGCGCCGTCTACGCCATCTGCGGTCTGTAGTAGCTTTGCTGCTGTTCCTCCGCTGGAAATTTCAGGGGGAAAAATAAAATGAAGTAGTGTGGACTGGGAGAGAGGATGAACAGATCCTTGTGTTACTCGGGGAAGAAAAGCAGCCGGGGAAGCAGTACCGTCTGTCGGAGGGGAGCGGCTCTCGGGGCACACCGCCACGGAGGAGGAGGAGGAGGAGGAGGGAGGAAGGTGCCGCGGGAAGCTCGCGTTCGTGCTTTCAGCAAGGCAAGCTGGCGAGGGGCCGGGCCGTAACTTGCCCCGTGCCACGACAGGCGCGTCCCCCCGTCCCAGGAGCTGCACGCCAGCCCTGCCCATCTCGGGTGGCTTTATGGCGGTTTGGTCCAGCGCTGTAAGGCCAGCGGTAGCAGCCTTATTTGACGAGGTCCGTCTTCTCATGGCTTGATGCCCTTGCGGTAAAGATACTGATTTTTAAGAAGAATATTCTAAAATCTTCTCCAAATCACTGTGTTTATCTGCAAGGTGCCGAGTGGGTCTGCTCCGTCGTTTGCCGCGAGGAGAAAAGGAATAGTTTTTCTCCCTTGGTGCACTTGGGAACCCTTAGTTCTGCATTACGGAGCGGAGAAGTCTCCGGGGAGGGGCGGGGGGGCAGAGGAGATCTGGGGAAAACAGGGTGTAGTGGGAAAACTAAGGCAAAGCTTTGGGCGGGAGGTGACCTTCGCCTTCCAGTTCCACCGCAGGCTTGGGGCAAACCGGTCCTTGCCGCGTGCGTCAGCGTTCCCGTCGCCGAAATGCAGGTGAGAGTTGGTACCCATCACCTCTCCCTCAGGCGGCCGGTACCGCGGCAGCATGGCCTCTCGCCTTCTTCCCTTGTGTCCTTTCCTCTCTTTTTTTTTTTTGTTTTCCTTTTTTTTAAATTTAATTTCTAACATCGTTTGAACTGAATTTTGGCCCAGGGAGAGCGATACTGCATCTTTACATGTAGGGCTCATATTTATAACAATGTGTAATGACTGTAGCAAAAGTCCTTGTTTCTATATGTGAATGGACAGAGAAACAAGTGCTCTATTGTATTGATTAAAATAGTTAAAATGAGTCCTGTATCATTGTATCTCCTATTCTGGATTAGTGCCTTTTGGACAGTAGACTGTTCTGTAATTAAAATGTAGTATAACTGCTTTTTTGTACAGTTTTGTTTTAATAAAACTTTTTTTTAATTTGTGTTTATTTTAGTATTGTACCTATTAGAAAATAAAAATGTATAACTCAACACCGATGCATTTCTTCTATAGTCCTTTTTTGTGCAAAGCTGGCGGGGGGTGGAAGCTGCTGGACTCAAGACCTAAAATGTGTCTGGAGAACTTAGTAAACGTAGAAAATATTCACTCATTTGAGAGAGACTTACGTCTTTGTGCCTTCCCCTCTCCGTAAGGGCGGTCTCTGGGAGGGCCGAAGGTGGCGGACGCCACGGCGGTGCAGTCGAAGCGGTGGCATCGCTTCCGTGGAGGCCGAGCCCTGGGCTGATAGCGGGGGCCTTTGGGGACTCTTCCCACGAAATGAAGGGAGGGAGTAGAGTTTTATCTACTTCTTTGAGTGCACTTGGGCTCCTCACAAGTAAAGGTACTGGTCACGATAACGTGATGACCAAGGGAAACCTCCCTGGCCAGGAGCCGCGAGCTCCTTCGAGTCCCGTCCCAACAGAGCAGGGCCCTCGCTCGAGGAGCTGAGGGGCGGCGGGGAGCGGCCGTCGGGGCCGCTTGGTCATAAAACCCAAAAGCTGGCGAAGTGACGAGTACAGGCGTGATTTTTGAGACAGCACAGGCAGGAGGCGGCGTTGGCCGCCCTTTCACCCTGGCCTGGTTGTGCTCAGCATCTCGGGGTCGCCAGCCAGGCTCTGGGGGGGGTGAGGAGTTGCTGCAGTGGCTGGGTGTGACTTGGAGGGTGGCAGAACAGGGTCTTCATACCACGGAAATGGATTTCTTTATTGAAATGGTGCCTGGGTTCTGCGACAGTGGTTAAAATCGGCGTGGGCAGGCAGGGTTTGAGGGGGTTTTGGGGGCTTCGCTCAGGATGGCCACCCCCGGGACAAGGGGCTGGGCAACTCTGGCTGCATCGGAGCTGCGGGCAGTGAGCGAGCAGCCTTGGGTGGAAGCACCTCTCGGCTCGGGCCTCGTGTGCCCCTCATCACGGGGGGGGGGGAAAAGGGGCTCAAACCCTGTCACCATCATCTGCCGTGTTCGCCGGGGGGCTGAGGGAGGAGGCTGGGGAGGGGAACCCACCCGCAGGGGCCGCGGGGCCCTCGCCACCCGCACGGCCCCGCCGCCTCCCGGCTTTCCAAAGGAAACGGTAAAAGTGGGGGGAAAAAGAACCATGCTGTAAATCAGTGTTGGCTCCACAGCTGGAATCGACGGCTGAGCCCCCCGAACCGCCAGCTCTTGAGCCATTTTTCTCCTTGGGTTTTGTTTCTTTACAAGTTAATCCCCAACGCGTTGCGTTTCCTTCTAATTTCCATCATAAGGCGACCCACGGGACCAACTCGGCCGCTACGGAGGAGGTGGTAACGCTGCGACCGAGTCCCCCGGCTCTTCTGTTTTGGAGGGGAGAGGGGGAACGCGTTGGGGAAAGCTCCCGTTGGAGATTTTACAAAGAAACCCCCCACCGGAGACCTGCGCTTTGCAAAAAGTGCCGCTTCCAGCCCACTTGGGGCTTTTCTTCCCTAAGGAAGCGGATGAGCAGGGTGCATCCTCAGAAAGCAAACCAACCCAAGCACTCATCAGAGGGCGACGGCCAAAGGAGAGCAGAAACCCCTTCGCGATCTGCCCGGCTGGCGGCAGGGCCTCTCCTGGCGCGGCTCAGGCGGGGCCGGGCGAGAGGCCCCCGGCGAGACCCCGGCACCCGCCCGCGCCTCGGCCGCCGCCAGCGCCGGTTGCCTTCCCTGCTGCGGCAACGGGCCTGAAGACAAGCGAGGCCAATGAAAGGGGTATTAATTTGAAGGAAAGCAGGGGAGAAAGGTATATCGTTTGTGGCTTTTTTTTTTTTTTTTTTTTTTTTTTTTTTTTTTTTTTACTTATTTATTTTTATTTTCTTGCTCGTTTTGATCGGTGCCTTTTAAAAACCAGCTTTGGCTGGAGAACAGAGAGGCGAGCGCGGCTGCGGTGCGGGGAAGGTGTTACAACCGCCTTCCGGGAAGAGCGAGGTTTGAACAAAGTGACAGCGCTTAAAAAGCTCCTGTGCTTCAGCCAAAGAGTTTTTTTTTTTTTTTCAGAAGGTAAAACATGAAAGGGAAGTGGCTTTAAAAAAAAAAAAAAGGCGGCGGTATTTTTGTGCACTGATTGCAAGACAACACCGATAAAAATATCCTTTGCTAAAGTGACTTTCAGCGGGGATTGTGGAATCAACACAACGTTTGTTGCTTAAAAAAAAAAAAATCAAAATAAAACAAAACCACCCAAAACCCCAAGGCAAACCCTGCCGGTTGTTTCCAACACAAAGCCGTATTTTGGAGAAAAACGTTGCCCAAGCGAAGGGAAACACCGTCAGCAAGGGAGGGAGTTTGAAGGACGTTTTGCTGCCTGAGGCCGTGGTTGGGTTCCTCGTCACCCCGAGGCCGTTTCAGCGGGCAGGGCTGGGGGTGGCGGGGCTCCCCGCAGCGCCCACCTCCCCGCAGCGCCCACCTCCCCGCTGCGCCCGTGCCTAGGGCATCACCCCCCACCCGGGGCAGGAACCTCCCCGGGAGCCCCCGGCCCCGCAGCGCCCGGGGCCCGTTGACGTGCGAGGCAGCAGCAGGGCTCCCAGAGGAGACGTTTTTCCGCCGGGCGCTGGGTCAGTTCGGGGTGGAAGATGCAGAGCAGGGCACGGCGCGGCGGCCACGCGCGGGGCCGTGGTCGGCAGCGCTCCTGCCTCTCAGCGAGGCTTCTGCGCATCGAGAGGCTGCGTTAAGCGCCGGCGCGACTCACCGGCAGCTCCGTGCCTGCGGCAGGTCCCGTCCCGCCACCACGGCCGCTCCTCGGGCACCGGCAAAGGGACAACCCGCAGCGCCGGCCCACGCGGTTCGGGCCACGGCGCGAGCAGCGAGGTGAGCGGGCGGGGGCACGGGGCAGCTTCGCTGAGAAACCGGCGCTTGCTTGGTGCAGAAGGGCCTGGGAGGGATGCTGCGACCTGAGGGATTTGTAATTTGCCTTGGTTTTCTTTTAATTTAAATTTATAATTATTTTTTTTTAGTTTACTGATTCACTTCCATTACACTAATTGGCGACACTGATAATCTGCAAGAGACGCCTGCCCGGCCCCTCGGTACCCTGCCCGAAGCCCCAGCCCGTGGCACAGCCCAAGGCAGACGCCGCCAGCGGCATCGGTGGAAGGAGGCTCCCCAGGGGTCCCCGGCGCCGCGGTGGGACCACGCGAGGCGGAAAGCCCCGATGAGCAACCGGGAGACGGTTTGTTGTTTGGTTTGTTGCTTGATTTGTTGTTGGTTTTTAGTAAGAGCCAAAGCTTTTCCACCCAGACCTAAGCCACACAACCGTCCTGGTGGCCTTCCCGACCCGCAGGCCACCGGTCCCTGCAGAAGGTACTGCAGGAGCCA
This sequence comes from Platalea leucorodia, assembly GCF_965183815.1. Lineage (NCBI taxonomy): Eukaryota > Metazoa > Chordata > Aves > Pelecaniformes > Threskiornithidae > Platalea > Platalea leucorodia. The sequence goes on along the minus strand of NC_138825.1, from coordinate 125,766,100 downwards.
TGGCCAAGCTTTTAGGCCGCAGGACACAAATTGCCCTGACCATGAAGGAAACGAATTTGCAGTTTTCCTTCCTCTGTGCTGCACCTCCCGTCGGCGGGGTAACGCCAGCGACCGCTGCCATCTCCTGCCGCCCCGGCAGCGACGCCTCCAGGCAGCGCGTGGCTGCTCGGAGGACGTTTCTTATTTTTCGCACCAGCGGTTGGACAACCCTGAGACCATCTCACGGTTCCTACTCAGTCTGGACACCCAATCATAAAATAAATCATTTCTTCAGCCTCACATCTTCGTTCTTGTTGTGAATCCCTAACCAGGACAGCCCGGCGCCGTTCCCCTCGGCGGTGGCCGGTGCAAACCGACGCAGAGCTCGCTGGAGCAGCCCCGCTTCTCATCCATTGCTTGCCTCATCTGTACGATTTGGGGGGAATCCGGTAACACCAGGCTGCAATCACGTTAAAATAAGTGTTAGCACTAAAGTTCAGTCTGATCTGGTTTTCCCAAAGGAGCAATCCGCATCCCAGCTCCCTCCCCGCTAACCAGGGGGGCTTTAAGCAGTTTCCCTGCAAAACTCACCCCATCGCAGCCAGCGCCCCTGTCCCCAAAGCACCGGGGCCACGTCCCCCGTTCTGGGGGGCTGCCAGCAGCCGGGTTTTACAGCCGCAGGGGAAGACAGGAGCAGAGGGAAGAAAAACCACAGCAACGACTACGGGCAGGGCCGGCAGCAACAACCCCTTGTCCAGTCTGACGCCCACCAGCTGGGGAGCGCGGGGGAGCACGACCAGACCTCCACCTGCTTTTATGTAGCGCAATGATAGGGAACGTGAGTATTAAATAAAGCCTTGGGTTTCCGCCATCGGTGGGGAGGGCCCTAAACTGCAGGCAACAGGGCCAAAGTCTTGTGTGAAGGAGATCTCAGCCCCCCGAGCAACGCGACCCCATCCCAGGGCTGCGAATGCACCTAAACCCTTTGGTGACGCAGACGGGATTAACAAAGTGCAGACTTACCGGCTCTAAAGAAGATGTTTATTTAGGTACTGCAGGCTGCATTGCATGTATAATACAATATTACACTAATTTAGTATTGTACAGAAATAATTAAAAACTTTACAGCTCATTACAAAGTCTCTTTGGATTTTAGCTCATTTGAAGTACACCGATCGACAGGTAATACCACAGTGTGAATGGCCACTCTTTATATACAGACCCACTACATTTACAGAACCCAACAGAAGGACGAGCAGGGAAAGGCTCTCCCAAGACACGGCGGTGGAAACGCGAAGCCCGGGGAGGCTCGGCACCGGCGACGAGGATGCCGACGGGAGGCGGGAAGGCGCCGGCTCACAGCCCGCCCGTTACGGCTTGGAGCGCGGCTCCGGTATCGGCATCAAAATCAGTTTGGCGGGGAAGGCAAGGGGGGGAGCAGCTGCTGTCTCCTGCCGGACAAGGGCAGCGCTCCTAGCCAGCGGGCAAGGCCGGCGAAGGGGAAATGTCTTTAACGCATCCCCACCGCTCTGCGCCCTCTCGCTGGGTTTGAGGAGCCCCAAGCCACGTCCCTCTTCTCCCCGCTGCAGCGTTCGGATGCCAGAGCCAGGACAAGGCTTAGCCAGGCCAGGCCTGGAGGCTCCGCCGCCAGCTGAACCCAGCCTAGCCGGGGGCTCATGGGCAGACAGCAGCAGCCGAGCCTTTCTTGGGGGTGAAAAATATGATGGTGGTTTAGGAGGAGGGCGGAGAGAGCAGAAACCAAAGCAAAGATGGATAAAGGAGATCTAGGAACAAGACACTTATTTGTGACCCCAGCTCAGGAGGATTTTGTAGTGTGAGCAGTCTGCACCTGCACTCAGCACGATCTCCCGTTCCCAAAAGCTGGGCAGCCTCGAGGCCGGGATGAAATCCAGCCCCTCGCTGCTTTAGCGGCCGATCCAGGGATAAGGCACTGCGAAAACTGAACTTCTTGTGCAAAGAACTGGCAGTACCAGCATGAGGACAAGACAAGCATCAACACAGAAAAGACTCTTCAACAGCTCCGTTACCGCACGAACAGGTCTGTACAACACCCGAGCTCGTTTCGTACAGGTTTTCACGACGGACAGGCAGGAACAAGGGGGGGTTTCTTGGTTCATAGGAGAGCAAAGAGGTGTTGAACACCCCGCCTTCCATCTCAACCACTGACAAAACTCTTCTTAAGGACTCGGGAAGTATTACCACACAGAACTTGTTTCTATTAGTTTTCCTCAACTAAACTACATCATTAAACAGGAAAGAGCCACGGCCGTTGAACTGAAAAGGTGTAATTTCGGACACAGAGATCAAAACACCATGAGAGAGCTGAACATCACACAGGAAAAAGTCTTGGCTTGGTTTGAGAAAACCCAAAAAAGTTCCTTCAAAAAAATACCATCCTCTTGGCTGACTCGGAGCAAAACGCGACCGCGGTTCGGAGCCCCGCACCCCGTGCGGAGGACGGGACTGCAGAGCTGCGGACACCGGGTCGGACCGTTACGTTTCCTACTCACCAACACCATTTTCTACACCCAGAATCTGAGACCCATCCACGGTTCAGGGATGCAGAAAGCAAGCTTGCACCACCGAGCAGATGCCCGCTACGAATTACAGTTCCTGCGTTAAACGTTCTTCCTCCCTGTATAAAGTGCATGAAAATCTTGGGAAATATGCATAGCTATTAACGCGCCAGCTGCAGTTGCTGGGCGGTTCCAGTTAAGAGCACCTCCTCCTTTCTGCTGAGCGTAGAGTTTTTCTACTGTTACCAATAAAAAATATATATATATATATATATATTACCTTCATTATGGTTTTAAACTGTCTTCTGGTTAGTTGGCTTAGCTGGTGCAAAGTAACAGATGGCTTTGAGTAGAGGGATGTGCACTCACTGTGCCCAAATCCTGGAAAATATCTTTAGAAGAAACCTGACGTGCCCAGGAAAGCTGGGGTGAGCAGGAGGGAGTCGGAGAAGTCCTCTGAGAACGTCCTGGTGGCCGAATTTGATTTGTTTGGCTTTCTGGAGCTTGCGCCGCGTCGGGGCGATGCGGTTAGGATGGCTTCATTTTGGGGGCAGGTGTCAGGGTGGGATTTGAGGAGAGGTTTAGTTTCAACAGTCAAACGAGACGGTAAAAACCAAGAGAGCTACGAGTAAAATCCTCCCTCCACCAAAGTCAACCAGGCGCTCTGTTACCAGAGCCACTTCGTCACGCTCATCATCCACCATGTTTCAAAACATACCAGCCATATTTAAGACGTTTGCTTCCAGGACAATTTATCCTAGAGGAGGCAGGGAGCATGTTTGGTTCAGACCGCGTTTCATACCCCTCTAAACACGCGCAGCACGGTTTTGTAACGCAACCGAGGGCGGGTGGAAGAGGAAATCCATCCCCTATCAGTCACTGCAGCCTCCCACCGTGTGCTCCAGATGTGCAAACACTGAAATACGTCCTGATGTGCTCGGAGCTGTCGTACAAATACGGCCAGAGGAATTTATGGTGGGTAGCATAAATAGTGAACTATTAACCCAACCGCCTTCTGCTTGACCCTTTCACTCCTGCGACTTGGATACCTTTACATTGGTCCCGCAGAACTCCAGTCTTCAGAGACAGCGGTGCAAGAAAAGAGGCTTCAAAAGGACTCGGACAGGTTCTTCCCTTCGTATCTCCCCCAAAGGGGCCACCGAGCAAACATCAAGAAGTTGTAGACATATCCCTAAATCCAATAAATGAAATGCCGAGACTAAATAAAAACCAACCATCAGTTAGGGGGCTGTTTCACATTAGCTAACTTTCTGCAGCACATCAGAACAAAGTGCAATTAGAAAAATGGTGAAGATGGATTTTGGAAAACTTACAAGGCAGTAGAAGACACACCGTATTAATTAGCGGGTGGTCTTTCATCAGCAAGATGCTGTTGCACGAGTCGTGTCTATAAAAACAGTTGTAATTTTAAAAACCAGGATTTCAGTGTCTGAATTATTCATTACTACATTTCTCCCATCGTCTTGGCTTGAATGGACAGGAGCTTCGTGCAAAGGAAAAGGAGGAAAAACTATACCCTAAAAATATTTTTAAAAGCTGGTCTGTACATTTTATATTAAGATTTCTTTACGAAAATTTAGGAAACACTGAAACTAGTTACACAAAGCTGAAAGGATATACGAATCCCTGGCAGTACTATGCATGCTGCACTGTAACCCATCCCACTTATTTCTGCTACAGATTAGTTTCTATTTTAATTTTATTCCTTCTGCATAAATGATATTAATTACAGTAAATCAGCATAATTATCTCCTTCGCTAAGCATCCCTATCTCCTTTGATGACAATGTATCTTTCCCTTGGACCTCTGAACCAGATGGCTAAGGCACTTAGATACCCACGTGCAGCACGGGCAGCGACTAGATACATATTAAAGTTTAATCATTAATTTAGCATCCTAAATATTCCCCACGTAGATAAAACGTCTATTGCTCAAGCTGTCCAATCCCCCCGTGATGACTAAACAAGATATAAACAGCTCAGAAGATAAAAGTCTGTGGCCTTTCTTGATTTGTTAGAAAATGAGCGCGCGTACGTGGATACGTGCACATGTACATATACACTCGTGTACAGTAATAGGGAATTTGTGCCACAGGCAGTTAAAAACTAGCAAGGGTTACCACAAATAAAATCAAGTTTTATAAAAGCCAGCCCAAACCTCCCACTTTCAAGAGAGATTTGTTTCGGGGACGACTCTTCAGCTCTTCAACCAGGTTTGCTTTCCTGCGCCGCTGGGACGGTTTAGCTGGCGACGGAGGCACCTCCTCTTTGGATCGACGCTGGGTATGGTGCTAGTAGAGCTCCTCTGTGCAACGTCAGGCGGTGGATGATTGTAAAGCGCAAACGTTTCATATTTTAAAATAATAAATAAAAATAAATAGACTGGATTAATCCCGTTACAAGGACAGTGACCCTCTGCTTTGCATAAGTGGTAAAAATCCAAGCATCTCCAAAGGCTGGGTGGGAACATCGAAGCACGTAAGTGCTGCTATCTCCGCAAAAATCCTCTTGGCCCAAAGGACAGAACCAACGAGAAGAAGGTCCTGCCCCTTTGGGGCAAGTGAGAGAGGATCCTGTCACGGTGAGAGCGCACGTGAAATCGATTACAGACAGCAAATTCACTCAACTCCCCTCCTTCCTAAAAAGAAGGGATCGAAAACGTTGCAGAGTGGGTCCTGGGCCTTCTCCCGTTCCCAACAAATGAGCTAGGAAGACTCTGCTGATTCCCAGAGAAGGAGAGAGGGACAACAGGACAGTACTCAAAACGGGCACTGCTCCCAGGTCACATAACCAAAGAGCTGTTGTTTTTTTAAATAAAGGGGGTTTGGGGCTTCTTTGTTTCCAAATAAAGTTTTATGTTCACTTCTCTGCCTGTCTGGAATCATCATAACCTTGCCCTGTCACCATGTATTATGCGATATGGACACAGCTCTTATGAAATTAGAGAAGAACTGTTATGTTGGGGAGGTTTTGGGTTGGTTTTTTTTTGAGAATTGCCAGTCACACCGAGAAAAGCACTGGTGCGTGGGTAGTATTTTGTAGCTATTGGAAAGCCATGCCATAATTTGAACAATTTACACCTCTCTTCGTTCTCTGAAAGGTGGAAGAGAGCAGAGCTTACACCCACCCACCGCCACGAGCTTTCACCGGCTGCCATCACTCACACCCTGAAGCGTCACAGTTTGTAACAGGAAACGAAGGACGTAGATCCAGCACCATGACAAGGCGAAGAATTAACATGTCAATCACCCGAAGCAGAGGGGAAAAAAAACCTTCATTAGTGTTTGCCACAAACTAGAAGTTCACATGGTTGGTTTAGCTTCCCGAAGCCAGAAGATCTGCTCCCCTGCCTGCGTTGCACGGCGTTTGCTGCGGTGGGTAGGGCTGCCTCAGTTTGCCCAAGATTTCCTGTTCTCCGCATTTTTCTGGCTCTTCTCCGGTCGCAGCGTTGATCCTCCTTCTGCTTTTGCCAGGGCTGTGAGCGAAGCCAGGTTGGAGGCCGACCCGGAGAAGTTGCCACTCCTCCTGTTCTCAGCAGCGGCTCCTCCTTGCAACCTCAATCCGGCGCTCCGCCGTCTTGCTGGTCCCGTCGCCTTTTTAACTCTGCCTGGTTTCACGAGCAATCCGTAGCCTGGGTTGCACCTGAAATACTGCTTCCCTCCAATCGAGCCATCGTTCTTACCTTTGACAAGAAGAGAAAGAAAGATGATAGACAAAATGGCTTTTATTCTGTGCGTAAGGTGTGCTACTAGGATACCAGAAGAAGAAAGCAAGAAGAAAATGCTGAGAAAACGACTGTTCCCTATACACACACTGTGAAGGTAAACCCCCAGGAGGAGAAAGCACTATGGGCACTAGAGGACAAAGCTGGTAGGAGGGAAACAAATCTGAAGATCGCTACGATACACTTATTGATATAAAGACAAGTCGTCTGACTACCAGAGGAGTAGAGAGGCGGGAGTAGCCTTTCCACAGGAGTGAAGATATAAAAAAACCCATCTGCTGGTTTTATATCTGAACTTGCTAAATTATAAGATTAGAGGAAGGAGCTGCCTGCGACCGCAGAAGGCTGGATTTGATTCAGGTGGCTCCTAGCTGCCGGCTTGTGCTCCAGTGCCACCAGTACGCTTGGCTGCCCAACACCAGCAAAGCCATTGCATGGAGACGGTTACTCTGAACGGGACACTCCGCCTTATTCTCCCTCCCCACTTGCTATTGAGGGGAATTTTTTTATTTCATCAGAAGTGACATGGTTTACAGGTGGACCAGGCAGGTTGGACTTGATGATCTCAGAGGTCCTTTCCAACCTTAACGACTCTAAGTGTTAAATAACCAGTTCAGCAATAGATGCATTAGCAAACTATCAGGAAGGAAGGAAGGGAAAAAACCATTTAAAAGAGCCTTTGGTTTTCTGAGTTGATGAGACTCTGAAGTTGAGAGGAGTTACTGTTTCCATGTCATAAAACTTCCGCAGAACAGAAAGAATAATTTCTTTATGCTGACGCTGTTCAGATCTTTCTATTTCTCCCTTTAGATCATTTAAAATTCTCACAATCACTGTTCTGGGTACCGGCACAGAGACTGCTCCCATCTGTAAAGGGAATGCAAAAAGACACAACTCCTCTTTAAATGACATAAGGTCACCCCTTTTGTTTTACGGGTGTTTCCTTCTCTTCACCACCATTACCGCATTGCGTCCGATACACCCTCACGTGGCCGAGGACTTGGACTTCTACCCCTGTTTGTAGTGAGACAAAGACACAAGTTTGTGACCGTATTTCCCAAGTGAAGCTCCAGATGTGCTAGAAGCCAGTTATAGTCTGACAAATCAGGGGCTTAATCCGTGTGGAAACAGAAGGGAAAAAAATATCCAGTAACATCAGAGTTGGGTCCTCAACAGACTAAAAATCTTGTAGCCGTTCAACTCTTCCACAGACAGCGAAGCTGATGCTTACCGGGTATGTGCAAACAGCTTAACAGAATTAGCGCTGTGGACTAGAGTAGCCAGACAGGGCGGGAAGGTGACTTTCCAAAATTGAAATGAATCTGTAAGTAAATATTTTTATTTTTTTTAAATAAGGCATGAATTCAGGACTGAGAATTGGGTCTACAACATTCAAAGGGATGAGAGCTACAGTTTGCTTTCCAGGATGGCAAACTCCAGAGAGTTTTCTGAAACCAGCTGAAAACACACCGCCCAGTTTAGCTTTTATGAGCACACCATGCGCAGGGAAGATAACTGCTCATTTAACGGGAGTTCTGGATCCTTGACACGGTATTTATCCTGGTGAACAGCTCCAATCCCAGGGAAGCGTGCAGCAGAGACGAGCGTGGGCAACTCCCTGGGACGTGCTGATTCACCAAACAGAGCCTGCACTGCAGACCTGGAATGCTACAGCTTGGTTAAAAGGATTTAAATAAGGAGCTTTACGTGCTCTTGGGAAACCGAACCCTCTTACCATCAAAGGCAGAGGTATCTACTGCTTGTCTCTTGAATTTTCCACTAGCATGCCCTGCCTTCCCCCAATCCTGCCTGCTCTTGGAGAAAACGAGTGCCATGGAAGTGGACGTGAACCTGCAGAGGAAAGGAGTGACGAAGCTGGGGCTCCAGCAGAGAACAAATGCCAGACATCATCTTTCTTTCATCGCCCTCACTTTAAAGGGCCTATGCTGAAGTCGCTGTTTTTCTGCATCATACTACAACAGCACCTACAAATACAGCCTCCCCAGGAACAGCACCCTAGTTTCCAAAAAAGTATGTATTGGAGCCTAAATTCTGCAAAGTCTACAGTTCTACAGGTAAGAGTCAGACAGCAATGACATGAGAAGCTGAAACCAACCTTAAATCATCTGTACGTCTGGGCAGTCAATGTATGATTATTTCCTACTGGTTTTCGTATACATAGGTATGCACACACAAATAGTCTTCTGTAATTTTACAGCTTATTTTAAAATAGCTTGTGAGAGACTAGGTAACCTGTTAGGAGACTTTGCGTCTTATTTAGCCTAAATGTTCCTTTGCTTATTTGAATTCCACAACTCCTGTTGCGCTTTGGACACTCTTATCCTCAGAGCAGAAGCCCAGAAAAGAACCCTTTGGACACAAGGCATATCTCCTTGTCCTGCTTTCGGCTGGGACAGAGTTAATTTTCTTCCTAGTAGCTGGTATAGTGCTGTGGTTTGGATTTCGGATGAGAATAATGTTGATAGCACACTGATGTTCTAGTTGTTGCTAAGCAATGTTTGTACTAAGTCAAGGACTTTCCAGCTTCCCGTGCTCTGCCCGGTGCACAAGGAGCTGGGAGGGGGCACAGCCAGGGGGGCTGACCCAGACTGGCCCAAGGGCCATTCCATACCGTAGGACGTCACGCCCAGTATAGAAACTGGGGGGAATTGGCTGGGGGACAGCGATCGCTGCTTGGGGACGGGCTGGGCATCGGTCAGCTGGTGGTCAGCAATTGCATTGTGCACCATTTGTTTTGTATATTCTTTTATCATTATTATTAGTATTATTTCCTCTTCCTCTGCTGTCCTATTAAACCCTCTTTATCTCAGCCCACGGGTTTTACTTTTTTTACATCCCACCCGCTGCGTGGTGCTCAGTTGCTGACTGGGGTTAAACCACGACACTCCTGCAACTACATACTTACCGAGCTGCATTGTAAAGGCAATTCTGATTCCTACCTCCACTGTAAGAAGGCAATGAAATAACTGAAAAGGGACACGATTCAGTCAGAGGTCAGCGAGACTAGGTTTACAAAGGCAGACTGGAAAAAGATTACGGCAGGGAAAGATCTTTCACGTTTCCCTTCTCAAAATGCACCCAGTAATGGCTAATGAACCCTCCCTCATCAAAAAGTAGCATTAAAATGAACACTGCAAACTCTGACACGCTGTCTGCTTTACACCCGGTCTAGATCATACTTTACCTGAAGGTAAATCCAGTTCGACACCAACCCATGTTCCCTCTTGAAAGTCTGTGGGCCCAATATATCTAACGGTGCCCGTCTTATTTGCGCCAACTGTGACATATTCGCCCTCTTTCAGCCACTCGGGAATTTCATTGGCATCTTCGGAGTCAGAAGTTACCTCTAGTTTTTCTTCTGCCATCTCTGATCCATTATGGTTCAGTCCACGGGCAGCGGACGTGCTCTTTTCTCCTTCTTGCTGCTCTTCTGTGTTTAGTGAACACGTGGGATCTGTCCCCAGTATGCTTGTGAAGGACTTCAGCTCTGATGTCTTGACTTTCTGGATTTTGAAGGGGGAGGCTGCAACGCTCGGCTGGGACAATTGGTCAGGATGAATCTGTGGTCTGGGAAACCCCAGTTCTGAAGACCCAGAAGCCATTTCTTTTTTCCTAGCTTGTCCTGCTGACTCCGTTGATTGTTTGGATAACAACTCCTTCTTTGGAGTGGAGGTAGAAAGAAAGGTATTTGCATCAGCGGCTACAGAGGCATCATTTGCCTGCTCACTTTGAGTCACAGGAGATGCGCAAAATTTTGATTTCAAAGCATCATTTCCATTCACTTCAGTGCTGTCCTTAGGTCTTGCGTGGGTGCTTTGAAGGCTGAAGGCGGGTTGACTCTCTCTCTTAGTACTGAGACAGCTTTCCAAAGAACTGTCCGAGTGCCCTGGCGTGTCAGAAGAGACGTGAGCCACAGCGGGAGCTGGGAAGTCACTCACTGCAGGCGTTTGACCCCCTGGCTGAGCTACAGCATCACTTCCCACCGCAAGGGCTTCAGAGAGGGTGGCTGTCGAGACGCTGTGAGAAAAGTACCCGCTGGAGGCTTCGCTCAGAGGACTTGGAGGTCCTTCCTGGGAGTCCGGCGCCTGGGCGTCTCCCGTGGGCTGCTGCAAAGGCACTTTGGGGGGCTTTTCCGGACTCTTGTCCGCCTCAGATGTCTGCACTGCAGTTTCCAATGGCTGTTTCCCTACTTCCTCTTGGTTCATCTGAAACAGAGGAGGACAGTGACTGTGGAGCTCTGTTATCCAAACTATCTGGGCAAAAAGGACAGATACAAGGCCTCTGGGAAGTACTAAGGCCTCCAGCTTATCTAAATCCCTGTGTAGCTGCAATCTCCAAAAGATGCAAGCTGATCTGAAGTCAGCTTTGCAAACCTGGTAGGATTGTCAGCTCATTTCTTCCATTAATAAGAAAAGTGTCGACTAAAAGAAATACGTTCCCCAATATTTACTGAAAAATTATTTATATTACAGGAATGGTCATTTGGTGTTTGAATAGCAGGATTTATATGAAATGTGAAAGAGCCATGATCTATAAGTCTCTCACAGTTATTTGGCTTAACTCTCACGACTGATAAATCATGCCTCTCCAACTAAACTGTCATTTATGTCCCCGTTTCCAAATGCCATTCCCACCTCAATGCCGCCAGCACCACACACTTTCAGAGTATGAAATTAACTGCACCTCATGAGATTAACAGCCCATTTTAGTGATGTATTTCTTGGCTGTAAAGTTTACTAAATCTGATAGATCAATATCTTTTGCCAGCACATGTACTCTAAAAGATTAGGATGTCTCTAAATCTCTTTGGGAGGGAGGGAGGAGGCTGCTAATATGAAGGGGAAAAAAACATGGTTGGAGGACAGCAGATTTGTACATATCCTATCTTAACTCTCAGGTGTAGGCTTTTGTTTACTGTTCAAAATGTTGTGGTTTATCCCATCTAGTGGTTAAGTGTCCCAAACTACAGGATTTTCACCTTATTCTGAAGTGCCTCTTCCACTGGAAACGTAAGCGGCATTTGAAGAAAGAGGGATTTGATTGAATTACAGGAATTTCAGAACCAAAGGCTAGCTTGCTACTGCTAAGTGAAATGTAATACAGAAAAGTTTTTTGAAATATTCCTGCAGATTAAAGACACATTTTTAGCTTTTCTACGGAGAGGGTAGTGTATACACGGAATCTGGAGCTCTGCTCTTTCTTTGGGCCTTCCCTTTTAAGCGTTCAGATAACACACGTTTTGCTAAGACAATAAAAGCACAGTGGGAGAAAGCTGATTTGCTATTCATAAGAGTGAGGTTCTGCTGAACTGTGGGAGATCATAGGGTCTATTTGCTCTCCAGCTTAGCAAGAGCCTTTTTTTCACGCCGATATCATGAATTGGCTTGAAATGTAAAATCGAGAACGAAGCTCAACACTCAGAATAACAGACACATTCTGTTTAGAGAAAGCGTCAGAGCCTTGCAATTTGCCTTTTAAAGCAGCAAAACAGCTAAATTTTAGCTAGTTAACTGCTAATGCAATCACACGATTAACCAGGCTTTCAAATATAAAAGTGTAACCAGCGATATAAGGGGAGATTTTACCAGGACCTAAGAAAACACAGCAACACCCCCTGCATTTAATTGTCTCACAGTGAAGCAACAGCACAAGTGCAATAGGTTTTAAGTAGCTATCCCAGCAGTTGCTTTTGCCACCTCTGGTTTCCAGGCATGTGAATATGAAAATTGTATCATCACGTCCTGGGATGTGCTTACCTGTTTTATCCTTGGAGCGCTGGCATCAATACTGGCAGACTGAACCATAATTCGTGGGACAGCCTGAAGGAATGAAAAAAAACAGAGCATCGTTCACTTAAAGGATTAAATATCGTCAAACTGGTAAACATGAAAACTTACACTTGAAATTTTGGAATCGCAAACCTTTGTCACGAAAGGACAGAGCATTGCTATTTTATTGCATTCTGACGACATACTCTGAAGGGGTAAAAACTTTAACCAAGGCATCCCTGAATTTTAGCACGTAGGCAGCTACAAGTACAAATTCACAGTGTACAAAGTTTTCTTTTATGCATTCAGGCAAAGACAGAGCACTGAGCAACCAGATGCCAAAGAGATCTGAGGCGGCGCTGGTCTGGCTAGTGAAATCCGCAGCTTCAGTCCATCTTCAAAATTCTTTCTCCATCTCCGGTATCTTAATTCAGTTTAGATTTTAGCATTGTTCACTTTAACTCAAAAAGGAAGCCAGACACAAGATCTCTGCAGCCTCTTTTCAAAGAGGGCATCACTACTGCCTGCTAGAGTGAAGATTTCATGTGCCACTTGCTAATCACAATATACTGGTCCTGGGTCAGAAGAACCACTTCTGTGTTTCAACGGTATCTTCTCTTTTATAGCATGGGGCTTGATATGAAGGCATTGACAATAAATGTCCCTCACTCGCTTCATATTCAGGCTTTTATGTTACAGATTCGAAACAACCACGCTCCTAAGACTATAATGGCGAATTGTGACACTTGACTACAAATCTTAGGCTAAGCTGTCAACTTGGGCTGTCATGCACTGTTGACACAGGAGGGAAAGGGACCATCAGTTCAATGGAGAACCTTGGGAAAGGGAAGCATGAAGAAAAGGAGAGAGGAGAAAAAGGTAGAAACATCTCCCTTTAGCACTGTTAAATACCATACTGCAAGGGCAGGTTCATACTTTCAGGGAAAGAGCTCTTTAAGGGTGACATATTATACAATTTTGGAACAGTCTGCTTTTTTTTCTTTTTTCTCCAAGGGACTTGAGAACTCCTTCTGTAGAAATACGCAGGCAGTGCTCATCTCTGAGACAGCTATTTCCAGAATTCGACAATCTGTCTAAAGAACTGAAACTTTCCAGCTGAAGAGTAAGGTACTCTTCCCTTGCATCCTTTCTAAGTACAGCAAAGCAGGAATTTGACTAATCCTGTTCCCGAAAGAAATAAACATGGGGGAGAAGAACAGCTATTATTTATACAGAGATTGCCAGACATTAAATAAAAACATGGTTGTTCAAGGTAAAAAATAAAAAGACAAAAGACAGACAAAAAACCCAACAGCTTCACTGTGGATCAAAATAACTTTTTGTAAAGACATTAAAGCTCCAGCTCTCAGTTCAATAAAAGCAAGCAGAAGAGAGAGCGTTTGCTTGTGTTTAAACCTACTAATTGAAAGTACAGCAGTGAAGTGGGGTTCGGAGCAAACTGGCTCTATTTCAGGTATTAGCATTTTGAGATCCTTACTATGACATGCACTCCAGGAGGCAGAGGGTGACCCAAATCAGCACAAATCAATGAAGCCTAAAAATAAACACAGCTCTAGGGCTCATGATCCAGTGGTTTTCAGACACCTCGTCCTCCAGAACTCCAGCTTCCTTTGGAATAAAGTGGCAATCTTCTACGGCAAAAGTATTAACCTGAAAGCAACTGTAGTACTGACGTGTGACCGAGTCCAGGGAGAGCTTAGAGCAACGAGGTGCAGCGAGTACTCTGACTCGTCCTAAGTATTAACTCAGACATGCAAGGATAACTTAATTGTCATAACAGTCAAGTGTTTGACTTGAACAAAGACTAGAGAGCAGAGGGATTAACTTTCTTATGAGAAAACCCTGCAAATTTTAGCTTTAATAGAGGCTTATCACAGTGTTAAAGGGAGCAGAGTATTTGGCAGAACACTTACTCTCTCCTCTTCAACCATCTTTGAACCATGGGTTGGTCCATCTTGGGAGTGCAAAGCCAAGCTATTAAATATCACCTTTTAATGAAAAAAATATCTGCACTCAGGAGGCATTAAGGCTAATCCCTAGGCAGGCACTTACATAGCACTTTAAACCTTTTGCAGAGGTGCAGCTGAACCTCAGTGAGAAGCCAAGACTCTTGAATTCAAATTATCCTAGTTAAATATCTCCATGCTCCAATGCTAAAAGCATTGCATTTTGGCATCGCAGAGAGGTTGTGCGAAGGAAAAAACATTGCCCTTGTTGCTTCCAGGCTACTGATACAGCAGGGGAAACAGCCCTTTTCAGCAGACCTTGTACCAGGAGCTAAAGGCAGCTCCGGGCTCTCACGCTGGCACCGTAACACAACTTGATCTTCTTGCCCCATTTTCTCCCAGTACAGGTGCCATCTCTGGGAAGCGCTCCGAGGTGCATTATTATCCAGAGATAAGCACTCAGAATTGGAATAAGAAAAAGTATTTAAAGATATTTCTCAGTTCCTTTGATTTCCTTTTCTCCCTTTAAAACACATAAACAGAGGAAAGTGTTTGGGGTTTTTTTTAATCTCTCAAAAACCTTCAGTCTTACAGCATGTAAATCCATGAAATCTAAAAATCCAGTTGATATCAAACAGCAAAAGAAATAAAACCGTTACACTTTAATCATTCCTCATCAAGTTCGCCTCCTGAAAGGATGACAAATCTCAGAACTACAATAACTTTGCCAAGCAATGTTTAGAAAAACATGGAGAAAAAAGCAATTATGAGAAGTGGCACTTGCCCAACTTTGGTGTTGACAAGAAACAGATGGGCAGAAACACCCTCACTGGGGTAGCCAGGGTACTAAAACAAATCTTTCCTATGAAACGGAGTCAAGTTACTTGGGGGGATACTGAAAACAATGTGTTTGACTATCTGTGAAGAATTGACTGGATGAAAAATAGTTCTGAATCGAGAGCCAAATTCTGACATTAAACTTTTGTAGATAGCGACTGCTAAACTAGGCATATATATTTACCCAATGGCAAAACATGACCCTTTTACAGTGATCATTTTTGGCACAACTTCTTCAACTGAGCTGACAAAATATGGAGTAAGAGAGAACATGAAAGCAATTCACTTTAAAGCATCTTTGAATCTTTGTAGAACAAAAACTGTATTTTTCTTAAGAGCTGCTGCGCTGTGCAGTGAGTTTATAAGGATTTCTAAGAGCGGGTATTTTCTGGTCAGATGGGAGGTCAGTTTGCACATACTTGGAGGTGACCAAAAGCCATGTTGTTACTAGTGATTAATCTGGAGACAAACCTGGTACGTTGGTGAGCTTGAATAGGAAAAGCCAATGTGTATCTCACCCCACTTATAGAGGCACCAAAATTAATCCTAAATTAACTCGCTTTCATCCCATATATTACATATATATAACGGCAACGTCTTCAATGAGCTCAGAAAAATCACATTTGGTACTTCAATGTCATTAAACATTTTGTAAAATGCCTCTGACAATGGTGACTGATGACTTCAGTACCAAGCCTTTTGACTTCACGTCACCGGATGAAAATCCTTCAATGTTAACACCCAATATGCAGAAAGTTCAGTGGCAGTTAACGGAACAGACTGGGCCAGCGTGTACAAGAATGACCCTCCAAGCTCCAAAAACGGTCTAGCCAAGGTTACAGCTGATGCAATCCTAAAAGGGCATCATCAGAAAACTTCCACGGCTCTTGTCTGTGCTTCACCATCCGCAGAGAGGAGTGGCTGAGCTCAAGGACTCTCACCCTGACAGCGTTACGTTCACATCACCATTGAAAAGCAGCTATTGGAAACTTCTGCAGCAGGGCAGAACAGTTGCTTCATTAAATGTAGATTTAAATCAGTTTTGAGCACTCGGGATAAAATACTTCCACGAGACATACACAGCAACGCAGTAAGAATTCTGAATCCCCCAGTACATACCCAAAAATCTGAACCCATTTTAAAAAAGGTCCCCTATTTTGAAAAGGTCCCCCCCAACAATATTCCTTCTCTGCCCTCAATTTTAAAATCATTTTAAAGTCATTAATCATTCAAATATAAAATCTCCTGCATTCCAAAAGGAGATCTGAAACCAGGTCCAAGTTTGTTTGTTGTTTTTTTTTTTTTGGTGTGTGTTTGTTTTCTTCTCTAAGAACACTGTGCATTTAAATACCAACCCAAACAAAACCCTCTTATTCCACCTCCCGTATGTGGAACATTTCAGCTTGTAATCATACTTCTGAATTCCACATTTCTGATATACTTTATGCAAAATTAACCATACCGTTTTCTGTGCAGTTAAATTACTTCATTCCTAGGTCCAGGCAGATTAAAAGGGTAATTCATCACCATTTCCAAGTTAGTTCATAAAGAAGTTTCAGTGGTTTGCTCTAAGAACTTTAAAAGCCGGTTTTCCATACTCATTCTCATTAAAAACTATTTGTCTGAGGATGATAGCGAAAACTGAACTCAGAAAGAAATCAAAACACTAACAAGTCAGTCACAAGAACTAGACACATATGAGCTCAGCTGGCCACCGAGGATCTGTTGAGCTATGCCAATTATAGCATCCAAACGATTCTTTATTTGAAACTCTGAAAAAAGCCTTCGAGATTTTAAAGAAGGTTCTCCGAGGCCACGTTATTTACATTTGATTAAGGGATGTCAGTTCTAGCAATTATGCTATGCACCATGCACAGCCATGAAACTCTTATTTTTTAATGCACTGCCAGAAAAAGGCTTTTGTCTGTTTAGATAGCTTTTCATTAACTGCATTTCATTATTTTTTAAGATTAATTACTACGTCTGCATCAGAAGGTGAAAGAGAAAATATTGAGCGCTGCCCTCTCCATGTGTCCCGTGTCTGCATTTCTATACCACAAAACAAAAAAGAATTACATTAGCGTATGGAAATTCAAATAGTTTATTATTTTTTTTAACATAGCTGTGACTCAAGACCTCTCATTTAAGCCGTGTGCTAACAAAAAGACATTTGAGCATCCAACAAGGTTCTCGAGTACGAAGGTGACCAAAATGCACACTGGTCAGAGGAACGTGCTTCTGCCACAGCAATGTCAAAAAAACAGAAACTGGACTTTAATATGTACATTTTTAATGCCAGCACCCAATGATGCCCTAAAATGTAATTACCCGGGCAGTTCCTGGAGATCAACAGGGTCATAAGGTAACGAACAGTAATTCTGCTTGGTGCACACTATGAAAGCCTCAGCATGTTAATAAAAAAGACAAGCTTCAAGAGCATGTACGTAATATAATTAAGCACGGATAGATGAAACTCTGATTCTCCATCCACCTGCGTATTTTACCCAAGTATTTTAAACTTTTCCCCATCAGCAATAAGGTTTGGTAAGGCTTTAAATCTTGCACACTGCGGTACTAAGCTTTTTAAAGAATGGACTAGGAAAATAAAAAGCAATTCCAGCAATCGAAAAAGGTTGGCTTTTTTTATTTACAGACTACTGGCAATTAATTTAAAGGCATCAGATAATGGAGAAAATAGGCATTTTCTAACTTAAAAGTATATAAACAGCTTCATCAGAAACCAATCTTTTAGGTACATAAACAGCTTCATCGGAAGCCGTTCTGCTAGTTGCATAAAGAATCCTATTATGCCAAATTAATTCAATCTAACTAATTAGAGAGCAGGAAGTTCTTTCAATTATTTTATGTGCTGTCTGAGAAACACACTTGAATACGAGAGCAGATTTCATTAATTGCGGTTCATTATTCTCCAGATTAGTTACTAAACTTGCATCCGAAGGTCAAAGACAGCAATTTTGTTAGCTGCCACCACCTTGACTGGAATGTCTCTGCATTTTTGAAACTCGGGCAACCACTGACTATAAACAAAAACAGCACTGGGAAAGACCATTTTGTTAAGATAACTTCTGTATGTGCTCGCTTACTTTAAGGTTAATGCCAGCCTAAGAAACGGCCTATGACTGAAATAAAAAGCTGCTGAAATAAAAAAAAAAGAAAAAGGGTATTTTCAGAAGGAGGGATCAGAACTCTGTCTGTTCACCCGCACAGAATCAGAGATGCGGTAACGCATCCGCTCGGGGAGCTGCTTGGCCACGATGAACTTCAGCTATAAACTTGGAAAAAGGTGAAGTACTGCTCGCTTGGAAATGATGCTCAAAAGCACGAAAATCAACTTAGCCATAAGACCCTGCTTACAAGGCGCAACAAAACAGATCTGATGCTTTCTGCAGAGATGTACAGCCACCTAACCCTGATAATTTCACTAGAACATATTGAAGATTTAATACAACAGCTGGGCCAGCCAAGTAGTTCAAGACGGTTCACCAGCATTTTTCCAAAAACGGGTTTTAATGACATTAGATAATTAAGTACTCTCAAATAATATAACAGATATGCACTGAAAAAGGGAGCTTGACAAGAACTTTGGAAATTCTCTTTCGCTGTAGTAGTTTGATGAACCAGGAGAAAGTAATAAACTGATCCACTTAGCTTTTTGGTATTTATGTTCAAAAATCTGTTATTACATACCTGCTCGTTTGCTTTCAGCCAGGAAAGGATAATTTAGATCTTTCCATTTGCTTTGTAAAGCATTCCTTTAGTCATTTCTATTCCTGAACCTAGCTCTCCCAATTTGCTGTTTACAGCAACAGAAGTCCATCAGTTCCCAGTTAGGGGTCAGATTCCTTTGCGATTACAGCTGAAAAAAATCCTTTTTTTGACTCAGAAATATCATTTTTGTGTCCTCTCTATCGCGTGGTTTACTACAGTTACGCAAGAAGTACTAGCTTGCTGTCTCGCTCGGGCAGGTTAGCGACAAGGTGGTAAAGCTGACTGCCAAACACCGACCCCCAGAGCCGCCCCAGCATCCACTGAACACAAGGGCCATTCGTCACCGCCACCAGCTAAACTCTTCTGCCCACATTTGCATCACCAGGCCGTTATAAAGAAACAGCAAGAAAGATTAGGAGACGTGATATTTATGAACTTAAAGCCAGCCTCGCTACAACAGCACGTGTTTATTTTTCGTGCCGCACAGAAGCTGTAGCTAAGTCTGTGGCTGTTCCTTCAATTCTTGCTCTCTTCTATGCACTGTGATTGCTAACAGGAACGAAGCAGCTCTGTTTCCTCACTGACAGAGCTGCAAAGAATATCTATAACCCTCCCAAACCAGGGAGGCGAACTTGTAATACAACTGACTTGTTCTATTACAAAACTAAAAGTAGCGAATAATTTTAAGATTTCATTTTATTATACAGATCCAGCGGTCATGGAAAAACTTAGGTTGCTCTCCAACGCAACCTAGCATTAAAACATCACACGCTCCTGTTTGTTTATTAGCTTTTATCTTTATTTTTTTTAAACAAAGCAGAAATAGCATTTTCCCTCCTATTAAAAATTGTTGCAATCATGATCTGATTACCTGAGTTTCCATAGTAATCCATAATATAAATTAAAATCTCTTTAAACAGATGCCTTTGTAGTTTAAAAACTGACTTCAAGACAAATAATACAAGGCTGATCTTGCACAGTAGGAAGGAGTGGGAACAGGTGGTTAGAATAGAGGCAGGAAATTAGGCCTCGTTTGTAATCTCAGCTCTCATTGATTCAGTAAGAATTCAAGAAGTTGTGAAAGGCTCTCACTGCAATTGTAAAGAGCACCTATTTGCATCTTTCGATACCCGAATACCTCTAAGAAAGCCACTGTCTTAATTTTAATTCTCTAAATTTCATAGATGAGTAAGGTTATACGATTCCAGTCTCAACACTAAGGCTGTCGTAAGCAAAAGGCAACATGAAAATGTAAAGCATTAAATTAGATAAGATTGGGGAGTAAAATTTGCTCCTTTTATTACTTTGTAGAGAATAAAACAACAGTTAAACTAAAAATATTTTGAATCTGTCTTACTTTTATTTGTGCTAGGTCTGTGGTACATGACTTTTTAAAATATTTAAGTGTTATTGTATATATTTTTGGTTTGTTTATTTATTTAATATTTCACTGTACTTCTACAATGACAAAACAACTTCCTGCAACCCTCAGGCATTCTTATAATGGCAAGTTTAGTTGTAGCAAACAACGGAACAGAATATCTGGATCCTATCACAAAAAATAGTTCCTTGAGGATTTTAGGTTTGGAAAGGTCTAAGTTAACCAGACACGTGAACAAGAAACCCAGAACTCCAGACACGTGAACAAGATGACAGCACAGTGAGCGGGACGGCTAACAAAGCATGGACAGAATGGACTTCCACAAACTCAACAAGTGAGATCTGGCTCCAGATTTATCTTCATAACAGTTTTTTAAATCTTCCAGACTTACACTATACAGGACTACTCCCTTATAAATAAACTACAGACTCTCAAATAAAGGAGAAAATATTATTTATAATGGGATTCTGTATTTCATCTGTTTTCTTTAAAAGACAGTGGTGTTTTCTAGTCTGTTTGACCACGCATTAGCTCAGAGGACAGAAGCCACATCTGGAGCAGGTGGAGTTTTGCAGCACAGCATCCAAAAGAAAAAAAAGCTTCTCTGATATGTGGAATAGATAAGAGAATGAACAAAAGCAACTGTCCGAAGTACACAGCAGAAGATGTTAAAAGGTGACATGAGCTGGGGCAAGGGGTTGGGGGGAATAGTGTATGAAATAACGAATTAAAAATAGAATTACATTTTCCACTTGGCAGTAGAAAAACAACACTAAGTGCACTTCATAAATTTTACTATTGTTGCTGCGAGTGGTATTACCATAAATCACGTTGGTAGCGTACTTGGCACTTCTAAAAAGCCAAGTGGGGCTGAGTGTATCAATAAGTTTAAACAGCTCCACTATCTCTGGACAGAATGGAGGGGAAATGCATTACAAGGCTCTACTATGACTAAAAGCTTGGTTTGCGCTGCAACAACATCCAAAATAGCACTTTGCCAGCAAGTCTAACAGCACTCACCAATATTACTGCATAGCCTATTTGATTTAATTTTTTACCTGCTGTGCAAGAGGAGAGGTCTGCCTGCCCTTCTTCTCATCTCTAACAGGAAAGAGAGACTTCAACAGCTTGGGCATCTGAGGCACAAAGGACTTCACAGGATTCAGATAGGAAGCAGCAAGGCTACCGATACCTGTTGGAAAAATTAAAAAATGAGAACAGTTAGGCTTTGGGGAAAGGAAAAGGAAAAAAAAACCCAACAATCCAAACCCTCCTAAACATATATTACAAAACTTATCATTTTAGTCTAAGATGACATCTTCCAGTGATCAATGCATTAGCCAAGGAAAAGCATTGAGTGCTTGCTCCTCCCTTGAAAGGGACAGATGAATTTGGGTAGGTCTTAATCTGTGGCCCCAGCATACAGAACATTTTTTTCTTCATATGGTGTGAAAAAGCTTGTTGTTTGCAATTGGAAACATAAAATGATTTATAACTTGCAGAAGCAGGGAAAAAACAACAAAAAAACCAAGAAGCAAAACTGAAAAAGGATGTCCATACAGCCCACAGTTTTAACAACAATTACAAAACTTACTAGAAATAAAAGATGAGAAGATCCAAGTTAAGAAAAAGAAAGAAGTTAGGGGCATTCAACTCTCCTTACTCACACTGCCATTATTTCTACACTACTCCCGCCTTGAGAAAACCTAGTTAGACACACAAAACATCACTACAATATAGCTCTGCGCTCTCAGTTACACATTAAGCACATCAGCTGCAAAATAATCCATCCAATTTCAGTGCTGCTTATTTTCTAAAACCTTAGCGACCTTACTGTCTTTGCTGGTTTACTCACATAACAAATAGCACTTCCTGAGCCCAGCTAACTTTTGGTTTTATAAATTGAGCTCCTGAGATGAGACCGCATCTTCAGACAACTTTAACCACGTGGCATTTAGCAGAACTAGTGACAGAGTTAAAGGAAAGGCTAGTTGGAATAGCCGAGAGTCTGAGTAGCTGCACCACAACTGCTAAATATTCACAGAGAGAACTGTGTGGACATTGCTCTGGAGAAGAAATTTCTCTGCATCTCTGAAAGCAGCTCAGCTTCATCTGGCATTCAGGAGCTGGGGGAACTTCACTCCATTTTTCGGAAAGTTGATTTAGCTTTAGGAAAGCCCTTACCTGGATCAGGAGAGTGGTTTTGCTGCCCAGAGCCCGGCAAAGAGGTACGAGATGGACTAATGCCTCTACGGGAATTTGTGGCACCTCGGGATACATCTTGCTGACTCTCCCATCGGCCCTGGGGGAAAAAAAAAAGGTTGTATTTTTCAAAGTTAGCACACCAGCAAGAGTACAGCAATACTTACATACCATGCCAGCCTGCACAGCCCCTTTGCAAAGTTCAGAATGCACAGAGCTGAGGAAAGACCCTTCCCCAGAGGCGCTTTTAGTTGAAACACCCAGTCCTGCAAAGATAAGCACCCTCAGCTCCCATCAGCATCAAGGCACATAAAAACTCTACTTATAGACCTTAAAGCTATAATAGTTCACTCAGTTGTGCAGCTGTGTTTTGGAAGGTACAACGTGGTGAAGAGTTACACCCAGGAGAAAATAAAATAGCACTGCCTGCCCAAAATTCCTAAATATTTCACTGTCTTCTCAGGAAGCGGACACAAGTGAAATCTGGATATAGAGAGTGTCAGGGAGAAGGGGTGAGGACAGACGGAGCTCTGAACAAGAAAAGAAATATGATTTTAGACCTAAAGGCTGGATGTTAGTGCCTAGGGTCAGCTAACGGATGAGCTGATCAGATCAAGAGGAAACAACTGTGTAGTGCAATTTTTTTTTTAACAGCCAGGAAAAGAGGAAAGTGGAATACACGACAAGAAGCTGTGGATACCAGGAGCCAAGAAAAAGACTAAGTAAAGACAGGTTAGAGTTTTGACATGGTTAGTGAAGATGAAACACGATGATTTTCAGACCTGCAAGAGCCTGAGTGCAGACGAGGTAGGAAGAAACAGCAACTAAGAAGGCAGTAGGCCATCTGCCTTCCCAAGGTCCCGGGACTCTCTAGCTGGGTTTTCAGATGGACCCCAAGGGAGGCACACACCATTCTGCACGTGGGGTGCGATTTCTCGCACTTTCACAAAGGTCCACTGTGGTTTTGCATCTTTCATCTCAACATTACGGGTCAGAAACTGCCTCAGTGACAAAGTCTCTTGGCTAACAGGGAGAATCTCCAAGCTACTATTTCACACCAGTGCATGAGTGTCAAGAATTTATGTGGCCAAATCGGTTTTTCTTCCTAACTCTATCATCTTGATATGTAAAATCGTTTACAGATTCCTCTGCAATGACTACACTAAGCGACTGGCCAGAGGGTGTCTCTGCTGAAAGCTTCATGCGGATACAAGACAGTACATTGCCTCACCAAACTGAGCGCCCCGTTAGCTGTGCAGAGCTGAAAGGCAGGCGCTGAAGTCCATGTGGTCGTCCTGCAAACTTCTGATACAGGCACATTCGCAACATGAGTTCCTTTGTGCTGCTGAAGAGTAGTCTCTAAGCTATTTGTTGCTAATTTACTTAATTTATAGGAGACCTTAAGGCAATTCGATACCTATTTTAGGGTCTATGGGTGAAAAGAATCTGGTCTCAAATGCTACAAGAAGTCTCAATGTCTTGTGGAAAAGTGTTGTCCTGTTCAGGTAGCAGAGTGCCCTCAGGACTACAAGCTTGCAAAGTTTCACCTCTCCAGAAATAGAGGTTGCAAAGACAGGATGGTGCAGCCAAACCGATATAAACTGAAGTCTGATCCCACTTCTGGTCAAGAGTTATGGTATGGTTGGTACAATATCTGTACTTGTCTGGATTATATTGTACCTGTATCTGAATCTTGCTTGTCCTTTTAAAAGACACAACAGAAAGAGGAATATCTTCACAACGATATGGTACAGCAAACACAATAGAAATGAGTCACAAGGGGGTCACAAGATCTGCTACATCCCAGACCACAAGTTTTATTTATTTTTTCCTGAGGGAAGAAGGGGAAATGCAACTTTTCAAGAAGCTTCATGCTGTTGGATGCAAGGAAATAATCTGACCTTGAACAGAAAAATGACAGGTAGCTAAACTAATCTTAACTGTAACTTGAAGTCATGAATGTTTCACAAATAATAAATAAGCCAGGATAGGAGGAATAGATTTCTCCAATGGGTTGAAGGTCACACTGAGCAGCCCAGAGCAAAAATCGTTTCCATTTGGATCTATAAGTTAGTCCCATGGAAGCTCTCCTGCTTTGAATAGCAAGTAACTTGCACTTTTGCAGAGCAGCACCTGTCTTCAGACCTCTACTAGCTAACATCTATATTATTAGATGCAGAGACAACAGGCGCTGTTTCTGTGAAGCAACATTCGGGACACCTAAAGACTAATGGACGTCCGAGTTGACTGGAGGCAGCCATCCTGAATGTCAAAACTGATGTAACCCAGGCTGGGACTAGCAGTAATATCAGGGGTTTGTTTAGTCTTGTATTTTTGAGGACTCTGGTGTTTAAGCCCTTCTTGAAAGCTTCCTGCACTATCAGCATGGATGACAGAGCGGTTCTACCCATACCTTAAGCCCCCAACTTAAGCATTATCTTTGACCTGCAACTCATTTATGCCTCACACACATCAAAAAGTCATGCATACGTCTGGAAAATTCTTCCCACAAAATGCTTCTATGAAACAGCCTTTCCTATTCCACCCCTCAGAAACTCTTATTCAGGCTTTTGCTATCTTGAGTTTCAGCTAGTGCAGGTTTCTTTCAGGTGGCCTCACCGCATGCGGTCTTGCCCCACTTACATCCACTCAAAAGACTGCTTCAGAGACTGCTTTACCCTGCCATTTTGATCATCGAAGACATTGAAAGCCAGCATGGAAACGGCCAACGACTTCAGACTATGCTCAAACCGTCTTCCCCTTGGGATGTGAAATGTTTCCTGAAGTCTCCTCCTCTGGTTCCCACCGACGGGTTAGTTTGCAGGAGGAGAGTCAAAACACAAAAAAAAGAGTTCATACTCTATCCAGATGGGGAAAATATCTCAGTGTAATTCAGTATTTTTTGGATGCACCAGCTCAGTGGTGCTGAAGGAGTTTAAAAAAAAAAAAAAAAAAGATGACTATTGGGTGGGAATTCATCACAAGACTCAAATAATTTCGAAATACTGTTTGGTTTTGTTGCCTTCTGGTCTGCAATCAGCCTGGTAGATGTTGGCATTAGGTTAAGAAAAACAACTATGGAAGAGTGCAAAGCATCTGAAGGCTTCTTTTTTGGAGGACATAACAAAGCTGGATTAGTGTTACTTTTGGATCTTAGGGTAACGATCCACTTACTAAAGACAAATGGATAAGGGTGTCATGTCTTAATAATTTTCTATCTATAGGCCAAGTCTAAGTGCTTCTGGAGACCACAGAGACATAAGAAACAAAGACTATTACAGGAAAGTTTTCTAGCTTACTAGAACACCAATTCAATGCAGATAAGGAGCAGCTGAATCATTTTCTGAATCACTATTTGTTGAGTCAGAAGTGCCCTTCATTGACCATTCCAACAAAAATAATTTCAGGCAAGTATCTTACTTTAGATCTGCTTAGAGAATGATTAAAAAATCGGAATAGGTAAGAAACAGAACAAAACACTTTCAGAATATTCATCCTGTACAGACACAATGGCAAGATTTAGTGACTTTTTCCTTAGGAAAAACTTTTTTCTTAGAATCTTTAGGAAATTTTGCTTCAGTCTTAGTATTACAGATGACTACATTTTCTACATAATTTTAATTTAACGTTCTACATTTTGCCAGGTTAAATAAAATGCAGGTCGTGAGAACAGGAATACGCATTTGAGAACAGGATTTGTCTGGCCCATATACTTAAAGCATGCTGGGTTTTTAAATAACACTTGCTTTGGAGTGAGTGGAAAGATCATCATTTTAGACTGAAGGTCAGATTTGTCAGGGGTTATGTGAGCCTCAAGTCTGAGATGACAGCAAACCATTAAAAAGTAGGTAAATCAGGGCAACAGGTGGAGAAACATTTGCAAAAGAAAATACCGGAGACAACTGAAAGGGTCAACTGTTGTGCGAAGAATCTGCAGAGGCAAAAGGTAGTTCCGGAATGATTGATTTTACTAAGCTGGATTGAAAGATAACCCATCTCAATCTCACAAAAAGAAAAAAAAGTAAGAATTATTAACCATATTAACTTGACGAAGTTCCCAAGTTTCACATAAGCATGTTATATGGCACTCTCCCATGATTGCTTTGTGCATTCACTAACCGAAACACTTACACACTTTAAGTCTAAGCCATTGGTATTATTTAAGTGCTGTGAATCTTTCCTCTATCAAGAAGGGTGGTGAGAGAAAGGAAGGAAGCTTGTAAATCATTTGCCCAGAGGAGCCATCATTTCATGAATATATTTGGTCTCTGCCAAGTGACCAAACAGAAGTCAAGTGACTTAATTTAACAAATCAAAAATAGCCACCAGAAGAATGCATGTCCCTTGATGTATTTTGATACAGAGCTGTTTATAAAGTGGTTTATTTCTAGAATACCTTTTCCTTCTTCTCCTCTGCCTTCCCTTCTTTCACACATCCTCCACGAAAAACACCAGGGAATTTATTTCAGGTCAGCACCGACATGCACAAAATCTTTAGAGCAAATATGGGTGATCACTACCTAAGTCATCTGAAGGCTTTACCTGACAACAATTCTTTTCCTGAAGTTGACAGACCATTAAAATGCTGCCACTGGGTAAGAGAAATGAAGAGTTCTTGTGTTTTATTACTTTAGCGGTTCAGAAAAGGCTTAGGAAAAGGTGACCATGTAGCACTTAAATATAAGCATACAGCTGGGACAAAAGGCACTTGTTCTCACGAACAGCGTGATTATTCAAATTGATCTACGTGGTACCAATTTGCTGAAAAAACTCTGGTTCCCAGTAAAACCTGAAGGTTAAGTGGCACAGTCTTGTCTTACTTGGGTTTTGGATACAAGGCTTTTGAGCTACAAACTACTGGACCTTTGGGAAAGGAAGGATGACTGTCGAAGACAAACCAGCTATTGTGCAAAGGTATTTTAAGAACAACTCACGAAATTTTTCATCAATATGTGATTATAGTCTGAAGGAGACCTGTAAAACAAGTCAGAGGTGCCTTCCATCCTTTGTGCATCTGATTCATCCAGTTTAAGTCAATTGAATTTTTAAACTTCCAATGCCAACACCCTGGAATGTAAAAATCCAGCTCCGTATCTTTTATCACCACTGAGAGGCTCTATACCCCTGCATCACCTGACATGTGCTGATGTGCAAGATGAAATAGAATTCATCTCGCTCTCCTGTAGCCATATCTGTAGTGATAACAGGAGTAAAAATTGGCTTTTTCTCATTTAAGCAAGCAGATATAACTTAGAGGTGAGACCAAATGCAGTCCTGTCAACCTAATATGAAACATCCATAAGACTGTATTCTGAAGCAAATTTACAAGGCATCTCCTTGCCTTCTCAGCCAGTGAGGTAGCTTCATCTTATGAGTTAGTATTAAAAAAATCCCAATGGTGACTTAAATATTTCAGATGAATGCACATCTCAGTGTGACAGTCGCCCTCCTCTTTGGAAGCTCTCTGTGGTGTCAGCACACAGAGATAGTCTTTAATGTTTTTTTCAGAATAAGCCAAACCCATGCCCCGGCTCCAGTCCTGGAAAAGGGCTTTTCCAGCTCTTCATGGGGGCATGACCACCCATCCACGTCTGTAGTAACACAGATTCAACCATGGCTGCAAGATGAATCTGGGTCCGAATTCCGGAAACTTCTGATCTGCCTGTTTTAGTTGCACCAACACCATCTTTACTTCTTATTCTAACTTGTTTAATGTTCTTGTTTACAGGGGAATGAGTCCTGGCTATTCATAGTACTGAAGAATGAAGTAGAGCCCACATTCATGATTTTACCAGTATGAATGGTACTTTACGTACAGGAATGAGACTGAAGAGCCCTTTCCACAAAGCTAAAAATCCATGGTAAAGACAGCAGGAATGCAAGGAATAACAACATTAAAATTAGAGAGAAAAATGAAGTAGTGGAATAAAAGTTAAGGAGAGGAATATTCTGAAATGTGTCGGGGATTTCCACTAATATTAAAGTACGCAGGCTTGACAGATTAGTTCTCCGCCCAATTCAGGATGCCGTTACTATCCTGTGACTGATGTTTCTTATGATATAATAAACCACTTGTTTGAGATTAGCTTATTATAGTCACTTGTAAACAAAACCAAATTCCTGGTAAAATAACGATTTATGACTGCTGGAGAAGACTTCTTTTTCACTACATTTCTCTGCAAGTGACAAAGACATCTCACGTAGCTGAAACTCCACATATCAAGCCATTCTCAGATCCGTTATGCTAAAATAGATACACGACTGATACCACCAGTGTGCTTTATGATGTCTGTGTGCTATAGGAACATTTAAGAATTTGTTTAACATTTCACTGTGATTACAAACGCTTTCCTTCACCTCCCTAGGGAAACGGAACCAGAGATCCATTTGAAATCAGAAAATGCTAACAGGGGAGTTTGCACCCGCCGTGTCCTGAGGAACAAGTGCCTTGAAATGAAGCACGCTGCGAGCAAGGAGGTAAGCTGCACCGTCTCAGCTCCACGTTACAGCGGTACGGTGGGTTTGTCAGCGGCTACATCAACCACAGCGAAGACCTGCAAAACCCCATGCAAACCACTACCAAGTAAGCCTGGTTAACCAAAGCCTGGTACAACTAAGGGGACAAACACTCCTCCGAGAGTGTTAACATGATACTAAGGATAAACATGTTTTCCATTGGCCCAGTATTAATTTAAAATCATTCTTTCATAGAAATCAGAGTGTTGTTAACGCTGAACTATCTGAAGCCATAAAGCCAGAGAAAGCTTCGGAAGAAACTCTCGACGTTTATCTCATCTCCAGCCTAACGTACCCATGACTGGCATATATTTGCTTGCTTTCATGTCTGTCTATTTTTTTTTTTAGCTGAGATGGGGCCATTTCTGAAATAACTTCACCCTGTCCAAAGAACTGTGAGAAATAGCATTAAATAGCTATAGCTCTGTAACAAACCATAAGAGGCACCCAAGAAGGAGAAACTTCTCTCATTTGTACCAGTTTCACACTGCATCAATGACAGGCTTTTCAAGGGAAAAAGCTCATTTGCTGTGTACTATGCAAACGAGACACCGCCAGCAGCATCTTCAAAGCAGGAAGTAAAAGCGCGTAAGTGAGCAAAATAAACTTTATAGTGAGATAAAATTCTTATCCCACTCATTAGGTGGACCTAATGCATTACCTCTGCTGGGACCTTTGGACTCTTGAAACATGCAATGAGAGAAATCATTGAGGGGAAGGGAGGAAAAAAACAGAAATCATTAAGAACTCTGGTCTTTAATTTTTGCTTTAAAAACCTACAATATTGAAACATCCCACAGTTCTCTCCAAACAGAAGTTGCCATAAGCACTTTATCACCTGCACAT
The DNA here is from genome assembly GCF_965183815.1 of Platalea leucorodia. Classification (NCBI taxonomy): domain Eukaryota; kingdom Metazoa; phylum Chordata; class Aves; order Pelecaniformes; family Threskiornithidae; genus Platalea; species Platalea leucorodia. The sequence goes on along the minus strand of NC_138825.1, from coordinate 125,736,573 downwards.
ATTTTAGCATTCTCTACATGGATCAGATGTAGCAGATTTAGCAACCAATGCTAGAGCACTACATCAAAATTCTATTATTCCGTGCAATTGCATTATGCATTAAAATGCCTTGTCACCACTAGATTCTCCCTTTTAAAATGACTACACGCTCACTGGGCAGAATATCCATCAGGAGAAGACACTTCAGTTTATCTAGGATTTGGAAAATACGTTTAAATTTAATCTTTCACTTTTTAAAGAAATACTTTTGATCTATACTGTTGTTTTTAAGGAGTGTAATGGGCTGAATTATCACCCACCACAAGCTTAAGACTGCTGGTTTCCCTCTGAAGGTCAGAGACTCTCTTCATAGGCCTCTATTCTGTCCTAGAGGAGGACCTGAACTTACATATGAACCCCAATGTGTCCCCTACCCAGAAGGTTTGCATCCACCCAGATGAAGGCTTTGGAAGAGCTCTGAAGCTTGACAAAGAGAAAATTTCCCCTGATAAATGCACTCCTGGGTGATGGATGGCTACGTTTAATCTCATCTGCTCGACTCAGGTCTGCCATTGTACGTCCCACAGCGGCTGGCAGCAGCGCTATATGACTGACGAAGGCCTGGGAACTTTCCCAGAGAGGTCTAGTGAAGCACATCCCAAGCTAGTTATGTCCTAGGAACAGTGCCAAGGATACAAGGAGCACATGGGTGCACCCCACCTTTTTACAGATGCTTCCCACTTACGCCCCTGTAACTGGTATAGTGTAGTCACTGCAGCTACCTTTTTTCTACAGAAGATTTTCCAGGAGACCTTCAGATACTTACCCGGTTACTGCTCAGGTTGTAAGGGAGTGCTAAATCTTGGCGGCTTCCAGAAAGCTGAAATAGTTAAGACAAGAAGAATTATTTCTTAACAAAAACTTAAACAACGGATAAATATGCCTCTTGACAAACACAAGAAAGGGTGAAAAGAAATAGTTTTGCAGTTAAAGCGCAACTGAAATGCAAGAGATGAAAGGTGAAATCCTGATTATTGACCTAGAAGGAACCAGAATTTGACAGAACTGGTAATCAAACTTGTCAAAGGATTTCTTTCCAAATTTTGGACAACAGAAGTCTCATCTTTCTTATGCACAATGCTGTTACAAAGTTCAGTAAATACTTGTAACTTGCTTTCAAATCTTTTAAAGAAAAAAAAAAATCTTCAGCTTCATAGCTAAATGAAAAAACCTCCAGTGTTCAGGAAAAAAAAAAAAAAAAGCAGTTTTTCTTTTTACATTGCTTTCTCAGATAGTCTGGATTTATGGGGGTGCTTTCAAGCATACTAGCCTGTATGATGAAAGCATGAATATGTGCGGATTTTGTCTCCACTTAGCAATTTACATGCTCACAAATAGCACAGACAAACAGAAGGAAATTTATTGCTATGCTCCACGACTCTGGCATCATAGGGACCTGTAAGTGAAAGACTGGACCTGCTGCCCTCAATATGCGGCAGATGCCAGCACGGAATACTCACCCGATTCACATTGGGAGAGCTCAGGCTCCTGCGGTAGAGTTTTCCTTTCCCCATTAGCTGCTCTTTTACAGCACCTTCCTGCCAATCAGAGAAGCAAACCAAAGAAAGTATGTAAGTTTTGCAAAAATCTAAGCTCCAATCATCCCAGGATAGTTTTGTCTATACAAGAAAAATGCTTCTAGACTGCCGTATTGCACAGGCTCCTTACCGTCTGTAAAGTCTACTGTAATCTAAAACTTGCAGGTAACATGGCTAGAAGTGTAAGAGTGGATAAACGTTAACATCTAGTCTCTTGCTGACTGGCACATGCAGGATTTCACAGCTAGTTCTGATTCTAGGAGATGATTTACAGATGCAAAGACTAGGACTCCCTTTCCTAGCTGAGCTCCTATTTTAATCCTTTAAACTAATTATATATGACAGGGAACTTGCTTTCAATACTTAGAGTGCATCACACTTTACCGTTAATTTATAGTGGGCAGGCGCATACTCTAGCTTGTTTTGCATAACTTTTTTTCATGCTTGCATAGTTTATATCCAGAAGAACAATTTTCAATAAATGTTTTTCTCTCCTGTATTTTTCCTGGTAAACAGATCAAGTTACACTACTTAAGATTAACTCAACCAACGTCTTATTTATTGACAGAACAGGTTTGGTTACTTCAAGGTAGAATATGGGCAAAATGACAAGAATTCTACTAACAACTTCAGAAACGACTACTAAAGCCCAAGCTTCAGAAAGGGAAATAATGCCACACAACTACCTCTTCTGAACCATAATTAGCAATGCACAGTCTTAAAAACAAACCAAGCATCCCATAATAGTGCATTTAGTATAAAGCTCCCAGTCCCATCCATCCATATTGGAGGTAGTTGAGCGAGAACATCTCTGTAAAGAGCTACATTTGCTTCTTTGGCTGCTTGCCACACGCACACTTTGTAAGGCTGAGGTATGCAGTGGGGTTTGGGGTTTGTGAGCCATTGTGTGCACTTAGGAGAACATTTGCATCACCCTACACGGTTCTCAGGAAGCTTATTCTCTGCTGTCTGCTATAGCCTTAAAAACAGACCTGGCGCAGACGATCCAAGGTGAGAATGTTCTCCACAGCCAGCACACTCCGCAAGTACTTCTCAATATAGGCTTCAGAGTCAGCCGAAGCTGCATCTTCAACATTTGCTGCCATTCTGGCTAGTGCCTCCCGCTCTTCAGCTCCTTGAGCATCCTAGGAAAATGAAGAGAAATGACATCTTTTTAAAATAAAATAAAAATCTCCCACATTGGTCCTGAAGGAAACACATTTTTAAAACATGCAGGACAGATTCAACATTGTCTGCCCTTAAGCTCAGGCGCAGATTCAGATATCTTGTTGAAGATTTCTAAATATGAGCCTCGTTACATTGAAGGAACTCGTGCCACACAAACTGCATGGGTGCTCCTACCACTGTCACAGACATCTCAAGCTATACGTAGTTATTGTTCTTTTGGTTTTGGGCATTTTTGTGGTGGTTTTTTTTTTTTTTTTTGAGGGTCTCAGTGAGACATTGCCGTTGATTAGCAGAACGGCTGCATTTGGATATTTTGTAATTAAAAAGTGCTCAAATCCATTCAGGGTATTACCTATCTTGTGAGGAAAACAAAATTTCAAGTGACTTGCAAGAGAAAAATAGAACGTTGCTTGAGAAACATTTCAACACAGAGTGCTAAATACAGCAGAACATAAAAGACAGATTCAGGCAGCAATCACACTTTTGGCTCTTCATGTGTTAATGTTTTTACAAGTGCCTCCGATAGAGCATCTGGAAGGAAAGGATTAGCATCTAACTATGAACATGCTCAGGAATCAAGAGTTGCATAAAGACGTTACTTAGAAAAGCCACTTTGTTATTTTTTACGTATTTTCATGCTCCCTACGTTAGGCACTTCACCTACCCATCTTTACTCTTTCCTTTTTCTCTGTCTTTAAAATGTTTCTTCAAGGACCCGAGCAAATAGATTCTCACTCAACAAAATACATAGTGACACTAATAAGACATAGGTTGCTGCTAAGTCACAGCATGTAAAGGAATATGCTTAATCTTTTACAAGAACCATAGTTTATGCTTGCAGCAGCAAGAGCTAGCATGCTCAAAATAAGGGAAAAATCAGAAAGTTAGAGGCTCTTAGCCAATTTCAGATACTCTGATTTCTTATTCACCTCTGGAATATTTGAGACTATCTCAAAAGTGACACCACAGCCAGGAATGGAACTTCGGTGAGACATTCTTCGGAGGAAACTCTGTGCAAAACCCTGTGGGGAGGGGGGAGAAAAAAAAAAAGAAAAAAGAAAATAATATATCTTCCTTTAAGGAAAACATGGTTTAACATATTTCAACTGAAGTAAACACAGTTTACAAAGAAATAAGTCCAAACCCAAGAGACTAGCCAATAAATATGTAAGAGTCAAAGATCTTAACTTGGAGACAAATCATTTGCTTGTCTGTATTTTAGATACAGGGAAAGGATTAAATTCCTTCATTGCAAGGTGACCGCTTAACCAGCGCACAAAGCATTTGCTAGTTCTAGAGGTGGGTTGTTTTTTTTTTTTGGTAGAGCCCTAGGTGACTTGTCTTGAATATTGACAAGTAGAGGCATTAAATTCTTGACCAGAGAGATCGTTATGAAGAATGACTTAAGGGGGCATGGTCATTGTTTATGCTGACTTGGCGCCTTGCAGGGTTAAGAACTGGACTGTTGAATTAATGCAGAGATGAGTCATTCAAAGATGCTGCTGAGATGAACACCCGGGAAAGGGTATTGACGAGGATTTTTAGACACCTATCAAGAAAGCCAAAGATTCCGTGTCTAATAAAAGTAAAAAACATCATTGACTAAACCTGTAGAAAACAGAATTGATGAAGGCTTAACACAATTGTAATTATTAGCAGGCTCAATTTAATCTATTGAATACACTCTTCCATTCTATATGACAAAAAAATTCACTGTTCCCTTTCTCAGAAAAAGCTTTTGCCTGATCGAAGCACCAAGAACTGTATTCTTCTATTCCTAGCACTAAACGCAGTTTAGAGTTGCCTACAGGGTTTCTGGGTGTGACCACACCTCTTCTGCTCTTGCTTCAGATTTTAACTACAGATGTGCAAACAGAATAACAATTCGGGCTTTCTGCTTTGTCATTATCACTGCCAGGGGAAGCTGGATTCTGAGACAATGCTGAACAAACTCCTCCTCCCCATCTTTCTCAAGAATTAAATATTTTTCAGGACATGATGCTGCAAATGGAATGACAACCTTCTGCTTTCCACTTCTCAAACATCCTGCTCTCACCTACACGTTATCGTAAGATCACTAGCCAATTGGAAAACATAAAAGACCAAGAGTGATTAACTTTGACAAATTACACAAGGGGATCTCTGCTCCAACTATTGCTAGTTTCTCTCTAAATACCTGGATGCATAAATAGAAATGGTTAGCAGTAACGTGTGAACATACTATAAGAGTAGGGAAACACACAAGTTTCTTCTGATGCACAGTTTTTGCAAAACATGAACTCCCAAGCTCATGAGAAGTTAACGCTTTCTACTTTTTCCAGTGATTGGGGATAAAGCACTTAGTCGTTAATACAAATAATACCGAATCTCTCATACTTCGACGCCATTGAGCCTTTAAAAAAAAGCTGCATTATCATCCACAACATAAAAGATACTACGAACATTATTTGTCAGCTTAAAGTCTCGATGCGTGCCATTGAAACGGCTTCCATTCAGGCAGAGATGAAGGTAGATACAAGAAAATAAGAGTCATAGCAGCAGCCTATTGCACAAATCACAGCCTTCCCCTCTTCAAGCAGTGATAAACATGGGGCAGAGTGAAAGTGGGAAGGATTATAAAAGGTATACCTGTCTGCCATACACGTTAACGCAAATGCGCTTGCGTAACACTAATTGCATTTCTGCAGGATGGCTGAGCTGGACAGTGGCTCTCACAATAAGGTAAACTCGTTCATCTGCTGCTGTTCCTTTACTGAGCTGGATACAGTCGTGGACTGTGGAATCCCATGAGGCTTCTGCTTTCACCTGCAAAGGAAAAAAATGTATCCTCTAATAAGCATAATTAGGTGTATAATTAACTGTAATTAATTAAGCATAATTAACAAAAATACATAATACATAAATTTTGAGAGTCAGCTTCTCCATTTCGCTCCCTATGAAGAAAAATCCCTGCACTTTAGAAGAGGCCATTTAAAAATCAAGATTAGTTTGCCAAATGAAGATGTTGGGATTAAAAATGCCAAATTGCTCAAACTCTGGAACATTTCCTCTTGAAAAAAAGATCTTTGAATACCCAGGATCATTGCAAATAAATTATAACATATGCAGAACTACAGGACCATTTGGCCTAATTTATTAAGATAAACCAGAGAGCAACAGGGATTGCAGTAAAAATCTGCCATCACACCACATAAACTCTCCCATCTGTATTTGAGAAATAACGTTGCTGAAACATTCTAGCAATACAGAAAAAGCTGGAATTTCTCTTCTTGAATGTTAAAATACAAGTATTACTGAAGATTTAAATGGCTTATCTTCAAGCCATAAGAAAAATGGCCTCGTAGCCATCTTTCCAGGCTTTGAAAACAAAACAGAACAAAACACCTACCAAAACCATCAGGAAGAAAGCTCCTCTAAAAATATAAAAAGAAATATGTTTCAGAGTAAGGAGCAAAATTTTAAGGTAAAAAAATAAATTAGAGATTCTAAACCTAATAGCAAAAATTATAAACCAAAAATTGCAAAGTTGTAAAACTATGTGGCAAAATGGAGTATAATGAACGTAATAATGCAGAGGTAAACACGCTAACTGCAGCAACAGTTAATGTTTGGTTTTTCAGCTGGGGGCTTCCGTACTCTAATTTGCTCAGGGGTTTTGTTTTGTTTTTTTTAAACACACACTCAGAATCTCAAGCTTTTGTAATGCTTGGATTTAGATGAAGGAAGATCCTTGAGTTTTATTATTTTTCAAATCGCGGTTATACTCCTAGCAAATATTCCTTGAAAACACAAAGTCAGTCATATAAGAACCAAGTGTCGTATCCTTTGTACGCCATCATTGATGCATTATTTTCACATCTGAATATATAAAGAGAACAATTTAAAGACTCTTAAACTAGATATACTGGTCTGCATCTCTGCTTACCTCACTATCATGATGCTTCACAATCTGCAGTTCAAAGAATTCCTCCTCCTCTTCTGCAACAAGAGTAGCATCCCACCCACCCGCTTCTGGGTCATCAAGGTTATCTTGGGAACTGAAGTCATCAGCTAGAAACAAAAGTGAATGCAGAAGGTGAGGAGACACACAGCAATTATTCTTTTTAAAAACAGCCGGCAAGTCATGAATTCACATTTTTATCACTAACTCCCAGCTTGGCTACTTAAACTCTACCTACGTAAGACAAACTCCTTGCATTGTTCCACTTCAAAAAGAATCCCATTTCTATACGGAAAGGGTGCACAAAGATTTGGGGACGCAGACTCAAGCGTGCCTTATAAAGTCCTCTGTTGTGTGGGAATCTGCCCCAGTTTTAAACGCCTTTGTCCACAGATGTATTTTCAGCACTACTGCCCAATCATGCTAAGGACACTGCTCATTTGGCATTAGTTAGGTGTTGTGGGGTTTTTTTAAATAAAGATAAGCTGCTGGTTGAATAAGTCAAAATACAGTACTTTTAGATCATGATTAAACAAATCCTTAATCTGGTTTTTGAAAAGAAGCTTAACCTGTTCTGGCTCCAGTCCCTCACCATGGATGAATTATTAACTAGCTCCTCTCTGAAGCCATGTGATATATCAATGCACCTTTTGAGGTGAACAAACCGTAAATGTAAGCAGCATTGCAGCAAAGCAGCATTGTCCTCACAACAGGCAGCACCTCCCCACTCTCACCTGATGCTTCTGATCCAAGCATTAACCCTCTTTTAAACATCATAACAAGGATTTGTTCAGCTGATTAGGCACTGTTGGCTCCCTGGACTACTTTGGGGTTGCTCATTTCTTGGCTGTGATTTCATAGAATCGTAGAATCCTTAAGGTTGGAAAAGACCCTTAAGATCATTGAGTCCAACCGTTAACCCAGCACTGCCAAGTCCATCTATACCATGTCCTCGAGCACCACGTCTATCCGTTCTTTAAATCCCCCCAGGGATGGGGACTCAGCCCCTGCCCCGGGCAGCCTGGGCCAGGCCCTGACAGCCCTTTGGGGGAAGGAGTTTTTCCCAATACCCAACCCAAACCTGCCCTGGCGCAGCTTGAGGCCGTTCCCTCTCGTTCTAGCAAAGATTTCACATCTTTGCTAGAAGGATCCGACAAATATATTGCTCGACTTGGATCTTGCATTTGGATGTATTGAAACATACATTTTTTAAAGAAACACATACGATCACACTCTGTAAAACTAACTTGAGCCTAGCATGCCATGTTTTTTTGATACACAGACGTTACTACCCGTGACTTCATACTTTCTTCTAAGGCACCAGTAAAGAAACTATAGGATACAGCATCAGTGCTATATCCTTGTGACACCCCAGAAAGAACATTCCCAACAATATTTTTTTCTTTACATTGGCTTTTGCTGTTCAGTCCCTTAGGTGTACTCATTTTACTGCTTCTATTTTACTTATTAAATATCTGCAAAATATTGGGATTATTAAAACCTATGGTTCCTTCCAGATATAATGCTGTATTTTGAAACATTAAATAATATGTTTCAGTGAAAAATGTGCACTCTCAAATTAATCTACCTGCCATTCAAGGCATTTCTTCATTTGATTAGCTTGCTTAAATTCCATAATGTCGTTGGTTGTACAAAGTTTGTTTCAAAGTACACTGTCATTTTAAGAACCACTTACCATTCAAGTCAAGGAAAATAACAGGAATGTGAGTTTCCATACCAGGCACAGGAGTCCTAAAATGTACGACAGGGACAATGGCGGCATTTAAACTAACGCAGATTTACCCAGCACACGTACCTTATGACACAAGCCCACAGCATATTACATTCAGTGCAACTGCAATTCTAAGCCAGACCATAGATAACCTTGGCAAACAGCTTTATTTTAATTTACTGTTGCAGATTCCAAGAGACTCAACTAAATTGGTATTTCTTTTATACCAGCTCTCTTCGAATTATTACAGTCTTTGACCTCTGCTTTCAGAAATGTTTTCTTCCTCTAAAATGCTAATAGCAAAATTAAGTTTATTTACTCTGACACATACATTTATTAAATGCAACCCCCCCTGCATTAGTGACGGCAGTGAAGACAGCAGAGGAAGAATCAGAAAATCCAGAGTGAGAGTTTTTAAACTAACGTTAATGCTGCCACACTACACAGTTATTACTCTTTCTTGCAAAACACACATATTTAAGAGTCAAAGCTGCCGTTTAAGGCATCTTTCGTATCATGGAAGAAGGGGTAACACAGGTGGTGCTTTGTTTTAAAATGAAATATCCCATGGCCCAGCCCTCTTAAGCTACACCACATTAATAAGGTACTAAAAATGTAATATGAAGCACAAAGGACTTTAAGACTCCTTGTTGCAATCTTAGCTGTAAAAAAGGGCTGTAGCCATCTCATGACAAACTTGGACTCGATAAACTTCATGGTGAACACGAGCAGGCTGGAGTCTTATGCCATATATAAGGTGCTTGAATCATACTGAACATTTCCTCTGGTGCAAATGTGTTCAAAACAGATTCTTCCTCGAGGAAGTCTCCTGCATCTCCACTGTTTTCAAACCTAGTCAGACACTTTGATGTGGAAGTTGATGTGTTTCCAACATGCGCTTGCCATTTTTATGCTTCAGAAGTACTAGCTTTAACAAACTTGAGTTTAAAACTCCATGACACCCAATTTCATCAATAAATAGTTAGGAGTTTGCTCAGAAAAAAAGTTCTGAAAGTTGAAAGCAACTGAAGCCAAGAGGTTTGAAGTGGAACAACCTTGCTTCCTCACCTCCAGTAAGCACCTCAGCTGCTACAGTACGGCAATCTCAGTCTAGCGTAGTTTACTATTTTTAATGTTTAGAAAATTACATGGAACACTTGCTGACTAAACAGACTTTGCACTCAAACCAGGAGCGCCACAAAATGCTCCTGTAGATGCAGTTTTATTATGACGGAGCAGCCTTTTAAGTGAATGAACTAGGTAATTAACATATTAGCTAATTTTTTTAAATGGTAAGTGCGGTAGTAATAAATATTGATTCCCTTTTTTCAGAAGGTCATAATTACACTCTGATCAATAACAGTATCGTTTACTAAATAGCATTTCTGGATTTCAGATACACAGCCTAATAAAATAATTTAAGCAAGAGGCCTAATTTTAACAACTTTGCTCATACAGTGTATAGAGGCCAGATTAAGGAAAGCAAAAAATGTCAACAATCCAAGCCCGAAGCAGGCCATGCATCATTTTTACAGTCGTTCTTGCATACGGCAATGTATGTTCATACCACTCTGCTGGAGCTCCAGGGATCCCACTGCCAGCAGAAGGAACCATTACAGCATTCCTTTCTTCAGTGAGTGTTAGCCTCATCTCTAAAAGCTGCGCCTCCCGATCTGCATCATCTTCTGTTTTATCTGGAGAAGCAGGATGTCAGTCAGGACAACAGAGAGCATTTCTTACTAATTGCTTTTATCATGTGTCGATGATCTTATCCCATCATAACAGAATAAAATCCATTCTGCTCAGAAATTCAGCAACGAGGAAACACACAGTATACAAGAACAACGAACAATTTTATATAGGCTTCTCTAACTTTAGTTTCACTGAAAGCAAATTACCGGTGAGTTCAGAGATTCAACTCTCCATTAACTTCTTTTCAAAATTTTACAATATATTAAGGTAAAAAGCGTGTGCGCATGTCTCTCAACCTATCACTATTGTTACCTTTAAAAGTATTTTGCTTACCTGGCTTCCCAACGAGTTTTTGCAATTGCTGATCAAGATACTCCTGACGCTTTGTTAAGGCACACAGCCATTTCCGACGGAGCCTCTCCAAATCCCTATCCTGGAAAGAGGAAAGTAGGCCTGTTAAATATTGACCCAGGAAAGCCAATGTTTCCTATTTGTGGCTTACACATTTCCTCAACCCTTCTGCTCATCCTGTACCCAAGAAGCAGATAAGAAAGACAGAGTAGACCTCCAAGAAATCACTTTGCTCTTCTCTATTTTCTTCTGCACAGGACAACTTAAACACAGAATAGCTAAGGTTGGAAGGGACCTCTGGAGATCTGCCTGGTCCAACCCCGCTCTCTGCCCAAAGCAGAGTCAACCACAGCAGCTTGCCCAGGGCTATGTCCAGTTGGGATCTGAATATCCCCAAAGATGGAAACTCCACAACCTTTCTGGGCAACCTGTTCCAGTGTCTGACCACCACCCCGGTAAGGAAAAATAAAAAATATTTTGCATGTGTCCTGGTTTTGGCTGGGATAAAGTTAATTTTCTTCCCGGTAGCTGGCATAGTGCTGTGTTTTGGATTTAGTATGAGAATAATGTTGATAACGCACTGACATTTTAGTTGCTGCTAAGCAGTGTTTATACTAAGTCAAGGACTTTTCAGCTTCCCATGCTTTGCCAGGTGCACAAGGAGCTGGGAGGGGGCACAGCCAGGGCGGCTGACACAGACCAGCCCAAGGGCGATGCCATATCGTATGGCGTCATGCCCAGTATAGAAACTGGGAGGAGGTGGCTAGAGGACAGCGATCTGCTTGGGGACGGGCTGGGTGTTGGTTGGCGGGTGGTAAGCGGTTGCATCACTTTTTTTTTTTTTTCCTCTGTTTTGTTCCTCTCTTTCTCTTTTGTTGTTTTCATTACAATTTATTATTGTTACTGTTATTGTTATTATTAAACTGTTCTTATCTCAACCCACAAGTTTGCTTACTTTTGCCCTTCTGATTCTCTCCCCATCCCGCCGGGGGAGGTAGGGTGAGCGAGCGGCTGTGCGGTGCTTGGTTGCTGGCTGGGGTTAACCCAGGACAGTAGGTGAAGTGGAGACTCATTGCCTTTTGCCCTTTCACTGCATGCCACTGGGAAGAGCCTGGCTCTGTCTTCTTTACCCCTTCCCATTCACATACATTGACAAGATCCCGCCTGAGCCTTTTCTTCTCCTCGAGGCTAAGCAACGCCAGTTCTCTCAGCCTTTCTTCACAGGTCCAAACCCTTATCTTTCCACAGCTTATTTGATGTACTTTTGCTTGCCAGCCTGAGGCATCTCTTTCTCTCTAGCTGCTATTCTGTACTACCCAGACGAACAAGTTTCACTTTATACATCTTTGACTCCAAACTAGTCTAAAACTCCCTAACCACTACCTTGTGGCAAAGCTGGAAACCCCGGTCCTTATCCATGACTCACCATTCACACTGAGTGTTTAGCAGCCTTATATTAGGAATCCATCCCCATCCCGCATCGTGGCACTGTCCCTAGTTAATCATAGGATCATAGAATGCTTTGGGATGGAATGGACCTTTAAAGATCATCCAGTCCATCCCCTCTGCAATTGGCAGGGACATCTACAACCAGATCAGGTTGCTCAGAGCCCCATCCAGCCTGGCCTTGAATGTTTCCAGGGATGGGGCATCTCCCACCGCTCTGGGCAACCCCTTCCAGTGTTTCACCACCCTCATTGTAAAAAATTTCTTCCTTCTATCTAGTCTGAATCTCCCCTCTTTTAGTTTAAAACCTTTCCCCCTTGTCCTATCGCTACAGGCCCTGCTAAAAAGCCTGTCCCCATCTTTCTTATAAGCCCCCTTTAAGCACGGAGAGGCCGCAATAAGCTCTCCCCGCAGCCTTCTCTTCTCCAGGCCAAACAGCCCCAGCTCTCTCAGCCTTTCTCTGTAGCAGAGGTGTTCTATCCCTCTGATCCTCTTTGTGTCCCTCCCCTGGCCCCGCTCCCACAGCTCCATGTCCTTCCCGTGCTGAGGACCCCCGAGCTGGACGCGGGGCTCCAGGGGGTCTCCCCAGAGCGGGGCAGAGGGGCAGAATCCCCTCCCTCGCCCTGCTGCCCACGCTGCGGGGGATGCAGCCCAGGAGACGTTGGCTTTCTGGGCTGCCGGCGCACATTGCCGGCTCGTGGCCAGCTTTCCATCCCCCAGTACCCCCAAGTCCTTCTCGTCAGGGCTGCTCTCAATCCCTTCATAATCCCCAATAGTTACGGCATTTGCAACTGATTCTTTTAAAATAGTTTTTCTTAAGTGCTGATGTCCTTCAAAAAACACACCTTGGTACCCTTAAGAACATTCAGTTCATTTGTCTCTGGTGTACAAATGCTCAGAAATGATGAGTGATACTCTACACGCAGCATGTTGGGTGCCACAAAGATGAGCTATCAGCTCTGGGATGCCTTCAGGCAAGCCTCTTTTATGGCAACAGCAGTTCAGATTCATTCCACATCAAACTATAACAGATACTTTGTCAAGAAAAATGGGTGGATGCAAGACTATAAACTACAGTTGTATTACTCACCCGTAGACCCCTACAAGTATGCCAGAATCTGTCAGAGAGCATTAAACCTAAATCTCTGGTTGCTCGCGTTATACAAAGTTGAGATCTATAATGATGATGATGTGCTTTTGTTAAAGTTATTCAGAAGAAGATGAAAAATATATCACAGATACTGTACCTCATCACTTCCCCTTTAAGGCTCACGTTACTGTGATAATACATACATTTAAAAAAAAATAGCTTGCTGATTTCAGTAGGTTTATCACTGCTGTCTTAGGGCTCCAGGAACAGAATCCCCCTTGTTTGCTCAAGGGTGGATTACTCTGCAGCATACTCCAGCTCTCATACACGTAGCACATTCATAATATGAAATGGCATGAAGTATTTTGACTGCATCTTCAACACGACCATGCCTATTCTTGTTCTTAATGAGGACAACCTCAATCTAGCCATAGTTTGTCAAGAAGGAGGACTCCTTCCCCCAAAACACCAAAGGCGAAAAGCAATTGGAACTTGTTTTGAAAATACATGTTAAGTCATCTTGTTCTTTCCCTTCCACCTCTCTAATCCACCACATGGCTTTGTAGCATAACAATCTATGCAATTCTTAAGCTTTTAGTCTCTTCAGAAGACATATGTATATGTCCAACCAGTACAAACATAACATGCTGTTCCTACTCTGACATCTTTTAATCTGAAAATGTCTGAGTAAGTAAAAAGAGAGAATTCAAAATTTTTACCTGATAACTGTCCATTTCATCCTCTTCTTCCTAGGCCAAAACATGCAAAACCACATCATTAATTTTTTTTGCTAACAGGAAACACACTGAATGCAAAAGGGGTAACTATTTTAAGCACTATTAGCAGCGTCACATAAAAGCCTGAGCTTAGCAACAGTATGACCATAGAATGAAAACACATAGACATCCCAAAGACGTGCTGCTATCAGCTCATCTAAACACAAACTAGAACAATCCAACAGTTATAATGGAAAAAATTCACAGAAATATAGCTATTTGAATTCTTCATAATTGGAAGCAAGTGGAATACTTAAAGTGCCTTAAGAGAGAAACAGAAGTTACAGTGAAACAACTTGAAAACTATTGATCCTGGACAGCAAAGAAAAATGTGCTGGTTTACTTGTAGGAGTTAAGTATGAATGTTACAGCAAGCACTGAAAAATCAAAGTCGGGTGTAAAGGATTCGAGCTCAGCTTGCTGTAGTATTTAGAGGAGAAAAATCGTAAATATTTAAGCCAATTGTTAGGGAATTAGAATAACTCTGCCACACCAGGACTTGCAATGTAGACATTCGACATTCTGATTTCCATTCTTTTCTGATGGAAGACACCACTTTTCATTCTCAACATTCACCACAAGCAGAGCCACTTGCAACGAGTGTAAGCAGAACTGCCACTCCTGCACAGTGAATGGAAAAAGCAACGAGGATTCCAATCCTCACTGAGTTATTACTTACCTATTTAAGTAATAATAAGCCCCCAGAGTCTACTTTTGTATCTTGGTAATGAAAGCAAAAATCTTAGCTAAGCTAAAATTAAAAAGCCATATAGAAGAGGCATTTTCTTAGTTCAACGTCTTTAGAGAATCTTTCACATTCCACAGATAGTGATTTACTTGAGATAGAGAAATGCTAATAAGGGGACTAAAGATCAAGGTGTTCAAATCAGAAGACTATTGTAAGCAGCAGGACTAATAAAACATGGTTTTCCACCGCCCTTTCCCACATGGGTTATCAGTGTGAGATACAACTCACTAGTCTCTCTCTCAAGCGGAGTTTAAGTCTTTCTCCTTGACACAACATACTATTTTGTGGATTACCAGCTCTGTCAGATATGGTTGAAACTGGTCAACAGATTAGAAATTCCCTGGGGAAGAAACAGGGTGAGACAAACAGAGTGCTCGGCTGGGACTTGTCCCCTTATGAAACAGGCTAAAAGGGGCATGTGTATGTTGTGGGTGTGTAACAGCTTTCAAGTAAAAATTGCAAGAATCAGCCATTCTGTCTCAGGAGAGAAGAATCTCTTAAGAAACTTGCTCTGTTCAGGAGTAGGAGAGAAACAACAGTTTACTTGCTCTGTAGGATGGGGGTATCGGGGACTGCTGGGATGGAAAGGCAGCTAGAGAGCCTGCAGGCAGTCACTAGCAGAAGCATTATGGGCAATAAAAGCAATAATCTGCCTAGGATGCTGCTGAAAAGTGAGATTTCTGCAAAGGTGGAAAAAATTTCCCTTTCTGTGCTCCTGACAGAAGGGGCAAAGGATTGCTAAGGTTAGGAGACAACAAAACCCCAACTACTTCAGACATCAAAGGGAAAAACAATGCTGATTAAGCAAAAAAGAGGAGCAGACAGGCATTGAATCATACTCTGTCAACAGGGTAAACATTATGGAAAGCTGGGAGACGTCCCAAAAAGTACTTGACATTTGGCTGGCCTTGTCTCGAGCAGGGCAGCTAATCAAGGAAGTCCAGAGACTTGCTTCTTCTGTTGCACCAGATTTTGGCCTGCTAACTCAGAGGAGTGACTAAATTTTAATTCAGCTGTTGAGGGAAAAAGTCAAACTGTACTAGAAAGTGATAGAAGCATCGCAAGAAGACAATCCCTAAAAACACATCAATACACTTGCCGTTTAAGATGAGATGCAGTGCTTCTGAGGGCGTCAAACAACTGGCCAACATATAACATGGGCCAACAACGGGCTCATATAATTCTAACATTTGTAACTCAACACTGTTTGACTATATATTCTATTGATTTATTTTAATTTGAATACTTACTTAGAATTGCTACCATATCTAATATTTGAAGTAAAATCTAGTGGACAAACTCCTAATAAATTTTAGGAACTTTGGCAATTTATTTCTTCTTTGAATGGTGTGTTAAGGCTGTCCTGCTTTTAAGGATGGGGGGGGGGGGAAATACAAAACAAAACAAAACCAAACCAGAAGAGAGACAGAAGGTAGTCTTACAAATATTATTTTTGCCATGGAAAATGATTTTTGATTAAGAGGAAGATCATCCACAACACTATCTGAAAGACAGAGTTAAACTATCCTGAATAATCCCTAAAACCACCGTCAAAGCAATTCTGACAATTCTTCTTGACATTGCTTTATAAGTTTAAGTAGGTTCAAAAAAATATCCTCCCAAACCAAACTGAAACTTGAAATGAATGGAGTTGCCTCCAACTGTAACAAACTTAGGATATCACTTTATGCTTTTACATGTCTTGGAAATAGCCATAGCTGACGGGAAATATTCAGACTCTTACCGGATAATTTTCAGGTCCTTTTTGTGACTTGATATGTTTTATTTGAACACAGCCAATTCCAACAGATAATATTGATTCCTCCATCAGTGGCAAGGTCCCAGATTCCTGTACAGATCTCACTTCAACCTGAATTCGTCGAGATTGCCCCTGCCCAAAAGAACAATTTGAAATGCTTGGGAAAAAGGACTATAAAATGCTGAAAGCTTAATCACAGAGAGACCTCTACTGGCAGTCACTTGCAAGTAACAGTCTATTTGTATTTTATGAAGAACAAAGTGGTGAGTACTGGAATCTCAATGACCCAGTGTTCAAGAGATACCTCTTCTGTTGCAAGGATTTATGTTTACAGGATTTATGTATTTACAGAAAAAAAGGTTAAGCATTCAGCAACTCCTCAGTTTACTTTTCTGGAGGGTTTTCAAAACATACACTTATAGGATTTTATTTTTAATACTTCTGAAGGTGGAAAATAGGATCTCTTCCCCACCTACAAAAGAGGAAAGAAAATAGTCTAATTTGGTAAGCTACTGGAATTTCAGTGAACTCCTCCTGACTCTGGTCTCCTTGGCTGAAAATTCTTACCCACTGATGCTATCAATGCAGCAAAGTTAACTGTTCTTTAGTAAAACCCGTAGGGGAAAAAACATTAAGAAATTAAAAAAAATGAAAGGAGTTGGGGAGTTCAGAGGTACAGCCTGTATCTAACTTTAACTAATTCCTAGTGTTCTCTGGGCAATAGCTTATCGCTTAAAAATGTTAACTGCTCAGTTAAGCATTAACAATTTAATGCGTGTAGAATTCAAAGAACAAAGGAGTGGTTGGCTGGAAGGATCAAATAAAGGGGAACTCTGGACTTCTTTAAAAAATAACTAAGTTCAGTCGAGACTGATGTCCTTTCTACCAGGTGCTATCACAGAACAGCAACAGAACATAGCAAAAAGATGACAGGTAAGCCTTTGATCACCTTTACATCTGAGTTTATGCACACTGGCAGTTTCACAAAACACAGAGGGACTCCACTTTCTTCCACTTTATGTCTGTTTTACACAATATCACGTTTTGTGTCTAAGCTTGACGGTTCCTTGGACACCGACCCTTTACCGTACCCAAATAGAAGCTTCTTAGCTTTCCGGAGGTTTTTTTCACAGCTGAAATCCTGCACATGCCACCTTACCTGTCTGAGCTGGAAGATGCCTCCTGTGCACACATCCTTGGCAGGAATCACCTCAACTGGGCAGTATTCCCCATTCTCATTCAGCTCTAGAATTTGAACCCAGAGTTCTACTTTTCGGGTTACTTCACTCCACCTGCAAAACACGTCAAATGCTGTTTTTTTTGTTTTGTTTTGTTTTTCCAAAAGAAAGAAAAACCAAAGCATTAGCTCAGACTGCAGATTGTAGAAGCAAAGAACAATTCAACAGATGCACCATTTGCGACTATATAGGGTTACTAGTTGTGCAGTGCTTATAAATTTTACTGACAACTATTTTAGTCAAACATTAAAAATAAGCCTTTTCTTTATTCCAATATGAAAACCAATTCCGCTAGGTTCTAACATTTAAGCTCTGGTCTCAACTACTGCCACAGAAGCCCAATGTTGTCAGTGCAATCAGATTCATACAGAAGACAGCAGAATGAAATACGATGTTGTCTCACAAGCTTTCGAGATTCAGGGCACTGAACTTTTTCATGCTGCTGCCTTCTCTCCAATTCTTCTAAGAGCTTACATAAGAAATGGCCACTTTCATCGTGCCTCAAAATTAAAAAGGAAGGAGGTACTTACTACTCAGCTACCAAACGTAACTCACTATTTTATAACATCCTTTTTCCATCTTCTTTTTGCCGTATTTTTCTGACTTTTCTTTTAAACTTCCCTATATACAGCTTAATAGTCACCATGCTCAACACCAGCTTAGGCTGGAAGTAAAAAGAGAAATAACTGCCAATAAACTAAGGTGCAGAGCTGCCTTCTAATTGGAGAGGCAAAACAACTTACATTTAAGAAAATACTACTAAGCTTACTTTGAGGACAACAAACAGCTGCCAGCAAAAAAGCAGCCCCCTTCAGTCTAAATTACCATACTGTTGCATATTTACTCCAATTGAAGTAATTAGCAATGTAGCTCTTCCAATGGAAGCACTACAGTGACGACATTGCATGGCCAAGAACGAACTGGAGTCAGACCTTGAATAAATATATCAGCGTACCGTCAGAGCAACCATCTTGCTGGTTTAGACTTGATAGCTCTTTCTGGCGCAGACTAGCATAACAATATAAAGGAATCAGCTTGCTCTTTTGTAAAACACGACTTATGCACTTGAATTTGCCTAAATAAAAAGGACTTCAAAGTCCTTCAATTTTTGCCACTTTTAATTTGAAACAGAGATGGGCATTTCTTCTCTTTCACTTTTTTAAAGCCTACTGACACATTGCATGGTGTTTTTCCAATAGGCAGAGTCTATTTATAGCAGTCTAATAGATACAGTCTCAAACACATGTTCAGTTGTCTTCAGTTCAAAATTTGACTGCTTAGCCCAAACCTACTTCAAAATTGGGCACCTCAGACAGTGATTTTCCAAAATTCTCAACCAAGGATCTATTTTCCATATTTACCTGTCACGAAGGCTGCGTGTTTTGGCTTGAATTATTCCCAGATCCCACAGGGCTGGATTTTTGCGGTCATCACTCTGCTTGTGCCCATATACTTCAATTGCCAAAGCACCATCATAAAGATGTTCCATGAAGTCTTCAGAAATATTTACAGAAACTTCCTGTATGTAAGCGACAAATTGGTTGATGACTGCGACTACCCAATGACTTAGGCTTAGAGATTTACTGTCTTGGCTTTCATATAAGCATGTAGTAAAGTCACCCTGGTCCCCAAGACACAAGATAGAGGAAAGGAAGAACTGTCACCTCAGTTTGTAAAATCAGGAGGCAAGGCAAAGATACATGATTTGCTGAAGATTAAAGTCTATAAAGAGCTGAAAAATGACCGCATGCTGTTCCAAGTCCTGATCTAACGGTTCAAAAAAATTATATGTTCTAATGTTCAGAATCAGAAAATCAAAACTCATCAGAAGGTATTATATCTATTTTACAAATGATAAGTGGAATAAATTGCTCAGTGTAATGACAAACGATAGAAAGAACAAGATGAGAACTCAGCTGATTGGCTGCCATTCATCTAAGCTGACTCTAGGTATCTCTATTAAAGGTGCCTCCACTCAGACAGTTGCTCGAACGTCACTAGGAAGAAAGAGTCTGTTCCAAGATACACGACCTAACTTCAACATCTACATCAGGATAACAGGCGGCGTCTCCCAGGACTGTGACATTTCTCTCCATTACATCAGAGTGTAGAGCGATCAGCTCAGGTACGGACATCAAATGTACTCAGATGGATATCACTCTTCCATTCACACTCAGCGGCATTTTTACTGTGGCTAAACTCCAACATAAGCTTCTCTGCTGAACAGATCGCTTTCCCTTATTAATCCACTTCTTCACCTTCTGTGACTTTTGTACAAGTGAACACTGTAGTGTAATCAAACTTATATGGACCCTGAAGATGTTTCAAGTTCTTATTAAAAATGGAATTAGGGTATCAGCCTCACAAAGTACAATAATGAGAGCAAAGAGGCAACTGCTGTGCAAGAATAAACCTGTTTTTTTCTGCCTACAGTTTCACTAACAAAAGAGAAAAAAAATTACATTGCAGTGATCGAAGACAACCATGCACCGTGGCTCCTTGCTGATGGAAGATAAGGAAGGATCCATCTCAGGTGCAACAATAACTGGCTCCAGTTGATCCCAGAACGTGTATTTGCAGAACACAAAGTTGGAGAGGTGCTGTGGCAAACCTGTAGCCTGAAGTATTTTAATCTAGAAAAAGAGATGAGAAACGAAGAAAAAGCACTTATTCATTAGGCACAGAACTAAAAATGTCTTCTGTTAGAACAACATTATTCTGTTCCACTGTAAAGGGTAACAAAAAAAGGAAGGAGCAAACCAAAAAACTTTACAAAATACGAATTTCTGCATCGATGTACATTGGAGACAATATTTTGAGCGCATCAGCTGACCATTGCCACTAGATGTCACCAGGCTCATTTCTTGGGAGTGAAAGGTAAAGGTATGAATTTTACAAACGCACCAAAACATTTTGTTCATTTTTAATGGTGAGATGCACTGAAGAGGAATACAATAAAAATTTCATACTTCTGCAAAAACTACATAAAAAATTTCATACTTCTACAAAAACTGGGTCCTTTATTCTGCAAAATCCTTGTCCTTATTCTTTGATTCTAGAAACAATACAGTAACACCCCCAACAATACAAAAGTAGCCTGTCCCCTTTTCGAAAAAAAAAAAAAAAAAAAAATCGAGGACAAATAGAAGGAAAATGTTTTGAATGCACCTTCCTATCTAGACAAAGCCATCATATTAACCATATTATTTAATAAACTTCTATTTGCCATTTGTCAAATTAAGTTCTGCTGAGTTAGACTCCTATGGTAAGGCACCACTCAGGATCCTCAGGACAGGGCGTTTCCTGCAACACGGCCCCATACCACTTGCAAGCACATGGAGCTCCATGGGACAGGATAAGAAGTGGAAAAGAGTACAGTTGCCCCCAAATTATTCATATTGTCCAGAAACTAGCAAAAGTTGGGGTTCCACTCCCTCCAGGGCTTTTTGCCTCCCTCTTTTCTTATCTGTAGCTTGGCCTATCTTGCATTTTATTACAGCACAGAACTGCTAGTAAATCCTTCCTGCTAACTTTCCTTTTATTATTAGAAATAATAAACACACCTGCATATATTTCACAAAATATTGAATGTTTATAGAGAGAGAAATATTGAGGAAGAATCATTCACAGAACCACGGGAGTTTATCAGATTCTGTGACTCCTTTTGAATTAGATATTGTAGCTCCAATCCTAGTGCACAGATCTTCCATGGCTTCCAAGACTACAATAAACTGCCTGGGGTAAGATTGTATGCATATACATATAAATATAGTTTAATGAATACCTTGCAGACTTTAAAAAAAAAATCATGGAGATTGAAAGGAACAAAAAACCATCTAGTTCGCTTGTCTTATTTCAGCCACTCAAGAAACAAAATATTGTGAGAGAAGACCACACAGCAGCACTTCAAGACAAACGCTGGGCACCAGGAAATTACACAAGGCCATGAAAACACATACAGCGAAAGTATTAAACTCTGTACATACAACTGAATGATTAGGTACAGCTAAATTATTTGCACTTTTTTCTTTTTTTAAAATTCTGAAACATCAACACAGTTTCATAGAGTCAATGAGTCTAAAGATGGGAACCTGCCTGCGTAGGTGAATAGTGGAAGCGAACACGGCACATGAAGTTGCAAAGAGACATCTAACGTCCAGAAGCCAATGCATCAGGGACTTCTTTATTTGAAGACTTGGGATGGAAAGAGAGAAGGTTGCTCAGAGGTTGGGATATATCTGGAACTCACCTGGCAGACGAGTTTTCTCTCCTGAACGTCATTTTCATTCAAATAGTCTGGACTATCCTCGCCTCCAACCAACCTGTCGTCTATCTCTCCACTCACTCGAACAACTTCAACGTGAAGACGACCTGATACCTGATAAGAAAGGATTAAGAATTATTGTGCACCAGAAAACCGTGACAGGATCATCCCCTTTCAGGTAACTACAACTCCTGCTGTTTCCAGTCTGTAAGCAGACAACATTTTATTTCTTTTTATTGTTTTGCACTGTGCATTTGTTGCACCAGATGAAGAATTCTTTGGAGCAAGAACCAAAGAGCCTCTGTTGTAAAAACAGAAAGAAATCAGCCACTAGAGTGACTTTGGGAACAGCACACTGCAATCTCACTCACCTTCACAGCAGCCTCTAGAGTCTGCAAAGCGTACGTGTGATACAGAGCACAGAGAATGTTGCCTGCTATGCTCTAGCTGCCTTTGAAGTTGTTCTTACAGTATATATTTAAGAGCCTATTCTTGATGGCAGTCAGTGAAAGGCAGTGGAGCTATAGCTCATATGCGTTCTGCTAAGTATTTATTTTGGGCTGCTTCGCTTAGAAAGGTGCTCACAAAGCTTTCTCCTTTCACGGTCACTCTGCTGGAATTCAGAGCTGTCTAAACAACTCTAGTAAGTTATTATGGGATTTGCATAATTCCAAATTGTTAGCAAAGAGCTCGTGCACATGAAACTGGAAAATATCTACTATATACTGGTAATAAGATCCACAGGCTGTAATTAAACAGTTGAGTAAGGATAGATTATAGAAGAATGACAAACCTCTCCCTTCTGATTGATGATTGGAACAGCATATTGTAGCTTCACATCATAGAACAGGCACTCAAGAAAAACATTGGCTACTCCGATAAGGCTGTGGTTTTCCTGCTCATCGTAGAATGGATCAGCTCGCCTGAAGTAAGCCCTCATCACCTTCAATCAAATTCAGAATAATGTAAGAAAAATAAACTTTTCATGAAACAGTTTTCAGTGTTGCGCAACCAGCCTAACAAAAGAAAAAAGGACTCAAGCAAGAGGCTAGATTAGATCACAAGAAGAATGGAAGCTTGAATTTTACTTTGGACTGAGCCTAAGGCCTGTCCTCAGCAAGTTCTCTTTAACGTCGTCAGATCCAGAGAAGTCAGCCTGAAAATCAACTCCTGTTGTGTTTACTTACTGCTTCCTGTTACATGTTCAGTTTGGTCACCAAACTATGCATGCAAACCAGCATCAAAGTGACAAGATAAGGGTTAATGAAATGCTGAAGATTCACTTCAGTACTAAGAAAAGCAAAAGCTCAGGAAAACTTATCTCTGCATATCCCCTACCCCCTCCCAAAGATTTTCTCACATCTACTTAAACAAAAAAAATCAACAGGCATGTAATTCTATCAGCACAACACTGGAGTAATTTTTACTTACTGTGTTGTCTTCCTCACAGTCTTTCCATTCCTGGTAAAGATCCCTCATATCTACCAGGCGATTCTCCAGCTTTTCCAGTGACCAAATCTGTTTGCCTTTCCCTTTCCTTCTCACCTGAATAGCAGGCTCACTGAGAATTGCGCCTCTCTGCAAAACAATTAAAGAGCTATCAATAAGGAATTTGTGTCACAACAATGAAAAAATAGTTTAAAACAATAAAAAACTGAGAACATCTTTGGGAAAAGTTTGGATTTTGTTCTTTTTTTATCCTAGCTTGAGCAACCAAATTCAAGTGTGACAGACTGAGTTCGGCTGTCACAGCATATTCGTGTTCAGTTTAACTGCAAAGTCTAATCACAGCTACAGGCACTAGTTTCCGTGGATTTTCACCTTACATAAGTGTTACAAATACGAACATTTAAGCATTTTACAAATATCCTCAAGTTACAGCAGGCCTGGAGTTCCAGCTAAGGTTACTACTGTCTGCAACTTTCAACTAGTGCAGACACTTAACCCTCCTCACCATCCTGTTTCTAGATGTGCCAGAAGACTGCAAATTGCTTTAAAGCAATTGATAAAGATTCTAATCCTGGAATAAAATACATCTACTGTACTAATGACAGCCTGACTATCATCAAATATTGAGCTGACTTCAAGAACAGAAATAATAAGCCAGCTTCGGTAGCCAGCCTGAGACATGGAAGTCTTGGGTTCAGTTCTCTCCTTCCAAAATTTCTAAGATGCCTGGAACAAATCATCCAAATCCTCTCTGCTCCAGTTCCTCCTTCTACAATGAATCATAGAATTATAGAATCATTAAGGTTGGAAAAGACCTTTAAGATCATTGAGTCCAACCCTTAACCCAGCACTGCCAAGCCCACCACTAACCCATGTCCCTCAGCACCACATCTCCCCGGCTTTTAAATCCCCCCAGGGATGGGGACTCAGCCCCTGCCCTGGGCAGCCTGGGCCAGGCCCTGACAGCCCTTTGGGGGAAGAAGTTTTTCCCAATACCCAACCCAACCCTGCCCTGGCGCAGCTTGAGGCCGTTCCCTCTCGTCCCATCGCTTGTTCCTGGGGAGCAGAGACCGACCCCCCCGGCTCCAGCCTCCTTTCAGGCCGTTGCAGAGAGCAACAAGGTCTCCTCTTCTCCAGACTAAACAACAATGAGGATGACAGCATTTTCTCAACTCACTGGGATGATGTAAAGCCAAATGTCCACAAGGTGATGGTAAATACTCGAAATAGAGGTTACCTAACCTGCACAGATTTTATCACTCTGCAACAGAAGCAAGCGTGAACTTCACCAGTGGAAAGGTCTTGCACCATAACATTTATCAGTAAGCTAGCACATTATAAGACTTTCATGGTAACAAAATAAGACAAGGATGTAGCATGCACTAACAGAGCCTTGTTTAATGCACATGAATAGACAGGCAAACCATCTAGACCATTAAAGTCAGAATACGACAAATATGAACGCTGAGGGGCAAACTTACTGAACAATGATTTAGTTCCATTAGGGCTACCTTACCTTACTGTTAGCGTTAAGGCTTGAAGCTGGGATCTGGAGGGTAACTTTATACTCTGTCCTCTTGTCCAATTCCTCTCCGATAAAACTGGCTTCTCTCACATACAGATTGGCTTTAACAATCTGCTCTCGCAGCTTTCTCAGGCTGTGGGTCAACATTTCTTCTCTAAAAGAAGGGGATTTGGAGGGTGAGACAGAAAAAATGATGGCACATTCAAGTATTAAAACTGAGTGCAAAACAAACGATCATTTGACAAGAAGGAGTCTTAACCTTCAGCTTTTTAACACAAAGATCAGGCAAATTAAATTGCATTTCTTCTGGGAAGGAAAAAAAAAGATTATCTGCATTAATTTAGCAGTATGAACATTAGCATACTGCTGGCTTCAGAGACTTCTCCATGCATCTGCTGAACAGTCAGCTCTTGTGCAGCTTATTCCAGAGTTTCCCCACCACAGATGTGGATGTTCCACCTTACAGAGGAAGATTTATTCAGACACCATGACCCACTTGCTCACTGGCCTTCCTGGCAAGCGTGAGAGAGCACCAACTGTGCAGCACAGCAATCGGGTACCACAAAATATTCCAGACACACAGCTAACAACTATTTGACTGTCTCAAATATTTTCTATTTCAAAAGTTGCTTCTCTAGCCATATAAATTAGATTTGTATTTTCTCATTACAATGTCTTTACCACACTCGTTATTTTAGGGTACGTTTCATCTTCCTCCTGCAGCTGCTCCTTTTGACAGTAATACTGGAAAGGATGATTTAGAGGCTGAAGTAAATAACCTCAGTTGAACTGCCTAGGAAGAGGCAAAGAGGCCAGTGGCCCCTCTGTGGTTATTAAACAGTTTTTGCAATGCTCTGGATCAAAATTCTTTGTATCATCCTCTTATTCCCTTTTATTTCTGCACTATTCTGGTTGCCAAGACCTGTCCAGGTCAGACAGATGGATGTGAATCAAGAGGAAAAAACAACCTTCCAGCAGCTGAGTCACGATCCACAGAAGAACAAACTCATATAGGAGTCCCAAAATTTCTTCCAACCATATCGTTTTTAGTCAAATTTGTTACCAATCAGGATAGTTTCTCCTTAATGACAAAGCAGGCACTCATTCTTTCTCATCTTTTCTAGCATTATAGGTCTGGTTGTTCTTACACTAATATTTTTGCTCTGTCCTCCCCAACCCCCCGCAGGAGTCCTCTCAGAAATCTGGCAGAGGCGCGCAATGCAATTCAAATCTTGCAAAATTCACCAGCGCTGAAGACCTTTAAATGAACACTCTTGACGGTCAGATTTGATTACCCACCTCTCCTCCGCCCACTGCCGTAAGCGCTGCTGAGCGCTGGGAGAATGGAAGGAGAACCTGTCCATGCTGCGGAAATGCTGCTTCTCTGGCGACAATCGCCTTCGCAATTGCTCCAGTTCATGTTCATACATCAGTCTCTGTCGTTCAAGCGCAGATCTCTTCTCCTCTTCGTGTTGCTGCTCCAGGCTTTGCAAGATTGACTGCATTGGATCTAAGCAGATGGTGAAAACAAAGAAGCTAGTACTTCTGGGGGTCAAATACCTGGTGACCATAAAATTAAATGGAAACAATCACGTAATGAATATGGGGCAGAGACAATGGACTTGGAAATACGAGATCCTTCCCATCTTCTGCTACGGATATGCTGTATGACCTTGAGCACAAATTACTAAGATTTGGTACTTCCCTTCTCCATTCTATATCTGCAGTTATCCACATTAGGGACTGCAGTAGCCACTGAAATCCGTGGTGAAGAACATCCTAGAGAGTACACATAGTTAGCATATAAAAGGGGCAAGAGATTGTATTTTTGCTGTAATGCATATTAAAAGAATGCTGCTGAACTGTGGAGTAAAATAAACATCTACAGAACAGACTGGATGGATGATTTAAGAGAACTGAGAAAAGGGAAAGACCAAGCTGAAAAAAAACTTCCTCCTGTTTCGCAAAATAATGCCATTCTGGGACAGCTACATAAGACCACAAAAACTAAGGAACATGGTTTCAGAGATAGAAATCACTACAGTTAATACCCGAGTGAGACATAACACAAGAAAAATAAACAACAAAGTGAAAACACTGACTTGAGGCTGCAGTCCCACCAATACTCCAGTTTTGGCTTTTTCCTCAACAAGAACTGCCAAACAAAACATTCTGTGGTGGTTTCTTTTTCCCCCCTCAAGTGCTAAAATGGCTATGATGAGTCATTCACAAGAAAAATTCTCCAGTAGGAAGTTACAAGAGAAGTCGTCTGTGGTTAAGAGTCCCTGAAGACGTAACCTCATATTCTGTACCTATTTCCAATAATTTCTGTTGCTTCTTACCATTACTACCAAGCGCCTTCATAGTGACTTCCATCTGGGCATACTCATAGCTGAAGTTAATCTCACTAGACACTTCACTGGAATTGTCTCCGTCTATGTCCAGCTGCTCCACACTATTACTGCACTTCATAGAGTTGTCTCGCTCTTCATCCTCATGATCTGCCTTCTTCTTCTTCTTTGGCAAATTCAACCTTTAAATAAGAGGAAAATTTTTAAAGAACTATTAATTGCTCAACTTCAAAACAAAGGGTTGCTTTCCAAAATTATTAAAATTAAGTAGATTATCCAAATCGGTAGATTTTTCCCTATTCAAAATTTGTTGATCTCCTGTGAGTGTCGTTTTCCTCAGGGTCAACAGGGGAGTTCAAGGCGATCTAACGAATCCGTTCTACACTCTAATAATAGAGAGTACCTGATATTACTAATCATATCGTTTAGATAACGATGAATTTTTTCGGTCGTCCCATATCCAAATAATTTAGAGGCAATAATGAAATTATATCCCACTTTTTATGTGGATTCTTCTTTCAAGCATAAAAGAAAACAATTAAGTTTTAGATGATTATTTAAATCTTTAAGGTATTTCAGACCAGACACAGATGGTTTTGAGAATACAGTCTTTCACAGAAAACTTCTGCCAGTGATTCTGTCTGATACAGGAAGGTGTCAGGTATGGTTGGAGCTGGAATCGCAGGGAACAGAGAACACAGTGCCCTTGTAAGATCCAGATCACTGTGTAACGTAGGCCAAAAATCTAACACCTTAGCTGCAAAATCCAAAAGGCAACCTATCCAAGTCAAAGCTTGGGTGTAATATTTTCACTGTGGAAGCATGGAACTTAATAATAATGTGGTACCGAACCACGTTAAAGTTACTACCTCAAAAATTAAATCTCTTCAGTGAGATAATAGTACTGATAACAACAGCAAGGTCCTCAGCAGCAAGGTTACAGTCCCTTGAAAATACAAGAAGTTAAGTCAACCTACTGCTCTGAAACTAAAATCACGCACAGTTGCTATGACATCTAGCATTCAAGCACAGCCAAAAATCAGCATGGCCTTTATAATCCCAGTGAAACAGAAATCGCCGCCTCCTGCAGCCTGAATGCTCCACTGTCATCTTTCCTTATACCTTAAGATAAAACAAAGCTGGCGCAAACTTACAATTTCTTTAATATCTTTCATACCTGAAGAAGTGGTTGTTTCCCCACAGTATTCTGTCTCCATGATGTAGCTGGATAGGACACATGACAGCAGAACCATTTACGAATGTCCTGTGAAAAGGCAAAAATCTAAAGCAAATGCATCTATATAAGGCTTAATTTTTTTTCCAGTACTACTTTCTTGATTGTAACTAGTTAAGGCAGGAGAACAAGTTTATGGATTGCAAACAGGCAAAATATCCCCAGAAACTTCATTCACCTACCCTGGGCTGTTTCATAAACTCCTCAAACTCAGCTTCTTTTGATTGCTTAAGCTTATCAAGTTCCATACTTTTGGATAGATATTACGACAGCTATGCCTGGGGAGTATAATTAGAGCTTAAAAATGAGGGGCCTGAAAAAAGGTGATGTCACTGGAAATAAACACTTTTCATGCTACTTTGAAATATAGACACAAAATAGAAACATTTGAATAAGACATCAGAGAACTTTGCTATATAAATAGCTTAAAGACAATAAATTAATTAGAATAATCAGAAACTACTTTTATTTCAGAGTCAGATTAAGTCTGAGAATAGGATTACAGGATAACTCAAAGTTGAAGGGAATCTCAGGATGTCATCCAGCCCAATCTCCTGCTCAAAGCAGGATCAACTACAAATCAGGGTAAATGTGAAATTCTTGGATTTTGTGTATCTAACAAATTATTGGAGATGCTGACGATGCATGTCATTTTGTGATCAATTTGAATATACCATCTGCTTTTCAAGTACTGCTACTTAATCA
This sequence comes from Platalea leucorodia, assembly GCF_965183815.1. Lineage (NCBI taxonomy): Eukaryota > Metazoa > Chordata > Aves > Pelecaniformes > Threskiornithidae > Platalea > Platalea leucorodia. Next base: position 125,707,508 of record NC_138825.1, on the reverse strand, counting down.
AATAAAGCAACAAACGCTTCAGCAGCTCTTTGCATATCAACAGATTTCCTAGAAAATTAATTCAAATTTTGATAGAGTTACATCTACACAGGTGCAAATCAGTGAGTATCTACTTGCTGAAAGCATATGCAATTTACTCATCCTCTCTTTCAAAACTTAGACTACAAACACCATCACTGAGAGAAATCTCTTTGGAACGAAAGATGTGAGTTGACAGAGGGGTAGACGACAATTAAAACAAAATGTAAAAGCAGGATACAAGAAGTAGAATTTTCTTACTTCAGACTACATGGAAAAGTTCATTTTTTAATTATCTTTTTGCACCGCTAATCAGAAAATACTAGATAAAACTACAATTATTATACAACTGGAGCTGTATTTTATTCCTTTACCTAGTATTTTTTTGAGGTGTTAACATAACCTGTCCTTCTGGGGTGATGTCTATAATGCAGTGTTCAGGAAGAATTCCCATTCCACACAGCTGGATATCTTGAGAGTTGTCTGAGCCTATTAACGTGTGCTCCTGGGAAAAATTAATTAAGATGTTAGCAATGGATTGCAGAAGTTCACTAGTTCTAACTCATCCATTCTCCTTCTGGATATATCTTGCGCAAAATCTGAAAGCTGTTCAATACTTCCCTTAGAGGGAAAAAGGAGAATGAAACATTGCAAGCAAATCCTCGCTTTGTCTTACAGTAACAAGTAGGGAGCACTCAGGAAAGTTCACAGGCAACAGTTCAATCCGAAGATGAAGAGGTTTCTATAACTTAATTGTGGAATTTAGCGCCTCAGGACGCTGCAGAAGCCAAAAGTGTAAATGAGTTCAAAGAGGAATTAAGACAGGTTCACGGTGGTTAGACCCACTGCTGCTACACAGGTTCCATCCAGATCATCCAATGGCTTAGGAAATTCCTGAAGCACTCGAGGCCTGAGGGATTTGGCAGAGGAAGGATCACTCCCCACATGCCCCAGTTCATCCGTTTCTTTTTTAGGCATCTCTGAGTCATTTTTGAGGAATAGCTACAATAGTTTAGGTAAGTCAGATCAAGTTGTTCTTTGGTGCTTATAAGAACTAGTACATATGCCGCTCAGCGTTAAAGAGAATGCGGGCAAGATATTTACTCTGAGAAGTAAGAGAGTTTAGCCTCAGAAGTGTAGGCAAAACAGGCGTAAGTCATTTTATCGAAAGAATTTCAAAACATGGGGATTTCTACAGCAAAATTCTCAACCAACCAACTTGCATTATTAAAAAAAAAAAAAATAAAGCTTAATCAAAACACACAAAACCTCCTCCATGCAATGGGCTTTTCTCTAGAAAAGGAAAAAAGCACAGTACCACCTGAGACCTTCCCGCTGGTACTGACGGGCCAAGGCCTGTTTTCTGAGCAGGCTTTGTCTTCAGCGCGCTCGTCGTGCGCTCACAACGAACGCCACAGAAGTCGGCTCTGCTTCAATAGCCGCCAGTGTCGAGGCTGATTTAGCAGCTTGAGTCACACTCTGGACACCTACGTGCAAGGCGCCTGGAAAGGATTCAATTCTTCTCCCAAAACCTCAGCTCAGCTCTTTTGTCCTTTTTAACGTTTTTTTTAGCAGATTCAACATTGAAAAAGCTCTTTCCCTCGCTTTCATCAAGATATCACAGAGCAACTATGACTGATACAAAAGGGGATCACGTATTTCCTAAGACCGACTAAACCAAAACCATCTTTCAGCCTAATTGCTAATTCTGTGGGTGTTTTGAGAGTTACTATAGACCACTTCAAAGAGAAGAGAATGATTTAATGTGACGCTCAAACTGCCAACGCTCTTACGCTGCTAAATTTTTAGAACTTGTATTCCAAAATGTGACTTAAAAATGCTTCTATCTCATTTCTCCTCCTGACTCCAGATCACGTCTACAGTTTGTTAAACTAGAATAAACTGCTCAAATGTTTCAGCACAGAGTCCAAAAGTCACATTATGCATTTTACATGACATCAGCAGAAGTGCTAGAGCAGAACAGAACTTGATTTTCACTCCTAGCAAGTTGCATGAAGGGGAATAAAAATGCATTTTATAAACTGAAGTCAGTACTACACATGTAGAAGCAAGCTGATTACTGATATACCCAGATAAAATACTTTTCTAGGTAAAACCTTGTGAAAGCTGGCATAAAAAACCAGAAGACAGTTTATAGTAGAGACAGCATCTCTAAATTTCTTTCAAAAAACAAAAGAAAAACATAAAACCCCCAAACCTTCCTATGAGACAAAGAATTAAATTTGAAATAAATAGGTTGCAGTCATATTATTTTTAATGAGGCAGTATCAGAGAATGCTTTAGATACGCATTTTTATAATACCCTCCAAGTACACCTCTGCCAATGGCCCACTTCTATTAAAAAAAAAATAATTTATATATAGATCAGTATTTATTTTTACCTTTAAATAGTATACCAGAAGTTCATTGAGAGCTGGATCTGCATTCAAATTAACCAGGAAGCACTTATTATCCCCAACTTTTATTCCAGAAGACTGAAGAGATATGCCAAGACTTTCCAACTGTTTCTGACGCTCCTGCAAGACAGTAGCCATCAAAAAATTAAGCTGATTGATGTACAGCCCTTCAGAAACGCATTCCTATCTGCCAAAGCCACAAGACAAAATGATGGGCAGCTACTTCTGAAAGAGGTAACTCTTCTGCAATAGATTAGACACCAAAGCCTTGGTTGTATCAAGCTCTGATCGGGGTATCTGTAATTTCTCTTGTCCTTCCACCTCTGGTCTCAGAGGGCTACGTGCTATGGTCTCAGAGTTGCATCTTCCTAGGGAAAAAATGAAAACAGCTGAGCGCAGCACACTGCAGTACTGTAGGAGCTTCTCCATGACCTCACTGGAACGGCAAACCGCTACCACAAAGACATCTCTAGAGCCCTTTATTTTCTCTTTTGAGCTAAAAAGCAACAAGTTAAGTTAAATCCCTGCCAAGTCAAGCTCCATGTCTATCTTTTATTCCAGAGCAATCAAAATGACAAAAAACTGGCAACCTGCTATTTAAGTAATGCAAATAACACTTCCTGCTGAACAAGAATAGCAGCATTTTGGATGGTGTTTTGTTCTCGTCAATAGACTTCATAGAATTCAACAACAAAGCATTACTGTGCAAAAACGTACATCTTTCAAAGGGAAGTGTTTGGGTGAAGACTAGAGCAGTGAAAGAGGAACACTAAACATTTCTGACTTAAGAACAGAAAGGGATTCTTCTACCAAAAAAAAAAAAAATTGAGATAGAAATGTTGAGAATTGTTCCCAGGATCATACAGAAACTGAAATGAGACTCACTGTCCACAACAGCGAACGAAATAAAAAGTAAACATGGGAGGCCTCTCACAGAATTACTAGGGGGAAGCTGCAACAGGGGAGAGTAAAACAAGTAAATAAAAAAAGTACAAGAGACCTGCAGCGGCTTCCTTAAAAAAAATATCTAGCAGACATTATACATAATGCTGGAATGTTTATTGAGGTTCTGACCTTTACCTACCACTCTGCTTTGTATTTAAAAACTTAGTATGTCATACTATTCAGTATAATTCTCCCTTCAGTATTGGAGTTGTACCAGGTCTAATCAAGATTAAAACAGCAAAGAATAGCAAGCACAACTCCCTCTTGATTTTCTGTACCCTGTCTCCCCACACACTCACAAAACCAACATAACGTCCTTGTAAGGAAAAGCTGTGTCTGTGTGCCTGTGTGAGAGAGAGAGGCAAAAAACCCACCAACAAAGAACAGAGGAAAAACTGCCGTGTGATGTCAAAGATCTCTCTTCCGATCATCAGTGCCAGGCTCTGAAGTTCACATAATTCCTTATTATCTACAGAGATGAAGAACGTGTTGCCCAAAGGAGGACTTGGCCCACAGTCTAAATCTCATAGGTTTAACTTAAAGAAAATGAGCCGGTTGCTGTTAACTTTTGCTCAAGACCTAACGTGAATTAACTTAAAACATTCAAAATACATTAAAAGGATGTCAAATACTCACTGAAAATGTGAAAAATTGCCTATTCACATAGTCTTTAAGGCTTTGAACTCTTATTGCCACTCCATCTCTACAAACGGCCTCTTCCATTGCCCTCATCCTTTATGAGCAATCACCCTTTCCTCAAAGATTTACAATTATCTCTCCATCCTACCCGCCTACCCTGCTACAATTTGACAGACAGATGTTGGTGGATGCTGGCCAAAAATAAAATCACTTGACAAGTGATATGAATGCCTTTAACGTTGGGCTTCCATAAGCCTACTGACGATGGCAGAAGGTTCTTTCCACTGGCTTCCAAGGGGTCCTGAAACAGCCTTATACTGCACAAACACTAGTCCTTATCCCCCTCCTCTGAAAAAAAAAAAAAAGTCACTTTTTCTACTGCTGCAAGGCTCATGAAACTCTCAGATCTAAAACATCAGAACGTGCTGAGAATTTAGAGACGAAGAGGAGGAAAGCTAAAGCAAGCAGCTATGTGCAAACGTCAAGGCAGATTTAGTCTGCAGCGTTGAGCCCATTACTCCAGTTTTTCAACCTCCTCGCACACTCAGGGTTTCTATGCCTAGAAACTGTTGTGTAGGATGAGAGCAGAAATTATTATTATTATTATTATTATTATTATTATTATTATTATTATTATTATTATTATTATTATTATTATTATACACCCTTGCACGCAGGGAGGAAAATCCGTGGTACGAATCTGCATTGAAAGCCAGGAAGCCCTCGTAGTCACAAGCAGCGCTTCTTACAATGGATCTTTAAAACTAAAGTCAACACAGTCTCTTCTGATTGTGTCATCTACAAGAGGGCTTTGTATTGGAGACTCCGTTTTCTCCGTATTTATTACATGCTATTCATCACCTTTCAATAGTCCTCCCCCTCAAAAGCTGCCTACTGCAAATATATACATCAGCATTTGTGTGGTAAGAATTGGAAGTGTCATGCAATAATCGTGGTGACCTGCACAATTTTTCAACGTAACCATCATCTTCAATTATGGTCTGAGGCCCTAAATATCAGTGTAAGGGGTATTAAAGCACACAGGGATCCTGAACAGTTCTATTTTTTAATATTCTGAATGCCCTTTGCCTTGTGTATTGAGGCACTCTGTACATAACCTTGTATTTAGTGCTCTCAACACTCCATCTTTCAACACAGACAACAATTTTACTGTCTGAAGAATATAAAATCCCTGTAATCCATTCATCCATGGATTATTATTTTTTTAAATAACATCTCCATTTGCATACAGTGACAATTTATTATTGTCATTGGAATAGCAATCTGGGAGGTACCCAGCTATTACAGGAATTAAGTGAAGCTTTTCAAAAGGGCAGTAAGCTTGACCTACTTACCCATAAATGTGAGGAGAGATTCAGACAATCTCTATGAACAGACAGACAAAGGAAACAAACCTATTTTTCATAAAAAAAAAAGGGGGGGGGGGGGAAGAAAGCAGCAAACCTGTGCTATCTCCTCAGTTTTTCTTAATTTTTCTTCCCAGGTCACAGTCATTTCCTGAATCAACTTTTCTGATTCCTCCAATCGTTCTTTCAATTCTGGTGATTTCATAGCCTGCGGAAATAAAAGCAAATAAAACAAGAAAGCTCGTTGTGCTTTGTTTTTTTCACATCGCTGTCACACAGATGGGGGAAAAAAGGAAACATAACATTACTCATTCTCCAAGGCATACTTATCAGTAAGTAAAGGGGTTTTTAAAATACATATTGCATATAAATGCAGAATCCATCGAAAAGTTAGTTTAATTAGTTTCGAGTACAGATGCTAAAGTGGAGTTTATATACCTCAATGCAAACCAATTACATGATACTGGCAGATTTGCACAAAGACACTCAAATGCAGACTAATCTCATTTCTATACCAATATGAGTATCCCAAATGACTCGTATCTAAACCAGTCGTGTTTCTCGGACACTTCTGATCTGGCTAGCCACCCTTCTCTCAGCTTGCTTTCCCTCAAAATGGCAGTTAACATCTCAGTCGCTTACACTGCCATGCCACCAAAATATTTTTATCGTTTGTTTTGATATGGCCTGATGGGTGTGATTTTTTTTTTCTTTCTGCAGCAAATATCAAGGCACTTGAGGTGTTCTGGTTATTCACCTCTACACACGCATTTTACACAGCGGGTATCAAAAGAAGCCTTACAATGTGTTTCCAGACACTGAAATTCCATTTTCTTGCTGATCCATCACAGCTCTAATTTTGTTTTGTGAAACAGTCCAAGGCCCATGTTCCACCCAAGGACTAACTTGAGAATAAGCAGATACCCCCACCGCCACCCATCAGACACTCCAAAAACAGAAAGGACATCAACATTTTCTTAGTACACGTATTTACTTCCTCCAGTCTCGGTACTGGCATATTCCTCCTGTACTACCTTGAGCAGGAAGCCTGTGGACATCCTTACGTCGTTATTTCATTACTGCTAATGAGATGAAAATGGTTTTGGCTGGTAGGTATTTATGCAAGGCCAATTAAACAATGCAAGCATCGTTCTCCATCAGATATTCCCTTACCACAAAACCCAAAATTCCTCACAGGAATCCAAATCAAACAGAGTGGCCTCATTACACTGCGGCTTGTTCAAGAAAAGGAGCAAGGAGTGGAAAATCCTGTTTTAGGACAGGAGTTTCCTCTGCCTCAAGACACAACAGCCTATGAACTGTCAGCTGATGTGTCCCATGTAGTCTTTTTCTGGTTGAATATCTCAAATATCTAAATACAGGGTAAAAAGGAACATGAATTCCACCCAGGAAGGAAAGTGAAGCCAATGCAATCTCCAGAACAAAGATTTCTTATGACCGATAAAACATGATGAGTGCAAAGGCGCTGGACACTACAGAGCAGGACAGGAAGGCGAAGCCCAGTTACTCTCAAGATCTAAGTCTGGTTTGTCTATTTGTAATCAAAATTACTCAACATTTGCACATGCTTCAACTGTAAAATGAGCTAGGTAATTCTCACTCTCTACAACGCTTATAAAACCAACAGATACATGGGCCCAGATTCGCACCCGACCAGCCGGCGTGCTTCTCTGCTGGAAGCAGTTAGTTTAAATTCCCAGCTGAGGAAGGACAAGCTGGTGGTCTTGGCACAGACAAATTAAAACATGGGATAGTAATCTCCACAAGAAAAGATCAAAATGTGGGGATTAAAAAAGAAAAGGGGAAAAGAGGATAATGCCTTACTCTTCTGGGGAGGGAAAAAACCAAACCAAACCAAAACAAAAAACAAAACTGTCAAGTTCTGTTCTGCCTTGGCTGTTTAGGAGAGAAAAGGATGCTGACACTGAAAAAAAACCCAAACCCCAGACCCCAGAACTTGGTAACCTCTATATCTGGAAATGAGCTTTCAAAATGTAACCTGCCTGTCATAGCAGGTCAATGCTTTTGTTCACTTAAAAAAAGTTATTTATGCACATTTCTCTGAGAACAATTAGATGGGCTACAAATGTAATAAACTGACAAGACAAGGAGTGTGGGTTTTGACCCTTACCGTGTAGCCTCTTCATAGCCAACCTCAGCATTTTTTCCACGCTCTTTGTCAATGCCACTGGATGACAACTAGGGTGGGATTGCAATACTTGGAAACGGAAATATTTATTACTTCACATTTAGGAAACACTACTTCATTAATTGGAAAGCTGCCATTATTTTGGCATTAATGCTCACAAATGAAACAAATAGGGAATACTTGCATCTCTCAGAGTACTGTTAAGTCTGTGGTTCATATTTTAGAGGGATTTTTAGATATTTAACTTGAGATGCCTTAAAGAAACTGATATACACTTATTGGATGCTTAGCATATTAAGCAGCTCAAATGAGAACAGTTCAAAATCCACCCGTCATTTCTAATATCACAGCTCGCATTTCCTGCATATCTCATGAGGCAAATACTGTAATCATAATTTTTCTGAATTGCAAGACAGACGGATTATATCACCATTGCTTTTCCATATTGGAGAACAAAACTCAGAGTTACACTAGTTCTTGGCCTTCATCTAACATTTAGACCATGCTCCTTTCACAATTTCATTGAGGCAGCTATGCAGATATTCCTCATATTGTCTAGCACCTGCAAGAGATTCAATTTAGAACAGTTAAAGCTTGTAAGCAAGCATTCACTGAATTCACATCTCGCAGGATGTAGCCACATTGAATTCTTAAAATACACCAGCAAAGCTCTGCCTATAAACTGCACAATCCTAAGGCTCCGCCCCTATTCCTGCCTCCACGTCCTCTTGCTTTTGATTCGTATCTCACAATAAACCCAAGATTGCTCAACGAGATGTTCAAACAGAACCTGGTATCTCACATTATCACCCATGTTTCAAGACTGACAAACAGAAAAACAGAAAGAAGGGATCTAAAGGGAGACTTCTCCCAGATACCACGTAGTAATTCTTTGTGGTGTTCATTTTCAAAAGCCTGGTAACAAAGTCCTGACAACGGGGTTTACAGGACTTACTGGCTAGTCAAGACTAAAATTTGTACCTCTGCTTTTGTGAGCTGTTCTCGCAGCTTCTCCACTTCCTCACGGAGCTCCCGAATAATGCGAGCGTTGGGGTCTTCGTTCACCACGGCATGATTAACGATGTTCTTGGCCCGATCCGCATACCTCAGTGTTGAAAGGGTCTCATCGTAGTTGTCTGCTGCCGGGCTTACTGTTGCTACCATGGCAGTCTTGCTGTTACCACCAAGGCTGTCCTGAAAAGCGGCAGAGGTTATAAATTAAAAGAGAAGGTTCCTTTGGTTTTAGCCAGTCAATGAACTTAGGCAGTGAATAATAACCTCGGGTTGGGAGTAGATGGGGGGCAACTAGTAACAGGAGCATTTTTGTCAGAGCTCCTCAGTTCAAAACTAATATTTTAAGCTGCGTAAGTCAAGGAAAGTTGTTATTTTCGATTGTCTCTTGTTTTTTTAAGCATATTTAGGAAATGTCATTCTTGGCTTTCAGAATCAGTTTCAATTTAAACAGGAATGAAAACAGTTCCTTTTTTGGGCTTTATGGTGCCTAGTAAGAGCTTCAAAGGTTTACTTCCATGTTTTCTGCTTAGGTTTATAAACCAGAAATATAAGCACTCCAGCATTAGATTTCTCAGATACTATTGAAGGAGCTCAGGAAAGATCACGATGAATTCAGAATATCTTATTTTAAAGACTGGAAGCGAGATGGTTCCAGTAAGTACTTAATTTAAATTACTTAAAGATCTCCTCATAAACAATATAGTTGAATTTATCCTTATAAATATTTCAGAATGGGGCCCTTCCCTTCCCCCCACTTACACAGCTCACAAATCTAAATCGAGTTATGTAAGAAACTACCCTTTCGGAATTTGGTTGACAGAGAAGAAGGGCGTGAAACCACATTCCTGCAAGGCAGTGTGTCGGGGGAGCGAGGGAAGGAAGGAAGCGCGCCGTCTTTTTACTGACCACAAAATTATGTTTTACAATTTTGGCCAGGCTAAATGATAAAATAGTCTGGTTTAAATTTTGCAAATTTTTTTGTTTGGTTGATTGGGGGTTTTTTTGGGGGGTGGTGGTGGTTTTTTTTGGTTTTGTTTTTAACCCAATATCCCTTTCTGAGAGGAACCATGCTATTAACTTTCATCTTCAATAACCCATGAAATCTAGGTCAGGCATTGCCATTAGAACAATCTGACTACATTAGCTGCTTGTCTAACCATTTCAATTACAAAGCACACACATAGCTTTCCCTAGCAATCATTAAAATGCCCCTTTAAGTATTTCCTTAAGACACTCTTTTTTTGCTGCGTGATGCCTAAAATAATTTGACAGCAGCTTGGCTGCTTCGGTGGTCAGACAAGCAGTGACCACACAGACCGATGTTGCTTCGCTGCTGCACTGGTAGCACTCTGCTGTCTCTGGTCATGCAAGAGGGCTGTTAGCTCTTTGGGTAGAGAATATAATTTCATTTGTACAGTGTTCAGCACAGTCAGGTACACCAGCATGGTTAGCACTTGCAGGTAAGAGTATTTAGAGAGAAGTCAATCGAAAAATCACAGCCTTCTGACTGATATCAGCGTGGGTTTTTTTCCGCTCATCTGAGGAGCAATGTTTCCTCCAATAAATACATGGCTTGGGAGGATCCACTCTGTAACACACAAATGTTTTTCCAAAGCATCTACTGAAAACTTTAAAAAGACTAACCAAAGCATATGACTCATTCAATGGGATTTCTGGCTCTGCAGAAGCCAGGACTTTTCTTCAACCCGCCAATGGTTTTCAAAGATGAGGAACGACACTCTGTAGCTGCAATCCCTGCTCTGCATAAACTGATGAAGTTTATCAGGGAGCTGGCCAGGTACTCAGCGTCCAAATCAAACCGTAACAGTTCGCACTTTGGGAACCTCCTTCACTGCACTAATTAGCTCCAAAATAGGATTAATTCGTTATTTGCATTGCAACTCTGCTGTACAGGCAGCTGAGAACGCTGTTACAGTGATACACCGCAAGTCACAAAACACCCATTATAAGTTGGGTAAAGTTCCTCTTGTACTGTGGCTATTCAAGCCCAATGGCAGACTGTCCGATAAAGTTTTATGGATAAAACCGTTGGGCTGATTTCACCGGTTTCTTTAATGCTAAGCAAGAAAGGTAGATGAATATTAAGCCAGCCTCTCATTAATGAGGACAGCATCTGCAAATTACCCTGGAAAGGCTGGGATTGCATGTGATAGAGAGACACACACAGAGTGGGAATAAATAAGTTTAGTTATTTCTAAGACTAAACTAGCACAGTCTTCTCTAGCACCAAGATTACCGTGAAAAGAACTTACAATGGAAAGATTTGTAATTGTATTTTTAAAAGCAGCCAGCAGTAAAACACATAGGGCTTCTGAAAAAAATGGGAAAACGAGATCAACGGAATTAGATAAAACCAGGAGGCTAAACGGCTGATAAGCTATTCCACTTCCCCCACATGACCTGACACCACTCTCCAAGCCTCTTCTTGCAGTAATATTTTTTACCTGGTCCTTTTGTCTAAAGATCCTCAACAAAATTAAAGACAAAGTGTTAGATCTTGAGATCTCCTGAACTCTACCGGTTTCTCGGATTTGTGGAGAGACTCTATATGACAGATATTCGTAGTGTTAGAACACATTCACTCCACTTTGGCATCATAATTAAAAGCTGAGAGCTGGAGAGAAAGATAGCCCACCATCTCATGGCTTCTACAAACTGGCCTCTTTAAATGAATAAATCCCTCCTTTGATCCTTAATTAAAAAAATGTTTAAATTTTCCCTTTTCAAAATAAAGCTTCTCTTCAATGAGCTTGTTTGTAAAAAATCCCAAAGCCCCAACCCTTTTGTTTGCACTTAACATAGCTGGATGTTAAAGACACAAAGAAGGTTTGCTTGAAAGAAGGCAGAACAAAAGTGCGCTTCTATTTATGAGCTAAAGCTTGTGCTGTGTATGGCCATCGTCATCGTAGCTACAATGCATCAGACAGGTGCTAAACAGGAATTTCAGTCTGCTTGCTGGATTTGTTTAGAAATGGAACAGCATAACTAATTCTAACAACAACGCTAGAAATTCGTTAGGGAAGTTTCCACTCTGCTTGCTCAGACTATTACGGCCCCATCAGGAACCCAAGCACACATGCCACCGGAACAAACTGAAGCAAGCTGCATGCCGGTTTTGTTCCCATCTTTGCAGAGAGCCAAAAAGCACTTGTTTAATTAGAGTAAAAACTCAGTGTAAATATATATAGAGGCAAAAATATGTTTAAACACTAAAAAAGTCTTAGCGCAAGGAAGACCGTGAAATGAGGATTTACTTTCCCGAAGAAAAGCCCAGACGTTATTTCTGTTATGCCATTCTGATCTTTATGTAGCCCTCATGACCGTACTATTTGACGTCCAGTATCTGTGATGTTTACACCGGGGAGAAGAGAGAAATCGTTTCACAGTAGTCATGCTAAAAGGTTCATTAAAAGACAGTACTGAGAAAAATGAAGGCTTGTGGTGTCAAGGGGTTACATGAGGAGAGATTTTATTTTACTTAAGCACTGAAGTCAACTTTGTTTTCAAATCTCCTTAAGGAAAACATCTTTTTTAATCTCCACTCCTCTGTATAACCTGCAAGTAACTTTTTCTTTTTCTTTCCACATGTGCAATCAAATCAAAATTCAAACAACATCTAAAATCATTGCTAAGAATGGGTGGGGAAGCAAAGCAGAGTATTCAAGACAACAAAATCTAGCCAGAGCACCCACAAAAGTAAGAGGACAAAAAAAGGCTGGTGGTGCCAAAAATCAGTTTCTTCCCAGACTATATCTTTCTACTAAGAAATAGATTCTCATTTGCTTCTTGATAACAATAAAACAGAGCACAAGGGAAAAAAGGCAACTTGGTAAGTTAGCATTTCTACAAGACATGGTCACAAAACAGCCTGGCAGTCAAATGATGAAAGAGAAAAATTTTAACAAAATGACAGGTTACAAAAATGAAACTGAAATCATCTACGTGTGACACCTAATTCAATAATCCTTTAAAATCCAAGTCAACCAAGACCACTCAAGCTGTACCAGGCAAGATAAGAAAAAGAAAGACAAGCCACCTTTACTAGCAGGCAAGCTTTTTACAGATAGAAGTGGCTACATTTGTGCTTGCCACTCGTTCAGAGCACGGGAGAAATCCAGATGACGACTACACCTAAAATCAATCTTGCACTCCCAAGATTTTTTGTGAGCAGGCTACCACGCTTTACGGCCACTGTATCTAGGAAGTGGGGAAAAACAACAAAGCAAAAGCTTGCCTTCTAATTCGACACACATAAAACTCTTATTTAATAATTTGGTTTTTTCATTTAGACCTTACAGAACTTCTTCCAAGGACCATCATGATACAATCTTTTTTTCCCCCCCAAAACAATACCAGACAGAGTCCTAAGCAGTACAGAAAATGATTTAACTGCTCATTTCACATGAATATGATGTACAAAGTCTTCTGACCTGTTCCTCAGACTGTAACTGGGATAATGCTCTGCAATTATACTCTGCTGACAAAAGTGGATTATATTAACAAATATATTAGACAATTAGGAAAAGATAATCAAAAAGTCTTAATCAAAATCTTTAAAGCTAACTATGCCAGTATGTAAAATTCAGTTGCATGTGGCAATAGCCCAAATTAAATTAGCCCCAAGGTTGTGTGTGAAGCTGTATGCAACCTGACACATAAAAGAGAATGCTTTTTATTTATTTATTTATTTATTTTTAAAGTTCCTTATTCTTGAGACCATTACAGGTCAGCAGAAGACAGGGAAAATATTTATTCTGTAGAGATACTAATGGCTTACATCCAGCTAATTTTCCAAAGACAATTATGGTTAACACCAAAAGCAGAAAACAAGGCAAAAGAGCAGCACTTTATTTCATTGAATGGGACTCTTCTCACCTTTTCCTCCCTTTTATTTCTCTTTAAAAAAAACCCGAGATCAGAGTACTTACTTTAAGTAACCAAGTGAGCACAGAATCACGATAAGGAACAAATTTGTTCTTGTTCTTGCCAGCAGCCTGGTCTGCCAGGGCAGAAATAACCAGCCCAAGAGTTGTGAGGGATCTGCACAGAGAACACAAGCAGTCATTAACAAGTGTAAATATTCATAAGTCAAACGCATATTTAGACAGTCCCTTTCTCTCCAAAAATGACTGCTGAGGAAAAAGTTCCTAGTACAGTTTTGATCATTCTTCTCTCACAGAAGCTCTACTCCCTGTTTTCAGGATATGTTTTCAGCCTTAATAATCATGTCTTCACAATGCAATTATGTGGTAGTTGCAGGAATACAGAATGAAAAATGCCGACCATTTTAAGTAGGCAGAGATCTCATTCAAATGTCTAAGAGTATTGTATGTCACAAAGAGAAGTAGAGAGACGGGAAGAAGAAAACTGGCTACAAGACCGTATATTGACTTTATCCTATTTTACAAGTATGCTGTATTTAGCAGTCGTGATTGTACTGATGAAAAAAGGAAAAGAAATAATCAGAGTCTTACTTGTTAATGTTGCTTCCTTCTTTCAGCCTGTCTCCTGCAGCACCAGTCTTAGTTGCCCTTTCACTACCTGCTAAGTCCACCAGACTCAGCTTGCCCACCTTCTCGCCTGACGTCTGCAGAAGGAAGCAGAGAACACCTCCTGTTAGTTCGCTCACATTAAGTTACGTCGTTTGATGTATTTTCAAACAAGAATCAAGCTTCACTTCTTGGTGTAGACTCTCTGCAGCCGTTCCAACACCTCTGAAAGTCATCGGTCTTGAACAGTATTCGCTGTAACTTACTAGCTGAAGTGAAGTCAGATACACTAATGTCTTCCAGACACCTCAGAAATCTCCAGAGGAGAGGAACACAGGGCACATTAGCAAAATGGTAAACCAAGAAAAATGCAGAGGTAGTACAGGCCAAGGAGTAACAAAGACATGGGGTCTACAATCCCATCTTGAAAGCAATCTCCCCAAAATCTCAGATTTTATACCAGGTTTCTTCCATTTTTCAGAGTAAGAATGAACGTGACGAGAAGCATGTTATAATTTACAAAAATCATTACAATTGCTAAGTCTCTTATATCCTTAACAGCTCCTAGAAAGCAATCCAAGCTATGCGAGTATTTAAACTTGTAACATAGATTTTGTTACAAATCCTTTTATCACGTTTGACCCAAAAAGACATGAAACACTCCATGAATTTCCTATGTCAATCTGAAGAGCTAACTGTCTTTGAGGACAGTTTGCTCACATCACGCTCTTCTGCAGCATCTACGACTTTAGCATCTCAGTATCACAGTTGCGAAGTGCTACGTTCCCCTAAATGAACAGGATAATTAGAATCAATATGCCTTCAAAAATGTTACTTTCAGCCTCTCAAAGTATAGTGTGATCATCAGGCCATACGGAAATGTGTCATTCCCAGGACTGAAAGGACCAGCAGATGGGAAAACAGAGAAATCTCTTCCAGAAACTCACACAGTGGTCACTGGAAGATGCAGAAAAGACGGACAAGCAGAACTACCACCTTGCATCCAGGCTGACCATGACCACACAAAAAATATGTATGATAAGTATGCAGTACAGCCACAGCAAAACCAGAATGACAAACCATGGCAAATCAAGGGAGTTTACCATAGTATGACTGATGATTTGAAGAGCAAAGGGGAAAAAGAACAAATAAAGAACAAGGAAAATTGCTTGGATAAGAAGATTGGTGGAGACTCAGAAATGAGGAGGAAAAAAATTCAAATGCTCATTATGCTTTACATTGTATTCAATATTTAGGCACATACATGCCTTAGATTTGCTCCGTGGACGCTCAAAATTTCTCCAAGGCTTTGAAGACATTAAAGAATAGCCCAAGCACAGAATCTATCAGCAAAGGTTAAAGAGTTTTGGTATAGGAGATCTATTTCCTTTTTAGTTTATCACCATTTTCTGTGAGGGATTAAATAATATTAACATAAATGTATTTCACACCCCCCTCCAAGGAATATTTACATATAAGGAAATGTAAAGAAAAATACTTTCACATTTAAATCTTTTAGATATTTAATATATATACATAAAAATATTAATGTCATACAATGCAAAGTTTTTGAATGAGTGTTTCTGTTTATAAAGACGATCATTTATACATATTTGCATGAAATAACCCCTTGAAGGAGATTACCAGATGTATACTCAGGTGTTCTTCTGTTTTTCATCTACACATTATATCTTTAGTTTCTGCTCCAAGTCTGTACTACACACCGTTGCTTAAAAAGAAGTGTTTCTTTAGTTTAGATTCTAGGATTAGGAGATCTTCCCTGCACCCTCCAGCAGGTCTGCTGCAACTCGGGGCCTGCATTTTTGCTGCCCATTTCAAAAAACACATTTCCACTTACAAACGTATCAAAAGTGATTTCCCTGCATTGGGGCATAAGCACGTGAGCGTTAGGAGGACTTAGCTACACAAGGCCATCGCTAACCCGATCCAGCGCTAGCAGTGCACGAGGGCAGGAGACTGTGACAAGTGACCTCCCGAGGCCCCTTCCAGCCAACATTTCTAAGAGTCTGTGAAATACATTAAAGCAGGAGACACACATCCAAGCTTGACATTCAGACCTTGTAGCTTGTTTTACTTACCCCTGATTGTACATCATAGAGAGTGTGGGTGAGGATAATCTTGAAGACTGCATGGGACCGACTGCTCTCCTCATTCATGTTGGTTGCAGCCACTGTTCGAGATTTGTTGCCCTCGGACATCAAGGACTCGATGTCCTAGATACAATTTTCACAGCCATAAGCATATCTGCATTAACATTCCTTTCAATTATCTACTGAAACAATCTCATTTTGGTAAAATACAGCAAGTATCTTTTGGTAAAATAGAGCAAGTATCTTCCCACTAAGTTTCCCACTGTTTATTCATAAAGTGTGAGAAAAAAATATTGTGATCTCCCCTTTAAAAGACTAGAAATTACACAATGTTGTGACGTGTGTATTCATCCATTACCTCTACCCAGATATTAAATTATCAACAAAAATAATGCACCTGGCTGCACATAGCAATACTCAAAAGCAAAGGAAAAAAGCGAGGAAACAGCAATTCATGTTTGAACACCGTAATATTTTAGCCTCAGTTGTCAAATACACGTTCTTGAAATCTGCAATACTGACATTAGGCTCAAAGTTTTATAAAACAGAACCACACTGAACTGCTCATTATATTCCCCCTACATGTAAGAGCTTATAAAGTCTTCTGATATGGTAAGTTGTGATAGTTGAGAAATACACAGCTCCCCTACTTAAGTGTTTTATAGAAATCCTGTAAAATAGTTAAAACTTTAGAGTCTTGGGCTTAACTTTTATTCATCTCTAGCTGGATGATGCTAAAAAAAACCCCAAAACAATCAAACAGAAGACCACCACAGACCACTGTGACTCTGTATGCCGTATTACACGAAGCTGCTGGGCAACATGTAAAGGAAAAGCATGCAATGTGTCTTGTCTTAACAGAAACCACCAGCGAGATGAACAGCTGGAGAGACTGCAATAGGAGGGAAGGCACCATTTTCATGTTTTGCTTAAGATGACAGCATTCCATCCCATATTTACTCATTTCTCCCACAGTACATTAATGCTTCTTAAAAATTAGGGCATTTTGAGAATGTATATATAAACATTTACTACCCAGCAAGCAAGTTTCATGCAATGTTCTCAGTATTTGCCTTGTAAACAACCATTAGTTTATAATTCCAGTGTGCCTGTGTGCTACTGGTAAGTGAAATCACTAGGCAATAGCATGACAGCCAAAAAGTGACAAAATGTGGTACTGAAAGCCCGTCTCTGCTAAATCCTAGTTCTGTAATTAATCACGGAATGCTTTCTCATGGATACAGTGTACACTCAAGTTTGGGAGGAAAGCTGTTTCATTAAATAGTTGAATTACTTCCAGAATTATTGAATAGCACAGGATGAAGATGAGTTTCTGCTCTTAATTCTGTCCTCCCTGGTGATCACAATACAACAATCCTACAGCTCTCTTGCTCTAAAATCCATGTTACTTCCATGGCGATTAGGTGTAGATTAATTTTCTCCTGCTTAAGGGATAGCACCCTTGTGTTTAGGATGTCAACACAAGCCTTTCATAAAATTGATCCTTACCTTGTAGCTAGCAACAGCTAGTTTGGATAGGCCATCTACGTAAGGACCGTAAACACTGTGTTCTCTAACTTTTAATGACTGACGGCTTCTGGTTGGAAAAAAAAAATTATTTATAAGCACATGACTGACTTAAGACAACATTTATAGAAAGTCAATTTCTCACTGACAGATCTCAAACATGATGGTCTTACAAATACCATAATAAAGCACAGAACAAGGACTATAATACAAACAAAAAAGCCTTATGTCTACATATAAAATGCTGACAGAGACATTTTTGTCACTTCCTAAAAGCTAGCATTAGGGTGAGTTTACTCTGAGCTTTTAGTCTCACTACTTTACTTTGATTTAAAATGGAAGGGCACCGAGATCAGGAAGAAGGAAAAGCCATCCTACGCAAATGCCTTAGATGGGATCCATTAAGGCACGCTGGTTAGGAAAGGAAGAGTGTATGACAGCTTATTACAGTGCTGCTGACACACAAATTACTTACCCTTTTGGGTCAAGAAGATCTCTGACTTTCTCATTGTATATCTCCATGTAGGATACTTCCACTTTGAAACTCTGCTCTTCATTTTCTTCTTTCTGAGCTCTTTCAAAGAGTCCACTGCAAAGTCTTGGGATTAATCCAGGCTGGTCAGCAGTACCCATCATTGTGTATGATTTTCCAGATCCTGTGTGATTGAATCTATAATTAGTGTACAGGCAACAAAGTTTCTTGCTGTGCAGAACATGGAAAGGAAATAGAGAGGAGAGGTAAAAAAAAAAATTTGCATTTCAGTGAAAGGTATCTGTGCAGTTTTCTATTTTAAAGCAACCAAAACGCCATTTACCTAAAGCTCATTTAATTAAAAGGAAAAGCAAAACAAGAAGTTAGTTCAAACTGATAGAGAAGGCTTTCTCAGCTAAGTACAACCTTACTGTAGATGGCAACCCACTATCACCCACATATGTGCCACAATGAGAAAAATCAGTTGCACAAACATGCTCATTTTTACGTATTACATTTAAAATGATTATTAAGATTATTCCAACTACAGATGTAGAAAACATGAGTGATGCACTGAATTCAAGGGCGATCACAATCATTCCAAAGATTATCATCTAAGGTGTGAGAAATAAGGGTAGCCAGCAGCAACAGACAAAATCCTATTTCTCATCCTGTCCACCTCACATCTAATGTTACAGAAGAGAAAAACATTTCTTATCTACATTACAAGGCGTTTCTCCTGAAACAACGTCACAACAGCCGTGAAAAGTCTCCAGTCAGAACGTAACACATCTTTTGTGTTAACATTATTTTTTGCCTACGTCCAGAAGGGACTCACCAGTTTGCCCATAGGCAAAGATGCAAGCGTTGTAGCCTTCAAAGGCATTCTGAAGAATATTCTCTCCAAGGCACTTGAAAACAACATCTTGACCTAAGAAATAAAACACACAAGCTAACATTGTAACAAAGCAACAGATTCCCCCCGCCCCTTGATTTGGATCCTTCAGTAATTATGTAAAAGCAAACAGTTAGTGTTTTCCTGCTGTTGTTGCCCAAATAACAAGCAAGACCATCAGCCAGTAGACGTGCTCCAGATTTATGCTACTGTAAAAATCAGAAGCTGTGATTATCATGGATATACCTGTATGTGCTTAAAACAACATCCTATCGATGGTCATACTCAGAAGTTTTATCAGCAGAAAATCTACTACCAGCTGCAGAATTTCATCCACCGGTGAATGACACCACCTCAAAATATGCTCAACCCATACATTTTAACAACTGCCTTTTGATTTTAATCTAGAGCAATTAGTGGAGCACTAGATCATTTTACTGTGTATGTACAAGGTATTAAATAACACAATGAGGAGATTTTTGCAGAGAAGGAATCCCAACTATGTGGGAGATATCATAGTACAAGACATGCATTAGCAAAATACAGGGTATATCTCTTCTTTGTAATTGACCCAAATCTGTAGAAACAGCTTTTCGGCTCCTTTTCCAAACAGAGGAAGAAATGCTTAATATACTTGGGTATTATCTATTTAAACAAAGTCCCTACTTTCAGAATTTCTTTTACAAGCAGAAGAACTGAAGTCTGAACCAGACATGGCAGAACTTTATGGACCGAAAAGTCCTCTCAAATACGTTAATGTCCCTGAAAGCTTTTCCTTTTCTCTCATTGATTGACGTCTGTATCTTTCCATCCAAGTCCACTCAGAATTTTATGCACGCAAAATTCCCCATCAAAATCACTAATAGCCGTGCCGAGCTAAGCACAGCAGAATGGTTTTGGACCCAACACTTCCAACGTATAACAGACCATGATACAAGTGACATAAGCGCCTCCATTAGTCTGAGAAACAAAAACTTTACCTTCCTATGTAATTTGTATGGCTGAAAGTGTCACGTTTTTCTCAATTCCTCACTAGATTACTATTCATTAGTTATTTGCATGGAGAAATTAAAACCTAGAAGCATACGCATCTTTTATTTTTCTTGTGGTTTTTTTGTTTGGGTTTTTTTTTTTTTAATAAATGTAAACAAGCTTAACTGATTCCCAATTTTAAGAGATAACAAGTATGAAAGGAATAGATCACAAGCGTGGTTAAGTCCAAATATATTTCATATTTTACCATCACTATTTGCCAAAATGTGTCATAATAATACACAGAAAACTTTTAATTAAATACATTACACATTCTCACCAGACCGTATGAATTCACATACCCCTATATTAAATTAGGCTTTTTTTAATACTTCATTATTGAGTTCTCATACGAGGCCAAACTCCCATCAGCACTGTGAAACATGAAAGTACATATAGCAATGTTCCTCAAATCCTGAAAAGAAATGGATTCGATGCTTTTAAAATAATGGACTTGGAACAGTATTTTAAATAAGGATGTAAATATGAGTAACCCGTTCTTGTGACGGATTTCAGAATTTCCTACGCTGCAAACAGGCAGCAATGCCCATTGCTATTATCTTCTTTAGAGAAGAGAAACAGGAATAATTGAAGATTTTCCTTTTTCTTTTGACAGCAAGCAGTCATACAGGGGAAGGCACTTTGTGCCATACGGTCTGTGCCCGGGAGCAAATGTTGTATTTTAATTAGATCACTCACACTTGGAGACAAGGAGCACAAAGCTACAGTAAATATTACCTGCGTATTTTTCTCTGACAGATTCATCCATAGACCAAAAGCAGTGATCGTAAGCAAACACCTGCAGGAAAATAACCAGGAGGACACCTTAGAAAAACTGTTGCCAAATCAACACATTATCCAAATTTTGACAGCGCTGTATCATGTTGGCTAACATCACGCTCCTCAGGGCCATTCTGAACATAATACACATTCCCACGGAATTACTTGTTTTCTATGAGTTTGAAGCCTAAACAAACACTGCATCTTCCTATATACAAGCCTGTTCCTTGCTTTTATTTGTTCCTTGGTTTTATTTCTTCCTTTCTACTGTGTGAATCCTATTCCATGCTCTCCAAAAGCTCTCCATGTGGCAACCGAGTGGATGTCAAGGAGCTCTCCTTATCTTCCTTTAAACCCATCCTTGCGATTCATTTTTCACAAGACTTTCTATTTTGCAAACTGACAGATGTCCCCTGGCTGTTTCTGCCTACCGTCTCCCCGTGTCTCCTGTCTGCATAAATTAAAAACATGCCTTAGGGTAGGAACCTCCTTCGGTAGAAGAGGAGGATGTATTTATATACTGCTGACAAACAGAAACACTCATCACCAAAGTCTAATGCTTGTAAAGAACAACATAGAGCAAATGAGTTTTATCATGAGAGGAGTAGCACTATCATCTTTTTAAATATAGAAAATTTTCAATTTTGTGGTCAATCCATTTAGAGGTCCACAGGCACCTTTCACCATGAAAGCTATTCTCCAATAAGACAGCGTGTATTTCGGGACTTCAAGCTGCAAAACCAGGCATTTGCAAAAACAACTCCCCTGGATATGTATTTGTAAGGAAAAAAAATTCAGGGTAATATCTGACCTACCTTCACCCAGGCAAAATTTACTCTGTAGGATATAAGGAAAGGGAAGCATAATGTGTTGCTCTTTGGCTGTTTACTTCTCCCCTAAGCTTAACGAAGGCTGCTCTTTCCCCTTTAGATATCCCGTATTGCTACGTAGCTAACGTTTGCATCGCTTCCGATGCCGCTGGCAGAGCAAGCGCACCATGCCAGCATCTCCCATCCACCTCCTGAACCCTCGTTCCATTATTTCTGAAAACTTCATTCTACCTGTTAACACATTCTCATGTCCCATTTTAGTGAAGTCTGTTGTCTATATGCTAAAGGCACTAACCATGAACTAGCATCTGCATAAGTAATCAAACTCAACATTTCTTAACTAGTAAAGATTGTAGGAACAAAATACGTTGCATCTTATCTATATTAATAATGAGAAAACCCTAAAAAGAAATACCGAGTCTGCAGTGAATTACCCCAATTACAGCATTTCCTAACAGATCATATCATGGAATCGGAAAAATCATTTAAGGACCCACAGAGCAATAAAGAAAATCTTCCTCAAGTATTTATACTAACTAAAATAATTAGAAAAATTATGCAAGAGTCGAAAATCTACATTACCAGCACATCCAAACTTACTACCTATGTTTACGAAAATGCTTAGTATAGCAAAATCCTTGAAATTTAAATAACTTATCTTCAAAAATAAACTGCCTTTTTTTCCCTATACTACATTAATGTCCCAGCATCGAAAGATAAAAGTGGTTATTTTACATCCTCTAATTGAGGAAACAACAGCCTGTTTATTTAAAATTAAGGTTTTTTTGGTTCTTTGAATTTATTATACAATTAAGCATATTATTATAACATCCTACGCCTTCAGAGCATTTAATACAACATCATTGGCTCTATGACCACATCAATGAAGCTGAATCCTGACATGCTCAGATGGAGATAGAAATCTGCATTCCAAATACAGAATCACGGGATCTTAAGCCCTAACAACAAAATGAGTTTGCTTTAACACAAATACCAGAAAACGCTTTTAAAAGCCCACAAATAACAAGTAGTCTTCCATTCACAGTCTGTAATGCTGAGTATGTATGCTCTCATTTGTTCCTGTGACTCATTTTTTGGCACCGGCTGTACAGGGCTCTTCGGCAGCAAGGAGATGCTTCGAGTTTCTTACTCAACAGCTGATCAACTACAGAGCTGTTTTTCGAAATGCTTTTAATATCTGGATAACCCAAGACTGAATAAGTGATATGACAATTTTTCACACGCTGATTTAACATTCAATAAAAGCCCTTACCTTTGGTTGGGTCCTGCTGTTCCCCGGAGCATCAGGAGCAGAAACGATTTCGTATAGGGTTGGGGTAAGAAAAAGCAAGACGAAAGAAAAATTAAGACTGTTAATTGTAGTGATTTCAGCTTACTTACTCTATTATTAATACCTCATCATTGGAACACTGTATTTAAAAAGTTAATCTCTCTCCTCCGATCTCCCCTCGCTTACAGATCCCAAGTAATTTTATAAACCAATGCTTATCTCTTTTCAAGAGTAAGATTTGAGAGGCTGCTCTGAATAAGTTGATTTTGAATTCAAAGCCACTGATTTTCCTCATGCTGCCACCATCTCTTCCTCATTCCCCCCCATTTTTCTTCTTGTGACACCTCTCTCTCTAGTTTTGTGTCACTGTCTCTTAAAAACAAAGTACCCAAGCAACGTAAAAATTTCCAAAACCGCTTGAACAGGAACTTCAGGGGAGTTATTCAAGAGGAAATTTCAGAGTCCAACCCTTGGACTTGCCCAGCTCAGTTCTCTCACGGTTGCTGGGACAGCAGAGCAAACATTTGTTTCCCCAAAAGAATGAGCAGAGAATAGCAATTCCTTTCATCTGTTATGTGCATAATTTAAAGGTTTGTATGGTTGGGGTTTTTTTTGGGGTGGGGTGGGGTTGTTTGTTTGTTTTTTTAAACAACAAGTACAACAGTACTGGAGTGACCTTTAAAAGAACAGCACAGCATCAGTCAGTGCCCCGACAGCAGGTTACGCAGTCTTCCCACATAGAGAAGACTGGAGAAATGCAGCAAACACAACGATGAACCGATATTCTCCTTGTCCTGGACCTTCCAAATGAGATTAGGAAGCTCTTGACATCAGTAACCAGTAAAGTCTTGTGACAAGCGTCACTGATTTCTTTCGAACGGAGCAGGAGAAAGACAAGGCAGCCACGTAAGATTACTCTCGGAGTTCTTGCTGCTCATGCGGGTTGAGAAGCGAGTTTAAAAATAGTAATTTCTCAGCATTGTCTCTCAAAAATGATTATTTATTAAGCAAGTCCATCACCTCTTTTTACTCAGGCTTGGATCTAATATGCATCCCTTTGACACAGCAGGAACGACGGTGACTTTGGATAGCAGCTGACGTGACCTGCTACGCAGGATGATTATTTAAGCCGAGCCTACCCCATGACAGCCATGTCGCAGGGTTGTTCAAGTAAGCAATAACAACATGACCACTTTTCCCCCTGCCATCTGGCTAAATCTGAATAAAAGCTCTCCCAAGGTCTTTGGCAGCACACTTGGGGTAGGCTCTCGACGGTCCCTGTTGCTGCTGGGTGGGTTGTAGACGTGGAGGCACTTGGAGGGAATCTCCTTCACCAGGGCTTTGATCCAGACACAGAAGACACCAGAGAGCCTGTCTGGATTGCTCCGAGAGAGACGCAAGAGCATTCTGTTGGCTTTCTGTGCTCCGAAATGCTCGTGGAGCACCTGGCTGAAGGACTTCACTGGAAACTGCTAAGAGGCTTTTAGGGGTGCTCCTGCCTACAAGGCAGGCTTACTCCTGTTCCTACAGGAAGATCGTTCTCGTCGTAACATGAAGAGAACAGCAAGCCTGGATTCTGAGCTTGGGTTTAGCACTCAGAGATGTGACGCTGCTCTTAATTCAGCAAGCAGTTATGCTCATATTCCCCAGCCTAGTTCCAAGGCAGGACTGCATTGTGATAATGCAGTTGATCTTTCCAGCCCTCAGTACAGCAGGTATTATTGAGTATTTGGATTAAAGCAGCTATAAGGATATCATCTCAGAAGTCCTATCACATATACAATTTTAAGAGGATGGATTATGCTAGGCTATGTAAATCGTCAAGCTTAGTTCAGACTAAAGGTCGTAAATTAAGTATCTCATTTGCTGAAGAGCTGCACAAACACACAAACCCATGTCTCGCAGCCTCGCTTAATCCAAACATGAGCAAACAGAAACCCTACATCCAAGAAACCCAGCATACAGCATTTAGGAATCAGCACAGCTATCTAGAGCTGTAGCTTGTTCTGTGTAATTTGGACCAAGAGAATAAATCGGACAAATGTTTCCCTGAGGAAAGCACGAAGGGCGCATACTGTATTACACAGCATCGTGCTGCGCGCGTATGAACCCGGTAATGCTGCAGCTGCGCACTGCGATAGCTGGGCCCGGCGACCCGTGAAAAGATTTTCAGCCTGATTTGAAATCCTGCGGGAAATGAGTAGATACAGGGATACAGCACCCACAGCAGCCTGCTTAGCTACAAGCACGCACTGGAAGTGCTGGGTGTTTCGAGGAGGCTCCATGCCCAAGTAGGGTGCGTTGCTACAGTCCATCCCAGAGGCGATGAAAAGGTAAATGCCAAGCAACAGCATCACCTACAGAGCAGGGAAGTATCCCCTACAACAAAACACGCATGACAGCAACATATGCCAAGAATATTGCCTATGGTTAAGGCTGGCATTAGCAAAAAAAACCCCAGAGGATCCTAATATTGACAACTTGAAAGCGTAATGAATAGTAAAGAACCACGAGCAGTTCTAAAGCAGGAAAGATCACATACAGCTGTGCCACCCGCAAACTGCTCACACCAAAACTCGCGTCCAAACCAGGGTCTGCAAGGCAGAGAGGGAACAGGGGCACAGAGCGAAACGACGGCTGCAGGAGTCGAAGCACCCGTCCAGCGGCTAGCCAGCAGTGCCCCCAGGGACGCTGCCGTTTCGGAGGTGCAGGCAAGACTCGCGGTCGTTCCTCGGCTGACAGCCAATAATTCACATCTATCTCAAATGCAGCAGAAACGTCCAGGACAGGAAGAGAAAACTGATCTTTTAGCTCCTGAAGGATGTCGCTAAGATGTTTTCAGCTACGTATTTTCACTTGAACCCAGACTGACAGGACTTCCCTTCACCAACTCCCCTCTTTTATCTTTTTTCAACTCAATGTCTAACAGAAGTAGGGGGAATCTAATGTATCTAGGGTTTCTAAAATTAAAAAAAGGAGAAAGAGAATGCTCTAAAACAACTGCCTACAATTATTACTATTTTATTTGTTGCAGCCAAGTGAACATATCTGCTGTTTCAAGAGTGAATACAGACATGCAGCCGTGAATAATCATTTCTTTTCAAGCTAGGTCTTACACACTATAAGCTTCTTGACCAAGACATATTTGCTTTCATATAAAAATGCTAGCGGTTTCACCGATCTTATGCACAATTTAAACACTGGATAAAACCAGAGCAATTCCCAGCTGAGACCATCAGTATATGTCCAACACCATTATTGCTTCTGTTTTTTTAAAAAAGAATAGAACCTCCAATAATTAAATGATGTATTCAAGCACAATAAACTACTTCATTCAGCCATAGCTATTAGTGCTATTTTAGTAACATCTCAGATCAGCTTTACTCTGGCTTTCCAGCTTCCAAAGCAGAGGGAAGGTCTAGTGACCTTAAGTATATTTGAGATTTTGCAAATCTCGTGGGGAAAACACCACAGCAAATGAGTAGAGGTTACTCCCCATTACTGGGAAGAGGATGGCTCAGACCTTATCTATTCTGTCTGGCTGACCCAACAGCTCAGAGACAGCAGCCAGCTGGCAAATCAGCACATGCTCTAAATCCGTCACAGCACATCCCGCTCCTTGCCTAAATCAGAAATGGGCAGATGGGGCAAACGGGAGGAGAAAGGCAGGAGGCGGCAAGTCAGAAAGCAGGGAAGAGAGGTGCAGAGGCTGGAGGACATGCTCTGACAAGCCAGGCAATTTTTTTTTTTCCTTTTTTTTTTTTCTCTTTGAAAAAGAACATTTCCTATGCCAGCAGTGACCGCAACAACATCCAAACTACAAATTTGGCTGATACTGCTCAGTGGCACAAGGCTATGCTGGATTTACGGAATTAAAACATCACATTTTACCATTTTCAGAAGCTTCTGGAAAAGCAAAATAGACTAAGAATTTGCAGGTTTAAAAAAGAAAAGGGGAGAGGGAACAATTACAACAGTAACTATGAATTAGGGAAGTCCCAGCAAATCCCCAGAAATTTTTATTGCTTTCCACTTTCAATCTTCCACAATCATTGCAAAAACAGGCGTATCAGATTCCAGTGTAATTAGTGCTATTTTATGCCCTTCAGCAGGAACAGCTCAGCATAAACCCTCGGAAGTAGCTAAAAATGCAACTAGAAAAACATTCTGGTGGGGAAGAACTACTTGGGGCTTAACAGCAGAAAGGTGTCAGTGTCTCCCAGCGATCACTCGGTAAGGCCATATCTTTACGCTCCCAGCGGAGTTAGTCTACCTTAAATCCATTTGTATTCACACACATTTTATTAAATGTAAAGTTGGCATCATGTGTCACAGTAATTTATCCTTCGGATGCAGGAACAACTCCACTTTGTAGCGAGTTTATTCTTTTTACAGTTTGTACAGATATAGTCCAAACCACCGTGTTTCTGACGCTTCTTCAATCTAGTATCGGGTACACCTGATTCATACCCCACATTCACAGACCCTGCGATAACACTCACAACCATGATGCCCGCTCCACACTTCCAAGCAAATCTGGATGAGAAATGCTATGTTGTAACTACGCCTTCACTCTCGCTGAGTGCACGGGGGGACATCCACACGGCAGGGCAAGCAGCCCCGGAGCTCCTCTTGGGATCCAGTCAAATGAAAGAAACCGTAGTGCAGCACCGAAAGGACAAATGTCCCATCACCTCCAGGGGTCCCTTGCAACCTCAGCCATTCTGTGATTTTATTAATATTCGTTGCAGATAAAAGCAGTACAATAACTAGGCTGGGTTCTGACACAAACACACAACTGCATCATATTTCAGCCTGGAACCAAATAACTGATGCTATGCTGGGCAGACTTAGTTGCGCTCACAGATCTTTCTTGCCTTCCTTTCCCTGGTTAAGTACGCCCCAAATCGCACCTGTATGAAACACCACGAACGTTCAGTTTCTTTTGTGGCTTCTGTACAGTGTTTTCCCTCACTCCTTCTCACTCACTCACCTGCCATGAGCTTCCCAACTCAAGCACAGCAGGGTAAGGATGCCTGGGAACACCTCAGAAAAATCAGATATCACGTTCACAGAACCTTAGCGCAGAGCTTTACCAAGCAAACGTACGCTCTGGTTGAAGAGCGATGGGTTAAAAGGTAAGGGCTTTCATGGACTGAAAGGTTTTCCAGGAAAACTCATCCTTCAAACAAGACTTTTGAGTTTGACCCCTAGCTGTGTGTTGGAGGGTAAACACTGGGCACAAATGGAGCTGAATACCAAAAGGACCTGTGCATCGCTCACGCTGTCTCGGCATTAGACACCTGCTTGTAACGGGAGGCAGGATTTAACAAACCACTACTTTGCAGTCTTTTATTTTGGAATAACAGGGCTTAAGATTTGCAAGTTTATCTTCCACCAGGAAGAAGCAAATATATCCTCCATTGTACTACAGGAGCTTCCTAGCCTGGAGAAGCTGCTAAGTGGTGTAGGAATTACTGAAGAGCTCTAGCACCAGCAAGTCTCAAGGCAGACACCTTCAGGCACGCCAGATAAGGACGCAGGCACAAAAATATATCAGGAAGATATTGCATTTGTTTGAAGTTTGGGACCCCAGCTATCTTTCTGAAGCAGATCCTTTAATTGGTAGCATTTTTTTCCCCCTATATGAATAAAGGATTCAGAATAAGGTCTTTTGAAGAGCCAGCAGTTAGTTAGAAAAGACACTGCAACATTCAGAGTTCCACTGTTCAAATTTCAGCTGCAGAATTTCTTTCCTGCCATAAAAGCCAGCCAGCCAACGGTGAAATAAAATTTAGACAAGATATTTAATTATTTTACTAGCATAGACATAATTGAAAGACATCAGTATAACAACTGATAAGAAATAGCAGAATTCATTGAGAAGTTATTTCCTCTCTTTCCAACACATCAGACAAACACAACGTGCAACACATTTTGCTGCTGCTAGGTATACGATGAGAGGAAACGTCAACTAAATCAAGTTTGATCACTTCAGCCTTCTTTATCCTACGAGACTCAGAAATCCATTTTCCCAGAATATTTCAGAAGTGCTTAAGGTTGTTGGGTTTAACAGTTCGTAAATATTTTTTCCCCATTTTTACGCGTAGACCAGGCAGTATCAGAATGTTGAGTCCTACTCGACTCCAATTTCTGGATGATATCCTCCAATTAATACTATTCTTATGGAGTCTCGATTTTACCTCCATAGCAATACCGAGCTCTTTGGGAGGAAACCACGCTGCCCTATTTGAGCAAGAGATATTTTTGCAAACAGAAACAGTCTCTTTAAAACAAAATACCCAAAGACGTCAAAAAAAAAAAAAAAGTGAAAGAGCATACACAGTTCAAAGCCCAAACTTGTGTAGCTAAAAGGAACAAAAGTAATCACTGTTACTTGGAAAATTCCTCCAGTGCTCCAAGGCATTCCAGGCATAGTTGGCGGTTACTTAGTTTCTACTGACAAAACTAATTTTTGCCAGCTCACTCAAAAATAAAGAAAAAAAAAAAAAAGCCCCCAAAAACAAGAACTCAGGCTGAACAGCAGCTTTGTGGGTTTGGGGTGTTTTCTACTTGGAGCTAAATTTTCTGTATTGTTAGTACAATAATCTGCTTAGTCCTGACCACGTTCAAGTGGTGCATGCATCCCATAAAGCTTGTGTTGTGACAAGGGGATTACAATTTTATCCTTTTGTTTGTAAACACTTAGATGTCAGGATACTATTGTGCTCTAGAGAATGTTTGGTGAACAGCCAGTACCCAAACTTTCAATTACTATTGTGAATTTCAATATTTTTTAATAGAGCCTGATGTAGCTACCATTTTATAACCATGGGAGGGAGGAAAAAAAGCCCTCCTGTGATTTGGCAGCCTGTTAACTCCACCGATAGATCTCCAGATGGAAACGCGACGGTCCTAGCCCTGGGAATTGGCAGCAAACCTGTTCTGCCTCTGGGACAACCGCACAACTTGCTTTAGTCAAACGCCATCTCCAGCCAGCCAAGGACCTACGTGATGAGGTGCCGAAGAGGCAGACAGTGCAGCACGAGTGTGTACGTATATGTGTATAGGTGTACGGAAACACGTATGATCATCTTGTTCTACGGCACCAACTAATGCAGGCGTGTATACGCACGGCGTTCTCATCCACGATAACCTTTAATTTAAGGCAGGGGCTAAAAAGCCAAGTCATACAGGATTAATCCTAGAACGATCTACTGTATGCTACGCAAAGCACAGGGTTTACACTAAAAGCAGGCATCAAAACACCCGCACAAGCCATAGACATATAGGAGAAATCTAAAGTTAGAGAGCTCGAAAAGGAGAGCCGTATTGCAGGCTACCAAATCACTTTGGAAAGTATTTTGGAGGGAAATCTCTACACCTGGTAGAATAGCTAGTGGGATAATTGTGCCTTCCTGATGTGGACATAATTCCATGTTGTAAAGATACTTTCAGTCACAGTATTTTACAGAAGCAGGGAAACAGTCTGTATTTCACAAGACATCTTTTTCAGTGGCACAACAGAGTCTGTACAAAGAGCGGCTGTATGAGAGCAACTGTGTCATTAGAATGACTCCATCATACTTATAATCAGGGAAAAAAAAACCCCAACCCTCGAGAGTATGACTGTATGGAGAGTGAAACAAGCTCAAGAGATGAGAGTCTGACATCTTACTTGGAATTCTTCAGGATTGCGGCACCGAACACCTGATTCTGTACTTCTTCCGCAAAAAAAAAAAAAAAAAAAAAAAAAAAAACCAGAAAACCCTTTTGGCTGTGATATTAGAATCTAATAGCTGGTTTTTTTTGCTTCTTACTAAACTATTGCCTGAAAATATACACATGCAGAACTTTTCATTTAGAAGTGAGGGTTGGGTTTGTTTTTTTTTGGGGGTGGGGTGGGGTGGGGTGGTGTTTTTAAAAAGCATTTTACTTTCCAATTAGATGAGTTTCAGCCTGTCCCCTTCACGTTCCCCAAGCTCCTTATTTCCAAGACTCCCTCATCAAGCTTTTGTTCACACTGTTAGCCCTAGTTCCTGTCTATACACAGAATGAATCTGGAATTAATGCAGAAACCACGTTACGAAGCCCCAGTGTCAGAACAGCTACCATTCTGAATTTTTCTTTTAGTTTTTTTCTGAGCAAGTTGACAATTCATCGCGCAACACAGTGCAACTTGTCCAATGCGAAGGTAGGCTGCAGAGGAAGGGCTGTGTTTAGATCTCCCTAACTATCTTCTTCACTGAAAGATTATAAAAATACCCATTTTTAAAATGTAGGTTTTTCCTACATTTTTTGCTTGGGTGGCAGGCGGGATTTAGGAGACCTCAAAAAGACGACCATGAACAATTAAATTCTTTATCAGCAACTTTCTTCAACTCTTTGAGATTAAATACACCAAGCACATTCACAAAACGAGAAAATTATTTTAAACACAAAGAGAATTTCCGCCATCAATTTAAGACAGAATTTTTTTTGTCTTTCTGAGCCTTTCCAACATCAAATAGTCATGCCCTACTTCTACAGCCTTCTGCCTAGAAAATTGGGTTTGACTTCAGCGTATGAGTTTGTGTGTGCGTTTATGGCACAGCTACCAGGGCAGAGGACCTGTCACCAGGTCTCCTGGGGGGGGAAATCTTTCAAAACAACTTTTTCTGTGTCTGTTTTCAGTTAGCTACAGCAGTCTAGAGCAATATTTTTGAAAGATTTGTCTCACTCTTCTCACTTCAACATGGTCTCAAGGCTTACTGCAATTCCTTGTTGCAAGATGGTTTTTCTTACAGACTCAGCAAAAGGGTAAAAGTTGGGAACAAGCCAAAGCGATGCCAGTACCTCCTCCGCGGACAGAAACGGCACCAGACAGCCTTCCCAGGCCCCCTCCCTGCTCACGTCCCTCGTGCCGGATTTGAGAACTGTCAACACTCCCTCACTTCAGAAAGGAAAACATGCTGACATCCACAGAAATTTCTAAGGCAGCTAGAAGTAGAAAATACCGGTGGGAAAGGGGGGTGGAGGGAGAGAGAAGTCCTTTATGAGCACCTAGAAATGAGAACAAAGTTTTTTAATCCATGAAAGGGTTTTTTTTTTTTTTTTTTTTTTAAGAACTCTTTCAGTTCCACCAAGCCCAGTATTTCTTCTTTTTGTACATCAGCCAGCTGTGCCATCCAATTCATAAACTCATTAGAGCCTCTACCTTAAACCAGTTTGTCTTCCTTGAAAACACAAATACATCATTCGGAATCATTTTGGAAGAGAGTTGATGTTTTTCTACAGGCTTGGTTAGATTTACACACACATACCTATACATAAATGTGTGCATCCAGTATGATTTGACAAAAAAAAGAATCTACTTCAGCACCTCTCTGCTTCAAACAAGGAGGAGAAAAAAAAAAGAATAATCCATGATAAAGAGCAAGAGCCATTCACGGGAGTGTGAAAGGATCTGCAGTCATGGCAGCTCCAAGCCTCCAGAGTAGCCCACAAGCTCTTTACCCTCGTGTTAAGCAGGCAATCGTTGCAAGGTACAGCAATTGCTGTAAGGACTCTTCAGCCCAGGGAAACAAATGATTTATTGGGAGCATTCAAAAAATTTAGTAGTGTTTTCTATCTCTTTTAAATATGCACTAACTCCCTCTAAACATGAGGTGTAGAAGAGGTGCCTCTCCTCTGCTTAATTGTCTCCGAGTACTTTCTAATTCCCTATCTACTCTCCCTTCCACTGAATTACTTAGGCCATGAAGAAGCTCTATATTATACTACCTGCTACCATATATTTTCTGCTGTAAAGACCACATCCCCAAAGAACTTACAGTCATTTATCTCATGACTGTCCATGCAATTTGCATTAGATAATGACAAAGACTGCAACTGGGGAGACACCTTCCAGCTTGGTGGTCTAAATAGTAAGTCAAACTACCTTCTTCGCTTTGTTTTCTGGCTCCGTGAACTTGCCGTGTCTTCAAGTGAAGAGTACATCCTCCTCTCTCTGGAAAGGGCGATGCCCATTTGAGGAGACGCATGGACTCCCTTCTCTGACTTCTTTAGCAAGTCCACCAGCCACTAAGCAAGTGGGTAGCTTTTCAGACTGCTGCAGTTCAAAAGAGAACATTGCTGTGGCCACATTTTGTACATAAATCAGCATCAATGTTGTGTTTGGTATACACACAATGTATTTACAAGGTTGGCAATTTCCTTGGATATAGTGTCCAGTTACTTTCTGAATCTCAGTGCAATTTCAGCATCCCTGGGTGTTCAGCTGTTGAACAGAGCAGATCTGGGCACGTGCCCAGCGCAAAACTTTATACTTCAGAGTCATTTTTGGTGCCTCCAGAACCG
Source organism: Platalea leucorodia (assembly GCF_965183815.1). Taxonomy (NCBI): domain Eukaryota; kingdom Metazoa; phylum Chordata; class Aves; order Pelecaniformes; family Threskiornithidae; genus Platalea; species Platalea leucorodia. The sequence continues at coordinate 125,674,152 of NC_138825.1, read as the reverse complement.
GGCAGCTGCTAAACACAGCGTTATTTTCATGTGGCAAGTCTATTCATGGCCTGTTTTGGATCCAACTCCAAATTAGTATTTAAAACTACACAGATACTAGAAGCCACAAATGATGTTGATCTAGCTGTGTATGGAGGAGAAAGATAAGAGCTATAGGCAAGAAGGGTTGGTTATTAGCACAGAAGTTATTTGTCTTGCCTCCACGGTTCAGTAACCGCCTGAATTTCCTTACTTCAGCGCATACACGTTTCATGATCACGGTGATAAGCCAGAGGTTGTTGCACAATATCTGCGTACTCTCAGCAAAAACCTCCCATCGACGTCCAAGGAGCCCGAGAGGTGAAAGAACAGCACAACGCATCTGAACCGCTCTAGTAAAAAAAGGAATCCAAGAATGGCAGCTTGTCAAGGCACTGGCATCTCAAAAAGAGCACTTCAAAAAAATCTTGACATATATTAGAAGCCTCAAACATTCAGCTATAGTAAAATTAGTGTTTGATATCTCTCGAAAAAGGAGAATGTGTCATACTGTCTTTCACCCTTCCCAAGAGCACAGACTACATACCTCCCCTCCCCGATCAACCCTTTCAACACTGCCTATATTCCTCCAACCCATTTTAGCAAACTCGACTGATAACGTGAAGATAAGAAAGCAGGCAGCAATCAATATCCACTGACGTTTCCCATATGCTGAATGTCACCAGAAATTTGAAGCATTTTGGCATACACTGATACATTACTTTTTCTTCACGACTATTTCAAGCCTTTTTGCCCAGCACTCTATTCATGCAAACTCAAACAGTTCAGCAGCTGCAAGATTACAGTTCTGCCATGAACGATGCTAAGAAGGGATTGCTGTCCTCGCCTACCCATATCCCCACTACAGAAAGCAAGAGTTAGTTTCTGTTGTCATTTTTCCAAACTATAATGAGCTCTCAGGACTGAAATCTTACTACTAGGGAACCTGGCATGAGGAAATAAATAAACACTTTGTCCCAAAGAAACTAAGACTAGAAGAACCATTAAGACAAGCAGCCTAGATCCCCCCATGGCCCCTCTGACTACTGCTTTTCAGGGTAACATTTTTGCACCAGGCTGCTCTTCTGCCTGACCTAGAAAAGAAATCCTTACCCTCAGCGTGCCATTCAAGTCAGCTGTTCTTTTCCCAGCACGAGGATGGGAAATAAGCTATAATTGACCTGTTTGCTGAGAAGCAAAGGGAAAATACAGCATATTATGAAAATTACAGGCAAGCCTTCACCATGACAGCTCGGCTCCCATGTGCTGTATATGCCCTACTAATGGCTCCGGACTGCTGAAAAAATGTCATAGTGCTCTAGGCAGAATTCAATATTTGCTCAAACCTAGAATTGCATGAAAGCGTATAGATCTGCATCAAGAACTTGTTCTGAAGACAAAAAAAAAAAAACCTCTGGAGTGAAAAGGAAAGATGGATCCCAGGCTCACGGGTACGCAAGGCCTACAGTAAAGCCAAGGTGCAGCAGAATGCACAGCCCTAAGGCACAAGCCTGAAGGTGCCGTAGTCCTTAGCTACAGGACTAAAACATTCCTTGCATATTCAGCATTTCCCTTTCTTTCTCTCTGCAAAATATCAATTTCTTCAGTATTTGGGGGTAAAAGCCCAACTATTTCTTCCTAAATAAGTGCTGCTGATTCACTGTAGCATTCCTCTGTGCCCTTCCATTTCCTAAATTCATCTTTTGTCCACACGATGCACTTACACATCTGCTTTGTCTATTCTTCTCCCTCCCACCTCAGCAAATCACTGGGGTCATTTTTAAGTGTAGGAAATATTTTGTGAACTGTTCTTGAGTCAACACACCACATAACTATTTCAAAGCACTGCAGTTCTTTCATGCCCATTGTGTTCCAACTGAAAGCTCTCATTTGGGGAATCAGATAATCCTAAAGTATTTAATGGGGAAGGTCATTCTGAATAAGCTTTTATTCCCTATTTCTTGTTCCAATGATCTTTATTTATTCTTGTGTACAAAAAATTCTTTCATTAAACACTTGTACGAACACCCATCACCTCCAAAAACAAATCTGGCAGTTGCTTAAGGGCTTGTACATTACTGTTGGTAATTTATTTATGCTGGAAAAAAAAAAAAGAATCAGTAACAGACATTAGCAGAAATGTATGCGTAGTGGGACCAAGTGCAGAAGCTACTATGTAGATAGTTTAAAAGCATCTGGCCAGAAATTAATTCAGATGTTAGCTAGCTGGAACAGGCGTTGTAACTGGGGTTGGTAAAGCTATATATATATATATATATCTCTCTATATCTATCTATCTATCTATATCTGTCTTTTGGCTGACAAAACATTCTTCCAGAGAGTATGGCCTGCAGCGCTGTACGAAGCAATCAAGGATTAAGTTATCATTTCACAGCTCTGGCAAGGGAATTCAGATATTTAGCAAGGTGAAACACGCACCGTACACCATCAGTTACCCCTTTTATCCAAATAAATTGTGTCAGACTAAATCCCGCCATGCACTTGCCTGCCAACCAGTCTCCTGGGCTCTGGACTCTGGCCAACGACTCATTCACTCTTGCCAGCTCTCATGTTGTCCCACGGCGGGGCAAAGAAGTGTTTGCAAGGAGGATACAATTCCCACCCTACTGCAGACCGACGGGAGACTGTTCCTAATGCTCTTACGAGGCATCTAAAAAGCGCAAACATGAGTCCTCCCATCTATCACCAACTTATATCACATATATTAAGCAATGCCTGAATAAGGGATGCAGGGCTTTTAGGCACATGATGCGAAGTTACACCCTGCAGGTTTGCAGCAGATTTCGCTAAGTCTTTCAGAAGGAATTCAGGTAAATCCAGGGGCTCTGGCAGCAAACCTTCCCCCAGCAGCTTCGAAGCACCTACGGGCCAAGGTCAGAGGCGCTGCTGAACTCACCGCAGCTGCCACCCAGATTTCCTCCTTCCTCGCTCTTATCGCTAATGACTTTGAAGAGCTTCCCACAACCAACACCATCTCTTCGCTTCCTGCACCGCTCTTAAACACAGAGCTGTTTATCTCCCCAACGTGCCTTTTCTTTTGAAATCTCTTTCAACGCCTCTCCCTTCCACCCACCCCCCCCCAAAAAAAAATCAACCCCAAAAGGAGCCTTAAACCCTTTCACAACACTGTTTCTGCAGCAAGAACTGTTTATATCTGTAGATATTTTTAAAAGTCCTTTTCATGCCGTTACACGCGTGCTGTATTACATGCCGTTCAGGCCAATTAAAAGTTCATTGTACGTTCAAGTGTCCTGTGCCGCAAGAATGCTGCTACCCGGCTATTTAAGTACCCACCCCCTCACCTATACAATATGAAGGACCTCAAAACAGGGAAAACGGCACACAGAAGCGGGAACCGCCAAGCCGGCTAACCAGAAATGCTGCACTAGGGGCTGCCTACGAACGAGTCGTCATGTAGCGACCGTGAATAAAGGTATAGCAACCGCAGGACAGATCCTCCGTTAGTTGTCAATTCCAAGCGCAGAACCTCTTTCTGGACGAAAGCATCTACGATGTCCATCCTGGATGATGACAAGGGTTGTTTGGCTTTTCTGTGAACTCAGCCATAATAAACTGGCTTTTTAGAAAGTCCTAGCGAACAGAGCAATCGATCTCCCAGAACCGAGAGCCGTGTGCTGGTTCCCACGGCCAGGAATGATTAATACAAAATGCAAACTTGGGCATCGCCGAAAAATGTAGAAATAGCTCAGTTCTCACTGCTGACCACGTGCTATAGCCCTGTAAAATATTAATTTGTTAAAGAAGCTCAGCCAGTGAATTTGGTAGAAGAGTTTGCTCTCGGAATAGCTTGTGGCCTGGTGGTACAGGGGTGGTTTTCACCTTCGTAAAACTTAGGGAGCAAAAGTTTCTGTAAAGTGTCACCAGACAATTCTGCCATAAAGCATTGTAATTAAAGAGGGGAAAAAACCCTAATAATGCAGAAAAGCAATCACATTTCCTTGTTGTAGTCTGATGAAATTTCTTGCTCATGCGTCTAAATTCTTCATCTAAATATGCAACTTTTAAAGATAATTCTACCATTACTAGAAGACCCCAGTTATGAGCAAATGCTGTGTAATTTCGTTGTGAAGCGAATGTAGATGTAGCCTATGTTCGATGTGGGTTCTGTTACATTTTGGGCCCCACAGTCTCTGCAAAAAGCTGAAACTCTGGAAGTGTAAAAACCTAAAACAAGATAAAGGAAAAAGTCAACTCCAACCTAAAATTCGAACTAACGTTTACCTCCTCACACTGTTCTTTTGTTCCACAGTAGCCACCAGCACCAGATACTTGCTAGCAGCTGGCAGCTGGTTTCACTTAAACTTCTCTTTTCCTTTTCCAACTATCTATTTGGGAGGCAGCGTGGTACGTGCCATGCGGAAAAGTGTTTAATATTTTGTGGTCTCAGTGATTATTTCCATGATAGTATGATAGCTCACATACACACTTAAGGAGCCATTCATTTTTCTGAAAAAAACACATAAAGGTGCTATCAAATAAACTTCTCGGCTCCTGATGCCAAGTTTGCATTGCAAAGAAGCTATTTTAAGTCTGCAAGTGTAGGCTACACAGCTAGCTGCTGGTATTCATAAACAGTAATGAGATGTAAGGCTTTCATGTGTACTGAAAGGAGCCAAATGATGGTTTCTGCTGAATTCTAACTTTGAACTTCCAGATTGCCGGCTGGTTGTCTCCTCCGACTGAAACGTCTTGCTTTTAGATGCAACTTGTTGCCTGCTCGACTGCGATTCATATGGGAGAGCATATGCAACGGCACTTTATGTGACACAATCATGAGTTAGCACCGTACACAGCAGCGCCCCGGCAAACAATAATAAAAGCAGATGTTTCTAGACATCTCTCCAGAACCCCTTTTAATTGTTTTAAACATCCACATCACCACGAAAAGCGTTATTTTTGCTAATGCTAAAACAAATTTAGAGATTACAAATGTGCTGAACAATACCTGCAGTTAATCCTAAATTACAAAAAGCAGTTATGAATATCTATGTTGAGAAATAGGAATATACTGAAATTTTAACAGATGAACAGGACTGACTTACTCTCAAACAGTTTGAAGCAACTGTTCAACTGAACAACCAAGACATCTGACCATTCTGAGAAGCTGAAAGCCAAATACTAAGTTTTCCGTTAATTTGAGACTACATAACTAATGCTTAACACACAATCCTTCATATGGGATGACAAAACAAGAATCATTAATCAAATATACTCTTCTTCTAAAACTGGATCATCCACTCAAATTCACAAAGCAGCTTCCCAGTCACACTGAAAAAAACCACAACAATCTGGTTGGGAACATAAGTTGCAAGTCAGCTGTTCTCCTTACAGTTTATATCATTACCATTTAAAATGATGTGTAATAAGAAACAATCAGGTTGTAACCAAAAAGATGACATCCCTTCCCGGCGAAGCAGGGGGACGACATTCAAGCTTCAATGCTACAGGATGCAAGCAGAGAAACTCCAATGGGCAGTGGCTGCAATTCTTTACCGTTAGACCACGTACCTCAGTTAAACGCAATTGTCTTCATTTCCATGTAGACATTTCCCTGACTATAACACCCCTAAACAGTGCAGATGTATCAACTCAGTTGCATGTTGCTTCCTTACAAAATAAAAAACTACACAAGTTGCTTAAGAAAACATTACATTTAATGTCTAACAGCTGTTTTGGTCGGGGTTAAGAGTGGGAACAGAAAAGAAGGCTCTCTGAAAAATGTACTAGTAGTCCTGTCAAAAATAAAGTACAGTGTATTTGCAGATTAGCTGTTCCAGAGCGCTCACACTTTGCATACCACTATGAACCATCACAAATTCATAGAAGCAATAACTGGGTGGGGGGAAGAAATCCCCAAAGAGTACTACTGATCAGTTTACAAAGAAGTTTGCTATCCATCACCAGATAGCGTGTATTTTAAAGAGACAAACTGAAAATCTGCAGCACAAGGGAAAAGACAGGCATGTAGCTAATATTTCCTAACTGAACGGGGCAGGGGGAAGAATGAACCGCCAAAGTTATCTTTGAGAGTTATTACCACATTGTCTACTTCATCTGGAGCACAGGGCTGAGATTTGGGAGACACGTAGACACCGCAGTAAAATCACTTTAAGCAGCCCTGCATTTTACTTTCCTTTTCCAGATTCTCCGCTCTTGCTGGCAATAGTATCACGCGAGCCATGGTGGCAATGGTTGGAGCCATAGTGAGAAAGAAGTAAAGTTATTTAGCTGTTACACCATCTACAAATGCTTTTCAATATTTTCCCCCCCACTTAATAGAACCACAACAATTTTCTAAAGGACCTGTGAGCCTCGAAAAAATGAATTTACATTGACAGACAGTGGACTTTCTTCTGCAGACCCTTTAGTGACAGTGCATGACACCCATGCCCACCTTCCACAGTCAGTCCTAAAAACACAGGTGGAAACCAAATCCTTTGGACGTGCTAGCCTATCCTCCTCCTCCTGCCAAAAGGAAACGAGAAAGAAGAAGTCGTTCGTTTGCAGGCAGTTTGGGAGATTATTATTCAAGGCCAGCTGCTTTAGGATGAAGCCTGTGTTGCAAAAGAAACAATTTGTTAGCAGTTGTTCTCCCCAAAACACGGCCCTGAAAGTGGTGGGTAAAAGAAATCTCTCCCCTCAGCATTTTTTTTGCCAAGGGAAAAGACCTAGTAGCTTACTTTGATAAAAAACACTTAACATGTGAAATTAGTATCAGACTGTCAGATAAAAGCCTGTGGACATCATAAAAACTAAATATAACAGGTGACAAAGTACATAAGAGGAAAGAGAAGCAAAAGCATATTCTTACAAAGATCAGATCCCATGTTCCAGCTGAGGGAGTTCCTCAAAAAACTAGGCTTCAGCATACTGGCTTGCTGTCCTCACCTACTGCTATGAGTTCCTAGAATCATAGAATTATGGTTGGAAGGTTCAGGTTGGAAAGGATAACATACAAGCTAATTTATCCAATTTTGGTGTTATTCAACCAGTATCTTTTTCTTGGAAGCACCTTTAATTACGAGGATTTAACACATCAAATTCTCAGCCATATAAGCAAACACTATTATTTTTCTTTATAGAAAACTAGTCTTAGGACAGCTGTGCATCTCTCCTGCACACATTTAGCAAAGCGCGTATAAAAGACAACGACATTCACAAGCAGCAATATCGTAAAACGTCATGTTTTGACTGCATTCAGTTAGTGTTCCGTGATATTAGATGTATGTTTTCCATACCCGGTAGAATGAGAGAGAACATGTTTCTACAAACATTACAGGTGACCCATTGTATAAAATGAACTTTAGAGATTGTCAACTTATTTGACAGCATTTAAGAGAGAAATAAACTCTGAAAAATAAGGGAAATAAGCCTGTACGGCTTCCACAGCAGGCCACACATTTGCACCATTCTGCCTGCCTCTAAATGTCATGGAACTAAACATATGCAGGAAGAACATCCTAAAATCGAAGCATTCAGACATACGCAGCAGAACAATGACAGCTCTTAGGTACGCCAATTTTGTACCTTCATCAACTTGACAGTATTCCTTTAACCTCATTACTGTTCTGCAGCCAGTATAACAAAACAGACAAGATGTCTAATTGCCATAATTTGGCCACTCTGGCTTATAAAATCCCTGAGTGCTCATTCATGCAGCTGATTGAATGAGTCTGTCCAAGCATAACCACAAACACAGCAAAGATGCTGGATATTCAATTTTGTCATTTGACGCTACAAAAACAGGACACACTGATAAAATTCCTCTCTACAGGTACGGCAGCAACAGTTATTACCATGTTCGAATTGTCCATGCTCTTGGAATATGTAATCTATGATTTCATAACCAGCTCCCATAAAGTCATACAAAAATTTAAGGTGCTATTTTAAGCACAGGATGAAGAAAGGATGTTTAAAGATGGAGTGTCACTGCTAAGTCATCACACCCAATTTCTTTTGCTTAAGTAACAATCGATAGCCGCTTCTTACCGTGCTTTACTTAACAGCAGCACCAAGTGGAGTTTGCGGTCCTGCTTGCAGGATTTGCACTACCGGCGTGAGTTTTCGCTGCTAGAACACGTATAGAACGAGCAGAGGGTATTTATGCTTGCTGGCAACCTGTACTGGCTCTGGTTATTATAGTGTTGGATTGAGGGGGAGACAGAAGTGCAATGCTGCTATTGTGCTGGTTACAGCGACCAAGAAATCAGTCTCCAGTGAACAAAGCACTTCATATAAGTTGTACAATTATAAATCAAAGGGGCGGAGGGGGAGCATCTGTCTAGTTCTCTCCCTCCACCCCCAACGTACCATCCATAAATTAGCCTTTATGCAAGACCGGAGCAGCACGTAGGAACACAGCTTCACCTTCTCGGCTGGTAAGGCTGTCCAGGCACGTAGTGCCACACGGTTTCAGGTAGAACCGCGATACCAAAAGGAGACAGGCTTCGGAAACTCTCAAGGGTCTGAGCTGGAAAGAATTCAGACACTTGGCCCACACAGAAGAGCTTCAAAACACAGCTTGTGTTTGGCCGTGTATTAAAACCAAGTACCTGAAGAGACCCTCCCTTGTTTATACCTCCCTCCTTACACCTCTATTTTTTCCCCTTGAACTTTGATTTTCTCATCAGCAATTTAATGACTGAATGCTCCCAGAGGAAGAGTTGGGTTGTGCAATTCCAAACATGCAAGTTTCCATTTATTGTTCCACAGAATGAGAGGAAAGTCTAGCCTCTCCAAGTACAACACAGCGTTTCAAACATTACATTTGCCTTCCAGAGTTGAAAGGGAACGAAATCTGGTTAAAACATGACTTGCAAAAAGAAAGGAAGAGAAAATATGTTACAGGCATAAAGCTGTATTGTAAGAGATTGCTTGAAAGGCTGCCAGTGCTGCATTCCCCACAGCTTCTTTGTACTAAATACGCATTATAAACTTGAGGAATACCTAATACGATTTTTTTTAGCCGCCATACAGTTTCAAGTAGGGTTCTGACACCAAAAGAGAGAGTTTAAAACTCTCAAGCTCTTTTGCAAGACTTTCGAAGGTCCTAGCGTGTGTCAAGTCCAATGTTCCTTTCAGAAATCAGGCAATTGACTTTGCCTGCCTAAAAATCACTGAGCAAACCCAAGAGAAATTAGCAGCAAAAAATCAGATCCCTTAGTATCCTCCCCAAGCTATTTATTCTTCTCCAATGGAACATTTTTTAAGTTCAACTGCTAAATGTATTTTTTTCCAATGACTTAAAAGAAGGATTCAATACTAAAACCTTTCAAATAACATACAACCCTTCATAGCACAGGTTCATTAGAAAGAAAACCATGGACAAGTACACATCTAGACGTTCCTGTACTCAATGCGAAGAAAACCTTCATTAAAAATAACCCTGCTTAGTTTCACTAATGAGCCTAGAGATCGTGTTTATCAATTTGCAATACACAATGAAGCAGGCAGTTTTTCAAGCCCAGTGAGCTTACTTGCTTGTTGTGTAACGCTTTACGTTCTTAAATGCATCCTATTGAACTATCACAGCATATAGATAAGATTTAAAAAAATCTACATTAAAATTTTATAAACCTCAGGTTAGGGAATGTTTGGGTTTATGAGTGCATTTGTCACCTGGTTCAACGGCATTAACTCAGCTACCTGTGCTATCAACAAAATCCACACAGATGATTCAAAACCAGATTACTTAAATGTGAAGCTTTTATTCTCTTTAAATAACAGAGAAGCATTGAGAGTCTCTTGAAGCCTCTTGCGTTGTTCCCACTGTATGGATTTGATAAAGGGGAACGGTAACTTATCCAAGGCTGTATGTGTTGGCAGCAGAGGCAGAGCTCAGAGCCTTCTTTATCCCCCCTCCCTGCTACATATTTTATTGCCCATCCTGCCAACCTAAGGAAGAGGGTTTCACAACACAAGTCATTTTGTCCAGCATCTAAGGGCTTTAGAAAGAAGGCAAGAGGAGGGAGGCTGTATTTCTTAAGACCTCACAGCAATGTATTGCCCTGCCTTTTCCCAGCTGAAAAGGCAGCTTTCCCCTTTTCCCTTCCTTTCAGCCACCAAATTAACCCAGGTTTGTTTACGGAGCTGCTCGTGCCAACGCACCCAGCTTTTTGAATTGAATGTAGACAGAGACTTCAGGGAGGTTACTAGACACTGTCACACAGCCCACGTAAAACTTGACTTAAATGCAATTGCAAACTTAGAGTCTATTGAAACTGAATAAATTCAATACATCATTAACATTTCTATCTGTACCACAGCCATGCACTATACTTCTAAGTCTCACCATCATCTCCTCTATATATTCAGAGATATGAAAGCTGGAAGGAACCGTTAGACAGTTAACCTGACCCTGTAACACCAGCTACACAATTACACCCATCAACTTGCCTTTGGCCATCATAGCTACTTCTGAAAAACAGCCAGATCCTTGCAAACAAGAGGCCACCGCTACCTGTCGTAGTTTGCTCCAATAGTTCATAACCTGTGCTGTTAAAAATGGTATGCATAAATTCCTAATTTGTATTTCTCCAGTTTTAGGCTTTCATACACTCAGCCTTTGTGATACCCTTCCCTTCTTACACTGCGAGTTTCCAAGATGATGACGGCACTTTCTGTCATGCACGAAGTCATGTGGCAGCTCCAGCACATGAAGTACTTCAAGATTTATGATCCTTCCGTCTCTAAAGCCTATGGTTTGAAGACGTATTTGAGCAAAACAAAAGTAATTTAAGTAATGAGACAAATACCTGCTGATGGCATGTATCTTATGCACAAAATATCACATTTTATACTCAGCTGTATGCTAAGGTGTCTTCCACTTCCAAACCTTTCCATGAGCTCTCCACATCAACAGGCAAATCAAAAGAATTAAGAAACAAAGAATAAGCATCTAAAGCCATTTCATACTACTGACCTAAAACTATGTGACAAACGCTACCTGTTTTATGTCATGGGAACAAACGCTTTACTGAACGATTCTAATAAAATCCCAGAATGAAAAATGCCTTAGCAAAGAGCAAGTATGCGAGGCTACAGCACAGAAAATGGTCTTGCTTTTACAGAATGCCTACTGCAAAAGAAACCCAAACCCCCTCATTTTCAAATACCAAAGGACAGAAATTAAAATTCTTTCCAGTGTTACGGTTTTAGCTAAATAGAAAGCATTAGTCTATCAACCCGCACTTCACGTTTCCATCAAGGAAACTGCAACACGAACACTCCACTTAAATGGGGAACCCCAAATGAGAGCAGCAATCATCCTCAGCCAAAACCTCCACGGTATCAAAACACATCTCGAGTGCCAGCAGATTAGCAGACAATATCAGTAAACAAGTGGGATAAGGTAGAACAGAGAATATAATTAATCAACATCACTTAGACTGCTAGAAAATATCCTTGTCATTTCAAACAACTCAATTGCCCCCTATTTACCTTTCAGCTTGCAGGAGTCACAGTTTAAGTGAGCAATGTTAAACCAGCATCACTTTCTTGCTGACACCACAGTAGTTACCACAGTAAATCTTTCACTGCGATAAACAGTCTTAGATGATCAAAAATAAGATTTCTATCTGCATCAGATCCTCAACCACTGCTAATTAAAAACCTGATAAAACAAAACAAGCTATTCTGAAGCCGTGATTCATGAGATAAACCTATTATATACATTGTTGGTTCTATGTACAAGGCCTACATTTAATTACCAGGAATAAGAAGTTATAAAACAAAGACATTAAAAAAAATCAACGTAAAAACAATTCAATCCAGCCTATCCAACTTTCTAAGCATGTGGAAAGATTAGTTCGGTTTCTCCACAGCATAACCCAAGAGGATCATACCCACTGTCAAACTCCTGGACACAGCATGAATAGGGGATTCTTAATAAAGATGCTTTTAAAAACAAAGAATTTGAGCCATGAAAAGTGAGTGTTTACAGGAAGGAACCTTCTCTGCCTGGATCTCACTGCTGTGGAAGCAAAGTCACTTTGAAGTTCTCCGTGGCTGCATTGTTTCAACTGTTAAATGGCAAGATAAACCTTCCAGGGGGGTAAAAATAAAACTTCAAGACTTGCAGCTATTTTATAGCTTCAGGGAGAAATGGCAGCCAGCAGACAAAACTGTCACATACTCGCTTCTCTCCACTGATTCCATGAAATACTCCAAGCTATTGGTGAAGTAACTCGTAGCTGTGTGATACTTCAAAATTACTAAAACATTAATAGCATCTGTGGTCACATACGGCAGGTTCATCAGGCCAGAGAAACCATGCCCTCCAAAAAGGGAGATTCACCCAAGATGCTGTTTTCTGATGCTTCCTAGGAAGTGCTCAAGGTTGGGGTTGGCCTTCTGGAACTTATAAATAAGTACCCCGCATTCAGCAGTTCATGGGTGGAAAAGTGCTACTCTGACTCAACATGGGACAAATAAATAAATAAATAAATCAATCAATCCTTCAACAGACATCCTGCCCAGCATCATTATGAAAAATTTGGGAGGCCGTTTGCTTACGTTAAAGTTTGGTCACTGTACAAGCCTCCCAAACACAGCCTCACACACCAGCTTGGTGCTACAACTGCTCTACGGCATTCAACATCTGCCTGTAACCCATAAAATTAGCCATTCATCTAACTCAGCCTCCTTTGCAGCAAACTGATCTACCAGACAAGAATGTTGTTTCAGCAGGAATGAGAACTGTGCTCCCCAACATACTTCAAAATTTGGAAGTCATTCATTATCAGCACCTGCAGTGTGCCTACTCTACATCATCGTACAAATACACCGCTGTCTTAGGCCCACCAAAAATAAATTCTGCCAGTATGAAATCAGTCATGAAAAATACAAGTGGTATCAAAAAAATTAACACCAGCTGGTGCCCTATCTGCCAATTCCCACGTCTTCGCAAGTCCAAATAACTTGGATTTATGCACAGACCCAATGCAAAGAAATATATATTCCACTCTGATCAAGCCAACAGTTTGCTTTCCCATGTTTGCACATCATGTCACCTGGATGAAAGGGAAAGGAGAAGACTGGGAAGAGAAAGAGAGGCACCTCCGGAGCAAGCCTCCGGATACAGAAAACACTCACAATGGATTCTTCTTTATCCTTTGTGATAACTGCAGGCTGTCTATCTCTACAGAACACGTAGCAACAGATAACTGTCTATTTTGACAAGGTTGCTTTGTGTTGAGAGCATGTCTCGGTCACCGTGCTCTTCCTGGTCAAAGGCAACACCATGGCAACAGTACGAGGTCACTCTAAAGTGAGTTTTCAAGGCCATTTTGGGGTCCCTTCCCATCTGCCACTCAAATACCTTACACAGGAGGGTTTGAGACAGGGACGAAATCATCCCTCCCCCAAAATTCAGAGGCACTGTTGATATGATGTTTTCTTACAATGTTTAGCATTAAGTAATAGAAGAAAGGCTACAGAGGAACTTACAGGAGAAGCCACAATTTGAATATATTCAGTTGGTTTAGCAATGAAAAAAAGATGCCCTACAAAGCGTCAATGGCAGGAGACTCACATAAGAATACACTGCAGCGACTTGGAATTCAAGTAATAAAACAGAGATCTCCTTTTAAGGAAGAACAAAGATCTTATACTGTACTACTGTCATTATTACTCATTTTACATACTGCCTTTGTTACTGTATCCTAAAAGAATCTGAATTTTAAAATAGATTTTAAAAGGTCTTCAAATGGCATTCGTCAAATCACAATTAAAAATCCCTTTAGTAAATGTTTCAGTGTAAGATTTTTCATCCTTTTTGAGTTCACATAAATAGATTTTCCAAGTCTGAATATAAACTCATTACATTTCACTATAGCCCTGTGCAAATGCACAGATTAAAAACTTGCTCAAAAACTTCAACTACAATTCCAATCATTTGCAAAACAGCAAAGATATTTAAGTTATGGCCATTTCATTCATTTTTATAACGTTTTATAAACCACTGTATACAGATGGGGACAACAGCAGGAGAAAACCACAATTACGTTCTAATTAGTTTCTAGTTGGCCTAGAGATGCCAGGGCAGACGAAGCTGTCAAGTTAGTTTCTTTTGTGATAAAAATTAACTTCATTTTTCTGCAAGGATGGATTTCTTCAATACTTTTCCCTAAAGAATCAAGCTCTTTCTAAGCGTTAACCCTGACAATAAACAAGGATTAATGACTTCTACGCAACTTGGCAACAGTTTTAAAACTTGTTAGTGCCAATGAAGTCTTCAGAAATATATCTGCCAAAATGTGCAGCAAGTTTAAGGCACAGGCACGAACAGAACCCAGGAGCTCCTAAACGCTCATCTTCTTTCTACCTAACCCGCGGTGTCTAACTGCGTGTGTTCAAATTATAGCTTCTCCTTTCCAACACTTTTCTTTATAGCTTTTTTTATACTAGAAGCTTTTGGAGGTATGAACTTCACTTTGCAAGCATCCATCCAATACTTAGCATAAAGATTTAAGTATTTATGTCTCTGGATACTATGAGAGGCAACTGCTATGGGGCAGACTGCCTTTTTTTAGGATGCAGTTAGTCCAGTAAATACCAGTGTATATATATTAGCGTAAAATCCCGTATAAATCATCTCTGGATTGGCTGTTCATACAAAGGAAGCTGTTTCAATCTGTCACGTGGGCTGATGCATTTGTTACCTATTCAGCATCCAGCTGAGTGACTCTATCACTTAAAAACCACTTTACCAACATCTGCCATTGTCAAGGTTCAAGGATCCAGGTAGCAGTTAATGTTCAAAATGCAAAGAAAAATGTTAAGTATTTCAAAATCCATGGTAACCTGGAGTGTGCCTGGCAAATTTTGCTAAAGGTTGTAATCAGTAATGTGCTGAAGATCCTCCCAGAATTACCCCAAAAGCCAGGCACGATCTTCCCCAAATGACAAATGAGTGAAAGAAAAAAAAATTCCTTGATTATTGAGGACAAAGGATCACGGGAATTACCCCAGACGCACACTGGCAAGGGCAAAATCATGAGGGAGAATACAGCAGGGCAGTATGGGTTTGCAGATGAGATACCCGTATGAAAGGTAAACTTGGACGCCTGCCATTAATGCCCAACCCAGACAGAACCATTGGCGACATCGTCATTACAAATGCAAACATTTCAAGGAAGCTCGTGAGCAGAATTTACGATACCTGGACTAACCATTTCCCAGCTCATGATTTTTATTAGAATAGACCACATGCTGTTTTCACCCAGTGCTACAGAAGATGATTTAGGTTTAGCAGTGGGACAGGTAACTGAATTCAGGAACTGATACAGTGAAGAAACAGAAACTTGATTTTTGCCCTCCAGAAACTGAAGGTACATCCACACTTACTGATGAAGGAGAAAAAAAACACAGCTCCACCTACTCCCCATATGATATCTCAACCTCTTCTGAACATCAGGGTTACCTCATATGATATCCAGAATACTCAGTCTTGCCCCAACCTCTATTTAAAAACCAGCAGGTTTTGTGATGCTTCCACGGATCGTTGCCACAGAAGGCATTGGTCATACGATACATGATTAAAACATCAAACGATCAACGTCCTATCTCCAGTGCTTAGGAAGGCTGAAACCTTTGACGTCCTTCAAAGCTTGGTTATACAGAAGCCAAAGCAGCCAACAGCTGAAACACAAGAAACACTCAGCACTGAGGCAAAGGCATTCAGCTTGAGTTGGAATTTCTTTGGGTCCTACTCCAGCATGAGGTATCAACTAAGTTTTCATTTAGAAAAGAATTATTCAAGATGAACAATCAATAATTGTGATTAATATTTTTAGTTTCTGGATGGATGTTCTGCTAAATATAATTTACCAAAAGGTAAAGACTTGTATCTTGCGAATAACCTCTCACAAATTAAGTTACAATTAACTGCCGACATCACTACTGCCTTGAAAATAAACCTCTCTCACTTTCAAACATATTAATTATGGATACAATTACACAGTGACAGCCAGTGTTTATATTGAGTACTGTCAGCTTAGTTACCACATCTCAGTAAGGTAGATGTTTTCCAAATTCTACCACTCTGAATAAGGTCACTCTTCAACAGCATACAAACAACTTATGATTTTATTCATGTACAGAGCTACATGAATTATCCTTGGAGATATTAAAAAAAGATCTGGACATAGGCCTGGGCAACCAGCACTAGGAGACACTGCTTGAGCAGGAGGGTTGGACCAGATGACCTCCAGAGGTCCTTCCTAGCCTCAACCAGTCTGTGACTCTACACGGACATTATTGTGTTTAAGACTGCCATGAGTAAGGCTGCTGTCACTACAACAGCCATTCTAAAATATTCTGGGACCCCATCGCCTCTCCAATCTCTGACCTGGAGGCAGACAGCTGACCTCCCTGCTCAGCAAAACAGCCTGCGCAGAGCGCTCAGAAGCTCAGCCACGTCCTCTGGAAGGGGGTTGCTGGCATGGCCTTACCTGGTAAAGTATCACCTAAGAAACCTGACCAGGGACTAGAGGCACAGACAAGGAAAATAAAGGTATGAGGAAACGTTTGATTACAAAGCATACAATATTCTCAGTTCAAAAGGCTAACACCGTTTCACAGGAAGCTGTACCAGGATATACATCACATGATATTAGGGAGCTCTATCGGTTCCACCTTGTGTCACCTTCACAAGTAAAACGCCTCGCTACACAACCACAAGACTGCTTATTGTCACCAGAGATCGGGTCATGAAGGGCTGTCCTACGCCTGCTTCCAAACCTATGTCAAAGTGCTGCAGTAATTATTCAGCATGCAGAAGCGTGCTTACTCGGTATCGCTCATACTTCCACGTTACAGCATGAACCTGTCATGGCTCTACTAATCTGGCATAATTCTTGTATGGGGTATGCTGTAAAGGACTTGCCAGTGCTCTTCCTGCAATTCGATTAAACTCTTAGCAGCAGCAAGGAAAGATATTTTAGTGGTGACAGGAAGAGATAATAACTATGTGTGAAACCTCTGCAGAGAGCAGCTGCACAGGCTGGAGTGAAGCAAGGATGCAAAGTTTTAGCATGAAGTTATTGCATAACTTATTTGCTGTTGTGGACAGCGTAGGTACTAAGTAAGACAGCTTTTGTGGGCGGTAGAGATGCTTGTAAGTCTCAGCTAGTACATATGTGGTTTCAGCAGATGAGTAAAGCAACCAGATAATTGCTTCCTCCCAGAACCATCCCTATTTCTCTCTTCTCTGCCACAAAATTTGCATATGCTTTTTCTTTGTCTATTTTTTTTTTTTCCTTCATACCTCTGAAGTGATTATTTTTCTGCTTGGCACATTGTAATTCTCCCTTCCCATGGTACCATGGCTGCAAACTCTGAGAAGTCATCATCTCTAGCTGCGTTTTCAGGAAGAAAGCAGAACTACGTGGGCTATCAGATGAAGGCTGGCTGGTGACAAATACCAGTCACGGAGCTCAGAAGAGTAGAGGGAAGAGCCTTCATATCAGGAAGAGACTGGACAGAAGAATAAAACAATCGATAACGTCACTTTTGATCAGAGTTATTCATATTAGGTAACATTTTTGTAAGTAATTACATTTGTTACCAAGTGTAAATAAAATTCGGATCATAAACATATGCAAATAATGCTTAAAAAAATTCAGAGAACTGGAAGCGCTCATCACTGAAGGGCTATTCAGATAAAAGCTGGGTGGATATCCTGTTTCTTCATTTCATTTATCTGATCAGCGCAGTAGAGCTACAACTGCTAAAGAACAAACAAAATGCTGGCAGAAGTCTACAAACCCTGAGGAGAAAGAAAGAAAATGGTATTGTGCTTTCCCAAAGGCTAAAAATGAAAATAGGTGCACTAGCCTAAGAACCTCAGCCAATACACATAAAGATGTAGGGTTTCTTTACGTCACTACCACAATATAGAGGCCCTGAGTTCTCGTCCCACTGAGCTATGTGACCTAATTAATTATACACCAGTACAGGAAGCTTCCTCCTTAAAAAAAAAAAAAAAAAAAACCAAACAAAAAAAAAAAAAAACAAAAAACCAAAAAGAAACACCAAACAAAAAAACCCCTAAGAAAACAGCAACAAGAAAAAAACCCAAACCGAAAACCACTCTCCTCAAACAATAAAAAAACCACCCTCCCCAAACAGTAAACCCCTTCTTGCACTAGATATCAACCAAAAAAAATGGAAAAAAAGCTAGATTTATTTTACAGGCTAGAAATGGCAGAAAAGAACCTGAAGTGACTGTCCTACAGTCCAATAAGCGTATGGTAGAGCTGAGGCAAAACCTAAATCCCCTAATGCAGACCCTCCTCTTACCCCAAGTCCATCCTTCCTCTCCCCAGACATCTTTAAAGTCCAGCGCTCTTCCTTTACACTCATTTAGCAACAAAATCACTGCTTATCCGGATTGCTTCTCTCCTCAAAGGAGCACTGATCAGACAGGCTTTGCATTTTTGTAAGATGGTCATAGAATAGAACCATAGAATCGTTTAAGTTGGAAAAGACCCTTAAGATCATCAATCCAACCGTTAACCCAGCACTGCCAAGCCCACCACTAAACCATGTCCCTCAGCACCACATCTCCCCGGCTTTTAAATCCCCCCAGGGATGGGGACTCAGCCCCTGCCCTGGGCAGCCTGGGCCAGGGCCTGACAGCCCTTTGGGGGAAGAAGTTTTTCCTAATATCCAACCCAAACCTGCCCTGGCGCAGCTTGAGGCCGTTCCCTCTCGTCCCATCGCTCGTTACTGGGGAGCAGAGACCGACCCCCCCGGCTCCAGCCTCCTTTCAGGCCGTTGCAGAGAGCGATGAGGGCTCCCCTCAGCCTCCTCTTCTCCAGGCTGAGCACCCCCAGCTCCCCCAGCCGCTCTCCATAAGATATGGTATATGCTTATCAAAGCTGCCATGAACTTTAAAGCAGTAATTAAAATGTTACTTTATTTCACATACTGCCAGAGCACTGAATGCAACACTCGCACCACAGCAGTGCACAAGAAACCAAAGTTTATATGATCAGACTTTGCCCTGCTCCATACCAAAAGAATGGATAAAGACACAAGTTAATTTAATGTAAATTAGAAGAGGGGAGAATAATTTAGTACCTCTAAAACTGCAACAACAAAAGATTTAGCGTGCCTTTTAGGAGCAGGCCATAAACAGCCATACCTCCACAGCTTCTTTCCAGGAAGGACAGACATTCAGACCCAGAGGGAAGGGTGCTGCCCATGCGAGAGCGGCAGATGCTGCATTCCTGCAGACCTAGCTCATGGAAAACAAACAACAAAAATACCTACGAGATGTTGGTTGTTGATTTCTCTGCATAGGAGGAAAAACAATCCTTTTACCTCTTTACCATCTACTGAAATTAAGAGAGGTAAAATAATATCAAATATTAAAGCAAATCTTGAGCTGCTACAGCCATTGCAATTTTCCCTTCTCACTGTAAGAGCCTGCAAACAAAGACGCACAGAAACAACTTCCCCTGCGTTCAGCAGTGTTATTTCTGACTTTACAGAGCTGTAAGACGGTGGCAGAATCAGGCTAACCGCCTTAAATGTAATGGAGCATCAAGCGTAACAGTGTCATCCTTTGAACTTCTAATTCTAAAATTACCACCACAACAAAAAAAGGACAAGTTACCTCAAATTGATGCACACAAGTAACTCCAAAAACTTGTTGAAAGTTCCTCAGGACAATGAACAGAAGACACTAAGAGGGACAAGGTTTCTCCTTTTCTTCACCTTTCATAATAACCCCATAAATAATTTAGGAAACAAACCCTGACAGTTTTTACATTCCATTTTCCAAAACCTAAGGAATTCAGCAGACTATATGTGATATTATCTACTGATGTTGTCTAGTTGACCATAAAAGTACTTGTGTTACAACCACTGATAATATCATGAGGCATTTAACCACCCTCTCAGGAGAGCATCAAAGCATGTCCCGCCATGGATTCTCAACTCTGAGCATTCAGATTATCTTATTTCAAATTAGCCTGAGGGATACATCGACACAATCTAAAATGAGCGAGGCAAAGAGCATTGGAATTGTTCAGCACAAATAAAGTTATTCTGGCTATTACTAATCAACCACGTCGGATGGCAAGAAACATCCTCTCTTGCATCTTTTTCTGATCTCATATTAACCTGAGATTAAGATTTTGGGAGCTTAATTTCAAGTATCCTCAAAAGAAAATTGGTAGGCATAAAGACAGTTTAAGGCAGTTAAGAAGTTTAACAGACTCATTTTATATGTGTATTTTTATATATATATATAAACGTTATATATATATATATTTAAGTTCTGTTTTTAAAATTAATATCAATTTACTTGACATGCATGAAATCTCACTGAAGGTGCTAGGTATTCGCTGACACTCCAATACCTTCCAATGCTGTGGTTTTAAAAGCTGTCCTGAACTGCATCTCTCACCTTCCACAAAATCCAGCGGCTCCAGCCACTGAAATAATCCTTCAGCCTGCAGGACTGTTATTCAACATCACTCTGACCACTAAATCCATTTTATAGTCTTACCTCACGAAGCATTATTATTTAAGAGTCGAAAATTTCACATAAGCGCTCATAGCTGCAACACTTACTCAGAATACCGAAGGCAGATCAAGCTTGCTCCCCTGTCCTTGTTCACTTCTCCCCACAGTTTATGGCCACGAGGTCAGTCCCCTATCTTTTCTGATTTGATTTGTTAACAGGAAAAATACTTTAAAGCCTTTAAGTCTTCCGTTAACATATCAGATCAACATAGGAAACAAATATTTCAAACTTAAAGCTCAGCTTTCATTACCTATCCAGTGTTTTGTTCGGTTCACGCTGTCAGAACAGCACAGGGTGATTTGTTAGTGTAATTTCCTTTTTTTCATACATTCAAACAGAGTTTTGACTTGTTTTCCACCATTTCAAAGAATTACTACAATCAAATCAAATGTTATGCCCTTTCAAATTATTTTCATAAGAGAGAAACCTACATTGCAGCAAAGTCAAAAAAGCCATTGGGCTAAACTGGAAAACACCGGGTCAAATCCTAATTCCATTGAAACTGAAGTCCAGAAAAAGATTCACACTGAGCCAAATGCCAACCGACTCTTCTTAAAGCAAATGTATCTGTCTGTTTTAACTTGGGGATTTAACAAGTCAAGAAAACAATTAGCACATCACAGTCTCCTTGAAGCTTAAACAGCCTGATATTCTAAGCTTCAGATATAGACTAGCTTTAAAAACAAAACCATTGACAGTTATCTCAAAATTGCTACAGAGATTTAAATAAAAGATACATTCCCCTCAAATATTTAACTTGTTCATATGCCACAATGAGGGCTCTTTTTTCTTCTTTAAACTCCGGGAACTGCCCCTGACTGCTGTGCAATGGGAAGGGACTCCAAATTACTTTCTATTTGCAGACGTCCACTCCTTAGATAACTCACAATCAGAAGCCTTTGCCAACTCCAGAGAAGTCTGCATGAAGAACAGGCTGCTTAGCAACTATCACCACCAACCTCCAAAAGCTGTCCGCAAGCAGGTCAACAACGTTAAGGGTACTCCAGAACTTGCTGCTAGATTACGTAGTCTACTAAAAGCCTTTAATTTAGTGAAGACTTCAGGTTGCAGGTACTTTACAAATGTATTAGGTTTTAACAAGAACGAGTACCAGAGGTTGCGAATCCACAAAACACAAGTTGAAGATTATACTTGAGATCACATGGCACGTGAACCAAATTCATTCATCTGTTATCTTTACTCTTTCCCTCAAGTACAGGAGGTTATTACCGACTTGGCAAGATCAAAAAAGGCTTCTTTCATGTTCAGCTAAGGAAAATAAGGTGGCCAAGGATAATTCCTCGTGGTGGCGTGGCCGCCCAGTTCTCATTTCGAGAGGATATGGCTCATGTTAAAAGTAGTTCTCACTTACAATATGGACACAGAGTTTATAAATAAGAGGTAATTCTAATTTGCTATGGCTATGTTAGCCATAAAAAAAGGTAGAAGTAAATAGGTGTGACCCAACTGGTGGGAGGAGAATTATCTATAAAAAAAATTGTTAACACAGTCTCATTGTTTTATTTTCCTAAAAACAAAATAGGATACAGGTCTTTTTTAAGCACATTGACACACACAAGCACAGTTCAAAGTTTTGTTCACTTGTCTGTGACAAGAATTTGTGGAGGGTTTCTGCTTTGCATTTTCACTTCTACTCAAGTCAAAGCACGTGAGCTGTAGCAAAAACACTTCCTCAAAAGCATGACTTGAAGGGCAGCAACCCCCTTCGCTCCTGGCAGAACTCCTACTTCTCAATTTTGCCCAAGATAAGTATTTTACATGGCGAATATTCACGTCCTTTCGCAATATAATCCCCCGTTCGTGCAACTAAAGACTCAGGAGGTGCACAGTAACAGCCGTGTGTGCTAGCCCTGCTGTCCCCAAGACACCGTCTCCATCCCTTGTCTGTCCCGACTCCTTTCTGATTTAAGATCTTGCCAGGACAAACAGATCACCTTCAAACTTTTAAGAAAGAAAAGGATTTCTAGGTACTGCAGCAAGTCATCAGAAGTATTTAGACATATAATTTTTGCATCAGAAGACATTTTTCATTAAACATAGATGACTGGCAGCTGGATGCAGTCTAGCTTTAATGCACATGTTCAGAGTGTGCTCCATAATATAAGTTTAATATGACTTCCTACCAACTAAACTCTGATAATAGACTAAAAATGCAATGGTTTTACCATAATTTCATTCGACCATTTAAGTGACTCTGTCTGTTTTAGGTGAGGCTTATTTTTCCCCCCTTTTCTAACTTATTTAGGCTGTTCAGTAACCTGATCAATAAAAAGCAGCAATACGTACTTGAGGGAGCTCATCAGAACCAGTCATCGTTGTACAGAACAAGCTCATGCTTGAAGTGCGAGTTGTATACAGGGATGCAACAGAGCTGTAGGGGCAAAGTCAGCAATACAGGAAAATCTCATAGCACTGTTTTCGCAAACATGAATTTCCTGTGAGCTGTTTTGTGCCCACAAAACACCAGTATGGATGTTGAGAGAGGCAAGCTTCCCTTTCTTCTGGATGTCAGCTATCAGTCTCGGGAATACAAACACGCTCTTTCCCTCCCCCCACAACTTCCTGGAACATTTCTGCATTATGAAAGGTTGCATAAATTTGTTCCCTGTACGACAAAGCTGAACTAACATCTAACCTAGAAATTTCATTCTCAGTTAGAGCTTTGTGTTCCAGTATGAACCCTTACCCGCATAGCAAGCCATTCCCCCTTCGTGTAAGGAGGTAACACAGCCAACTACGCAGTTCGTGTTGTTCCCACACGCTTGCATCCCAGTCTGAATTGTTCCTATCCCAAGCAGTTTAACACAGCAGGAATTAATACAATGACAGGAAAGATACAGAGAAGCAAAGGCAATGCAATTAGTTTTCACCCATCTTCAAAGACAATAATATTTCTTCCTTTAAATTGCTCTGCTCTCAAATAGCAACCGTACCACATCATGCAAATGCTCCACCAAACTCAATATTCAATTTCTGGCTGTGTCCAACAGCCGATACATCCAAGTAAAAGTCTGAACAGCTGAGGACACGTACATAAAACACTGCCTAAGATGACGCAGTTCTCCAAGCGGTTCTTACCTAACGTCAGGGAGGATCCTGGTGTATTTTCAAGAAAGCGTGTGCATTTTCCCATGACTATATATCAGTAATTGCCTCTCACTGTTTCCCTGGGGCAAGGAGATCTGCAGACTAATTCCATATCTAGCATTGCTTTCATACATTTTCCTCATTTTCTGATTATGCATGTTCTCTCCTAAGGTAGAAAAAGTGAAGTGTGCACCCCTACATGCTCCTGCTGTCATATATTATTTTTAAAAGTCAAAGTGTTCCTGGTTACTCCTACCAGTCAGCTTTTCCAGTTCATATTTGTACACACATACAAGAACGCCTATATAATCACGTCAGCATTTCCTCTCTAGGCATCTTGACTGGCTGCATGCTGTTCTGGAAGATAGGAGGAGAATTGATTAACTGTGCAAAAATTGTAAGGTACTATAACCTAGATAAACAGGATTGTAGTATTTTAAACTTTTGCTAAACCTTCCATTTAACTGGGATTTTTGCATACCGCTCCACATACATCACATATTTGAGCGAGTTGTACAAGGAATATATACGCTTCTTCACATCACAAAGATTATTTATTTATACTTGGTTAATGCAAGTTTTTCACTGGTTAAGGTACATTTTCCCCAACCAACACACTCTCTATTTATAATTTCTGCAGAAGAAATCGATTTATGTTCAAGTTTTACCACCTCGCTATTCAGGCATTTCTCATATGGTCAGCTACACGAAGATTAGCATTTTCCATTTTTATCAAGAGAGCACGAGATCTGTAATACTCCACACAGCAAGGGCTGATAAGTCGTGACTTATTCTCAGCTTTTAGCCAGCTTTAAGGGAAGTTCTCGAGTCTCGCTAAAGAGTCACACGCACATCGCAGCCAGATGAAAGCCGGCTTCACCTGTGCTCCGTGCAGAGCAAACGCTGTATAGCTGCGAAGGCTGTGCCGAGCAGGAGCTTATCCTGCCTCTCGGCACGCTCGCTGGTGCTGCCTCCACATCGGGCAACACCATCACAGGATTTCTGGCTATCTGAGAGCCGGCCGAGGGAGCTCGTGTGGGCTGGCACAAACGCCGTATTCTAGTTTTTAGTAACTGAGCAAAGAATAGGTGAAAACAGAATCTGGTAAGATCGTCTTTAGTTCTAAATATACTTTCCGAGCTTGGCAAAAGCTCTGGGTGCTTTACCTATTATTTAATATGGTATCTAGGCATTTTGTAAACTTTCACATTAAAGGAGAACACAAAGCTTGGCTCAATAGACACGTTTTAATTCCCAGGACCACAGCAGTGATGTTTTACAATTAGTAAGCCCTTCCAATCGTTCTATTTTTTTTAAATTTAGAAGTTGAGTGTGTTTGTTACCATTCATCCACTTCACACTTAACCCCTCAAAATGAGTGACCTAATGTTGCTTAGTCCTTGAGACTCCAATAATTGTTTTCCCGTACCATTTTTTCAATAGCTAAATCTTTGACAGCGTTCTTTCTGTCTTGGTCCTAATCTTCATTTCTTCTTCAAAAGGATTAAAAGGTTATTCAGCTTTATAAGAAGCAAAAAACCTTCAGTCCAAAGATGAACTATGGAAAGTTGTAACACAACTGGGCCGTTTATTTCAACCCAATCGCTGCCTAAAGTCCATCATTCATCTGAAATCAGCAATTTATTACCTACTTACTGCATAAGCAGGATTTTTTTAATTGTTCTTTTTCACTAAATTCTGTGAGTACTGGTTTTATTCTCTCAACATCTTTAAATTCATTATGGAAGAAATTTCTCTTTGGGTTTATTATTATGAGGAGCCATGACAAGGTAAGCGTCATTTACCTACAGCTCTGAAAGGTGACCCTGTTTTAGTTACAAGGAAGGTAGTCCAAAATTATTTCTCCCCACACCCTTTTTCAGGGCTGTCACTTGTCTCAGAAAGACAACAGGAATTGGAATGGTAGAAGAATCTTATAAAAGTATTCCTTTATGAGTAAAATATACTTGGGCTTCATCCAGTTCCTCATCAAAGCAGAGATCATCAAGCTCAGATGTTGCAAGGCTACAAAAATCCTTAAGTCTAAGATAGTAGTACGCCCCTTCTCAGTTTCCAGAACTCCTTAGAAAACAATCAAATTGAGTTTAAGTATCACGACTTTATGAGCAAAAACGTTACCTATGCGGATATACAAAAGTAAACTGGTTTAAATCCAGGAATAGATACCTTAAAAGCAAACCACCTTTTAAAAGTATTTATAAAGATACTCAATTATTGAAATATCTATTACAAAGCACTAATTATAAAGACACTACAATAGCTGAAAAGGAAAAACCCAGCCTGGTTTAACACACTTGTCAGCTTCAGTTAGCTGCACTCATTCCTTGGGATAGTTTTTAGCTTGTGCCAGTCTTTGGAAACTCTCTGTTCTGCAAAACAAGAGGGCAAGCATCTATAAACCACAAATTGCAACAAAGTACACAGAAGTCAGCATTCCTTTAATTTTTAAGCATGTTCTCGTAATAAAAAGGCTCAAAGGTGGTTTGTTGGGCAGATTTAATAAATGCTTCATTTTACAAATATGGCTCATTCGTAGGCCCGTGCCAGACTAAGACACAACTGATTTCTGAGCTTGTATCAGTTACACATCAATTACAGTTATGCCTGCAGCATATAATAAAACTCCTTTGTCTGACCTGTCAAAAATAATAATTTTTAAGTCTTTTTAATAGGTCTTATTTGGGAAATGTAAAAGGACAGCACAAACAAATTGATAGGAAAAGAAAAGAAAAGGCTATAAAGGAACCTAGAGTAATTAGAGTCTATTTGGAGGTTTTCCAAAAAATTAATTCCTATAAACATTCCAATTGTTGCCTAGGACTTATCTATTCACTTCAATCAAAATGAGTTCACACCCTCTTTCGAGCCCTAGCCACCCAGTAATAATGCTATGAGTAATCTTTGCAGCACACAGTAAATCCCGTGCTGATAAAGGAACTTTAGCCTTGACCTTTGCAACAGAGAGAACCGACAACTACATAAGGCAAACAAAAAAGTCGACAAGTCATGCTAATGATACTATTCATTTGCAGCGAATCCCTGAAGGTTCACACATCCTTGAGAGGGGAGATTTTGATTTAAAGAGGTCATTTTGGGAAATTTGTGACAAAACTCAAGTCCGTGTAGCAAATAATTTTGTGAAGGCAACTAAAGAAAAGGTTGACCATTTCCACACACGTATAATTTTCATTTTAATACGAGAAACCACCACTCAGCCAAACCCGACCCCCAGTAGCCCAAGGTTAGTAACAAAGCCTACCCAGCCTGGAGGTCATCCGATAGATTTTAAAATTGATCTTTTGTACATGATCAGATTACTGAAACCTGCACAGCACTATTAAGGATTGCTCAACAAAATAACTGCTGCATTCCTCCATCTCAGGAAAGTCGTTTCTTGGTTAAGGAATAACTAACAGGAGGATCCTAGATTTCTGAAGACGTATGAAAACAGACTTCCTTTTTTGAGAGCAAGTGTTTTACACGCATTCATTAATCCTCAAGTCTCTAGAGAAATGCGTAAATAATATATTCGGTTTGTAGACGCAGCAGAAAGTGAGGTCAATCAGTTATCAGCTGGATTTTCAAAACATTCCTTAATTTTTAATGCAAAATTTGAAACAGCTAGAGACGCTCTTTTTCTGAAGACCTGAAAATGTTTCAGTGGCAATTACATCAACACAATTCTCTGTCTGGGAAGTTCAGGTCCCACACACCTCAAGTTGGGCATCTGTCAAAATATGAAATACATACAGAGTGTGCATTTCTGACTTTTTCTGTACGCATTCATTCCCAGGTCCCATGGGAAATCAGAAGGAGAGGTGGGTGCATCACTTAGGAGCTCCAAAGCCTGCTTCTCCTCTTTAACGCAGGGACAACTGAAAGCAGTATGCCAGGTATTTGCCATTTAACCGATCTGACCGGCAGATGTTTTCTTGCAGATGGACAGACATAGTATGTAGATCTCTGGCCTGTGAGGACCACCTCGAGGAAACAGGCCAAATATGTGTAACTGTGACACAGGCTAATTCACCCATTAAACTATTCATTTACACCTACCCATCTCCCAGACTTGGTTTCTGGCAGAGGGGATGGAAGTGGGGGAACATGCGTATTTCCAAAAGTCATCGGTTGTTTTTCCAAATGTCACTCCCTGCCAGAGCACGGCTGAGTCATGACAAGTGAGGATGTGACAGCACAGAGTTCTAAAATTCTTTCCCCAGTTCCTAAATTGACCCTGGCATCTTAATGACAAACGCAGAAAAGCTCTTAAGATTTTCAAACTTATCCTGCTTTGCAAGCATCCAAGAAGTGTATTTACAATATTAGTTACTTTTCTCTGTTTAATTAAAAGCACTCTAGGTTCGCCAGAATTCCTTCAGCTCACTTTAGACACTAGACAAGTCTGAAATCAAAATGAATGATTTTATAGGACAAGGCAAAGTTGTTGACAGTGGATTTGGAAACAGAAGCAGAACCTGGGCATAAATTAACCCCCAGACTTAGAAGAACCGTAACTAAAACTAACCTTTTCCTCGAGCTGATATTTAAGATTCCTCTGATGGAGCTGCAGAAGCCAAGACAATTTAGCGGCAGCCTCTCCCAAGGGTATTACATGCTAGATAGGCCCCTGTTCCAAATCCTCACTACTCCAGCCATGTTTTTGAGATACGCTGTCTCACTGTTTGCAGGCAAACCTTTAGTGCAGTTAATGGGCCTCCACTTTTTCCTCTTCTATTAAATCACCCCATATAAATTTACTGTGCTTCCTGCTTAGATTAGCAATGGGTATTTGTGAAAATGCAAATGAAGTATTCTTCGGTCTGGCACGCTGGTTTCTCACACTAGGCTCACCATCTTGTCTGGGACGTCAACGCAATTGCCAACCGATTCCTCCCTTGCCAGGGGGCACGATTTGCATGATGTGTTCTCTCATGGTTGCACTATGAACTTTTTTTAAACATATATTAGGGAGTATAAACTATGCAGCGTTTGATTGGTTGCCATGTTTTAGAGAAACTATGAATAACATTCTTAATACAGCTCTGGCTGACTAAGCTGCTGAGAATCTCAATTTCCTGCCATTTTTAGCAGCTTTAAAGGCTCAAATCAAGATAGGTATTTGGCAGCTAAACAATACACATGTTTCTGGAGGAGGCAGATATTGATACAAACAAAAACACCCCTCCACACACAGCCTGTTTGATTTTAAGTAACTTATTAAAGCTCCAGTCCCACTGTCTGTAGTCTTTCAGCTGATGACAATAGAAAGTACATATTGCACCTGATGATCTCCTTGCTTTTCCATTTACTACCGCTTGGGTTTGAGAAGTTTAAATTACCAGAGATCAGGTAAAGAATACTTCTACTGACACTAACACACAGTTCAGCTTTACATGAGAATGCTATGATAAGTTGCATTTAAACAAAGCTCTAGAAGAGCTGTGTTTAACTGAATTTTTCTCATTTCTGTCACCCTTAAGACCACTTTTTTTTTTTTTTTTCCAGAAAACAGATCATGATGGACTGTAGATGTCCAGTAACGGGCTTTGCCTTTTCCTGCACCCCAGTTGTTTTGTTTCATGCATACATTTTTTCATTTCCTCCCCTTCCAAGCAAGCAATAAATTAAGTAGTCACAACGTTAACCCTATCAATTATTACAGGTCTTTTCAGTTTCACAGCAGTTTAACAAATTGATGCCAGTTCTGACACAAATTGGTCCCTACCCTTAGCCACCTTTCCAAGTACTTTTGATGCATGTAATGCCCCGCTGTCAGGACACTCCCAGAGCTACACCTCTCCAGCATGTTCCCACTCCCCTTCTTACACAATGAATACAAGCCCATGATGAGAAAATAATTGTGAAAATTAATTTCATTCCAAAATGGCAAACTGTGCCCCGCGCAAATTATTTTGTGGATTTAAATTTCTCCTGTTCCATAATAGCATATGAGAAGAAAGGAAACAGTTGACAGACCCATTAATTGCTAACACATTGTTTAGAGCAGGAAGCAAATGCAGTAAGCACCAGGTTTTCAAAGCATCTTCCCAGCATGGTAAAATCAGTGTTATTTTATAAATGATGGCAATTACATCACAAAAAGAATATATATCATTTTTTTAAACTGAAAGGCCTCTATCGAGGCCTACCTTTCCCAGTTGTTAGCCTCATATTTAATTTATGAAACCTGACCTTCCTAATTCAAAAATCTTACCTGGCATCTCCTTTTGAAAGGTTGGTGTTTACAGGATGAAGAATAACCTTGTTTGCATCCACATCCACCACACATTTTGTATGCAGATCAAGCTCTATAAAGAAATGAGAAAGTGTCAAGTGCTGCTCCTAAAGCACTGGGATTATATACACCATTACTTCCTCCAGACACCAAATTTATTCATGCAGTCTGACAGCCACCCATCAGCTAGAGAATAGAAACAGGACTATTGCCAAATTCCACTCCTAGAGATATTCTGATGGGATGGATCCTGTCCAGCTTTAAAGCATGCACTCCTTTCAAAACAAGAAAGAGCACTTGGGTTTTACTGAAGGACAATCAGCATATACAAGGCAGTATGAAATTTCTTCTCGGGAAAGAACCATTAGGCACGGTACCACTTTGACAGCTCTTCTTACTGCTCTCTCAATGCCTCACACGCTCCGAGGGAAAGCTGCCCCTACCATCTGCAGCACATTTTCCCCGGCCACTGTTGTGATACTGCAGCATGCCATGCCAGCTGTCAGTCCGGGGGCACCTGCTCGGAGAAATTCAAGTCCCATCAAAAATAATTTAGGTGCGAGGGTGTAGAAAAGGGCTTATCCTTCCCCACAGCTGGCTCCCAGTCAGCTGGAAAGCCCGACTCTTCCAAATGACGCTAAGCAATGGGATATATACTATGAGTAATAAGAATATTTGGAATGTATGAGAATTCTCAGCCGTAGAGGCGGGGAAAACAAAATAAAAGCTTCAGATAACACTGACAACCGTCCAAGGTATCCACCCAGTGACAAATGGAGTTAGATATAAAAAAAGCACACAGCCACTTGCAATCAAAGTCACTGCCTACAGACATAGGGGCCTGGACATAAACAAGTCCAGTCCTGTGTTCTTACGCTCTGATGCTGAACCTGGCAAGTGCACCCAAGTGCCGATACCGATAAACACGAGACGCTCATCACACCCAGCAGGCACTCTGCAACGCCCTCGCACGCCGTGATGACGAGGGGCTGCGCCGAATAACGAGGTTCAACACCTCAGCTGAATCACCGAAATATGCTCATGTCTAATCATGTTAATTATAATCCTCATCCTCCTTCATCTCTGCTCTTTCCTTCTTTGTCACCTGTACTTGCTCTTTCACCTTACAGCACCTTCTAAACTCAGACTGCAAATCTCTCAGGCAAAGACCGCAGATCTTAATTATTGTACGGCACCTTGCACACTTCTTGCTACTGTTAAGTAACATAATAAGAGGAAGTTTCTTTCATTGACATTTTTTTGAAAGAAACGTTACAGCCTTTTGCTACTTGAAACACAACAAAGAAAGCCAAAGCTCAAGATTACTGGCCATAGCAGGCAGTCACATGAAACTGCAATCCGGAACAAAACGACTCCTCTGTTATTAAACTGTGCTTTTGTAGAAGGAAGAGACAGACAAGTTTCAGAAGCTAGTGCTTATTTTAATTTCTCTCCACACCCCGAAAGCCAATTTACCTACCATTAATATGCAATACATGCTTGCTTAGATGTAATTATATTCTTCATATATCCCATATCCGACAAGCCACTTTATCTGGGTCTGGCTGGTCAGGGACTGACGTTCTGTATTGCAGCGCCCTGCTTTTCCTCAGCTACTGAAGAAGGTTTTTATACGCTACCTTCCTTATGCACAGCAGAAGGTATGAGCACACTGTATATAAGCAGTATGGTCTCTATCATGTTTTTTTAATCCATGTCTTGAGAGAGAATGCTGATGGCAGGGTTTGCACCCATGACTGCCCACTGAGCTCAAGGCCTTGCTAACGTTCATTAAATCTGTTTGTGAAATACCTTTAAGAAAGCACATAGACAGGATACAAGAGTTCCTTAAGGTCATATGTCCTCCCAGGAAAAGAGGAAAGATTCAAAGCCAATTTGTCATGTACAACACACCTTGTCTGATGATCGTCATCACAAAGCTAACGTTAAAATCCCTCACCTAGGCGTCCTGCAGGCAGGGCACAGCACGGTTTCGGAAGACGTGGCGAGCCAACCTAACGGCTATTGCCAAACAGGGAAGTCTCAGTCCTTCCTCCTGGCTACCTGTGCCTCCTGCTCACCAGACTCCTCTGGAAGTCACTTTAAGTTCACCGTCAGTGACTTTAAGTCACTTCAATGGCAGAAAACTACCCAACATGAAAAACAGATGTATTCAGACACACGGAAAATTACATCAGCCCAGTGAAAGGTCTGAAGAACGTCAAAGGCCATGCAAAGAGGTGGGTAGACCTGCACAGAGGAGAAGAGAGGTGGCAGAAGAGCGAGACCTTCTCCCAGCAGAGATGAACTGCTACATCAGCTCATGGTGTCCTGTGAAATAAACCCCTAAGAAACAGTACATTCAGCCTCTAAGCTGGGTTATGTATCCAGACAGCCTTAAGGCTACTTATCCCAGTTACCTGGGCAAAAGACTCACATGGCAACTCTCCTTCTAGCTGGAGAAACAGTTTAAATTCTGTTTTAATAGCACATCATATACTTCCTACAAATTCTGGCTCCATTAAAAAGCATGTTCTTTGACTGATTTTTGATTTCTTTAATGCTTCCGGTAGGTTGAGAGATGAATCTTGTATTAGCCACTACTGAAAATCACATCATCATAATTTCCACCTCATTAAGTTTTTAATGTTACTAAAGCAGGTTAGCCCTATAGACAAATTATCTTCCTCCTCTTTTGGATATGATCACACATGGACTCCACCCTTACTTTTACTAGTTTCAGTGTCTCCTAGGTAAGCAGTGTACTTGCTGCCCCTAAACAACAAGCAAAATTGGGATGCATCAAGAGAAGATGATAAGCACGCACATCCAAAACCACCAATTAGTTCATCTTGTAGTAAGGACTCCTTTGTCAAGGCTTGGCATTATTATTTCTTTCAACTATGTAGTATTTTTTTTTTTTTTGAGGCAACATGAAATTTAGAAGTTAGAAGGTGACAGAAGTGGCTCACTGTCAAACTTTGGAGATTTATCACAAATCTTGTAGCTCAACAGGATTTAAAATTGCACCTATTATTATTGCTAACCTGCTTCTACCTTCAGTCATTACCAAGCAAACACAATCAACTACTCATTTGCTTCTTCAAATCAAGAAACTAATCAGCTAATTGCTTCTTGAAAAATTAAAACTCAAACTCTCAGCATCTCAAGAAACATTTATTGCAGGCAATGAAAGCCTCTTTCCTAGCTTCAGAGTAAGAGAGCTGTGACGTCCATAATAAAAGGGTAACACGTATCTTAGTCACTTTTGCACATTTACACTTCATAGCTGCAGAAGCGTTAAGCAAAGCTGGGCTGAGTGTAAGAGCAATTGCTAAGTCACGTGTGTCCAAGCTACTCACAGAATACTTGTAAAACTGGAAGCTAGGGCTTGAAGGAGTCCACTCTCCTTCCCATTTCCCTTGATTTTTCAACTCCTCACAGAAGTCTTCTAAGACAATAAAAACTGGGATTCAAGCAATGAAGATCATAGCTAAAACCACACACACGTGTAAATCCTAAATGACTATGCCTTTGATAAGCCTTATGGGTGTTGTAAAAAGAATTCACACCACCCGTATATACTTTGGGCTTCTTCACTAGCCTAAGAAATTTGGTGTGTTTCAAACAGCGTGGAAAAGTCAGTAAGCAAGAGAGAGCAAGAAAAACCAGGAGCAGCGTACCACCACATGCAACGGTGGATTCAGCAGGCACCGCTGCATTCCCGACAACAGGTAGGAGTTTACATTCCCTCTGTAATAGCGGTCACAGGTCTGGTAATCATAAACTCAACAGAGCAGATTTTCCACAACAGTGTTAGGAAACACTAGCAAAGGTGGAACTTTAAAATGTAGTAAACAGGTTTGGGGCAGAGACAAAGAGCATACGTGAATCCTGGAGGAAGAAGAGAGTAGTATTTTGGAAAACGTTGCATGTTTGCAACTCTGGGAAACCTCCACCTTCATTTACAGATCAGTTCGGGAGCTGTCTTCATAGATTAACCGTGACTAATGACAGCAGTGGTTGGATAATGATGTACCCAGCTCACTCTAGTCGGGGTGCAGAATCAAACCCAGCTGCATCAGGTGGCGTAACGAAAACATGGGAACTGCCCTGCAGTGATACCGGAGCTTTTCCAGCCACTACCCTAAAAAGTCATCCCACCTTTAAGGTTACTGTATTTCAGAATGAAACAAAATGATCCTAATAGATAGCTTTTACAAGGAGGTTTGAAATCATCTTAAAATGAAAGATGTTACAGTAAATAAGCTTGTCTGCAGTTTATTAAACTAGCCGTGGTTGGTCCCATGGTTGGGACCATGGCATCGTAACGGCTTTTAGTACAACAGCCACGGTAGCTGAAAAGTCTGTTACCGCTTACTTGACCTTCCATATTTTCCTCTTTATATACTCCATTTTTTCACATTGTATAAGAGGAACTAAGGGAAAGCATTTCCCAATTCATCACAAGCCTTTATTTCCATATAAATGTTTCCATCAGATTTCAATTTAAGAAATTAGTTTCTGATGGTTGACAGTTTTCCAGCCCTTTCAAATACCATTTGATCCTAAACCCCACTGAAACAAAGATGTGAACCCGGTGTTATAACACAGGTCACATAAAATTTGTGACAGATTCCTCCTGGTCCCACCGCCAGGTTCAGGGCAGCTGCACCTGCACCGACACCGAAGGACCCCTTGGAGACAGGACATTAAGCTCGACAGCGGCACCGGGAACCAGCACGGCCGCTCTGGTAGAGTTTCAGAAAAGCTAACTGAAGTATAAAAAATAAAATGTGAAAGGTTTAAAGGGCATGTACTAAGCTCATAAGCCAAAACTGGCCCCAAATACAAAAGCTCATAATAATCTCCTGTAAAGACAGACGATAGAAATTTTATATTTTAAATTGCCAGTAGGTTTTCAGGAGATTAACATTCCCTTGAAGGTTAGAACTGGAATGTTGTGGCCTGAGCCTTCAGCCGCACTGAGTAAGAAATTACCATTGGTTTCTTGTACTTTTCTTGGTCTAAAAACACAAATGGCAATAACACCAAGAAACACTTAAATAGTAACTTAAAAATATTTAAAAGTGTATTTATCACACAGATTAAACAAATGCCACCTAAAAACCCCAGACTGTTGTTTGGGTTTTTTTGTTTTAAAACAAAATCTGAAAGCAAGTTCAAACACAACAGGTCCTCAAGTCTCCCTGCCAAACTTTATTGCCTTAGAGTGACTTTTCTGCTTGCCCTTTGCTACATAGAAGCCAACACAAATAAGGGAAAAACTACTGACTATACAACAGAGCGTGAAGATAACTTACATGTAAATGACAATGCTAAGAGCTCAAATGGAAAAAAATAACATAATAGTGCTTTCAGGGCATTAATTATAAGACACAGTAAGTGATACATTCTGGACAAAAATCCTGTAATTTGACTTGTCCCTTAAGTCTACCAACACAAAGTCTACGCAGCCATCATTCAAGCTTCTCTGCCATATATATGAACTGCGCAAATATCATTCATGAAATTTTCAGTCTGCAGCAATTAAAGATCATTAAATATGTATAAGTGCATCTGGAAGAGCACACAATACTACCTAATCTTGATGATGAGCTGTAAATCAACTCAAACTCATGAGCACGCTGAACGCAAGCAATCTCTCCTCACATGTTAACACTACATTGTCCAAATGGTAAAAAATTTATTCTATCTTCTGCTGTTTCATTTTCTGCGGGAAGAGAGCTTGCCAAGCAGCTTTAGTAAAGGCACTCCGTGTATCTGGACATTAACCTTACTCACAGTCAGTTCTGCTGCTACACGCACGGCTCAGCTCGTGGAGACTAAGTAAATAAATCAGTCCGGTGACTTTCTGATGCAGCAAAGGGCTCTGAGGACGTTCAGCGCAGAACTTGGTGCCGCTGCTTTGTTTCGGGCTTCAGAGTTAACAGGAGTGAAATGCAATAGTGTTTGCTCTGCCACCAGCCAGCCAAAAGCCAAGGCAAAACTATTCACAGCGTGTGTATCCAATCTTTTGTTGACTTCATGAAGAGCAAGCAAACATGAAACCAGAGCAGCAAGGTAATCTCATACTGCACTTTAGGCTAGCTCTAAAGATGTAATTAGCACAAGAATTGTTTGCCTTTGTGGCATCCACATCGGACCAACTGGTAGTCTCGCTGGTTCTTTGGCAGCGGGGAGTAAGCTTGTAACACCTCAGGAGTTCTTAAAATACAATTGCCTCACTGAGGAAGGCAAGATGAAACACTAACTCTACATACTTTAGCCATTGGTCACCGTATCTCTAGGTTAATCCCGCTCATACTACAAACACTGTTTTATAGGTTATCAACTATCACCGGGAAATAGTAAAAACACTAGGCACTCATTTATGACAAGGACAACGGTGAAGAAAAGTCTTTGTTTTGCACATTGCCATCAGGATACAAGAAGTGCCATTTCATTTACTCTAATACCATAATTAATCTTACAAGACGGCTTGCACAAACTCCAATTTATAGATAAATTGTTTCTGTTGCAAAAAGAGAACAACAAACAAAACCACAAGAACAACCTCCACCTCCTCCCCCAAAACCAAAAACATTTCAAGTGACTGGAAATGCAACCTCCTCCGAGGAGCAGGAGGACATAAAATTAGCGCCTAACGCCACGGTCAGAAGCTTGCACAGATACAGAAGCAAACTCCTTCCTTACAAGCACTAGAGACAGACTCTTGATCATCAAGGCACAAAAGGATCTGTGTTTGAACATGGAAATTAGTCTGGATGAATATACACGTAATAGATATCTGAATGTATATTTACAGGCAGTCCAGATATTTAAACTGGAAGCCATAGGTCTTACACCACAATCCTACAAACAGTTTACTCTGGCAGCGTTGCCCGAACACAGGCTGTGGTCCCACACAGTTTAAACCTAACCTGGCACACCCACACCACCACTCCCCACCTGAGCCGTGTAATGCCCCTGCCCGCCCTTGTGCCAGCACCCGTACTTCTGCTGCTCCTCGATAAATTCATTCAAAGCACTAAACACACAATTTTTTGCAGTTAAGTGTCCTGCCTTTCTTATTCAAACAGAAAAGCCAAGAGAGATGTAGCAACACAACAGCAGTAGTTTGGACTGGCTTAAGGCGTCATCAGTCACCCTTGAGCATACGTCATATTCTTTTAGTACTGATA
Source organism: Platalea leucorodia (assembly GCF_965183815.1). Lineage (NCBI taxonomy): Eukaryota > Metazoa > Chordata > Aves > Pelecaniformes > Threskiornithidae > Platalea > Platalea leucorodia. The sequence continues at coordinate 125,636,987 of NC_138825.1, read as the reverse complement.
AAAGATGTTCTATTTTAATTAACACTACACTGAATTGATTCAAAGGCACAGGGAAACACAAGGACTTAAACCTACTTATGGGATGTCTGCACACCAACATCACCTGGAAACAAAACAGTCAGTAAGACAAATCTTAATTAAAAAGCCTCCAGCTGTCTTTTGCTTTCCTTCATGGTATGGCCTGAGCTTTGCACAGCATTTACCTGAGATATAACGAATATCTGCTAAGTCAAACACTGACAATATTCATAAAAGGAAATCCACTGCCACTCTGAAATACAACAGCAAAAGAACTTACTGAATGTTATCAAAAACCCGTCTGAAAAAAGCAGTGCGCTAGGAAAATACTTTAGTGAATGACAAAACCAAGAAAAATGAAGATTAAGAGTCTTATCGAACAAAACGGCACTGAATCATTTACTTCATAACAGCATGCTAATCAAAATCCCAGCTGGCAAAGCAGAAAGCATGCAAAAAAAAGTCACAATTGCTACCTAGCAGACTGTACAACTTTAGATGCGACGCTGCAAGTGTGGTGACATAGTAGTGGTTTTCCAAAAGCATGGTTTCCACGCAAAGGTTGTAGGATTGGGGTCTAACTTGAAGCAAGACGCAAAAAAGTAACCTAGATGCAAAAAAACAAGAAACCCAAGTAAAATGACAAATGCTTCCCCTCACTGCTAAAAATTAATACTATAAACGTAGTTTGTAGATTACCACTTTGCATGAGAACGAAGCAGGCCCCTCAATGCTATCACCGTGAAATGCAAGTACTGTGAATAACCAACTACTGGATATAGAAATCCCTTCAACATGCATGCAAGGAACCTATTACACTTTTATGAGCTGTATAAATTAGTAATAGTTAAACATAGTGCTTTTATTAACCTAATAAACGGTCGCCTTAAGAAATTCATAATTCAAACACTAAAGACAACCACCACCACCACAAGTAAACACTGAGAATATTTCAAAGCTTAAACTTCAACAGTTGTAACCATCTGACAGGTTTGCAATTTTAAGCCCTTTGGTGCAGAGGGAAGGAAAGAATATTACTCGTGATCCTGAAGAAAACAAATACTTGCTTCAAGTCCAAAGCCCCAGAACATCATACAAATACTACTTAGAACAAAGTGCATATTAGAGAGCTTCCAAGAAAGCCGCCTCTTGCCTCAAAGCCTATTAAAAAAGCAAAGCCACAGAAGTCTTACAACTGGATGACTCTTCAGAAAATCAGTTACATAAATTCTTAAATTTAACATTAAATAGGTAAGAAAAATACAAGGCTTCGTATCACTGTTTGTTTCTATAAATTCTAGGAGCATCAGAAATTCTACACGGAGGTATCAGTTGTTTAGAACTGACCAAAACATCTGGACTGTGAAAAATAATCTGCTCAAAAAAAAAAAAAAAAAAAATCAATTCCAGGACATTTTGTTTCAGGGAGAAAGAGACATTGATTTTTTAGGCTAGACTTACATGGATTTAGGTATCGCTCACAAAATAAGAGGATGCTTTAATAGCTGCAAAGTGGTTCTTACAGAGAGGAGGTACACCCTGACTGCCAAGCTACATGCCAGGGGTGTGGGGTTCAGGTCCCTCTTCTCTCTGATGAACAGCAAGGACTGATACTCCAACGTTCCTCGCTCCTGGATGAGCCTCCTAATAATATCCTACAGCCATCCTCTCTAGTCCATAACGTTTTTAAGTTTATACAGAATAAAATAGTTCTGGTAACAAGATACACTCTCCCGTTCTCCCAGGTTCATGCAGCTCACTGTTAGGATATTCCCCAGGAAGGCAGAAGCTTCAAATAGATGTACTGCTCTAAATCTGTAATCTTCCATCATTTTTTCCCCCCTTTACTTCCACCACTTCTTCCCCACATATAAATATGCAGAACTCAGTCCCTAGCTGGAAACAGCTTGAAGACCACTACACATGCACAAACCCGGGGCTGAACATACATAGAATATACGCCAGGAGGAAGGGGTGCACTATTCATCCTTGGAGATTCAAAACTTGACTGAATGAGGCCCTTATCTAATGCAAACCTTATCTAATTTGACCTACTCTGAGCAGCAGGTTGGACTACAGACCTACAGAAGTCCCTTCCAACCTGAATTATTGTATAATCCCGAGGGTAAAGAGCACTACACAGTCAGAAGATGTCTGGGTCACAGCCAAGGAAATGACCTACGGCAGGAAAGGGACATGAGCAAGAGGAAAGCCCACGTCTACCCCTGAAACAAGGCACCACCTTTCAGCTCCTTTCCATCCCAGCTCCCACCAACTCCTCCACACTATCACTTGGTCTCCTCCCAGCAATTCTCCACAGGGATGGGTCCCTCCTCAGTTTTGAGAACTGCTACCCGAAATGTAACAAAATGCAGATTTTGGTCAAAATATCCTCGATTGCCCTAACCCACCCGACTGTAAGGACATCAACTCTATCTCCTGTTTTGGATGTGGGACTCGAGAGATCTTGTGAACTCAGTTTGACATTCCCCTGCTTTTATTTTAAAAGGTAGGGAAATAGTGTATTCAATACTTCAACCTTTTTTTTTTTCTTATTTATTGAAAGGAATTAAAGAGTTATTTTGTTTCAGATCACACGGAAGACAAAGGGCTTTTCCCTCCCCCTCCCTTTTTGCTTCAGCTATTGAACTGACTTCACTTGATTCCCTTTCCCCAAAAGGAATTATTGGCATACTTCTGTGAGAACGTGGGGGAAAAAAAGCCACCCTACACTTTTCTTGGATTTTTGCCTTCTTCACCTTCCCATTCCCTGGCTGAAGTTGCCTTTTCATACTTGCTTCCTCATAATCTAGAGCAAGTTTTTCTAATTAAGGCAAGTAATAAACACTTAAACAGATGCCCAGACCACAGTCTGATTAACATAACCCTCAGGCAAGTTTCGTTGAGAGAAAAAAACCCACCAACCCAACCAAAAAAAAAACCAAAAAACAAAACTCTTGTCAATTCATGCTTCCTCTTCCATGTTTACTTGTTTGTTTTTGTTTCTTTTGTCCTTAGAGTGCCTCTATCATCTGGTTAACTCCGTCCCACTCAATCACCGAGGGGTAAGAAGTGAGGTTACCGAGCTGAGGGCTCAATCAGCACAGGAAAAGATACAGCAAGAGAGGCATTTTCCCCCAAAACGCCGGGAAGGAAGAGCTCGCCCAGGGAAGGGGGGACAGCCCGGCTGTAACGCAGGTGCGAGAGGTGTGGAAAGGGGTGGACCCCGGGGGGGAGGGGGAAAAACAACAACAAAAAAGCCATGAAACAGGGCGAGTTTAGGAAAAAGCTGTCAGGAGAGGGGAGTGAAGACAGCTGCTTCGTGAGAGCAACTCGGCTTCGCCCACAAACCTACCTGTACCTACACAGGCGTGCATTATACATAAATAAATACATACATACGCCTATAAACACGCCCCCGCGCCCCGACACACACCCCTACACCCACAGGCAGGCACACCTGCCCCTATGGACACCCATGGGGACGGGCACCCCCGGCCTCCCGCCCCGCTCTGCCCCTCAGGCCCGCTCCCCTCACACCCCCGCCGGGGAGGGGAGAGCGGCGGTGGCTGAGGGAGGAGGGTCTCACCTCGCCGGTTCATGGGGCGGACGCGCACCGCCACCTTCACTTTGGAGTCCCCCATCGCGCCGCTCCAACCTCCCCGGCTCCCTCGTCCCTCCTCGGCTTCCGTCTACGGAGGGAGAGCCGGCGGCGCGGGGAGGAGCGCGGAGCGGGGCGGGGGGGAGAGACCGGCGGCGGTGGGAGGGAGGCACCGTGCGTGACCAACGTCCGGCCGGACTACAGCTCCCAGCGGGCAGCGCGGCGGCTCGCCGGGAGCGGGGGGGGCAGCGTGGCGCGCTGTACGCTGGGAGCTGTAGTCCTGCCCGCGGCCCCTGCCTGGAGGGGAAGCATTGCATGCTGGGATGTGTAGTCCTATAGAATAAAGGGGTTTGCTGAGGGGGTGCTCCCCAAGTGGCGTTTGTGGGTTGTGGTGTACAACAGGGCGCTGAGGGGGGGCCTAAGGGTCACCCCAGATCCTGCCACTCATCCCCCGGGTGGCTGCAGGTGAACCCACTCCCACCTCAGTCCCCCCCCAGCACCTCAGACCCTTTTTGGGGGAATACTGCGATATTTTGTGACAAGCAGACAACAGCATCACCACTAAAACCAAAAACCTCACCTCACCACAAGAGGCCGCCCCTCGAGTCCTGTGTTCAGTTTTGGCCCCCTCACCCCACGAAGGCCATGGAGGGGCTGGAGCGTGGCCAGAGCAGGGCAGCGAGGCTGGGGCAGGGGCTGGAGCACAAGGCTGGGGAGGAGCGGCTGGGGGAGCTGGGGGGGCTCAGCCTGGAGAAGAGGAGGCTGAGGGGAGCCCTCATCGCTCTCTGCAACGGCCTGAAAGGAGGCTGGAGCCGGGGGGGTCGGTCTCTGCTCCCCAGGAACAAGCGATGGGACGAGAGGGAACGGCCTCAAGCTGCGCCAGGGCAGGTTTGGGTTGGATATTAGGAAAAACTTCTTCCCCCAAAGGGCTGTCAGGGCCTGGCCCAGGCTGCCCAGGGCAGGGGCTGAGTCCCCATCCCTGGGGGGATTTAAAAGCTGGGGAGATGTGGTGCTCGAGGACATGGTTTAGTGGTGGCCTTGGCAGTGCTGGGTTAACGGTTGGACTCGATGATCTTAAGGGTCTTTTCCAACCTTGACGATTCTATGATTCTATGATTTACTCTGGGAGTAACAAAGCGAGACGGCATTGCTTTGCTGGGCTGTGGGGTTTCTGTCCGTTAGAAACGGCGTCACGTGGAACGTCACGAACCATAACCCAACGTAGAGACCACGGTTTGAGCTGATGACTGGGTCGGGCTTCACAGAGCAACGTCTGATACTCTGTCAACACACTGTTATTAACGATAACGGTGCGATTTGCTTAGCGACGGCGGCTCACTAGAAGAGCTCAACAGTAATAATCGGAGATGGTTTGAACAATATTACAATTTATCCCCATTAGATGGCTTGACTGCTCAACCGAAGCTACTGATTGCAAAGATCGAGAATGAAACTACAATGCAAAGGCGCAAAAAAATGAAAAAAATCTCATTTAAATGGTCATGGTTGAAACCCCTTCTAGCTGCTATTTTAGTTCAAAACAAGGAATCTGTCTGTGTTATTTTGAAAGGCCAGATTTCACCAAGGGCAAGGAAAAAAAGCAGATTCAGAACTGTAATCCTTTGGCCCTTCAACATTGAACAAGGTTTTATGCCAGAAATAAATAAATAACACATTTCCAAGTGGTTTTGAGATAAGAGTTCAGAAGGTAGCACTTTTTGCCCAGAAGAATTGCATTCAATATCTATCATTTCATGCCTGCCTGACCTGAAGAATATCTCGTCAAGGCAGAGAGAAAACGAATATTAAGTTGGCATTTAAGTGACGCTGGGATTAATGTCCACGTTCCTAAGAGGCGTGCCAGAGCATCCTGAGTTAGGAAGTTGTCTTGAAACTAAAAAAAAAAGATAAATAACAGCAGGTCAGACCCAGCAGGGTGGCAAAAGCTTGGCAAAAAAAAAATTGAGTTTTTGTCCATAGCAGCAGAAAGCATCGGCTGCTCGGCACGCCGCGCTCGCGGTTCAGCCCCGCAGCCCCGTGCTGCGGAGGGTTTCTTGTTGGGAGAGGGGAGGACCCGCTTTCAGCCTGCACAGTTGGTTCTTGCACTTGTGAATGTGAGGATCCAATTACAGGATGAAACCCGGCTTTGAACTTCTTGTGGTATTTTCCAGCTGGGGCCCCAACAAACCGCACCAACGTTTTCTGAAACCAAGTACTTCGTGATGGAGATAAATATAATCCCCGCTTTACAGCTGGGCACGATGAGCAGCAAGTGGAGGGTGGTTGTTTTTGGTTTTTTTTTTTTATGTTTGGTTGAGTCACCTGGAATCTGATTTAAATAAATGGGATGAAACCTGCCAGATGTGCATACTGCTGAGAATAGCAGGTGTCCTTCCTCCTCCATCTTCTCCCCTTTGGTATTCGTTATCATTGATCTCTCCGTTATACATAAAATTCAACAGTCTTTTGGAGAAAGGATTGCATGCCACCTTTTTATTTGTTGGAAAGAGGTGCTAGCGTGTTTTAAGTGCCATGTACATGGATAATAACAAATGCAAGCATACAATTCTTGCAAGCTTTGCTCCAGTTTTCTACTCGGAATGAAGAATTTATTTTAAAATCTGAAAAATCACCCTTCTAGCTTTCCTTCAGTTCTAATTGCCAAAGAGAAACCAGATTCACGTATAATCGTTGCTGCTTTCTGCAAACGTCTTCAAAGACGGCGACATCCTTAGGGCCCAAAGAACCGTCCCCAGCTTCGACGCTGGGTTTTTTCGGGGCTCTGGGAAGGCGTGCGGGAGCAAGAACTTCTCATGGCTCTCCGCAGTCCTGCCTCTGGACTTGTCCTTTATGCAAGCCCCTGCCTCCTGCAATGAATTACACTAATGCAACTTATCTTGCACTGGCACAAGCTACCTCAGTGTAATTACCCCACTGTGAATTCCTCCACAAGCCCTTTCCCTGGCTCAGTGTTTCACAATCTGTGGGAAGCATCTCCCTGGAGGGGCACAGCTTGGAGGGAGGATATTGTTTCCATTCACAGCACTGGAACATGCTAATTAAACTGGGAGGAAAAGGGGGGGTGGCAGCTTTCACTTGGGAGGGACAGGCTGGGCAAATAGTTTGTGAAACGCCAACTTAACCCCATCTTGTAGGGAATTGTCTCCAGCTCTTTTCCCCCTTCCTAGTTACTGTAATGAGGGGCTGACTTCCCAGATTAGCTCTGGCTATTTAAATGCTAATTTAATTAACAAAACATCCTTGGGGGGGAGGCATTACTTGTCCCTCCCATTCATTTATCGAGTTTCTGAATGCAACACTATTTTCATCAGGTTGAGGAGCCACAGTTATTGCTGTACCCACCTGGTCACAACAGGGATTAAAGCAGTGGTGTGGAGGAGAGAAAATCAGGTCCTTCATCTCCTTTTTTTATAAGCAACTAAATACGATTGACTGTTTAGAAGTAACCAATTCAAAAGGATTTCACGTGTCCCACATAACTGCGATGCCTGGGGTGTGCGTATCACCAGGCTGCAATGGAAGAAGTTGGCTTTTGTTTTTATCTAGATGAAAGTATCAATGGTTTAGGTCTCAGATCATCTAGATATAATTATATCTCAGGGCGAGGCATAAAACATGACAGTCTTTTGGATGTCTTCTTCCAAACCATAACAAGCAACAAATCAAGCGTATTTTAAATGCATTTTTTCGTTTGTTAGACTGCCTATCAAAAGAGACGCATCAATTATGAATTTGCTGTAGACCTAGTTTCTGCCCATAAATCATTCAGGTGTCGGAAAACTAAAACAGAGGATCTTATCAGTGTTTCCTTAGTTGTATGCAAACTCTTAAGTGTCACTGGGCCCCACCCTTGCAAGAAGCTGAGCACCAACTGGGACCGTCCCAGTCAGAGACTGGGAGGCATTCAGGTCATCCAGCAGCTCTTTAGCATCTTCAGTGATCAGGTCCTCAGCACAAAAGTATGTGGTGAAACATTTAGAAAATAAGACCTGTTGCTGTTGGATGTTTTCCATAGATTTTTGGTTTGTCCATTCCCTGGGGGAATGAGTTTTGTCTTCAGGTCTATCTTGCTTTTCAGTCTGGAGATAAATAAATGTAGTAGAAATTTGTAGGTACTTATAGGCAAAACAGAAGACAAATTGGTTACAAATTTCTTTCAGCTATAATCGAGAAAGAAAGCACCAAGGGAAATTGGTATTAGGAACAGGTTGAGAAATCTGGATAAAACATCAAATCAATTTCTCCGAATCAGTTGTGTCAAAATTCTGCTTGTTATCAAGATTGTTGAGTTGTTTTTTTTTTAAAGAATTGCTGAAATTTCTCCTGCAACACTTTGTGCAAATGTACAGATTCAGGAGCCTCACAATAATTTTAGCAAAGCACTTTCTGTGCTCTATTATTTTAACAGGAACTTTGTAAAAATCAAAGGATTGATTGTTTCCAGGGTCTCATAACTGAATTTTACTGATCCTGGGATGGACTTTTAAAGGTACTTGAGTGTGGCCTCCTGCCCTCACTGTGAACAGTATCCTTAGGCAAATAAATGAACTCTTGAAGTCTCCTTGCTATACTAGATTGTAACAGAGTAAAGCCTGAAACAAACTTTTTGTAGGCAGCCCCCACTTTTTAAAAGATATTCCAAAGTTCAAAGTCCTGGTCATAAATTTCATGGCATTATAGGACATAATACTCTTTCCTATATTACCCAGAGGGAATCCCAAATCGATAGCCAGGCTCTGAGCACTCCATAAACCTCTTTATGGCAGTGAAATTTCTTATAGCTGCGCTTTGGCTGGGGTGCTTCTCCCGTGCAGTGGGATTTCAATACAAATGCATACCTCCAACAGCAACGCAGGGCCAGCTGATATTAGCAATTTATATGCTGGTAGGATGAGGCTCCCGATGAGAATTTTCTCATCTTATTGACTACAAATTTTTATTACTCTTATCAGCTGTTCAGTTTGCTGATACAGCGTGTTTCAAAGCAACTGGTTTTACCGGGCGTGTTGCATTGTATTTGAGCAGTTCTTTCCTCAGATAAAGATTCGACGTTGGATTTCATTTGTTTGAAAAGAAAATGGGTTTTTTTTGTCTTTGGAGAAAATGGGGAATCTCTAGAGAACTTGAAAAATACAAAATTAGCAGGAGAGTATGTTTAGCAGTTGCAAGACAAGCTTGTAGCCCTAGAAAAGTGAAAAAGCCCAGCGTAATAGCAATCGCCAATACTCTGAAGAATGCATAGCTAGAGAGTTGTTTAATGTTCGCAGCGTTTATCTCCTAGTACTTCTGAGATACGTGATCGGTGAACTGCCTTGACTTCAAAGCCTGGAATACGTTACGGCTTCATCTGCTGAATCATGTTGTTCTTGCTCCACTTCTGCAGAGGAGATGCCTGCAAAAGCCACATTTTTTTTGCTTTTCTGCCCATCCACACCCTCTCTCTTCTTCACCTGCCCTCTCCCCAGAAGCTGCACAGCTTCAAGGCATGTCCTGGTGATCCAGACACTGCCAGACGCCGGGCGAGCTCCTAATCCAAACCCAGATCTAAATTTTCCAGCTGCATTTACACTAATAATAATAAAAAAAATCTAATGTGTTTTGCCTGTGTTTAGCAAATAGCACCGCGGGCTAAAATATCAGCTCCAGATACCCCCAGATTTAATGAGTTGGTGATTTGCTGTTGAAACCTGGGAAAGTGTGATAAACGGGGATGCTGCTGTCACCGCTGGGAGCTGCAGGATTTATTGATGAAATAGGATTTGAACAGCGACCAAAAATTCCTTTCTGACTCTATAGACAAGAGTGACACCCGCTGGCTAAGGAGCAAAACAGAATCAGGTCTAATTGTAATGTTCCCCTTTCCCGTCCTTACTGATTTTCTCCTGCTGCTTTTAAAGAAAGAGCTGGGGACAGGGAAATACTTCTACCCCCTTGCAGCATGAGCGCCCATCGCCTGGTGGCACCGATTCCCCTGGACCCGCTCCTCTGGGGTGAAACTGGGAGAGCAAAGGGATGCTGGCAACCCTCCCATGGCTCCTAGAACACTGCGGAGGCACCGATGTGGTCCTGGTACCCTGAATTTGGGCAGAGGATTTCCACTGATCCTGCCACAAACCTGACGTGGCCCTTCCCAGGGCTTGTCTAGGCTCAGGGCTCGCGCTCATTAGGACACAAGGTGCGACATTTTTTAACTACGTTTCAGCTAAAATGGCAACAAACTCATTAGCACAGATTATCAGAGAGGTAAATATTGGGGGACTCCTTTTTGCTTTGTGCCTACTAGGTATTGCTTATCATACACTAACGAATACCCGGTAAAAAGAATGAAACACCATTTTTGACTACTAGTGCGGATGAAACCCTAGTAATACCTTCGGCTAAGCGATAATTGATAGGTATTATGAATGGTTAACTCCTCAAAGAAAGTGTTAAAAAAATAAAGTAGTAATCTTTGGTGAAGGGCTAAAAATGTACTTTCTTCGGGCTTTAATTCGGACTTACTAAAAATGGAAGTGGAAATGCCCAGGTAATTGCATCACTCAGTGAGCTGTGGCTTTAATAAAATGTCAAGTGTTGGCAACGTACTGCTAAAGGCTGGTGTCATGGGCCTCTGCTGGAAATGTGCCCATTGAACAACCAAACCAGTTTGGTTCCTAAATCAAAAGCCCTTGTGGTATTTCTGTGTGGGTGAGCCTTGATATGAGATGTTCCCTAAGGTACCTATCCGTATCGCGATGTGCTGTATAGAGGGAGCTCAGGCTGAGGTCTGGGTTTAAGCATTTTGGTTCGGCTTACTGGGAAAATGAAGCCCAGCTCTGATACTTGCACCTTGCTGCTGACTCTGGTCCCAGAGCTCCGCTTCACTGGTGTGGGTGATACCTGGCTTTAGGAGCTTGCTGGTGCTGTTTCTAATGGAAAACGTGGAGCAGGGGAGGACTGTTGGAGAGATGGGTCAATGATGTGCTCTCGTCCCTCAGTCTAGGATGGCTGCAAAACTAAGAAAACGCAAAAATATTGTCTCTTAAAATTTGGGAACGTCTCTCCTAAATGAGAATAACTGGGGTGGGAAGGAGCTTTGGTTTTGTGCCAGTAAGTTTTTGGAGTTTTCAAAAAGGCAAGGAACCCTGTTATTACGAGCAAAGAGCACGAAAAAGGGGTTGTTGCACAGCTCAAGGCCATCGCAACCAGAGAAGCAAGGAGCAGTGTAGCTGCCAGAAGGATCAAGTCACCTCTTCTACCATGTTTGAGCTCAAAGGCCAGCTCTTTGCAGAGACAGGGAGGTGATGGTGCCCCTGTACTCGGCACTGGTGAGGCCGCACCTCGAGTGCTGCATTCAGTGTTGGGCCCCTCACTACAAGAAGGACATGGAGGTGCTGGAGCGTGGCCAGAGAAGGGCAACGAAGTTGGTGAAGGGTCTGGAGCACAAGGCTGGGGAGGAGCGGCTGGGGGAGCTGGGGGGGCTCAGCCTGGAGAAGAGGAGGCTGAGGGGAGCCCTCCTCGCTCTCTGCAACGGCCTGAAAGGAGGCTGGAGCCAGGGGGGTCGGTCTCTTCTCCCCAGGAACAAGCGATGGGACGAGAGGGAACGGCCTCAAGCTGCGCCAGGGCACGTTTAGGTTGGATATTAGGAAAAACTTCTTCCCCCAAAGGGCTGTCAGGCCCTGGCCCAGGCTGCCCAGGGCAGGGGCTGAGTCCCCATCCCTGGGGGGATTTAAAAGCTGGGGAGATGTGGTGCTGAGGGACATGGTTTAGTGGTGGGCTTGGCAGTGCTGGGTTAACGGTTGGACTCAATGATCTTAAGGGTCTTTTCCAACCTTAACGATTCTGTGATTCTATGTTTCTGTGATTTGAGAGATCTCATGTAACGTTAAATAAAATGTATGTGATCCAAGTGCTAAATCACTGCTAGACTGTAGTCAAATAATCAATTGGCAGTATTAAAAAAATGAGGGAAAGCCGTCCTGCTAACCGAGAGGTTAGTGGGACCTTTCCCACTGGCTTCCATGGGAAATCCTCTACTTTCAGCTTTGCACATCCCTTTCTCAACTGGTTTTCGACAGCCCTGCTGTGCGGGAAGTGGCCATCCCTTACTCTCCCTCCCCGTGAGTTGTCTGAGGTCATGGGTGATGCTGTGCACATACCTGAGGGCGGTACTTGGATTGTCACAGACACCTGCAAGCTGAATATTCACATGAATTAGCTTAACAAATTACCCTGCTCAAGGAGCACACTTTCATTAATTCGAAGCAGAACCAGAAATACTGGAGTGGTTGCTTCTAGACTTGCCAGGGCGCACCTGGATTTATCCCATATCAGAATTTGCCTTTAATGATATATCCTACAGCCAGGAGAGACCATGGAGGTCTCTGACCCCTCCGCTCTACATAAACCATGAATTTGCGTGCTGATTCTTTCCCTAAATCTTGATTTTTTCCCCAAAATTAGAGCTGCTGGTGCTTTATCTCCAGTTTGAGTCAGTCTTGTTTTTCCTTCCAGTCCTCAGATCATCCTGCCCTCATGACCTAGATGGTATTTTAAATAGATGAGATTGCTTCCTACTCCATGCTTTTTTCTACAGGGATGCTCTGAAACTTGCTGAAGGCTTGGATAGGAACTTGAGAGCACCGTTCTCACTTACTTCAGCTCCTGAAAATACAGCATCCAATCGACTTTAGTTACCTGCCCTATCTCTGCGGTTGGGAGAGAGAAGGAGAGAAGTACCTGGAAGACAATTTTCCTTTCCTAAAATAGGTGTCAAAGATATATGGGATAAATCGTGCTTTTGCTGGTGCTGGTCTCTCTGGAGGGGCGATAGGGAGAGTTGAGCTGCCTAGCGAAGACTTAGAGGACCTAACTTTTGGTTTGGTAAAGGGAAACAAATCCCACTGCAAACAATCTGGTGGCCCTTTTCCATTTGTAGGTTGCAGATCTGCAATGTTCTCCGTCGCCGTCTTTCCAAGCGTCGCAGCAATCAGTGGAGCTGCTTTTCCCTGACCCCACCAGCACCCATAGGATTAACAAATCGGTGCGTGGCTCTGCGAACAGGCTGGTCCTGCTTCTCAGCGATGCTCGACGCATTTCCCGGTGTATTTTACCAGAACCGTCGGTACCTGGCCCTTCAGAAAATCATCCTGGCCCTTCTTTTTCATGCACTGATGTTCTCAGGCAGAAGGGGGAGCCCATACATTATTTTTTGTGTGCAATCATCTCAAAATAGCGATACAAAGCCATCAAATCAGTAGGTTTTTTTTGAACATGAGCGCTTCTGCTTAGCTGATGTTACAGACGCATACAACTAGGGGAAGACAGGCTCGTATAGCCCAGATTACTGTTATCTGTTCCTTTGCAACAATGAGAAATCAAGGAAGATTTGAATTCTAAACAACTTTATCATGTGTCATCACGTTAGTTCAAATGCTAGAAAACAGAATTTAATTAAGAACTCGTTAAACAAACAAAAATACAGAGGGAAAACAGACCCTCTAGAAATAGAATAAGTCATAGCCGCATGACATTTATTTTTGCTAATTTAGTTACACACCCACTGGGAAACCAAACAAGTCATCTGTACGGTACTGCTATGGTTATTTGTACAGAACCAGTGTGTCAGATGTTTCCTAAGGATTCATGTGAACGTTAAACCGTTAAACAAGCTCTGGGCTTTTGTAGGGCGCTTCTCTCCGGAGGAGCACCTAAATAAAGGCACTGTGCAATCACTTTTATCACTGCCCAAACCCCCTTCAAATCCTTTCTCGGCACAAAAGCTCCCAGGCATGCCGCTGTCCTGTCCTGCAGTCACGGCTCCTTCTCCACCCTATAACCAACATTTTGGTCCATGCACGTGCATCCAGGGAAACCCGTAAGTCCATTTTAGCCCCGAGGACCTCTGCGGTTCATCCCCTGGCATGGGTTTCTTGTTACTTTTCTTCCAAGAAAGGTTTTGATTGCTCTTTCTGAGGAGTTTGAAAGCAAGTAGGTACTTTTGACTCATGGCTTTAACGCCATCTGTGCTACCCTTTAGCTGCATTACCCACCTGCTGGCTGCTGTTAATACTTTTGAGAAAGACATAAGCAGAGATTTTGGCCCTAAAACTTGTGACCGCGTGAAGTTACATTAATATAAGCTCAGGTTAGATTTAACCATATGTACAAGTGGGTTTTTTTTCCACCTGGTTAATTGATGCCATGCTGGATTTCATATACACCATGGAGTTTTACTAACTTAGATAGATTTATTAGTCAAAACTGTGGTTTTATCTCATTCTCCTGGCTACAAATAAAACCACATAGATGCGTAGATGCAGTGACACTATTAAAGCTGTCCTTCTGCTCATGTAGCTCCTTATGTTCAAGGAACTGGCTAATGAACACCTAATACGTGTTCTAACATATTAGAACATGTTCTAACATATGTTCCTAACCTGGCCTGGAAGTGCTCACACAATCTGATTGATATTTCTGAATTTCCATGAGCTCTGAAGGAGATGAACTTCATTACCAGCTTCATCTCGTGCAGGCTTTCAGGCTCAGACTGTGCCCAGGTCTCTTCTCCCCTTGCCAAAGGCAACACCAGGGATCTTTTAAGAGTGATTAAGTGGTGCCTGTAGGGAAGGAGCCTGGGTTTCTCTCTCCTTCCTGACATCCTCACAAGAAGGACGGAGCTAACAGAGAACCACCAGGACGATGCCCATGGGCTGCTCTGAACACAGCGTGCAGCTCAGAGTGCCCCAGGTGATGGCTCTGCCCCTTCAATGGACAAGACAAGCAGGAGTTCGCAGCAGTGTGGACGCAGCCAAAATCCCCAGAGGATCAGGAGGAAGCAGGGAAATGTCCAGGCAAGAATCTTGTGTTTTCCAGGGGGAAAATGGTGCTGCTGAAATGGGTGATGAGCAAAAATGTTAGAATCATAGAATTGTTTAGGTTGGAAAAGACCTTCAAGATTATCAAATCCAACCATTAACCCAGCACTGCCAAGGCCACCACTAAACCATGTCCCTCAGCACCACGTCTCCCCGGCTTTTAAATCCCCCCAGGGATGGGGACTCAGCCCCTGCCCTGGGCAGCCTGGGCCAGGCCCTGACAGCCCTTTGGGGGAAGAAGTTTTTCCTAATACCCAACCCAAACCTGCCCTGGCGCAGCTTGAGGCCGTTCCCTCTCGTCCCATCGCTTGTTCCTGGGGAGCAGAGACCGACCCCCCCGGCTCCAGCCTCCTTTCAGGCCGTTGCCACTAAATAAAAAAATTCTAGGTCTGAGGAATTAAATTGGTTTCACAGCTTCCATTTAAATGAAGAAGAGCAAGTTGTGCTGCAGAAATGCAATGACAATGTACCTCTGGAAGGAGTGAAACTCCTAAAAGATATCAATTCTCTGTCAGAAATTTGGTTCGTGATAAGGGTTTCGAGACCGTGGAATTAATACGCAGGTTTGGAGGGTTAAAGGGATCTTAGGTCATACTGGGAGCTGGAGCTGGAGCTAAAGGCTGGTAGGTGATTCCTTAAAACTAGAAGGGGTGAGAATCTAGAGAATACAGAATATAATCTGCCCAAGAATACAAATTGAATTCTTACTACGTACGACTTGGATACTGGCGTATAAATTAACTTTTACTTGAAACTGCAGTGCAGCTTTGCCAAGCAAAACCTCATCCTGTTGAACAGGGACAGGTTTCAGGGTGCGTGGTGGAGAAATCCTTCCTCGTGTTGGTTTTTTTTGAACCTGATGTAAAGATAAACTGCAAATTGTTTCAGGCAATGGTGTGTCTGTACAAAGGCTGAAAATCTGTCAGTCTGTCGCACTGATAGGGATTATATGCAGAGGAACTGGAATTCAGGGAGATAGAAAGCAAAAAATACAAATGAAAGGCAGCCCTACATGTAAGTATAGAAATAGCAAAGGAAAGGCAAAATTTTGCAAAGAAAAATGCCACAAATAAAAATTTAGGGTAGAAAACTTTAGTATAGAGGAGCTCCATTGAACGGTGAGACTGCGGTCCTGCAAAGTGTGCTGGTTAGTGGTTTGATGGAAAGGAAAACAAATTTTCCCATAAGAATTAATGTAATAGAGCAATTGAAATGCACAGGGACATTATCCTGCAGCTTAAAGTCATTCCCATCCAAACCCCATCCCTGAACAAAGGCACAAGATGATAGTGTTGGTGTGATACTTAAATAACGTAATATTGCATTACTTAAAATGTTGTACTGCAAACAACTGTATCTTTGTGGGTATTTTAATGCAAACAAATATAATACTAGAAAAAACCTATATTCACCAAAATAATTTGGGAGGGTGAAGGACAGAAAAATAGCCTAATGACAGCAGTTAGCGGAGCAGGGTACCAAATGATTGACAGTGAATCTGCAAAACATTGGGTAGGGAAATGATGGGGAGTAGGGTATTACTGTGCTATTCAAGAGCTTCCTCCTTCTTCCAGGAGAAACTTGAAAAATTGTAGCACAGAAAAACCAGACAAAAGAGCAGAGGTTAATGTTGTAAAGGTAAATATATTTAAGAAATCTGTAGGCTCTTGGTTTGAACTGGCATAAATTTATTTGCTTATGCTGTTAGAAAATACATGTTAGTTCTGGATTAGAAACACAGATGCCGGGGATTCACGTAAACATCGTGAAAAAAATTAAAAAGTATACTGTGAGAGGACTGCATGGTTTAAAGCCTTTGCAGCCTTAGAATAATATATATATATATGTTAAATGTAGGTAAAAAAGCAGTAGCCCATAGAGAAGCTGCTCCTCACGCCAGCGAGGTAGGCACTTGGCAGGGGTAGATGGCTACATCCCAAGAATGGCTGTCCTGGGGGGGCTGGAGGTCCATCTAGCCCAGGATCCTGCCTCCAGGCCTGGTGGGAAGTGGTGCCGAGGGAAGCGTAGAAGAACAGGGGGTGTGTATACGATCCTGCTTGCCCAGTCTCCAGCCAGAGGTGATTTCCCTGTACAAACTTCAGTGAGTAGGGAAAGCGAGAGGACACCTTCTGCATGGGGGGAAAGAAGAGGTGGATTTCTCAATACTCAAGCAAAACTGGAAAAACCCAGGCTGTGGAGGACTTGGAGGAGCAGATAACATTCATGGCTGAGCATTTTCTTGGACATGGAGACAGTCACGTTTTTAACTGTTCAGGCTGTATTGAAAGTTTTCTCCTGCCTGTGCCCTAAGAGCGCTTGCATCAGGAGGTTACAGCAGCAGAGGTCGATAGGAATAACTTTAGGAAATTCAGATTTGTGTTCGCAAAACTGTAAGCTAGCCCAGCAAAGTTTTGCAGACTTGCTTTTAAGAGTGATTGTAAGTGATTTAAAAGATTCCCCCCTCCAGATATGCTCATTTATCCAGGTGCTCCTCTGGGACTGGAGCTGCCAGCAGTACTTCCCAGCCACGACTCTCCAGCTGGAGCTGCGCTTCCCTATTACCCTGCTCCTGGGGGTGTCCCAGGCCCTAATTTCTTGGCTGACCTTGGATTGCTTTATGGCTTTAAATTGAAAGAGGGTAGATTTACATTAGACGTAAGGTAGAAATTCTCCATCATGAGGGTGGTGAGGTGCTGGAACAGGCTGCCCAGAGAAACTGTGGATGCCCCATCCTTGGAAGTGTTGAAGGCCAGGTTGGATGGGGCTTTGAGCAACCTGGTCTGGTGGAAGGTGTCCCTGCCCATGGCAGGGGGTTGGAACCAGATGATCTTTAAAGTCCCTTCCAACCCAAACCATTCTATGATTCTACGGTTTCACCCTCATGGCATGTGTGTCCCAGGAATGGGTGTGTTGGGGACCAGTTGGGCTTGGGCTACTGTCCCATGGGAGAGTCAAGGAGTGTGGCTGAGCTCCCACTCTGGAGCATCGCTGGATGCAGGTGCCAAAGCAGAGCAGCATGTTTCCTCATGGGCTTTTGGGCATCAGGACGTCCTACAATACTGGATGTACTGCCACAGCGGTGTCACGAGCCTTTTGGGAGAAAGGGCTCAGGTGCTCCAGGGTAACCTGCCCCACAAACGGCAGTGGCTCCTGTTCTCCCTGACCCCTCGGGCAGGCGGCACTGCCTCTACGTCAGCCCTGCTCCTACGTTCCCTCTCGAGTGCTAAGAAGTTGCTAAGCAACCTCAATCCATCTAGCAGCCAGCAGCATCACCACCACGAGGATTCCGCGGCGTGGATGCTTGGGTACCATTTTGTCCTGTAGCAGCTATTGCTCCTGGGAAAGCCCCATCCTTCCCCCCAAAGCCAAGAGCACCCCCAGGGCTGTCCACAGCTTTGCACAAACATGGCATACAAACAGATAAAAGATGGACAGACCTGGTCTTTATATGAAGCACCTCTGCTTTGGCTCACAGGGGGTCATTTGGGCATGGTGTGGATTTTCATCAGCATGAGCAATACGGGATATTTGTAGGTCCAGCTCCCTGCTGGCACCCAGGGGTTGGGTGATGCCATGTGGGGTGATGGGGAGTGCATGGGGACAGGGTGGGTGCTGGAGAGGGGAGCACCTTCCTCGGCTCCCCGCAAACCCTCCTGCATGGGCTGTTCTCGTAGGCAGATGGACCTCACCTGACTTAGCTGAGGTGTTAGATACGTCCATCCAGGCTTTTCAGCTTTAGCAGCCTAAACATGTGGCTGACTTGGCAAGTCTTCATTGCTGAGACTTTTTTTTCCCCATAGAAAGTAAAAAGCTTGACTACAGGGATATAGTCATGAATATTTATAGCAGCTTTCTTTAAAACTAGCAAATTATTGCTGTGTTTCTGTTTTGAAAAAAATTTGCTGATTTTTTTCCTTCTACTG
Organism: Platalea leucorodia; assembly: GCF_965183815.1. Classification (NCBI taxonomy): domain Eukaryota; kingdom Metazoa; phylum Chordata; class Aves; order Pelecaniformes; family Threskiornithidae; genus Platalea; species Platalea leucorodia. Next base: position 125,618,568 of record NC_138825.1, on the reverse strand, counting down.
CCTCCTTCAAGCAGTGCAGCCTCTCGGTGTTGTTAGAGGGGTATCGCTTTCTGCAAAGGCATGCAGAATATTTAACGAATGGCTATATTGCTTGGAGACAGCATGCTGGTGAACCGTACAGGCATTTTGGTGTCGTTTCCTTTGTGCATCGCTTGCTTTGGTCCTTCTTTGCAAGCCTCCTGCCTTCCTTCATAAGGAATTTTGAGCTGCTCCTTCTTCCCCAAGGCTGCAGGGATTTTCCGAGTCCCACTCTCGGACGGAGCTTGCGGCTGTACAGCACTGAACCCTCCCTCTAGTGGCTGCCGCACCGAAATGTCGAGAGATGCTCTGCATGTTTCAGCTAATCTCTGCTCAGGAATGGACAGCGGTGCCAAAATCGGAGCGTCTGCCAGAGGTCCGTGGTTCCTGCGGGCTGGGAAGCCAGACCCATAGCACGTGCTCCACTTGTGCCGTGCCCTGGCTGTGTTGCATGGGGTTTGGAGACGTTGATGCGATTCCTGCTGTTCCTTGATTTAGATGGGCTATTTGCAATGCAGGATTTGTCCTCCTGAGCTGGCAGAGAGGGGTGTGAATGGGAAAAGCTGCGTCAGGCTTCCCGTCTGGGTCTCGCCGCGCCTCTGGTCAAGGGTGCTTCTCCCTCTTGTGGGCTTCGTACTGCTAACATCTTGGATTCATCCAGACCAGACATGCCAGGGTAAAAACTGGTTTTATCTTAAATCTCATTACAGTTCCTCTGTGTTTCATCATCCTGCAGACATGCTATTTGCTGCAGCATCACTCCTTGCAGCAGGAGGAATTGCAGTGAAAGCCTCCCCGGCTGGTGGGAAGGGAAAAGTGCTGCCATCCAACACGCGGGACTCCCGGTGACATCTCTACTTCTCCATTACCATGGAGCTCAGCCAACATAACTGTACGTGCAGCCATTCTCAGGGTTAAACAACCAAATCTGGCACCAGCAGCGCATAGTAGGGTTTCTCTGGCCAACTGGGAGATGCTGTGTAGATGGTGGGAAGACAGGACTAATGCAAGGGTCCACGGAAGCATCTCCTCCTGGCTCAGGTACAAGCAGAACAGCACATCTGACGCTACCTGGCATGAATATATCTGCCTGGGTCTGGTGGTGCCTGAACGGTCCCCGAGAGGTGCGTGTGGTATCGCTCATCTCAGAGAGTCATAGATCCAGACCCTTCAAAGGAGAAACGGCTTCGAAAACCCAAGATGACTATTTAAAAGTAAACACCGCTAAACCTTCTGTTGATGGTTTTAACAAAACCCATCCAGATTGAATGGAGCAATCAGTCTCAGTATCTATCCACATAACTGCTCTCCCAACAAGCAGAACATGTGGCCGTGCTGATAAATGCCAAGAATGATTTCCGACTACTGAAAACTTCAGTTGTAGTTGTCTTTTATGATCATGGATCTTCCCTGGATTATTTCAGTTCCAATCTTGGTCTGAGGGCCGTTCCTCTGGCTAATTAAAGGACAACTGTTTGTAACTACTGTCCAAATTTTTCAGCAGTCATTAAGTTATTTTGCATTTCACTCAGCTTGACTATTAAAATAAACTGGACAATTTCCCAGTTATTGCTGATTCTCAGGCACCGGCACTAAGCTGTGCTCGACTGTCTGTTGCTGCAGGGAACACATAGATTTAAAAAAAAATTGCCTCCCCGTTGTTTCTTATGAGAGATTTCTCTATTTAGCATCAAGAAAAAAAATCAGGCTCAAAATGAGCCAAACTTTTGTGCTTTGGGTATCTGCCTTACACAGAGCAGGTAGGGCAAAGCCCACCTGCCAGTTCCCCTAACGCTACAGCTGTACTAGTTAGTTATTAACTAATTATTAACTAATATAAACTATTACTAGTTTAACTGGTAAACTAACCAGTGCCAGGGTGAGGTTATTAAACTCTCTCCCTTCCTAACAGGGTGGCTGCATCCAAATTATCAATTGGGACCAGTCCCATGCCCGTGCCGCCCCTGCCCCTGCACGGGGATTGCTCTTTACTATCCGTAGGAAAAGGAGTTTCTTTTGATTTCCCTTCTGCTGCCACTTGCAGAGCCTCTGTTGCATCTCCCAGCCTTTCCCTGCTCTGATGGTGACTGGAAACTTAAAAAAAGCGAACCAGAGCAGCAGAGATACGCGCGCGGTGCATGGCAGGACCCTGTCCTTGCAGAGCCTTTGGAGACGTCTCTATTCGAGACTGCAGGAGAATGCCTTGGCCTCTGCACATGGCACGGGGCAACAGAGGAGGGAGAGCCATGATTTCTTTCTGGCTCTACCAGTATTTCCTTATGTGCTCGTGCATGGATGTATATTATATGATATATATATATATATGATGGTGTGCATTATAGCAAGTGTTACAATATCTGCTCCAGGGTGGGATGAGCTGAGGCTCAATGTGTGGGGTGTGAGACAAAACATAAATAGAAAAAATTCAGATTATCTCTGAAAATCTCTAGCTTAACACCGAAATACGTTAATAACACCACATTTGCCACCTTCTCATGCTCACAGAGGAACCCCTCTGCCTTCCTTCGTGCTCTCCATCACCAGGGATGCCGGTACCACCCAACACTGGCTCTATTGACAGGCGGGTTATTTCCCTACGCTGCGGCCAGGTATTTATAGGCAGCAGATCTAGGCAGTAATTAGGCCATAGGATAATTTCAACTTGCACTGGGACCACTGAGCGCTGCTGGAGGGGAGCAGAAGATTTTTGCCCGAAGGGAACCAAACCCCCTTCTAGACGTGTCGCTCCTCAGATGGAGCAGGAGATGCCAGCTCGGTGTGTCCAGTGACAACCCCTACCTGCTTGTCCCTCTTGAAGGTCATCATGGGCACATAACAGGTAGAGAATAGCTCCTTTTATGCCATGTGAGATATTTATATAGATAAGGGCTGCCGGTCGCTGGGAAGCTGCCCAAGACTTTAATGGTTTAATTGCTGTTTCCTGTATGTTCCCCTCTCTGTTGTTCATCACAGATGACACTTGTGGTTTCATGTCCGTGAAGCTGGGCTGGGTCTCCCTGGGAATCTCGGCTCCTCATGCAATTACTGGTCCTGGATATCTCTGGCGGTCTGGGTATGTCCTTGAAGTCTCCCTGCAATTAAGATCATCCGTATGGGCCTTATTTCCTAGTGGGAATGCCTACAAGATGATGCTGGTCCCTTTTTTATCCTGAGGCGTGAGTGAGGGATGGAGCGCAGATTTGGGCATCCTTGCAATAACCCACAAAACACGCTGTGCACGGTGGGGTGAGACTGGGATGGACACGATGCATGGCAAAAACCAGGGAGGACTGAAAAACGAGCACATTTGGGTACCCTGGTACTCACTGGCGGTGCCGCAGAGCTGCATTAGTGTAAAGCAGGGCACAATTAGACCTTTTAAGACTTGCATGTGCTAGCAGATAAATACAGCATTTGCTCCACCCTGATATTGATCCTGAAATAAAACCATGCCGCCCTCCGCTCCCAGTTCCATTATCTCCAACCCCAAATGCCCAGAAATCACAGCCAGAAACCCCCAGATCACAAAAATGGCTCAAAGTTCTTGATCGTATTTTTAGTACTCTTTCTAATGTGCTTTGAATTTGCCTTCTGGTTTTTTTAGCTGCTAGAGTAAACTCAGCTCATCCCTCAAACCTTTGGAAAATTGAGGTTTTTAAAAAATCAGTTGCCTCCAGGGCCTTGGGCTTTAAGAAAAACAACATATATGTATGTATATGTATTCCTACATATATTTGTACCCACGTAAAATGAGATGCATGGTAAAATTACATGAGCTGGCAACACAACTGCCCTGTCATGCGAATCTCTTTGAAAGGGAGACAAACCACCTCCTCCCGATGCACCGTGCTTTGTCTTCCCGGGACCGAGATGAGAGGGCAAACGCTGGCTCAGCTAAATCGAGTCCCGTCAGCCCTGATCCTTCATGTCACCCGCCAGTGGGTTTCACACGTGCACCCCCTTCCCTTGCCCTGAAACACTGAGATACCTCCCTGAATTCGGCCTGGGCTACGGCCAAGGACTGGATGTTCGCTTTAAATCACAGAGGTCGTCTCTGCCACGCTTTAAAAGCTGATCCTGGGCTGAAGTCGTGCCAGGATGAGTTTTATCAGTGATGGGAGGGAGAACCTGACAAAAAACACTATAAATCTTTCAGAAGTTAAAAAAAAAAGTCTTTTCTCCCATGGGCATTTTAACAAAGGGATTTGCCCCGGGATTGAGTCGGTGCCCACCGCGCACCCCCGCACACGCCTCTGGTTAATTCATCTCTTGGCACTTTTTCCTCCAAAGCTGCCGTTGGTGCCATCGCTCGGTAAATCCGCTGGAAAAAAGCTGCTGGGAAAGTGTGTGCGGGCGTTTGTGTGCGCGGGGACGGTGCCACCTCCATCGTGGGCACTGCCGGCCCCGTGGGGAGCTGCTCAACAGGCTGATCTTTGGGGAAAGGCTGCAGCATCGGGACCACGGCTGAGTAATCCCGGCCCAGAGACCTGCTCTCCTGCCTGCCATGGCATCACAGGAAGGCTCTGAGCCGTCATATTTAATGCATAAGGAACACCGGGATGATCTTTTCATAGGTAGGGCTCTCAGGCTTCATTTTTTTTAATGGTTGGGTACTAAGGGCTTTTAAATTAGGGGCTGGGTCCCCAGGTTGGGAGGAGAGGTCTGTAGGACCATCATCTGGAGCTAGAGCTTTGCTGGAGCCTATTCCTCGTCCTGGGGACCAGGGACCCCTGAGGCCCATGGATGGCTGCTCGTCCGGACTCCGCTGCTCAGCCAGGCAGGGAGCAATGATGGAGGGGTGGGTTCAAGCTCCTTTTTTAGCAGAGTGCACCTCCAGCTTCCCCTTCCTTGAAATCAAGTACAATTTTTTTTATTAAACTCTGTTTTTAACACAATCAGGTTTTGTTCTAGAAGAACGGGGGTCCGGAGATCTGGATTATATACTCTGTTTTGCCAGTGGTGTGCTGGGTGAGAAGTTTTTCCTCTGTTAAACGCATCTGTAATCCTCCCCGTACCTTGCCGGATTTGGCCACCAGCTTGGAGGTCTACTTGCACCGTCTGACTTCAGTGGATTAAAAACAAGGACTGTCCCTTTTACCTCTCCAGAGACCGTATAGCCCTTTCTTCTCTGCTGATTTTCATCTTGCTAATCTCAAAGAGAAATCCTTGAATAAAACACAGCACATCTGGATCAGTGGGTTTTAACCCCTGGCCCATGGATGGCTGCTGATCTGGACTACGCTGCAAGCCAGTTCTTGTATACATATTTTCAACACCGTGCAAATGCGGCAAGAAAGCAAGAAAGGGGAATTAAGAGTTAATTTTATGGCCGTTTCAGATGTAGCCTGTCTTTTCCCTTGGCTGCAAGCGATGGCCATGGTACACGAAGAGTGTTTGGGATTTTAATCCTAATTTTCAGGCTAGCTAGACTCATGGACCAATGTAGTTGGAACGAGACCTTTGGATGTCACTTGGTCCAGCCCCAGAAGCCTTGCTGGTCCTTAGGTATTTTTTAAAGTCATTTAGTGTTTTTTGCAGGAGTGGTGGGAAATCCTGGGCTTTAACCCACCCCCTTGTCCCAAGGCAGGACCGAGCATTTTCTTATGTCATTCCCACACACATTTTTCTAACCTGGTATTAAAACCCACCAAAAGAGGAGAGTCCACCCAGCTGCAGGTAATCCGTCCCCATCCTAAACTAACCTCAGGAGAGCAAACTTACCTTACAGCAGAATAAGAAACGCTCACGGTACCAACTGAATTCACAACATTCATTTTACCGACTGTCTTGGTAGCTGAATCCGCGTTTTGTCGGGGCTATCGGGATCGTTAGCTCTGTGCTAACGAGGGCAGCGTTAGGAGGATGCTGCACTGGGGAGTGTATGTGGAGAGGAGGGAGAGGTAAATTCAGGTCCCTGGTAGGTACAGAGATAATCACTGCTATGAGGCCCCTTCCCACTGCGTATCACATCCCATCACATCACCCCATGTTAAGCAACCCAGGGCATTTGCCTTCTCTCCAGGAAAACCTGACCAGCTAAATTCCTCGCTCTATAGCAGAACTCAAAGTAGTAGGGGAAAGGAGAAGAAAATGCAATATAATAGGCCACGATATAGTGCTATCTATAAATATTTTACCAGGAAAGGTATGCGACTGGTATTTTGAACAAATCCCCAGCCACAGTTTTAATAAAGTGCCTTTAGCCTGCCACTCTGCTGTGTTTAAATATAATTCCAGTTGTCAGTCAAATCGCTGTATGTTATTAACCTATGGGCATAATTGCCTATTCCAAGTCTGCGGCTCTAAGAGGCTTTATGTATGATTGTAATAAATGAAATAACTTTTATGATTCCAACTCACAGTTGAACACATTGACATTGAAAATTACACATGCGTACGCATTACTTTTGTCTTTCCCTATATAAGATATTATCGGTGCGACTACGACTGCAGAGGAAGACCCGTGTTAGCGGGGAAACGCCTGAGCTTTGCCTTAGCTCATCTCTGCAGCTGGTGCCGCATGGAGGCACTTCAGCCCATCCTGGTTTAAAATAACAAGTCTCCATCCAAATAAGCAAACATTTGTAAAATTTGCCACCGTGTGTATCGACGACAGAGAAATCCTTGTACGCTGCCATGGCCAAAGTGATTTATATCAGATTTAGGCATTGATGGCTGCTTTCCCTCCATCCCCAACCTCCTCCCTCTGTCACCGTGTCGTATTTTGTGGCTGTCGGAGGAAGCGATGCCGAAGGGAAGATTGGTTTGTTGGTTTATTTTTTATTTGTCACCACTGGGGCAAGGTGAATGTGAAACGCAAAGGGCAAAGGCAGCGTTTTCCAGCCTTTTTGTGCTGCTGAAAACCCACAGTAAAAGTGGGAGGGCAGCGAAGGGTCACTGACCACCAAAAGATGTAGGTGCTGTGGGCAGCGGGTCCCGAAAAGCATCATCTCAGCCCCTCTTGGATGTCACCAGACTTTACAAGAGATTATGGGCCCCCCCAGCAGTAATCTGTGCTGGGAGCATCTCATCTTGGCGGTGCCAGGCCGCTTGGCCTCTATCACTTGCCCAAATCGTTTTCATATTCATAGACTGGGGCTGGGAAACATCTCTCTTCATTTCAGCCGTCTGAAAGGCACGGGGATAAGTCTCCGCTTGCCTGCGGGACTGTCTCCCAGATGGGTAGAGGAATGGGCATCTCCAGAGGGTGGTTTGTCTCCGAGACGAGGAATGGCTGTCCATCAGCGATGGACATTCACACAACGTGATTCACAGGCAGGAGAGGACCTTCGGGCAGCTGAGATTTGGTAGGGAGAATCTCACCTCTGCAACTCCTCTACATCCCTAACCGAAAGGCTGCTGAAGAGAGGCTGGGGCACTTGGAAAACACTTGCTGAGGACCAGAGCCTGCTTAAAATACTGCAAGGTATCTGAGGAACGCCCTCCATTGAGCCTCCAGCCTGTTCCCAGTTCCCCAAGTACCCTTGGGAGAGGCAGCAAGAGGGGGATGAATCCCTTAGCCAGGCTGCTCAGCGCTTGCCTTGGGTATGGGAAGAGGCTGTGCTGCTGGCCACCTCCAGTGACCAACCACTGGGGCCTTCCATGCCCTCGCTATCCTGCACTTTGGCTGAAATGATCCCAAAACACCCTAAGGGAGACCCAGTTGCAGCCTTCTCGCTTGAGAACACCACGTCCTCGCTGCAGGAGAGGAACAGGCCAGGCTTCTGCTAACGTGGCTTTTAGGGCTGGGACAGGCTTACGTCCTAAAATCGGGATGTTTCCACTGAATGATATGATGGACGTTTTAGGGATCAGGGTTTCTGGGGCCAGTATAGGTGTGTTTATGTATCACGATGTATAGGTTCACGTGAGGAGTGGGTGATTTCATTCAAACCTTTCTTGACATTGGTAGCGATTAAAGAACTGTGATTTCACCGGGTATCACGTCACCGTTAAACTTTTGGATGAGGGTCTGGGTAGCTTCTGAATGCTCTGTGCCTCTTCAGCGCCTCTTACCAAACTCTTCCCCTCCAGCCCATCGATCTTGTTGAGGAGGTCAGGATCTGCCCCTCCAACTGCAGCGCGATAGGAGCCACGGGAATCCCTCTTCTTTACTCATCCCCTGGCGTATGGGATCTCTCGCTTCAGAGCAGCCCCATTCCCACCTTGGGACTCAGCCCTGGCTCCCTTTCCCCTGTGTTTTTCAGCTCTGACCCTTGGTTGCAGAGCAAAGCATGCAGAAAGCGCTATAGGTACCGGGCTACCACAGCAGCATCACCGCCCCGTAACCGCAGCACGAGCTGGGACCGTATGCACGCCCAACTGAGTAAGTGCCACGGTAACGGCGTATCCTCCATCATCACCAGCCGCGTAGCAAAGGCTGGACCTGCCTTCCCGCTCCGGGGCGGCAGGAGATGCGAGCCGCCTCTCCTCCCAGCCTCTGCGCCGGGCAGAGCTCATCGGCTTTGCTCGTTCGGTTGCTCATCGCCCGCAGGCTTGGAGCAAACCCGGTTACACCGAGCGTCTCGGCAGTGCTGATCTGTTAGGTCCCCACGGTCCTTCAGCGCGGCTCCTCATTGCAATTAATCTAATTACCGGCCCGATTCTGGGCATTTTGGGTGATGGGAAAAATATATTTTGAGGGGTTGCTTTGAGATGACTTAATAGGAGAAACGGGACGGCCCCGCTGTGCAGGAGCATCATTAAAGCGCCGTCCCCTGCTCCTCGGGGCGCCGCGTTCGGCTTCCCCATTTGACCCCTTAATTTCCAGCAGTGATGTCACCGAAATCCCTGTTTGCAGTCTCCTTGGTGGTCTAAATTTAGCGCGTTTGAGGTGATTTGTGACTCTGTTGCTGGGGGGAGGCGGGGAAGCAGGGGGTCGGGGACTGACATGTGAGTCCTGTGTCATTGAGGCTTGTTTGGGCTTTGAAGACGGTGGAGTGCGGAGATGATGGTGCTGTCCAGGAGGAGCGGAGAGGAAAAAAAATATGGGACTCACGGTCCTTTTTATAGCCTAAGCAATTTAATCGAGCTCGTTGCTTAGCCAAGACATTAAGAAAGGATTTTCCACTCGAATCCTGATTAGATTTCCCAATAAAACACCCACTTTGACTGCTGCTGCTAGGAGATGTGTTGGTTTGCAGTTCAAGGAGGTACGCGGCATAAAAATAAACCGAAAAAAGGAGCTGGATGCTGCGAGGATGTGGAGGAAAAGACATTTCCGCATGGAAACCATCATTCTTCATGGGGCTGGGCGAATAGCAGAGCTGGACGGGGTTGGGACTCGATGGAGAGCCGGGAAATGAGGGAAATAGAGGAATTTCCCACATCTTCCTTTCCGCCTCCTGGAGCCAGAGCATCTCGAGTCAAACCAGCGCTGCAGTCGCGAGCGAATCGGTCAGGGGGTGGGCGTGGGCAGGGAGAAATAAAAATGGCATAAAATCGCAGGTGGAAGGATCTGCGCGCCCCGCTTCTGCGCTCCATCCATCCCTTTCCTCGCCCCACGTCGTGGGTACCCGAGGGTCCCTCTCCCCGGCCCCTTCCAGCGTGCGACCTTGAGGCCAGACGCCTGAAGGTTATTCGGGGGCATCGCTGTGTTAATCAAACGTTCGCGCAAGCTGCTTAATTCCCCCCCTATAATCCAACCGGGGCTGGAGCCTGGCAGGTTTCTCGCCGTGATGTTTACATCGGACTGCGGGTGGAGGGAGGAAGGAGGGGACGGGGAGCGGGGTGGGGGGAGCTGACGTGCTTGGAATAAAATCGTGCCACCTCCTCCTCCATCCCTCAGCAAAAAAATCAAACGCATCTGTCCACCCCCCCCCGCGCCTTTTCCCTCCCCAAAGTGTCCACCCAGAAGAGGAGGGGCCGCGCTGCAGCTCATCTCAAGGGGGCAAAGGTCTTTGAGAAACCCCCGGCCTTATTTATTCAGGGCATAGCAATATTTCTTGGGATTAATATTAATAAGAGCCTCCTGCCCCCTCCTATCCATCCCCCTGAGCTGAGCCCGAGGGAGGCAGCCGGGCCCCGACGGGGTACCAGGCCTGCCTTCGGATGCGAGGTGATGGCGTCTCTTCATCCCAGCCATTTCGCAAGCAATAAACGGGTTGTTTATTTATTTGGGGTTATTAGATCTTGTTTCTCTCTTCCATGCCGCAGCTCGTTAATGGAAAAGCCGTTTCGCTGGCTCTCCGGGTGAGGGCCGTGTGCCGCAGAGGGATGCTCGGCGCATAGTGCGGCAGGGCAGGGATCTGCCTGCGGGGATGGAGGCGATCCCAAATTGAAGGGACCCCAGATCTCTTTCTTTTTCCCCCTTTTATTCATTAAACAGGAGCCCTCTAGCAGTTCAGACTCTCCTGGAGGTCCAGGATGCGGAGGCACCCGCCCGGGGTTGAGCGGGAGACCGTGGGCTGCCAAATCGAAAGGTTGAGGTTTTTATTTTGGGGTGGATTTTGATATTCATCCCCCACCTGGTGCTGAGTGCGGGTCCTTCGGGGGGGTCCTGCCTCCACCGCTGGAAAAGAGGGGTGAGAAACCTCCGCGAACAAAGGAGAGGATGCGGGAACCCGCAACGAAAGAGCTTTATTGGCACGGCACGACCCGACGGGCTCCTTGCGGCATCCGCACCCACCGGGATGCGAGCTCAGGGAGGGCTGCCCCGAAATACCTGCAGCACCCCGGGGTGGAGGGGTGCAAATTGGCGTCCCAGGGACCCCAAGCCGCTGTCACTGCTCCCACGGGCACCGTCCCATAGGTGAGGGTCTGCGCGCAGAGCTGCAAAGAGAGATGGACCCCCCCCCCCCCGCCATCATCAAGGGGCCCCCCAGCCCGGGCGCAGCTCTGTGGCCACCCCGCGGGGTGGGGGACCGTCCCCTCCAGTAAGGCCCTTCCTTGCCCAGTGCGAGGCACCTGCTGGGAGCACTGGGCCAGCCAGGAGGATGGAGGGAGGGATGGAGGGAGGGATGCGGGGCAGGTTGGCCTCCAGCTGCAAAGAGAAGGGAAGGGAGGAGAAGGGATGGGAGAAGGGCAGGGAGGTGAAGGGCCCCGGCGGGGAGCGATGGGCTCCCAGGCACCTCTCTGGCTAAAAAGGTGGAGAAAAAGAAATAAATAAAAATAATAAAGGAGGGGGAAAATACGCGGAGCAGCCCCTGTGCTGCAGGCGGCTCTGCGGGGGCACCCGCTCCGCGTTAGGCCGCGGGGTCGCAGCATCCCTCCCTCCCTCCCCTCCCGCTTCCAGTTTCTTGAATTTTATTTTATTTTCTGAATAATTCAGGTGCTGTTCCCCCCCCCTCCCCTTCCTTCCCCCCCCTCCCCTCGGCTCCTCGCACACACACGCCTCTCTCCAGGGCTGTGTTAGGGGTATAATGAGGCAGCCGATGGGTAATTGGGAGCTTTTGTAGGGAGGATGTATGGCCGGGGCAGCTGCCGGGGGGGCAGCTGGGGGGGGGACAGCATTTCCATACAAAGGGAACAAATGACATGTTTATCCCTCCAAGAGATTTACGCCCGGCCTCGCCCTGCAGACACAGCCCTCCCCCCCCTTTCTTTTTCTCCCCAGCACTTTTGATTTAAATTATAAGGATTAAAGGGGGGGGGGGGGGGTAGAGGGGAAAGACACACAAACAGCCACCGGAAAACTAATAATAATAATAATAATAAAGCTTTAAAAAATCAAGGGAAAAAGCGGCTTTGCCCCAGTCCCCCCCGCCGGGGGAAGCAGCGTGAGCCCCGGTGACCCCAGGACCTGCCCTTGCTTTTAGCAGGGAAAAACCCAGCGCTCTGCGGAGAACAGGGGAGGGAAAAGGCAAAGCACAAAGCGGCGGCAGCGGGGCGGCCCCGGGGGCAGCAGCCGCGGCCCCCCCCGGGCCCACCCGCGGGTCACCCCCGAGTGACAGCTCCACGTTTCACCCCCCGGCTGCCTGTGGGCGCGGGGACACCCCCCAAACCCCCTTTTCCCCGGGAACCCCCCCCAAAAATGCCGTGTGTCCCCCCCCCCCTCCATCCCTCTCCGCCCCCCCCCCCCCCCCCCCATCCCCGCGCTGCGGGTGCCACCTGCGCGGGTGCGCAGCGCTGCCTGCGCCGGGCGGGGGGGGAGGATTTTGGAGGGGGGTTTCCGCGGGTGCGGAGAGCCGCGGAGCCGCCTCCGGCCTCGATGCTGGTCAGCCTCGTTCTTGGCATTCACCGCGTGCCTTAATTGTATGGACATTTAAATCAAGGTCCGCTGTGAACACGGAGAGAGGGGCCTTTCCTCGGGAGGGAAAAAAATATAGGATAAGAGGGGGGAAATTGTTAAAAAAAATAAATAAAAAAAAAATAAAGGAGGGAGGGGGGAAGGAGGGGAGGGGGGAGAGGGGCCGCGCTGCCCACCGCCCCCGCGGAGCCCAGCCTTTGTTCTCCGCGCCCCGCGGAGGGCTCGGCGCGCCCTTCCCGATGGGGGGGGGGGGGTAAAATCCAACCTCCCCCCCCCCCAGCCCAGGGAAAAAATAAATAGCTCTAAAAGAAAAGAAGTGGAAGGCTGTGGGGTGCTCCCCCGGCGGGGGCCGGGGCGGCGGGGGGGCCGGCGCTGCCCCGTTACCTGCCCTCCGTCTCTGCCCGCCGCTGCCCGCTCGCTGCCCGCTCGCTGCCGCCTTCCCCGAGCCCCGCCGCGCTGCTATAAAGGGGGGGTCTGGAGGAGCGCAATAAACCTTCCCCCGTTCGCCTGCTGCAGTCAATCCTTTCGCTCAGATCCCAAGTGGTGCAAAAAAAAGAGGAGAGGGGCCCATCTGGCTTCTCATCAGCTTTGTCAAGTCTTGCATACGCTAAAATGCTAATGACCTAGATAGCTCATGCAAAATGCAGCAGAGAGAGAGGGAGGGAGCAGGGAGGGAGGGAGGGAGGGAGGGAGGGAAGGAGGGGGAACGGCAGAGGGAGGGGGAGAGCCCGGGAGCATCGCCCCCCTCCCCATCACCCCCCCAGCTGGCCAATGCACCTTGGTAGGTACCAGCCGGGCTTTGATTTGAAAGGTCACCCGGGTGCGATGGGGGGGGGGGGACGGGGACACGGGCAGAGCCCTGGCTTCACCCCCCCTCCGCCCCAGCCCCCCCCCCCAAAAAGCCCCCATTTCCCCCCCCCTCCCCCCCGCGGGGTGCTGAGGGTGTCGTGCCCCCCCCCCCCCCTCCCCGGCCCGACCCCCCCCCCAACCATCTCCCCCCTCACCCCAAAGAAGAGAGGCGAAGGCGATACCCCCTGCGGCGGTCCCTCCGTCCGGCGGCCGGTGCAGCAGCGCGGCCAGGCGCGTAATCCCGCGGAAGATGCTCGGGGCGGGGAGGGCTGTGCGCCCCCCCCCCGCGCTATGCGGAGGAGAGGCGAAAATTTTCTATATCTATGTATATAAAAATATATATATATAGAAAAAAGAAAAGGAGAAGGAGGGGATGAGGTCAGGCCGGCGGCGGGGAGCGGAGCGGGCGGCTGGAGGGGCGCGGAGGGAGCGCGCAGCGCGGAGCCCTGCGCGGAGAGAGGAGCTGTCAGCGGCGCCTTCTCATTTATCATTAGCCAGCCCTAATCTTGCTCGCTGTCCTCCTTCGGTGATGTTGATCCACTTTCCCTCCCTCCTCCCCCAGCCTCCCCCCCCCCTTTTCCCCGCACCCCCCCCCCCCCCCGTAAAGGATTATTCAGCCAAAAAAAAAAAAAAAAAAAAAAATCACAGCTGCTGACTCCGTGCGCCGAAAACAAGGCGGCTGCAGCCCTCGCCCCCAGCCCCTCTCCCGCAGAGATGCTCCGGGTGTTGTCCGCAGAAATGCTGCCTTTTAAAACAAGGAGCGACCCGCGGGGAAAGAGCCTCCAGCCCTGCCCAGCTCCCCCCCGCCGCCCCCCGCACCCGGCTGGGGGGGGGGAAACCCCTGGACCCCCCCTTCGGCCTCCCCCAGCCCCGCTGCGGAGAAAAGATGCTGCAGAGCTGGATGCAGATTGCAAAGAAAAAAAAAAAAAGGAGAAAAAAAAAAAATTATAAAGGACCAATTTTGGATGAGGCTCTGCTTCTCCCCCCCCCCCCCCCCCGCCACTGCTGGTTTCATGGCTACGCTACTGTAATTATGAATTCTTCTTCTTGCGACTTGTGTGCGAGGGGCTGGGGGTGGAAGCGGCGGTGTTTTGCGGCTGACATCACTGCAGTGGCGTGGAGCTGACAGCTCCCAGGGCTGCGCTCGGGCTGCAGTGGCTCCTCAGCTTTTTTTGCAGCCTCTCTGCTGACAATTGTCAGCGGAGGGGGGGGGAGAATGAAAAAAAGAAAAAAAAAAAAAAAACAACCAACAAACCCACCCCATCTCACTGCCTTCAAGGTGAATTTCAAGGAGAAGAGCATGCTTTTTGTAAGGTCCCAATGTATACTGGCGCTAAGAAACGCACGCTGTGGCTATCTATACATCTATATCCAGGGCTATCTATATATTCCCAGCGTCGCCAGTCCTTACTGAGCACCGTTAGACCCCGTAACCTTGGCAGGGCGCTGCGCAGCGTAACCCAGGCGAAACCCCCGGCTAAAGCGGGCTCCGAAGGCAGGAAATCCTTTATTACTCGCCGGCTGGTTTCGTATCGAGGGCGTGTGCCCGCTCCTGGGATCTCTGCACAAGCCGCGGCCACCGTGCCGCTGAGATCATTTCAGCTACGTATCGCGCCGCATCGCACGTATATTCCTTCCCATTGCAGGAAGACAAATACATGCTTTTTTCCCCCCGCTCCCCGCCCAATCGAGGCCTAGAAGTTGCTGAGAAAAAACCCGGGTGGAAGCAGGAGCGCAGGGTTCGTACCCCGAGCCCGGACCGCGTGCCTGTGTCAGGGACGGGCAGAAGCACCCGGCTCTGAATAGCACAAGGGCCCCGTGCGCGTCGGGCCCCCCTGCGACGCGCTCGAAATCTTTGTGCCGAGCCGGCTGAGAGCCGCGGCCCTTTCTTCTTAGCGCTGTTTAACAGTAGTACCATTTTGTTTCCATTACGTTAATGACATTTCGTCTAATGCACCAAATCAGAGGAGTTTTCAAGGAAATACTGGAAATTAGATGTCGAAAATTGTTCGGGAGAGTCACCAGCTCAGACACAAAAATCTCCCCGCCTGCCCTTTATAAAGCCACCTCCCCAGAAAAACCCATAACACAATATTATTTTATTAAAAAAAAAGCAAACCCTGTTTACCCTGAATGAGCAACTCCTCATATACCTCCTTTAAACCGTTTGCAATTCAAATAAGAAATCGTATAGCACAGATTTTAAAGGTCTCGCTGACAGAAGCCAAGAGCCAGAGCATCCCTCCCAGCAGCTGGAGCCGCGGGCCGCGCCAGCGTCAGCCCTGCCCGGCAGGCAGCTGCCCGACGGCGACCGCGCCGCCAGCCTGCGCCGGCGATGGGGTCACGGCGTCACGTTATTTATCTCCTCCTTGCTTTTCTGTCTTGGAGATTTATAGGGAGGTGAGCTATTTTACTTAAAAATAAATATATGTCTTCCATGGGAGGTAAGTTGGTTGGAGGTGAAAAGTTGTAATTTCAATATCCATCCAAAATTGCTTCTCTCTATATTTTTTTTTATAAGTAACAGTGCTTTATCTCTCCGTAACACCTTCCTTTGGAGGATCCCAAAGCGCTTTGGGAATCTGCATCAGCACTGATCCCAAGTAGCAATCTGAAGGAGGTAAATGCAATTCTCCCTTTTCACAAGCGGGGAAACTGAGGCCCTGGGGCCTCAGGGACGTTTTGCCACCCATCCTTCGTGGCTTCCAATGGAAGCGAGATGCCTACGGGGCCAAGCCGTGGAGATGGAGCCGCTGCTGGAAACCCCAGGGGCAGCTGGAGATGCAAACCCAGAGCAGGGCTCGTGTCGCCCGCGGCCCTTTGCTGGGCAAAACGTCTCTGCAAAACGGGGACGGGGATTTTCAGCTTGAATTTCAGCCCCGCTCACACGGGGGCTGGATGCCGCATTACAAACCCGCGTTGGATTAATGCTCAAAGGGATCCTGCAGGGTCTCTTCTAGTTCACGCTCTTGCCCGCTCCCCACCACCTTTACTGCGGTTATTTAAAGCCCACTTCAACCCTCTTGAAAATACATTACGCTTCCCTTAAAAACATAAATCCTTGGACTTAACCGATGATCCATTCCCTCCCTCTGCACTATTAGCACATTAAGAAATTAAACGATAAAACTCCTAAAGATCCGATTGACCAGAATCGCGTCGCTCCATATGGCACGGCATCTGCGTCCGGGCCTCCTGCGCGCCCCGTTTGGGCGCACCCCGGCAGGCCGGGGCGGGAAAAGGGTTTCAAGGCAAATTCGGATGGGTTTAGAGTTGGTTTTTTGTTTTTTTTTATTTCACGACATTTCACTTCTCTGCTCCACCTCCAGCGCCGGAGGAAAAACTGTGGAGGTGATGTATGCCCCTAAATAAGGATGCAGAGCTTTGCTTTGCTGGAGGAGGTCAGGTGAGGCTATTTAACGCTTTGCAGGATGGCTCCTAAAAGACGATGGGCTTAGGAAAACAACCCCAAACCCCAAAGCCACATCCCTGCAAGCAGCTTAACAACGGCTGGAGCTGATGGCAGAGGTGACCCTGGGGGAATGGATCCCTGCGGGTGGGTGCTGAGCACCCGGCTGGGGGGAAAAAGTCCCTTTTCTGCCCTACCCGCTCCAGGATAAATCCCATTGCAGCAAACAATGGGCTCTGGGCCTCGCTGGGAGCTTTCCCCGAGTGACAACGGGGTTCTAAAACCCTCTACAAGCTTTTTCACCACTATGGTGAAATTTAAACCTCTTTTTTTTTTTTTTTCCCCTGGGGTTCACCTGAATTTCTGGGTGCTGGGAGGTGCGAGGGGGTGAAGATCCCAGAGCCGGAGCCGGCAGCACCTCGCTGGGTTCAGCCCCGTGCCCGGCACTGCGGAGATGGACAGACAGAGCCTGTACTGAAAAACTTTAACTCTAAACATGACCTAAACCAGATTAGCGGGGATATACACGAAGGAAGGGATTAACCCCCCTCGCCTCTCAACCAGGAGCAACAAATCCCATTAACTCCCTATCCCTGGGAGGGGAAACTCCGCAGCCACTGACCCCCGAAATAGGGACCCGCCGCATTTATTTAGTTATTTATTTTGAATAAAAAAGCCAGCCCGTGGCAATGGCTCCTGCAGAAGCTCTGTACTGAGAATTAACGATGGTTTCTGCGGAAAGCATCGGCATGGCTGCGAACCAGCCTGACCGTGTTATTCTGGTGCGACGCCTGCGTCGGCTGCTCACCTCCTAAATGGTTAATTCCTGGAGACTGCAAGAAGGTTAAATATGTATCGGGATCAGATGCAGTCACCTATAGCTCCCCTTTCTCCGGGATTTCTCGGGGCTACATAGAGGATCGGGAGGAAAATTCAGCAAGAGGGGGATGAAAAACCTCTGCCTGAAAAACCCGGCTTGCTCCCAAGTTGTCATTTGCTTTAAAGCAGGCGAATTACTCACCGAGGTGATAGGTAGGAATCGCACAAAATATAGTGGGGGGAAAAAGAAGCTGTTAGAGACAACAGCAGAAGAAAAACTCTGTTATCTATGGTAACAGTCTGGAGACTGATTTATACAGCGTATAAATAGAGCAG
This sequence comes from Platalea leucorodia, assembly GCF_965183815.1. Lineage (NCBI taxonomy): Eukaryota > Metazoa > Chordata > Aves > Pelecaniformes > Threskiornithidae > Platalea > Platalea leucorodia. The sequence continues at coordinate 125,600,950 of NC_138825.1, read as the reverse complement.
GAGAAGCTTTCTCGATGTAGACACTCCGATGGTGAAGTGAGAGTTTATTTTATCCTCCCTTTCAGGTTCAGCTTAATAGGAAAATTTCCCGTCGAGGCAGCGGCTCCTGCGCAGCAACGTGCGGCATCGCACCGCTTTCCGTAGGAAACGGGCCCAAACTTTCTCCCCTGGAAGCCGTGCCGGGCGCAGGCGTGGGATGCCGGGCGCAGGCGTGGGATGCCGGGCGCAGGCGTGGGATGCCGGCCCGGCGGTCCCCCCCTTCCCCACGTTCCCATTTCACCCTAATGAACCCCCCCAGCTCCCCCCAGAGCCGCCCTCTCTAAGCCCCCAAATATTATTGCTTTGTTTACTACCGGGTTTTGTGGAGGATGAAAGCTGCTGGAGTAGATCCCTATTCCAGTACTTATTCCCTTTCACAGGTTTAATAGTATTATTTCACTCCTATTTCATCTATTTCATCTGTAGAGGAAAAAAACACCCACCCCAAATCTCTCTGAATTTTCCTCGAGGGGGGAAAAAATCATCTAAAGGTCTCCGAGCCGAGGGTTTAAAATAATGCATCATATTTAAGCAACTTATATCGGAGTAAGCAGAGAGAAAAAAAGGAAAGATGCAGTGCCGGGCTGGAGCGTTGTTAAGCTTTGCGAGTAACGTAACACATATTTTAGGGAATAAAATGTGGGGGTGAGTGGTGAGGTTCCAGGGCTCGTCTCAGATATACCTGGGCTGTTGGTGCCTGGGAGCCGCAAACCCCACCGCGTCATTTGTCCCCTTCGCATTTTGTGCCTCCGTCATTTTCCGGGTATTTGCAAAGCAGATTAAACCCGAAAACTCGCCTCGCCTTGCTGAAATTTGCTCTTTATTTTTCCAAGCTGCTCTGCTACAGCAGCGGCGGCCTTGAAATCCCGCAGCTTCAGTTTTACGGTGACATCTCCCGGCGTATACATTAGCTTGGCTCCTATTGTTCTATAGGTCAGCGCCAGCGCCCTGAATCAGGTAAAAGCACTTTCCTAGTCCCTTTTGTGCCGTATGCCACGACATAAATGTCTGCCTAGTGTGTGTTTCCCATACGCAGATTCAACTGGCATTGAAGAGCAGATGGTTCAGGTAGCGGATTTAAAAGCTGTGTCCTAGCCAAGCCCCAGTCCTGACCTAGATCGCAGGACGAATGCCAGGCATACCTTTGCTTTCCCCTATGTCGACCGTATATTTTCGGATTTCCCCCCCCCCCTGCTGCCATCAGCTGTCAAAATAAAAAAAAACCAAGACGAGAAAGGGGAAAAAAAAATGCAAAACCTTCATGACTGATATTTACACAAGTAAATACTTTTTATGTATATACAGCCAGTATGAAATGATTTTTAATGAATTATCTGTGAGTGAAAACAGTTCTGTAAATCAGCAGGGCTGCAGGCAATTTTTACCATATGTCGGCTTGCATTTGTATCACAGAATTTGGTTTTGCGAGGACAAAATATCTGCTTTTCTTTCATTGCTTATGTGCTAGAATTAGGATCTACATAACTCAATGCATTTAAGCAAGAATATTATCTGCTTTTATTGGGCTACTATTAATGCAAAGGCAAACGCATCCTATACTGCACTGCACGCCCAGACGGCCAGGCAGGCAGTAAGAGCTGCACGTTAGCAGGGAGAAGTCTGAACAATATTAAAAATCCCTTTTTTTCCCCCCAAAGCTTCCCTCAAACCTTTCTCCAGGAGGTTTCTTAGCGTAAATCAGCAACTTGCACAGCAAAAAACAAATCTGCAAAATATAAGCTGCGCTCTGCGCGCATCCCTCCCTTCCCCCTCCGTAAAATAGCATCTGAATTCCTAATGGCAATAAGGATGAATTACTTAACGTATGGAGGGGGTGCTCGGGCTCACACACACTCCGTAATAACGCTGAGCTTTATTATCGCTGTATTTACCCGCAGAAGTGTAAAGCTCGTCGTGCACAACAGAAGCTGGAGCCTGAAATGAGAACTTGCCACCGTAATACCCTGCAAAACGCAGGTTAAAACTTCTGACTGATGCAGGTTAGGAATAAATTGCTCTCCTAAATTCAGTTACAAAACCAAGATGAAAAGTAACTGGGGGGGGGGACGGAAAATACAAACTCAAACCAAAATTGCTACGGTGATCTCTTACTCCTCCTTTATTCCTGAATTCTGGGGATTTTATTCCTGAGCTGATAATGCTGAGGAAATGTTTCAATTATCTTTTAAAAATATTGCCGCAGTAAAAATCTAAAGGCAGATTCTCCATCGTTCAGCTGGGGCTAAATCGGAGAGGGGGGGGGCTTCGCCCAGGTTGCGTTGATGCTGGGAGGGAGGAGAAGGCCTCTGGTAACGGTGGTCCCTGCTCCGCCGCGCCGTACCCCGAACAAAGAGAGGTTGCCCCGATTTGTATACGGGGCCTGTATATCGAACGCTTTGCCGCTGGCTTCAATGGGAACAGAATGCTCTCCATTTGCCCACGGGAATATTTCTGGTGATGCCGCCTCGGGCAAGGGGAAGGGAGAGAGGTTGAAAATTTATTTTTTTTTTTTTTTTGCCAGAGAATAAAAATAATAAATACTAAAAACTGAAAAAAAAAATCCCAATGCTTTCTCCTCTGCCCCCGTTTTCATCCCCTTCCCTCTCCCTCTCTCGCCGCGTGGCGAGGACGCAGCCATCAGACAGAAGATGACGATTATATAATAACGTAACGCTCAGATGAAAAATGTCATAACCATTTGTCACCAAATGCCCCGTGTACCGAGATGAAGCAAACAGTATGAGACTGACAGGGCTGATGAAAAACAGCACTTAAGCTAATTTTTTTCTGCTAAACTCTGTTGTGCACTATGCAAATATGATTGCGAAAGTGGGACATTATCAACACTTTAACGCTAGTTAACTTTCGGAGATGATACTCAGAGCAATCAACATAAACTTAGCATACAGTAACTTAAATAACAAAAATGTTTCGCCGCTCGGCGCTGACATTTGGTTCCAGCCGGTGTAACGCCGTGTGATGGATTGTGCCGTGCCTGCGAACAAATTAAAAATACATTGCTTCAGATCGCTTGTGGCAGTAGCGAAGAGGAACTGGTTTTAAACCGGAATAACAATAATAGCAATTATATACCAATCTGGCCTGAATCATCTCGCCCTGCTAGCAGTTATTGATTATTAATAGGATAATATTTGCACCAGCCCGCCTTAGACCGCACCCCTCGTCCCGCCGGCTCCTGCGCACCAAGAACCACCCCGCTCCCGACGAATTCACGGTCCGGCGGCGGGCGCTTGCCAGCTCTTAAATTTATCAAGTTCCTCAACAGCCTGTTTTTTTTCCCTAAAGGTCCAATTCCTAACGTCACGTGATCATGTGAGAATCGCAGCTTTCCTTTCCTTTTCCCCCCCCCCCCGGAAAATAAATTTCTCTTTATCCATCAGAGCTCCGCGTTGCAAACCCTAAAGGTCATCCTCCTAAAGAAAGGAAGAATAACCCGCAATTTGTTATTTTTAAAAGCTCACGGTGGTGGGAGAAGTGGCATATGAAAAGATGAATTGATTTACAGGAGAGGACGGGTCGCGCATCTCCCTCGTTAGCATTCGCCCCATTCCCCGCAGCAATGAGGAATAATAATAATACCTTAATACCTCCCAGCGGGGCTCAAAGGAGCTGGAAAAATAGGATTTAGGGTGCAAGCTCGGGAAAAAAAACCAACCCTGCGCTGCAGCTGAACCCGCGGAGAAAAGTTGAAGCTGAATTTTATGTCGTGGTGTTATTGATTGGGATGTTAACAAACCCGGAGCGCGGGGAGCGGAGGGAGGTTGGACGGCAGCCAGCTGCTGCTGCCGGTCCAGGCCTGGAAGGATGCCTGCTCAAATACGGCAAAAACCACTCCCCGCCCTAGGTCTTCCCGGGGCTTCTTCAAAAACGTTAATTAAGACTCGCACGCTGAGTAAAGTACAGAGAATTAGCTCTATTTTGCATATGCAGAATTGAGGTGTGGGGAGGAGAAGCACCTTAATGAGGGTGGCCCAGGGAGTCCACCGAGAATTGAGCTCCATCTTCACGGTCTGAGCCCTCCTCTTTGACTGTGCCTCGTCTGGTCTTCTCCTTAATCAAACCGCCGGCGATCCTATCTAGTTCATTAATGAAACATAACAATTCATAGCAAATATTATAGACTGGCGGAACAAATGGCACCTTTTCCAAAATTCAGGAGACGTGCCAACGCGCGCAATTGGTGCAGGGACCGGAGAGATGAGCAGTGCACCAGTCTACCATGGGAGGTCTGGCAAAGGGAATAATTATACCTAAGGAAAAGCCTTCCTTCTTGTCTCAAGGGATGGTTGGCTGCAGAGATGCACTGAAGTGGAGTTTTTTTCCCCTTTTTGAGACTAGACCAGGCATTTTATGGGTGAAGAAACCAAGAATCATAGAATCATAGAATTGTTAAGGTTGGAAAAGACCCTTCAGATCATCGAGTCCAACCGTTAACCCAGCACTGCCAAGCCCACCACTAAACCATGCCCCTCAGCACCACATCCACACGTTTTTTGAACACCTCCAGGGACTGTGACTGCACCACTGCCCCGGGCAGCCTGGGCCAGGGCCTGACAGCCCTTTCGATGAAGAAGTTTTTCCCAATACCCAACCCAACCCTGCCCTGGCGCAGCTTGAGGCCGTTCCCTCTCGTCCCATCGCTTGTTCCTGGGGAGCAGAGACCGACCCCCCCGGCTCCAGCCCCCTTTCAGGCCGTTGCAGAGAGCGATGAGGGCTCCCCTCAGCCTCCTCTTCTCCAGGCTGAGCCCCCCCAGCTCCCCCAGCCGCTCCTCCCCAGCCTTGTGCTCCAGCCCCTGCCCCAGCCTCGCTGCCCTGCTCTGGCCACGCTCCAGCCCCTCCATGGCCGCCTTGGGGTGCGGGGCCCAGCGCTGAGCACAGCATTCGAGGGGCGGCCTCCCCAGTGCCCAGCACAGGGGGACCATCACCTCCCTGCTCCTGCAGACCACACCAGTCCTGACACAAGCCAGGATGCCCTGGGCCCTCTTGGCCACCTGGGCACCCTGCTGGCTCGTGTCCAGCGGCTGTCGACCAGCACCCCCAGGCCCTTTCCCGCCGGGCAGCTCCCAGCCGCTCCTCCCCACGCCTGCAGCGGTGCCTGGGGTTGCTGTGCCCCCAGGGCAGGACCCGGCCCTGAGCCTTGCTGACCCTCACCCCGGGGCCTGGGCCCATCGCCCCGGCCTGGCCAGGGCCCTCTGCAGAGCCTCCTGCCCCCCAGCAGACCAACGCTCCCGCCCGACTGGGTGTCCCCTGCAAACTGGCTGAGGGTGCCCTCCATCCCCTCCTCCCGATCATCAGTAAAGATATTGAACAGAAGGACCTTATTGGATTTGGTGGAATCTCTGAATTTACACGAGCCCCGTGGAGCACGGGCTAGACTTGCTGCTGACAGCATCAGACCAGAGAGCAGAGCAATCTCTAGCTAGACGCTTCTGCGTGACTTAATTTATAAAAAACCAATAAAACATGCTTCGACTCTTTGACAGAGGGGAAGAGCAAGGCTTACACATCACCCAAGTCCCTCTGCTCATGGTAGGGTGGGATTCACCTCTCCAAACTTCAGCTGTTTTGTTGCCCAGTGCCAAGACCTGCTCTGAGGTGTCTCTGAAGCCAGCAGCTCTTTGAGGGCACCAAGGAAAGACTCAGACTGCACAGGCACACCATGCTCACGGGTCCTCCAGCCCAAAGACATGGCCTCATGGCCAAGGCTACTGTGAAGGTTTATTTATTAGTAAACACATAGCTAAATTCTACAAATTATCTCAAAGGGTCTGCGCATCTGCTCTGGTCCTGGCCAGGGTGAATGAGAGATGGGAAACAGAGTGGTCCAGCTTTTTCAGCTCAGGATTGGGCATTTTTGGTTCATTAGCCTATGCTGCCTCAGCAGCTCAGCTTGATGCTTTATTCTGTTTCAGCTCCTTACACTCTGGTGGTAGGGCACCACCAAGGTGGTTACTGAAGCCAGGGTCTTACAACCCCCAAGGCACCCCCAAGGCAGCTCTTTCCACCTTCCCCATGTCCAGGGTCTCCCTGGACTTCACCCACCTGCAGCTCCACACCTCCAAAGGCATGTCTGACCCTGGCAAGTATCTGGAGACCACCTCACCATGGCAGAAAGCCTTCTTCTGTAGCCGTGGTTGCTCTGGAGGGGAGCTGAGGTCAGCCAGCACATTGCTGTTTGACAAGAGAGCTCTCCTTGGCCTCACCCAACGCAAAGGCACTTTGCTGAATTTCTGAAGCTGTAACAAGCCCAGTCCGAGTCCCTGGCTGCCTCTCACGGCCATCAGCAAGTCCTGGGGTGAGAGCACAAATGCACTTGTTCTGCCTTCCTGAGTGCCAGGAAACTGTCTCAACAAAGAGGATGAAATATTTCTCGTGGCTTTCCATAAATGAAGGGAGGGAAAGCAGGGCAGGCGGCAGCTACTCGAACCACTCCACCCGGCGATTCGTAGCCTACAAGAGCTTTGCGGGACTGCTGGGACAAGGATTTTCTGCCATGGATGAACCCACTTCTTTATCATCTCTGCTCAGATTCCCTTTTCTGCTCTTCCAGTTCCCGGTTTCATAATAAATAGTGGCCGGGTCTGTGAAGGGTGAGCAAGAACAGGCCCACAAGGCCTCTTGCTTTGCTCTCCATCATACCCCCAAAATCCATGTCCCTCTCTGCGATGGAGTTTTGCCTTGCCAGCAGCAGTGGGACGCAAGGGACCACCACCGCTAACCTCAAATATCAGGAGTTGTGTTATTGGAGTTGCCTTGGACCTCATTTTCAATAAGGCAGGGATTTGGGCATGATGGAGCCGTTCTCCACCAAACTGATGTCCACCCTGAAGAACCCCTTTTCAAAGTCACTTTCTGCACTTGAAATGGAGGCCAAGAAAATGTCCCAATTGCTGTCACATCATCTCAAATCACTGCTGGTTTTTTTTTTCCACTTTGAGCGACCAGCATCAGGTCTCGTGCTATGTTTTATACATGGTCAGCAAGAGGCAATCTCTTTCATAATAGGGCAGGAGCACATCCAATTAAACTGGCAAACAATATTACATTTTCCTATTACTTCGTGGAGAACATCCTTTCTGGTAAAGAGAAGCCCAGAGGTTATAGAAATTTTAAGGATTTCTTTTTTAAACTCTTACACGGCTGAATCTGTGATCTCAATTTGAATTAGCTGGTACCTGCTGTTTGGGCTGTTTGTTGTTAGATGTCACCAGCGATGGTGATACCAGAAAGGCTTTAACACAATAGACTCAAAAAGATCTGAGGTCAAGGGCAATAAAGTTTAAAATATAATCTCTTCTTGCTTGGAGATATTTTTGCACATATATATCCTGAAAAGACAACTCAGAAGAATAATGCTTTCAGATGCAATCTGAAGAAAGTCAGAGAGAAAAAGGCGATATATTTTGTAATGAATTCGTTTAAGCAACTCAGGTGATATTGTTGATTTGCTGCTCCCTGGATTGTAATTTATTAGAAATTGCTTCTGATGTTTACAGGATGCAGAAAGAGTAGTTCAATGTAAATAAGGTGCTGCTGTATGGTTAAGTGTCCCTTCTGGTGAATTAAATAACTTTGTGAAAAGACTTCTTGCATATATTTATTCCACTTCCTACTTCAATGTCATCTTGGCTTAGTTAACTGGAGGAGAAAAACCAGATCGCGCGTGAATATTTTACCATTCTTGACGGATCCACGCTTCGATACGGGTTGGAAAACCCCAATTTGCCCTGTGTGTTCTGCTGCCCTACTCACCCCCTTAACCTTATCACCCCGGGGATCCAGGCGTTGCTTTTTTCTGGGGTGAGATGCCACCGCGTGAAGCAGAAATGGTCCCTCCCCTCCTCGACCGCTGCGCCAGCGCGAAAGTGCTGAGCCCAGCAGATGAAAAGCTGCTGCTGCCAAACGGGGGGGGGACTGTGGCACGTAGCCTCTGCAGACAGAGCATGCGATATTATTCAAGAGTCACCTTTTCAGCAGAGTGATTTGCTTCGTATGAAGCTTGCTTTCCATGTAGAAATAAATCTGAGAATCTATATACAACCGCCTCCAATTGATCAGACAAATCTTGCGTAGCCAAGGCTAATCAGAAGGAGTTGTAATGCACAGATTCCTTAAAGCATCTTAAAATTAATGGTGGGATCTATCCCAGAGCTATAATTTTTTCAGAGTGCTTAAAGGGGGTTATGCAGACATAATTCAGCTGGATCGAACAGTCTAATCTGAGATTTACATGATTGGTAATGTTTACTTCTCCGGTGATCAATTCTTGCAGTGGAAGAAGGAGCTCTGAAACGTGCAGCCTTGGTGTGAAGTACATCCATTCTTTCTAACAGGTTTATTCCTCCACCATTTGTTTGTTGAGCATGGTTTCGCGTGTGGTGGGTTGACCCTGGCCGGACGCCAGGTGCCCACCAAAGCCGCTCTGTCGCTCCCCTCCTCGGCTGGACACGGGAGGGAAAATATAATGAAAGGCTCGTGGGTCGAGATAAGGGCAGGGAGAGATCACTCAGAAATTACCGTCATGGGCAAAACAGACTCGACTTGGGGAAATTAGCTTAATTTATTACCAATCAAATCAGAGTAGGGTAATGAGAAATAAAACTAAATCCTAAAGTACCTTCCCCCCACCCCTCCCTTCTTCCCAGGCTCAACTTCACTCCCCATTTCTCTCCCTCCTCCCCGCCAGCGGCGCAGGGGGACGGGGAATGGGGTTGGGGTCAGTCCATGCCACGCTGTCTCTGCCGCTCCTTCCTCCCCAGGGGAGGGCTCCTCACACTCTGCCCTGCTCCAGCCTGGGCTCCTCTCTCCACGGGGCCACAGCTCCCGCCAGGAGCCTGCTCCAGCGCGGGCTTCCCACGGGGTCCCAGCGTCCTTCGGGCATCCCCCTGCTCCGGCGTGGGGTCCTCCCCGGGCTGCAGGTGGATCTCTGCTCCACTGTGGACCTCCATGGGCTGCAGGTGGGTCTCTGCTCCACTGTGGACCTCCCTGGGCTGCAGGTGGGTCTCTGCTCCACTGTGGACCTCCATGGGCTGCAGGTGGGTCTCTGCTCCACTGTGGACCTCCCTGGGCTGCAGGTGGGTCTCTGCTCCACCGTGGACCTCCCTGGGCTGCAGGTGGGTCTCTGCTCCACTGTGGACCTCCATGGGCTGCAGGTGGGTCTCTGCTCCACTGTGGACCTCCATGGGCTGCAGGTGGGTCTCTGCTCCACCATGGACCTCCCTGGGCTGCAGGTGGGTCTCTGCTCCACTGTGGACCTCCATGGGCTGCAGGTGGGTCTCTGCTCCACTGTGGACCTCCCTGGGCTGCAGGTGGATCTCTGCTCCACCGTGGACCTCCCTGGGCTGCAGGTGGGTCTCTGCTCCACTGTGGACCTCCATGGGCTGCAGGTGGATCTCTGCTCCACTGTGGACCTCCCTGGGCTGCAGGTGGGTCTCTGCTCCACCGTGGACCTCCATGGGCTGCAGGTGGATCTCTGCTCCACTGTGGACCTCCATGGGCTGCAGGTGGGTCTCTGCTCCACCGTGGACCTCCATGGGCTGCAGGTGGATCTCTGCTCCACCATGGACCTCCCTGGGCTGCAGGTGGGTCTCTGCTCCACTGTGGACCTCCCTGGGCTGCAGGTGGATCTCTGCTCCACCGTGGACCTCCCTGGGCTGCAGGTGGGTCTCTGCTCCACCGTGGACCTCCATGGGCTGCAGGTGGATCTCTGCTCCACCGTGGACCTCCCTGGGCTGCAGGGGCACAGCCTGCCTCACCATGGTCTGCACCAGGGGCTGCAGGGGAATCTCTGCTCCGGCGCCTGGAGCACCTCCTCCCCTCCTTCCTCACTGACCTTGGTGTCTGCAGGGCTGCTCCTCTCACTTATTCTCCTTCCCCTCTTTGGCTGCACTTGCACATTTTTTTTCCCCTTCTTAAATACGTTATCCCAGAGGTGCTACCACCATCGCTGATGGGCTCGGCCTTGGCCAGCAGCGGGTCCGTCTTGGAGCCGGCTGGCGTTGGCTCTGTCGGACATGGGGGAAGCTTCTAGCAGCTTCTCGCAGAAGCCACCCCTGTAGCCCCCCCGCTACCAAAACCTTGCCACGCAAACCCAGTACATCGCATTACACCCCTCACAGACAAACCCAACAAAGCAGGTCTGTTTATTTAATTGATTTACAGCCAAACTTTAAATACCGGCACTTGCTTCTGCTATTAACCATGCCCTCCTGTTAATGCAGAAACACCTCGCAGGCCCCTAGCCAGCTTTTATAGCACAATGTCCCATGTTTTCTCCCAGCAATGGTGCCAGTTGCCTCGAGCAAGCCCGTGGTCTGGTCTGCTGTATATGGTGATCACCCTCCTCTCAGCACTGAGGCTCAACACAAGCCGTACATCCCTTACGGTCTTCAAAACATAGCTTTTTTGACTCATTTTCCAGTGTCACTGCAATATTCCAGAAAACCCTTCAGAAAACATGAAATCCCCCTTTCTTCAGGGCAGCGTGTGTTTAACTTTATCCTTGTGCTTTACCTGCCCTGAAGGATTTGGGCACGTACGGGAAGTTGAATTTGCCGGGGCTGGTCTCCCACGCTGCAACCACACCGTGCTCGCTGCCCAGCCCAGATGCAAATCCGTGAAGGTATTTATGTCTCCACCACGGATCCTAGCACGTAGGAGCAGAAATTTAACTGCATGCCATGTAAGCCTCACTCTGGAGATGTAGACGCTCCTCCATGAGACTAGACTTTGGTGGTCACCCACATAAACAAGTGAATTTTTAAGCATCTCAGGCTCCTGGTTATGGTGTTACTTGGTGGCGGTGAGTCTCTCAGCACCTCCTGACCTTGAAATGTTTGGGTTTTAAAAAAAAGTATTTGTTCTAGCTGTGCTGTTTTCTTTCAAGGTGATTTAAAACCCTTTTTCCTAACACCAGATATGGTCAGAAGGTTTTACTCCATACTGGCAGTGTAAAAGGGACTTAAAGAAGGAGTAGGCCGGGGCTGAATCCAGCTGTGACCACAGCCTCGTCTGTGGGGGTATCGCAGTGCTGACACTGGGTCGGCGTTGGGCAGGGAGATGGAAACACCTTTCTTACCCTGAGGCTGGACCATGGTCACTAGCTCATGGGAAAGGTTCTTTATATTCCGTAATTTGATGAGGACATTCATAGAATCGTAGAATCACAGAATGGTTTGGGATGGAAGGGACCTCCAAAGGCCATTCAGTCCATCCCCCCTGCAATGAGCAGGGACATCTTCAACCAGATCAGGGTGCTCAGAGCCCTGTCCAACCTGGCCTTGAATGTGTCCAAGGATGGGGCATCTCCCACCGCTCTGGGCAACCTGGGCCAGTGTCTCACCACCCTCAGCGTAAGCAATGTCTTCCTTATATCTAGTGTGAATCTACCCTCTTTCAGCTTAAGTTTACATTATTACCCCCATCTTTTGCTAATGTTTTTTCTTGCCAGCGGCTCCATCTTCTTCCCACTGGCAGAAGTTCCATGAGACGCAGGACATGGCTGTGGGCTCTGCGAGCTTTCTTGCAAGACTTGCATTTTCTTTTGAAGTCACAGCTTTTTGTCATCCCTTCCTAGGAGCTTTCCTTCTGAGGGTGGGGATGGCGAGGGAGCAGCTGGTCAAAGAGAAGCATCATGTGCAGAGCACTCTGCGACAAGGCAAATGCTCCTTTGCTCCAGGCATTTGTGCGTGATGCAAGAGAGAAAAAAAAAAATAATGATTTTCTCCCTGTTAGCAGATGCAGCCAAAGCTGGGTTTGTTCTGATCTGTCCAAGTTCAGGTATTACAGAGGTGCTGCTGCATGGATGTGATGGCGGTGGCTTGTCACTGGGCTTCTGCAAGTTCAGGCTTGAGGATTTGAATGCAAACCGGACTCCCCTACTCAGTGGTCAGGACATTTCTTCGTTTTGAAGAGTGATATAAATGGTAAAATTCAGACAATAAGCTCAAAAATCTCACCCTGCTTACGCAGTTAAAATCTTCTTTGGTATTTTAGTTTCCCGGCTGGGATTTCCATCTCCAGGAGGTGTTTCAGGAGAAGGCCCATAGCATGGCTTGCAAGCTGGACTAGAAGTGTGCACGTCCTCCAAGAGAAGTGTGTCAGGGGAGGCTGTAAAACAAGATGAGAAATTGCAAGGTGGCGATGGAGGAAACACTGAAAATGTGGAAAATGGAAAAAGCATTTCTAAACTAGAAGATGTAGAGTCATCAAGTTGTGGTCTGACATCTCTTCTGCTGGTCCAGCAGGAATGGCAACACGACTGTGCATCTCCACACAGGGGTGGGCATGGTTGGTTGGGGCAATGTGCCAAGCGCTTTGGGTTCGCTTTGGGTTCACGATGGGTTAAGAGCAGGTGTATGAGCAGCTCTCCCTGCTCCATTGATCCACGGGAATTCGTTACGCCTGGGAAGCTTGATCACGTCGGAGTTTGAAATGATGCTAAACAGACATCATGGGGTTTCCTGGTGATTGTCCTTAATAGTTCCAGATCAGCTGAATTCAAAGAAGCCCCCTTATAGCTACAAGGCTTTAAGCTCCGCTTCAGGTCATCTGGAAATCAAAATCTCTTTTCTTTCTGCCTCTTCCATCCTCTGTGGCCATATGCTGAGTTTGGCTGTCAGAATTCAATCCCCAGTGCTGATTCCTGAAGCAGAAGAGACTCTAACTTATTCTTCCTTCTGTATCTAGGCAAAGAGACGTTTGTGACACAAGCTGAGTTAGAATTAGACTGATTCATATTTTTGTTTTTCTGAGCAGAAGCCTAATGTTCTTTAGGTTTGATCTTGCAAAATGCTGGTTGCTTTGGCCCTAATCCATGCCCAGAAATCATGCATGGTAACTTACAGCATGTCTGGGGAACGTTTGCAATGTGCATAGAAGTGCTGGAAAATACATGGTGTCTTGTTAATATGAAGTAGTTTGTTCTAGTGCCCGTGCTGGGCCAAAACATGAGCAGGAGCTGTGTCCAACCAAGGAAGGACCGTGCCCATGAACAGCGCTGTGCTTGTGGAAGAAGGAATGCCAAAGTCAATCACGTGAGCCGTGAAGAAAGAGGAAAGATGGCGTTTGCCACTGTTGATGCTAATGAGGTTACACGACCTTGTTCATCTGAAATTAGTGCTCTTTTGTGACTTTGTAAATGATTTGTAGTGACGCAGAAAGGAAAAGTGGTGCCATCCCGACAGGATGGGGAGAAGAGGAGGCTGAGGGGAGCCCTCATCGCTCTCTGCAACGGCCTGAAAGGAGGCTGGAGCCGGGGGGGTCGGTCTCTGCTCCCCAGGAACAAGCGATGGGACGAGAGGGAACGGCCTCAAGCTGCGCCAGGGCAGGGTTGGGTTGGGTATTGGGAAAAACTTCTTCCCCCAAAGGGCTGTCAGGCCCTGGCCCAGGCTGCCCAGGGCAGGGGCTGAGTCCCCATCCCTGGGGGGATTTAAAAGCCGGGGAGATGCGGTGCTGAGGGACATGGTTTAGTGGTGGGCTTGGCAGTGCTGGGTTAACGGTTGGACTTGATGATCTTAAGGGTCTTTTCCAACCTTAATGATTCTATGATTCTATGCATTTGGACCATGTTGTCTCTCCAGGTCCTCAACCTCTGTGTGCGGCACTTCTCCTGCTAATGGAGCCATGTTTAATGGTAAGAGGCATAATCTTTTTGCAGCTCAAATGCTCATAGGACCTCTTAGATTTGGCTTTTCTGGATTCTTGGGTGGGACAGGAGAGAAGAAAGCAGAGAGGAAATTAGAGGGAAGGAGCTCATTAGCGTGCAGAGTGCTCCTGCTCTCTCCTTTCTTCTAAAGCCTGATGAATGCCACAAATAAGAGAGAAAAATCGGAAGGCAGCTCTGGGAGAGCTGTTAATACCTTGGAATTAGGCTGGGATCCTGCAATCCCGCGTCTGAACTCTGGCACTGCAAAGCATGGACCTGCAAATGAAGACTCCCCTGCTACGCTGGGCTGATTCAGCCGAGTTGAGTGTGTCAGCAGGCAGCATGAAGAGTTTAATATTTATAACATGTTTTGACCAGTAATATATTCAGCCTGTTTTTAAGCTGCATAGCTCTGCATGGAAGGACACCTCATGTCTCTCCGCCCTATGGAAATCTTGCGCCCGCAGGCAGCTGCAAGAGCTTTGCAGCTGGTGGCCACACTTGAAGGAGAAGGTTGCCAGCCTTGCTTTGGTTTTCCAGCAGCTGGGAGGACACCCAGGGCTGGGGGTGGGATATTGAATGATTCACGGGCTGGGAGAGAACACGGCGTTGGGTTATGGATATGGGATGCCTGGGAACGGCACGGGCTGTGCCAGGGCGGGATCAGCTGCAATTGCATCAGGTGTATTCACCTGAGTTTGCTCTGGTTTAGGTTATCTTGGAAAATGCTTTCGCTGTTTCTTTAGGAGAAAATTCTCCTGGCAGCAGTTCTCAACCACAGGTCAGTTTATTTACACGAAGAAGAATTCGGATAATGAGAAAACACCATTGTGAGTCCAAATAAGCATCAAATCAAGTTTTTAAAGCAGGAAAACATTTTCCAGCAAACAAACTAGTTAAAATTCAGGAGACCAGTAGGAAAATCTATAGAAAGAGGAGATGAAACCTGTCTTGTTTGGATTATGTGATTAGAAGTTTTACTATTTTCAGTATCACTAATCTGAAAAAGTAAGCAATGTCAGCAGAAAATTAGCCAACGTGGGAGGCAAATTTGGTGAGTATTTTGGGGTTTATTTTTGCATTGGAAATCAGTTTTTAGCTGAAAAACACACAGAGAAATTCAAGCAGTTGATGTTTCACTTCTGTTGCACGCAGAGCCGGGAGAAATCAGTGGCTTTTTGGAAAGGAATTTGTGTGAGGCATGACAGCAGTTCTGTTCACACGAATCCTAATGTCTTCAAATACAGATATATTTTTTTAATTGAAATTTTGGGGGCCTGAGAATTATTCGTAATTAAGTATGTGAAAGACAGGTGGCTGGTAATGAGGAGGCTTTACTTCATGTCTTCAAACAAGCCTCACCTAGATGAGATTTGTGCCTACACAGGTCTTTACGAGGGCCCATGCATTATTTGAAATGTAAATAAAATATCCCTGATGGCTCAGACAGCAACGGGAGGGTGAGAGCAGTTTGTGAGATGCCCAAATTCAGGGCTAAGCCAGAAGATGTGGGCGCAGGTCTCCTGGCTTTCTGTCTCATGACATCTATGCAGCATGTAGGAAAGGGAAAGGGATTTGGAGGTTGCTTTTCAAATAAAAAGTCACCTCATTTTGATCTCCCTGTAACCCAAATAGCAGCTGATGGGACTGAGCTGAAGCCAGACCCCCTCCAATTTTGGGGAAAACTGATGCAATGGGCACAGGTCTAACCTGAAATGCAGTAATAGGTCAGGATGGGTTTTGAGATCAGAGATCCTGATTTGCATTTATACTTTGTTCTTTCCCATCCCAGTAACAATGTAAAACAGCCTTAAAATCACTGTGCAGTATCAAATTCTTCCCTTATTTCCCCAGTGGTGCAGAGGTCTCTAAGGACAAGCCCCGCGAGTGGCTGTGTTGAGCAAGGGCTAAAGAGGAGCCAGGGGATTTAGGCTTTATCTCGGAAAGAGCATTTCAATGCCTCACCCCGAATGAACCGCTGACGGAGCTGCCGACGGGTCAGCGATTTCCTCAGCAAACCTCAGTAACAGGTGAAACACTGGGCAGGGCTTGGAGCATCATTCAGCTGAACTTTTAAAATAGCAATCCCCGTAATAGGATTAAACGGCGCCAACCAATAGGGGCAAAGGCTTGAAGAGATTACGTGAGGCGTGAGAGAGAAAGGATTAGTGGGAGATACAACAAAAACGGGAGCCAGGAGAGCGCACTTAGTGCTAAGGGCAAGCGGTGCCACGCGCTGCGCACGCTTGGGGTTAACCTCTCCACCTCCGCTCCAGGACAGCTTGCACTCACCCTCTCCATCCACGAGAACGGTCCTTGTGCTGTGCCTTGAGATGTCCCATCGTCACCTGGACACCAGCTCGTGCCCTACGCTAGTACCGACATGGTGCAGGACTCCTGGCACTGATGGCCGCTGGGAGCACAGACAGCTGTACGCACCAAAAATATATTGTTTAAGGCCACTTCTCTTCTCTTTTGCAGTCTGGTAGCCACGGAGTGAGCATTGTCTCAACTACTCTTACCTTTCTCATCCCAAAATGCCCCAATAGGTGTGATAGGAAATTCAGGCACCAAAAATCTGAGTGTGGCCCCAGATTCGTCCTTTTGCCTTCTGAAAAACAAATCGGTTAATGTATCTGTTTTCCACATGATACTCCTAAGAAACTGGGTGGAAAATATCTTCTTCCCAGCCACCCTCGCAGGATAGAGGTATCCATAGTGGAATAATCTCAGACCTGTGAACTTACATTCTCTCATGGTTATGTTTTAGCCACGGACACTGAACTTGACTAAGAAATGTGAGTGTGTCCTACCTGCTGCGTAGGCTGTGCTTTAATATCATGGTCTTGGTGACTTCACTGATTTAAGCTGGCTGAGATTCGAGCTGTTGACAGTCTACGCCGTCATCCGTCATCAGACTTTTTGCTATACAAGCACAAGACCGCACTACATAGCTTCAGGCGTTATCAAATATTGTTTTTTTTCCTGCAGAAGATGCAGGTTTCATGGAATCATAGAATCATAGAATGGTTTGGGTTGGAAGGGACCTTTAGCTCATTTATATTTTGACAGGCCACAACAAGGTCTCCCAGGAGCCTTCTCTTCTCCAGGTTGAACAACCCCTATTTTTTCCAAGAGTTTCCAAGAGAGCAAACTCTTGGAAACCACACAGCAAGAGTCAAGGGCCTCTTTCAGACTTTTTGGGGTTTCCTGGCTTTGTAACTTGAAATCTAGCTTCCAATAATCAGAAATCCCACTATTTTAAACTTACAGAACAGCTCAGCTGGCCATCCAGCTGGCTACTAAGTTGGGGGCAGTGTGCTCCTCTCCAGCGCCTTCAAAGCCCCCCTCTCCAGCATCCCCAGGGCTGTCAGGGCAGCCTGACTGCACCTTCTGCACCTAACCTGCACCAAAAGCATCCGATCCTTTCAAAATAATATTCCTCTTTGTTGATCTAAATGCATCCTCTATACATTTGTCCACTTGACTGGGACCTTACTGGTGGCACGATTGTCATGGTGATGGCTACCTCTTGGCATGCAAAAGAGTGAGCGGAGACTTTGAAATGTCTTTGTTAATAGCAACAGCAGCAATGATGGTATGCACCAAAGAGCTTTGCATTAGCAAATGCTAATGACTGATGGACGAATGCTATATAGCCCTGGGTGTTGGTACTGATCTATATTCTATTATATATTCTATTCTATTCTATTCTATTCTATTCTATTCTATTCTATTCTATTCTATTCTATTCTATATATATTCTATTCTATTTTATATATATTCTATTCTATTCTATTCTATTCTATATATATTCTATTCTATATATATTCTATATATATAGGGATCCTGAGCAGAGACACGTGCACTTGCGTGTGCAAAGTACGTCGAAGCGGTGCACGCCCCTGCACACAGCAAGATACTGCTGCTGCCAGCACTGGCTCCTGCTGTTACTGCTGATAACATGAAATAAAAAGTTGTTGCCTTTCACATACACTTCTTCACCTTTTTTTTTCCCAGGAGAATGTACTTGAGACACATCCTTACTGCTGAGAGGCCACAGCACTCCAAAAAAACGTTGGTTACCATGACCTGCTGTCGTTAACGGCTCTGTTCTGGCAGGTAATTGATAGCTGCTCCAGAACGGGACTGCACATTTGGGGTGTCGCTGATAATACAGTGCAAAACATTTTTATTTATCTGTTTCATCTCTGGGCCTCTGCTTAGTCTGCCCTTAGATATTTTCCCAGTATAGCTATTTTTGATGGGAAATGAAATGACTACATTTACAAGGAACCTCAGTGTGGACACAGATATAATGGCAATTTATAGGGAATCGTTCCTCCTTTTTTGTGTGTGCGGTGTGCCATCAGTCTAAAGCCTCTTTATACGACAGAATTGTGTCTGTTACTGAAAACTGGTTTTCTGCATATAGCGTGCAGCAAACACGCTGTGTACAGGGATCAGCTGAATACATATTTATTATCGACATGTGCAACGGGCTTTTAGGCCATTTAGCAGTTGGACTTCTACTTCTAAGGAGTTCAGGTCTCCGCTGGAGAGAAAGATTCACTTCCAGAGGGCAATGTTTCTTACCTACGACAGGATGGGATGAGCTGACCTCTGGCAGTGCCTGTCGTCTTCTGCACAAGAAAGCTTCCACAGGACGACCTTTGGCAACTACCAGCTTCTTAGGTCATGAAACATTTCTTTTTAGCCATCGAAAAGAAAACTCAGAACAAGCCCATGAGGCCACTTGGTACTTTGGGGAAACCCTAGAAAAGCCCTGTACTGACCACATGCTGTAGAGCTGCTATGGGCACGGAGCAATCGTCCAGGGCATCCTGCAGACCGTTAGCCATGCTGCGCTTGAGCCGATGGGCTGCGAGCACGAAGGTTGCTGCTTCTTTAGCTCCTTTTAGTAAATCCATCATCTCTCGTGCACTGAGCTATCCCTGTGTCATCCTCCCAGGCAGCCTGCCTGCAGGAGCAAAACCAGCTTTACGGGTCTGCTGAGGTCATATCCGAATGTCCTGAGTAATCGTCACGAGCGATGGAGATGCTCGTGTGTCTTGGTAAATAGCTGCAAGGGGCAGTTACCGTAGTTTAAGATGTATATCTGATTGCGAACCTCACCTTGTCATGCAAACTGTGAGCAAGCCTGAGTCAGCCAAAGTGCTGTCACTAAGATGGCATTTATTGTATATATAAGATTAATGACCTGAGGCAAATTTCCATGGAAAATATTTATTTTGGCAAAAATTTATTCTTCAGTGAAGAGACTGGGGAAAAAGAGAAAGGGAAACTGCGTATGAAGAAACCTCCAGAACCAATCCCTTTTTTGTTTCGTAAAAAAAGCCTTGAATACCGGTTGAAAAAATGGTGTGGAATTATGCATTTTATTTGTTTGCTGCCTTTTAAAATGTCTTTGGAACGATATCTTTGAGCATTTCTGACAAGCTCTGAAAAGAAACATAGCCAAACAAAGCTTAAGTCGGTCATCTGTAGAGGCATGGGGTATGTCAGGATTCTTCCATCTAGACCCAAATTTTTCATTTTTTCAGCTAATACTGTTCAGATTCCTGTGCTGACCCATTAATATAATATGTGAGCTTCAGTCTGGTTCTGAGTAGGAGCTGAGTATCACTGCAAGAAGCAGGGACTACCCTTCCATAGCAGTCACAACAACTCCTATTCCTCCTAACACATTTTTAACATCTCATGAAAAGTCACTTATTCAAACTGTTTTCTGCCAGCCCACTCCTCCCTCTTGAATCCAGTCAGGAGTCACAAGATGGGGTATCCAAGCCTCAGGTAAACACGTCATGACGATGAGTTGTGGGAGGTGAAGATGAAGTAGAGAGTCATACCCACACGAGGTGCTCTGTGGAGACGGGTGCTGGATCTGCTGCTCCTCAAAGCCTCAGCTGCTCCATTGCTTTTGGGGATTAAAGGACCTCCTGAAGGAAAGAGTTCTATAGGTAGAACATTGATTTCCTTTCTAATGATGCATTAAACAAATGTCAATGTGAGGAAAGGGAAGGCGAAACAGTCCCAAGAGGGAAGCACCAGCTTTTGGAAGCTCCTGATCTGCTGACTCCCACTTCTGGATGTCCTGGACACATCCAACAGCGGGAGCAGGGGATTTCTCCCTACCCCAGAGGACATCACAGCCATACACTCTATCCTGGCCCTGCTCATGGCAAGAAAAAAGGGGTTTCTGCACCGTGTGGATCTCCAGCTGCTGGGTTGGGTTGAGGACCACTGACAGCCTCCACAGCCCGTGGCTGCGCTGAATTTCAGAGGGTGATTTCCCCAAGCACTTGTCATCTGTGGCTGAATTTTCCTTTCAGACTATTAGATAGGGAGGGCCTGTAACATATAATAAGAGCTTGATGAAGGCTGATGGGCAGTCACGTTTTTACTGACTCTCATTTAAATTTAATTTAAATTTAATTTAGGCATTACTGCATGGCCCATAAGCAAAGAGCTCCAATTGATGCTGCTTCTTGTTTTACCTGAGCCTGAGTTTTAGCCAGAGAGGTGGCAAGCGGCCCTGGATGACTGGTGGGGTTGCCAGCTCTGGTGAAGCCTTGCCAGATTGAGAGCCTCCCATTGCTGCTGACGTGTGGGTGATCGCACGTGGCTGCGCTGGGATGCTTATCGGTCCTGCTAAAGCCGGCTATAGCATAATCTTCTTGGCAACTCTGGGCTAGGGGCATGAGATGTCACGCAACCCTTTGCCGCTCAAGGAGCCGCATCTACAAGTTGCCTGAACGCGGATGCAGCTGGCGAGCCCTTGTGGTATGCTGCAGGTTATTTTTGGAGGCAGAGCCATGAAAAAATGCTGAGGACTCTTGTTTTGATCACTGCTGCTGTCCCTTGTTGGCCTCGCTGAGCTCTGCTTTGCATCCACAAACGCTGTCCCATACTCAGAAAGCACGATGATGTTTTCCACTGCGTCTGTCTTGCTTAAAACCCCACAGAGGTGGCCTATCCTGCTTCATACTCGGTGCAGGCTCCTCATCCACATCTTAGAGGCTTGTTTATCATTAGCCTACAGGTTTATCTGTGTAGCCACCCAACATGACACCTTTTCCACTACTACTAAGGAGGTGCAATACAGTCAATGTGGCTAGGAGCCTCCCCTGAAATCACTTTCATGTACTAATGCTTTATTCCCCCTCCCAAATAATCCTGAAGCACCCGAGACCCACACAATGACGCAAACTAAGTGGACCGCAGAGTGGTAGAGGAGGTAACCTGAAAAACGTAGTACAGCCGCTCCATGGCAGAGACGAGCTGCGTTCTGGCTTTTTGGCTACCCCTTTACTACTAAGTTCATGCCTAAACATGGGAGCCAGCTGGCAGAGTCGTGCCATGTCTGTATTATCGGAGTCTCCAAAACCGGGTGGACACATCCCAACTGCCTTTTGGGATTGGCACTTGCCTTGCTGTGCTGAGCAAGCCCATGTTCTGCCCTGTAAAATCTACCCGTACAGAGGTGGGTTTTGAGTTTCCATCTACGTCTTGCAGGTGCTATTCCTGAATTCCTGCACCGTCTCCTACGGCTGGGATTTCTTTCTGTCTTTCTGACTCAAAGATCTCTTCAACGCACTTTGCGTGTCACTGCAGCCTCTCTATACGGTTGTACTTCAGACACATCCCCAAATATTGATATAGCAAAAAAGAAGGAAAAAGAAGAAAAAAGGAGCTGAGAAGGTACACATCTCTTAATGACTTTAAAAACCTTTTTAAAGGACTGCAGTTGGATTTTTTTTTTTAGTATAGAGCCACTCCTTTGGGACCCACTCTTGCTATAAACTTGTGCTGATACAATCTGAAATAAATCTAAAGTTGAGGTAATCCTTTCGAGCTCAATCTTATAAAACACTGAGTACCACCCCCACCTGCAATGATTGTGTTTCTTTATTCCACCTCTGGGTGCAACGGAGGATCTTACTGGCCTTTTTTATAGGGCTGAACACTATGTTCCCATCTTCACGTTGCTCCTGTTGTGAACCTTGAAGGTGGCTCCGACTTCACTTTTCTCTCATGAGAAACACAGGCTACAAGCTCTTCTTGAACAGCCTCTTCTTATAAATAACTACATTTTTCCACAAAATTCCCTTGAAATGTGGCAAGTAAAGTACTTTCACCTGCTTGCTGAAGTGTGTATCATTTTATCCGTACCAACGTTAATGTATAACTTACATATAGTATAAACCTCTCAACACATATCAAGGGTTTTCTCGGTGCCTTCCGTAACAGTCAAATGAGCCCTGTCACATTTTCAAGTGGAAAGGCCTGATCAACCTAAATGTTAATGCTTGTGTTTCTCCACAAAGCGGCCCGTTTGAGTTCAGTGCCGCTTGACTCCGCTCTTCCATCACCCACAGACTCGTGTGGGTATGGGGCCTCCATCTCCATCGCCTTCTGCCTCGGGCAGTTACTTACAGATTGGATGTAAGACCTGAACGTCACGTCCTTAGGACCAATGTTCATCTCACAGTAGGCTCTGTCAGAAATAGTGAATTTAATGGATGTTGGAGCCCAACGGTCGTCGGCAGCACATCCCTGGCATGGTTTTGACCTAGGACAAGCAGCGCTGAGCTAAGGGGCTCTGAGCTACCTGATCTGGTTGAAGATGTCCCTGCACACTGTTGGGGTTGGGCTAGATGGCCTTTAAAGGTGCCTTCCATCCCAAACCATTCTGTGATTCTATGAAAGAATCCCCAAACCCAGATTAGCATGGGTTAGAGATGGTTTTTAATAGTTTGTCTGGGTGCAACCACCCTGTTTAGGGGAACAAGGGGGTTTGGCAGCATGGATGTGGCTACACCACCCCAGCCACACCAGGGCCAGAGGACAGACCCTGGCACTGTTTATTTTACCTGGACATTTACCTTAACATTACCATTATATGTGCTGGCATCCCAGCCTGTTACCAGAACAGTCATCTTCCAGTGCTATTGTGCATTTATTTTATCCTGGGCTTCGGCTGTATTTTCTAAAGCTGCACTGTGAGAAAGTTGTAATTGGACTCTTGAAATTTAATTTAGTGGTTGCCTGGTTGTCGGGCAGTTTTTCTGCCCATCGTACGCCAGACGTAATCATATTCCATCAGAGGCAGAATAAGCCAGTATGTTCTGCATTACTAAGTGTAGCACAAGTTTATTGCCTGCTGGGTTTTCTTGGGTTTGGGTTTCATTTTTTTTTTTCCCATGACAGATGTACGTATTTATTTTTGTGACTCTTGACCATGGACCTTCGTGTGTTGAGTTATGATGGCGCAGGGGGAAACTGAGAGAGAATGGTGAAAATACCAAGATGGGGAGGCCAAGCAGTGGTTTAGGTAAGATAAAATAACAGACAACCTCAGCCCTGTGGTTGTCATATTGCTAATAATATATATTCTGCCAAGACTGGGAGAGGGAAGGAGGGGACTGTTTGAGAGGATGGATAGGAACTGATGTTAGAAATGAGTCTGGAGCAGAAACAAAGTGATTTAGTGTCTGTCTGTGTGATGATCTTCACTTTGGCTGTACTCCTGAGATAAGATCACCTCCAGGGGCCGTGGCAGCCCTGGTTGAAGGGGGGCATGGTCACCTCCCCTGTCGATGCCGGCTTGCCCATAGCCGGGCTCCCTGACCAGTTCAGATCAGCTCGGAGCAGTGGTGGATATGCCTCTGTCTGCACCCATTTCTGTTGAAATACCCATAAAACCCCCAAGCAGCCATATAGTGAAGTTAACTGGGCTAAGCTGCGTTTTCCAAACCTGCACGGAGAGTTTGAAGCACAGGGAAAACCCACATATTTAGGCTGTTCCTGCTTTTATTAAGTAGCTGTGAGTCAAAATAGATAAAACTGAAGGATTAGCAGGAACCACCACAGAACCAGATATGTTCAATGCAAATGCCTTTAAGAAAAAGCTATGTAAAATTAAAAGTGACTTTATGGCTATCCCTATTACAGCTTAAGTTTATTAATAACCACTGAAATTACGAGGTGACAGCCAACAGCATCCTTTAAGCCATGACTATTTGTGAGCTGCTGCTGGGGACCCCGACCCAGGCTTGGGGAAAGCGCTGATTCAGGTTTTGACAATAAAATTCCCTCTTTTGCGGGTGCAAAGAGCATATTTTCTCTGGTCACTGGTGTCAGCACCATAATACCATGTGGAGATGCTGCAGGGCTGCTGTGAAGTTGGTGGAAGATGCCCAGATCCCTTGGAGAAACTCAGCTGCAGTCCCCTGGCCGCTGCCTGCTCCTGCCTGTGGTCCTCAGTTGACATTATCTCCTGACTTTGCCTCTGAATGCTTCTCTGTCCTCTTTTGCTCCCCGTTGGAAGCCCTTTCCCTCCGGCAGATTGATGGTGTTATGGGGGGTGTCCCCAGCGGCTTTGCTGCCATCTGTCCCCCCTCCCACGGGCACAACCCAGAGGCACCACCACTTTGGGATGGGTTTCCTGAGTGCTCCCAGGGGTCAAGTTTTCCCTCTAATGACTGCTGAGTGGAGCAAACATCTCTCCTGGTGGGATGCAAGCACGTGAAAACCATGCCCGGCCACAAGACAGCCAAGCATCCTGGCTATTTAAGACACGGTGGATACAACGGGGCTTCCCCTTTGCCAGAGGGTTTGCTCCAATCTGTTATAAAAATAACTTATTCCAAGACGATCCGGTCCCAGGAGGGAGCAGAAGACTAAATCTTCTGGTTCCTCCTCTGGCTTCATCTTTTATCCATCCCTGTGGCTTTTCTATCCCCTGCCTGCTGCTAATCAGCATTCCTCGCAAAGAGCAGCTGCTAATCTGCTGGCGGTGGTTAGTGCGTGCGGAGGGTGGGGAGGTGGTCGGGGCAATGAAGCGACACCCTCCCGGCAGCTCCTGCCCGGACCCCTGCCGCCGGCATCACCAAACCTCCCCTTTCCCAAGCTCAAAGCTCTGGTGGGAAAAACAGATTCAACCTGGTGCATCGAGTCCCACCCACAAAAGAAAAGCTCTTTCGTAGCACTTGCATTTTAGGTAGGAAAAAAAGTATTTGTATATGTGTATGTGTGTTTGCGTGTGCGGGCGTGTGTGTATATATAAATACATATATATATTTTCCCCTCTGAAACAACTCGCTTCCCTTTGGGAATAAAGGGGATCTTTAAAAATGCAAAAATTCCTTCCAGACAGTTTGTCATGTCTTACTAGAAACAGCCGACCCTATTAGCAATTTAAATGATGTCTCCTATTAGCATAATTTTTAATGAAGCAGAGCACGTGTTTCACATTTGTGTTTCCGATGCGGTGGGGAGGAGGCACTCGGACACTCAATGAACGTAGTAAAAATTGGATTTGAGAAGATAAGGAGTGATACCGCAACCGTTTGACAGGGACTCAAGCTGGTGCCATGAAATTCAGTGTTGGAGGGGTGTGTGTGTGTCACTTGTCCCCTGCGAAGGCAATCAATGGTGGCCACGTGGCCATCGTAATGGACCTGCCTATAGACAACACATCCGTCTTCAGTGTGACACCATGTAGGTGCTTGTATCAGGATTAACATTGCAAGCTCTTGACCTGCTCGTGTGATTTCTGAGTCCTGGCCAGGGCTTTATTTTAGATACTCCTCTGCAGGTGGGTTTGCATTACAATCATTTTCTCCAAATTCTAGGTATAATTTGGTGGAAAACCTGCACTGACACAAAAGGCCATGGGAATAAACCACCACCACTGTTGGTCAGCCTGCCAGATTTTTAGATACAGCTGGAGTGAACGAAGGGGAGGCCTACGTGGGTTGTGTCTGTGTGTGGTTTTGCTTCTAGAGCAGCAGTTGTGAGTCGTGGGATGCGCATCCTCAAGGGCTGTGCATTATTTCTGCAGGGGCTACCGCTGGTGAATAGATGAGCAAAGTCACCTCCGTTGTGCGGCCGGCTTCACTGGTGAAAATGCAAAAAGGGTCCACTGGAATATCTTCAGGATTCAGAAAAGGTTGCAAATC
This sequence comes from Platalea leucorodia, assembly GCF_965183815.1. Lineage (NCBI taxonomy): Eukaryota > Metazoa > Chordata > Aves > Pelecaniformes > Threskiornithidae > Platalea > Platalea leucorodia. The sequence continues at coordinate 125,575,261 of NC_138825.1, read as the reverse complement.
ACCCTCTGTCAGATGTGCACAGAGAAACTGTGATTTTCATTTATGTTTTTTTTGTTTTTCTCTCAAAATCTTGAAAATAGCAGGATTTTTCTTCCCTGCTGTCATTCATAAAGTCTTTGATAGCTTTTAAATGTGATCCAGAAGTTTCTCAGGCTGTTGCCCTACAAACCAGGCTACGATTGCAACCCCAAGTCCTCCCTACCCACTTGGGAGTCCAAAAGGGTTTAGCAAACCCAGAATGACTGATGGTAATAAATGCTAAATAAAATCACTTGCCACCCCAGATCTGTTATTATTATTTCAAATTCTTTGCTTTACAGTAGCCTCGTGGCAGGTGCAGGAAGGGAATGCCAATGGGTTTTCAACTTGATTAAACATCAGATAAAGCAGGGCTGGTTTTTTTTTTTTTTGTGCTAAAAACCTACATGATTTCTCTCAGATGAAATGGTAACTGAAATTTGTCCATCTTTTTCTCTGGTTTCCCCCTGTTTTTCCCACCTCTCCCTGCCTGCAATGCTGATCCGTTGCACTACGCCAGGTCCTCACGCACGAGCCATTTGCGACGTTAGAAGGGAAATTGTGCGTGGGTGTGAAATCTTGTGTGCACACATGTTCCACATTTTGTTTGCTTAAAAGCCCGTGCAAGGCTTTTTTTTTTTTTTTTTCTTAATGGGAAAATCCTCCTGGGAACTGAAGTTACACAGGCAATAACACACAACACAAACCAGTAACCGATCCCTTATGGGGAGGACAGAAATGCCCTTGTGCTGGGCCACCCTTTGGGAAAGCAGAAGGTCGCTTGGACCAACCTTTCCCCCTTGCCAGCCTTCCCGGCTCGTGCGCGAATGGTCTGCCACGATACGGAAACATCCTCATTAGGATAATAGGCAGATTTCCAGGATCCACTTCTGATTCCCTCGTCCTGGAACGGTCCCAAATATCACAGATGTTTTGACGGCTCTCCCAGAGGGCGGCAGCAGCTCGTCCTCCACTTTCGGCACGTTGAGTCCTGGCATGCCGCGAGCAGCGGGCTGCTGATGCCCTGCTCCGTGCCGGGGACGGCAGCCACCCCGGTGCTCCCGGTGAACCCAACACCTTCACCCCAGCAGAGCGAGGTCCCAACGTGGCGTAGTGCCCAGCTGGGTTTTTCAAAGCCATGTGGCATCCTGGAGACACCATCTCCGGCCTGTGCATGCTGCAGTAGCTTCTGGGGAGAAATATGTCTTTTCAGGACATGCTGCAAGCAAGTGCTGCTTCTTGAGAAGGACCTTGCTTTTAAGAAAGATGTAGAGCAGATGAGAACAACAGAGGCAGGTCAATACCTCCTTTCCACAGGCCAGGAAATTATGAATAGGAGGCAAAGTGCCGAATTGCAACAACAACAGGGAATAAAGAGGGAATAAACCTTCAGCATCAAGGTGGCCTTCAGCATTAGGGTGAACATCCTCAGTCCACCCCAATGCCGAGCAAATGCAACTCTGATTTCCATGCTGGGTCCCATCCTAGCGGCTAGAGGATGGGACGGTGAGTTGAGAGAGATGAAACCACATCTTGATTTGTTGGGTAACCTCATGAAATTATTTCCCTTCCACCTTCCCTCCTGTCCTCCCCACCTGCCTCAGAAGAGGCTGTGAAGCTTACTTCACTCAGGATTGCAAAGTGCTTGGGAAAGTTCAAGTCGAAGACAGCATGGAGCTGTTATTGTTCCTGATGTTTTCTTTTTCTCTGCCAGTCAATTAAGGGGGTAAACGTGACAATCAGAAGTTATTCATTGCGCTATATAACAGCCTCTTGTAGGGTATATCTTCCTTGGGAAGGAAACAAGAGCTGCCTGTTTATGAGAAGACTGGAAATATCAGACAACAAAAGACAAGGGTCTCTGAGTGCTGCTGACCTGGCCCATCTCCCACCTGGTGTCCTCATTTACATCTGCTCCAGGGGATTGCAAAGTGGGTGCAAAGTGCTGTTCTGGCAGGGTGGCCCTGCTGGCTCGCGCGGCACCGATGTCAATGCAACGAGTCAGACCTCGAATCAGAAACCGTGGGGCTCCTCTGTGCTTGCGAGCGAGCTGGGGTGGGAGAAGGTGGGCTCTGAAGGGCTTTAACGCCCAGCCTGAAAAACCTGGTGATGGGGAAAGGGAGAAATGTGGCTTGCGCTGCTGCGGTGATATGGGACTTGCACAAGTCAAGTCCTTAGCAGCAGGGACGGAGATATTGTTCATCCTCTTTCTTCCATTCATTGGAAAGAAGTTCAATAAAGTCTGGGGCTGCTTAGCATTGCTACACTTAGTTGACGTGTCCTGCTCAATGAGATGCCTGTGGATTTTGTGACATGGCAACAAATTCAGTGCTCATGATACAAATAACAGATAACTGGGAGAATAACCATCCTTAGTGCTGCACGCTTCATACCCTTGCTGTGCCTCTATTCAAAACCCTTCACAAATATTAATCAAATACAGTGCATTGGAGTACCCTGTGAATTGGGTTAGGGAGATTAGGGTTGCATGTCTAAGGCTGCGCAGAGTGCTCCCAGGCCACGCTCTTTGTCCCTACAGGACCATCCATCCCTGGGGCAGCCACTGGAGCAACCCTGCTGGTGTTCCTGGGGAGCTTTCATGCGTAGTCCTCAGGTTGCCATCTCACCTACGCTCTCGTAGCTCAAGGACCTCAAGCTAGTCCTCAGAGGGCTGGTGTTGCATTCATCGAGTGAGCAAGTGACTTGGAAAGCGCTGTGGGATACAGCACGGACACAGACATAAAGACTCATTGCTACCTTAGGGCTAAAATATAGTTCTTTCCCTACCTTCTCCACATAGCTTTTTTCTTTGAAAGCAAGCTTGTGGTCATTCATGGTGGGGAGGTATCCATGAACAACCATGAGGTGGGATCCCACATGCTCATGAAGAACAGCTCCTTCCTTAGAGCACCAAACTGAATTCAAGTGTCATAGAGAAATTCCAGGACAGACCATAATCACTCAAGTTAGAGCTTGGCCAGAGCACTGGAGTTAATTCTGTTAATCAAAACATGTGTTCTGGCACCATAAATGGTCACAAATGGTTACAATCCAAACCTGCTATCTCCTCTGGATGGATCAGCAGCACAGACCTACCCAGGACCATTCCAGTACAGAAGGGAAAAGCCACCTGCAACGTTCGGTGTCAGCCGGAGGCTGCAGATCGCAATGTCGTGCAGCCAGGACTTGTGACTGTCTATAGAAGGAGGTCACCCAATACAGCCCAATGAAATGTCTGAACTCTCTCTTCCTCCTCCGAAGGCCAGCTGTCCTGAAGGCATGTGGCTCTGGCCAACCCAGGGATCTCCATAAGCACCTGCAGAGGCTAAGGAACTGAGAAAGTACACTCTGCCCAAAAGGGATCTTTAAACTGGAAAATGTCTTTGCTATTCATAGTGCTACCTCAGTAATGGTACTGCTCAATGACGATGCTGGTACAAATAAATAATAGGAATTAGCTAACAATTGAAAATGGAGAAGGATCATTTCTTTATAGTAGCTTGAAACAGTTCCCATTGAAAACAATGTTAAAGTCTTTCTTTTTCCTTCAGAGAGACCAAATCAGGCCTTTCATAAAGATTTGATTTATATACCCCATTGCTGATGGACTGGCTTGAATTCCAGGGAGCCGAGAGGGAAAATGTGGGGTTGTGCCTCCTCTGTGAGCAACCCCCATGAGAACATGGGTTTAGCCTTTAATAAACAGGTCTGTGGCAGAGACACATCTGCTTCGTGTCATCAGTCTCTCAGTCCAGCAAACACTGCGCTACCGGCTTGCCGCTTGTGGCAGGTGGGATGGCGTGGTCCCACAGATCCCAGTAAGCCACTGGGAATGCACGGCAGGGTCAGTGTCCTGCTCTGCCACAAACTCCCAAGAGGTCCAGGGGGATGTGCTTGGAAACGGCGGACGAGCGGCTGTGGTGGTGGCATTCACACTGTCCAACCGTGAGTTTTGTCTCAGGACCACGACACTTCAGAAGACCTCAGCAGCAGATGGGGATACAGCACACCGCCTGCGCCTCTTGGTCCTTCTGCATCCAGGCCTCCGTTGACTCTCCTGCAAGGTCTGGCACAGAGAAAAGCCCTGACTTTACTCCCACAGAAGTTAGGCTGGTTTATTATCCCTGTTAGACTGCCTCCCCCAGCACTTGCACAGAGCTTTGGAGAGAGAAGTGTTTTGAGAGCTGGAGTGAATTTCATTTATTTTATTGTCCTCATTTCATTTGCTGGGTGGAGGTCAAGAGGAAATATTCTATTTTATTTTGGATTTTAATTTAGGAATATCTGAGTTATCTTATCTGATAGAAGCTGACCCCTGCAATACTGCCTACTAAATATTTCAGAGAAAGGCGCAAGGCGTCTATCAGTAGGTGAGGATGAAATTCCTTGCTTGCCTTGTAAACCACTTAATCAGAGTTGATCTTACAGCTGAACGATTACTTAGGTGCGGGCCATAAGCAGCACTAGTGGTGCAAGAATAAATTTGTCCTACAGTTACGACCCCCAGGTTGCTCTCCGCTTTCTCCCAGTGGTTGCTTGCTCCTGCTGTACTATGCTGTCACCTGGAATGCAAACTGATGGCAATTGGCCTTTTAATAACATCAGCACGTTGTCCAGCGTGACCAAGTGCCAGGACTGATTTGGGTCCCTAGCACTTTATTATCATGCAATCTTCCAGAAAATTAACTGCTATCTCTGTTAGTGATAACCTGGACTCTTAAAGATGAGTATCTCCTCCTGGTTTAAATAGTAAACTTACTGGAAGAGGGGTTGCCTTTTGCTTTTTTTTGCTTAAACAAGATTTAACTTGCACTAAGGAAGATTAGTGTAAATAAGAGTTTAACTTCAGAGGCTGAAACATGGGTTTTGACATGAGTTTTCCTTCCTTCCTTCCTTCCTTCCTTCCTTCCTTCCTTCCTTCCTTCCTTCCTTCCTTCCTTCCTTCCTTCCTTCCTTCTATCCATCCATCCATCCATCCATCCATCCATCCATCCATCCATCCTGTCCATCTACAAAAGACAAGTCCCCCAGTGAAGAGAGGACTCCAGGGAGCAAACAGAAGGGTTCAATCCCATTTCTGCCATTTTTTGGCCAACGCCGATCCTGTGTGGTTTCAGAGGAGCTCCCTCCCAGCAGGTAGCTCTTGCATGTAGGTTTTGCACTGGGCAGGTTGTTAAATGCATATGAAATGCCTTTTCAAATGTGCTACAGAGTAAATGTTTTTTTCTGCTCATTTGTTGCTAGGCTAAAGTTGTGAAACAGCAGAATAGGCCATTTGCAATTGTAATGCTGAGCAGTCAAGCACAAGCATGTTAGCATCTAACGCCGGCTGCAGCGCCTGCAGATTGGCAGCTGGCACTTTAGGTATAGCCCTTAAAGCTTATTAAACTGATCAGACTTTGCAGTTTTAAACCTTTCCTACAGCGTCATATTTATGGGCACTCATGCCTACCAGTGGCTCTGCTGAGATTAACTGGTGTGTCTTTGTGGGAACTTAAACTTTGACCCAAGTCATATGCAATAGTGCCATCTTCACAAAGTCTTCTGAAAGGACCTTTGTAATAAATAAACGAACTAATTTTATTACAAATTCCTATTGTTGACCTCTCTTGTACAGCCAGCAAAAGAGGAAGGGACTGGTTCAGGACATTTCCATTGACTGTGGATCCAGAACTTTAAACCTCCAAGCCAAAGCTTCAAATTCAGAGCCAAGGTGATGGGAATCAAAATTGGCACTGAGAAATCCTAACTGAACAAAATGTGAGAAAAAAGATGGTGAAGAAGTAATTTCTTCACAGGTAAGTGCCCACAGCACCAGACTGCCAGGGGAAAAGTGCTGTGCCAATAACCCATTTTCTGCAAGGTTTTCCTGACTTCAAATGAATCCCAGTTGGAGATTCATCCAAACCCAACAGCTTTGTGCGGTATGGTGTGCTGGTGTCTCTCCTTGGATGAAGCAGGCATGCACCAACTTACAGCTGGCAGTGAGCCTCCATGATGGTGTTCCAGAACACGTATTGTCCCATTTGTTGCCATGAGAGGACCACAGGTCTTAGAAGTTTGACCTACATTTATTTTTCTTGCTGATGCAATGTAATAACACCCGTAAAAGGCCCCCCCTGTATTCTCTGGACTGCCAACCCTTATGTTTTGGGAGCTCGTGAAGCTTTTTAAGAACCACAGTTACATATTGTCTCCTTCCTCAGCAAAGGGAAGTTATTTCTCTTTATTTCGCTTGCTCCACTTTGCTGTGGCCCAGGAAGAGGAAACTCATTGAGTTCTTACAAGGTTTAGAAGGGGTTGCTCTGGCACTGTGGTTTGGAGAAGCTACGGGAGGATGGAGCAGTCCAATCTGAAGCTCCTATGCTGTTTGTGGAGGGGACAGTACTTGGATTTATTGTCCTGTGCAAACTGCTTGGCAGGAGCACTACTCCTCCCCCACAAGGATGGTGGGAGGCACATCGTCTTCCTCTCCGCATAGTTGCTGGTGAAGCTGTGAAATTAATGTGACCATATGGAAGTAGGCTGCAGATCTTGACTGTCTAACACACTCCACTTTCCAAAATCATGCTCCTGACACAACGCAACCATAGGCTGCTCCAAACCCAAGGCTCGTGGCAAAAAGACAATTTTGTTCCTTTAGATCAGCCAAGGTGCTCTTCGCTGTGAATGATAAAGGTCTCTAGCAATTTCTAACTGCTAATGTTCTGGCCCTGAAATGGTCGTGGAAGACATTTTATTTTCTGTTTATTCATCCTGACTTGAAGTGAATCAACTTCTGAGCTCACACCATGTGACGGTGGCAGTGGCGCATGTGTTTTCTGTGCCAGGAGAGAGTATCCAGGCAACTAGACCAGATATCAAAATCTTGTCAGATTTTTCCCACCCTGTATTTTGTCTATCTTATGGCCCTTATTACCACCGAATTTAGGACCCCGTGATCTCTAATGAATTTAATCTCACAGCTGCCTTTTGCAGACAGAGCAATGCCTCCATTCTGCAGATGGAGATTGGAAGCAAGGAAAGCTCTGTAGGAAACCTGGCTGAAGTAGGGATTAAAGTGGGATGTCCCAGGTCATCAACTAGCAACAGAGACCCTTGTTTAAAGGTGGGAACAGTTCTGAGCTTGAGGGGTTCAAGTAAACAAAAGGAAGATTAACAACAAGGTGGTGTCTTACTGGATCGTAGGGCTAGAATTTGGGCTAGAATTTGGGCTAGAAGGGGCCTTAGGAGGTCACTGGTCCAACGTCCTCCTCAAAGCAGGGTCAGCCCTGTGTTTAGACCAGGTTGCTCATCCAGTTAGGTCTTGAAAACATCCAAGGACAGAGCCTTTCTGCATCCTTCTGCCAAGCACCAGCCCAATCAGACCCCACAAGTATAACCTGAGAGAGGGACCAAGATCACTGGATGGAGGCTTCTGCTTTTTCTGCTGAAGCCAACGAATTCTAGTCCCAGTAACAAAATACAGATCCCTGTGTATGAGCTAGAAGTAGGATCTAACCTACCTAATACAGGTATCCAATCTACACCTAAATTTTGCTCCTGTCCTGACACACACATGTACTTGGTACCTGCTCAGGACAGAGAGGCAGGTACCCTAAAGACCTCCAGAAGAAGATCCTTAGACTGCCCATAGCTTCTCTGCACTTGTCACCCATCCCTGGGCAGGAAAACCAGATCAATTCACCTGTCATCGTAATTCCTCCCCTGCGAGTGAGAAGCAAAAGCTGAATCCTACGGCGTTAACTTTTCGTGCTTATCCTTTTCGTTCCTGCTTTTTGTTCAGCACTTCATTGTCAAGAGGAGAAATTGAGGAAGACAGGCATCATTTCTTGTATGACCAAACAGCCAGAATGAAAATGGAATACCTGACTAGTAGTTAGGAATGGGGCAGTCAGTCATGGACATTGTCATGGCAGAACGGTGGCTGGATCCTGAACTAAATTAGACTTTACATAAGTGTGGAATTTTGAGTCCTAAGAATTATTTGTTATGTTGCAGAGATTCATCTCCCTCTCCGGCCCTATTAAGGAAAGAATAAAGTTTCTTCTATTTTAAGTTAAAAAAAGTGTTGTTGATGACCCAACAATCTCAAAATGATTCCTGGGGGAGGAAATCAGGAAAATCATATGCATTTTTAATTCCTTGTCATTTTAGTTTAATGTCCTCAGGTTTATTTCTTTAGCAATTCTTAAATGTGCTTATTCCAAAGCCTATGTCCTAATTAATGCCCTGAAATAAGAGATGGCATGCATGAATGTCCTAAATAAAGAAAAATAAATAAATAACGGGCCTGTTAAATTTTCTACATCATGTCCATGAATGAGGAAGCATCCCCCTCTTCCTTTTTGACCTATGGATATCATTAATATGGACTGTTCCAGCACAATGAGCTGGAAAGAATGGTAATATTTTTAATTTCCTCTCTTCGGCAGAAATAGTTGCTTTACCGTATTAATGTCCGCATGGGTAATACACTGACTTCTGGCTGACAAGAAACAGGACTTTATCTTGGATTTTGTGGGTATGTCAGAATAGAGTCTGATTACTTTGGGAAACAATATTCATGCTGCAAATTCTAATGAGTCTTCCAGAGATGGCTCAGGGAGGCTCTTCCCAAGCGACCTGGAGTGAAAAATGGCTCAAAATTCCTGTAGGCAGCTTGGCCACCCTCGGTTATAAAGCCAGGCACTTGGCCGACAAACCCACAGTTGCCCCTATTTGACAACAAAAATATGATTTTGCAGTAAGTTACAGGTGTAGTTCACCTTTCATGAGCTAGACCATGAGCCCAACTTTACCCAGATTTGCCGTCATCTTTCCCAAGAATAGTTGACAGAGAATTGAAAGTGATACTAAGTAGTCAGAAATCAGCTACTAGAACAGCTTTCATTGACCAGTGACCCTGCAACCGGGCACGAACGAAAGGCGAGAAGCAAAACGAACGCAGAAGTTTGCAAGGGAACTTGCTCCTTCCCTTAGTGCAGCTCTCAGCCTTCCATTTTCCTGCTTAAAACTATTTTGCTAATAATCTTACTGAAGAAACGTAAGAATAGCAACTAAATCAATAATCCTTTTCTCTTTTCTGCCTTCCAAAGAGTTTGCTACTTTGTGGGCTATGTGGTCCCACCTGATGCTCGCCGTGGTCTCATCTGATGCACGTGCTGTTTGTTATGGGACTGAACCCTTGTCTCTGCACTTTGTCTTTTCAAAGTAGAGGAGAAAAACAGCTTGGAGTTTACTTGATATGCAGAAAGTCACACTGTAAGTAACATTGCAATTTTCCAGCCTGCCATGGACACATTATATTTGATCTTTCTTTGTTATATTTAAAAAAAAAAAAATGAAGATTTACCCAAGGAATTATTTAGGCTGAAAAAAGCCTTTTACTGCCCCACAAGGTTTTAGTGAAGGAGGCAAAAATGAAAGACTAAGTGCACCGCTTCCACGCAAGCCAGGATGGGGGATTCGTGGCAGGGTCCCGAAGGAAGAGTTGCCCATCCCCATGTCTGAGCTCGACACCACGCTCCTGTGATGCCTCCATGCGAGGGCATGGATGTGCCAAGGACAGCAGTGCACGGGGTGAAACCCAGACCCTCAACCGAAGCCACCCCAAACAGGCAGGATGAATTGCAAACCTGATCCAGGGCAGGAGCTTGGGCTGACAACTGCTTGGATGTGTCTCGTGCTTTCTGCTGCTGCAGGAGTAAAGACAAGGGAAGGGGAGAAGAAAGCTGGATTTGGGGTTTTTTCTTGATACCAAAGAGAAAATATGATGATGGGACACGAGAAGAGCGTGCACTTGTGAAAGGCTGTTCTGGAGCAAATGTAGGTCGCTCCCCAGGAAGAGGACTGGAAGAAATAGGCTTTATCGGGGGAGGAGGATTTAGGCTAGATATTAGGAAAGTTGTTCCACTCTAAGAGTGGAAGAAGACTTTATCCAAGAAGGTCTTGAAAAAAAATAATGCATCGGTATGACTGTGACCTCTTCACCAAGAGCAGTTTTGGCTTGAACGGGGAACATCGCAGATCTAACGTGACTCACGTCACATTTCACACAGGTCCTAGCTGGAGGTGATTGCTCTCCCATGTTTTTGTGTTGGTGTGTGGCCTGGGGAAGGTCTCTGAGAGCCCTTGTTGGGTTGAAGGAATAAGTAAAATATCTGCCGGGAATGTGCTGAACCTATTTCTTTCCACCTTGGTGCAAGGGGAGGCTGCTGGGAGAGCCTCTGGAGGTCCATCCACCCCTCCGGCTCCCAGCCCTCGGAGCAGCACTGAGCATTTCCCCTCGCCGCCCGGCCGAGGCACAAAGCTCGGGAGATCTAACACGAGCATAAATGATCAAAGGGCAGAGCAGGCTGATGTGCATAAAGACGCTGTGATACAGCAGAAGAGATCCCCTCTAGCCCTCGCCGATGCTAATGCATATATTTACCTCCTGATTGACTTCATAATTAATTGCCTATGCGGGGTAGATCCTTCCCTCACCTCCCTTGCTCTAAATAGGGCTGCAGAAGCCTGCAGAATGACATGGGTGTAAAACCGAGCCACGCAAGGGATGAATGAGGCCTTTTGTCTTTATTTTCTCTGAAAGTACATAAAAGCCATAAGGAGCCTGTAAGGATATAAATGAGGGCAAAAATGTATTTATTTCAATCCCCAAACTGCAGCAGGAGAAAGTCAGCATACAGAAGGGCTTAGGCAGTAGTTAAAAAGAGAGGGGTTCGTATTTTTGACTCTAAGGTGGATATATTTTAAAAAAACACAGTAGAAAGGTAGGGGAAATTAATACTTCCATCCCAACCAGAACAAGGAGAAGGAGCATTTGTTATGCAAATCTTTTCATTATTGCAAATCCCGAGTGCTGATAAGAGATAAGCGTTGTTCTAGCTTTATTTCAAGTAGCTCCTGCACAGACGCGGGTACGTGATTATATTGCTGCGAAAGAAAGAAACAAACACACACATTTTCCCTGTACATTTATTTCTGTTACTGGAACATGAATTCTGGAGCCTGCCTGAAAAGGCATTTGGTCCATTGAGGCTTGTTCATTTTACTGCTTTGTTTTCTGCTAAGGTGACATCTGCTCCTGAATGACCTTAGCATCTTTTCTCTCTGCAGCCTGGCCCGGGTGGCCGTTCCTTTTATGCGCATACATTAATGTTCGGGTGAATCGCAGCTTCATGAGGTCTGTTCTTTATCCTTTTCATTTCCACTAATCCCAGAGTCTGCGGGGAACAAAGGGCTGGATCCTTGCGGTGTAAACGGCCAGACCCAACTGTTGGGATTTACATCCGCTACGGCACGACACCGGTTATCTCCAAAACCCATTCCCCACTTCACCATCTCCACCATCAAATTCCTTCTCCTTGTTGATAATTTATTGTTTTTTTCCCCCCGCTTTTTGTCTGCTTAGGAGGCAGCTGTAAAATTTGCTTGCGGCAGTGGGTGGACGGAGCAGCGGCAGCTCCCATCCCGGGTACCCCCAGCCCCGGTCGGACGCTGCGGCGCGAGGGAGGTTGTTGATGGGTCGAAGGGTTGATGCCACCTCAATGGCATGGGATGCCGCTTTCCTCCCCATCACTGTGCCAAGGTGCTCCTTATTTTTGTGGCCCCAGTGCAGGATCTGTCCCCGACCGCTGCTGCCTTCCATGGAAATCAATGAGATTTGCTCAGCCCTGCATTTAGCTGAGACACAGCTATCTGTCTGCCTGGCTATTAAATTACTTTTCCACGTGACAACGGAGCTTCCAAAGTTTGCAGTATAATTTCAGTCTTCACATGCAGCTCTTCGAGCCTTTTTTTTCCTCTCCCATTCTTTTACCGCTCTCTCCCCATTCAGAGGCTCGGTGTTGCAACAGCAATATTACATTTGCCCCATCTCCCTTTGTCTGGCACCTTTGTTTTGTGCATCACCACCAAATGAAATCAATTTTATAACTGATTTCTCTGACCTGGCACCAGAATGACATGCCTACAGTTTCTGCTACAAATTCTCCTTGCTGTCTGTAATAAGTTACTTAACCATTCCATTATTTCACGCCGGTTCCCGGTGGGTTTTAGCTGCACAAGACATCTTTCTGATGAAATTGGCACCGGCTTTTAAAAAATCCAAATGAATTATATCTCCTGGGCCCCGCTCGAGACTTTAAAAGAGGTTAGTTAGGCAGGATCTTCATTTTACACATCTGGGCGGAAAATGCACAGGCATTTTTTCCCTCCGCCTGCACGTACAAATGGCTCACATTGTTTCTTCGATAAAATTGTTCATTGCTGGGAGAGTCGGGAGCTCACTCAGGGAGGAAATTTGGCTGATATATATGGCAAGACTCCAATGGCTTTAATGAATGCAATGTTGATCACTTGAACAACAGGATCAGCAATATGGCATGGATGCGATAGCCCTTTTTTCCAGTCCTGGTTATAAAGTACCAGATAACACTGTTGTGTCAGAGGGCAACTCCCATCAGAGGGGAAGAATTATGATCTGGTGTTAAATCTGGTTTCTTCTCCCATCTTCTCCCTAGCAAGACTTTGTCCCTGGAGCTGATCCAATTCTTTTTTCCATTCAAAACGACATTGAAATCCAACCTTACCTATCCTGGCAAGCTTTGTGGTAAGGAAACAACTAATCCCAATGAACTTTTTAAACAACAGTTTCACTAGATTTCTCAGTCTTCTCAACCAAGTCTTACTCGAACTATTTTCTAAAGGAATACTGAAATATTCAGTTACGGAAAGGAAAAAAATCGACTCCCTCACTTCTTCGAGGTCATATCATTATGCAAAAAAACACGTGCACAACTTTCCACCTTTTTAAAAAATCAAACCTAAATTTGACTTGTTCTAAGTACCTAATGGGAGCTGCAATTTCTTGCTAATTATATAATTACTCCAGATTGTTATGTAGCACTGGCAATTAAACACTCGAAATACTTTTAGCTTGAAGAAAGTAATTATGTAATTCCAGTGAATCTGTGCAAGCGAAGCTGCATTGGTTGCTGCTGCCTTTCCCCTATGACTTCATGTCCGCAGCCGCTCGCGCAGAGACGCAACGGTGAATTCCTGAGCTGCTGCAAACCGGCAGAGCTCGGCCAACCTTGGCGCATCACTTGATAGCACATGAAGGCCAAACCAGGCATGATGTAAGGGCTTAACATGAAAAAAATACCTGCTTTATACAAACAGACGGAGAGATATGGATGTGTGTATCTATATAAATGTACACACACATATATATATGTACTATATTCTGGTTTTAGAAGCCTTTTTCTTTTTAGAGGCTAGCAGGGCCAAGGGAGCATCCCAGCATCGCAGTCCCCCAGGGGACCTCCCTGTCACACTGTCTGATGTGGTCCCAGTCCTGGGACTTCCCAGTGGATATTCTCATGGGAAGTGTTTGCCTAGACCCAAAAAGGAGTGCATTTCACGGCGTGGCATCTCCCATACAGCCACAGTGACAGCTCAAGCGTAGCCCAATTGCTATTCACCACCTCCTTCTGCGTGCCTGGACCAGGGCCCCACAGTTAGACATGTCTGACCAACACAGACAGAAAAATGTCCTTGTCCCTAATATCTCAGTGTAATGTCCCTTGACACCTAATGCTTTTAATTCAGGTGACAGTTCTGTCTCTGAAGTCTCCACATCTCTACTCTCGATGCCAAGACGCTCAAAAGATGCATTAGTCTTCAACCCTATACTTTAACTCCTTCCTTCATAATAGCAATGATAATTATAAAGCAGTCTGGAGTGTCTTTTAGGTCTGGTCCCAGAGTAGGGGGGACCAGCGAGCAGTGATGGTGGCCACAACTGTCAAATACTGTGACTTTTCATTGCATCCTTCGTGGAGAATGAAGCTATGTGTGTATAAGCAAGAGCTGTACCAGATTTCAACATTACATTAACTTCTTGATTCAGACTTTAAGTAGGTTTTGAAGACAATTATAAGGTTTCTCATAGGCAGAAGGGGAAAGGAAACACAGGCTAAAAATAAGTAATAAGAACAAAAATAGTTAAACAGGCTGAATTTTCAACAGCACTCCAGAAAAGTAAAAAGGCTGGGACTTGAGGGCGTTCAGTTGAGAAGAATTCATTGATGTCCACTGATTTCACCAACAAGAACCTCCCTGCTGTGTTGTTTATACAGAATTGATTCAAAGACCAGGATTTTTCATGGATTTTGGTTCTGTCTCTGTTTATGTCCCATGGTCCCAATGACTCTTCCTTCTTGCTTAATTCTTATTTTTTTCATGGGAATAAGGACTGAGAGCGGAACCTCTAAAATCTCTAATCCTTGGCCCCCTCTTGGAAGAAGACAGCATGGACTTGGAGCCTCCCTGAGGCTACTTTGCTGCAGACATTTTGCCAGATCCCATCCTCCCCGTGCCACCATCGTGTGAATTTGCTGCCTCTCTCCTCTGGGAAGCTAATACTCAGCCAACCTCCTTCTGGGCCTGGAGACTAGAGCATTGGCCCCATCTTTGGAGGGAAAATCTCATCCCACCCTTGAAGCCTTGATGTGATGCTCTCCTGTATGCAATGCGGGGACCACAAGAAGGTTTTGAGTAGGTAACTGGAGATCTTCATCCCAAGCTCATTGCATTGATGGAAGTATTTGGCTTGGCTCCAGCAGACTTTGGTTAGTCCCTGGATTATACATATGTGTACATATATATAGGTATGTGTACACACCACTATATAGCATATATAAATGTCTATACTATTGATCATTTCAGGGCTCTGTCTGTCTGGCCTGATGCAATTAAAACCCTCACTGAAGTAGACACGGCTTTTACTTGCATGAAAACCAACAGGTTGAGCCCTCACTTTGCTAGAAAGCATTTCCATCCAAACCCAGCGAGTGCAAATCGACCTGGAAAAAAATACCTCTGTCACTGAGATGATCAGAGATGATCTGTTTTGACTTGACAGCAAAAAAAAAAAAAAAATCCAACCTCTTTCATTTTCCTTGCCCCTCCTAAGCCAGGGGCAGTTCTCTGTTTAGTCATTCCTGGGGCTGAAACCAGCATGGAATGCTAAATGGATTAATTAGTACTACATCACTCTAAATTTAGACAGCTTCCTTTCAGAATTAGATTTCTTCAGGTTTATGCCATTACATTTCTTAAATGTACATTCTCAATCACATTAGCAATTATGAATACATTACATTTATTTTCTTTTTGAAATACTTTACTGTTGTACCTTAGGATATAAAATAGACACACTGTCCTACTCGGGCAGAAACGTGAGGTCACTACCGCTCATGATTTTATTGCATATCTCACAATTTTAAAGATAATCTTGAGACCTCAGGATAGTTCCTGAGACCTCAGGAACTATCAAGTATCTCCTTGTATGAGAAAACCAACTTTCATTTTTCATGCAAGTTTTTATCTCCTGGAGGTGCAGAGATATTCTTGAAAAAAAAAAAAAAGGAGCATCTGCAAAACCCAGGAGGTGAATAAAAACATTTGTTTGCCATTCAAACTCAAACTCTCTTTACCTAAGGTAATCACATAAATCTGGGGACTAATCTCATGACTTCTCACCACTGGAAGTTAACGTTGCTGAAAATGATATAAATTGATATAACAACCAAACAATCAAACAAAAACTCCCACAGGGAAGGATCCTGGAGCAAGCACATCAGCCTAGAAGCAGTGTTAGGGCAGTTTCTGGGCCTATGCCATAAGCTTTGCAGTTCTGGTCTTACACCGGAGAGTTCTTCTCTGCTCTCCATTACATGTGAAGACAACTGTGGACCGCAAGAACAGACGTTTTCTGTTACATCAAGGTCAGAGGCAGGTTAGGTCTGCACCGTTCAAGAGCATCTGAGAATTTTGTATACAAAATGGACTTTTTCAGAAGTGTTCAGCATCTGGCTCCTCCTGTGGAATCAGATTTTCAAACCAGGCAGGGGTGTATCAAATACAAGTTCTGCACACTGGAGCATCTGAACTTGTTGAGCTCTCCTGACAGTTCTGGTCACAGTGATTCTATCGATGTAAACGGGCTATTCTGTAGAAAATCTGGCAATTAAGAGAAATAGTGACAGAAACATATTGAAAATCTGTGAAACTATCGCAGAAAGTGAGGACAGGCAGCAATATATTAAAAATAAAAATGAGTATTTCACATTCCCTGGTATGAGAAGTGCAAAATGAAACAATAGCTATTAGCCTGGCACGTCGAAAAAGACCAACTGTATAGCGTTTACTTAGAGGTGTTGTAGGAGATATGGTGTGCAGCAAATCAGTTTGTGGTGTTATAGAAGTGAGTGAATTCAAAAGTGATTTCGGGCAAAAGGGAACTTGAACATTTTTTGGGAACAGTAGCATTAGCAACAGTGAAGAATTTACAAGATTTGCACACATAGCAGGAGAACTAAACCTGATTCAAATAAAATGCCAAGGCAGTTTACTGAGAAGGATGTTTCTGCTTTAGGGAGCTCATTTTTACCAGTTTGTAAATTAATAGTGACTGAGAGTCATAAATGCTTCACAACTGGTGACTGCAAAGCTAGAAAATGGAAAGACAACAGCTCAGCAGCCCATTTAGAGACAGCCAGCATGGCTTCACCAAGGGCAAACCATCCCTGACTGATCTAGTGGCCTTCCATGATGGAGTGACTGCATCGGCGGTCAAGGGAAGAGCTATGGATGTCATCTACCTGGACTTCTGTGAGACCTTTGATATGGTGCCCCACAACGTTCTTACCTCTACCTTACGGCAGGCAGGCCCTGTGCCTTATTATAGAATCATAGAATCGTTTAAGTTGGAAAAGACCCTTAAGATCATCGAGTACAACCGTTAACCCAGCACTGCCAAGTCCATCTATACCATGTCCTCGAGCACCACATCTATCCGTCCTTTAAATCCCCCCAGGGATGGGGACTCAGCCCCTGCCCTGGGCAGCCTGGGCCAGGCCCTGACAGCCCTTTGGGGGAAGGAGTTTTTCCCAATACCCAACCCAACCCTGCCCTGGCGCAGCTTGAGGCCGTTCCCTCTCGTCCCATCGCTTGTTCCTGGGGAGCAGAGACCGACCCCCCCGGCTCCAGCCTCCTTTCAGGCCGTTGCAGAGAGCGATGAGGGCTCCCCTCAGCCTCCTCTTCTCCAGGCTGAGCCCCCCCAGCTCCCCCAGCCGCTCCTCCCCAGCCTTGTGCTCCAGCCCCTGCCCCAGCCTCGCTGCCCTGCTCTGGCCACGCTCCAGCCCCTCCATGGCCGCCTTGGGGTGCGGGGCCCAGCGCTGAGCACAGCATTCGAGGGGCGGCCTCACCACTTGCCCCTGTTCCATACTGCCCCAGGGCAGCCTGGAGGAGCCATGTCTGGGGCTGCAGTGGGACGCATGGGGACACGGTGGGGTCATTGGGAGCAGGTACAGCACCCTGCTAAAGCCCCAGGGTGGGAGGATGGTGCCCAGGATTTTAGGGCTCAGTACTGCTTTATGCACAGCACCATGTCTGTGAGTCCTACATGGACCCATCTGTCCTGGCTCCCCCACCAAAGGGCTGCTTCCCCTGGGGAAGGGGACAGGGGAGCCACCCTCCATGATTGCCTGCACCACTGGTGGTGACTCAGCCCTGGGGACGGCTTGGTGCCCTTTGGGGCTTGGTGGATCTGACTTGGGGCTCAGCCATGCTTTTGCACCTCTTTGGTGCCACTTCCTGGTGCCCCCTGCACTCCCTCCCCATCACATGCAGGCATGGAGAGGTTTTGGATAAATGGCTTTTAATGGAAAAACTGGGAACAAAGCAGTCATCAAAGCTACTACATCCTCAATACACCCCGTCCCCCACTCCCCCAAGCCATCTGATCCCTACAACAGGCCTATCCCACCCTCCTGCCCCAGCACTGGCTGCGGGAGCCTTGCGCTTGCTGCCATTTTTTGGCAATGAGCAGGTCTGGATGATTCTGTTTGAGTGTCTCCTAGGAAGGAATGTGGGGTTTCCCAGAGTTCTGTCCCACCCACAACAGCTTTGCCAGCTCTCCGTGGGGAGAGAAAGGGTTAACAAAAGAGTTAAAAGAAGAGTTACAGTCAATGGCTCAATGTCCAAGTGCAAACCAGTAATGAGTGGTGTCCCTCAAGGGTTTGTATTGGGACCAATACTATTCAATATCTTCACCAGTGACATAGACAGTGGGATTGAGTGCACCCTCAGCAAGTTTGTGGATGACACCAAGCTGAGGGGTGCAGTTGACACGCTTGAGGGACGGGATGGCATCCAGAGGGACCTGGGCAGGCTTGAGGAGTGGCCCTGTGCGAACTGCATGAGGTTCAACAAAGCCAAGTGCAAGGTCCTGCACCTGGGTCAGGCCAATCCCCAGATCGGAAGATGAATAGATAGAGAGCAGCCCTGCAGAGAAGGACTTGGGGGTACTGGGGGATGAAAAGCTGGACATGAGCTGACAATGTCTGCTCCCAGCCAGAAAGCCCAGCGTCTCCTGGGCTGCATCCCCCGCAGCGTGGGCAGCGGGGCGAGGGAGGGGATTCTGCCCCTCTGCCCCGCTCTGGGGAGACCCCCTGGAGCCCCGCGTCCAGCTCGGGGGTCCTCAGCACGGGAAGGACATGGAGCTGTGGGAGCGGGGCCAGGGGAGGCCACCAAAATGGTCAGAGGCTGGAGCAGCTCTGCTGTGGAGAAAGGCTGAGAGCTGGGGGTGCTCAGCCTGGAGAGGAGGAGGCTGCGGGCAGACCTGATTGCGGCCTCTCCGTGCTTAACGGGGGCTGATAAGAAAGATGGGGACAGACGTTTTAGCAGGGCCTGTGGCAATAGGACAAGGGGGAATGGTTTTAAACTTAAGGGGGGGCGATTCAGGCTGGATAGAAGGAAGAAATATTTTATGATGAGAGTGGTGAGACACTGGCACTGGTTGCCCAGAGAGGTGGACACATGCAAGGCCAGGCTGGATGGGGCTCTGAGCACCCCGATGTAGTGGAAGATGTCCCTGCTCACTGCAGGGGGGTTGGGCTAGATGATCTTTGAAGACCCCTTCCAACCTAAACCATTCTATGCTTCTATGATTCATATTAAGTATTTCACTTACGTGTGTATTTGAGTGCAGAGGGTAGAGGTCTGCCCTCCTCCCAAAGAAGGAACAGAGGGAAGCAACATACCTGCTGGGCAATCTTTGCCTGTTCAAAGCTTTGAGGTCAAACAAAACCAAGTCTTTAGACTAAACATTGTACAAAACATGGAGCTGGGGCACGGCAAATGATTTGGGGATGCTCTTGTGAGGCACTTCAGAGATTGCCTGGTGCCACCTGGAACAATATCAGCTTCCAAATTTTGCCCCAAAACAGGGCGGAACAACAAGGCTTGGATATTGGGACAAATGCACCAGCTCTTGTTCAGCTTTATCTCACCTCATGTAAGGCCTTAACAACATGCTATGGGTGGGATTATCTCCTCCTATGAGACACTGGGGAAGTAACTCATATCAAACAGCCAGCGACTTAATAATGTTCGTCAGCGGGCAGTCAGTGCCAAAAATGAATGTTGCTTTTTGAGTAAACACAACGTCCTTGGACTTCTGTAAAGCATTTAAATTAGCACCATATAACACTACAATGTCAATGAAATCTCCTTTTAATGGATTCAGTACAGGAAGATCTCACAAAGCAGTTTGCAGAGGAGAATCGCTGTCAAAAGGAGGGATGTTTATGAAAGTTTCACGTAGATCAAAACAAGGTCTGACACCGTTCCACATTTTTATTAGTCACTGAGAAATAAATATAGAAGCACGTCTGATGAACGGCCCAGGTATCCCTTAGATTTACTGCAGAACGGTAAATCACAATGAGGAAGGGACAGCTGTTTTTATTGCACCCTAATCCAAACTTAAATGTGTTAGGAACAAAAAACACAAGATGAACCTACAAAAAGGCAAATTGCTCTTGGAAAGCAGTGGCTCCGGAGAGGTGTTAGAGCTTTAATAGATGGTGAGTGAAGAGAGGCTGTCGTGGGATATACCGCTGCGATAAATCGCAAATGGGATGCTTGGAGGCACAAAGGGAGGTGTGAAGGGATCAGCTTCTCCCAGTCCCTCTGCCTGCGGGAAACCTGGACTCTTGGAAGAACCAGAGATTTTCCTTGCCGTGGTCATGTTCCTGCTGCACTGCAATGCTCAGTTTTGAGTGCAAGCAATAATCATGACCTGCTTTTTTTGTACCATTTAAAAGGCATTAGGCAGATGGATTGCAAACTTGGGGTTACATGAGATTTCTAGGAAATTAATGTTTTTACTTTTTAAACAAAACACAACATGTTAATGATCTTGGGATGTATTTTCAGTGCAAAGTCATTTCTCCATGGCACATTCCAATTGTCCCGGTGCAACGTCCCTATGCCACAATCTCAGTCCCGTCAGGGTTCCTGTGTTTGGCTCTCTCCCCTGATATTAAGATGCAGAAACTCTTCCAGCTGAACAGGGTGTCAGAAGTCCCCCCCTGAGCTGGTCTTCGCTGGCAATGCCTTGAAGAGGGTGAAGAAAATCCAGCTGGCGACTGGTCACGAGTGGTGTTCTCCAGGGCTCAGTGCTGGGGCCGGTCCTGTTCAATATCTTCATCGATGATCGGGAGGAGGGGATGGAGGGCACCCTCAGCCAGTTTGCAGGGGACACCCAGTCGGGCGGGAGCGTTGGTCTGCTGGGGGGCAGGAGGCTCTGCAGGGGGCCCTGGCCAGGCCGGGGCGATGGGCCCAGGCCCCGGGGTGAGGGGCAGCAAGGCTCAGGGCCGGGTCCTGCCCTGGGGGCACAGCAACCCCAGGCACCGCTGCAGGCGTGGGGAGGAGCGGCTGGGAGCTGCCCAGCGGGAAAGGGCCTGGGGGTGCTGGTCGACAGCCGCTGGACACGAGCCAGCAGGGTGCCCAGGTGGCCAAGAGGGCCCAGGGCATCCTGGCTTGTGTCAGGAACGGTGTGGCCAGCAGGAGCAGGGCAGGGATCGTCCCCCTGCGCTGGGCACTGGGGAGGCCGCCCCTCGAATGCTGTGCTCAGCGCTGGGCCCCGCACCCCAAGGCGGCCATGGAGGGGCTGGAGCGTGGCCAGAGCAGGGCAGCGAGGCTGGGGCAGGGGCTGGAGCACAAGGCTGGGGAGGAGCGGCTGGGGGAGCTGGGGGGGCTCAGCCTGGAGAAGAGGAGGCTGAGGGGAGCCCTCATCGCTCTCTGCCACGGCCTGAAAGGAGGCTGGAGCCGGGGGGGTCGGTCTCTGCTCCCCAGGAACAAGCGATGGGACGAGAGGGAACGGCCTCAAGCTGCGCCAGGGCAGGGTTGGGTTGGGTATTGGGAAAAACTTCTTCCCCCAAAGGGCTGTCAGGCCCTGGCCCAGGCTGCCCGGGGCAGGGGTGCAGTCACAGTCCCTGGAGGTGTTCAAAAAATGTGTGGATGTGGCGCTTAGGGACATGGTTTAGAGATGGACCTGGCAGTTAGGTTAACGGTTGGACTTGATGATCTTAAGGGTCTTTTCCAACCTTAATGATTCTATGACTCTGATTCCATGAAAGTTGTACCTTTCTGCAGGGAGACTGTGGATTTTGGAAACAGGGCAGAACTGGAGAAGGCTGCTTATACAACACCTCAGCCCCCAGTAATCCCATGTCTTTATTTTCACGACACTGTTATCAGGGTGGGGAGGGGGGAGATGTGAGCCTCCTTCTATAGGCAGGAAAAGGAGGCAGAGAGACACTAAAAGCAAGACTCACAAAGGGATTTGAGTAGATATCATGGGTCTAACAGTTGCATTAGATGTGCCATTCCTAAATCTGGTTCATAAGAGTCCCAGCCAGGTTCCTGTATAACCTAGGAGGTAGCTGATGGTTAGAGATGCTCAAGTTAGCAATATTTGCATTCCCAAGCATGTGAGTGGCCTCTATACCAGTGTATTAAACAGTTCCAGGGGATGCTGTTAGGCACTGAACCTGTCATGATTCACAGTTTAGGTTTTTTCCATCAATCCCATTTCAGAGGTTCAATCTGGTAGGAAAGTTTTAGCGAGTCAGGACTCGCACAACACAGAGCAATGGAGGACTGGTTTTTCTTCATTAATGGGGCTCTCTATCAGGATGCTGGACACCAGGGGTTTATGCCTTCCTTTCTCTGAAGAGTTCGAGCCCCCATCTCTCTGCAAAGCTCTTAGGCGATGGTCCCACGATGGGGTGTAGGTGTGTTATCTCCCTTCAGTGGAAGCTTTTCAGCTTTACTTGGCATTTAAATAGGAATTGCACCAGAGGGGGAAGAGGAAACACAACCCTTTCGCCTGACTCTGAAAGGGGGAGGCTCAGGTTATGCCTATGGCATTGGGCTGTAAGGGTGCAAGGGCGGTGTTAAATTGTCAGCACGTTCCCTGGCATAGTTTTGATCTGCGCCAACTAACATTGACCCAAATAATCCCCAGGCACAGCAGAGGGTATAACATGAACCAGGGGTCATTCCCAGTGAACGGTGTGGACATGGCCACCCTTGTTTTGGGACAGTGAGCTTAGCCGTACTGCTTGGCCTCAGGGCAAAGAGCCATCCTCTCGCCTTCGCTAAACCCCGTTTAGTTTGTTAGTATGAATGAAAGTGAGGGATTAATTTATGGAGCAAGGTCTGGGTCACAGGTCTCTCCCAGCAGCTCGATGAACATATGGCACATTAGAGACCCATCTCAACAGCTTCAGCAGAAGGAGGTAAAAGCATCCCCTCCCCAAGAGGAGTCTAGAGTGGGGTCAGAGAGAAGGAAACGGGAGGACAAGCCTGCTCCGGGTTGGAGAGGTCTTGCTTATCTATCCCACGTGCTCTGATGGGCAATGCATTGTAACAGCACTTACTTGCTGAGTTTGAAAAGACGTACCCCTCTTTTTCTTGAAAGCAAAGTCTCGAGCACCTGGGGTAGGTACAGGACTGTGAAAACTATAAGGGGGAAAGCCCTTATAAATTATATGCAGTAACAAGCACCGTTATGATGCCATGGACAAGGCTGCAGAGACTGGTGCTGCCCATCCCAGCTCTACGCCACCGGAGGGGTATAAGCCATTGCGGCTCTCAGAAGACACAGCACGTGAAGGTGCTGAGCCAGCCCTTGCTCATGGCTTTATGGTATTGACACATGCCAAGCCTCCTTTGAAAATCTCGTTCTGATCCTAGAAAATTTAGTCACAGGCCTGTGGTCAAAGGAGGTTGTGGTCTGGCGAGGAAACGAGTTCAGTGTGTATGTCCCAGCCACGTTTCAGATCTCCTTTGTGATAAGGCTGTATATAGAAGTATATATGGATGTGAGTACATGTCTATATTTATACAAATATTTACACATATTTTTACATGACTGTATGCAAACGCATCTATATAAACACAGTCACCCCAAAAAAATCATTGAAGCTTAAAAGGCATTTCACAATAAAGAGTAAATAGGGAATAATGTTGTTTTCAAAATATTTATTATAGCGTAAAACTTCAGGATGCAGCAACTTTGCCACAGCTTCACCAGGGTCATACCCACCTTGTGACTAAGGTGAAGAAATGGAGCCCAACACCTTGTGAGAATGATGTATGGCACATGTTAAATGCACCCACAACATCCTATTTTTTCCAGTCTTGCACTTGCTGTTTTATATCTCATATTTAGGGCTAGTCTTTCTGGTCAGCCTTAGCAAGGGTTGAAACTTTGTTTGCCACTTGAGATTTAATTCTCTGTCTCTTCCTTACACCGGTAAGTGAATCTTTGATGTTCTCTCTGCCAGTCATTGTGCCTTTCTGCAGCTTTATATTTGGCTTGATTGTACTATCCTGCGAACACGACTGTCTTGAAACAGAATAGCATTGATGCACAGACTGTCAGTCAGAGAGAAGTCAGTCTTGTTCTTCTTTTAATCATGTGGGCTTTCCCCTTCCCAAGTCTTGGTGACTTTCCTCCTACAGGAAATGAGTAGGATCTTCTGGCTCGGACTATTATAACATTTTACCACGTGCTCTCTTTTGTTCCTAATTTCTCTTCAAAAGTGCCTGCCTGGGTTGCTTTTCCCATGTTAACACCCCTGAAAAAAACAGATATTTATTTCTCCTTCAGCAGCTTGTGACAGATCTTGAAACCCGTACTTATTGTACAGTCAACCATTGTACTATGTATTTTTGCTATTTCAGGCACTAATTAATTTTATTTATCCTCTCAATGTCCCTTGCCTTTGCAAGAGAAAGGATAATGTGTGCTTATCCCCACTTCATCGATGCAGTGTTTAGGCATGGAGAATTGGTACTCACCCAAGAAAGCACCGGAGAGGCATTGCAATGCCACCAAACACACACGTGGCTCCGGCACCCTCCTCAGGGGTTTCACCCCAACATCTTCTCCCTTCACTGGTTACCTCCGTGCCACTAACTAGAAAGCCACCCCAAACGAGGGCACGCCGCATTACCTGTAATGCTTTGCATGGTTGTACGGTTTGAGCAGCTCATCATCTTACGACTGCCAGTAAGTGCACATATCAGAGCGATAATCAAGGTAGAATTCTGCTTTTAATTATACCCTTTGCGACATGTTGAAATCAGCAGCATCGCACAGCCATGTCTGAATGCTCAAATGAGAAAAGTGGAAAAATGTAAGCGAAAGGAATTTGGTAAAACTTTCCTGTTCTGATGGAGGTTCAGGAATTGAGTTTGGTTTTATGGAACTCTTGCTGAAGACAAAATTTGATCTTTTTGCTCTCTTCTCTTGCCTTTTCTAATTAATTTTTTATCTTTTTGTTCCATAGGACATGCTGGTTTAAAAAAAGACTGAATGTCAAAACTACCAGAAGCTAACTTTGAAAACCAAGTAATAATTCATTTAAAATCAACATCAAACCAATGCCTCTCCCTAGTGTTCTCCATAAACTCCTCAAAAAATTAGGTGTTTCAACAAGAACAGTTAATTATACAGACATAATGCGAAGGAAGACATTTATAAAATCCCCTAACGGCTGATCGAATGATCAGAGAATCACACAGCATTTGCAATTAAACATAGAAATATTCTGGATTTCTGGTTGTGAGTTGCACTGTCGGTGGTAATCTTATAGTGGCATATAATAAAACAGTTGTAAAAGCAAAGAAGCCCCCCTAGAAGATCAGGTGATGAAAAAACACATTGTGATCCTGGGAGAATAGAAATCTGCACTGATTCTTCATCAGTATCAGGTGAATTAACCAGTTCCTTTCTTTTACGCTTTCTGAAGTTTGTCAACGAGACAACTGCATATTGTCAAAAAACTTCTCAGCTTAATCAAAGATAAAAAAAAAACAGTAAGTATTTTTAACCACCAGAAACTTGGCATAGAATAAAGGCATAAAGTAAGGGAGTTGTCCCACTTGAAAAGAAGTTTTTTTGCAAGCAGAAATATCTCTTAGAAAAACGCGTGGCCTAGGTAATATCTGAGAAAATACTCATTTCCCTATCGTACGTTTGGTAGAGGATCCCACATATTCTCCACACTTGGCCTATGAGTCCCACGTTAATGTCAACACAGATAACAAGTGACTATGAAATTTTGAGGAAAACTCCCTTTGTGAGCCCTGGGAGCTAACAACCTTCCTTGTTTCTACAGGTTTGTGAAGAAGTTGAAAAGCTTTCACAATATCCCGTGGAGACATACAATTTGTATTCAGAACAGGCTTCAGAAGTGACAGCAAGATTTTCCATCGGAGATTTCCTCAATTAACCCCAAGACATGCAAATTGGCATTTTTACTAATATTCTCCAAGGTCTCAGGCTGGTGATGAGCAGAGCGCTGTCTCTCATTAGCACACCTGTAAGAGCTTTGCAGCAAGCACGCACACCTCCCAGCATCTGAATGTTTTCCAACTCCGTTTCCAAATCAGCAGCTCCACTCTCATGGGAGGGAGAAGACGATGCCCAGACCCCACCAGAGCCTTATGCTGGTGAAGAACGTGCAGATCGACAATGCCACTGGGTTTTGTGGCAGTCATCTCCAAAGACTTTTAGGAGTAGGACTGAGAAAAGATTTAACCCCCTAAAACATAAGCAAATATATATATATATATTTTTTTTTTTTTTTCTGGGTTTATTTTAATCCAGATCAGTTTTGTGGTCTGGCTCAACCCACGGCCATCCAAATGTTTGGGGTGGTATAAAGAGAGGAATGATGCCTGCAAAGAACAACCACAAGCCAGGGAAGGTGGGACAGCTTTGGTAAATGATACGGTCATTTAAAGTGTCCTTTGCAGGGCTGATCTGCTCAACGCCTTCCTTATGTCTGAATCTCACAAGGATTGGAAAAAAAAAAGCATTTCTGAGTTCTCCTGGTGGGCTCTGTTTGGGAGGAAGGTTTCAAGGCATAGCTGCAATCTCAAGTTCTCTGAAAATGTAGTGAATGTGGGTCTACCATAAGATGTCTGACTTCTCTGCCCCTATCAGCTGGTAACGAACAGCAGCAATCTCTTCTTTTCTCCTTGTGCTTTCACGGGGTGTCTTTCCTCAGTGTTCAGAAGAAAGCTCCCTGTGTGTGAGGGAGCTTCCAGCCTGCAAACCACAAGAATATGGAAAAGTCCTGCAGCATTGTAGGAGAGCGCTCTGCTCCGGAGAGGAACACGGCTTGAGACACGTTTTCCATGGGGAAGGCCTGGATGGTGTGTTGGCTAGGACTATGGGCCATGATGGCGAAGTTGTGTAGAGGTGTAGCTCTAGGGGTATCACTGGAGAAGGCAGGCATCTAAAAAGTGGGAGAGGAGTCCTCTGCCTATCCATTTTAAGGGTCATTAAATGAAGTGCATGAACGGCATTAGAAACAGGAGCTCCCACCCTCAAGGTAATGATGTCCTTTCCTCGCCACGAGTCCAAACTGAAGCTCCCAGCTGTGAAGTTGCTCTCTTGACCTTCAGCTTGTCCTTCCTGGCTGTACAGTGTCCCGGTGCGAATGTAAAGGATGGTAGTTGTCTGGAAACTGAATCCTGGCCAAGAATCGTGTGTTCTGGAGTGAAGGGTACGACTGAAGGTGAGAAAGATACAGTCGGAAGCGGTGAAGATCTCTTTGGACAATTCAGATCCTGCTTCAGTGGGCACATAAAACAGGCAGTTGGGGCATAGGTTGATGTGCTCCTCGTATCAATACAACTGGTATAAAAGACAAGATAGATGAACTGGACGGTCTGCTTTTCAGTGCAGACATGAATGTAATAGGCATTGCAGCAAATTACCGGGGAGAAGATAATCAGGACACTACCAGAGCAAACTATAAATTATACAGGAGGGGCAGAGTAATTTGCATTGTGGAGGAGTAGTGCCATATCAGTCACATCAGATAAGTAAGTTAACTGTATCAACAATACCGACGCCAACAGACTGCAATACCACACCCAAGAGGAGGACTGTAACGGAGCTATTCCTCAATCGCTTGGCCAGGGTAGTGACACTGCCCGAGATGTCCTAAAGGAGACCAGAGGTGCTGTGGGTGTACAAGATGCAATAAAAAGGAGAAAAGTTGTGTACACTGGGTAAAGATACTGTCCAAACATGATGCTGAGGTTAAATTTTTAGATACTTGTGAACAAATGCTTCTTGGAGATGTAGTCAGTGGAGAAGGAACTCCTGGTGCAGCCCAGGTTCACTCTGGTATTATCAAAGAGACGCTCTGAGAAGCTGTAATGTACTGAGCTTCAGTATTGTCGTAGGAATAAGAAAGCCAAAAATATCACCAGCGCAGTCTTGGATTTAAAAAGGAGCCCTATGAAAAATGAGGCAACTTGTTAAAAGGAAATTAGTAAGAGCCACGAATGGGTGAAATGTTTGCAAGCAGCAGAGGTATTGTTTAAAGACACCATATTAGAGGCGCAGAGAAAATACATAGAGTGTATCAAAAAAGACTTTAAAAAGACCAGAAGAAAGCTACTGTAATTAAAGATCAGAGCGAAGGAAGCTATTACAAGTAAGAAGACTTCGTGTTCAAACAAGGAATAAATAGAGAACATACATTCTATTAAAAAGGTAGACTAAAAGATTTGAAGAGCAACTTTCTAAGAGCATGAACAAATTATCAATCCTTTTCCAAACACGACTGGATTAAGAAGCCTGCCAGGCAGTACAAAGGGCCAACAGAGGACCAAGGTGTAAAGTGAATAACATCAGGCTGTAGTCTATGCTTCGAAGAACGCCAAAGGAACTCAAATCTGAACGGTTTGTGCAGAGGAAATTGCTAGAAATTATCACAGAGAACAGAAACATGAAGTGCGTGAAGTTGGGGAAGACTCCACAAGGGTTTTGCAGGCTGAAGTCTTGCTTAGCAAAACTGCTAGAGCTCTTCACCAGCAGCAACGAGTACGTTAATCCGGTTGCGTTGCGTGTCTGTGACCTTTCAAAGGCCCTTACCAAAGGCTGCGAAGAAAAGCAAGCTGCCATGGGCATGAGATGGTATAAGAGATATATGGGTTGTCACTGAATGAAGGACAAGCAACAAAGCGTTTTGCAAGAGAGGGGGGTTGTTAACAGGATCCTAGTGCTGGGAGGTGGACTGCTGAACAAATCTGATGATACTGGATGATATATTTGCTGGTGATATTGGATTATTTGAGGTTGTGCAAATAAAAACCAGTCCAGAAACCTCATAGCACTGAGAGGCAGGCTGATAAAATGGAAGCTGAGATTCAATGTCTGTCACGGCAAATTAAAGCGCAGGGGGAAAAGCAGCTCTAAATCTCTGACAAGTACCGAAGCCGAGTGAGGCGTCGTCGGTGGAGATGTGATCTTAGAGCTACGGCAGATAGGGTCACAAAAATGGCAGAAAACCCACTGCCCAGTAGGAAATAAAAAAATAATTCTTTTCCCCTCCAAGTGACAAACTCAGTGTTAGAAATTGCTAGGAAGTGAAAAAGAGTAAAACAACCCCCCACCATTTCACGTGTGTAGATTCCCATCTGGGGAACTGTGTCCAGTTTCTAGACTCCCCAGTCAGCAAGAAAGACGCTGACAAACTGGACTGAGTCCATTGGCACCATCAATATGCTTAGGAAAATGGGGCACATGGAATATGAAGAGAGGCTGAAGGAATTGGCTTTGTTCAGCGTTAAGAAGAAAAGGCTGAGTGGAGATGTTATTGCCACCTTCATCTGTCTTAAAGGAAGGTGTTGAGAAGATGGAGCAAAACTCTTCTTGGAGGTGCACGGAGAAAGGATGAGATTCAAATGCACACAAGCTGCAACAAGGGAGGTTCTGGCCAGATGTACGGGAAAAAATCTCCACTGAGGGTGGTCAAACATTGGGACAGTGACCCAGAGAGGCAGTGGAACTGCCATCCTTGGGGATACCCAAAACCTAAGTGAACAAGACCCTGAGCAACCTGGGCTAAGCTGGACCTACTCCAAGTGTAGGATTTGAGTGGAGACATCCAAAGGTCCCTTCCAACCAAACCCACTTGCGATTCTAGGATTGCTTTGCACGTCTGTAGATCATGGTGGCCCTGCACCTTGAAAAACGCGTGCTGTTCGGGTCCCCTTTCTTCCCCCTCAAAAAGGACACTGCGAAGCTGGGAAAGCGTCACTGAAAGGAGTAAGGATGATGGAGGCTATGGAACAACACTAACACAAGAAGAGGTGAAGTTGACTGAAACGGACAGTCGGGCTTGGAGAAGAAGGGAGGGATGTCTGCAGATCGACAAGCGCTGTGAGGAGATGAGCAGAGAACGATTATAATTTGATAGTACAAGCTCAAGACAGCATCTGAGCTGCAGGTTCACCACAACCCAAGGGCAGGGTCTGGGGCAGTGCCATGGCACATTTGCCCTATTCTCAAATTTTTCTACAAGTGTTTGTGAGCGGCTTCATCAGAAAGAGGAGACGCCTCAGTGGAGTCCGTGCTGTCCTGCCAAGGCTGGACCCAAGCTCTAGTGAGCCTGGGAGGCTGCAGAAGACCCAGACACAAAAATACCTCTGCAAGGCTTGGCCCAGCCTAGCGTTTTGTATGAACTGGTATATAGGGGAAAGAGCTAGCTCAAGCCTTTCTCTGGCCCCAAACGCCTCAAACGCTGCTTGCATGTGTTAGCACATCTCCTGCCTGCTGACACGTTTCTGTAGGTGAAGTCAAGATCAGTAAAAGTATTCAAGATGGAAGCTCACGGTGGATAAAGGGAAAAGCTGCTGCCAGGGCCCCTATGCCTTGTAGCTCTGCAACCTTCTCCCTTCCCCATCTGCCTTTTTAGCTGGCAGAGCACTCTGCAAGGTCTGTGTTTTCAGCCGGCAGGTTGTGAAGGGCAGAGGGGGGAGGAGGAGAAACGGTGGGGTTTGCAGCGGTTATTATTCTCTCCAGCGGCAAGCTGTGTTGGTCTTTGGGGAAAGGTGACTATCGCATGCTTTCCTGACATCAGGTTATCATTTAAACATCTTGGAATGTTTAAAATAATAGGAAAAATGCATTTCCCATTGACTTCTTTGGGAGCAGCTTGCACATTTCTGCAAGCAGATGGTATGATGTATATTAAATTATCACTTATGTCGGGGGGCTTATTTTAAGGATGGAAGTGTCGTCTCTTGGTATTTGTGCCAGAACTGCTCATCCCCAAAACAGGATTTTTGTATCCTTCCAGCTACCATGGAAAATATCTGAAGGAACATGCCCTTCCCAAAGACAGGTAAAAACTGTATCATCTTGTTCTTCTTTTGCATCTTTTAATTAAAAGGGAAAGCAATTTTTTAAATCCCCTTTATAAAAGAAGGGTCCACATTGGCATTAATTGAACTAAAGGCAAATGTCCCCCAGACTTCACTGGAAATCTCCTCCCCTTGGGTGAAGGTTCACATTGACGAAGAGTGACAACACGAATAAGTAGTGCAAACATGACTAGTAAAGACGAAGAAGTCTAAAGCAAATGCTGAGTCATCAACAATATTTATAACCTCCCACACTCAGAATAGAAGATACCAAGGGACTGCAATTACAGAGATGTGACAAATATTGAGTTTTTAATGACTCCAGCTGTAGGACACTTCATCGTCCGAGAACATTGCTGCTGAAAGTCACAACCTTTGGTTAATCCATGTATATTCATTGTAGGTTATGCTCTGTCCAGTTTGTCCATAAAAAGTGTTGCTGTTGACTACCCAAAAGGTTATGCCCAGTTTTGCAGCTATCCATATCCCATTTTTCACTCTCCATAATCTGGTCTTATAACAGACTACTCTTCTGCATTGCTCTTACGCTCATTTTGACGCCTTATACCATAGAATTGTCGAAACACAATCTTCCGTGGGCGATCTGTACTTTAACCCTCTTCACACCACTGTTTCTAAACCAGCCTTGTAATTCCACCCTACCACCACGAAAAACTAGAGTCAATAAACAACACCTGCACTGGGCTCATTGTGGCTTTGGGATATTCCGTCTCATTTGGGATGTAAGTTCTTGGGGGGCAGAGGAGGTGACAAAGTGCCACGCGTTCCCCTGGGACTAAAATATCTAGATACCAACCAAATTTCAATACCTAAGCATCTTTGGTGATCTGGACCCGTGCCTTCCTGCATGCACTGCATAGCAATACACTGCGTAGCAATTCCAATACACAACGGAATCCAAAGTCAGTGCATCCCGTGGATGATAAAGAAGATAATTTAATAGGCAGTCAGATATATTTTACATATGTTGCTAATTTATTTTCTTCCATATAGAATATTACCTGGCATTTAATTTCCCTCAAGAATCCAGATGCTGTCAGGAAACGTCCTGATATTTTTGTTTAAAACCAAGAAGCATTTCAGTTGTCTCTTAATCCATTTTATTATGATTTCGCCAACGAAACTATCTCAAATATACAACCTTTCCATTTACATCAGCACCTGAGTGCATTTTGCCAAGCAATGACAAGCTGTGCTGCATACCTATTCCCAGAAGAGCTTTCTGCGTTGCAATTCAATAATCACTGTTATTGCTGGATGCCAGAGCAAAAATAAGATATCTGTGGTCAAAGCCCTGAAAATTTCTCATCACCTTTAATGAAATACCAGTTTTATTTTATTTTCACACGCTTTTCTTGTGCAGGGAGAGGAGGAAACAGCTCACGTTTCAGAAAGATCAGCTCGGAGCAGAGGAATTGCCTGGTTTGCAGGAGCTGCCTGCTGCAGTGGAGGAAGGAGCCCACAAGAGGGCTCAGGGATGCAGCCTCCATCCCTGGACCAGCATCCCTGGACCAGCATGCCTGGACCAGCATCCCTGGGAAGATGCTGGGCAGGGCGAAGCAGGGCCCTGGGGGAAAGCTCATCTGTTCAATCATATTCACCGTACCCCTTAAAACATCTCAGATAGGGCAAGCAAATAAACAAGCCGTCCGAACAACATTGCCTTTTATTACCGCGGATAGTTTCATACATGTATTTTTAATCTTTTGCCTGTGTATTTCTTACAAACTTTATTAACGACGGGGAATGTTGCTGTACGGTAATATACGCTAGCACTTAAAGCTTATGAAGCTCCCTTTCCGTTTTATAGTATCGGCACAGCAGGCTCTGCTCAGCACCACGTGAGCACATTTATAAAAAGCTTATTACAGCATATAGCGCAAGAGTTGTTTTTTTAGCCCTGTATGGGAAACCAGCACTATTAAATATGATTGTTTCCTTCAATAGGGCAGCGTAAACAACTCTGTCATTTGTTTTTATAAAGTCATCAGTGCCACTGCATACAAACCAGCGCTGACTGACAAAGCCAAGGAATCTGCTAGGCACTGCGCAATGCATTTAAAACCACCGGCGGAGCGTGTTTACGTTGCATAATTTTCCACCAAAAAACTTAATTGATTCCATTAGCTTTTTTTTTTTTTTATTGTGCAGTTTTGCCATCAGAGGAAAACAGAATCACAAAGAAAGCCACAATATTTTGACCAAGTGTATATCTATGCATATAAGCAAAACAGGCTGCTAAAAATACATTAGGTGCCATGTAATACTTTTTCCACTATCATCTAATCTATTACAAGTCAGCCTGCTAGGAAAAAATACCCTTGCTTTTTTTACAGAAGTGATGTTTTTACAGATTTTGAAGATATTCTGTGTTATCTGCAGAATTTATTATGGGAGATTATGAAGGAAATCCAGTTATACACCATTTATTTGTAAGATAGATCACATCAGCACCTCCAGCAGAGCACTGTGCTGTGCAGTTGCTTAGTGAAATGTTACCCCCAAGTATAGGGACAGTTATCATTGCTTATTTTTTCACTATCGATAGTTTAAATAAATAAAAGCCCTTAATATAATTTAGCCACTTGTATGGGTTTATGTGAATGTACTTAAGACTTTCAATGACTTGGAAGAACTTGACAAATATTTTAGCAAGTATGAATTTGGGGTTGAGGAGGAAGAAAGGTCTTGGTAAGGGAGGGAATAAATCTTGAGGCCTAGGAGATCAGTAAGGAAAATCTGGAGTGGGGAACGTAGAATACTAGTTATGATGGGGAATATGAAAGATATTGTGCTAAATAAAATTTTGGAAAGGCTAATCAATGTGTAATAGGAGTCAAATTGTCATGGCGTTGAAATTTGCTTTAAAATTCTGCAGTTTTTCCTAGGTAAATAAAGGAAACGGGTTTTGCCCAATTGCAGTTATTAAAAAAAAAAAAATAAATCAAGCCAGCTACTCTGCCTGCTCACCAGGGCACTTGATGGGAGTTGAATGAAATAAACCTCTCTGGAGAACAGGCCGTCCTATCTGCTCCACTCTCCTATTTTAAGATGGGATGAATTATGTTCTGAAAATACTGCTCTTCCTTGGTTTGCTATGGAAAACATCCAGATGCCCAGCTTGGATGGGTTGCCATGCTATCAGTCCTACCCAAAACTGTGTTTCTCTGCCCTCACCTGCGGTGATTTATTTCTATTCAAGCCCATCCTGCAAAACGAGAGTTCAGGGTGATAAAAACACAGGAATCCCAAAGTGAACTGTACAGAAAATATTTGAGAAATTTATTACCAAAGTTACAGTTTTACCAAGAGAAAGGCCGCATCACAATGGCTTCCAAGTAGTGAAATCTGTGTTAAAATTTCAGATTTTAGGCAGGGAAAGATGCTAACGACAATGTAGCCTGATGTGTGCAGCACTGGCCACTGAACGTACCCAGTAATTTGCCCTCTCGTAAGTTGGAACCTGACTTACAAAATATTTTGTACCACAGTGGGAAATCTTGATTTAAAAACCCCAGGGCTGAGCCTCAGCTGCTGGCAACTTCTCTTAAGCCCAGGAAACTGATGGAGCTGTGAGAAGCCACGCCACGGAAGGAGATCGCTGCTAACTCTTGGGCTACCAGCAACCTGGCTGCAAAGTGTTAATTCAGTTCTGGCAGGTGTTTGCATCTCTGCAGGACACAAACTCAGCGGTGATGGTTGCACAAAGCTGTTGGACAACTAAGGCCTTTGACTTTTTGTGTCTGCATAGGATTTGGCTCAAGATTCGGAGACGTTTTAGGTGTCTACATATGCACAGGGCACCTGAACTCTGGAGACAGGCAAGGGGTTTCTGTTTGATAGTCACTGGAAAGTGGAGTGAACGAGCTGCTGAACCAGCAGTTGTTTCTCAGCTGAATTGCTCTCCTCACGCTGTTGATGGTAGGAGTTTTTTCAGCTGCTCCCATATGGGTGCTGAAAGCCTTTGAAATGCTCTACAGCATCAGAAACATCTGCGTGGAGCTTAGAGACACAAGACCTTTGTGAGATCAGTGCCAACCTGAAGGAGCACCTTGATGTGACGTGCCCCAGGGCATCATGAGTGGTGCTACACGCTTATGTGCAGCCAGCGAAACCAAGCCCCGCATTGACCAGCTCTTCCGTGACTATCGAGACAGCTCAAAACCCGATTCACCCAGACGGGCAGACACCAAAACGCAGGTGTCTGCATCACCTTGGCTTGCATGAACACGTGGGGACTGGTTATAAAGATGCACCTTGAAGCTCCAGTGAAGGAAAGAGAAAACCAAGGGTTAGACCTGTCAATAAGAAAATGTGCAGAGAGCTTGCTTGTTGCGTTAGCGCTTGTTTTTCCGTAATTGCTACAGTGCAATGGAAAAATAAAGAACCTGTGTGAAGAGGCTGCCTGTCTCCTGCATTTTCGCCTTCTCCCCGGCACGTACGGTAGGCTCTGTTCTATTAAATTGCCCATTGTTTTTGACATCCCTCTGTAAATCCCAAATCACTGCATTATTCTGAGGTACAGTGCTGATGGCTCTTCTACGTCAGTTCCATTTTTAGTATAATTTATGTAGCTTAATCTGTATCTAAATGCTCATCTAGATCCCAAATGGTAGGCGGATGAATGACTGATTGATCTTCCCGCCTCTCTCCAGAAACTGTCTCACGTAGATTGCTTTACTGTATTATCATCCTCCCTGTCCTTCTGGGGTAACAGATACAGCTGTTGATACAGGGATTCAGGTCTCCTGTTTCCAAAAAGAACTGCAGCACTTAAAGCTTCCAGTTCCCTTGATTGAAAACCCTTAGAACCAGTTCATGTCTTTTTGCTAAAATTGGGGAACCGGTGGGTTTGTTCTGATGAAAATACATGCTTTTTTCAGCAATCTTGTTACCTGACCGGTCAAAAATGTGATTGCAATGGGGCAATCATCATAAGGTCGGTGTGTTTACGCTGATGTTGTGTCGGCATCAGTCCTAAGCTCCATTATTTGACATTTTTATCAATTATGGAAGAGAACATGGCAAATGATTGCCAACTGCCAGCAGCCGCCCCAAAAACTGCAGGAGCAGTAGTTACAAAGACAGGGGATTGGTACAAGTCTATACTAGTAATTTAAACGGTGCCAAGGACTGGGCACAGTACACAATTCTCTATATATCTGCCATAATCGTCTATATATTTCTGTACATTGATAATAAATTCCTTAAGAGCCCTCGGGAGTCACAGCAGTGTACCTCCGAGGCTGGAAGGTCTAATACTGCCCTTGGGTAGATGAACGCAAACCCAAGCAGGAATCAAGAAACCACATTAGATCGGCACTTGCTTTGGTCTGACCAGTACCAGAAGGCTGTACTCATGATTCCCATCTTCATCAAAGTGAAAAAAAAAAACCCCATCAGGAAACATGTCATTTGAAAACCTGGAGAGGGCAGAGAGAAGCGCAACGACAATACTTAGAGAATTAGAAAACATATTTGACTGTGATGAACTCCCAGAGTCCTGTTTATCTTATCTTGAGGGATGACCTCAGTCTACAGCAGTAAGTCTGGATAACAAAAACTGGATAAAAGAAATCTCTTCATTCTAGGAAAGATAAGCTAAGACTTAATGGGTGGGAGCTGAAGCCAACCTAAAAATAAGATGCGTATTTTTAACAGTAATCAAGCACTGAATAATCCACCGAAGCCTGTGGAGGATCTTCTTTCACTGCATGTTTTCAGATAAAAAAGAGATTGCTTTTCCAGGAGACGCACACCGCAGCACAAACCTGCCTTCATAATCAGTGTATTGCCACCGAGATAGTTACACAGGGCTTTACTGGTTTCAAGATAGCAGATTTTGCTACATGGGAAAAACACATCTATCCTAAACCACAAAGACTAGCAAATTTAACTCTGAAGGAAAGGATTATGTACAGTAAATGGAAAAAAATTCTGAGCAAGTTCCTAGGACTGGATGACTTGGAATTTGTGTATAGCCCTGGCTGAAAGGCCACGGGTAAGCCCACATCCCTTTTCTTCCTGCTCGCTCTCTCTCTCGCGCCTCTTTTTCCTTCTTCACGCTGGTTTCCTAAAGATTTTTAGCATATGCCATAAAATTGCTGCGCTGGGAATACTGTGATTACTACATGGGAATGCTAGCACTGTGTAGGTGCCTCAATCTAGGCTTTTTTTTTTGGTATACTTCTTAATTCAATCTATGTGTTGGTACACATAAAGGCTACGTTTACGTGTGAAGCATAGTACATTATAAACAGAAAGATAATTGTCTTCTGCTGCTTGCTTGGACAGGTAAATCCATATGAGGAAAACTTTTAAAAGTTGGGATGCGATTTTCAGACTCTCCCACCCAGACCTCAACCTGTGGAATGAGAGAAGGGGATAATCCACACTTCCCTGAAATCTAAGCGGGATTTATCTAATTTCCAAAGTATTCTGTTTCCAAGGAGCCAAGAAGCACTAAGCACTTTGGAAAACCAGTTTTTATTTGTTAAGTGGCATGATGGATCATTACTATTTAATACTTTGGATCCAGTTACGAGGCAGGAACACAGCGTGTGAAGTGCCATACAAACACAGAATGAAAGACTGTTTCCTGCCTGTAATAGCTGTAATCGAAACGCATCAACAGCCCTACTGCCTGTCATCGCTCTAACCACTGTTTTGGAGTCCCACCACCAATCTTTCCATGCCCTCCTCTGCTATCAGCCTCACAAACGAAGCAGCTGAATGCAGTGGGTGACAAAGCAATTTTTTCCTGTAAGAATTAATGTACTGGAAAGGACATCTACGATTTAAGCGATACACATGATATAAATACACAGGGACAGCATGTATGGCATGGAGGATCACTGGGATCATTTGAGTGGAGACAACGCTGGCTTTTCAGCATTTCTGAGCACATCAGGGCTCTGGAAGATCTCGGCCACTTCATCTGCGAGGCTGAAGAGCCAAACATTAGTCTGTTTTTCTGCCCTTCACCTCTGACCGACCTCGATTCACGCAAGGGAAATGGCAATGAAAATGTAAGCGCTCACAAAGAGGCAGCAAGGATGCTCGCAGCAAAAGATTCAGGCTCACAGGTAGATGCATTAACTCTCACAGGAAAACTGCACTGCCATCCACCGTGACATTAACCAGCGCGTTTTTCAGAAACACATTCTTGGCAGATAGTGGAGTGAGTACAGATATATATGGTGAAAGAGAAGAAATGGTCAGTATAAAACCAGTGGACGTCATCACCTTTAGTGGCTTCTGACACAGTAAGAAGGAGCAGGGAAACGTCAGCGTGACTATAAATGAGAAAACAGCTAATTAGGTGAACATTTTAAATGAAATTCACACTTTTTTATCAGAGATTTCTGATTCTTACTAACCTGTACTGTCAAAATATCAGTTATTTATCATATGCATCTCTCTATTCACTTATTCTTTATTTAATGCATTTTCTTCAGGTTCTTGTAAGATTTTTTTGGAGGTCACCTGAGGTCCTCCCCAGTCCTGATCTCAATGACGCTAACTGTATCAAAATTTAATAACATGTGAAAAACTGACCACAATCTTGGGACTACTTGTGCTCAAAGAGGATGTCGTTCACCTTTCAAACACAGGAACAGTGAATCTGAAAACAGAGATGGGACAGTTTGCCTCTCAGGTTCCCATCTGAATTCTTAATTTTAAAGAAAGTCTGAGTCCTAAACTATGAATTTCCTGCTTCTCTAGATTCTTTTAGGAGCATCTGGGAATTCTCAATATTGCCATAAATATCCAACTCCTTTATAAATATGAATTAAATTCTATGTCTCAAGAGTATCGTATCCGTGTAAAATCCAGCCTGATTATGAGCTGAATGGAACTGCATTCCTTTGTCATAGACCATTTTTGAGAGAATTATCTGGCCTTCCTCTCACAGACTAGGCATCCATTTATCATTTCATCATCTTCTCTCCTATTCAGCCAACAATCCAACTTTTTCAAAACCCTCCAGATGAACTGAATTACTACCATTTCCCTTCTATAACTTCTTTGCTTCTTCTTACTCGCGCAGTCTCTTCCCACACTCCGAAATTCTCAGTGCAAGACCCCTGCCTTGTCCACAAACCTCCTTTGCAAGGTTTTGTACAAATCTCCCTTCTGTCTATTGACCATATGCATAGAATGAGCTCCAGTTGCTTGAAAAACAAAACACCATTCTATAAGTCTTCTATGTTAGAAACCTGATGGTGTTATAGGCTCAATATGCATTGTATTACACCCAAAGATATGGTGGATGTCTTCCACAAGTATTTATACTCTACTCACTTTTTGTTTCTGTATTTTTATTGCAAACATACTTGCAGACACTGATCTCTGGAGATGTACACTACTTAGAGCGTCTTCATACAAAAAGTACTCTGAGAGATTGGCATAATGCAGAATACTGGCTAAACGTAACGTAGGGGAGTGCTGCGTATATCAACCACCAGAAAACTCTGGGGGAAAAAAAAAGATATTATTGTACAATAAAACATATTATTGCATGAAGAGTCTGTGTAGCATGTTTTGCTGGGTATGTTTGCACAACCCTTCCCTCCCTCAACCGGGAGCACGCAGGACAGGCCAGGGGGTGGATGTCACATGCACACATACCCCAAGAGGGGTATGCATTCAAAAACCCCTCCTGAGGCAGACACCATGCAAAAACATCCTGGGTACAACTGCGCAGGGGACGCCGGCGCAAGGAGCAGACCGCGGGGATGCGCGCAGCCCAGGGAGTAAGGCCAGGCACAAGCTCGGCAGGCCGAGCTGAAGGGAAGGGGCTGCTTTTTGGGGGGGGGGGGGGGGGGGGGGGGGCATGCAAACGCGGGCAGGTGAAGCCCGAGCGAGCCACGCCAGTCTGACCTTACCGGGCGGCTGCACCCCTCGGAGCACCCAGGCGCACGGCCACACCGCTCGGGGGCACAGGGAGCTGGGCGTCCCCCGGGCCGCACCGCTGGGGACACACCGCGGAGGCCGCTGCACCCTCCAGAGCCCCCAGGACGAGTAAGGGGTTCCCCCCCCCTCCACCGCCCCCAAGAACCGGGGGGGCCCCGCCGCTTCCCGCCGCCGCTCGGCTGAGCAGGGCCCGCCCCCCCCCCGCTCCCGCCGCCGCCCGTCCCAACGGCCAGCGCGCGCCGGGCCGTCCCCCCCCCCGCCCCGCCGCCGCCACCCGAGCGCCCTCAGGGGCGATGCCGGCAGCGCCGCGGCGCCTCCTCCGCAGGCTCTGCAGCTCCACCTTCAGGATGGGCGACTCGGCCTCCCGGCTGCCGCAAAAGGACGAGGCGCTGCCCGGCAGGAGCCAGCGCATCCCGGTGGCAGGTAGGGACGAAGCCTCGCCGCTCCTGCCGGCCCCGATCCCCCCCCCCCCCCCCCCGCGGCCCCCCTCAGCCCCGCGGCGCGGCCCAACGCGGCGGCGCCTGCGCGGCGGGGCTCTGGCGCATGCGCGGAGGCGCCGCTCGTCGCCGCTGTGGGGGCGTGAAATGGCGGGCGCGGCCCCCGGCTTTCGGGCGGCGGCGGGGTGGGAGCCCAGGGGAGGCTGGGGATGCGCCGCGTTCGTGCTTTAGCTGCACAACGACGCTTCCTCGGCGCTCTTGCCATAAGAACAGGAGTTAATCGATTGCGGCAGCCGCCAACAAGCACCTATTTTGGCCATATATGAGTTTTCTATTTGATTTTTACTGAGGGCCACAATAGTCCTATTCAGGGCCTGTTTCCCTAGCCGTTACTTTTTCTCTTAAATAATAATTCCTCAAACAATTCCTGAGCGTGGTTTGGATGGTCTAACCCTCACGTTTGCAAAGTGTTTTTAAGTTCTTAATAATTCTTTCAATGATTCACCAGTA
Source organism: Platalea leucorodia (assembly GCF_965183815.1). NCBI lineage: Eukaryota > Metazoa > Chordata > Aves > Pelecaniformes > Threskiornithidae > Platalea > Platalea leucorodia. The sequence goes on along the minus strand of NC_138825.1, from coordinate 125,534,759 downwards.
CTCTTGTTAATGTTTGCAAAGTGTTTTTCAACTCTTAAACGATATTTCTTTCAATGATTCTCCAGTACTCTTGTTTTGAGTAAACGTGTGCTGTCAGCAAAATAGCAACCTAGAATTAAGCAGGAAATTTTGCCTTTGGTCAGCCCTCCGAGGAACTGGAAGCGTTGCAAGATGGTTGTCCTCGCTGTTGGACAGGAATGATAGCGGCACGCAGGTGCTCCAACACGCGTGTTTGAGCTTCAGCAGGGCTCAGGGCCGGGTCCTGCCCTGGGGGCACAGCAACCCCAGGCACCGCTGCAGGCGTGGGGAGGAGCGGCTGGGAGCTGCCCGGCGGGAAAGGGCCTGGGGGTGCTGGTCGACAGCCGCTGGACACGAGCCAGCAGGGTGCCCAGGTGGCCAAGAGGGCCCAGGGCATCCTGGCTTGTGTCAGGACCGGTGTGGCCAGCAGGAGCAGGGCAGGGATGGTCCCCCTGTGCTGGGCACTGGGGAGGCCGCCCCTCGAATGCTGTGCTCAGCGCTGGGCCCCGCACCCCAAGGCGGCCATGGAGGGGCTGGAGCGTGGCCAGAGCAGGGCAGCGAGGCTGGGGCAGGGGCTGGAGCACAAGGCTGGGGAGGAGCGGCTGGGGGAGCTGGGGGGGCTCAGCCTGGAGAAGAGGAGGCTGAGGGGAGCCCTCATCGCTCTCTGCAACGGCCTGAAAGGAGGCTGGAGCCGGGGGGGTCGGTCTCTGCTCCCCAGGAACAAGCGATGGGACGAGAGGGAACGGCCTCAAGCTGCGCCAGGGCAGGGTTGGGTTGGGTATTGGGAAAAACTTCTTCCCCCAAAGGGCTGTCAGGCCCTGGCCCAGGCTGCCCGGGGCAGGGGCTGAGTCCCCATCCCTGGGGGGATTTAAAAGCCGGGTAGACGTGGTGCTCGAGGACATGGTTTAGTGGTGGCCTTGGCAGTGCTGGGTTAACGGTTGGACTCGATGATCTTAAGGGTCTTTTCCAACTTTAACGATTCTGTGATTCTATGATTTGTTCTCCCATTGTACAAGGTGTTTATTTATATGTGCCTTTGCTCCAGGCACGTGAAGTCCCTAACAAAGTCTGTGAACGTTAAAAAAAATATCTAAACAAGGTACATAAGTGCTGCTGGGTGAATAACAACTGGATGATGTAAGCTCAGTGAAAGAGGTGTTTGAGACCATATTAAAAGCTTACATTGTATAGATATCTGGTAAAATGCTGCACGTAGCAAGAAGGTAGTGGTGAAATTAAAGGTAGCAGGAAGAGTATTATGTCTGATGTGGAGAAGGTGGGCTCAAAGGAGGGGTGCAGAGATGGGGTTGATGTCGTTAGAGCAATGAACTTTAGAGATGATACCAAGATTAGCACATTGCCTAGATTAAAGTGGCACCTTCACATTGCTTGTTGATAAAAGCCTGGACAGAATATATGCTAGGCCCATGTCGTGGTTTAACCCCAGCCAGCAACTAACCACCACACAGCCGCTCGCTCACTCCCCCCCGGTGGGATGGGGGAGAGAATCGGAAGAGTAAAAGTGAGAAAACTCATGGGTTGAGATAAAGACAGTTTAATAGGTAAAGCAAAAGCCACACGCACAAGCAAAGCAAAGCAAGGAATTCATTCACTACTTCCCAGCGGCAGGCAGGTGTTCAGCCATCTCCAGGAAAGCAGGGCTCCATCACGCGTAACGGTTACTTGGGAAGACAAACGCCATCACTCCGAATGTCCCCCCCTTCCTTCTTCTTCCCCCAGTTTATATACTGAGCATGATGTCATATGGTATGGAATAGCCCTTTGGCCAGTCTGGGTCAGCTGTCCTAGCTATGCTCCCTCCCAGCTTCTTATGCACCTGGCAGAGCACAAGAAGCTAAAAAGTCCTTGACTAGTGTAAACTCTACTCAGCAAGAACCAAAACATCAGTGTCTTATCAACATTATTCTCATCCTAAATCCAAAACACAGCACTCTACCAGCTACTAAGAAGAAAATTAACTCTATCCCAGCTGAAACCAGGACAGTATCCACCCCTTATTCCATACCATTTACGTCATGCTCAGGTCCCACATTATCCAATACATCCTCATTAACCACCACCCCACTTATTCTATGGACCACTCCTATAAAATGTCTGTAAAATGTCCATAAACATCCACAAATGTCCACATAATGTCCATTGAGTTCATTTAGTCCGTGACTTTGGGCTCCATCGGTGATGGTGATCACTCAGGACAGGAGAGGTGGTGTGTTGCGTGGAGTTACTGGGCACCAAAGCCAGCTCAGGTCGGGTCACTGCTGCACTTGCACTGCTTCTTGTAAGGCTTCTCCTCCATTTGTTCAGGTGGTTCCTGCTATGGTAATTCCTATAACATGCAACTCAGATCATGGGTTACAACAATTTAAAGGTATTTCCATTACAATCTCCACCCCTGGCCACTTTGGGCCAGGATTAACATTGCAATGAACTCCTCCCCTTGCTCCTAGCCTGGCTAGCAACAAGGGGTTCCTGCTATAGTAATTCCCATAACATGCAACTCAAATCCTGGGTTACAACAATTTAAAGGTATTTCCATTACAGTCTCCACCCCTGGCCCCTTTGGACCAGACCATTGGGCTTAACACTGCAATGGACTCCTCCCCTTGCCCCTGCTTCGGCTTGGACTTATCCACAGACTGTAGTCCCTTAGGGGTTTACCTGCTCCAAGTGGAGCCTTGTCTATGAGCCACAGTCTCTCCAGGGGTATACCTGCTGTGGCATGGATTTATCCACAGCCACAGTCACTTAGAGGTGCACCTGTTCCCACATGACCTTCTCCATGGGCCACAATGCTTTCAGAGATATACCTGCTCCACCATGGCCTTACCCGCAGCCACAGTCTCTTCAGAAGTAAACTTGCTCCACCATGGCCTTACCCATGGCCACACGCTTTGAGGTGCTCCAGCATGACCTCATGCACAGCCACTGATGCTTCAAGGTGTACCTGCTGCAGCACGGACTTATCCACAGCCACAGATGCTTCGAGGTGTACCCTCTCCAGCGTGGACTTATCCTTGGGCCACAATCCCTTCAAGAAGTATACCTGCTGTGGCACAGACATAACCATGGCCACAGACTCTTCGAGACATACCTGCTCTGGTATGGGCTTATCCACGTCCACAGGCGCTTCGGGGTGTCCTGCTCCCACATGGACTCATCCACAGGTCACAGTCCCTTTGACTCGAGTTCACACTGGAGTTCCAGCCTGTCCAGTACAGCAGTGCAGAAACAGCAGCGATGCCCTGGCCATCTGCCAGCCCAGGGCATGGCCGTTGTTGTTATCAAAATGTTCCCAGGCACAGCACAGTAAGATGATAAGCAGTTCAGCAAGTAGCAAAAGCAAAAAGCAGCCACTAACGAGCACTATACTCTAATATACAGTAAGGCAAGCAAGCCCCATGGCAAGTACAGAAGCGTGCTGATTAATACCTAAACAGCACTAACAACTATAAATTCAATCTAGCACATTCCAATTAAATCTGTCATTATCTCAAACCCTTCGAGCCCCACGTTGGGCGCCAAAAAGGACTGTCGTGGTTTAACCCCAGCCAGCAACTAACCACCACACAGCCGCTCGCTCACTCCCCCCCGGTGGGATGGGGGAGAGAATCGGAAGAGTAAAAGTGAGAAAACTCATGGGTTGAGATAAAGACAGTTTAATAGGTAAAGCAAAAGCCACACGCACAAGCAAAGCAAAGCAAGGAATTCATTCACTACTTCCCAGCGGCAGGCAGGTGTTCAGCCATCTCCAGGAAAGCAGGGCTCCATCACGCGTAACGGTTACTTGGGAAGACAAACGCCATCACTCCGAATGTCCCCCCCTTCCTTCTTCTTCCCCCAGTTTATATACTGAGCATGATGTCATATGGTATGGAATAGCCCTTTGGCCAGTCTGGGTCAGCTGTCCTAGCTATGCTCCCTCCCAGCTTCTTATGCACCTGGCAGAGCACAAGAAGCTAAAAAGTCCTTGACTAGTGTAAACTCTACTCAGCAAGAACCAAAACATCAGTGTCTTATCAACATTATTCTCATCCTAAATCCAAAACACAGCACTCTACCAGCTACTAAGAAGAAAATTAACTCTATCCCAGCTGAAACCAGGACAGCCCATTTTATGCTGTGTTAACTCCATTGATAGAATAATTTTGTGCTGCTGTACCAAAAATGTCCTCATAGGGCCAAATATCATTTTTGGGGGGCATTTTTATTCTATGACTAAACATGGTGTTATGCACTTAATAACACCATGGGGCTGCAATGAAGTGCAAAAGTTAAAATTTTTAAGATGTAACCTCCTTTCAGAAAAGAATGGCAATTTAGATTTTAACATGGCATAACGTTTACTCAGTAGCATTTCTTTTGTTTAAATTGCTCTTAGATTGCAGAATCAGAGGAGTGTTGGTTGGAAGGGCACTCCGGTCCGGTCCCTGTGCCAATGCTGCGCCACCTTCTCGTCAGAGAGTTTTTCCTCATGTTCAGTGTGAACCTCTTATGGCAGAGTTAGTGGCTGCTGCCCTTTCTGATATTGCCTGGTGCTGTTGAGACGGATTTGGCTGAGTTGTCGTTCGCACTCCCTGTTAAGCTGCTGTAAGATTGCCCCTTAGTTTACTCTTCACCAGCTGCAACACGCCGAGCTTCTGCGAGCTCTCTAGGTTTGTGTGCTGTAGCCTGCTGACCAGCCTGACCTTGCAGACCCTTGCCATTTTATTAATGTCTCTCTTGAACTGAGGACCCAGACTGGACACGGTATTCCAGGTGAATTCTTACCAGTACAGCACAGAGGAGAGGTTTTCTCCCTTACTCTGCTGTCCATGCTCCTTGTAATGCAGCCCAGTACAGAGTTTGCTTTATTTGCAATGAGAGCACGTTGCTAGCTCATATTTAACCTGGCACCCAGCATAATCACAGGTCCTTTCCAGCAGTGCTGGGATTATCCTGCACTGCTGCAGAACTTGCACTTTTCCTTGTTGACCTGTTGGCATAGACCTGAAATTTTTCAAGGTCTCATTGGACTGAAGCTCTGCTGTTTGGCATGTCCACTCTCATTCTCTGTTTAGCATTGCCCTCAAATTTGCTGAGCATGTTTTCTGTCACATCATTCATGTTATTATTTAAGATATCGAATGATATTGGCCCCAGCATCAGCCCCTGGGGTAACCTGCTACACGCTAGACATCAAGATATTGATCACTGCCTTGTGAGTCTGGTGGTCCTGCCAATTTTTGACGCGTCTAGTGCCTAGCAGCCTGTTCTTCCAGCCAGTACTTGCTCAGCTTCCAAATGCAAATGCTGTAAGGGATGGTGTCAGAAGCCCGGCTAAAGTCAACACGTATTACATCCGCTGCTTTGCCCTCATCTGCATAGCCAATCATTTCATCATAAAAGGCAACCCAGCTGGTCAAGCGCGATTTGCCTTTGGTAAATGTGTTGACTATTCCTGATTACTTTTCTGTTCTCTTTGTGTTTCAAAATGATTTCTGAGGACATACTCCATGATCTTCCCTGGGACTGAGCCGAGGCTGAGCAGCCTATAGTTCCTCAATCCTCTTTTTGCCTCCCTTAAAAATGGCTGTTACTGTAGCCCACTTCTAGTCATCAGAGATCTCCCCCAGTCGCCGGATTTTTCTAGATATCATTATATCTAGATCTGTCAGAGTATTCTGATGGTCACACCAGCGAGCTTCCTCCACAGCCCTGAAAAAACTCCACATGGCTCCTTGGACATTTAACTTTTTTAAGTAGCCATAACCCATTTTTCCCCACATTGCTGCTTTTCTTTCTGACTGTGCCAGTGTGTGCAGAGGTTTTGGAGCCGTCTTTATTTCTGAAGGCTTAGGCAAAAGAGGTTTTGAGTACTTTAGTCTTTTCCGTACTACTTCTAGGCTGTCTTCCGTATTCATCAGTGCACCCAGATTTTCTCTGAGCTTCTTTTTACTCTTATAATTTTTGTGGAATCATTTCTTATTACTGTTTACGTCCCTAGCTAGCTTTAACTCCATCTTTGGCCTTTCTCATTTTGTGCCTAAATGCCTAGGCAAGGCATTTTATCTACCTCCTTTGTTGCTTGTTGTTGTTTCTACTTGTATGCTTTCTCTTTGCATTTTAGTTCATTAAGCAGCTCTGTGTTTCTGATGACGTTCCCAGTTTTTCTGCATGATATTTTGTTCCTTAGCTCTCTTAGAAAGTTTTGGTCAAAATTCAGACCCCCCCTGAAGGGCGCTGTCTCCCTTTGACAGCCTCTCAGGGGCTTCTACCTAGCAATTCCCTAAATAAGCCAGAGTTTGAGCTCTGAAAGTCCAAAATGCTAAATCTGCTGTTTACCTTTCTAGTCTTCCTTCGGATCCTGAACTCCATCATCTTGTGGTCACTGCAGCTCTCTGCCGTCTGCTGCTCCAATGCCACCAGTTCTTCCCTGCTTCTGAACAGCCGGTCAACAACCAGCCATTATCCCTGCTGGTCCCTCTGGCACTTTTGGTATGAAATTGTCACTCGTGCAGCTTCCTGAATTGCTTGCATAATTTGATGTTACACTCCCAGCAGACGTGTGGGAATTGAAATCTCCCAGCGGGACCATAGCCAGGAGTCTGGAGACTTCTGCTAGCTCTTTGTGGAAAGCCGCATCCACTTACCTCCTCTTGGTCAGCTGCTCTGTAGCAGACCCCAGACCACACCATCTCCAGTGTTTCCCTTCTGATCTTGACTTGGAGACTCTCAGCAGACGTGACTTCAGTTTCACACTGGAGCTCTGTCCAGTCAAGGAGTTTGTTTCAGTAGAGTGCAGCTCCCCATCCTATTCTTCTGTGCTAATCCTTCCTACATACCCTGTTCCCATGTGTGACACTGCTCAAGTTGTGTGTGCTGTGCCAGCTCTCTGATTCTGATCGCATCATGGGTCTGTGACCACACTTGGACAACTGAGTCATCTTCTTTGTGAACCAGACTCTGCCTTAGTGTGCAGACACTTGAGGAAGACATCTGCCAGACCTTTCTTTGAAGCGGTACTAGCACTGATCCCAATCCAGTGACCTGAGGCGTCCATCCTGTGCATCTTCAATGCTGTTGAGGGCCTCTAACTGTTTCCTAGGTGAAGAGCTGCAGAGCATTTAGCTTCTTGTCTGTGCGGTCCCTTTGAAGATCCTGTTGATCTCCTGCTCCTCATCCCTGGTGCGATACAGCCTGCTCACTTCTTGCAGCTCCTTCCCTTGTGCTGCAGCGACTAGGTCTGCCAGAGCCGCCTCTCAAAAGATGGGGCTGCTGCCACTGCTGCGATCCCCATGGAGGAGCACCGGGCTCTCCCCACAGCCTGAGGCCACGCTCAGGAGTTCAGTGGGCTCTCTTTGTGCCTCCTGCACGTTGTGTTAATTGCATTGCACCCGCTTGAGCATCCTGGTCCCAACGCTCCAAGTTCCTGATGCTTTCTGGGTGCGAGAGGGGCATGGATGTGCTCTGCTCCTCAATGAGGTTTGTTGTTTGGAGGGGAACCTCTCATGCTGAGGGTTCTTTATCGCCTTTCACAAACCTTGTGAGTACAGAGACCAGCTCAGACGGCTCCCTCCTTTGCTGCAGTCCAAAAGAGAGGAAAAGACAGCTGAGTGACAACTTCACCTTGAAAGTTGCATTTAAAGTAGCCTTACGAAAAGCTACATTGCATTTCTATTCCTTTGTAACTTGCTGACCACAGGATTTTGTGAGATTTGACCTTGTCTGCGTAACCCTTTTTTTTTTTTTTTGTTTTATTGTAGGTTATTACTAATTTAGGATCTGAGTCTAAGAAAATGATACAGTTAAACCTTGTATATTATATGGATTTCTGTGAAGTGACTTGCTTTGTGATACAAAGGGTTCTGTTTGTAGAAGTCAAACGGGGATAAAATACTATACTGTGAGCTGAAAACAATACAAACATTAGTAAGCTTCACTTACTATTTTTGTAACCAAGTTGCGTTTATCTGATCTTCAACAAATTTCATAATCTGGGAATCAGAGTTTGTTGTGCTGTTTTCTTTCCTTGCAGTAGAGCTGCTGCATTCATTTTTGAAAATTATTCCTTTCATATGTTTTCTGTATAATGGTGCAATACGATGTCATGCTTTATGGTAAAACCACATATTATTTATTGCTTCTACCTTTCTAGTACAACTCTAGTTTTCAGAATTAATTTTAGTTGCATTACTGCTGAAACATGGCTGTGTTTTATGAGTATGTGAGTATATATTGCTCACACTATTTTATTTTATGATACAGGAGCACTAGTCAAGGAGTCCTCATAATGTAGAGGGAACCTCCTGTGCCAGCCATTGTATAATAACATATATATATATATGTATATACATACATACACAGTGTTTTTTTCTGCTAGATAGCCTGAGATAGCAGCGTGTAGTAAATTAAAAGAATGTTTTGTCCCACTGGTCCCAGTGAGTAGTGTCAGGAAATATCTTCTCTCTGTGGTCTCAGCTATGTTCCTAGAAGAGGTACTTACATTATAGCGTACACGTCTGTAGTGGGTTAACTTTTTTGAGGCAGTAAAGGTACAGCTCATGGGTAGACAGTGTTAGGATTCTTTAAACCTATTAAACCTCTTAGCTTTATATTTATAGATTAATAGAGCAGTAATTACAAATGTGGAGGAGGTCATGGTGAACTTTAGTTTGACCTTCCGTATAAAAAAGAGCACAGCATTTCCGTGAATTAATTCTTGCTTGAATCAGATCATACTCTTTAAAGAAAACATTGATTAAAAATGTCATTTGACAGAGGATCCATGGCAAAATTTCATAAATTGTTCCAATGTTTCATGACTCTTTCCATTAAAAAGGTGCATATTTTGAATTGCTTTGTTGTGTTTCAACTTCCAACCGTTGCAGCTTGGTACAGTTTCCTTCATGAGGATGAAAAGCGTGGTCGTATGTGCTTTCTGGTGTTCATGAAATATGTTTAGATCATAATGAAACTGCTGGTCAGCCTGTTTTTTAGAAAAGTGAAGACTTCAACCAGACATAAACCAAGCAAAGTGAATTTTTATTGTCAGCAGAAGGCATGTTTTCCAATTGTTTATTAATTTTGGGGGTTTTTTCCCTTAAATTGTCATGAATTTCTTAAGGTCTTCCTTAAGTTTTGGATATCGGTAGTAGACACCAGATTTTACTAGTGATAGTGTCAACGGCAGTCTTGTTTCTACTCGGTATTTTCCTGTTTGTGTATCAAAGGATAACAAACATTTTGGGTTAAAGTGTTGCACTGGGAGCTTTGTGTTTAAGTGATCATCTCCTGCGTACCTAAGAGCTTTTCAAGTCATTGGTATAGTGTCTGATTCTGTTTTTAACTTTATGAATTGATCTGCATTTGCTTCGACTATTTGATTTAATTCCAAGTCTGTATATTTTTCATTAAATTCATACAGCAGTGCATTTCAGTTCTATGTGGAATCAGTACTTCAACCTGATATACTGAACTCAAGAAGAAGTTGCACTGAATGTTTTTGCTGAGACGTCTGGAGAAGAATGTGGCTAGTGAGCACTGGAAATTGAGATTTCGATAGGTTTCTAGTCTCACCCTCATTTTTTTTTTTTTATTATTGCCTTCAGATGTAGCAGGAATATTGCAGCTTTAGGTGCCTTGATATTGTTAAAACAAATGCATGATCTTTGGGTGAAACGGGTGCTCTGCCTAAATTCAGTTAAGCTGGGACATGGTGCTCAGGGGGATCTTATCAATGTGTGTAAATAACTGATGGGAAGGAGTAAAGGAGATGGAGACAGACTCTTCTCGGTGGTGCCCCGTGGACGGACAAGAGGCAACAGGCACAAACTGAACCACAGGAAATTCCATTTCAACATAAGAAGAAAACTTTTTTTTTCTCTGGGGTTGGTTAAGCAGTGGAACAGGTCGCCCAGAGAAGTTGTAGCTTCGCCATCCTTGGAGATAGTCAAAACCTGGCAGGACACGGCACTGAGCAGCCTGCTCCAGCTGACCTGGCTCTGAGCGAGGGGGTAGGACTAGCTGATCTCCAGAGGTCCCTTCCAACTTCAGCTGTGGCGTGATGCTGTAAATCCTCTTAGCTGTAGCTGTGGTGGTAGCAGCAGTGTCCATCTTTTCTAGCATACTCCAGCAGTTACAGAATTCCCTCAGGATCTTGATGATCCTCCTCTGTTGGGAGGCTGAAAGGACATCCTAAGCAGATACATCAAAATAACCAGCCAAAGCATACGTGGGATGATGGTACTTCTTTAAGTGACTGCAGGAGGCTGGAGCCAGCCCCTCAAGTCTTCTTTGGCCACACTCTTGCATTTCTGCCTGTATAACAGTCTGACCTGTTGCAGAGTGGGGCATGCTGTCAGTCTCGCAGGATGCTCCAAGTCCAAGTGGTTGGAACATACTTCTGAAATGCGTTTCAGTTTTCCGCAGGCTAGCAGAGGTATTTCAGTTTTTTCTAAAGGTCCTAGAGAATGTACTGAAGTTTTACGACGGGAATCGCTTGCTCTTCCTTCAGAGACACACTTCTTGACGTTAAATTTATGCAGAACATAAACAGGTATTTTATGGGAACTGCTTTACTCTTCCTGTTCTGTCCCCTGCCTGCTGAAGTAGCGCTTGCTTTTCACAGGCTATGGGCAGGTTGGATTCCAACCCAACTGACTGTATGTGCATGAAGAATAGTATACCTTATATTCTTACAGGGAGATTATTTCACAAGAGATTTTTAAATGAAATGATTTTAGGTATCATATGTCCCGTTAGGACTTGTTTAGTTGATTTCTAATGTTGCATTTAGTTGGACATCTTTCGAAGCTTAATAGTTTCCAAACACAATGAACATTCAGAAGCAGAAATAACCCTTTAAATTGTTTTGTGTCTATATGTGTTTATTTTAGTGGAATTTCTGTCCATGCTAATCTTTTTTACCATTCTTAAACCAGTGAACTGGAATTATTGCGGTCAAACTAGTGGTCTGGACGCTTTCATTTGTCTCATCCGCTGCCGTTGGAGGAGGTCGCTGACTGGACTGCGTATGCTACTGTGGGCACGTGGAAAAGTGCTAAGGCTAAAAGACCGTAACTTCTCTTATGCATGGTCATGGCCTGGTACAAAGACTTCCCAGGGGAATTTGATCCCTGTGGGCATGGGATCATCCAGTAATTTTCTCAACAGTGAGTGAATCTGTGTTGTCATTAAAGTTTCAATTATGCTGACTTGTAATGATACAAGGGGCATTGCACTGAGAAAGCGTACTGGATATCACTGAGCTGTGATCATTGAATCACGTATTCTTAAATCATCGGTACTTTCCTACCAAGGGCGAACGGCAAAATGGGGAACCGCTGAATGGGACAGCCCGATCCCTTGATACTTGTGAATTAGTATGTCATGGAAATCTCCATGATTTTGGAGCTTTTTTGTACTGGGCAGAATTAGGGGAAAAAATCTGGTACCTTATGCTTATTCTGTGTGTAAATATGTATGCAGTGTTAGGTTGAGAAGTTTTAAACAGATTTTCCCTGATATTCTGACAGTTTGCCGAATTGTGCGAGGCACAAGATTTTGCAACAGAATTGCAAACTAAAAAAAAAGTTTAATGTTTTCTAAGATATTTTTTCAGTAGAATATAAGGAATAAAATGAAAAATATTAGATATTTTTTCCTTTAATGATGAAAAAAGTTTGTTAATCATGGGCAAATATAAAACTTTTTATCAGACATGAATTTAATATCACTATATTGTAGGTCTAATAGAGGTTCTTGAGTGCGATTATGCCTCAGAGCAAAGCCTACAAAGGAAATACAGTTTCTCTTAAGGTTTAGAAGGATTAATTTCTTAAAGTTTTACACCACTTTATTTACCTGATACAGTGTTTTACATAAAGAATTAACTAGTTATCCATTTTTACTGAAGTTTATAGGGAATATAGGGCAAAAAATGTGAGATCTGACTTCCACTGAAGTACCGTTCAGCAGCATGTTGAGTAACAATGTCGTATGTGGTCTAACGTTTCTCAAATTTCAATTTACCTTTCTAATTCAGAAGAGTTAATTACTTATTTCTTCATTCTAAGAGACAATCTTTGCCTCAAATACACTCATGCCATCCATTTCCATAAATTATTAAATTTCATTACAGTTTCACTGTGTATGCTGAGATTCAAATCAGAAAGAGTGTAAAGCAGAGTATGTTTCTTTGTGGAAGCACCTCACCCCCAGTAATTGTTTATTATCTGAAAGACAACTTCTGAAATTTGTGGTTACAACATCTTTACAGCTAGGTAGGAGATAAATTCACTTGGAAATCCTGTCTGTAATAACATGCCATGGCTTTTTCTCATTCTCCTTTTTTTTTTTTTTTTGCACCTTGTCAGGTATTTATATCTAAACACTAAACAGCTTGTTTTCAAGCCAAGTGTACAACTGTAAATATTGTACTGTCATTGGAAAAACAGGAATTACTTTTTAACCACCCATTACATTTACATTTTGGAAGGTGTTGCAAGGAGAAGCAAAGGTTAAGTCAATCCAAGGAGATTTTTTTTGTGGTTTGCATGTGCTTTTTGCTCTTGGCAGCTGGAAAAAAAAACAACAAAAAGGAAGTTTGCGTGCACAGACGATGCTTGATAGATTAAAAGCATACAGGAAACATGTTTACAGAGCTGCACATCCAGCTGTCAAACGCTGCTCCCAAGGTAACACCACCCCGGTGAAAAAACCGCGCACTGCCTTATCACCTCTAACTACACTGCAATAGAAAAGGCGACGTCGTTCATCACTAAGCCTTCTCCCCCCCCCCCCAAAAAAAAGATCTGTTGTTCGAGTCCCTGGAGTTCCTGGCGGACTACTTAGCATGCCGCTCACAGTCGGATGTGTGCGCTGGCATGAAGCAGCGCTGCACAAAGCTGTACCCCCAAGACTGCGGCGGGGCGGGTGCGGAGGAAGCTCTCCCCGGGGTTTCTCCTGGCAACAGCGCGGGTTGCTGGGAAACAGAATTACTTAAATGGGGAGAAACTTTACCCAACTGGCAGCCTCTTGAATGCAAATAAGGCTTGAAGGAGACTCCTCTTGCTGATACCGTAATTTCCCTCTCCGAAATGAAAAATGAATCCAGAGGTTCTTTATTCAGAGGATTATGTGTGGATGCTGCTCTGAGGAATCATTCAAAGTTGTGTAATAAAAGAGGATAATTATTTCTAGTAAAAGGTAGTGGCGTGGTACATAGGATTCAATAGCTTCTCGTCGCTGCGGTTTTGAAAAGGGATGTAATGTCTGAATTTGCAAATCTGTGTTGTTAAATAAACCTGTCAGTTATGGGAATTAAACACGAGGGTTATGTTTCCACAGGTTATTTTTTTCACTAGAGAATATTTTATATTACTTTGTGTGAATCCTGGGATGGACTGGACTTCTTTGGCTAACTGCGTCCATTTATCTTTAGTGCAATTTTTGCGTGAATGACATTGACCTGACATGTAGGTAATGTTCTGATTTCAACTCAGAAAATAAGAAGGTTGAGAGAAACATCTCGCTTTCTTCACTTGGTCTCCATGGTCTCCATGCTACTATTTAAAAACCTTTTGTGCTCAGATGCTAAAGATCTGTGGCACCAGCTGTGTTCAGTTGTGTCCGTATAACTCTGATGAACAAATGTTCTTCTTTTTAAATACGATATTTGGCTGACTTTGCCATAGTCGCTCTAGTGCAAAGGTAGCATATATGGGGAAGACTAAGTTGGTTTTAAATGATGGCTGTTGCAGCTCTTCAACTACAAGTAGTAAAATACCATGTAGTAAATCAGGTTGTGCCTCTCTTACACTCATTAGGTGAATGTATATCACAGGTAGAGATATGGGATTAGGTTGCCCATTGCTCCTTCTCCTTCTGCACCATATAACAGAGTATGGGGGGAAAAAACCCTTGTTTTGGCTTTACGTTGTAGCAGGTACAGAGCTGAGATAGAGCGCTGGAAGGGACTGTAGGTATTGTTGAATTGCTGCTGCGAGTACTGCTACAGCAATACACAGTTACACTTTTATAGGTAAAACAGGCACTTGTGTGATTAATTCATCACATGATGAATGTCAAAAGACATTTAAACCAGGTGAATGGTGCCCCCAAAATGCCTCTTTCTTCCGCTGGCTGCAAGGGGAGTGTCCAGTGACCAGCTCAGACGGAGGCATCGGCATTACAATCAGCTAAAGCGTGATGACAGGAATCCTGTCTTTGCTGTCATAGGCAACTGTAGAATCACAGAATGGTTTGGGTTTGAAGGGACCTCCAAAGGCCATCCAGTCCAACCCGCCTGCCATGAGCAGGGACATCTTCACCCAGACCAGGGTGCTCAGAGCCCCGTCCAACCTGGCCTTCAATGTTTCCAGGGATGGGGCATCTCCCACCGCTCTGGGCAACCTGTGCCAGTGTCTCACCACCCTCATCGTAAAACATTTCTTCCTTCTATGTAGTCTGAATCTCCCATCTTTTAGTTTAAACCCATTCCCCCTTGTCCTATTGCTGTTGGCTCTGCCAAAAAGTCTGTCCCCGTCTTTCTTATAAGCCCCCGTTAAGCACGGAAAGGCCGCAATCAGCTCTGCCCGCAGCCTCCTCCTCTCCAGGCTGAACACCCCCAGCTCTCAGCCTTTCTCCATAGCAGAGGTGCTCCAGCCTCTGACCATTTTTGTCCATGGGCCCATTGACTTGTATTTCCAACTCTGTGGCTGTTTGATGTTGGTTAAATCATCAACATGTCTGTCCCAGTCTTCCATTTGGAAGGGTTTTCCAGGAGTGAACTGCTTCGACTATTTAAAATGTTCTTTTAATTTTGACCCTATTATTTATTGTTCTTATCTCTTTTTGTGTCTACATAGTCATTTAGCATCTCTGCGTTTTATTTCCTTGATGAGAGGAGAGGGAGAGTGGTCCCATGCCACCTTCTCCTGTGTTCTGTTACAGAGTAAAGCTGTTTTAATATCTTCTCATAAAATAGGTTACTTTTCAAAAAATATATCATAATCATACTTTTCAGCATGGTAGAGCTCTGTTGTATATGGTATTCTTAAAGAAAAGGGTAACTGCCACGGAGACTCATTCAAAGTAGACACGATCGTGATTTACGTTACGGTTACATGGGCAGATTAGCTCAGTGTAAGCCAGATGTGGATTTATAGCATAATAACTACTCCAGGTAACTGCCTACGTGGATGCCTTTGTTGTGCAGTGAACGCAAAGTAATCTGTCTCGGTTTCATTGAAAGATAAGCTATGTTTCATTTACTCCAGGGTAAAAAAAGTGCAGTTACTGCAAAGAGATGCTCTAATATGTGAAGAATTTTGTTTGTGTGAATCCTTTTTATCTTCTCTGGTTTTCCCAGAACAGCACAACCAAAATTAATTGAGGGAATAATGTTATTTAATGACCTATCCCTGTAGTTGATATTCAGTGTAAAGCCTTGAAATTTTTTTCTTGCCCAAAGAGTTCCTCTGGTTGCCCTGAGTCAAAAACTCTTTTTTTTTTTTCTCTCTTCATCAAATGCCAATTCACAGAATCATAATTTTTTCCTTCTTTTCTTTGATTTTCTTGGTTAATGTTCATATACAACATTTCCAACAATAAAGAAAAGAATTTCCAAAGTCAGGTTGTGCTAAATGAGAGTTAAGTTCTTCACACGTACAACTGTAGGAGTGCAGCAGCTTTAGTTCCCTCAGAACCCTGAGAAAGTACAATAGTAAAACTCCTCATGCTTTAATTGAGTTGAAAGGAGATAAGTGCAGAATAGACCTTACATTAGGTTACCATCAGGCAGATTCAAGGTTGTTTGAATGTTTTAGTTATTAACCTCTGTGTCATAGTCCTTTTGTGTTTCTTTGATGTGTACTATTTACTTTGGATTTTTTTTTGGCTTAAGAAGCTTCTGTGATTGAATTAATGTCTTCCTGTCAAATTTATACCTTCAAATTACAGTGGTGTACATTGCCTTAACTTCAATTTTATGTAATTTTTATTAAATTTATTTTTACTTTGCAACCATTGAATTCTTTGGCTTGTAATTTGTTGTGATAGGCGTTGCTTTATCTTTGCATGCTAATATTTTATTTATTATGTGTAGAATTTCAGTGGTATGGATACATTTGTATATTGCTCTTATTTTGTTACTTACAAATTTTTATGATACATATGAAACTTGCATTTAAATTTCTAGTACAATTAAGATAATACACATAAATAAGTCCTTAGTTCAAATAAGGTAAAAACCTGTGCAATATATAATGATGGTTATTGCAGTTTCTTATGTATTGCTCATAGTTAATTCCTGTTGCAGATACACAAAATTGGAGTTGGTGGTATTTCATCCACCTGGGTGAAGAGATTATTTCAGTCTTAGTTTTGAAGATAGGATCTTATTTTCTGTTGAGAAATGTGGCCAAATAGATTATATCTATTTTTACTCTAGTTTGGGCTTGATTTTTCAGGAATTTGACTTTCCAGGAGCCTCCAAAGATGTTTTAAGGACTGCCCAAATTTCAGGAATGGCTGAGAAGCAGAACTCTAGCGGGAACCAATTTTTTTGGTGTCCCTCAATGCGAGACAGAAAGCTCTGACCTTGAGGACATACGCTGTGTTTGGGGGTAGGGATTTGGTGCCTGAGACACTGGCTGATAACTTCTGCTAGGAACCCAGTGAGAAAGTCGAAGTATCGTGCGAGGGGTGCTTGTTCTTAGGCAAGGGAAGTGCTCATAGAAAGCCTGAAGATTAGCAGCAGAAGCGTGCTACATCCTGGACTACTGCTCTGTAATCAGAAAACGCCCAACTACCGTCGTGGGATGTTAGATATTTTCCACAAGCTGTGGCCAACTGTGGCCAACTTTGGCCATTGGGTAGGAGAAATGTTCCAGTATGGCACCCTTGCTCTCAAAAGGGAAGCACGGGTTGGTGCTTGTTAACGGCAGCACTGGCCTGTCTACTTTCATCGAGGCATAATCTGGATGATGCTGATGTTTCTCCAGAGGTCTTTCTGTTTCTGACATTCCCCATTCATCTTTTACTATTTACGGGCTCAGAAATGCACTTTTTGGTTCATCAAACATTCAACTCCTGAAAATTTCATCCCAGAACCTGGTTACACATCTGTGGCTACTTCAGTCGATGCAGAGCCCACTCCTAACGCCGGAGCAGGGGTCGGGGAGGACAGTGGTTGATTAGCTAGCAGGCTGGATGAGGAAGGAGAGAGAGGACTCCAGACAGTCCGTGGGGACAGCAGAACGGAATGCAGAGACAGGGACTGTACCCGCTGTATTGCAGAGTAGGATCATAGGATAATCCAGGTTGGAAGGGACTTTGGGAGATCATTGCTTTAGGAGATGAATAGATTGACAGCTGATCTACTGGTCTTGTAGAGAAAATGTCTGTAATCATCTGCTATTTTCACATACTGAATTTACATTTTAAAGAAGGACAAAATACTGAGTCACGGAATCAGTGGATGGTTTCCTGATATGTTTTAGCAAACTGCAATAAGATTTTTTCTAAGGTTACCACAAGCAAAGTAACTACACCAGAGAGAACATTACAATACGTAGGGTCTATGGGGGGTATTTATATTGCTTGCTTTCTTTTGTTTATGTTCTTCCTAAAGGATTCTCCTTCTTACCTAAACAGGGATGTGCGAATCTACTTTTGCACTTACTGAGGTTGGCCCAATGTGCGATGGGGAGCAGAAATGAAATCTCATCTTAAAGAGGTTGCACTCAGACAACTTTTGGTAAAATAAACTACTGACAGAGTGATAATGCTTAATTTTAGTAGTATCTTGAGTGACAATTTTCAAAGTTACTACTCAGAAAGGGAACAGGAAAGAGAAGAAATTAGCAGGCAAACCAAATGTGGAGGGTGGATTCTCAAGCAGAATGTACTAATATATCTTTATCTGAAGAAGAGAAATATCAATAAGATGACCCAGAGATATGTTTACAGTTGTTTCTTCTTTAAGATATTAATTTCAGAACTTGGTGATCTTTTCTCTTTTCTTTTGAGTGATTCTGGGATTTTCTGGCCCTACTCCTATTTTTTATCATTTCTTCCATAAATCCAATCATGAATTCAGTGATTTGGGTATAATTGCCCTGGAGCGCAGCTGCAACTTCTGAAATTAAGCAGTAGGACCAACAGAATATGTTTGCCATGTTCACTTCTCCAGAATTGAAGCATTCTGCTTCTGAAAAATGTCTTCTGATGTTGGCAGCTGAACACGATTCCTGTTTAAAACGCTGTGTTGAGCAGTGCAGGGATTTGGGGTAGGAGCTTGTACCTCGTATCTTACTGTTGAGTGGGTTAATGCATTTGTTTTCTTACCAAGTCGTCTAAATTCCATGCTACTTGATTTAATTTGGTCCCTTGTGCTATTCTTTGTCATCAAATTGCTTCTCAAACTACCTGAAAGATACGGTCTTTTGCTGGAGTAGGATATTATCCCACTCAGGAAAAGCTGGATTCAGACTCCAACGCTGAGTACCCAGCACGGGCATTGCAGGCTGTTTCTGTGCCAGCAAATTGAACTCTGTCAGGGCCCTGGCTCTGTAGATGTTCGGGAGTGGTGAGGCCGCCCCTCGAGTGCTGTGTTCAGTGTTGGGCCCCTCACTACAAGAAGGACATGGAGGGGCTGGAGCGTGGCCAGAGAAGGGCAACGAAGTTGGTGAAGGGTCTAGAGAAAAAGTCTTATGAGGAGCGGCTGAGGGAGCTGGGGTTGTTTAGCCTGGAGAAGAGGAGGCTGAGGGGAGCCCTCATCGCTCTCTGCAACGGCCTGAAAGGAGGCTGGAGCCGGGGGGGTCGGTCTCTGCTCCCCAGGAACAAGCGATGGGACGAGAGGGAACGGCCTCAAGCTGCGCCAGGGCAGGTTTGGGTTGGGTATTGGGAAAAACTTCTTCCGCCAAAGGGCTGCCAGGCCCTGGCCCAGGCTGCCCGGGGCAGGGGCTGAGTCCCCATCCCTGGAGGTATTTAGAAGATGGGGAGATGTGGTGCTTGAGGACATGGTTTAGTGATGGGCTTAGTGATAGGTTAACGGTTGGACTCATAGAATCATAGAATCATTAAGGTTGGAAAAGACCCTTAAGACCATTGAGTCCAACTGTTAACCCAGCACTGCCAAGTCCACCACTCGGTGATCTTAAGGGTCTTTTCCAGCCTTAATGATTCAGTAATTCTATGATTCTATTCAATGTAGATGAGTCAGATAATCTCTGTTAAATTGCTAGAGAGATCCTGGGTCTGCCTTTGCCCTGGTCACCCAGTACATTCCTCTGAAATTCCTTGGTGTGGTTCAGGAGTTAGCACAAATCAGGAACTGTTCCCAGTCAACAGTTTGACGCAGCCGTTGTTTTTTGGAGTGTACAAGTATGGTGTGGCTGTGCCTGGGCTGCTGACACAGGTCCAGAGGATGGGACCTGCGGTCATGAAGGAGCCATCAGCAGGACTTAGCTATCTCTCCAGTCTTTGGTGGTGCGGAAGTGCAGACTTTCGGACTTGCCCTATTGCATGTAAATGACTAAATTTCTCCTTAAGTCCTCATTAAGGAGTCATCCTTTTGTTGAGCATTTCACACACCAGTTAAGACCTACTCAGTGTTTGATTTAATTTACAACAATTAAAAGCAAGCTTTTTGAATGAGAGAGAAAAACAAATAGATCATCAAATACGTGTCCTATATGTGTGGATACCGGTGCACAGACATTCCTGGGTACTACTGTTGTAAAAATATAATTAAGTATAATGGAAGTGGAAAATGAGTAAAAAATTGTGCTCTCTGGGCTGATGACTGGATGCAGATGAGGAATTCTGAGATATTAATCTCTGTAGAACCATTGAAAATATTTAATTTGTGAAAATTTAATTGTTGAAGAGAATGTTGAACACAAAATAAAGCACTTTGTACCTGAATTTTACAATAAAGCCCTTGCTTAGTGCAAAACAAAGAGTATGTTCTTATTCCTCACACATGGACTGACAATTATGAGAGGGTAACCTGACCATATTTTGGATAAATTCTCTTTCTGAGTTACTTTCAGAGCCTCCTTTTTCATAGTCACTGAAGATATTTGAGAGTTTCTATCCACTTCATTACAAGTCTATTTTCACTCTACCCAAGTTAACTATAAGTGGATTCCATTCTGAGTAACTACTTCTACCTGAAGTGCTATGCATATATTTTTCATGTTGCACACTGTAATCGCTTTTCTAAATGACAGTCACAAATGCCTGTGAAGCTGGATTCCTAACATTTTGATTTCTGTAAGTATCTGTTTTCCTCCTGAGATCTAAAAGGAAATTATAAGCAGTTAAGGGTACAAACGGTGTTCAAGCTTCCATGTGGCACTTTATATATATAATGTGTGTATCTAAAGTGTTCCGGGCGGTAGTGGACAAAGAGGATGGGAAAACAAAGAGGATGAATGCAAATTCTGTTTGATATACTCAGAAAAACAGCTGGTCCTCGAAAAACTTGAGAAGAACACATTTAGTGAAGACTGACCCGTGTATTTTGCAGTTTCAGACTGGGGCGTCACGCCAGCAGATGATGAGCAGTTGAAGCATATTCCCACAGTGGAATATTTAGGAAGTTGTTGATAGCTTTCCATAGTTTGGACTTGCAATTTGTTTGCCTTGCAAAGCTGGAGAACTCCGCTCAGCAGTGTGCCAGCCCTAAACCCACCGCACTGTGGCATAGTTCAGGCATGCAGATTTGCTGCCTTGATTTTCAGCTGGATTCAACTGGAAGAATCCATTTCTGGTGCTAATCCTTTCCCACAGCGTCGCTCAGCTATTGCAGCCTCCCACGGAAAAGGCTACAGTCATGCATACATTATGTTGTCAAAATGATAAATGATAAATGAAGGTGGTAAGTGGTCAGCTGCCAAGGAAAAGACGGTCCATCCTGTAGCAAAGTTAATTGGGTACGTACACAACTATGCAAAACGAGCTGTCATAGGTGGTCCCTGCTAGGGACATCTCGTCAGTCTATTGATCGGTCGCCCTGGGAGTCTGGAGGACCCGAGGTGCACACCGGGGGTTCTTGCAGATCTAGGCCTTCGTGTTCAGATTCTTCATGCATTTATAGGCCTTCATTCTTGTTTTAGTCTATATTTTTTCCATTTTTGTGGTTGAATCTTGGAACGTCCACTTCAGCTGTTGCTGTCTTCCTTTGCTGCTTCTGTGTGGCTGCAATATTCGTTTTGTTGTTGTTGTTGTTGTTGTTTTGTTTTTTTGTTTTTTTCTCTTCTTCCAACTGTATTTCTCTCAGTATTCATTCTCCTTTTATATTGGCCTCTGTGTCATAGCTACATTCACTCACTTATGTGTTCTTAGAACTTCACCAGTGTTTGGCTATTTAATAATAAATGAAAACCAGAAAAGTGGAAAGTCATTAGGCAATTCATTGTCATCATCTCTCCGTAAGAAGAGCCCAGGTAAAAGTAACCTTTTTTCTGTCACGTAATGTACTTTCACCCTTTAATAATAAATCAGCAAAGCATCTGGCTCCAAAATTAGATTCCTAAAAAACCTCTGGCTGGTTCTCAGAGGAATTGCCTTCACTTATCTCTAATGGGAATGCCCAGAAATGGTAACAGGAGTGTGATAGCAGAAAGGCTAACAGAGTTAGCCCTGACATGACAAACATGCCATGTTAAAAATGTGTTTATTCTTAAGAATAACATGTTTTGGGGAATATCACGCACATGCTGCTTTTGAGCAATATTCTCACATCAGGTGGTCAGGGTGAAGTGTTACACAGCTTCCATTGATCCATGGCACGTGGTTATTCTGTCACGGAAGACAAAAAGGGAAATGAGAGGTATACCCGACATTAAAGTTTTAAAAATAGCTATTTGGGGTTAAAGTGTCTTGATGAGTTTTCTAATGGATAAAGCCCCTTTTATGTGTGCAAATACTTGTTAACGTTTGTAGTTTATATTCTCTGTATTATGTGTTTCATGAGAAAATGTAGGCCTGTAAGTGTTTTTGCGTTTTGTACATCATTCTCTCATGTTAATTCTTCTCATAAAACTTGCCTGGTAGATTTGCCTTCCCTGCAAGCAAAGAAAATAAGCTGTGGTTATGTGGAAGGAGAGTCAGTCTTGTGGGTGACTTCTGTATTAGATTCCAAATAGAAGACTTACTTAAATGAATGAGTTCATCACTTCTTCTATTTCTAAGTTTTCCACCTGTGAGGTGGGAAATCATGCTCATTTGACAGGTTTACTAGGACGGGTATCCAGGTATGCTACTTTTGAGAGACACAAGTGCATTTGAGTGAGATGCAAAAATATATGAATAAAGGGGTTTTGAGAAAAGGCAGAATAAGAAGACATCAGGAGGTTTTTGTTAAGAGAATGTTAAATTAACAAATTGTAGGTGAAATATATAAAAGATGGAAAAAAGAATTTGAATTGAGTGATGACCAAGGCACAGATAAATATTAATTTTTTTCTAATTCATAAAAGAAAGATCAACGTGATATCTAAGATATTGCAAAAGAATAAGTTTGTGGATTTTTCTGTGAGCATGGGAGTGTAGAGAGTGTTGAAGGACAGACCTACATGTTGTTCTGTAATGGTAAACCTGTCTACAACGAAGATGGTCGAATTTGGACTAGAGATGGATGGGAGAATAGTTGAAGAGAAAGATGAGGAATTCAACTCTTTCTGTATTTTGTGCATTGGAAGATAATAACAAAAGTGTCAGGAGGATAGCTGCAGAGGTGAGGATGTTCAAGAGAAAAATGTTAGAGTCAAAAAGTACTTTATAGAGTTACTAATACAGAGCCTGATGTCATGAGAGCGGCTCAGGTTCCCTGAGATTTGAGTACTGGACTATTGCAGCCTCGCACAGAAAAGGCCGCAGTCTCGGCGCGAGCAAGGAGTGACATCAGAACTGTGGGAGACCCAGACGACAATAAGGAGAAAAGCAAATTGGAGAAGCTGGTGGGGGAGAAAGGTGAAAAACAGGCGGAGAACGTGAAAAAAAGTCCTGAAACGCAAGGTGTGGAGAAAGTTTTGTATTTTCTTCCTATCTGGAGGATATTGGATTAAGTGGAACAGTAGATTGATCTGAGCTGGAAACTTATTTATGGGAAGGAGGAGAAATTGGTTGCATTGAAAGATTTTGACAGCTCAAATTGGAGGAAGATGCATCTTGGAAGGCGGCACTGAGGGTGGTGTAAGCAATTTCAGTGGAGTGGAGCAGAACTGCAATTACAGAGTATTTAAGAGAAGAGAGAGGGAATTAGGAGAGCTACAGTAAACTACACATTTGAAAAAAAAAGCTTTAAGACGGGAAGAGGGTAGTCATTTCTGCAAATGAGATCTACTGTATTTGGAGCAGTGTATATTGAGAGAGAAAATTAGGCTCTTCATCCTATTAGCCAGGCTCTTTTCAGGAAAGTGTTTGGCTGCTAGGGAATATATTTGTTTTTCCTGCCTTACTTTCAGTAAGAGTAATGAAGGAATAGTTAATATCGTTCATCTCTGTTGGAATTATATATATTTTTTGGAATATAGCTGAAATACTCTGTTGTCAATACATGCAGTTTTTGGAGGAAAACTAATTAAAAGATGAGTTTCTAATAGTGACTGCTGAAGTAGCGTAGCCTTTCAGAGGTAATTCCACTGACAGTAGTTTCTATGAGATCTTTTTGTTCCTATGTTGATGCCTGATGGCCTTTCAGTGAAGGCAAACTGACATTTTAGAGTTTTCTGTCAAGTGCACAAAGAAAAGAAATAGAAAAATTATACATAGGTGTATTTTTTCCCGAGTTGGCCTGTCATAATGATGCTAGGTGCTAATTGAAATGATAGGATGTGCAATATTTTGAGGCAAAAATGTGATTTTAAAGTTAATGTTGTTTCTTCTGGAGTTGGGAGGCTATTGGGAAAAACATGGGTAGGTTTGTTGCAGTCATTGGAAACAAGGCAAGGGGAACCTTGGGAGGATGTCTAATTTATCCACCTGCCTGAAGGTCAGATAATTAACCTATTTTTAAAAAGTTTCAGTAGTTAAGATTACAGAATATCTTGCAGAATGTAGCAGTTGTATCTTTAGAAAGTTTTTTCTTAAGGCTTAAGCTAGATCTTTATTGGTTTGGTTTAACTTGTTTGATTTCTTGTCCTGTTCATGGTAGTTACATAGCACAATTTATATTCTCCCTTTTAGTACCATCTTTTTAGGTATTTGAAGACTGCTGGCAATTTTCTTTTCAGTCTTCTGTTCTGATTAAATAGCTGTAGTGTGGGATTTAGTGCTGGTTTCAGACCTGAAATTTATAGATATCTGCATGCAGGTGTCCCAGTGTGCTCTGGGTGTGCGAGCTCCCATTCTGTTCCATGGAGGTGTAGCCCTGGCGTGAAGCCTAGAGAGCTCGGGTTAAACAAATGGGTGGGGAGAGCAAGGGAGACAAAATTTCTTGATAAATTTAGTAGGAAGAAATGTCGATTCAGCAACTGAATACTTGGTGTATCACAGAGGTGTATCTGAGGGAAAGATGGGACGGGACAGATTTGAATCGAACGAGTTGCGGCTTGCCAAATGGTCCCACCCAGCCACCTCGTCGGGCGTTGGTCTGCTCTCCAGAGACCTTGGAGAAATGTGGGTCTTAAAGTAACGCTTTTAAAACGCCAAGGCTTTTTTAGCCTGCCAAACAAAGCATACTCCTGTATTATAGTGAGGAAGAATATTTGGCCTCCTTTTTTAGCCAGGTGAACTTTATCCCTGACTCAAACCTTTGGGAAGGTTGTATCGCTAAGTCCCAAATAACAACTTAGCCCCAGAACATCTGGGACTCTGTACTGAATCTCTTAACAAAAACCAGCACTATCCATAAACTTATAAAATTATACACTTAGGGAAGGTTTTTTTCCCTACATAATTTATTTTGCTCATTAATGTAATGCATATATTTTAAAAAGTTGGCATTTTGCCTTGGCAAATAGCTTGAAGATAAAAAAAGTTTATTCCTGTAATTCTCCTCATATGAATTCTTGTAATTTAGAAAATCTTGAATGAAGTTCCAAATATAATGTGCTATCCTTAAAGTCTAGAAACGTATCAAAAATCTTTCCACCAAAGTTAACTGTTAATGCCGAGCCGTTTCTCCTGTGAATGCCACAACAAGAACTCGTGCTTTTGAATTAACAGATGACATCATTGGCACCTACGGATGTGTGGAGATTGCCGAAGATTTTTTGTGTATTAGCTGGGATCAGGGTTAGTATTAATTTTCAGCTGATTTTTAATAACAGTGGAACTGATAAGAACTAGTGATTTTCAAGCTGGAGTTTAGAAAGTTAAAATGTGCACGACTTTCGAATGTGATCTTAATTCAAATCTATACGTCTCCTGCTCCTGGCATCTTCCCATGATTCTCGGGAGGAGAGAAGGAAAACATTATTTTAAGGAGTATTTGGTGCTTATTAAAATTACACATACGCCCGCCTTCAAAAGAATCTTGATTTACTGCAGGTTGTTCATGTGTCGCATGCGGACATTTTTAGAGAACAGATTTCTTATCACTGTGAACAGTGAATGGCTTCCAGTGCTCCACGATCAGTGAGCAAAAATGTTATATCCATTGTGAAAGGTAGGAAACCATGAAATCTATAAGCCGATTTGGCAGAAGAAGCGGTTGTTGGTGCCAAGATTTGGTTACTGACCCACAGCTTCCTGTTTTTAAATATATTAATTGATTCGCAAAGAGCATCTTTTGGAAAACAAGAACTCAGACAGACTGGCACAGGCTGGAGCTCCGCCAAGACTGCTCGGGAAGGTTGCCATGCTGGGAGCGAGCGAGCGAGAGAGAGAGCGAGCGAGAGAGCCGAGGAAAGAAAAAAAGGCAAGACTTGGCACGGCTCAGTCAAATCAGCTTCTTTTGTCTGCTTTCTCGGCTTGAGCTTCAGGAAAGAAAACCGTCCTGGGGTACAGAAAAACTCAGAACTTTTTGGTTTTCAAACTTAGATAGCTTTTTAAGTCTCTTGGGCTGTTTGAAAGTGGTGGTACATTAAATGACTTTCAGTTACCAGTGATAAGAGAAATAAAAGACTTCTTTAACGAAGCCTCCACAATGTCAGTTTATACATATGGGAAATACGATATTTGATTTTTTTTGTATGTCTGATTAAACTGTAAGGGAGCCGAGTAACTTGGAAGATTACAGAGGGAATGCCTAAATAAAAGGGAGAATTTTCATTTTTTGCAACAAAAAAAAGTTTTCATCGACATGAATATGCTTTAAAACCAAATCTGACCTCCTTCGGAACATGTTCAGAATGGGAATTTCAGCGTTTCTCTCGTATATGCTACAGATACGAACTTTTAATGGAACCTCCTTAAAGATTTCATCTGACCCAGCAATGAAGTAAGAGTAGAGAGAAAGTTGTGACATCTTAATATAAAAGTAAGTATGTTCTTAAAGCAACAATATTTCTTTTTGCTGCTTCATGCTGTCCTAGCTCCATCTCCCAGCTATTAGTGACAACACTGAAGACCAGCAGGGCAAGCCGAAGACACCCAGGCTACGCCTGAAGGGCAAAAAAAGAAATGAGAGCATGGTTATTCTGCTACTGCTCGAAAACATTTCTTCCAGTGCATCTTGCTAGAAAGCATATGAAATTGCTGAATTTTCTCCTTTTAGAGGAAATAAGAGGTGGAAAAATATTGACTTCTGCCAAGTGAGGAATGTTTGAAGATGACTGAGCTGGATTTGAACTGATGACACTGGATATAGAAACTTCAATTTGTAGTTACAGTACCTGTTTGCTGTAAATTGTGAAAAAATCTGCTCTTTTCTCATACGTGGATTAAAAAAATCTGTGACGACTGAAGCGTGGATGTCTTATGATTTCAATAAAATTAAGGACCTAAAAATCCATTGTTTGTTTTCTCCAAGGGTGCCTGGATTTTCAGTGAGACAGGTACCTTATTTCTGATTTCATAGGAACAAATACTAGCATACTGCCTATTAGGCCTGGATGTGGTTGGATTATACTACTTCTGCTGTGACAATCAGCATTATTATTTCAGAGAGTAACTGTAAAGCATAGATTTTTATGGATCGTCTTCACTTATAGTAAGTATTTTACTATCCTTAAAGAATAGATTGTTCAGCCTGTAAGATGTGTAATTTCTGGCATGCTGCAGAAGTGCATTTCCCTAATTCTTCTTATATGCTGAAGGAAAGGAAGGAACAACATTAATGAAAAGCATTTTAGCAGGAATGTGTTTGTATTTTAACTGTACATCATGGCATTTTGATTACTAGACTACTAGAAATAACTGGCCTTTTTGATTATGGAAAAGAATTTGGGTTACTTAATATTACACTAAATTGGTTTGATAGCAAGATATGTCAGATTTTTGGTTTATACATTGTGTACAATGTATAAACCAATGTACATCAGTGAACCTTTTGCAAGATACTATAGTTAAATAGTGGCTAGGATGCTGTTGTGATTACCAGCTGATGTCCTGAAACCTTTTAATATGGTTTGTTAGTGATTTTTGAAGAAAGTGCCTCCATCCGATGCTATTATAAAAATAGCAACCCTGTCTTTCTAAATCGTTAAAAAAATATATTCAACAGCTATGTGTTAAAATAGGTATCCCGCGCTAGATTACAAATTGATACTCGGTGGAAAGGAAATGTTTGAAGGAGTTCAGTTTTGCCTTCTGTGTGGTTAGGCAGTGTGTTGTTCATTCCTGCACAGGCATTAACATGTGATGTGATCGGGGAAACAGAGAGATGTGATGGATCTAAGTTTGCAATCACGACAGTGTAGCAAGTTTGTCTTATCTGTGTGCATATTCTGAAATGAATTTCCTGTATTTCTTAGAAATAATGTGTAGTCTCGAAGCAGATGCTATTTTCTTGAATCACGACGTTTCAAAACAAATTTTTAATGGGTGTCCCTATTAAAAGTCAGAAAACAGTAGAAAACATTTATCGTGATGCCTCTAAATGAAAACAAGCTCTGAATATTAGAATAACCATATTTCTCTCCTGACTACTGACATAATTTCATAAATGATTTTTCAGTTTTTAAACACGATCAACATGTGGGTCCTTGCAATGCATTTGCAAATAGAAATATTTGTACAAATATTTGAACATGTA
Organism: Platalea leucorodia; assembly: GCF_965183815.1. Classification (NCBI taxonomy): domain Eukaryota; kingdom Metazoa; phylum Chordata; class Aves; order Pelecaniformes; family Threskiornithidae; genus Platalea; species Platalea leucorodia. Next base: position 125,506,591 of record NC_138825.1, on the reverse strand, counting down.
TTGACACTGAAGTTATTTTGAAAGCAGTTACTACAATTTTGAAAATATTATTTATCTTTGAAATTTCTAGTCAGTACATTTTGGTGTCCTAAATGAGATCTACACCACTGCAGATTTCTTTTGGCCTACATAATAAAGAAAATATTTTTTCTTTCTGCTAAACCCTTCGCTTTTAAAAGTTCATCTAAGTGCTTATTTTTGGAAAATACCCCAACTTGGCAAGTTAAAATCAAAATTTGATTTGCATGGTTTAAATGGTTGGTTCCAGAATGTTGATTGGATTGTGTGAAAATGTAATTTGTGAGTGTAATTTGACATGATTTATTGTATTTATATATTTTATTTACAAACTGTATAATAATTTGGAGTTTTCTGGATACTTTAATCAGATTATTCATTATCACTATTCATTTATGATCCTTAATTATTGGTTAAGTTTAATAACTTCAAAAATGAGCAATTTCTGTTTAATTCTTAATGAATCATTAATATAGATTTTGATTTGGATTGTACAGTTCCTTAAAGTGGCATATTGCAATGTGGAGGTGAGGATTAGGGCTTAGGGTTTAACTTGATTTTTCTTATTAAACTACAGGGGCATAATATTATTTCACATAGGAGCATTGCATTTGATGCTGTAATAGGCCCACGTCTGATCTCACTTGTATGTATTAATAATGTATAAACCAAGGTTTACTCTTCTGTTTTTACTAGTATCAAAGTAGACTGAGATCAAGATGGGACTGTAATGGCTTCGTTTGTGCCTTTTATATTTATATGTGTAGACCATTTTTAACACAGGTTTGTACAAAGGTTGAATGAGCGCTTACTATGAACCAGTACGTTTACTGGACAAGGAAGAGAGAGGCAGTTCTCTGGGTGACTATGGATTTTTCCTAAATATGGCTGTAGGATAATAATATAAATGTTAAAGTTGAGTGTATGCAGATTTTGCATGTTATTTTTCATGCTGATATCCATGGAAATGCTGAAGATTAGCTTGATATTCTACACATGGTAGAACTCTGTATTCTGCCATTGCTGAGGTAACCTTGTCTCCTGTATCCAGTATTTTTTTAAAAAGCTACATACGCTTTAGGGCTCTTTCCATTTACCATTTACCGTTACTCCAGAATAATTGCGTATTTTGTAGCTTACTACATAGCAAGGTGTTTTCTCTCTGTATAGCAACTTTTCTGGCAGTGGTGTCATCATTTTAATTATTCCATGTAACACTAGCATGTATTACTTCAGATTTCGCTCCACTACACAGCAAGGTACGTCAAACTGTAAGTGTATTCCTAATATTTTATCTATAAGTCCAACCTTGACCAAGGTGGAAAACTGTCTGAGAAACTGCAGGAAGAAGGCTGTAGTATTCCCCTCTTTCTCATCATCTATGCATTATCATAATTTAACATAAATTTCTTCTCCGCTTGTTCATGAAAACAGACACAGACTTTCTCTTCATTTTAGTTAAAATCATTCGTCCAGTACTATGGGTGCATGTGCTGGTTCGAGTCTCAACACTGCAAATTGGCATAGCGGGATTGACTTTGGTGGCATTCCACTCCTTTATTCCAAGTGGAGCTATAGGCCACAGTCTTTATCCGTGCAACAGAAATTTTGAACAAAATGGATCGTATTTCCTCCAGTGTAACTGTTAAAGCAGCATGTGAGTGAGTTAAGTAACTTTTGTAATCATTGTGGAGGAATAAACACCTTTAGAAGGTGATTTAGATGGCTGTCACATTGGTCCTGTGAATCACTCTCTTTATTGACCGTAAAGGTAACCCAGGGCACCTAGCTCAGACTAAGACATCTGACATTTAGTTGTCTAAATTTGAGGAAGATCAATCGAATTCTTAATAAGATAATTTTAAAAAAGAGAAGTTTTAAAATGAAAAATGGCAGTGATTACTTGTACAAGCTTGTGCTCCACTGCAATGCAGTATTTGCTATATTCAATTTCAAGGTTAAGAAAATAGGACAACAAATGATAAGAAGATGAAAATATTAATTTGTAATATTTTTAACTTAAGATAACCGTATGGCCTGCTATATTCACATAATATAATTCTGCTATATTCATATATAGCAAATATGCTATATTCACAAGGTCTTCACCTTGTCTTGGCTATTCCATGTCCTCTTATGTTCACAGAGATGCCTCCTGTGGCTAGAAAAATTAGCATAAATGAATTGGCCACTGCGCGTTTTCTTATCCAAGTCATGGAGATGTTGGGATTGAAATGTGGACCTGATTTGAATGGTATTTTCATTACAAGGGGATGAATTACAGATCTTGCAAGAAATTCCCGTTATTGTCCCTTCTTTACATTTGTTAAGTCACGTATTTTATTGTAAGTTTGCCAAGATCAAGCAGAACAAGGCTATAATTTCCTTTAGCTAGCTTCGGTTTGTTGTCTTAGTATAATGAAGGTCAACTTGTCTGGGTCTGCTTTGGTTTTAAACATTGTGAAGACAAAGACACTTGAATCTCGTCTAGTGTTTTAAACTGGAGAGTGACTTCTGTATTTGCTACCTCCTAATAAACATATAATTCCCTTCTCTTCTGTATTTTTTCAGTGAAGGTAAAAGATGTCCTTGAAGATGCTTGGTGACACTTCCGTATTGCTCAGTATCTTGGAATGGATGAATTTGATTTTTCTCTCCATTTTTTTCATATGCCATATAGTTTTCCCAAGTCTATATGAGAGGATAGTCTATGCTCAATAGTTGTTCAACGAGAGTCTATGAATTTCTTTTTCATGAACCATAAAATAGCAGCTCACCAGAGGTTCATATTGATGCTGTCTTCTTTCTTCTGATTGTGGTGGATAGGAAAACAGCTTTTTAGGGAAATAGGTTCTATTCTCTGAGAACACCTGGGGAGTTTAGGTGCCTAACAGCAGTGTATGGTGCTGTTTTAGACATCCCAGGCTGTCTGAGATATCTTCATGGAGCTGGCAGGTATGACACAGGGTATTCAGGAGAACTGGCGTCTTCTGGAGTTACAGCTGAACCAGGTGGGGGCATCTGAAAAGGTATTGCTTTCTTCTTGATCATTTGACCGCTGAAGACTAGAGATTCTAGTATTTTATTATGTAGAGATTCTTTTTCTGGCAAGTATTTGATTCCCAAAGTCAGATTATGTAATGCAAAGGACCGTGGCTCTACAAATAATGTCATCTATCTCCTGAGTAATGACAAGAGAACCTGTGAGTGCAGGATCAGGATCCCTTGTGACATGTCCTCTTAGTCTTACGTTTTGGCATCTTAACACCAGTCTTAACACCTTTGTTCAGAGCAGCGCATTAATTTGAATATCACCAGGTCTTTTTTCTTTCTCTCTTGAACCTACCTTGTTTTCTCCAATCCCTGCAATTTTCCATTCCAAGATGACTGAGTTAGTTTATTTTAGTTGCTGTAACTGATAACTGCTGTTTCCATTCTTCCCTATTTTTCAGAGATTCAACACTGAAACAAGTCTTTTTTGAAAAAAGAGTTCCTTTCTCAGTAAGGGCCTTGGAGAGGGTTCACAGGGTTACCAAGGCATCCTGTTACTACCTGTTCCACATGAAGAGTGAAGGTTTAAGCTTGATCTTGTACTTCAGAAGTCTCAAAAGGTCGATAAAGGGTGTTTGAGTTCACTGGACTTGCTTTAGGATTACTGTATTCTGAAGCCGGTCTTTGCCACCCTCCAGAGGTGTTTGTGGTTCCAGGGCAATTACTGGTGCGGTATACGAGAGCACAAAAACAAAACAGGGCTTGAAATGTATGTGTTAGCGTGTGTGTGAGTTAGGATCACTCTGGCAAAGGAAAATAGTACAGAATGGCGGAGTGTTGCAGAAGAATGGCGGGCTCTGATTTCCCCGAAGGATTTTGATTTAGCCAGGGCAACGAGAGCTTCTTAGAGCAAAGGTTCTAGCTGGGTAAGGGATGTGCTTCCTGAATGTGCCCTATGGGTGTGGTAGGAAATGTGCTTTGTACAATTGTACAAGTGTACTTTGTACAATTTCTGGCATAAATTAGATCCCGAGAGGTATTTGTCTCTGCACCTTGGTAAGCTGGATTCTGAAGGACAGCAAGATCTGACCATATTACATGGCCACTTCCCATCAATGTGACTGCTAATTTGCGTAGGGAAATTACCTGGCTGGCACAGATGACTCTCTTGGTGTCATCTTTTCTCCTAAATCCTTATTTCTGCTGACCTCTTCAGCCTGTGTAAAAGTCTTGGTTTGTCTGAAGCTGAAACCTCTGTAGTATCAGATGTTAGGTTTTTAAAAACAGAAAGTATACAGCATTTGTAAGACACTGCCCTGTGTCTAACAACTTGTTAACGAAGCATACTGATAAGAGAGAAATTAGAGAATAGTCATGAAACTGGGATGTCATATTCACCTTACTGCTTATTTATGGCGAGATTGGGTGGCACAGCCGTGGACACTCCCAAGTTCACTCTTTTCACAGATGTACATTGCTGTAAGGAAAGCAGTTGTGACAGGCAGATGTCTCAGACACTTCAGGAAGATGCTTATAAGGAGGTCCACAACTTCGGAGGTGATCAGGTCCCAAGAAGAGTGTCTCTCTGATATGGAGACAGTACATTCACTGACTTTGAAGGGAAGCTGGAAGGTCTGAAGAAAGGTTTGTTTTGACTTCACTAAACTATAATGGAAGATGTACAGCTGCCGTGCAGATCCTTAAGGAAGCTATTAGTAAACTCTTGATTTAATACGCAGAAGCTATCTAAGATTATATATCCTTATGTAAGAGATAGCAGGCCTGTCGCAAGCAGTTAAAAAAGTAAATTGTTTCCCTGACTTTTTGAAATGTTTCAGGATGTGGTTCTTCATGGAGAGCAGTGTGGGTGGCATGGAGTATCTGAGAGCAGATGTGATTTATATTTAGTCAGTAGGTTATCTCTGTTCCGTACGGTGGATTATCTCTACATTAGGATACAGAATTACATATTTCTGCTGAGATATGAGATCTAGAGTAGCGTACGTGATGCTTTTGTGGACAGATGCAAAAGGTGGGGAGTCCACACTAGCAAGCTGTTATTGGGGCTATTAATATCTTTGACTATGACTTTGATCTAATCTTCCATATAAATTAGCATTAGAAGAATGAGAGAAGAGGCATAGAGAAAACATTGGCTTTGAACTGGTAGATTGCCTCGAATTGGAATATTTCTTTGACCGTCTTAGATAATGCACTTAACAGTTCTTGCTTTTTTCCTGATACATAGCAAGGGTTTAGTCCCAGTTCCCCGTCTGCAAGATGCTAACTTTGGGTTTCCACACTGATAGGTTTCCATTTGTATTGATTTTACAGAGCAGGCCGTTCATCTCAGCACGGCGCCAAATGTGCGGTGTACGAGCGCTTATACGAGATGAAAGGCTTGTGTGGATTTTGTTTCGGATGCCCCACAGCTGTGTTTTTTCCAGTCCTACAGATAGGAATAGGAATAAGGTCGAGTTTGCTTGTTCATCTAATACATAGCCAAGTAAAACCAAAGTCGTCTCTGGGGTCCTTACTTCTACATAGGTAATACAGTGACAGGGTGCTTCAAGTTTTTGTTTTCCACAGTGATTTTGGTAAGATGGATTGCAGCCCAGATTAAAACATCCACAGAGACTCTGAGGAGAGGACAGACTGGGAGAAAAAGTGTGTGTTCAGCAGAAGCGTATTCAGAAAAATCTTAACAATTTCTTTGTGCTTTATTGATAGAAGTACTTGGAATTGAACATTAGAGCCTGGAAAGTTTTGCACTGACGTAGGCAGTATCCACTGATAAAATCTTCTCCAAAAAGTTTATGGCCGCATCGAAGGCTTGTTTTAGGTGGTTTTCCCATTTGTAAAGGACAGCATGGTGTTTGCCCATGACTTTATATTGTAGCTTGTTCCTAGTTGGAGAGCATTGCATTGCTCTGTCCTCAGTTGTGAAATGCTTGCTCGTTGTCCTCCTAGGAGAGCACTGCTTTCTCATCTCCGTAGGTGAGAAGGCAGGGAGCATTTCAAAGAAAGAGAGGACCTCTTCACTGGTAACTATTATTTTAAGGCTTGCTGCTTTCACTGACATTATCTTTCACTGTGCCACGGTGTTCTAGATAATGTCAGGTATCTGCAGGTTGGGAGGTGGAATAGAGGGGGTGTTAGGTGAATGCTGTTGATTATTTGCTTGTATATTGTCTTTATACAAAGATAATAATACCATCTTGCACAAATCTCCTTAGTACCCTGTGCTGTGATGTGTGTGGTTCTGAGGTTGAAACAGATACTTAATCCTTGGTTATGAAAGTCATAGCAAGCCAAACTTCTTGGCTACAGCCAGCTGGGATTCCAGAAGAGAGCCAGTGACGATGGAGGATCTGCCTTTTGGGGGCATATATTTCTTCAGGGGCTGGATGGTTGTGATGCTTCAGAATAAGAAAGCCGAGATGAGCTCATTAGTGAGGTAGAGGCGAGTGCCATACTGCACGTGCTGCCAGCAGCAGCGTGTTACTGCAAGAGCTTTGCTGTTTTAAAAGAAAACCAGTGTTGTTTGTAAATAAAACCAATGCTGGCTTATATCTGCAGTTACAAAGAGGGCAGCACTTTCATTCCTTTCTCCATAGCTTTATCCAGGGAGCGAGAACGTTGTAAGAGTAATCCATATGTCTGACCTAATGCTAACATACCCCTTTTTGGCACTATCCAAGGAATTAATGCATGGGCACTTGGTAGCAAGCTGGGAACCCACCTTCATGATCGATAGAGAAGAGGTTTATGGTCCCCAGAAGACAAGAAATTACATATATATGCCTTTCTATTAGTTGTGCAGAGTTACGAGGCATTTTAAGTACTCGAGATGTTTTGTTCTGGTGCTGTTACACTTACGGCTCTTGTTTTCTGTTTTTGTGCACCCAGTGAGTAACTTTTTTATAAATGAGCTTATGTAATGTCTGTTGTGTATCTTGTTTTTTGTTTTTTTTCATTATGATTAAACTTGTAAAGTCATAGCATTGGTGTAATTTTGCATTTAAGATACATTGTGCTATTGTGATACGATACATTGTCCCAGTGTAATGGTTTTCCTTTCATACGGGTTCACGCTGTACAATATAATTCCTTTTTTCTGCTATAACACTTTTGCTGTGTAAATTCACCTGAAAGAGAAATGTTAAAAGCTGATGCATTTGGAGTGAATGAACCAGTTTTAGCAGAGGGAACAATGTGGTCCCCTGCAATGCTGTCTCACTGTCTCTTCTTTAAAATTGCTGTGTTGCGGGAGGCTATTGTGGTACTTACTTTTATAGTTGGGAAACATTTTTCTTGTTATTTAATTCAGATGCTGACATAATGAGTGCTCTGCTGTAATGAATATTTGATGTGTTTATGCTAACGTAAGTGCCCAACTATCTTGCCAGTTCTCTTCAGCCTTTATAACTTTTTAGACAACAATTCTGAGAGCGATGCAGTTTGTTTGCCCAACAGATTTTGATGAAAAGGGGGAATATTTTTATGGACACTCAGTTAACAACTTCTAGACTTCATTTTCTTGTGGTCTTGGCTGTTAATCAGTGAGATTTTAACTTGAAATAGTCTCTGTAGACTCTCGTGAGAGAATTGGGCCAGGGTCAATACCTGCAGTGGAGGTATGTAGGACTCATTACTCCTGTTTTCCTTCGTAGTCAGCAGGCAGAGGTAGGTGCTTTTAGGCAAATTTCTTCATTATATAATACAATGCTATTGGAGCCTCAGGTGGAACAGTTTCTCGTAAAACACAGGATCTTCTAATTAATTTGCTCGTAGAAGTGCTGAATTATAACTGAGATGCTCATAAGCAGTAAGTTTGTAAATCAAAGGCTTTCTTTGGCTCTCCTAATCTGGAGCAGATAAACGAACATGAGCCAGCAGGGTGCCCAGGTGGCCAAGAGGGCCCAGGGCATCCTGGCTTGTGTCAGGACTGGTGTGGCCAGCAGGAGCAGGGCAGGGATGGTCCCCCTGTGCTGGGCACTGGGGAGGCCGCCCCTCGAATGCTGTGCTCAGCGCTGGGCCCCGCACCCCAAGGCGGCCATGGAGGGGCTGGAGCGTGGCCAGAGCAGGGCAGCGAGGCTGGGGCAGGGGCTGGAGCACAAGGCTGGGGAGGAGCGGCTGGGGGAGCTGGGGGGGCTCAGCCTGGAGAAGAGGAGGCTGAGGGGAGCCCTCATCGCTCTCTGCAACGGCCTGAAAGGAGGCTGGAGCCGGGGGGGTCGGTCTCTGCTCCCCAGGAACAAGCGATGGGACGAGAGGGAACGGCCTCAAGCTGCGCCAGGGCAGGTTTGGGTTGGGTATTGGGAAAAACTTCTTCATTGAAAGGGTGGTCAAGCATTGGAACAGGCTGCCCAGGGCAGTGGTTGAGTCTCCATCCCTGGAGGTATTTAAAGGGCCGATAGACGTGGTGCTCGAGGACATGGTATGGTGATGGACTTGGCAGTGCTGGGTTAATGGTTGGACTTGATGATCTTAAGGGTCTTTTCCAACCTTGACGATTCTATGATTCTATGATTCTAGGTTCTTTAGAAATTACTAGCAGTATGCAGAATACTTTGTAGGCACATAATTACATCTAGCCCTTTGTGCGTGCGGGCGTGTCATCTGGGTGATGCCATCAAGTTGCTCTGTCCCATGGGAGATATTTTAGAAGACGGTCTGTACGAGTTGATGTGGCGCATTGTCTCTGTCATTTGCCCTGTCATTCTAGCAGTAGGGTACAATATGAAGTAATGCACGTTTTAAGATTTTGGCACTGCATTTCAAGAAAAATATGGTCCAACTGGAAATAGTCCAGAGGGCAGCAATGATCGTGATCAGAGGTCTGGAAAATATAATCAGTGAGAAAGCAAATTTGAGTTGTTTAGCCTAAGGAAGAGAAGAGTGAAGGAGAACGTGATAACGCTATTCAGTTATCTAAAAGGCTGCTGTAAATTGGAGGGTCATAATCTGTTCTCCATGCCCGTGGTGGCTAAAACATGGCACAGTGGGTTTAAACTGTGTCAAAAGGGATTTGGGTTAGATATGAGGGAAAAAGTTCTAAAGGTACGGGTAGTGCAGTACTGGAATAAATGATCTCTGGGTCTTTGGATCATCCAACTGTACCAATCTTTAGAATTAGGTTGGGCAAACAGCTGTCAGAGATGACAACAGGTAGTCCTGCCTTGAGACACCCTGATGGACTACATTTTCTCTCCAGCACCTCCAAACCTGTTTTTTATGATTATTGATACAATACATGAAAAAAGAGAGACAAAATGACCCAAACAGAAGGATGATGCTTTAACAAAACATCATAACATTTCTATAACTACATTCCACCAGTTGGACTTGCTCCCAGTTTGTACTACTTGCTCCCAGTTTGTGCATGTCCTACTTGAGGACATGGTTTAGTGGTGGACTTGGCAGTGATAGGTTAACGGTTGGACTCGATGATCTTAAGGGTCTTTTCCAACCATAACGATTCTGTGATTCTATACTTCCAAAACTTATCCCATTTGGGTAGCAAGGCTAATGAATTTTGAGTAACACCGGGGTGTACTAACAGTAAATGTGGATGGTAGTAACTGGTAAGGGTTACCGAGTCCTGTAGCGTGATGGAGGTGAGGCTGGAGCAGCTCCATGCCCCGAGGTCCACTCAGCAGTGAGGGTGATCATGGAAGATCTTGTTTAATACTTTGTTTTCTTTATTTTCTTAATTTTCTCATCGTATTTTGAAGCAATTCTGTAACAGAAAGGAGAGATGCGTTAAGTCTTTCAACCCGTGCGCGTAGCTGTGTCAAAGAACAGCACCTCTGCCTGCATGAAATGGATTTTATGGTCTTGTAGGGCAAGGAAGTTCATGATGCTCCAGCCAGTCTTCCTCTTGGGAACCTTCAGCCTGTTTTCGTACTCTCATTTTCATATAAAAAAAAGAAAGTGTTTCTTCTGCTCTCTGTTGTCCTTTCTGTATATGGAACTCGCACGTTCTGTGCCTGGCTAGCACACTCGTATTATCAGAGACAATCTCAGTGGTCCTGACTGCACATGCTACCTGCTTTTGAGTTGTGTGCTAGAAGTGGTGAATTTTGCATGTGGTACTTTCCCTCAGCTGTTTCATCCTCTGGGATCCGGCGCAATCCCCCTGGCAGGAATTATTCATGATATTACTGGAAAACAGTTCAGCTGATCGTGTCTTGTAATGAAAGGGCAGAGTACTGTGCCCTGGAGTGGCCAGGCTTATATTTGCTTGGTGGATTCCTTTATAAGGAGCTCATTGAAACAAATCTTCTGGGTATTCAGCAGCCAAATGTAGTTTTAAAATGAAAAAATATTTTTAACATAATCAGACAGTGAAAAAATCAAAAGAAAATGAGAAAAATGGTAGGAAGAAAAACAAGTGAAGAAAGGGGGGATAAGAACAAAGGTTTTTAGATGAGATCTCCCACGAAGTGCCTACGTACATGTTTTCTGTGTTCACATTTCTTTTGCTATTAGGAACAGAAATCTGCTGATGACAAAAAGTTCGTTTACTACTGCAGCATGAATTTCGCTTGCCCTACACGCTGGTGTAGTAAATGAGCAACCTTTTACGCTCCCAGGAAAAGGAGGGTATTTTATCTTTGTCCTGTACTGCTGTGGTATGAGGGAATACAGCCAATTAAAATAATTTAATTTTGGACAACATATTAAGATTCAGTAATCCTATTGTATTACTACTGCATATCAGTTAAAGTTATTTGCACCCTTTACTTGCTTGATTTTTTTAGCGTATTTGGAGTTTTCTTTATGTTCAATATAATCTTTTTTTGTTTGCTTGCTTTTGGATAACTGCAAAATCCTTATATGCATTTTTTTTATTCCTAAGTTACTGCTGTCTGTTATTAAACTTATCTTTCACATAGGAGATTTTATTTAAAAATGAGAGGGGGGTGTGAGTGCATCTATACAAATGTATATATATGTGTGGGTGTGGTGAAAGTAAAACTTTATGCTGATATGCTTCTCTGAGATAATTAAAACATTTACATTTTTTTCATATAATCCGATATCGTAGAGCCTGTTTAAAGATTTTTTTTTTTTTTGCTGGCAAATTTTCCAGACATTCTGGTGTTCAACTTAGTTTGTACGCTTGCTTAAATGTGAGTTTCTGAGTGGCATTTGGATCAAAGGCTCTGTAATTGTTTTACTGTAAATCATCATGATTTCATTTGTGATAGATAAAAATGAGACGAATGTGGAAAGTCCTTGTCTGCCTACCCTCTACTAATGCCTTTCCTTCTCATGGCCTGTGCTGGGAGCTGGAGTTTCTTACGTTGCCTCAAATTCACTGTTTTTTCTTTACAAGTCACTTCTCTTTTATGTATAAAAAGTTTATAGATTTAGTCAGCTAATGTAGTTATTGGTTTTAAAATGGCCTTTGGGCTTCAAGCAGTCTTTTGTGTAATGCTGTTATATATGCAAGCGATGGGCATGCTGAATGCTTAACTCGCCTTTCAGAAGAAGGACATGTGAAGATAAAATGTGGTATTTGCATGTCTTTCAGGATGAGACCAGAAGTCTTATGAGGCACAAATGTCAAAATATCTGATGGAAAACTTTGAGCGCACATCCTATGATCCTAAACACTGATAAACTGAAAAGCAGGACCTTGATTTGTCTAAAATAGTCAGCTCCTTCTGCTGCCTTGAAGGGGATCGACACAGTTTCTTTTATTTGGGTTTTCTGCTAAAGTCCTCTAGTTTTCTCCTGCCTTTTTCTGTCCACATGAGCGTGCTGTTTAGTATGGCTGAATCGGAGACTGCTGGCTGCAGTTCTTTTGTCCATGACTTCAGCTCATGTCATGCCCCCCGAACACTTGCATCTCAAAGCTCTCGTCCTTCTCCCTAAGGGTCCTCTGAGATGTCAGTGGCCTGGAAAGTTCCTTCCAGTTACTGGGAAGCTGTGAGGCTTTGCTATGAAGCTCACTAACACCATCCTACTTTCTCTTTTCAGCAACATTGACGTTACTCCCACGTGGATCCACAGTCTTGGTGCCTGATGCTGTGGCATCGTAGCGAGGTGGGGGTCGGTCTCTTCTCCCAAGTAACGAGTGGTAGGACGAGAGGAAACGGCCTCAAGCTGCGCCAGGGCAGGTTTAGGTTGGATATTAGGAGAAACTTCTTCACCGATAGGGTGGTCAAACATTGGAACAGGCTGCCCAGGGAAGTGGTTGAGTCCCCATCCCTGGAGGTATTTAAAGAACGGATAGATGTGGTGCTCGAGGCCATGGTATAGATGGACTTGGCAGTGATAGGTTAACGGTTGGACTCGATGATCTTAAGGGTCTTTTCCAACCTTGACGATTCTATGATTCTATGATTCTGTGATCAGGAACAAAACCAGTGCTGATGGCACCAACAGTATGAAATACAATATGTAGCCATGGGTTTACGTCTAAACATTTTAAATTACTTTTATTTGCTCTTTCGTTGTTTAGATGTTAAAATAAACCTGTCCCACATAAAATTGCATCCAACTGCTGCTAAGAGTTTCTATTAAATATCTGCTTTATTTAATCTCCTCACTTTTCCAATTTTACATGCTTCATTTTTAATGGTCATGATAGTGGAGGTGACAGTTTGTTGGTCACAGTACCACTCTCCACTTCACTGTAACTAGTCAGTAGGCCTTCATTTAGCAGCCTCAACATCTGAGTTAATATTTCTCTTGCTTTCCTTTTTACTGAGAATTTATGTCTCCAAACATCCTGTTCTTAATACCCTGCAAACAGATTTGTGGCTCCCATTCCTGCTATCAGGTGCCGAGCGCTCCAGTGAACGGGATACCAAATAATCCGAGTTTGGATCCCCCCAACGAGAACCTGCACAGATCTTACAATTCACTGAAGAGGAAATTCAGAAGTTTAACCCAGTTGAAGAAGGTGTTGCTGCCTTCTCGTGCGGCACAGGGTCTGCCGAGAAAGAGCACTTGCTGCATTTCAAAAATTTCAGCCCCTGACTCCTCATTGAGCAGTTAAATGTCACAAAAGGCATTTTTTCCTCACTCCTGTGAGTGCTTGGAAGAGGACTACAACCTTGTCAAAGTTGCAGAGCTAATGATACACCTCAAAATAATGTTTTTTTTATGAATCACCTGCAGTTTGGGGGCCACAGTTTGGGAACACTTAGAGTAATACCCTTGTTCAGGAAAGTCCAGTAACCCGGTGTAATGGTACAATGACTTTAATATTGATGAATAGGCTCCCTACAGTATCCTTTAAATAGTTTTGTTAGTAATCTAAGAATACTGCTTAGGAGTTTCAGATAAAATTGGCTTTATATAAATTTGAAGAGGCCCAGGGAAAATTTTCTGTATTATTAACTCTGTTTTGGCTGAGTCTACGCTTGCACGTCACAAGTCATACTGGGACCTGAACGTAATAGCGGGACTTGAACCTTTGCTGTCTACGCACAGCTTCTTGTTTCCTTCTGTCTGTATTACACAAAACTTGGACTTTATTTTTTTGACAGTAAGTGAAATAAAAACTTTCTCCCCTTGACAGCCTAGAAAGTGTCCCCTTCCCTATAATTCTGTATCCGAAGATTTTTTGTCAACCTACTGCAGATTCCTGCAGATTCCCAGTATTTCAAATGGACAGCTTGTTTTTAAGCTGTTGTAAGGATGATTATAGATACTTTGTGTCGTTCAAATATTTCGAAATCAAGCTGTAATTTTGCCATTGGTGAGAGCAGTTATTCCGAAAAGACATTCGTGAAGCAGTTGGAACCCAGCAAGTTCCGTGCCGTAGGTAGCAGGAACATGCTTTCAGTGCTTTCCAGATTTAATTTCTGCAGCGTGGCCAAATATTTCCAGCACATATGTTGAAACTGGCTTTCAAAATCTGTATTTAGTCTTTGATTTTATTGGAAGGTGTAAGAGACTGGTCCTTTGGAAAATCAGGCTCCTCTAATTATGTAGGTAACATATTTTAAAATGTTAGATTCTGTCTATGAATCATTCTCTCCCATTACTAGAGATGACATTTCCATTTAATTTCCCAGTGGGATTCCATTTAATGTTTTCAAAACAACGTCAGTTGAAATCATATTTGTTTTGGTTGTTTGCCTTTATAAAGAAATTTTTTATTAGAGGAATTGCAAAGTTTCTAAAATGGAAGAAAGAAGAGTTTTTAGAGATGAAATATTTGTAAAAATTCCACTTGCTATTTTCTTTTAAATTCAATGCCTGGAATAGATGTCAAACTTGTGAGGCAGCTGTGGCGCATCTAAGTGTAATATCAGAAACAGAGGATTTGGGAGTCTGCTGAATTTTCTTATTTTGATCATGTTCTTATTCAGTGAATCATGTATATTTAGTGCCACTGTGAATGAAGCTAATACTTTGGCTTTAATTTACAGATGAAGAAGTTAGTCCATCCTTGGAGTATTCATACTGTCTTACCAGGAATATATAATATACAGCAGGTATATTGAATTTTTGTTACATTACTGGCTATGATGCAGTTTACCCATCTGTTCTAAATATGTCTGTTCTAAATAAAAATGGCCAGGTGATTTTTGGCCCTGAGACCAGGTCTGCCTCATGTCGGTCAGTCCAAGGCGTGGATTCAGGCACTGAGACAAGATGCTCTGTATTCTCCAAATGTCCTGTTCTTTTAGAGATGATGGAGGTTGGATGTGGCTTAAAGTTTTATGAGCTATCACTAATAAGATTCTCCAAGACATTTGAGTCTTTCTTTGCCTTGTTTTGGGTTTGGTGAAATGTGATGTGTCGAGTATAACGTGAAATTTAAACATGTTAGGAAAAATTCTAGATGAAGAAAAACTGCTTATGCATTTGTGAGAGTGTGAAAAGGGAGAAAAGTAGCAGAGGGGGGAAACAACATATGTGTGAAGAAGAAGAGAGACGTAAAATCTTAGTATGCTGCTTATTAATAGGATTTATTGCTGCTATTTATAATAACCCTGATCAAAACCGTTTCTTTTACATTTCTTACTTGATACATTTTCAGGAAATTAGAAGAACATACTAAATGTGTTATCTTCTACCCCATGTCCCCTTTCTCTTCTCCTGATCTTTTTACTTGTTAGGTTTTAAACATTTATGGGGAAAAAACATTTTAAAAGGGCATGTAACACAAAGGTAATCATCACAGTGCCATGCTGTTTTATGGGGCAATAATCCAGTTGCCTTGTTTGAATAAACTACTCGGCCTTCAGTCTCCTAAGCTTTACCTTAGGGAATGGAGCTGGATTATTGCCTTGTAAAACAGTGCTGCATTCCCGTTGTTGATTAATTATAAATCTTTGCCTATCACTAGTCATGGAGTACTTTCTGTCTTATAGCATTCCTGTTCCTTTCCTTCATGGCTTTGTCCTGCGTTCAGAGATCCACAAATAAAAGCTGAGTTCGGCCTGATTTGTAGCACTTGAACGTTATCTCCTTTCTGGGAGTTTCTGTATAAGCATGTTATACATTTATTTTCTTCAAATGAAGGTGAATCACAGCACCCTCCATGTGAACAGCTTCTGAGTGAGATTTCAGCCTGCCTAAATTTCACTGAAGTCATTCAGTCTGAGATAACGGGGAGCGCCGTGGTGGCTTTAGTGCTGGTGAGGATCTCCTGCCGCCCCATGGGAGTCTGCTCAACCTCAGATCACATATCCACTTATTTTCTGCTACCGCTGGGATGTGTAAGCCAGTAGTAAGTAGATGTTAGCAAGGGACTTGATTAGTACCACCCAAATGAATTTTAAGAAGGTTGGGATCTCCTCAGGTTTGAATTGGGAACGTGGGCTACTACCTCACAGTGCCACCATCAAGATATTGTCATTGTTAGCACTTAGCCGTATACTGATCCCCCTGCCTCTTGTTAACAGACCTTGTTGGGCTCTTCCAGAGAATTTTTAAGTCTTTTTCCACTTCCTGAGACTTTCTGGGAATGGGAAGGAACAGTCCAGAAATACCTGAAATAGCAAGAAGCCAGGCACAGCCATGATCATATGGTTGCTGGCATGACGTTTTCCGAAATGCAGGTAATCTAGCAGGGCAGTCAGTTCAGAAGTATTGCCGAATAGGGTTACGAATGGATAGACACTGTCCAAATTGGAAGATTATAGGATTTGTAACATCATTTGTAATTTGCGTGCTGTAGAAGAGTCTGAATAGTATTCCTATAAATTATGTCTTTGTGGGGGGAATGACCTACATAGGTTGACAAGTTTGCTCAGTGTACCATTAGTGAATGAGTGTTTTCTGATGTCGTATTTATGATTTGTGCTTGGCAAAACGGCCATTACCATTCCTTATTTATTTATGTATCAACTTGGATGCAACGGTCTCTATACTTTAAAATCATTTGGAAGTTGAACCTGGTGTTGTGCATGACCCCCAGCTTACTAAGTAGTGTTTGATGTGGAGGACTTATCACACATCCAACTCAGTCACCAGAGATGATTATCAATTGCTGTCCTTGTGTTACCGTTACAAACTGTACAGGAAATCACGGATTCAAGCGTGCTTCTTTTGTGCCAGACAGCTTTTTTGGGTTCTCACGGGCTCGTGGGAGCCGTACTCTCTTCACATACTCCTGCTTTAGTAGTTCATAAACTGTGCAGCTAGGTGGAGAAACTTCTTGTTGCTTTCTGGATCTGTTTGAGAATACGTCCTGGAGGACTGGGTACTGCACAAGTGTCCTGCTCCCTCAGCGTTAGGTACACCACCAGAAGTTGGTGGAGTAGCTTCGTGGTAGTCATCTGCATTCAAACCACACATCACCAGAAAGGTTAGAGTTAGAGTAAATAATGTGGAGGATATTTACAGTCTTTTCAAATACTTGATAGGAAGGAGATGAACCCATGCTTGATTGACCCATCCTAGGCTCACACCTGAAATACATTTCTACGTCTATAGTAGGCTACGGCATCATAGTAAACGGAATGGTTTTCTCGTCTTGAGTCAGTCTGACCACATCCACGCTATTAAACTCTTTCGCCTGACAGAACACTATAGCAGCATTCAAAATGTCTTTTGGAAAGGTTCCTGGTCCATACCGACACTGAGTAGATAAATACACCAGCCAGTCTGCAGGGCCAGGGTCTTGGGTCGAGTGCATACGCTGCATCCTGTTTAAATTTGCTTAAATTAGAATTTTCCTCCCTTTCCTTTCCTACTCAGCTTCTTGATTTCTTGTTCGTCGTTTGTCTAGGAAGCAGTTTCTGCTTCTGTTCCTGACAGCTAAGTGACCCTACATGCTAAGATATGCTGTTTTTTGACACACCATATGCAAGAATCTCTCTTGTGCTTGCCTGAATTGCAAGGAGGTTATTAACTTTTAGTGGGGTGGGCTCCTCTTTCTCACCGAGCGAGGCAACTTGCAGGTTTCACAGTGAAGTTCTGTGCACTGCGTTTTATAGTTTTTATAAATACACGCAGTAACAAATGTATGTTATAGGCATATAAATGAGACAAATCACTCTGCCCCACTATTGACTTCTGTTTGAGATCAAATGTATTGATTATTCACCACCTGATGGTGGCAGTGAATTTTGGATGCCTGATCCTCAATCTTTTTTTTTTGAGGGAAACCGGGATATTTACTTCTTGAAGTTCTCAATGCTTTGGATGCTAACAGCTTAGCAGAGTCTGCAGTTCTTTGTATGGAGTGGTCACAGGTGTGGTCACCCAAGAAATGAGAATTTTTCAGTTCTTTGATTTAAGTGATCAGAACTGATGGCTACTCACTTTTGCAAAGGTTCTTGAATATTGTGAACAGAAGTACATGAAATAAAGGTAACTCGGTCTCACTTTACCTATGTAAAACAGTTTAACGCTAATAATATCAAAAGGATTTTTATGAACGGTGTATACTGAAGAACAGTGTTGTATTAAAAAGTTATATTGATAACAATTATTTAATAATTTGGAATGTGCATTTTTATTTTTACTGTGTCTAAATTTGGAATATAATGGGTAAACATATTTAACTATCAAACATTATTTAGTAACGAATAGAATTAGGAGGAAAAAGCAGAGGTTGTAGGAGGATGAGTTTTGGGAAGCACGAGGCGGTCACTGCGTACCGAGATAGCTGAACTGCTGTTTTGGTTGCAGCAAATCTATGAAAAGGTTTACAATGAAGAGCCAATTTAATTTTAGAAAAGAGGAGTCCTCATGTGCTATCACCTGCATTTGGTACATGCAGATTAATAAATGCCTTCCCTCTACGTATACTCAAGAGTGGTATTCCTTAAAAATGAAATAATTCTGCACCCCTATCCCTAATTTCTTATTGTTTTGTGCAAATGAAGTCAGAACAGAAGTGTATTTTAACTTTGCTTAGAGCAACAAAATTGATAGGATATATGATGCAAATAAATTGGCTCAGATTTTCACCTAATGTACCCCTGCTTCAATTCTCTTGCTGCCCTTGTGAACTGTAGTTATTGTTCTTGCATTGTAGTTATCTTTGAAGAGGCAGGGTTGCCTGTGGCAGTCGAGGAAAAATCAGAAGAAAATTTAAATGATTAATTAACGTAATCTAGTGTCTGTTTTACCAAAGGCTTTCACGGACTTATTTAGCTCGATTAATGAGAGAAATTCCAACAGCAGGTTTTTAGAACAGGTTTTTGAAGAATGTAAATGACATAGCTGCTGGAGGGAAAGTGATCTTACACCTCTTTATATTAAGCCACCCACTGAATTAGTACTAAGGAAAAATATTCTTTTAAAGCTTTTATTTTTCATTTAGTTATTATTTAGTATTTGTAAAAAATCACCCTAGTACAGATTTTCTTTGAAGTTGTAAAGGACAGAGGACGTAAATCTCAAATATAGCTCTCAGCTAAAAGCGTACATGTTCCTAAAGGGACTGGGCAAAATCATGGAAGAAAAGTTGGCTGGGGGATACTGAAGACGGGTACCACCTCCGGGCCAGGGAGGCCCTGGAGGCTGGGCAAATATTCTAGGAAGCTGTTGGGATGTGCTTGCGCTGCTGCTGTGCTCTTCTGTTGGGGGAGAGCAAGGGTCTGAACTGACCTTTAGTTCAACCTGGTATAGCTGGTTTGCATTACGTCTTTTAGGATTCAGAAATACCTGTAACCCAACGAAAAAGTTAAAAGGAGTAAAAACATTGAGATATTTAAAATTTTGAAAATTTTTTTAAATCCATTTAAAATTGTTATTATCATGCTTAAATTTGGAAACGCACACTGATGAACTAAAATACTGCTGTTTCATGCTATTACAGAAAGAGTTCGGTTAGATGGGACTTGTGGAAGTTATCTAGTCCAATTCCTTGCTCTGAGCCTGGCTAACTTCAAAGTTCGTGCCTTGCTCAGTTGAGTACTGAAAATCTCCGAGGATGCAGACCTCATCGCATTTTTAGGCACCCTGTTCTTGTGCTTAACCGCTTCCGTTGTGAAAAATCTTTTCTGTCTATGGAGCTGAAGTTTTGCTTGTTGGTGATATCTTTCTTTCAAAAATACGCAACTAAATGTTTTAATACTTATGAAGCATTTGCAGGTTTGTTTAAAACAAAAAAAAAAATCTATTAATTGATTATTTCCAGCAAATTTTTAATGTAAGGCATACTAGGAATTGCTATTGGAGAATGTCATCAATTCCTGTCCAGCTGTTATTATACTATTTAACAGCAGAGAAAATGTTTGTCAGCCCAGAAGTTACAGCCGTCTATGGGGATGCAAAATATCTTGAGTTGAGATATAGGATCCTGGAGTGGAACAGTGACGAACGCTGAGAAAGACATGGAGACATCTTCAAAATTGCCTTAATTTTTCTTTTTTTGTTTTTAGTAGCCTCAAAACTGTGTCAAGTTCAATGCAAATGCACAGGCTTTCTTCCTCATTCATCCTTTTTTCCCCCTCCTTCTCTATAGATCATGCTAATCAAAATGGTAGTTAAGTAGAGAAAACGTCATACGCTGTAATTCTATAGCGAGCAATACTGTCGTTTTTGAAATGAAAACTAAAAAGCAAAGGTTTGCACTGTGTTGTATAGTCCTACAATGGTGTAGGTTGGAGGAGTCCTCTGGAGGTCTGTGGTCCAGCTTCCCCCTCCGAGCAGGCCCAGCTTAGGTAGGTGAGGTTGCTCACTTATCAAAATATAGGTTGCTCATCTATCAGGAGTGTTTTATTGGTTAAAAGATAAAAGTAGATTGCCACTTATTTTTCTGAGCTGTCTCTCTTAAAAGAGTTTTTAGTGGTCAGAAGTTCAATGTCAAAATGAAAAAACTATGGAAATATATTTTTCAGTGTACTAAAAACGTGTACACTTTACATGTGGCTATACGGACTAGGGCTAGGTGCATTAATTTAAAAGATGTGCTAATTATTCTTCCTCTTTCAAGAACAGGGGCAAGAATATTATACTCACCAAAGGTCCAGCTGACAATCAGGAGGCCAATCTGACAGTGAGAGCATACAGAATTGGAGGTAAAGTGATAAAGGAGTAAGAAAGCTAGAAAATGGAGGGCTAAAAATGAACCCCCAGGCAATCTGAATGTGCGAGTCAGAGAAGGGAAGGAAGGAGGATGGCTTGCGGAGGAGAACTACAGTAAGGAATGAGAAGGTGTGGCTTTCAGGGTAGCTCTGACATGACTGCGGAAAGAGGGACTGGGACATGGAATTTCCCGGGGACTCATTTTAAGGTCACGAGCCACAGAGGAAACCCCCCCAAAACTACAACCCCCCCAAAACTACAACGTAAGCAGAGCAGGTCCCCGGGGGGCACTTAACCCTCTGTGGGTCTCCATGTTAGCAGCATCCCCAGATTCTCAGTGCGCCAGACCTAGTGTGCTGGAAAGAGAACTAATATGCTAACAATTTGTGTAATCGTTATGAGCAGCAAGGTTTTATTTTATATCTTACATTAGTACATAGCTTCACCAAATCAGGGCATGTGATATGCCTACATTTTTAGTATCAAGAGGTTTCAATGAAGGTGAAGAGAAAAGAATCTTACTCTTTTAAAGCTTGCATAAAATACTACATTTGAATACAAAGCAACTGCTTCCATGAACCATAAACCAGCCCCAGTGCACCAAGGAGGTTCATTATTCAGCCCAGGAACACTCGTGCACAGCTCACAAATGCAAGCACAAATGGCATCCCCTATGGCTGCTGCTTTAGTGAAGCCTCTGGCAGCAAGAGCTCTATTTCTTCGTTAACTGTATATACATCTTGATTTATCCTTGTTGGCAAGCTAGCCCACCTTATTCCTTATACTGTGAAAGGCACACAATACCTTGATTATGGTTATGATATGGAAGTGACAGTTTAAACAGCCTATAAGTAGCTTCATCTTATCCATAAATGGCAAAAGGTTGTTTCATCACTTTTCTGTAGTTTATATTTAAAATGACCCTTGTCCTCTTGGTATGTATCAGGGTAATATCTACCAGGACAGCAAAAGATACGCTGTGTTACCTAAAAATTTTTGCTGGTGTATATCTGTCAGTGATAATTCTGTTATTGCTTGTGCTCAGATCCTAGTGCTTCTAGTTCAGTCTTTCACCGGAGAAGCTTATGATTCATTGGCAAGAGAAATGTGTAAGTTGTGTCCAAAAGCTGGTAGAGTGAAAACCACAGCAATGTAGCAGCTTCGTTGGTACTGAAATGGAGCTTGGGACTTTTCCTTCTGACAGAGTTCCTTTTGGGAGCAGTACAGATGCCATAATATAGCATTATGCTGACATATATAAGGTAGCACTATAGTAGTTGGTTATACTACCCCATACTGGCTTTCACGTAATTTGTCCAGGCTCGAATGCGGTGAAGACCATGTTCAACACCTGTGAACAACAGGTATCCTGAAAATGCATCTGAGAGGCAACTCTGCTAGATCGGTCATGTGTGGCCGATTCAAGCAAAGATAAAGTATCAAAATTGTCAAACGGTAAAGTGAGAATAGTAAGCTGTTGGCATTTGAGCTTATTAAGGGTTCCCAGGCTCTTGTTTACCCAGAACCCTTGGCAAAAAGATGATGCAGTCTCAAGTGATGTTGGTAGTTGAGCTGAATACCTCCGATCCCCCCGTTTTTGGGAGGCCTGCCTGTCAGAAATGGTGGATCAAACAAGCGTGAGGTATTGATGGTGAGGGAACTCCTTGCTGTAAGAGCTTTAAGTGGCACTTCACAGAAAGTAGATGGCCATACCACTGTGTACGGGGTGCCTCAGCCAGGCACCGCGTCGTCACTGGAACTGGTCGCCTCTGAAGATCTTTGGAGACCAATGCAGTGAACTTAACTGAAATGCTTGACTCTCCTTATTGACTGTAGGTATTTCTGGAGGATGAGTGAGTGCTTCTACGTGACAAATATGCCTATTAGCTTCCTGCACGGGCTGAGAAAATAATAAGTTAAAATTACCCAAATTGTCTTGGGCTTGTGTTTGTACTTTGCATTACGCTTTGTTTTTCACTCTGAGTGGAAGGACATTGAATTCATGTTGTGGTGTTTCTCAGATTTTATTTGTATAGCTGAGGTTTGTATTTGTATAGCACGATTTGCCACACATCCACACTAGTTCTTGCTGCTAGAAAAAAGCAGGAAGAAATTTAAACACCATCATATTCCTGTTTCTAGTCTTAATTGCTTTCAGTTGGATGAAAGACTGCCTACTAAAAGAAAGAGAAACTTCTAGTCTGAATTTAAAAAATCTTCACAGACTTATCATCAAACCCCAAAGAAACATCGGTTCTCTCATTTTTACTTTCTTCTATTTTCCCAATGCCTGTAATCCTTCTCATGTTTCTATTTACCTTTTTTTTTTTTAAATCCGTGCATTCTTTTTGATGTTTAGCTGCAGAAACAATTTGAGAAATTGTGGCTTTTTCAGTATGTTAAAAATATTTTAGTTTTAATACTGTGGCTGCATACATAATTTTAATAGAGCTATATACAATTTTATAGCTTGCATTTTTTCTGTGCATTTATATTGAAGAAGCAGAAGTCTAGGATTATGTATTATTATTAAAAATGAAACTTTAAAACATTAATCCACCCAACAAATAAAGAATCCTGCAAAGCATTTGATGTTAGTTGCAAAAAATAATGTCAGTACTGTATCATATTCAGAAGAGCATTTTATGTGTTTCTCTGTTTTATGATCTATAACACCGCATTGTTTATTTCCAAAGCTTCTGTTGGATCCTTCTTGCTGAGATCATTTAGCAACTTGGTTTCTTATCTCCTTATGGGTGCAGAGTGACACTTTTCACTGCTGCCTATTTTAAAATTTTCTTACATTTCATTTTCGTGATCCTATAATTATGTTGGATCAATGTCTGATTGTGTGATAGTTCCCCATAAGGATCATCTGACTCAGTCCTCCTCTAATGGGCAGAAGCAGATGGTTTATTTGATCAAGGGTGATACAAACCTTTCACCCATTTTTATTATCTCTTTTATTATATTTTTGTCTGGTAAATATGCTGGACCTGCTTTGATATACTGCTGAGCTGTATATCACACATCATTTAAGTAGTTACCAAGCCTTGAAGACATTGAGTTATTGTGTTAGAATTTTTCTGAGTTAAGAGATTTTTGTTTTACATTGTTTTTAAGGTACAAGTTGTTTTCATCATTCTTTAATAAAATAAAGATAAATTTAATATAATGTCCTTCATCATTATTGACACTTTGGGATTGTAGTCTCCTAGCAACAGAAAAGAAGACAATTTGAAAAAAAAATGGTTAAGTATAGAGAAATCTACTTCTCTCTACATGCTTATTAATTTCAAGCTCTTAGTAAGTGGAGAAACTGCAGCCAAATTAAAAAAAAAACGTCTTTACTCCTAACTACTTTATGTATTTTCTCAATACTTTTTAGTGGAGAAATGGTCAAAGTATTTGTTTTATGATCCCTGCAGTCCAGCTATGCAGGAAGAAATGGTGAATTTTGCTAACAAGGTTGAGCTTAAACACATTTTTAACCACATAACAGCAGGTCATCCATGCTGTCGGGTCATCCTAGCCTTGTAAAAGGTGAAACAGACTCCAAGAATAAATGCCTCCTCTGTGCTGGGGGTTAGCCGTCTTTAGCGGTCAGTGGTGACTGTGGGTCAGCTCATCCCTCACCATGTTTTGGATGCTAGGAAAAATTTGTTCCCCCAAAGGGCTGTCAGGGCCTGGCCCAGGCTGCCCAGGGCAGGGGCTGAGTCCCCATCCCTGGGGGGATTTAAAAGCCGGGGAGATGTGGTGCTGAGGGACATGGTTTAGTGGTAGACCTGGCAGTGCTGGGTTAACGGTTGGACTCGATGATCTTAAGGGTCTTTTCCAACCTTAACGATTCTATGATTCCATTATTTTAAATACACATTTTTGTAAGAGTTGTTTTTTCTTTCTACCTGTTTAAAAGAAAGCTTCTAAATATCCTTTTATACCTGGGACTTATAATGTCCCTGTATTCCTGATTTCTGACTCACTGTCAATATGGGTCTTGACATTCATTTGATTAATTTCTGCTATTTCATTACTCTGTTAGAATTTTTGGTTTGACCTAATCTACCTCATTTGTTTTCCCTCTGTCTCTTACTAGTACATGATCCCTGCATCATGGATGCTTGTAAGCATTAATATAAAAACTAAGTTAAACTTGCATTTAAAAGCAAATACAATTTTAAACTAAGCAGAAGCAGCACATAAGAAGACATAACCTTTTCATTTGATATCTGTTACCGCAAGCTTTTGGTATGAGGATAGTTAAAAAGTTACTGTCGATAAACTTGGATCCCAGCAACATTGTCTTGATCTCTGAGCTTCATACCATTTCATGTCATGCTTGGTTTGAGTGGCTTTTTGGTCTTGTTTTGCATTTTTTTTAAAAAGAAAGGCACATAACCTACTTATTGATTCAGAGAGCAAATTTTTTAATTCATGGAATGTCACTATGTCCTTATTTACACTTTATACACTGATTTTCTCTGTACGAGTAAAAATTCCGGTTTCTAAAGATGTTTTAGGTGAGCATTCCAAGTAACACTGTTAAAATTGGGACAATCTATGTGAGAATCTCTTCCTTCTGCATATCTGGGCAGTTCAGAAATCGTTCTACACTTTATAAGATGCTGTCTTGAACCATGAGAGACATTTCAAAGAACTTTCCCCTTCTCACAGGGGTATTTGCGTAATCATCTTTGCTGGAAAATGTTCCTTTGGCATGCTAATGAATTCTCAACTCCAGGAGGTTCTTTCTACAAAGTTGCTTTACATCAGATTTAATGCTGTTAAAAGCACGCAAGAAAATTTAACCCACAAAACATGTGCCATCATCGTTTATGCTGCTTCATGAAAATGTGACATGCACGACGTGAAGGGATGATTGACTAAGATAACTGTTTATATAGTGTGAAGAGGAACAGGCTAAGCTGTAACCTTGCTCTGTTGGATATAAGCAAAGCCCTGGGATGATGCCATTGTAGGTCCACATTAATTACTCAGTAATTATCCAAGAAGAGAAACAGAATTTTTGAGAGATTATAAGGGATATTGGATACCTGTAGTTTTATTAAAAAAAAAATAAAAATTAGCCTTTTCTGTAAGCTCTCCTCTTTTGCTGACTTTTATGAGTTTTCAGAATTCTCCTTGTTAATGGGTCATCTTGGGGTATCTTGAGTCCCTGGTCACAACACAAACATCGAGTGGCTTGAAAACGTAGCCTCTAGAGGAGAACTAGGGCCTGACAGAGCCAAATTAAAATTGCATGAATCAGTAATTCTACATATTTTTTTTTTTTTTATCTTCTCTGCAAATTTCCTCTCTGAGATAACAGGAGAAATGTAAAGTCTTCTGGCCACTGTGCTACCAAGTCATAGACCTTGTTTGTTTTCCTTCTGGCTGCGTGACTCCTGCATGGTTGTGGTTTCACCCGGAGGTGTCAGTAGTTGTTCTGCTTCATCTGGTGGTTGGGATATTTTATAAAGGTGCAACGAAAATGGATCTGAGTCCTCTTAGGATCTTGCGCGGAAGACTGAAATTTAATTCATCAACGTATGTGATAGACTGGGTTGTTGCGCATTAGCAATACTGCCTAATGGGAACTGGTAGAGTCTTGGTGAAATCTGTGCTTGGTTAGTCGTCAAACCTTTTGCTGTTTTGAATATATTATTTTCAGTAAGGAAAATAGGACTTTCCCATGGGCATGCTAAGGACATTAATGGAATGCCGCAGCATTCAACAACATGTTAAAGAGCGGTAAATACTGTAAAGATGTTGCCTACTGGATTTTCAAAGGGATGTAAACATCCGTCTTCCATTTTGATTTTTATCAAAGTTATGCATGCAAATACTTTATTTTTGAACATCCAGTCCATAAATTCTTTTAAGTAGTTGCCGAAAGGCTTACTTTCAGTAATAATTCTTAATGGAGGAAAAAAGCAATAGCGCTACTCCATCATTAGAAATAGTTCTTGAAACCGCTCTACATCATTGGTGAGACTACATCAAGAATGATACATGTTGATGATGTCTCCGTGATGAGGATGTGGAAATAGTGAAGAGAAATAAAGGTCAGCCACAAAAATGATTTTGAAGCTGAAAAACAAGCCATGTGATGTAGGTCTTGAAAAACCGAAATTATAATTCTATATGAAGAGAAGGATGGATAGGCAAACCTTGTATGTGAGTACCTGTATGGGGAGAAGGATCCTGCTGATGAATGGCATTTTAGTTTTGCAGAGTAAAGCGTAAGACAGAAAGACTGAAGTCGACGATAGATAAATTCATCTCTAAAACAAGGTTGGTTTGCTAGCTGCAAAGATCATTGAAATATGGAGCAACTTCCCAGGGGACTGTTATACTTACTGTATCTGGAGTCTTTAAAATGAGTTTAGGTTTATATTTCAAAAGCTTAAAACCTTTTTTAGGAGAAGTTATTTGACCTGTAAGTGCAGAAGACATTTTTAATCTCACAGTTCTCTTGTGCAACCTCTTGCATGACAAGTTTTGAGCCTGTATTACCGTCAACATGTTAATAGCCTCCGTGTATTGTATTAAAACAGTTCTTATAATATTATTTTTAAGGGTGGATGCAGGTCATCTGTGCATGTTAGGACTTCTTCAGTACACAGCTGGCTAACTGATTTTTTCTATTATGCTTTTCCGGAGGGTGATTACAACTAGAGAGGGGGTGATATTCTGTTCACCGTAATGATTTATCAGGTGTGTTTTGAATAACAGAAGATCTTTGGCAATGCACCAAAAGTAAATTTGACCCTCACCCTTTTGCAAAGCCTTCTTGCCTAAATCTCGGATCAACTCTCAATGCAGTGAACATGGGGAACGAACTGCCTGCATTGAATCATAGAATCACAGAATCGTTAAAGTTGGAAAAGACCCTTAAGATCATCGAGTCCAACCATTAACCTGTCACTGCCAAGTCCACCACTAAACCATGTCCTCGAGCACCACGTCTACCCGGCTTTTAAATACCTCCAGGGATGGAGACTCAACCACTGCCCTGGGCAGCCTGTTCCAGTGCTTGACCACCCTTTGGGGGAAGAAGTTTTTCCCAATACCCAACCCAACCCTGCCCTGGCGCAGCTTGAGGCCGTTCCCTCTCGTCCCATCGCTTGTTCCTGGGGAGCAGAGACCGACCCCCCCGGCTCCAGCCTCCTTTCAGGCCGTTGCAGAGAGCGATGAGGGCTCCCCTCAGCCTCCTCTTCTCCAGGCTGAGCCCCCCCAGCTCCCCCAGCCGCTCCTCCCCAGCCTTGTGCTCCAGCCCCTGCCCCAGCCTCGCTGCCCTGCTCTGGCCACGCTCCAGCCCCTCCATGGCCGCCTTGGGGTGCGGGGCCCAGCGCTGAGCACAGCATTCGAGGGGCGGCCTCCCCAGTGCCCAGCACAGGGGGACCATCCCTGCCCTGCTCCTGCTGGCCACACCGTTCCTGACACAAGCCAGGATGCCCTGGGCCCTCTTGGCCACCTGGGCACCCTGCTGGCTCGTGTCCAGCGGCTGTCGACCAGCACCCCCAGGCCCTTTCCCGCCGGGCAGCTCCCAGCCGCTCCTCCCCACGCCTGCAGCGGTGCCTGGGGTTGTTGTGCCCCCAGGGCAGGACCCGGCACTGAAGAGCTGTACTGATCCAAGAATACAGGCACTGCTCATGGCATAAGGTGACCAAGAATAAGATTACCTAAAATTTAGAAGAGCATTTCTAAAAAATTAGAAATGTCAAGTTCTGGACTTGCCTTCCAATGGCAGTAATAAGGCAAATCACTTAAATGTTGTACAGATGAAATGACCAGTGCATTGCTGAGAGCGTGGGATTGGACTCAGTGACCCAGATGGTCCCTTCCTAATAGAATAACAATTAAACTATAATTTACAATATAAAATAGTTTCCAATGTGAACTGTGTTTATCTTAATATCTGACGCTTTTTGAAAATGATTTGACTGTCTAGCCTTATGAGTCGTACAACTGTGGGCTGAAGATAAAATTTTAACTCATTCAGGAAAATATGCTTCCATTCATACAGAGTCTGAGATGTTCCATTTTATATTCTCAGAAAAATGCCTTGGTGAATAAAAGCTTTTTTATTAAATTCATGCTATCATATCTTCTTTTTTACATTCGGTAAGGATTAATATTACTCTATCGTTTAGTCATAAAAGAACAGGTCCTTAAAATGAACTGTGACAAGAGAGAGGTGAAGAAGAACTTTGATAGACAGATCCGATACAATGATACAGAAGATAACATACAATCCGCTATCCTCGTATCTTGATCTTGTCTATATGTTCAACTGCAGGAAAAATGGAGGAAAAAAGCTTTCTATTAAAAGAAAAAAAAACTACACCGCTTGCTTACAGAAAGCTTACTTGAATCACTGCTGCGTAGGAGTAGAGAACATGTGTGACCATCCGACCCTCTTTTCCTCTCAGTGGGGAAATGGTAACGTTCCCTCACTGATCACCGGAGCCTAAAGGAGGAATCACTTTGCTAAGATGTCCTCAAAAATCTTAATTTCTCCTGCAGTTCCTTTGCTGGCTGAAGACTGAGAAGACTTTGGAGAAGACCTTAAACATCCAGAGCATTTTGGACATATGTTTCTCTCTTATTTCTTCTTCTTCTCCTTCTGCCCAAGGGGGGAAAAAAGACTTCCAGCTTGTAGCTCTGTGTTACAACTGAACAAAGCTTCTGTGGCTGTGCCGCATGTCTGTCCCTCGTTGTTCCCAGTAACTTCTGAATCAGCTGGCCAGCTTCAAGCAAATTTGAAGGAAAGATGGCATAACTTGAAAGAGAGAGATCAGTGAGTGCTCACAGTGATGGAGAGGTGGGGAAATTCTTCTGCTTTAGGGGTAGTTGGCGAGCTGATTGATGTGTCCTTGTGGCTGTCTCATTAGCACAAGCATGGCCTCCAACTAGCCTCAATATGCTTCTTCAGCAGTAAAAAGAGAGTCAAATGACATTTGGAGAGGAGCTGTGGTCAGTGAGAAAGTGGAGGGAGCAAAGTTTACAAATCTGTAGGAAACTAGACTTTGCTGGCTTCATTTTCATTTATGGCCTCAAGATGTGACAGGGCAGGTTTAGGTTGGATATTAGGAAAAACTTCTTCACCAAAAGGGTGGTCAAGCATTGGAACAGGCTGCCCAGGGCAGTGGTGGAGTCTCCATCCCTGGAGGTATTTAAAGAACGGATAGATGTGGTGCTCGAGGACATGGTTTAGTGATGGACTTGGCAGTGCTGGGTTAATGGTTGGACTCGATGATCTTAAGGGTCTTTTCCAACCTTGACGATTCTATGATTCTATGATTTTCCCACAAAATATCCCGATTAAACATGTTAGTCCACACATGGTACAGCCGTAATGTGGACAAGTCATGGTTTTCTTAGGGGTGAGGCTTTGCCTCATTCCAACGTGTGTGAAATCAAACCGTGCTCTCCACGTTAAGATTTTACTGCATACAACTGACAATGAACTGTCCTATAGAGGCATTCTCCTCTCTTTGCCCTCTCCTGCAGCATCGATCTCCAAAATGCACATTTTCCCCTAATTATCATACACTGCAAAAAACCCTGTAAAAAGGTCTGTGAAGGTGGAAGTAAAAATAGTTGATATCTAGCCGGTTCGACATTGTACTTCCAAGGAAATATTTTCTGCTCAAGTACTGTCTGCATTTGCTCTAGCTTAGCTTTTACACGTTAATTTTACTGTGGCTGGAAGTGTCACCCTGAATCCAAATAACTGCCCGGTTTTGAAGAGACTGAGTTTGTGTTTGCTTGTAACTTTAATCTCTCTAAAACTACCGAAAGAATGATTTTAACTTGGTAGTCTTTGTTTCTTTTGTTTCAAGATGTGTTTAATTCTTCTTAAAAAACTTTTTTGATGAGATATTATCATTAAAATGAGAGTATTAAACTCAACATCATGAATAATTCATAATGCAATTTTGAAAAAAATTGCCATGCAAAACTACAATAATTAGTTTTATGTGATAGGAAAAGCATTATTTTCATATTTAGACAGGAAGTGAACATTTATTTAGATACACTATTCGTGGTGTACTAAATTATGGCATAAACTAGTGTTTGTAATTTAAAAAAATGACAAGTTAATTTGAAAACCATCCCTAAGATGCAAATTTGTATGTTGTCACCTACCTGATAAAATTGATTACTTTGTATATTTATGCATTTGCTGTAAAGTGGGTGGTTTTAAAATGTGATTGCACATGTAAAATTAGTCTTGAGCCCACGATGTTGCCTTTTATGAATTTTTTTGCATCTTATTCATAATATTTTGAGTGGTAATATCTGTAAGAGGACACAATGACAATTCTCATTAATTGCTTCCAGTCTTGTAGAGAACTTTCAAGAAGTTATGGGATAGTTAGAGGAAGTCATAGCATATGCCTCAAAATATTACTTTCCTGAATCTGGCATTGGAAGCTGCCTAATACTGTCGTACAAATGCCGACCGACATCTCCTCAAAGGAGACTGTCTGGCAGTTTTGAGTCAAGCTGTCTTCTTTTCTCTGACGGACATAATGAAAAATCTGCTCCTTTTCTCAAACGCGGAGTAAGGAGCTGTGCTGAGTAAGTACCCTGAGCTTCTGTCCTGCCCTAAACCCCGCATTTTGCAGAATCCTGAATTTCTAGTTATTCAGTGAATCAAACTGAATGGCATTTTTTCAACTTAATTACTCACTATGTACACAGCAAATAAGAAAAAAAAAATTATTTCTTTAAGTTGTAATTGGCAAGGCTTCCAGGCTTGTGTAGGAAGAGGGGCACAGATATTTTCACATTCTCCTTTGAGCTCAGTCCTCGGGCTGCTGGGTGTTGGCATGCGTTTTTCAAGAAGCTAGCAAGATGAAATGTAATGTTGCTTGCAATTCCGATATCGAATATCCGCCACGTGATCCAATTAGTAATTTGTGGAGCCTGGCTTTACATACTGTGCTCAGAAAAGTTTTGGCAAGTTACTTTGATCTTCTTGGCAGTCCGTGGGATCAAGCATTTTAATAAAACGTCTTGAATAATAAACACAATGCATTTGTTTATTTATTTATACAGATGTATTATGTTTAATAAAGCTGCTGGAATACTTTTCTGCTTTGGTGGCCATTAA
Source organism: Platalea leucorodia (assembly GCF_965183815.1). NCBI lineage: Eukaryota > Metazoa > Chordata > Aves > Pelecaniformes > Threskiornithidae > Platalea > Platalea leucorodia. Next base: position 125,475,003 of record NC_138825.1, on the reverse strand, counting down.
GCGGTGCAAAGTTTAGTTTGCGCTGGGTGGATAAAGCTGACCGTTGCGAGCTGTGAGGTTAGGAGGTAAGCCGGGGGCCCGCAACTTTGGCAGAGCAATTGCTTGGGTGCTATCAGCTGTAGCTGCGAAGAGTTTGTACAGTCTATTAGATACAGGCAGGCACCGAGATAAAATGAAGTACTGAATAAAATCCTACGCACAAAACAGAGCTGAGGTCCTGCCAGAAAAAAATTAGTGACATGATTGCATCTGTATCATGATGCGTACACACAGCAGGATTACTGTAATAGGTGTGGACAGTCATAATTCAGGCATTTCCAAACTTTTGAGCACCTGATTTTGCGATTTTAACACGACTTGAATGAATTATTTGCATAGAGTAATGCTGTAAAAAAGGGCTTGTTGAAATGCAGTCAATGGCTCGGAGCAGCCGACAGAGTTTTTATTCATATCTTCTATTAATCTGAATGGCAGGTATGTCTGAATCTCACAGCACGCTGTGAACGTTGCACTCAATGTTTTTAGTATGAGCAGTGGCAAGACACTCAGGCCTTGTCTTTCTGTGTTAAAATACGACCGTATGGCGCTTACTTACCTCGAAATCTTATAAAAGCTTTCAATTAAGTGAAGAGTTCAGCCCAGCTCTGCGTTCGTAGAATTCTTTCCCTGCTATCCTGAATTGAAGATCCTTTTCTACCGGTAGTTGTCGAAATGAGTTAGCTGGGTTTTAATTACGCTGTTATCGTCTTCAGCAGTACGTGGACGCTTGGCGTGGGAAGTAAGGCAGAGGTGGACTATACAAAGATTATTGCTATGGCAGTGTTGAAAATAGCACTGGTATATCTAAATTATTCCAAAGTATTCTTTTTAGTGTGTTTTTTTGTATGTCCAGGATGATTTTGGGACAACCTCATTAGTGACTGGTACCTAGTTTAAAGACCTGGAAAAGATTTTGTTCTATCAACTAGGAAGATCCACTATTGTTCTTTGTACCCTGCAGTTTTCTCCAACATGAAGAGACTATAAAATGTTAGCAAATAAGTTTTTTCTCCGTTCCATTAAAGGCATCATCAGAATAGTCTTCACAGCAGTTTTGACACCTCTTGTAACTTCATATTCTGCGCAGAACGGTGCGTACTCATTTCATCAAAGCTTATATATGCAAACTTTTGTTGTGCTAATGTAAGCTCCCTCAGGGTTCTCTGTGGCACTAGCACAAATTTTAACATTTTGACTTCTGCACTGCTGGATTTTGTGTATGTCACCTAAAAAGCAGCAAGAATTTTGTTTCTTTTTTGTTGTTATTGCTAGTTCTTTGTTCCTTCAAAGGCTTTTCAAGGCATTTTCCTCTATTTTTGTGGATGCACCGATTTCTTTCCATGATTTAAAGTCAGAAGAAGATTTTCTCTGTTACTTTTTGAACTGACAGGTTCTTTTTGAGCTTTCAAAGGCACTGCAAGATACAGGGATGTGTCGTTATCAACACTGTCAGATTCTTTCTGCAACAACAAAAGAGCCATCCAAAGGCTCTCTATAGCAAGATGAGAATTTATTGTGGATGTGCAGAAACGCTGCCTAAGGTTTCTTCTCATTGCTCCCGGTGTACCAAGTATCAACATGACAATAGCATTGTTATAAGTAGTACCTAAAAGTCATATTGCCTATGCAAAGTCAACTGCCATTTCCTAGTGCAGGTACGCTAGCCCCGGGAAATGATATAGCAGTATAAAAAATATTTTCCTTTTTGTGTATAAAATTTCTACCATATGGCGGTAGAGGCTTGATCTAGCTTCCACTGGGTTGCACCTGAACCTTTTCTGACATTTGTGTTTCCGTGGGTGATGTGGTCCCTAAAGCTGGAGTCATGTGGCAGTAAAGGCTGCATTAGGGTTAGGATTCCTACAGGAGGGAGAAAAGAGGCATTGGATCAGCAAAGCAGTTAATATCAAAAAGAGCAAAAGAATAAGTGTTTTGCAATACAGTTTATAGAATCAATGGAATCACAGAATGGTTTGGGTGGGCAGGGACCTCCAAAGGCCACCCAGTCCCACCCCTGCCATGGGCAGGGACATCTTCACCCAGACCAGGGTGCTCAGAGCCCCGTCCAACCTGGCCTTGAATGTGGCCAGGGATGGGGCATCTCCCACCGCTCTGGGCAACCTGGGCCAGTGCCTCACCACCCTCATCGTAAAACATCGTAAAACTGAGAAAGTACTAGGTTTCTTCTATAATAAAAACGGTGAGTGTACCCCATCTTAAGTGGCACTGCAGATATTGAGATGTGAGAGCAAAAGCATGTGAACTTAGGTAACTGCTGTAATAAAAAAGGGAATTTTCAGATAACCAGAATGTTTAGAAGATGGCAAGCCCAGTGTGACTTCTTTGACTTCAGTGGCTTTAGCTTGTAGAAAGGTCTATGTCTCTTTGATATGACGTAATAAATAATCCTGTCTTCAGTACAAGTTATGACTTAAAAAAAATTCTGAGTGTAAATTCCAGGACCAAGGATCTGATTTGACTCTTCGTTTTATCAGTTGTGAATTTTTGACAGTTTGCAGCCTTAAAGCTGAGGTTAAGTATACCAGCAAGCTACAGTGTCATATTACAAGATTTATTGTTAGTAGAATGAAGATTAACTTGTTCCTTCTGCTAAAAATAGACTGATTTTGCAGTTCAGTTTTATATATATATATATTTTTTTTTTCTATTGCAAGTGCTTTTACGGTACATCTCTGGATTACTGAGCACATCATCCTCTAAATTTGACCCAGTGTAATTATGGAAAAATACTATATTTCATGGAGAAATATGATGCGTATTAATTATCTGTTTCATTGGCATGTTCTCTTTCCTTTGCCTAAGTAATTACTGAGAGCAAAATGATTACATTTTAAAGATGTGAAAAATGTTATTGTTCCATATAGATGGTAAATAATCACTCTGCTAAATGTACAAAATTATTTATATGTTGTTCATGTAAAACTTTCTTTTGCAAAAAGAAATCACTTCCTTTCACAGTATTTAACATTTGTTCTCACGTGCTGTGTTGTGCATATAAATGTTTATTCTTCTGGAAAGTCTTTTAAAATTGAATCTCACTTTGACAAGTCAAGCCAAATTTTCATTTTAATTCCAGTGGGAACAGGATTGGGCCAGTATATCTTATATTCCTTTTACTATGGTGATTGACATTTTAAACCAGTTGGAGGTTTAAAAAAGAAGACTTTGAGGACTGAAATTGAGTTAATTGCAATAGGTAAAGAGATGAATGCATGATTTACTTACTTAATGAATTTTACAAAAAGAGCACCTGTAAAGTCATGACGGGGGGATCCTTTAGCATACATATTTTAAGTTCTGTCCCAGACAAGAGACGCAAATGAATATGCACTGATGTTATTTTTATAAAACTAAATAAGTAACTTGAAAGTATATTCAAGGTAATGATTTAGGAAAAAATATTTATGATACAGATTGCTATCACTTCATTGCTTTCTGCGATTTTTATTTTCACTTTCAGCGTTTTAATGTTGTCTTCTGAATAACTTTAATTAGATTTATGTTGGAGTAAAGCATTAAAATGCTGTTTGCAGGGGTTTTTTTCACAGCAGAAATCAATAAGGAGCATTCTCTCATTTGCCTTTCCTTATCATTGTCTGCAACAACTGTACAATTCCAAACTAGAAGAAAAAATGTCCTTAAAGGAGATACCATAGTCAGTTTGAGCAGAGAAAATGGTGTTAAAACTCTAAAAAAAGAGGTAGAACTTGTAAATATACTTATTCTGCTTAGCTGTGTGAAACTTTTGTACCACTTTCTGTTCCTGCATGAGTTATTTATTTATGTGAAAAACACGCATCAACTCTGAAAATACGATTTTAGAAATGATATATCAGTATTGGTGTAATCTCCCAATGTGCTGTATGCTACATATATATCTATACACGGAGAAATAGGGGCTGTCCCAAATCAGATATACTAAGACAAACAGAAATATGGGAATGGAAAGAGATAAAAAATAGGTGCGTACAGGCTGTGCTCATGCTAGTAAATTAAATAGTGCTGGGTTGTGGGGCAGGGAGCTGAGACTCATACTCTGTGCACTCTTCACGTATTCTCTATACTCTTAAGGATCTTGGTCCCAGCCAACTAGCATTTGTGTTAGACATTCCCCGGGCACACTTAGCAGTGCAGACAAGAACCACCGAAACAGTCTTGCACCAATTTGGATGCAGCCTTCCTGGTTTGGAGCATGCGAGAGGTTGGTGTGGATGCGGCCAGGCTGGCGTCGTGCCGGAGAACGGGCCGTGATGGCCTGCGGTTTGCTGTGATAGTGGTACCCGGGTAGTTCCCGGGGTGAAGAGCTGATGTCGTTACCACCACCCCTTAGTCCTACACGTTTACTCAATCATTAAAGTGATCTTTAACTCTTAATTGCTTGTCAAGTCTATGGAAAAACTGATTTTGCGAAAGAATTTGGAGAAACAAGGGAGTATTGGGATGTTTTGAGTGCAAAATTCAGCATAAAATAAAATGAAAAAACATACACGAGGAAATAGCCAGAAAGTGTGTGAAAATTCATATTGTTGGTGCATCAATCGCAGTAACAGTATTATAGTAGCAGCTGGTTAGAGAGTTTCAGAAGGCCGTACGATTCATTTGAAAGCATTAAATACAGAAAGTTTTAACTTAGTGTCTGTAGTAGGATCTAACAGGAGAATTCAGTGACAGGTAACTACGGTGTCCTCAGCTGTGTTTTGTGTGGAAGGGGAAGGTGCAATGTGTGAATCTAGGAGACAGGTATGGGTGGAAATAGCATGGCTTTGCTTTACAATTTTAGCTGTAAAGACAGAAAGGAAAGATTATCTCGCAGAAATGTGTTGGAGAAGAAGCAGCAAAACTTCTACCTGGAGTGGAGATGAAAGTGAGGGAGAGTCGGAGCTGGCACTGAGTTTGAAGACCTGTGTTGAAAAGAGCAAAATGGTCGTTTTATATATAGGTATAGATATGTATATAAAACACCTGACCGGTGTAAATCGTGGTCTTCAGACTTAGATTTTGCCATGATGAGATGGTGGGAAGGGACAGACGATGGGGACCTTCAACTGATGTGACTAGTCGTAGCCACTTTTAACTTAATGGAGCTACACTGATTTACATCAATTAACTCCTAACTTAGAAGCTTATTACTATAAAACAGTTACCCGATTACCCTGATTCCAACTGCAAAACCCCCAAACAGGTCAATTCTTGAGAAAGCCCTGTGGAGTACGGACTTTCGAAGATAATTTTTGGTTAATGACAGTGATTAACACGTAAGATCATCTCCTCTTATTTGATCTCAGTAGTGGAGCAGAGATGATGGACATAAGAGATGCCACGGAGATCTCTTCTTATCGCCACTGCTCTGGCAAGGAAAGACCTTTTAACAGGTATACCTTCAAAAAAGCCCCCTATGTAAAGAGTGATGCTCATAAATTTTGTTTTTATGGTAGAGACATTGGATGAACTAACTTCTTGTCACCAGAGATACAAAATTAAAGATTCCTGCCATTTTCCTTTTGATACGAGGATCTTAGTTGATGAAATGAAAAACTAGCACATAATTATGATTCCTTGAGCTTTGACAAGTCCAGTTTTCATCATGGACAGAAAACTCAGGTGCTATTGCCAGGTGACTTTCACATAGTCATCAAAATAAAGTACATTTTATATTTTATAATTCTCACAGATTGCTTTAACCAACATAAATTATTTTGGTCACTTCTATGCTTATATTTATCTGAATTACTTCCTGAGTTCACACTATTCACTCAAGTTATGGCATTGGAAAGAATAAATAGAAGATACTTCTCTGCTAAACTTCAGTCTATAATCTGTAGTCTATGTTGATCAAATTCTTGGTAATATATTCTAGTTCCCAAAATAGTCCCACTGAAAAGATTACCTGAATATATACGTTCCAGGTTTTTGGCGGCATTTGTTCTCTGTTAATAGTACTCCTGCACAGAAACGTTAAGAGCATTTCAAGCTCAGATCATGATGCTGGTTTTCAGAAAGGGATACAAGAACGATCTCCTTCCAAAGCTTTTGTCTTTCTTTTATTCATACCTATTTAGCTATAATAACAGCTGGACAAAGTAAATTTTTAAGTCTTCCTATCTTAAGAGGCTGAAAGTTGTTTGGCTGCCATTTGGGTTTATTTATTTGGTGCCAGGTCGTAGTTAAAGTTCTGTAAAACGGCTGGTTTTGCTCTTTGCTGGCATTCTTTTCTGCTCAATTCTTTGATTCTTGTCATACCTGCATGGTTCTGCCCGAGATCCCTTTATACATCTTAAATCTTCTTGGATTTAAACGGAGCCCAGGAACTGCTTCTGGAGGCTGACGCGCAGTCCGGAGGAGGAGGTCTGCCCTTATCTCCCTCTTTGAAGAGCTGAAACATGCTGATTTAACTCTTCAGTTATTTGAACTTCGCTAGTGTAAACTCTCCATCTTCAAGAACTCCCGTCACGTCAGCCCTGTAGGTTTGTAGTTCAGAGACCAGTGACAGATTAAGCAAACAGATAGTGTTTACATGGCTTGAAAAGTAGACAAGTCCAGACGAAAGCAGTAAATTCTGGCAGCCCTTTCATGTCTCACTTTCTCCATTGTCCCTGAGGTTACGTTAGGTTTCCAGGGTCCTCCTCCTGCAGCTCTTGGCTTGCTGGCTGAAAGATGGCGTTTCTCCTTTGTCTTGGTACAGGCACGTCTAACCTTGGCGAGCCTCTCAGTTAAAAAAGAAACCCCTTTCTCAGCTCTGTTATAGTAGTGTTGCTTTCTTTTTCTAAGAGGCTGAAGAGGCTTTTCAGTCTTTTACGGAGGGACTGATTTCTTCCAGCTCTTTTCAAAGAATTACTCTAGGTGTTTTTGTTTGAATGAAGGATCATTAAAATTGAAGGGATGAGTGGCCTGGCCTAGTGGAGGCAGATTCCTAGGACCACGTTGGGTGGAAGGGACCTCCCAAGGTCTTTAGTTCAACACCCTGCACTTAGAGCAGCTTGCTCAGGGCTTTGACTATTAGAGGACCTGCTGCCTTTCTGAGCCCTGCCCCAGCATTTGACCAGGTCTATGATAAATTTATTATTCTTTCTTGTTTTGAGTTGGAATTTCCCATGTTTCAAGTTCTGTCTGTTGCCTCTTGTCATTTTAGTTTACACCTGCAAGAAGGGTCTGGTGTCCTCTTCCCTGCAGCCTCCAGTTAGGTAGGCACCAACAAGATTGACTCTTACCCTTCTCCTCTTGATGTCATGCAAGCCCGGTTCTTTCAGCATCCCCTCACGTGTCCTGTGTTCCAGACCCCTAACCGTTTTCATACTCTCTGTATAGCTCTGTCTGTCTGTCTGTCTATCTGCTTACCTACTTATGTACCTATCTGCCTATCTACCCATATATTGGTGGCCCTGTATATACACAATCATTACAGCAAACGGCTGATTCCCTAAAGGCGTAGGTAATATGCAACTTCTTTAAGCAGTTCTGTAATAACAACTTCACAAAGTCAAACTGGACATGGGCTATGTAAGTAGAACCTCACATTTTTTAAGTCAAAGGGTCATTCTTAAGGCAGTTTGAAAGAGATTTGGTACATTTTGTGTTTAGTATATTCCATGTCTAAGTGCTATTTTCTTCTTTTATAGTGCGCATCTTCCTTGGTTACAGTCTTTGTCGCCATAAGCAATGCATACAAAGAGGGCGACTGCAGTCATGGTTTACAAATGCAAAATATCTAAAATTAATATTTGCTTTTGGAAGCTAAAGTTACAGAAATGCCATAAAATAAACATAGAGCAAATGAAAAGAGAAAAAATTATAAAATATATCGGAATGTGTATTTTTTTAAACTGTCAGGATCTGGAATGAGCTTTCAGATGTTAAATACCATATTGTCGTCTTATCACTTTTATTTTATTCTTTTACCTTGGTTAGTAGAAGAACAAATGATGATGGAATTTAGAGGATGAGGAGTGAGGATCAGGAGACTGAAAGTAATATTTGCAAGTCCTTAAAGATGAAGGTAGCAGAAAGCCAAATGGTTTCCAAAAAGGGAGTGATTTATCTGATATGGCATTGCCATTTGTTGTATAATTTCAGTCTTGTTGCTATGGGAACCAATTTTACTGTTGCAGTGATTGTTAATCAGGATTTGTAGTTATACCATTTTTACCACAAGGCCTTATATCCTTACAGATTAAATCATGGTTCTCATTGACAGTGGTGTACATCAAACGTTATTGCCAGAAATAAAATCTGACCAACCTTCCTGTCATTTTTCTCGCCGTTACCAGAATCGGAGAGCAGAAGCTTAAGTTAACTTTTACAGGAACTCAAGGATTCTGCTTCAGTTACATTTGTCATGCTTGTACAATTCCAGGAAAAGAAAAAAAAAAAAAAGCAAGCTTCTGCCTTACAGTATAATCATTTTATTTTTCATTTGAGTGGAAATGAATTGAGTACTCTGGAGATACATTTTCTACATATTGCTTCTTTAAGCATCTCTTAAGGTAGAATTATAGCTTAGGGTCATCTAAACTTAAGGACTTTTCTCCCTATATTATGAAAAGAAAGAGATATTTGTGTTCATGGAGGGAGGATTCAACACTCGAAGTTTAGATATCTCAGCCGTGTAAATATTCGGTATCTTTTCAACCGTCCCTCTCGTTTTACAGCTGTCCCTGCAAAGAGGGTGTTGGCAGGAACAGGGACAAAAGGGCTGGTGCTGTGTAGACCGGGTTGTCCCTCGCTTCAGTTAACGGAGGATGCTGGGGTCAAAGAGCATGACTTTGCTGGTCCTGGTCCTCCTCCGTGCTCTCTAAGGGGAATAGAAATGGGACGAAGAATTCTTTCTCTTCAGATTTACTCTCCTGGTGCCCTGAAGAGCTAGGCTGAAGTATTTGTCTCGACACCAACAGCTTAAAGTGATGAAAATATGCATTTCTGCTTGATTTCGTTTATATATCTTACTAGTTTCTTGGCTACCAAACAAATCATTTAAGTTCTGAAAAAAGCTGTTGGTAAATTGTAAGCTGATGAAATGCTGCACTCAAAATTCACAGAAAACTTGAAAAACACCTGAGAATGGTGAACTTCCCATTCATCTCAGTGGGTGTTTTATGCTGAAGCGTAGCGATGACCAATGCCGCTCAGTTCACCGGTGATCAGTTTAATGGAATCATTAAACAAAATGCTTGTCTCCGAGTCCAAAAGTACTGACCTCTGAGGGCAGCGCTCCAGTTCTGCGCTCCCCTGGTCAGCTCCTTTAACTTGCACATTGAAAAGTTGTCGGCACAAAATTTGTGATAGATTGCGAGATGAAATTACGTGGATCACATCATTTAAGTACAGAGCGGGCTGGAGATTTATTTTCACGTCTCCTCTATTATTTAAGTGGAGTTTTGGCAGAATTTCTAAAGCGCTAGACTAGAACGGTGCAGAATTGCTAGCATTGTTCCCGGCTTTATGTTTATCTGATAGTATATTATTCAGTATGATACAGCCAGGTAGCATTTTAGGTGATATTTCACAAAACCCCTCAGACTGGTGGCTTTTTCCCGACGTACCGAATTCACAGCTTCTCTAGTTCCAAGTCAGCCCCCTTGAGCCAGGAACATCTATGTAACAGTTTTGTTTTCACTTCTTTGTTTTCCAAGTACGCCGAGGGATGCAGAATCAAAATATTAGCAAGGTGCTAGTCACATTTTTTTGATCCCCGTCCTGATTTTCTTTCTCCCTTCTTTCTCCTTTTGCACGTTCGCTGCCGCCGATACCCAGCCCCCACTATAATTCTGATTGGCTAAATTAATTCTGCAGCATCCTGCTGTGAATAATTATGTTCATCCAGTGTGGAGCTGGATGCCTTTCTCTCCCCCCCCTCCTCCTTGCCTAAATTATAATGTGACAATTGAAGCTCACAGCTGGCTCATCAGAGGTGGCCAGTTTGGGAATTGGCACATCTGAATGTGCCTCTCCGTTAACTCTCTGCCTTGATTGCTTAAGACAAGACATATGTAAACCCCATGATTATTACCATTTTGTGCGTTTCACAAAGATACTGCTTTAAACTGCAAAGCTGTTGTGTTTGTTGGGGGAGGGGAAATTACAGGAATTTTTCTCTTCCCCTCCCCACAGTTCCCTCCAACAATAAATAGCTGTCAGACTTATGTCAAGAATGAAATTATAGGAGCACATGAGGCCTTGATTACATTGTTTTGGATAGATTGCTATTAGCATACTGAAATGAAGTCTAATTTTTCAGTGCTTTAGCTCAGTCAAGAATCAAGTGACACGGGAGGGGGAAGGGATACCATCTACAAGAACTGAATGATGTAATTCTGTGCAACCGTTCTGTAGCCTGTTTCGGTTATCAGTGGTTAAAAACAAACAATGAAATAAATAAATATACTCTGCTGAAATGTATTATTAGTTGGGAGGTAAGGCAAAGCTGGCGTATTACCGAACAAAACATTCAGGTTAGATGTCATTCTTTGTGAACTTATTAAAGACATCTCAAAAGCAAATTGGGGTATATTTAATCCATCCTCATGCAGCTGCTAGTTCGCTCGGTACGTTTGTATTTTAAAGTTGAAAATATACTAGTTTTTTTATTAGTTGTTTGCATAATTCATAGCACGTTGCCAGTTTCGGCTACCGTGCATCCTCTGATGATGCATGCTTATTATCAGATAATGTGTAGGGCAAGTGCCCTTGTTGTGTTTTTGTTGTTTATAATTTCTGATGATGTGCACACATTGCTCTCTTAGTTTGAAAATCTTTCGTTTTGTATTCTGTGAGTCTCCTAACCTTTAAATGTTTTAGTATCTGTGGCTCCTAAGATGGTAGTTTTATTAGTCACAGATACATTGTTTTAACTACCTCTGTTTCGGTGGGGTGGAAATAAATAAAAATTGTTTTGACTGATTCTTGAAGCGATCGACCTGGAGTTTGGAAAGGGTCAAGATTCATTTGGGTTTACAGAGACAACTGAGAGCAGCAAGAAGAGAGCGTGAGCTGTGCATGATGATACATAAAAATTCGACATGCCTGAGCTTGAGTTGGCCCTGTTCTTTCTGAGTGGCAAAGTAGTGGGTGAGACGCACAAGACATCCAAATTGAGCATTTAGAAAGGATTTATACCACAACATCATGAATTTGCTAGGTGACGCATACTATGCAGAAAGTTCTTGTTGAAATGTTAGACATTTTATCTTTCTGATTTGAAATGCTGAGCACTTTATTATAACTTAAATTAATATAACTGCATCAGCCGCAGAGGGACATGGTAATTACAACTAATTCAATCTGAAATAGCCCTAAAATGAAACAAAATACCTTGTGTATTCGTTAAAAAGTCAGTTATGGATCTAATGTTTTGGAGACCTCTTCATACTCGAAGAAAACATGGTTTACTTTGTTGGAAAGTTGGGCGTCTCTTGGTTCAGTGGCTCACACAGCCTGTGTGGAGCCCCTTGGCAAAGGCTACTGTGAATGCCAGGAGTTTACAAGAGCTCAGAAGGTGCTTAGAAAAATTCAGAGAAGAAAAATCCATGAAGACCTGTTCAACAATAAATGTCACTTCTAAGTGCGGCCTTTAGTACAGGTAACTGGAAATGAGATAATGTGTGAGGAAGTACCACAGTGTTCTTACACTGTTACACTGGGCAACATCTAAAGCACTATCAAAGAAAGGGACCCAGATACACTTTTGGTCAGATCCAGTGTGGATGTTCTTAGGTTTATATGGAATACTGACCACCTTGCATTTTAGTTAGTATTTACTTAGAGTTTCTCTTTATGTGTACTCCACGTAGTTGGTATTAAATTCTAAAGCTTGTCTCGGACTGTTTCAGTAGGTTGGAATTTCCTGAACATTTCCATATAGAGATGAAAAGACAACTTGAGAGGCAGCTCTTACTAAAATAGGTATTATTAATTTCCATTTTTAAATGGTTTCAGTTGCTTCAGTACTAGGTGCAGAGAGTAATGGAGAGAAAGGGAGAAAGAGGGAGTGTAAGGTGGTGTGGAACCAAAGGGCTTTCTAGGTCCAAGCTGGTACGTCCCCTTGTGCCCAGCGCTCCCTGTGAGCATGGAGTCATCACTAAATCTTTCTAGGAAAGGGGTGAGATGCTCCATCCGTGATCAGCCAACAACTCCCTTCCAAGTCTTAGTCTAGACTGAGCATGGGGCTCAGCTGCGCTGGGCTGAGGAAGGAGAGGTGAACCTTAACGTGAGTCTCCTGATGACCTGGAATGAACCAAACCCACTTCAGCCCTTGCCTCGCTATGGCACTCACAAAAAGCCCTTGGTAGTCAGATGAATTGATGCAACCTTGTGGTCTCCCACTGGAAACATATCCAGCATTGGGTAATATGTATTTTGCAATTTCTAAGCTGTCTTGGCCTCTGATATGACTATGAGGCCAAAGCATTAAACTCAATGCCTGAAAATTTACTGTGGTGGTTTTGAGGAACATTTAATATCTTCTTTGGTTATAACTCAAAGCTTGGTAATCACTTCTGTACTGGCTATGACATGGGAGCCATGGGAAAAATGAAAATAACGCAGCATGGTTTGGTTCTTCATTATGCGTGAGGCTTGCAAAGTGAACTCGGTAGTCCTGAACTACACCTTTTGTATCCATTGTAGGGAATTCTTGCCGATATTTTGGTACAACCTCAAAAAGGACATTGTATTGTCACTGTATCAGTTTACTAAGAAATAAATCTCTCACAGTTAGGTGAATAGCACTTTTGAAATTGGTGCATAAGAATGTCTTGAAATGACATAGAGCTCAAACAACTGAAGTTATTGTTAAACAAAATTTCAGTTCCATTGAAAGCAGAGGAAAAAGCAAGCTTACTAAATGGAAAAGGACAAATTCACAATTTTGGATTTTAAATGGCAAGGTGAACTCATATAAGAAATAGAAAAATATATAGTAGGTCTTTAAAAATATTTTATTATTTTAAATATGCTTAAGTGTCATTTAGAGAATCTGAATCCAATGAATATAGAGTCTTAAAAATTCTATATATCACTACCAACATCTAAAACTATAAAAATAATTATTCGAGGGCTAAGCAATATTTCTTGCTGAACCATGTTTTTCATGGATTAGTTCTACTGAGCTGTTTGAAACTAAAGTCCCCCTCAATAACGGCGGTGCGGGCACTTTGGCCATGCTGAAGGGGATGGCAGTGTAGCTGGTGATGACCGTAGGTACCAAATGTTGCTCAGTTTGAATAAAGATCTCACCAAGTAATACTAAAAAAACCCGCCAGATTTTGTAAATAGAGAGGATGCTAGACTGTAGTGTCTGAATTTTTAATTTCGCTGGTGTGAATGTGTTGTAAATATTTCACATGAGTACTTCTTATAAGTCACTGGAGTTACAAGTTTAAAAGAAGTTAATCAGAGGAATAGATCTGTTAGACATTTCAAGTGCTTCACAAAAAAAGCGAGAGAATGCAAACTCATGTTAGTATTTGCATGACTTAATAAAAGAAGCAAATGATGTGCTAACACAGCCAGAGGGAAAATTGTTATATCACTTATTTCCTGAGAAATGTGAGTTTCAGACATAATTAACCCAGCATTCATACACTTGTGACAATACTATTGATTAGCTAATCAATGATAACTAAATACACACCTCTAAATTACATAGTTTAAAACACATTACATTATATCAATGGAAACAAACCAATTAAAGTGCTTTAAATGCATACAACTAATCAGGAATTTAATACATGCTAATTGTGACCAAAATTTCAATTAATGTGTTGATACATTACATCATATTCAAGAACATAAAAAAATGTGAAGTAATCATGTTCATCATGATCATATCAAATGATCTCTGAAACATACTGTCAAGAAACAACGTAATTTTCTGCCATTTGTCAACATTTTCTTGTTACAGATATGGACCTCATCTCTTTATGTGTGTATGTGTGTGCGTGTGTGTGTATATACGCACAATTTATATATATACTATATATATGTATATACATAAAATGCCTGGCTTAGTGTGTCCTAATTCTAGGGTGGTCTCCAGGTGGGATTGCTAAATCTATCTCTTTTTTATAATGTTGTTTCTATCATCTCCTTTTAGAAGGTATGATTGAATATTTTAATATGTTACAAGAGATTAGTGCTGGAGAGGATTAGGTGGTGGATTGTCAATGGCTGACAACAGGATAAATATGTTTGTGTGTAGGATCTTTTCTCTGAGTAAAGTAAGATTTGTGTGCTGAATTATTATTTGAAGAGTGCTAACAAATCATAATTTTCTCTTTGGAAAATGATTGGATAATAATAAGGATTTGTATCAGTATCCCTATTGTTGCATTTCTTTTATTTTACCTGTAAACTATGGTGAATGTCTCTAAATAGACAAAAGATAGTTAAGTATGTAGCTCTCAAATGGAAATTGGACACTTTACAAATCTCTTTCTGAAGTGATTAGTGTAAAAATGAATAGTAAGGGCATAATATCCACTTGATCCATACAGGAATAGATGGGAAATAGGTGGGGGAAGAATTGCCAAAAATCTGAAGAGCAGCCGAGAGATAAAAATGCACATTAGGGACTGGATTCCGTTCAACGTTAATACACCTGAATTTAGATGTCTTTAAACGCAGCGGTGCTCCAAGCTCTCCTTCTCGCCGCCGTTGGTGCAGCCCCGAGAGCTGCCCTGCCGATAACGGACCCGTCTGCTCCAGGCTGTGCTGCAGCTGGGGCGGGCGGTGGCCTTCCCCGCCTCGGGCTGGGCCTGTTGTAGGTGGAAACAAGGGGATGGAAACAGAACTGTGCAACTAGGCAGTTCTTCTGACTCATTACCAAACTTCATGTCTTGAAGTCTTATGAGGAGCACAAGGCTGGGGAGGAGCGGCTGGGGGAGCTGGGGGGGCTCAGCCTGGAGAAGAGGAGGCTGAGGGGAGCCCTCATCGCTCTCTGCAACGGCCTGAAAGGAGGCTGGAGCCGGGGGGTCGGTCTCTGCTCCCCAGGAACAAGCGACGGGACGAGAGGGAACGGCCTCAAGCTGCGCCAGGGCAGGGTTGGGTTGGGTATTGGGAAAAACTTCTTCCCCCAAAGGGCTGTCAGGCCCTGGCCCAGGCTGCCCAGGGCAGGGGCTGAGTCCCCATCCCTGGGGGGATTTAAAGAAGGGATGGATACGGTGCTCGAGGACATGGTATAGATGGACTTGGCAGTGCTGGGTTAACGGTTGGACTTGATGATCTTAAGGGTCTTTTCCAACCTTAACAACTCTATGATTCTATGATTCTGTGATTCTATGATTCATTTGAAAAAGCTTTTGATGACATAACTGAGAGTTTTCCTGTTGAAAACAAAGGAAACTGGGTAAAACAAGTCCTTTGGTTTAAAACCAAGTGTTTCCATTTGGCGCATCTCTAGGAAGATATAAAGCAAGAAGAAGCTGAACTTTACCTGAGAGTTTAGGGATGCAGACGCTCTCACCAGATGTGAGAAATCCAGCTTTCAGCTCCCTCCTTTGACTAACAGGATTTTAATTGATCTTTTCCCACTTTCTAAGAGACTCCCTTGATCACCAAGCAGTGAAGGAAACACATTTTTTCAGGTAATGCCTTTATCCTTTGTCCATTTTATAAAGAAATAAACATTCACTGTATGCGAACCCAAGAGAAGCGAACCCAAGTGTCCCAGTTCCAAAGGAGTACTCCTAGCGTCCTAAAATCCGTCTAAGCCGTGGCTTTGAGTTACTCTTAATCCACTGCGACGACAGTTTGATGCTAGAAGATATTATCACTAGATGATCTAAAATACATTTTTCAGTGAGTGTACTTGTGAGAATTTGCTGGTAAATCATCAGGAACGTGAAAGCAAGCAGGAAAAAGGGTAGAGATGTTAAAGATATAAAGGAAGGTAAAATGACAGCTGAAGTACACATAAACTGTGAGAGGTGTGTAGAAAATACATAAAGTGCTCGAAATTTTATTACAAAATGATGTTGTTATTTTGGGGGCTTGAAATATACAGTTGTGGGAGATGGGAAATTTCATACGGTAAGGAACGTGATCGTATTAAAAACGTCAAACACGTAAAATAAGGTCATTATGCTGCCCTACTTGCCTGGCTGGAGTACTGTGTTCTGTTTTGGACAGTCCTTTAAAAATGGCAGAAACGAACTAGATTCAATCTATACGTAATCAACAAACATTGAATTTTGCAGAATATAATTTATGAAGAGACTTCAATAGGATTCAAAATGTTTTGCCCCAGTAAATAAATAAATAAAGGTGAAAACTGAGGGATTGCAATCAGCAAAGAAGGCAACTTTTCCACTTAATTACAGAGCAGTAGATACAGCAATGCCCATTTCTTCCTGGAAATCCTGAACACTGAACCGTGTCAAGGATTGCTCGGGGAGATAAAGTTCAATCTTGCATGTCAGTTATACGTTTCTTTCACAAGAACCTGTGGCTGAGCAAGGCACAACAGAAACACGCTGCCAGGAACGGAACAAATGCTGTTAATGAGGAAGGTGTAGGGTAAATGCAGTTTTCCTCTTGCACTTTGAAGACTAGCAAGATGAGAAAATTTAGCTCTCTACAGAACTCATGATAACAAAGCAAGATTAAAGAGTAGATCTGACATACTTACCGAGATATCAGGGCCAGCAGCTGAATATTCTGTGAATGAGCGACTCCCTTCTGTACTTGATTCTTCAGGTTACGCATGCCCAGGTGCTCGGTTTTGAACATTGGTATGAGGAAACTGAGAATCGAGCACATTTTGCTTGCCCTAGAGAAAGACATTCACAGCCAAAGTTTACTAACAACAAAAAGTTTAATTAGAACGCATTTTGTAGCAGGATTGTGTTACCAGACTTTTGCACCCGTTGCAGTTTTTCCAAGGAAAGAGGACAACCCTTGAGCAGTGGCCCTTGCACGTAGGAGAGGACAACGGCAGCCTTTGACAGCCCGCCCGCCCATCCAGTGTCCTTCAGCAATAAATACGGGAGTATCAAACTTGAGGTTATGATTTTTCTAGTAGGTAAAGTTCCAGGAAAGATTAAATCTTTTGAAAAATAGTCACTGGGGAAAAAGATGTAATTAAACCAGTGGATATTCAGATGACATAAAAAGAGATTGAAGACAGTGGTAAAGGCCTCTTTGAAGAACTGAAATTATGTTAGTCCTTCCAGCTAAGTGATGAGGTTAAACGCATATTTACAAAGTCATGCAGAATACAAGAAGAAAAGACAGGGTTGTTTTTTTTTTTTTTATCCTTCTCTGTGGAAATGCAACTCTATAAACTCTCCTGCGTGAAAGAGGCAAGTCTGGAGTTGTTTGCTTACATTTCTCTTGGTTTCCTATGAGTATCACCCTAGGGGCATGCTGCTACTTTCGGGTAATACCTTTGTTTTACACCCTGGAGGCTGAAGAACCTATTAGAATACTTGGGAACTTTGGTCAAATCCTGAGAACCATGGAAAAAACACTGAAGTATTTGTAATAGAGAAAGGTTCTTTCCTTTCTCCCCCAAGAGCGAACAGAAGTAGCTTTTGTATACAAACATCTTTATTCCTTTATAAATACAGTTGTACGTAAAGGAAAGTATTCTCAGTAAAGACAGCTTGCAGAAAGAGGTGGTCAAGAGAGTTTAGGCAAGAAATAGCCGTCTCGTGGAGCAAGCAACAAACAACCCATGGCAGTCCAGCAGTTTCTATTCCCATTAAGCACGTAAAGAGAATTCCTTCTGCACTAGATAGAAAGTGTCTGAGCTCCATGGCAAACAGGTGTACATATATTTTAAAATGCTGTCCATGAGACCAGCAGCGTTTCCAATAGTAACAGAACCCAGCGAAAAACAAGCTTTCATGTGAACTGAAAAATTTGAGGGTCTGAGTGAGGAGACAGATTGCTGCTCTGCACATTTCCATGCTCTCAGAAACAGTGATGTCTGTTTTATACTCCAATATATGTGTCTGAACAAGTATACAAAACAGTCCAGATTGTCTGGGGAGACACTCTGATTGATATATTTTCCATGACACTTTTAATCAGCTGGTAGTTTTCCTATATTGATGGGCATATGCAAATAATTCCTTTTGAAGAAGACTCCCAAATTTTTGATATAGAAAGCAGCATCCTTTCATTTGATTTTTTACATTTACTCTTTTTTTGAGCAAAGGTGCCATTCTGTGTAAAACTATTAAAAAAAAAAAAGTGGAAGTGCCTAACTAGGAAATGAATCTCTGAAAACCGAGAGGTGATCCATGAGATCTTCTCATGGAAACAAAAAAAGGAAAAAACCTACAAATACAGAAGTGTAAGCAAACAGGGAGAATATCGCCAGGTAAAAAGAGTTCAGCTGGGAAAGGAGAACAAAACCGCAATACTGAAAGCAAGGAAAGAGAGGAAGAAGGAAAAATGACACACTGCTGTGATTAGAGGGAATAGATCAGGATAAAGAAAGGTTTAGGATAAATATAACCAGAGAAGATTTTCAACAATAGATTCCTAAAGTTAAATTCCAAAGTTTGATAGCATTTTTCCAAAATTGTGGATGTCTAATACCACCATCAGAATCAAATTCTAATCAATTCTTGACGTTAATAGACATTAGTCATCTCAATTCAGTATGTGAGCTTAAGGTAAAATCTTGTTTGACTTGATTTTCTTTTCATCTTGTGAAAATTATGGAAAATTTGAAAGCTCTGTTGTTCTCTTGGCCCTGTACTCAGCATTTCCAGAAAGGTAGCGTTGCTCAGAGAAAGAATGTGCTCACTAAAATTTCGTCAAAAGTATTTCATGTTGTGTGCAAATGATGCAATAAATTCTCGAGTTTTGAGGACAGGGATGCTCAGTGGGATTTGGACAGATGGACAACTCAGGTTTTATTTGGTTTCACTTCACAGGTTTCTGACTGCTAATTTTGCAAAGGCGCAAAGGTCATACATATATATGTAATCTTCCACAAAGCCAGAGAAATGTGTTAAAAGAAGCAGAAACGTGAACTGCCCCCGTATACAATACCTGCTCGAGTAGATCCCAAACTTTCAAGGTCTTTTTTGCTTGGTACGAACAATGCATTCAGATTTTAGAAGGAGCAATACAGCTTGTTTCTTAGAAAATAATGTTAAAGCAGGGGTCAGACTATCACATTAATTACCTGGAGGTCATTTTGAGAAAATTACCATCAAATGTGTTGAAAAAGGTTTTATATTCTCACAGAAATTATGATCTGCTGTTTCTATGGAAACTGCAACAGTAGTTCATAAAAGCTCTTTAATGGAGGTTTACAAAAGCTTAACATCCTGAAGTCTAGCAACATCTACGGAAAAAGCACACACTCGCACACACATGAGGCTCATTTCATCTCTGCTGCGACTCTTTGATTTCAGCCGGTTACATCAGGCACGAACCGAGTCCCTAGCATTTAATAGCTTTACAAGATACAGCGATAAATATTATAAGATAATATTTGAATTGTAATCCTCAAATCTTTCTCCTCTGTTGGACACACACGTGCTGTCATACTGTCAACCTGATGACATGGAGCAAATCTTGGAGGAATAGAACTATTTAAAAATGAACATTATTTCAATCTGTAGAACATTCTGGCCTAGGATTTTATTTTTATATTTTCCATATTCCATTAAATGTGCTTTTCTGGTGGGTTCAGTCTGGAGCGAGGCTGAACATTCTGCTCTTTTACACACGCTTAACTTGAAGCATGTGAATAGTAATATTGACTTCAATGCATAAAGATAAGAAAATGCTTAAGTGCTTTACTGGCTTAGAGCCAGATTGCTCAGCTCCCAGCAAGAGCATGCCCAATATCAATAAGGAGTAATAATGAAAACTAGAATTTGCATTTTCTTAGATAGTTTATTGATAACTTTTCCAAGATGAATATTCCTTTTATCTACCACGCACACCCACAGTCTGTTTCTTCAGTGAGCTATCGTTGTGAAAAATTTTCAAGAGGCGCGATGGACTGCGGCTCGCTCTCTTTTAGCTGAGAGGGCTAATAAACATGAATCTTGGCAAAAGAGGAATAATGTGGTATTTTAGTGCAAAGTGCAGTCGGGGTTATTACTGTGATTTTGGGAAGATTCAAAATATTGCTGATTTGCTGACAAACCTGTCATATAAATCTTTAAAGCTCAATAACCGTCTCAGGAAAAAGATGTGAGTGGAGTAATGGTGAAGAATAGGCCATTTCATAATTTAATGGAAGTGATAGAAACACCCTTAGAGAGCTTGGCTGCAAATATTAGTTCGATATGATTTTTCTGCTAAGACTTTTTAAGAACTCCCATTTGTTTAGGGTAATGAACTACCTTATGGAATTGAACCACAGACTATTTGCAGACTATCGAATCATTAATGTTTTTCTGTGTTTGTATTTGCTAATGAATGTGTAAGCAATTTGGGATGAAATTAATAATAAAAGTTTGCTCATCTGCATAAAAAGTGGATTTTCTAATTTCGCTGAATGGCTATCGAATGGAAGGGGAGAGAAAAGGACGGCTAAAATTTGTGTGCGGCATTAGCGTCATTTTAAACTGGATCCTCCAGTTATCCCTCATTTCTGTGTATCAGTTTGGTTTGGTGTATACACTAAGACTCCTTTTGGAGGAAACTAAACCAGCTCATCACATTGGAAAATAAAATCTGAACTAGTGACTGACCTTCAGGCAGCTTCACACACACACCCAGTCGGAGGATCAGAGTAAGTCTAGTCCAAATAACATCTTGTACTGCATATAATGTACAGATAGGGACTTCATCAACAACTGCGTGTTTACTGATTTATTGCGGTGGAACTGAATTACTTGCTCTTGTAAACATAACTACTGGGTTTAGGGATGTAAAAAATCAAATTCTGTCTTTGTGGCCTTTGTTCCTTGTAGCCACGATTTGCACATAAATCGGAAGTCCTGGGAGATACAGGTTCGCTAATAGTACCTGTGAACTACGTGAGTGCTGTTGACTGGAAGCATGTACTTGAAAATGTTAAATAATGATCTCGGGTGACTTCAGTTCATTTTGATTCCAACTACAAACTCAGTTAAAAGAAAATGGGAGACATCACTGGTTTCTGTAAAAAGCGTGTATTAGCAAGTGTGAGTAAAACTAGCACATATGTATTTTAGAGAATTTCCTGAGATGTTAATTGCATTAAAGATGTCGGTTTAGTTATGTGATTGGCTGCCAAAAGGAGCACAACTGACTCTGTAACTATTCAGCTGTTACTGGTGGTTAATGCTATTCACGATTTGGAAGTGATTTGAGAAACCAAATGGTATAGGCGTACAGTCAAAACTCTGTAGAAATAGTATCATGCTTCTGATGGCTTTACTTTTGGAATAAAGTAGGATTAAATTGAACTCCATGACTAAAAACCCACTATGCTCAATGAGGACAGCCATTTCAGTCATTGACTAAAGCTTTTTCCCCCCTCCGTCTCATTAATTAGAATCATAGAATCATTAAGGTTGGAAAAGACCCTTAAGATCATCGAGTCCAACCGTTAACCCAGCACTGCCAAGCCCGCCACTAACCCATGTCCCTCAGCACCACATCTCCCCGGCTTTTAAATCCCCCCAGGGATGGGGACTCAGCCCCTGCCCTGGGCAGCCTGGGCCAGGGCCTGACAGCCCTTTGGGGGAAGGAGTTTTTCCCAATACCCAACCCAAACCTGCCCTGGCGCAGCTTGAGGCCGTTCCCTCTCGTCCCATCGCTTGTTCCTGGGGAGCAGAGACCGACCCCCCCGGCTCCAGCCTCCTTTCAGGCCGTGGCAGAGAGCGATGAGGGCTCCCCTCAGCCTCCTCTTCTCCAGGCTGAGCCCCCCCAGCTCCCCCAGCCGCTCCTCCCCAGCCTTGGGCTCCAGACCCTTCCCCAACTTCGTTGCTCTTCTTTGGACACGCTCCAGCACCTCCATGTCCTTCTTGTAGTGAGGAATTAAAATAAAACAACAGCCAAAAACCCCAGTAAACAGAAACGAGCTCCATATCTAATAATGATACTAAATTATGTGGTTTGTCATGGAGGCCCTGATTACTGGTTCTGCTACAGCCTTTTCCTGTTGAGGATCCAAGGCCAAAACAGGTACACACCAGGACCAACAGAATTTCAATTTCTATTGCGCAGGTTCCCTTCAATGAACCTTTGCATGGGTCTATATCTGTAACCTCTCAGTCACAAGACTCAGCCGTAGTCAGATGAAATGGAAAATTAGTCTTCTGTCTTGTCTACATCACAACCTAGGTTCTTTGTCAGTCTGTTATATTGCTGTAGTATTCCTAAAGTACTTAAAAGGACTCCTATTAATCAAAGCCCCCCATAATTTGCCTTCCAAATAAGTAATTCTTAAAATTTGGTGACCTATTTTCAGTGTAGTATTTAAGATTACATTACTGTTGTAATAGTTAAATTGATTAATTATTTTTATGGAAGGAAAGAAAGTATTTTGTATAAGCACAGAGTTAACAAAAATAGATTTTTTTTTTCCCAAGGAAACTCTTAATTAACCATCAGCAGAGAATGTGTGAGGTTACCATGCTTGTAGGTGCCTGATTCCTAACAACTGTCTGTTTGTCTCTTAGGTAGTTTTGCTCTATAAGTAGAAAGAAAAACAATGAACAATGTACTTTAAGTCTTAGTAACCTGCTTCAAAATTCGGCTGCCCAACTCCCACATAATTTCATTCCTTGGAGCATTGCCGAGAATATTTATTTAATTAAATATCATCTGTTTCCTCATTAATATGTGGTTCTTCTTGGCTATTTTGTTGTTTCCTTTGTGCAGAAATCATCCAATAAATTTGCATCAGCCCTGATGTATTTTCTTCATTAGATGCTTGGGATGATGAGTCCCCAGGCAGGCCTTAATTTGATTTACGGTGTACAAAGAATTGAACCTTTTTACAAATTAAAACTAAAATGAAACAAACCATAACAGAACAACCTTCACTGAAGCTCTGGGAAGTGCTACCATTTGTTCTTTTCCTTTTGAAAAGTAACGTAGAGAAACTGCAAAGGTGTCATAGCAAACTGTTATCATAAAATTAATTCTAAAACTATTTGTTTGTACTCAATTGCATAGCCTTTACTAAGGCAACACTTTTCATCAGCTTAAACCTGAAATGTGTTTATCTTCCTTCTGTTCTGAGTTTTAGGTGTTTAAAATCTTCCAAGTTAAGATTGTTGAGGTCGGTGTTTCTGGGATTTAAGGAAAGGTACTAACACACGTGAGTGAATAAGTGCAAATTATGTGTGCCGGTGATCAGTAATAAAGTCCCGCGCTTCAACTGTGACCTGACTTTGCCAAGCTATATCCTGGTTGTCCCCCACCTTTTAATTTCAGCTGGTCCCCTACCAGTTTATTACACGGATTAAACCGATGTGTATTGCCTGTATTAGGATCTGAAAATGTCTTAGCCAGACTTTTGCTGTCTAACTTGTGCTAATATTGTGATTGAAAATCAAGCCCAGACAATACCTGAAGAACAGACCTTATGGTGATGGAAGCGAGGAGGAAGGAGTGCAGGGTCAGGGAAAGCTACGTGTGCTTAAGAAAGCCAAATGAAATGGTTGGTAGAGGTATTAGATCATTGTACTATGAGCATCCACCACTTCGTGGAGGTAGAACAGACTGGCAGTGGATTTTCACAATTTTTTGTTTGACGGAGTAAAGCAATGAGCTTTGAGGCTTCTGCTTTAAATTCCAGATTGGGAAGTCCAAAGGAAGAGAAATTAGGCTGAGCAAGCCAAGATCTACATTCAAATTCCTATTTCAAAACAGGGAGGCAACTGGAACTCTTCAATTAAATGATTGCAAAGATTTTTATTCTAAACCTGGGTAAAATATTGCATTTTTATCTTAAAATTGTTTTGACAAGTGGCTGAATTAAAGTTATCTGGAATTTATAAAAATTGAATAGATATAGGCATTGGTATAGGAGAATTTTCTCCTAGCGAGGGAAGGCTGGCAGTATTATAGGCAATGTGGAACAAATCTACTGTGAGCAATGGGCAAGCTTAATTATAAGTGTATTAACACTGCAGCTAACATGCTGAGTTTCTAATTGAAAAAATCATGGTCGTTGTTTTCGTATTTTCCTTATAATGAATGATTCTGATTTCTCGGAGTGATTTCTAATATTTTGCTACTTGATCCTAGTTTGAAGTTTGGTCAGCAAATATAGACCTTAATTTTGCAAAATATTACTCATGTGGTGCACCTTTTCCTGGTAAATTATACAGCTGAGTAAGATCTTCTTGTGTGATTAATTTGCAGTAGTGCGGAATCTCAGTTCACGAGCACATTTCTGCAGTCTAAGTGCTGCTTAAGCATAAATGTAGCAGGTTCCTAGGTTTTCGTCTTTCTCAAATCTCAGCCTAGCTTTTTGCAGGAATGTTTTGAGCTCTGCTCTGTCTCATGCAGGATGCCCACATACGCAGCGGTACTACCGAGAGGGACGCCGACCCCCATGAGCCTGTTTATTCTGCTGTGTCCTTCACCCCGCCGAGAACCTGTGCATTAACATATGTTACACATAATGAAATAATGCAGGAGTGGTACCTATTGTGACCGTATTTCTCCATCCCTAATTACTGTCTTGAGATTTATAATGATATAAATGAGTTTGGCTGGAGTCTGTTTTATACATCAAATATATGTGCTTTATAATGAAGTTCAGTTAGGTTGGAGACACGGCTTGGCTCGGTTCACGTGTACCAGCCCAGGGTGCGCAGCTTATTGATTTCCATTCCTGAGTCAGACGTGTCTTGGAAGTCTTCCCCTCTGCTTTTCAGGGGTTTTATCTCACACGCTTCTGAAAGATTATCCCCAATTTAAAGTGTTAAACTGGGAACAATTTGCCATTCCCAGTTCAGGAAGCTTGTGACAAATTTAAGGGCTGAATCCAAATCTTATGAATCTGACTTTAGCGTATTTAGAGTTCACACAGTTTAGATCCATGATTGTAACTACTGTGACTTCTTTACTTAATTTCCCGCTATGAGATTTTTTTCCTTGTCAAGAACTAGCACTAATTCAAATTATATCTCTTTCCGTTGCTGATTAAGTCATTAACATTTAATACTGATTTGAACATCAAAACCACTAATCAAGCACAAATATTAATGGCTCTATTTTGTAGCTTTTTCTCTGACCTACGTTGTGAGCGCTGTGGATCTGTTATGGCCCACAAGTTCTCAGGGCGCGAGCTGTTTCTGGTACAGCGGTTTTGCTGGCGAGCATGAGGGAAGGTTGGAGGGATTTTTTTACCTTCCTCCTTTTGTTCCCCAAAGTGACTCTTTGCTGGTGGTAATGGGATTTATTTATGATAATGTGAGCCCTGTCCGTTCCCAGTACACTCGTTTACTTCGCGATCTGTCCACATTTTCCCTCCTCATTCATCAGTCCTAACTCTACCTGTGGACTTCTCCTCGGGAAGGTGGATGGATACCATTTTGATGGCAGTAAAAATTATGCTGCTGGGTTTAATAGAGGGAAGACTGTGTGAATAAATGAATATAATGTAACGGTCTGCTAATTAATCAGTCTAGATGACCTCATGGTTTCAAATTTATGAATCTTTCCTTTCTAAACAGGACTCCTTTCATTCATGGTCTTTCTACTTGAGCTTGAATGTTATTAACTTGGTGCTTTTAACCGTGTCTCTTTACTTTTCGTCAGCAAGCCCCGCCCCCTTTCTAGTGACTTTTTCCTATATAAATATAGGAAATATTATAATATTATATTATATTATAATAAACATTATAAATATTTATATATTTATTTATATATTTAATTATATTTATATAAATATTATAAATATTAAAAATATAAAATTCGTGTGTGTACCGTGGCCCATAATAACCATGACATCACTATAAAACTGTAACTCTTGTACCATTTAGTGCAGGACGTCTCAGATACCTTAGCCATCTAAAATAGCATTAGCTACATTTAAGTACTTGAATATTTCCAGATGTGTCACAGGAGTACAGTGGCTTCCTTGCATTTTTGGTTTCTTTTACTATATTAAATACAAATTTATAAATATAGGTACCAGTAGCATGAGACTCTTGGATCTTTTGAATCATGCACACAGCAGGGTGGGATCTTTGCTCGTGCTTTAATTTGTCATAGAGCCACGGAGCATCTTTCCCAAATTCGGAATTAACACCGAAGAACAATTGTCTGCAGCAAATAATTTAACTTTGCGTTAAATCGCAGCGGCGATGGGCTCTGGCGCAGGCGCGTTCCGCAGCGGAGCGGGGGATCACGGTGCACAGCGGGGTTTGCCGGGGACTCCTCGGAGAGCAAAGGCTGCAGCACCAGCGGGGGTCCTGCCCCAGCTGCCCCAGCGGTGGCCGGTGCCTCCACCCAGGCGGAGCTGCTGAAGGGAGAGGCGGCAGGGCAGACCTCAGAGGGCAGGACGGGCCCAGACCTTTCTCCTGGGGCAGGGACAGGCGGCGGACCTGCCTGCAAAAGGGGTGCGCGGGTGGAGGAGCCCCTGCAGCAGGTGGCCGAGCTGCCAGAGGCGGTGAGAAGGCTGCGTAACCTCAGGAAGGCTGAGAAGGGGTTAGATAGCTGCTTCCAAGTGCAGCCTGTTAATCGCGTGATCGGCGTTCCAAGCTCATACGCATCGGTGGTCACTGTGTCCCTCTGCTCCTTGTGGGTTTTCAGAGAACAGACTGAAACTAGAGGAGTTCACGGTCCGGCTGTGGCTCTGGCCTTTACCTCCTCCGGAGCCTGCACCAAACCACCGCCAGTCTGGTCAAAGGGTCGAGCGCATCCGTCGCAGTGGATAAGGGAAGAGCAGCTGACGTCATCTACCTGGACTTGTGCAAAGCATTTGACGCTGTCCCGCACGACATCCTTGTCTCTAAATTGGAGAGACGTGGATTTGACAGATGGACCTCTCGGTGGATAAGGAATTGGCTGGATGGTCGCAGTCAAAGGAGTTGTGGTCAATGGCTTGATGTCCAAGTGGGGACCAGTGACAAATGGTGTTCCTCACGGGTCGGTTTTGGGATCGGCACTGTTGAACATCTTTGTTGGTCTCTTCTTCCTAGTAGCTGGTGTAGTGCTGTGTTTTGGATTTAGTATGAGAATAATGTTGATAACACACTGATGTTTTAGTTGTTGCTAAGTAGTGCTTACACTGGGCAAGGACTTCTCAGCTTCCCACGCTCTGCCCGGTGCACAAGGAGCTGGGAGGGGGCACGGCCAGGGGGGCTGACCCAGGCTGGCCAAAGGGCTATTCCATACCATATGACGTCATGCCCAGTATAGAAACTGGGAGGAGTTGGCCAGGGGGCAGCAATTGCTGCTTGGAGATGGGCTGGGCATTGGTCAGCAGGTGGTGAGAAATTGCATTGTGCATCACTTGTTTTGTATATTCTTTTATTATTATTATTATATATTTTTTATTATTATTATTATTATTACTACTACTACTACTACTACTACTACTACTATTTCCTCTTCCTCTGCTGTCCTATTAAACTGTCTTTATCTCAACCCATGGGTTTTACTTCTTTTTCCTGATTCTCTCCACCATCCTACTGGGGGCAGAGAGGGTGAGTGAGTGGCTGCGTGGTGCTTAGTTGCTGACTGGGGTTAAACCACAACAGTCGGCGACACGGACAGTGGGATTGAGCACACCCTCAGCAAGTTTGCCAACAACACCAAGCTGTGCGGTGCAGTCGACATGCTGGAGGGCAGGGCTGCCATCCGGAGGGACCTTGACAGGCTGGAGAGGTGGGCCCGTGCGAACCTCGTGAAATTCAACAAGGCCAAGTGCAAGGTCCTGCAATCCCAAGCACAAACACAGGCTGGGCAGAGAACGGATTGAGAGCAGCCCTGAGGAGAAGGACCTGGGGGTGCTGGTTGATGAGAAGCTCAGAATGACCCAGCAATGTGCGCTTGCAGTCCAGAAGGTCAACCGTCTCCTGGGCTGCATCCCCCGCAGCGTGGGCAGCGGGGCGAGGGAGGGGATTCTGCCCCTCTGCCCCGCTCTGGGGAGACCCCCCTGGAGCCCCGCGTCCAGCTCGGGGGTCCTCAGCACGGGAAGGACATGGAGCTGTGGGAGCGGGGCCAGGGGAGACCATGAAGATGATCAGAGGGCTGGAGCACCTCTGCTATGAGGACAGGCTGAGACAGTCGGGGTTGTTCAGCCTGGAGAAGAGAAGGCTGCGGGGAGACCTTATAGCAGCCTTCCAGTACCTGAAGGGGGCCTACAGGAAAGCTGGAGAGGGACTTTTTACAAGGGACCATAGTGACAGGACAAGGGGGAACGGCTTTAAACTGAAAGAGGGGAGATTTAGATTAGATAGAAGGAAGAAATTCTTTACCA
This sequence comes from Platalea leucorodia, assembly GCF_965183815.1. Taxonomy (NCBI): domain Eukaryota; kingdom Metazoa; phylum Chordata; class Aves; order Pelecaniformes; family Threskiornithidae; genus Platalea; species Platalea leucorodia. Next base: position 125,446,604 of record NC_138825.1, on the reverse strand, counting down.
TGAGGGTGGTGAGGCGCTGGAACAGGCTGCCCAGAGAAGCTGTGGATGCCCCGTCCCTGGAAGTGTTCAAGGCCAGGCTGGATGAGGCTCTGAGCAGCCTGGTCTGGTGGAAGGTGTCCTTACCCGTGGCAGGGGGGTTGGAACCAGATGATCTTGAAGGTCCCTTCCAACCCAAACCATGCTATGATTCTGTGATTCTATGAATCTGTCGATTTTCTGTCTTCCATGTGGCAGTGTGTCTTTTTGAAGGTTATGTGCCCATGCCCAGCCTCTTGGATGTGACTGCTATTTCTGAACAGGATGAATATGAGTTTACCAGTTGATCTCCAGTTTCTCCTGCATGAGGAGAGCTTTTCGGCACTCATCTGAATGTGCTAGAGGTGATAAGCAAACAATCCCTTGACTTTTTTAAAAAAAACCCTAAATGGAAGGGAATCCAAAACACTTGGAGGCTTCTGAGAACACCTTGAATTGCTTTTGAGCTACTCTTTTGGCTGATAGCTAAAGTGATGGCCCCGAAGAAAGCTTTGTACGACCTTTATATGCCTGTGATAATGGTGATGCAGGATTAGTGAAAAGGAGGGAGAGAGATTAAAGGAGGAGGTATTTTTGAGAACAGCTCCCAAACCAAATATTGCCTGTCACGTTCTATAATGTATCAACAAGCTGACAGCCTATTTCAGATTTGGAAACCTCCCAGAATTGTAAAATAAATCAAGTCACCCTTCTCAATTTAAGTAGTACTTTGCCCCTTATCTTAGCAATACTGTTTGTGGAATAGCGTAAGGGGAAGGTGGCATAATCTAGCTCTAAATTAAATGGCTTGGTGTTTTTCCAGTACCTACTTTTTCCTGCTACCATGAACTGTGTCAAGATCTTTTTTCCTCTCAGTTGACTGTAATCAAAATGTCATTTTGTCATTATTGATCCTTTCTTATTAGCGTCTGAAAGTGCTGCGTTTGAAAGTGCTGCTTCCTTCGTTGAAATGTACCGTCGATATACAAAAGTTTCCTTGTCCTCACCTCTCCATGAGTATCTTTTCTTACGTTTCCCTTATCTTTTCACGTATTACTTTTAGTGAAATTCCTATAAAATGTCTGGTCTGCATGAAGAGGGAGGAGGGAAGAAGACAGGACTCACGTAACCGCTCTTCATGCTCATCTTTCCTATTTTTTGTTCCTCTTTTTACTCCCCAGTAACTTGTTGTTGAACGGTGACATCTCAGAAGCTGTCAGTCAAACTGCCAGCCCCCCTTTCTTTTTTAGTGCACAGTGTGAGATTATGGTAACTTTTCGCTTCTGTCTTTTCAATGCTCCCTTTTCTCTTTGCTGTCATGGCACTGCAGTGGTGAAATAAATTACCTATTTCTGTTATCGGTGACTTACCTTTGTACCTGCAGATCTCCCCTTACCGAGTTCGCTTGCTACGTTAGGCGTTCCCCTGGTGAGCTCCAGTCCAGAAACTTCCATTACTGTTAATTTTTCCTTAGGCAATTCCCAAACAGCTCCACAAGAGATGAGACTTGTGTTGTGCTGGGTGACAGGACACCTGGTGTCAACGGCCCTGGCCCAAGTGAAGTTAAACATAAAATCATCTACTGCTGCTCTGCTGATCGAAGAGCCAAACTCCCCTTTTCACACTTTTTGTTTCTTTCTGCTTCTGATCATTTCTCCAACCTGGGCGTGAATTGTGACATTGTCTGGGGTGCAAATTTTTTGCAAATTTGTGGGAACAGGATCTTTGCCCTTTTCAGCAGTTCCTTGTTGGCTTCTCACAAATGGCTGCTCATGGAGAGCGGTTTGTAAGAGGTTTCCTTGCAGGACGTGTCTTCCATGGCAGCGTCATTTAGAAATGACCTTTGGCCAAAGGTCTCAACTATTTCTGTGATTTGGTTTTTCACTTGTTGATTTCCAACTGACCCGTGCTTGCAGCTTGGAGGGAAAAAAGGTTGAAGTAGCAAACTGAGGCAAAGAGCAGGAATTAATTTTTCTGCTTTCTCGGGGGGAGGGGGGAGAAAAAGAAGAAGAGAAAGTTATAGAAATAATTCCTCACTATACAAAACCTATTTATCCATTACATTACATTACATTACTAATACAAATTTATCCATTTTAATTTATCCATTACATTACATTACATTACTTATACAAAACCTATTTATCCATTGGCTCAAATAGACAATGTTCTGGATCCACATGTCTTATATGCATACATTTTAATATACAGATAAAATATGTATATATAGGTGTATAGATATATACACACGTATATTCTATTCTATATATGTATGTATTTGTATAAAGCAAAATGAAACTTGAAATCCTTAGAGATTATTCTGTAGGCATGAGTATTGCAATGTGATTACTTAATGTTTACAGTTTTGCAAAAAACCACATTAGAACGACTTTCAGTGTTTAGGCTGTCTACCGAGTCTTCTGCCAGTATTTTCAACTACAGATGACAAAATTCTTTTCACTTCCAAACGTACTCGTCACAGTGGTCTAGATCCATCTCTACTTTTGAAATAGAGGGCATACAAACAAATTCCCGGTTTGATGTTCCACCCTAGCTTTAGGATAAAAGCTGGCTAAGCTGAATTTATGGCCCAGGCTGGTTCTAAAGTCAATGCAGTTGGCTGCCAAAAGGCATTTCCAGATTCTGTCATTAAAGGGTTTCAAGTAGAGAAAGGGAATTCAACTGTTTGGTTGCCACTTTCTCTCCGTTGCCCACAAAAAGAGCTTTATGTCTTCATTAGAGAGGTTTTAGATAAGTATATTAGACTAGATAAATCTCACAGTTAAAATTTACAGATCTTGTTTTCCTCCTATTCAATCGGTTGATGATCTAGATTTTTTTTTTTTTGAGTGAACAAACAAAACAGTCCCCCATGCTTACGACGCCGATCTCTTAGCAGGTGTGAACTTTCTCTATGTAATTAAAGCAAGTTTTATTACTGATCTTTGACACATTTTAGTGATTCACTGCAGTTTCAAAAGGCTGTATATTAAAAAACACTTTGTACACCACTTTCTGCATGAAATATAACAACGAAAATACTTTAATTGCATTTTGATTTTCAGTTCACTGTCCAATAATTTTATATAATTGTTTATTAGAGATTATTGTGGTCTCTACTACAATAATTAAAAGTTGAAAAGCAATAAAAAGAAGCAATCTTGTTGCACAACAACGTAGCTGCTAGATTTTGCGTGTTTTCTTTTGCAGATATTAACCAACAAAGATGTTTTTCTAGTCGAAGACATTTTTCAAGAGTTGCATTACCCGCTAAACAATTTCAAAAGCTGCATTTAATAATATTGTAAAATAAAACTATTTCCCATGGTTGACTGAATAACGTAGCTTCTTCGAATAGTACAACCCTTAGCTAATTAACTGGGTGCTTTCATATCAGTAGCTGATTATTGCTTCTGGAAACAATCATTTAGCCACCGAGAGAGGAACAACACATCTTAATAAAGACATTTTTCCTTACAGATCAGCTCATTAAAAATGTTCTAAGGCATGTCATCAGCAAGGCTGTAAAGTAGTTTTGACTGATCCTGTAAACTTTCACGGGCCTCTGTCTGTAAAATGGGGATATAATGTTTGCTTTACTTGGGAGCTCTTTTGTAGCCTGATAAATTAATGAAACTGGGAATATGTACGGTAGCACAGATGTTTAGGTGGGTTCACTGGTTTTGGGAAGCTGCACTTGCGGCTTGCAGATGTTTAAAGGACAAGCCAGTAAGTATGACAGCGGTCGTGACTCCAAACTTTTATGAATCTTAATAGACATAATCGTTCTGTGTAAAAAACTTGTATTAGAGAGTTAGTTCCTCTCTATTAGTTATGTATTATTTAGCTACTTAAAAACTGGAAGTCAACCGTGGGTAAGAAGCAATAGCAGGTAGCTGTGATCATTCTCGTACACGACGTATGTTAGAGAGAGATTAGTCTAAGCACATGGTTTCTAAATGATCTGTGAGTTTGGCTGCAAATTAAGTGCATTCCTGAATTACCTATAGAATGAAAAAAGTTAAATTATTATTTTAAATAATAATCACCAAAAATATTTCAAAGTGTCTTACTTTGAAGAGAGTTACTTTTAGAAAATGTAATCAAGCTTTGTAAAGAATCTTGAGATTCTTTGATAGAAGTTTTTGTAGAAATTCTTGGAAGATTTTGCTAGTTGAGGTAGCCAAATTGTCAAATGATTTTTTTGATGAAAAGAATCTGTAAGAAAATATTTTTATCCGTGATGAACACTAAATATTAATATTACAAATACCCCATCTTTAATCACTATTGTGAATTTGCGATTGATTTAGGTTGTTCCAGAAAAATATAATTAAAGGGAAAGCATTATTGGTATAATTTTTATTTTGACTTGAAGAGACAGAGTTCAATAAAATGAATGTTAAGCATTATTTTTACTTAAACTAATGAGCCAGCTTGAATAGAGAAATCAACTATAAAATTATCTGTATAACGAAAGACAGCCTTCACACAAACCAGGCCGTATTTTTTCAAACAAAAGCCTGCAGTTGGGATCTACGCATCTGTTTCAGTATTTGGTTGTCCATTTAATTGTGGGCACTTATCTAGAAGTATTTATTATGCTGTTACCCTAGTCAGCAAAACCATCTAAATCCTTTGTAAATGTTTTGTTGACAGTTATGTAATTTTAATTCATTTATATAAACATCCGTAAGAGAACAGGTCAGTGAATCACAAGCCCTGGACGTGCTGTGACATGCAATCTTTAGTATAAGAGTTGGGATTGAAAACTCTCTGTGAAGTTCATTACTGAGTTATTTTATTTTGACACTTGATGTTGCCTAAACGTTTCGTTGTTCTGCATACTGACAGAGATGGCATCTCAGTCATCTGCTAAGATTTCTCTTTTCATAAAGACAAATCACATGTTAGAAACAGAGACTTAGGCTGGAAGGGACCTCAGGAGGTCTCAGGTCAACCATCTGCTCAAAGCAGGGTCAGCACTGAATCCAGCCAGATTGCTTACGACTTGGTCCAGTTGTGGCTTGAAAACCTCAAATAAAACATTCCACAGCCTCTCTGTGCAAACTGTTCCAGTGCTTTAGTATCCTCAGAGTCCTCTTTACATCCAGTTGGAGCCTCTCCTCTTTCAATTTGTGACTGTTGTTTCTCCTGATGCGCAGCTCAACAAAGAACTTGGGTTTCTCAGTCCCCCTTTCTGCTCTTTTCTGAAGAGGGCAGTATCTTGGGAAGACACCAGCCACAACCTGTGCAAAGGTACAGTAAGACGTGGCTCTCGCTCTTCCTTCGTAAGCAGCCGAGAGTCATTGGGTGTTGTTCTGACCTGGTTCTGCAGCAGCATAACTGTGCAGACATCATCTTTATATTGGTCTGGGTGAGAAAAGAATCGGGGTCCGTTTAACTGACGAAGCTACGAGTGCTTGACTCCGCGGAGTAACTCGTAGCCTTCAGAGAGAGAGCAGAGCCTGTGACTTGTACAGATGAAACGGTGCCGTTTGCTTCCAGTAGTCTCTATTATGCTTAGATTGGTAATAAATTCAGGTCTCGTGTTCCTCTGTAACATCAGAGTGAACAGCTCTTATATTTAGCCGTGCAAGGAAATAAACCATTCGACTTCCAAACTTATTCTACATTTGATCGTATCAATTTTATATTATTTGAACATTTCTCAGTAAACATAGCAATAGGGCATGAGTTACAGCTGCAGCATTTTCTCACATCACTTTCTGTTCTTTCATCAGCTTTGTGCTCTTCATTTATTGCCTCCCCTGAGTCATCAGTATTGGTCTAATGGACTGGAACAGCCTAAGGTGAATGGTAATTACTTATTGACTTGCTGATAGCCCAGATGAGAATAGGACTTATTAGATCAGTAATAATGGAAATCTGTGTTTAATGTAGAAATTTTAGAGTCTAAAAGAAAAGTGTCTGAATTTATAATTTTTTTTTTCCATGCAGGAAGTTAAAATATTGTTATAGAAAGGTTTAAAATTAATTATATGAGTCATGTTGTCAAAAGAAGACATTCTGAGAGGTAAACACAGTAAAAGCGCACTCATCGTGGTCTTTCCTAATGAAACAATAAAATGAAAACAGTTTTGAAACCGCCTTTTTTACATGACAAAATATGACAGAACATGTTCGGTTCCCTAACAAGAAACGTATACAACCTGCTTACGTCTACCAAACGAGTAGTACCCTTAAATTGTCTGACAAGCATCCTCGGAAGCACTGCCGGTCCCGCTTCGTCCACACCGGGATCGTCGGGGCTCAGCTCCGATTCGCTTTCAGCATTGCAGGCGTTCTGGGCTGAGATCTTGTTAAGGCTTTTTACCCGCCGTTGTTCGGGTGGCTGAGTGCTTGGATGGGGAGTTACAAGGGGACATAATCTGTAGACAGTGGCCACTGATATTTTGCTTTTTTCTATTCTTTTTCTGTTCAGATGAATAGGATGTTCTGTTTTCTCTTCCGATCTTTAAACTTCAGTGTATTGTTGCAGGCGTAGACTTGGCTTCCTTTCATTATCCACTGAAGTAATTTTCTAATTCATCATCATGAAAAGTCCTTTATTAAAAGGTCTGCAGCTGCGTTGGTAAATAAAATAACAATAATAACAATAATCTGTATTAACCGACAGGTTCAATCAGGAGAGTGGTGCTCCACTGTACAGGATAATGTAGGACATCTAAGGAGACATGACCCTTTGCTCAGGAAGATTGTAAACTGCTTTAAGAGTAGATACAACAACTGTGTATAGTAAAAAATAGGAAGGCAGATTAGAAGGATGAGAATAATTGCAATAATATCCGTCATCTACAGATGTTCACAGCCTAATGTTTGCCCTGAACTTTTACCAGGTTAACTACAATATTTGTTTTTCTAGTGAACCGGTTGTATAAATACAGTCGTAAATAAGACATCAGAGCAAAGAGAGCATGAGAACCAAGAATAAATGAGATATATCTTACACGATCGCTAAAAATATGAAGTATACATTTCTATGTGGTATATTTTTCTCTAGTCAAAGAAAAAAGCTTTTAAAACCTTCTGAAGGAGAAGCGTAAGTGATGCCAAATAACTAAAATTAGAAACTCCATTATCTCTTTAGATTCTTACGTGCTATTATTTCAAACAAATGAAGCATCCTGTAAATATCCAGCCAAAGGAGAAGCCCCAGTGCTTAGGGAAGCAGTGTAGTGCTGCTGTGCGGTTTACCATAGGGAACAGTTTGGAGACTCTGTTTCTATGATCTCTACCTGAAATACGAAGTAATGTTTTGAGCACCAGTGTCACAAAAAGCTCAGACTAATTCTTTCTGAAACAAAGAGCCTGTCTTTTTCTCTAAATTCCCATTTTAATGATGCTGTTGAGCTATGCTAGCAGTTAACAATAAATGCTTCTTAGAATCTCAGGTTTTCAGTAAACAATATTTGAAATGCCTTTTTATTAGATCAAGTCTGAACGACCTTGAATACTTTTTCCATTTGTGAGAGAAACCTTGCCTTTAAGTAAGCCAACAGCAGACGCTGATTTCTGTTGTGTTACTTGATCCTTTAAGATTTACTCTTTACCCTATTTAAAATTCACCCTGGTGCTGGGACAACCTGATAAATTCATGGGTGGACTTGCATAATGTTGTTGGGATTCAGAGGGTCCTTGCCACTGTTATGACCATGAATATTTTTTAACGTCAAATAAATCCCAGGGAATCTCAGCTCGTTCTAGGATTCTATACCTTGTTCCCTTCTCATCTTTCAAACAGACTAATCCTTCAAGGCCAGTCATGCAGTGGTAGATACGGATTAATACCAAGATTCAGGGCTGCTGCGTTGCTGGAATCTGCAAGGCAATATCAGATATTGTACAACATCTGTGTGGAAATGTTGAATGAGCAGTATCACAGGCCTTGTTCAAATATCATGTATTAATTTAAAAAAACGTTTTTACATCAAGGCTACATTGAGTGCTTTCTGACTGTAATCGGTTAAAAGCAAGTATATTTTATCGAACTAAGCATATAGTGTTATAATCTTTTACAGTTTGTATTTGAAGAACTGTCTGGAATTGCCCCATTATTTTGTTGTCTTGGCTTTTCTTTCTTTGTTTTTATAACACTTCCGATAATCCTAGCCAGGGACTGAGTAGCTAACTTGATTTCTTCTCTTGAGTTGTCAAATCAGGCCACATTTGATATCTGAAGGCAGTTCATTGCCTACTTTGGTGGGTGGTTATTGCTTATTATATTTATAAATATTGCCGCCTTTATTTTTTTTTGGCTTTGGGGAGGTTATATAGCAAAGCATTTCAGTTTACATTAACTACTGCCATAAGTTCCTTTCAAGCCAAGAAATCTGAGCTGCCTGGGGGTAGACAAGTTTGTGTAGATATAGCCTATACAATAAGATCTAAACAATATGCTGTAAATCAGTGCCATATTTTCAAAATTACAGAGTTAATCATATTTCTGTCAGGAATTTGCAACTGAGATTAATTGCTGAAGTTTAATTATACAGTCATACATGAATGTAGATATATGAATATATGCAGGGTAGTTAATTTGAATTTGCAAGGTTGTCGTGTTTGTACCTGCATTACTAAAGACTTCTGTCCTTCTTAGATATTAGTCGTTGACCCTCTTTCCATTAGTTTACGTGTTGTTTACAATCATTTGAAATAGAAATTGTAGTGCTTAGCTATGATTATTTCCTGTTTCAGGTTTCTTTACTGTTGACTGGGATGAAGTTGATGATTTTGTTAGGACAGGTAGCTTCGACCCTGGGACACGCGTATTCAGTTTCCATCTCTGCTGCTGGCTTCTTTCGTAGCCAGGCGTATGTCAGGTAGCTCCTAATTCTGCCTTTCTGAGGGCTGTGAGAATAAATTCATTAAAACCTACAAAGTATGAGATGCTATGGAGGCTTTCAAAGTAACTGAGACAAATTGGGAGGGTGCATTTTAAATTCTGCTTCTTGAATGCCTGCTTATGTGATTTTTGAAATTGTTTTTCCTTGGACAGTTATAGCAGGAAAATTCAATCAACTGAACATTTGTAGAAAGCAAATACAAAAGTGAAGCAAACATGGTCAAAGCAAATTAATTTCAAAATGTGAATGATTTTCATTAGAAAATGCTTTTACGTTATTGCCAATAAGTATTCATCCGACTGTACATTGGGAGTATTAAGACAAAGTTTTTGTTTCACTTTGGGGAAGGCAATGAAATTTGAAAAATAGAATGGTATATACATATTAAGTGTTATCAAAATTAAAGATACCTGTGCTTTCTTTAACCCATGCGTTTGACCATCCTCTTTCTGGATGAACCACTTCAGAGCTCCTAATCCCACAGAGGTCACTACTGACCTCATAATTGTGTTATTAACTTACATTAGCCTACCTAGTAAATCATCATCTATATTTTTTTTTTATTCTACACATAACTTAGATTTCCAATTTTCAAATACCAAATAAAGTTCAGCAGTAACCTTCTTAATAAAGACAGCAATTATGTTTTCATTATTCCCTCACTGCTTGTTAAACTGGGTCTAGAGTGTTTTATGGATCTAGAGCAATAAACATTATCTTACTTAGAGAGGTATTATAAAATGTTGAGAAAAACATAATTAATTATTGTTATTGGAAATATTCAAGGTTTTAATGTGAGAATGTCAGAGAAAATTATTTTTTTTTTCACTGAATAACTTGATATTTTTGAGCTCTGATAATGTCACGTAGAGCCTTTCATCCGTGGGCCTTACCAATGAATCGTCAGTAGCAGGCAAAAGTTGCCACCTGAATTTTGGCAGCCTCTCAACCCTTTTCTATCTACGTTTGTGTAAAGACAAAGACAACTTCTCTTTCCAGGTTTAGCTTTAAAAAAAAAAAAAGGAACCATAACTTCCAGGCTCGGCTCTTTCTGTGAATTACTTGATGTAAAATTTTGCGTATGGCTCCATTCGCGACAGACTTCTTAGAAAGCTACTTGAACCTCATCAAATCTACTTATTGTGGTGGTCTCAAAGAGCAGTGCCCAGATTCCTCCAGCACATAACACCTGAAAAACCTCCACAACCTTTTAAGCCTTCAGGCAACACCTATACGAGTAAACTAAGTAGAGCCAAGGCCTGTTCTTTGGCTTTGAGGCCACTGGGGTGGTTTGGCCACCTTCATGCTATTAAACTCTCTTCTCTTCCAAAACATCACGGGCACATCCAGACTGCCTGCCAGGAGTGAACCTTGACCTGCTCTAGCTCCTGAACCTTGCTGGGAATTGCCTGGGAGACTGCTAGAGAACCACCGTGAAACCATGTTGAAGACCATGTAACTGTGTAGAGCTTTGTGGTCCAGCCCATGTGCCTCTGCCACTGTTGGTTTATCATCACAAGCAAAGCCTTAAAAGTTAATAATCTCAAGTCGGTTCTTACTGTCCAGGTACATTCACGAAAATGCATCGAGCAGGGGAATCAGCCGGTATTTGAGTTGACACTCGGGATAAAAGCCCAAACCTGGTGTGGTCACGGACTGAATAACTGGCACAGATTTGCAGGTGACCAAGAGGCAATGAGGCAGGTTCTTCAGGCTATGTGATTAAATGTACACCAACTCTTTTAAAACCTAATTATTTTTCTTGAATCCTAGTTGAAATAATACACAGGAGTCAGATTTTTAAAAGATCTTACAATATTAAGTGCTGAGCTCTTATGAAAATGTGCCATCAGTTCAATGGGAGCTATTGAATAATTTTGAAAAACTGTCCTTGATTATGTAGTACCATAAGCTGCAGCTGGTCATAATACATGCGGCAAGAAAAAAACAGTGCAAAATTGGAGTCACATTTGCAACACTATTTCAGCAATATGAAGATAAAAATACTGTAGAACTGTTGTAGTTTTCTGCAAACGAGGCATTATAAACTCAGGATACTTGATGTTATATTTACTTCTGGTAAATCAAGACACATTAAAGTACTAAAACCATGATTATGTTTTGTCATTTTATGAAGGTAAAAAATGTTTAAAAAATCCACATCCATTTCATCTACCAAAAATCTGCTTTGTCTACCATGAAATCACAAACATTACCATGTAGTACTCATACAATTGTATGAGAAGTGACTGGCAAAATTCTAAAGCAGAATTTGCCAGCAGTTCTCTTTTATTTCACGGTTTAACTGAGGAAGGAATACTGTGGGCAGCCACTGAAATAGAAGATAAACAGACATGGGACATTTCAGGAGCAATGGGAGCTAAGCAAACTCCTCCAGGAAGGCGGGGATGCAACGCAGGCGATATTCCCATATCCCTCATTCGTTACAACTTGTGAAGGCATTACATGTAAGCGAGTTGTAAAGGAATGATAGTGGTTCAACGAGTTGTATGTCATGCCATAACCATGTAGCGCAAGCCTACCCTGAGCTATGGATGAGAGCTTGAGGTAGTTTATATATAACAGTTGAAGCAATAATGGATAAATTTATTACACCCCAATTTATTCAATTACAATGTAAGCTCAATATGTCAGTTAATTTCAGTGTATAATAGGTCTGAAGATTCAAATTCTGTTATTAAGATTGTTCAGAGCAAAAGAAGACTGGGAAGAATGCTAAATTTCTGAAAAGATGCACTCTATTAATTAAAGCTTTATGAGTTAATACAAAGAGGAGGAAATGTTTAGAGAATTGATTCTGTATTCAAAGGAATGTGTTGCGTATTTGGATAACATATACTTTATATTTCTTGGTTGGAAGAAAGGTTAAATTCCTGTTATGTAAGGAAAGTGGATTTCACTGTAATTATGGAATTGTGTCTGCTACCAGAATAAGTATCGGGGTGCAACTAATGCTTCCATAATAACACAGTCTGCCCTTACTGCGCTTGATGTGTTTGGTTTTTTCCCTCACAAGAGTGACATTCTTTAGAAATACAGGATTCCCTGAAAAATTATATTGAAATTAGGTTCTACAGTGGAGATGACAAATCACTTCTTTGCAAATAGCAAAAAATAATAGATTCGTTTGGCCAAAATTCAGATGCTCACAGCATAGGTGTTGCTGTCTGAGCTGGTTACCACTGGCTCCGTAACAGTCACGGGGGAGATAAATGTCCTCAAGGTATGATTTGAATATTTCAGATGACTGCTTTAGGATGAGATGAATCATGTTAGAATTAGCAGCCTATATCACTACAGGCTTTATTTGTTTATGTCTCTTGCTACAATGGGTTAAAATGTTCATTTTGATGATTTTCAAAACAAATTCTAGCTTTCAGCTGAAATTTCTTGCGATTTGTAGGGCTATTCATAGAAACTAACTTTAGCATAAAGAAGCTAACTTCAGCATAAAGAAGCTAACTTTAGCATAAAGGAGCTAAAATCTCCCATGTTTCTTCTTCCACAGCCAATGCAGAGACAGAGAGTGGGAGCCAACCCCATTCAGAAGGCCGTTCAAAGCTGAAAGCTAATTTCAGGGTGTCTGAATTGCTCTCTGCAATGCCCTGTCTCCCTGTTGATCATACAGAAGAATTTAGGGCGTTGAACCTTGGGGAGCATATCGCTTACACCTGCCAGAATAACTGCCAGATTCAGTTTCTTTCTTTTCCAAGCGAGAAAACCTTTCTTGGCATACCTCAAAGATGAGGTTGAGCTTACCATGCCTGTCTCAGGTCCGCGGAGCAGCGGTGAGGATCGGACCGCTTGTGCTCCCTCGTCCCTTGCTGGCGGGGTGCTCTGTGCAGCCCACGTCCCCCCAGACACAGCCGGTATCTTCCCCTCTCCGGTTCGTCTTGTTCTTTGAGTAGTTCAGCTGTTCCTCCTGGGGCTGTGAGGCACGGAGCGCTCTTGTCCATGGCAGGTGCCTCTTGCACTAAACAGCCAGGCTGGTTACGCTCCCAGTTGCCCTGTAAGCATCAATTCTGCCAGGCCTAAAGCATGACACAGCAATGCCAGTAAAGAAATGTTAGTGTTTTCAGTGGAGTTTAGAAACAGATCCCTAGCTGTGCTGCTGTTCGAGTTAGTAATAATACCCTTCTCAGTTAGTATTTTGATGTATTCTACAATTCTCTTTAATTTTAGCATTAACATAGGTTACCGATAATTACGTATATGTGAACAATCCCTGCTAAAACTTTTCTGCAAGTCTACTGATGTATTTAACGTGTGTAATACCCTTCCTAATCAAGCACTCTTTTTTCCCGTGTAGCTTTGTCGGTCTGCCTCCTTCCTCGCCCACTCTGCCCCTTCCCTCACAGCTCTGCTAGAGCACCCGCGACATGACCCCTGCTATTCTGTCTCTGGGTTTCCTCTAAGCTTTCAGTACCAATTATATCTAATTGTTCTAGATTTGGTAGTTGTTTAACGGTGTGTACAATGCTCACAAAGGCCAGGTAAAGGCTGCTAAGCATGTTTTCACTCTTTAAAGCTGCTGTCTTCACTCTACAAATGGTATTTTAGTAAAGTTCTTTGTATAATCTGCTTATTAGCAAGTTTTTTGAGAACACCTAAAGGCCACAGTTAGTCTATCTACTTTAGGTTCCCAAGTTAGGCAACGCAGTGCCTTTAAAGGCGATGCCTTGGACCAGGAAGGATGGTTGAGGACCCCAGAAGGAGGCACCTTGCTCTTTCCATTACCTGAAAGGAAGCCTCATCATCTCTGTTGAGCAATATAAATGTAGATATTCTTGATGTGAGACTTTACAAATCACTACCAGAATGCATAGTTTTTTCCAGGTAAAGAAATCCAGATAACTCCTAAGTATGCACGTATAGTCGATGGAAGTCTTACCTACAGCGAATAAAGCATCTGGTGTGTTGAGGGTGATCTCACCACTCAGAGACAGTCTTTTTGTTCCACTCTCCTGTCTTTATCTCCCTCAAAAGTCAATGCTGGATGGCCTACATGTAGGATAATTCTTCTGGGCCTCTTGGGGTTGATTTCAGAAGTGAATAAAGCCTGGTCAGCAAGGCAGAATCAAATCCGTTTTGCTTCCTTTCCTGACAGTGGATCCACTTTCTCTGCTTTGACTACAGTCCTGCTCAGCAGAACCCTCTAAAGACAATCGCTAGGCAAACAAGTCTCTTTGTGCAAGTATCTAACACAGGACTTCATAGTAGATGCTCTTATCTAATGCTTCTTGAGGGTTTAAGTCCACTTCTTAGCCTGAGTGTAGCTTTGCGATGACACGGCCCTGGGAATGGTCGAAGGCATTTTAAAAATTAAACTTTGGTCTCTAAGCGGCCAGGTTTCAAAGCAGAGATGCTTAAAGATGCAGTGAAACTAATGTTAAGATGCCATGCAGGCCGCAAGCAAGGCTGCAACAAGGATACAAAGAGTTCAGTGCCTAACCCTGTCACCCTGAGAGAACCGTGTGCCTTATGCTTAGGTTTTCTGAGCAGCCGAATGCATCTTCATTCATTTCAAATCCTCTTGCATCTCATCCTAAATCACTTATGGAAGGTACAACATGTGAACTGGAAGTCTACTGTGAAGCAACTGTTCATGATGGATGCGGATATGGTTCTGTAGTGGTCAGTGGCTAGTTTGGTGTTCGATGGTCACTAGCTTCAGTAAAGAACCATAGTTTGAGCCTAGAGTCCCGGAGTAATTTATTTGACTTAAAATAAAAGTGAAAAAAAAAAATTAAGTATGAAATATTTTATGATGTGTTTCTAGTCACTAAGAAGTAGAGGATCAGCCTTAAACTGCAGTAGTTGTTCCAGGTGAAGTTGTAGCGAATTTTTATAATTGGGGTAACTACTTCCCATTTCACTTTAAAAATTGTCTTTTTTAGAGTCCCTTCCCCATCCATTTGAGCTACAACGAAAGAAGCAATGTCCTGACATTGTTTCACAAAGAGGACAAGCACTTTAGATGATAAACTATATTTAAGGCTGAGGTGCATTTCTGAAGCTTTGAGGGCGACGCGTCCATCCTTTTGAGGAGATAGGTGGTTAACTGATGACTGCGCTCACTGTGGGGGGTTATAACACCGTTCTCATCTTTATTTTTGCCATCAGATTATGAGCTGCTTTGAGTAGTAAAATCACAATTCTCTTTTTTTTCGAAAAAGAAAAGCCAGTTGGCCTAACCTTGGTGCTCCCCCATCCTGCCTTTGCCGTGCCGACGGGATATTACCAGAAAAAGGCTGATGTTCATCTGAAACAGATTGCGAGGGGAGGCCCGGACCCGTCAAGCTTAGCTGAGCATTAGGTCTGGTCATTTATCACTGTCAGATGGGCGAGGGGGGGAAGAAGCACTGGACCGTTCCTGCTCATCTGCTGACTGACAGCTGACTGAAGCCTAATGCAACCTCCAGGCAGATAATCTGCCATCAAGGGGGAGCGTGTAGCAGAGAGATACTCTATCACAGGCTGCATGCTGCTGCTCGCTCAAAGCTACTGACATCTTCACAAGGAAAAAAGAAATGTCAGTTGTGCTTTAAGGGACCGCGGTGTATTGTAACGCTTCGCTAAAACTGTGCTCTACCTCATTTCCATGGTTTCATGTAGATCCATTTTTAAAAACAGATTAACGGCGTAGTGGAGACATGCAGTCAGGCACAGAAATGATAATATGATGACAATGCTCAGATGAGAAAAAGCGCTGTTTGTTTCACCTATCAATTTAATTCACAGGACTGCAGATATGCTGCAAAGTCGCGTAATTATTTAAAAATAGCAAAATCCACCCTGCCAAATATAGGCCTCTGAGTAAGCCTACGTATTTAAGGAACGTGAAAAATATCTTGTGAGGGAAAACTGAAATTAAAGCAAGAAAAAGCTAATAAGTAAGGCTTAATACTATTTCCTGCAGTGTTTTGTGCAACAAATACTTCCTGTAGGTGCTAATTTAGAGCACTGCTCTGCCAGATAGGCTCCCAAACCCGTGTGAGAATCTCCTCTTTGCAAAAATTCTTGCTCTGCGGCCTAATGAAAAATTCTGCCTCTTTAATTTTGTGAGTCTTAAACTCAAGGTTTTATTGTTTTTAATTTGCTATTATTTTTATTAACAGTACCTAATTTTGCTATTCATTACAAATCATATGCATTAACTTAACTGGGGAACATTTTAATTGAGCACTGCTGGAGATTTTCCAATAAATTAACATTACATACTTTTAACAGATGTCTGAATTAGACATTGTTATTAGACATTGTAATTAATAGAAGTATTACTCAAATTAAAATCTCAGGGCCTTAGAAAAATTAAATTGTAGGTGGCTGAGTGATGTTAACTCATTAATAGAGAGTGACTGTTGAATTCCCTCCACTGGGTTTTATTAGCCCAATAAACACCCTTTTCCAAGTAGCTGGAGAGGGAGTTGGACAAGCTCTTTGGTATAAGGGACTGGGAATCAAGACATGTTTTACCAGCGATATTGTGAACTTGGAGAAGTTCTTTAACCTGTCGTTGTGTTATTGGTGTAATATGCATAATAAGACCTCTCTGGGATGTTGTAAAGTTTTAATATCACGTGTTGGTTAGATTTTTTTTTTTTGATACAAAAATCACAATAGGCCTGGTTGTTTACTGGCTTGGATCTTCAAAATTATTTTTTTCCCTTTTCATGGAGAACAAAGACAAAGCTGATATAAAACAGGGCATTTGTGCAAGGAAGAATCAAGCATCCTAAAGGTCGAGAGTCTCAGTGAGTAGACAGAGAAAAGTATGAGAGCGGCTTTTCTTTGGTATTGCTTCTCTAAGTGAATGAAAACATACAGACTGGTTGGAATTAATTTGACCAGTATACATATCTTTATCTGAGCTAACCACCATAGGATCCTGCATAGGAAAAATAGTCACGTAGGAAAAATAGTCATCTTTTTTGGGGAAAAATAGTCACCTTTTTTGGGGAAAAATAGTCACCTGTAGGGTAAGATCCATCTCTTCTGTATATGGATGCCTAAAAGCAGGTGAATTGCTCACTACTGCATATTTCCCTCATTAGTCCTGGTGCTTTGGGTGAGAGGAACCTTTCCTGGGTCAAGCTCTTCCATAATGTATTTAAGAAAAACCAGAGAAGTTGCACTTAGAGTGATCTCCTCGGCCCGAATGGCCTCTTTTAGTGCAATCTTAGAATACTGTAATATTAGTCAAAGAAGTCTACACTGGAGAAGCAGTGTTTCTCTATGAGACCCTCCTCAGGAAAAAAATGTTTGAGTTATGTCTCTACGTATGTAATTAAGGACTTGAAAAACCACTGCTCAACTATTTATCTAGAAATTCATGGCCAGCCATGAATTTAAAAGGGATCCTCCCCCTTTGAACACGTATGTGAACATCCATCAAAAATTATCTTCAGTCTAATTTTGAGAAACTATGAACATAAAAAGTGAATAATAGCTCGTCGGTGTTAAGATACCCAGTATCAATTGGCACAAGACCTAAATGCTCTCAGGCTGAACCCTCAGAAAGTGAGCATCCTAAATCAAAAGTCAAATTTAGAAGATTATGTAAATATTAACGTGCAAAAGGAAATTAAATGTAATTGAAATGTAAATATTAACGTGCAAAAGCAATGCACTTAAAAGCAGTTTGGGGATTTTAGCATTAGGTGTGCACTGTTCTCTGTACCTAGCTTTTCTTTGCGTAGGCTAGCCTAGAATTTGGCATTTACGCTGCTGATTCTCAAGCGAGGAGATGCTGAGCCACGCAGTGCCAGGGAGCGTACCAGCAGAGGCTGTAGCCCCAGCAGCAGTCTCTATAGCAGGAGCTGAGGGCACATGGCTTTCTAGAGTCTGGCCACTGTAAGAGTTTATTTCTCCTGTGAATCTTCCGTCCTTCCCTCAGGCTGTGGTCCCTGCCTTTTCAGACAGTTTTTTTTTCCTCAAGAAAGATGAGGGCGCAAGCTCTTCTTCCATAATAAGAAAACAGTAGTATTCCTGGAGCTGCTTTGCATCTCTCTGTGCTTCATTGCAGAATTTCTGCCTAGAGCTTTGTGCTAGTTTTCATTTTTCATGGTGTACACATGATGTCCCAGTTGAGTATCCAGTGCATGTTTTATTCATGTGCTTTTCACCCCTTCTTTGAGATCATTAATAAAGCTGCTAAATAAACCCAGGCTTAACAGTCCTCCTTGCCACACCCCACTGGACATCTCCTCCCAACTCGGTTACGCTGTGTTTATCATCATCCTTTGTTTGGATCTCTTCGTTTTTCAGCCTGTCTGATAGTATTCTTATCCAAGCTGGTTTAGATAAGGGTTTCAAGTGGGGTTTTGAAAGGCATTGTCTCTAATTCTGAAATAAAGTCCAGATGTATTTTATCAGCTTTGTTCAACTCCTACACTCACAACCAGATGCTACTGGCACCGCCTGAAAAGCAATAAGGGTGGAGATGGCGTGGATTGTTCGCCTTCCGTGGATAACTCGATACCACACTCTGCTCCAGGTTTGGGGCTTTTTCTGTGCATTCAGTGCATTGCTGATCATTACAGGGAGTCAAAAAAAGATGGTGTGCCGCTCTATTCTCTCAAATGATGGCCTGCTGACCTGTTCTTTTGCAGAAGGGGCTAATTATCAATGCAAATTATTCAACAGCTATGCATTGGGTCCCACGCAGTATATACAACACTATTTCTATTATTTTTATTTGGATTACCACACGACGATACAGAACTGACAGACAGCCGAAATCACTAGAGGTCGATATACTGGCACCCTGCCTATACGTTACATACAAGGAGACCAACCAGTGTCAGGTTTTTCATGCACACTTCCATCACTAGAGGACGTTTAAGGAGGGAGATGAGGACGTAGCTCTGGTTTTGTTTGTGGGGATCTCCTCCCTCCTGTAAGGGGAACTACCACAGAAATGGTGAGGAAACCTGTTAGGGAGGGTAAAGAGTGATGGCTGGCATCTCCGAGGGGTCGGAGGTGGAACGTGACATTCAGCTGGAGCATGGAAGATGGGTGGCAGCGGAGTCTCGGCCAGGAGGGCCTTGAAAGTAGAGAAGCAACTTCTGCTTGGTGCGATAGAGGAGAGTGACATTGTCAAACGGATGGACTAGAACAGCGTTCGGTATTCTTGGGGAATTTTAGTGCTTTCTCGAGTCTCAATTTAGCCTTTCTCAAGTCTCAAGGAAAGCATATTTTAGCAATCAAGGTGGGAGATAATGAGAACCTAAACAAAAGATTTATATGTGCATATACATAGTGGAGCCATATTGTAGAGGTATTAGGAAGATAAAATCTTGAACATTTGAACACTGTGTATCTTCTTAGAAGGAGAAATTATATTTGTATTTCTTATTTAATTTTTAACTTTTGAATGTCACTGTTCTCCATTTTTTAATCTCCCAACAGGCAGGTTAAAAAAGATAGCTTTTAAAAATGAAAACGGAGATTTTCATGTTATGTCATAACTCCACGAATTAGGTTTTTGGGAAGTGAAATGATGTGACAATCCCAAAAATACCACACGAGTTGACTACCGTGTGTACCCAATATGTTTCTGTCTGTGTTACCTGTCTGAGCTGGGTGAACGCTGTGTTCATTAGAGGTCTATTACTGCAGTACAGCAACAAAACTGCTTGTGAGATAGACTACCTTCTAGCAACCCTTGTAGATAGGATTGCTATTTTCCTCTGCTATTGTTTCCTTTGCTATTTCGATCATGTGTTTTACTGTTAGCATTTGTCCTGGTTCATAACCCAGAATCTCCGTTGGTGTCAAGGCCATATTTTAATAAATATGTGTGCACACACAAGTGCATATAATCCTCCCCCTGAATAGATCATAAATCTCAATGATATTACTGCCGGTGGTACAGGTGGAATTCATCTGAGTTTGTCACTAGTTTCCTTATAGTCAGCGCTCAGAAATTGACATTTTTAAATATGATTCATTTTATCCTGAAGAAAACACCCAAAATATGTCAGATGAATCACCACCGAAGTGTCTGGTTCTTTCCAGAGTACAGAAGGATCCAAGGCTGAATGCTCAGATGCAGATATCCATTATAGATGACTAAAGCCAAGTGGCATGAATCCCAATTTGAGCATATTCCATTTAACCTTAATGTTTCTACCCTAAACTCAAAAGTTAAACACGTGGCCTACAGAATCAGAAAACACATCGAGCAGCACACGTGGGTACAGTCAGGGTGTGAGCGGTCTTGTTTACCTAGGTGTCTTGTACTTTCTGTGTGTGAAAGTCCCATAGTGGTTCGTGGCTTTGTCTCCTCGAAAGCAATAAGTCTGTTAGTGTAGTTTCTAGGATACTTTCCTCTGGTCATACCCCAAATATATCCCTGAGCCTCATATTTTACTCCCACCCCCCACCATCCTCTGTCCCAGCCGCCACGTACCCACTACCCCCCACCCAGTATGTACATCTGCTCTCTCTCTGGTCTTACGCCGAGCCCTACAGCCAACTTCTCGCCTTGCCCCACACCCAACTTCTCCCCTTGCCCCACACATGGCTGCTGTAGCCCGTCTTCCCCACGGCGGAGGCGGGCTCCTCCATCCAGCCTTTGGCACTGCGCAGCCTGCTTCCCTCGTGGTCCACAGCTGCGTGACATACCGCTTCCCATTAGCCCAGGCACGGCTACAGGCGCAGCTGTTCAGCCTCTAATCTGCAAACCCCAGTAGACTGGGAATTTCAAAATCGCTCTTTCTCCTCCTCTGCATCTCCACTGCCCTCTTCTAAGAAATGAATTCATTTTCATTTTCGAAAACACATTTTCCTGTCATTGCTGTTGGTACATTTCCCAGTAAGAACTGCAGAACAAAATCAGCGTGCGGTGATCTCGCCTTTGTTCGTTAGACAGAGCCTATGTTTTTTGAGGAGTCCATGTGTTTTGGGGTCTGAACTGACACACTGTGCTAGGACGCATCACTTTTGGTAGCATCAATCAGTTTCTGTGTAGTAATCTGTTTGATAGAATGGATGCAGCAGAACAGAGTGTGTCACATTGTGAGACATCATCTCCAGAATACATTTCAAAACTGTTTTCAGCTACCACTCTTCCTTTCCTGACCTATTTTAATAAGCAAAGTTATTTATTTTTCAACAAAATTTCTAATTAATATTTTCCGTTGAATGATATCATGCTTTTTTAATAATAGTTGGGAACCGGTGTGTGAGAACAATAACACAATACTATGATTAGTTGTAGGCAGTGAATTACCGTTACGTAAGTGACCTCTCTTTTTAATTGGTAATGAGTTGACAGCTGATCTCTACTGACTGATGGAGGATGGAACTAGAGAAAGGAGAGGTGAAAGAAACCCCGTAGATCATGTACGCCATCTCTCTGCCGATGCTGAGAACCAAAATGACTTGTCAGAGTCGGAAACATAAATGGCTGGGTTTGGGCAGCAGTGTCCCTGTGCTGAAAATATCCTTTGGGAGGCAAAGTGATTTGAGACGTAACACTTTGGGTTTCATCTGATATGACATTAGACTTCCTTATTACACAGGAGCTTGCAGAACTGACAGTTCCGTTCGTTGAACTAGACCTGAAAATAAAGAAGAGCTTCTATTTCGTCACCAGCTATGAAGAATTTATGGACAAAATTCTGCCATAAATTACACATCTAATACCACTGTTAGCTCCACAGAGGCCTGAAGTAGAGCAGCCCTCTCCCTCTTGTGCCTCTCTTTAGTCCTCTAAGAGCGTGCCCCTGGTGAAGCCATGCTTTCATGGATTTTTCCATTGAGTAGCTTTTTGAAATCCCCAAAATGATGAAGAGAAGCTCCACCTTCAGGGACAAGGTTGAGTGGGTGGTTTTAGACACTTTAGCTTGGAAATGGGAGGATTTAGTAGGTAATTCCTATTCCTTCAGCGTCACTACCTGCACGCTTTCTCTTTAACAGCCAGACTTTCCCTCTGTCCTTTCCAGATCATTGTGAAACCATCTTAAAAGCATTTTCTGATATCCAGCAGATCTTGGGAGAGGGGACAGATATAAATAAGGTGAAAGATTTCCCCTCTGTCTGAAGAATTAAGGATCTGGTTCAATATTAAGGACTGGAACAATCCTATTCTTGTACAATTTATAAAAACCTCCTATATGATGTAATTTGGTACGTAGTACATGCGTAACACCTCTTGGCATACACATCAGATACCATATTAGAGAACTAAACCCTTTTTTTTAAGGAAATATCTTCCAGGTTATGAGATAGGTAGATGGTGAAAAGTTCTGCATTTATGCTTTTGACTGAAAGAACTATCCGGTTTACTCCTAGAATAACCGACAAAGCAATCCCTATAACTGTTTTGATCAAACTATCAGCCATGCCTACTGAGAATGATAGGACAAAAAAAGAAAGATTCTGGCTCTGTGACAGCTAGGCTTTCAAACCAGAATTTAGTCAGATTGACTTCAAATTGGATGAATCAATTGTTCAAAGATTTATCAGAGAATTAGTAATTTAAAAAAAATAGAAAGATTTAAGAATTACTGTTAAAAGATTTAACAAGGGTAAGGTACAGTGAAAAAAAAAAAACAAACCAAACCTTCTTAGGTTTAAAAAGTCAGGCTTCAAGGCTCGTATTTAGGTATAGAAATGAATGGCCTGTTTTTCAAAAGTACTGGCCAGCTGTGGCTTTCAGTGAAGTTAACAGAAATTCTGGAAGCCCAGAAGTTTTCAGAATCGGGTAATTTACTCAGGCACCTCATTTTAAGCCCAAGTGCAATAAAGGTCAGGTCCCTGTTTTCTAAGCCAGGTGAATGAAGTGCAATGAAGCTCTCATCAGATAACACGGAAATATACTGAGATGGAGATCTGTTTTAAAGATCTCGAGTAAGTTTTATACTTGGAAATGTGAATAACACATTTCTTACTGCCTTTTAATTCCACAGGCCATGTAGCCTAATGGAAGTGTCCCTTTTAGTAGTTAGTTCACTGTTAATAAATTAAGTGCTGCCTGTAGGCTTCGATGTAGTTACTGCAAAGGATATGAGAATTTGAAAAAATGAACAGGTATCTGGTTCATTCTCTGTTGACATGTGCTGGTTAAATTAAATGGTTAAATTAAAAGAAAATATTTGTTTGGAAGATACGGGTAAGTAAGGCTAATTTTGCTTCCTTTGAACTGAGTTTTCATGTGTCACCTGTGTTGAATTTTTACCCAAGGGCAGTGAATTCCTTGTTTCTACTTCTTTAGCTTAGGATTTCTTCTCTTTGGTGACACTTTTACTCACTACATGTTAAATGGTAACACTGCACTGCCAAACTTCCACCGTTTTTTCCTAAATGTTGCAGTCCTTCACTGGAAATAAAAATTAGATAATTTCTTGTTTACAAGACAGAAAAGAAACCCACTGGCCTTCAATTATGTACTGTATATTGACGGTGCACAGCAGTAAAAAGTGTTATATGAAAAAGCAGTAGGGGATGATCAGGCCTGATAGTCCCTGTATCTCGCAGTGGGTTACCAATCGTGCCACGAGGAGCTTTTCCTGAATGTCTTACTTCTGACAAAGCATTTCACTTGTCCTGTGCTACGCGTTAGATCTGTTGTTGCTTCAGTTTTCAGACTGCCGATAATTCTCTCTTCTCCTAAAGCAGTAAAACTTTCACAGCCATCACAAGAGCAATGAATCTGATGTCTTCTCACCGTAGCATTCATTTTACTGTGGTCTTGCTGGAGCGTACAAACGCCGGCACCGACGTTAAACTTGGGCATTCAATGAATTTTTAAATAAAAGAGCACAGCAGCTGTAGGTAACAGTGAAATGCCATCAGTCTGTCTCCATGTTATGAGTTTTCAAACGGTGTCTGTCATCCTACTTTTCATTACTTCGCTTTAGAGAGGTGGAGTTGTGACTGTGAATGACATACTGCTCTCACAGCCAAAATTTAGGAGGCATTTAAATAACTTGCTTATTCAATGCTGAACATTTTTCTTTGCTCCTCTTTATGTAGATGAAAGCAGTTTTTTTCACACAGGCCTGGCTCTAAGTTTTATGTCCCTTTATTGCCTCCAAAATTTTGTTTAAAACGAATATGGCAACTACGCTAAATATTATATGTACACGCCATGCACAGCTAACGCTCTGGCAAGTCAGCAGTGCTTTTATGTTTCTTTGGTGCCCATCTTGCAACTCTTATGATATATATTATGACTTATACGCCACTTTTGGAAATAATAACCACTGAGTTACTTTTATAACTGTTTTACAAACTTGTATGCCCCGATCTGCTTTCTCTGTTATCTGTCTGAGATTTCCAGCCCCTCAGAGATCTTGCTACCGCTTCTGAGTGCGTCTTTGGTGTAGCCGATGGAGAAAAAACCTCCACCGCGGTGGTGTGATGGAAAGTGTAGGAAAAGGTGCCTAAGGCAAAACAGAAAGGGGAAAGGAGTCGTTCAAGCAGTAGCTGATTTGCTTGAGGAAGTTCCTCCCTCGCCCCATCATTGCTTATCCCTTTTCCTCCTCCTCTCCCCACGGACCCATCGTGTTTGTGCTGGGAGGAGATGGAGGAAGCTCACGGTAATTGGTTAATCAGCTATTTTCAATTCAATTCCTGGCTGTGCTTACCATGGAAAATTAACAGTCCTTGTGTATAAATATGACCCCTGCTCCTGGATTAATTTGATTATGTGAGAATCTCAGTTTTCATTTAAAAATAATAACTTTCTGGCTGCTCTGATAAAACAAGTTTGGATATGGAGTCTAAATATTCCCCAATGGTTTAAAAATCAAAAGATAAATATGAAGAACATACAAATCTCTTACAAATAAAAAATAAATGTTCTCAAATCTTTATAACAATTGCTTGAGATTGAATATTTTGAGACCAGAAAATTTCTGATTTTCACTCAGTGCTGGATCAGCATTCTCTGAAAGCCAAATCTTTTTAAGCAGCTTCATTTGGGTCCACAAATAGAGAACTCAGGTTCATTAATGCCTGTGGGCATCTTAACCTAGAGTTCCTCGCGGATATCTTCAATTATGCAAAATGCCTTGTACAGACTTTCTGCACTGCTGATTTCATTCTTGGCATAACTTTCGTTTCATCTGTACTACTGTGAGAGAGGATTTTGCTTATGAGTGACTGGCTGCTCTGCGTTAGACCATTGCTTTAATTTTGTGAATTTAAGAAAGAACCACAAACTTCAGTCTCTAATAATTGCAAGTTCGATTCTGTTAAAGGTCTGATAAGTGCTATAAATTTTATGGCAATGACTTTCTTAGGAATCTAACTTAACTTTAGGCAGTGAATTTTTATTTAACTGAGCTTTAAATTTCCTCTGGGCTTATAGCAGAACAGTAAATCTGTTCAGAACCTAAGTCAGGCTGGTTGGAAAGGAAATATTTTTTATAAAACTTTCTCATTTGAACATCTTTTGTTGTTAAATTTATCTGTTACAGGTGTGATACCATCGACATACATGGAACTGTGAAGATAAATGAAGTGTATACTAATAAATTAAAATGTGCCAGAGAACAGGTCCAGGCACTGGAACTTGATTGTCCATGCTGGTAAATTGCTAGGATAGGATCTAACATGATTTCAGCTCGGCTAATTAACACTTTCTCAAATAGTTTCTAGATATGACTTGTTTATTTTAATAGTTTACTCGTACAGATACAGCTTAATCCATGCGTGGACAGAACTTTACTTGAAGTTAGTGAATTTTTAGCAAAGGGCAATTGTAGGACTATGTTAGAAACTATGGAGCAATAGGCTGCAAAGTCTCAATAATGCCAAAGAAATATTGAGGACCTATTTAGCAACTTTTGATTATCTTTCCATACATTACGCAGTTTCACAGACACAGAGGATCTGTGAAGGATTATTTCTATAAAAATCCAGAGAATCTAAGGAGAGCGGGCCAGGCACTGCACCTGTCTAAAGCAGACTTTGCCTGAAGCTAAAGTTGAATGTCAAGACCTCCAGGATATGTGTGGCTTTCAGCGCGTACTAGCTCTGTTCAGCAGGGAGCAAAGTATGTTGTAGATAGCTCTCAGGCTTAGTTTGAAAAACGGTGAAGAGAGTTCTTGCAGTTGAGGATGGAGCAGCATTTGACAGTTCCGAGACGAAGTCCCCCGTTGTTTGGTTGTGAACTTGCGTTCATGAAAATGCTGACTGCTTGAATATTAATAAAACAGAAATAAAAATTTATTCCTTACCAGTTGGCTTTCTGTTGAAACCTTGAGGATCAAGACGATCAAGAAGATGACATAAAGACATTGATGTCCTCACGATTCTACTTTTCCAAGTGCCTGAATACTGTTGTAGTCCACTGAAGGATTAACCCTGTAAATATTGACAGTATTAGGGTGAAACATGTTTTCACCACGAGGAAGCTGAAGTTAACTTCAGTTCAGTATTCACTGATAATCTTTCCATGTCTCCGTAACAACAGGTTTTATCTTACATATTGTAAGCCCTTGTCCCTGGAATGACGATGAGTGTGAAACAGTCGTTTATTCTTTCTGTGGGCAAGTTACAGGGAAAGTACTTCTAATTTTTTCTAATTCCATGGGGCCAAAGTATTCTGATTTTTCTGGAGCTACTCAATCCAATTTGTAGGTGGGAATTAAAGCTTATGTTTTCACAAGAAAAACTGTTCAGTAAAAACCCCCAAACTGCAATGTTCTTTGAATAGTGTACTTGTGGAGAGGCTCTTTATACTATACGTTGTTACTTTCTTCCTAAGGTTGCATGTATGTTTTGTGAATGTCCATGTAAATTTTGTTTATTTTTCACTAGTGCATCTAGGCAGGGGGCAGGGAATACTGGAAAAATTATAAAACAAAGTATGAATGACAAGAAAATGAATTATTTTATCTGGCTAAGATCTTTGAAACAAAAGTATGAAGGCATTGGAAGACAACTTGAAAACTCTGGAAATATTACTTTCATTCAAGCCCATCTCACCTCTAAAAGATTAATTTTAATTTTAATATATTGAAAGCCTCACCGTTTGAAATGATAACTACTTCGTACATCATGTATGTCATTCACTCTTTAAATGAAGGCAGCTATCAGGGCTAGGGGAGGGTTGGTTTATTTGATCTTGCATGGTGTTTCATAATTTTTCTGGCTGTTCGCTCATCTCAGATGGCTGTAGATCATGTTAGTAATACAAGCTATAGCTAACGAGGTTGAGACCTTGTATGGCACTGGTCATATTACTCCCACTCTGGAACCTCCCAACAATTTCCTTCCTAAAGGCCCTCTCTTGGCTTGTGTGGCACAGGGCATTCAATCTTCCTCAATGCAAACAATTGACTTCATCGCTCCAATTGCAGATAACCCTCATTTTCCCTCCCATTGACTGTTGATAAATGTTCGATGCCAGCTGGGATTAGTACTGTGCTATGCCTCCCTGCTAATGAAAAATATTGCTTTCAGAGAATTCACAAGGCAATCCCATGTTCTTAATTTGCCCTGTTTTATTTCTCACCAGGTTCTGTACTACAGGAAGTAAAATAATGCACGTACTGAGAAAATCTCTTGGCTTTCTCCCTGGAAAGTATTTTGTGAACCGAAACCTGTATTTTGAGTTCAGGCGATTTTATTTCTTTCCACCATTGTTGACAACAAGTCTTAGCAGATCAAGAAATGAATGTGGAGATGCCAGTGAAAAGGATTGGGAATATTCTGTTGTGGATCTGTATATTTTATTTTATTTGGAGGTTGGAGAGCTCATTTCCAGGTTATACATACAACCCTGATTATACAATAGTGATAAGCCTATATTATCACAAGGAGTAGAATTTTCTCTGTGCTCAGGGAAGTACATTGGGATGAAAGAGAAGTACATTGGGATGTGAAGAATACATTATTGAGTTTGGAAACTGAGCAGTTTCTAGCCCCTGGGAGCCATCTTGTCACGGAGGGAGTAAAGCCAGGCTTCTACTATTTTATTACACAGAAATCATCCCTGTGAGCATCAGCGATGCCGTAATATTGCACCTTCCCGTATGCTTTGTGTTCCTTGAGACTGAAAATCTCGGTCTTGATTTGGCTTTTATGCAAATGCTGTGTATAGGTGTTCTGTCTTATGTCCTCCTGTATACTTGTGCAAGGATGTATAACTTAGTTTTAAATTGCAGCTCCTGATGGCTGTAGCTCATCTGTCTGCTTCCACAGACCAGATTTCCCAGAGTCCAGCTGCTCTCTAGAGAAAACGGTCTTTCACTTGAGAGTGGGTAGCCATAATGGCTAGAAAAGGACCGTTTAACTAAAGTAAACCTCAAATGTACCGGCTTTTCAGTTTCCATGAAAACAGCAGATGCTGTTTTGCTAATTTTGTGTCATGTGTCAAGCTTTCTAAGAAAAAGGGAAGAAATTTGGCCATAGCATAGAGGAAGAAAAACACCTCCCTTGTGGAGACCTGGCGGGAGCTGGAAGGTGCTGGGCCTGCCGACTCCAAGTCACTGAGGACAATTGAACGATGCGTTTTGGTTTGCATTTCATGCTCCTCTGCCCTTCTTGATTAAGCATTGGTTAATGGAAGAGCAATTACGTTTGATCTGTTACAGTGGTTTCCAACGGTGGCAGTAATTTAAGAGTGTTAAAACAGTCCAAGGTGTGACTGCTGTAAAAGACAAACTCTGTATGGTCTGTGGTGAATGGATGTGGCATTAGAGTATGTTGGATAAATATTCGTTTTAGTGAACCTCGCTGATTGTATTGGGTGTAAATGTCCAGGTTTTGGTAGCCTGAGGGTTGCAGGGGCGGCCTCTGTGAGGAGCGGCAGGGGCTGCCCCACGCCGGACGCAGCTGGTGCCAGCCAGTCCCAGCCGGTTCAGCAAGGCCCCACCACAGGACACAGCTGAGCCCGTCAGCGATGTTGGTGATGCCTCTGACAAAATACATGTAAGAAAGGGCAAAACATGGCACGGCAGCGAGGAGTGAGGAAAAAAGTGTGAGAAACAGCCCTGTGAGCCCGAAGGTCAGAGTCAGGGCTGGAGTGAAGTTGAGCCTGGGAAAAAGGGAGGTGGGGGGAAGGTGTGATTTTAATTTGTCTTTGTTTCTCACTATCCAAACACATGTTAATTGGCAATAAATTAAATTAATTTTCCCCAAGTCGAGTCTGGTCTGCCCGTGATGGTAACTGGTAAGGGATCTCCCTGTATATTACCTCGACCCATGAGCTTTTCCATCTTGTTTTCTCCCCCTGTCCTGTTGATGAGGGAGAGTGAGAGAGCGGCTGGGTGGGCATCTGGCAGCCAGCCAAGGTCAACTCACCACACTAGTGCAGAAAATACACCCAGTTCGTGCTTGATCATATAAAAATCCTTGCGCTTGAGCACCAACGCATCCTAGCAGCAAGAGAGAATTATGATTTCCCTGCTTTTTCTGCTTGCATAAAGAGGTTGCTTTCAAGAGTGCTCCTCCTTTGACAGTGATTGCTACTGTATATTGCTCTGTTTGTGTATGTCGCGTTAGTATCAGCTGACTTGTCTTAACCACTAAACTGAAATGCATCTTTGGTTTATATCCTGGGACTTGTCGTTGGTATTTTGAAAAATAGACTCAGAGAGCATGAAGTTCCAGATATTACTGAATTATACAGGTTGGCTTTCATAAATCAGACTTCAGGTTTCAATAGAACTGTAAGAAAAAAACAGTCGGTTTTATGCAAAGCGTATATTCTATTACATTTTGATTTTTTTTTTTTCTTTCCAGATAAACATCATGTCAATGGAAACAGAATGGTAGAACCTTTCCCAGAGGGAACACAGATGGCTGTATTTGGTAAGACATCAGTTTTAAAATAAAAGCTCTGAGCTGTATAGTGTTACTGCATGCCAAATTTCTTAATTTCAGCCTGAGTCCTCAGAGTTTCAGAATCTGGGCTGCTGTTGCCATTTTCTAACAGTCAGCAAAAGCCACTGATCATTTTGGGAAACGTCCATGCCCCAAAAGGAGTATACTGAAAGTATTTTTCTGTGTTACACACACAGAAAATTTAACCCCTCATTTTGTTCCATAAAAATTCTAAAATAATAGCTTTTTATGTATGATAATTCCTGTAAGATCATTCATTAGTTTAAACAAAATTCTGAAGATGATCCCTGATTCTCCAGACCTTAAGTCATGCAAGCAACTCAAACTGTTGGGTGGAAAGCTTTATCTGCTGTACTTGCAGAGCCGTCACCATCTATATACCCCAAACTCAGACCTGCTCTTTTGTGCTTCACTTTGTGAATAGTCCTGTAGACTTCCCGCTGGGTGCCAACAGAGCTGGAAAGGTGGCCAGCTGTAAACGAGAAGATGTTTAATTTCATTGTATCTATGGTATTTTCTATGAAAATGTCATTCTTTGAGCCCTTTTGTAAAACTTGAAAAAAGTGTTTCTCTGAAGAAATTAGTTACTTCTGGAAGAAAGAAACATCCTAAAATAGATCAGAATCACCAGCTTTTTACCAAGATATGAACTTTACCCAAATCTGGGAATTGTCAGAGCTGTCATTTCAGAATGTGCTAATGTTAGTCCTTAAGGGCAAGCCTATGGAATTTACTAGAGAAGAAAATAGTGGATTTCTACAACAATTATTCTTAAAACTTATTGTTACAAAGAATGAAAAATTTCCTAACCCTGTGTTGAACCATAAGATTGTATTGTTTAAGAAGGATATAATTCTCTATTTACTTCTACAGGATGGTATAAAAGTGCCTTAGGAAATTTATTATATCCTATTAAATGTTTATCTATCTGGGTTGTTGAAGTAAATATTAAATTACTACTTGATACACCTGCTATATCATCTAGCCTGATGGAGTTCTAAATCATAATAAGTGCAGGTCAGGTATATAAAGCAGTCATCGCGATTTTTGACCTGGGCCCGTTCTAATAACACGTATATAAATTTTGGCAATCACAAGGCAATGTGTGTAACAACAAATTTGTAAAAATGGAGAATGGAAAGCAGTGATTCTGAGAAGCAACGCTATATAAACGCCCAGTATGATGCAACAAAAAGACTAAATGCGGCCTTCAGATATGAAATCAGGGATATTAGTGAGCAGGCATTAGCAGGCAATTTTACACCTGCACGCAGTTTTTCCGAGACAGATACGAAAATACATTTCGCATTCTATTGAGCAATTAGACAGAATTTATTAACAGCAGCAACAAAAAGGTGAAACACTGAAACTATCAAAGCAACCAACAGAATCTGCGTATCATCATGTCTTCAGATACGGACTGGGGCAGGTAGCAGGTAGCCTAACCAGAGGTTTCAGATGGCTTCGGCTCACCAGGCTGCCAGCTGCCAAACGCGAGGGATGGAGGTGTCCTGTAGTCCTGCGGTGTGGATGTCTCGGTAGTCCTAGGGCACCCAGAATGAACCCAGATACTTGAGTCAGGCACCCCATTCACCCCACGTGCTTCCTGCATCAATAGAAACAGTTATGCGTCAATAGAAAACCCATTATTGATCTCCATAAAGGCAGAGGCAGTAGAAGTTATCTTCCCTACATGATACAGTAGATCACATTAGATAACCTAATCATCCCACCTGATGTTAAAGATTATGAATCTGTACTTTACAGGAGAAAGTAGCCTATGTCAATGTGGCGCTTTCTGTTATTGAGCTTAGCAATGGTGATCTGGTCTAATTTATAAAAGTAAAAGACATAGCATAAATATTTCAAAAACCCGAACAGTGTTTGAAAGTTCTTATGTAGTAACGGTCTACATATTTATCTTGAATGAATTGTTGATCTTAATCTATTTTCAAAGAGATCTGTATTCACATCTGAAATATTTAGCAATCCTAATGCAAAGGACTAAGTTATCCATGGGCACTAATTTATTACTCCAAAAATTTTGTTTTCAATTGATTATTGCAAAAAAATCATAGTAAGTAAGTGTTATCTTTCCTGTGGAACTAATGTTTCTGTAGTTGCCATGGTTGAAGAGGAGAAATGGTTTGTGAGTGTCACCCTTCAGTTACCATCATGGTTTCTTCAGGTTCTCTTTAGAG
Organism: Platalea leucorodia; assembly: GCF_965183815.1. NCBI lineage: Eukaryota > Metazoa > Chordata > Aves > Pelecaniformes > Threskiornithidae > Platalea > Platalea leucorodia. The sequence continues at coordinate 125,414,695 of NC_138825.1, read as the reverse complement.
TTCCTCTAATCCAGTGTTGTCTTTCTGCCAGCATCCCCTTGTCTGTGGATTTTGGCAACACAAAAAAATTCTTGGAGTGGTGGAATGAGAGATTGTTTGATAATTTTTTTGGAGCTGAGGGAAAACGATTGTGTGTTACCTTTTGAGTTTTAAGGTTAAGATGGATGTAGAGATTCTTCTTTGAATTTCTTACAGCAGGCAGGGTCAGGTTCTGGTACAATCTGATATTGATGCAGTCTTCACAGTTTAAATCTTTTTAAAGCTCCTCCTTTATTTCCTGCGTGATGGTCAGAGCAGTTTTCCAGTGGTTGTGGTGGGTGTTGGTGTGAGTGCTTCTGTTGGTTATACCACTGTTGATTGTACACGATTTGTAAAATGTCATAGATAGTAATATCCTACCTACAGAATTTCATTGGAAGAGCGCAAAATCTTATTAAACAGCCTACTTTGAATCATCCCTGAGGAACTCCATTATATTTCTATCAAGCCTGGTAACTTTCATCATTTTTTAAATTGCCCTAGATTTTCCACAAGACTGTGATTGCAAATGTTGGGCTAGGTGGTGAAAACTCATGCTGCTGCCATCTGTGCTGTGAATAAATGGAAAACCTACATGTTCTTAGGTTTACTATTAGACCTGAAATATAATAGTATACAAACATGACTCTGATGATAATTGTTGTCATTTGTTGGCATTGCCATCCCATTCTGATATGTGGTATAGAAAAATGGAGCTACCTCCAAAGGGGCAGTGTTTGTTGGCCCCATGTGTGGGATGAAATGAAATGGGAACGAAAGGAAGCACTCAAGGAAGAAAACAATTATCTATTAGTAATCCTTCTCCTCAGATTGTTACTCATCCTAACCATGTATACTCCTGTTAACAGCAAGTTCTTTGTATTTTAGGTCTCTGTAAGCTAGGGGGAAGAAACCGAGCTACTCTGAGCTAGTAGACTTTCTGACTCCACCTTAGCAAGAGAGGGCTTCTCACACCTCTTCTCCAGAAACATCCTTTAATCCTTTTTAATTGGGATTGCACAGGGACAAGTCTCGAAGAGCAGTAGTTACTGAGAAGTAATTCCTCTTCCTTAAAAAGATCTACAAAAGCTAAAAGATGGTAAATAAGCATATGATTTTGTAGATATAGCCTACTTGCAGTGAATATTTAGATTCACCACTAAAAATAACAGTATAAAATGTAATGCTGGGTTGTAAACACGAATCCTTTTACCTGCTTGCAAAACGCGGTTAGATTGCATTACATAGCTCCATCGTCTGCAAAACCTCCTTCAAGATGCTCTTACTAATGCTGTGTTATTTACTTAATGATACGACTTTTTTTTTGATCAAGGTGCGGGGTGAATGTACACGGGTCACTGTTCCAGCAGCTTTCCCGTCTATAACAGAACCTCACAGTTTTGAAAAGACTATTTAAATGATCTTGAGATTCTCCGGTTGTCTGTTTAGCATCATTCAGCTGCCTAAGATACACCTATTGTGCATTAGAACAAAGAAACGCGTCCTTGTTTCTACAATGGTGAAAAAGCTAGGTTTCAAGGGTGAGGGTGACTCTTTAAAGGAAATCTTTTAATGCTAACCATCCAGTGACCTCTTAATCCAGTTTCCATCTAATATCGAAGCACTAAGAGCACGGGAGGTGCGCAGGCACTGCTCACGGCCTCGCCGGAGACGCTGTAGAATGCTGTATCAAAAATGGTTGTGGCCCTTGGAGTGAAGAGGGGGGTGTATTCCCAAGTTCAGTGATTGAAACAGATGAAACTCTAGATGTTATGTGTTTGTGTTACGGATGGGAAAGTAGAAGCCATTCAAAAAATGCCTGTCCAGAAAGTTTTCTTGTAGATTTTATGGCCATAGATATTTTCAATTATAAGTATCAATCAATCAAAAAATATTTTGCCTGTAGTGACTGATTTTGACCCAAAACCTAACCAAAAGTCAAAACCTGAACATATACTAAGTGGTTGATAATGTTTTGAAAAGAAGCAATTTAGGGTCTAAAATCAACTTTTGGACAGAGGTGTGAAAAATGACAAGAAATGCTTCAAAGCTGCAGAACATATGCAACTTTCAATAAATTAATATTTCCATCAGTACCATTATAATTCTCTGCATATTTAAAACACATTTAAATGCACTGCTGTATTATGCTCAGAAATATTTCTGATCGACGTTTCTGAGATTTCAAGTGCATATTTTTCTTATCAGCTGCTGCGAATGCAAGACTCCAGTTTATCCCAGAGCACCTGTGTATTCACTGTGCTTTGTATGCTACCTTATTTCTCTAAGACGAAGCGTTGTGAATGTGGTGCGTTCATAGGAGGGCTCTTATTTACCTTCAGTAAAATCTGGCAATAGTTTAGATTTGTAATTATAACATTTTTTAAATATAGGACTAAATTGTGTTGTATTTGCTTGATATATACTGGCTGGTAATGGGATTATTGGTTTCTCAATGTAAACAAAATATAGACAGAAGTAGGATGTTAAATAACGGGTAAGATCTAATTACAGACATTTCTGAGTTGGCAGACAGATCCACGCTTGTTCACCTTCTGCTCTGCACTTATCAGACAGCAGCATCTTCCAGAGATTCTGTAGAGCCATCTTCTTGTTGTACTTTGCCCGGGTTATTACGGCCTGTTGAGATTCAGAGATACCCTACGCATTCCCACAATTCCCGCTGCTTCCAAAGGTTATTTAACAACGCAAACAGGATTACACCAAGCTTGGCCGGTTAGCCCCGGCAGAGCCAGGGTTTCTCAGCCCTTGCATGTGGCCCCTTCAGCTGTCCCTGCGTGCAGCATCACGCGATGCCTATGTGCGTGGCTGATGCTGCTGAAAGCTGAGCTCCTCAAACGAGACCTGCTCTTGGGTGGTTCAACCCTTTCTAATAAAAGCTTGATCAGGGCAACTTTTCCACTAAAGGAAAATAATTTCACTTGAAAGTGGGATGATGTATTTAAGAATGGATCACTATATAGAGTTTCTTTTACTCATTGCTGAAACAGCTACTGGTGGCCACTTCAGATAAGAAAATGTGTTTGGAAGCCTTTTGGTCCGACTGAATTACATTTTTATGATGAGCTCTGTTCTTTTCACCAGGAAAAGGAAATCACAGGAAACAAAGTTTGGACCACAAGAGAAATACCGTTTTTTATAGACAATAAAAAAAGAACAATTTTTCCCTAGTGCTCAAAGAAAAGGAAGAAAACTTTAAACCATGCTACATGTCAGAAGATATTATATCTCTATCTGAAGAGAATATAAGACTTCATGATGTTGAAACAGGTGTGTGTGCTGTGACCCAAATTGTAGGAGAAACATCTACAGCAATATTACCAGATGTTACAAGGATCACATTGTGGAAGAACTGAGAGCCAGAGGGAATGTCTTCCAGAAGGGATTCATGGTTCTCATGCTAATTCTCTTTCAACAGCTTGGAAAAGCGAAGGAAGTGTACTAACTGGCTGGGTTTGTAAAGCACTGGAGTGTTAATGCTGTCCCCTGTTCACAAGGTGGTGTAAAAATGGACACCGAACTTTCGGCAGTTCTGGATGGAGAACTTAAATCTGTGAAGACATTGTATAACAAAAAGGGATTGCCGAAAGGGACACTGCTCCGTCCCTAAACCAAATCATCTTCCTATTCTTGCCTTTGCAGTATGTTTATTACTGAAATATGTCTTTATTTCCCATTTGCCTTTTTTATCTTCTAGATACTGACTTATGGCCAGTGTCTTTTTGGTGCCTCTTCCAGAGAACTGAAACACAACCCGGTTCCTTGCCTGTGCTGTCTGGTCCTGGTTCATCCTTATTGCCACCAGTGCCTAAACATCCCCTTCCTTGTAATCTTGCCTGAAGTACGATGCTCTGGTTTGCTGGTCAAAGCTTCAGGGGTTATGTCAGCCCTAAGAACTGCCAGGAAGGGTTCTCTGTTTAGGATTTAAGAGTCTAACCAGGGAAGCCCTGAACTGAAAATTTCCCCCTAAGCCTGTTGTAAAATAAGGTGATAAACACAGAAATAAACATAATTTCGGGACCTTTTAAAAATAAAAATCTTAATATTCCATTTCTCTTGTCCTGTAGCGTATTGTAGGCATTATGCATTAAATGCTGGTGCTCTGATTTGATAGCATTGGGCATCAGCTCTGTGGCGGTGTAAATGGCCAGCTGCAGAGCACTGTGCGAGACAGACCCAGCTAAATACAAAATGCTACAGTCTGCTTGGTCTCTGCCAAGGACGTTTCCTGACATTTATAAACACTAATAATAAATACTAATAAAATATCCCTAATGCAAAGTGAAAGCTGTCCTTGATCAGCACAACCCTTCATAAAATTCTTTTATTTCAAAGGATCCACATCTCTTTTTCTTTTTGCTTCTGAAAACAAAAGTAATGTGGCCTTCAAACACAATATCTGTCCTTCTCCATCAGGGACTTGTTTATGTTAATTTAGCTTTCTTGAGGTAATGAAGAATTTAGCTTTGTGTGGATTTCCACTTAGAGTGTGTATAGCACATTAGTGAAGATCCTGAGGTTTTTAAAAGTCAATCAGATTGCAGCTTTTCAATCAACATCATTCACCTTAAAACGGCCATTTAATTATGTTTTGGGGACTTTCCCACTGAAACGAGTAGAAGAGACACAGTTAATTTCCATGGGTTTGGGGATAAGGCTCAGTGATCTCCAACGGCAGGAATTGTCTCTAACATACATTTTATTTTCTATGCAAAAAGCCAGCAAGGGCACCTAGATTACTTTAGCAATGCAAAAGCCTTGCAGAGAAGTAATTTCTTGCCAATGATAAATAGGGATATATCAGTGACGAGGAGGAACATATGCTTGGCATCATTCTGAGTTGGTTTAAGTTTGAAATAGAAGTAAATTATCCTGTTAATGACTAGAGGCTGCCCTCATCAGATTTATGCTGCTTTGCGGGAGATATATGTGCCTATGCGTGCGTGTGTTTATGTGCTGGGATATATGGTATACGCATACACATTTACCATCAGCATTTATCCTTTGATTCCTGTTAATAAAGCACAGAGCATGGTGACATAGCATAAAACACACGGAACGGTGATGATTTATTGTATTCAGCCATGAAAAATGTGATGCTAATTGTCAGTAGTTACAATAGCCGAGGAAAAATAAATCAGGAGGTTTTTGGAGGGATAAAATTGTGTTGTTTTGGTAATTTTGGACATACTGAGACATTCACAAGGTATTGTCAGTGCATCTTACAGATCCTAATGGATTTATCTTTACAACACTGCTGTCACAGACTGACAATATTAGAACTGGGGATGTGAGACCGAGCAAATAGGGTCCTATATTAAAAAATATGGATTACTTATTATTGGGTTATTCAGCCTGGGATAATTTAGAGTGAATTTCCTGATTTTCAGGAGTTTTTCTCACCTGATGAAGTTATCGGTGATCTCAAAAAATATATCATTAGATATCTTGCTTAAAATCGAAGATACAGAACTCTTCATCTACTTTTAAAATACTTGCTCAGAAATGCTCCTGAAACCTGGGGGAGTCAACTGGAATCTTTATATTGATCTCATTGGTGCTTTCAACTCATTGGGCTGGAATTAATCCCAATAGATTTTAGGTATGTAATCTAAAGGGGTCTTCAAGAATTTCTCCCTAGTCAGGGAAAACACGTTTGGAGGTCAGTTCATAACAGCTCTCTCAGGAAGGAATAAATCACGCTCTGTAGGTGCCTTGTTCTGTCAAACGCTATCTAAACAACTAGCTTAGACTAGGGGGAATTGATGCATTTGCATAAATATGTTGCAAATGTTCTATGCCATGTGAGACGTCCACAGGGGGCTGGCAGGGATGATCCAGGTCTCACAGGAGATCCATCCTCTTGTGAACCAGGAGATGAAAGCCAGATAGGTTTACCTAGGACATCCCAAACGATATGAGCTACCTGTGTTTAGGGATTCAATGAACGTATAAAGACATCTAAATATAAGTGTAACATGTATGTGAAATTGTCCTTGATCCCCAGCTTCCAAGGACATGGGTCTCTACCTTTTGTCACATGTGCCCCTCTTATGCCAGTCTTGTGCAGAATTGCTGCATGAGGCCTCTCAGCTGACACCAGACGCCTTTATTTATGCAGCCGTACCGAGCCCCGGGTCCCCACTGACCGTCATGGGAGCTTGGACACCTCTTGTCACATGTGAACCCCTCTTTGCAGAGATCTAAATGTCGTTGTTCAAGTCTGCCTGCTGAAGCACACCCTAGAGGTCTCTATTTCAGGTGCCTGAGGTCAGCTGAGAATTGCTTCTGGAGTATTTCTCACAGCATCCCTTACGTCCCAGTATATGCCAGGTACAGTATTTACCCCTGTATTTAGGGAATTGCCCTCATTATTAGATCATTTTCAATGGCAATCCATGCTGGCTAGTACGGGCTCTCTGCTTTTTCTGGGAGACACGCACAAGTCTTGTCTTTAGAAGAGAGTGAAAACTCCACCCTTTAACAGGGCCAGACAGCATTTTGTTCCAGATTTTTCTTCTAGAATACCACCTGGCTTTGCTCTCTGGGCAGGACGCACTTTAGAAATGAAGGTAAAAACACCCTTCAACATCTATAAGAAAGAAATAATACGATCAGTTTTTCAAATAAGTTACGAACTAATCACAAAAAAATTCTGATTTGAGTTGAACTGTAAGTAATTTTGAAACAGCCGTAGTTATTTGTTTGTGAGCCAGAGAAAACAGCATGCAATATGTCAGGCTTTGAGATAAAATTTATTGGTGTGTCATTGGCTTAAATCCAACATTATGCTCATAAATAATATAATCCTAGTGTGACACATTTCTGCTTGAACCTTGACTGAAAATTATTGAGAATCATGTTATGAATTATGTAGTAGCAGTCACGCATTCAAGTCAAAAGGATATAACTTGAGTGAAATGCTGAAGTGTATTTGTAATTGGGTACACTATCTAAAGACGCATAGTTGCAGAAAGGGCAAGGTGTCTTTCTGTGTTTCCAAAGGTATAACGTGGAGCCTCGCCGCAGACTCAGGCTAATGGTCATCCAGCTTTTTATTGACTCATTCTTCTGGGAGGGAAAGTCCGATGTGGCTGAATGTTGCTGTCATCTATATCACTCTCTTGTATGCTATTAGCACCATCTTTTGTCTCTTCATTTATGCTAGCTTCATATGACCCAAGGCTCCAGACAAACCTTGACAATAATATAGAGCCCAGCTGCACAGCAGGATGGGAGTAACTCAGTGTTACTCAGTGGAATGGGCCTGACAAGCCAAGGGAGGACAAACATAGGGGTTTAAGCATCAGAAGGGTTATCCTCAGACTCATCAAGTGCGATGGTGTTTATCCCTGTGGCAGATAAAGAGGTTATCATCAACTGTTTGCTTTCTGGTGCCCAGTAAACCCAAGATCATTTTGTTGTGCTGCTACATTAAAGATCTGGGCATGTTTTTTTGATGTGGAAGGACTTTTGGTAGCTAACAAGGTCCCTCTTCAAACCATTGGGTAGTGTGCTGCTTGGCTGTAGTGGTTATTTCTAGTCTACTACAGAAATTCACACCTGGGTTCTTCTCTTTTTTTTGTCCTTTTTATCTGCATACTGCTTTGTTCCCAGGCTGTCTTCTGGAGAGAACCAGCTGGTTGCCTTTGAGATGAGACCTGCATGTGGTTCTGGGAATAGTTCATCCTGGGTACCACTCCTTCTAATCAGGCTGGGAAGCAGAGTGAAATTTCACTCCCTCTGCTCTATACTATCCCCCTATGCTTTCCTGGCAGGCCTTGTGTCCTCGAATGTCCTGATGTGCTCTCACGGCATGCCCCAGTGCATGCAGCCCCCACCCTTGGTCTTATGCTATAGAAGCACCACTCTTAATGGACTGACACTGATTTGAAACAAAACCCTACATTGAGAAAATGGATGTGCACATGTACACACAATGCTCATTATGCCTTAGTGCCATAGGTGAAATGTGTTTGGCATGGTAAATGGTTGAACAAGGGCAATTCCCGAAATACAGGGGTAAATACTGTACCTGGCATATACTGGGACGTAAGGGATGCTGTGAGAAATACTCCAGAAGCAATTCTCAGCTGACCTCAGGCACCTGAAATAGAGACCTCTAGGGTGTGCTTCAGCAGGCAGACTTGAACAACGACATTTAGATCTCTGCAAAGAGGGGTTCACATGTGACAAGAGGTGTCCAAGCTCCCATGACGGTCAGTGGGGACCCGGGGCTCGGTACAGCTGCATAAATAAAGGCGTCTGGTGTCAGCTGAGAGGCCTCATGCAGCAATTCTGCACAAGACTGGCATAAGAGGGGCACATGTGACAAAAGGTAGAGACCCATGTCCTTGGAAGCTGGGGATCAAGGACAATTTCACATACATGTTACACTTATATTTAGATGTCTTTATACGTTCATTGAATCCCTAAACACAGGTAGCTCATATCGTTTGGGATGTCCTAGGTAAACCTATCTGGCTTTCATCTCCTAGTTCACAAGAGGATGGATGTAGGACCATGTTTCCCATCTCAGAGCTTTAGCTTTTCTTAAATTTCCTAGATCTCATGCCATGGTATATCCTGAAAACAGGGAACAGCAGTGTTGCATGAATAAATGAAGCCAGGCCATGAACCACCTGTGGTACAGACATATTCAGCCAACTGGAGCTGACTATAGTGTGAGAATTTAGCATCTGTGAAGAATTCATGCATACTCCTGACTTTTGCTTGTTCTAGTAGTGTACCTTCAGACAAAGAATGCATTTAAGTGAAGACTTTTAATATGGATTTCCTCTTGTTGGCCAATATCTTCTGTATCCTTTCTTCTTGCTTTCGTCAACAGACTTTTGAATAGGTCACCAATTCCTTGGTGCATGTGACAGGGCCAAAATTTGTATTTTTATAAGGTATGTTTATACTTGAATTTTTTAAATCTTCAGTTAAAATATTGCCACTTACCTCATTTTAAAACTAATCTTTGTCCCCTCCAGTTGTTTGTTCCAGACTACCATTATTTATGCTTCACGGTGCTATAGACCAAACCCAAGGGTAAATCAAAGATGTTTGTAGCCTTGAGGCAGTTTTGTTGCTTTAACAGACTTATTGACTTTATACAAATGTTTTCCCAAGAATTCAAGGTACTAATGTAGATCCAAACTGTTTTGGAGCGTGTGCTGGAGCTTACAGAAGTGCTATGTTGTTTGGAACCTAGGGCTATAAGAGTCTTTCAGATCTCAACCCGTTGTCTTCTCCCTGCCTGCAGCCTGCTGTGAGTCTGCGGCACTTTGCTGATGGCTCCATCCATCATATTTTGCCCCCAAACTCCCTTCTTATACACAGTTTTAGGAGGAGGGTGGTATATGGATTTAAACTGATGCCTAAGTATGCAGTTCCTTTCCCTGTTGTTGGAAAGTAGAATAGGAACAGGAAAGAGAACAAAACAGAGATCATCAGTATGCCAGTGTATAACCCATGGTTTTTCCGTGTGGTGAATGCTGTGTGCATTTCTGCACCGCTCAGGTCACAAGAGATCTAGCAGAACTGAAAAAGGTTCGGGGGGCAAAAAGGGTGATCGGACGTATGGAGCATCTTCTATACGAGGAACACTAGCACTAGTCAGTGTGAAAAAGAGATAACCTAGTGGGGTATGAGGAGTCTGCAGAGTGATGATAGGCATGGGGAATGTAAAAGGGAATTGATTTTGCAGAATATCTCCCCTTATAAGAAGTAGGGGCCAGAAGAAAGGATGCAAGTAGGAGCCAGTTTCAAAATAAATCAGAAAAGTTGGAATAAAATAAAAGACTGTTGGTCTCCTTGCCAAAGGATTTTCTGCATACAGAAGATTTCTCAGGTTGAAATGGGGCCAGGAGAAATAGCTGGAAGAGAGATCCACTGAGAGTTATTCGAACCGCAGCAGCCTCAGGAAATCCTGCAAAAGTCGGAGACTGGGACCACAGTGCTGGCAAGTATTGTGTGTATTTGCCCTTTTCTTATTCTTCCCTGAGTGCCTGCTGTCATCAACTGTGAGATGGCTCCCTACACATCATATAGGTATATATCACCTATCATATCGCATCGGCTGCTTTCTATTATTAATTAATTAAAGCTGTGGGGTGTCACATAGCTAGAACCTGTGTGCTGATCTGAAAATACAGGAATCATTGTTGAAAATGGTGTTGAAAACCATGCAAATGCAAGCCACAACTGCCATTAGCTCCCTGTTGAGAAAGATTTGCAATGAGAAATAGTAAATTAAAGATGCATATGAATCTTTTTCTGCTGGACAATAAAGTTGGGCAAGTTTTGAAAACTTGGTCTGCATTCTAGTAATTGCACCTAACCTGCTTTGAAGTAGTATGTCAAAAAAAAAAACCCAAAGGAAACCCCAAAGCGACTGATTGCACATTGAATGCTGTAAAATAGGCAACAGCTCTTTCTGGACGGAGGTCTAGCTTGGCAGGGATGTGAGAGATGCCTGTGCCTCTGCGCTTGGGAAGCAGGCGGGCTGAAGGCATCGCACGGAGGGACCTCTTGCTGCTTCCACCCCGCGGCAGCCCAGCTCTGTCTCTGTGACGGCGGTACGTGAGTTATCCAAGCCCGGCTGGATAGCTACAGATATTCAAAATACATTCGTACAAGGATCTCTGACCATGGTTTGTATAAGCTAATTTATTATCCGCTTCAGTGTTCACTCAGTTGCATCTCAGGCGCGTCTGTCATGTATCGCTTATGACTATAGCATTATTCTGAAATGCAGTAGTCGTAAGCGCTACATATTACATTGCTTTTTTAAACATTTGACTGATTCAAAAAACAATTTTAAAAATTGCTGATTCAAAACCTGTGAAGAAAGAGGAAAATTCTGCTGCATACAAAAATAAGCGTATCTTTACCTCTTCGAAGAGTTGCTATACAACGGCCACATCCAACTTCATGGTAAAGATGGGAATTTCCACCTTAGATGGCTGCTGTGCAACTGCCGTGGTGCTTCTTTCACAAACGGCATATAATGTCTATAGCATATTATGAGGCTCTCGCAAAAGCCAGCTTTAAGGTTAGAGAGGCTGCTTATTTAAGCGAGAGCATGTTATTACAGCCCTTAAAACAGCCAGAGGCTGTATGCCTCATGATGCCCCTCTAGCTTAATATTCTGCCACCCACAGCCAGAGAGCGCAGGACGTTTAGAGGACATCTAAGAAAACCACGGGGTTGGAGAGTGAGCAGGTCATGGACTTCGCTGTGCGTAAGGGCGATTCCTTTGCCGAGCCATCAGTGCAGTGCAGACACTCTGCCTCAGCATTTATTAGAGACACTTTATTTTCAACAGTGATATACCATGGTTTTTGGGAATGAGTGCATGTCGAGTACTGCGGAAATGGTAAATGACTAACCGCCTATCTATTTGGCCTCTGTCTGCTCCTCTGGATACAAATTAGTTTTTCTATAACAATCTTCTCTGGTATTTTCTTGAGTAATTGTCTTTTTTGGGGGGTGGATAGGAAAGAGTTATTCTCTTTTGCAAGTCAGAACATACCATAATTTTATTGGCTACTAACAGATGAGAAAATAACTCTTGGAAATTCTATATTTCCATTAAGGACAGCTGTGGTTCAAAATAGATTAATTTTAATGATCTTCTAGGTACACTTAGAAGACATTTATTAGTTTGGGCTTTTATTGGAAAAGGGTTAAGGGTATGTTTCTGTGGAGCTGGGGAAAGGAGGACTAAAGGGCTGCTTGTTGAATTGGCTTCTTATTTGAACGTAATTATTTTTTGCTCCTGAGCAATTATAGATTGTAAGTTTAAATAATTGTCAGGGTGCCTACAGCTTTCTATTGTTGTTTAAAATCTAAGGTTATAAATAAAATAAGTAATATGAGATTACTTTTTCTGAATGCGTCTATGGCAGTTAATTTAACTTAGCAACAGTTATCACAAAAGGAAAGAAAAGGCAAGATTTCTATTCCTTGCAGTAAACAAACTTTGTAAACAAGTTATTATTTTCTGCAGCATAGCCCTAAAAGTGATTCTTGTTTTGCTGGTAACAAAATGTTTGTGGTGCTTTGCTTTTATAATAGTAGAATAGATTTTGTTTTGCTTCTGCGTGTTTCAAGCTCCCTCAGGTTGCCGAGAGATTAGAGAGATTTTCACAAGACAAGGGTAAGGCTTCGCTATTATTGCAGAGATGAATTTATATGAAAGATACAGTTTCAAGAGAATCAAATGGATTACACAGCCCCGATGACATCTCTTATTTTATTTGTACATCAAGTTCTACTTGAGTAGCAGAGCACTAAAGTGTGTCAAATGACCGAGGATGATCTAAAATGAATCTCTGCGAAGTATTGGAATGCTTAGAGCAAAGGAAGATCACAAAATGATTTGAAAGCCTCAAATCAATGACTGAACTAAAGATGTGATGCTTTGCAATGAAGCAAATAATCAGGTTGATGATAGGACCATGTAGCTCTATCTCAATCTCTTTCACATATTCTTGTACCAGAGGTTCTTTTTATCCCTAACAGACTTTTGAAAGGTAATATGTTAAGAAACTACTCCCTTCTTCAAAGGAGATAGAAAAGTGGCTAGACTGAATTTATCTCTGCACAAGCTGGCATGGTTTATTGACTGTATCCTTGGGCATTCTGCTGTGTTAATTCAGATTAAGATTTGGTTCCATTTTTGGACACTTCGGAGGTTTGCAAAGAGCTTCGGATGCTTTTATTCATGCTTGTCACATTTTCATTGATCCAGTAGTTTATTTTGTAAGGGAAACTAAAAAGAGTAAATAGTTAAAGGAGTCAGAATTTTAACCATAAACCCTGACATTTTTTTCTGTGTCCTTGGGACACTTCAGTCATCATCGTTGTGGCCAAGAAACATCAGGTCCCTACAGTACTTCTCAAGACTCCTCTTTAATCGATTAGACATGAAAGACATGCAATTTTAATCCAAATATTTTGCACTTAAAGACTGATTGTTCTTACTTTGTGAACAGCACTTCTTTTCTGCAGGTCATATCCGTTTTTGGTGCAATATTGCTTTGCATGTGATTCAGTTGTTTGTGGAAAATGATGCCCAATTGTTCCCAGCCACGAGCATTCACCCAAATCCTCAAACATGAAAGGAAACGTGTTCATCGGTTTCCAATTCCTGAATTGTACAATTTGTGACAGTTCTCTTCCATTTTTATGGAATGTACCGATATGAATGGCCCTGTAAATAGAAAACTAAACTTTTGGGGAGGTTGCTGTTTTGTTCTGCATTTGTACCCAGAACCCAGCACAACGGGATTCAAATCTGCGATGAAGGCTTTTATCTGCTGTGGTTGTGAAAATAGCAATACCACTAATGACAGAAGCAAGCCTCGGAGAGAAAATCTTTTACAGTCTGCATTCAGGCTTGAATTCCCAAAGCTTCCTTCTCATCTCGTTTTTCCCAGTTCTACACCTGTCTAAATAGAGTGGAATCGATTACTTATACAGTGCCAAGTAAACAGAATTCGTTCCGTTTCATGAATGAAACTTGATCAAAGAACAAAACAAATTTTTATAAGATGGAAATCTTCAAGAGTAAGACATTGAACCATTTTTTGGATGACTTGTCTATTTATTGTTAAACATTTTTGATTTGTCCCATGCCTAATCTTGACTGGTTCTGTCCTCAACCTAACAAATATCAAGACCACCAGTTGGTATATCTGGCTCAACATGTTAAAGCATTCACAATGCTCCGATATATTGTCTGTATTTTTGGAAGCAGTTCTTTATTTTGTCTTATTTTCCACATGATGATATTGCAGCTATATTCCACTGACAAAAGACAAATAAGATGAAAGCTGCTACATTTTATCTAGACAAAGTTTTACTGAAGAATACAAACCAATCAAAATATGGGAAGGAACAAGTTAGAAAATGCATGGTTTCATCAAGTGGTGTTTCTATCACCCAATAGTCGTAACGTGAAAAAGAGAGATTTTAAACAAAGACCTGTTAGTTGGGATCCTTTGGTATTTTTCCAAAAGGGATTCCTTGCTTTGCTTTGGGACCGCTCATACCTCAGTTGTGGAGTACTTAAAGTAATAATTCATAAATTATGGTTCATGTGAGGCTTAATTATTGTATGCAAAATGCTTTGATGTTTTTGGATGAAAGGAGCTAAATACATGTGAATTACTATGTAAGTATTTGCTTTCTAGAGGAGGCAGAAAATGTGGTTCCCCGGATCCAAACGTCTGCTGCCAGGCTTCCTCCTATGGCATATTCCCACACTGGTCACCTTTTGGGAGCTGGGAAGTAAAGCCCGTGAATTGCATCTATATGTTTGGGCCTAATGAACCCTGCACATCTTCCAACTCCTTTTAACCTTTCTCTCCTAATTAAGAAAATGCTGAGTGTGATTAATGCAGAACAAAGAGATGCAGAAGAGTGCTTAGGAATAAAGCCGGTAGCCCACGACTACGGAAGAAGGCAGAGCCACAGGAGTGGTTGGCTTTCTTTGCTCTTGCAAGATCTACGTCTCTTCCCATTCACTTTTAGGAATGATTCACAGTGTTAGTTCTGATTATTTAGACCCAGGATGAACTTCTGAATGGTTCAGGTGCAGCTCACAGGCGGAGGTTATGTTGCAGAGTTGTCCTCCCAACTCTGCCAGGTGGAGACCTGTGTCACGGGTACAGGGACATTTGGGCGCATCTCTCAAAGGTCAGAGTTTGGCCTCTGATGCTTTTACATATTCTCTTTCCAGTGTGTGATGACGACCTTCCAGATCGGCATAAATGATTTTTTGAGTGGGCCGTATCTTCCAGTTTCTGGGAATTAGAGGCAAGAAGTTTTCCAGCAGAGGATTTTGATGATGGAATTTTCTTATTATGTGGACTCACCAGAGGACAGTTTTGCTGACCTCCAGGATAAAAGTGGTTTAAATATTCCTGCTCATTGGGTGGGGAAATAATATTGAGGCAGTGAATAAGGCCATCTTTGAAAGTATTTTAATACACTGACTTGTGTATATCCCTGCTCTCTGCTGGTTAAGATCAAAATTGCATTTAAACAGGAATATCTGAAACCTCTTGTACTATAACTGTGAAGTTTAGAGCAGCTGTGGTGTGTGCCCTACTGACATACTTGATATTGGGTTCAGATTTATTTAAATCCTGTTGATTTTATGTTATTTAAAACTTGTAACATGCATTTACGATGGATTGAATAAACACATTTTAAGAATAATTTTCTATCTATCTACCTATCTCTCTATTGCTTTTCCCAGTTTGAGTGCTGTTGTCTTATAGGGTTTTTCGAAAGTCATACTTATGACATGTTATGCATATTTTTTGTGCTGAAAACATGGCAGTTTTTCTCTTGACAGTAAAATATTCCTTTTCTATTATGATAGTCTGCTTTTCCTCTTACAATAATTCTAATCTGTTGTGCAGATTTTATACAAACATCCATACATACACAAACACGTGCCCACACGCACTTCGAATGTCAGCAGCTACCATACAGGCATAAATGAGTTGCCTGGGCATTTGTTAATTTGAATGAACATGAGGCTTCTGCTTCTCCTATGGAAAGAGAAGCAAACCCAACAGTTTCTCTGGGAATTCATGCAGTGTGAACAGAACACATCTTGGCAAAATGGTGAGCCAAGAAATTCCTCTTTAGTTGCTCTGTTAGGCAAACTGCATTTTAAATTTCTTGCCGAGGGCTTTGTTTGACTTGCCCCAGGCAAGCTGTTCAACATATTTATCAACCCTGTTGTAGCATTAAAGCCAACGCTTATCTAGGAAGATCATCCGCTTAATGCCATCTGTCATCAGGAGTTTTATTTCTTTCAGCTGAGCTTGTTCTCCATTTCAGCTTTTTTTTATATTCCTCCCAACCATTTCTTAGTTGATTGTTTTCCAGTGATCTCAAATATTCTGCGATTGCTCAAATATTCTGTGGTTGCTGCATGTTAAACCCCTAAAGACATCAATAATACAATTTTATTTTAAATCCTGATTGATAACATTAATCCTATATGCATCCAGATGGCTCGCCAAAGCGCCCTACATATTACAGTGTTATGTAAAAGATATTGCATTTCAATCTGAATCTGGAATTCTTTCCAGATACTCAACAAGAATTTGAAAAAATTCAGAACAAAGACTTTGGGGTAATTCGTGCTGTATTTTTAGCTTGGTACCTATGAAGACATGGCTTTGATAATTTCAGAGTTTCAGGCCCTTATTAACTGTTGTGTAAGCGCACAGGCAGTATGAAAGTGTTCAACAAAGCTGTATTCACTCGCTTGACACGTGACTGTGAGATCCAGTCCTACTTTTGGATTTGTGTGCACAACCAGAGTGAAGCCAAAGGGACTGGCATAGTTCCCTGTAGAGAACAAAATTTAACTTTCTGGAAGTCTGGTGCTATTGAGTTACATAAAGTCAAGAAAAATTATTATAACCAGGGATACAACCACTGTGTATAGACTAGATACAGGCTGGACGTTCTCCTGGGTTGCCAGGACGTCCTGATCTCCTTATTCTCCGAACTGGGAGTCTGGTGGGTCCCATCACAGCTTCCTTGTTGCCTGCTCACCCATCTTCTCTTTGGGGGAGGGAACAGGATGGTGCCCACCAAGGTCTCATCCTGACCTTTCGTGGTGAAGCCAAGGTGCCCACTTCAACCTGTGAAGTACTAAAAATTAATGGTCCCCGTGGTTTCGGAGCACACAGCATAAATAAATATCTCTTTGGCTCAGTACTCAGAAATATCAGTACTTGGACTGACTTCAATCAATCAGCTGTACCAAATGCTCTGCACAATTTTTAAAGAGAAAAATGCCAATCACACTCAGTATTTGGCAGAAATGTATGAAATAAGCATTATTATATAGGTATATAACTTCCTGACGTTCAATTTATTCCTTCCAATTGGGGAAAAAAATCATTTCAGTTCAAAGCAGCTGAGCATTTCCTTCTCCAGATTTTATAGAGGTAACTAAATCAATCGTATTCAAAATTCGGGCCAAGTCCTATACTGGCCAAGGGAAGCGGGGATACTGGCAGCTGTGTTCTTCAGCTCCCGGAGAGATGCTGGCTAGAGCAAGATGCAGTGAGGTAGGCCGGTGGGATGTACTGTTGGCTGTCCTTTACTGCTTCAATGTATAGGAGCAGCCTGTGCCCCCAGCTACTTTTGGCTGGGTACTGTAGCATTTGAGCAGCTGGCAGAATTATTGCCTCTAGGGTTTCAGAACATAAGCTGGCACAAGAGCTGGTCTCCTCTGTCTAGCGTGTTCCCGAGCTCCGGATAGATCCTGTCCCACTACTTACTCTGATCTGGGGTTAGGGAGGAGGTTTCCAGCCCACGTTGCTCTTTGTTCTTTCAGCGTACCAGCACGTTTTATTTTTCTGAGGGTATCTTTAAAACTGACATTTTCCTCTACTGAGTGGAATCATACATTCTAAAATCCTGTTAACAGAAGGAGGAGCAGGATCCATATCCTTCGCAGTTCATCTTCTGCAGTGAAGCATTGCTATCAAACTGGCATTGAAACAGCTTCTTAATCTGCCGCATGGAGAAGTGCCTTGAAGTGTGGGTGTAGGGATTGCAGGCGGTGGGCCAGAAAAGACTTGGCATGCCAATGAAATAATGCATTCATTCTTCAGAATATGACAAAAAGAGTCTTCTGGATGTCCTGTTGGGCTGCTGGGAGGGCAGGGGAGAGAGAACGCTTGTAAATAAAGCTGGCAGGAGCGAAAGGTCGTTGGGTAGTCAGGCAGAAGTCAGGTTGTGTATGCACCTGATACCCAGCGGAGAAGGATATACCACAAAGGTAAAGGACAAAGGAATTAAAAAAAATGCTCTACAAATGAAAATACCGTATACGTGTCCATGGTTTAGAGAAAATATGAAAATTAGCCAGTATATAAAAATGATACACCTGCTGTGAGCTTCTCTAAATGGAAAGCTGGGAGTCCCTGAAGCATCAGCCTCGTTTAGCAACCATTGAGCTCAGAACTTAATAGACTTTAATTAGTACAAAATGGGTGCATCTTGTGAGGTTTTAGTTTGGATCACAAATGCCCTTCTGATGCAAATTCACTGCTTCTGCTGATTTACATCATGGAATCATAAATAGGAATTTACATCAGGCAACCTGCATGGAAACTGAGTATTATTCAAAGATGCGCTAGGAACAGGCGTTGGCGAATGAGGTCAGAAGGAAGGCGAGTAAAGGTCACCTTTGCAGGACCAGGCAGTTTCTTGTATGAGTGGAGAACACGGCTTGAACGTTGCATAATTTTCAAACAAGTTTTCCAATCTCGTTTTTGGTTCGGTGTGATGGCTATTGCATGCAGTACACGAAATAAAGAATCTAACAATATTACAAGCTACAAACATTATTAAGAAGATAGATAACTTCGTAATTAGTAGTTTTGCTTAGGATTTGTCTATCTTATGCTGCAGCATAGATTTCTACAACTCAGCTAGTCGTGCTAGACCCTTTTCATAGCTGTGGAATAGGCAACTTTCAGACACAAATCACTATTTGGGGGGATTTGATTCAACTACAGATTCAGAGACTTTCAGATTTTTGTAATGTCTGCATATGGGGTATGGGCTTGTTTCTCTTGCCTTAAAATATGCAAGGAGTTACATTTGAGATGTCCGGGAGCATTTTGCCTGGCCTCAGGATGCCTTTCAAGAAGGGCACGTGTCCCTCCTGAGTCCTGTGTCTTTTATGTCAACCTTGTGTGGATAGATGTCTTGGATGTCCTGAGGCATCTCCAATGACCCCGGATGTCTCCGTTTAGGCAAATAAATTAATCCCTGAATGTATGAGCTCTTGTTGCAGTCAATGGAGACCTAGTCAATATGGTTAACGCAATCTGTAAAGCTATTCATCTCACTAGCAAGTAAACACCTGGGGTTCAGTTCTGCTCTGTGAATATTTCAAAATTATTACAGATTATCATCTTTAACAATGGGATGCTTATCTCTCTTATCAGAGTAACACTTTGCTTTCATTATTTTAGAAAAATACTTCAGCTTACGCTAACTATTTTTTACAAATATGCAAATGATCTGGGTTGCCTATGGAAACACGTATTCCTTGGCTGAGCGTAAGGCTGTGTACAAAAGATATATATGTCTATGGATACATAAAGAGAATAGTTTGAGAAAATGAATATGGATGCCAGAAAGGAATAGGGGTACTAGCATTTATTCCCAAATTGTATGATTAATATTATTTATAGGGATGAATGAACCTTTAAAGATTGCCATTTGAATCTGTTTGGTTTTGAAGTTCAAACGCAAAAAATCTTTAAATGCCTTTTGAAATTCCAATTAAGATTCAGTCAAAACCCATCACTGGAAGAATAGTTTTTGTTTTACAAATTAGCAATTAAAAAGTGACAAATATCTTCAATGCTTAAACACTCTTCTGCAATACCCATTATGTTCAAATAATACTTTTTCTGGGAACATGAGTATGTTCCCCAGTATTTCCTTTTTTTTTTTCTTTCTCTTAGGAATGCCTCTGGAAGCTCTCTATCTAACTCTAAAGCTGCACACTCTTCACCAGTACGGGGGATTATGCAAATTATTTCATGAGTAGTTGAAAATCACATTCATGTTTTCTAGTTTCAAATTATAATACGGGTGGCTTATTTTGCCTTTATGTTTATTTTGCTACTGTTTTTTTCCTCTGAGTTTTATTTAATTATTTAATTTAATTATTTTAATTACTTATTTCTTCAGTTTTCTTACTAGAGTAGTGACAATCAGGGAAAGTAAACTTTTTTGTACTACAAGAGCATGTGAAGTCTTGAACTGAGATTATTTCCCTATTTTAGTAATCGTTGTTCATGTTAAACATGGCTTAAGGCAGCCAGTGCTCTGAAGAATAGGCATTCCATGAGCTGATGTGTCTTAACTCCGGAATATTATGTGGGGGTTTATTGTTAATATTTCTCTCTTTGTGACAGTTTCTCCGTAGAACGTGGCACCACTTTAGCAGAATAACAAACATCAACCGCTGTATGTATTAATACTGTGGAAAGCAATTTAGTATTGTATCGTTGTAAATTATGTCCCTTTACTAGCAGGTTGTTTTATTATGACAAAGACTTCAATTTTATCTGTTCTCATGGATGTGAGGATTTATTGTTTGTGCAAGGTGCCAGCGTACTTGAGAAATGATGAGAATAGTTCGCCAAGAGAATAAAATGTCTGTCTCAGAGGAAGGAGGGCAGAATGAATTCAGACATAAACTGTTACAGAGAAGAAAAAGTGGAAGAAACCATAATGAGGATGTAGGTCACTAGGTCCAATCAACAGGTCAGAGAGGGCTATCAGTGAGAGAATCCTAAATAATAGTTATTGATCAAGGAGAGTCAGTGACCACTACGCTGATAACCAGTCATTTCAGACAGTGCAGTTAGGGATTTAGTGAGCATTAAAATTCTTGATATAAATAGGAAAAGAATGAACATTTCTACCTTGTATTTGAAGTTGGGCCTATATCTGAACTCAAACCTGAATTTGGGTTGTGTCCTTAATTTTGGGTTCCTCATTTGCACTCAGGTGTGGGCCTAGGAATACGTTGCGAGAAAAATTTTGGGTCTGTACTATTCCTTGGCATAGATGAAATAGCTCCTTCACCACCCCTCAGCATGCTTGTCCAACCAGTGTTGGTTTGAGAAACTGGCTACAGCGTCCTTTCTGCAAGGGTTTCGGCGTCACCAGCTGCAAAAGGAGCTGGGATTTTAGGCAGCTGTAGCTCAAACTCCCCTTGTAATATTAAGGATGCACAGCACTGAGGTATTGGTTTTGGGCTGCAGTTTATTTTCAGTGCTTCAGATACAGACTTAGGTTCTATCAAACAACCCACAAAACCAGTTAAAAGCACCCTTGGAAGCAGTCTAATATAGCCTAAATCTGCCCACTTTTGTGTGAGTTCTGATGCCCTCTTCTGCTCTCCACCTAAATCCAACCACCACAGAGTTACTGAAAGGTGCCTGTTGTTTCAAGACAACATATTTGGGTGAACACTATCATGGGAAGGAGAGAAAAACTTGAATTCTGAGACCACCGAGTTTAGACAGTCCTAAAAAATAAGCAGAATAGCTGGGCAGTGTGTGTAGTTAAATATCTAAATTTATGATAGATGAGATTTAAGTGGATCCTGTCTCCTTCCTCTTTTGGGGTTGCATATCGAAATACAAAATTTTCTTTTGTTGACAGAGTAAATTATGATTATCAGAAACAACAAACTCTGTTAGAGCAGACTGGATGGCCATGGAGAAGCTGTATTCCTAACTTTTCACTATCTTGCAATGGAATGGAAATACCTTTTTTTGGAATGCATGATAGACTTGATATACTGTAGGCCTTTCACATAATTACGCAATTGTCCCAGTTATGATTTTTAAAATTGTTTTCTCTTCTGTGTTGACTTTAGCAAAATCAGATGCGCTTTTCAAATAGATTATTCATCACAGTCTGATTCTGTAATGCCTCCAAAATGTCCTCATGGATAAAGCAGCATGAAGACGGAGTCAAGATTTAGCTACATCTCTAAGGCTAGGGTTGAGGAGTAAAGAACTGCAGGCAGGAATGATGAAGCTCAAGGGTTTTATTTTAACAGAAGTCTGCCCTCCTACCCCAAGCTGCATATGCTTGTGTTTCCTTCTCTACTTTGTTAGCATATGTCCACCCAGTGTAAAAGAGTCAAGAATTTGCATACCCTCTGTGTTAAAGTATTGTTAATGAGTATTGCCTACATGCTTCACGTCACTCAAATGTACTGCGACGCGAATTTTGGCAGGATGCGTGTGGTATTTTTACAAGGAACGTACTTGCGTTCGCGTGAAGTTTTACATGTACATATGAGAAACGTGGATAAAAATATACTTCTAAGTAATTATTTTGTTAAAGATTCAAAGGCTGTGCCTAAACTATTTGTTCAAAGGCTGGCTTCTCAATGGACCAAGGAGCACTTCCCAGCTCATTGCTGTAGGCTCCCTCTCATCTGTGACCTGACCGTTGGGATGAGACATGGACGTGCACTGTCCCCCTTGTATGCGCTCTGACTTCTGTGGGGAGGAACCTTGAGCGTCAGGGATGGCCGATGTTCCCTAGTTATGCTCTTGATTTGGACAATGACAGGACCACAGCTGCCGTTTGTACCATGCAACATGGCCAGAGTGGCATGTAAAAGCTCTGTAAGTAATAGTCTCACCCTATATCAGTTGACGAGGGGCATAATTACTGGAGAACTTCCCAGACCTAATTGAGATAAAACAGTGACATCAGGTACAGAAATGCACTCCAGTTTAAATCACTGTTAGGTCGGTGGTATGCGGGTGCCTGAAAAATTTCTCTCAAATGAGAATTCTAGATTGTTCTTTCTGCAAAACTGCAAGGGAATTTCAAGAGAGGTCCTACAGCAGTTTGCTACCAGCCTAATTTAGCTGAGAAACCCAAGTCTAATAGCCATAGCTGTCTCTGTAGTCAAGGGAGAATGACCGTAATTGGATCAGCAATTTATATCTTCTGTGGGCTGAATTGTCCTCAGGAGATGATGGCCTCTTTCTGTGGTCTCCAGGAGCAGGCTAGGCTCCTAATTTATGTGGCTTGCTTGAACACCTGAATTAGAAGGAGAAATCTGGGTCATGACTTCTGTATTTTTGGTGCATTACAACTGCAGAGACAGGAGTTGGTCAAAATAAGTTACTTTAATTTGAAGCTAATCTTTGAAGTTTCAAAGAAAGAATATGCCTTTGTGAGCCATCGTAGCTGATAGAAGGGAACTGCTTTGTTCTTCTAGTTTCTCCCCAGTAACAAGTGATGGGACAAGAGGAAACGGCCTCAAGTTGCAGCAGGGGAGGTTTAGGTTGGATATTAGGAAGAATTTCTTCACCAGAAGGGCTGTCAGGCCCTGGCCCAGGCTGCCCGGGGCAGTGGTTGAGTCCCCATCCCTGGAGGTATTTAAAAGCCGGGGAGATGTGGTGCTGAGGGACATGGTTTAGTGGTGGGCTTGGCAGTGCTGGGTTAACGGTTGGACTTGATGACCTTAAAGGTCTTTTCCAACCTAAACGATTTTGTGATTCTATGATTCTAGTTGTACTTTGAAGTAACATTTCTGTAATTTTTAACCCATCATATCTGCAGCATTATCAATAGAAACCCCATTATGGGTCATTGATTTCTAAGTGTATTTAATATTTAGCTTGTTTTTTACTGCCTTTTATTTAAAATGTTTTAGTAAAGGAATAATAAAAGGAAGTATAGAAAATACATTGCCCATCATCAGGGATAAGCTAAACAATACTAGAGCATACGTGACATGTTTCAGCTTTAGAGAGTCCTCCAAATCGTAGCGAGCATCTCTTAACTATTCAAGCCGTCAGAGAATTGTGAATGTTATTCTTGTTTGTTCCTTCCCTCTGGATTTCATACAATGTGCTTGATTCTTATTACCGGGAGGGTTTTGTTCATTTACACCTGTTGACAATCTGATGTCCCTAGATAATTGGCCATGTGGGTGAATGACTACCAAAAGTTTGTCTAAACATCAAATATCTGCATGCATAAATTGTTAAACCAAAGCATTTTTCCTCCTGTATAGCATATAATTTAACCCATTATTACTGCCACCTTTAAAGACTGCATATGCCTGAAAGCAGAAAATTAAATACCTGTTTGCCATTAATACAAATTATTGTGTTTTGACAGCTTGCTAAGCAACTAAAGTAAAAATGGTGCTGTACAAATGGCGCAATTGCCTTTTAAGTAACTTTTTTTTATGTGCATGAGAATTCTCCTTGTTTGCACCTTTGAACCCTTGTAGGTTTTGTCCTCTGTGATATGTTAATATTCAGAAGCATAAATAAAGCTTTATTTCAGTTGTGCTCTGATGCAGAATGGATTTCTCAGTGTAGTTGCTCTATGCATAACCTTGGGAAACATTTGACCATCACGTGCTGGCTATAGATGTTACTTCCACTGCGGATCGTATCAATTAATGTGCAAATAAGTGATCTGGTGTTGAGCAGATGTTGACATAAGGATATGCACTTTATGCAATATTCAGGTATGGGCTGTTTCTGGGGAGCCGAGAGGAAGTTTTGGACACAGAAGGGAGTCTACTCCACTCAAGTGGGTTACGCAGGAGGCTATACTCCAAATCCTACCTACAAAGAGGTCTGTTCCGGTAAGTCTCTCTCTTTGGTTTTTAAGGATTGTGAGTAGAATCCTATCAGATTATGGGGGACAATGAAGAGTACAACGAGCGGCTGCAGCGACTAAAGAGATTGGGTATTTAGTCAACCCTGGTATTGGCCTTGCATGCTAAACTGTAATGAAATCTATGGTATGCCCATCCCATTGGTATCTCCTAATAATTAATGAGTTGATGTATGTACAAATATTCTGAGGAAAAAGAAAAAATAACTTCTTCAGGAAATATTCTGTTTCAAATTATGCAAATGTGTTCCTTAGAAAAAGCATGAGTTTCAATTTTACTTTTGTCTGTATCTGAGTACGAACAAAAGTCAGAAAGCACGCATTCTTTCTTTTTCTTTCCATATAACCAAGAGGTTGTATGGAGAAGTCTAAATTTCTCATTTGCGTTATGATTACTAATTTGTTAAATTTTCATACCGTTCGATGCACAGCATCCTATCATTTCCACGCCAAACCCTTGCATTTATTTTTCATTGCACTCTTATACTAATCCTTCTACAGCACTAATAACCCAATACAGTTTCTTTCTGTGATCTAAAACATAGAACCACTGGCAGCCAACTGACTAATGTTGCTGTTAAAGCAAATTCTTGCTTTCCTATACTCGCTAGTGGAGAACAGCTTGGAGGTTTTCTTTTGGTTTATTTTCTTGTTAACACTTTTTATGCCAAATGCTGAAGTTGATATACTGTTCTCACTGACAATCTGTCACATAGGCTTGATAGAAAGAGTGTAAAAAGTTCGGTGGCGCAAACAAATAATGGACACTTTAGCAACTGCGGAGGAGTGCTGCAAGGCACCTGAAAAAGCAGAAACTTTCTAGAAACAGTAAAAAATGTGAAAAGAGATGTTTGAAGGCGGTATTTTATAGACAATACTGAACTAATAAGAAATTGCCTTATAAATGCTAAAGAAAACATACAGATTAGGGAGAATTTCTGGTGGGAACGTATAGCAGTATGCATGCTCCTCAGTGCAAATGCTTAGTGTATAGAAATTTAAACATATCTAGAACAAAAAAAAAGATACCATGCCTTTAGCATTACCTGATGCATGGATACCCAGAACTCCTGCAAAACGTAGCGATAAGAAGCTTCATCTATGGAAGGATCGGTGATGCCTGTCTTATCCAAATGGTCCATTACTTCCTAAGACTTCTGCTCTCTTGTATTTCATGCTTTCATCATTTGCCTGCACTATCTGTAATTTTTATAAGCATATATGGTCCAAGACATCGCTGGTAATTATTGCCCACTCCGTTTAATGGCCTGGGTATTAAATAATTCGATTGTTTATATGGAGTAGGGATGTGCAGCACAACTTCTCTTTCCCAACGCACTCACGGTTCCAGTACACCCAGGGTAGTTATGATGGACTGTTGTTTCTCCAAAGATACTGAGGGTTGGCTGTTGGCCAAGGTGAGATGTGAACACAGGACAAGGTGGTGTAGCCAGGGAAGTAGAAAAAAGGTACCATCTCTTAATTCTGCGCAGTGTAGGCTGGTTTTATATTTCAGAATACCTCCCTAGTATTGTGAGATTTGCGTTTGATTGAGATACTTTGAAAGCTTTTTGTAGCTACTTTCGGTGTTGTATTTCATCAATAGTGAACAAAGATAAAAATGCTAATTAAATAATAAGAATCCTGGAATAAAGAAATGGGAAAAATCTTTGAGGTCTATTTTCTGGTGTTTTTTTTAGTTAGATTTGTAGTGCAAAAACACAGCTGAGGTTATTTTTCTAGTGCTTGTTTTTATACACATTTGCATTGTGGATGTTTATATGCCTCCAGATGCTGGACACTGGAGGATTTTTTGCTCAGAGATATCCAGAAGCATAAGCACATATTTCATAGCCTTGTCTGTGTGAACATAAATGGGATGTGTATGTGCTACACATTTTTGTTCCTAGTTGTGCAGCTGAGCTGAGTTGGAGAATTTACTGATTTCTGCATGCTATTTTTTTCCTACTTAGCTTCCTCTAGCCCTATTTTATTCTGATTTTATTCTGATTTTTTTTTTGGCAGGGTTTTTTTCATGTCTGAACATACTTTTTGGAAGGCTCTTTAAAGTGAGCTCTCACAAGCTCCCCTAAGATATTGCCATCTGGCTGCTTCTTGTTGCCATAGTTTTCATTGGGAAGAACAGTTCTTATGAAATAGTAGACTTCAGTTATGCACTGTGTGATTGCCACTTTCTTATTCATCTGCTCTGGCAAGATCATATCTATGGTAAACACTTGACAGTCATGTCCTCTAAATCCAGCTCTAGAAAGGATATCAGGGCTGTCTAAACAGTATCCACTTGAAAAGTCTTTGAGCTTTGTTTTCAGCCCATGCAGTCCTGAGAATCTGTGCAGGGAAGTTATTTTAGTCCAAGACCTTTCTGTGCTCTCTACTCTGAAGAAAAAAAGCAACAATTCTTTGGACGAAACATTTAGCACTTCTAAAAGCACGTTGTCACCTAGACCTCAGGCAAAATGGTGTGGATTTACTCTTTTCCGTGTGCTAAGGTCACTCAAAACATATCAGCCAATGGTGGTTTTTATTGATTCAGTTGCCTAAATGTAGGATTTCATGCCATTTGAGATGTCTGCGAATATCCCACGTGCCACGCTGTAGTCACATCTGACAGTTTTTCGTGGATGCCCCAGCTGCCCTTGGACATCTCAAAAGTAACTGGATGCTTATATGTGAACAACTAATTCAAATCCAAGGTATCTATATGTACATTCACTATCCATACTTCTGTCTGGAGCTAAGGATGCGGGCCATGCACTGTTCATTTATGTGCATGCGCACTGCTATGTGATGTGGAGGCAGGGGAGTGTGTGCCTGCTGAAGCATAAGATTTTCCAGTCTCTTCTTCTTGGACGTTCTTGAATGCATGTGCAGTTTTGATCATGCATCTGATCCATGCATGTTATATATCATAGAATCATAAAACGGTTTAGGTTGGAAGGGACCTTTAAAGATCATCTGGTTCCAACCCCCGTGCTGTGGCAAGGACATCTTTCACTAGATCAAGTTTCTCAGAGCCCCATCCAACCCGACCTTGAACACTTCCAATGATGGGACATCCACAGCTTCTCTGGACAACCTATTCCAGTGTCTTACCACCCTCATTATAAAATATTTCTTCCTTATATCTAATCTAAATCTACCCTCTTTCGGTTTAAAATGCTTACTCCTTGTCCTGTCACTACAGACCTTGGTAAAAAGTCTTTCTCCATCTTTCTAATAAGCCCCTTTATATATTGAAAGGCCTCAATAAGGTCTCCCTGGAGCCTTCTCTTCTCCAGGCTGAACAACAGCCACCCTCTCAGCCTTTCTTCATTGGAGAGGTGTTCTAGCCCTCTGACCATTTTCGTGGCCTCCTCTGGACCTGCTCTAACAGGTCCATGTCTGTCTTGTACTGGGGACCCCAGAGCTGGATGCCATACTCCAGGGGACGTCTCACAAGAGTGAAGTAGAGGAGGGAATCACTTCCCTCGACCTGCTGGCCACACTTCTTTTGATGCAGCCCAGGATACAATTGGCTATCTATATTGGGACTGCAAGCATACGTTGCTTGCTCGTATCTAATTTTTTGTCTGCCAGTATCCCCAAGTCCTTCTCTGCAGGGCTGCTCTCAATCCATTCATCTTCCAGTCTGTATTGTTATTAGGGATTGGCCTGCCGCAGGTCATTGGCAAGACCTTGCACTTGGCCTTGGTGAACTTCATGAAGTTCATACTGGCTCACTTCTCAAGACTGTCAAGGTCCCTCTGGATGGCATCCTTTCCCTCAAGCGTACCAACTGCAGGCTCAGCTTGTGTTATCCACAAACTTGCTGAGGGTGCGCTCAATCCCACTGTCGATGTCATTAATAAAGATATTGAACAGTACTGGTCCCGATACAGACCCCTGAGGGACACCACTTGTTCCTGATCTCCCTTCGGTCATTGAGCTGTTGACTGCAACTCTTTGGATCAGCCATCCAGCCGATTCCTTATCCATTGAATAGTCCATCCATCAAACCGATCTCTCTCCAATTTAGAGACAAGGATGTTGTGTGGGACCATGTCAGAGGCCTTACAGAAGTCAAGACAGGTGACATCAGTTGCTCTTCCCTTATCCACCAACACAGTCACTCCATCGTAGAAGGCTACCATCATCAAAGACCTTACAGAAGTCAAGATAGATGACATCAGGTATTCTTCCCTTATCCACCCCTACAGTCACTCCACGGTAGAAGGCCACCAGATTAGTCAGGCGACTAAACAGTCAGGCTTTCTGCTTGGAAAGCTGATCTTTCTTACACTGCAAAAAATGAAGTTCCTGCTTGCTGATGTACCAGCAGCCGAAAGGAACAGGAATATGTTCCATGTACACTGGCTCATAGAGCCCACAAAGGTTTTTGTCTTCTTGTGTATTGAGGATGTTCCATAATGATCTTAAATAATGTCTTGTTTGGAGACCTCTGAGGACAACACTGCCTTAAATATAATTGATCTTAAAGTCTACAGTAACATGTCACTAACACCTGTATTTAAATACCTGTCAACTGAGGAATTCCTGAGATGGAGGCTTGGAGCATATTGATTGCAGTTGGATATTCTGCTTCACTCTTTATACTAAATCTTTTAGTCTTGAGTAAGTATCTTCTGTAGAAAACAAGAAAAAGCTTAGAGTTTCTTTCTTTTCTTCCTGCTTTCAGTATATTTTCTAGAATGAAAGTGTTGTTTTGCTTCAAGTGAATACAGGTCTGTTTTCCACATCAGCGGTGTTCCAGTCTTCTGCTGTGATCTTCATTTGATGGACTTCACTGGGAAGCAGAAGTGATCTGCAAACCTAGTATTAAGCTGTGTGAGGGGACACCTCTTCTCTTAGAGTAGCCAGGTGATGGCCGTACTGCTACAATACTGTGTTGGTACCCCATGAAAACTTAAGCCTCTAAGGGCAAACCTCCAACCTCATAAGCCTGGAAGAGCAGCATGATTCACCTCTCCGTTGGGGAGGTAGAAAAGTCATGATTCTGCTTGAAAGGGTCAAGATTAGTGTTATCCTGTGCAGATGTGGGACAGGTCATTTGAAGCTTCTCCTATCAGTTGATGTGGTATTGCCTTGCTAAATTGATGTTTAAGAGATAATTGAGTTACTTTGAAGCTTATGAATACAGTGCTGGAAAATTATTTTTACATTTTGTGGTGACAACCATACAGATGAAAATCTGAAAAGGCATTCTGGAGTGCGTGAAGGATTTTGAGCTATTTTCGGTGCATTAGCCTCATGCATAAATACACCATTTTTGGCCAGCATTAAACAACCCAGGATGTTCATTCAGTATAAAACATCTTTTCAGATTTTGCTTACAGATGTTCAGAACAATTCTGTTTATCTGTATATTCATAAGCTTTTTGAAATCTGCATAGCTCAAGTGGCACTGAAATCAGAAGGGAAAAACTCTGCTGTTGTTATTCATAAACTGGTTATGTACAATTACCATATAAAATATGCAGCTAACGATGATTTTCTTAAAAAGCAGGCAGTTTATAGGCTTATGGCTCAAGCTGTTAATATCTAAGCAGGTCATTTTATTTTGTTTTGGGTTGTTTTCTTTGTTTATCTTCGGTGACTCTAATGTAAGAAAAATAGATTAATAAATATACCTGTTTATTATCCAATATTAGTTAGAAGGCTTAGTGAACTTAACAGTATATTTAGTTAGTTAAACCAATTTATAATCTAGTCAATTCTCAGTACCTTTCTGAAGCATATTCTCTTGTACACAAGTCACATTTCTTAATAATTAACAATACAATATGAAAGTATGCCACACGGACTTAGTTTCTGTGTTGAGTTACATAAAATACTTGTCTGTGAAGTTGTTTCACATTTCCTATGCAGCAAACCTGCATTTTTCTGAGAGATAGTATTGCCTCTTGCATACTAATCAGTCTTGTGGCTGATTCTTATATATAGGAGTTCCAGTTCTCCTAAAAATGTCTAGGCTTCCAAAGGTCATCCAGAAGACTTCTAAATAGCTGATGGAAGAGAGTGGAGAAAGGCAAAATTAATTTCTTGCTCTGTTACCTCCTATCCCTTTGGTCAGTTGGTGACTTACAAAGTTAATTCCGTCTCTACTTCATCTTAGTTATACTTGAAAGAGAGGGCAGGACAACCAGTAAAGTCCACAACAGGTTGATGATTAGCATGCTTTTGTTTTAAGAATGGGAATGCGTGCAGAGGGTTTGACTCTATGACATGGGCTTATTTGACATACTTGTGCATAAACGGCATGATCATTAAAGCCAACAACAGAAAATCTGACTAGCGTTTTTCACAAGTTATTCATAGCAATATAGAGAACATGTAATATGGGAAAATATTTCTTTCCTTCTCAGATTTCCCGTTCTCTACAAAATACAGATGAATGTCCTATGACAAAGTATCAGTATATTGAGGCAGTGCCTTATATTGCTTGAAAAGCCCTTCATTTAGACATCACAACACTATTCCAAAGTGGGTCTGACTCTCCAAAACGTTTAAATGTATAATTAAACTACAAATATTCCCTTCCCTTTCTGTAGCTTATAAAGGGATCTGAAGGTTTTCATGAACAGAAACTAAGTCCACAAGATTAAAGTTTCCAAGCAGTAATGAGAATGGCTCAGAACATTTTCTTTTATTATTAACTCGCTGTCAAGAGAATAGATTCCTGTTGTGCCTTTGTCTGTTCTTTTTTTTTCTTATAAGAACAGGATATGGGAATTTTAATGACTTATAGATTCTGTGAAGAATATCGGTGTTCACCGTGCCCTTGATCTGTACAACGTGCCTTGATAGGATTGGCCAATTGCTCCACCTCTCCCCTTTTTCTTGCCTAGTTCACCTGGAAGGAAGGAAGGAAAGGTCAGCCTATCAAAGTACAAAATACTGTATTGATCAAAGTCGATGTCATGTACTGTTGATATTAGTGGTTTGTATTTTTTTTGTAGCGATGGAAGAACAGGATTTTGTAGAAAATATATAATTTTTATTAACTAGGCCGCAGTTAGAATAAGCTGTGTCTCTGTAATCGTGAGACTATAGTCCTAGGATCCTCCTAGATGTGCAGACAAAACCTTGATATGACCTTATAAACTATAATTTGTTCTCGATGCAATTGCTAAGTCATGAAATAAAATGAATGTACCAATTTCACTTCAAAAAATCATTTGGAAAGGTGATAGCAGATGCTGCTGCAGCGTTAAAACCTTGGCAACAAGAAATATAACAGATGCATTGAATTTCAGTTACCTGCTGTACTGCAGTTCTACCTAGAAAATTGTCTATGTTGACATTACCGACATGTTCTTTTTCAACAGAAGAGCTTCTTGTTGACCAAGAAAACTTCATTATACCTTAGAATACCAGGATACAGAAATGTATTCTGTAGATTCATCATTTAAAAATAAAAGGCAGAATAAATATTTTTGCCAACCATCGTCCGAAAAACAGAAAGCTCCCTGTCCACAAGGGATGGTAGCTACTCTGCTGAGGGAGTTCTGCTCCATCTCTAATCAAGGTTAAGTTTATGTTTCCATTTCAGAATTTGACTTCTCAGGGTTAATGTCTTCAGGCTTGAAGAAATTAAACTGATATTTATTATTTAGATACCTGATTGTGCCTTGTGGCAAATTTAAAATCCTAATAGCCTCACTGCTATCCTCTGTTCCTTTTATCTATTTATCTCAGCGTTGCCCATAATCACAGGCTTAGGTAGTAGTAGCGGTATAAATACTAAATATATTATTTATTATTAACAACTTTATTTGAATTGTATTCTGCTGAGATGTGTTGTTTCCATCTTTCTCATCTCCTGGTTTTATTAAAAATATATATAAGATGAAAATGTGATAGCCCCGGAGGTTGAAAGAGCCATTACAGAACAAGTCAAAGACGAAATCTCCTGACCTGGAGCCTGCACTAAGTTCCCAGAGGACCTTCATTTCCAGAAGAGACTCCGTGCAGGATTAGGCTGTGATGTTCACCATGTCACTGTGCCTGAAAAAGAAGAAGGTGCGGCAGAAGCTGCTTCTCATTTTAGGCGTGGGCACACGGTGTATTTGTGAAAAAGATGATGATACCAAAGGGCTCACCGTTATTATGGCTAGTGGGGTTTTCTTACATTTTGTTTTTGCTATGGAAACACTTGAAAAGAAAAAAACCCAACAGGGCTAGTCTACTCAGTCTACCAAACTGTCCTCTCACAAGTAGTGATTACTACAGGTGGTAACTCCATTGCGGTCACCTGTGGCTATTCGTGTCCATGAGAACCATTCTTGGTGTGTAATATTTGTAGTATCTTGTGCAACCTGGTACTACAAGTGAAAAGAAAGAGAAAAACAACAAGCAAAAGAATTTATGAGGGGTAGAGATCAGAGATGGAAGAAACCAGGGAGAAGCAACAGCTATTAAGAGAGCATCGCCCTGGAATTAGGTGATAGAACACGTTTGCGTTTTCCCTGTCTTTCTTGTTTATTGTGGTGTGTTTGTGCTATTTTGCTGCTCGTACTGCTTATTCCCCCAGGTGAAATCTTCATTCCTTCAGTAGCACAGACTGAAATGCTATGGGGGTAATATGGATATTTCTGAGAATATATTTTTCCTGAATTTGGGCGAGTATTGAAATGACTATGTGTAACCATAACCCACTTTGACTTACTCCCTTTATGGAACAGGTTCCTATACTGGCATATAAAAGTTTGTAAATTGAGTACTGTCTCACCGAGATGATTAAGATTTTGAATAATTCTACAAGTGACCTGCATAGTTTCTATGTCTTGGATGAATAATGAAAATATATAATTACAAGAGTTCAGTTTTCTTCTTTTTGCTCAGCTGTGCCCCAGAAAACTACTGTATCTCGGTTTGTAATGGGGAAGGTTATGATAGTCAAGTTCTGCTCTGTCTTACATTTGCAGATTCACACACTCTCACATGAGTTTCTTCAGGTGAGAAGAATTTGGTCCATGAGTAAGACAAGAATTCAGTCCAGTGAAAGGAGAGGCCAAGCCTTTGGGGTCCTCATGGCTGTAGTGCACTGTAGCAACAGTTTCTGCATTTGATGTGGAGTAACGACAGGGTAAATGACGCTTTGAGAAGGATTTTGGGAAAGCCAGAGCTCAAGGGAGTTTATGGAATTGCTCACGGATTTGCCGTGGGCTAGGACTTCAGTACATCCATTGTAAGTGTATTCCTTTTAGAAGAGACAAAAATCTTTCAAATGCTTTGGTGCACTAAAAAAGGCAGAGATTTTAAAGCTAGGATAGGCTGTAAATTATGATCAAGTCACAACTCTGCTGCAGGAGAAGGTATAGGATGCCATCTACAAATTTCTGCATGAAGTATCAAAGCCTATTGCTGGGTAGGCTCCATCCCTTTATGTTTGTAGGCTGTCAGGTTGGATGCCCTAAGTACTACTGTAATCACAGTAGTAAGCTACGAAGCCCAAGCTACTGAAAAGACTATTATCCAAGTTTTATTTGAATACCCAAAGTGACAGAAAATCTGCCATTTCCATTAGTTGGAAACTTCCCCACAGTAATAGGGTGCAACAGCCCTCATAACTGATTTGTAGAAGGACTCAGCTAGTTCTTTTAACACCACAGCAGCAATCTTTACCACCAGAGCTCAAGGGATAATCCACAAGCCACAGAAGATACTTCTGACAAAAGATAACTGAGGTACAATTGATACACGGGCTCCTTCTGCTTTTTGTTCATTGACTTCAAGATCCTTTGCAAAAATGATTTCTTCCTGTGTGGGACCTGTCTGCTCCTGCAGCATGGAGGAGGAGGGAGGGTGGGTCACTCTTTTCGTGACCCCAGGATCTAAGATTGGTTTAATGAAAGATGTTAGCCATTGCTTGACTAACTGGGTCACTCAACGGTTTATTTTGGTCTTCACTCAGGAACCAAATCCTCTTTTTATTTAAGCTATCTTTCTGGAAATTTCTGGGATACACAATCTCAAAAAAGGGAGGAAATAAAGGGAAAGTATTTGACTAGTTGAAATATAACCGCTGTGTTGTTTCACACCAAGGATGCATTTAATCTAACAATCTAATTCAGAGAAAGTTAGTGTGAGTTCTGTCTTCATATACCTCACAGCTTCCCGGTATTAGTGATTTAAGTGTTTAATAATCACCCATGACCTTTTCTGTATTAATTTATCTGTCCATTTGTTTAATATCATTTTATTTCTGGCATTCACAAATATGAGGGGAAAATTGTTGTTTCATTAACTCTAGCGCTGAACCTGTGCGGGAAGTTTCAAGGAAAACTTGCCGTAGTTAAGTGATGTTTTGCTAAAGGTTATTTCATGGCAGCTAGGTATCAATACGTCTGGGAGTGAAGTATTTATTCTGAGGAGTAAGTAAAAAGAGCTTCATTTGCTTTACTGACACTTTGCCTTATTAACAAGTATTCCATAGTGACATGCTGTACCATCAGTAGAGCTCAAAGCAACAGGTAAGCTGGGAAGTGGAGAAAAAACAAGGTAATGGGGAAAAAACAAAGAGCAGATCCTTCATAGCATTTCTGAAAATATCAGAGATTTTTTTCTTTTTTCTTCTGAATGGTTACCGCTTTGAAGCACTTCTGTAGTACGTCTTCGCAGGCTTTCGCTTTGGCAACAGGAAGGAGATTTTTCTTCATGGTTGCACGTCATATGGCATCGGCCTCCCTGGTGTGCTTCGTGCACAACGCTGCTGGCAGGAGGTGTTTTTTCTTACCCCATAGTTAAAGTAGTTCCTGTCATGCATCTACACTGGATCCAAATTGTATGTGAACTGTGACCAACAGTACTAAGAGCATACCTCGTTTCCATATCAGTGAGATCTCTTCAGCCTGTTGATATGGACAAAGTGGCCAGTCTAAGGTATCTGGCCTTAAATCTGTACTTCAAAAGGAGGAGAAGCTGCCTGCCTTGGATAGAGTCCACTTGGAGATGCAGACACTCTTAAAAAATCAGCAGGGTAAAGTCTCCTGAAAGGGTGCCTCCTCTTTGCCTTCTAATGGGGCTTCTTTGTTATCAACACTAGTGGCATCCCCGGACGAGTCGTCATGGCTATGTACAGGCCAGGGCAGGTTTAGGTTGGATATTGGGAAAAACTTCTTCCCCCAAAGGGCTGTCAGGCCCTGGCCCAGGCTGCCCGGGGCAGGGGCTGAGTCCCCATCCCTGGGGGGATTTAAAAGCCGGGGAGATGTGGTGCTCGAGGACATGGTTTAGTGGTGGGCTTGGCAGTGCTGGGTTAACAGCTGGACTTGATGATCTCAAAGGTCTTTTCCAACCTAAACAATTTTATGATTCTATGATTCTATATCTATGGCAGTAAACTGAACAGGGCACAGATTTGGGCATGGGTATGTTATCAGTCATACCGCTGGATTGCTTTGGTAGTCCCTGACACGGTCATAGCCAGGCCAGTAGCTTATCCTGGACAATTCCTAGGCACAGCTGACAGTTAATATGGTACCGATACTCAAACCCAATAAGCAGTGTGGGTGTACGAACCCTGTCTGGAGGATAAAAAGTTTAGTGGCAAGGTGAGTTCTGTTGTGAAGTTGGCTGTACAGCCAGAGAGTAATCCTAGGCCTGTTGTAGGATTATAGCAAATATTTTGCAGTGAGAAATTCAGTGAACTCTTTGGACTGCCCTACTCTTGTTTTTGATATTTTTTGAGGTGTATTCTCTATACTGATATTCACTATCAGCCCTTTAAACCAATGGATCCTAGGAGTGCTGTGGCTGGGAAGAAGCAAGAAGGAATTACCAGCTTTGCCTTCTCAACTCTGCGTGCGGTGCATGTCTGGAGACATTTCTGTACCTATCACTGGGCACAAAAATATGTCATGGCAGTGCTTGCACACACATGCGCCCACAGTGCTAGCACATAGATCAAATCTGCCTGGAAAAAAAAAACAAGCCCGACATGTGGCTAACCTTATTTTTTGTCTACCAGTTCCCAACTTGGTTTTATCCAGTGTTTATTCAGTGAAGTGATTCAATTAGAAACTATTTTTATTTTCTTTCTGAGGAGTGAAAAATGTTAATTGTAGCTGAAATGCCTTCGAGTGATTCTGTTCTAATGTCACATTTCCATAAAGTCTATACAGTTTGCTTTCTGCTAAAATAGTACAGCAACGGAACAAAAATACTAAAGAAGTGTCATTAATGTTTTGAATGCTAGACTTGGCATGGACTATGACCTTGCTGGGTACAGCAGAGGAAAAAAAAAAGTCCTTCCTTCCCAAAGCGTACCGTATAAGACTAAGAGAAAAGACAACAGATTGCTGCAGACAGTTGGAGAAATCAGAAGAAACTATAAGAGAATTTTAATTAATATGATAAGCCATCGTCTCGGCATACTAGTATGTACATGCCGCTGCCTGGTTTTGAGTAGAAAGTAAGTGAACGGAAAGCAGTTTCAACTATACTGTCTTTGGGTTCCCAGGCTGTTGTTGGGTTTTAAACTGGAGCATGACGCAGACTGTGATGGTCCTTCTTCTCAGGAATCTCTTCAGCCGTGAAAAAGAGAGCTGCACTCCTGTTACCTCGTACCAGATGTTTGGTAGCACCCGTTGTAGCACCTCCGGGAGAGGTGGGGAGAAGAGGGCTTCTGTCACCTCCTGCATGAGGTCAGCTCGCTGAGCGTGCGTGGTGTCCCAGTGGAGGTGTGGCTTTGCCTGTCCTTAGGTAGCAGCATTTCAATCTGAAGAATTCAAAGGAACAAATAAAACCGTAATGGGTCATACTCAACACATTTGTGTTCAAGGGATGGTAATCTGTGTCTACATTCAGTTTAGAAACTTCTCAGGGACAACTAGATGGGGATGGCAGAAATCTTTCAGCATAAGTGGGAGGCTGCTGGGAGCAGGGAGTTGTTGTGCACATTAGGCGAGTTATGGTACTCTGGAGAGTGGTTTGGAGAGAAAAGCTTCATGGCCATTGTTGAGCTCTTCATGGCTCTGCCATAACACTTCTGCCTCCCCTGTTGTGCCTCCTTTCAGGCTCCGTCCTAGAGACAGAGGATATGGAGATCCTTTCAAGTACTTACAGGTACTCTTGCATCAATTTGCTGCAGGGAGCTGTTGCAATTGTTTTATCTTGCTTCTCTGCAAGCAGAGTAACCGTTCTGCTCAGCTTAGGAGCCAGCTAAACAGCAGCAATATGCGCTGAGGCTAAAACATGCGTTATAGCTGGCAGCCTTGACTAAGATGCACCTCCTTAATTATAAAGGTTAGAAGAGATTCCAAAACGAGGTAAGAATTTGCCATGACTGTGAAGCTTTAAATTAGGATTTGTTTATCTTTCTAAAATATGTTCAGCTTAGCCATGAGTTTTCCACCTCACTGATATGAAAGAATACGTTCCTCCTCAAAAGAAGACTCTGGTTTAAAGGGGGCTCACCAGCCTGTGTTATTAAGGAGGTCATCATTTATTCTGGCCATAACTTTCCTTTATTCATCCTGGACAGGTGACAGGTATGATGTACTAAACTGAAAGTTTGCATTATCATCAACTACTGTGATTACACATTGTTTACTCTTTTTTTTTTCCTCCCCCCCCCCCTTTTTTTTCATTTTTGTATTATAATTATAGTGGTTTAGATTTCCTGGAAAGGATACAGGGTTTAATCATGTCATTATGTGTGCTGAATGCTGTGAAAATTCTTTGTTCCAGCTCAAGTGGAACACCATTATAATACTCTTATCATCTATTAAGAAAGTAATAAATTGGGCCAAATTGATCCTAGACATAATTCTGCTGAAGTCAATGATGTTACATCAGGAAGAAATTTGTCTCAGTCTGTTAATAAGATGATAAAATAAAAGTGGCTACCGAGTAGCAAACAAGTCTTGGAAAAAGAAGTTCCACTCTCCTGATTAGGCCCTGTTTGTGCAGTGTTTTGAAGCTACAAAACATTGCAAGAGTGCTAAATATTGTTGTTATGGTTATTATTATGTTCTGAATGGACTGTGTACGGTGAGGATAACGGTCAGGATTCGGTTTCATTCTTCTCCTTTCAATTTTTGGCAGCGCACTTTTCTTCAGCAGAACTGACCCCGAACCAGTGGTAGGTGCAGATGGGACCATTAGTTTTCACCGCTTCATTTATTTTGGTTTAACAAATGGCTTCGTTTTATTTCTTGCCTCATTCCGCTCTGTTCAGGGACAGTTTAGCCCTTCTGCAGGTGTTCAAAGATGTTCAAAGACAGGAGTAACGTGTAATGAGTTCTCCACTCACAATGCAGTCTCCCAGCCTGCCTTTGTGATCCATTCAGAAGTCTTTTAAGTGAAGCTAAAATTAAATGAAAAAATATAGACGGGGATCTGGTGTCCTTAGTCTGCGAGCTGAACTTAGGCACCTAGCTTGAAAGCGCAAAGAAGGTAGGATCCAATTTTCATGAATTAAGTAGGTCGGATTTTGGATGGGGAGGGGACCTCTTCTTCCTTCTGCTTCTGAACGTGCAGCAGCATGTGATCCAAAATGGAAATGTGGTGGGTACAGAAGCAAACAAGATGAGATTCCTGCACAGGAAAAAGTGAGGTCCCAGATTTGGCTTCCCACAGTGTTTCTAGTGTGGAACTGTTATAAAGTATATAAAAAAAGATGTTAACCATGAGAACAGGTTCCAGGACCTTGCCCTTCTTTCTCTCCTTCTCCCTGCCCCAGATTGCCCTAATCAGTAGAAGAAAACAGGCTTCCCGTCTGGCTTTATGAATCTTGCCTTTGTGGCTACACCGTGGCCTTGCTTCAAGGAATGTAAGTAAGTAGGTAAGTAAGTAAGTAAGTAAGCAAGTAAGTAAGCAAGTAAGTAAGCAAGGAATGTGCTTCCTGAGCATGTCCTCTAGCCTGGTAGTTAGGATGCTCTCAAGAGATTTATGTCTCTTATTTTGAAAGTCCTTTGGGATCCAGGCATCAAGCTTCCTGAGCAGGTATTTGAACCGAGGGCTATCCCACCAAAGGCGTGCAATATTTTGGGACCAGCTCGCACTGTTTCAGATCTAATTAACTAGGAAGAGCAAAATACTCTTCCTGGGCTTTCCCAGAGATTCACACGCTCTGAACCTCACCACAGTCTCTAATGATTAGCAGTATCTTTTATACAGCAGTGGGGATTTAAGGAACTTTGCATAATAAAGAGAATTATTTCTAAAGCCTGCTTGAAAGATGACTGTTTCAGGCAGCTATGGAAAATAAAATAATTAATTAAAAAGGGAAAAATCTTGCAGCAAAACTGCATTTGTTGCTACTGCTCTGGTAATAGGCAGCTTTGATCTTCTACTAAAGGTGCAGAAATAAATAGTGTCACAACAGATATGGAAGGCAAATTCTGCAGACCAACTGAGTATAAAGCCAAGTGTCTTACTGCATATTCGTCTATTTACTGCCTTCGATTCTTCTCTAATTCCTTTATTTTCAATGTGATAGTAGACTTTTCTCCTGCGGACTCATTGTTGCCATGAAACAGAATTTGTCTACAGGATATGTTCATATAACATGCGAGGGCAGAATTCATCACAACAATTGCGTTGTGAGCAGGGATATCACTTATTTGCTTTTTGCCTCCCTTATTCTCATCTTTCTGCATCTGAATTGTTAAACAGAAGCTTTGCTGCGGTGTCAAAGAGTATCTTACAAAAGCTGTTGCCATAGTGTTACACCTAGATATGAGTTCTTTGTATATCACTGGCACGATAAGTGGTTATTTATTTGTACTTAGGCCTATTTAATAGCTCTTAATGAGAAGGATGGCACAGAGTTTGAGGAACAACTTAATTATTAGAACTAATGCTCCCATTGCATTTGATAAAGATCAGATAAAACTTTTTCAGACAACTTCTTTCAGAAAGTTATGAGAAAATAACTCCCTCTTTTCTCACCTCTTCTAAGACTCCCTAAACTACCACTGTAGCTGTCACACCAGCAACGCAACCTTCCTCTCCTCTTTGAAACCCCTCCTAGAAATGAAACTTCTCCCTGAAGGCAGTAGGGGAAGATCTTCCCATTTAATTACACTCGTACTGAAAACGGATCGCAGAAGTTTCTCTCGTGCAGCACCACAATCTTGGTTGGTGTGTGCTTTCTTCCCTTTTGTTGCTCTTGCCTTTCATGTTCCTCAGCGGCGGTTTTAATGCTGGGCTTTGCCTGGCAGCTCTTTGGAGCAGAACGTATTGCAGAAAGAAGGAGGAGCACCTCAGCTGGGCTCTTACCTTGGGACTCCGCTGATTTCCTTCTATTCCTGGCTCCGAGGCTGACTTGGATGACCTTCAGCTCTTCCTGCCTATTGTTCCCGTTTATAAAAAAGGAGATACTTTATCTTATTTTATAAAGCACTTTGAAATCTACAGCTATGTGGATTTTTCTGGTATTGAGTGTTGGAGGAAAGCATAGGTAACAAGGGGAAATCTAAAGTTTTTTATCTCATCTCCTGTAGTCATAGAGAATTTCAACTGATATATTTAGGTATTTATAGATCTAAATTGTTTTATTCAGTTGAAAAGGAACTATGTATCTGAACATTTTACAGGAAACATAATTTTTAATCTCCATTTTAAAATTCTCATTCCTTTCTAGTCCTGTAGGATGCAGAAGTAGATACTGTAGCGTATCATATAAAATCTTCTTTGGGCACTTTATAGTTGTCCAAATTTTACAATCTGTGATAATACATACTATATGCAATGTCCGCCCCCAAACCTGCTCTCTGTATTTCATGAAAATGTTACTTTTAATTGAAATATGCTTTCAGACAGAGATTTTTACAGCTCTGCAGAATGCGACTTGATGGCTTCATTCAGCACTTACATATATTGTGCAAATGCACTAAATTCGTTGGAGTTACTGTTTTCATTTATAATGAAGTTACTGACAAAAAGAACTACCCTAAAACTTTTGTAATTTCAACAAATTAAATATATCAAAAATGTAATAGCAAAGGTAATACTACTTTTTTCCAATGGATGGACTGTACCATATTCTCTCCTTCATCGAAGACCTTCTATGAAGATTGGGTTTTAAAAAATCTTTCTCCTGCAGAAATGTTCTAAAAAACCCTAATTCTCCTACAAAGGTTTTTATTCCCCCAGAAGTATTTAAAACACTTTTTCTGTATCTCCTTAATTGAATGCAGCAGTATTTCAGTGCTACAAGCCAAGATAAATCTTATTTCATTGTAAAACTACTACCTTGACACAACCAAAATAATAATAATAAAAAAAACCCTTGGGAAAAAAAAACAACCCTGAAGCCAGAAATTACTGCTTATGCAAGGATAGTGTTAGTGGTTGTGCCATTCCCTTTTAAATAATTCCTCTCTAATTGGTAACCCAATGTAATGGGTAAGTGAACATATTTCACAGCAGCAGCTGTTGGATGTTCAATGACTGGAAAATATAGTGATGGTTAAGTGTATGGAGTACTCATCCCATCAGTAAGAGTAAGTTAATCATATACAATTCACTGAACAGTAGAGTTGCATTTGCAGAGCAGTGGGCTGCCTTTTAATTGTTGTAGGTCTTTTTCAATATCTTGCAGTATCTTTTGTCTCAGCTGTAGCAGTTTTGGTTGCATCCCTAAAACTGTCACTCTTCCTTATTTTTGCAAGGGCCTAACAATTCCTCCTTCACAATGCAGCTTAAATTGGACCAGATGCTGCATCAATAGAACAGTCTGCCCATCTCAGAGGCATTAAGCCCAAAATTATTTAGAAAATTGAAGCCTTTAACATACTCTGGATTAATGTGATTAAGTAGAGCTTGCTTTAATTCATAGCCATCTATTCCTTTATTAATAGCCATTTCATCAACAGGAGCAGCACATATGGGTACAAGATGACTGAAAGTTAAATTGATTGCTGTAAGCCTGTAAGAAAAGCATTTAATGTTTCAATAATAACTGATGTAAGACTTCACTGTGGGGCATTTTAGATAGATTTAGACCGGCTTATAGACACAGTATT
Organism: Platalea leucorodia; assembly: GCF_965183815.1. Classification (NCBI taxonomy): domain Eukaryota; kingdom Metazoa; phylum Chordata; class Aves; order Pelecaniformes; family Threskiornithidae; genus Platalea; species Platalea leucorodia. The sequence continues at coordinate 125,372,417 of NC_138825.1, read as the reverse complement.
TATTAACATCTTTTATTTTTTAATATAAGCTTGCTAAATGAAAGTCTTTTCTTTTTTTTTAATCCCTTCTTTAAGTCTGCATTTGATATATAAGATCAGTGCATTTATAAAGGAGAGTCTCTCATGTGAATGATAACAGCTGGTCCAGGGCATAGTGGAGTCGAGACTTCTGTCAGGCTTAGGAGAAGATAAAATGTAGCAGAGGTTAATTTTGTAAGAGTATATATACCCATGCATCCTCCAACGACACACATTTCTGATCCTGTAAGCATTATAGGTACTGAAAGAGTGTGTGCTAGCTCATGTAGGATCTATAATACAGAGAATCCATCACTCACACACTTAAACTCCATTTCTGGGGAGGGTTCAGGTGGTCCTTCCTTATTTCCCGACTCAGTAATTATATATGTGCAAATGTATACATGCACAGACGTGCAGGGAGAGGAGAGAGACAGTTACAGTATGACCCGATGCCATGGGGATGACCATTCCAACAATTTACAGTTGCAGAGATCTAATCCCAGTACCTGGGAATGTTCCTTGGTACTGTTTAATTTGCTAATATAGGCATAGTCATAAATTCTGCTAAAGGTAACTAAGCTGCCAAAGTTTCTTTCTGTGTTCAAACTGTGCTGTCTCATCCAGAATAAGTCTATAAATTTAAAATGGCGAATGAAGAGAACTAGCTGTAATTTATTACCATAATTATTGTCAAGGTGTAGAATCATAGAAAAGCTGGTTGGAAGGGACATGCGGAATTCTTTGCTCTGAACTCTTGTCTGAAGCAGGACCATCTTCAACACTCAACCAGGTCATCAGTGGCTTTGTCTAGCTAAGTCAGGAGAAGCTCCAAGGATGGAGGTTACAGAAGTGCACAGGTAGTGTGCTCCGCAGCAGCACTGTCCTCCGGGTGACAAAGGTGCTCCTAATGTCCAATTTGAACCTTCCAGGTTGCAGATTATGGTCGTTGCTATATTGTCTACCACTGATGAAGAAAGAAGACTTTGTTTACATCATCGCTGTAACTTCCCATCAAATATTTTAGGTTGGAATTAGCTTTCCCTTTACCGTCCTCTCTGACAGACTCAGCTTCCTGCAGGTCGTGTGTGTAGGTCCCTTGCCATTTTGGTAGCTTTCTGTGGACCTGTTTAGTTTCTCAACGTCCTTGAACTGGCCAACAATCTGGCCTTCTTCGTGCGGAAAAAACCAAAATGCAGATGTCAGTGTCATCTTCTGTGTAATTACTGTTTCACACAGTTAATGGTTAAAGAGGCCACCAAATAATCTAATCGTCAGGCTATGGCACACTTCTGCAATTCACCCATATTTCCACACTGAAGCTCAGATAACTCTAGTACTATGTGCCATATAGAAGAAGCAGGCAATGGAAAAGTGCAGTCAACATTCAAGGCCTCCATAGTGGCAGAAGAATTCACTAAACATTCTTAGATGATCACAGGGAAAAGCTATGCACATTCCTGCAGATAAAGTGAGAGACAAAGAGGAAAGAGTAAAACACATTAATTGTCCATCTGTCATGGAGAAATATCTCCTCCCATTCCTTCATCTGCGATGTGGACCACGTCAGCCAGATGTGGAGTACTGGGCCATCGTGTCCTCACTGTAGGGAAATCTGCTTCGGTGGGAGGCAAAAATGGAAGAAAGACAGAATACCTCTGGCTAGTTATATAGAGGGACATGGGGGATATTACTTGCTGAGCAGTTGAAGCTCCAAAGTTTAAGGTTGACTGTAGTGATGATTTTAATGAGAGCTGGAAACTATTACGAGTGCCGAGCGTTACAAAAGCCATGTTCTCAGGAAAGCTTGTGAAGGAAAGGAATGACGGACAGAGCCATAGATTCATGGATTCTGGTGCTGTGGGTGATCACCGTGACCATCCCTGCTGGCCTCCTGCATCTGCAGACCATAGAATTCAGCACAGAAGCTTGGATTAAAAATATCTTAAGAAGATAAATAATGTCAAACATTTATCCCTCACTGTTAAGAAACTGCATTTTATTACAGGTTGAATTTATGTAACCTCAGCTTTTAGCCACGGGATCTTCCTGTGCCTCTTTCTCTTAGCAAGACTGGAGCTCCTCTCAATATGAGAAAATAATATCTCCAAGGAGTGGTATCTGTGAGAAAGAAATTTGTGCCCCTCATTTTGCCAGATTTGATGTTATTAAGTTCAAATAGATCTCACAGTAGTAGGTACCGTACAATAAACATAAATGTGAGCACAGTGATTCACATTATTTGAATATATTACTTCCTTGAGGTTTGTTTTTTTTAATACATTAACAATTTCTTTTTTTTTTTTTTTCCCCTCATTGTCTTCTAAGTACTTTTGGGCATCCAAATTGGGCATTTCTTTTTGAATGAATTAATGTCAAGGAATACTGGTTTCACTTGAATTAAAATAATTTCTTTGCTTTTCTTAAATGCTCCCATTTAAATGGGAATTTTAGAAAGGATACAAGTGACCTGTAATTTAAAAGTCTTGATTTGTGACTGGTTGAATAGAAATAATGGATAGTCAAATACAATGAATGTTCATTAGGTTTAAGCAGGAGGTAAATGCTTTCACTGGTCTAATGTGAAGTATAACATTTACATTTGAGCAAAAAAAAGGCAAAAATATCTTTTGTTGTGTGCAAGTGGCAGTGTAAACAGTACATTGTTTACTGGAGTCAGTTTTAATTAATTTTATCAGTGGCTGAAATAAAGGTTGCTCTTATTGGCCTATTACAGCATAATTAATCATCGGTAATAATTCATTTTATGTGACTTCTTGAGGTTAAGCATTGGCACAGCCATTCATTAAAATTGGGGTGAGAATTAATAATGTCTAAAAGGTTTGCCACAAAAAAGTGAAATATCTGTAAAGATTTATTAAAGGCTAATGATTGATCTACTTGCCTTTATTTTTAAACCTGATCTTGAATATGGGTCATGCAGCTGTAGAAATATATTAGCTGGTGTTTGATCTGTTTCCAGTGGTTAATGGTCTTTGTGAAACCTATGACACTGCGTAGCATATTTTTCATGGTGTCCTTAAGAAGATGCTTGTCATCACTAAGTGGGATTTTATGCTCAGGGTGAGATTCTAGGAATGAAGAATTCCACTTACCGTAATCAGAAAGGAGATATTCTGAAATGTTCATGTAGCCTCCGACGATGCCGGCCATAGAACAAGCCACCTCTTCTCATTGCAGGGACCTTCACGAGGATGGCTGGGAAAAAGAAACTGGCAATCAAGGAACTGTTAATTCTTTCCAGCAATTTTAGCGGGTGACAGGGCTGTCTCTTATTCTGTATTTATACAGCACCTTGCACAGTGAGATGGCAGCTACAATTTGCAAGGTAACGTCCAGGTATTATAATAATGAAATAAGGCAGGAAAGGGAGGAGATGTTATTTTCTAGCAGAAAGACAACCCGTTGCTCTAATGTACACTCAGTAGGGTCCCCAGGAGGAGCTGTGATTGCAAGGAACCCCTTGCTAGCGTCACTGGTTTTATCTTCATGACTATAGAAAATATTTTCCTAAGTGTGCCTCAACACCATCTACGGTTAATGGAGAACAACCTACGGTTCCCTCATGGGGGATGAAGAGCTGCCTCGAGCCATCTGATAGGTAATGCCAGAAGAGCACTGCTGATTTAGGCTTCACAATATCCTGATTACCAGGCTGTAGGCTATGACATCATTTGTCAAAATGCTTTGTGATGTCAAAGGCCAGACGAGGCACATGAGCTCTATGGTTTCTGTTCATCAGACAGGCATTCTTTGGGAGGCAGGGAATATAAGTGCATAGGAATTGTAGAATCATAGAATCGTTAAGGTTGGAAAAGACCCTTAAGACCATCGAGTCCAACCGTTAACCCAGCACTGCCAAGCCCACCACTAAACCATGTCCTCGAGCACCACATCTCCCCGGCTTTTAAATCCCCCCAGGGATGGGGACTCAGCCCCTGCCCCGGGCAGCCTGGGCCAGGGCCTGACAGCCCTTTGGGGGAAGGAGTTTTTCCCAATACCCAACCCAACCCTGCCCTGGCGCAGCTTGAGGCCGTTCCCTCTCGTCCCATCGCTTGTTCCTGGGGAGCAGAGACCGACCCCCACTTTTCATCACGCTACACACAATGTCTACTTACTCGCTTTCCCCCAACATGCTCATAGCTGTGTCCTGGATATATGAATTGTCAAAATTTTATCTTTTTAAGCTCTTACCCACTTACACAATTTGTTTCTGTTACAGAGTTTCACAGAAAACAGGCTGCTTAGGTGTTTTTAGAACTTTCTAGAATTCTTTTATTAGTTTTGCTGGACTTAAAAGTGTTTGTCTAGTATAAATTACTTCTGAATTTTCATCCTAATACTCTTTTTGCTGGAAGCCCTCTGAATGTCTGTCTGTCGTCACGAAGTTCTCTGCTCTGTTGCTGTCTCTTTGCAGTCTGATGTTTGTGAGAAGTCTCTGGTGAAACCAGGTTGCCTCTGCTGCTTTTCGCATATTTGTTTTTGGGAAATCATGAGGGAAGCCGTGATCCCAATCAGATTTGTGTATACCTAGTTTAATAAAAGTTAGATATGAAAGAGAAGCTTTCAGAGTACAAATATAGCAATCTATCCATTTTTTTGTGTTCTAGCCTACAATTCTCAGGTATTAAGATATGTACAGTTTTCCTCCAAGCACTATGTTGGTGTTCAGACTGACAAAGAGTGAGAAATGGCACCTTTCAGAAGTCTAACCTTGCATTCAGAGGTCTCCTCAGAGTAGTAACCTCTTACTGAAATCACTCGAGAGAGAAAAGGATAAAACTACAAATTTTGTTATTCTAGTGGAAAAGAATAGATCTTAGAATATTTACTCTCATTTCTTCTTTTTTATATTCCAGATTATTTAACATTTTCCAGCTCCTTACACTGAGCTTGCTATAAATAGATGTCCCTAGGTATTACATTTACCTCCATTTATCCCTTTTCAAAGTTGTTCTCAATGCATGGCGTATTCTTCACGTTTCTGTTATTCTTTGCCTTCCATTATGCCCATTTATTTAAGGAAATTCTGTGTGTTGCGTAACTGTAGTTCAGAGGCTTTGCAGCTAAAAGCTGTAAAAATTAAGCAAAAAATCGATCATATTTTCTGCTAAATTGACATTAAAAAAATATTCCCTTTATAGATTGAAGCTGGATTTCAGTACTGAGTCCAGGCATTTTATTTATATATATATATTCTTCACTTTTCCACCTGTGCTTTTGCTGTACCAGAGCAGAGCCCCAATACTGCTTCGGTTTGGGAAATTACAGCCATTTTTGTGAACAGATCTCCTGGTAAGACTCTTTTCTGGAGACTTGGGTCTCTATAGCTCCTTAGTCCTGAACCTGCTCACAGTTGTCCTGGAGCATCACTCCCTTTCCAACCAAAAGGAAATTCTTGGTTTCCATTTGCCTTCTCAGGAACAAGGCAGAGTTGAAGGAGACAAGTAAAGCTTTATCTGAGACAGCAATATTCAGGCTAGTGAACACTTTTACTCTTTGACTTCTTTGAACACAAACTTTTTTTTTTTTTTTTTGCTTTTGGAGCTCCAAGGAGCATAAATATTCAGGCAAACTGAAAGACAACCTCGAAATAATGGTCTCAGCTTCCTAACCATTTGGGAACTTGTGATTTAGGGGGTTTTTAGGTTCTTGCACCCACTCAAACGGTCTGTGCTACTGGGACGGGCTCTGGAAAATCGCTCTCGAGCCATTCTTTGCTCTCTGCAGTCAGCTTCCTCTGTTCCTGGCAGATGCAGCGGTCAGAAGGGTCCTGCTCTTCAAAGACTTGTCTTGTGTTTCTTTATCTCTCAGAGCTTTTCGGGGATTGTACTAACGTTTGGTTTATTCACTGCTCTTCAAGGAAAATTTCAATGTTCCCACCATCTTCCCTCATTTTGCAGTCATCTTGTCCTAGGGCACTTCACTCTGGAAGCTGTTTGTATTATGACTCTGTGTTGTCTTTGGCAAGAGAAGGACATGGCACAAGTCCTAAAGGCATTGCCTGACTTCACATCCACCAAGGCAGTAACTGAGGTAGCATTTTCATAATTCAGTCAGGATTCAATCATTGTACGCAATTCCATGTCTAAAACGATCACAGTCTGCCACCTGACACATGGCGATGGGTTGTATCTGGAGACAACTTCACATATCTCACATGCAAAGTCCTGAGGGAGACATCAGGATACTTGCTCAAGATGACACAGCAGATCTGTGACTGGACCAAAACTGAGCCAGAGGGCTGCAGTTTGTGTCAGTGGATTTTACAATAAAATAAATCGAGATTAAAGGAATGGTTTAGTTGCTTAAAGGGACGGATGCTTAGATGCTCTCTACAACTGCCTGAAAGGAGGTTGCAGTGAGGTGGGAGTTGGTCTCTGCTCCCCAGGAACAAGCGCTGGGACGAGAGGGAACGGCCTCAAGCTGCGCCAGGGCAGGGTTGGGTTGGGTATTGGGAAAAACTCCTTCCCCCAAAGGGCTGTCAGGCCCTGGCCCAGGCTGCCCAGGGCAGGGGCTGAGTCCCCATCCCTGGGGGGATTTAAAAGCCGGGGAGATGTGGTGCTGAGGGACATGGTTTAGTGGTGGCCTTGGCAGTGCTGGGTTAACGGTTGGACTCGATGATCTTAAGGGTCTTTTCCAACCTAAACGATTCTGTGATTCCATGATTCTATGCTGTATCTGAGACATCCACGCAGGGCTGACAGATTGTCACGGGGTGTGTAGGAGACCTGCTGCCTTCTGGAGCAGGAGCTAGAGTCCAGACAATTTGTCCTAAGCCATCTCAAATAAACTACATGCCTTCATGGCACAACTGAATCAGTGTCTGATTTTCATGCAGCTGAAGATAGCATCCTATTTATTGAGGTTGTTAGAAAAGATTTTTTTTTTTAATGGCAGGTAGTATAGCTAAATTATTACCTTTTCATATTCTTACCTGAAGACAAAATTGCATCACCATATATATTCCACACATCATGTCATAACTGAATTTTTTATTATCTAAGCATAATAATATTGTTTCTCTTAGCCCCACACTAACTATTTATATTAGGTAAGCTTTTACATTTGGGTTTTTGAAGAATAGAAATGCTGTCAGCCCAGGGCTTGTAGTATTTAGAGAAATTATGTTGCGTATATGGAAAATTAATTACAAAGAACAGAATGTAATAGTGGGTTATGCTCTGCAAAATGGGGATAGTGGAATCCAAATTTAGAAAGTACTTTGAAGTCTTTAGGACAAAGGCATGGTGCAACTGTGGCGTAGTATTAATCTTTTGTCCTCAAAGTTTTTCATGCCCGTGGATAACAGGATATATTTTCTGGGCAGATCTTTATTCACTGTGTTTATCTGTTATGATAAAAAATGTCAACATAATTTCATTAATTTAATTTTTCAAAGGAGCTTTGCAATGAAACAATCTTCTGAGCTACTAAATTCATAACTATATGACAGCAGAAATTGATGATACTAGAAATAGGCTAAAGCTGTGCGCAACGTAATGCAGTGGGATAACGACTCCTGCGCTTCAGTCAGTGGCTGAAGTCTGAGTTGCAGTTCGGCACGGCTCTTATCCCCTAAGCAAAGGGCAACGAGTTTGAGTCGGACGCCCCAAGGTCTTACATTGCTGTGTTCGGTCCCCAGTTCTCTTCTACTGCCATACTCCTTTTTTATGTTTTTCAAGAATGACCTGTATACCTCATGCTAATGAATGAATCAATGTGTTTATAATTTAGGAAAAAAGCATATATGTGAATAACAGAGTCTTTTATGGTATTTCAGTTTCTCAGATTTGTTACAGTAGCCTTGTTATATTCCTTAATAGACATTTTCTTATCTGACCTAATAGGCACAAGTATGTCAGATAAGGAATTAATTCAAGGGGAAGTGAATGAGCAGGACTGCACAATACAAGGCCTTAAGTTCTGAATGACAGCTTTTTTTTCTTCTCAGGAAACTAAATTCACTCAGTCCAACGTATCCAAGAGAAACCTAAACTGAGCAGTTCGAGACTGAATTCTCCCCAAACACAGAATCTAATATTGTGGACCTCTAAATCTTTCCTGTAATATGAATGATTTTAATCAGGAGAGTACCTTTGCTTTCATGATATGTTATTCTATTGACAGCAAGTTCATCACGTACTTGGGACATTTTCCTAAGGAGACTCTGTATAAAAAAACCCAAGGTCTTTCTTTCCCTATTTTGAGTTTTTTTTTCTGTATTACTGATATGCTTAGTATCTAATACAGGGTAGAGAAATACACACGTGAAAGGAAGCACCTTTGAGTAATGTCAAAGTAGAAGGTGATGAAATCAAAGAAAATTCTTGTATTATCTTCCATATAAAATGAGTGGGGAAAATTTAATAAATGTATTGTGGATTTTAGCTCCTCTTATAAACACCATATAAACAAAAGATATAGTGTTAATATACAGTTAAATCAAAACTGTATTTTGTGCTGTTACTGCGCTGTTAGGAAGGCTTTGGAACAAGTAGTAGATTTTCTTGTGCTTTCTTTGAGGAGATGGAAATAAATATATTTGGAATAAAAAATGGTGGACTCTGTATTTTCTTGTATTCTACCAAAGCTTGGATCCTAGTCTAGGGAAGAAAATGGAATGATTTTTACTGCCCTGTGCTGTTAAGTGTTTCAGTCCCAGCCAGGAAAGTGACAAATTCAGTGGCATTTTTCAGAACCACCTGTCTTCGGTGCAATATCTTCATTGTACCCTTGTGTGTTCAGGTGACCACATTTTTGACCTTCTTGCATTTCTTATCACTCTCCAAACTGCTTTTCATGAGATACGTTGTGATTTTTCAGTAGTTGAAGGTCTATGAAATATGTTTTTGTTTCCAAGAGCAAAGCTTAAAGTTTTTGTATGAGCAATGGTTATTTTAGCATGCCATTTTTACAGAAAACATACAGTATAAACCAGTTATGCCCTAATTCTTGGCTCCACGGCAATGTAAGATGCTGTCAATAATACAAGATTGCTGTTAGTTGTGAGACTAAGGTTCTGTGATTCCCATTACTCCTTCTGTATTTAATCCTTCATTTTATTAATTAACTTTGTAATTAATGTGTCCTAACCTAAAGCTAGCATTTCTCACTTGCGTGACCACTTGTTTTGCTCTATATTCACCTAATCTAGTGTTCAGATTCACACAGGCTAGACGTCGCAAGCCTGGTGTTGCATTTCCTTGGTGCCAAGTATAACTGGTTTGTCAGTAAACATAATTTAGTGACATGTAAAGGCTCCGTCCATCTGATGTGTAAGTTTAGGGTTAAATTTGGGCTTTTCCATAAGAACTTTGTAAATGTGGCAATATGGTGCCTTTCTGTTCCCAACACTGTAGCTGAAAGATTTTAACTCATCGATATAAAGATCATATAGAAATTGTAGTTAGGTTAGAGTCTACCTCATCAACCACAATGAAAAGAAGATAATACAAAAGTCCCAACTCTCTGTGCAGATAACAGTGTTTGGGATAGAAAGGGTTTGTTAAAGCTGAGTGAACAAAGGAAAAAGAGGGGCAATTCACTCACATATTCACAGCATTTAAGGCTGATAAGGGCTCACTGCATTATTTAATTTGACATCTTTTATATCATAGGTCATTACGTTTCATCCAGTTACTATTTTATTAAGCCCTATAACTTCTGCCTTTAAGTTTAACTGGTATTTGTCTGAAGTGTGTCTCCCAGAAGGAAATCTGATTTGATTTGCAAACATCAGGAGATGAAGAATCGACCGCTTCCTTGGTTTATAGAACATAGGTTTATAGGGGCACCGAATGAGCCAATGGTGTAATTGAGCAGCGCAGTGTTTTGTAGCAGGTAACCATCTTCAGTATTTAAAATATGTGCCTACTTTTCCATTTGAATTTCCCTGGTTTCCATTCCGACCACTGGCTCTTGATATGCCTTTTCATCGCTTGTTCAAAGACCCCTTTTGCAGTTAGTCATTCTCTTCCTGAGAAGATGCTTATATCCTTTAATTAAAAACCTCTCGGTTTTCTTTTTGACAGGCTAAACATATCATGCTCTTTGTGGCTGTCACTGAGACTATTTTTGAGGATCTACTTAATGTCAGGATTGATCTCTCCAGTGCTGGTCCTACCAACCTCTTTTTTACTTAGGCACCCCAATTCAGTCACTCTTCCATTTTATGGCAATATTACCATGAAATTCCGTATTTACTTGCCACCCTTGAAATTCCATATTTACTGCCACTCTTGCACTTTCCTCCAAGATTGTTCCCCATTTGCAGGTGTGGTGTGTGTCACTTCTTCCCTTAAGCAGAGATTTTATGCATGACTGTTTTTAATACATTTTTGATTGAATGGGCCCAGCGCAGCAAGTAATCACTTTATAAGACCATCCTATCAGCCTTCTCATCTGAGTTATCCACAGATTCTGTAAGTTGAGACTTTTTTATTTCTTTAAAATTACTAATGAAAGACTTCAACAGCAACAGACTTTGCACCAATCCCTGCAGAGGACAGATAAAAACGCTGCCATTCAGTGCTTGTTCCCTTTAGACAATTTTTTTAGAACTGTCATTTAGACAATCCTTAATCCATTTAACATGTGCACTATTGATATTGTATAGTGCTAATTTTTTAATCAGACTGTCATGAAGTAATAAGTCAAATGCATTAATAAAGTCTAAATCTATTACATCCATGCTATTACATCCTACATTTATTACAACTAGACTTGTAATTTCATGAGAGAATGAAATCGAGTTTGGCTGACAAGACCTATATTCCATACGACCATGTTGACTGGCATTAATTATATGCCTATCTTCAACATTTTTTCTTCAGTTGAAGGCTGCATGAGATATTCTGTTGTATTGTCCAGGAGCAATGTCAAACTAATCCTTGAGATGATGTGGTTCATCCAGTTCTGGGACGTCTGCAGTGCCCTGGCTGGCAAAGCAGCACAACTCCAAACAGAGATATCCCATATCACGCATTGCAACCAAGCTGATTTCCCTAGGATGCAAACATTTCTCCCAATCCAAATGGTAAAGAAGCTTTCCAACGACATCTGCAAGAAATCACTGGCATTGTTTTTGAATCTGAGATTCCTTTTAAATGAAATTAAATCGGAATATACTCTCTAGGAGCACGCTTAATGCACTCCAACTGTGAAAAGCGCTCAGTCCAGAGTGAGTCTCAAGTAATCCCTCCTGCAGTGTTGCAGTGTGGACATTCAGCCTACAGAAGACATAACCTGTAAGGACAGTGAACAAGATATTCAAGTTTTGCTGTCTTGTGTTGTCCTATAGGCTATATAATTGTTTGGTTTTTTTCCTTTTAAGGATTCTTCAATGTACAGCTATTTTAGAATAAGAATAGAAAAAGCGTCAGTAGTAGTGGTCTTGCTTTCAGATATTCTGTTCAGTGTCTTGTCAGAAAAAATTTGCTGCTAAAGAATACATAGGATTGTAGCAAACAAAAGTAAGAACTTTTTGTAGCTATACCATGCAAATTTTAAATTCTTGCAAATAAGAAACAAGTTCATTCGGTAGTTTCGTTTTGCAGATTTTTTGAAAAAAGCAATATTCTTTGTTCAAACTGGCAATCTCCTTTATTTCAAACTGATTCAATGAGTTTTACTGAAAAATATGACTGAATTTCTGTGAAAAACAATTGTAACAGCATTTTGTACCCCATTTTTCACGGTGATCTTTATTGTCTTAATTTTGATTTGCCAAGGTAAAAAACTAAGTGATTGTAACAGTCACCAAAAATGCATTTTATAGCAGTTCATTGTTCTATTAGCAAATTTTCTTATCTTTTAAAATTTTCATTTACCGTGTAATTAATCTGTCCTCTACTAAAACAAATGAATAAAATTTAAGAAAATTCTCTCTTTAGATGTACGCACCACATTGTAGCTGCTGTATGTGCTGCTTTCTGTAGGCACTGGAAGAGGCTTGGATTCCTGTGGTCCAGGCAGAAGTTTCTAGAATTTATGGAAAGTTTTATTTTGATAACAACTGCAGTATTGGCTGGCCCATAGTGATAAACTGGCTTATTGCTGTGTAAGACTGACATATTTTAGTACAACTGTATAAAAGAACGTGGATCACACTGAGAAGGTAAAGCATTATATTTTGTAAAGCAGAAATTTACAGTGGATAATAAACCAAACATTATCTCGTAGTTCAATGCTAACAAAGTCATTAAAGTTATTGGAAATATAAAGAAGGTGGTAAAAAAATAGTAGCCACATGTTTGTGCCGTTGTATACCTGACATACTTTACAGTCTCTTCCAAACAGTGGGAAAATCACCCTGAAAAACTGAAAAGTAGTCAGGAAACCATGAGTTGCAGGAGGCAAATGTGGCGATACAGGCTGCTCACCGTCTCTCCAAGCAGAACGACAAGGGGCTCTCAGAAGAAGCCAGTGGGAGCCAAGCTCAGATCAAGGCAGTTGGTTCTTCATGTACAGCGTGGTAGATATGTCACATCGTACGCTTCTTCAGCCCTTCCCTGATCATCTGCTTATGGCCATGGCCAGAGAAGGGCTGGAGGTCTGAACTAGTGCATTCTTATTACATTCTTATTCCTCTCAAAAAGTTAAAAGAAAAATGAGCGTCCAACAGATTGATTAGAAAGATCGATTCACTTAAAATACTCAGAAAGAAGAAGTAAGGGTTGGCTTCCTAGTAGCCCATGTCTGTACAGAAAGACCTTTAAATAACTAAACTCAGGTAATAAATAAAATGTCTGTTGTCTTTGTTTTTCTTCTTTGCTTGTTTCAAAAGTGAGAGGTATTAACCGCTCAATGAAGTTGCCTTGACTTCTGGTGGATTTTCTGTCCGTTGGGTTCTTTGAGTCAAGAGCTGTTACTTTTCTAAGTACAAAATATGATCCTGCTCCAGTGAAATTCTCTCGTCTGTGTTAGGTGGGAAGACAATTAAAATTATTGTAATGGGCCCTTCTTAGAAATCTATCAATCTGTGATTATTTTGTTACTTTGAAGGTAAAAAGGTAAAAGTTAAGTAGATCCCCAAAGTGTGGGTTCTCAGTGTGTTAATGTTGAACCCTTTGTTTGTTCATTTAACACATTGCTATTTTAGGAAGAAACTGGAGATTTTATTAGCAATAAATACAATGTAATAAAAATTCCCAGGCTAGTTTGGAGAAACAGATGCTCAAAGGACCTACTACTTTTTCATGTAATACTTTGCATATTCGCTAGGGCCTAGGCTTTAGCTAGCGCAAATTGTTTTACCTCCAAAATCAATAAGCTCTGAAATGTGCATCATAGAATCATAGAATCACGGAATCGTTAAGGTTGGAAAAGACCCTTAAGATCATCGAGTCCAACCGTTAACCTAGTGCTGCCAAGCCCACCACTAAACCATGTCCTCAAGCATCACATCTCCCCGGCTTTTAAATCCCCCCAGGGATGGGGACTCAGCCCCTGCCCCGGGCAGCCTGGGCCAGGGCCTGACAGCCCTTTGAGGGAAGGAGTTTTTCCCAATACCCAACCCAACCCTGCCCTGGCGCAGCTTGAGGCCGTTCCCTCTCGTCCCATCGCTTGTTCCTGGGGAGCAGAGACCGACCCCCCCGGCTCCAGCCTCCTTTCAGGCCGTTGCAGAGAGCGATGAGGGCTCCCCTCAGCCTCCTCTTCTCCAGGCTAAACAACCCCAGCTCTCCCAACCGCTCCTCATAAGACTTGTGCTCCAGACCCTTCCCCAACTTCGTTGCCCTGCTCTGGCCACGCTCCAGCACCTCGATGTCCTTCTTGGGGTGAGGGGCCCAACACTGAACACAGGACTCGAGGTGTGGCCTCACCAGCTGAAGATCTGCCACCTATTTCTTTAAATTATATTTAGACTTTGACTGGATTTAGGCCCTTTATTTCAGTGGGTAACGAGAGGCAAGTCCCTTTCTATTGAAGAAGTGGGGCAGGAGGGAAAAGTTTTGGCGTTGCTTGAATTTTATAACTGAATTCACCCAGGGTTGGACGAGCCAGAGATGAAGCCCACGGGTCATCTAGCAGCGCCGTAGCTCCTGGGTGGCTGGGTATTCGCAGGTGAGGTGCTCTCAAGCCAGGCCTTTGAAGTTGTTCCACTTTGCCAGAAATAATTAAATGCTTACTGGCTGCTGCAAGTTAAAAAGAAAGAGTTCGCTTCTATAATCCGTCGGTTTGGGCGCTCACCTGGGAGATGATTAAGAAGGTGAAAATCTAAACACTATTAGGAGGAAAAAAATTGAAAAGGAGCACTGAGGTGTCAGTCAGATGTCTTTTTCTATTGCACTTTACAGGAACATTTTTGCCAGAGTTTGAATCCCCACTGAAAGAGCTCACTGTAGCTAATCCTCTGAGAGTGGCTATGTTTTCTAAGTGGGAAATGGATATAGGATAAACAGACAATCTGCTGTTGGCACGCAGCCCTCTGCCACGGTGTAATACAGCCTTATCATCTGCAGCGAGGTTCTTCAATGGCTAAGCTCCTTCTAAAGCTGAAGGAGAACTGAGCACCATAACTGGAAATCCGATAATGGCACCTATAAATAAAGGATTTCTATTTGCACAGTTAACAGCAAATGAAATTATATTTAGCAATTCAATAAATTATTTAAAAAACGTGGCTCAAACTTTGAGCTTTTTTTGGGAGAAGGCTTCTAGAAATGTTCATACTTGTTAAAACTTTTGGAACTTAAAGTGAAGCTTGCTTTTACTGTGGAATATTAAAGATCAGCTAATTAAAAGCAATAGGTGAACTGAGGACACCCTGACTCTGACTTAATATAAATGGACCTTTCATGAGCAATTCTGAAGGAGACACTAAGGTGAAGAGCTGAATGTCACTGAAAGAATAGCAGCTATCGCTGATCTTTCTAAATCATTTCAGCTGTTCAGTGTTAGCCTGTTAAATTTCTCGTTAAAAGACAGGCAGCTTTTTCAAGAACAAGTGGGTTTATTGTTTCTCTTTGATTACTGCCTCTCCATTTTCAGAAATCTTACAAAAAAGATTTGATTAGAAATATTTCAGTGATTTTTTTTTTTTTTTTACAATAGAGAGGACTGGTTAGCTGGTTTGATGCCTGCTTTGTTCTTCTGTACCAAATGCATGAAACCCAAACATTAATGCGATGATTCTGTTTTCATAGTCAAACTTAAGCCTAATGCAAAAAGTGAAATAAGAAGATCAACAGGGAGAACCCAATTTAAGGTTCCTCTTGCCACTTTGGCTGCAGCTGAGTCGCGTTCAGCACCGATGAGCTGCTAGCTTCTCTGTGCTACTAGGGTAACCTCACGGTAGGTTTTGGTTCCTTCTTGGGAGGCACATTGCACCTGCGGAGACATTGCTCTTTTCCTCTCCCCTGGTACCATTTTCTCTCTGTGCTGCTTCTAGGAAATCTTGTGGTTAATCTGTCCCACATGGAGCCTTTTACCTGGCTGTTTGCTCATGCGTACCCAGTTGATTGGTCTACTTTCCACTAAAATTGTTGGCAATTAGGAGTCCTCACCACAAATGACTAAGGTAAGATAGAAGAAGTAGCCACACCGTATTCTGAAAAAAAATCCACTAGATTGTAGAAAGGCTTTGAGGAAAATTAGAGGTGAATCTGATAGGACCAGCAGCCTTACCTCCTTGCTTTTCCTCTGAGGATGAATATTGATTTTAAATAAGCTCAAGGTTCTAACAGTCTGTTAGCCACACATCTGAGGATTTTTTTCTCGAGGTCAGGCTATAGTTCTCAGAGTAGCACCATTATTTCCCTATTCAGAGAAAAAGAAGAAAGCTGATTCTTTGAACTTCTGGATTAGTCAGAGCAGACAGTGTTGACAAGATGTAATTGCTGCTTCAATTGAGAGGAAAGGTAATGCCTCCGTTGTTTTGAAGTTGTTTAAGAAACTCTCTTGTGATCTAAAGCCAGTCATCTTAGACAAGCAATTTGCTCCTGAGTGATAAGAACCTTTCATAAGGTTCATATTGGCTTAAAAAAAAGAAAGAATTAAAGTCAGAAGCCACTCCTTAATCTCTTTTTAGTTATATGATGTAGGCTTGTGAGAGCTGGACAAACCACTGCCCGTTTGTTCTTCTTTATCTCAGGCAACAACAAAATTCCTGACCTGGGCTTCGGCTAAGGCAAACCCCATTATTTTCACTGGTAGTCCATATTAAACAATGAAATCAGGAATAAAATCCATCCCTGACCTAAGATGGCCATCAGTTCATGCCATATTATAGAAAGACCATCTCACTTTATTATTGAGCCAATTATCTGTGACTTGTATTTTTATTCTACTAATGTATGATCCCTTTCTGCTAACCTACCATCAAAATTTGACTTCAGATAATGAGTTGCTTCCATGGCCTTCAATAGGCGTAGTGCGTGTGAAAGAGGAATTGGGCCATCGTTTGCCTGGGCGGAATCCTGGTGGACAGGATGACATGGGTTTAGATACAGGTTATGTGAAACTTGTACATTTTTGTCTTTTAACCTCAGGGAGCGTATCTTTTTTGTATTGTGAAGCAGACTAGATAGGAACCACTTTGATTTTATCAAAATTTTCATTACAGATGTTCCAGATGTGTCCCCTTTTACTCCTCTGCATTTTAGACTAAATTTAATCCCAGTCTTTTAAATCCCTGTTAGTAGCTAGCCCACCCCTCTGTGCCTCATTTAGGTTTTCTTCATTTCAGGTGCCCCATTAACTGATATAACGCTGTCATACTTTTCCCTGCCATGTCTCTGTAATATATCGTAGCATCCTTTTTATTTCTTTCAACATTTTTTTAAAATTAAAATTTCTCTTGGTACTGAATGGGTGTTTCTACTGAACACTCCTTGGCTACCGATAGACTCTGATTTTTCTTGTGGTGACCGCTAATTCAGAACCCATCACTGGGCCAGATTCAGCTGGTTGTTGCGCTGCATGAAATTCAACAATTCTATTGAAGTCCGATGAGTAAATCTGAAGTTTATGCTGGTATAAATGAAATAAAAACCTGGCCTAGTGCGATCAAGGAGCTTATTACGTTCTCACCAAAAGGCAGATGTGGCTGTCCAGTTTACTTTTGTTTAGTATGTACTTATTATGATTTAACTGAAGAATAGGCTAAGGTTTTATTCCCCATTCATGCATGTATTGTGACAATAATATGCCTACATTTATAAATTGTGAATTATATAATAGATAATATTTATAAAATATAAAATGCTTGTGTAGCACTCAGTGCAATGGGCTTTCACCCTGAGATGTCTGAGCACTCATCAATCTAACTATTAGTTAAAACTGAAGTGGTCAGGTCCTTCACATTTTGTGAAGCTGGATCGTTCAATGTTATTGTGAGTGATTAGACACATAAGGAATGAATAAAATCATGCCCATAATGTAACTGAAAAGGAGGAATAATATGTTTTAATGTGCTGTAACACCTGCTAATCTTCCTTGAACTTCATCGGCTGTCATGAAGTTCAGTCAGGCTCTCTTTGACTCTTTTTGAAGCCCGTTGGCATCAGTGGTTTGGATGACGCGAAACAGTTTGAAATTATTTGTGTGATCTTGTGTAAACATGCCCTTGAAATTTGTTTTTATAATCAATTATTTTATCCATATCTTGCCTCACGGAAATGAAGTTTTGTACTGTCAGGATAACGTAGACATACAAGTTTTCATATTTTAATGTTGTATTTAGAATATTTTAAAATATTTTACTATTTATCAGTTTCAAATATTTAAGAACGCTTCATTTTTTTTTCCTGTGAGCTGACAAACTACTGTAATAACATCACTGTCTTACCTTATTGCCTCTCTGGATAGATTATTTCATGATGGCCTTGTCCAAACTAGCAGATATCTTAGAGCTGGCGTGTATATAAATTATTGTGTAAAAAGGCTTAAGTGTAAATGACAGTAAATCAAACCACCTTTAGAAAAAAAAAAGAGGAAAACAAAGGATTGTGCTTTGAATCTCAGATATAAAAAACTAGATATGCACTAGCTAATTCTCACTAATAACATCTGAATTTATTTTGTCTTTTAAGGTAAAACTGGCCACACAGAAGCTGTACGAGTAGTATATCAGCCAGAAAACATCAGCTTTGAGAAACTGCTCAAGGTCTTCTGGGAGAATCATGACCCGACACAAGGTAGAGTGATGAGTGAGCCAGTATTTAATTATCTTACTAATTACAGCTGGGATAATTAGTGTTTGAGCTGCATGGAAGAGATGAACCTTGAAATCACACTGGAGCTCAAGAATATGATTGCAGACGTTTATTGACAGAGAAAGAGAGGGAGAGAGAGAATGAGAGTACAGAAACTCACACTACCCCTCCTCCTTTACAGCTGTCTGTGCTGGGAAAATTCCCACAGAGAGGCACAGCAGACAATAGAAGATTTTTTTTCAACTTTGATTATGACAATTTCTTCTGTAATGCTATCTTTTGTCTCTTAAATTAAAGCATATTTCTTCGCAGCTTCAGAGCTGGTCATTTTATTTGTGCCGAGGACCTTTATCCTTCATAAAAATTGTTTGTTTTTTATATTTTTCAATGGCAGTGAATATCTTTTATGATTAGAAAAAGGGAACAAAAAGAGGTAAGAGAGGGTGTGTAGAGGCACCAGCAGAGCATTCTAGCTATTTGCCTTATTCAAACCTTTTGATTTAATTTATCTTTCTTGGAAGAGGCTTCGTGATGACATTACACACATCTGTGCAAACATAAATGGGAAACTGTGTTGAGAAAACATTTTACATGTTTATATAGTTTCAATAAACATCATCCTTTCTACCATTTCCCAGAAATACTACACGCAGTAACTCATTTCAATATTTTAACAGCTATCATAACTATGCCACTTGTTACTACATCTGGGAACAAAAAAATGCAGATGATACCTTCAAAATGTGATACCACCCTGAGAAACAGTAACTCTGAGAAGGATCCAGGGGCTGTTGTGAGTAAGCGTCTTCTAGTGAGCCCGGAGCACAACGCAAAGACAAAAATGGCTATTGCAACCCCTGCCTATACGAAAAGGGAAGCCTTAGTCAGGAGTATGAAAGCTATTTTCTGTATGTAGAGTCAGTAAGATCTCAGAACATTTTGTGCAGTTTCTGTGTTGACGTACCAGGAATTATACAGAGATATCGCTGGGGATTCGAAGGAGGGACAGAAAAAGGATATAGAGCCTAGAAAACTGGCCTGGTGCTGTGAATAAACACGTTCAACTAGTTGAAGAGACATAACACTATGATCAAGTAATCTTCACAGGTGCTTATGTGAGGAGCAGATGCTTCATAGTGAGGTTGGCAACCCAACCACTGGTAAGCTATGACAAGTTCCAGTAGCTGGAAGCTGAAGTTTGAAAAGTTCCACCTTGGAATAAAGTAGTTTCACAGCTCTTGGTGTAATTAAACGTCGGAGCCTTTTTCCATCACCAGCTTTTCGAGTCTTTAAGATGAGATAATTTATCATTTTAAAAGAGGCGCTTGATTCAAGTCATGAGAAGAAATTCTATGTCTGTGTGTCAAGTGTGGTGGCGTATACTGTTGATTTATGAGCCTCCCTTTTCAACTCCTTCCTTTATAGTTGGGTTCAGAGTAATTTGTCTGCACCATCCTTGAAATACTTGCAGCTCTGCATTAAGACAATGACCATCTTCAAATCATGCTGCAGGGCCTTTGTGGTTTGCTGGTAGGGGTCAGGAAGGAGGTTTTCTCCCTACCCTACCAGTGGTTGCTTTTAGGTATTTTTTTGTTCTTTTTTCTTTGGATTGTTGGAGATTGGCCATCACCAGAGGTTGGCTTCTTTGTAATGAGCCGGTTGTTTTGATATCGCAGAGAATCCCATTTCTAGATAATTGGTTCATGTGTCTTGCTCACATGTTGGGATTCATCCTGGTTGCCAGAGCTGGGAACAAATGGGCAGGACTATAGGATTCTTCACCGTCCAGACCATGAAGAGTGAATTTCTGCTGAAATAATCTGGGCAACTACCACCTAATCAGTCGTCTGCCATGTCTGTAGTCTGGGCTTTGACAGCCTATGGTTGGGCTCTGCCTGTGGCACACATACAATCAGTCTCTAAAGGACTTCAGTGCTTTAGGCTGACTGAAGTTCATATGCTGGACACGATGGTAAGTGGATGAAGTGTAGTATTTGTAAAAAACAGGCCAGATCAGATGAATTTATGATTCCTTCTGGCTTTAAAACAAAGTGAAATGATGTCATTATGTCTTTATATTCACCTTGCATTCTCCCATAACAGAGGTTCAAAATAGTTCCAGCCTGTGCTTTCAGAAGAAGGTTGGATGCTGGCAGATGTATGATTCACTCTTTGATTTCTGGCAACTGGGGAAACATCACCTAATTAGCCCGGGCACAGAGCCACGCTAATGTGGCTGTATTCCTTCTGGGATGTGAGCTAATATCTCCGCATGACACTGTGCTGTGTAGATACCCAAGTCATTCACAACTACCTCAGGCATCTATGTGGCACTGCAGTGCTTGGTGTAAACATACCTAAGCCTTTCTCTAAGCTTGGCTCGGTAGAATTTCCAAATGGTTCTTCTGTGATAATTTGCCAAAAGTGAGAGCATCACTTTACCCACAGAGAAGACGGCAGTCTTCTCTGAAGACTTTGCATACCCCAGACTTGGACGGGTGGCTTTACCTTCTTTGTATTTTTATGGTTGCTTAATGTTAATCTTTGTTCAAGAACTTTGCAAAGCTCATCACATCTCTACCACCTTTCTTGATTTGAGGAAATCCTACTCCCTGCTTTTAGCTTGCTATGGGAAATGTGGTTTTATGTAAAGATACTGAAAGCGAGAGATGTCTCTCTGACCTATGATATTTTTCTCCTTTCCTGAGGTTCAGCTGTGTGCACACGGTAAGTCTTATTTAGCCAGCCCTATGGGAATGCAGGATTCATTCTGTCAAAGAGAAGTTTTTTATGAAGCAGATGATAAATTAGGAAGATTTCTTATTCATGAAATTCAGCACACTCTTTGGATGAATCCAGTGTCTCATATAGCCAGCGAATGCTGGACTTCTTGAGTATAGCACTCGCTCAAAAGTATAAAAGCTTTGTCTGTGGCACTGTCTTATCTTTCCTCCAGAAGTTGGGTTAACACCATTTAAGCCCTCCTACCCCCAGAAGAGATAATGGACTTGTCTAATTGTTCTAATGTCATAGGTACATTCTGTTACAGTTAAAGACCTTTCAAATATCAATCTATCTAGATGGTACCAAGTTGCTAAAGAGTACAGATTGGCAGGTCTATCATTCATTGTTGTATGAGTGTATTAATATTCAAAAGTTCCTGCTTTCCAAACAGTTGGACCTCCTGCCTTCAAGATGAGACTGACATCTCACTGGGATTCGAATTTTCTCTGGGAGGCAGCCTGGCTCTTGTTTCGTGAAGCTCTTGAGTCCGAGTATTATACAGAAGTCTATTGAAAAGCAAGAACCTTTGATCAAGTCAAACAGCCTATGAGTTGAAAGAGATTCTCCCAGATGAGCATCTCCTAAGTGCGGGGCCCTGATAAAGTCCTCCTTGACTATTAATTTAGGCTCTATTTTATAATTCATTACATTTGGGATACTGAAAAAGCAACAAACAAACCCCTGACTTCTGCCAAGTGACATATGGTTGTCATCTCTGTTCAGCCTCTAATGCACAGATCAGCATTCCTTCTCTCCTAGGAATGGTCTTACCTATAAGAGGATTGCTCTGTATAGCTCTATAAGTGCTTGAGGTGCTTGCTTCTTTGTCACTGATACAGAAAAAGAGAATGAATGTGGTATGCTGAAAATATGGCAAAAGAATCTTATGGCTATTCACTTTGTACACAGTTTTGTTTTTCTAAAGTTTATAGAGGTGTAGGGCAGATTCTGTATTGCCCCGTTTTTGTGCTATGAGGCCATCCTCAGAGCCTTCCAGATTTTTAAGTTATAAGCCTGACCACCTCCTTCAAATTGCACCCTGACGATGGTTCTGCAGGCACCTCCATGCCGTGTGTCTAGAGGGATGTGGACTTTCAGACCATAAGTTTGTGTTGTGCCTCAGCCTGTAGCTTCGAGATCGCTGTAAGCTAATCTTTGAATTAACTGTTAGGGAAAAGGACAATTTTCTTCTCTCTCCCTGACCTGTCTGCAGGATACAACCTCTTTCTTTGTGTTGACACTGGCAATCACAAAGTTCTCTGATCAAGCTAAAAATTAACCCTGCATGAATTGAAGTGAAATGTAATTTTCAGCCAGGACTTAAATTGCCAGGAGCATGACTGCTAGCGGGACCACCCTTCTGGCATTAGCACTGTCCTCTAGTGCGTGAGCCAACTGCAAAACCCAACTGTGCTCATGTTCAGGGAAGAAGGTATCGTATTTTATCTGATCAGAAAGTTTGGCCACTCTTTGTGGGGCGTCAGAAGCTATTTCTCTAAACCTTTGGAAAGATCTATCTGATACCAGAGGACTCTGTTTGTCATGGTGCAAATGTGATTCCTGTAAAGCATATTACGGTTCATAATTCTCCTGACCCCGTGTGTGGTTGAAGTCCTACATGTGTCAGAGATTTCAGCCCTGTCCAAGGCAACTTTAAAGAAAGGCTCCTTGTTGCTTTCAATGGATATACAGAAGACAAGCAGAAGACAAAACAAATATTATTTATTTCTCTTTAGAACATGTTTGGGACGAATGAAAAAGCCACTTGCCTCCTTTAGCTCTTTTCTTTCTTGAATACGATCCAAAACGGACGCTTGTTTTGGTAGTTCTGCTCCGCAGGTTTGTCAGGAGTACTTAATCCTTCCCAGCCCACACGAAACAACGTAGGTGCTACCGTTCTGTGGGGTGAGCCCCTGTTGTACACAAATCCCATCCTTTTTCATTGCTACTTCTGGCTTTCTGTTTGGATTTTTGAATTAGTGGAAGGAGCTGAGAGGAAGCCAGGACTCCATAGTTTTGGTCACCCTCTGACAATGGGGTGAAGGCCAAGGGCACCCGCGGCCACCACTGCCCGGGAGCTTCTGGAAATTTTCTTCTAGCCTTATTGAATCTTCGAGTGTGAATTTACAAAGAACCAAAGTTAGTGGTGAGTAATCTCATTCCTCCTTTCTGTCATGAAGAAGTCCTTATCTTGCCTGTGTTTGTACAGGAAATGTAAGCAGAACTGATATTTTTCCAGCAGTTGAGGACCATCTGTACTACAACAAACTCATCACCTGCCAGATTCATTCAGAACATCTCTTAGTCCATATGTCTTGTGTATCCACGATAAAGAAGAGATGTATGAGCCGTTTCTCCTCCCTGTGACCTTCCAAACAGTTTGGCATTTAGCCTTAGTGCTGATACATGAATTCTCCGGATTAATATCTGTTTTTCATTGTGCTGACCCATTTCGGTTGCAGAGGGTATATTTATTTCTCACCAGTTTTGAAGGACTGTACTTTTTTTAGACATTGCATAAGGAATCTATCATCTGCAAATAATTAAAATTAGACACTAGAAATGACATTGTATTGCTAATGAGCAGATGTGTCTACTTATACCAGTGGAAGAACAGCTGTACACATAAAAAACGCTACAGCGACCCTAAACCAGCATTATGTATTCTGCTACAGGCCTGTAACTTCATTTAGAGATTGAAGGGAAAAAAGTAATCTCTCCATGTAAAATACAACCATTTTTGATTTTTTTTCTTTACATTTCTGTAACTCTTTTCCCTTTATAATTTGAATGAAATTTGCAAGTCTCAGGTTAAAGCACAGAGCCCTTTTGTCTTGTATTTCAAATGTTATTAAGAGTCCTGATGGTTTCAGCATTATTACAAGGTGTAACAAAATCCAGTAAAAATACAAAATCTATTGTCACCAGACATTAAATATATTCAAAATAGAATTACCGACCCCTCAGGGAGCCATTCTTGGTCCAATACTCTTCAATATTTTCATTAATGACTTGGAGGTTATAGTGGAGAGGATGCTAATTAAATCTGTGGTAAAGACATTGCTAGGAGGCTCTTGGAGGAAACGAATAAAACACAGCTCTGTGTTGATAAATTAAAAAAGCCATGGAAATCGATATGTTGAGACACAATAAAGATAAATGTATATTGGTTCATGCAGAACTGAATACTCAACAATAGAAATATGCACTGAGTGGTTTGATAGGAGACAGTGTCTTCTATTGCCTTCAGGTTCTTCTAATCCCTGCTCTTGCCAACGAAATCTCAATGGTGAGACATAGTCGACTGATGTCTAGCCATCCCACCAGCAAGCAATTTAGTGGTCCCTTGCCCATAATCATCTCATAAATACCTGTGGTCTATACTTTTTGCAAAGTAGCAAAGAGAGTCTCTGCCAGTGGTGCTAACCAATATTGCATTTTGAGAATGCAACTTCATTTCTTCCATGAACTGAAATGCCTAATGTTATGTTCCCGTTCTTTGTCCTTTCTCTAGAACAAAATATGCATTAAAAATAAGTATATATTATTAGGCTGTTTTGCGTCCCCAGGAATTTTAGCTGTCATGACCTCATTTGCATATTAGACTCTTTTTATCCCTATAAATTAGAATAGACTTTTTCTGACCTATATTTCCAGTTTTGGAGATGTTGTTTTTCCGTGTCACAGTGAGAAGCTGAGATTTGACTCTGCATCTTTTTTAATGAACGGGATTGTTAGCCAGTGCAGCGGTTGCTGAGATGGCTGAATAGTTTGCATTATGAAGCGAGTGGTGGCGAATCAATTTTCGCTCAAGGGCAAAAGTCCTTCTGGGCTCTGATTTCTTCTTACCTTTAAACTAGCTTATTTATTTTGTATGTGACCATGCTGTGTTAACCAGTTCTCTAGAACTACTGAAAATTAACTTTCTCTTTCAGTATTGCTGCAGTCAGTAATAAAATGGTTCCCTGAAGATGAGAAAAGCCATGGCATCAGTCTTTTGTGTCATCGTTGAAGATGACACTGTGACTCATACGCTGTGGGAAACATGAACCCACCACTAACCTGAAGGGATTCCTTTTGTTCATAATGCCTGGATCTGCTAAGAACAACTTTGGAAAATGCTTTTCTTTCCTTACGGTCATCCTTGGGATCACTTCTGGGTTATTCTGTAATTATTAATATAGCTGTGTTTGTAATTGAGTAGAGGAAGAGGAAGGGATAAAGAAGGGAATGTTCATTTTAATTCAGGCTTGTTGATTTTTAACTTCTGAAGGAAAATCTGGACTTCTCAATGCTTAGGGCTGTCTTCAGTAGCTTTCAAATATCCATGAAGTCCATGAAGTCCAAATATCCATGGGTATGTGGTGTGAATAACAGCAGCTGGATTTGCATGTGTATTTATAGAATTAGGAAAGAGCAACCTCAGAAGGTCTTTTTCTGCAGACTTTTTTGACTGTTCCTAATCTTTATACAAGGAAAGCAATAGACAAAGTCAAAACAAAGTAATACCAAATATTCTTTTCTTCTTCAAATAACCCACTAGTGAATTTGGGTCTAGAAATGTGAGGCAGTGAAGCATGGCATCATTAATCATAGTTTATGGTGATTATTAGTAGGCTTTTAATCTTTGTTTTCATGTATAATTAGGTACAAGAGGTCAAAGCCGACTCTATTCTAAACAACAATATTTTCAGTGAATGACTGTTTTTCTCTGCCTGCAATTTTCTCTCGCATATTTATAAGAGCATACTTGTCTGTGTTTTGAGAGCGCAGTGTCCCATGAGTTTGTCTGCTGATAAAAGCAAATGACAACACTGTTATTTTTATTATCACTAATTATTTTTATTACTATTGCAATAACACCTGGTGGATCATAGTAGGTTTAGATTCATAGTGCTAACACATGCCTAAATTTAGGCAAGATATTAGTGAGCAACAGATAAATGAAGAGAAAGGAGAAGGCACATAAAGAAAACAATAGCAAATTTGTGTGATTCCATAGGTGAGCTCTATGTAGTACCTGACCTGAATTGCTCTATTTCTTAATCATATCTTATCACCTGATCAGTAGTTGTCCAGCTTTTTGTAAGCATCACAACACAGCTAGTCCATGAAGAAAAGAGGCAATGAGGGTTTAATTCAGATGCCTAGACAGAAATGTCTTTCGCCACACCAGATCCTCTTGCGCATTCTGCCTGTCTTCCAGTTCTGCTTTAGAAAATGTGGGGCTCCCTTATACCCTGTGTCATGTCCTCCAGTCTCTTCCAGACATCTCTGCTCTATGCATTTCTTTGGTTTTGAAGACCATCCAGATCTGTCAGATTTGTCTGACCAGCATAGACACCTGAGGTGGGATAAAGACTGAGATAAAGCCGCCAAAATTTAGATGTTTCCATAGGCATGGAGTGTCTCAGCTCCCATGATTTTCAGTGGAGATCTAGTCAACATGGTTGACTCGTCCCAAATTAGGCACCTGTGTTTGGTCAGCTTTTGGTCACCTAAACCTGGAAGCTTAGTTCCAGCTGCAGTGATAAATACTGTTAAAAGATTTCACTCCTGTCCTAAGTTCATCCAGCTCTGAGACAGATTTTTAAGAGAAGGCACCTCTGAAAGGGCCTAATGTCTGTTCATGAAAGAAAAAGTCTAAAAACTTGTCTAAAACTAATCATTTAACTTTTGGCTAAAGTTAAGTAAAAAAAAAGTCCACTACAATAAGTTTAATGCCATTAAGATGACATGTATATATTCACCATTCTATTTGCCTGTTCTATGCACTACTGGTAAAGACACATTTTCATTTAATAATTAGAAATGGATTAAAATTCCTGTCTGCCAGTGACATTTAATACTTAAGCTTTGTGACACTCATCAAAAACTAACCTATGTTTTTTTGTGGGCTCAAGTAGATCATGCACTTCCTTCAAAGGTCAAAGAGCATTCAAAAATGCATTTAAGCAATGTTATATCTGAATGAATTAATAAATAACGAAGCATACAGGGAACTCTTCTTTCAAACCAAGTTTTCATTCAGACTTTCTAGTTTTGTAAAATATTTGAACTATCTTGAGAAGCAATGCGATGCATTTTATAACTATTGAATGATAATGCTAATAAAAAGCAAAGAGAATTGGTCAGAGATAGAGCCTAGGCTGGGATACTGCCACCCCTTCTTGAGGACAGCCTGTCATTTCCACTAATGGACAAAAGGGAGATGTGATAACTCTTCATGGCCCAGATCTGATAATGTTGGAGGCCTGCATAAAGTCCCTGATATACCGTATGGGAATGCGTCTGTGAACAACTAAGGGGAAAGCAATAGTTATTGACCTACATGAGATACACGTGATATTTGTGCTTCTCCTTTACTGGAAAAAACCCCTAGCATATGGACAAGCACAAGATAAAAGTTGGAAGCAGAAAAAAATGGTGGGCATTTTGCTGGATTGAACTTAAAACCTGCTGCTGCAGGGTTATGCATTCTGAAAGTTGCCTCTTTATTTCATATTGGATATAAAGCAGGCTGCCAAAACTGTAGAGACCTGGAAATGGATTTGGTGAATGCAGAGGGGCAGGAGAGATTTATTCCAGGTAGGAGAATAAGAAGGTGAAGAATCTCCTGAGAGCGTTTCTCTTGTCACCTTCTAGTTCTTGGATGACTTTTCCCAGCAGATGCTAGGGTGGGCCATACTAATTTAGTACGGTGTGATGATGGTATGTGAATGACAGAATCACAGAAGGTTTGGGTTGGGAGGGACCTTCAAAGATCATCTAGTCCGACCCCTCTGCCCTGGGCAGGGACATCTTTCACTACATCGCATTGCTCAAAGCCCCGTCCAACCTGACCTTGAACACTTCCAGGGATGGGGCATCCACAATTTCTGTGAGCAACCTGTTCCAGTGTCTCACCACCCTCTTGTGAAGAATTTATTCCTTATGTCCAATCTGGAATGGAATGGAATGGAATGGAAAGGAATAGAATATTCAGTTGGAAGGGACCTACAATGATCATCTACTCCAACTGCATGACCACTTCAGGGCTGACCAAAAGTTAAAGCATATTATTAAGGGCATTGTTCAATGTGGTCGTATTGTGGTGGGTTTTGGTATCGCAATGCTGTTAAACCTTTTGGACAGGGCGTCATTAGGGTCTACAGACAGTGATGGACTACTCTTTATCTCTGTCACTGTACTAACTGCACTTCTCCCCAGTGAGTTGGGATGGGAAATTGCATAAGAGATGAGGAAGCTGTAGAAGGCCTGGCAGGGTAATTTATTTTTATGTTCCTCCCCTCGTCTCACAAACCCATTTTCACACCTTCTGCATCTCAGTTCTCTGGTAGTTTGCTGGAAGAGAGGAGGAAGGCCTTCCTCCTCACATCTGCACAGAAAGGCAGTGCAGGTATCACTGCTCCAGCTCGGGGGAGAAGGCAGAAGTGTCACGTAGCTGGGTGGCATAGGTCAGAGTCAAGCCTGGCCACTCTGAGAAAGGGACGTTACTGCTGTGGCAGGTTCCACAAAATCAAAGCTTTACGAGGCTGCTCTTTTTCACTGTTATTTTGGTTTTGTTGTATTAGCATGTTGGTCATGAGTGGTGGGAACAGCCAAGATTTCTTATTGCAGCAAATTGGTGGCAGCAACTCAGCCCATTCCCACAAAATGTCATTGCTAAAAGAGGGATGGAGTGTGTTCTCCTGTGTCTCCATCAGTGTTTCTGGGTATGTTACGGCATTAATGAAGAATCTGTTGTCTGAAAAACTCCCTACTTAAAGAGTTATTGTTATTTTGTAAAGCGAGTGTTGTATTGACCATCATCAACAAGCTCCTTTACACCATCACTGGAAATCTTAAGGACGTAAGTATTTTGTTGTGTCTTTGTCCTTGGAGATATTCAAAACTGGCCTGGACAAGGCCCGGGACAACCTGCTGTAGCTGACATTACTTTGAGCAGGGGTGTTGCACTACAGACCTCCACAAGTCCCTTCCAACCTCAGCAAATCTGTGATTTGGGTTTAGCTTCAAAGCTATACCAGAAAACCTGTAATCTGGTGGCTTGACGAAGGTTAAAGACCAGACATTTTTGCAGCTGATGTAAATTATTAAAAACATGCTGTAGCACGTTGAGAACACCTTGCAACTTCTAATATTCTAAGCCTTGGGCAGTTCTGTCCCAGGGCATTCAAGATGGCATCTGTAATGTTAGAGCAGCCTGAAGCACACAAGGATTGTAACTTGTGGCATCCTCTGCATATTGTAATGAGACCATCATCTGTTATTTGTAAGCATGTTTGAAGGTTTAAAGTCACCGGTTCAGGACAATGTGCACTAATGTATTTCAGAGCTTCATCCTCAAGCTGCACGCAGCCTCTCCGAAAGAGGGCTTTGAGTCCACCGCAGCCTCTCCCCAGAGCCTGGATGCCATCCTTAGTCACTTGATCGCACCAGCAGATATCCAGCTCTTCCAGCAGTGCGCATCCCTCACTCAGTGCTTTCAGAGACGGGTTGGTTATGGACGTGCAGGAAGCCACATCAAGGTGCTTGAGTCTAGCTGTAGCCATGACGTTCTAAGTATACATGCAAGTCAGAATTTATAAGGAAAGCTAGCTTTTGCTGTCTTGATCCCAAAGCAAATGGGGAAGACCAAAACTATAGTTTCCTCCTTGCTACTGAAAACCATGTATGTTGAAAGCTTTGTAAAGCTTTTGATCTATTGACAATATAAAAGTTTTCTTTAATATGCACAAGCTCCTTAATGTATTGTAACCTTCTGAAGAAACTCTTTTATATTTCATTTATCCTTCCTGCACCCCAGCACCTTGAAAATCATCAAGAACTCTCAATCCACAGCACTGTAACTAACTTGTTTTCTATTAACATTTTTCTCCTTTAATCATATGCTATAAAGAGTTTTACTTTCCCTTGGCAACTTTTAAGCTGTATAGATGTAATCATTACAGTGAGTGATGACATCAAGCCAGGGTGACATGGTGCAATTGATTTTTACTAAATAATTATATGATGAGCTGGAAGAAGGAGTTTTATTAGTCTTAACTCGGCAAGGATTGATTGGGGAAAAGAAAATGACCGGTCAGTATATCAGGTTTCTGCGGGTATAAGAAAATAAGTGACAGCTCCAGAAAAGTCTATAAATCACAGGAAAAATTATGATAAAAATAAGAGCTATGAACTGCCCTTTAAAATTTCACTGGGTGGCACAGAAGAGTCTAACGGACCATAGTCATTTATCTCCATTATGCTTGGGATCCTCTGAGAATAGCAAGGTTGACGAATGATGCCATTACATTTTTTTATTATTTTTAAATGGAGAGAAGATAAGGAGTGTTGTATAAGTATTACTTTCAAGTCATTAGAGGGTTGAGTCTTCAAAAGAAATCCCTGATTTAGCCAATAAAATAAATAAAGTATATTTTGCTTTAGCCTTCTGTAGGTAATATATTCAAAAATCGCTGTTTTGAAACCGATCTGCTTGTTTGCAATTAATTCTCCATTTCTAAAGCAAAAAAAAAAAAAAAAAAAAAAAAAGAAAGTATAGTACTGGCAAATACGTGTTTTTATTAATGCTGTATATATTCCTATTTCTTATTGACGTCAAGATACTCTGGAGTTAGACAGGAAGGACAAGGACCTACCTAAGATGCATCTCAACAGAAACTCAAACTGTAGCATAACGGCAGTGTAACTGCTTTAAAGGGGAATTCTTTGCCCCAGCCAAGAAGATACTGTAATTATACAAGGTATAGAAACTATGAAAGAAAAAGCACTGACCAGCTGAATAGAAGCAGGGGTGATTTCACATATTCTGATCGTTCAAATCAAAGGAGAGCTAGTATTTAATACTTTGATGCCAAAGACTATGAGGGAGATCAAAACTAAGTCATTCCTGCCCAGATGCATCAGAAGATACCAAAGTGTTCGCAAGAGGGATTTTTAAAGCCATTTCTTTGACTGTTATCTACATTTTGGCAAATAATAGTTTTTCCAGCGGCAATGTGTTTGTATTGCGTGGCAATCTCAACCTGGCAATTGTTCTTTATGCAGGATCTGGGAGACCATCACAGCTCCCTGTCCTTTCCATCTACCATCCTGTGGCCACAAATTTCTGCTTCATATAAGTCAGAGCAAGTGCTCAGCTCTTGAGGGCATTTTTTGATTAATTGGTGTTCTGGTCTCTGCTGGCACAGTGAGGAAATTTTATGTTCTCTAGCGTGGTCCAGGCTGAGAGCCATTGAGGTGCTTTGGTCAGCCAAAGTGAAATTCCTAAATATGATCCATGCTCAAGATCTAAACGCATTTAGAGCTCCAAATGTCCTCATCCTCACTGGTTCTCTAGAGACAAGAGCTTACAAGGAGTGGCCAGTGCTCACACAGGCACTGCGCTTTGGCCTTATACTCTTTGGCACCATGCAGCCGTATCCAAAACCACATATTTTTCTATCTTGCCAGAGAGGTGCAAATTCCATGCTTTGCTATCAGTTCTCAATTCAGCCTCTCTGTCTAAACATCTCTTTGACAAGAGATTTTACGGCTATTCTCAACACAGAAGCTGATTTTCTTTGCCTCGGGTATCAACAGCAGGTGCCAGCCTTTTGACTCCAGGCTCTATTTGTTGCTGATACTGTTGGATGTGTTCCTGGTCACCTGGTCAGGGAAACAGATATTTCCCTTTTTGCCAGTTACTGTCTTGCACCGTTGACATTAGTAAGGTACAGCCAGATGAAATGGGGTGATGTTGCAAACCCTGGGCTGGCCAAGGGGGTTCTGGTGTCAGAATCCTGGAGGACCTGATGTGAAGCTCAAGGACTTGCCTCTGCTCTGAACCTTCTTACACCAGATAGAAATCAGGTAAATCACCTAGGCTATGGCTTCCTCTGCATCACGGGAGGGACATTGGGTAGCCCTTGAAAGTCTGCCTGGTTGTCTCTAGTTATAGAGATTCTGATCAACAATGCGAATGAGTCCTCTGGGTGTGCTTTGTGACAAAGTGGACCAGGTCTGATGCTACATGGAATCATAGAGTTGTTTAGTTTGGAAAAAACCTTTAAGGTCATGAAGTCCAACCGTTAACCCAGCACTGCCAGGTCCACCACTAAACCATGTCCCTCAGCACCACATCTCCCCGGCTTTTAAATCCCCCCAGGGATGGGGACTCAGCCCCTGCCCTGGGCAGCCTGGGCCAGGGCCTGACAGCCCTTTGGGGGAAGGAGTTTTTCCCAATACCCAACCCAACCCTGCCCTGGCGCAGCTTGAGGCCGTTCCCTCTCGTCCCATCGCTTGTTCCTGGGGAGCAGAGACCGACCCCCCCGGCTCCAGCCTCCTTTCAGGCCGTTGCAGAGAGCGATGAGGGCTCCCCTCAGCCTCCTCTTCTCCAGGCTAAAGAACCCCAGCTCCCTCAGCCGCTCCTCATAAGACTTGTGCTTTAGACCCTACATGAAAGATGACGTTCTGCTTTCAAGCCTCTGGAAGCTTTTCCTCAAACTACCTGTTGGAGAGAAATGGGCTTCTGAAAAAAGTTTCTGAAAGAGTTGGTGAAGGTCTTTATTCCTGTCAGAGACCTCATTCCTCAGTGTTAATACATTTTGTTAGCATCTTTACGAAGCAACCTGGTTGTCATCTCAGCCTAGAATGAAAAGGAGGTTCACATCCTACTGATGGATTTCCCCATATGTTTTATCCTTGAGGAAAAGAGTTATCTCCTGGCTTTACCCTAAATTCTATCCCTACATTGGCAGGCTTTGCACAGAGAATGACTTTAAGACATCTTGCAGAAAGACAATTGTAGGAAATCGGCATTTCCCTGCCTAGAAGATCCAGCTGCTCTGAAGATGTGCAGCTGATGTTCTGTAGGAATTATTCCTTCTTCCAGTACTGAAGATTTGGACAAACCTGATTCACTGGTTTGATTTGGAATTAAAGCAAAATCATATGCATCTCTTGAAAATGGAGTTTGACACAGGTGAAAAAAATAAATAACTTTCTTCTCAAGTGCGAATGCCTTATTCTAGTAAAATTCTTTGTAGACAATTTTTATGGGAAATCTGATCCTGAAATGTATCCATAATAAATATTGCTTTAATCCATCCTATCCATAATGTCAAGAGCTTTGTTCATTTTTCTATGAAAACGTAACAAAAATAGTGGTCATTCAAAGTACTTCTAAATCTCAGTGTTTTTATAATGTCTGATTACAGTTTGCAATAGATACTGATTTTGAAGAGTGTTTAACAAATGTGTTTAAGTCCTCTTTAATTACCTGGGCCCTTGTAGGCAAGGTGAATGACTTGAAGCCCCTGAAGATTATTTGTGGTTTTAGTTGTATTATCATAAGCTTAGAACAAATTCCTTGACGTCAGTGGAGCCATTTTGCTGCAGAGAAGATCAGAGGTTGATTCGTTGCCTCAGCAGAAACCTTTTTCGCAGTCTAATGTGCATCGAGTGTAGCTAGAATCACTGGCAGCAGTGTTGACAATCCCGTGTAAGAACGGCTTTTGATTTAGCAGTACACAATATCTTCCAATATGTTTGCCATCTTTATTAAATTAATTATTTATATTCTTGCATTCTTATCTGAAGCCTAATGTGTATAACTGTGGTGTTATGTTAACGGAGAGAGACAGAATGTCATGATAGACAAAATAAGAAAGAGGCTTCAGAAACGGAAGGGAAGTTAACTACAGATGACATTGTGGAATTTTTAGGTAGCCAAGCAGAAATCATTTTTGATTTAGTATACTTTCTTTCAGACAAAGACAAGACAGTGAAGCTCAATCATCCTACCACAGTTGTTTAGTAAATTGAATCTCTTGCCTTGTTTGCTACTCATTGAGTTAGTGAATCTCAACAAGTAAGACTTGCCAGAGGCTTTTAAAAAAATCAGTGATGGACCCTTGAGAAGTAAGTTTGTACACGTGAAGCACATTACAAATAACAACAGCAACAGTGGCAATTGATTATGTCTGTACACAAGGAATTTAATTTGTTTTATTATCTCGTAGTCTTTGTGGCTTAGATAATGTATTAGCTACTTACTGCGGGAGATTTAGGTACAAATTAATTTAAATAACAAGTAAAAATAAATGACATTTTAGCTTAGGTGATTGATCACATTAAAGCTACACTTTGGGGTAACACAATACCTGTTCAGTCTTCTTCATAGCTAGTGGATGGTTTAACAGTGTAAGCCAACACCTGAGTGCTAGGAGGGGTCGTTATTATTGCACAATCTGACCTCCTCCTTAACTTTGTAACTTCATCACTGACCTTGTACAGCTCTTTGAGCTTTGATATATCTTTGGGGAAAATGAATATCCTTGATGTAAAGTCCTCAAGAAAGGGATGTGGCTTTAGGTTCATTGTTCCAGTGAGAAATGCTCTTCGCTATTTGAACGTTGCCTTATTTCCCATCTGGATTTTGTATACTTTGGCTTTCAATTGCTCTACCTCGTTAAGTGACTTTGGCAAGACTACAGAGCCTTATTTCTCAGGTTATTTCTCTATATATGTATTTCTAAATCAGAGTCAGTTCTCCTCTTAACTTTCTCTTCATTAAATTAACTGAGCTGACCACTTCCCTATTACTATGTAATGGTGGCATGTGCATATATTAAATAATCTTGTTTACCTTCGCACTCAGAGCACCGTGCACATGAACTCATGCTAAACTTATACTCTTGAAGTGCATGTTAGAAACCGGCGTACTGTATCGTGATCCCCCATTTACAGAGATTTTTGTAATCTACTCCCTAGTCGGTTGTTAAGTGGTTTGTTAAGCAATAAATAGATTTGTAGAATGCTAACGCTTAAGCTCAAACATCAATCAGCATTAACATATCCTGGCAAAACTAATGCTTTACTAGCCTGTATTCATTTTATGCCGAACTATTCGGTAGCGCTGGCTTCACAAGAGCTCCCTACCACCCTAAAATAACTTGCAAAGAAATGAGCAAAATATTCTCTGCCTTGCAGACCACACTATTAAGTATTGATGAAGAATGTAGTTGTTGTTCTTATATGTAATAATGTAACATTTTAGCAGTTAAAAAGTAACCCAAATCATCAGAAAACTCCGTAACATTTTTTGGAATCCCATTGACCCGTGCGTACTGTTGGTCACTGAAGGAACTTTTTGTCCCAATGCATCTTTGAAAACATTTCTGCATCTTTTAGTTCATAAATATTTCAGCCAGATTTCTTTTGTTTATTGTACTACCCTTTAAACCATTTTTCTGTTTCCTTGGAAAGTACAAGAGGAGTAAAAGGTACCATGTTTTAATGAGCAGTATTATGTTGATAGCATCTTTTCCCCCCCAGTATCACAGGCTCTTTCTCTCCCCTCTGCCCTTTGCTAGGGGGATATCAGGACATGCCATTTTTTTTCCATTTCATCTCCATAGTCCTGAGAGTTGATGGTAATCTTCAAAGGGGCTTCTGTAGTCTGGTGGCAGCCAAAAGACAAATCCTGATGATTTCCAATTTGTCTTGGGTTGCAGGCGTTTGGGAGGAGTCTGCTTCAGAAACTCCAGCTTTTTCACTCACCCAAGTTCATATGCAACACCAGACAAACTCAAAATTAATACATTTTCATAGAATCATAGAATTGTTAAGGTTGGAAAAGACCCTTAAGATCATCAAGTCCAACCGTTAACCTATCACTGCCAAGTCCATCTATACCATGTCCTCGAGCACCACATCTATCCGTTCTTTAAATACCTCCAGGGATGGGGACTCAGCCCCTGCCCCGGGCAGCCTGGGCCAGGGCCTGACAGCCCTTTGGGGGAAGGAGTTTTTCCCAATACCCAACCCAACCCTGCCCTGGCGCAGCTTGAGGCCGTTCCCTCTCGTCCCATCGCTTGTTCCTGGGGAGCAGAGACCGACCCCCCCGGCTCCAGCCTCCTTTCAGGCCGTTGCAGAGAGCGATGAGGGCTCCCCTCAGCCTCCTCTTCTCCAGGCTGAGCCCCCCCAGCTCCCCCAGCCGCTCCTCCCCAGCCTTGTGCTCCAGCCCCTGCCCCAGCCTCGCTGCCCTGCTCTGGCCACGCTCCAGCCCCTCCATGGCCGCCTTGGGGTGCGGGGCCCAGCGCTGAGCACAGCATTCGAGGGGCGGCCTCCCCAGTGCCCAGAACAGGGGCACCATCACCTCCCTGCTCCTTTTATTACGGCAAAGCAAAAAGTTCTATTCTAGAATGCAAAATTGGGAACAAGGTTACGAAAGACAGAAACTGCAAAGCTGCAATTGCAGTTGCAAAACTGCACCTCCAGCTCATCCTTAATGCTAAAGCTCCTCTCTAAGGCTGTCGTTTGACTTTATGGAATGACCCACAGCAAAGCTGCCTTGCGGTATTGCTGCCTGAGGGAATGGGAATGGATAGCGATGAGAAGCAGCAATGGCTTTGGCCAGCGCGGCTGCCTAGGGCTGCATAACGCCAAACCATACCTGGGCTAGTCACCTAAGGGGGTAGGAAACTTCCCTCTGCTTTAGCCCATTATTTTATAGTTTCATAGGTAGAATCATCTCATATTTTGGAAATTCATACATGAGCATCTTCATACAGCTAGTCTTTCGAAGGGATTACATGTATCAGCAGTAAATCCTTGTACCAACATAACTCATTTATGGTATAATTTCAAGGAGTTACTGAGTAAGTATAACTAGGGTTTTGTTTTCCTAATGTTAGATATAAACAGTATTATATACTTTTGCCATTCATATCATCCACATGTAGGTTGCAAATAGAATTTAGTAGAGATTACATATATACCTTTGTTTTCTACTTCTCCCAAAGTCAAAAAAATTGTGAAAGGGTTGCTGTTCCTAAGGATTACTCGCTCTATAACAGTACTAATGCAGCCAGACTTTCCCCAAACCTTCTTAGCATCATTCTCTATCGGAGTCCTCTTTGGAGCTCAGATTTGAGAGCTTCATAAGAGTCATTCCATCTCTTCATAACTAGTGGTGATGACGGTAGGAATTGACAACTTCAGAGTTAATTCAGCAAGATGTGCATACTAGCTTTTAGCAAGATCAGTGCTTTGTGAATAGAGGAGAATAGCTAGTTCTCTCCAGGGGTATTTTGAACATTTCTCCCATTAATATGTACTTCTCCAGCACAAGAAAATTTTTAAGCACTTGGTAAAATAAACTCTTTTTTTGTAGCCGTTTTCATGGTTCAAAATAAATATTTTAAGAGTACCTTGATTACAGTAACTGCAGCTTGATTGTTTAAGGTTTTACATCTGTATTTGACTACCGTGTGATGTACCAAAATGTATAATGCTCACATTTCGCTTGCATGCCACTTAAAAGGAAATATCAGAGTTGAATCTCTTCGGGAGCATTTAACCAAAGAAAGACTTAGACTTCCTAAAAACACCTACTGAGTATGCACCTAAGAGACCGTGCTAATCCAGGTATATGGGACGTCCCAAATTTAGGTCTGTTCACTTGATGGCTGCAGAGCAGTCAGGTGGGGAGGATGAACCTCACGGTGGGCTGTGTTTTCTCTCTCCCCAGGAATGCGACAAGGTAATGACGTTGGCACACAGTATCGCTCGGCCATCTACACGTTTTCTCAGGAACAGATGGAAGCTGCCTTGAGATCTAAGGAAGAATATCAAAAGGTAACGTTGGGCAGGGCGTGGAATTGCTCCACATATGAGTGGAGGTCAAAGACGTCACCAATTAGCACAAAATCACTTCTTGTGCTGTGCGTTGTCTCCGTGTTGCTCTTGGAGCTCCTCATTCCCATACTGAACTTGCACCATATTTGCTTTTAATTCCAACTTTTGTGAAATGGTTTTTTTGTATGTGAGTCATTTTATAACTATGTAGAAAGAGAAATAGTTACTTGTGCAGAGACAGTTTTAATCTCTTCTAGAGATTCTTTTATGTCGGTGCACCAGAGCAAAAGTCTGTGATCTTAAAGCTATTCAAGCGTATCTGGACCCCATACTCTGAAGGGTGCAGCCAAAATCTCAGATCTAGGAGTTCTTGAACACCGGGGGAAAGTCCCGATCAATATTTGAGCTTGGTAACTCAGGATCACCGACCTGCTGCTTATAAGATGCTTCTACCGAGCCATTCCATAAATGTCTTTGATTAAATGTGGCAGCCTGTGACTTAGTAAGACTATTTGTTTTGACGCTAGGATTTGTGTGAGAGAGGATCGACCATTTCCCTTTCTATACGCGGTCCTGGTTTTCAGTGAGGGTGGATCCTGTCTCTTCC
This sequence comes from Platalea leucorodia, assembly GCF_965183815.1. Lineage (NCBI taxonomy): Eukaryota > Metazoa > Chordata > Aves > Pelecaniformes > Threskiornithidae > Platalea > Platalea leucorodia. Next base: position 125,334,203 of record NC_138825.1, on the reverse strand, counting down.
CTGCCACATAAGCTGTTATTGAACTAAAGGCAGAGGGATTAGTGTCCTGTAGCGTAGCTGCATTGTAATTGCTGTCTGATCTGCCTAGTCGTCTTGACAATGCAAGATCCAGGTTCTACAGCAGAGATATAGGAATTCTGATAACTTATACGAAATAAGCTACTCACCTAGGACATCAGGACAATAGGCAGAGTAACTATTAAGTAGTGCTAAAAGAATATCAGCTTTCAGGCGTTCACTTGTACTATAACTTCACTAAGGAGTTACGTTGAAGAACCAGGGTTTGGGGTGAACATCTGATGTTAAAGGTAAAGAGCTGTGTTTTGAAGAGTGAGGGTGTATCGGTCAGAAGCTTGTGCCAAGGTACGAAAAGGAGGTGCACGTGCTGAAGTCTTGTGTGGCGGTTTGGTTTTCCTAAACGTGCGTATGACATGGGTGGGCTGAGCGGCGTGCGCACTTGTAGGGCTGCTTGGTACATGCAGTTGGCGTTATTTTGCATGCAAAGAGGTGCTCTGAACTGCAAGTAACTAATTTGCAAGTCGTTCTTAGCAGTGTGATAACTGTGCATGTAAATTAAGTGTTCAATGACATATATATTTTCTCAGGAGTAGCTGAGCACATGGGGATAAGTCAGTCTTGCAGGTGTTTATCTTTGTTAACAGAGTGGTTTCTGAAGGTTTGGCATTCATATTTACCATGCAGAACTCCTTTCTACTCATTGTTTACCTTAGATCCATTGCTTTTCTAAATTCTTTTTGATTCTTTTTGTTAACATCTGCTGACCGGTCTCACACTGTAAATCTGACAGCTTTCAGTTTGCTTTCCCAACTCTATTATTCTCTGCTGTTATTTGTCATTAAATTAATACTGACTTGAAAGCAAAATTACGATGTAGAAGATTGCAATGTGATATTACAGAAATTTCCATCATCAAATAGATTTTCTTAATGGCACAATTTAAAATTTACCTACTTTGAAGTCTATCACCATTTGGAAAGTGTGTATAATTAGTACATTTATATAATTAGGCAGAACTCTGTAAGTGATCACATGTAGAGTTTGTTTTTTCACTGAAGTAAGGGGATGGAAGGGGCTGTGTTGCCAACTAAGGAAACACAGCAAATATGTGCTGAAATTCCTGGAGGATATTGAGGTTTCTATGTATTATCAACAACAATATCTACAATTTTATCTACTGTGGCATTGCAGTAGCAGTAGAATGGTTGTATTGGAAGCATACCGAGCAAACAATATGTTCAGGAATCCCTTTTCATATTAAATGTTTTGCATTACATTATTTTAATGTAAATGTAATACAACCACTTTCCTTGTTATTGCAGTAATTTAAAATAAATACCAAGCTCTTCTGGCAGTGACCCATGCATATCTTTGCACCTGATAACAACAGATGAAAACATGTGGGAATGGCATAACGCTTGATTTTTCCATGATAAGCAACGGTGCATGCCCCAAACAGGGGCAGGACTAACAAATCTTGAAAGTACAATAACTGCAACATGTAGGAGTGACTCTGCAGGTTTTTGGCACAGCAAATGAATAAAAGCAAAGGTAGCTTATTTGCTTGTTGACTGAATAATTGAGCATGTGCTCTTAGATGTCTTTTTGAGCTGAGGACCTGGAAGAGAGTTAAGAGTGTCCTCCAAACAGAAAATTCCGTGTTTGCTAGGTGGGTTTTTTTATTTTTTTCATAAAGCCAGATATGATTGTTAACTTAAAGGAAACATTTTTGTTTGCTGAGGACAGAAACCATCCCGCCCCGAGGTTTATATCATGAATTCCTGCCTCCAAGACAGGCTAGCCTGGAGCGCTAGCTCCTCTCTAGTAGCCCGATAGCCGCGTTAGCTCTGTCCACGTTTAGCAAGCGGTACGGGCTGAGAGGAGCGGATCTGCAGAAGAAAACAGTTTGTATTGAGGACCCAGAACACATTACAGGTGTTTCAAGGGGTTTTCTTTTCAGTAGCTGTAGTTCGGTCCTCTGAACCACGTGCCACTAGCAGATGGAAGTCAGCGGTGCATTTCTGGTTTAGCTCCGTCGAAAGGAATTGGGTTCATTCATCCCAAGACCACTCTGTGAAGCGAACCAAAGCACGATAAGTGACAACGATCAGGAGATTTATTACAAAAGAGCACTTCTGCTCCAAACTGAAACATTAATGTAGCTTACACCTTTAGGGCAGTGCTATGCTTGAGCGGAGAAATACTGTAGTTAAGTGCGCCACGTCCCTAGCTCCTACCAGCCTACGAGTGCGAATCATAATGCGCACTGAGCCCAAGTATCCTGCAGGGTTACATCTATTTTAAGTTGTGAAACTTGTTGCTGATTCATGCAGCTGTTTTAACAGCTGAGAAATGGCAATACAGCAATGAATATGCATTGAGGCACGCGTCCTTAGCTGTTGATGAAGCTGAATGCATAGAGTCAGAGTCGGCTAGTGATAATACATATTATAATACAATAGTGCTGCTGGTAAATTGTGACACGATGTAAGTGTAATCAGAAAAACATAAAATGAGGGCCAGGGCTTGGTGAAAGTACTGCGAATGAGCTGTTCCATCAGTTTTGCCTGAAGCTGAAGTTTTTTAATACAGTTGAACCTGAGGTTACTCAATTTTCAAGACAGTTGCTAGGCTGGATTTGGTTTTCAAATGAATTATCTAGGCAATAATCCAGATAGTGAAATCAGGGCGGGAAGATGTTTGTATTTATTTTTTTCTGAATCAGAGGCCTGCATTTGTTTTGTCAAGTGCTAACCCTGGGTTTTCAGGCTCCAAGAATATACTGAGTCCCTCCCCTCCATGTTTGCCTTATATTAAAGTAGCATCCCCCCCATGCCAACATCTCTGCGTCCTCACGTAGGACAGCACTGACAATGAGCATTGTGCACAGAGAGCAAAAGGCAGGTCTATTACTTTGTTACAAAAGCAAATATTTGGCAGAAGATCCTTCCACAAAGCAACCACAGGGCCTCTCTGTGAATAATTATGAATGAACTGAGTCTCGAGCTCTTGGCAGAGGTGCTGGGTGGTAAGCAGGTAATGAGCTCCTGATTTGTTACAGCCGGGAGGAGTTGGTGGGGAGAGTTGCTGTCGTTTGCTCTTATAGTTGTAATCTGGAGAGAGTTATAAGGGCTCAAAGAGACAGGACTATAGAAATGTTCAGATTTTATGAAGACATTAAAAATGTGGCCTTTAGAAAAGTCCAGAGAACTGGAATGAAAGGTTTTTGTACTGAACATATAGGAAATGTAGAGGAAGTACAGAAGTAACTTTTTGAATTTTTTTTTTTTTTTTTTACTTAGAAATGGACTGAGCTTTGCTAGGACTAATGTAACAGATTGGTTTTACGATTTGGACTGTAAGGGTATAATCTTGGAAAGTTTCTCTGCAGGAGTATGTTGTGATGCTGATAGAAATCCTCTCTGAAATCTAAACCGGCTGGTCAACAGATTGAGAAAACAAATCAAATGAAACAATAACTGCACCAAAGCCAGAGTTACAAAGAAAAAAAAAAGCAGCAATGCTAATTTTTTGCATTGAGGCCTGCAAATATGTTTAAGAAGTTCAAAAAGTATTGTAAGTAGAGGTGAAGAGATTAAATTTAAAAATTAAAATGTAGTATAAATATAAAGCATCCAGGCAATTGAAACTAACCCATTGCCCAATCTGTTAGTGTGGAGAACAGTCTCTTTGTGGAAATGTCAGGACCTATAAAACCGTAGGTGGGTAGACTTTGTGGAGATCTTGAAGGGAACAGTATATGATGCTCAGAGGAGAGACTGGATCACGCTGCAGCCATAGCAAATATGTTTCTGTGAAGGTCTGAAGATGCTCAGTTTAAATGACTGAAACTATCTTTGGCTTGGTCAAATAGTCATTTTTCATTGCATTTCGTCAAACAGCATTTTCTGTTAATGTAACAAAGCATTTGGCCTGAAGAACATGAATTTGACCAAACATGTAAAATTTCTTTTTGAATCAAGCAACCAAAGGATTAATATGCTGGACTAAATTCCCTGTTGGTGTAACTCCACAAGAGCTAATATATTTGTACAAGAAGTTAGCTTTACCCATATACTTTATTGCATGTGTGCTCACATGCAGCTGAGAAGGGAATCCTTCAACTGATAACTTCAAATGTAGTGTTTGGTTTCTACAGATGTAGGTATTGGAGCATCTGAACCTGAAGCACCATTGGTTTTCCTCTGTTTGTGCTTCTGGTTTTTTGTTCTGCATAAGTTTTACAGTGATGGGTCTTTTTAGGGGGATGGTGGAGTGGGGTTTTTGGTTTGGTTTTGTTTGTTTGGTTGGTTTTTTTTAACTTTTAAAGCCCTGAACAGTTACGTGATAAATCATGGATGACCATGGGAAGAATGGGGTTTAATATTAGTTTACACAGTTGTGGTTTTACAGTGCTATCTTTCATTTGCAATGGCCAAATTTCAGTGTGGCTACAGTTACGTGATAGCACTCCTGATCCTGAACTTGCTCACAGAAGGTCTGGGAACACATTGAATTAACACTGAGATTGGCTTTGGTAGTTTTCATGAGGCTCCTCTGTGGTGGGACAGTCGGATACCACGTCTTAGCCAAGCGCTGAAGACCAGCTGCTGGCCAGTGGTCGAAGCTCCCTTGTGAAGTAGAAGTGCTCGCACGAGCAGCTCTGCGCTCCGCTGGAAGGACTTAACTAACCACTGACCTGGCAGGTCACATTTACCCAAAATGGAGGGTGCACTCAGCCACAGGACACGTTCCCAGGGCCTGATTGAGGTGCTCACATCTAGTGCTGTTGGGGAAACCCTAGCATATCTCAGCCAACCTACAGCTGCCAGTCTACAACACACAGATATCCCTTAGGGGCTGTATCATATCTGCCAGTCCTGTGTAGATCTCTGAAATACCCTGGGCACCTCAAATAGCGCTAAATGCCTATATTTAGGTAGCTGATTTTAGGCACAGCCTGATCTCTCATGACTGTAATGGAAGTTCAGATTCCTAATTCACATGTGGACCTCACCAGGTATAAACCAGGTTGTGATGGATGGATGCGTTCTGCAGAATAAGGCAAGCAGTGAATTAGTGCTGGCCAGCACAGGAGGCAACAGTCTCTGCAGCTCAGCAGCCTGAGAGATATTATGAAACTTTCACGAGCTTGCCGTGGGATGACGTGGGAACAAACCAGCAAAAACCCTCAGCTGCAAAACCAAGAGCTTTATGTTTGGTATCATAGAAAAGAGGAGAGATTTAAAAGCTGGAGTTTCCTGGCCAGCGCAATGAGCTTCGGAGCAGAAATCTGCAAGGAAATGAAGGGGTCAGGATTGTATTTGTCAAGGCTGGAGGAAAGACTATTTACAGACCTACAGGATCGACAGTTCTGAGATTATAATTGCATGAAGGAATGCCTTGTGGAGTGAAGTTACAACACTCAGCTGTGGTTTGATGTAACGTGCTGTGTGCGTTTAGACATGCTCTGGCTGGGAGACAGTTTTTCACGTGTTTTTTGGCTGGGAAACGTTAAACAGCTCCTTTAAAAAGTAGGTTGTTGTTATTGAAGCAATACAATAGAGTCGATAAAAAACCAACACCTGCTTACTCCTCTTCAAATTATGTCTATTTCAGAGCTTTACATATCGAATTATCTTTGCTTCACTCTGATGTGAATAGTAGCTACTTGATTCCTGATTGATGGTCGTAGTTCTTATGAAAATAAGCAAACCCGATCTGATAAGCTAAGCCATTATTTATTTTGTAATCACTCATCTGTGCTACAGAGATACCCTTTTTATGTTCATCCCTTTCTGAGAAAGCTGCATTCAGCTATGGATAAGGAGGTTTTGTGTGAACAGTTGCTAACTCGTTTCATATTATCGTAAACTGCGGAAAATTTGACTTCTCTGTTGTCACTCCAAGAAAATTTGGTCACCTTGCAGCAGAAAGATAGCTCAAAACTAATACGCACTTTTGACTGCATTTCTTGATGACAGTGGCAACAAGATAAAAGCTTCAATGGCATGAACTTAGGATCTTGTAGTTGGCTTGTTTGAGTTTCTTAGAATAAATACATCTGTGATGACCTGTCCCATTGTCAACACTGATTAACAACCCATTTGTGCTTTCTTTGTTGAATTTATGCTGAAATGCGTCTATATGATGGATTTATAAAGTTTTATGGTTCTCTGCTGTGTCTATTTTCTTCTACCTTTTTGATAGGGAATTCTGTTACAATAGACATGGCCCTAGCATTCTCTTTGCAGCCATAACATACAACATCAGAGTTTGCTCTATATTAGTTATTGTTCATCTGACTTTTCTTTCTTAATGAATGATCCTACATTGCTGTGCTGTAGAATCTCATCTCATGTTGTGGGAGGAAAAACATTTTAACATCATCCCCAAGATGACTTTATTCTGAAACAGTGAGATGTACAGGATGTATACGTCCATATGAAAACAAAAATGAGCATCCCTGGAAAGCGCAGGAGGACTAAGGACACCTCTCAAAATTCACCGAAGCAGAGAAGTGCCACCGTCCTATACTGAGGGCAGCATGCTACCAATTGCATACTATTTCTATTCCCCTGGATTCAGCAACAGCACATATTGCTTGCTTTTATCAATGCTGAAGAAGGCAAGATTTTTTTTTTAGCTTTCGATTCTGCATATATGCCGTTCGTTTGATCAAAGGCTGGGCCTTTCCTTAGCCCAGCTAAGGAAACAGTCCTTTGACTGTTGCAAATACAGCTAATCATGCATTTGAAATTAGAACTACGAACAACATTATGAAACCATACTTTCTATTTTACAGTCATTTTTTCATCTGGGAGGTCATGGAGTTCAGCAAAGAAGTCATTTGCTTGATTGTACTGTGAATGTGAAGCCAGAGCTTCAAGCTAACGCTTATATTGGACATTTAAACTAACATTAGAAATTGCCCTGCAATAAATTAATGTAAATATCAAATAGATTTGACTCCAAGAATGGGTTGTAAATAAAACATTTCCTGCTTTGTATCACTTGCTCTGTTCAGCTTGCTAGTAATGTAAAAACATCCTAAATCTGTCTAGACATCAAGTTTTCATATACTTAGGCAGATGAATTCTCAATCTTCAGGGCAGATCTCCATGCTGATCCAGAAGATGAAGATTCAAAGGGCCAAGTTGACTTGCCTACAGGAGTCTAGTGCCATTTGAGATGTTCTACCCTATCTGACCCGGGCTCCAGCTTGGCACAGATCTCCTATGGGTCCTAGGTCATACCAGTGGTAAGGCAACATAGTGGAGTCTGTAGTGATGCCAACGCATTGAAGCTAAATACCTTTACATCGGCCTGTAAATGTGTTCCCACATGGTTCAATGGCATCTAGGATCATTCTGAAGGGCTTCTAGTTCAGGCTTTTGAATTTCTTGATCTCGATTATGCATCTGTTATAGGACTCTAAAAGTTTCACAAGCGTATTAAATGTCAGGACCATAAATTTGATAATGGTATTAATAACGATAGTTTAAGTGTACACGGTGATTTACAAGGAACAAGATATAATTCCTTCTCTTAAGGAAGCTCTCAAGGAGCTTAGTTTAACTAAGAGATTAGTTATGGGGAGGACATGACAAAATGGTCTAGAAGAAGGTCAAGGCATAAGAAAGAGGATTATGATTGGCTGTTGCTCTTCTGTGTAGGATCTTGTTGTCTTTGGGTTAAATGTAGCCCTTAAAACTGACCTAAGCAAGAATTTCCAGGAAACAAAAATTGAGAAATCATCTTGAGTCTCGAGATGTGTTGAGAATGTTGTGTCTTAATTCTGCTCCGGCCTTTGAATCCATCCATGTCCAGGGGAAAGATAAGGCTTGTAGTGGGACTCTCTACATTGATCTGGAGAGGGGGAGAGGGGTTGGCCTGGTTTATAGTTTCCATACAAATTAAAAAATTAAACAAAAAGCCTTTTTTAAAAAAAAAATGACGCATGCATTTTTAATGAGCATGGTGAAGTCAGGGAGCATTACTTCTGCTGCCCAAACAGTTTGCTTATCCTTAGTGCAAAGCTGTGGGATCCAAAGAACACTATTCAAACCTCAAGTTTTCTCAGTGACAAAAGTGTGCCTGAGCCAGAATTCAAGTAGGTACTCGTGGAACACTCCTCCACTGTTTATCCATCTCTAAAATATCAAGCCAAAAATTTATCTGAAACAGGGCTTTTCAAGTCAGATATAAGAACATAATGGCACTTGAAAAAGTTCTGAGCTCCACAAAGCTCACACGTGGAAACAACAGGTACTCAACATTTATAAAATATGCTGCTTGGGTACCTAAATACAGACATAGGAGTGTCCACTTAAGCACTCGAGTTCAAACAATTTGATAACCGGATATACTACAGCATGTATCGACAATTGTCGTACCCTGATGAGGTTGCTTTCTAACTGATGTTAACGTTTGCTTAAATAACTCTCAAGATTTTCTTGCAGGACCCAATGCCGATCAGCCGTACAGCTGCAAATCCAGAGCAACGCCATTAGAATCAATGGAATTACTTTGGATTTCCAGTAATGCAATTGAGATAAAAATCTGGTCCAGGAGTTTCTTTAATTTCAGCATTTTTGTTCCCCGATGAATTGTCAGAGAATTCTGTGTATTATTTTCTGTTTGAAGTATGCCACTCAGTCAAACATAGCTCTCAGCTTTTGGGAAAACAAGTCAATATTTCCTGGAAAGAAGAATCAGAGCATGCTTTAGCAAGCAACATTGTCATGTCTGTTTTGTGATCTTTTTTGCATCAAGATCTTTTTCTCCTTTATTGACTTCCACAGATCGCTTGTAGATGAATCTTTTTTTCCTTTAGATCCAGGATGCCTACTGCTTCCAGTAAGAGCTAGATGGCAGAAAGAGGTCAGAATGGGCTTTTTGGTTGATGGGCAATACCATCAACTGTATTATCAGTCTTGTGCTGGAGCTTTGTAGGATTGCAGACATCAAAACCAACCCGCCTAGGAAAAGCCAGGAGATTTCTCTTTGTGTTAATGCATATCCGTCATTCCCAAGAAAGTATGGAGTTATAACAGATACTAACATAAGTATTTTCTCAATGGTGTATCAATGGGCTTAAGCCTGTATATAAATCATTAGTACACAGGCATGTAGGAATATATAAATATATTTTGTTAAGAGCTGCTGTGAAACACAAAGGAGGAAACATGTTGGACAGATGCTGCTATCCCTAAATATCTGGGTGAGTCTGAGGACATGGAGGGATGGGATTTGTCTGAGTTCCGTCCTAGTTTACAAAAGTTTCAGTTCAGGAATCTCTCCTTCAATGACTTTGTCTTTGACTGATTTTATTCAGCGGCTCTGTAGCTAGTAATTTTGTCATCTTATGCTGCAGGGCTTCTGAGCCTAACTGCTGAAGTACCAGCTAGATGGATGTCTGCATTCACACCACGCAGTGCTGACAAGCAAGATCAAGCAGAGCCCACGTTACAGCTCTCCATTGAGCTGATGTAGAAAAATCAGTTCTTCTGCCTTTTGCTCTTCATTTTCCCACTCCCAAGTTTATTTCAGCCTTTCTTTGTTATTTGTTTTCTCCCCACATTGTTTCCTGGCTCTTTTGCTTTCCAGGATCTTCTGTCATTTGACCTTGCCCCACATTCCTTTCTCCCTAGCTCCACATTTTCCCCAGTCTTCCAATTTTCCACTTTCTTCCTCAGGCCTATGTTTCTGAAAAATATTCTCTTTATCCTTGCAGACAAAGATAAACTTGTATTTTTTCTAGCTGACCTTTATTACATGCCATTTAGTCACAGGGTCTAAAAGTAAATCTAGCTACCCAACATATCAAGACGGACAAAATACATTCCCTCTTGCTGCTGCCTGAAGCATCCTAAGATACCTCCTCCTGCAGGACCATGTAGGTGTGTGCTCTGCTGGGCCACTGCAGAAAGAGTCATCAAAGACTGAGAAATCATCTTCAGTCACGCACTGCTGCCAGCCCCCAGGACTTTTTGCTCTGTAGCTTTTGGTCCTGACCTTTCCCCAAGCAACCAGCTTCCCATGGCTTATTGAGGTTAACATATTTCCATTCTGGCCGCTCCTTTCTCCTTTGCTTTGGTTATTTTTAGGTGACTCAGTTAAACCACGTCTTTTTCAATTTCTAAAGGAACTGTATTTAAAGTGTTCATAGAAGAAAAACTTCTAGACATAAAGGCACTTTGTAAGCTAGTAGGGAAAGGCATAACGAAGACCCATAGCCAGAAGCTTAAACTGGGTGAAGGTATCTATGTGTAACAGCAGGTGACTGGCAGCGAAAGCCACGGATGCACCGTCTCTTCAGGACAACAGCAGTATTATTCAACTAATTATTTTTTATCAGGAAACGCGTGTAGTCAAAATCGTAGCTTTATGCATCGATGTTCTCATATCAGTGACTTTCCCCAAAAAGATTTTTTAAGTTTAGTTTTGAACTTTCTTGATATTTTTGGTTTTTAAAAGCAGCTTTCTTTTTATTGTGAAGAAAATGGATACCAGAACCGGATACAATATCACAGAATGAACTTAATCAATGACATAAATAAAGGTCAAATCATCTCCCTGGGCACAAATTTCTTAACGGCGAGAGTGGTCAGGCCCTGGCCCAGGCTGCCCGGGGCAGGGGTGCAGTCACAGTCCCTGGAGGTGTTCAAAAAACGAGTGGATGTGGTGCTTAGGGACATGGTTTAGAGGTGGACCAGGCAGTTAGGTTAAGAGGTTGGGCTTGATGATCTCAGAGGTCCTTTCCAACCTTAACGATTCCATGATTCTGTAGATGTGCCTTTATTCTTTGTTCCTAGATGTAAAATTTTTGGATTTCATCTTCCTAGATGTAAAATGCGGGGTTTAACTATGTTATAATGACCTCGACTGTGCAGTGTGAGCACCCCGGCATTATCACCATTTGCTGTAACTCTCACCTTCACGTGACCTTCCAATTTTACCAGCACTAATTTTATAACTATTTCTAAGGCTTGATCACTGCACTTCATAACAATTCTGGTGAAAGTCCATCTTAATCCAGTTGTCATTTGCTCTATTGATACCATGTAGCAGTTCTTTTTTATTAAAATAGTTATATGATACTAAATCAAACACGAAATGTTAACTATATTGTATCTACAAAGTTTCCTTTTTCAGCTAAACTTGTAATCTCATCAAAGAAAGATGTTGAGTTTATATTTGACCTGTTTTCTACAAAAACATGTTGATTGGCACTAATTATATTCCTTAGCATTTGAACGTCGTTTCTTTTGGTTTGTTTGTTTTTGTTTTTAACCAAGTACAAATTGGCACAGTGTTGCGTGTGTTGTCTTTCTTGTCCCTTTTGAAGTGCCGCAAGAAACCGGCGCTCATTCCCTCTTTTAGAATATTCAATACTAACCATCCACTGATTGTGTGAAAACCGCATTTTTCTAAAAAGTTGAAAAATTAGACAACTTTGAGTTTATTAGCCAGGTCTTCATGCCGAAGGACTCCCAACTGCAAACTTCAAGGCTCAGTTTCTGCATTCTTTAAAGAAAACATCCCTGATTTTTTTTTTTTTTAATATGGAAAATACAATATTTTCCCCAGTTGTATTTCTCAGAAATGACTGAACAGGTATCCTAGAAAATTTGGAAAATGAATTACGTCCAGCAAATAGAATTTGATGACATCTTTCAGCCCAAAAGGTAAAGTTTCATGGCGCTTAAAACACCCAAAGAAAAATTCTGAAAAAAGAGGAGTTAGAAAATCACAGTGAGGGATTGTAGCATCCCTCCTCCTTCTCCACGTACACACACAAATGCGCACTTTTAATATCATCTCCCTCATTTTACTTTCTGTAATATTTTTTATTTTTATCTCAATCAGCTAATTATATCTTGGGTGATTATTTTTCATCCCACTCTTCTTTCCATTATATATACGTGGTTGCTGTTTTATGTGCCAACAATCATAGGAAATAAATTTCCCCATTATCCCATGATATATTATTCTAGGGAAAACCTTCGGTGGGACATGAGGGGGTTTACCAGGGCTGGAGGAAAACCTGATTTCTTTCATTGCCCTCTAGTGGCCTCGCAGCACTTCTGCAATGGCCTGAAATGCAGGAGCTTGTTCTCCTCTCTCTTTGTGTGCAACACAAACCATCGGGTTTCTTGTCATTTGAGCATCCTAAAGTTTGTCCACTTTTGTGTAAACCACAGGGCACTGTTTTATATATCAGGTAAAGCAGAATTATCCTACCGGTGTTTGCAGATTATGACAACAAGGGTTTCTGTGGGGTTTATATTTTGCTACGGAAAAGAAGATGTGCGTTACCTGTACCAACATTACTTACCAAGTGAGTTTTGGGAGGGACACTCGTATATGATGGCCCATCATTTAAATACATACAGAAGTAGACATCATTGTTTAGGCATCATTCTCTGCTGCCGTTGCTGTGTGTAACTGTGCATTCATCACACAGTCCAGCTGAAGGAGGGCTTGGCAAATATTTAATCCCATTTATTTGAAAATTATCCTTCCATCCTGGAGTGGCAATCTTCATTGGCATCCATAGGGGCTGATCGTTGCATGCGTGCAGGTCCACTTGCAGGTGCAGAGATGTTGAAGGCCAGTGAAATTTCATGGTTTCGTGTCTTGAACTTGCTGAGCATCTTCAGCCTCATTGATACGCATGGAAATCATGAGCACTCAGCACCTTTCAGAGCGAGCTCTTCGCCATTGTCACGCTCAATGCCTGACACTGGACAGAGACCACAGAAATCGATGGGATCTAATTCTCATTTTGCAAATAAAAAGAACATGACTCTCCCCCCCCCCCCCCCCCCAAATTTCATTGCAAGATAATGTTTCAACAAATATATCAGCGAGGTGCATTAGGCATAGTGAATTAGATATGTGCAAGACATACCGAGGGAAGGAAGAAGGGGGAATAATGCTTGTGTTGGGAAAAGATCATAATATTAAGAGTGCCCCTTTGTGAATTAAAAAAAAAAACAAACCCAAAACAAAAACTTGAGGCAAAGATATTAATTTTGAACGGTAGGATCAGAGAAAATCAAACACTGCTCCGGACCGGTTGTTAACTATTTTTTATTTTGAGTTAAAACACAATGCACGTTTGAATTATGGCTTGTCAGTCTTAAAAATGGGGTGACTTTTTGCCATAAAATGCCTGTCAAATACATATTGACTTTATACAATGTCATATTTCTGCACTATCCTGGAAGGAAAGGAAGGGAAAAAGCTTTACACGGCATTTTTGAAATGACAGCATGATTCTGGCTCGGATAGTTGTTTTAGGTCAGGCATTAATTTAGTATCACGAGAAAATCACAGCTTTCATTAGAGAGCGAAGCACGGGCGACTCGAGCACCTGTGCAAAAGGGATGAAAGCACATTTATTTGTACGACCGTGTTTGCGGATGCGCATTGAGAGCGTAGGAAAAAAATATTGCAGCTTTGCACTTACTTCAAAAATGACTCACTCCCTCTGGTGGGAACATTTAATTCTGAACGTGTGATGCTGCTTTCCCTCCTCCTCCTCCTCTTGCATCCACCCCCCCTTGCCACATCGCATTCATCTTGCTTCGCGTGACATCTGCTCCGTGTGCTGCAGAGCAGCGCTTTGGTTTCTATGGTAGCTGCTGTAGCCAGCGGACCCGCGGACCGGGTGGGGAGAGGAGGAAGAAAAAGCCCAAAGTGGCCGGATTTGGGTGCACGACGGCTGCTCGCCCTCGGCCGGCGGGCTGGGATGCTTTCAGAGAGGGTGCCCCAAGAGTAGGGTGCTCCCATGGCTGGCAACTGCTGGGGCATCCGGGGCCAGGGGCATTTGCTTTCTCCTCCAGCGTGAAGTGGCTGAAGGACAATAGTCAAGTGGAGGGTGTGAAGAACAGCAGATTGCGGGTTTGGGTGAACTTCACTCCGTGTTTCCTTTTGTCTCGTTTAGGTCTCCAATTTTGCAGCAAACGGTCCTCAGCTTCTGCCTTTCAGATGGTGCAAATGCAGATGCCAGACCTAAGATATTATAATTAAGTGTCTATTTATAACATAGTTTGTCATTAGAATTAGCATGTCATTTTTTAAACAAGAGAGGATAATGCCAGTCCACAATCTACACCTGTAGCTTTTTTTTTTTTTTATTTTAAGCACAGTTCTTCTTTGATTTGTTCTGGCTCTGAATTCATTAAGAGGCCTGAATTAGCACCCTGCCGTATCGTCTGTGGCTTCTTCGCTCCTCCATCCCTCCAGGTGTAAACACCGGGATTCTGAGTTGGCTCCCTTCAGCTACAGTGAGTTGAATAAAATACAGAGCCCACTTCTTCTTCTTTTAAAAATTAAAATTACTTTATATAATGGAATCAGAATATGGCTTGCGTTTCTCAGTTGAAAAACCCGTTGAGGATTGTCATCCAGGTTGCAACGCCATGACTTGTGTGCCACCGCTTACCGTGGGGCATTGCTGCTATGAAATGTCCTGTCTTCAGACTCAGTGTTATGTTACACCATTTATTTTAGGACAGTTCGTACATGGGAGACTAAGCCTGCAGGAGCTAGGATTCCCTAGTAAAATTAGTATTAACTTGGCAAATGTGAGAGGAGAGGTTGTCAGAGATCAGTACCACTCCTGTTTGCCATATCTGGTATGACGAAGGGCACGCATCACGTGCCAGTGTGTGGTGTGGGAGTTCATGGATGATACTGGGCTGTGACATGTCTTCAGGAGACAGCTGCTAGCTCGGTGGGGTAAAGTTACTGTTGGATGTACTTTAGAGAACTCCAAATAGTCTTTTTTATAGCAGATGAACAAGTCTTTTTCATGTCCGTGCTTCTTTTATTCCTTTTCTTTGAAAAATCTTTTTTTTTTTTTTGTCCCATTTTCTTTAATGCTTGGAATTTCAAGAGGCTGAGACTACGTGTTTCGTCTTATGTGAACAACATTTACATCTTCAGGCCTGCCTGCTATGCTTTGCATGGTTGCATTATCTAGCTGTGTTTGTACCTTGCGTCTTTTCCGTTTTGTCAGTTATTCCCATTTAATCCCATATAATCTTTCCTTGAGTCTTTATCAGTGTGCCAGGTCCCCCTCAATCTGTTTTAAGTAGCTGTCAATGGCATGATACGTTCTCTAAAACTCAGTTGCAGTCTGTTGTGTGTGGCTCTCTGGTGCTGTTCTAAAATAACACAAATCAGGCATTATTAGAAAAAAAAAATCATAGAAAATTATGCCAAAAGAAGAGGAAGACCTTTTAGAATCATAGAATCACAGAATGCTTTGGGATGGAAGGGACCTTTAAAGGCCATCCAGTCCACCCCCCCTGCAGTTAGCAGGGACATCTACAACCAGATCAGGGTGCTCAGAGCCCCATCCAGCCTGGCCTTGAATGTTTCCAAGGATGGGGCATCTCCCACCTCTCCGGGCAACCCGTTCCCTTGGTCAATACATAGACGCATAAGTCATAAACTGACTGATCTCAAGACAAAAAACCAACCAACTGCTGCAAAAGAAACGTACAAAAATGTAAATATATCTTGATAATACAAAACAGACAAAAATGTATCGATCAACCCATTCCAGTGTTTCACCACCAGGTGTTTTACCAAGCTCCTTAGGTTCTATGGTTAACTCCCCATTTTCAAATGCTGCTTGGTTGCCGGTTCTACCCTTAGTTTTGCTTTTGTTCCTATCTGTTGTGTGGAGCCTCTTCCAGTTGCATGGAAAACCAATCCTAGTCTCCCATCTTTAAGGACATTTCATTTCTACTTATTATTAACAGTCCTCCTTATAAACTACTTTTTTGTCTAACAGAGAGCAGTGAGAGGCTTCGTTGCTTTTTAAACTGAGTAAGCGTCTTGAGTTGCCTAGAGTCATATTGGGTAGCTAAATTCCACACTGGCCTTCTAAAGGTAGCTGTAAAAAAAAAGTTAAATCTCTCTGAAAGGTAAAGTTGTCTGAGTCCTCCCCCCACTGGCAGAGGGCACCCACCCTAGATGGCACCTGGTTTCTCCCAAATGGCCAAGTAGCCCGTAACGGTGCTGCTCATTGCTGTAACTTCAACTGTAACGGACTTCTTTGGGAGCTGAGATCATCCCACATCTTCCAGTATTTGGCCCTGAACAGTCATAGACCCTGTGGTCCTTTCGGAGAGGTGGAATGTGAATTCCGCTCATAGAAGAAGCCACATCAGGAGAGGTGGGGTGGCCTGAGCAGTTACTTGGAGAAGGTTAAGATCTTTTCCTAAAATGGTGCTGGAAAGAAACTGATTGTGATCAGTAAGGGTGTAAGACAAGCGACAAAAATCCAAAGGCCGAGGGCTACTTGCATTGTGCAGACACCTGATTTATTCAGATTATAAGTTATATACTGTTATAAGTTCCTCGGGCCCAGCATGGCTTTCATTTTACATGCATGGCACCATGCTCATGCTCTCAACTTCCATTTGCTTTTTTGGCTACTACTTCAGTATGTATAGTTCATACAGCGGCTACTAGAATAATACGTACTAAAAGGTTCTTTCTTATCCTTGTTAGAGTCCGTGACATCTTGGTTGTAGGCGGGGTGTAGTTATATTTACATTTCTGTATGTTTCTTTTGCAGCAGTTGGTTGTTTTTTTGTCTTGAGATCAGTCAGTTTATGACTTATGTGTCTATGTATCGATCAATGTTTAAAGATAATATTAAAAATGGGATTAGCACGTAGCAATGATATATTAAATAGCGTAATTCATCATTCTGCAGAGGCCATCATTAATTTAATTTGTTTAATTAAAATAGCCCATTAAAATGCGGGTGCTGGATTTAGTTACTGGCATAAAAACACTACCGGCTTCCTTTTTGTTAATGGGACATAATATTATACAAGGTCTCAACAACTTCAGCATTTTGCTAATTGAGTCAGCAGTTCAATTTGAAATTAGTGTTGCTGGGAAGGAAAAACAAATCAAATATAGAACCTAGTTAGCATTTAAAACTTAAAACAGGGGGTTTCCTTATTTTCTTTTTAGTGAGTGCGAGCAGGAGGTCAGGTTGTTATGTGAACATTAAAAAATGTCATCACCCGCCCTGCTGTATGCCTGACAATGCGTCATGCTTATACTGACAGAAAGAAGCTAACAAAACAAAATGAAAAGGTAATGAGGTAGAGCACGGAGGGGCTGTGAAATCTTCCCCTCAGAAAGCTCCGCAATGTTTATTAATGCCGCTGGTTTAGTATAAAAATGCAACCTGCAATAAAATGCCACTGTATTTTTTTCCATTTCAACTTGTACTTCTGGAATTTGCCCACGATAGAAAAGACAAAAATGAAATAATTCCGTATCTGAGCATAAAAGCACAAAATATATCCATGCTAGTAAGCAGGTTTCATTTCCACCGTGGTTTTGAAACGTGGACAGAGTGGAGGCAGTCCAGTTTTACCCCTTTGGTGAAGTCTTTATTAACATCGTAGCCCAAACCTTCTTGCAGGCTTTCCTTCTGCATGGCTGTTGTGGTTCTGCCTTCTCCTGCAATCTTCCCGCTTTGGGCTGAGTTTGTGCCGCTTCAAAGTGAAACCCCCAAACTCTTTTTTCTGTGCCAAAATACAGTCAATGCCTGTGCTTGGAGCTGGCTAAGCCGTCCTGGATGACCTCAGCCAGTTCCTAAAACTTAAACTCAAGGGTCTGATGGCTTGGTAATTCTGTAGTAAATGCTAGCGTAAAAATTTGGTTGCCTAAACTTAGCACCTGGTGCAATTTGAGATGCTTCAGGATATCAGAGACATTTGTACAGGGCTGTTAGATAGCTCAAAGGACCTGCAGGACTCCTGCACGCTTCTGAATCAGTGACTGGAGATCAAAGCAAAGCAAAGCCCAGCGTCTCCTGGGCTGCATCCCCCGCAGCGTGGGCAGCGGGGCGAGGGAGGGGATTCTGCCCCTCTGCCCCGCTCTGGGGAGACCCCCTGGAGCCCCGCGTCCAGCTCGGGGGTCCTCAGCACGGGAAGGACATGGAGCTGTGGGAGCGGGGCCAGGGGAGGCCACCAAAATGGTCAGAGGCTGGAGCAGCTCTGCTGTGGAGAAAGGCTGAGAGACCTTATTGCAGCCTTTCAAAATATAAAAAGGGCTTATAAGAAAGATGGGGACAGACTTTTAAGTAGGGTCTGTAGCGATAGGACAAGGGGTGATGGGTAGCAGAAGGGTTTTAAACTAAGAAAGAGTAGATTCAGACTAGATATAAGGAAGAAATTTTTTACAATGAGGGCGGTGAAACACTGGAACGGGGTGCCCAGAGAGGTGGTAGGTGCCCCATCCCTGGGAACATTCAAGGTCAGGTTGAATGGGGCTCTGAGCAACCTGATCTGGTTGAAGATGTCCCTGCTCATGGCAGGGGGTTGGACTGGATGACCTCTAAAGGTCCCTTCCAACCCAAACTATTCTATGATTCTCTGATTCTCTGATCTGTATTTAGGCAACTGAATCCAATTTTCAGTTTACTAGCAGACACCTCTGCTGTAGGTTTGCCCAGAACAGGGTCATGAAGTGAGCTACGATTAAACAACTTGCTTGGGCTCTCTCCTTGGCTTCTTTTGTTCTCTATTGTGGGTGCACGTGAAAGCCATGCTGCTACTGGTGTGCTAAACATGGTTCTGGCCTGGGTCCAAGTGCTGCCCTGCAACTATGCACACTCTTCAGTTGTTAGCATGGTCGCTGGCATGGTTTTAGCCTTGTCTCGCTAACAAATTCCAAAGCGATGCCCATGAGAGATCTAAGGGTGACAAGGTGAAGGACAGTTCCCAAGAGGCAGTTTCAGTGTGACCCGACCGTTGGGAGTAGGAGAGTCTGGTTGCTTGGATGTGAGCCCAGTTGCACCGCCTGGCCTGTGGCCGCGTAATGAATAATGCATGATTCAGCACACTTTATTTCCCAGTATGAATGAAACCATTCCACATCGAGAATTACTTGTGTGAATGAGAAGGACTTATACCGTTGCCTTTGATAACGGTGAAATCAAGGAATACTCTTCTCCGCTGTTGCTTTAAATAATGCACTTCACTTAGATGGGTGTCATTTTGCCTGTTGAGAAAATTGATGGAAATATTTAGCAAAACCAGTGCCATAACCTGCTCTGGTGGTTGGAGATTTTCAGATGCTCCAAGGTAGGACCTGGGGACACTTCTGGGTGACATTGTGAGTTACCAGTGGGGTAGAGGGGGTGAGATCTGGGATCTATTGGCCAAGTTATTTTCTGTAGAAGTGGAGAACTGGAGCTATAATGATAATGTGGAAAGCATTAGTTCGGACCCCTCTGCTATATTATGTACAGCTCTGGTCACTCGTCCAGGACAGATGCAGAGAAGTCTTACTGGGATGATCAGGGAATATGGAAGTATTAAATGAGAAAAGACTATGAGTTGTTATCTAGCAAACAAGCTGAGCAAAAAAAAAGAATTTTTTTTCTTGAAATAGGAAAGGAGTAAATATCAGGGAGAGGGGAAAAAGCTGTTTAAGGTAAAGAACCATGTTAGCACAAACCCAGGTGCGTATAAATTGGCCACCTATACATTTAGGTTTGGAAATTAGATGTTTTATAATCATTAGAGCAGCTGGGTTCAGAAACAGCTGCCCAAACAGAATAGAGGGGGTAAGAAATTTGATGATATATGTGACAGTGCTTGCAAAGTTCATGAAAGGATGGATGTGAGCTTCCAATGGCAGAAAACAGGATTTGATAGCACAGGAGGAGGTCTTTCAGACCTGTGGCCCTATCAGTGCAAAGCGCTACTATTTTATGAACTAATTTATCCTCAATTTTTCCCTATTTTAAGAGCTGGGACTGCATTAAGCCATTATACTGCATCCCATGCCTTATCTTTCTGAATTTATAGATTCATTGGGAGAACCATTACTTTGTTCATCAATATTCAATTTCCTGGCCCCTATGGTACACCCGTTTTGTGTGTCCCACTGTTCGCAGCAGGTTGTGTAATGTCACAAGTTGCAAAGCCTGATGTACTGAAAAGCCACGATGTACAGAAAATAAGCAATTCTATGGCCAGAGACTACTCTGATGAAGGTAGAAAGCTAGGTTTCCTGGGATCATATGCTGACAGCCTGTCAAATTGCAAATGCCTGGTTGTCAACATCATCATAAAATACGTCAACATTACCTGAAATCACCCATGAAAAACCCACACGCTGACCACAGAACTCTTGTCATCTTAATGACGACCATGAACAGAGAAAGCTTAACACATCTCTTTCTATGCAATCATCACAATGTAAGATGGCTGCTTCTCTTTGCTAATTATGACTGATTAATCTATCCCTGGTTTATATTTTTTTGTATATATACACCTATATACATAGGTATATTTATTTATTTTATTTTTACCCTTCCCATGTGTCAGTTGGGTTAAAAGTGGATCTGATAATAGATGAAGTAGAGAGACCCCTAAAATTTGGAGAGACATCTCACGCGCATAAGTTCGTTTAGGGCCTCGGTAATTGGTATGTGAACTTGGGCAATAAAGAAGAAGTAGTTAATAAAAATGAGTGTGAAAATATTCTTGCAAATTAAACTTGCTAACCAAAACAGAAAGTCCTGATTTTAAAGTTCAGGTGTTTTGGTTGTCAGACAGACGTGACGCTATGTCCTGGTTAGCCAACCAGTTCACCAACAAATGATAGATTTAGAGTTTATTTCCACCAGTGACTTTTAGAGTGAATACAGATCACAAACAGGTAAGGTACTGAAATTAGCCTCTTCACAGATACTGAATGAACAGAATAAAAAGGGCTATATTCATCGAGTAA
The DNA here is from genome assembly GCF_965183815.1 of Platalea leucorodia. Classification (NCBI taxonomy): domain Eukaryota; kingdom Metazoa; phylum Chordata; class Aves; order Pelecaniformes; family Threskiornithidae; genus Platalea; species Platalea leucorodia. The sequence continues at coordinate 125,313,392 of NC_138825.1, read as the reverse complement.
ACTGGCCAAATAGTCTGTCAGTGGATGCAATAGGGTGTTTACATCTTTCGAACAGATCCTCATTTCCACTTTCAGCGTCTGTTTTGCCGAAGACGTCAACACGTGAAGTAAGTACTAGATATTGGTGATCCATGGTGTCTTCTGCAGCACCAGAGGTTTCCTCTCAGTAACCATATTTAATTCGGGTGATCACTGTATCTGAAAACACTACTGAATATTGCAGCATATCCCTGGTGTGGAGAAATGGATTGCAAATGTGGTTTGATTTTTTTTTTAAAACTACTACGTTAATTATTGCTTTGATTATAGAGCTAGAATTGCCATCTGTCACAAGCTCTGTGGGATGACCAAGCTTATTTTGGCTTAGTGTTTTCCTACATATAATGTTTATTATTCCCAAAATAATATAATGTGGGACAGATACTATCATCCTGGGACGACTTGTCATGTGATGACTTTACTCATATCATCATACTGTACTGTAATGCAATTACATTTTCATGTGCCACTCTATTAGGCTGGGAGCTACATAATATCATATTGTGCATAGCTTAGAGTTGTGACACAGACAGGGAAAAATGGTGCATCTGACTGACATATCTCCTCTGGTTAATTAATGTTATTTCCCTGTAATGAGTGCCTAGCAGTTAGCCAGTAGCTTTCTTGAAAGTTGAGAGCACTTGGGAAAATCGGATGTTATCGTCAGATTAAAATATACTCATTTTGTTAAGGATCTTCCTCGGATCTGTCACAAAACAACCCTCTTCTCCTTTGCATTGGGAAGCTGTAAGATCAAGTCTCCTGGTGCTGACTGCTATTGCTGTATTACAAGGAAAAAGGCATAAATGCAGCCAGTTTTGTTTGAGGCTTTGCAGAGAAAAGTGAATATTTAACTATCATCCTAAACTGAAAATACTTCCAGGTGAGAAAACACAAATCCGTGGAAATACCACTAAATAAACAGGCAGATGTGTTATCCCCTAGCTCGAGTCTTAATTGAGCTTGGGCTCTAATTCAGGGAAAATACATCACCGTAATCAGCCTTGCTCTGACGAGGGCTGCAGCTAGTGGGAAAAGTTTCAAGGTCCTTGCTGTGTAAAGTTCGGGAAAAATCTCACATTCTGGGCTAGAACGAAATTAAAGGATCATTTTACACACTGGCAAGTTAATATAGTGACACCACCAAAGCCTCTTGCAGGTATTTTTCCTTAAAATATAGGTAGAGGAAAACTGTAGGATGTGTCACTCTTACCTATTAGCTGCTAAAAAGATAGCGCCGTGTCTTCACATGCCATTCCACCCTGTCACTTACTCCTTGCTTCTTCAGGCTTTGCCTTTGCATTTTTTGATCTAGAAACAATAAAAGATATTGGAACCCGAGATGTGTGCGTGGAACAACTTCAGAATTATCGGGTTTTTTCAAATATTTCATATTAAGCTAATAGACTGTAAAGGAGAGGGCCAGGGTGTTACCTCCTTTTTCAGTTTATGGAAATGATCCTGATGGAAAGCCTTATGACCATTTCTAATCACCTAAAAAGGAGGAAAATAAAAGAAGAAAAATTAATTGCCAGCAGCCTAGCTTTCATGATGAGCTGTACCGACAAAATGTGATGTCTGTCTATAGGCAATGAATAAAGTGTGTGTGATTTCAAACTCCGGGAGATGAGAACATAAAATCTATAGCAGGTCTCTTGTCACCGCCTCTTCTGGCCGACCAGAAAAAAATCCTTTGGTTTTTTTTTTTTTTTTCTTTTTTCACAATTTTGCTGTGGAACACTCTGTGCAAACAAGCTTCAAAACCCGAGTTACCGAGCTTTTCAATTAAATTCCCATCAAAGCCACAAATAGAAAAATCAATATGGTTCATCTAGCATTTCTAAAGTTGCTCAAATACTGCCTGAAAAGGGACCCACTGGCCGTGGGTTTTTTCCCCCCATTGTTTTGTTAATGATTTAAAAAATCTGATATTTTAGGGTCTTACCTCCGACACTTGAAACAAACTTAGCATCTTGTTCTCCTCCCTTTCGCCCATTAAATATGACTTCTTAGAAACGGCTTGTTATTACTGGTTGTGTGTGTATTTCTGCCAGCTGTTTTGCTGGTACGATACCAGTAAAAGCAAATTCTTCCTTGGGCGGCAGCGCTGAGGACCTGTCAAATGCAGTGGAGCCCTTGGGGCTGTGCGTGCTCCGGAGGACACCCTCCAGCCATGCCCGAGGCAGAGCTTGCAAGTCCCGGCGCAGGGCAGAGCTCTTTTCGAGGGGGAGCCTCAGAGGATGCACCCGAGATACTCAAGGAGATTTGCAATTTCAGACGAAGCGGCAGGATCAGGTCCCTGAAGCATTTTCGACGTTTTTGCTGACCGGCTTTGCAAACGGGTGCAAAAGCAGTGGCGAATTGTGAACGTAGCTGCCGCGTCAGCATCATTTTAATTAGGTATAGATCACTTTATTTAGCTATACGGGTAGCATCAGTTGTATTATTTCTTTAAATGAAGGACTGGAATGCAAATGGAGTGCATTTAAGTGTAGAGAGCAAAGGGTGGTATTATAGTAGGAGAAAACATCCAAATGAAACGCAGAGAAAAGAATTGAGTCTCGGTAATATTACTGCTTATGGCGAACTTGGATGAAATGTGCATTCACCCATTATCTTAACTCCTCATGTGCACACAAATCGCATTCCCAGCTTATTCGGAGCCTGCATACTGTTAGCACAGTCACGGGGGTGTTTGGGCAGCATTATTAAAACAGCATTAGTATGCAGCAAGGTGCTCCTCGCCCTGCTAAATCACTTTGCAAAGTGGGCCTACAAGCTCTCCCTGTCTTTGTTATGACAGCATTACTCCTCGCGCTCCTGATGCAAGACTAATAAGACTTAAAAGTCGAGAGTTAAATTAGGTAGATGGGAAATGAAGGCAGGGGTAGAGACTGAACTGGGCTGATGGAAAAGAGTGGGCTGGTGGGAAAGGCAGAGAGTGAACGTAGAGGCCCCGGGGAGTCGGGCTACGTGAACAGGGCACAAGAGGCCTGAGCAGGAAGGGAATTGAAGCTTATGCTGAGCCTGGCATGATAAAGATGGCTGACATTTTCTTAAGAAGAAAAAAATGAAAAAACCCTCAATATTTGCAAAACAAGATGATCCAGTGAAATGATGCATGTGAACAGGAAAAGAGTGAGGAATAAGGAGGACATAAAACACAAAGGAAGTAATAGAGAGATAAATGGCTGGAAAATTACAATATTTCTGTTAGAAGGAAAGAACATTCAAGTCATCTTTTTTTTTCCTACAGACTTTTAGTTCAAGAATGCTTCTAACCAAACAGAACGCCGTATTCCTGGTCCTATATGGTATTTTTTAACACTTGCCAAATGGTGTCTGCTAGCTTGTAACAGATGTAAAAGATTATTTCCCAAATCTGCAAGAAGTGTCACTTTACACTTGCAAAGTGAAGACGTCTTGACTGGAAATACAGGAAGAATGAATTATGCATGGAAAGTGCTGCATGCCTATTTTTAATGGTGCATGGGCATAGTCTGAAATATTTGTTTCTTGGCTTACGTTTAAGAGGGGTGTGAGTAAGGAAAGAATGAGAAGGTGAACAGGGGAATCTGCCTTAAAAACATGTGCTGAGGTTTCCTGATTGCAGAGACACCAGTCCAGCACTGCAGAGCAATACTGCTCTGGGAGGAACTAAAATACGTATAAAATGTTGGTAACTTCATGGTACCTTTGTCACCATCACTAATAAAATGGCATTACAGCTGCTGGGCAAGGCAGCGTTAACAGTGGGCTTCCTAAATTCAGGCTAAACCGTTTATTTATTCATTAGCCATACAGAAGCAAACCAGAAGCAATCCTGATCGGAGCGGGGTTTTCCCTTGCAGCGTGGAAGAGGAACACGCATTTCATCCTGTGGTTTTGAAAATCCCAATTTGGAACATCAGGTGGAAGAAATGATGACTTTCCCACTGTGCTGGCTTGTCGCGGGTGATAGATGGCCCGTGCTCCCCCATCAAAGACGTCGCGCGTCCCTGGTTTATATCCAGTTGTAAAGGATGGGGAGAGCGAACAGCTTGCACATCAGAAAGTTTGTATTGGAGGGGAGATTAATGAGATGAAGACGTACTTGCTAGAGCCATTTGGATCCTTAGAGGAGTCTGAATGAAAGATTTCCAAACAGAAAATTTGTTCAGGTTGTAGCTTCAGTACATCGTAATACATATAAGCAGGAATGATTAGAGAGGTGAAGTCACAATTAATATTTCATTCTAAATTGAATTTTGACTCCCTCAGTTAAGTAAAACAGATTTCTTTCCAACATTTCTATTATACTTTGTAGACTGTGTAGGGCAGGTCAGAAAACAAATTCTTTTTCTTAGAAAACATCAAGGTTATCAAGGTTTATGTGCTTGCTTTTTTTTCATGTTAAAACAAATTTAAAAATTACTTGATTTTTGTGTGTGTGTGAAAGAACAGAGATATCCTGAGAGAGGGAGGATTTGTGCAGACTGCCCACTTTCTGATGGCTGTGAGGTTGCTCCCCAGCACATGGACTCCACCTGTCTAGAAGGGGCAAGGGGATCTTCAGCAGCAGGCTGGCTAACTTGGTGAGGTGGGCTTTAAACTGAAGGACTCGGGGAGTGGGGTCCAACACAGAAATGCTCATGCCACCACATCCAACTGGGGAGTAAGTCATCCAACCAGAGCGGCGACGGGTGTTCCTTAGCTGCCTCCCAAGATGTGTCCCAGAGGAGCAACCACCTCAAGTGTATGTATACAAACGCACGCGGTCTGGGAAACAAACGGGAGGAACTGGAGCTCCGTGCCCAGTCAGAAGGTTATGGTATCATAGGAGTAACTGAGGCATGGTGGGACAACTCACATGACTGGGGAATCACGATGGACGGTTACAGGCTGTTTCGCAAAGACAGGGAAAAAGAGGTGGAGGAGTTGCACTCTATATTAAGGAAAACCTTGGATGTATTGAAGTCAACTACGGTGATTGTGAGTGCTCTATTGAATGCCCCTGGGTTAAAATCAGAGGGGTCACCTCCAAGCAGGACCTTACAGTAGGCATCTGCTACCGACCCCCAAACCATGATGATAAAGCCGATGAAGCAATATTTGGGACACTAAGGCAAGCTTCTGGTCAACAGAACCTGGTTCTCATGGGTGACTTCAACTACCCAGACATTTGCTGGAAGAACAATACAGCAGCTCGCAGGTCATCCATCAAGTTCCTAGAATGCGTAGAGGACTGTTTCCTCTTACAAATGTTAGATGGGCCAACCAGGAAGGAGGCACCGCTGGACCTGCTATTCACAAACCAAGACAACCTGCTTTGTAATATCTCGGTCAGTAACAACCTTGGTTGCGGTGATCATGGTGTTGTGGAGTTCAGGATACAGCTGAGCATGCTGAAGGTTAGCACCAAGACAAGGGTTCCAGATTTTAGAGGAGCAAACTTCAGCTCACTCAGAGCTCAGCTGGGAGGGATTCTGTGGGAAGCTTCCATGGAGGATAAAGGAGCCAGTGAGTGCTGGGAGTTCTTCAAGAATGCTCTCTTGGAAGCACAAAACCAGTTTATCCCCTATAAAAGAAAAGGAAGTAAGCAGAGCAAGAGGCCCCCTTGGCTCAGCCACGAGCTCCTGGGTCTGCTTAAAACCAAAAGAGATGCGTACCAGAGACGAAGTGGACGATTGTCCACTGAGAACTACAAGGGTATTGCCAGAGTGTGCAGCAATGCAGTTAGAAAGGCAAAAGCTCAACTTGAATTGGAACTGGCCAGAGACGTCAAAAATAACAAGAAAGGGTTCTTCCAGTATGTAAGTTGCAAGCAGAAACAGAAGGGAAACATAGGCCCGCTGTTAAACAGGAGAGGTGAATCAGTCACCAACAATGCTGAAAAGGCAGAGGTTCTCAACACCTTCTTCACCTCTGTCTTTACCCACACTGTTGGCTCCCAGGTGTTGGGAACAGAAATCCAGGAGGATCCAAACATAGACCCACCATCAGTGATGAAGGACTTTGTGAATTATTAGAGGAGCTTGACCCCTACAGATCGATGGGCCCTGACGCCATCCACCCAAGGGTGTTGAGAGAGCTGGCTGATGTCATTGCGGGGCCACTCTCTATAATCTTCAAGAAGTTGTGGAGATTGGGGGATGTCCCAGAGGACTGGAGGAAGGCAAATGTTACCTCTGTCTACAAAAAGGGCTCAAGGGAAGATCCAGGTAATTATAGGCCCATAAGTATTAATTCAATCCCCAGGAAAGTCATGGAGGATCCTCCTGGGGGCCATCGCGAGTCAAATGAAGCACGTGATTGGGAAAAGCCAACACGGCTTCACAAAAGGCAGATCGTGCCTGACAAATCTGGTGGCCTTCTATGATAAAGCGACCTGCTCGGTTGACATGGGGTGAGCGGTCGATGTTGTCTACTTGGACTTCTCCAAGGCCTTCGATACGGTTCCCCATGGCCTCCTCCTGGAGAAACTGGTGTGTTATGGCCAGGGCAAGTGGTCTGTGCAGTGTGTGAGGAATGGGCTGATGGGCCACACCCAAAGGGTGGTGGTAAATGGCTCTTTTTCAAACTGGCAACCCTTCACAAGTGGGGTCCCCCAGGGATCGATATTGGGCCCAACGCTATTCAATATCTTCATAAGCGATCTGGATGACGGGGTCAAGTGTAGCCTGATGAAGTTCGCAGATGACACCAAATTGAGTGGGGAAGTAGACACTCTGGAAGGGAGAGCCACCCTGCAGGAAGATCTGGATAGGCTGGAAGGCTGGGCTAACAAGAACCTTATGACGTTTAACAAAGACAAGTGTAAGGTCTTGCACCTGGGAAAACATAATCCAGGAGGGCAGCTCAGACTGGGATCCACCTGACTGGAGAGCAGCTCCGTGGAAAGGGACCTGGGGGTCCTGGTGGGCAGGAAGCTCAACATGAGGGAACAGTGTGCTGCTGCGGCCAAGGCGGCCAATAGGACGCTGGGTTGCATCAACAAGGGCATCACCAGCAGAGATAAAGAACTCATTATCCCACTCTACTCAGCACTTGTCAGGCCACCCCTGGAATACTGTGTACAGTTCTGGTCCCCGTTACGCAGAAAAGATGTGGACAGGCTGGAGGGCGTCCAGAGAAGGGCCACATAGTCTGAGAGTCTGAGGATAGTCTGAGAGAACTGGGTTTGTTCAGCCTTGAGAAAAGGAGGCTTAGAGGTGATCTCATCACCATGTACCAGTACTTAAAGGGGAGCTACAAAGAAGATGGAGACTCCCTTTTTACAAGGAGTCACATGGTGAGGACAAGGGGTAACGGGTACAAGTTACTCCCAGGGAGATTCCGATTGGACACGAGAGGTAAATTTTTCACAATGAGAACAGTCAACCATTGGAATAATCTCCCCAGAGAAGTGGTTGACTCCGCTATGCCGAACACATTTAAGACTCAGCTGGAAATGGTGCTCGGCCATCTTGTCTAGATTGTGCTAGAAAGGTTGGAGCAGATGATCTTTGAGGTCCCTTCCAACCTGGTATTCTATGATTCTATGATTCTATGATTCTATGATTCACTAATTCCTTGATGATCCTGGTGAGGTGGAATCTCCTGCCACATTGCACCGACACTGTGTTATGGGAGGTGATCCCTCCCTTGAGAGGATTTCGTGGCAAACAGCAAATATTTCAGTTCTGATCTAATGAACGTAGATGCTTTAGTGGAGAGCTGTAGAAGAGAAGAAAGTTGACTGAGGCAGCACAAAGAGCAGGAAGCAAAGCTTGGTTAGGGATTTCTTCCCAGCATCTACTGATGAATGGTACCTTGATCGGTGTTTCCCTTGGCTAATTCTTCTACGGTTTAGGAGACCACAATGGCCTCTCATCATCCTCTGGTTTTCCTCTTTCTTTTTTATCGGCTCAACCATTGAGAACATCCCCTCACAACAAGAAGGACATTGGGGTGCTGGAGCGTGTCCAAAGAAGGGCAATGAAGTTGGTGAAGGGTCTAGAGAACAAGTCTTACGAGGAGTGGCTGAGGGAGCGGGGGTTGTTTAGTCTGGAGAAGAGGAGGCTGAGGGGAGACCTTATTGCTCTCTACAACTGCCTGAAAGGAGGCTGGAGCCGGGGGGGTCGGTCTCTGCTCCCCAGGAACAAGCGATGGGACGAGAGGGAACGGCCTCAAGCTGCGCCAGGGCAGGTTTAGGTTGGGTATTAGGAAAAATTTCTTCCCCCAAAGGGCTGTCAGGGCCTGGCCCAGGCTGCCCAGGGCAGGGGCTGAGTCCCCATCCCTGGAGGTATTTAAAAGCCGGGGAGATGTGGTGCTGAGGGACATGGTTTAGTGATGGACTTGGCAGTGATAGGTTAACGGTTGGACTTGATGATCTTAAGGGTCTTTTCCAACCTTAATGATTCTATGATTCTATGATTCTATGATCCTGCTTGACACTGATCTTTGTATGAGGTGGTGTTCTATTGGTACTTTGCTATTTAATAACTAATAACTGTATCACAACTGTATAATGGAGATGGGTGTAGTCGAGAAAATTTGTAGAGTGGTAAATAGGCCGTCAAGCAGACCGTCCACACGCTCTGTGGGAATACCGCTGTGGAGCTGGCATGGCACACATGACGTGTTTGTCTTCTACTTCTGTAAGAAATAAGTCATTATACAGTAATACTCCCTCCTGGCACTGCCTCCTCCTTTTGGAGGGGATGGGAAACGTGTTCGGCCTCCAATAGATTGGTTTGGCAGGTGCCTACTGCTGGCATTACTTTGGCAGCTGTAAGACCCAGATGCCCGGCTCTGACTAGTTTATCCATGGCATCTGGGAGTCAGTTCTTGTGTGACCTGGCTTGGCTAGCTTGCTTCTTGAGGAATGTGGCGTAAAGAGTTATGGTTAATATGTTACTTTCTTCTCAGTTTTTTAAATCTGATTTATTCTTTGTGGTCTTGAAATTGAGAGTAGAGAATGCATCACTATAGTGGAACAGCAAAAACTGTATGCAGTGAACAAAACACCCAACTGTACCAAATATTTACATCAACATGTGATTCCTCTAACAAGTTTTCAGATAACTATATGGTTTCGCTAAGAATTGCATCTTATGATCTTGTGGTGGGTGTCACACTCAAGCACGTAATATCAACGAGAGTAGTAAGGAAGTCCAGGCTAAAATTACATTAAAATTTTGGCATGCCCAACAGCTTTTTGGGTGACAGGTGAAATCAAGATTGCTTTAAAGTCTGGGAATGTGGCTCCTGCCTTGTGTTTGCAATCATGATTTTGTGCCCATTGACTCCAAGGGAAGCAATTAATCCCGTTTTGGGTCTTAGACTGGGGGATCTTGTTTTCCTCTTTTAACAAATGTCTCTTGGTTCCTTGGGGAAAAATCTTTCGTATATCACGGCAGTGTAATGATGTTTTTTATATGTCTTTTATATTCTCATGCAGTTACATCTTGTGCACTACACATGAAAATCACAGTGACCCCATGCAGACCGATCATTAGCTGGTATAAATAATCACAGCCCTGGTGGTTTCCAGGCATTCACTTTGTTTTATGCTAGCTGAGAATATGACCCGTATCCTTGCAAACCTGCTGTGGTAACAAACTCGGAGCCCAATCCTGCTTTCAGCAAGCTCAGGAGACTCTTTGCAAATGGCTTAATGGTGCCTGAGAAGGCCCCAGATCTTATAGCTTTCTTTATGTGCTGCTTGCAGTTTTAAGGTTTGGGAATATGTTAACTTAGCTCTGATGAGAAGGGGAAAAGGCAGCAGCGCTGTTCTTCAGCTGTGGAAGTACATTTGTTGGGTAGGCTGTGTTCTTTTAATGCTTTCCTCAAATGCCATTTTGTAACAGTAAAATGCTCACTAAAAATACTAAAATATTTTTAGTTGTCGAGTACAAATCAGATTGAGCTGCACATTTCCCTCGTGAGTAAAAGTGATGAGTTTGTGTTCATTAACTCGGGGCCATCTGGTGCAGACATGCTGCAGTCTGTGAATCAAACATGCATCAAACTCTAGGGATCAGAATAACCGCCAGACCCAGTGTTTGGGGGGCTTGGGGGTGGAGGGAGGAGGAAGAGGGTAGTCGACTATAGATTTCACTCTTTTTAAAAATTAACTCTGCTCAGCAACATATTTCAGAGTGTAATGGTGTGCTATTGTGAAACTGTGTTCCAGGCTCGTCAGTGACCATTTGAGTAACCTTCAGGGTGCTTGCCTGCCATTAAAGTAATTATACCTGTCATCCCGACTATTTTGGGTACAAAATGACTAAATAATACTGTGTTTCTCTGAATTGTTTAATAATGCATCTTGAGGGTGCAGCTACACAGATGCATATAAGAAATAAATCTAAACAGCCTTTCTCAGTTTTTCTGGGTTTGCACTGGTGCAAGTCAGTGGCGTTTTCACTTACATCGGCATAACTGGATCAGATTTTGTAGCATTTCGTAGAAAACTTTGAAAAAGAAGGAGTTGTAATTAGAGGCCCTGATTCCATCTTAAAGGTCTTTTCCAACCTAAATGATTCTCTGATTCTATGAAATCTGCTCTGATTACCAACCTGGCAGCCTTTATACGTTTCTCACCCAAATGTCTCCAGACTTTCTTCTTCCTGCGTCTCCTGTATGTGTTTTTTCTGGGCTCTACCTTCATCTCTTCCAAGCTCACGTCTGTCACGGGTTGCAGTGATAGCTGGGTGGTCCCACAGAGTGAGCAAGAGCCAGTTTTAAGCCTGCACGTATTTTGAGATTTGATCCAAAGTCACCAGGCTCCACCTGCAAACCTGTATAACCTTGTGCGTTCATCGTCACGTGACTCCGGCTCCTCCCGTCTGCATTGCATCATGTTTTCATCATTTTTCATCTATTAACCCGCGTATAAGCTTGAGAATGACATAGACTGGGGGCTGTGGGAAGCATGGCGACACTTCCTTTAAATTCTGGGAACGTGGCTCCTGACACGAAACATTTTTTCTTTTCTGAAGAAATATGTGTGACTTGGTTTCCCTTTTGCTCCTTTCTGGCAGGACCTGCAAAGTCTTGGAGGGGTGAATTTCTTTCCCACAAATGACGAGTAAGAGGTAGGCACAGGCCAGGCAGGTGTGACTGGGCTGAACACCACCAGTGTGAATGGTGTTACTGGGGGAGGATGATGACAGACCAGTGATCATACATGGGTATTGCAACTGCAGTCCATGGGAAGTCCATGGGCACATAAACCCAGCAAAGCTGGAGCGTGAAGCAGCAGCAGAAAAAGAGCTGCTATTAAATAGCAATAAGAGCCCTCTTGCCTAGGAGAAAGGGAAGGACTGAATTTGGCGTACTTGGGGTCAACTCTGTAGCGGTAAAAAACAAAAAAGGATCGGGCTCATTTTCTGACCCTGAGGCCAGGTTGTCACATTCATATAGTCGCTCGAATAAAAACAAACTAGGGTGGCTGTGTCCATATTGTCTTCCGAGGTAAGTCCCAGGCCCATTGCGTCCCCTGGTAGAGGCAGTGCTGGGGCAGACACCAGGGACTGCAGGCTGCCATGGGCCACCCAGCTGCACCAGTGCCTGAGACCACGTCCTGGCCCTGCTTAGTTTACTCATATAAACATAACCTTTGGGGCTAGGCGGTACTTTGCCCAGTCAAAATGGATATGCTTATAAACTTTGCTTTTTCTTTCCAGCCTCAATCCCCATAATCACATATTACGCTATTTTTATATAAGGTTATCTTGTTTTGAATAGGCCATCTGTGTCACTGTAAACATCTGCTTATTCCTAACTTCAATAGGTTTTTCTTTCCTTAATGTCAGGAGGGGTAAAATCTCCAAGACGGAGCTGAAGTTATTGTGAGCTTGCTGAAAGAGCCGTATATCTAGAGCCATAAAACAGACAGTGCCACAGCCATCGCCTGTATCGTTTGAGTTGTTTCAGTGGTACCTCGCAGGGTTTTGCCCAGGACAGTAGTCACTCCCTTGAGTATCTCCTAGGTACTTGATGTCTGTGCGTGGGCAACTGAATTGAACCCCTTGAAATCAGAGCCTTTAGAGCAAGTCTGCTGACCAAAGGTAGATATTTACTTTAGGAGGAATTAAATTGCTCTCTGGGCTCCACTGGGCTCAGTTAAGTTGCCCACACATATATGTCAAGTGTTGTTAAAGATAATCTGGGATATCTGAGACATCTGCATGAAGCTGGCAGATGTGACTTAGTACCCACAGGAGATTTGAGCTATGGGAATGGCAGTCAGGGGCTGGACAAGATTCCTGTGGCATCTCAAATAATGCCTATGGATGCCTATATTTAGGCAACCATATCCTGCAGTAAGACTTTATTGTCTTTAAAGGAAGCTTAGAAACCTTCTTGTAAATGCCCAAGTCAAAGTTTCTGGAGGACAGTCCCGTTTCATCTATTTTGTCAGGTGTCCTGAGGCGTAAGTTGTGTTCTCAGTATCTGTGATGTATCCACTGGCTCGTAAGCCTAAAAGTTGTGTCCATCCTTGCAAAAGACTGATTCCCGTGTCTCCTTACTAAACCAGGCGCAGTCGCTGGGTGGGGACTGGAGGCCAGTTTTTTCGTGGGTTGTGGCAGGACTTGTGGGCCACTACTGCGGTCTGTCTGTAAATGAGAAATGACACAGCTGAAAACCGGGATGAAATCCATACAGGAGACAGGAGAAGATTCAGGTCCATAGCCTGCCACTGACTTAATAAAAAAAAAAAAGAAATCTATTATTAATACATGAAGGGAATGAGAGCAGGAGTAAGTAATCACTTCTGAGCAAAGATCATGTTTCCATGACAATACCCCTATCACCAGATAATCCATATAGCATAAGCTCGTCTGTCCTGCTGGGATGTATTTGGCATATTTGGAAAGAAAAATTCTGAAACTCAAACAGATTTATGCCTTTGAAAAAGTTGGGGTTTTTTTTTAAAGATTCCGACTCTTTTCATCACTCTCTTAAATGAGTCGTATTAATGGGACCCAGTCAAAGGAGATAAGAGTGCTGCACAGCCCCCTTGTTTCCTTTCTCTGTTCTCTTTGAGTCTTCTCATCAAAATGACCGTCCCTGCTCTGTCTCTTAATTTCCTGCCTGGATTCAGTCACTCTGCTCTCCCATTAAGGGCAGTTTTGTGAATGACATCTTTGAAAGCTCGTCATTGCTTTCATTTGCCTGCGAGGGAAATGACTGCTTACTCATCCCCTTTGGGAAATCAAGTTTACCTTCCAAAGAAGTCTCTTTTTTCAGTACTTTGTACTGAAGTCTGCAAAATTCTCAGTACGCTTCTTGGCTATTCCTTTGTGCCACCTCTAGGAAGAGAAATAAACCTTCATGCTCCTTTATGCAAGAAAGGGGGTGACTTTCAGGCTCTAATAGCTCATTTTTTGAGTAACTTTTTGCACAGGACAAGGTGATTCTTTGTCATTTTCTATTAAAGGATGTTTCAAAGTTGCACTAATTTCTTTTTCCTTAGGGTTGCTTTTCCCCCTTCAGTCTCATGACGGTTCAGTTTGAGTCTTTGGATTTTGGATACTAATAAAACTCTGGATTCCGATTCTTTTCGTGTTACCTGCCTGTTACTTAGCCTCCTTTTATACTCACTTTATGGCTTCTTTGCACAGTGAGTGCAGCAAGCTCACAGCAAGCCTTAGCAAAGATGAAAATCAGGTGCATAGCTTTTGTTGAAAGAGAGCTAAAGGTTCATTGCAGCACTTGACTTTGCATTGCCTTGCGAAGACGTCTAAAGCTTCCCAAGCCTTTGACACGGGCAGCAGAGCACACCGAAACCTGATCCAGCGCAGCTCCCAGCGTCCAAGCACGTTGTGGTTCATCCACCAGAACCGCTAGTTTTTGCGATTTGCTCTCCACGCTTCCCGTTACTGCGATCCGCGAGGCAGTTATTTGCCATTTCATGGAAATTATGTGGTTAGCTGCAATTCTCAGTCAGATAGAAGTACCTCAGCAAAGTGATTTTCAATTTGTTTTTCGTTAGGCTTACTGAGAGAGGCTCACTTGTGCTTTCTGAGGGAGCTGGTATAACTACTAATCTCTAGGAGCGGAGATCTCAGAAGGCCATAGCGGATAAACCAAGGTTATTTTCATAGATCTGCACTTGCCATTTTTTCTGTTCTTATTTCCTTTCAGAAATTGCATCTTGTGTCAGAGAATAAAAAGAGAGAATTTTATTCAGTACTAGTGTCCTTATTATTACTTTTATTCTGTCCTTTCCTCTTTTCTTTTCTTGGGTCTCTTCTTTAGCTGCGTGCATACCTTTCAGAGTAGGAGGGCAGCCTTTGCTACAGCCCCTCAGTGATTTAATAGGCTCAATCTCGATAAACTCAGCAAAGTTCAGGCTCCTCAGTCACTTTGGGGATTTCAAATATGTTACTCTGAAAGCTAACAGGGGCAATGACTGTCACGTACTCTGCCAGCGTACTGCATCTAGAGCGGTGCCAACGTAGTGTGTCATGAAGCTAAGGCACAATATTAACTGACAGGGTAGAGCCAGCCCCGTCTCCCTTTATAAATACGAGTGCGGTACAGCTGTGCACTCGCACTGGGGTGTGTGGGAACAGTATTAATTTAAATGCTTTAATTCCATCTGGATCTTCTTGGCTCTATTCTGTGACTCTAGAAGAGCTCTTTTTTGAGGCAGTATATCTGAAGAATTCCGTTTAATACGGGTAAATAATCCATTGCTATATGTTGGTCAGAAAAGAAGGACGAAGAAGTCCTAATTAATCAGATCCCTTCCTAATTGGCTATGGCAAAGAGATTTCCACACGTGCCAAGTGCATAAAGTGGCTGAATAGCTGGCTTTGCCTAAATATGATAGAGACTGGTTTTGAAACTATTGTACTGAATTTGTTTGGATTTGCTTTGAGGAGACGGCAGCAGGATGTCAGGTAGATTAATCTTGGCTTTAGTACATCCAGTCTCGGAGTGTCATCCCTTTGCCTCCCATCCCCTTTGCCCAGGAGTTAGACTGCAGCATTTATAGCCTTGGATTTTGAGTAGTTCTGATGAGGCTCGCATGAACCAAATACAATTTGACTGGCACCTCTGGAGCAACCGATGTTTCAATGAGTAGAATTAAGTTGTTGACAGTGTGTCATTAAAGAAAGGAGAGAGGGATTTATAGTCTTAGCCATTAGTTTTCTTCGTTTTGGTTCACAAAGCCTTTTAAACAGCCTGTTTGGACCATATAGAGAGTGCAGCTTTACAACATTTCCAAGCAATAAAACGTCATGTTGACCATTCCTATTGGGTATTCTCCTGGTCTCGGTACTTTTGGATCATCTGACTGGCCTAAATCTGCTCTCTTGGTGGAGAACAGTCCAAACCAAACCTGCTGGGCAGGAGTCCGTTGTCAGCTGCTTGTACGCTAGATGAAGAAATCTGGCTGCTGTGGTGGTATGTCGCTTAGAAAAAGCTCTGACCCTTTGGCCCCCTGAGCTTCTGCATTTTAGAAATCACCCCGGGAAACACTTTGAGTTACGCCCAGACATTTGAGATGATCAATTCTTATCCTGTTTGCTGGATGTGAGCAACCGTTTAGCACAGCCACGAGCCCATGTGTGTCAAACAGGTCCTGGGGAGATGCTGGAGAAGAGGAGGGGGTCTGTCCGAGCCCAGCACTAGGCCCAGCAGAAGCCACTCCGCCAAGCCTTTAGGCTTGCAGTGATACATCATTTTTCCCCAGTATCACAGATAAAAGGTAAAAGCTTTTCTCCTGCCCCAGCAGCAGTGTAGAAGGCCAGACAGGTAAAAGCAAAGAGGGTGAGATAGCACTGGTATAAGAATGGCTGCAATCAGGTTACAATGAGATTATATCAAATGTGTTGTGAAAGTTCTAATAATTAATTGTTTCTTAAACTGTGCAGCCTATTTGTTTGATCTTTCTTCTGCATTTCTAAAGCAGTATATAATTTATTTTTCTTCATTCTTTTCTCCTTGTGAACCATATTTCTATACTTCATACTTGATTTAGTAACCATAGCAATGAAATAAACGCATTGTCTTCATTTACAATGGTGTCTAAATAGGTACTCATCTCTGTGTAAGTCCTTTAACAAGGGATAGTTCCCTGCCACCATAATGAGAAGGCTATGAGCTATGTTATTGAAATAATTTTCACTTTGATTTTGTGATATCAAGTCCAAAAGTCTCTAAAAATGCATTTGTGTCTCCTTTATTTCTCAAGAGTATACATAGAAATACATAACCAGAACTTTCCAGGGGTAGTTTTTGTGTAGAGAGAGAACACGGTACACATTGTGTCTTTCCAGATACAAAGAGATACATTAATACCTTTTATTTTCTTGCCCTACCCTCACATTATCAATAACCCAGAAGTTTCTATAGACAAAAAAAAAAAAAAAAGCATGCTGACTTTTTCTCTAAGAAAGAGTACATACTCTTCTGCTTGGGCAGTCCTTAAAGGAATAGATGTAAAGTGTGTTCGTCTTCTAAGGTTAAAAAGAAAAGTCGCAAAAGCATAAAAAAGAAAAAAAAATCTCCTTTTGTGTTCTTAACAGATTGCTTTTGCAACTCGGTGGCAGATACATGACTGCCTTTCGCTTATTCACCTTTTGTATATTAATTCTGTTTATCGTAGACTTACACAATCATAATTCAGTCATTTTCTAGAAAACAGACATAGATTTCTATACATTTATGCTACAGTCATGCTATAGCTTCACAGCACTTGCAGGAGTTAAACACCACGTCTGAGCAGCAGTTTGCAACTATTTTGTTTTGTTAGGATCATACGACACGATCGGAGAATGCTGTGGACGATTTGCACTGAAAATATAGCATTTTCTCTGGGCATCGCACTCTTTCTGTACCTCTGCCACAAGCAAGAAACGCTGAACTAGTGTCAACACGGAATCCTACTCCGATAAATGCAAGCTGCACGTTACTACATACGCCATGAGGGTCTCTTGGATGGAGTAGTGTTAGAGCTACTCAGATTTAAATTTAAACCTTTCAGGATATTCTTTAAAAGAAAAGGCTTATTATCCCTTTTACATATGGAGCCTTGATTGCCAGGAAAAAGAAACTGGAAAGAATTTGAACCACCAGCAAATCAGAGACCTAAATTAGACTTCCCTGAAAATTTTGCCCAGAAATATTTCTTCACCAAAACCGTGCTTTTAACTAAGGGAAGTTTTCTTATGAGGATGAATTTTATATCTTTGGATAGCGAAGCATCTAAAAAAATCCATTTTAGGCTGTTAGTTGTGTGTATATATGTTGACATATGTATGTGCGTATGTGCTATATAAACAGCCATTATGTGGATTTTTGCTTTTTCATAAAAGTTAAAAAAAATCAGTGGGGTAAGAACAGATTAAAATGAAATGCTCCTATTTTATTTGATTTGGGTTTTTTGTGAAAGGGAAGAATTTTCCTACTAGCTCTACTTTCAACTGTAAGTCTTAGCTTCTGGCCATTGCCTGCGTGTTATAAATGCCCAATTGCAAAAGCCAGCTGCTGACTCTGGACTTTTAAACTCTGTGTATCTCTAATAGGCTAAATCAAGAAAAAATCTCTTGCAAGTGCATAGCATGGCTAGCAGCAGGATAGGTAATTTATACATTCCCTGGGGTTCGCAGGGAGTCTGAAAATTGAAATTGAAGCTTAGCCCTGTGTCCTAGTAATGTCACTTCTGTATCACCTGCCCATATGTTACTTAAACAGTTCTCACCTGTGTCACTACCAGGGTTTGAGCCTTTACTGCTTGAACTAAGGCTGTGCCCTAGCTGGGGGCTGCAGCAGAGTTGTACTCTGTGTTTTGGGTACAGAAGGGGGACTTACACACGGGGCTGCACTTCAAAGGAGGTAGGTGTGTGCTGTCTTTGACTCAGCAGGAAAATCCTTTTATCTTATCAAAACCTTCTGAAATACTCTTTCTTTTTACTTGCAGTACTGGTTTAGATGATAGTGCAGGTAGTTCCTACTTTTGCAGGGTAATGAGTTTGGGGGGGGGTAATTTTTTAGGGGGAGGTGTTAAAGGCAGAGGCTGTTCCTCAAGATTGCAGTAAAATAGGAGGGAAGCCTTGTGGCGGACAGACCCCTGAACCCTAAATAATGACAACAGAAATAATAGAAATAATAATATTCTGGTGATGATCAGACCTTTCTTTCATGTATATCTCAAAACAATAGTGAATAGAGAGGTTGTAGGAAAACAAGGTGTTCATCCTGTCTCCCCAGAAACTTCATGGGCTCCTTTCCCATACAAAATTGTTGTCTGAATCCTTTTTATGGAATCTTTTTCCCTGCCTTCTTTCTTCATTCCCTTCCTCGCTTCTTTGCCCCTTAGGAGACAACTTTGCCAACTACAAATGTCACAGGGTGTCATCCAGTCATGGTAGTTGCACTCTTCAAAGCCCAGAAGCTGTGCTTTGTTTTCATAACTGGGGAAAAAAACCCCCAATACTATGTGTTTTCAGCCTCTTTTTACTTTTGAATGCATACATCTTAAAAAAAAAAAAAAAAAGAAAAAGAAAAAAAGGGAGTGTTGCCTTCCTTTTATGCTAAGGACACTATGAAATAGTGCTTGAAATAGTAGTGCTGCCCCTCTCTGACGCGCGTTCCTATCCTGTGGTGCTCACGGCAATAGAGAGTTGGGAAGGAAGAAACCAAATGGATGTGTTTTCTGTTTTAGAGGTGACAGTATGAACAGGGGCATCCTGAGTTCTGACAAACCATTTTAATTTAGATTTTTTAAGGCAGGTTTGATACTCTGCAAGTCCTGGAAAGATAAGCAAATACTCTTGTTCTTATAAAACATTTTCTTTCTCATCTCGCAGGACCCTCAAATAAGACCTAAAATAGGCAGATGTTCATGACAAAACCCAGTGTTTTCTGAGCACGGTATTCAGATTCCCCATATTTCTGAGATTATAATGAATTATTGTATCAATGGGCAATAAAAATTACAATGACTGTAGAACTGGAAGGGATATCTCATGTCTTCAAAGTTCAGTCTTATGTTGTTGCAGACCAACATCATATCATCTAGTCCTTTTCCTGTAGATGGTCAGACTTTATTTAGTAGTGCATCCTTTCCCCAATTTCTCTTCCATATGTGAGTCTTTTGATGGACAGCTCTATAATTTTGTGTTTTCTAAGAGCAGAGGAAATCAGACCGTTGCTCCCAAAGTAGCTGATTATGGAAATATGTGATGGAGATGAATTACTCTTCCATCATTCAGAGCTTCTGAACAGTGCGGGACTGCTAGAGTGAAGATACCAATGGTGAAGAAATTTACGTTTGTATGGGCTCTAAAGCCCAACCTTCTCATTTTGGGAGCTCCTCATGGAGTCCTTTTGCAGCATTGATTTCCCATTGAGGAGCCCAACACGTTGTCACAGGTCTGCTGCAGTGGTTCTCGGCAAACTTGAGGAGGAAACTTCACATGGACTTTGCAGTGAATATTCGGTAGACTCCTATGCTCAGAGAAAATACCTGCTCACCCGAAAGTTACAAGACAGAACAAAGTATTTCTGGGTGGCACATGAGAATGCTGAACCAGGAATGACCGACACTATTTACCAAAAGAAGTGGATATAGTCAGATTTCTCCAGCTGCTACAGGAAGGTATCTGTATGAATGTGCTACCAGAGAGGACTTGACCTAACAGAACAGAGTGAACCAGGCACCAATTCTTTGGTGTACATTTCCTTCACATCTTCTTCTATCCAGAGGCCTTCAAAATCCTTGACCTGAACGGTTTCTGTCATCTTAAACTTCCTTTGGTATGTGCTCCTACTCAGGCTAACTCTGGTTTCCTTTAGGTGCAATGTCCTGTTTTGTTGGGTTTTTTTTTACCACTGTCCACGTTTATAAAATTTGATTATGCAACAGATTTGAATTGTTTATGTTCTGAACTGGCATGCTAGGAAAGGACATCTATGGTGAGATGCAGCTTTGCATTTAAGTGTCTGCAGGTAGGGGCTACCTGTGCACTAGTCAGTAGAGCCCGTGGAATCCAGAGGGCTATGCAGGTGGCCAGAGGTCTACTCAGGGAGAGCAGAATTCCTCTTGTGTCCCATTGATTAGGTCCCCATTAACTGTACAGGGAGGTTAGACACCTACCACTCACGTACACCCATATATGTAGACACCTATAGGTAGAGGTGTCAGTCTCAAACTCAATTCTTCCCTTAGGACCAAATGATCTGCCCTAGATTAAATGATCTAGTGTCATTGGGGATCGTAGAATCACAGAATCATAGAACAGTTTGAGTTGGAACAGACCATTAAAGGTCACCTAGTCCAGCCCCCCTGCTATGGGCAGGGACGTCTTCCACTACATCAGGTTGCTCAGAGCCTCATCCAACCTGGCCTTGAATGTTTCCAGGGATGGGGCATCTCCCACCTCTCTGGGCAACATGTGCCAGTGTTTCACCACCCTCAGCGTAAACAATTTCTTCCTTATATCTGCTCTAAATCTCCCCTCTTTTAGTTTAAAACCTTTCCCCCTTGTCCTATTGCCACAGGCCCGGCTAAACAGTCGGTCCCCACCTTTCTTGTAGGGCCCTGTTAAGCACGGAGAGGCCGCAATCAGCTCTGCCCACAGCCTCCTCCTCTCCAGGCTGAGCACCCCCAGCTCTCAGCCTTTCTCCACAGCAGAGCTGCTCCAGCCTCTGACCATTTTGGTGGCCTCCCCTGGCCCCGCTCCAACAGCTCCATGTCCTTCCCGTGCTGAGGACCCCCGAGCTGGACGCAGGGCTCCAGGGGGGTCTCCCCAGAGCGGGGCAGAGGGGCGGAATCCCCTCCCTCGCAGCCCAGGAGACGCTTGGCTTTCTGGGCTGCGAGAGCACATTGCCGGCTCGTGGCCAGCTTTTCATCTACCAGTGCCCCCAAGTCCTTCTCGGCAGGGCTGCTCTCCACCCCTCCATCCCCCAGCCTGTGCTGATACCGGGGATTGCCCTGCCCCAGGTGCAGGACCCTGCACTTGGCCTTGTTGAACCCCATGAGGCTCACACGGGCCCATTTCTCCAGCTTGTCCAGGTCCCTCTTTACCCTCTTTACCTACCCTTTTTAAAAATGTTCTGACACATTCATCCTGGCGTGAAGCAGCCTGTCCAGATATAGGTGCAGGTCAGCCGTAGCTTGTGTATCTCACCTGCCAGCCCTATGGAGGTGGTTAGGATGCTCCAGGGCATCGCAAATGGCATGGGATGTCAGTGTGTGGTAACTGAATTCAGTCCATGTAGACACCTAAATACAGGTGTCTGAGCCTGATGCTGGATGTCACTCCTACTTTTCTAGAAAGCTATTCTCTGCTCTGTCATGCAAGGGTATAAGGGAATTCAGTCTACGAAAGTGAAGCATATGTCAGTGCAGTAGATGACAACGTTCCCGACGCTCCCCGGTTTCCTCGAGACGCTTAAGAAATTCATTTCAGAGGCAGTTTCTTTTCATGAACATAATTTGATCCTAATCATCTTTATACACGTAACATTAGGTTTTTCATTTGCCTCATTAACTGTTGCTTTAAAATTTAGATGGTCAAATATTGATGAAGTACCAAGCTCTGGGGCAGACCATATCCTCGTTCACCAAATTCAACGGTGTTTGGTTTTTTTTTCATCTTATAAATTTTCATCAATTTCCCTATATGCACAGATCAATCACTTTTCCTTTTGCCAGAGGAAAATTTATAATAGCTGAAAGCAAATGTCCCAAATTACCCCAAATTGCTGCTTCAGAAGAGGTGTCTCTTCTAGATGCTGTGTCCTCCCTGTGTCCTGTGCTGATGCTTTGAATGATGTAGGTGCATCTGAAATAGCATTAGATGACTGTCTTCAGGCAACAGAATTGTACCCTGGACAAACTCTCTGCCTGCTAGTGGAAGTTTTCCCTCTGAGGCATCTGGGAACAAAATATTATTCAGTATCTATGTCAGTTGTTGCAATCCTGGTCCATGGAGAAGTCACCTGTAACTCTTACAAAGTTGAGACTCGTGCTCATGGATGCCGTTGTTTCAGCTCTTGAATTCTAACAGAAGAAGTTAAAAAGAAACCAAATGTTTCTTAAAAAGACTGTTTCTAAGAAATTTCTTTAAAATGTTTCTTAAAAAGAAAGACGAAAGTTAGGTGTCCTGACAGGACCGCCTAGTTGCTGTGTTTTCCATGAAGATACATGGCCCCAAATAGGAAAGACAATGCTCTGTCTGAGGTCTAATGAAAGAAGATGGTCAGCAGAGAAGCGTGAGTTAGTTAAAAAAGTGGATCTTATAGCTAAAACGCTGGCAAACAGCTTCTCTATGTGTTATCTGGCCTTTAACTGAGCAAATATATACATTGGTTGATATATTTTATTGAGAACTCTTGTATCACAGCTGCTCAGGGCTGCAGGCATAAGGCATGTCGCCGTCATTCTGGGAATCCTTGTCTCGCCGGCTTGCAAATGCCACCGTCCCAGAGATTTAAAGATGTTGCTGACCTGTGACATATTTTTCTTCAAATAAACTTTAGTTGCAGAACTTGTTCATTGCTAATGAAGAAAACAATACGAAAGGTTTGTGATTTCATTAGCTAAAATTGTCTCAGAAGTCATGTGATACTGCTAGATGGGCTTATAAAAACTCAGTTATGGGTGAGATCTCTGTATGGGGAATATATTTGTTATTATTAAAGTAGCAAAAACCCCCAGTCAGTTGTGCACTCCTTGTGCGGTTTCACCGGGGATGAATATATAAAGGGTTTAGGTTTTAATACCCAGTGGAAAAAAAAAAAAAGAAGTACTGGGATAAAGCGAATCAAGTCTTTCGTTCTGAGTCAGTCATACTTTCTGCGATTAGGATAATGATGTAGAAAATCGTTGCATTCTAAAACGCGTTTTGTAGGTTATACCTGTTGAAAGGTTTGTCTCATGCAGGGTCCCATTTGCATCAATTGGCTCAAAGTAATAAAAATCCCAAAAGATTACAAAACCAAGACAGCTTTCATATTTCTGGAGGTGGGCGACGGGACAATCAGGCCACCAGTGCAGCCGTTCTTGCAGAACTGCTTTCTTGGTCTTGATTATTGGTGTAACCCAGTCACTAAAAATCACTGATGGCTGTTAAATCAAACTTTTTTCTGATCTCATGAAAGCTAGTGTAATTATCTTCCCAAGTACCATACCACATTTTATGCATTCGTAGGAAATCCATGTGTGCTGTAATATTCATACCAATAAGAAGATCTTGAGGAAAATCCGTGGGCCACTGTAGCTCTTGGACTACCACACAATGATTTTCACATAATAAGAGTTTGTGTTTCCTGGACATGCAGAATTTGAGGCCAGTCACCTGGAAACCAGAGACATGCTCTCCAGTCCTGAAATGACTTCTGTAGATCCTCCATACACCGCTCCCAATTTTTCAACATCCTTTAAAAACGTGATTGGCAGGAGTGGGTTTAGTATTCCGGCATTAGCCTCGGTGCTGCTGTAAATGAAAATCAAGTCACTCTCTACTCCTACTCTGCTGTGCACATGTCCATGGATTGCATTAGTGCTCTTCATCACGGCATCCTAATGGGAGCTAGTGCTAAGCTGTTTGGCTGCTGTGACCCCTAAATTACTTTCAGATGCTATTTTCCATTATGTAATCCTTTGTTCTCTCCGTTCCTGCTTTCCTTCTTCCTAGCTGAACACAGAGTCATGTGTCTATATTAAAATACGGGTTTGCTGATTGAGCCTAATGTACTAAGGAGTCCAAGCTGATTTTACGACTCCCTCACTCTCCTTAATACTTATTATGATGTCAAACTTTGTATCATTCACAAATGTTATCAGCAATGATTTTATATTTCTTTCCAGATCCCATAAAAAAAAAATTAATAGTGTTAAGACCTAAGACAAGGCCTTTAAAAGGTAATGCAACACTTAGGAGATGGTTCAAATGGTTTACTTTATGGCCAGTGTGAAACAATGTATGTTTAGGAGTAATTCTCAGATTCTCAGTGGTGCAGATGAATGGTGAGTAGCGGTGCTTGTGATATTTATTAATGGTCAACGTGGTGCAATAAAACCCTGCTTTGTCTCCAGCTCGGAAAAAAAAGAAAAAGGAAGTGTTTTAAGCGTAAAAATGAGGCAAATATTGGTAGCTAACTTAGCCAGCTGGTCTCCCCCGGTTCCCGCTGTAGTTAATGGAGAGAGAAGGGCTCCTCTGCAGTCGGCGCAGGCCAGGACTTTGGCGCGCAGAATTGCCTCCGGTCTCTGTGGACTGCTGAAGGATGTCAGCCATCTTCCATGCCTGAAGCTGGGGGATGTGAAATACTCCTTTTCCCCACCTCCTAAATAATAATCTTCGCTTTTTATGGCTCTCTAATTTGAGGTGCCAAGCACCTATGAAATTCCCTCAATAAATAACGTAAAGAACTTGCATTAACATCTTAACATTCAGGAGCCATTTTAGGCATTAGAGTAGTGACAGCGCTAACGTTTCACAAGCAGCCCTAATGCTTCCCCTGCCTGCGTTTGTTTTACAGTGATCTTTAATTTCCTGATTGCACACTGGTTTCCAAATAATACAATGTACTGTATACACATTTTCTACAATTCTTAGAAAATATATAGCATGGTATAAGCAAAACAATACAGTATTCCTAGGTAATCTCCTCCTTCTACAATGTTGTAGAATAATGATGTACATCTGAGGAAATATCTAGCTCTCCTGCATTTTTTCATACAAATTAACTATGTATCTAATTGCCTCATCTGCCAGTCTGCAATTTGCATGTGTTCACAGGTATATTGTTTTTGTGTTTAACTGCTTCATTTCCATGAATTGTATGCATAAAGGGGTTGTAGAGCTCTGTGTAGTACGATGCTGCTTGCTAAAATATTGAAATACATACCTTAGAGAGAAGAAAGATCATCTAAAGCTGATTAAGATCGTGTTAAACAGAGTAAGTATACCATGAAGGAATGCTACCTACCCTTTTAAACAAACCAGCAGTGTAGGGAGGTCTGTGAAACGAGAGAGCAGAAAACAGCAGAATCACCTTATAAACCAAATTCTCCTCCTACGAATAACTATGTTAAACTCAGGAGAGTCGGACCAGAATCGAATCCGTGCAAGACGGAAGGAGGGTCTCGTCGATGTGTACTGCCGCGGGGGGCAGAGGGAAGTGTGCAGGTGCAACTCCAGTTGTGGCAGTTCCTGATTTTGTTGATTGCTTAATTGTAACGTTCTCCATACACTTGTTTCAGAGTGGAATTTCTTAAATGAACACTACTCAGAGCTCATTAGCACCCACAGATATACAGCAGCCAACATTATCATGGTTAAAAAAATACCCGGAGGAAGCATTAAGGCTGGAAGTGATCACGTATGAAAACTTGAACCTGGATCCGGAGTTTTGGAGCATTTTGTCAGCTAATGCATGTAGTGCATTGCAAGGAACTGTTCTTCCATAGTGCTTCTTCTGTACTGCAGAACGGGAAGAATCGAGGAGGGTGTTCAAAACCCATTTGTATTATTTGCTTGTGGGAAGGTTGAGGTTAGGTCAAGACTAATGGCTGGCAGCAGACTGAGCCTGCAGGTATTTTCTCAGGAGAGCTTAGCTCTGTGTTACAGCTTGATTATCTGCCCTGTGCAGTGTGTGTAGCCTCAATCTCCCCAACTGGTCTCACAACAGGATGAGCCAGGATCCTTCCTTGGAGAGCTCCGGTGCTTTTTGCTGCAAGGATAGAGTTTGTAGGCATCCACCTCTCAGGCTTGCTGGCACGGTGCTATGGATATGCATTTGGGGGTGCCTGGAGTGGCTCATCAGGATGCAGCCTGTGGCTATCTCTGTGCTGATAAACATTGCCAGGGCAAAGACCCAGGCACCGGACTGCCACCGTTCTTATTGTTCGGGTGGTCCTGGCACAGTTTGGGCCCTGGTGAACTTTCCAGACATTTCCCAAGCACAGTTTGGGAGCTGGCACCTGCCAAAGACCATTCCCAAAAGGCAGTTTGGATGCTGCTACCCAGTTCTGGAGCGTAGGAGAGCATGGGCATGGCCAGACTGTGCCAGCTGGCCTCTGGCACTGGGTTAGCCGAGTTGTGGAAGTCCGCAGTTTGAGTTCTGTTTTAGAGCTTCCATCCTTTGGGGCGGGATCCAGCACACCTACTTTCAGCCACCGCAAAGCGAGACCTCTCGTCTAAGCTCCCAAACTGTGTGCCTGTGGGAGTGCAGAAAGCTGGGCTCCTCCAAAGGGCGATTCATCCTGCTTAGTTAGCAATTTGGGAAAGACTGACAGCGGGTGACGAATGCTCCCCTCTTGCAGCGGAGCGGGAGTCGATGTCGGGAGGGCAGAAGCCTGCTGCAGGAAGCTGATGGGAACAGAGATGGATGTGCCACCAGCATGCAACAAGGCTGCAAGCACCGGGCCAGCTTGGACAACATGGATGAAGTTCATCCCTCTGTAAAGAGCAGCACAAGGCTTGTATAAACTCACACCCTTCACGTGGGATGCGAGTGGTGCAAAAGCTTCAAAGCCGTCTGGGTACGGCTCAGAAACGAGCCCTCAATGGCCAAGCGATGTGTTCACGTGAATCGCGATGGGCTCGCTCTCATCTCTGATAACTCGCGTCCAAAAAGTGCTGATTGGGAGAAGAAAACTTTCAGCTAATTACTGTCATTTTTTAATTTTTTAAATTTTTTTTTTCCCTGCGAGCTCTGACTACTGTTCTTAATTTCCTGACCAGCTTGCGCCCTTCCCCCGCGCCTCTCCGAGCATCTGTGGTCGTTTCAAATTGAGCTGTACTACCTGCTGCTCCGACTTTCTAACATACCATACCAGTTGGTTTGCCAAACAGTGAACTGCCAGCCATCTGCCATCCGAATCAGAATTTACATTGTTTCATCTTAAAATAACGCCTTCGGAATATCAAGTAACTCTCTGCATCAGGTTTTGTGAACTGAAAATCGGCCAGGATTAAAAACAAATACCAAATGTGCCTCGGAAAGAAGTGGTGAGGGGAAGGGAGGGGGAAGTCGGAGAGGTAAAGTTTTTAATTTGCTGTTTACCTGATCTGGAGTGAGACGATAAGGCTGGTAATTTTAACCTTGCAAATGCAATCTCCTTAACACGGAAGCAATTTCATGGTAGCTGGTGAGGTGGAGCAGGGGGAATGGGAACTGGTTTCTGTGCATAGCGTGGTACTTTGTGACTTTTTCTCGAGTCAAATACTCCTTGGCCCTCAGTTTCTCTGTCTTCACGTAGTTCAAACCAAGTGTTCACAAGGTCTTGGAGTACTCTGGTCTTAGGTCTGCTCTTTGGGTGTATGATTTTCATGACTACATCAGCTAGCTGTAAATTAATGAGTCAGTTGTAGCAGAGTATTAACTTAGTGGAGATCTGATTTGCCTGACTCCTTAATCCCACTCATTAGGAGGAAAAATAATAAATTTACTAAAATTGCAAAACACATTCTGCTGTTTGATACAAAACACTTTTAATCATGAGGCTTTAGGATGTATTTTAGTGACAATGTCAGGCAGCTGACAGTTCTGAGCTCAGGCAATACCCCCACTCTATATCTGTAGCGAAGGTCTCCATAGGTGATTTTTGCTTATAACACTTACTAAATAAATGAAGAATCGTATTGACTGATCACAGTCCCTCTGTTCCAGTGATCTAAAACATAATACTGGCCAGTGTATTTCTATGTACCAAAGTCCATCAGCATAGCCAACCTACGGCCTGTTATGAAAGGCAGTAAAACAGAAAAGCGTTCAGATGTCACCAACAGATCTTAACTCGTCTCTCTCTCCTCCCGCAAAACCCTCCATGTGGTTCTAAAATCTCTTGAGCTCTAAAAAAGTGCTTTAGTGTGATGGTTTCTTTTAGGCAATGTGTTGCAAATATCCCTGTTGCTGAAGAAGTCGTGGATATGTGCACTTACAGGGACAAGTCCCCTTAGATTAGCTGCCTTTAGTAATGGAAGGTGTAGGAACGTAGACTACTTATAAATATGTTGAAATGTCAGCCCACAAGATGAATTTCCAATGTATTTAGTTCCTAGTTAAGGGGAAATTAGACGCGTATTCCGGCATATGCTATAACAGCAGTCTCAGTCTTCTCATCTTCCAGGACTGTGGGAAAGGTGTATTTGGAGCAATATCCACCCATTAATAGTAAATTAATTCCTTCAAATGGAATCATCGCAAAACTGACATGTCTGCATCTAGGCCCAAGGCACCGAGTAAGAGTCAGACTGTTTATCTGCGGTGCCTAATACATGCTAAATACCCAGAAACACTTCTTTCCAGCAGCATCTCCTCCAGGATCTCTAAACTCAAATGGAACATATGTTTTGGGCCAGAGAACAGAAGCGTGTCAGGCTGATTACTTAAGCACTCAGAGGGCGATTACTCTTACCTTGCTTTAGCCGTTTAAAATTAACGGCCTGAGCCTAAACTTGTCATGTAGGTTGCCTCCATTATCAACGGAAAGGTAACGGAGGCAGCGCCTCCAGGGAACAATTCAACCCATCCTAGTAAAGGTCTGGAGTCGGTATACCTCCGTGACAATTTTTCCCACCTTTCTCCTGAACCTTAAGACGTAGCTAAAACTACCTGCCTACATGTTAGATGAATCCTACTAAAATAGCTTCCACCTACTATTTTGGGTTCCTGTTCGTTTTTTATTTTACAGAAACTGCACACTAGGTCTTTCCTCGGCCAGAACCCAACAGCTGCTCTAGAAAATCTTTTTTTTTCATTGATTTTTGAAAAGCTGAGCTCTTCTCGGTTAAACATTTGGCGTCAGGAGACCGCTTCATATTCTGAATCTGGGTTGGACATCGGTAGCGTGAACCCCTCATTCGGATGTTTAAGCTTGAAATCATGTGGCTTGACCCATCTTTGTGCCTAGAATTTCAAATGGAGTGACTGGAAATTACTCTTTAGAAGTGTCTGGGGCTAAGTTAATATTATTGTGTTGAAGAGGCATGCAGAGCCATGGCATGGGCACTTGCATTGGAAAGACATTCTCCACATTATTAAAATGTTATAAGGGTTCCTGGTACAGTTGGCCAGTTTTGGTCCAACAGAAACTCTCCTGGATAGTGACCAGGCATGGTTGGAAAGCTTGGACAGACAAGGAACTATTCCCTGTTGGCACTTTGGATGTAACCAGCGTGTTTGGGAAGTAAGAAAATGTAGCTGTGCCATGTTAGTTGGGCCTCAGGGGCAGAAAATGCGACCTGGCACGTTTTATTTGCCAGTATAGACGGTGGTTTGAGTCTCTGCATTATCTGCAGAGTGCTTAATTGAAGTACTCTGAATTCATGCCAGGCACCTGCATTTTAGGTGTTATAAAATCTAAGTAGGGACCTGAAGCAGCCCGAATCTCACTGCACGTGCCTTGGTTTGCTCAGAACTGGGCAAGGACCCAGATTCTGTTTCGGGAGCTTTCTTTCTGCATTATTTATATCCTCGTGTTTTAGTAGCCACTACAAGTCCAAAACACACTTACGCAAAGTGTTACGCTGACATGTAACAGCAAGATTGTCCTGTCTCCAAACCCACTTATGATTCATGTATAAGATGAGAGGTAAGAAGTACTTTCAAGAAACAGATGGTGGGAACGCAGGATAACAAAGAGCTCCATTAGTAGAGGTATGAGATGAATTTCCTGCATTGCTGCTTCTCCCAAAGGTCTTGCAATTGATAGTTTATGATAAAACTACTAATACAACTCAAGAAAATAACTTCAGTTAGGGCTTGAGGGTGGTAAGATTCAAGCTGGTCGATATGTCTTTACTGCAGCCCCAGAAAAACTGGTGGAGCATACTGATACCCAAATTACTTTCAAAATGGTTCTGAACAGGGAAAATTACCCATGTTGAGCTTCATGCCTGCACATTCAGCCTGCTACTCGTAGGCAAAGCAGCTAGTTTAAAGCTATCATCTGAGGTGCCTTACCACAAACCTTTAGTTTTTCTCGTTGCTAATGTTTCACATCTCTCCTCATTCGTACAGAGAGGCTCAAGCCTTTGCTAATCCTCTCACCTGCCAGCTGTGTTTGAATGTTAGCAAAAAAATATTTCCATTTGTCCAAGGTCACTGAGATGTTTCTTCAGAATTGAATTCCGACTATTCAGTGCTCTTAAACTCTCACAGAAACATTTAAAAACAGTTACCTTTTAGAAAATCAAGGATGAAGAATTAGATCATGCTCTGTGATTTGCATTTATCAGTAAATGCATTTACCAGCAAATCTTGTGGTTTCTTCTTTATACCTAAGTTAAAGCTTAGCCACCTCAAAATGCTGTTCCCAGGATACCATGGGAACTGTCAGGCATCACGCAGCCTTACAGAAAAGGAAAAAGGAGCTACAAGAAACAGCACCTAGCAAAAATTACTCTTATTTGGGACCTGGGAGGGGTCTACTTTTTCTGGACTCTCTGGGTGGGCTCAGGCTGTGAGAACCCGACTACTTCAGGTTTGTGGAAGATTTCATAAATCTGTGTTTGTCTTTCAATGTCTTTGATCTCTCTCTGTTAAGAAACCATTTATAGGGCAAAAAAATGTGGAAGTCAGTGTATTTTCACAGGATTTTTTGCCTTTAGGGATGGCAGTATCCACAGAAGATCAGGCATCGTTTTTTTCAGCTCTGTAAATAACTTCAAGCTTTTAAAGACCCAAGAAATTTATAAACAAAAATATTTGAGATATAAATATTATTGTCCATAATCCCAGTACTGTTTATTTATAGGAAACCAAGGAAACACAGGAATGGTAGGTGGATGAATTGAAAAACACACTTTATTAAAGAAAAAGGCATAATGAGCAACCATGTACTGTGCTTGGTGTTCTGCCCAAGTTAATTTGTGGAAGACGTGCAGACTGTGTTGTCATCTGAATTATGTCATTTTTGAAGGAAGTGCTGCAATGGATGTAATTGTTAGGAAGATCATTTCTATCCTGATATAAATGGATTCTTCCATTTTGTGAAAAAGAAAAAAGAAAAGGCCATCAGAATTAATTCAAGGTCTTTATATTGGCCATTTATAAGACTAAAATAGATAACACTTGGGCAAAGGAACAGTGAAGCTACTGAGGTCAGATTTAGACATGGGAGCAAGGATATTACCGAGAAGCAGTGGGTAGAAATGTTCATAAAAATGATTGAGAAAGGATCATTGAAGGACAAAAGCTGAAGACAAACCTGCAGCAGGCACAGACGAGATGACCTATGCTGTGACTTCCAGCCCTGGTTTCCAGTTGTGTGTCCGAAAACCGAAGTGCATCCATCTTTGGCATGAGTCGATAACTTGAGCGAACCTTTGCATCTGGGCTGAGCCCATGCCTTGTCCACAGCGCTGTAATGATCCATCAGTTGGGAGTGCTCAACTCCCCCCTGCTGCTAAGCAGCTCCTGGAGCAGGAGAGCGGTGCGTGGGCTTAAGGAGGAGGTAGTTATGGATCGGGAGCCCTGGGAGGTCCTGTACTCCTTATGGCTTCTGAGGACAGCAAGAAACTGGGCAGAGAGGGCTCTGTGAAAAGGAGCGAGGCAGGTGGTGATAAAAATTGCTTTCTGAACAGCTCAGTGTGACTCTTTTGACTCCTCACTATTTCCCAGTGAAGGCACCCTTTCCTAGGAGCCAGTGCTAGAACTTTTCCCATGTACATTTTCATGCCTGATGCAAACTTGCTTACCTTTCTCACCCTAGACAGGAATGTTTTGAAGACTGAGAAAAGCCATTAGTTTATCTCCCTCTGAGAGATACGTACTCCCAGAGACTGCAACCTGCATAAGATGCTGTCTGTGGGAAGGGTGGAATTCAGAAAATGTTCAACTCTCGTTCTGAAAACAAGGACTGCAGACTAAATTCCACCTCGGTTTGCAGCCACAGTGGTTCCAAGAGGTTCTGTGCTGATTGTACCTGACAAAGCTTGACCTTCTCCGTACGAATAGAGTTGAGGTCATGTAAAGTTTGTGGAGACAAAGACTGCGCAGGTATTCATTCATCAAGACGACAGGTTACAGAGAGAATCTCCTGGAAAAATGGTCAGAAGCTAATAAAAAAAATGTTTTAGTATAGCCAGCTGCTACTTTATGGCTGACACAAAGGTAACAGACATGGTATGAGTGGTGTATTGAGTAGAAACACGTAAAGGAGCTTGTATTTCATGTGATTTTAAAACAGTTACTGATATCCTCTGGTCAGTTCTGGATCCAATTGGAAATGAAGGTAATAGCAATGATTTAGAATAGAATAGAATAGAATAGAATAGAATAGAATAGAATAGAATAGAATAGAATAGAATAGAATAGAATAGAATAGATTAGAATAGAATAGATTAGAATAGAATAGATTAGAATAGAATAGATCAGAATAGAATAGAATAGAACAGAATAGAATAGAATAGAATAGAATAGAATAGAAAATCTTCAGTTAGAAGGGACCTACAATGATCATCTAGGCCAACTGCGTAGACAGAAAATAGCCAGTGGTTGTAAACCAAGGGATTTGAAGCTCAATGTTTCCAGCTTACAGAAAAGGAGAGGTGAGGGGAGAGGTAATTTTTCTATTAATCTTAAAGGCTTAAACATGGAAAAGATCTCACATATGGGACATTTCAGTCCTTTTGACAAAGATGTGACAAGAGACAATGGCTGGAAGTTAGCACTGGGCAAAACTAACGCAGTATTTCCTGGAAGTGAAGGTAGATGAACATTAGGATTGTAGAAACTTGGAATAATTTAGACTGGAAGGAACATCGGGAGGTCTCTGGTCCAAGCCTGTGCTCAGAGCAGGTCTGGCTTAGATCAGGTAGCTCGCAGCCGTGTCTAGTTGAATTTTTAATATCGGTAAGGATGGATGGTCCACAGCCTCTCTGGCTCCCTGCTTGAGTTTCTGGCCACCCTCACAGTGAAAATGCTGTCCCCTGTTACAGCTTGTGCCTGTTGCCTCTCATCCTTCCACTTTGCACCTGTAAAGGAGTCTGATTTTGTCTTCTGTATACCATCCTTAGGTAGTTTAAGAAAGCAGTAAGATTTCCCATTAGCCATTCCCTTGGTTGAAAGAACCCAATTCTCACCCCCTCCTTGTGTATTAAGTGCCCCAAACTCCTAACCATCTCGGTGGCCTTTGAGGCAGAGGGGGAAATGATGGATTTGTTTGAAATTTTTAACAGGACACTAGATACCTTTCTGGAGAACCTGCTTTGTAAAATATGAATTCCTCCTTCTGTAATTGTTTAGCAATAGAAGTATGGCGTATTCTTTTTGTGTGTAGCAACTGCCCATGATTTAATCATCTTAAAGTAAGTTTCCATAGTGGAGTAAACACTGGCCCTTTAAACTCTTCTGCTATAGAAAGGAAGGCCAATAATTAGAGATCACAAAAAATTGTTCAAGAAGCTTGTGCTGCTTTGGTCATTTGTGGATGGGAGGGAAAGCTGTAGCAAATATGTAGAAATTTGTTGAGAAAACCCATGAAACATTGCTCTGTGCGCTATGTTTCTTACAAAATAAGTGTATATGTCCCCTGCAAAAATTACAGCTTTCGATAAGTATTAACTTGTGCCCCATGTCATGTCCACGTCTTGTATGGGACAGCCACAGCCTTTGACCTAGGAACGCGTTTATTAAGGTAAGTTAAGTTGTATACCATGGCTAAGCCTTAGGCTTACAGTATAAAGAAGTTGCTGATGAGGCCATACTACAAACCAGAGCAGAAGACTCTTCTTGCTGTAAAGAAAGTTTTTTTGAAAAGGTTTTTGTTAGTTTTCGTTTTAATTTGAATCAATTCCCTGGTGTGGTTCAGGAAACACTGGTTCAGCCCTTGCTTCCTGGAGATGGCTTGCACCATGCTTTCCTTGAAAAACTGGGGCACCTGCTATCTGCCACACTTTCCTCAAGGCCATTAAATTCTTCAGGTGAAATAAATTCATCAGTTTAACAAAAGAAAGAGAAAATTCATAGCCAGAAACCTGGGCATGGTCAGAAATGATCAGAGATGGTCAGAAATGTCCAGTGTGTGTGTGTATATATATTCCCTATATGCAGTATATTCTGTAATATAAATCTTTTTGATCCATGAGTCCTTAGTTGAGCTATTTGCGGGGAGGGAGGTGGAAAGGAGGGGGTAGTTATGGAGATGTTGGCATGTTAAAGCTCTGTTTTTACAGAAATGAAATGGAATTTCTAATCTTTCCATAGAAGTGTTCATGAAACCATTTTCAAAGAAATTACATTTCACAATGTCTTTACTTTAATTTTTCCCCATTTTGCTCTGTAACACAATAAAAAGATGTAGTTCTTTGGTACTTTTTCATTATTTCATTGCCATATTTTATTTCCTTGATATTATTTTTAATGGTAAGGGAGAAAAAAAGTGAGGAAAAAGGGCTAGACAAGGGTGAACATTATTCTGATGCATACAGGAAACTAGAAGAACCCTAACGTCGAGTAGTGATTTCTTAGGAAAGCTAGAATATTTCAATAAAATGCAGCTTTACCACTGAAGTTTTCATTTTCAGACAAAATTCATTTTTCCAAAGAAAATATATTGAATCATAGCATTTATGTACAAGGATGCTGTTGCTCTAAAAACCCTTTGTTGACGGTTGCTATAGAAAACCTTTTGATAAACAGGTGTATATATAGTAAGCTTTTAGCCAAGTGCTTTCTTCCATTTTTTTTTCCTCTTCCATTCACGCGTGATCTTGACAAAATAGATTTACAGATGGCCACATCCTAATCTCACTTTAATTAGGGTAAATCAGAAGTACTTCATGAGCATCCCTGAAAATATGCTGATCTGAAAGTGCACCAAAAGAAAAATCTAGCTCCCAGGGTGTATTTATTTTACGGTTTTATTTCACATGGGTTTTGCAATTATTTATTTATGTTTGGCTTAAACATCTCCAACCTGAAGGTGACACAAAGCCTAGTTTTAAATGTTTTTCTATAGCAGTCCAGCTAGTGCCCCAAGCATAATTTGGCTCACTGAGCACAAGATCCTTTCACACCCCTCTAGCAAGATCTTCCATCAGAGAGTCATGAGCCCTGAGAGGACTTTGAGAGGATTTATTACATTATTAATAAACCAGCTGATTAAAGGACACAGTTCCCTCTGGCTTTTCCTAAACTGGTTTTGTTCGTGGTATTTTAATTCAGGCACATTCTGTAATTAAGACATTTTGATTCCATTTCTATTAACAGTGATAAGGAACCAAATGATTAAAAAAAAAAATCAAAAAAAAAGTGGAGAAAGGCCTGAGGACAGAAGCCTCAGAGAGCGCCCAGTATCCTGCAGTCGACTGTGATATTTTCTATATGAAAGCTATCAGATTCTTTTAGTTTCACAATGTCTCCTTTAGAGTTAAAGAAAATAAGAATGGAGAAAAAGTATGGCATCGCAGCCAGGGAGCGCAGTGTGTGTCTCACGCCTAGCACGCTGCCTTGGCTCGCCCACAGCGATCTCAGCTGGCACGGCTTGGAGGTGAATACCTCACAAATATAAAGGTTTAAGGGAAAGAAATCAAATTCACAAGACCTACATTTGCACAAGAATTATGTTAGCCATTTGCAGATGCATTTCTCTGCATTATATTGAGGCTTGACTGGATTCTGCCTTATTAGACAAAAGGTTTAATTGAAGAAAGAGTCTTTAATTATGTTTAGCATATGCAGCGCATGCTGGCAATCCACTTTCAATAAAATGGACGTGAAGACCCAACCGAGCTGAGCTGAGCACCAGGAAGGATCACTGGTTTCCAGCTGCAATGAGCTGAGTCCATTTGCGAATCAACCCCAGCGAGCACGTCCTGGCAGAGCTGAATTTCACAAACCCACGACATTTTAATATGCTTTAACTGTAGCCTAAGAAACTACATCTATATTAGTAAACTAAATACAGCCAGGGGATGGGCTCAGATGTTGGGCCAGGATTTTTAGTAAAGCCTCTGACACAGTTTTGGCCAGATTAACTCTTCCATTCCCAAACGTGGTCTGAGACTCAGCACGTGCCAGGTACCAAACTGAAGTTTGGATGTGGCCACTCGTTTTGGGGTATTTAGTTGTATGTACTTAAACAGGGCCATGATAGTTGATCTTTAGGCCAGAGACCAGTCCTTTATCCCTTACAGAAACCCTCCAAAAGAGCTTAGGGACAGGTATATAAAATGCAGGAGGGGAAAAAAAAATTAAAAAGAATAAATATTCTATATTAACCCAACACTTCAATAAAAGTATTTGCTAGATGTAGGGCAAAAAATGTCTCCTGTCTACACTTCTGTATTCCTAAGTACCTCTTACAGAGTCTTAACATGTCTGTCTGTAGTGACTAGGATGTGAGGCATTCACCGTTGGGTGTACCACAGCTCTTTGCTGACTCGAATCGCAGAAGCGTGTTTTCTCCGCAGCAGAACTGCCTGAAGAACCGCTGACAGCTCTGACTGAGGAAGTGTTTGTGGCTCGGTACCTGCAGCAAGGGATGGAAAATAAACATTGATGTTGTCAAATAGCTGCCTACAGGTGCAGAAATAAGTCAGCCAACCTGGAAACCTTTGGATTATCTCCAAACAAGAATTGGCAGGTCAAAGATGACACGGAAATGTGGGTCTGGTCAAATGATACAGGAATGCATTGAAGCAGAAAGCAAGTTATACAACTGAAAACGGGTGGGAGAGCTACTTAATACCAAGCACTTGGGGCAAATATCAGAGATGTTGCTTCTGTTTTAATTGACGTCTGATCATGCCCTACTCATTTAGAGGAATGTATTCTACATACTTTCAGTACAGAAGAGCTGTCAAGTTTGTCCTCCCTCATATTTGTCACCTGCACTCTGGCATATCAGGGCAGGCCAACCTTCACCTACAGGAGATGCTGCTAGTCATGGGTTATATATTTCTGCGCCCTCTTCATTTTCTGGAGTCGCTTTGGCTTCAGTGAATTATGCCAACATGAAATTGGTGGCATGAAATGGAGGATATGGCTTATGAAGCAGTCCCAAATTGGTCATACCAGTAGCTCTGTGATTATCTTGCTGTAGTGCTATGTGGACGCCACTGAGGGTTGAAGCTGAATTCAGGTGGCATGTTGGCCCTGACACAGGGATAACTTCATCTTCAAGCATCGTGGCTTGCCGGTAGGGTGTGGGGCGGTGGGTTTTCTTTCATTCTGACTCACCACTGGCTCAAGAAAAGAGTTATTTTTCTCTCCCTACTGATCAGTGAAATAAGCACTAAAAGAAGACTGCGTATTGTAGGTCACCTACCCACTCTTCTACTTTACAGGTTTTAAAGTGCTTCTTCACATGTAGCTCTATAATTTTCCAGCCTTTCATAAAAGATAGACTCAAGCTGTCTGTCAGGGTCATAAAATGAAGACCATTGTGTTCTGTGTCTGATCTAACGGATAAAGCTGGAACTTGCTTTCACACTGATGCCTGAAATAAATAAGCCAACCCATTGAGATGTAAGCTCGAATCCACCTTGCCCTCCTAACTTCTGGGATTCTAAAGACATTTTCAGAATTCTTGTCTTCCTCTCTGGTATTTTGAAGCTCTTCTAGATGGATGTGTAAAACAGAAAAACATTTTAATCTTATATTTAAGACCCGGTTATTCAGTATTGTTATCTCGAAGTATTGCTGCAAATTGACGTAATGAGCATGTGCTGTCTCAAAGCAAGCTCAGAGAACAATATTCCAATGCAGAGACACTTCTGGAGAGAAAGCAAATACCTTCTTTCCCAGTCCCCCTCCCCAAGCCCCCTGAATACGTGTAGTCAGCTCTTTCTATATCACCAAGGGGTTTTTATTCCTTTGCAATATGGCAAGCTATTTCTTCCTTCTTAAATTTAGTTTAATCAGCAGTTATGGCACAGTGTGTGGCTTTTCATAATTCTACTGATGTTTCTGCAAATGATTACTTAGCCCAGTGCATTATTATTACTGTGGACGATCACTTACAAACATCTGTCGGGCCTGACACAGGTAGAGCTGAGCCTGCCTTCAGGCAGAAGGATGGGTTAGAGGTCCTTCCCAGTCCTACTTTTATAATACTCTGCTTATTCAGTTGCCTGGTTTTCTCTTTTTTTGTATGTCTTCAGCACTGGATGTCATTATCTGCCCCAAATCATCATCATCTTTTTTGTGATGCCCTAATAATGAGCTTTTGTCAGGTACAATGACTACATCTTATTTTTTTCCCCCTTTTTATCATAATATCATCTGCTTGGGATGTTCTGAGAAAAATGCAACAAGCTATGATAAATCACCTTGTCAAGTTACACAGTAATTCAAGCTGTTGCTGAAGTTACAGATAAAATCCAGCAAGAAGCTTTGCGGGGAAGAAAGGTGGGGGAAGGAATTCGGTTCTTCAGAGCCTGCATCTCTCCTCTGTCTGTAATGAATCCATGGGTGGGATGAAATGTGGGGGATGTGTCAACCTTGCTGTTGTTCCTAATGAATCAAGAAGCTATTTTGAAGAGTTTCTCGGTCTCTCAGGAGCCGTTTCCACGTTGCAACGTCGGATATGCATTTCGAATCGCTCTGCCTTTTCAACCTGCACCTGCAGTGCAGTAAAATATATTAAGTTTAGTACGGCGCGTGTTATCAGGTTGAAGGGTTGGGCGGACCTGGCTGCGAACTTTATAGAGCCCTTTGCGGTCTGAGGTTTTACAGCGGCCACGGAAAGTGGAGGCAAACACCGGCAGTTTTGCAGATGTTCTCGGTATTTGCTGTCAGGGACCTCTGAGGGGAAAAAAAGCTTTCTCCTTCTCTCTTAAAGGCGGTGATCAGGGGCCCAAGTGTTGCCAAGATGTTAAGACCAGTTAGTCTGTAAATAAAAGAAGTCTTAGAATTTCCCTTTGTAGTCCCTTCAGCCAAAAAATGAGTGCTGGTGGAGCCGGAGCACACTGCTTTCACAGGTGCTGCATCTGCTTACAAATAACGAGCAACCGCATCCTTTGAGAATGGAGGACTTTGCTTTCAGCTGAAAGAAAAAGGACACAGAAAGTCCAAATAGCAGGGTAGGACACAGTTTGTGCTTCTCTTCTATGACAGCAGCCATCTTAAACTGAAATCATTCTCTGAATTGCAGCTCCTCATGGCAGATGGGTAGGAAAACTGCCTGGATACTGAGATGTACATAGCAATGAAAAGCAGAACAGATCCATGATTACAGATAAAAGAAATAGCTAAGTTTTAAAATAGTTTTACTCCCAGTTTCCCCCTCCTCCCTTGGTGTAGCAATGTTTCAATAGTTTAACGCATTAGTGGAAAAAATAGCACCCAGAAAAGACATCATTCAGAGGAATTAATATACCGTTATTTATAATACCCAGCAATTGCCCGTGCATGAGGAGTGTAAAATAAGCCCAGTGTAAATTAGTGCATAAAGCACAGCCTGAAGTTATTCTTTTGTATTAAATTGTGCTGTGCAGTGTTTGCAGGCGCAGGAGCTCCTTCGTCCATCCTGGTCACTTGTTAGCACGTCCTTGGCATGCGTGGGGCTCGCGCCGGCTGGCACTAGCCCGGGCAATTCCTGGCCACGGTGTACAAGCCACGGTGTACTGGCCAAGAACCATTCCCAGTATGTAATCTGCATGTGGAAACCCGTCTTCAGGGCCTAAGAGAGGTTAATAGGATGGATGCGAGCTGTGTCATAACATTTAGCCTCTGGGCCACAGAGCAGTCTCAGGTGCATTTTATGAAATACAGGAATCTGTGAGCACAAAGGCTATGATTTCCCCGACAAAAGAGGGTTTCTTGTAATAATCCTTCGCGGGAAAAAAATTATTAGATTACCTCTACACATGGTATTAGCAAGAATAGCGTTTTGGTTGAAGCTAGACTGGGTAATAGACATAGTTTGAGCAGTGAAATAGCAGGAGAAATGCTTGCTATGAAACACAATTACAAATCCCGGCTTTGCACAGATGCTCGTATGGGGCCTCTGTTGTGTAATGCCAGATGCAAAAATATCCCTTTGTTCAACAGTTCAACACATTTTGTTCAACAGACGGTGACAATTTCGTATCAGATTCATTCAGCTGAGCTCATATATAAATTATTGAAATGGCCTGGGATTTCCCTGCCTGGGAGATAACCTCTTTTTATCTGTGCTGCGTACCTAGAGCGGAGGCCAGCGGTGCTCCCCGTCTGTGGGTCCCTTGGAAGAAAGCTACAGGCAATGCACTCCCGTTGCTTTTGAAATCTCCAACCAAACCTGGCTCTCAAGGGGAATAAAAAAATCTCCAGGACACGCTGCGAGACTCCGCGGCTTATGTGGGGCTTATGGGAGACATATGTCATTGATCAGCGTTATTTAGAGGAAGGGAGGATTTTTTCCACTCTTTTTCCTGGTAAAAGCTAAGAAATCACATCTGTATACTGTGGTTTCATCTGGCTGAGTTTTTAAATCATTGCAGAAAATACTTGTGGTCTGTTTTGCACCCTTTTGCACCCCTCCTAACCGCCCCTTATGTACATGCTCCGTGCTCTGCGATGCCTAGTTCAGCTTGCAAGTTCCTCGGGGCAGAGACCCATCAGTCCTCATTATCCTGACACGAGCCATGCACACCCTTGCTGTTATATATATAAAATCATCTTGCATATAAAACCAGGGTTGTCATGGTGATTTGAAACTCCCTGAAAGCTCGCTGTAATGCAGTTAATCTTATGCACATATCTACACTTATTTAAAATCAACCATATGACAAGTCACCTTATATGTAATGGCATCCAACCCACCCCTTAGGGAGCAAAAAATCTGCATCGGCTGTGCAGCTGCCTTTTTTGGGGAGTAATATTTTGAGCATCTAAATGCTTTTGACCTCACCTGGCTGCCAGATGCTGTCAGCTCTTCTTACAACCATGCAGTCAGTCTTCCTCATTTATAATTTACAAAATATAAATCGTAGCTTTTTGTCGGGGTTCGGGGCTCACGTGGAGGAAGAGCCTGTGTATAATTCTTAATGACACCTCAAAGTTCAGCATGAGGGTGGGAAGCTGCTGTTTTCTCCATGCGGTATATTCCTCAAATATTCAATGAAGAGACAACCAGAGGAGAAAAAACAAAATAAAGAGCCAGATTAATTTTGCCATCCCTGTAGAGATGCTCTGTAGGGAGCAGTTCAGCTCCTATGGAAGTCAGTGGGATGGGATCAGGCCTTGAGAAGTCGCTGTGAAAGAAAAAGGAGGTAGAAGTATTAATATTTAATTTTCAAAGACTGGAAGTTATGTGCCTTTCCTGAAAAGAGTCCTTTCTGTACCCATCATTAAGTGCAAAATAAACAGCTCTTTCCACATCTGTATGGAAACTCAGTCTGTAGATAAGGATGAGATATTCCCAAGTAATATTGCACAGTCCGAAGGAATTTGTACCATCATAAACCGAAATTATTACTTCATCCGAAAAGCAACTTTATGGTACTCCAGCTCTGGTTTTGGCGGCTGTTGTGCCCCACGCATGGTGAAAGGCCCGGACAGGGTGGGTGAGTTCAGGCTGCCATTCTGTAGCTGGTTTGTTTTAACACTGGGGCTCTCTTTTGGAAAGTCATTGCATTTAAACTGCTAAAACAACTGTGTGCGCAGTCCCAATTAGCTTTCAAGCGGTGATCGGGAGAGAGCGAATAGTAGTTAATTTGGGGCATTTGCTTCAGCCGAAGACTGTAATGTGCTCAAGTTTTAAGGACTTTAGCAGCATTGTGAGGAATTGCCTATAGCGTTCTGGCACTCCTATTTACTGGGTTGCACGGGGCTGCCGAGCCCATATTGCTCTTTCCATATCCAGTCCGTAGATGGATTGGTCTTCTGCCTTCCTCATTAAAGACTGAGAAATACTCCATCCGTCTCAAGCCTACGTGGTTTTCCTTGCTGTGTTAATCTATCGATGGGTATTTCAACCTGCAGCTGGTGGTCATCAGTGTTGAACACGTTTTATTACCAAAGGTACCAAACTCTCAGTGTGTTTCAGCAATGGGGAGGACCGGTTTCAACACGTGATGTTCAGAACAGGAGCTGTACATTTTTAGTGTGTAGGGTGAGCAAGGGGAAGAAGGCAGGGGTACTTCAGAGACCGTTATTGATGGCTCCTTCAAGCAAAGCGGTTATAGTTTCAGTTCCTGTGACTGTGCTCAGAATGGTGTTTGCATCAGGCAAGGTTTTGCTTCTTTCTCTCTCTGGTGACCTGGAGCAGCACTGACAAATGAGGACCTGAAACAGATTTTTGTCCCTCTGTTGATAGCAAAGGAGAATTAGCAGCACTTCTCTTATCTCCTTTGGAAAAAAGCGTTATAGAAAAAGACAAGGTCTGCAGGATCAGGCCAATTTATGATAAGAAAAAAGAAACCGTAATTCAGCAAAAGCCCGGTAACTGTTATGGTAACATTGGCCTTTTGGGAGCAAGCATAAAGGTGTGCAGGAGAACTCAGGTGGGGGATATGTTTGGTATCCATTTGTTTTTCCTGTGTGTGCCGGAGGAGTGGCTGTTAGCCATCACAAGGGGCATCTGGGTTGGTGTGCTCTGGGGTTGTTCTGTGAGGCCACTGAGGACGTGGAGGGGATTAAATAAATGGAAACAAACCCCAAGAAGCCTACTTTCTGTTCACTCCTCAGATTCTTTTCCTTTTTCTGATTTAGGGATGAATTTCCCCTTTCAAGGAGATGGGGGATACGCAGTGCTCACGCTACTGTCTCATCCTTTCCCGGCGGCAATGGAGAGTCCATCTTTGGACTTATTCCTGCTGACGGTTGCTGTAGTATCTGGCCACTTTTGCTCTTGAAGGATTAGTTTCGGGGAAAACTAAGAGGAAAGGACTCACTTTGTACTGCAATGAGGCACACAGCATACAGATACCATTCCCCTCTGAGCCGCTGCTCGAGGATCTGCCTTCCCCAGCTGGACCCTGTGGCTCTCTCTATACCAGCAGCCCTGAGCTTGGGCAAGGTCCTGAGATCTTCCATGCTGTGAAGTTGTTATCAGGGCTCCTTGTCATGGTTTTGGCCCAAAGCAAAGAGTGCTCTACCCAGAAAGGTCTGGACATTTAGCTCATTTAGCTGGACCAGCTGGCCTCCAAGACCATTTTGTTTACTGGTAGAAATCTGGGCCATTCATTTAAAGTAGTGTGATATAAGGACTGGACAATGTTTTCCTCTATTCCTTCTCCATTCTTTTGATTATGCTTTAAATTTCTTATTTTTTGTTTGCTGGCATGTCTTCCTCTCCCTTCATCTTCCTCGCCTTTGTTCTTTGCTTGTTGCTTGCTAACACTTGTTACTATATATACAGTATTTCTGAACTGAAAAGCTTTCATGCAGTACTTTTATTTCTTGACTAGCTAAGTGCTTTCTCTGTTAGTTAGTACTGAGTCTGACAGACACATGCCTCTGGCTTATTAATCGCATAGAGTGAGGTTCATTATGAGTATGTGCTATTAGCAAACAGGAAAGTGCTTACTTATAATTGCTGTTCTCTAAAGGTTGCCTTGTCTGTGGATTCAGATTCATCATCATCTTTGTTCTAGAAAGTGAAAATCTGTTTCTGCTAATAGGGCTGGCCTTTATTAGACCAAGCAGCAGTCAGCAGTGGCTTTAGGGGAAGATCTGCGCTGCTTTTCTTCAAGTCCTCCCAGGTATTGCCAGTGGGATGGTGTTAGGGGCACCTCTGCGCTCGTACTGAAGACCTGAAGACTGGATTCAGAGGTCCTCAGTCTCGTCCATGTTGCACCACAGATAAAGCACGCATGCAGATGTGATCTATCGCCACAAACTCCTGCAGGGGAACTCGGCAGCCCCATCGTACCCTGTTTCCATACCTGGGTTTTCTGTAGTAAGCATAACCCTCAACTCCAGGTATTGTCCTAGAGAAGCAGGGACATCAGCTATGACTCCTCCACATCCACTCTGACCTTGTTGCCTCGGCATGCTTTGCCAAGTTGCTTCACGCGAGGAGTGAGAAAGTAAAAAAAGGCAGCAGGAATCTCAACAGAGGTCAGAAGCAAGCAGACTTGCCATAGCAGGAGGTAGCACTGTTATCCTCCTGAGATCCAACACCAAGGGTGCTTCCAGCCTAGCTTCTTGCTGCAAGTGATTCTGCTGGATGCATTTCACCGAGAACATCATATTGGGGTGTCATATGTAGGATATATAGGATGACATGTAGGGTGGTGTCCAGTGGCCTCTTTATCTTGATGTTCAGCTTTGCTAGTGCTACTTGGGAATGGGAAAGATCCTTCACTGGGTTTGCAGGATCAGCTTTGGAGCAGAGCCACAGAAAAGGGGAGAAGTTGGTGAAGACCTAGTTACTAGACAGTCTGTGGGAGCGGCTGACAGTCTGTTTATTAGGGGATGTCACTACCAGGGGTGAGAGATCCAGCTTATCGTTAGGTGATGAGTCTAACTGGGTTTGCGATCTCTCAGCCGATGGAAGTCCCATCCGATCGGTGGCCTGCCAACAGCAAGTAAAGGCCTCCCCAGGCCTGAGCTACCCTGTGTGGCTCTTTTGTCTTCTCTGGAGGTTACTTTTACAGGCTTGAGTGTCCTCACTGTGCAAGCTATCAGATCCATAACCTATGGACTCAGTCCAGAGCAGCCAGAGGTGACAGAGGACTTCCTGGGACTTTCCATACCCAACCCAATTTACTACTCTAGGTATAGCCTGGATGTTTCGGGCAGGATCCAGGCAAGAGTTTGGTCCAGGTGAATTCTCTGGGGAATGTCTTTAGGCCTGGGAGCCCTTGTTCCCATGTTACCAGATGCGTGAGCTCCTACTGCACTCTTACAGGCACCCTAAAACTGTCTCTGGGTGGATGGTTG
Organism: Platalea leucorodia; assembly: GCF_965183815.1. Lineage (NCBI taxonomy): Eukaryota > Metazoa > Chordata > Aves > Pelecaniformes > Threskiornithidae > Platalea > Platalea leucorodia. Next base: position 125,268,602 of record NC_138825.1, on the reverse strand, counting down.
GGGAGCACGGTCTCACGGACGTTACTGAGGGTGTTATTGCAGGACAATTTGGATGCAGCCTGAGTATGCTTGGAGGCATGTCTTCAGTCATTTTAATTTTCCTAAAAGAAAAAGGTGAACGTAAATGAAATAAGAAGTCATTTTGCCTCTCACTGGGAGCCATACAGCACAGCAGTAAAAAGAAGTTGCAGAACAATCCCTAAAATATTGCAGAGAAGAAGGTTTAGGGGGTCCAGTAACTTAAGAGAACTCCATTTACGATGTTGTCCCACTGGTATAACAGTGGAAGAGCAGCTAAAGGTCATAACTATATTTTCACGTGTGTGATGCTGAGATAACTGATGACTACTTCTAATGTTTTGAGGGAAACGTGAAAATGGCTTTTCTTTAAAAACTCCCGTTTTCAGTATAATCCTGAATTCAGTCCTTTCCCCAACACGCGGGGAGATGCGTGAACACAAAGGGTCTGATGCCTTCACAGCTTTCTCATCTACAACAGCAGCACCGCGAGCATTCGGAAGCGCTACCCAATATTACCGTCCGGTGTCGGAGCGCATCCTTCTCAGCGTGGGAGCAGAGGGACCGCGGCTCTCCGAGAATCGCACGACACCTGAAATGTTGAGATCAGACGGTAACAGATTGCAGCGCAGGGAGCGCTGCTTCGATCTCGGGATGAACAGCTAAATGCAAGCGGTATTTTAACATTTTAAGTTGCACATTTTAACTCTGGGAAGCCAAGGAAGTCAAAGGCAGAATGGAAACGTGAATCCCTCAGCCTGTCTTCTCATCATTATAAATTGCTGTGGTCTCTAGCAGAGCCATCCCGGGCTGTTCTGGAACATATAGATGTGTGAAAGGCTGCAGAAAAAGATTATTTAAGAAACAGTATGCAATGATCTGATAAAAGATGACAACATAATTAATATCCTCAAGGAGGCAGAGTTAAAGCTCTATGGGCCTTGCATTTCTCATTTCCTGACTTTTGAGTGCTTAACTGTGCATATTTAATGTTATATTAAAATAAAGGAGAGGTGCATGCTATAAGCAAATAGTCCCTTTCCTGCTACTTGAGGATATTGAATTATTTCACGGAAGATGCATTGTTTTGATGATATCTGCATGATGTGAATTGAAGTGACATCAGCTATGATCTACATTTATAATTCTAATTTATAATATCATATTAGTAAATTGGGCCGTGCATTAGTCTATCCAGTATCAGAGTACGTGCTGCTTTTTGGCAGACGTGAGCTAAATATGAAATCAAAAGAGTGTTGTTCTGATTGGAAACAAAGGGAGGCTAAGGCTGTTTTGCTGCTCTGCAACATGCTGTTACGTAGAGCAACTGGTTAGGACGGGGGAGGAAAACATGGTCTGGGGAAGCGACCTAGAGTGTATTAATAACATTGCTGCTGGGGATGTTGGAGGTCTGTTAATGAAAGACTTGTCTGAAACGAGGTAAAACTGCTTAGAAACAGATTTCCAAACATAAGGGTAGGTAGTGACTTTTTAAGAAGCGGTGGGGAAGGGGCTCAGTGGGGATTATTCCCAGAGGTGTCGTTGAGACACACTGCAAATGTTTCCTCTTATAACTTCTTAAAAGAAAAAAGTGAATTCACAGCAGGCATCCTAGGTGGAGTGTCGCCGGCTTGCTCTTTAATCTGCCTTGCTGGCTGTGCTGCCGTCTTCCAGCTCCAGCACCTCAGGTGTAAAAGTCACAAGTCTGCACAGCCTTGCAGATGGAAGATCCACATTAAATAATAAAATCCGAAATCAAGGCGCAGCACTTGGCAGAGGTGGAGTACCGAGGCGGTGCTGCAAATAATGGCAAGGCTGTCGCTCTTGGTGTCCATTACCCTGTGCTTGCCGGCAGACTTGTGAAGCTGTGTTTCGGGGTGTGAGTTATTTTCTGTGCTGCGGGGAGGGCGGCTGCGTGACCACCTCTCTGCTTGAACATGGGAGGGTTGGTGGGGGCCGTGAACTATGATGGCAGCTCTGTTCCCTTTTGAATAGGTAAAGCGTGCTCTCATCCTTGTGCTCTCAGAGCATCAGGGCTTTTTCCTTACCTCCAGACCTTCTTTATATACCAAACCCCCATGAAGCTGCTATCGGAGCACTAACCCTTTATTACCAAGCAGGACTGACCAAGAGACAGAAATGTGTTGGCTGTAGGCAAAATACAAGTGAGATGATTTTGGGGGAACTTCAGGAGACATAAGGCTACTACATGTATTGAAATTTGCACAAAACCACATACCCACAAAACCATATTTACATCTGTCTCCCAAGACCACTCCCCATAACAAGTATTCTTATCAGATCAATAAAATGTCTGGATAGGTGTGGAGAGGAGACTGGAATGTGCACAAATGGGTTTTAATTGATATTTAAGGCATTTTCATGGTCCTTGGCACTTTCTACCTATGCAAACCTGGAATAATTGTGTCTATAGATGTAGACCTAAAACGAGCAGGGATCAGATTAGAATCAGGTCTGTTCTGTGGGCAGGGAATTGCAAACAGCTTTTTACCATCACGTGGCCAATTTTCATTCACCCAATCTGTTGTTCTGGAAGGCTGAAAATTGTACAAACTGTATAAAAACACAGGACCAGATGTGTTGGGTCTGACCAAAGGTCCACTGAGCCCATTGCTCTGATGGCATCCATCTAGGCTGGATCCTCACCTAGTGACCATCACTGTCACACCTTGGTGGCCATGGCTGGTTTACTGCCATTTTGATAACTGTATTGGAGGATGCGGACTTTGTTACAGCTTTTCTGGAGTTCTGGTTCATGTGGCAGGAGGAAAGATGTGCCTTTCCCACAGCCTAAACACGATGAGGTGTGGAAAAAGCATGAGTCGATCTTCTTTGGTGTGATCAGAGAAAGCCAGGCAGTAGGCAGGTTTGGAGATAAGGTGACTGGAGCAGATGATGAGATCTTCAGGTTAGGAAGGGAGCCTCAGTGTCCAGGCTGCCAATCCTTCCTTTTCCAGAGGTATTAGAACGAAAAGGACAAACTCCAAGTGTTGGAAGATTGTGACATTTGGGTTAACGTCATTCTTTCTTCATTGAGTTGCATATCCTACGCCTTCAGTAGGTGGATCACAAAATGTGCTCCTTCTACATCTCAGAGAGGAGGAGCAGCTCTGAGAAATGTATCACCTGCTTTCTGGCAGAGAAGAATTCTTCTCTTGGAGATGTGGAGCAGACTTAAGGAGGAGTGAGGGACCCTTCTCTGTGGATCCCATTGACCCCAGCACTTTTCAGGCACAGTGGAACAGGCTTTGAGGATCCACCTGGTTGACCAGGTTGGGATGGAGAGCTCTTGCTCAGGCCAGGTTCTCATAAGCCGTCTGCTCAAGTGCCCACTAGCAAATTTGAGACATTGAGGGCCTTGCTCTGGTGTCTTACTGCATGTTCTGGGACATGCACAGTCCAGGTCTTCTGCTAAAGATCAGGAACCTCCATAATCCGAGGAGCTGGAGCCTGGTACCACTCCTCAGCAGGATTTACAAGACCTCATGGTGGCTGATGACATGGGATAAGGAGAGATTTAGAAGCTATAAGGAAGCCTGGCCAGACCGGAGGAGGAATGTTTGCCCTGAACCTTGCTTGGATGTGGCTATGGCCAGTAGAGGAGAAAGGAAGGCTTTAGGTTTACTTTGCTACCACAAACCTTTAAAGGTTGGTTGAGAGGCTACACTATTATCATGTGAAAAAAACCCTATAGTAAGAACAAAGTAAAACACCCCACTGCCAGTAACATCCTTCCATTAAAATACAGTAAGAACAAAGTAATAATTTCTTTTATAAAGCCATAGTTATTTTCTGGTCACTGGTAGTATCCTGGATATTGTCTTCTGCTATATTTATGCCCCTGATGAAGAGGGGAGCTGCAGCAGCTGCCAAGACTGATTGCCAGGTACCGAAATAATAAGGCCAAAAAGCTGTCATGTGATGTAAACTTTGGAGAAGAAATTTCTGTGAATGCGAAACGTTGAGGCTCTGAGTCAGGACTCTTCAGTACTATCACTACCTCTGCCAGAAGACTGCTATGTAGGACACCGCGGCTTGTTTTCCCTTCACGCCTAGTTTGCACCAAAATAACTCCGCTGACATCAAAGGCCCTACGTCTGAGCTGCGGCGAAGAGAGGAGGAGGAGGAGGAGGAACAGACGCTTCAGGTACAGTCGCACGTCACAGTCAAGCAACTCGCACAACCGGCTGCTATCGGAAGAGGTGATCCTGACTTCTCCTCTCTTCTGCTGTCCCCTGCCACCCCTTTTTTTTCACCAGCACTCATGTGAGACTGTGCTGAGCCACTTCAGAGAAGTAAACTGGCACAATATTTTGAACTCTGTTGTGGGTTAGTTTTCCACTGATACAATTCCCTGGGCAAGTTGACCAGAAGGTAAGAGGACCACCAGCACCGACCTCAGGAAATTGGGAGTGCGTGAACAAGAGTGATGGGGAGAGTTCTGAGCAGGACTGTCCATTACAGCAGCATCTGCTCCTTCATTCAGCTGACGTTAGCGCCTCAGCTTGTTTTACAGACGTGTTTATTTTTAAGTAACGTGATGTTTGGTATAGTGCTTCACTAATCTCCAAGGATATTGAGGCTGAGTTAGGTTTTATAAATTGTAAGTTAAGTGGTTTTGCTAATATACTATGGTGAAGAGAAACGATCTTTCTTTGGGTACATGCAAAGGAACAGTTTATCAAAAAGGAACAATTTTTTATGTGTCATTTGATTCATGCTGACTGACAGGGTGCAGAGTCAATTCTAATGACCTGATGGTATTTGCTATTGATTAAGACTCCATGTACAAAGAGCCAAAAACCAGCTGCAGGTAACTCATTTAGCTTCAGTACCACTGTATGAATGAGAAAAAAACAGAAGTATGAGTACAGGTTTCGGAAATTTGTCCCAGTTCATAGGGCCAGATATGGAAGTCCTCACTCAGATCTTGACAAGCTTTTATTGCAGCAAAATGGTTGCTGGGCCAAACATTACGGGTCTTATTTCCTAGCTGAATCCAATGGAAGTTTGCCTGAAAACCATTAAGTTCATTATTTGGCACACTGATTTCAGTGACAGCTTTGAATGGGTAAGATCTAAGTCTGAACTCAAGATTTAGCCCTTAATTCTTTCTCTGTAAGAATGCACACTATCCAGCACTGTAAACATCACTCCTTTCTTACAAATGTAAAATGCCATTTTTTTTAAACACAGAGATTCAGAAACACCTTATGCATTCGCAGAGCATAAGTATTGATACTGTGATACTTTGTGAAGTTTATGCTCAAGGAAACATTAGTATGTTGAGGAGCTGGTGCGTGTATCTGATGTACAAACTTGCTCGTGGCTAAATAAGAAAGACTGAGGCTGCCACATTAGATTTGCTGGTGTCACAAGGAATAGAGCAGAGCATCCTTGAAGTAATTACAGGTGAGTGGACCAATGTACTTTTACAAATGTAGTTCCATTAAGACATTTTCCCTCACATTTTCTCTTATAAATCTGGATGTTTTTTTGATGCAGAGCTAAATCAAGTATCTGCCATCACTACATTCTCTTCTTCCACCCCCAGCTGGCATTTCATGCAGCACATATTGCAGTTTTCTTTTTGAACAGAAGCCTTTTCATCTACTGGAAAGCAGAAAAATGCCATAGGTGACATAGTTTAGCAGCATTTAACACATTAAATAGCTCTCTGAACTGCTGCAGATGGGAAAAAAAGAGTCCTGTATGCATGTCAAAGCTACAGGAAAACACATTTTCCTTTCAGAAATGAGCACTGCATTTTCCGTGCACATAGTTTACAGAGAACAGAAACTTGGGTCTGGAAAGGATTCCCTAGGTCATCTAATCTGGTTCCTTGTTGTTCTGGGCAACCATCTCATTGAATCCTTCCCATAAACAAATCGAGTCCCATTTAACATCTAGTGAGGTTTTACTCTCAGCTCTTCCCTTTGGGAGGCCATATCCTAACTTCATTTATCCGACAGTAGAAGATTTTTTTTTTTATTTTTTTTTTTAATTTACGGCCTACATTTCTTCATGGCCATTTTAGCCACATCTGTGGTTCAGATTCTCTCACAAACCCTGTCCACATCTGCTGGTTGCTCATTGGCCTTGGACAGAGTACAAAAATGCTTTAGAGGACTAGGATAACATGGTATGGCAAGTCGTCTTTGCCAGATGGCACAGTTTTTTAGAAGAAAGCTGTCAGTCACTGCCTGTTGGATTAATTCTTTATGCCAACCACTACAAAATCACGGCACAACAAAGCTGATCGTAGACGATTTGGGAGGTTGAAACCATGGAGGGTTAGAGATGTACTTACACCGGGAGCTTGAGTGAGCTTTTCATCGGTGTTGCCGCTTTGACTAACACGTCCTCTTGTTCAAGTATGTGGTAGGGCGCTGTATGCCAAGTTGATAGCCGGGGCAAAAGTAAGGCTGCGGATTCCCAGGTACAGCACAAATATTTGAATGGAGCAATGAGTAGGCAACAAGATGGGACAAATTGGTCTACAGTGAAGTATAATGTTCTGCTGCCAAAGAACAGGGGGAGAGGGTCAGTGTCAGAAGACTGTGGATGCAAGATCCTCGGATACATCCAGCTGGCTTGCCAAAAAAGCTTCTTTTGATAGTCAGCTTTATCCCCAGATCTTGGCAAGTCAGCAGCCTGCCATGCAGGCTATGGTTCAGCAGCACCCATTAATAGCGGAGATCAGCTTGTACAACTTGTAGATATCATGGAGGCAGAAATCACATAATTCTGAAGGCCTTAGCTGCAAATATCATTTAATGGCAGAAGATGGATGTAAACACCAGAGCCAAAGTGTCATCAAAATGAAAAATGACTTAAGACTGCTTACCCAAGCTCATGTAATCAGCAGATAAATTAATGGAACAATGTTTTCAGCTGCTTGATAATGTACAAGCACAAAAAAGAAAACCACAACAGTGCTAATATGGAACGAATTAAGAGATGCCCAAAAATAACCTCTAAAATTATGCTGTGTAAAAGTTCTGTAATGTGAATAAACCACGTAGGAAATACTCTAGACAGTCACACTAGCAGGCTGCTGTGCTATACCTTGTCGTGGGAGGTAATGATTAACCCACCTCTCTCTCTCCTAGAGATTTCTTGAATGATTGCATCCCTGGATTGCACTTGTCTTATTAATAGGTGCATCGTGTCAGTGGGACAAAGCTTGAAGGGTAGAATCTGGCTTCATTCATATTATTAAAGTCCTTTACTTTCGGAAACAGGGTAGCTGCTTGCAAACTGCCTTTGGAAATGATCCCTGGCCCCAGCTCTCTGAAACTGTGCTTGGAAAGCATGGGAAAGTGTTAGTTGGTGTGGGCTAAAAGCATGCCATGGGCTGCTAGGAAAGCTTAGCAGCACTGAGGACTGAGTTCCTCTGCCCATGCCCTGGCACTGTTTAATTTACTAGTATGGCTCTAGCCATATTATATTTTATTAGCTCTGTGGGTATAATTGAATAAAACAATCTTTCAGGAGCTAATGGGGTTCTTTGGGCAGACACAGTGTGCTTCAAGGTAAGTGTAGGTTGCAAACAATATCTTTGAGTGTAACTTGTTTATGATAATTAATTAGAAAATTTGAAAGGAAGGGTGCTTAGCTGCCTTAGAGCAGATGTGGCTGATAGCAAAGGAAGCAGTGATAACTTCACAGTCATCATATCGAATGTTACAAAAAAAAAAGGGGGTTCTCTCCTTCTTAGCTCTTTTTTTTTTTTAATAGCTGAAGATCTTGCTTTTTCTGTCAGGATTTGAAGTCTTCCATTTTAATCCATTTCTAAGTGCTCCACTCTTCAAGATCAGTTGGTTGTTTTTCTATGATATTCCAATTCTCTTTGTATTGATCTCAGAGCTGGTAGCAGTTACAAGTGGCTGGAACTTGCAGGAGACAGGTGAGATACCGGGAGACTGGAAAAAGGCAGATTTGGTGCCTGTCGTAATACTAAAGGGGAAAGGGGGACCTGACAATGTAGAGATCAACCACTCTAAGTTAATTCCTAGAAATCTACTGGCACAAATAATCAAGGCCTTTGCAAGCACCCAGAAGATAACAAGGAGCTAAGTAACAGTGAACATGGACTTGTCAAGAACAAATGACATCAAACTAATCTAATTTCCTTCTGTGACAGGATAAAAAAGCCTTGTGGACAGAAGAGAAGTAGTAAGTGTCATGTATCTCTGTGCAAGAAAGCTTTTGACAGTGCCCCTCATAACATTCTTGTAAGCAAGCTAAGGCAACAAGGTCTACATGAAACTACTGTAAAGTCTGTATGAAATTTGCTGGAAAGCTGTAGTCGGAGAAGTTAACAGTAGTTTTGACATTTATTCTGTGTCAAAGTAGAAAAATGCATTGAATGGAGTTGCACAGGGCTCTGGTTTAGGCAAAGGAATTTAACTGCATGTATTTGGAGTGGAAAACAGCAAGGCTAGGAGGCAATTTTATAGAAATAGATTTAGGATGAGTATGGTGAATGGGACCCAACAATGCTGTGTTCTTGGAAAAACATGCAAATACATCCTAGGATGTATATTTATGAAGTTAGCCTACACACCGTATGCAGTAAACCTGCTTTATTCAGCTCTCACAAAGCCGTGGCTGTTTTGCCGTGTATGGTTCTGGGTGATGTCCTTCAACAAAAACATGGATCAGCTGGTGGGGATGTAGAGTAGAGCAATAAAAATGATCAGAGATGAGAAAAGATTGGGCAAATATCCATCAGGAAAGCTGGAAATGCAGATGCTTCTGTTGTGGGACAGTAGGATGACTTGCAAAAGTCCGTGCAAACTGTGTGATACCATGGTGGCTTTTTGCATGTGTGTATTTTGTCAACTAATTTCTATTGCTCTGTGTCAAAGTAGTGAATGAACATGTGAAACAGGATGAGTCCTAAGAATGTTCCTTGAGGAACTCTAGTTTTAATCTTCCTTCAGTCTAATCTGGCTCTAATTTAGGGTGCTTTTCTGTCATATTTCCTTTAGCCAGAGCCCTTGTACTAATTAGCATCTTTACTTCTATCACAAATAGTTTCCCATCTGGCACTAGATCAAATACTTAAGTATTTCTAGTATTAGAAGTCACAACAGAGCTGTTCAGTCAAAATTTTCCAGAAAATTAAGAAGGACTATTAACTCTGTCCATTCTGGGAAACTCCCATGGATGCTAATATTGCTTAAAGTGATGTATTGTCGCGATCTGTCAGATATGTTATGTCTGCTTATGTATGCTGAATATTTCGGGACTCAAGGTCTGCCTCTCCTATATTTGGTAGTCTAAATTGAGCTGAAATGTCACGGTAGCCAAGGCAATCATGTTAGTCATCTGTAATACGGTGGGGTTTTTTGTATTTATTGTGGCCCTTCCTCTGTAGCTGGACTGTACTGAGTGCAGGACACAGTTTACAGACATAATATAATGAATTCCTTTGGAAAAATATGGTGAAATGAGTGTTAGTTCCAACATCTCTTCTTTTCAAATGGTAAGGAGGCTCAACCTACATAATCCATTTATTCTATGCATTGTGAAATTTCTTTAAGAGAATCAGAATCCTTTATGGGAACTTGCTTGTTGCTAGAAGTCAGTGCCAGACCCAAAGGAAACCTATTTCTGATTCTTGTCTTCTCCTATTTTACTACGCTGGAAGTGCAGAAGCAGTTAAATCTCTCTCTTTCCATCTTGCACGCACGCGCGCGCACGCACGCAGGCTAACGCACCACTTTGTATGATGCGTCTGCTTGGCAACTTGCGGGAGCTTTGCTGGCGCGTGGGAGAGACCTGCAGGAGTCAAGTGCAGCATTAATGTGAGTTCCCAGTGGCTTCGAGGGAAGCTCATTACTGACCTGGCTTGTGCGTCTTGTTCATTTACAGTAACACTTTAAATATTTAATCGATCTCTCATTCTTTCCTGTCATGGACCATTTTCCCTCAATTGATTCCTTTTTGGGGGGCAGGGATGGTTGGAATGCATTTACGTTAGTGGAATTCTATAAATTATACTCACTAAGAGGCCAGATACAATAGGCCAATGTGGAATTAGTCTAAGCTTCATATTGTACTTTTTGCCCCAGGTTCTCAAAGCACTTCAGAAGCGCTAACTAGATAAAGGTGAATAGCAAAGCTCTGCTGAAAGTTAAAATGCCTCTGTAAGTTCCCAGGAGCCGCTGCTTAGGAGTTGTCGCTGCAGAGGTAACAGGAATATCCTTTCGATAATGCTCGGCTCACTCAGCTTCAGCCTTTCTGGCTTTTCTGTCATGATGAGGGATGGGATGCACCCTAACTAGAGGGAAGGAGAGTGGAAGGTTGGCATGAGAAACATCGCTTTTTCCAGCAAAAAGATGTATGGTCTTCTCGGTTGCATCTCCTGAGGCTCCTCGCCAGCTCAGGCAATCCTGAGGGACTTGTGAGGTCGAGCAGTGTCCTCATATTGCACAATTTAGCTGTGAAGCATCTCTTCTGTAGGTAGAGGTGTTGTAACATCTGGTTTACAAGTGGGCAAACGGAGGCACAGGCAGGGAAGGGGCCTGCCCCAACGTCTCATCTACAGACTCATAAATCTTGCGTTGACTTTGTGGGATCACAAATTGATTTTTACCACAAAGGATTTGACAGCAACTTTTTTTGATGATAGTTTTAATAAGGTCTATAAGCCTCACTTTGTAATCCTATGAAACAGGCATTAGACAGCATGTGCTTGTAAAAACAGCCGTAGCAGGCACATCTACTTTATGCGGCTCTTGAACGCACTCGGGGGAATCATGAAAACAATATCACACCTTTGGGGTTGTACAGAGGTCTGGACTACAGTTTGGCCTTGTTCTTGATGAACACGATATGACTTTATAAACCCTATAAAGAAAGAACTGCAGGGGTATTTGCCTTTCACCAAGCCAGGCTCGGAGAAGATACTAAGAAACCTTCAGTAGCTGAAGGCAAATGCTTCTAATGGGCAGGCAGAGGAGGTTTTCAGCGAATGTGCTTTAAAATAGAATAACAAAATAGATATTCAGAGCTGCTTCTGGGCCCGGCAAGTTCTTTGCCGCTCCCGGTGAACATGGAAATCACCTTCAAAATGTGTCGTTTTTCAAATTGAATTAAATCCCTTGCACGCTTCCTCAGTTGCTATTGATTTTTATTTTATTGATCAGCCAAGAAATGCTTGGGTATTTCAGATACGCATTTAAAGTATTCCCATGTTATCTGGTTTTGCGCTGTCAATCTTAAATCTAAATGTCCTCAATTAGCTGAAATAACAAATAATAAAAAATAAAACCCAACCCTAAACCTGGCCTGTTCCCTAGTAACTTGTCATGAAGTGCTATCCCACAAGTGTCACAAGTGTTTTTCTTCAAATCACAGTGATATAGCAGAGAAGAAAGAGAAAGCCAGGTTCACGCTCTGTGGGAACAGGATATTTTCATCTGTAGGAATATTTGCTTTTCAACACAATACTTTGTAATACTATCCACTATTACCCAGCTAAAATGATCAGCTTCTGAATTCAGAAGATAGTATTGCCTAACTACAAGGACCACTGTCTGTCCGACTCTGTTTATGCTATTACTATTTAAGCAAGGAGTTGAAGTAGTGGGCTCTGAATACAGTTAAATTGCAAAGACAAATGCTGCTGTTGTCGTTATTGATGGTGTATGTCCTTGATACAAGTGCTGTATCTCAAGGAGAGAAGTATTCATGCAATCGTCCACTGCTGACTTTCCTGGCACCCTTCATTTCAGTTTTGTTTGGTAAGTGGTGGAGTCTTTGAAAGAAGATGCAACATTTCAATTACTCCTCTCTTTTCTTTCCTGGAAACTGTCGAGGGATAAGAGCTGTGATTGTAATTGAAAATATTCCTACAAAGCCTCAAAATTATTATAACTGAAATTAAAATCTTATTCTTTAACTACTATTAGGTTTCACCTTGAAAAATCATGCCTGACTTTCAAAGAAGAGAGTTTCATGGCTAACAATAATAAACTTTGAGAATTTAGCAGATTTTGACTATTCGTTTTCCTATACGGTCACAAATAAATACCAGGGAAGTCTCAGTCTTCTAATTGCAAATTTGATTTGCTTTGACCTGGACTCACCGTCAGAAATTTTGGCACCTAACTGATGCACTTAACACAGGAACATAGAAATGATGGGGTCTTCTTCTGTAGTCAGTGGAGCAGTATAGGCACCTCTGGATGGCAAGGCAAATTTTAGGAGGACTGAACTACTCTCTGGAGGTGAATATCTGTTGACGTTGACTGCGAAGTTAACAGTTTACTGTGACATTGACTGTGAAGCTAACTTCAGCTCTAGGGCCCCCAACATAAGAAGGACATGGACCTGTTGGAGCCGGTCCAGAGGAGGCCATGAAGAGGATCAGAGGCTGGAGCACCTCTGCTATGAGGACAGGCTGAGACAGTCGGGGTTGTTCAGCCTGGAGAAGAGAAGGCTGCGGGGAGACCTTATAGCAGCCTTCCAGTACCTGAAGGGGGCCTACGAGAAAGCTGGAGAGGGACTTTTTACAAGGGATAGTGATAGGACAAGGGGGAACAGCTTTAAACTGAAAGAGGGTAGATTTAGATTAGATACAAGGAAGAAATTCTTCACCATGAGGGTGGTGAGGCGCTGGAACAGGCTGCCCAGAGAAGCTGTGGATGCCCCATCCTTGGAAGTGTTCAAGGCCAGGCTGGATGGGGCTTTGAGGAACCTGGTCTGGTGGAAGGTGTCCCGGCCCACGGCAGGGGGGTTGGAACCAGATGATCTTGAAGGTCCCTTCCAACCCAAACCATTCTATGATTCTGTGATTCTATGATTCTATGAAGTGGACCATGCTCCTAAGTTCAGGTTATGCAGGAGGTCCTGAGCAGGTAGCTGCTGCTGCATCTCCTGTAGAGGAGTTAGATGGAGCCATCTCCCTGCCAGTCACCTTGTACTGACTGCTCAGAGAGACATTAAAAAAAATGTTTCTGCCTTAACAGAAGTTAACTGCTAAGCTAGTGAAGGGGTGAAAGAGAAGAAGTTACTTCCAACCTCAGTCTTGCAGGTGGAGCTGGATGCTCCCCATTTCAGGGACGTCTGACAGTTCCTCTCAGAAATCTTCTCCTCAGTTGATTGATACTGTAGCAAACATTAATTTGGGGGGTGAAATTTTCCATGCCAGTTTTCTGCCTCCTCAAACTGATATTTTTAAAGATCCAGCCAAAATTGTTCAGAGAAGGAAGCTGGAGAAAAAACATGTTGTTTTCAATACTAAAATATTTCTCCCAGCCTGTCTACGAGGAGCCCTGGTACCTCCCTGCTGCAGAGCAGAGATCTGAAATTCGGTAAGGGGGCGGCTTTTGCGCATGTTCTGCTTTTCTTTTTATTTTTTTTTTTTTAATCTCTCTGTGGAAATTTCCCTAGCCTTTCTTAATTTACAGGCATTTTTAAAAAAAAAAAAAAATCCCACACATTTGGGAGAGATGTCACAGCATTTAACAGCTGAAGCCTTCAAAAGCCGCTGCGGGGTAAGTGTCCTGCTGCTCTGACTGCGCGTGCCCTGTTGCTGCAGCTTGCTTTCCACCGCTACCTAAGGGACAGGGATGCTCCTTACCCTCACGGCTGATGTTTGCTCTTTGCAAATTTGGGAGCTGGGTTCTCCTGGGATTTTAAAGCAAAAGCGCCCAGTGCAATGAGGAGGAACAAGCTGCCTGGCTAGAAAGCAAAAATGAAAGAAATCAGATTTTAAGGGGGGAAAGAAAGGAGCAAGTTGGGACAGAGAGAGAGGGGAACAAGAGGGCTAATGGGATTAGATATTGCTTAGGGCTGCTTGGACACATCGGAGAGGGAGCTGGGACCAGGAGCCTGGCAGGAGGAAGCCCCCGGTACCTGGGTCTGCAGCCTGCAGAGCTTGGAGAGGGGCTGGCAGAGGAGACAGGGATGAGGAAAGGTTCAGAGGGAACTGAAAACCATCTGATGATGTGAGGGAGAGGCATAGCCCAAGCATAATTCCCATTGCTTAGCCCAAGTACTACTTGTAACACCACAAGCCAGCACAGAGCCTATTTAAAAGCTGACCCATGGGCTACAGCCTTCCCCCTTTTCCCTGTATCTCATTTTTAAGGTTCTATACACAGCACATGATCCTGCACCTCCTTATCTCCCGGGGAACACACAGCTTTAAATACAATAGCCGTGTTAAACTCGCCAGAGCAAAGTGCTTGTTGCTAGATTTTAATCCGGCAAGCCCAGTGAATGTCCACTTTTTTGCAACGTTAGGTATTAGAAAGGAACAAGACACACATGCTTTCAGAGAAGAAAAAGAAAGGAAATCAAGCTGCTTTCATGTATCCTTTGTAATTATTTTTCCCCTGTTGTTCAGAATTCAAGTTAAAAAAAAAAAAGGGAAAAAAAAAAAAAAAAGAGGACTCTAACATTTACTGGCAGTAATCATTTCACCATCTGCTCAGGCGTGCTGCTTCCAGAACACACGTTCTCAGCTGCTGAGCAGTCAGCTCTCCGCTCCCCTTCCTTTCGGAGACAGGGATGCCAGCAGTTCCTAAACTGTAACAGCATGAACAAGGCCTTTTTTTTGAAAAGGCAGGAGAGTTAGGACTTTTCACCAGATTGTTTCCAAGACTGAGCTGTTCCCCGACTTGACGGTTCTTCATCTGAATGCGTGCAAGTGGTAAAAATGTGGAGAATATTAATATTTTAATATTTCAGGGTCCCCCAAGTGGGTTTGCTTTGTAGTAGAGCTCCACTGGCACCTGGGCTGCTCTCAGCGATGGATTTAGCCCGTGTTATTTTAGCTGTGCCTAGGGGAAAGCTTTCCTGGTCGGGTACTCTTATGCCTGTGCATAGACACTTTTGATTTCTGCTCTCATGAACCGTATTGCTGAGCTCAGCACCCCTCTTTCTAATGGCTTCTTGCCATTCTCTTCTACATGGTATACAGCACCGAGCTGTTCAGCATCCCAGCCTCCTCTCTGGCAGCCCAAATCCCGCAGTGAATCACAGCGTATCAAACAGAAGGAGGTGTACCTCGCTATCAAATGGGCTGGGTTGGCTAAAAGGAGCTAGGACAGCCAGCGTTACCCTCTCCGCATGCTCCGGCATCACTGCCTTTCAGCTAGCGGTGAGCAGAAGCACTTAAGTAAATATATGACTAATTTAGAGGGCAGAGGGTAACATTAATTAGCTCATCCTGTCCTTGGATGTTTCTGTGTCACTGACTCCCTAATCTATGGCTCTTGCGTTTTCTGTTGTTGTTTCTCACGGCAATAATAACCTGCGATCTCAGTTTGTACATTTAAATTCAAAATGAAAAAACATCCATCAGTGAAAGACCCTATTCAATTCTCCCACTGTATAGCCAGCGCTTTACAAAGAAATGAGGCAGAGTGAATTCAGAGCCCATTAGGCATGTCCCAGGAGGCATGAATCTATATGCTTACAGATGTGCTTACAGATATAAATCTGCATTAGGAAAAAAAATCCTGCTTGACCGAAGGTATTTGTTCTAAAACACACAATTTAAAGTGCAGCTTTGTACGGAGAAGGGACTCTGTGGGATGGCTTTGAGTGACTTTATGTGTGTTTCATTGCATCAAGATCAAATTTACTCCTTTACAAGCAGAAGAAATATGATTTCTCTGTCAGCCTCACATACTTGCTCTGGTTTCCATAGTCCAATCTGGATGGGTGTTTCCCATCCAGGAATCAGTTTTTTTTTTTTTTAATCAGCGTTTGATCCAGCTGAACTGTAACGCAGACCGCAGAGGTTGGAGCCTCAAAACCGCTTTGGGAATATCCCTTGTTTCTCAAGACGGTGTCTGTGTTTGTGCATTAGCCTCTGCATTTTCACCTTTGAGCATGCTGTGATGCTCAGACCAGTTCTTTGCTGCCATTTAAGAAAATATCAGTCTCTGAGATAGAATGAGTTGGACATGCTATTTTATAAAGGTTATGTGAGCCAAATATTTGTCATCCTCATAGCACAGGATGGTGACACAGGGCAAATCAGAAGATAGGCAGGTAGAAAAAAGGAGTTGGGAAGGCAAGAGATGGAGGCTAACGAAGAACATGAAGCAGGGAAAAGAGAAAAAGGGAAGATGTTTGGGCCTGAAAGAGCTCTTAAATATCAGTGCCTATTGCAAATTTTCCCTGTGCAAAGGAAGCCCATCCATTGACCTCCTGTTGCTGTTACCTAGATGTAGGAGCTCTTTATAATGCTATTATATGATTATTAGTGCTGTGTGGTAAAGGGAGCAGGAAAATCCCCTGCAGGCTTGCTGATTTTTAAGACCAGAAGCCCTTTCACGCCCTGGGATGGGCAGGTGCTGGCCACTTTCATAAGGTGAGCGGCCATGTCCCACAGGCTGTGCGAGACAAGCTCAGCTCTGGGGCACAAATGTTATATTCATCAGCTGAAGAAAATGAGACAGAAACAGTCTGTGCTTGGGAGATTGGGAGAGAACGACTGAATGACCTTATTCCTTCCATGGAAACACAGGTACCATCAGCATGGATTAAGGGCAGCAGATTTGAGACCATCCGTGGTGTCAGGCATGGTGGGAGAGGCCATGCTGCCTTGTGATCTTGGATATATCACTTGGAAGGGTATGGGAAATCCTTTAAAGTGTCTCTCCTGCCCACTTTGAGTTGCCTAGATGGTGGGACCCCCATTGCTTCCCCTGGAGAAATGACAGCCTGGCAGGTTTGGCATCTGTTGGTGCCTATAGCCTTGATCACAGCGAGCGCTTGGACCGAGCCCCTTCCTTTCCTCCTCGTAAAACCCTCAAAGGAGCCACGCTGAGACGGACGTAAAGAGGCAGCGAAAGGGAAGCAGTTGTTCTCCGAAGGAAGGAGTAGAGGGGTGTTGCTAACACTGTGATTCCTCAGAGCAACATGTCCTGATGCAGCCTGCCATGCCAAGAGAGGCACGGAGCCACACGCGACATCTCCAAATGGTCTGTTTAGCTTTAGCTCTTGCTTCAAAAAAAAAGAAAAGGCAGGGGAGAGGGCAGAGACCCCAGCGGAGGCTGGGGAGGTGTTTTAGGGGGCGGCGGGGGGAGCCCCATCGTTTCTCTCTACTTGCTGTAATAACCTAAATGAACAATTTGGAGATTTCATAACGCTAGCCACTTCCTAATTAGGACAAGCTTAAAAAGGACCACTTGGCATCCTTGTTGGTGAGAGCCATGTGCTACCTGCGGCAGGCCAACTCCAAAATGAAACTGATTTTTCTCTTACCTACATTCTGCATTCAAGCAGCTGCTCCTAACAGGTGCTTGCTCTCTTCCTAGCAGATGGCGACAAAAAAATGGGTTTGTTGGCAGGTTTTGCCACAAAGCAGCCTTCTTATCACACATATTGATGTGTATACAAACATACACGCGCTCTATCAGGCTTTCAGTTTAAAAAGTAATTCTCCTTCTGATATAAGGTCAGTCACGTGGGGTCTTAGCAAGAATGGTGTGTACTTCTCTCCTTTGTATCCTGGGTCTGAAGGCATTCGTGACTTAGCTGCCACATCAAAACCCTGGCAAACATTTGCCCGTTACTTCGACTCTTCTGCTGTATCTGAACGCCCGTGTGGTAGGAGGAATATATAATATTAGATTGCATACCTCCATATTTATCAGTGCGTCTTTAATAGCTTGTACTAGCTTAAATAACAATTAGAAAGCCAGCAGGTTTTAGACGGGGACTACTCTGATGTTTTTCTCCTTGCCGCAGTTTAGGGTAATATAGAAACGCAGAAAACAAACGATCTGTTTCCTTAAATAAAACAACCAACGGAAAATTTACAGTGGAGGAGACATAGCAATGCATTTGAACAAAGAACTATAACTGCAGCATTTTATCACCGGGAAAGGCACCCAGGACTCTGAGTGCCGAAATGTGTTCAAAGGTGCCTTGGGGAAGTACGCGGGGAGATCATTTGTTCTGTATTCATCACCCGAAGAGAGACAGCTGTCAAACGAAGCCTTATATCCCGTTTTGTTCTTGGCCTGTTAACTCTGATTCCACCTCCCAGCTTTTGCCTGGTGAGGGCTGTAAATTTGACAAAATGGTGCAAAGCAATGCCAGATTCAGAGGACTACGGCGTCGCCCAAAAGACCTTTCCTACTTCTGTTGCTTGTCGTGCAAGGAGCACCAGGAAGACCCCTGCTCGCTCTGTTTTGCTGTTCATTTCAAACAAACAGCCTGAGCCAAGACAACCAGATGAGGATGACATCTGGCTATCAAACCTCTGCCAAGTCGCTGCTGTTCCGTAGCTGGCAGGAAGATGATGTGCTGCAAATGCCAGGTTCTTGCTGAAATGTAAAGTGCATTCCCTGCATTTTCTTTGCTTCCTATCCAGCCACAATCAGTTCGGTATTTTGTTTTACTAATGGCCAAATTCAAATCTCCTTTCCAGCCGCATAAATCCATTTCATCGATGCTAGGAGGCTTGTATGACGAGTGGAATTTGACCCTGATGTCCAAGATGGTCTCGTATTTTCTAAGCTTACTGACAAATGAACTTGTTGACTGTGAATCTCATTCAAAGATACCTCCTGTGGGGTATGTTTGTGGTGAGGATTGCTAATCACATATATGAGAGCAGTTTGTATCTAAACTCTTCCAGGCAGAAGTACGTAGAGCTTGGGGCGGGTGGATAAGCCAAAGAAGCTCCGGAGGTCTCCTTCTCTGCTATTTTTCTTTAAGCCTAAGGTCTGCCTCTTTAATAAGAAACCAATATAGCTCATAAAAAAAAAGCACTGTATCTTGTGAAAGAAATCTGGTGCTAATTAAAGGTACGTGGAGTTAGAAGATAGCTCAGGAGCCCCCCATGATACATTGCTTTCTATTGGGCTTAGAAGCAATTTGATCACAGCAGCACAGGGGCAGCTCACTCAAGGATGGTGGGTGAAGCTGGAGGATTTGCCCTGTTTCCTTAGGAAGGATTTTTGTTTTCACCCCTCCTCGCGTGCTGCTGTACTCTCAGCATTTTTGGTGGCTGGTAGAGGGCATGAAAGAAATAACTATGCTGGTTTTGCAGCTGATGTTCTGGCCAAGTGCATTTTTTCCCCCTCTCCTGGTAAAATAGTTTTGCTGCGGGCACAAGTAACCGGTTTTCAAAATTGTAGAAGGAAAGTAATTGTATTCAATAAATATGCAGAGAGCTTGGGCTGTTGAAGTGAACTTGCTTTGCAAGGGGCGCAGGGTCCTATTTCTACTTTCCTAGTTAGCATCCAAAGTATGACTTCTTTGCCACGTATTTACAGATTTCAGGAGTATCATTGTGCTTGCAGTCTGTGGGCTTGTAAGCAGAAGCCATCTGCTTTCGAGGGCACTCACACAAGAAGCGGATATTAATGCTTGAAGAATAACTCAAATCTTTTCAGGTTGTCTTTGGTGAACCAGCTTGCTATGAAAATGAAGTCTGATTTCCACAGTTCATACCAAAACCTTCACCAAAGAGTCTGTAGATGGGTGGAGATTAGAGAAATTGGATTAATTGTGTCTTATTTTGTCATGGGCAGCTGCGCTAATAACTCACCAGCGGTTTCGTCTTCCTAGATAGCTTTTGTGGAGCTGATTTCAGAGGAACGTATGTTTAGATTTGGCCCTGGCAGGGTGATGCAGTGAGTGACAGTGGATTTAGGAGATCACCAGCTTCTGTTTGACCCCAGCTGTGCCCATTTCCCTTTAGTGCTTTATCAGTTTTGTCTGGTTTGGGACATGGGCTGACTCCTCGGAGTTTAATTCTGTTGCCTGATGCACAAGCGTCACGGTGACATTCGTGATGTCCTGGAGAGGCATCTTCTGGCCTTTAGATGCCACTCCAGTGGGATGGGGGTTCCCATCAGTCTTTTATCAGAGCTGCCAACCTCCTGAGCACGTCTCTGGTACCCTGAGCTGCCTTGCGTACGCAGAGTTCACTGCAATACAAATAAAGTGTGTAGCTGACAGCGTTACCCTGCCTTCTGCTCTGAGATCAGTTGGTTTCAGCATCAAATAAGCAAAACCAAACCGATCTGTATGGAAATTCTCAGGATTGTACATGCTTATTCAAAAGGTATTTTCATCTGCTGGCTCCAGTGTAGATCTCACATACAGCAAATTCAAACCATAACAATATTTTTTTTAACTTCATCAAAAGTGACCCTCTATCTATGCCATAGGAATAGGTTACAATATTTTGAATTAAAATCAAATTTGATCAAAGATTTGTCAAATATGGGGGGATATTTGCATTGGAAGGTATATACAGATACCATAACTAACTTGAATAGTGTTCAATGCTATGTAACTGCTCAACATGAAATATCATTCTGAATATCTAACTGAATCTATGTATCTTTAGGTTCTGTCCTTATCAAGGATCATAATGCATCCTCCTGTGAAATAATCGGTTAACTCGTGGAACTATCATGGCAGTATGGTTTATTCATGTCTGCACAAAAAATAAATTGCTTGATATTATCCCGGTACTTGAGAGCAAAACTTTTTTTCCAGGAAAGACAACAAATAGCTAATTCAGGTTTCCAAAAGCATAAGTACTATTATTGTTAGTAAGACGCTTAACCAACCTGAAAGCAAATGCTAAATGATCCGGATCTTAGTCTTATTAAGCTTGTGTGTTTTCTACCACTTAAAAGCCTATAAAAAAACCTAAAGATCTGGGTAAATGAGATTTTCTGGAAGGCAAGCTTTAAAGTTTACCTCCTTCTCTTTTTAAACAAGAAGGCGATGCCTCTATTTACATGCCGTTTCTGGAACTCAAACGGAGCGAGTACATCGCTGCTGCAGTGTTTCATGGAACATCCTTTGTTTATTCACACTGTGCCACTTTTAAACTTCAGATGTAAACAACAAAGGCTTCTTTGTATTTCACACTATCTCATACTCACTACCTTCTGAAGTCCAAAGCCAAAACACTGTGGAATTTTACCCTTCTCACACTTTCTTCTGCTTCGGATGCGTTCTTCCAGCCTTTTCTATTTATAGTAGCTGGAAAACTACTTATCTTCTGATTAAAACATGCTCTGTTCATTTTCTCTTGACTTTTCAGTCCTTGGTATGGGCTAAAATTGTATTCCCTGGTAACCATTTCAAATATAATTTTAGTTGTAATTATGCATATATTTGATAACAGAAACAATTTATCATCCTGAAGGATCCAAACTGCTTTAAAGTGGTTGACCTGTCTGTGATCTGTTACACAGATGAAAAATCCAGAAAATATTCCACCAAAATCAGCTGGTCGGACAGAAAGGTCAGAAAGACCCAGGCTGGAAATGCAGCAGATGTCTGACAACACACGTTTTAGCGCAGAAGAGTACGGTTTCCATATCAAACCAGAGTGGGAATTTTAGTTGGAAATGTCACAAAACTTTAGCTGCACTGATCCTTGAGATCTGCTGCTGAGAAGTCCCCCCTGCCTTTGGCACCGTGGGGAAGGATCTCATTTTATGTGTCATTTGCCATGCGGTGCGTGGTGTCCGCATCAGTCTCGGGCTGGATCCATCTCCTCTCTGCTTGCTGATGCCTGGGGCAGGTAGCCAAGCTCTTTGCTCCTCTGCTCCCATTCTGTGCTTATCTCTGTGGGAGAGACAAGGACAGGCTACCCAGGCAGTTTTAGACACTTTGCTGTGCTGTGTTGCATACAGTCCTGTCCTATATGTGTAATATAGATGAAATCTTACTTTTCAAGAAAACCAGAGTAGTATGTGTTGATTTTTTCCTTTCCCAGGGACAAGTAGCATCCTTTATCATCTCATCCCCTTAAGCTACATTTGAGCACAAGAGATATCTGATGAGCCCTTCCATCGAATGCTGTGCTCAGCGCTGGGCCCCGCACCCCAAGGCGGCCATGGAGGGGCTGGAGCGTGGCCAGAGCAGGGCAGCGAGGCTGGGGCAGGGGCTGGAGCACAAGGCTGGGGAGGAGCGGCTGGGGGAGCTGGGGGGGCTCCGCCTGGAGAAGAGGAGGCTGAGGGGAGCCCTCCTCGCTCTCTGCAACGGCCTGAAAGGAGGCTGGAGCTGGGGGGGTCGGTCTCTGCTCCCCAGGAACAAGCGATGGGACGAGAGGGAACGGCCTCAAGCTGCGCCAGGGCAGGTTTGGGTTGGGCATTGGGAAAAACTCCTTCCCCCAAAGGGCTGTCAGGCCCTGGCCCAGGCTGCCCAGGGCAGGGGCTGAGTCTCCATCCCTGGAGGTATTTAAAAGCCAGGGAGATGTGGTGCTGAGGGGCATGGTTTAGTGGTGGGCTTGGCAGTGCTGGGTTAACAGTTGTATTCAATGTTCTTAAGGGTCTTTTCCAACCTAAACGATTCTATGATTCTATGATTCTGTTTGGGTAGAACATTTAATGTATAGCATAACAAATAATGTTGCTGTAAATTGCTAGGAGTGTTAGGTCCTTGTTAGATCTTTCCTTATATAAGAAACCAGCAATATAGACTGAAAATGATTGCTAAGAGTGTTAGGTCCGTGTTAGATCGTTCCTTATATAAGAAACCAGCAATATAGACTGAAAATGATTGCTAAGAGTGTTAGGTCCGTGTTAGATCGTTCCTTATATAAGAAACCAGCAATATAGACTGAAAATACTTCGATGGTGACAGCAGCTAGTTAAGTAGGTGACTCTAGTGGTAGGCACTCAAGGTGAGTCTTTCTCCACTCTGCAGTTTCCTCCTGCGGCTGTGTGAAAGCTTGGTTGAACGAACAGTATCAACAAAATTCCCTTGCCCTCAGTATGGCCAGAGTTTCCCTTGCGCTCTCGGCTGACCTGGGAGCTGCGAGGCGTACCGTATGATACCTTTCTTCATATTTGTGTTAACTGTGGCAGCTGGAGCCTGCAACTTTGGTCAGGCTCCTGACTGTGCTAAGTGGTGCACATACGGCCATTGTAAGAAACAGCGTGCGCCCTGCAGAGCTGGAATAAAAAAAGATGAGTAGCATTAGTGGCATTTTAAAGAATGAGAAACAGAAGCAGAAAGAGAGATTGGGAGCACTTGTTTTGCTGAAAGTCACCAGGACGGTCAGGGGCGAGGCAGGTGATAGTCCTGCTCCTCCGGAAAGTAGGCTCAGGGCTTTCACCACAAACAACTCCGTCTTCTAAAGAGGGTGGACAGCACAATGCAAATCATCTCCCAGCTTTTTTTGGGATAAGATGGTTTAGCATTACACAGTAACGGTCATGAGAGGCTGAATAGAAAAACAGAGATTGTTATTAGAGGCAAAAAAAGTGGCAGAGTTGACAGGTTGCCCAACAATTTCCATTATAAGGATTTTCTTTCAGGTATTCCAGTATACCAATGTTTATGATTTCAGAAGTAAATATTCATGCTTGGTCTCTGTCTGAAAGTTTTTCCCTCCGATCACAACAGAATTAATTTCTGGATTTTTTTTGGAAGAGTTTAGGAAAAGAGAAGTTGTTTATTCCTCTTAAAAATTAATATGTTTTCCTGAGAAACTGTCACGGTTATATGTTGTGGAAGAAATACTTGATATAAATCCAGTGTTTACTCCAGTGAGAAAAATAAAATGACGGCATGGTAACAGTAGAGCTGAACAGAGCCCTCTACCTTAAATATGTGAAATGAACATTTTTACTTCTACATTGCAACTCCCCTGAATGAAAAATAATTGCAATGACTTCCATTTATTGCAAAGGGTACATACACCAGGGAATACCTTGCATCGCACAGGCTAGTCTGCACTTTGCAACAAAGAATGGTTCAGAGGTAACTGAGCTAATGGAAGTGGTAAAGTCTTGTCGACACAATATTTATATGTATGTGGAGTGTTTTCTTCTGCTCACAGACAGCATGGATTTGCCTGGCCTTACCATTACACTGCTTTTGGAGCCAAGTTAGCTTCTCAGGATCATTCAGGACTGCACCATATGGAGACACCAGTTCTGGTGTGCAATGGCTTGGAAGATTCTGCACTGGTTGTTATCGGTGTCCCCGTCTCAGTTTCGACCTGGCCATTTTTCGTTTCAGGAATATGAGAGAAATGGATGAGTGATTAGTGAAGAACAGTCTGCTGTCTCAAACTGCGGAATAGATTTGAGCTTTAGATCACTGAAAGTCAGAACAGGGCATATCTTTTCTTAGCCATCATAAATTATCCATGCGGGATGTACAGTAAAAGGCTGTTTGGCTGCGTTAAAATTGGCTAGACAAACAGAATTTCCATCTCTCTCAATGGCTCCTTCAACACCTAATTAGTTCCCAGATGCTAGTTGAGCAAGATGTCTTTTATCTTCACTAATGTTATCTTCCTATACCTTCTAAATGCCCCCTGGTGCCATTCTTCACTTTCATCTTTCTTCCCTCAAAAGAAGGCAGGATGGGTGTTCAGGAAGCTCTGTTCTGAAGGTCAAGCTTGTAAAGACTGTGGGTCAAATTGATCCTGTTATACCAGTCAGTATCTGGAGCAAAAGCTTTGAATCCAGAATTAGACTGATAGGATGGAGAGCAGGATACAACTTCCTTTCTATGCTTGTTCGTAGGATCAGTATCCATCAGGAAAAAAAGAGAATTGCAGATTTTCTTTCTCTGTCAGTTCCGTGTAATACAACTTAGGACAAACTCAATGTCCATCTTTTCCCATTGCTAGAAGGTACAAAGGATATCTGTGTAAATCTGCCATTTCAGCTGGCATAGCTGATTGTTGTGGGCTACGAGGAAGTACACTCAGATGTAAAATAGTAGGAAATACCAGACTAATTGCACTCCTCATCCTTCCTAGACCCCTGAGCGTAACCATGTGGAGCCTCAGGTATGTTAATAGGCAGGCTATCGGCCAACTGTGATTTACCTTGGCAGGTCTGATTCGTATCCGAGCCCAGCAGTTCTTTCCCCTCTGGCAGGAATGGGTGACCAAACAGCCTCCTTCAAACTAAGTATTTAAGAGGAAAGCATTTCAGAGAAAGCAGATCTTCAAACCAATGGAACAGAATACATATATATACACGCAGCTTTCCCTTAAGGCTCACGAAGCGGTGTCTCTAGCCAGGTTCAGTCTACTCGATTCAGATGACAACCTCTGTTGGTTTTGTGGGTTTTGTCAATAGGCAAAAGCTCTGACAAAGTCAGTTTTGCAGGTTTATAGATGAGAATCACGATTCTTCAGCTTAGCACGTTGCACCACTATCTTTTAAGTTTCTATTGTATTTCCTTCTTATCTGCAAATTCCCTGTGCTGCACTGGAAGAATACACTCGTATAAACAATTCCAGCAGGCCCATGTAACAGCATTTCTCCTCTTTGACCAGGCTGTGTGTAGTCCCTATAGGATGTTTATGTCTTCAGATTTATAATGTAGTCACAGAGCAGCTTGTTTTCTATCACAGCAAAGACCAAAGCAAGCTGTAAAGTCAATGGGCTTCACCATTTCTGCTCTTAGATCCATATGTCCACACTATGAAGGATGCAGAATTTATACCAACATAATTTGATTCAATCCTGCCCGATTTGTGAGAGGCACGCTGCAAAGTGAGTTCTGAGACTAGATAGCTTCCCTGCAAGGATATTAATAATATTTAGAAATTATATAGCACTCCAAAACCCTGTGCAAGCATTAGCTAATTATGTAGCACTCCAAAGCCCTGTGCAAAACATTAGCTAATCAATTCTTGCAGCACCTATCAAATATATCAATATCATTCAGTCCATTGTGCAGACAGATAAATGGAAACAGGAGAATGTGGATATCTGGTCCCGGTCCATGCCGCTGCCCAGTGTGGTAGCTGGGATTAGACTTCAGCACTTCCCAGCCACTGCTCCTACATTTTCCTTGGCAGGATCCTTCCTCCCATCTGGCTCGCTGTGGATAAACACATGATTTCCAAAAGGAGGTCACCTACATGGATGTGAACGCAGATTTTACCAGCTAGACATGATTTCAGCCCATTCCAGGGCTTTGTAGAGGTCACTGCCATCAATTAGGTTGGAAAAGCCAACATCAGTAAGTGCATAGAGAAGACTGGACCCAGCACAGCAAGCTGAATTTTAATATTCATAGAATCATAGACTAACGGTTGAGTGTTTACCAGTGAGGTGCTCCAGCCAACTGAAGGCAGCACAAAGGAAGCCATTTAACATAATGTATCATCGAGCTGCTATACTGCAGGACGGGCTGTCTTGCGGCAAAGGAAAGGTATATCTACATGACACTTACTTAGGAAATGAAGGAGAACCAGTGTGCCCAGGTGGCCAAGAGGGCCAACGGCATCCTGGCTTGTGTCAGGAACGGTGTGGCCAGCAGGAGCAGGGCAGGGATGGTCCCCCTGTGCTGGGCACTGGTGAGGCCGCCCCTCGAATGCTGTGCTCAGCGCTGGGCCCCGCACCCCAAGGCGGCCATGGAGGGGCTGGAGCGTGGCCAGAGCAGGGCAGCGAGGCTGGGGCAGGGGCTGGAGCACAAGGCTGGGGAGGAGCGGCTGGGGGAGCTGGGGGGGCTCAGCCTGGAGAAGAGGAGGCTGAGGGGAGCCCTCCTCGCTCTCTGCAACGGCCTGAAAGGAGGCTGGAGCCGGGGGGGTCGGTCTCTGCTCCCCAGGAACAAGCGCTGGGACGAGAGGAAACGGCCTCAAGCTGCGCCAGGGCAGGTTTAGGTTGGATATTAGAAAAAATTTCTTCACCAAAAAGGTTGTTGAGCACTGAGCAGGCTGCCCAGGGTGGTGGTTGAGTCCCCATCCCTGGAGGTATTTAAAAGATGTGTAGACGTGGTGCGTAGGGGCATGGTTTAGTGGTGGACTTGGCAGTGCTGGGTTAACGGTTGGACTCAATGATCTTAAAGGCCTTTTCCAACCTAAATGATTCCATGATTCTATAAAACATTCTTTCTTAGTTGCACATTATTGAGGCCTCCTGGTACTCATTGCGTTAGTTCCTCTAGACCAAAGTATGGGATAGCTGGTCCTCAATATAAGCAAGCGTGTATTGCTGAATTTTTGCTCCCAAGCCTGCCGGAAACTAATCCACAAACTTGCAAAGTCAGTTAATTTGTTTTCCATTTAAAAACATCACAGTAGTCATGTATCCAGGAGGTACGCATACTCCTATCCTACAGAAGATTGAGTCTGTGCAATTAATTTCTGCAGGCCTTCTCCTGAAATAGTGCAGCTCCTCTAACTCTCAGTGCTTTTGGAAACAGAGCTGAATTTCAGTATTGCTGCTGATGGAATGAAATTTTGAGCAGCCAATATAATAAAGGGGTAGCCCTAGAGATTTTAAATAGGCTCTCCCTGCTGGAGCACTCGGCATTGTGAGATTACTAGCCTTACAGTTTTGCATCGGGGACGAATGATGATACAGAAGCACGGGCTGTCACAGGTGTCAAGACACGGCAGTATTTTCAACATCAGTGATTTTAGAGGGGCCATTAGAAATACAGGGGCTTCGTGTAACTTGCTGAGACACGAGACGAACTGGATATTGCAGCTGCCCGAGTACAGGCCGTGAGCTTGCTTTAAGTGCATATTGGATCAAACACAGGATGATGCTATTTTTATTAAAAGCCACAAAATGCTTGAAACCAATTAATACTCTGCTGCTTTACTAATGCCTCTGCTCATAAAATTAAACAGTTCCATTTAACAAAACCAATTTTAAAGCTTTTTTAGTCAAATTTATAGGTGGGTTCCACCCCTTCTCTAAACTTCCATGAACCCTGCAATTTCAGCGCAGCATATCAGTGTCAGTGGCTTCCAGTCTGTTCCTGCGAGTATTTGGAGGTACAAGGGAATGGTGCTTTTCTGGCACAGGTCATTCAAAATTCTTAAGGCACTTTACAAGTATTAGCTACTTCCATCTGAATATAAACAAGGAGCCAAACACCTTGAATGTGTTGTTACCATGCTGTAAAGTCAAATGATTAAATACTTTGACATACTTTGGCTCAATACAATCAGCTGGCTACAAAAAGCTGGAGCAGCAATTACTGTCAGTTTGGAGGGCAGTGGCGAATCCGAGTGTGGAAGTATCGCATGCTAAATACAGTTGCTTGGGAGTAAGTGAAGAACAACCTTCTGTGGTTACACTGGTTTGGCTTATTCCTTGGCAGTCTACCATATCATCTCCCTTGCTGAGGACGGCATTTCGTATCACCTAGCATAGCTGAACTGAATTACTGCCGCTGGAACAAACCGATTTTGCTACGGTGCAGACTCTGCTGTGTCCCAGTCACCCAGTGCATGGCCTTCAATTTAAAAAGTGAAAACATCTACAAGATGATACCATCTCTCTAAATGACTAGGATATCCCTTAAAATCTTTCTAATTGCATCTGCATGCCATGGGTTCCCCTCACTACAGCGGTGATGGGACTGGTAGCACTGGGTTAAGTGGCAGACAGTTGGATAACCAACTGGTATGGTTCAAATTGAAAAAAAAAATAGGGTTTGATTTGCTGCAATCCATTGTGGTTCCAAGCCTGTGTGTCCAAAATCACGTCTTTACAGTGATGTTTGTGCCAGTTGCTGGTCCTATGCGTGCAGTGTTCATGTGTAGAGCACTGGCTATTTAATGGCCCAATATCTGCGGTGCAAGTGCTCTAGGCTGTGCCTTGGTGCACACCTCCAGCCTTGGTGCCACCAGGAGGAAAATTGCTTCTTGCCAGTATGTGCTGCACAAGTCCAACTACGGGTGCAAATCTGCATCCAAAATAATTGCTCCAGTTCACTAATTCACTAATATATTTTCCTTAGGATAGCTGAGCATTTTAGTAATCAGTTCTGGAGACAAAGCATCTGCAAAGCTTGAGCTGGCCGTGAAGGACTTGACACAGGTAATACCGTAATAGCAAGCTACATAATTCCTCGTGTCTGTGTTCACAGCTGAGGAATTTGGGGGTTTCCCACACCAAATCGTGGTTACAATTTTGAGGAGCTGTCTCAAGTTCAAGCTACAGCAAAAGAGGTTCAGAGCAAATCACTGAAACGAACAGTGCCAGGTCAGCGCAACCAGGTGGTGGTCGGCTTCAGGTATGAACATAACTTAAATTGGAAATTGCTTGCACACTGGCATCACGGGTAAGCTGTGATTTAAATTGGCCCTGCTACTGAAGGAATGAAAAGTGGGCTGCTTCTGTGCTGAAGGTATCTCCAAGACGATCCAGCGGAATTGTAGACAAGTTAGGTCTCATGTTTTATGCTGCAGATCGCTTGAGTTATCGGAAGTTCGTAGACACACGTAGAATACAGTGTTTCAGAGAAGAGTTGATGTGACTTTAGCAGAGGAAACTCATGTCTTGCACACATAATATAGTTTTTTTAAGAGAGCCAGTGCATAAAAGGGAGCCAGGCACTGTGGAATAAGAGGAAAGTTTCTCTTCTGAATGAATAACTGGTTATAGATAGGAAATAAAAGATACAAATAACTGGGCAGTTTTCGCAGTGAAGGGACATTACCAATTACCTGTCTTGGGAACCTGTGCAGTTCAATATACTCATAAAAGAGCTGGAAAAGGGAGACAGACAATAGTGACGTGCCAAAATCCGCTGACGGTATAGAGTTATTCCAGGTAAGCAAACGTAGACATGACTACAAAAAGTTGCAGAAGAATCTGACAATATCAAATGTCTGGGCAATAAAATAGCTGCTGAAATTCCATGTCGATAAAAGTCAAGTGCAGACACAATGATAGGGTTTAAATTAGCCCGCGAAAGAGGTCCTGGCGTCATTGCAGATGGTTCTTTGAAAACGTCTTCTCAGTGCTCAGCAGAGGTCAGAAAGGCAAGTGGAATGCTAAGAATTGCTGGGAAAGAGATGGAGAATAAAAGAGAAAATGTAAGTACACCACTGAATAAATCCGTGGTGATCTTGAATAGAGTGCAATTCCAGTCGCCCCATCTCAATGCAGCAGCAAAATAGAACTATAGAAAGATGCAGAAAAGGGCGAGGAGGCTGACCTGAGTTATGAAGTGGGGAATCTAAGCCTGTGAAGCTTGCTGAAGAAATGAATGAGCAGGATTAAGGCAGAGGTGTAAAATCAAGATCGCTATGGAGAGAGGGAATAAGGAATTATTTTTTTGCAGCAGGGGTTGTAATGACATGGTCAGGCAACGAGTTTAAAGCAAAAAACAGGAAAAAACTTTCACAGGCTATAATAAATTAGGAAACTCATCAAACAGAATCTTTTACATGCTGGAAGTACAGGTTGTTTAAAAAAGTAGTAGTGTTGAGGTTCCCAGAGCTGGCTCCAACATGTTCCTGCTCCAGCGCCAGCTCCAACATGTTCCTGCTCCAGCACCTATCCCGATGGACCGAGCTGGCCATGTCCCCTCTGTCCTCTACAGCTGGGTGAGATATGGGTTCTGGTTTGGTTTGGTCTCTCACCAGTGGAACCTGCCAGTTTTTGGGGGCTGAATTATAATCAGTTAAAGGATAATTGTGATCTTCTAGCATGATCTCTCCTATGACAAAAGCCACAGAAGTCCCTTGAATGAATTAATGAATTAATTCTCTTTGAATTACAGAAGAGTATTTGGGGAAAAAAAGATCCAATAGTACCTTAAAAATCTCCTGCACTGAGTAAAAGGTCCCAAGGGTTAATTACACTCTCCCTAATTTGGTCCTTCCCATTTCTGCATGCAAAGGCTGCAGTAGCCCTTTTGGCTGCAGCATGGTAATGGGAGGTCACGTCGGATGGCTCAGGAATTTTAAGACAGCAAGGACTAAAAAGTCTGCTAGAACAGGATTATCATCAAATTATATCTGCCTCGGCGGCAGGAAATCAATCAAGAGTGGGCTGATTTACACCTGCCGGAGCCAGCACATCATGAACTTCATCATCTTTCCCAGCGATGTTTTTATCTTCACATCGACACAGTCAGTGCAAGGAAAATATTTTCCCGTTTAAAATCAAAACATTCAAGGTAGTGTTTGGCAGAGTGTTGGAGCCTGGGGTTCCCGCTGCTTCTGACAACAGTGCTGGTATCTTTTGCTAATGACCAAAGTGCAATATAATGAGTTGTCTTGGGCTTCTGCTTTATTCAGCGTGCAGCGTTTTAATAGACTGTTAGTAATGCTGAAAGGGATAAATGATGTTTATGCCCTCTTGTGGTATGTTATTGAACAGAATGGATTTTCTAACTGACAAAATTAGGCCAATGATGGAAAAGTCCCAGGTAAAAATCTGTAACAAATACTGTTTTGCACAGTAGAAAAATACCCACCCCTCCAGCAGCATCCTCATGACTCAGTTCCGGGGAGGAAGCCAATTTTACATGCATTTACAGCAGCAAGTAAATGACTAATGCCCATGATGACAGAGTTTGTGCCATCTTCCCGGAGTGAAGATAATTTTAAAAGTGCTTTTCTTTGCTAGGAAGGTTAGAAAGTAAGTGAAATACTGCTTTCTAAAAGCAGTTGTGTTGACACCTCTTTGTGTTAGTTGTTGTCGACGTGTTGTGATACATACCTTCACGTTTGTTATCTTCTTTGCTCACACATCTGACGGGTAAATAATCTGACTCCCTTGGGGCAAAGCCTGTCCCAGAGATGAAAAACACTGTTTAGTGGTTTTACATGGGGAAATAAGGCCAGATTCTTGTGAAATTGGGTTTGTTACCCCACCATGTTCAAATACAATGAAATAACTAGTCGACATCTTTCTAACCTGCGCTGAGAATTTAGATGTAGAGCTGGGAACCCAGGGGCTCCCCAGACAGGTCAGCCATGGATTTTGTATCAGTCTTATTACTTCATTCCTGATTGAAAATTGGATACAGCAAAATGTATCCTCCAGAAAGTGAAATTACCAGAATAAATCAGACTAATGCTCTGCAAAGTCCAGCAACTGATCTCTGACTGTGGTCAGTACTTAGCTGTGCTGAGGCAGGATCTAGGAAACCCAGCTGTAGGAAATTTGAAGACTTTTTGGTCCTAAATAATCTCCTGTTATTTAACTGTTAGCTAATGCTGTGAGGAAGCATTATTTCCACTACACATCATCTTTCTTTCTGCCCAGCCACCAAGTATGTGGAAGGCTACAGTAAAGAGGAAGGGAATGATTTCCTTTCCACATCCATGATGAGTACAGCCACAATAGTGGGTTTAAATGAAAATAGTGGGCTTAATTGGGCTAGGCTTTAGGAAAAACTCTCTAACAGGATGGTAAATATTGGAATGGACTCCTTGAGGAAACTGGAGGATCTCCATCTCCGAGGATCTTTCAGGAACAGTTAAACAAATGTTTGCTGGGAATAAGGCAGCTTTCATTCGTTGTATCATGATGAAAGAAGTTGGACTCGATGACTTACTACAGGTCTGCCAGCTTTGGTTTTGTGGTTCTGTGTGATGATTTCCTTTTAGTGATTTTATTTATTAGCATGATGAGAGAACACATATTTGTCTGGTAATCTTAAATGCTAGCCCTTCGTTCTTACAGCTGATCTTACTGTCAAGTCTGGCTGATAGCAATGCAATTTTATCTATGTGCAGTTCTTCACAAGGAGACTTTGCAACAGTAGTCTGACACCAATTAAAGTTAGGTTATCATGGACTTCAGTGAGCACAGGTTATGTCCCCGCTGAGATGAGAATTGTCTCCAAAATGTTGGTGCATACCAGTTCCCTTAGAAAGGAAAATTCAGTAGGAAAAATGTCATGGCAAATCATGTTAAAAAGAAATTTCCTCTGTCGGAAACCTTTCAGGAGTTTCAAATTCGGTTAGGGGATATCAGAAAGAAATTAAGGTCTCATTTAAAATCCCCACCCACATTCCTTCTTCTTTTCCTGCAAAGTGATTATTGCTCCTGGTCCACGTATTGGCAAATCTTTCAGAAATGAGCCATAATTTGCCTTACAAGTACCTTTCTGGTCATGATGGAACTGTTCTTTTTGAAGAGTGGATTTGCAGCGACTCTGTGAAAAGAGGCCAAATGCTCTTATTTCTCAATGACATTAGTGGGGCTAAAATTTCACCCCGCAATTCTTCTTGGCATAAGGAAATTTGAGGTGGACGGCACATTTCAAAGCTGAGGCACCTGCCAGGTGAAGCTCTTGGACACTGCAAGGCAGCCGGCCAGGCTTGATCAAAGTGTGCTCTGCTGCCTTTCATATTTGTTTTCCACTTTCATTGATGGCACCACATCCCTGCCTGGCACGGTTAATAAAGGGAGAACGAATGTGTGGCCATAGCAAATTAAACAAATGAGCCATTAAAGCAGGAGGGTGCACTACCTCTTCTCACCAATGCCTACGTCGGTGCCCACAATGTCTCCTAGCAAAATAATGTGAGAGTAAGGATAAAGGGCTTTCAGGGATGTGCTGTAGCTGTGGTCCAAGCGCTGAGAGATGTCTGTGGCTCCTGCTGAGAGAAAACCCAACGTCATTCATCAGCAGAGAAGCCAGCAAACCACTAATGGCTTTCCGTTGTGTTTCTTGACAGGTATTGACAGAGGGTGGTTTTGGTCCCATCACAACAGAAATCCGTGAGGCTCCGGAGTTTTATTACGCCGAAGATTACCATCAGCAGTACCTCAGTAAGAACCCCGGCGGATACTGCGGCCTCGGAGGAACAGGGCTTTCCTGCCCTGTTGGAATCAAGAAATAGCCTGTGCTTACTCCACCGCCTCCACTTTGGTTTAGGGAGTTGTTGGAAAAAAGACAGACAACTCCGATAGGTGTTATGGTATACCCACAGCATCAATGCATAAATATTTGGGACTCTGTTGGGGTGGCTTTCCATAATCTGAGTAGTTTCCCATTCACCGACATTAAAAGACAAAGTAGAGGCAGAAATTGCGCCTGTTGGCAAAGGCAGCTTCTTGCTCTGTGCAGCTCACTGGGTATCCTTGCGGTCTTGTTAATGTGGAGAGAAAACCAGCTGCTAAAAGTTTGGCTTGAAATGCTGTTAAAAGGATGAATTAGGGGGTGGTTGCACCTGCTAACTGCTTTGCATAGCTAATGCCTTCAAACGTGTTTATTTTCTTGGGTTAATGAATTTGCTCATGTTATGAGAGCTTTGACTTCTGGAGACATGGTTGGGCTCATCTTAACTATCACAGCCCTGCAATTTGATGTCTTTGAGAGTGGTGAATTTATAAGATCGGTAACTCTCTCACAATTCCACTTTCACTGCAACATGTAGTATCACCTATAGTGCCTATTTTCTGAAGCAATTTTAGTAAGAAAAAGTAAAAATTGTAATGTGATACCTCTTCTTGACAGTTCCAAAAAGCGTATAAATACAAAATCAATTTTGTTTCCTGCACTACAGTAAATTACAAAAAAAAGAAAAGAGAAATGTTGTCTGTGATGTGTTCCATGGCTCTAAGTATATATCGGGGTAGATCTAAAAAAAGTATCAAATATTATAAAAGGCTGCAGCCTGCTAATTAAACACCAGGGCTTTTAAATCTGTGTTATTGTGCATGACAGTACAGAGGAGCAGAACTCGTATTGGCCGCACTGTAACATAATTATTCCTATGATTAATTATTAGTACTTCAGTAGCTTGTGGAGCCCCCACCAAGACCAGAGCTCATTATGGCAGGTGTTGTGCAAACGTAATGTCGGGCAGTCTCTGCCCCAGGGCGTGTACAGTCAAAATAGCAGGATGGCCAGAAAGAGGCAAAATAAGTTTTCATGTTATTGATGGGGTTCTCAGAGTGTGAGACTAAGAGCTAGAGCCAAAGGACGTAGGAGATGCAGGCGTTATCCTGTATGGGTATGGGATCCTATGGGTTATATATATGCTATGGAGTATCCTAGGACAAACAGCTTCAGTAGGAGAGATGGGGATGGGTTTGTCCTACCCATCCGACTTGCTGCTTGCAATGCTTCCCAGAGCAGTGGGAGGTGTGGGCTTGAGCCTCTCATGTGTTTCCTATTTTGGAGGCTGTCTTAATCACTAAGTTTGAAGAACGTGTGTCATTGGTGTGTCCTCTTGCAGATGTGCTTTCTTCAAGGAAAGCTTGTAAGAGCCCGCCCTGATGTGTCAGGTCTGGGCAGCATGGCACATAAAGCCATTTTTGAGGGCCAGATGGTGGGGACCCAGGGAGGCAAATCCACAGCATTTCCTCTTGGCTAGCTCTCTGTGGCACTCCTCTCCATGTCTTGGCTTGATGTTTCCTGCTCACCAGCTCAGGTTTTAGGCTCAGAAAGGCCCAAAACAGCTTCCTGAACATCTCCTGTAACTACCCAGCAGACCAGATCTTGTTCCAAGCTTGGAGTGACTGAAAGTGTGCATCAGATAGTCAGGCTTCAGGCTTGTCAATCCACTGCCAAAGTCCTGCCTGCTTTATCCAAAGACAAGCAGTAAGTCCCTGCCAGGGAAATTAGTTCCTCATCTTCAGCTCCTCAGCTGGTGTTTAGTTCATTCCAGTCTCAAAAGCCAGAGGAAACCTGTCCTTTTAGCAGATTTATACCTGGGGCAAGCTTGAGAGGAGCTACCTCTGGCAGGTTTGCCATGTTAGGCTCTTTCTGGAGATGCCCCAAAAGGTGCCCACATCACACTTGCGATTTCCAGTTGCTGTGGTAACTGATCGCCTGTCCTTAACGTGTTCTGCCACTGAATCGTTCTAGTGCTCACTGTCAAGGAAACCAGCTCTTTCGTCTAATTTCCTAGGCATGAGGTGACATAAAAGCGAAGAAGAGAGGAAAATAAAGTCTTACATTCATCCTATGCATTTTTAACCTCTGCGTAATTCAGACTTCAGTGGGATAACTCCCAATTTGCTCCAATGTACAAGGCAAAACGTTTCATATGCTGAATCATTTGGGTGCTCATAAAATGTTGCTTGGTTCCCTTCTGTCCTTTCCCCTCCCTTCCCTCCTGCTCCACATTATAGTTACTGTTTTGAAACAAGCTGGAAAGTCTTTGGAGAAAGCACCATTCTGTCCTTAATATAGCCAGGCTCAAGTCTGAACCTGGCGGAGTTTTTTTTAAGTCCTGTCCTGATGGAAATAACGTGTCGGTTTAGAAATCAGCATAGATGGGTCCATTGATGCTAAAATTGGCCCACACCAAAATATTATGCCGCTGCAGAATTAATTATGGAGTTACTATGGGTGGAGTTTTGGCTTTGACCCCTTGCAGTTGCTGCCGAAGGTACAAAGAGTATTAGGGATGTAATCAGTAAAGTCGAAATGCTAATGATTCAGCCTCATGGATTATTTTTTAAGCTGTCTTTGGTCTTGTAAGCCACCCATGCCCACAAGGAAGAAGGGAGTGTCTGCCTCAACATCTTTCATGCTATACTTTTGATTTGGCACTGTTTGAAATTTACCCTACCAAGAGCTGCCTCTTTCTTCTGAGAACATAGACACGGTCTAAATGAAGAAGAGAAAGTTAATTCAGAGTTTGCTAGGCTTCAGCACTTCTCAGAGTTGAAGATGAAAGCTGATGCAGGACCAGCATCTAAGGTCTTTGGAGAGAAGAACATGGTTTAAGATCCAGAAAGGGCTACGGCACCCAACTCATGAAGTCCACTATTGCAACACCCTGTGAAAGTCATTCCGGGATACAGACAGGAATTTCACTGCTGCCCTATCCCTATCATAGCTAAAGCAAATCCCAAGCCTCTGGGAAATCACGGAGCTTTCCCTCATCGCCTTAGGAAGGACAGCATCCAAGTGTGATGTCAACAGAAACAAGTGGATTGTGTGATGTCACATCCTGGTTGCCCCCGGCAGAGAGAGGGGAAGAGGTTCTGAGGTGTCTGCAGGAGCATCGCTGCTCTGAATGTTATCGAAGAGCGTTGGTGCAAGACTGGGATTGAAATGCTGCTCCTTACTCTCTTTTCTTTAACGTCTCTGATCAGCAGCATCAATGCAGGTTTTTATTCTCAACTTTTTATGTTCAGAAATGACCAGCAGAGCCGAACTGCTAGTAGTCCTACAGGATATACACGTATCGGTAAATGAAATAGGCCTGGGCTTATTCCTTGTACCTGATGGCACATATGTGTGGCTTGTACCATAGCCTGATACTGAACTCTTCCACTCATACTCCCTAAACAAGGATTTTATCCAGCCTGCCTATGGGAAATGGTCTATGGCCCTGCTAGTCCCCAAACTGTCTCAGCATTGCTTGGCAAAGTGAGGTTTGGGGAGGCTACAACGATGCCGGGGGCTTTGGTAGCATGGATAGCATGGATAATTATAGACCAGTGCTTTAACTGTTGTCCTGCCCCTCTAGCTCAGTAGCACAGGGAGTGGCACTGCCGTAGGTGAGCAACGTGTCTCATTTTGTACCCAGAGTGTGGCCTCCGACCGTCTTACGAGTCCTTTTTGGACACTGGCAAGAGGATCACAGCGGGGAGATATGCCAAGGCTGGGGAGTTCCCGTGGCATGTGAGCATCCAGAGCAACGGGAAACATATCTGCGGGGGCACCATGATCAGCGCGTTGTGGATTTTAACTGCAGCCCATTGCTTCGCAGAAGAGGTGTGAGTACTCGGGGGAAGCGAGGACGGCCCAGGCACAACGGGTTCATAACATCGCTCCTTGTGGGTGTAGGATATGTATGTCCTTGGGATCAAGTGCAACATATATGTGGCTGAGCCAGAAAGAGAGCCCTGAAAACAGGAATTGTCTCCTTTGGGGAAAACAGGCCCATTTTTGATCAGAGGTAGTGTTACAACAGAAGTGTGCAGAAATCTGCATGACCAGGAGATGCAGAAGGGGAATATTTTGAAGGGTGGTCTGAGCAGCCTTGTATAAATGCCCGTGATGCTGTTCTGATGGCCCCAAGCATTTGCTGTACATCTACACATGTCGCGGTACCCCGTAAAAAGAGGCGTATTCCATTCCAGCTTATTCTAACCCCCAAATTACCTTTGCTTTCATATGGCAAGCACCTTTTCCTCATGGAGAGTCTGATTTTAAAACAGCAGTTTCTGGATAAATCAACCCCATGCAATGCCGAGGGGCAGAGTCCAGCCCTCTGTGACCCCTCCAAAATTCGGCAGGTCCGAGAGCCAAGATTGCTCGGTGACAAATGACCTGTGGCATCGCAACCCGGAGCAGCTGGCTGGGGGCAGCGCGGTCCAGAGCAGCCAGCCCAGGGCACAGCGATCCCGAAGATCCATCCCACTCCATCTGTTCATTAGTGACTGGGCTATTTATAACTTGGTTGCATTCACATTCTACCTCTGCACCTCTCCCCTGAAAATCAGCTTTGCCTAGAAGTGAGGGTAGATTTCTACGATATTTATAGCTAACCTGCCTCTGCAATTTGCTGAACACCACCGTACCCTGCTCGGGGGGAGGAGGCACCAACCTTTATAACACAAAGCCTTCATGTTTGCTTATGTCTACACTGCTTCTGTTTTTTTTATAAGGCCACCAGATCTCACTGTTGTAGTGGGGGGAATTGACCTCAGTCTCCCGCTGGAAGAACATAAGCCGGACAGCTTGATCCTCCATGAAAACTTTGACAGAATGAGCATGCAAAATGATATTGCTCTGATCCTGCTCAGCTCTCCCATCGAGTTCAGCAATAAGAAAATCCCCATCTGCTTGCCCTTCATATATGACGTCAATACGTGGCAGCACTGCTGGGTTGCTGGGTGGGGAATCAGAAGTGGAGGTGAGACGCTGTCGGGAGGTACATTTGCTAACAGAGGCTGGTTTTTATCCATTTAAAGTAGATGTTCTCTCCCAGGAGGGGTTACCCACACTAGTTTCCACTCCCTGCCTCCCTGGTAGAGCCTCGCAGCCTCTGCACATCCACCAGTTCTCTGTTCAGTGCAAGAACCAGTCACCCACTCACCCCCAGAGCAAAGTCCCTGGTGCTCTGAGCACATATGTTCAAGCTGAAACCTTAGAGGCCACCTTTGCTCTGCAGGAAAACCTCTCGCTTGCCTTTTTTGGCACCCGAAGTAAGACAAGCTCCACCTTGGTGGGCAAGTTAGGCTGGGTCTAAAGTGGTCTGGAATAAGGGAAATGGAGGTCTAGGGTTGTCTTTGGCTTAATGGCTCCATGAACCAGACAACCAATGGTACTGGCTACCCCTCTTCTTCACTCATTTAGAACAGCAGATTGCTATTGCTAATTACTCTTGTTTAAGCCCTAAAGAAAGTAGCTCCAGCACTGATTGTGACCCAAAATGTCTGTCCTGAACAAATGTCACTAAATGGCTAATGAGCGATTTCATTATTGGAAAGAGATAATCGGGACAGAGTGGGCAGGGTGGTGCCTTGGGGCTTTAACTTCCTAGGATGTAGTGAATGTCCCATTTAATCCTTGCTATTCTGCTCTGTAGCGTTACTGTCACCTCTCTGAAACTCTGCATTTTCCTTCTAAAGGCTTCATTTGCCTCACGTAACAGTAATACACAACACTGTGTTATAGTTGTGAAGCTCTCCCATTTCACCAAGGTAACGTGCTCTTAGAAACAGAAAAGCAGGGGCTGCTGCAGAGTCACTCTGCAGCTTGGCAGGATTTCTCTTTAGCCGGTCTCTTTGCAAAAAGCATGACGTAGCTCCGGAGATCGGTCTCATGCTGCTGTGTGGGCTCAGTTGACATCGCCTCTGCTCGCCAAATTGTACCCTGCAGGAGGTCAACGCACTCAGCTCTGGCACACAGCACTGCTGTCTGGGAGACGTTTCAGAAGAAAAACAGCAAAAGCTGAGTTTGGTGAGAGGGATGTGCGATGGAGTGATACGGGCCATACCAAAAACTCTGAGGCATTGTTCCTCAGAGAGGGAAGCTGGGACATTTCTCATCTCTGTCAGCATTTTGTAAGTGGACGTATCTCAACTGGCACCTCAAGGGGCACTAGTCTGACTTCCCTTTGAATATGAGCCAGCAGGGTGCCCAGGTGGCCAAGAGGGCCCAGGGCATCCTGGCTTGTGTCAGGAATACACCCTGGCCAGCAGGAGCAGGGCAGGGATGGTCCCCCTGTGCTGGGCACTGGGGAGGCCGCCCCTCGAGTGCTGTGCTCAGCGCTGGGCCCCGCACCCCAAGGCGGCCATGGAGGGGCTGGAGCGTGGCCAGAGCAGGGCAGCGAGGCTGGGGCAGGGGCTGGAGCACAAGGCTGGGGAGGAGCGGCTGGGGGAGCTGGGGGGGCTCAGCCTGGAGAAGAGGAGGCTGAGGGGAGCCCTCATCGCTCTCTGCAACGGCCTGGAAGGAGGCTGGAGCCGGGGGGGTCGGTCTCTGCTCCCCAGGAACAAGCGATGGGACGAGAGGGAACGGCCTCAAGCTGCGCCAGGGCAGGGTTGGGTTGGGTATTGGGAAAAACTCCTTCCCCCAAAGGGCTGTCAGGCCCTGGCCCAGGCTGCCCGGGGCAGGGGCTGAGTCCCCATCCCTGGGGGGATTTAAAAGACGGGTAGACGTGGTGCGTAGGGCCATGGTTTAGTGGTGGGCTTAGCAGTGCTGGGTTAATGGCTGGACTCAATGATCTTAAGGGTCTTTTCCAATCTAAATGATTCTATGTTTCTATGATTCTATGACTACAGTCAGTCAGACCTCAAATGGAGCCATATCCTTGGAGATGCCTATATCAAAGCATTTTAATCTGTGGATGCTTCCATGGAGCAGCCCCATCTTAGCTGGGAAACAGACCTGACAACTTTCTGTCTTTTAGATCTTATCTTTGAGTCCCACCTTCCCGAAAGTTCTGGGAGGATTTAGCTCAGTGAAATATGGAAGAAGGAATGAGTTTCTGAAAATATGTAGGTCTCCCCAGCAGCAACATCCTCCAAAAGTCAATTTTATCCTTTAGACTCAGGTGCACTTTGAAGAGAAAGATGGGTGAAACGAGTGGGTTTTCCAAGTAGCCTTGCATATTTTTGGTCTTCTTGTGTCTTGCTGGTGCCTGCTGCGATTTCTTGATTTTTCCATCTCAAGGAAAGAGTAAAGCAGTTATTTTCATTGTGTACTGCCATCCTGAGAGCCACTTTGTGAAAGATACAGCTAGTCCCCTGGGTGAGGCATGGCCTCACAGCCCCCCATGAAAGCATGGGGATAACAAGATTGTCTGTTCTGGTGAAAGCTCAGTGGACTTCCCTCCGCAGGGCTCTCACAGGACCCCATGAAGAGTCCCTCAAACTGAGTTCCCCAGAAACACGAGTGATAAACCCAAGTTGTGCAGTGCAGCTCATCTCAGGTCATCACCAAGACCAACAGGACAAGCCATCCCTTTGGGGTCTTCCAGCTGTAATGCATCCCAGAGTTCATCTACAAAAATGATTTTTTAAAATCCTATTTAAGAAGCCTCCACTCCCCAGGATTTCAGCTTTGCCTGTTAACACCTCCCCTCTCTCTACCTACCCACCCACCTCCTAGGCTGGCATAAAGTCAAGAGCAGTCCCTCATTGTCTTTGTTATCTTTGCTAAACATTCGGACGGCCCCGTAAGCCCCCACGACCCCAAGACCATATGGTTGTGCCCTGAGACCCTCTTGCCCTGAGATGCCTTACAAATTCAGCCGGGAGCAGTCCCAAGGGCTAGTTTCTGGCTGTGGTTTCGTCCTTATGAGTCTGCACTCTTCTGCAGGGTTTGTTAATCGTTCTCTTCTCGCTTACTGGTTAGCAGTTGCGGTGCCAGCATCGCGCGTGCTGCAGAAAGCGCGGATGAAGCTCATCAGCAGGGAGCAGTGCTTGGAGCGGATCCCACAGCTAGAGGAGAATGTCCTGTGTGCGGAGCTGGAGAGAGGAGAAAGAGGCGCTTGCCAGGTAAAGCAAACAGGCTCCTGGATGGCCACGCTGCCAATGGGGGCACAGAGACATTGGAGGAGAAGCTCCTTCACTTCAGGAATGAACATTGATCCTTCCCATGGCTTCTTGGGGTTGCTAAAACTTCTCTGCAGGAGACCAGGCAGGATGCCCAGGGGCCAAGGAACTACCTGCAAAGGCATATTGACCTGGGCAGTGGGGGTGCAGGACTCTTGGCATTGGGAAGCAGTGGTGGTGCTGGAAACGAAACACTGTTGAGCAGACAGGCCTCTCCTTACACTCTTACCGCTGCCCCAATTCCCTCCCTGCAGAGAGAGAAACAGGAGCTCTGCAAGGGAAACCATGAGCTGAAAGGAGGGCAAGGGAAAAGGGTGGTTCCCAACAAGTCCCCTTGGACGTGGGACAGTTTTGGATGTCTCTGGGCAGAGCAATTTGGACTTTTACCTTACACAAATTTAAAAACCCTGTGTCTGCTGTGGCGAAGCTGTGCAGTGGTGGGAGCGATGGGAGGAGAGGTCTCATGTCCCTGCGAAGAGGGCTCAGCACAGCATGGACTGCGTCCGTCTCCTGCCTGGTGTCTCCTCAGCCCTGGGCTAGGCAGTGCTGCTCTATTGCCAGGTTAAATACTGAAAGGAGACACAAAAGTTTTTTCCAGGAGGGTCAAAGCAAAAGAATTGGGTGGGAAATTGAGTCCGGCTATGTTTAACTTGAATATTAGAAACCTTTCTCAGGTGAGGTCTTGGCTCTGATACCAATGTCCTTTGATAACATGGCAGGTTGGTCTGTGGCTGCCAGAACTAGTCGCATCTTATTGCAATGAGTTAGTGATGTGGGATGATGGACTTTTG
This sequence comes from Platalea leucorodia, assembly GCF_965183815.1. Taxonomy (NCBI): domain Eukaryota; kingdom Metazoa; phylum Chordata; class Aves; order Pelecaniformes; family Threskiornithidae; genus Platalea; species Platalea leucorodia. Next base: position 125,226,112 of record NC_138825.1, on the reverse strand, counting down.
AAGCTAAATAATATGAGTTCAAGCAGTATTTGATATCAGGGACTACTAATGGGAGAGAGCTGACACAAATACCCAGATATGGGAAAACCTCACTCAGAACTTGTGCCCTCAGAACATACTCCGTCTGCAGGATCGCTGTCCTGATGTCAAAGTCTGAAAGCCAAAAAACACCTTTTCTTTCATAGCATCCAACCTCCAACCCCTCCTCTGAGTGCCTGGTAAGGACTGAGCTCTCCCCACAGCCTCTGCTTCAGGATTAAGGTCTCCATCCTCTACTGGGCAAGGATTTTGTTAGACGTGAGCATGTGTTTGCAGGGGGACAGATGGGCAGATACATGTATGCACAGCTTCATCCTGTAGGAATCATTCATTGAGGGAGTAAACCAACACCCAGGACTGAGAGAGATCCCCTGCCCTTTAGGCAAAGACAGCGGGTACAGGGATCGTGGACTGCAAAGCCATTGCGGGCCCATAGCTGGGCAGCAGAGGGGAAGATTTGCTTTGCAAAATCATTTTTTGATTAGCCAGAGAGCATCTGTCTCTGAAACCATTCATCGAGTGACTTTGACCTCCATTAAATTCAATCAAAAATTTTAAAAAGAAAACTGCCACAGGATAACATTAACATGATTAAAGAATGCACTTTCCAGCCCAGCCTTAAGTTCTGTGGCTGAATTATGCTGGTGAAACAGCAAGAGCACTTGTACCCAGCAAAATGAATCTCCTGTATTCAGAAAGCTCATGAGGGTGATATTTTCATCTACAATAATGTTAGAGTTGTCTGAGAAATGAACTAGAAATGCGAGCTTTCCAAGCAGTGGAAGTACAAAACGATTGCATGCGGGATAATGCTCATAACCCAGTAACTGCCCCACTTCTAGTGGAAGCTTGACCAGGCAGAAACGTCTTGCAACCTGAAATAACAAGAGCGAGACAAAACCATACCCTAGGCTAGAAGTGGAGCTCTTCAGGAGAGAAACAGGTGACACAACTTTTCATCAGAATTTGCTAATTTGCTGGAGGGGAAGCGTTTTGCTGACAGTCGGTTTGCTGGGAAGCGCTGATTAAAGTCAGGTAGGGCACATTTTGGCCTTGCTAGGCTGGTTCAGCGATCTGGTGGCTTGCCTGCGGTAGGGCTGCCTGGTAACGAACTGGGAGGCCAGGGCCAAACCTGATGCTTGCTCTGCAGCATGGATGACTGGACACCCAATTCATCTGCCCCGAGCAGATAGCAAGGCACACCCTAGACAGTGCAATCTATCAAACTACTCTTTTCCGTAAAGATTACGGGTTTTGTGTCAAATGGCAATGAGACCAAATTTCAGAATGCCTTTACAAAGTCAGCGCTGTCAAGGAGGCAGAGCAGCTCTGGGCATGGTTTTGGTCTGTGCCAACCAGCGGTCTCCTGGATGATTTCCAGACACAGCTCAAGCTTTTGCATGGGTCAGGAGCCACCCACAATAATCACTTTGGATCCTGGCACCCCAGTTTAGAGGCCAGGAAGGAGTAGCAGCGCAGGCAAGGCAGAGAACCCATCAGGGAACAAGCTCTGGAGATGCTAAGCTTGCTGGTGTAGATGTGGTCACAGTAAACCTGGAAGCCATGCACTGCACAGATGCATGATCTGTCTGAACATGAAGTAGATAAAAGCCTTATGTTAACCTTTCCTGAGCTTTACTGAGAATCGGGATACATTTGTTCATGTCCAGAGCCAGGCTAAGATGGGCAAGTTGTATCTAGACCCAAGGCTGTAAGTCCACATGATCCTCATCTGGATCAAAAGGATTACCATCCTACGTCTTTGCACCATGTGCCATTTGTGTGCTAGATTTTCCCCGTTGCAGCAAGCTGTTTTATGAATAACTAAAGCCACATAGATATCTTCCTTGAGGCACCATGTAGAAGGTTTATGCCACTGACCACTGCCTTAATGCCCCCATGGGGCAACAGGACATGAATAGAAAGGCTCAAGCATTTCACCAACTGCCATTGTACGACTAATTTGTGGATCACTGACCGTATTCCTATAATAACTCAAGGAAACTGAATAGCAGAGCTCCCGAGTATTTGTACTTTAAAAAACATCCATTCACTTAAAAAGAAAAATCTATTGTATACCAATTCCTTAGTGGCTCTGCAGACAAATACATAGATTGACTGTGAATTAACACTAACAGGATCTGTAATTGACTTATAGTTCTATTTAGTCATAAACATTAGCATTAATGGATGTTCATGGGGTACAAGTGCTAAAGAACAGACACTAGAGATGGCCTATGTGTTATTTTTTTGTGTGCTACATTTCTTCCATGACCCCATGAACCACAATTGATGTCTAATTCCTTGCTTTCTTAAGCATCTTTTGTTAGGCTCTGATGCAATGGTAACTTGAACAATAATTAAAGTATAAGGGACTCACAAAGCAAATGCCTCTTCAGTGTCTTGCCTATCCAGACAAAATTCAGTAAATGGCCCAATTATATTTCAGAGAGTTTCTGCAAAGGAGGTCTGTGGGGGTAGCTCAGCACTGTGGTGATTAGGACAGAGTGTGTTCAGCTGGAAGTCACAGTTCACGTACAGTTCAGGTCAACAGCAGATGAAGGGGGGCCCAGTCCCTGGCCTGACTTTCAGGGGAAGGAGTCATTGCGTGGCCACAAACAAGCAGTGGGATGGTTCCAGCTCAGCTTCACTGTGCCCTACACCGTCCCCCAGCACGGGGCTGATCTGAGTCATGGACCGAAGGTATCTGCCCCCTTCCACCGACTGTAGCAGGAGGTGATCTTGGCCATCTCTGATAAATGGCTGAAATGATGCTAGGATGCATCTAGGGCTCTGGGTTTTAATTTCTTTAGTTCTGTGAAAAAGGCAGAGAAGGACTTCTTTCCCTCACCTGTGATACGTCCTGCCCACATACACTGTCAGCAGTTTGGAAAGGGCAAATGCCCTCTACAACATCGGGATACTCAGGCCTCTCACCCCACGTAGCTATAGCGATAGCAGTAGTTGTTGTACACCCCTTGGTGGGAGTTATCCAGCCAGATACAAATGTCTTCCCTATAGCCATCTGCTTCTACCGAATCATCTTTCCATCAATAGCGAGAAAAAAAGTGCTTCTGACATGTGATTCATCGAGACTGTTTTAACCATCTATTTTTAATTGAGATAAATCCATGGATGAGTGCTTATTGCTCCCCATTAACTAATAGCAAGTCCAAGGTGTCTAATCACTCACGGGGACACACGGCTCCGAGGCAGGACAGTTGGCTACACCTAAGTCTTCTTCTTTAGATATCCCAGGATATCCCCCTGGCATCCCACTGCCCCCGTCTCAAACCATACCCCAGTGCCACTAATGTGACTCCAATGGGACCCTGACACTGGAAACACCTAGGAGAGGTGATCAGTCCGGAGCTGAACTCACCCCTCGCACCCTCACTTTGTCTGTGCATGAGAGTGCTAAACCCGTGCAGAAGTGACAAAAGCTCTTGCATCCTTTTACAAGCTCTTGCAACCTTTTACTGGTGCTAATGTGGCTCCAAAACTGCAAAGGAAGACTTGTGAAACAAAATTTTTTAAAGAAAAAGCCTGCGAATTAAAATTGGGTCCATGTAAGCAAATTATCACAGGTGCGAGGAAAAGGTCACAAACCAGGGATGCCTGGTCAGTCCCTCAGACTGTTCAAAATATCTGACCAGAGGTGGATAGATGATGGTCTGGTGGCAGTCTGTAGGGACGGAGACTATCTGTATGAGGTCTGAGGTTACAGGCCCCTCTGCCTCTCCGACAAGGGTCTCCTGGGGGCCAGGAGTCAAAGCTAACCACGGTTCAGTTCAAAGTTATTGCTAACTATACAAAATTACTTTACTATTGTATCTTACCTTAATATTGAAGAGAGTCATCCACTCTCCATCCTTGTGATGGATTCTCCGCCACTGAACATTGCTAACATGCTGGAGTGGGTTTTTTCCCTAGGGGGCAGATTGGTTTAAGTAGGAAGGTAACCTGGGAAGCCCCAGAACAAAGCAGTAGAAAGGCGTTTCTGCATTTACAGTCTCTTAAATTTGCTTCTGAAGGGTGCTTTGATGTGCAGCTCATAAGAATCAGAACACTTTTCCTGTGTCCCATGGTTTTATAGGGCTTTCATCATATGATCATTTTATGATATGGGCAGACAAATGAACACATTCACGCTGTGGTGGCTTAATTCGTTCATCTGTCAAAACCATTCCTTCCTATTGCAAGGACCTGGGATGTTGATGATGTCTCATATCTCTTCTGCTTTCTTCCTCTGGGTGGTAGCTTTTGGTCCCTCAAAGTGAAGCTGTTTGGTTTGCAGCAAGGGGGTCCAGCATTACTTTGTGTGCCTGGTGAGTGAAGCTGTGGGGAGCAGAACATCTCTGGATCCAGCTGAACACAAAAACCTGCTTTGTGCTTGTCCTCGGAGTGGGGGAATGGGTGTGATGACTCAGAGGAGCCACTTCTCATTCAATTACAGTGAGTCAACACGGCTTTAAGGGAAAGTCATGACTCACAGGCAGATTTAAATTCTTTGAAGGAGTCGACAAGCATGTTGCAGAGGGTGATCCAGCTGATATAACACGCTGAGATTTCCAAAACTCTTTTAATGAGATTTCTCACCAAAGGCTCATGGAGAAACTGAACTGTCATGAAGTAGAAGAGCTTTGGTTTGAAAGGGAAGCAACGTGGAGGAGGGATTTGATGGGAGAAAGGGCTCACAAGGGGAGCTGTGTTGACATCTGTGCAAGGAATTGTGATGTTCAAGGAGGGCGAATGCTGAAATGACCGAGTCGGCTGATGCCACAGCATTATTCAGAGTGGTCAAAATTAAAACTGCCTGTGCAGAGGTGCAGCAGGATCTCATTATCCTGAGTGACTGGAGGTTAAAAGAGCAGATGCAGTTCACTGTTGACAAAGGAAAAGTAATGAACATAGGGAGAAGCAACTCCAGCTGTACGCATGCAATAATAGGCTCTAAATTAGCTATTACCATGTAAGAAGATCTTGGAGTAACTGTGGATAGTCCTTCAAAAACATCAGCATGAGGCTCTGTGGAGGTCGAAAAGGCAATGGGAGCATTATGAATTATTAGGAAAGGAACAGGTAGCAAAGCAAATGTGTGTTATGCCAGGGCACTAATCTTGGTAGCCTACGTCTTGGGTGCTGTGTGCGATTCCCGTCCACCCCACCTGAGAAAGGAGTAGTAGTTTTAGAAAAGAAGAGTAGAGTAGGAAGGATGAAGAAGGACACGGAATGGCTTCTGGTGGAAAGGAGAATAACAGAGCAGGACCCTGAGGCTTGTAAAAGAGACGTCTGATGGGATATGACACAGATTGCTAAAGTCATGAGCAGCAAGGAGAGGACGGTCAAGAGCTGTCCTCTCGTCACTACCGTTCAAAACACATGAAGGAGGGGGTGTCAGATGGCCGTATCAGGCAGCAGATTTAAAACAAAGAGAAGGAAGTGGTTTTTTCATCCAAAAGATAATTAAACTATGGAAGTCACTGACCAGGATGTTGTGGGTATTTATCCTAAGGGATAAATGGATTCAAAAAGCAATTAGATAACTTCCTGGATGAAGATCTCTCTAAGGCTATTAACGACTGTGATGTAAATACAACCCTGTGAATACTTGCCCTGTTTCTCATTCTCCTTCCCTGAGCACTTGCTACAGATGACTATCAGAGACAGGAGTCTGGGCCACAAGGGTCTTTGGCCAGATGCATTATAACCGCCTTTAAGTCCTGCCAGCATAGTTACTAATGGGCCCTGCTGACATCTGTGTGGATGGAGTAGAGCGGTCTTGTTCTCCCATTTTCCAGCAAGGGAATGGAGGGACAGAGTGGCTGAAGGCTTTCACCTGAGATCTCAAAGGGATCCCATGAAAGGAGTCCAGGTGCCCTGTGTTACCTGGTTCATTTTCAATATCTGCATGCTAAAAATGGCCGTAGCCTCCTTCCTTTCACCTTTCTCTAAAGACAGCTTGTTCACAGTGAAATAACTGAAGAAATCATCTGTTTGCAAAAGCCTTGGCTTCCTGCAGCCAGGGCAGCTCTAACGGCAAGTGTTGTTATTCACATGCTGATTCTCTCCAATTTACGCAGAGCTTACCAACATGAAAATGAAACCAGCAATGACTTGCAAGGATTGTGTATCCACCTAATGAGTATCAGATGGGTTGTTCTCCCTCCCCCAGAGCTTCTCCCACCTAAGAAGATTTATGTGGCTGAACGTGTTTGTTCTGATCATTTACCATGTTGCAGACACGAATACAAATACGAAAGGAAGAAGATTACACTCTTGATCCAAAGCCCACTAAAGTCAGCAGAAAGGCTCCTGATGTTCACAGAAGGGCTTTGGCCGCTGTGAAAAGGATGAAACTTTTGATCAGCTTCAATGAACAAAGCGCCTTGTTAGTCAGTGACGGTTTTTATACAAGCCAGAACTATTTATCAGCGAATATATCATTGCTCTCACCTCTCCTAATGGGAGGATTAACATGCAGTTGTGGAAGGCATGAATTCAGCACCAGATCTGATTTGATGTGGTTGCTTTTCACTCGTCTTCTAGTTGACAAGAAGCATGCAACAGAACCAAAGATGCTATTTTTAGGTTTTTTTGCTGTCCAGAAACTTGGCATTCAGGCTGAAGGGCAGGAGCAGGTATCTGGTGTGTCTTGCTAACCAGAAGTATTTCACCACCAGGGTACAGGAGGCTGAAAGCTGAAAGCAGCATTTAATAAGTTCTTCGATCTTCAGAGTCGTTAACCTGAGCATTCATTAAATTAGTGCTACTGGAAACATCACAGAGCTGAGATAATTGTACCAGTGCTCAAAACTGGCTCCTCCCACACCCTCTCCTACACAAGGATGGAAAACCTTGGGCCAACGTTTTGGAGAGCTTAAGGTAGATAGAGGGATGTTCAGAAGTGTCCAAGAACTGAGTTTATTTTCTCTATCTTTAGCTCTATAAAAACCAGGCTACTGATTCATCTGGGCTACTGCTATAATTATGTGAGCGAGATTATCACATGGAGAGGATGATTTAGCCCACTTTGTGATAAAATCATCGAGTTAAATAGCTGAAGTTAAGAGAAACGGCATGTTAAAAGTTGCACCCATGAAGTAGACCAGCTCAGCCTGTGTGGAAAGGGATCTGAAGCAGAATTTGGGTCTCAGGGCTTGTGGATTAAAGAAATGGATTTGCAGCTGCTGCCTGGGTTTTCACAGCGTTGCCTAACTCCCTCTCTGCCCAGGTTTTAAATCGCTTTCCGCAGCTGACAGTCCCCCCAGCCCTGCAGACAGCTCTCCCTTTCCTTGCAGAGAACAAACCGAACATGGTTAAAGAGGCAAGCAGGGAAAAGCAGATCTGATTTGAAAGGAAAACCGCGTGATCTGTAGTTTGAATAGGGATTGCTGGCTCTGCCATCGCCTCGTGCAAATCGCATCCCTTTTCTGCTGCGGTTTTCTCAGCTATGAAATAATACGATAAGACTTTTTCCCCCCAAGGATAGTCACAAGGTATCAGGAATTAACTGGTACTTAAGTGCCCTGGGAGAAAGGTCCTTTGCAAGTGTGAACAGCCTCCAAATTGGGCACTCTGAAAGCGATCTGCCCCGACGGTGTGCAGGGGCTTTACCAGTGCTAAAAATCTCCTGTGCTGGGAAAAGCTGGCACGATGCATCACGACATATCACCGATGAGGGATCGTCAGCTGTTGCTGCGTCACCGGCTTGCGAACGGCTCCCACTCTCTCAACTTCATTTATTATCTTTGTGTAGGAGGCTCGAAGTGCCTTCCTTTCGCTACCAGGATAATATGTTTGGCCTGTTCCTGCCCTGAGGGAATTAGCAGTAAAATTCCCAGTAATTTAATTGTGCGCACAGCCTAGATGTTCATTCATTCAAACAGGATGCCATCGCCAAGGACACTGATAATGCATGGATCCAAGGTCACTGTAAGGTCACTTGTGAGATTCACGCAAATTCTTGGCTGAAAGAGAGTCGGGAAATGTCTTTAGATCCTGCGTCTGGAGAGGGCCCAGCAGCACTGGCTGAGATGCAGACACGTAGCTACAGTAACACCATTTCAGTGCAAACAGTATTGAATTTACGGTTGGACTCGATGATCTTAAAGGTCTTTTCCAACCTAAATGATTCTGTGATTCTATGATTCTATGAATGCTGAAGCAACATTTGCTCTGTATTTATCTTCATTTTTCCCTGCTGTATGCATGTGGAACCAAAAAGAAAAACAGAAAAAAAATGTAAAAGATAAACATAAGGGTCTGGACCCTCCATCTAATGAAGTGAGTAGGAATTCTGCCATAAACTTTATCGAGTGCTGATGAGTTGCACAGGGGAGTATGGCCACTTCCTTACTCATTAATTAATGTCTGTTAGCTCAGGGCAGCTGCTGGCGGGAGGGGGGTCATACATTAATGACAAAGACGTTTCTCAAAGTAGCGTACAAAGAGGGAAGGGCAGCATTTCCCAGGAAAGCTGGCTGTCTCAGGAAATGGGTTTGTATTGAATTTCTTATTTGCCGCATGAAGTACTGGAGATAGGGTAGAAAAAAGATTCAAACCCACTGTGGAAGGAACCTGTCTTATTTCCAGCAGGGGCTGCACAGCACTGAAGATGTACATAACTGTCAGAAAAGTGCTGTACCTGGCTGGGTGGATTTTGTGCTGGTGTCTCTTCTCCCTTGGATTTTGTTTGGAGATTGCACCCAGGCGTCATACGGGCAACTAGATGTGCTCTTGGTGTTCCAGCTACAGCAGCCAACAGGAGGACATTCCTCTTTGCAGGGTGGCTGCAGCGTGCGTTTGAAGTCTTGCACACACTGGGTGAGCGATGGTTGCCCTTGCAGTAGCCGGCAAGTTTTCAGTAGAATTACTGTGGTTGCAAGAAGGATTTGTCAGGATTAGTGTTCATCTCTTGTCCAATTTCTGGATGCTAGCCCCCAAAATTAACAGTGGCAGGTACCTAGCACCTACATGCACCAGTTTTGCAGAGAAGTCAAGGACTGAATGAGCAGTCACAGCAAATATCCCTTTTCACTCTCAGATACTGTCTCTTGGTGACAGGATTCAGGTATCCTTCTGGGGCCACGGGAGCATATGGAAAAGGCTGAGAAGGGCAGGACATTGCACCAAGCCAGAGCTTGTGACTGATCTCCTCCTCTTACCTTCTGTATCTATTTATTCTGCAGGGATTTCAGGGCTGAGCTGTGAAATTTTGAGTCCAAAATTTCCTTGTTCCCCAAAATCCTCATGAACTTGGGATAGAGTTTGATTTTTCCCAATCAGCCTGTGGGATGCAGCTGCCGTGAGAGACCTGAGGTTTGATCCTGCTATAACATCCTCCTTATGCCGTAGGTGGACAGCGGGGGACCTCTGGTTTGCAGCTACTGGAACACCATGAAGTGGTTTCAAGTCGGCATTGTCATCTGGGGAGAAGATTGTGCAGAAAAGCCAAACCACAACATCTTTATGTCTGTTTACAGCTACCGTGACTGGATCGAGACTGAGACAGCCATAAGGGGAAAACCTTTCTTCATTGAAGGCGTGGATAACAGTGCACATGCTGGGGTGGTTCCTTCCAGGGCTGAGACACAACTGAGGTTTCTTGAGTATTGTCTCCTTTTATTTGTCTCCTTAATAGCAGTTAGATTACTCTAGAGAAGATTTTTCAAAACATAATAAAAGTTAGAACTACCGTCTCATACTTCTTTTGCTGCTGACCCATACAGTCATGGCTCAGGTCAACCTCCTCCATCTCACTGATATGGACACAGATGCCAAAATGAGACACCACGGTGAGACGGGGGAGCAATGGAGAGGATGTAGAGATGAAATGAGGGAGCCAGGACACAGACAAGAGAGGCCACAATCCTCTGAAAAACACAGATCTTCCACACTGGTGGGTCACATCAGGCCCAGTTATTTGCTAAGCTCAGATGCAAAGTCAAGATGTGGCATCTGAAGCAGATGCTCCCCTTGGAAAGCTGAAACCCTAAGAAAGGTCTTAGCTTACTCAGTTGCATATTAGCTGAGCTGTGGGTGGGACAGCTCTGGGTTAATGTATCTTACAGCTAATTATTAGCTGGACTAATGTATCTTCTGTCTTGCAGCTGGCCCAAGCTAAGAGCATCTTCAGGGACCACAGCAGCTGCTCAGGTGACATGTCAAGCTGCTGGGACATGACTACATGTCAAATTCAGTATCTCCCTAAGCTAGAAAAAAAGGCAAGAAATCTTTTGGCCAGAGTTGGAAGGTGTAGCATCATATAACCAATCAGTCTTATCTACCTGGATTCCAAATGCTGGATTTTGGTTGTTAAAAGCAATAGAGAAAAATCTGGCTGGCTGAAGAGAACTCTTTCTGAGCCATCCATAAAATGCTGTCTACAGAAGTCCCTTGGCTTGGTAATTAGCCAAAATTAAGCCCTTGCAAGTAAATGGTAAATCAAAAGCAAATAGAATTTATTTTTCTCTGTTAGAGGCCTTTTACATGCACGGCTGAGAGGTCCACATCCCAGCCTGAGCTGGGGCTGAGCTGGTCCTTCATGCAACGCATGGTCCTTCATTGTTTCTCCAGCAACAAAGTGCATTGCAAGATGCATTCCCGTCTTCACAAGAGGTTGCTTTTCTTGGAAGCGATGGGGAAGGAGGCAAGCAGCAAGGTCTCCTTCATGTCCCACCTTTGCAACAACATAAAAGCACCTGTAATTTGCAGCAGTGATAAAACCCAGTGAATGTGCAATGGGACAGAACCTCACAAATTGGTTTTAATTACCTTGATATTTTCTGGCTAGCTGGTGGAGAAGCCTTGTAAATGAGAATTAATTCATCTACCTTAAGCTAATGCAAACCCATCTTGGCATAAAAGTCAGACTTTATTTTCTGTGTTATCTGAGCAGAAAATAATGCTTAATTATTATTAGTTCTGAGTAATGCTTATGAAAATTGCTCCACATTAATTTCACATGGCTGACTGGCTAATGGATGCATAAGGGTCTTGTAACCCTTTGCAAAAAGACTAATAAAAGCTAAAAACAAGGGGAATATATTACTTTAGTGGCTATTAGTAGTAGACAGTGTCTGCTGGCATTAATACCTATATTTATTTTCCTTTCTATTAATAATATATCAACAGATTCTAGAAGCTGTGGCAGGGGCTGGACATCAGGAAATATTTCCTAATGCTGCAATCTATTCAGCTACAGAATTATTTCTCCCAAAGGAAAGAAGAGATGCCCTCCTGCTGGAATTATTTTTAATGTAGGGATTGTATAAAGCACTCTTGTCTACAGCACATGGCATAGAAAAAGCTTGCACTTACAGGGAGCTGCAAAAGGACCCAGTAGATCTTTTTCCATCAGTAGCATCTGCAAACTGATAAAGATCTGTGTTAAATGAAGGCGATGCTAGGTAGTGGTTACAGTAGGGCCCTGCTGCTATGGGTTTTGATCCGTTCTGCTGCTCATTTACTCAATGGCCTTGCAGAAAGAAACTTTGTGCCTCATGCCTCAGTTTCCCTACTTGTAAACCGAGATAATGAAAGTGGTTCACTTTGCTATATGGAAACATCAGTTCTGCAAATTAAGACCAGCTACATAGCTGCAAAGTAATAAACAGTAAAGAGACTTTTCCTTCCTTATTTAAAACATCATAGAGTTCATTAAAGTGAATTCATCTTTGCTACTTCATATACTGTTCAATAATTAGGGTGGGAAAGGAAATGTTTGTTTAATATTTCTATGCTGTAGGTAGGTCTGATGCTGAATTTTCATGCTGTATTTTGTTTCAAAGGTATTTGTGTTTTGAGAGAGCACGCATTGCTTTTGATTATGGATTTGATAGGAATGTGTTGGAGTCACACAAAATCAAAATGCAATATATCGGCTTTGTCATTAACATTTCAGTGTGACCCATTAACTTTTTAATCTTTATACCATTCGTGCAGTGTGTTTCTTATGTTATTGCATTCCATATTTGTGGGTTTAGATCACCTAAGTGAAAAATTTCCAAACTGAACTACCTCAACTTTTATGCTTCAGGCTATAGTTTGGGATGTTCACTTTTTGTCTTAATTTGCAGCTCATTTCTTATTGCCCCTTCCCTCTTTCCAGAATCCTCTTTCTCCAGTCCAGAATCATCTTTGTGTCCAGTCAGCCCAAAGGACAGCATCAAGCAGTCTAGGCAAAAGAAATACGTTTCTTTTAATATCCTTTGCTCAATGAACAAAGCTGACCAACATAAAACAAGAGGCTGCTGCATGGAGCATGGTGATGCAAAGCAGTGCACCAAAATACAGATTTTGTTCTCAGCACTACACCTTTAGCAGCAAACACCAGAAGAGAAGCAGGCTATGGAAATGCTTAGAGACCCGGGGAAACATCCATAAGAGGATTCAGGGGACAAAAATATGAGGATATGAGTACTCAAGAAGACAGAGAAGAGGTAGTCAGGCCTTGCTTGTGCATTTTGCTAAGGAGATAAGAACAAAAGCACCTCCCGTGAGCACTGAAGGCAGCAATTTAAAAGCCAATATACCAAAATAATTTTGGCTTAGTTCTGCAGAAATTAAGCGCTCTCTCTATATGTGTGTGTTTCCACGCCTGCCCCATGCCAGCTGGCCGTTTGCACGCAAGCTTTAGCGGGAAGATGGAAGATTTGAAGATGATGGTATTTGTGCAACTTTGGTGGCAAGTGCCATTGCAGATGAGAAGTGAGGAGGGCTCCAAGTAAGGAGGAGAGACGTGTGGCTCCCCCTCAGAGAAGGAGGGTTGGAAGAGCATCAGTCTAAGGTCACAAATAACTACCGCTGTAGAAATCCAATCTTTATTCAGGGTGATGATCCCAGACCTCTCTCGCCCAGCTCCTCCTCAGATGTGACATGGGTGATCTGAGGACAAAACAGTTCCCAGCGCGATCCTTTTAGAGGGATTGAGATTTCCCATTTTCTCCTTTTCCAGCCTGTGCTTCCTCACAGGGGTAGGACATAATGAAAAGCATAGGCTTGTCTTCTGCTCCCCTCAGCATCTGGGGCACCTCTGTCCCTCCGAGGAGAAGGCAGATGGCACACATGGCTGTGACTGCAACCGTTGGCATCCGTTTGTCGGTTCATGTGCACTGCATGAAGTGTTTTGACTTTGTGTGTGTGTCTTTAGCTGTCTAACTTCAATGCAAGCAAAATGTCAGAGGGCTTATTTCTCTCCCGTGCTTTTGTGCACCTACCAGGCAACGAGTGAAAAAGCACCTGTGGATACGGTAAAAGTCATTGGTCAGGTATTTAATTGTGTCTTTTGTTGATGGTAAAGTAGAACAGAGCTGGAGACTGAAGGCTGCAGTGGATCTGCACCCATTCCCACATTTCCCAGTGGCTTCCCAAGTGGCTTTCTGGACAAGCCATTTTTCAGGCTAAGGACTCAGTTTACCCTTCTGCAAGCATGACAATAATTAAAAGCCAGGGACATCTCTTGGGATGCACCAGTTGTGATAGTGATTAATCACTGTTAACTAAAGTGAAGATAGCTCTGGGAGAAAACACTACTGACAGTACTGAACTACTTGATTTCAACAACTGCTGAACACTTCCAGTGTTAGGCTGAAGAGATGTTTTAAGTAGGTGGATTATGGTCTGGAGGAGAGCCTGGCTTTGGAATGAATACAGGATGGAGGCTGTCAGCCTTGACATGCCTAACCAAGCCACTGACATCCCTAAATTCACCGCAGAAATACAATCACGCCTTTCCCTGCAATGTGGGAATGCTCAAGCATGATAGATCTGTGCTGAGCAATGCCCACCTTTGCATAGCGGTTGTGCTTGCTGACCTTGAAGAAACACCTATTTGCTTAAAGGATGTTGCTCAGTTGCCATTTTTACTCTTTGAGCATTTCATTGCCAGGGAAATCCCTCTGTTTTTGGCTTGTCTGGCAACCCTGTGGCAGCCCACGCTGCGGATCATGGATGGTTTATCTAAGCCATGCTTGAACTGCCCATGTACTTCAGGAGCACCAGCTTGGCCACCTCTGGGCAGCTCATCCTCTGCTGTTCTGAGATTGGTGTACACCACTCCTGGTGGTTATTAGGGCTTGCAAAATGAACCAGCTGGCGGTAACTGAAGCTACAACATCCTGCGGCATCATGAAACATCCTCTGATTGGGTATTACCAAGTTCAGAGTATCTGCCTCCCATGTCCTTTTCTGAGCGGTGTCAGAGTGCTTGCTAGCACTTTTTGTATTCACAACTGGTTGCTTTCTCTATGTCTTATAACGATTCACTGCTTCAAGGGCTCTTTAATATGCAATTCACTTTGTTCCCACAGCCCAGACCACTAGATGATTTAGCATGTGGCTACAGAGGCGAGCACTGCATTTGGCTCCTCTGCTGGGAAGGGTGGGCTTCAAGACACTGCTGGAAAGTAGAAGTTCCTCATGGCTTTTGAATTTCTGTGTCTCAACACTGACTCTGCAGACATTGATCACAACGTAAGCAACTCCAGAGCTAACCCATGTGCCTCCACATTAGGGAAAAGGAGAGGAAAGGATGATATGATGTCTTAGGCACTGAATGCAGACACAGGGGCGTAAATTCAGCTCTGCAGCAATCCTGTGAGATCCTAGAAGAGCTCTGTAGGGTTCCATAGGAAGAGGAGTAACTCTTGAAAATGGAGACAATCAGTTGTGAGCCATCTGAAATTCCTTTGGAGAGCTATTGGGAGAAGAAAGCTTTGTTCTTTGTCCTCCCTCCTTTGATCACAATGGGAGAGAATTTGAATGGACTTGTGCCTTGAACATAGATGGGAAGGAATTTTCTCACCAGAAAAGCATTGCTTCTGTCTGGGATGCATAAAAATTTGGGAAACAGATAGGAAAGTGAGCATTTCCACTGAAGAGCATCACCTCAAGGAAAAATTTGGGGAGCAACCTTGGTCTGAACAGAATCGTGGGAAAGAGCCAAGGGAACAATAGGAAATGATCTGTCGAATATGAGCACAAGTTTACAAACAACCCCTGAAACACAGTGTGCTGGGCCAGTGGTCTACATATTCCTTTATTTCAAGCTGCACTAATAATTTGCCTTGGTTTCCAACTTTTTTTGCCATAGACTCAAGGTAAAAGTGATGCTATACAGAGCAGAGGGCTCTGTAGGATGGAAAGGGACCCAGGAGTGATGCAGCAACTCAGGGGCACCGGGGAGGTGTTGAGAAACCTCCAGCCCTCTGAGTGTCACTGCCCCAGCCACGCTCAGAGCGAGCGCCGAGGAGGTGGAGCGGGAAGCTGGAGCTGGATGTGTAGAAGAGCATGAAGAATCGCGAAGTGTTTATTCAAGGTGGGCCCAATTGCTGGGTGCCTTGTGACAAGAGAGTTATTTTGCGGATGAGTGAGTGGCTGTCGCTCCGTTTGCATGACTGGTAATATCGGAATGAAGCCATTCGTGCAGAAGGGAGCCTCCTGGCAAATGCATGTTATCACATCCAAGGTGCCTGGGTTCAGGGTATGCTGCCACTTGCAAATGCCTCCAATGCCCCACATTTGAACCCATTTTCCCGGAGGAACCTGGCACACCACATCCTTCAGAGGAATATAATTCTCTCCAAAATCCTCCGCACGCTGCCAGATCTCAGGGTATGATCTTTTACTGTTCTTTGTTGGCTGTTCATCCAGTAGCAGGAGGAGACAGATCTTGGGCAGGGCCTTCACACACTGCGTACTGGGTCTGGCTGGAATGGAGTTAGCTGTCCTTGCATCAGCCCATATGGTGCTAAGGCTTAGATTTGTGACCAAACCAGTGTCGATAACACACCAGTGTTTTAGCTATTGCTGAGCAGTGCTAGCACAAGGCTTTCTCTGTTTCTCACGCTGCCCCACCAGCGAGTCAGCTGGGAGGGGACACAGGTAGGACAGCTGACCCCAACTGATCACAGGGTTATTCCATACCATATGACATCAAGCTCAGCAATCAAATCTTGAAGAAAGAAGGAGGAAGGAGGGATATTTGGGTTTATGGCATTTGCCTTCCCAAGTATCGTTAAGCATGGTGAAGCCCTGCTTTCCTGGAAATGGCTGAACACCTGCCTGCCGATGGGAAGTAGGGAATGCATTCCTTACTCTGCTTTGCTTGCGGACGCAGCTTTGCTTCACTTATTAAACTTTATCTTGACCTGTAAAGTTCTTTCCTTTACACTGGATCCTGCACTTGCATTTTGCTGGTATTGTTAAAGCATCCAAAACTCATGCACCTCCAAGGACGCATTTAAAACCATTGCAGGTTGGTCCTTGCATAAGCTCCAGGTGACTCTTGTATTTCTCCTGCAACCAGCATAGAGATGTTGTGGCTTCATATCTCCAATAACCTGAATGGCACCAAGACCTCTTCTCCAGCCCCAAAACCAACTGGCAGGGTCCTGCCTCATTCACACGGTTAAACTCTCAACCTCCAAATCAGGGTGGCTGATCCAAACTGCCTCCTGGCTATGGTCCCTGGCCTGTGCTAAGCTGGGAAGTGTCTGGGTTGATCCTTGTTAGTTTGGGCTAAAGCAAGGCCAGGGCTATCTATGAGCCATGTAGGTGAGCGAGTTCCCGTACCCGCTCAACCCTGTTTGATTTACCGGTACAGAGCTATCGCCTGTGCATCGCTCCCTCCTCCAAACCCTGCTTCTTTCCCAGCTCTTCTGCCCATGGTTCCTACTCTCCAGCCATCCCAAACATCCTCCTACCAGCCTGGCAGGCTCACTTGAGTCATGAAGCCATTATTCAAATCCTCAAATGAGCTTAAAAAGTACGGTTTGGTGTTCTGTCTTTCCCGCTGCCTTTAGCGGCACACTGAGTCACCGTTGAAAAGGGTTTTGACCAACCCGCTGCCTGCCGTTACGGGAAGGGGTTGCATCACAAACTTTTCAATACCACCTACGTTCCTGTTCGACTGCCAGGATTTCAGAGCAATCACTGCACAATTACAGGCTAACTATACAATAAAGAAAAGGGAATGGTACCATCCCACTGTGATCTCACAGAGAACCACAGAACTGTTCTTTGATAAATGTAAATCGGTTTCTGCTTTGCTGCATAATGAGCCTCTGATGATTTCAGCAGGAGAGATCCCAATTAGAAATGGGTGGAAAAGGGGCGTCCCATCTTGGGAGCATGTTGGAAAGCCTGAGAATTTTTCCTGTTGTGCTTTGTCGTTAAACTAAGGCTTTTACATTTAAAAAAACACCCTGAATTAACCAGGTACAATGCTGTAAAGCAGGATTCAAGCCTTCCTACCTTTTTTTTTTTCACATACTACAGTCTGGTGAGAAGAACATCACCTTCCAGCCCAGTTATGATCCAGAACACTAGTGTATGAGCTATTTGGTGGTGGGAGTCTCTATGGGAGCTGTTCTGCTTCATATAAATGACTATTTGCAAGGCTAAAAGGGTAAGAGATGGACTTATTTCTAACACAGTTTTAAAAGGTAGCTGTAGTAGTGAAGGAGGAGCAAAGGCATTTGCTGATTGAACCTGAACCAGACCCCAGAGAGGGTTGTAGGAACCACAGACTTGCATTGTACTACTTGTAGGTGCATTCTGTCACTAAATGATGGTGTTAGGCAGGAGGCAACCTCACAAGGCCAAATGGCCTGTTGTGGCCATCTCCAGGCTATTAAGTGCTCTCCCTGTCCCATGTGGGTATCCCCATCCCAACTGTCTCTTGGGAAATGATTGCATCCTGGAGCACAAGATGCAGATGGCCAACTGAATGTCTCCAAAGATGTGATACCCCGCGTGGGAGCGGGCACCTTCTTTGCCACATGGGAGCTGGTTTTCATGGGGCATTGCCTAAGTATGTGGTGGAGCCTGGTGTGGCGTATTGCACTGCCTGTCATCAGGTCAGTGCAAGCAGATGTGTCAAGAGGGATGTCCATCCAGCACTGAGGTTTTTGCAGCTTCCAGGCAGCGTAGGCTGCAGTTTCACCAGGTCTCTGGCCATTGCTGTGCTGCTTTTCTCGAGTGAGGAAGGAAATCTCTGGCTGCTTTTACTCTCCCTGACAGCTGAGGCAAACCAACCCTACGGGCACAATAAACCAAACCCAGCCCAGACCTGCAGCCCCTCTACTGCTTTGGGACTACATGAGCAAGCAAGAGCTGTCTGGGGCTGACTGTGAAGGAAGAGCTGGACTACAATAAATGTGAAACCTTGTTGAACATCTCAACTTGCCTCACTTACACTGGGGTGAATCCAGACTAGTGCCATTTGTGCTGGTACATCACGTAAGACCAGCGTGAAGACAGAAGGACCACTAAGTGATATAGCACATGGATGTTTGGAGGTTTATCTGAATGTTTAAAACATTAACCAAGATCTTTGCTTTACCTGACCTCCAGAGTGGCACTGGGAAGCTCTGTTTTTGTTTTTGGGGAAAACGAATATCACCTACGTCTAGTGAAGCAGACAGGCTACGTGCAAACTCAGCACATGCCAGTCCATAGTCTGCACCCACTTGTTATTTCCTGCAACAGGATCCTGACATCCCTGTGCTCCAGTTTCCATCATGTTACAGGGATAGCAAGTGTGTCTTCTTGCAGTGGAGTTCATGAAAATAAGCTCTACTGGTGCTTTTCTGGGGCTCAGATCAAGTGAGGGGGCCATAGGGGGCTCTGAAATACAGATAAAACAGAGCAACAGGAAAAAATACCCACCCTGCAATGTAAACCCCAGAGGTCCAGACTTGGGGCAATGGCTGTCCTTACTTTCTCCACCAGGAGCAAGCTCTGGCATGCTGAATTTACGTATCTAACTTCAAGCTGAATTTGCATAACTAATTACAGTTTATTACATGTATTTCCACCCAAACTTTTATGTGGGATTGCTTGGAGGTCAGGCACCATCTTCTTCTGGAAGTTTTGCTCAGTGGCACAAGCAGGGACGGCAGCATGGTGGGTCAGCTGAGCTTAGGTAGGGAGCAAGGTGCACAAGGAGCCTGCCTGCCTTTTTTCTTTTTCTCATTTTTTTTTTCTGAGCGTTTCCTGAGTATCCCATGCCATAAGGGATGGTGGTACCTTAGATCCCAACCAGACCAACCCTGCCTGGATCCGGATGTGTTTTCCATGAGATAGGGCTCAATTCTTGATTTTTCTGGCAGATGGGGCAATGTCTTCTCTCCGACCGACCAAGGAAGGCACACAGCCACCCTGCCATGTGGTCCCTCAGGTAAGAGATGATCTGAGACTGAATTCCCTTGGGCATTTTAAACCCAGAAAGGTTTACTGTAAAGCCTTTAAAAACAGGTGTCATGTTGGTTTTGACATATAAATTCTGGCACGTGGACCTCTCTTTTTTCTCTTTCTAGCGGACCATTGTAGCTAAACACATATATCATGACAGCCTTTGTAATTTGCTACCTGTTCTGCAGTGATTGAGTTTTTGTGCCATACACTATGGGTGCCGAGCGCTTGAAAAATCTGATGCTAAAGCTCTTCTACTTTCTGGCTTGTGGAACAAATGGATGGCATAAGTAGAAATTGCTATTTATTTTGTAAGAGCTCGTTCATCCCTTAAGAAAACATCCCTTCGAAAAGCAGAACGGGGAAAAAAAAATCTTCCTTTAGTAGTAGCTATTAGGTGGGGAATGGTTTCCCAAAGGAAACATATGAAGCCTCATCACTAGGGAGTTTTAAAATTACAGTGAATAAAGTATTAAAGACTACCCTGCAAGACAGAAACTGGCACAGGCTGATATAGTCACTGAGGGTTGAGGGCTGTAGGCTTTGCCATGCCTTGCATTAGGGATCTGGCCTGCAGAAAGGAGCTACAACTTCGTACACCTGAGCTCCTAGACAGTGTGGTGGACAGCACGGTGTCCTGCGATGCTAAACCCAAAGATTTCACGAAGTGATGCTGACCTCAGGCTGGGGATGCTCCTAGAGTTGAGATACCAGGAAAAGGATTGTTTTCCTCTCATCATGCTCTTACAGTTTTCCCCTGAGCATCTCCTATTTACTGGTTTTGGAGATGTAAAACTGGGCTAAACGACCCAGTTTGGATCTGACTCAGTGCGCTCCTTCTCTCAGTCACCACTTTGGTGCAGAAATGAAATGTAGTGGAAATAAGACAAGTTTTTCTTGTGCTTCACTAATTGTTAGACCTTTATCAGCCAGGTAAGATGATAAAATTTGAGCAATATGAGATGGAAATAGAGAAACTGTGTCCATGGCATAAACTGGATGTTTATGTTGGATGTTACTCTGTGATACCACATTCAAGGGATCCCTTTTGCGTTCCTGAATGCAGTGGGTATGAACATTGAATGGAATTTCATAGGGGACTTCAGAATGGCACCCACTACCCCTAAATCAGGGATTTTCAAAGAATTTCAACAATCAGCCAGATTCTGACCTTCAGAAGACTTTTGCTCAAACTTTAATGGACTTTCAGGTCAGAAGAAGCTCTTCTTATCGTATAATTCAACCATTTGTGTAGCACTGTGCAACAAAAACATAAAGAAAAACATTATTCTGTTATTAGTTTATTAAGATTTTTAAAATTGCACCATAATGCCCAAGTGTGGCACACGGGAAATATCAAGCCACTGCTTTGCTATTTAAACAGAAGTTGAATTCTTTGAAAAGCTGAGCTTAGCTGTGAGTATTAAGCATAAAAAAAAGTAATGCTAATGATGCTACTGGCTATCTTATGCAAATTGAGGTTTAAAAGAAAGAAAAGAAAAACTCTATTGTTTTACCCCACTCTTTTGTGGCTTTGTCTAAAAACTTTCTTCCCTGTGAGAAAATGAAAAGTAAACTTTGGTTTCTCATGTGCTTTATCCAGCACTTTTCTAACACAAACAGTGCTGAGATACTGGAGTAAGAATAATAAAGGAATTAAATGGAATTTCTTGCAGCAAATCCTTAGAGAAAAAGGAGTTCAACTTTTTTCCCGTAACAGCTTATTTTTTGAAAAGGTGTATATACATATATATATATATATTTATATGCATATATTTGAGAAGTTAAATTATGGTTTACCTTTTTCAGTCTTGATTGTAATTGAAAAATATGACCTCTAGATGGCAGAAACTCCCTCTTTTGGGCTTTTTTTTTTTAATCCCTGCACAAGATGCCACAAAAACTAGTTTTAGTATATAGACGGATTTATAGATATTCAGCTTTATCCAAGCCTGGAAATCTCAGGGCAAGGTGTGCCATCATCCAGCTCTAAGTCACACCAGATTTGTTTTATGCTTATCCTACTGCAAACCTTACGCCATACTGCAACTATCTGACCTCCTAGCCAGGCAGGTCCAAAGGTTTTTTGGTAGCCAGTCATTTAGTCTAAGTCTAAAGTGAAGTCTAAGTGAAATCAGGGTGAGCTAAGTGCCTAAATATTAGAGGATCTGGATTATTTGGATGCATGGTGAGCATGAGACAAAGACATGATGAGAGTCACAGAATAGTTTGCGCAGTCTAGTTGATATATCTATTAGGAAAGAGACTGGTTTAGGGGGGTAAAAATTGGTTCCCTATCTAAAAGTTTAGTATCTAGGCTAAGGGGGTCGCTTAGTTGGTATTTGCTGTCCAAGGAGTGAGACAGGTGATTCATTCCTCCTACTTGAGGCATCCTCTTCATCCGAGGACCACTGCTGCTGCCTCACCTTTATAGCCTCGTGCTTTCTTTCGCTGAAATGTATGGCTTCCTCTCCTCACCTCTGAAGCTGGGGACTGCACAGGCTGGGAACTGATGGTCTGGTCTGCAAACAAGGTGTTCGCATGTTACTGCAAGCAGAGGATGACTGACTGGGCCACTTAGAGTGAAACAGGCTTTTAGGTAACTGCTTTCCCATGGTATCAGGACCAAAATACACCTTGTCCTTCCTCTGTTCTGGCTCTGGGTAACAGGCAGGACTTTTCTTCACCCATTTCTCCCTCTTTATACTTTTAATTCTCTTTTTCCATCTGTGTTCTCAGCCAATGGTTTCTGGACCTTGGCCAAAATTATGCTCTTCTAACATTGATGTAAAGTTTCAAGGTTTGTGGACACTTCATGCCCTTCAGGAGCCTGTCCTGCACTCACAGCTAGGTACCAAAACCACCTGCCTGCACCCATGGGAGACATGGGTAAATCTGAGGGATATGAGGCAACAGTTTTATTCTGCCAGTAAGCTGGAGCACATGAATGTAGGAAGCCAAGGACCAACAGCTTGACTATAGCCCAGCATTGACCAAAGAACCTGGGGTAATCTTTGGTATTAATTAGTGAGAAGTCTATGTTCAAGCAAGGATTGGGCAGGTGAATAAATAACAGGGGGAAAGCTTGTAAGGCAGAATATAATGAAAAAATGTAAGAACAGCCGAATGGCTTCAGATGATGAGTCTGTCCATTCTCTACCAGTGGCTGAGCAGGCAAGCATGGTCAGGCTGCCAAATGCCTTTCTGAAGGCTGGCCTATTTGTTCCTCCTGAACCTTGTAATAACAATAAATCCATTGTTTTGATGTCCAGAAAGGGCCATTATAATCATGTTATCCAAGCTCCCCTCTAGGTCCAGCTCTTGAGATTCATGCCCAACTCTCTACTTCTCCATAAGCCAGCATGGTGAAACACATACCTCGTGAAGATGAGGCTCACTTCAGCTAAGCCCAGGTCCAGCACAGGGGCAGGATTTCCCTGGGACCTGGGAAAGGTGCATTTCCCAAGTCGGATGCCATGTTGGTACCCTGGGGTGTTGCAGCCCCCAGTGTCTGAGTGTTTTGGGCTCTCATGGATTCACATGGCCCCTGCCCATGTTGTGCCGTGGGTCACTGTGTGCTGCAAGAAGGTGTCCTCTGCTCACTGGGCGAGACAGGAAAGGGCTATAGCCCAGTGACGGTTGTGGTGCTGCTGAGTACAGCTCATGTCACCTCCCTTTAGATGCTTATGGCACATGCTTTTATATCTGATCAGGTCTTTAGGCTCCTACTATTGCCTATAAATCCCTAGCAAATGATCCCAGCCAGTGATTCACCTCACCCTAAATCCGAAACCTACATTTGGTCTGATGACTCACTTCATTGACTGTGGTGGCTGGGCTTCTATTGACGTTAACAGGAGGCTAAACACCTACCTCGGATGTAGACGTCTATGCCATAGACACGAGGTGCTTGATTCAGCTGCCCACACACAGCTACCTAGTGCCATTTGAGACGTCCTGCAGTATCTGAGACATCTGCATCCTCTGGCAGGTATGACAAGGGAGATCTCTGTCTTCTGGGATAGCACCTGCAGGTCAGATGGGACAGGCTTGGGCATCTCACATGGCATGAGGTGTCCGTAGTTAGACACCTGAACTGAAAAATCAAGTTTCCAATAATAAATCCCCAGCAGATTGGTTGAACAAACTATCTAGGATGCTTGCATGGGAGATGCAGGTTTAATTCCCTGTTGTGACATTGTGTACAACCACCGGAGCCACAAAAGGGAGTGACCTGGGACATACTCAGTCCATTCTGCTGATGACGTTTCTCTCTCTGTCTCTCACTTAGCTATTCAGTGGAGCAGGGAGGACTTGGATGATGAGTAATACGGCCACCAGGCATGCTTTCTCCTGTCTCTGCATCCACCCCTGTCTTGTTCTGGTTGAAACAGTGATCAAGTTAAAACCAAGGGCAGGAAAAATGTGACAATATAAGGAGATTAAAAAAAAAAAAAAAGCCAGACACATTTTGCAATTCAGCAGGGCGGTGAGCCAGGATTGGCACTTCCACTGCAATCGTTTCTGCTGTGGGAAAGGGGGATTTGGGCAAAACCAAATCACATCCATAGATGACTGCTTAATCAAAGCTGCTTGCACTGAAGGACGTGAACACTTTCCATGTTGCACTGATGTCTCTGGTCAAGGAAAACTCCACCAACATGTGCAAGTTGCATGGCAGAGAGGAAAAGAAGCCTGGATGAGGTTTCAACTTGTCCTGAATAAGAATCTCTGTCATTGTGTTAACAGAATTCAAAAACGCACCAAGAAATGAAAATATGATCCTGAAGGAATCAAAGTGCGTTGAACTGAAGGGAATGAGAAGTGAGGTGAAGGAATAGAGGGCATCACCCATGAATACAGCCAGTCTCAGTGAAAGACCTGGCTTCCACGTGGAGCCAAGGACCCCCCGAGGGACAGAGAGGGGTGCCCCTCAGAGGGCCACAGAGCTCGGGAAGTGTTGCAGTCTTTTCCTCCATCCTGGAACACGTAAAGAGCTTTATAAAGGATGATAGGGAGGGAAAACTGTCATTTGGAAACTAAGATAATCCTCTGTCATTCTCTCTGAGGGTTGTCACAGCTTGGTGATGCTCAAACCAAAAGGACCGTTTCATGCTCTCAGCAAACCCATAATAAATCAAGAAGGGACAGTCATAGCTCTGTAAAGTAAAACACCCTGAAAACTGCTTGATTCTTGGCTGGGAAGTTATCAAGCAGTGATGGGGATCACCAGGGGCCAGTTAAAAGGCAAAACAAACCATAACCAGGACTTGCACCAAAATCCCCTCCATGCAGCCGGCATCATCAAGAGCAGGCGCTTAGCTGAAAAGCTAGGTCCTTCAAAGGGGGCT
Organism: Platalea leucorodia; assembly: GCF_965183815.1. Taxonomy (NCBI): domain Eukaryota; kingdom Metazoa; phylum Chordata; class Aves; order Pelecaniformes; family Threskiornithidae; genus Platalea; species Platalea leucorodia. The sequence continues at coordinate 125,201,525 of NC_138825.1, read as the reverse complement.
TCAGTTTGACTCCCCAAAACTGCAGGCACGTAAGCGATCTTTGCCTGGATGTTGTTATTTCCTGAGAATAATGGCCCAATGTGTGAGCTCTGTGTCCGTGCTGCTGCCTTGATCCAGGGGCAAAGAGAGATCCATCCAATGGTGATGGCAAAAGGTTGGTTTCTGTCCTTATGTCCTCCCTGGGGATGGACCCTCTGAGCCCCAAGGAGGGTCTCAGGTCCCTTGCCCCACCATGGAAAATGAGTTTGGCAAGGCATGGGGTCAGCAGGATCAGGATTAGGTCTTGCATCTTGTGCACAGCTCCGTGGTTTGGCACTTTCATCCCAACAGCCGCCTGTCTGGGGATTTGGAGAATACTGCGGAGATGGAGAAAGGAAGGAATAGAGTTTCACCTTTTATTCTTTTATCTTGGCAACAATGCTTGGTGGGAAAAAAAAAAAAAGAAAAGAAGAAGAAGAAATTGTGAATGGCAGAATTAACAATAATATAAGCCCCCCCTCCCCATCCCTCCTCCCCCTCCCTCTGCCGTCCATTCAGGAGACCGACAATAAACAAGGTCATCTGATTCATTCAGCTTGGGGTGTAAACAAAGTCTTACAATAAAATCCCCCCACCAGGGCCCCCCTTTTTCTCTAAGAATAGATGCCCCCCCTATGCCGGGGCCCCCCCTTCGCTTCTCCTCTCCCATCATCCCCAGATCGGCGGTCGCGGGCGTCCAGCCCTGCTGCCACTTCCGCAGTCCCCGTCCCGGCTCCGTGAGGCCCCGCTTCCTACTTGGTGTGGGAACCTCGGCTTCCCTGGGCAACATCTGCACGGACGGCCCCGCTTTCTCATGCCGGCAGCAGCACTGCCTCATCGCGGGCTCCTGATCCGGAGGGAGAGAGCGAAAAGAGAAAAAAAAAAAAAATAAAAAACAAACCTGCCCCAACAATAAAGGGATTTGCATCCTTCTCCCCGGCCCAAGGGGAGCAGATCCCAAAAGCTTGTGGTCAGCTTCCTTTTTTCACAGGCTTCGCTGCTATCTGTGCAGCCAATGGAAAAACAGGTCTGTCTGTGTGTGTGTGTGTGTGTGCACGCACAACGGGAAGGCTACGGGTTGTGCAAGGAGCTGAGTAGTAGGATCAAGCCTAGGATGGGGTCCAGGGGTTGCATGAGCCTCTGCCTGCACCAGGGGAAGCGAGGAGGGTTCATAGAATCACAGAATCACAGAATGGTTTGGGTTGGAAGGGACCTTTAAAGGTCATCTAGTCCAATCCCCCTGCAATGGGCAGGGACATCTTCAACCAGATCAGGTTGCTCGCAGCCCCGTCCAACTTGACTGCAAATGTTTCCAGGGATGGGGCATCTACCACCTCCCTGGGCAACCTGGGCCAGTGTTTCACCGCCCTCAGCATAAAACATTTCTTCCTTATCTCTAGTCTGAATCTCCCCTCTTATAGTTTAAAACTGTTCCCCTTTGTGCTGTCGCTACAGGCCCTGCTAAAAAGTCTGTCCCCATCTTTCTTATAAGGCCCCTTTAAGCACTGAAAGGCCGCAATCGGGTCTCCCCGCAGCCTTCTCTTCCCCAGGCTGAACACCCCCAGCTCTCAGCCTGTTCTCACAGCAGAGGTGTTCCATCCTCTGATCATTTTTGTGGCCTCCTCTGGACCTGCTCCAACAGCTCCATGTCTTTCCTGTGCTGGGGACCCCCGAGCTGGATGCGGTACTCTAGGGGGGGTCTCACCAGAGCGGAGCAGAGGGGCAGAATCCCCTCCCTCTCCCTGCTGGCCATGCTTGTTTTTATGCAGCCCAGGATATGGTTGGCTGGGTTATAGGGTGTTTCTAGGGGTGTTGCTATATGTCCATTCCTGAAGGCTGGATATCGAGTTGGATGGCTGTATGTTGTAGGTGATAGGGTTGGTGCAGAATGGGACATGTAGAATAAGGATCCTTTCGGTGGGTCTGAGCCCTCTGAAGGCAGATGGCTTAAACACTTTCTCCTGGTTAAGGTCAGTTCAGGCTGCGTTCATGCCAGAAGGCGGGCTTGGGAAGCTCTGAGACCTTTTCTACCTCATACCTTGCTTAAAATAATTCAGAGCATGAAGTGGATGCTGAGCCAACGACCCACACAACTGGGGTTGTATCCCCATCTGGCATGTCCACCTGCTTGTCTCCCCTGCCACCTACACATGCTGGAATGACACTCATGGGTCCTGCCTGTGGGTTTCTGCCCCAAATGTGGGGGATACCTTGCATCATAGATGTTCACCAGAAGCTCCCCTTACCCATGAGATTCCCTCCAGTGCCTTGCAATGGCTCCAGGGTCTGCAGGGGACGGTGGGATGCAGGAAGGGAGATATAGAAGACTGCATTTCATGATTTGGTCAAGACAGAGAGAAATTAGCAGTAACTCTCCTAAACCACGCATTTTTGCTCTCTGTGTCTCAGCAACATGCATGTACTGCTGGATTTAAGCACTGGGAAAGCTGACTCAGCTTTTGCTCTTTGGAGTCCACCATAAACTTTCTCTGTGTGGCCTCAAACAGCCCAAATCCTCAGGAGCACCTCGGTTTTCTACTTAAAAGCATTGAAATAACACTGGGGCAATGCACCTTCACTCCCTGTGCCTCAGTTTCCTACTTGTTTTTTCTCAGTGTTCAACTACTCGCTCTACTTAAATTGTAAATTTGCAACATCAGGGGGTTGTCTCATGATACTTCTGCATCACTTAGTACAATGGAAAACAGTTCATCTTTTACAATTTATCTAATACCACAAGGCTTTCACAATGGTGTCTTGAGCTCCGTAATAATAACAAAAATAATAAAAAGGAATGAGTTGTTCTTTCTCAGGGGAGGAAAGCTATTTTCAGAGATGCTCAAGTGTTGGCTAATAACAAATAATTCTAATACAAAGCCTGGTTTTTGCAATTCAGTATTCGCAACACCACGAATCTGGCTGCGTTTTTACTTTTTGTTTGTTCACTGGATCCCTTCCACAATTTCTTGCCGGGAGAAGCAGTTTCTTTTCCTCTGTTTCCTGGGAGAGAGAATTCTCCAAAATACAAACTGCGGAAGACTGATTCACGAGAGGAAGGAAAACTGCGGGCCAAACCATCAGGTAAATGTACTACAAGAAAACCTGGCCAATGACAACGAACTCTTCTGCTTCAGTTATCACCTGCATAACATAAATATGTCTTTTAGGCAAGGAAAATGCTTCCCTTCCTCTCTCTCTCACACACCTGCTCACACACACCATAAAAATTTCTCGTTTCATCTGGTAAAAAGTTGGCAAGTGCATTGCAGTCCTCGCCAACAGGTCCCCTCTAGGAAGACATCTGCTCTGCTGAAATGGGGAAGACCTGTCTGGTAGGGACCAAGGGACCAGCGGTCTGATGAAATTGCTGGTGATGTCCCTGAAGAGAGGAAAAGGGAGATGTCTTGGGCAGGAAAAAAAAAAAAAAAAAAGAGGAAATTTAGCAGGGCAGCATTTCTGAGTTCACAACAGTGTATTTCAGCTTCAGACAGCACCGCTTTCTTGAAGTTCAACACAGCAAAGTTTCATCCTATCGAATAGCAGAAGACTGTTTGATTAGCAGAAGTCTTCCTGAACAGACTTAGCAAAGCATCTGGGGTGCATATACAGAACAGCTAGGCAATGGGACAATCCTGTGTGGAAAATCCCCGTGGATTTTCCTGGTCTCACTCTAGCTGTATCAGTACCAAAAAAATACCCCTGAGCTGGGAAGTAATGAAAAGGACAAAACGTGCTACATTTTTTCTCCAGTGGGATTCTTTGAACTGTAACAGGATCACTCTAGGTCTGATTTTTGAAGATTTGAAGCCCAAATTTTCCACAGGCTTGACACCTGCCCTTGGGGAATGATGTGACCCCTCAATGGGGCAATGGGAAGGGAGGGAAGTTCCCGGTTTGAAGCTGTTTGAGGGGATGCATTGCAAGGGCAAAGGAAAACTTCAGCTCAGTCCTGGGAATTCTTCTACAGCCAAGAAATCTGCATTGTTGGAAAGAGTCTCCCAGAGGAAGTGATTGAAATATCATCGTGTGAATCATATCTGTAACAAGGTTGGGCTGTAGGAAACAAACCTTTGCTGAACTCTGGGAATAGATGACCTAAAAAGACTTTTTTTTCATGCAGGAATGGCCTTTAGCAGCCCATGTTAAGTGAAGGATGCTGGTTTGGGGGGGTCCAGCAGGGCTGGGTTGTCCCACAGCATTACCTGTCACCAAGCATGCTGCACGAGGTGCTCGAGTACAGCTGTAGGATGGCTTTTCTGCTATTTTGAGAGGGTTGAGCCACCTCAAGTGATGACCATTGTGATGATAAAACCTGCATGTGGCATATTCTCATGGTGTGACTGATGTGTGGTGTTTGCTGAGGCTCAGAGCAGCCGTGATCAGAGACCTGGCACCATCTGGGCAGCGATAGGACCATGGGGACAGGAGACACAGGGAAGGGCGAGGGTGACAGGTAGGTTTGGGGTCCTGTTCTGGGGATAGTGGCTGATACAGGGATGGGAAAGGATGTTTGGAGGGAGGCATATGGTCTGGGGAGGTGAGTGTTGTGCTGGGGTGAGGAGGCTGTACTAGACCATGACACAACATCTCTGGGAGAAAAAGTATCCATGAATTCATTTAGGATCTGGACCACAAGTCTTGCTTAGGGCTGAGGAGGGGTTAATTCCAGACATACTTTCCATGACGCACCTTGCTCTGTACTATTACTTCTGCCATAATTTCCCTGTTGCCCCTGTCAAGACTATGTATAAAGACAGCAAAAAGGCAATCTGCTCCAAGGAGCTTAAAATCTGCATGCACCTTGCGTGAAATGACTGGAAGAGTTGACACATACATGAGGTACCAAATACGCCACAAATCTTATTATCCATCTTAATGGGTGGAAGCAAGAATACAAAAACCACCTAAACTGCTGTTTATTAGGTAGCTTTAACAAATGCCTGTTTTCTCAGTAGTTGTTTCGTCCTGCCAGACATTCTTACTGCCTGCTTCAACTCAGTCCTACTGAAGCAAACATTAACAGCTCATCCAATTGCCTATATTTAACACTCCAAATCTGGCACAGATTTATACCAGCACCGGTAACAATGGCATTGAACACCTGTCGGTGACTGCATTTGCCCAGGGATTCGCTTCGTTCCATGTTGTGTGTTTAATAATTCCTGTGAACAATGGGACAAATAAACATATTTTTTGCTTAGCTCTTACTCAAGCCAACGCCACTGTCCAAATTGTACATGAGAGGCCTGCAGAGGCTGGTGGTTATTTCCTAAACTTGTCGCCTCTTTCCCTCAAAAACGACGTTGTCAGCAGCTCTGTGCTCAGAGAGAGCATTTACCACTTGTATGTAAGGAAGGAAGAAGGAAGAATGAGCAGGAAAGGGGCAGTGTCGTGCAGGGCTCTGAAGGCAAGGATGATAAATTTGAACTTGAAGCGGTGGAAAACAGAGAGATCTTCTAAGAAAGGCCGACGTGGTCTGAGCAAAAAGGATGGGAGATGCCTGCAGTGCATGGCCGCGGTTGGAAGAACGAGGGGTTACAGGAGCCAGTGTAGGAGGTGGGAGTTGTTGGTAGTTGACCAGAGGGAATATAACAGGTTGCAGCTGTGTTCTGCAATCAGATGTAGGAATGGGGATGAAGAGGATTGGCGGAGCTTGGCAGTGCTGTCTTTGGATGGGGAAAGGGCTTGGGAGGGAAGGCAGGTTATGTCTGACAGGGAGCTGGCTTCTCCTGGTGTCATCCAGAGAGCTGTTGAGAGCTGAAGGGTCTCTGACCCTCTGGATAGCGTAGGCCTTTGAATATTGTGAGTAAGGAACATGCAGCAATTTAATTATCTGGATAATGGTTTTCCAGACATCAATCAGTGCTTAATATTGCCCACTCTTTCTAGAGAGATGAGCCCTGCCTTGTGAGTTTGAGTAACTGTATTCCCCCAGGCACAGCTAGCATCTTGCTGGAAATTTGTGGATGGGCAAGAGTGGGTGTCTCAGCAGTGGCTAACCAAGAAGGATGGGTGGTCTATTTAAAATGAAAATTTAGGGCCTTCAAGCCTTGGATGCTTGAGGAAACTTACTGACCTGAGTGGTGCGGCAGCACCTTTCTACCTGTCAGGTCTCTAAGGGTATCCGCCACAAAAGCTTGGAGAAGCTTTGCTGTTCACCTTGTGGGACCATGAGCTTGACAGTGGCCAAGGAGACAAATTCACCTTCACTCAAATCAACTGAACTCAGGGTTTACAAAGAAAAAAAAATTTTGGCAGGCTGCATCTGTCCAAAGGCTGAATGAATAGAAACTCCAAAGGAAGCACCTGCTGCTAAAGGAAATCCAGGACAAGTTTTATTATCCTTTTTCACAGGTCTATTCAGGACTACATTAGGGGTTTCCTCTTTCCTTTTCTGGTACTTCACACTCATTCACAACAAAAAACATATTGTGCTTATGAATTATATTCCAGAGAATATAGCTGGAGCTTATAAAGGCGCTGGCCAAAGAACTTTATTTTTAACCTTACTCCCTTGCGTATTAATTTCTCAAATGAAAGCTTTGCAATTGTTTGGGGTTATTTTTCTCTCTTTTTCTTGGACGGGGCACAAGGGCAAATCCTGCCTGCTCTGTGTTAACGAAAAGTGCCTCTCAAGGAATGAGGAGCAAAGGAGGTGAGTGAGGCTCTCGATAGAGCTCAGCTACAGGGAACAAATGGAAAATATTAATGCAATTCCTCCTAAACCAGCAAAGTGTTAGAAGGCCTCCTACTAATGGTGCATTGACCACTCTGGTGCATGCAGAAGCCGATGGCAGTTTTTCTGTTTCTAATGCACTGTAGCTGCACAGCACAAGAAGAGCCAAAGTCCCCTTTGGCTGCTGAAGGCCACGTAAAGAGCAACTTTTGGGTTTAATCCTGAGACCATTTGAGCCAGTGATGAGGAGGCACTGAGGAGTTTGCTTATCAAACACAGCCGCTCAGCTTAACGTCTTCCGGGTACAGAGTACACAAAAGCCAAAGGGCTTCCAAACAACTCAAGTGTAACGCATGAGCCACTTGTGAACCAACATGTTTGCTTTAGTGGGTCATTTTGCACCTGTGTAAAAGGGACATGACCTGATCCCTGAGTAGCCTGGGAAGGTTCTGTGCCCTTCTGCACTGGGATGGGTGCCTAAGAGCAGCACTGGGCCCTCTGTGTAGCAAATATACTGTACCCTGTGAGTGCAAGGAGCTTGCGCACAAAGCCTTTTCTCGTTTTAGTTCTCATCTGCACTCAAAAATTTCCTTCTTGGTTTTAAATGCCCTTGTCCATCCACCTGCCTCCACACCATCAGGAGGTCACAGCTCTGAGTGTGGTTGTCGTTGTTGCCACCTTCCCCTGCCCCTCTGGGTGCTGGTTCTCCTTCTCACAGGTTATATTTTGATTGGGAGCCCTTTCTAAGAGGACATGGCCCACTCTGCTTTTGAGCAGTAACCAGCACAAGTATTTCTTCTTCAGCCTGAGGCTTCTTGTTGCTACTGCAGCGGAAATAGTAAATTATAGCAATTAACAGTGGCATAAATCAGAAACCGTGACCAGACGAGGTCACTGAGGACTCAAGGGCTGCATCATACCAGTAAATTACCCCAGACAGGAATTCCTTCATCCGCACTGCTAAATTGTTTGAGCTTTTCTTGACATGGTTTTGGCCCAGGCCAGCCACACTGACCCCAGGAACGGCTCAGGCATTAGCACGGGCCAGCAATCAGCTGGGCATCTTGTGCGGGACCCTTGTCTGAAGGGTTAGAGGGCAAGCACCGCAGGGGCATGGCCAGGCAGCAAGTCCTGGCACTGGTTAGTAGAGACGCAGCCCATTTTTAATGAGCATGGGCCCATTTTTAATGAGCGTGTTAGCCCTGAAAGTCCTCCCTGCAGGACATTAGCACAACAGGGGTTTCTCTGTTCAGATGGGATTGATTTTTCTCTTTCTCTCCTTGTTTTTTAGGATGGTTTTCTGAGTATTCTTGTTTGATCTTATTAGATGGCAAGAATACTTCCAGATGTCAGCTAGTACTTTGTAATATAGGTACTGAACATGGTTAAATATACAGTTCATTTTCTCCATTGACAAGCTGTATTACTCCTATTGTAAGGCAGCTAAAATGTTTTACAAAGTAATATGAAATGTAAGAACCAAAGCCAATGTCTAACTTGCATCTTGGCTGGCCAGGCTGGAGAACAAGTTGAAATCTGCGTTGCTTCTGACCTAATACCTTGCATTAATATTCCCATTTGTGGGCAGCCTGGACTTGGGCAGCTGATGAATCCCACTTCTCCTTGCAGCACAGGGGGTTGGGGCCCTTCCTGGCTGACTCCCTAACTCTCTTGTCTCCTTGCCACACAGCACTGCCAAAAAGGACAGTGATAATTTAGACCTTTAGGTTTTTCTCCATTTGAACTGGCTGCCCAGGAACATCAGGGATGATGCAGGATGTTGCTGGAGTCAGCAGATGTGACCCTGCACCCATGTTTGACCACCACCTGTCCTTGTTTCATGGATGGGATGGTACAGACAGGAATGAGAGACACGTGTCCAAGTGGAAATGCTAGTGCCTGCCCATTGAGCTAGAAACTGAGCTAGCAGTCAGATATGTCAGAGTGGGAGATGTATAACCTAGGAGAGTTGTGGCTAGGAAGAATTATGCTCCAAGAGGAAAGATACTCCAATAAATAGTTTTTCAGTCCAGTCGGACTCCATTTTCTGACCTGGATCCACAAGTCGAAAGCAGCAGTCATCAGTCTCTTCCCACTTAGTCCTTTAGGCACTCAAAATTTCTGCAAGACCAATCCTCTCATGCTTGGTTTCTGTATCTGGGTGTGTCCAGAGTCATCACCATCCTGGCAAGCCTTGCCAGTGAGGCAATCCCCACCTATCCCACCTGGCATGGGGCCTGAAACAGGGGCCTCAAAATGCATCCCGAAAAAAAAGCTCTTTGTGAAGCATGGTCGCTCCCATTCCCACACCCCTGCACATCCTCCTGCTCTACAACTGTTCGAAGGTTTGAGCTCTTGGTCAGGAAGAGGGAATAGCCAGTATGGGATTAATTTTGTAGCAAGAAAATGTGTATCAGTCATCTTGTACTTTGCTCCTTCAGCTCCCTGTCTCAGGATTATCATGTAGGGGACCCAATTCAATTCCCCACATGTAGATGCCTAGTGCCATTTGTGATGTCTGCTAGACCTGTGGAGATAGGTTGGACATCCTCAGGGATGTCGTATGGCACTAAGTGCTTTTTTGTAGATAAGTAAATCCTGTCTTTCATCTCCCCTGGCTATAATGAGAGTTTAGATGAAGTCACATGTAGATACCCACTTGCAGACACCTAAATTGATATGACTTCAGTTGCCTAAAGACAGGCCCTGAGAGCTGTCGGAGGTACTCCAGGGATCTGCACAGAACAGGTACTTAAAAAGGAGGTACGTCTTTCTGGAACAGCAGGGGTGGGCCATCCAATTTAGACCTCAGACCAAAACGACACTAAAAAATTATGTTAAGGTAACTGAGTCTTTCCTCTAATCTGGAGCTGAATCCCACCCATGGACACAGTTCCCCTCCATCCCACTGTCCTATTAATCAAAAAGTCAAAATGTGATGGTATGGAGCAGCTGTGCAACTTTCTACATGATTCCTCTGTTTCTTGTCCATTTTTACATCCCTTATATATTAATGACAGTGGGACTTTGGGACACTTGCCTTGATGTTACTGATGGCCTTGCTCCAGGCTGCTGGCCTTGTGTGCCCCAGCCACCACAAAGTCCAGCCTGAGCAGTCTGATCTAGTGGAAGATGGCCCTGATCATTGCAGGGGGGTTGGAGTAGATGACCTTTAAAGGTCCCTTCCAACCCAAACTATTCTATGATTCTGTGATTCTATGATAAGTTGTTCTACCAAAGCATGGCAGAAAGAACTCAAATACGTTCAAAAGCAATAAATGCTATATTAAATAATAAATGCTACTTCTGGTATAATAAATGCTACCTCTGGTCAGGTATTGCATGTGGGAGGCAATTTTCCTGCTCCCAGTTTGCATGGGACAAAACCTCCTAGAGCGGGGTTTGAGCTGTGCTGCTGGGATGGGGATGCTGGTTTCAAAGGAAGCTTCTTTGTGAGTAAGCAACAGAGGCAAGAGCTAAAGGGACTGTTGTGACTCCAAGGAATGCTTCAAAATTTTCCATGCTACTGAGCATATCCTCCTCTCCACAAAGACTTCTACCAGCCAGGGAGAGCCTGTCATTTCTTTGAGAGCTAAAAGATGAAGATTAGGCTGTCTCCCTCCTGTCTCTGCTGGCTGGGAGGTATCCAAAAGGCTGCTAGGACACAGCAGCTGAGTCTTTACTACTTTCCTATAGGATGCAGAAAAGGAAGAACAGCCCGTGAGGGAAAGCTGGGAGATACTCAAGCTCACTGGGGTTCGCGGAAAATGGCTGAAACCCTTATAAAATAGAGGAGCTGAGTAGCAATGATGGAGATGCGCCTCTTTTATTTTGCAGTCACTTTGCAGATGAGAGACAAGTCTGCACCCTGCATTTCTTTGGTGGGACGGTGGTGGTGGTGAATAATTAATGTCATCTGATATTTCTCCTGCAGCCTTACCAGAGGGGCTCAGAGCCCCACTGTGGTGGGTGCTGTATGGAGTCAGGGAGGAAAAGAGGCAGCTCCAGCATCCATTATCAAGGTCAAGGAAGGGGAAAGAGGTTCCCACTATTTTCTGGTTTGCTTCTGCAATTTAATTTAGATCAAGAAGGTGAATTTGGGGACAAGCTAGATGAGTTCAGCAGCTGTGGCATTGAAATGCAGGGATCATAAACGGCAGGAGGAAGGGAAACCCAGTAAACAGTTTTCAGATCTCAACCGAGCGTTGCCTCTGAACTACAAAGACCTGCGAGAAAGTGGTATCAAACACCCAGCTCCTACTTTGACCCCTGCCTGAGGGGAAGTGAATCAATGTTGGGAAAATATGGAAAGCAGGATGAGATTATCTACTGTATAAAAGAAGCTGGAAGAGATGGCTTGGGATATTTGTGTATTGAGGCTCTTTCCACGTCCTATTCCTTTATGGAGGGGTGCTATTGTACCTATTGTGGCAGATCTTTATCAGCCCTGTTTATCACGTTGGGTGCGGGGAATGTCAGATTGCTGAATGTCAGGTTGTTGACTGTTTTCATAACAGGAAGCTGCCTGCTGTCTTGCTGTGTTAAGGAACTCCCGTATGCACAATATTTTCCAAAACAACAAAAAAAAAATCTAAACACTCTGCTGTGGTTGGGTGACTGCATGGATTCAAGTTTCTATTGTTCCTTGTAAGGCAAAATCCTGTATAGATAAATACACTTGATACACATACGCCTGTTATTTCTTTTGTGTAAAGATACAGGAAATATGGCTGTTGTTTTGTCAAGATGAAATATTTCCCAATGCTAAAACTAAATCTCGACACTTTCATCAGCGCTTGGGAGCCTGGAGAGCTGCCATGTTTGGGTGCAGGTGGGACGTGGGAGAGAGCAGTACAAGAGTGGGTTAGTCATTGCAACACCGAGCATTGCGGGACCCAGCTTTTAAGTGCCTTCATCCCTGTGAACTGAAGTTAGGCATCCGGCTTCCCCTGAGCACTGCAGAGAAGGGATGGCTAATCCAGATTTCTTACTAGAAAACTGTGTTTGCCTCTCCTCACTTGGAAAACAAGTGACCCAAATACCTCCTGGCTTCCCTGAGCATCAAAATCACAATGACTGAGTCTGGGAGCTATAAGTAAGCCGTGTGAACTGCCTGAGAATGCAATCCAGGGGACACCCTTCACAGGGTGGGACATATCTCAGTTGGTCGGTTTGGGCACAAGGTATTGAAATTTAGGTGAGAGGAGCTCCTAAGCAGTTCAGAGTCCTGAACTGCCTGATAGTTGTAGGCACCTAAACTGTTCATTAGAGCAATGCACTAACGAAGCTCCTACACAAGTGCCCTCCAAGTGATAGTCACTCTGAATGGTCCAAAAGAGTGCAAGTAAAGTACTTTTGATCACAGCCTGGCTCACTCTGAGGTACACTATACCTTAGTGCAATTAAGAGATGTTGGTCTGAAGTACCCCTAGGATGAGGAATTTGAACTTGAGTTTTCCCTAATCCCTCTGGCTGCTTTAATCGATGGACAGAGATGAGGATAAAGTTTTTCTACAACACTAAAATAGCTCAGAGGAAGACAGAGGTGTCACCTAAACTTCGGACATGAGGTCTGCGTTCCCCGAGGGTTTTCTTTTCATACACCAGATAACAGGGTGTTGAAAGAGGGTCGGTGTGCTTTCAAAAATCACTCAGAGCACAACTTCTGACTCCAGGTCTCCAGAATTCGGTCCACAAAATGTGTGTCTTCCCATGAGACCCCACAAGGCTGTATCTCATGGACACACTCTCAGATTCCTGGGCTGTAGGATCATGGCACAGGCAGAGAGCAAGAGATATTGAATCAGCAAAGGGATTTCTTAAAAGTCCCTGCAAATTAAAGAATCTTGGTACCAACAGAAAATGCAGCATGCTTTCTGTATCTGCATATATCCCTTGTGGTCAGCATACTCATATTTCAGCCTGGATAAAGTCCCCTTCTCCTCTGTAGTATAACCAGAACTATTAACTCACGTAATTCTGAGCCTTTGCACAAAGCACAATGTACCTTTTAAAGAGCATCTTCCCCCTCTCCAGTGACCAGGTAACCTCATGAGGCTGCCAACCAGTGCAGGAGATACTGGCGGAAAAGATGGGCAAGTCACCACAACTGGTTTCTAATTCAAAGGTCTGTGAGCAACCAGCTGGTCACTCCCCAACAGGGCATCAGCCCGTGCTGCTGGTTCCCTCTCACTGCTCTTCTGTGGGAAATAAGATATATTCTGCCTCAGAACAAAAAGTGACAATTCTTGAAAGAGGAAATTGCCAAATCTGTACTTGGAAAGAATAGATTTGTTGGGATTTAGAGAATTTTTGGAAGATTCAGCCTGAGAGGTCAGCTCTGCTTCCTCAACTTTAGCTGTGCTGTCCAGGGATAGGGAAACTAATGATCCTGGGAGCCAAAGCTGAGCCAGACACTTCAGAGCTTCAGAAACTCTGTGAGACATCAGGCCGATGGTGGTGGGGACCTCACACCTTCCACTTTCCTCCTCCTGAGGAGCTCATCCATACTGCTGGGATGCAAATGCTGGAAGTTGACTGGCCATGCTGTTAAACTGGCGGCACATGCCAGAATGGAGCAGGGAAAAAGATATCTTTCAAAAGAAGTTTTAAGAAGATGGACTAAATTACAGCCAGCAGAATTAATGGAAAATTGATTTTTATTTTGGGGTAGGGCATGGCCTAGAATGCTGTCGTGGTTTAAGAGATGGTGTGCGGTGTTGGATTGTTGCATGCTGAAGCCAGTTCTGGTTCCATCACAGCTGCACTTTGCTCGGTTTCCTCAAAGTTCATTCTTCATTAATTTGGGTGATTCTTACCGTATACTGTTGATACGGCCCATAGATATGGCACTAGGAAGAAAAAATCAACTCCATCCCAGCTGAAACCAGGACAAACGCCCTTCCATCCCATATTTTTATTATTTCGTGCTCATTAAGAACAGAGTTGTTAAGACCCAGCGACATTGGGTCTGGCTTTGAATTATAGCATTAAAAAGAAATATGATATACTCATATTTATCATATAGTCAGCAGAGGGCGTCAAATGCACGCGTGTCTCTCAACGCCAGTACAGAGTTGGAACAGCCCAATCTGCTAACGGCCAACTATTCCTCCGAGTGCAGCTGATGCTTCCCCGTCAATTGTGCGGTTGCCCCAGGTTTCCTTCCCCGCTCGCCGTGTGCGGTGCCATACGGTAGATGCAGACCTAATTGTTTGCCCCGCGGCCCCTGCAGACAGGATACAAGTCCAGTGCCAGGTGTTGAATTATTTTCCTGCGTGGTGGTATAGTGCATGGGAATTGTTGATAACACTAACAATACAGCAAAGGAAAAGTGGGAGAGGAGGAGGACAATTAAGCAGCCTTTGAAAGCCCTGGGGACATGTAAAATACCCTCCCTCTATTCATGTGTCACCAAGTCCAAGTTCTTAAGTATAGAAACGTGAGTGTCGTTACTAGGTGAATCTCTCTTACAGCCTGAAACCTTTCAGTGAGACCTGGTCTGTATTGCGATAGCATTCACCCCTCTGGCTTAGAGGAGTTAAATTTGATTTATCCCAGGAGGATGTCAAGATGGATCATCTTCCCAGGGAATAGCGACATATCCCTGCTGTGTTTTGGTAGCACTGGGGGCTGAGTTAGGGTTGAGGTCTCAGCCTGCTGGCCCAAAGGGCTGTCAGTGCAAGGCAGGGGGTAAGGTGACTGCAACAAAGAGGTGGGGGCTTGTAGGAGGAGTTTTGTGGGAAAAACAGACCTAGGATGTAGGAGATCTGGGGTCAGGCCCTGGCTCCAGACTCGCTTTATGATATTGAAAAAGTCACTAGTCCCTCTTCACTCCTGAATGACTTTAGAAGTAGGCAGATTTTTAGGGCTGAAACGATGGGAGGTTGAAACAGTAGGATTTTGGGGTTGAAACAGTGATATAGCACCATATAGCACCGTATGGCACCCAGCCATGCATGCAAGGAACTTGTCACCACCCTAGATGTTGGCATCATCCTGCAGGTCTTTCAGCAGAATATTAAGGGTTGATTTACAGAAGAATAAGGACCTTTCTCCTGGGCTCCTGAGCTCTCCAGGGCTCAGGGTGAGCCTTTAGCCGTGTTTCCAGGCCTGCACACAGCTCTTGCAGAGCTGGCTGTGACACCAACCCTCCTCACAACACTGAGCTCCTGCACTGTCCGAGAGGCCACCGTGTCTCAGCAAGCTGAGGCCTCTCGAGCTTGCTGCCACGATGACATTTCCCTGTTGTCCAGCATGCAAATTCCAGTGCAAATCACTGGCACGTCTGATTAGGAATTGTTTTGTCAGCATTTGGCGCCGGTCCAGCAAAAGTGACACCAATTATTCGTGTCAGCTCCCCTCTGAAAGCAGGAGATATATGAAATCTCACCCTGAGACAATCCATCACGGCTTGCAATGGGATTTGGGACCTGTCACCCTGATGGGGTATTGACTGAGTGTGGCTTCTTCCAGGACAGAGAGGTTATGGAGAGCATTATATCATCCCCAGCAAGGCATCGTGGATTGAAACTGAAAAATGAGCCTCAGAGTCTCTCAACTTGGGTAAATGGTCCAATGAGAGCAACTGAAGTGAATTCAGGCAGCTCCTGGTTTATATTTACCTGAGGAGTTTTAATAACCGATACATGATTAAATGACAAATACTTGTTTTAACACAAGCTGGGACCAAGCCTTATTTGTCTGTTTGTTTTAACATCAGTTTAGGTTGATATTAAAGTCTTTCCCCCAGGGTACACGGTGAGCTTTTGCTTTGCTCAAAGACCATTGGATTTTCCAAATAGTCCTTTCTTCTTTTTTTTTTTTTTTTTTTTTTTTTTTTTGTGACTGGAATCAGCTGGGGTTTTATGCTGATATGAGGCTTTGCTTGCAGATGGGATGGGAAACGGTGGGCACTCAACTTGGAAGACAGGAATTGAGTTCTGCCTGAGGTTGTTTTGGGAAAGTCACATTGCATCCATGATTCCTTAGTGCCTCCTTGCAGTCTAATGAAAAGAATATTAAACATCTTGAGTTAGTGTTTAAAGATCCTTATAGCAGCTAGGGGTTAAACACAAAGTTACAGCAATGGCTCAGCAAGACCATGAGCTCTAACTTGGTTGCAGCTGGGTTTATGGGGGAGTCTCCTGTACGCGGCTCACTTCTTATATGCTCTTCCTAAAAATTGCTAAACATTGCAGAGACATGGTAAGGGCTAGAAGGACCTCTGGTCAGACCCTGTAATAAATGCTCCTTCATGCAGTTGTCATTACTGTTTGGTAAAACACGTCCAGTCCTGTTTTGCAGTGGTAGTTGCTTTCTATTTTTCCCCAAGATGAAGTTTGCTGTGTGCATCATTAATACATAATATCGTATGCTGATCTTTCCCTTTATGTGTCACTGTCTCCCTGTGGCTCTGCTCATCCCACAGCTCATGTCAGCTCTGTCCTGGGCCTTATGCCTCATATTTTGGTGTCTGCACCACTCTTCTGCTAAAGGATCACCTTGGATGAGCGCAGGACACCTGCTATGGGCCATCCCTTTTCCTCTTTCTTCATAACCTCATGCTGGGATAGTCTAGGGTGAGGACTTGCAGATCGTATCTACAGGTGAAGGAATGATTAGCCCAACCCATGTCCTGAGAAGTAAATCTGGAAACTCAGACCAGAGAACAATGGTCTTCTACCTCTGTTAGAAAATTGCCATCATCACCATGAAGCAATCCCCAGGCTTGCTCACCTCCTAACCTCACCAGCAGCCATCTCCCAGCCTACCCAAATCCAAAGCAATTAGAATTAAGGAGCCCGGGTGCTGCTCGGCGGAAACATGCCCTTGCAACTGCATTAGGTATTGAATGAACACCCACATCCGCACTCACGCATTAAAACTATTGACAAACAAAAGCACACAGCAAAGCATTGAAGAGGGGAAGAATCAGACCAGGAGGTGTGCTTACAGAGCAGGTTAAAAGTGCATTTTCCCACTATTCAGAATATTTATTCTAATTGTTTTATTATTGTCCTTTGCCAAACCACCAGGAATAGATGCTCTGCTGATGGAGGAGAGCAGTAACATAATAATACTACCTCTGAGGTCTCCATTTCCTCAGCACTATGGGTATATTCAACCTGCAAATTTTGAGCATTCTCCTGCCCAAAGGGCAAGTTCAACCTGGTGCAGTGGTTATGGGATTTCTCAGTGTGTGCGGAGAACCAGAGGGTGCTTCCTGTGTCCCAGCTTGCAAGGGAGCCAGAAAATCTGTGTCTCAGGCAGTTTCAAAAATCACCCCAGATCCCAGTGCCAGTCAGGGCTAGGGTGATCCAGACACACTTCATCCCAAAGCTTTGGGAGAAACATTTCACACTCACCTTCTCTGCATTGACCTTCGTCAAGAGCAGCTCTCCCTTGGGTGTGCTACTGCTGAGTTGCCGTTCTCTGACAACTCACTCACCCCATTTCTTGCCACCCATCAGCTTTCCTTTCTTTCCTTGTCTTTTTGGGCTGTCTCAATCCCAGGTCATGCCATGTCCAGTGCAATCCCTTTGGATTTCTCGAGGGACTATGCATGTGGTCTCTTGTGTGAGCGCAGAGTTTTTCTATCGGAGGACAAGAGTTCAGGAGTCAAGAGATTTAGGCATCTCAAAGGCCACTGTTTCCCACCTTGGGACTGATTCTTGGACACAGCTAAGCACAGATCCCATCAGGAGAAGAGAAGAGGGATTCCCAAGGGAAGACACTAAGATGCGCTGAGGACACCAACACAGGTGGGAGATCTGCAGTTCTGCCCTTTCATGGCCAACGAGGATGTCGGCTGAGTCTGATACATAGCTCGTCCTGCCTTTCCCCAGCCCCAAATGGTGAGTCTGTGTCCAAATCACATGCAATTTCCCCCAAATGCAGGAGACCCGCCTACCACAGAGATCCCCACTCAGCAACCAGCTAAATATTGCTTTACCAACTTCATGGAAGGATGCTAAAGTCAGGGCTCTAGCAGCATTTCTAGTCCAATTGGGTTTCCCTGGCTTATTCATTATTTTCAAAGGAAAATCCTTTGACCTGTGAAAATGCTGCAGTGACTATCAGCAGAACTGTTCATTCATGGTAGAAAGGCACATAGGTTATTTTAAGTAAGGAAGGAGTGCTTTTCTTCTTTGCCTTTTGCTTTAAGTATACCACATACTCTTTCTCTATTTTGGGAGTGCAGAATTAAATCCTAATTAAAGGCTGTAAAAACACAATGAATCTGAGAGGCCAGGAGCAGATACATATTATTGCCCCTTTCATAGATCATATGAGCACTGTGGTGACATAATAAATAATCCACCCAAAGTTTTTAAAGGTAAAAACCAGCAAATCATTAATAATGTCTCTGGCACCATATATCAAACTGAAGCCTTCCTCCTACAGCTGATCCCCAGCTATTCCCAGCTGCCTTTTTGCATCGCTCTGTACATTTCTACCTCCCTTTGCATTGCTCTTTCTTCCTGTCTTCCATGTTACCATATTTCTGTGCTTTGTCCATCTGTATTTGTTTCTGCAGTTCACTGAATGCAGGTATGAACAACCCAAGAAAACACACATGTCGCTGTTTAAACCCATTTGCTCGGGAGGTTTAAAACTTGCCCAGACAAGAAAAGACTGGCAGAAACTGTTTTTCTGGGTAGGGAGCGGACCTGGATGATCATATGGTAGTCGTCTCATTTATTTCTGTCACACATGATTTGTTTATGCCGCTGCCTGTAATGGTGGAGCATTTCACTCTGTGCAATTTTTATTGTCTTGTCACCCTCTCTATTTTGCTTTTTGTTTAATCCACTTAACCTGTTTCACTATGTCTGTTTCTCAGTGAGTCCTTTTCTGAAGGGCTGGGATAAAATCTGTCTTAATCTTTATTTGCTTATGCTTAGTGTAGCTGAGTTCTTCCAAGTTGCTGGGCTTCTTGGGGTTATCATAATTAGTATATCTGCATATCGCTATTGTTAAGTGTCATGAATTTGATAACAGGGATTCCTCCAGTGGTGTCTCATTCCAGCTGCCTGATTACTCTTCTGTCCCATGATGTGGGGTTTTATCTTACCGCTTTTTAGGCATTGAGGGAAGACTAGTCACATAGGTCTCACAGAGGAGGAAGGGACCACAAATACAGAGGCAGGGTGGTCTTGTGCTGGATTCCCCCATCTGGAAGATGCACCGCTAGGTGCCAGACCAAAATGAATCACCTTTTTCCTGGAGAAGGCAAGAACAGCAGGGAACTCTCCCCAGTGGCCAAACTTCACTTTCTATGCTTGGATATTTATTTTTTTACAGTTCTAGAAGTTACCACAGCTGTTACACCATTCCGGGTACAATACAATTCTCTGCCAGTGCTCTGGGGTGCACTAGCACAGTAAAGGTAAAATTTCTCACTATGTGAGTACCTGACTTCTTTCCTTAATGCTTAGGGCAGGATTCACCCCACTTCGCTTTACAGATATCAGGTGTGAGCACCTGAAGTTAGGACATGCGCAGGTGTCCCCCCCCCCACTGGCTGTCTAAATGCCTGTTACAGACAGCAAGGAGTGGTGGCTCAATCAGTTGCTCATGCATAGGTGTTTAGTGCCACTTGAGATGCTCTTTGGTGTCTGAGCTACCCACATGCAGGTAGCAAATGTGATCCAGCCAATGGAGTTCAGATAAATATTCAGGAGAGGTATTGTCAATGTTTGCTTTAGGTTGAGCTCAGCAGCTCTCCAGGCTCTGCTGTCTGCACTGACTAAATCTCCTTTGACTATAGTGTCATCTCATTTAGATACCCACCATCTGGAACTGAGCCCCATTCCCTTGTTTACATGCCCACAAGCAGCTTGAAGTGCCATCTGAAACGTCCCAATTAATCCTCTCTGGCTCCCACGTCCTGCTCCAGAGGAGAATGTCTCGCAGAGGCCTGAATCCTCTCTGTCAGTCCTGTGTGGACACCTCAGAGACCAAGAGGTGATTCACGGCACTGAAATCAAACCCCTTCTGCATCATAAGAAAGTCTGCTCTGCATCATGTCCATAATGAGACACTAAGTTAATTCAAACTCATTCATCTCTGATACATGCCGTTACAGCTTTGGGGCTGAGCAGCAGCCCAGGCTGGAAGTGAAATGGGAGGGTTGCTTGGTGCAAGGCAATGATGAAATGTTGCTGCAGCTCTCAAAGGAGCAGGGATTTGTACAGTACTGAGGTGAAAAACGTCCTTCCAGCTGGTAAGGAAGAAGATTGTTTTGCTCCTTCCTTACTGTCTGCATGTGTGGACAGATGATTCCAGTAGGATGACAGTGTAGATCTCCAACAAGGCACGGCCAAGTTTTGGTTCAGCACCAACCTTGCACGTAGCATTCCCCAAACTAGGACACGATTTCTTAGCCTTCACGTGAGACTTCAGTTGCCTTTGTAGTGGTCCTTATGTCTACCTCTTCAGTGTTTCATTGCCACGGGAAAGTCTGATCCACTAAATACCACAGGATTCTTGAAAACTTGCTGTAGTAATTTCTGTGGCCATATGAGAAGATCATGAAAAACTTGGATGAGGTACCTGTGTTCAGAAAAATATGTAGTGTCCCAAGTCCTACTAACTTCTGTGGGACTTAGGCTCCTACATGTGTTTCTGAATGTAGCTGTAGAGCTACCTGGCCAGAGAAAGACTTATTATTTCAGGTACCCCCTTTATTATCAGTGGAAAGCCACCACTGATGCTCAGCACGACACTTTTCTCAAAGAACATCGTAAGCTTACAAATACAGTTTCCATTGGGCTAACACCCAGCATATTCTACTTGGTGCCTATTCACAGTAACCAGAAAAAGGTGCAGGAAGCAAAGCTAGAGTGTCCCCTCTGGAAACTCTTTTACAACCTCACCAATTTCCTTCGGACAATTTTCACTCTGGTATTTAAGCTACATTTCTGGTGCAGCCTGAGCCCACCCACTTCTGAACTCGTGGTGGTGTAAGTCAAAGGACACAGTAGCAGTCAGCAGGGATAAAGAGGGACAAAGATTTGGGTGTCTCAATCAATGTTTCTCATATTGACTCATCACCAAGAAATCTAGTAAACTTTTGGCCTCACGCTGGACAAAAGCACATAAATGGCTGAAAACTATTACTTACTTCAAAATTTAAATCTGTGTAGCTCATACCTAAATGTTATTCTTTTTTTTTTTAATGTATTTACTTGTTTTGGTATGCTGTCATTTATGAGTGCACCTTCTGCTCTTGAACTCTCTGGGCATTTCATTTCTGATCCTCCAAACACTCAGTCTGCACTACCTATCCCTGGATGCACCAGATGTTCTTTATGCCCATCAGTCTAGGCCTCACAGCACATAAATTTCTCCATTTCTGGACATGTTTGGAGCTGTCTAAGTCTCAACAGTGATGATCAATGAGGAGCTTACTCACATCTAAACCCTGTTGGGATTCACCAGCTGAGCATGTCTTTACCTGCTTAGCTTTGGGGATTGATCCAGTGGGTGTGTTCAGAAGATGTCAACCTGTTCCTTGCATAAATTGCAGCAGCAGGCGGAAGTAACCTCTTGCCTGTTTAGCGGTTAGACCCCCCTCTCCTAACTTTTGGGAGACTTGTTCAAATAACTCCATATGGAGCCTGAACTTACATTTCCCGTGTTATAGGAAAGGGCACTAATCCATAGGTAATCTGATACTTGTCACTGTTTCTCTTCCATTAAAGCTACCCAACAGTGCATAGCAATGATTGCGTAGTTCAGCAGTAAGTGCGTAGCCCTGAAAGACAATGTGCTCCCCATTGATATGTTGAGCAAAACAAAACAGCTTCCAGATGGGAGATCTTGAGACCACTCAAGATTTTAGTTCCCTACTAATGCCCCTGAATGAAAGACACTGGTGGGACTTGAGAAAGCATTTCTGTGTCTATTTTTGCTGACCGTGTGTGGCACAGCCTGTTCTGAGAACACTGACCAGATCAAGGCCAATGAGTATGATGAGTGGAGAAATACCAGCTTGTAGACACTGTATTTCTCAATGTGACCAGGGTTTGAGTGTCTGTGCGTGATCAATAGCAGAAGGACAGGTACCTGCAGAGTTAGCTGGACAGCTATAAGTGTTAAGGGAAGAGCTGTGGTTTAAGCACCATCCCTAAATGCCTTCGACTGGGAAGGCAGTATGGGTATTTCAGAGTTCCTCAATGGGTTTGTACAACCCATGCTAGAGGAAAGTGGGTCTTCCTCTCTCTATGGATGATCCACATAACAAGCTATTACGAGACCTAGGCCATGGAGTTGTCTCTTAAGGTCCTGAGGGTCATGACACTGTAAAATATCTTCCCCATCTTAGCATTATCTGCAGATGTAATTAGTATAGGCCTGAATTCTAATTCTTGATTTTTAATGACACTAATCCAAATCCATCCCTTTTTGATTTTCCACAAGTCAATCTGCTCCAATACGGCAAAAACCAAGAGCAGAATTGTCTGAACCACTCCCAATTTGGAAAAGAGACTCTAAGACACCTGTACTTTCTCATCTATCCAGAAACCTGTTTGGGGATGGATGCTCTGCTCCTCCTCTTTTCCTCAGTGGTCATGGGACATGGGATCTCCCAGCTGCCCTTGGTGCCCTCCCTGCTACCCTGGCAGGGAATAGCCCTAAGCCCAAGAGGAACGTTGGGTTCCTGTCATCCTGCTGGGAAACAGACAGCCTCTGCCAGGATCACCAGACAGGAAGAGACAGGGAAGAGCCACAGGAAAGTGAGGAAAAGGGGGAGGCAGGGGGGCTCAGCTTTTTCCCATCTTCTGTCCTTCCTCTCCAGCAGCAGGACTCCAACACGTGATGTGAATCAAGGGTGTGGCCAGAGATGCACAATCCTCTTTCCCTGCTCAAGGGATGTCACAGGAAGGTGAAACTTGATGAGATTAGATGAGGTACCTTGCTGCGACTGGCTGGCAGCTCCAAAAGACATCTGATGTAACTAAATCCTTACAGTTCAGTGTAGGCAACAGCCGTGGGAGATGAGATAATAAAGATCTCAGAGAGTGGGTGCATTTTACTCCCCATGTTCTCCTTCCTTCCTGGCACATATTGCTGTTGTGGACTGATTTTGCCAGGAATTGCTGTCCTCACTAGCTTGGTCTCATCCCTGTAGTTCCCATATTTATGAAATGCATCACCAGGGCTGTGGCTTAGAAAATCAAGTTACTCCGGGAGTAACTTCCAAGATGTTACTCTTTTGTTGTGGACTTGTCTTCTTGGTATGGATTTCTCAGGTGTGCAATATGGTGCCAAATCTGAATTATGCTTTCCTCACCTCTGGGGCAAGCATTACGGCTCTGTCCCCAGGGTAGTCCTTAGTGTCCTGCTTTTACTCTCCAGGTTTCTTAGGAAGAACATGCAAAATACAGCACGTTAGAACATGCGAAATACAACATGTTAGGACGGATGGGTACCTGCTTTCAAGGTTAGGTTTGGGGCTAAGTGGGAGACTGGAGAAGAGATCAAGGCTTCTGCCATAAAATATACTATGGGCTTTTCAGAAGCATAGGGATGCTTTTATTAACAGGAAGACCCTTTTTCTTCAAATCATTGTAGATTTTGTTGTGGAATCTCTGTTCTCTTGTCTGCTCCATCATCTGACTGGCTTTGAGATTTAGCAGCTCAAACCAGCCTCGCATGTCTAATGCCACCGTAAAGAAGAGGGAAAGCCTTAACACTCCCCAGTCCACACCTTGGCTGGTGCATGGGGTCAGTGAGCATCGTGGAGCCCGCGAAGTGAGACAGCAGCCAGGGTGTGTGCCCTTCCCTGGGATGCCTTGGTTCATGGAGCCCTGCAGGGGTTGCAGCACTGGGCTGTGGCTGCTCTCCGTGATGCCTGACATAGATGTTTGGTGAATCACATCTGACACATGGAGGCATGGCAGGGGAGAGACCGCAGTGCAGGACAGAGACAAGTGAGAGCCAGATCTGGCTGCATCCCTTGTCTGCTCCTGAAGGCAGACTCTAACCCGGGTGAGTCCTGCTGCCCAGTGACACTCTCAAGATCAGGGTTTGGTCCCTTTTACCTCAGTAAATCTTTTGTTCTGAAGGACCTGGGGAAAAATCAATGCTTGAAAGAGAAATACAGTAATGTGAAAGTTTAACAAATTATTCTTCAAATGTTATAGTGTACAACAAAGAGATTTTTGTATATTCCAGAGACTTACCCATGTATTCCTGAAGCTTAACATGGATTTAGCTTTGTGTGGTGGAGGTTGCTGTCATGGATAGGAAAGGCACTGCTTCAAGACAGCATTGCAGGGGGAAGTGAAGAGGTGATGTTTATTGAGTCTGGGTCCTAGAGCTGTAATCCTTCTCTGTGCCTCGGCACAAGGGATCAGGAGTGGCAGAACGGGAGCCGAAATAGCCATTGCCCTAAGGCAGTCCTGTCACCTGGGACCACGGAGAACTCCCAGATCAGGGACCGGTGAAGGGGGATTTCTGTACTGTAAGAGACTAATTAGGCACCAGAGTGAAGCATTTCCATCCGCTTAGGAAGCACTGTCTTGACCTTGCTCCTACGCCTACTCCCTCTCTGTCACAGGACTGAAAGAGCCTTGCTCAGCTCTTTTAAAACTGGAAAAGGAGCCCAAGCACCATCCCTTATGCAAGAGCTGAAAGGTTAATACATGTCACTTTTGTTGGCCGGGACTCTGCAATAGGCTAAGGAGGAGCCAGCCCTTTTTACTGAGGAAAAAAGAAACACGAGCCTGCCACAGCCTGCCCTTTCAACCCTCACAGTTCAACCCCAATTTCACACCACAGCACTTAGAATAAATATATCCTTCTCTGTGCAGGGCCGTGTCCTCTCAGTTGCAGCAAATGCAAAATGCAATTCATTGCAATGCAACGCAAACTGTGCAGGTTGCTCTTAGGTAGGGGTTTTCCCATGGATTGCAGGGATAAGCAAGCATCAGGCTCCTGAAGTTAGAAAGGTCAGCAGGGGTGCTTCCCGGTGGAGCTGCACAAACCCTGGTGCTCAGCTCAGAGGGCATGGGGTTAAAATTAGACGCGGCTGCAGAGTTACAGAGATTGCTCCTTCAGCCTGACATGGTGATGGGGTCTGTGGGTTAGGGGCATGAGAAAATAGACATCTCCAGCCTGAGTATGTTCTAGAGAATCACAGAAAACACCACCCCTTCTGTATCAGACATCAGGAATCCCTCCCTAAATAATCCTTCTCTTTCCCTGGCATATAGAGGACGTGTATACACCTAGCTGTCCATAGTCAAATAATAGGGACTGAAATAATTAGGGAATCCCCAGCTGAGTCGCTTTCTGGAAAGGCTGCATTAGGTTGACACAGTGTGGAAGATGTCTTGGTGTCTGGCACTTTTCTGGAATATAAAAGACTGAATAATTCACCATTCAGAAACCCAGAACCTGAGCCCCCTTCTCTGCCGAGTATGTCCTGCATCTCTTTCTGACCCTGGGAATATTTATTCACCAAAAGTGGGACAGCTCCAATCGAAGAGATGGAGAGAGATCCCACAGCCCCAAACAGCCTCTCTTTGTTGCAGTCCTTAGATACCCTTCCCCAGTTGTCTATCTTCCATGTACTCAAGGTATCTAACTTGGAGGAGGGCACATTGCAGGGACTGACTACTGCCAAGGATGTAATGTGTGGTCATATGAAACACCCACGGCAACAACTGAAATCCTTGTTGTGCAGTCCTTACCCCATATCCTAACCACAGCCCACTCCTCCTGCATCCAAGAGGACGTCCCTCTGTGGAGGTGTAGTGGGACTGATGGACTTAACCCCAAGGTCTGTCTTGCTGCAGGAAAGTAGGGCTGCACTTTTGGAGCAAAATACCGCAGCTCCCAAATGGCCGATTTTGGAGCTTGATGTGCGCATGGATTTGAGTTTTCCCATCCCATTTCTAACCCCGTGTTAGGAGCAGCAATTATTCCTGCCACTTGCCAAGGATCCACCAAGCCCTGTAGTGCAAGTTCTCCACCTTCCAATTAAAGAAAAGAGGGAGCTTGCCACACACACGCAGCCAGCTTGGAAATGCTCCCTGCCCTCCAGAACAAAGCCTACTGGAGGAGCCTGAGGTCCAGAAATAACAACAAACCACCCCTTCCTGCAAGGCAGCTGGGATTTCAAGTGGCTGGAGCTAAATATGGTGCTAGGTCAGTAAGGACCCACCAGGAAAGGGGGATTATTGCTCTCCATTAGTGAGAGGAGTGTCTGCTTGCACACATCTGTGAAGACCTCAGCTTTAGAAAGTACATTTCTTTTATTTCAGTGGTTTACACTTTCATTTTCACCATGCTCTTCATCATCTTTCACTGAATATTTCCTGTTTAAAAGACAAACAAGCAAACAAACCCACCATATACCAGGAAGCAATTTGTCTGGCTGGTAAAAAAAAAAAAAAAAACAAAAAACCACCCAAAAGAGAAATAGAGATGCACAGCAAAACATGCCATACAGCTATGCACAGCCAAACACGCCGTACAGCTGTGCAAGTCTCGCGTTGCCTCTCCTCCCTCCTCCTCAGCTCTGCTGAAAGACAGCAGCTGTAATCCCCTCCAGGTGGTGACAAGCATTATCTTTCCAGCCGGTAGAAACGTGACAGCTCTGGAGCTGGCTGGTAACACGTGTTCCCGTGCTGTAGGAGGGAGAGGGAAGCTGCAAGACTGAACACGCGCGTGAGTCATACCAGCCAAGGGGAAATGTAAACTTTGGAAGCAGTGCAAGCATGAGATGTAATTGTGAGGGAGCCTTTTCAGCTGCGTGCTTCGTTCACGGATGCTCTGGGCAATCCTGGGAGAGACTGATGGAGGAAAGGAACACCTACTTCAGCAACATCTGTGCCCTGGATGGACACTGCGACTGCTCTCCAGCCCCTCTGAAGGGGGCATTTTGTGAGCAGGCTGTATGGGTGCAGAGCCCACGCTGCCCCAACGAGGACAGGCACACACATGAGTCGCTGCCCAAACACAGGTGACAAACACAGACATGAGTGGGACAGGTCTCATGGGGGGAACTCCGGTGATTTTTGGGTTTCATGGTTTGATGATTGCATTTTTGTGTTTTATTTGATTTCTTTCTCCTTGCTGGTGACGCAAGCGGGGAACTTACTCACTGACTAAACATGGATGGGGTGTGATGTTGACTATGCACAAGTGGCTTTAAAATGAGCAAAGTCAACAGCTGGAGAAGAAATCCTGGGAAATGTTTGCCCTTTCACTAACCCATTAAGTTCCAGCAGTGACTTTTAGCAATAGCAGAGAAGGGTGATCTTGGAGCTAACAATCATCTTTAAAACTTCCATGGGACAACTGGCTTGAGCTGCTGCCTGGCACAGTCTGCATGTCACCACTGTAAGCATTGTAAGATGCTCTTGGTTAGCTACGCTGGGATCAGCTCTTCCCATATGAGACATCTCCATCTGAGCAACTTGTCTAGACTCCCTTTGTACTCAGCAGAGAGAAAGAGGCCTGCTGAGAATGTAATTCATCTCCTCCTAACCTTGTTGTATACAGCAGATGAATCACGCTCGTCTTTTCCTCTCTCTCCCCACTGGTTATAATGGGAGTCTGGATGGTGGGCTCAGAGGGAGACAGCTTCACCAGAAATGTTTAAAGTTATGTCAATGCGTACCACTTCCAGTGTATGTCTCCTGCCAAGATCAGAGCTATGAATACCCAGCTCAGTGCTCAATCCTGCAAGGATCGATGCGTCAGAAAGCAGACATTTCACTTTGCTCCCTGTGAAACAAAAATGCTTCTACACATGACTCTCTACCTGCCAGTCGCTGCTGATGTGGAGAGACACACACACTGCAGGGCCACTGAGCAGCCATGCTGGGCCAGCAATTCTCCTGCAGCGACTGACAAGCAATGAATAACAGGCTTCTTTCAGTGGCAAACACCTTTTCCCTGGCAAACACCTATTCCCTGGAATAGCTCCCCAGCAGCCATCAGTGAACAAAGGTGCTGCAGCCTTCACCCAACGTCCCTAAGCTGGGTTTTGAACCAAGCAGCCTGATGGTACCTGGCCAACTTCCAAGTTGCAGGGGTAGTTCACAGCTTGAATTCAAACATTTGCTCAAAGTGCCTGGGTTCGGATGCTACGGTCCATGGGCTTCACCCCTCCAGGTGACAGTCCTGTGTCACACTGAATAATTGCTGGGACACCTTGTCTCTTCACATTGCCTGGAGAACCCAGGACAAAACACCTGGTGCACATGCCTAGAGTTAGTGGTATGAATCCAGTCCAGCCATAACTTTCTCCCTGGTGCCTTTCCCTTAATTATAAATCAGTGGGTGTAACTGTATTTTTGACATTTCTCACTCTGGACACCTTATAAAGCGTTTTTGAATTGGCTTGTGGAAACCTTGGAAAGGTTTAATACAGAGTCAGAATATTGATGTCATGGAACATCACTACAGAAGGGGAAAATTACCCTGCAGCAGTGCTGTTTCTTTCTAACCCAGACAGTAAATGCCAGAGGGATTGCTGATGCTGTGTGGGTGCTGTCTTTAACCATGAGCATAGGTCTAGACAAGGAGAATTCAGTAGGACTATCAAGTCTGTTGTGAACGGTGGGTGCTTGAAGGCATTTGCAATCAAATCCAGCTCATACAAACAATGTTCACTTATGTGCAAAGCCCAGCACTGAGCTCATGCACAACAGTTTCTGCTTGAACCTTCAAATAGCACCTTAAAGGGAGCTTTAACGGTACAGAAGCTACAGGACTGGCCCTTGGAGCAGCTATGGTGTTCATCATGTACTCTAGACGTGGGAATTAACCTGTTAGTGCAATACTGAGGTGCTAGAAAATGCGTAAGTATTGCTGTGTCAGAGGAGAATAAGCTTTCTTTTTCCTGTACTTCAAAGCCAATTGAGTTTTAACATTTAGTCTTAACCTTGTGCTTCAGTTTCTTGAGGTAAGATTTGTTTACACAATTTTAGGGGTGGATTCTATGATTCAGTTTTTTTACATCCATGACTAATGCAGTTTAAGATGCCCTGGAGCAGCCCTGATGTTTACAAGGAGCTCGTGATATGACTCTGGACCTACAGGAGGTCTGCACTCCTTCAGACCAACACTAGGGCGTGATACTGGATTTCCTAAGGTCCTCTCAACTGGCACTAAACTTCTATGTTTAAGCAACTACCTAGACCCTAAGCTGTTTGAAAGCTAGTAATCTTAGGTCTGGAAATGTCTACAGAGAAAACATGGAACTGAGACTACCAGATGAGACAAGATATCAAACTCTGAGATAGGTTCAACTGAGTTGCATCTAGGGAGAGATGTAGTCCCACCTGAGATGTCCTAGGAAACCCAAGACATCCACATGAGGCTAACAGATGGGTTTGCCCTTCTTTTTAGGAAGGCTCAGATCTTTTTTAATTTCTGTGTCTTGAGGATGTTGTGGTTGTCTTGGACTCCCTGGAGGATCTCAGAGGGCACTGCAAGCCTTTGTGAGGGCAGCTCAGCTGAGATCTAGCTCTCCACGTAGACCCCTATTTCTCAGACACCTACAATAAAGTATGCATATCTGGAGCTGAACCCGATTCTTAATTTGAGTGAAATGAATCTTACCCCTGGAAATCAATTGACTGGCTATGAGTTTAAGAAATTAATTCTTAACATGATAACAATATTAATTATTCAATTTTGAATATTGATTATTTCAACATGTCTGCATGCACCTTGACAAACCTGGCACAATACTACACACATACTTTTTCACCATACAATTTAAGGCATTTTGTTTTCACCCTCTCTTAGTTTTTTGCTGTTTTATTGTCCCTGCAAATTATTGATAAAATAGACTGTGTCCCAAAGAGGTATATGCCTGTATGCAGCTGAGGCATAGTCAAACTTCTCCTGGCATTAGCTGGGCATTTATTCAGAAATGTATATATTGCCGCAGGGAAAAAAAGATACAATCTGGTAGAAAATAGCTGTTAAATGAAGTTTGCAGTTCTGTCATGATTTGTAAAGTCCAACCTCCCCAGTAAATGCTTGAGCCTCTTCCAGTTGTTTGCTGCAGCACAAATGCCCAATGTTTTTCCATGTTAAAGGTAAAATTAGTTTAAATATTACTGGTTGTCTGCAAGGGTGAGGCACTACGCAATTGCAAATGCTATTAGCTTCAGAACAGGACCTTGTAGAAAATTGACCGAGGGATCCCAGATGATTGTAAAGTGCTTAGATACCATCATTGGCATAGTAAAGGTAATCACAAGGAATTGAACTTTACTCATTTCTAATTTGGTCAATATTGCATTCAACCACTTCTCAGATACCTGACAGATGAATTAACTCTTCTTTGTTATCTACTGCTACATCACTACATACTACAGTGATGGGCACAGTACAAACAGATTGGTGGTCTGGAAGAGGAGACGTCTACTGGAATGACCTTTCTGGGTGTTGAGGATTTCCAGTGAAGTGAGGAACCATATCGACCTCTACTAAAGAAAAATAGAGAAAGCAGGGAAAGACTTTGATACGTCAGACTCTTTTGCTGGGTACACGGAAGGTAGGGTAGGGTAGGGTAGGGTAGGGTAGGGTAGGGGGGGGAAATGAATGTACATCTCTGTAGTCTCTGACCAGACTTTGGCAATGAATCCAGATTTTGTCATGTTTCTGTGGATTGGCAATCTTTCCAGGAAAATGGCATGCAACAGTCAAAAGGCATCCTGAAGTCACTCAGAGATGATGCCCAGCAGAGCCACAGATCACTCAAGCAGCAAACAGCATGGCTTAAAGAGTAGGAACAAGAAGGTATCACAAACAAAACAGCCTTCCCTTTCCCCAAACCACTTTTCTATTGAAACCACTAAATCTTAATGGGTTTACTAGCCCTCTAGAAATGAGGGCAGGTAATTGCAATCTTACTCACAGGATTCAAGATCAAGTTTACCACACTTAACTCAGAAGAAAAGCCAATTATGATGGCTCAACTCACTGGAGATACTGTAATATGTAATGAAAATATACTTTTAAAAAAGAAAAAAAGGAAGAAAGGAAAAAGCAGTTTTTGATAAGCAGTTCTAGAAGTCCAGGTCATCCTGGTCAATCTCATCAGAGTCTTTTTTCTTTTTAGAAGCCTGAACTTCATCAGTATGTTCAACTTCCTTTGGATCTGCACCTTCAGCATCTGCCTGGTCCTCATCTCCTAAAGGGTCAGTGCATGAAGATGCTTTGTCCTCTTCCTCTTCCTCACTCTCAGGATACATCTGTGAGGGTTTGCTGCTCTCATCACGTTGAACCTCTCCGTTGGGGTGGTTGTTCATGGGGTTGTTGTCATCTTCACATTCCTCTTCACCTTCATCTTCAGACCCCTTCTGGGATTGCTGTGAGAAGTTTCCCACAGAAGAATAACAAGAAACCGTGGCTCCTTTGTTCAAAGTCTCTAGCCTTTTCCTGTTTTTTTTGCGTTTGGCCTTTGAAGCTTTCTCAGAAATCTTGTTGTTGCCTTTGTCTTTATGTTTTTTATGTGCCTTGTCAGGGTCATCACCGGTAGGTTCCTCATCATTCTCATCATATTTGTCACCTCCTTCACTATTGCTTTCCTCCTCAGCCAAACATGCCTCCTCTTCTGACTCTGGATTGGCATCTTCCACTGCCTCAGCTTCATCCTGCTCAGCTTTCTCACTCCCTTCTGCAGCATCTCCTTCAGGATTGTTGTCAGTTCCAGAGCCATCAGCAGCTCCTCTGCATTCGGATGTTTCTTTCTCATCATCAGCCCCAATGTCCTCATCCTCTGGCTCCTCTGCTTTTTCAGCTTCATTGTCAGCTTCATCTTCAGCTTTGGACTTCTCTTCAGCTTCCTGCTCTTCATTTTGAGTTTCTTCTTCTTGTTCTTCCTCTTCCTCATTTGCTTCCTCCTCCTCTTCCTTTGTTTCTTCCTCATCTTTTGCTCCCTCTTTTTCCTCTTTTGCTTCTTCCTCCTCCTCTTTTAGGTTTTCTTCCTCTTCTTCCACTTCCTGCTCCTCTTGTTTTGTTTCTTCCTCATCTTCTTTTGCTTCCTCATCCTCCTTTGTTACTTCCGCTTCTTGCACTTCTTCCTCCTCCTCTTTTGTTTCTTCTTCCTCCTTCATGTCTTCCTCCTCATCTTTTCTTCCTTCTTCCTCCTCCTTCATGTCTTCCTCTTCATCTTGTGTTCCTTCTTCCTCCTCTTCCACGTCTTCCTCTTCTTTTGTTTCTTCCTCCTCCTCCTTCACTTCCTCCTCCACTTCCTCTTTTGTTTCTTCCTCCTCCTCCTCTTTTGTTTCTTCCTCTTCCTCCTCTTTTGCTTCTTCTTCCTCCTCCTCCACTTCCTCTTCCTCCTCCTCCTTCTCTTCCTCTGCTTTTATTTCCTCTTCCTCCTTTGTTTCTTCTGCTGCTTCCTCTTTTACTTCTTCATCTTCTTTCTCTTTTGTTTCTCCCTCTGCATCCTCTTTTGTTTCCTCCTCTTCTTCTGCCTTCATAATTTCTTCTTCCTCTTTCTCTTCTTCCTCCTCTTTTGCTTCCTCTTCTTCTTCTTCTCCTCTCTCTTTCATTTCTTCCCCCACTTCTTCTGCTTCTTCCTTTTCTTCTTCTTTGGTTTCTTCATCTTTAACCTCATCCTCCATCGCACAGTTTTGACTCTCTGATATTTCAGGTCCTTCTCCATCTCCATTCAATGTTGAGCTGCCCACTTTGTTTAATTCTGGTTCCTTTTCTTCATCGCACTCCACTTCTGTTTCACTTGGCTGAAGTTCACCCTCATCATTCTCCTCATTTGGATTGCTGTTTTCTGCTGCTTCTTTCACAAAACTGCTGGGAACTGTTTTGATGTCCTGGGCTGCTTCTGAGACACAGGCTTCCTCATTATCATTTTTCTTCAACCTCAGGATTTGCTGCAAATCAAATGCTTTCATGACTGGGGCATTGGCAGCCACCACTGGGTTTCTTGTGAGCTTAGAAGCCATTTTTTTCCTTGAACAAGAGTCACATGGGCAGTATTCCTCCTCACTTGTTTGTTTACTAATACTGGCTTCAAAAGCTGCACTAAATGTTACATTTTCATCTACATCAAATGATAAGTCTGACGTGTCCTCTAGCCTACTCTGGGTCCCATTCTCGTCACTGAAGAGTGACTTTTTATGCATATTCTGCAATCGCCGTCTCCTCTGCTCAGTTTGGAGCGTTAACTCGCGTTTGAGTGGTTCATCTGGAGGTCTTGGTGTCTTCTTCCCTGCTCTGGATTTGATCTTCCTCAGCTCCTTCTCTATGCTTTTTTGTATCCTTTTACTCACTTCCTCCTTCAGCTCCAGTATCATTTCATCCATCTGCTGGTTGTTCTGCAGGTTCCACCTGACTTTGAACTCATTCATGGCACTGACATAGTGAGCCATGAACTCCTTCTCAATTTTCTTGAGCAATCTCAGGACCCAGGCTGGATCTGGATCCATTGAGTTTTGCTGCATGAGGGATGTGCCCACATTAGTGGCCATATTAACTTTGGGCTTTGGGTCATTTGGAGACTCTTTTTCAAGCTGCTCTTCCAAATCTGCTTTCAGTTCTGTCCCACGATCTACATCATTGAGATTTGTATCATCAGTAGTGGTTAGCTGATCAGCTTTCTCTTCAAGATTTTCTTTTGGGAGTTCATCATTCACAGCTTCAGCTTCTTCTCGTTCTCCATTTTCAGCTAATTTGCTGTTTTCTTCATTTTCATTTTCTCTCCCTTCCTCCTGACCATTTTCACAGTTACTGCACTGATCTTCCTTATTCTCTTCTGCCTCCTGAATTAGAGAGTCCTCTCTAGCAGATTGTGCTTTTTCCTCACATTTTGATTTTGAGCAGGCTGTTGAAGGTCGGGATGATGGCTCTTCCTCTACACTTTGCTCCTCAGCCTCAGTCAGTTCAGTTCCAGTCTCTACATTTTCCACTTGTCCCGCCGATTTGAATTCAGCAGTTTTCTGTGCCATTAAAGTGCAGTCCCTGGCACCAGCTGTGCTATCTTCTCCTGAGCCATCAGAACCACTGCTGACATCAACCCCAGAGGAGGACATGGGAGTGCAGTCATAATCTACAGATTTTGTGACTTTAAACGCAGAGGCTGTCTTTGCCTGCTCGCTTGCTTCTTGACCTGAACTTGGACCGCTTTTTTCTGCCGTGCATCCAAACCACAGGGCTTGAAAAATATTTAGCAGCTCCATATACCTTGGCTTATTCAAATGTTTTGATTTATCTGATGGATCTTCTGACTCTTCATCAAGGAGCTGGAGACTGGCAAGACAAGTAATCAAAATGTTGGCAGAGTTACTCAGTTTTCTCCCCATAGTGGGGGACACTTCAGGCAAACTGTTTGATCGGTCAAATTTTATTTCATGTTTTGAACTGAGCAAGGCCTTCATGATCTGGACGGAAGTCTGGACAGAGGCGGGCAGGTCTCTTCTGTTGTTATTTTGGCTGGATGTAACTGACTGGCTGCATTCTGGCTGGCCGGCCTTGGCAGATTCGGACACAACCTCAGAGATTAGTTCCTGATTCACACATTCTTCAGCCTCTTCATTAATAGCAGTGCCTTCTGCCGTCTCTTTTTCCACTTCATCCTTTGCCTCATTTTCAGCCTCCTCCACATTCTTTTTCTCGGCTTTTTCATCCTCTGAGATTTCCTCAGCATTTGTACAGTGTGATACCTCAGTGGTTGCCTCTTCACATTCCTCTTCTGCATCATCCTCCATTTCATATTTCATAAGCAATGTTTCTGAAGGGATTTTACTTAGCCATTCTTGCACAACTTCTTCTGGAGATGTATTTGGTAGAGCAGATGGCATTAAATCACTCCCTTCCTCCTGCACACCCATGCCTTCTAACTCTTCCTCCACTTTTCTGTTGCAAGAGTCATCAATCTCTTTATTCTTCTGATCATTTACTTCAGTTGCAGCTGATTTAGACCCATAGGAAGTTGCTTTGGAGGAATCTATAATTTCTTTCTGCTCTTTTCCTGTGGTCAGCACTGACTCAGTACCTATGCTGCTAATGGAGGAATTCTTCAACATGGTTGACCATTTTTTTTTGCTGTTTGGCTTCCCTTTTGGTGGGGCAGGGCAATGCATACTACATACTGACAAAGTCTCAGACAATGATGCTCGGCTGGAGTTTGACATCTTCACACGAAGATTTCTAGTTTTCATCTGCCTTGATTTTGAAGATTGAGATATGTTTGATTGTGAACACCTATCATCACTTTCCTGGGATATCTGTGTCAACAAGCATTTATCTTTTACTTCTGACTTTGAAGAGACTCTTGAAGAGACACTTGCAGGATTTCCATTCCTAATCCCAGTCTCAGTTAAGGGGTCACCTTTTGAACATACACTCTCACTCATACTTCCATGTCTTGAAGAAAAGGCCTCTGAATTCATCTTGGAATGACCCTCTCCAGCTTTTCCATTAGGGCTTGAAACACTTGAGCAGAGGGATGATGGCTTGCTATTTTCTTCTCTACAGCTTCTCTTCTTTGAGCTTTTTGAGGATTCACTGTAGCCATTGGTGGTATTTCTCAAGCTTTTCTCCTCAGTAAAACCCGCAATTGCCTCTGCTTCACTAGTGGATGAAATGTTTGAGTGAAATGATCCTGAGTTGTGAGACATGGGGTCTCCAATAGATTTTTTCTTGATTTCACATGAGCTTTTGGAATAATTAGATGCCCTGCTGCATGATCTCAGATCATCTGCATGTAGAGAATTCTTCTTTTTATTCGGAGTGGATTCAAGTGAAGACACAGACACTTCAGACTGTGCATCCAAATGAACATGACTGTGTTTGCTCTTTTTAGATCCTCTGGAAGAGCAAGAGGCATTGCACAGAACAATCTCATCACTGTCACTTCTCTTGCTGTTCCTGTCACTAGCTCTGGAATGGGGGGTTCCTTGTGTAGAACATCGTTCACCTTCACTGCTCTCATCTCTAACTGATCGGCTGGGCTTTGTTTTTGCTGACACTGAGCTGACTTCGTTGATTTCATTTTCTTCTTGTTCTGCTTCAACCTCTTCAGCCTCTTTCTTAGGGCAGGACTCACTGGAGAAGGAAGAAACCACTGCATTGTCGTCAGAGCGGTCATCCTGTTCACTCCTTGCTGTTGGTGTAGTACAGTTACTAGACTTGCTGTGCACACTGTTGGCAGGAGTGGAGCACCTAGTGCTATCTTCTTGCTTTGCCTTCTGAAGGCTGGAGGAGGACATGCTCCTACCCACGCTACTTGTTTCCTCACATACATTCTTCATGCTCTGTCTGGACTGCAGAGATGACCTTGACATGACACTCCCAACTCTGCTGCTTTCAACCTCTTCCACATCATCCTTTAAGCACTTCACTGAGGAAACTTCAAAACAATTTTCATCTTCATTTTGTGAATTGGTTTTGCTGGCTTCATGGTCTTCGGGAGAGTCCTGAGTATCCAGGTTGTTTTCACAGCTTGAATGTGATATTAAGCCCAAGGATGAAGGTCTCTGACTATTGCTTGTGCTTGTTCGAGTGTATTCTTGCTGGTCATCTCCATTGGAAGCACCTGTAGACAAATCACTTCGACACATGCGCTTTTTAATGGATCGATATGCCACTCTATTCTCTATAGTCTCTGAGTAGGATGAGGACTCTTGCACAATGTGCTCAGAGAATTCCTCACTGGATGTGGTGTGGAGGCTATCCACAGAAGCCATTTTTTTGTGGACTACTCTCCTCCGGGAAGATGTGCTGGAGCATGATGACCGTGTGTGCCAGGTGCTTCGTACACTGGGCTCTTCCCTCTGGGATGTGTGCATGGGATTTTTCCAAATGTCATAGTCCTGGTGTTTCTTGCTGCAGCTATGACAATGAACCTCATCGCATTCCGATTCCTCAAGTTTTGACATGTAAGAATCAATATCGCAGGGATATAATGACTCATCTGCCTCTGAGCTGACTTCTGGGTTCGTTTTCTTTATGGGGTCTACTCCACTGTTCTCCTCTACACCTGACTCTTCACAGGGCATCTGGTTCATCAGATTGGACTTTTTTATCTGAGTGGACCATTGCAAAGTCTCATCATTTAGCAAGCGGAAGCGAACTTTCATCTCAACGGACAGGCTACCATCCTTGTTCACATGCACCCGTTTTTCTATGTCATCATTGACCAAGGAATGGACCAGGTCCCCAGGTTTTGGATGCAAGCAACTGTTTGAGAAAGGTGCACCATTATCTGGTGAGGCAGCGAGACCATTAGGATATGACTTTTCTGATGATAAAGAAAATCTCATTGACCTATTACTTGATGATGAGCGTGGATGGATAACACTTTTTTTGGCTTTCAGTCCAAAGTTCACTGGAGTTTGAAATAGGTAAAGAAAAGAAAAATGAAGAGAAATGTTAACTCATATAAAGACGACACAAAATACATAGATCAAATCCTCAAACTAGTGAATACTGATAATATTCCACTAAAGCTAAGCCTATGCTGGTTTACATAATTTGAAAATTTGGCTTTGACTAAGTGATGGCCATAAATGTTGAGTTTTGAATGAACAGTCTGTATTAAAATCTTCTATACCTTAGCTTTATTATTTTTCTAAATCTAAATTGAAACACAAACACTTTTTTTGTTGTGTTACGTGCATGCCAGGAAAAAAAAAATACATATACAAAGCGATTTAGTCCCAAAGTTTCTGTATATTATCACATTGCAAATATCCCTTTATTTACTGTGCAAGTTTTCATCCTTGTTATTCAGTCAGGCAAAATACATGGAGAAGTGACCTTCTTCCTTAGTTAGAGGTCAAGTGTCACGCATTTGTTGTGCATCATCCAATTCTCCACTCACATGCCAGGAAACACAGGTGTGCCCGTGTAGATCAGAGCAGCACTCAGTCCCTGCAGGGATGTGCCACTATGAATAATTATAACGCTTATTAAAACATAAAGAACAAATGGAAAAGGAATTGTAAGCTGGTGATAGTTACAAAGAAATAGTGGTAGTTATAGAGGATAGTATGTATCAGTGATAGTAAGGGAATTGTAAGAATTGTAATCCAAAGCACATCTCTATGGCCCAGTGCAGTGATCTGCACAGATTTATTGAAGTCCTAGACCCTTCACTTCAAGCAGAGTGTATTGCTATCATGCTGTCTTGCAAGATATGCATCTCTCTTGTTTCTAATACATATGTTTGTTCAAAGCTTACTTTTATACATCTAGACAACCACATACCTCTGTAGGCATGTGGATATGCAGCTGAATGGAGGGCGTTTTAGGAAGGAAGTGCTGAACAGGGAGCACACCAACCAAGACGAATAACACATGAAATAGCTTCTATCTAACCATCCTTATGCATTTGAAGAATGGATATATTTGCTCGGTCTCTTGATGGACAAAGCTTCAGCTTATTCCCACTGCTTCCTCCAATTTTTAATGTCTCAGGCAGTGAGCGTGGGATGCCTCTGTCCTTAAGTTTCTAGAACTAGTTGTCAACACGTGAATGAATCTTTCCTGGCTCCTGGCATTCACAATGGAAAGAAACAGGTGCACCTCCAGAGCACACTTCATTTCACCCTAAACCAAATACCTAATATAGGTGAGACGAATTGCCCTCTGGAAATGGGAAGTCTCTCTCCATAGGCTACTGAGGGTGGCTGGTTTAATTACCTGTGGCCTTAGACAACTCATGATGAAGTGCCTAAGAAATATCATCCTGAATAATCCGTAACATACTCCATCCTCAACATAACCTTTCCATAAAACATGCTTTATTCCCAAAGGGCTACACCACAGCTGTAACCTGCAGGAGAAACTGTCTCCTGCCAACAAAACCAGGGCATCCTCTGCAGGCAAATGCAGAAGTGCGGGCATTCTATGACAGACAGACAAGGGGATAGAGGATTCGTGGGAAATCTCAAGGGTTTGGGGAGTCTCAGAGGCAGACACAGGAAAGGAGGGAGTTCTGGAAGGAAAAGGAGACACAGAGATATGAAAGAGGAAGGGAAGTCAGCCAGACACGGGGAGCATGTAAAAGAAAGACTGGAGGGTGTAGGGAGGAAATCCTAGAAGGAAACCAGAGAAAAAGAAGGGGAGGATGGAAAGGCCTGGGAGGCAGAGGGAGGGAAGTACATTTTGCACATGAAATCTGCACGTTGGGGCAGTACAATAGGTGCCTGTAATCTCCATGTTGTGGGACACAGACCTGGAGACGACTGTGCAATACGCCCCAGAGTTTTTCTTACTTTCATTGTTTTCATTGGCATTGTTGCCATTGGAACGGGGAGCCAGGTCGGGCAGCTTCTCCACCGAGTGTTTCCTCAAATTCTCCATCGATACAGGTTTAAATGGCTCCCGGCCGACACACACCAGCACGCTGGGGCAGTGAAGCAGAGCCTGCATGCTGTCGATCTAGAAAGAGAAGAACAAGTGGATCAACATGAGCAGATAGAGCAGAGCTAGATTCTTCCAGGCCAAAAATCAACTGACATTTAGTTGTCACCTAAAATAAAATAAACATGGTCCTGGAGAACTTCAGGGTCTACCAGAGCCTGTTGGCAGGTTCTGTTGCAGTACTCTACCATTGAAAGAGCAGCTCTGCTACGTTTTAATCAGATCTCCTAAGATAGGGAAGGGTGGGAGAGATTGCCTAAGGGAAAAGGTATCTTACTTATTACAATGTTTTACAACTTCTGGGAAAGATTTAGGCATAATCAATGTGGTAGGAGGAAGGAGATGGTACTGGAGGTTTTTCAGTTTCCCTTACAGAGAATTATACTCTTTAATTCTTCTAATTCCTTTATGGGACAGCAATTATTACCCAGTAAATGCCACATTCCAGATTGACCATGAGTTCTCTTCCTTCCTCTGCTCAGGAAGGGACAAGAACTGTGACTTCCCTAATATTACCTCAAATACTGTCTCAAACATTACCTCAAGTATTGCCACAATGCTGGACAATGTGGGACATTGTCCCTCAGTGTGGGAAGTGTCTGTGAAAGACTCTCCGTTCTTCCATGAGAACCCAGGCTTACACACTGCCTCTTCATCTTCATCGCATGACCTTTTTCTGGATTAGATTCATAGAATCGTTTAGGTTGGAAAAGACCTTTAAGATCATCAGGTCCAACCGTTAACCTACCACTGCCAAGTCCACCACTAAACCATGTCCCTAAGCACCACATCTACCCATCTTTTAAATACCTCCAGGGCTGAAGACTCAACCACTTCCCTGGGCAGCCTACATACTAAGTCCTTTGTGTCAGCTGCAGCTAGTAACAAGGAGCAGAGCTAGACATGGAAGAAAGTCAGTTTTACCCAAAACCAATGTTTACCTGGGATCTAAAGGAGCAGGAATGAGTCTTGTGATGAGCACTGGCTAAACAAAGCTTGGATCCCTCTTCCATCTTGCTTCTGCAATCTCTTATTTGTAAGACTGAAATTAAACTCCCAGGTAAAACGCTTGTTGGCTTCTAAAAGAACGAGAAGGCTCTCTTGCTGTCTGAAAGGGCTTTAGGGTGGCCAACACCTGGCAGCTTTGTGCTGTCAGGGGTCTCCACAATCCAGCTAGGATGTTCCTTCCTCCTCAGACTGCTACATCAGGACAACATCTCTAGAGCATATGGGGACTTACCAATATGGATTGACCATGCAATGGGCTACCAAGATGTCAGCTAGCACCCATGGTGGGCTGAGCACTATCTTGCCCATAAGATGCACCCTGACCTAACTGTGTCACTTAATCATCAGCCCTTTAACTAGCAACCGAGTTTGGAAGAGAACAAATCTCAGAGGAGCTGTGATGACAGTTCTGCACTTGTCACACGTGCCTGACATAACAGAGCATGAAGAAAGGACCTCATTCTCTAAATATTGCTATAGCAAAGGAATGAAGAATCAGGCTCCCTTCAGAGCCCAAGCCCTTAGTTTGTGAAATGCCTCTGGGGTTTTCTGAGATTAGTTAGTACCACTAGGGCTTTGAGAGGTACTAGGATCATAGTGCTGGATCTTGTGCAAATAAGAGGAGGGTGAACGTGTGGAGGGTGAAAGAACAAGATAGAGACAGAGAGAATCACACACAAGATTCAGTTAAACACTTCTGGTAATTTTTCTTACAGTAAAGCAGATGGCATCAACTTTTTAGTTCGAAGACACTAAAACCCCATTGTCTTCCCATTATTTTTTATTTACTCTTTACACTAGAACAACACTTGAGACCTGAGGCCCATTGAGTTTGTTGCTATAAAAACCCACAGCAAGAGAGGCTGTGACCTCTAGAGCTTACACTAAGCACCATTGTGTTTAAAGGAACAAAACTGCTGAGACTATGTGATGAGTACCATGAAACAGAAGCAGAAAATAACCCACAAATCTCAGTCTGTCTATGTCTACTGCTTGTCTTTTGGTCCATATATTTCTACAGGAAACATCTTTCTAGCTCACTCACAAAATGTATAGAAAGCCTATAATTTAATAAATGACAATATTTTGAGTAGGTTTTTGTCACCTGTGTATTTCTTTTCCTCCTTTACTTTCCTGTTCTTTTTTGTTTTCTTTTGTAGCCCTTTAGTGAGATCTTTTGCCATGTCCTCATACAAGTAGAAAAAAAGGTGAGGGTAAAAAAGGAGAAAGAGGAAAGGAAAAACAGGGAGAGAAGAAAGAAAAACAGACATGAAATCTCTTCCGAACCTAATGTAAAACAATGTCTTTAAACCCCCACTAAGTTTAGGAACTATTCCTATTTGTGAAGGACATATTTTCTGTGAAAGCTATTTTTTGCCCAGGACATTTCCTCACGTGGTACTGTGTCTGTATAGAAATACTTCAATCACACTCATCACCACTGCATTGTGTGTGCAGAAAATAGATGGTGCCAATGACACAGCTTCAGGAGTCAATGGAGCTGAGCCAGCTGAGTTACTGAATTTATATATACTGCACAAACCAAATCCTTTCATATGGAATACATTTGTGTTGTGTGACTTAAAATAAAGGGTCTGTCATGTAGTATTTCTGGCATCATCAGCTCTTTAGCAGTGTTTATACCTATAATATAGCTTTTCTTCCTAATATCTTGCAAGCTTAATCTCTTTGAATTAATAATTGTAGAAATTTATTTAAATTTGGGAAATCAGTACTTCGTAATGCTTCATTGTTACAAACAGTTTGGTACTTGTAAATACAACTGAATGTTTCCTAAGGGTTAAATAAACCATTTTTCTCACATTGATTTGGTTTAATGCAACATCCATTCTGTCAGGGCAGTACAGTACTGTGAAGCTGGGATAACAGTTCATCTCAGTTTGCTCAGCACAGACCTTTCCCACACTGCTGCATGAATCCCATTCTCTCAACAACATGTCACTGCCTGGGCTATACAGAGGACATCTGTCTTCAGGGCAATCAATATGGCATTTTTTACTAGTGTTAAATAATCTCTAAACAATGTGTCCCCTCTCAGGTGTTTAGCAACTTGCAGCTTGCTCAGCATGTCCCAGGATGAGGTCCATGCATTGCTTTTCAGATTTACTTCTCTTTAAGGAATATGCAAAAATTATTTCTAATGTGAAGGGGTCAGATCCTGAACCTGCAGGCCTGCCAATGTCTGCTGTTGCTCCTGAACGTGCTGAGTGAAATATTGGCCCCATTTCAACCAGTGGCAGAATTTCCCCTGGCTTTTCTGGAGTCTGCACCACACTGCTTACAACTAGGAAACAGTATGAAAACTGGGAGCTTTCTTTTGCTATCCTGCAAGAGACATGATTCTGTTCTTCTGCTTGGACATAACAACCACCAGACAAAGAGTTATTATCACTTGTGAAACTGCATTTTCCATGCACTTTCTGCCATTGATTTTCATGCTGGGGGACATCAAACAGAAAATTGGTGAAGTGGCTTGAGAGATCAGATTGCAAGATTTGGCAATAACACCATGGTGAAAAGCAGACACAGTAGCTGTTCATATTTCACAAGCATGTGAGCCCCAGAGAAAGAGATGAAATATTATATCTGATTAAATTATGAGAAAATAATCTAATGTTGAATTGCTGTTCAGGATGGGTAAGAGGTGGGAATGTTCTGGCAGAGAGGACAGTGTGAACTCCAGCATACGGGATGTTGTTCAAGGCTGAGATGTGTCTCCCTGAGCACAATCATAGTCTAACTCTCAGGAGTTATCTTACTCTACATTTGTTCTGGGACCTAGGCTTTGTACAGTGCTTTTACAGAATCATAGAATCATTTAGGTTGGAAAAGACCTTTAAGATCATTAAGTCCAACCATAAATCTAGCACTGGCAAGTCCACCACGAAACCATGTCCCTAAGCACCGCATCTACCCGTCTTTTGAATACCTCCAGGGATGGAGACTCAACCACTTCCCTGGGCAGCCTGTTCCAATGCTTAAAAACCCTTTTGGTGAAGAAATTTTACAAGCAAGTTCTATAAAGGAACATATTGTCATCATCTCCCTTAGATAAGTTGTGAAAAACAAGTAATAGACATCCTTCTGTGAATGTTGAAAACAAAGGACAGGAAGATAATAACTAGATTTTGCTTCGGATTTTGGACGTCTAAAAGTTAGGTGTGTAGGACTGAGCTAGTCAAAAAAGGCTGTAAAGTTGATGTAGAAAGGGCAATTCCTGTACTCTTCATTGGACATCTCTCCTGCTGTGAGACAAATCATGCTCTGGAGATGCCTCTTTCTCCCTTGGTATAAGAGCACCTTGGAATGATTAGGAGAGATGTAGACATCTAAACTAAGGCAGATTAACTCTAGCCAACATGACCACTCAACAGTTATCAGGAAGCATCATCTGAGCTGAATATTGAATATCAGTCTCCAGGGTCCCAGGCCTGTGCTCCTTCTTGAAGTCCATATTATTTCAATGAATCGCTGCTATTAATTACTATTTTAGGAATACGGTCGTTACTAACTTCAGCTGTATAATATCCCATGTGGCATAATCCCAATGTAAGTAAAATCAGTAACAGAGCATGTTTGGCCAAATATTATAGGTCTGGCCTGAAACAGGGAGTCTATCACTACAGTAAAAATTAAATTATTTTAAAGAGCCCTTTAAATTCCTTGCAGTTGGTGAAAACCCAAGACTTCAGAGCCCGTTGTCTGACCTTTATTGTATTGGATTATTTATCTCTTTATTTATACAGGAAATTCTATTTAAACATAAGAAAAAAACCTTTTTCATTGTGTGGGTGGCCAAACACTGGAACAGGTTGCTCAGACGTGTTGTGGAGTCTCCATCCTTGGAGATATTCAAAGCCCAGCTGGACACATGAACAACATGAACCTAGCTGGACACTGAACAACCTGCTCTGGTTGGCT
The DNA here is from genome assembly GCF_965183815.1 of Platalea leucorodia. NCBI lineage: Eukaryota > Metazoa > Chordata > Aves > Pelecaniformes > Threskiornithidae > Platalea > Platalea leucorodia. The sequence continues at coordinate 125,157,511 of NC_138825.1, read as the reverse complement.
GTGCTTTGAAAAGGGGGATTGGATGAGATGATCTTCAGATGCCTCTTCCAACCTCAGTGATAATATGATTTTGTGATTTATTGTAGGAGAGGTAGTTGTTATTTTCATATAGACATCAGCCTGAGGAAAAGCGTGGTGGAACTCAAAGAGTAGAAGGTAGATGTTCTTATCTTCCTTAGCTGTCTCAACCAGTGGAGAAAAATAAATGCCAGTAGGGTGGGATGCATTTCATTCTAAAGCAGCAATAAAACCTTAGATATTCGGTGCTTTTTTTTAAGGTGGGGAGTAGATCAGAAAATGCCCCAGTGAAATAAAATGGTGGCTACTCGTTGGTCAGCACAGCTTTTTTCCAACATTAAAGTTTTCTTTGTGCACTCAGAGATGCCATTATCTTTTTCCGAGCAGTAGTCTGTAAGGAAATCCTTCTGGTAAACAGATTCCCCACTTCCCTCTGGCTGCCACAGCAAGATTCTTGAGTATCCATGCCAGGATACTGTATTACAAGGAAACGGTATTACATCCCAGGCCAATTTAGCCACAAAAAACAAAGGCAACTGATTGTGAATACTTAAAATCCAGTGATCACTTGAAGGAGTTGTGATGGAGAAGGGAATGCCCTGCCCTATTGCTTCTCCATTAACTCATCACACTTGATTGTAAGTCATCTTTTACAATCTTGGCTTCTTGCACAGTGGTGGAAATCGATATTTCTGGGGGACAGGTTATTTCACCCCAGGAAAGCCACCTGATACAGGTGGTAAATCCCCCATCGGACATGCCTGCCTCTTTCACTGACTAGAGAGAAAGTCAATCATTTCAATGCAGTTGTCTAAATGTAGATAACTAGAGCAATTTCAGGTGTTCTAGAGTATCTAATATAAGTAGTAGTAAGGTAGTAAGGCCTTTGACACTGTCTCCCACAGCATTCTCCTGGAGAAGCTGGCTGCTCATGGCTTGGATAAGCGCACTCTGCGCTGGGTTAAAAGCTGGCTGGACGGCCGAGCCCAGAGAGTGGTGGTGAATGGAGTTAAATCCAGTTGGCGGCCGGTCACCAGTGCTGTTCCCCAGGGCTCAGTGCTGGGGCCGGTCCTGTTCAATATCTTCATTTATGATCTGGATGAGGGGATCGAGGGCACCCTCAGTCAGTTTGCAGGGGACAACAAGTTGGGTGGAAGTGTCGATCTGCTGGAGGGTAGGAAGGCCCTGCAGAGGGACCTGGCCAGGCCGGGTCGATGGGCCGGGACCAGCTGTATGAGATTCAACAAGGCTCAGTGCCGGGTCCTGCACTTTGGTCACAGCAACCCCAGGCAACACTGCAGGCGTGGGGAAGAGTGGCTGGAGAGCTGCCCAGCAGAAAAGAACCTGGGGGTGTTTGTTGGTCAACAGCCACCTGAACATGAGCCAGGAGTGTGCCCAGGTGGCCAAGAGGGCCCATGGCATCCTGGCTTGTGTCAGGAATGGTGTGGCCAGCAGGAGCAGGGAGGTGATAGTGCCCCTGTACTCGGCACTGGTGAGGCCACACCTTGAGTCCTGTGTTCAGTGTTGGGCCCCTCACTACCAGAAGGACATCAAGGTGCTGGAGCGTGGCCAGAGAAGGGCAACAAAGTCGGTGAAGGGTCTGGAGCACAAGTCTTATGAGGAGCGGCTGAGGGAGCTGGGGTTGTTTAGCCTGGAGAAGAGGAGGCTGAGGGGAGACCTTATTGCTCTCTGCAACTGCCTGAAAGGAGGCTGTAGCGAGGTGGGGGTCGGTCTCTTCTCCCCAGTAACAAGGGATAGGATGAGAGGAAACGGCCTCAAGCTGCGCCAGGGCAGGTTTAGGTTAGACAGTAGGAAAAACTTCTTCACCGAAAGGGTAGTCAAGCATTGGAACAGGTTGCCCAGGGAAGTGGTTGAGTCTCCATCCCTGGAGGTATTCAAAAGACGGGTAGACGTGGTGGTTAAGGACATGCTTTAGTGATGGACTTGGCAGTGATAGGTTAATGGTTGGACTTGATGATCTTAAGGGTCTTTTCCAACCTTAACGATTCCATGATTCTATGATTCTATATGTGCGTGAGGATGGTAGTATACAAGACCGTGCCCCACCAGATATCACCTGAAAGCTGAGCAGGAAACATCTAGCATATTCATATAGAAACAGTTAGAAAATTAAGTGTCTTCATTTGCAAGTTGAATCCCAAGCCATGGTAACTTCAAGAATATTTTGATCTATGATAAGCAAGCAGTCAGGAATAAAATGGAAGAAAATGAACGGCTTACGATAAAGATCTTTGATGGGTTAGGAGAGAGTTCTTTTGGATTGCTCAGGCCCCATTCAAGCCCTTGTTTGAGTTCCCTCAGTGTAATTACTCTATCATATGAGCTCATGGGAAGGGTTGCTCACAGTTAAGGCACTTGAAATTCAGGGATAAAAATCCACTAAGCAAAATTTACAGGGAACAATCTCTAGCAGTTTGCACTCAGTGGGCTGAAATAGACTCCTGTTAAAGTTTTATTGCACAGTCCCTGAAAATGAAATTAAATTTCTCAATCTTACTGTAAGACCAGAACCAAATCCCACTGTAACCCATGGAGAGAAACTTGTTGACCTCTACAGACTCTGGATCAGAAACAAAGAGAATTATGGAGGCTGTGAGGAAGTTCTGGACCAGAAAGCAGAAAACTTGTTGCCAATACTTGCCTCTGTTGAAGTATTTTTGGTTGTATCAATCAACTGCTGGCCCACAAATCACTGTGGTGTCTTAAAGATCAGGTCCTGCCTTGTGAAAAAGTTGCATTTTGCTGTGCTTTAAACGTATATGCCCAGACTCTTCCAAGCAAATGTCAGCTATGGCTTTAGGTTTCATTGAAGTCTTGGTACTTCTACAGTAAAATTGTGATTTTTCAAAGCAGTAAAACTTTTGCTTGCTTGCATACTTCATTATCTCATACCACAGGAATGCCCTGTCATGGTGCAATATGTCATGTATGGATTGGTTCAAAAAAGCTAAATGTTCTTTCCAATAAAAATGTTTCATAGACATTACTCTTAAGCCCCACTGGGGAGGCCACCATGTGCGAGGTGGAAATGAGAGGACATCCTCTCTTCTGAACTACGTCTTTTTTTTCAGTTTGGGTGCTATCCATTGGAGGATGGATTGTCTCCATGAATGTTACTGTATGGTAGCTACCACAAAGGGGCTGTGATCTCAGCAAGGACCTCTAGGTGCTACTGCAACACAATTAATAATAAAATGTCATCAAAACCTAAACAAGAAAGACAAACATAACATCTCTAAAATAAGGAATTTTTTGCTTGTTGTGGAGAACATGCTATCCTCTGGCTCTTCCCGGAGAAGAAAGAACCTTCAAAAACCTTACTCACCTCAGAAGCTCAATATAGATACCAGTTTCTGATGAAAGCAAAATGCGGGAAATACCCTTTGTTTTTCCTCTGCTGGCTACCAGCCAACTAAAGACATTTGACAGAGTCAGGGAGAGAAAGAACGGGGAAATAATGCAAGACACGGTTGAGATCACAAGTCCAGAAGTTAATCCACTTTCCAAAGAAGTGCAGAGATGCAAGAGAGAAACAGGAAAAGCTTGTAACAGACATGTTCAAGAAATGGCTAATGGGCTGAGTTCATTGCCTATCATGCTGACTCATTGCCTTGCTTCCTTGTGCTCTTTCATCTGTTCCCGTTTGTCTTTCATTCACATTTACAACTCTTGGGAGTGTGAACAGCTCTTTTGTTTTGTAGTTGTACTTCCTTCAATCCAGGGGGATCCAGGCGCTGAACTGGGGTATCTCGGTTTAACAATAATGAATTTTGTATTTTATTTATGCAAAGAACCCATTTGCCCTTCCCTCCCCGAGACTTTGCACTGGAGGAATTAAAGAGTGGTTCTTCTGGGGAGTGGTTTTTTTAAAGCTATGCTAATCTGTTGGTCAGAAGGTGAATCACAGGGTGTTGCCACTCCCTGCCCACATGCATATTAGCAAATTAGAGGAAGAAAAGAACGTGGAAGGTATAGGAAAGTGCATTACTTGACCTCACTTTCTCTATCATCATCATAGGCAACCTCCTCCATGGCCTACCACAGTGGAACACCCCTTTTCTCATCTCCAGAGAGGCTGGTGGACGTGGCATGGGTGTGTATTTGATGAGCAGCCAGAAGGCTCTCCCCGTCACATCAGAAGGAACGCAGAACAAGAGCTACTATTGAACTTAAAGTGGGGAACTATTGCATAGAAATGGATCTAATCCTCTGCAAACTGTAGCACCCAAACGATTAGTCTAGAAGACAGTACGCAGCATCCCTTCCTCTCCCACAGCACACCAAAACTCACACGGTCTCCTACACACCACATCAAGCCTCAGGTCTCAAAATCCATGTGCAGGAAGCAGGACAGATGCCAGTGTCCTAGGCTCCTGCAATAGCAGGTAATCTGCTAAATGTAAATTACACGCTGCTACCTTTATTTGATGTTTATATGATGGGAATATGGGCCAGTCCATTGCTTCAGATACTGAAATGCAGCAGTATAAGATGGTTTGTCATACCAACACTTCTAAAAACATCAGCATCTTCTAGAACTGCTCAGACACGAGCTGTCTAGTTTTCTGTTTTGACCACTGTGTAAAGCTGCATGAAAAATGATAGCTTTGGGAGCTGTGATCTGGAAATCAGGCCATGAAGCACTCAAACAGCCAAGTAAAATATGTGAAAGATAGAGGAATAATGCACTGCACTGCTTTCTCAGTCAACCACAGGCAAAGATATGTTTAGCTATTGCACTGCTGGCAGCTTTTCCTGGAGTACTCACAGATGCCTTTTCCCTGTGTGTGACACTTTGCACATGCATAAAGAAAATGTTCTGAGTTTGGCCCTGGAAATAGTCTAGATGAACATGGCCTTCAGCACATCAGGACAAATATTGCAATCAGAAGTTCAGTGGCCATTGGAAAATGTTTGGGTAGCAGCAGAAGAGAAACACTGCATGGAAAAAGGGGAAGGAAGAGGAAAGACTGAAAAAAAGGCAAGAAAAAAGCAGAAAAGTTTTTGAGAAACAAATGAAGAGGACAAAAAGGGGAAGAAAACTGATTTACAGCCTGGTTCAGTTTGGAAGACAGTCTGCTAGGATCATATGAGGGCTGCCACGGTTACTGCCTCTATGAAGGATGAGCTGGCTCCTGATGAAGACTATGGGTGTCTTCCTGAAGACTTCCACTGAGTGCTGGATTGAGTTGGGGAGGTCCCCACATCGCACTGTCTTCATATGCAAGCTTTTGATGGCCTTTTCCCTACCCACTCACCCTGTCAGCTCAAAATGGGGTCTGAGGCTGTTCTAGTTGCAAATCAGCCAGAGAAACAGAAAATTGCTGTTAAGGGTGCAAATTTCAACATAGAAGAGAAGGCGGCATTTCTTAGAAAGTTTTTGCTGCGGATATTTTCCACTTTCTGACACACTGCAATTCCTCGCTGAAACCAGAGTCCACCAACTATCTCTTTGGCACTGGGCTCATTAAATCTGGTCCATCCAACATCAGCATTTGAAAATCATGAGTCAGACTAACACCCACCCCACCCCAAGTACCTGCCCTTATCCTCTCCGAGGGCAGGATTAGCTTAAAAATTGACAAGTCTTGAAAAATACTAAGCATTTTAGTCTTGTGATTAGCCTTGCGGTGACTGAGTCCATGGGAAGGATACAGTTCATGAGTTCAAGCTTTTGCCCACGACCAGAAGTTCTCAAAACTTACTCTTTTTATATATGGGGAATATTTACACCATAGTTGAAAAGTTACTCCAGCTGGAAGCTGTGGGGGAAAAGAGGGAAGCACAACATAGGTGTGCTCCAACTAGCAGTAGGAGCTGGGACTGAGTATATAAACCCTACTGCTTCTAGATCAAGCTCGTAGATCCATATGGCATTGTCCCATGGTCTTAGCATCCCAGGTGTCTCTTAGCTTAAACATTTGTGCATTGTGCTTCACTGAGCGCGATGGATACAGTCTATGGACTTCAGAAGCTCAGGGCATAAAGAGAAACACATCAAGATGAAACCTCTGGTTTAATAGAATAGGAATTTTCTTGTTATCGAGTCCAGGGTTTCACCCTCAATTTGCAAAGTCCGTAGTACAAATGTGAAAGCTGGAAAGCTGTTTACTTCTACACAGTAGAAGTAGCTCCTCTGATGTTAACTGAATTTATTTCAGAAAAGATGTGAGTCAAAAGAGAACCAGACCTTGCTAAGAGTTGCAGCAGAATCCTTTGAATTCTCTGTTCAGGACCCAAAGAAAGAAGCAAATTGATGAAAATGCAAAACATGCTATCTTTTCCTCTCCTATTATTGGTAAAAATTCCAAAATCTGAATTTAGAAAAACAGGTTTCCCTATGAAAAAAAACATGCCTCTCCTGCAAAAATTATTTGCAGAAGCAGTGATTTCTACTTAAAGTACTTAAAGAAAATTCACGTTTTTTCCAGGAGAGGGTGGAATTCTGCTATTCATTGTACTCTAGGTAAATGAATAAATAGAAGCATCATGTTCGCAAATATTGCATATCCTCAATAATATGATTGGAAATGTCTTTGCCCTGGATTAAATTCAAAAGAATTAGAAAGCAATTACACTTTGCTACATTATTATTGAAAGAACAAAATCTCCTCAGGCTAAGGGAATCATTTGCATTTGGTATATGTTAGATAAGAAAGTATTAGATTTGGTATATGTTAGATAAGAAAGTGGCTAGCACACGGGGTCCATTTAACTACATCTTGTAAGGCACTGGGCCAAATGATTTCAGGGCATCTCAAAGGTTCATAAAACACACCTGGATATGAGTCGTCTTATGGATCAGGTTCATGGAAAGTTTTGCTGAGGTTTACAGATCGCTTGTGTAAATCTCATCGGAGTCATTGTGGTTTTGGCATGGAATCAGAGAATATTGAACCTGAAACTTGTGGTTTGTTTTTAGACTATGAGTCACACACACGGTGGGTAGAAAGTGGTACAGCTCACTTGATAACAACGGTTTGCACCAGATGAGGGGCTGAAATTGGTTGCAATTATTCATACCTGAACACAGCACAAAACCAAGTGTCACAGTGAATATGTCAACAAAGAACCAGAAAAATTAACTATCCCAAGGAGGGAGATTATCACCTTTCTTCTCTTATTGTTTATATATGCACCACATTTTAAACCAACTCATTTGCCTTCGTGTATCTCATTTCCCTCTTACGGTTCCATCAAGGTCTTGGTGACACCTGTCATTAAGACGGATGAGCTTGGTAAACAGCCCAAACATGAGTGGCCTAGAGGATGCCTGCGGGCAGCCTACAGATGTCCTAGAAATGGCTATATGGATGTGTAAATCTGAGTCAGGAAATATGTCAGACAAGCCTGTTTCCTGGCCTTGCACCCTAAGGTCGCTGTAAATGCAGTCATTATTATCAAGAATGATTTAGTAATAATAGTTAGGCCAATACCTTTACTAATAACAGCTAGAAATAAAAGTTCTGTCTTTACTGCTAAATTAAACAATTCTGGATCCAGGGCACTGGAAAAGAGTTGCCTGTACTGTTAAATTGCTAGAATGGTCTTTGGTGCATTTAAAGCCTGGATCACCTGGCACTCTCCCAAGCAATTCCTGGGCAGATCTGGGAGTAAACATACACCAGGGACCTTTCCTAAGAAGTACCTTGAATGTGGCTACCCAATTTAGAGGCTGTGGGAATTAGACCCTATTTTGGAGGCTACATAGTATGAGTATGTATAGATAGTGTCATTTTGTGCCAGGGTCAGAGTATGTGCCCTGATACTGTTCTGTCTACTAGAATAACCATAGCCCATGGTGCTACTTCTGGCTGAGGAAGATAACCTACAGGCTGCTGCAGACTAGGAAGATATGCTGGGGAAAGAATCATTTCATATGTGCCCTTCTGTATTTCTCCAAGACTCCTACAACTGGCCACTGGCAAAGATGGCTTGATTTGACCCGAAATTGTTAGTCTTGCCACAGCATCTAGTGTGTCTCATTCCAAACTCTACACAAACACAGAAGAAAAATGAGGGTCCTTACCCCAAGGAATTTCTAATAACTAATCCTTTACAGTCTCCAGTTAGTGGTGCCTGAGGAAGCATTCCTTAACTTATGATTGCTCCCCTGATTAACTCGCACAGTAATTCTCTGATCCCTCAAGGAAATTTGGTTGCATACAGTGCTCATTCTGCAATGTTCTCACTTGTAGAGTCTAAGGCAAAAGAAAGTCTTTCTGGTTACCTACTCTGCCTTTCTACATAACAGACTGGATCAGATTCAGTCATTAAATATAACAACTTACGGTCAGCCTTGAGTGCGCCTAAGCAAAAAAACATCTAAGTCTTGGCCTGACTCCAACAAACATAAAACTAGCCACATCCCTTGGAAAACTCTTCTGATGGTTGATAAATCCCATTTGAGAAGCTCATGGTAATTGCCACCAGTAGCCATAAACTATGTAGACTATTTGCCATAACACAATGTGGTTTCAAATGCCATACAAGGAGGAGTATTGGATTTTAAGGAAGAATTTGTTTTTGTTTTTGTTTCAATTTAAGACAGTCAGTAAAAGGAAGGCCTAGTGATTCAAGAGTAAGTGCAGAAATCAGGACATCTGTGACTAGACACATAGTCATGTTGCTGGGTTCCTGTGACTTAAAGAAGTCTTAATGACTGTTCAGCTGGTGGACCTTGGATAATTGCCATTTGTAAGGGAAATCCTCTGTTGCTGTGCAGTTGCTGTCATGTAATCCTACACGTCATTTCTTATAGTTTAATTGTCTGTGAGGATTTCAGGTCTTTCTATGATCTCTGTCTGTCTCTTTGCCCCTAGAGGCATTCTTCCCTCTCCACAGACAGGTGCTGGGGATCTGCACATAGGTGCATTCTTCTGTGATTTAGACCATGAAGGAAGAAAATCCACTGGGTTGTATAAGAACTTCTCAAAATAGAGATGAAAGTCCATCTGACGGAGAAGATAACCTACAAATTTTACTCTACCTTTTCTATTGAGATATCTGCTCTTAGTAGCACACCTGGTTCTTTTTTAGCATAGAACTGATATCCCTAGTAAAAACTAGGGAAGCTGCAATTTTCAACTGTCTCATCAGCCACATGATCTTCAGATGTAGAGTCCCGTGTCTTATGTTTGCTAATATTTAAATATCTGTAGTACTTTAAAACAAGTGTATGGAACCTGGGGCCTGGCTTAGCTCCTCCTAACTTTAGGTCTGACTCAGTCTTCCAGTCTTCTTCTATAGTCAATAAAGAAAGGCCAACAGGCGAAATGACCCGCATCCTAAATGCCTGGTAAGCTGATCAGATTTAGATGAACTAAGTCCAGGCCTGTCTATCTTTTAGTGCACAAATGCACAAAGTTTCACTGGCAAGTTAATGGCATGTCAATGTTAACCTAAATAACAGATTTTGCTCTTTGGGCACTATTTCCAGTTAATCATCTTGAAAACAGTAACCAGTGCGTTGACCAGAAAAGAAGTATATGATTTATACTTTTTACTTGCTGAAATTTTAACTCATTTTTCCAAGCTGAAATAAAATTAAATTTCTCTCCAGTCCCATAGTCATCAGATTATTATTTCGATTTAAAAACTGACAACAAAAATCATGGTTAGTTTGGGAAGAGGGGCTCTTGGCCCTGCTGAAATCAGTGCCCAAATGCTTAAACACCTATTCACTGTCAGTGCCCAAATACTTAAACACCTATTCACTTCGGTGGGACTAGCTCGTCCTTCCTAGTAGGCAGTCTGCTTGATGCTTAAGAGTAAAAATACTGGTTTCACCTCATTCAAGGCTTCAGGGGTTAGAATGAAAATTCAAATGTGTAAATTCCAATAGAACCACTCTGGATTTATACTAACATTGGAATTAGGATCTTTCAATCACTGTTTCTACTGACCTGAGCTGTGTGTAATTATTATAGGTTAATTTTGAATTTATAGCCCTGAAAGACTCTCTGACCCAAGAGCAATGAAGGCCCCATAATCCAGGCCACAGAAGAAACAGCCAGCAAATAGACTGACCCAGGAAGCTGATAAAGTATAATTTTGAAAATATGTGAGAAGTAAGTAAGCAGACAAATGGGAGCAAGAAAAGACAAAACAAGATCGAAATAAGTGTGATCACAAAAGCAAGAGCTCTGCAGGCCTCCAATGGGTCTTGATGCTACAACACCACCTTTGGCCTTACTATGAACCTCATATGTATTAGGATTCTGCATAGCTGCCCATGACCTTCTTCTGACTTAGTTCCATGTAAAAAAGGTAAAATGTTCAGTTCATTGGCTTCATGAAATCACTAGCATTTCTTCCCTTTCAGGTAAAACCTTAGGCTAAAGCCAATTTGAAAAAAATGAGACAAAATGAGGGCTATAAAAATAAAAAATACAAGTTTCGTCTGGAGAAGAAAACGTACTGATGTGCAAAACCAGTGAGATTTGCAGTCCAAAAAGTTTATTTCCCTGTGAGTTATGATTGAATTAAACTTAGAGGTTTCCTGGAAACATTTGTGGACTAGGTGGGCTACAAAAGGAAGAAAACACTTTCCTCTGCTTTTTCAAATCAATACTACATGAAGGAACACAAAACAACAAGCCTCTTCCATGTATGTCTAAGTTTATACCCACAAAAAGGTATAACAGGAAACCAAAGACTTGTAATATTGAAGCATTCTAGATTTACTCAAAAAAATGGTATAGAAATTAAAACAGAGCCACTGGGACAATATATGCCAACCATACACTATGTTGCAGAGGTGATTTAACTTAAGATTTGAGTTTAGATCTAGAGTTATAGTAGTAGAAAAGCAAAAGCAGATTGAAGGGGCAACACTCCCAGGTCTATGAATAGCACTTTCATTGATGGAAAAGATCGATTCATCTGTAGGAGAGGAAATTTTTCCTATTTTGTGTTCAGTTTTCAAGAGATCAAGGAAAAACTGCGAGCAAAAGAGACACTGTGAACTTGCTTTTAAATGCTGCGAATTATGTCATTCTAAACCAGACAAATACAAAGTCAATCAAGCAGTAGTCCAGATACATTGCTTAGGAATCTTACTGCTATTCAGCTCATATGTCAAATCATGGGAATGAATGTCAAAAGTTACTGTTCCTCCCACTCCCAGCCCCCTTTCCAAGAAGTAGTGGCCTCTATAATAAGGCTAGACATAGGCATGTGATAAAAGCAGCTAATGAAATTATTAAAAGACAATTTGAATTATTATTCAAAGAGAATAATGTGAGAAACGAGCAAATACCCAAGAAACATGAAGCATCCAGACACCTTTGAATAGTCATGGAAGAATGGAGGCATATTTTCATTGTCTCTAACAGAAAGTGCAAATAAAGGTAAGATGTAGAGTCAAAATTAATCTTCAGCACCAGTTGAAGTAGGTTATTTCAGGAAATTCCCCAAACTGCAACAAATCCACCATTTTCACTCCTCAAAGAAACCACTAATATCTGATGAAAACTGGGACACAGCCAATTTTGCATAGGGAGCAGAGATCTTGAGGATGAGGTATGACAAGAAAACTTAGACAGAAGAGCAGAAATGGTTTAGAGAATCCTTATGAAAGGAAAAGATTGGAAAATCCAAAACAGAGTGCCTTTTTCTGTGATTTAAATGCTTTCCACCCAAAACTAGAGTAACACCTCGAGGAAGTCCTAACAGGAATGACTATTGAATGAGCAGTAACGAACACTTAAAAAGCAAGTGGTAAATGACTGAAATTAAGAATGGCCAAAAAATCACTTTAAAAGATTCCCCAGACAAGATATTAATAATCACATATTTTCTAGTTATGTGTAAGCTGATAACATTGATCACGTTGGACCCATAGTCATCTATCGTTGTGATATTCTACACAAGAATAAAAGGAGTGCAAATTAAATTAAGGTACAGAAGATGAACTGCCTATTGACAAGATGGTAATGAAAATTTTCATGTCCAAACAAAGAATCCCGAGGGACCGTGGAGAGATTACATGATACTGTTTGATCTACACCCATATTTCTGCAAATGGAAAACATGAAGAAAAAAGGGGGAGACAAAAGGTCTCTACGGGACCCCTGGGATTTATTGTGGAAAATATCATTATCACTACATAGAGGATAATCTTAAACTCTATGGCATGCCAGAGAAGATAATCTAGCTTCAACAAAGAACATCAATATCTTTTGAAGTGATGTTCATGTGCAGCTTGGGCTGAATAATTTCCTGAAACAAAGGCTGAATTGGGAGTGGGGATGAAAAACACGTTACAAAGTGATTGACACGTTGTCTCCTGAAGAGACCTACATAGCTTGTCACTTAAACTGTCAGCAAAGTTGTTAGCATGCAAAACTTAGTAGGTGTCATCAGCTTCAACTACTGCACAGTGACCACTTCTGGTCAGTAGGTACCCATGTCATTCTAGCCATGTCTTGCCACTTCTTGGCACATTGGGATGAGATGGGACTCTGGGAGAATAGAGACCTTTAGGTAGCATGATCATCACTGCAGACCTGAAAAGGTAAAAGATAACTGCATGCCTTTAGATGCAAAGAAATATGGAAGTTGAATAATAGTGAAGATATTGTGTTTACTGAGCGTGCAGTTATTGTATATCCCAGTTAAAATATCAGTGTTTATAATGACTAGAAGGAAAATTGTGGGAAACTCATTTAAGAATCACAGGGAGAACATTAAGACTGCACTAAGAAATAGGAGGCAAATCTTTTCTTTAGAGAAATGGGTAAAAAATCTCAAAAATGGAAGAAGTGAAGAGGAAGTTACTACCACTACACAAGATTATTATCTCCATACGGACTGAACAGGAGTCCAAGTCTTGAAAACTGGAGAAATCAGTGATAAAATAAAATACTTATCCATAGATTATAACACATCTTGGCAGCAGGGTTGGGTTAAGTTTTTTTTCCTAATTCGAGTTTGCTACATTAGTAGTAGTAAAGCAAGCAGTGCCAGACCCAGTTCTTCAGAAGCGGTTTGGCTGCTCAAACACAGGCTGGCCACATCCAAACCACCTATGGTGAACGGTCCCAGGCCCTAACTCTAAACTGTTGGGAGACAGTTACTCTGGGCCAAGACCAAACCAGGGAAGATGTTAAGAATTCAGCAGAATGGAGAAGAGAGGGATGAGATCCTGCTCCAGCACTTTTTAATTTAGTAGTATAGTTGTAGCTGTGGTACACAGCAAACTTCAGCTTGCAAATAAATTGGTGGAAACAAGAAAAAAAAGAACCTAACTGATTATGAAGGCGTCTAGACACCTATCTTTGGCCAGCTCCAAGTACAATGGACTGTCAGCTTAGTCTCAACAGCTGTAGGGGAGCTTAGCCACTTACCTCACTTACAGAAAGATTTAGACACTGACATTCAGGTAGCTGAATCTGAAATGAATCCAGCCCCAGATATCTGCAGTCATTTAGACAGTTACTTGGAAAGCAGCTAAAGTGCCTATTTCTTTCCATTGGCTGCTGAAATACCCTTGGGCATGGGATTCGTCTTGCCTACCATGCAGTTGCCTACAAGTGAGCCACTTTTTCTGCTCTCCCATTAGGAGAAACACAGACTCTAGACACACTTAGAAAAGATGAATCCCACAGTAGGGTGCCCAGCTTGCTCATCTTGGGCTTAGACAATTGACTCTTAGGCCATAAAGTTTGAGGAGATGAATTATCTATTTTGCTTATCCCAGGCCATGCTTGGGTTGTCCACAGCTAAGTTCCCTCTCTTGCTCCTGAATCCCTTTTCATAAATCCTCAGTTTCTACAGGACCCTCAGGTTCTCAGCCAGATTGCAATTTCACTTGTCTGGCATATGTAGAGTGGCACCATCCTTTCCCGTTTCATCTCATCTCTGCCTGCAGTCAGGCTGACGCTCTTTTAGCCTCTAGATCAGTAGGGTTGGGAAAGCTGTAGCAGTAGGATGTTTGGGAAGGACCTTTTCCTTGGATCTTCCAGCTGAGAACAGGAAGCTCTTTCCAGAGTGGTGGGCATAGCAGAAAGCACTATGGTATGACATGTTGCCTCCATCAGGAAAGCCGGCTTAAGGCACCATTATCCCTTCCCTCTCTCCTTTATAGCTGCACACTCCTGTCCCTGTGCCAGGTCAAAATGATCGGGATTAAAACTATTCCTCCATTTTTTTTTTTTCCCCTCGTGGATAGTGGGTCATTTGAACCCAAGTCATTTCAGTCATCTGGTTCAGAAAGTGACACCACAAATAGTTGTAACATTACCACCGAGGAGCTGGCATATTGCACCGTGAAGGTGGAAAATGTGGCAAGGAGCAGCGTAACTGCTCCACTTGGCTGCATTGCCAGGGACAAGTTAGGCTGACATGTGAGATCTCTTCAGAAGAAATGGAAGAACGGATTAGTCTACATTACAAAGAGGTGGAGAAGAAATCAGGAGAATCTCAGGTTTGTCAGGAAACTCCTCTGGGAACAGAAGAAAAAAGTAGTTGTCATGCCCTGAATCTATTATGAGCCCACCCCAGTCGGCACATTCACCAAATCATCAACACAAATGCATCTCCTGATCCCATTCATATCCCAATTGTTTATGTATATATTAGCTATATTACGACAATGCTGAGGATCTCACATCATGAGCAGTACCCTGTTCTGTTAGAGGTACAACCACAAGGTGCTACCTAAGGGCTGTCTTATGTTGTTGAATTCCTGGTTATTAGGTACAGAAAAGTTAAGCCACTGTTGGGCCATGCCTCCCAGGAGAAGGTGGGAAACTCCATTACTAGAAGTTTATTTAAGGATTTTATACCCAGCCGCAAAACTTTGAGCTTCTGGACTTCTATCAGAAGTTGCCTCCCATTGACGCAAAACAATATCTAATGTATGAAGTTCTTGAATGGCTGAGTAACATTCTTCTACATCACGCCTTCATGTAATTCCTGGGGAAGTAATTAATGTGACAGTAACCACAGAAGCCCAGAGGATTAAGGTAGTGTGGGTAAACTATTGGCCCCATGAGCTAAAGGATTTGCATCACAGGGAATGCAAATGCTGATGTGATAACACCTGTTAGAATAACAGACCAGCAACAGGTACCAGAGATACTTGCCTTCTTCCCATCAACAGTGTAGAGCTTCTTCACTGGGAATTGCAGGATCTCTGAAATCTCATCCAGGAGCGTTTTGAAACTCCTGGCATTTCTGCGGTTCAAGATAATCGAGCGCCGAAAACCACTTTCTCCATTCTTAACTAGAGTGATTTTCTTGGGTATTCTGGGGCCATGGTGAGTGAAAGGTGTGGAATAATCTTCAAGCTTGGCCTCCTGAGCTGCTCTTCTCAAGGTACTGGAGGGACGACCATTTCGTGGAGGGCCTGGCCTGTGTCCCCCAGAAGTAATGCTAATAGGCTTAACATATTTCTTGTCGGAGCAAAGATAACATCCTCCGTCCTCCAGCTGGTCCAGCTCACTGATGCAATGTATTCCTCGTGGGGTGGTGATCGTCCGTACTCCAAATGGCAGTGGGACTCGATGAGAGAGGTCATCCATGAGTGCATTGAAGCTCTTGAAGCTTCGCTGGTTGATGGCCATCTTGACTCCTGCAAACTGAGGATCTCCACTCTTGAAAAAGGTTATTTTTTTGGCTGGGGGTATCTTGGTGACAGTGCTTGTCCGAGCCACAGAGAGAAAGGGCTGCTCATAGTTGTAGGAGCTGGTGGTTGACAGGTAGTCAGCAGGCACCTGAGTCATCCCTCTTGCTTAAAGGTAGCTACAAGAGAAGAAAAACAGAGTAGGGTTTGTTTGAGTCATGCAGAATCTCTGCCTGACTAGCATGGGAGCAAAGTTTGTTTTCCTCACAACAGTTTTACCATCTATGCTTGATGAAGAGCAGACTGTACCAACGTGGAGTTATGAACTCACTGGCTCAGGTAGATATGAGGAAACACAGCAGGAAGAGTAACCATAACCCTGCTCCTCACAGTTAAACCATCCTTGTCCTGCAGATGCCAACGAGAATTCAGTCAGTCGCCCCTGAGGCACAAAGAGCATGAGTCAGACCCCAAGAAAAACCCACAAAAACTGATATTTGTGTATTGTTGTCCTTTTGAGTTTTGTGTCTTCCTTGCTTATATTTTTGAGGTTTTCTCTGAAACTATCAGAGCCAGTGATTACTTTGGTTTTATTTTTACAAGCAGAGAGCCGAGATTCTCATGTAACCCTTTAACCCTGTGAACTGGCGCATAACAAAAAACAAAACAAAACTGAATTTGTTCATGTAGCGATTGCACGTTGTAGCACACGACCACTCCTGAGTGTGCCGAGGGGCAGGGTAACCTGGTTTCAGAACAGCTGCATGTGGCCATGCCACAGTGTGCTAAGGCAAGATCTGGATGAAAATCCATGGCAGTTATGCAAACAAATATGTTAAGAAATATCGCAAAACCTCAAATAGAACTACAAAAGTTGGTTCTGCTAAACAGTGAGAAAATTTGAATTCAGCCTCGCAAGCATAGGTGTGAGGAGAATGATCTGCCCAATTTGTGTTGGAGGGCCTCGTGTCCTTCACTTTTAAAGCTAACCTGACTTCAGTGCTTAAGGCTGGAGGTTGAAATGCACCTTTTGGAACCCAACTGTTTTTAATGTCTTTGACATGGTGGATACAAGTGGTAAAGAGACTGGACTCTACTCTTTCTTGCTTACCCTTATCAAATGCATTGTTTTGGAAGTCAGCCACTAAAAATTCAGACCCCACATGGAACGAAACTACTACACAAAAAAAGACGATGCTTTATTTTTGACATGGAAAAAACCTAAGCAACACTATTTACAACTGCTAAAATATTGGCTGTAATGAGTACGACAAATGTCTATTTCACGAATATGAACAGTGATTCCACAGGTCACTTTGAGTTAGTTACTCAAATGGAGACTCTCAAAATGGCATTTAGAGATGTCGTCTTCTGATCAGAAGTTACTGCTCACATATAGGCAGCAAACCATTTGAATTGTTAATAAGGAATACAGGAGCTTGTCCTGTAGTGCGCAGAAAGTCGTTCTGGCTACAAGCACCCCCATCCAATTTACTTTCTAAATTATGTTCTTAATTGATAGCAGTTTTCTATGCAACTTCAAAAAAATCTCTCACAAGACAGAAATTTTTTAGTGTTCACAAATGACTTAGAAAACAAAAAATGTATTTATAATGGCATGTTTCCTTCAGTATGCTCCTGGTTACACCTCTTGCAGCAGCTGAATAAAGTTCTAGTTTTAAGAAAATAGTCATGCTATTCACAAATTATTCTTTGGACAACCAGTTCGGTGACCACTGTAATTAATGGGAATTTTGTCATTGACTGCAGGGGTGTAGCATTCAAAAAGCGGTAAACGCTGATTTTCTCCACATTTTAGAATAAAGCCATTATTTTCTTACTATGCTACTCTTAAGTGAAATATTTGTGCACTTTGTACTACAGGAAATTCGCTCCTGCAATAAATGCAAGTTTAACCTAGGCTAGATGAGAAAAGACATTAGGCACATTTGAAAGATTATTAATTTGAAAAATCTACTTTTATATATCCATGGACACTGACAAAGATTTCAGTATGATTTATTCTTTCCATGTACCTATTTCACCAAGCAATTAGTCACTTATTTATTTCCCAGTTAAAGGTCAATCCATCACTCTATCTTCCAGAAAAAAAAAAAAAAAATCTAATTTCTCTATTTTTCAACAGCTTTCATAAAGGTGGCTCTAACTTTTTCTCCATGAGTCCCACATTAGAGCTTTCAGACACCAGCAGCATAATTTCCAAACAAACCCATTACCCAGACAAATTGTAGTCCCTGGACCAATGCAGGTCCACAATGTGCTGGCTGCACTCCCAGAAATCTAACTGCTTCCCAAGGATTTATCCTTATATTCTTATTTTTCAAGCTGTTAAATTATATTGAAAGAAGTATAAAAAATTAAAATATAGGTCAAATCATAACATACTTTCCCGATACTAATTTTCTTCAGGAATAATTTCACAAGACTGTTAAGGCATCACCAATGTAAAGGAACATTGTCCCTTAAGTTTTGGGTGATGGAGTTGGTTACCCACCCAAGCCTAGATGGTCTATCAGAAGCTCTTATGAAGCACTATATAATGTGAAGAAAGAGCCTTCCACAAAAACCTTGTATGAAATTCCCACAGTTCCCACAGGGAGAAGTTTTGTATTGTCCGTTTGAAGTTTCAGAATGGGAAGAGGATTCTAGTGAATATCTGGCAAGGCAACAAGAAGGGTCATCTTGCCCAAATACACCTTTTTACAGATACATTACAGAGGAGTCTCAATGCATATTTTTGTACTTACATTGAAATACTTCATGCCTCTTGCTCAAGATGACTTTTTCTTATAGAATATCCAAGACATTAAAAATAAATCAAGAAAATAATTTAAAAAAAACCCCAACACAGCCAACCAGCCACCTCTAGGATCTAATGCACGGGACAATGCAGGGAAAAGCATCAGCAGGTTACATGCTGTCAATCAAACTGTCCTCAAAATGACTGACCACAGCTTGGAGGGTTAATCAGGGCTGTGTGGCTAAGGATAGAAAGAAAAGCTACCTAAGCTGCTGGAGAAGGCTCTCAAATCCACTGGGGCTTTAGGCACAGTTTACCCAATCCCTCTCTTGCTTGCACCCACGTAACTCAGGTATAAATCTGACTCAGTGACACTCCTCTCCAATCATACCAGTATAAGTGAGAATGCACACAGGGACAAAGAGGTAATATCTTCCTCTTGCATAAAGGCCTGCAGAGATCTGGATAACTTTCTTGAGCCACCCCACTCATCAAACCACCCACTCATCGACCATATTTATAATCAGATTTATCTTTTACATAACTCCAGCGAAATCAATGGAGCTAGAGTAAAGATGATGGTAGCTCTTACGGGTTTGTGTATATGTTTATTACTTCTCAGCTGGTTGATAGTCAGTTAGTCAGGACATAGATGGCTCAGATTCACAACAATTTTTCAGTGAAGTATTATCTTAACAGGAAAGTCTGGTGAGTCCTAACTCAAATATTTTCAAGTTCATGGCAGATGACAAAGTCAGATTCTCAGATGGATGCTCAACAGCTGGATCACTGAGATTTGAGCATGAAATAAGGACAGACAAGCAACCCGTCAAGGGTAAATAATGGTAAATTACTTATTCTTTCATAATTCACCTATGAGAACCTTCTTGCTTTCTTTCACACTTCCTTTTTGCAAAGAAAACATCCCCCCCCCCAAAAAAAAAAAAAAAAAAATTTGATTGGTTGGATTCAGATTCAAAATCAGTGGGAAACCTCACTTTTGTACGGACCAGAATTCTTGTCTGCTAGCAATATTTATTCATTAGTTAAGTAGCCATTGCACCTGTGCACCAGTGTCACTAACAGCACTAAGCACCTTCTTTTGTAGAAAGCAATTACTTGCAGAGAGATCAGAGTCATAAAAGGCTTTTATTGGAAGGGTAGGGATTTGGGGGTTCTGCAAGAATAGGGTCATCAAGTTTTATGTCTTCGATCCTCAACATGAATCTTCCAAATGTAAGGTTAGTGTTCGAGCCATTACACAGTCCTCCTTATGCAGCATTACTTTTCCACCTGTGGACAGCACACCTTTCAGACACCATTCCTGTGGGATCCTTGATCCAGAAGAACAAGATCATCTCTCTGTAGGCTTGCGTCTATTATAAGAGGTCAGCAGCTCTACTAGAAAATTTGTAGGAGTCCATCGGGAAAGACTGAACCCCTCGTGGAGGCCATGCTACTCAATCAGCAGTGTGCCAGGCAGCCTGGTGCCTACTTTTCAATTTCCCACCACAGTTCAAAATGACATCTCAGAAAGACTAAACCATAGCAGACAGGGAAGTCATGCACTTCTAAACCCTATCAATCCTCCGCTCTCCAACTTCACACAGAGGAAGCTATGTGACCATGTGTTTGGACATCCATTGTGTGATCCCTTCACCAAAATCCAATACATCTGCAGCACATCTCTTCACATCAGCCTTCACCTTCTGTCCTTCACACTAGGCTTGATATCTCCAAGGGTTTTTTGCAGCCTTCTCTCTGTGGGGGGCATAGAAGAAGGAGAGGAATCCAGATACCACTCTAGAAAGTTCCTGAGCTGAGGCAGGGGAGCTGTCAGAGAACTTGACTCAAAGGATTAAGCACCAAGTCTACAACCTCTATTTGACAGATGAGAAGGCCTTTATGAAAATCATCCAGACTTGATTTAAATACTTTAAATTATCAAGAGCCTACCCTGTCCAGCAGCAACATTTCCAATAGTTAATCCCACTTAGTGCTAAACATCTGTGCCTTTTCTCTAGCCTGAATATGCCTAGTGTCAATTTTTGTATGGCTTTTGTTGATAAATTAATGTACAGACTTTTACTGGAAGTTTCTCTTCCCATACAAGTAATTGTAACTTCCATTTTTACAAAGTCATTTCTTCCAGGCAGAAGAAAAATCTACAGGTCAGCATTAACATTTGGAACGGGGCTAGTTGAAAAACCTGGGTGTGTGTTCTAGGGAAACCATGATCAAGATTATTTCATTTGAAATTTTTCCCAGAAAAGGTGGGAGTTTCTGGCAAGAAAGTTGAATCATCGTTTTGTAAGATCTAACCGTGTTTCTCTAAAAAGGCTCATTTCAATTTGCTCTGTGCCCCTCTTGAGAAATAAAAATATTTTTTAAATGTCAAAGTGATCTTATTAATAAGGAGTACTTATGGTCTGACCAAGCCAAAGTATTGTATGGAAAATGGCAAAAGTTGAAACATTTGATTCATAAAAGAGAAAAGCATTGAATTGGAAGGCAGTGTATCCATTTGCCTGTGATTGTACAAGAATTCCCTGCAAACAGAACAGGTAGATTGTATATTTTTCCCTCAATGTATTTGTTACTTAAAATGATTTTAAAAGGATTGTCGAACTCTGGGTAGGACTTGAAGTTTTTCATTGTTTGGAAAAGAAGTTTCTGATAGCCGACACTGTCATTCTGTTCCATGGCTGAATGAGCTTAAAACACAGCGCTCTTCTTCACCCAGGTCCTCGTCAGAGCTGGTGTTAAATACAAGCAAAACCACCTCTTGGTAGGAACAGCGCGTCAATAATCACAGCCGTTGCGACCATCCCTTGAACCACATTGCTAGACCAGTAAGCTAGAAGGCATGTTGGAGATGCAAGCCTCTCTCTTCTGTGCTAAAAACAACCTGGATTTGATGGCACCTACAGCTTATACCATTTTCCTCTACTATTCTCAGAGAGGAACATGGACATATCTGTCTAAGAGGCTCTGGATTCACTATATAGAAGATTATTTATTTATTTTCTTTCTCTTCTGGCATTCGGTTGGGAATCTACCCTACGGATATCTCCTCTATTACAGCTGTACTGTGCCCATGTCCTATTCCTTACAGGTAAGGACAGTCAGGGTCCTAAGCAGGAAAAACCCACAGTGTTAGCTTCTCTCAAGTCCCCTCTTGGAGTACGCACCTACCCAAGCTCTTATATCGGTGTCCGTGCCTATGATCTGGATGTTTTCTTACTCAAAGCAACAGTACAACAGGCAGGTTCTTATTTGCAGAGCCCTAGGCCTTGAATGGCAGGAGCAGGGCAGCACCTGGGATGGCCACTCAGAAGTCCTCATTAGTGACCTGGATGGTGACAGAGGACACCCTCAGCAAGTTGCCCAGTAACACCAAACTGTTGGGAGCAGCTGATGTGCTGGAGGGCAGGACTGCCATTCAGAAGGACCTTGAAAGGCTGGAGAAACAAGCTGGCATGACCCTCAGGAGAAGAAAACACCAACCATGTGTCAGGGACAGAAAACCCCCAAGCAGCAACGCAGGCTCAGGCTGACTGATAGCACCTTTGCAGAAATGGATGTGGGGGTCCCAGTGGACAAGAAGTTGAACAGGAGTCAGCAGTGAGCCTTCGTGGCAAAGAACACCATCCACATACTGCAATATATTAGCAAGAGCGTCCTAAGCAGTCCAAGAGAAGTCATGACTCCCTTCTGCTTGGCTCTTTTGAGAGCACGTCGACACTGTGTCCAGGTTTGCACTCCATAGTACAAGAAAGATATTGGTATACCAGAGCGGGTCCAGCAAAGGCCACCAAGATGACAGGGCAAAATAGGAGCACACAATATGCAGGGGGAGGATAAGAGCACTAGAACTGTTCAACTTGGAGAAGAGACTTGGAGGCATTAGTATCATTGTCTATAACTACCTAGGACATGGTTATAGAGAGCCAGACTCTTCCCAGAAGTGCACAGTAAACCCGTAAGATGTGTCAGATACAAGTGGTAGCATGCAAGATGCCATTTAGGTATTAGAAAAAAATTCTTCATGATGGTCATCAAAGACTGGGACCCAAGAGGTGGAGGAATAATCAACCCTGGAGATATTAAAAACTCAGCTGAGCAACCTGCTCTATCGGGCCTGGTTGTAAATGTGTGGTTGGACCAGAGAACCTCCAAAAATCCCTTCCAGCCTAGTTTATTCTGTGATTCAGCGAAGCTAAGGCAGCTTCTCCAAAGGTTGTCTGCACTCTGCTTGGCTCAGGCTCATGTGGTAATTAAGATCCTGGTAAGTGTCAGTTTAATATGATACGTCCTTTGTAGCAATCTGAACTGTGCCATCCTTGGAGATGTTTTCTGTGATCTGGTAGAATATTCCACCTTTAATTAATTTCACATTATTAACTCTTCCCTTTTGTTATTACTGGATTTACTTCTAAGAAAATTAAATATTCCTTTATGTGAGGCAGATCCTAATAGATAAGGTTTTCTGTTGATGGTTTGGGAGGCTTTGGGGAGAGTGGGGGGTTGGTTTGTTTGTTTCTTTTTTTTTTGTTTGTTTTTTTGTTTTTAAGAACTTATTGCTTTATCTTTATTTGGGTCCATATCTGTTTGAAACAAGTCAATCTTGAAAGCACAGCAGTCCAAATCTCCAGCTACTGCCTTCAACGCAAAGGATTACATTGCACTTAACCTAGGTAATCAAGAAGCCCAGCTTTCTGGAGGATAAGAATTAGTCTCAGGGATCAGATTCACCTACAGCAAATCTCCCTCCTGTTCTAGATGCATTATCTAATTAGTTTTTTGGCCATAAACCATGGATGCAAAGAGAGAAAACCCTCTGAAATTGCTAAAATAAAAGGGTTTTTTTCCCAACGCTGCTCACTATTAAAAGCATTTATTCTGTAGACAATGTCTCTAGAGTTGATACATCAGTCTCCACGGACTTAAATTATGAACCTGAGTCCCTTCAACATGAGACAAAATACAGTCAAGAAATGTTATTACTTTGCCAAGAGTCACCCTCACCATTCAAATAACAGGTGCACTTATGAAGCTGAAGACCAAAGCTCATGGTATCAGTAGCGGTTCAGAGAATAGGGGCTGAGCCATATAGACCTGGTTACAGGATTGGGACCTCAGGCTGGACAGACCTTACGGAGATTGGGTCCTCAGCACTATACTGAGACTTTGTGCAAACTCCTGAGTTATGAGATTTGCTCTCTGCTTAGGAGGAAACATAAGGATGGTTGTACAACATAATAAAACAAGATGATGGACGGCACACAGAACATCCATTATGTTCTCTTGGTGAGCAGAAAGAGACAGGGACATGGTGGTGCCCGTTCATTATTCCTTCCCCTACATATCCTGTTGTCTCCCATCAATCAGTTCTCCGAGTTCCTCAATACCATCGTACTGTAACAGCTCCCCTAGGATGCTGTTAATCACAGTCCAGTGTGAAATTAAAGCATTCTTCCACTGAAAGGAGCAGAGACGCCCTAACAGATGATTGTTTTTTCTTTTGCTAAAGGAACGTAGGATTTGCCTTTCCCAAAATGAAAACAAGGCCTTAACAAACAGAGGCAGAGAGGCCAGTTCTGCCACGTACTCACACCCAGCTGTTGTCTATCAAAGCAACAGCTCTGTGACACAGCCCTGATTACGCACGCTTCTGCAACAGGCTCTGACTGCGACAGTTGCATCTGGGTGTTTCAGACTGCGCACAGTCCAGCTCCACCAGCAGTTCAGGAATATCACTAGAAGCTGGGGACAATGCTTTTGTTTCAGAAGGTATTTCTAGTGCCATAGCCAGGAATTCCCTAAGAATATTGCTATTTTAAAGATCCAAGATTTTAGGTAACCTGCACTGCCCTTTACTCGTATTTCTGGCAATATTGGGGAGAATAAATTTACATTTCCTTTTGAGGCAGGCTTGAAGTTTTATGTCCAAGCTCATCTGTATGTTTGTGCCAGGAAACTGATAAACAGATATGCTATTTATCACATTAAATGGAGGTGACAGCATGGCAAGATCAGAACAGCTTGCCAAGTTCTGGGCCAGAAACCTAGAATAGACCCAACTGACTACATGAAAAGAACAAGATCACAAGAACATATATGTATCACAATTATTAAGTATGGTGTGATTAGCAGGGTGTTAGCAGTCCTTTTGTCTTCTCATGAAGACTGTCTGGTATGCATGTCCCTTGATGATGTGACCACAGCCACACAAGGTGGCTCCTCCACCTCCCATTTCTCATTCCAGAGCTGTTTCCATCTCCAAGGAGAATAAAGCTTAGTCACAGAGGAAGTTTTATAGACAACCTGTTGAGATTTCCTAGGCTGGTTAACTCACACGCACCCACTCCCCTTAACAACCCAGGCTTTGCTTCCTCGTCTTCCTGTCTGTAAAGGGGAAAGAAGAAAGAGGCTGAGCAAAGCCGATTATGTGAGTAATCAGGAAAGCAAAACAGTCGACTAGAGTGAGCAGCTGAAGAACTAGGAATATGCACAAAACCCAGGACCTGAGGCAAGGCATGCCTAAAATGTGACACCCAGGAGCTAATTACTGCAAGATGAACCAAGAAAGTCACCAAGAAAGCTTTGGAGAGGTTTCAGTCTACAACTGGATCTGGACTTGGCAGCTAAAGGCTATCTGTCAGTAGAAGAAACTCGCCGTAGGTTCCAGCAACTGCAGGTATTAGAAGCTTTATTTTCCGCAGTTTCCATGCAAACCAACTCCAACCTTTCTTCCTCAGGACAGCGCCCAACTCTGCAAACGTACAGGCACTTCATTGCACATTCCCCATCCGAGTTCAACGTGGGGCTATCCACATGTGCAACAAAATGACCACTTGCATCCTAGTGTTTTCATCTGCCATAAGGCACAAGTTAATTTCCTCTACACCACCATCATTTCCCCATTTTATATTTCCAACAAAACATTTGCTTGAGGTTATTAAACCTTTGATATGTGACATTTGCTTTTTTCCCCGCTATGGATCTCATTTATGTGATCATTTCTAACATTTCTAGGCCCCTTTATACCATTTCTCTTTCCTTTCTGATGCCCTCAGTTCCTTCCAAATGATTATCAATTTTGATTTTCATTAATGTGTTTTTTTCACTCTTAAAAAATTATTTCAAAAGATATCAAATCAAATCAGATCACTCCACATTTCAACGTGTATACTCTTTCTCTCTCACTTTTTCAGTACGTTTATTACTGAATCTGTGGATAACTTTTATTCATCCAACAATGTATCTTCTAAACCCCTTTGAAATAATTTTCCAAGCCAAATTAAGCACTGTATAAAATCTGATAAACATTAGAAGCAGTCAAGTTTCTCTGGCATCGTGTATTTATTTGGCCTTCTGTCTACAAATCTTGTGCCATACAGCTGTGTACTTATTTCTGTCTTAACATTTGTTCCATTATATTAGAAGACACAATGTCTCACCTGGAGTGATTCTCTCCTTTTGGCTTTGAGTGGTAGGGAAAAAAAAAATCAGGGATATTACCCCAGCCCTTTCTCCTTTATTCATCCTAATTAGCATCAGTTGCCTTTGGGAAGCAATACAGCTGGTTTCTCAATTCATTCTCTAATGTCCAACATGCCAACATGATCAGCAAAGCTGATCTGTGTGCATTCCAATTTTTTCAAGGATACCTCCACTTGTTCTTTATCAATTTTTTTTTATAGTGACTTCCTTCCTCACTTTAAATCCTGTCCAAACTACTCTCCTATAGTTTTCTTCTTTAGGAGAGGTTTATTTTTTTTTAAAGGCATTCAATAACTCAGCCAGTTTTGAATCGTTGTTCTCCTTTTTCATTTATTAATGACCCTGATTTTTCCACTACTTTTGCTCTACCCCCAAGATTTACATCCTTCCAATTTTACTTATTCTTGATTTTAATTCATGTCAGCAGAACCTTGACCTCTCATCAAGATTAGCATTGCTAATATTGGTACCCTGGCCAAAGTCTAAATTTGGTGGTTTCTGCAATTTTTGCTTGCCTACACTTTTAACACAATAAACTGTTCTTTCTTTTCCCCATCTATTGAATCTCAGTGCCAGATTCTCAGATTGGATGAGCCAGCAGGACGCACTGGAGCTCACGAGGTCTCTTGGGATTAGTGCTTGCCGAACACCTGCTCCTTTTGGGCACTGCGCAGGAGCAAAAGGGACAATGCTTTCTCTCCACCGCCAGCTGCGTGACAATGGTGGGTATTTCCTACGCGCACATCTCTTACCAGATGTGTTGGGGCCATTCTGGAAGAACAAAATGTTGTGGTGGGGTAGTACGGTCAGGTGGCTCCACAACTGCTCGACCCCAAACAGGGTCGAAGAGATCATGTGCAACCAGGGAGCAGGGACAAGGATCAGCCAATCCCTGGGCACCATGGGACAAATATATCCTATCTGGGAAGGATCCTTTGGGCTGGATGTGGATATCTGTAACATCTCTACTTGAGACAGCCACTCAAGGCTTCCTTCAGATTCACTAGAAAGATCTTTTAGGCTGTGTTCATCTCATCCTGAACTGGATGTCTCAGATGAACTCTACCTTAAGAGTATTTTTTCTCTCCACTGTCTGGAAAAGAAGCTCAAAGTGATGAACACAGACAGTGACAATAAAGATGGTTCATCAGATGCATATCATTCCTTGTGTCCTGTCTCTAAATTATCAGAAATGAATACTCGAAATGCTAACAAAAAAGGGGGAGGAGGGGGATCCTCCTTGGCGGACGCTCATCCTTCAAAGAATATTTTTTAAAATATATTTTTTTTTTTTTTACAGTTGGATAGAAAAGAATTACCAGAAATGAATACCTGAAATACTGAGAAGAAGAAAGGGAAAAAAAAAAAATAAAAAAAAAATAAAAAAAGCACCACGTTTTCTCCTGGGCTCATGCTTCAAATAACATTCCTTTGATATTTTTGAGAGATGAGAAGGTAAAAAAGCTTTTTTGAGTTAAATGAAAAATCTTGCTTCATCTTATTTTTCCTTTTACTCTTTCAAAGCAGCTGAAAGCGTGTTTGTTAAAAAAAAATTGAAAAATAGAAATTTCATATTGAAATATTCAAAACTTCATGAACAGAATGGTTCAAGCTAATTTCTAACTACAAAAATCTGGAAGCGAAAGATATTTAAAAGACTCCACATTTGAACTTGACATTAAAAAAAAGCTAAAACAAGCCACCTCCTCTACTTGAGCTGTGGTCGAGAAACAGCTCTTCTCCATGGCAATGGACACTGCGTTTGCTAGCCTTGGTCTGCTTTGCGAGAGACTAGCCATCTTCTGCTGCCTTCCCTCCACATCTTCTCTGGACACCCTGGTACGTATTCCTCTTCCTTGTTCTCTCTCCTGTTGACATCCTGCTCCCTGTGATGTCAACTGGTGACATCATCCTCCACATTCATGGTAGCAGGTGTAACTCTCCGCTGCTGGGTCTCTCCTCTCCTTGCTCTGAGCTCTTTCCCAGATGTGGGTCTGCCAACTCTTTTATCGCGGTTAAAAGAGCACCTCCTTATCTTTCACCACAAACTCTTCCCTCCCCCAGCCCTCCTTGCTGCAAACAACCTGCACTCATACGACACTCAAACTCACAATCTCCATGTCGTGTTCAACACCTACATCTCCTTCACACCAAACACTCGTACCTGGATTGCTGCCAAATCCTACAGATTCTTGACTGTAATCACTCCAAAATCTACTACCATCCCTTCCTGCTAAAACACCTCTCTGTTTCTGGGTTAGCTTATCTCAACCTTTATAAACTTCACCAGCTTTCACAATATTACACAAGGTTTATTCAAAATCCTGCCTATAAAATTCTTTGCTTCTGCAGTCTGGTGGTTTCCCTCTGTTTCTCCGTGTTTTAACATTTGCCATTACCACCCTCAGCAGCTCTGAAGATCTTCACCTTCTTTCTTGCTCCTGCTTCTCCTGCAGATTGCCAGGGTTGGCCAATTCAGCTCACACCTTGCAATCCATGGAGCAGAAAGTGTTCAGATACCATGGTAGTAAGTGACATGTGAAAGCATAGGGAGAGATGTAGTCCTCCTTGCTGCTGTGCACCTCCTTCCCCTGGCCTCATAACCATCCTAAAAACACAGATCTTCTAAAACTTGTAGGAGTTAACGCAAAGCTTATATAACACCACAGTCATCACTCAGCTCTTCATCATCACCATTTCCCAGCCTATGTCTGATCCTGACCTGGATTCAGATGTGAATGCTGTCCCATTTGTCCTGTCTCTCACTCAAAGGCAGATGTGATAAGAAATAGCACGATTATTTATTAAGAGGCTTTGCGTGCCTTTGAGGAAGCTTGAAGATCACTAGCATGTTAAAGTGGGTAAACGACTCCCCAATAAAAAGGGAATAATAGGTCTGGAAAAGTACTGCAAAATATATCTAGGATTATCTCTGCTGATTTTTTTTCCATGGATTGGCCAAGTGCCATGTTCTTCCGACTTCAGTGTTCACTTTGCCTGAACTTTAATGGCAAGGGCATCTGCCAAATGTGCTTATGGGCTTGCTGAGGCGTTCGTGGAGGGCAAGTCAGAACTACCTCCCTGCGAGACCTCATGGCCAGATCTCAGCGACACAAGATTGGCTTGTGCAGTCAAGAAACAAGGACAACACCAGGTGACTAAGCCTGGTCAGCTAATGCAGAAAGAATGCAAATATGATGAAACCAAGCCACTGAGCAAAAGAAACCTGTGAGCCGTTTGCATGGGATAATTCCAAATCAACTTTGATGCAGCAGTGAATATTCCCTCAAGTAGGACCAAAAAAAAATTCCACCAAACTGTTGTAATTTATTGAACCAACTGTAGCAGCTGTCAGTTGCCTCTTATGTTTAGGATATATATCATTATTCTTAGGTGCACTTTTAGTACCAAAAGTTACTGTAAATGTGTTTCTTCCTAGTAACTCTAGATCAAATATTCTAAACTTACAACTCTGTAGGTTATTTTTATCACCTGCCAGAGCCTTATTGCTTTCTGGGCTCTGAAAGGCAGGCACTGCTCTTCTGTCACTCCCAGTGCTACCCAGTGCAACCCAGCACAGCAGCTGGAGATTAACTGGCACCTGTACTTATGTCTCCATAAGGCAGCAAAGAATCCATTTCTCACTCTCACAGCTTTACTGACTGCACCAGGCTAAAAAGTCTAAACCCACATTTGTTTAAGGAGTAGAACTGGCACAATGTGTCTCTGGGACATGCATTGGGTCTGTTGAGTAACCAGATATCACTTCTACAGATTTATTGCTTCTTTGGATTCCAGTAGCGCTCTGAGGCTGCTGCTGAGATGGTTGACGGTAACTGCACATGTTAGGACATCCACATCACCAGCCAGCACGGGCCCAGGCTTGCTGTCAGGAACAGACTTGCCCACCGCCATGCTGTGATCAGGCATGCATGCACAAAGAGGTCACCTCTGCTCTCTGGGTGCTGTAACGCGAGCCAGCCTCTCTTTGCTGGGCAACATCCAAGTGGTCCTGCGTATGCCATCACCAGATGTCCAAGCCTGGCTCTTTCCAAGCATGTTGTGGATGCTGAGACCCAGCTGAAGCCCAGCTCATAACACAGAGGGTGGGTAGAAAGCAGGCAGCTTGGGGAGCCTGCAGCGCCTAGGATCTCTCTCCATTTCAGAGCTGTATAAACACAAACCTAAGCGATAGTCATGGTTCCCAGAGCATCAGACAGAAGAGGCAGACAAAGGCTAAAAGGGAAACTGAGGTACTGACAGATCAAGTGACTTGCCCAGTACCACTTATTTGGCCATTGAGAAAGCACTAGGAGCACAGCCTTTGTCTCCTTGGTCCCAATACAGTGATTTACACTCCCTCATTAAAGCAAAGAGAAAGAGATAAAGCCAATTTCCGACAAAAGTGCATTGTTTCCCAGTGAGCTGCTCTGAAACAAGCATGGAAGGATTTGCATTGCCATGTCGGTAGCCCACCTCTCCTGCTAAGCCTTTAAGTACACACAGGACTCTTCTCACGCAATCCAGGGCACCAACGTCAGTGGAAACATCTAAGAAAGTCAGGCAACAAACTTCACTTCCATGCCCTGCAGGAGGAAGAAGACTGAGGGTAACATTGGACAGCCACAAGCCTGCAGGATGCCGACAATTTTGAGAGGTTTTGAAGAAAAGCAACAAAATGATTGAGGGGTTAGATGAAGGAGGGAGAAAAAAAATATTGAAAGCACTAAATATACATTGCTTGGCCAACTAATGCCCGAGGGAAAATAAAAGAGCTGGCAGAGAGGAGGGAGCTGAGAGCCAAGGAAGAAGTAGGATCTCCTTTGTTAAGAGCTCGTAGCCCTTGTAAGTGAACAACGAGGAATGACTGTGTGCTGCAAGCCAGGAGATAAGTTAGGCTGAGGGGAAGCTGGTGAGTGTAGGCACTACACAAATAGGTGAAATCAAGTCCTTTCTGAAACAACATTTTTGGCACTAGCTGCACCTGGGTCTTGATTTTCTCCTGTGTTTTTCATTCTCTATGTGGTCAAAATGTTAAGGTGCTAATTCTTCCCAGGCGTGCAGAAGAACTGCTTAATGTAGAGCAAGAGGGTATAAATAGATGTGATGGGATAAAACTGAGAAAAGGGCAAGTGAGGTCATTTAGATTGGAATAATCTTCAAATGAAGTAGTGGAAGCCCCTTCTCATGGGTTATTTAAAACTAGACTGGTGGGAAAAAAAAAAAAAGGTTGCTTTCTTTTTTTTAAGGGAGAGTAGACTTTAGGGAAAATATTGCACCGTGAAGGGAAGAGATGAAGAGATCCATTGCTATCTCTCCAAACTGATTTTTTTAAGGTATTAAAACCACCTAAGCTGTATAAGCAACATTTTACACTTTAATGTGCAGTTTGTCCTTCTTTTACATTAATAAGCACATATTAATAAGAATTATTATTAATTAATAAGAAGAATTAATAAGAAGAACAACAACTGACAGGAATAAACCTCACCTATTGGTCAATGATTCATGTTTCTCCAAGGCACAATAAGAAGACAGCCATGATTACAAGGAAATATATTAAAGTGATGAGGAAAAAAAACTATTAAAGCTCCAAAGGAGAGACAAGGGAGATCCAGTAAAGCAGGGGCGGGGGGGGGAACCAAAACCAACCAACCAAAAACCAGCAAGAGATGAAAACATTATCTTGTGCCCTCAATTGCTGAAAGGAGCAATTTGGGGGAGTAGAAGATGTAGAAGATGAATACCAATAAATCACCATCACAACCAATAATTCATAGTGATTATAGACAGGCCAAGAACCTACTGTAGTTTCAGACATTCAAAAGCAAATTCAACTCTTTGTCCCAAGCCTACAAGAAGAGTCACAGAGATGCAGAAATTCCCAGATCAGGAGTAAGGCCACCAGGCAATATTCTTCCATAACAGACAGATGAAACCAGGTGGGTTTTGAGCAAGAGGCAGCTGAGTATTGCCAAGCTCTTCTGTTCAAAGGCTCAATGAGCTGCTGACCTACAGCCTCCTGGTAAATTTATATCAGTACTCTTCTTCCCTTCCGTGTTAAATCAGCCCCTACAGATATGCAGTCCTGACATTATGAGTTTCCTAATACAATGTATAAACACCACAAATGAAAGGCCAGGAGCTACGGGATGAAATGCAGTGCCCCGTACTATTCAAGGGGTCAGATTTGATGATCTAAATGACCCTTATGTCATTAACGATATGAACCTCTCTTCAGCCCAAGAAATGAATTCATTTTTTTTTAATAGTAATTCACTGAAGAACTGTCAAGGGTTAATGACCTGAGGCTTGTATTAGCCAAAAAAACCAAAGCCCCCCCTTTCAGCTTGTACTTAGAGAGACTGGGGGGTTGCCAAAAAAAAAAAAAAAAAAAAAAAAAAAGGAAAAATAAAAGGCCTTGTGGGCTATTTAGATCTTTCAGAGAAAATCAGAGCAGAAATTCTGGTTTAGACTCCAGTTGGGATTGCGGTGAAAGTTACAATCTTTCCCATCTGGGACCGGTGTCGGAGCAAGCCTGCGACCAGCCTGGCTCCCTGCCTGGGCAACACTGCTTAAAACAGACAGGAGGCCCCTCTGCATGCACAGAGGACCGTATCTTCTTATGGGCTTGATCCACTCGATCTCCTGCTGTCCCTGAATAGCAGCAGAGAATTTAAGTGGCTGCAGCGAGTTATATCAGGAAAACTGGAATCCAGCTCTGGTCAGAAAGGAGACCTGTTTGCTTGGGAAATGCCTCAATAAGGATGGACCCAGAGCCCACTCCAAAACCTCCCAGGAAAACACAAAAACAGCCTTTGGAAATCTTCCAGGGATAACATCTGCATTGCTCAACAGAGCAAAATACAGCCACCAGCTATGGCTTGATCACGTCAGCAACCTTCCCCCATAAGTATAACTCTTATTTATCATGGGCACCTATTTCTCCCATGTGAACATCAACCACGTCTCACTTTCCTAGTAAGAAACAAAGATATAAGAAAAAAAGGACAACAAAGCTACTGAAAAAAGGCAAATCAATACTAACATCAGACCTCCTGCTGCTGCCTGCTCTTCATCACTCCAGTATCTCCCTTGTTGCTCCTTTTCCCTGATTGATTCACAAGTGTGTAGAAGGACAGAGAGAGGCAGATTCAACTCACCGCAGCGAAGGTAATCCAGGTACATAGCTTTGCTTGGGTCAATAATCCATCCTAGGTCAGGCCTCCCTTGAGTGCTCACAGCAGAGATCAAAAGCCAGGCAGAGAAATCTCCCTGGTTTACGTTTCTCAACCCTACAAATGAAAGATGGAGCACTTCTGCTCACTCGCTGCCTACACAGGGGGATGGGCCCCCACCTCCCTTCCTAAAGCTTTACATCTCTCCTCTTCTCGCAGCCTTCCCCACCGCCATGTGCTCCGTGCTCAACCACTTCTCCAGACAAAAAAACCAAACAGGCTCTTCTGCCTAGGGTAGCCACTTGGAATGGGATTAAGATGAGCAGAAAGCAGCTTACAGCTGGGCACCATCTGCGGTGACGATAATTAACTAATGAGGTTTTAAAGATGTTTCTTTCTTGTTCCTTATACAGGTCTGATGACTGAGAAATTTGCATCACTGTGTGCATCGTGGTCTCTGCTGCTTGACAAGCCTGACCCAGTGCCTCCTTCTCCTCTGTGCACATGTATTCGAGTCACGAGCTTGAACGCAGGGGAAAAGCTGGCTCCTGATGGCAAAGGATTTCTTACCTTTTCTGATCACAAAGCCCATGTTTTACGTCTCCAGCCTGTGATATGCAGTAAATAAATCAGATTAAATGATTGCAAAGGTCCCTCCCAGCCTGAAAAAAACCTCATGAATGGCAAAAAGAAAAACTCAGAATCCAGGACAAAGTTTCATATATTCCATCAGACGATCTTAAAGGGCACCTACAAATGATAAGGAATGACAAAAATCACAACCCTAGAGAGGCGAGGGGAAACATTATTCCTCATTCATCAGTGGGAAAAGAGGCATCTTCAAATTCTGTTTTTTTTCCACTGTCAGGCCAGGTGCAGACCCCAAATGCCCTAATGCCTAGCTCAATACTTTCACCCCAGACCATGCTTCCTTGCCAAAAGACTCTCATGTTTTCTTATATGAAAACGTTGCCTGGCCTGCAAAGCTGGTGTGCTCTGCAGTCCCTGTTAGTGATCATTCACCCAAAAACTTTCCAGCTTCTGCTGAGGCTCCATTCCTGCTTCCTCATCTGGGCTTCCTTTGGGTTGGACCAAGAGCATGCAGAGATGATGGTGCATGGCTGGGTGTCACCCCAACCTTGTACTGGGACACGGTATGGGTGGAAACTACCTGACTGAATATAGGTGTCTAGACTACAGACCCTGTGAGATAGCAGCCTATGCTCCCTGCTAGGCATGCTCCTCGGTGCAAAATTCCTCACGTGCCACAGCTGATGTCAAAAACAGCTCAGCTGATTCACCCTCAAGAGTGTCTCTTTCTCTCCAGGGAACAAATGAGATCTGAGATGTTAGCTCAGATACTGGTCTCTACCTCATAGACATCTAGAGTTAAACGAGACGGGTGCTCACCCTCAGCCTGCCCAGTCATATAGTGCATGTGAGGATAAGCACTTTCCAAAAACTTTCTCTACCCTAGAGTGAAAACAATTAGCTAACTGCAGTACTGAGTAACTGTCATCCAATAATTGCTGCTATTCTTTTGGTGGTGATCAGGAATCCTAATTGCAAATATGGCTTCTATTATATTTTACCAACAAAAACTTTGGTGATGCACGTCTTTTTCTTCTAAGTGTGAAGTACTCTTTTAACAAGGTCAGATGCCTTCTCACCCCACCTTAGATGCAGATCAGCTTCAGCCAAGCAGCATGACAGCTCTCAAAGAGGAGTTCAATATTCTGTTACAGCTGAGCCTAAAGATGTGGATGCCTGTGAAATAAGTTAGATTTGTGCTGAAGTAAGAAATAGTACTGTCCACCTTGGAAGTTGATGTATTTTTTTTTTCTTTTGGGAACAAAAAATTAGGGAATAAAACTGCAAATTTTGGAATTTCACCTGTGGGAAGACAGACACCTTTGGGCCCTCTGCTTTAGAATGAGCTGAACATCTCCCAGGCTCTGTTGACCATATCTCGTCTAGAAGGAACAACATCATATGCAAAATACATACAGTATAAGCATAAAGAGTTCAATGCCTGAGTTTACACAATGAATCTCATCCTTACCCCACATGAGCTGTGGCCATAAATAAGCAGTCCCAGCAATTACTACCAACCTTCAGGTGCTTCTCTTTTGTCTACATGAAGGGAGACAGGGAGAGACCTCAGCCAGCTCTGAATTACCCTTGCAAGTGACTACTGCCCCATTGATGACAGACCAGAGGCTATTTGTTATTCAATGGTTGTAATTAGAGCAGAATCTAATTCTGCATGATTTGCCCAAAATAATACTCCAAAAGACAAGGCCACAAGAATAGTGGTATAAAAAGATTTTCCTTTTGTGTTGTACTCCTGCCTCCTTCCTCACCCAGTCCCATCTGAAACTTAAATCACATCTGCAGTGATGTTCAAACCGTAGCTGAAAACAGGACTCACTTCAGACATGTGTGAGGACTCCACATGTTGCAGGCTGTAACTTCAGGCAGGTGTCCTGTTAAATCTCTCGAGGGATTGACTGCTGTTTATCATCGGAACGAGGGGAATCTCTCCAGCTTTACCCTGTGCAATGGCTTCATGAGTTAAAGCTACACATGATCAGCTTGACCTTATGCTGCAGTTGTTGATTGGGTTTTTTTTCCAAAAGAAGATTACACATCGAGTTGCTCAGAGTGGGATTTCCAGCACTTTTCTTCTCCGAGATTGTCTTAATAATTAATTGTTTATTATCATTAATTGCATTTTGGCAGCCTCCCTGACCTATTTTGCCTGTAAATCTCCATGCAACTTCAAGGCATTAATGAAAATGGACTCACCCGCAGAGGTGGCTAAGGATTTTTTTATTAAGTGTTAAGGGAGAATTCAGGGGGAAAAGGCATTTTGGAAAATGTGTTAGGTTTGAGAAAACTCCTGCTGGGAACATTTCTCAAATTCAGGGCTGCCCTAGTCAAATCTACAGGGGAGAGAAAACACCCAGGGTGGATAGCTATTAACCCAGATTCAAGCCTTCTTAATAAATTAGAAATCACGCTGTAGGTCCCAGCTCCACACCACAGTGGCTATCCTGACCGTGTCTCCTCTCCGGATAGAGAGTCCTATAAGGTCTTGAGCCCAAGAAAAAGTCACGATGCTCATCTCCATTGAGAGCGAGAGAAGGCAGATGAAATAGCACATTGAACGTGACGCAGCAGCAGGCCATGCAACAAACCCAGGGGTCCCCTTTTCTAATCCCCCTCCTCCATTAATAAACACTTCTCGCCCACAATGCAAAATTTAACAGAAGACAGGAGAAACTTGCTGACTGACAGGCAAGGAGAACCTAAGCTCTTTGACTCCCATAAAACCCTCCTTACATTTGGGTATTATTAGCACTTATTTCTAATCCATTATTTAAAGGTTTTACGCTTAACAGCTGAAATTGCCTAGGGTGTTAGGTCTCACTCAGAAAAACTGAGTACGGTACAATTGGGGTTACTTTGGGCAAATCACTCACTCCCTGTTCGCACAGGAATATAAGCCAGCACCTCATTTCCAGGAGGTGCTTAGCTTCCTCCTAGGTTGTCCTCTGCTGAATAGGGTCTCGTTTTCTCTATATAGCATTATTTTACATATAGTGAAAGGATCTTGGTCCCGGCCTCCCAGAGGTATTCATCAAGAGGTAATTGTGCTGCCCAGCCTGCAGAGCAGAAGAGAACAAGTGTAGATCTCCGTGTTTCTCTCAGTTACCAGTTACTGCCTTCTACTACAATAATTCCCAGAACTAATAATGCTCATTGCAGTCCCTCCATGTACGATGTTATGTCAATATTGTATAATTTTGGGCAGACTATACTTAAGCACTGGTTTGCTCAGATGATCCCAACTGTGGATGACCAACTTCTAGTAGGACTGAAGCCTAAGTGTTATCAAGACTGTATGAAGACCTCTGGAGAGTCTAGAAACTTAGGAAATATAGCTGCAGGCAGACTTCTGTCCTAGGTACAGCAGATCCCTCTTTCCCATTGAGTTTAAATTTATTTCTTTGCCAAATCTCCCCTCCTTCCTCACCAAACACACATCCTACTTCAACATTGCAGGGTCACTTGAAAAAGCTTTTCGTTCATTCTTGTGTTTTATAAAAATAGAAACGCCTGAAAACCAAACAAACTAGGAAACAGAGCTCTGTCCTGAAATGCAGCTGTATAAATGCATTAAACTATCGGGGTCAGCAAGAGTGAAAATTAAGTTACTCAGTTAGTTACCCTCTGCTCACTTTCATAAAATGGCTCTGGATTTGCGCTGCTGGGGGTGATGGAGGAGTTTAGCCTTCAGCATCTGAAGGGATTGTCACACAGAAAAAATTAAATTGTTAAATTGTTAAAAAGGCACAGGTAAAGTCAAGCACGTTGGATGCAGTTTATTACAAAGGTGTTGCTACCACTAAGGTGGGAAGCATCTTTCTGAACCCAGCTAGCTGGCTTTTCTGAGCCAGGCCACAGGCAATGGCCGTGCTGTCTACTGCTGCCCAAGAGCACCAAAAAGACTAGACCCATCAAGGTGGATAGCGGGGAGGCCAAAACAGGTCTCAAAATGCCGATTGCCTTGGAGGCGTTTGACTGGCAGGACGGTGAGATTAGCTTGCTTTGGTCCATTTCAGAGATAAGAGACAGCTGTGGGATGCTCGAGCATCTCCCCAGACCTCACCTTCTGCCTGGGCCCCTCTCTAAGAACAATCTCAGGCTCCCGGTGGGGCCGTGACCACAGTGGGAGGTCTGAGCAGGACCCTCCATCGTCAGCGGTTCTTCTGGGTGAACCAAAAGGAGAGCTGGAGCTTTGCCAGGCTTTGCTGCGCTTATCTTATCTCAGTTGGAGTGCAGCCTCTGACATATCTTCACAGGTTCATCTCTTAGTGCTGTGACACAACCGGGCAGAGCCTACCGGCAGATGCATAGGGTGATATTGCTGCCTCGGTCCAACACCCGTGCCCTTACCACGCTCTCTATGTGGTGGGCTCTGAGATTAGGATCTCAGGTTGCCGTTGGGAGGCAGCTGAAGTACCACAAGCGTTGTTGGGCTGAGGTGAAGGTCTCTGGCCTTATGGCAGTTACAGCTGCAGTGGGTAATGGTAAGGGTTTTCAGGATTGGATTTTTACACCCTCCAAGGTGCTGTGTCTTGCAAGACTGTACAATGCAGAGAGCGATGAGTGTGATGCAGAACACAAGGGCAAGAGATGATAGACCTTTCCTACTAATCTCCTTGTACCCAAAATCTGTATAAGAGACAACTGCCTTATATTCTGAGGCATTAATGTATTAGCACTAAGCACATTAGGGACTTGATTAGTAGTGCAACCTCCACACCCCCACCCACCACATGACGGTGCTTTAAAGGGCTCCATCCTTGCCTGGACTTTATGCCTTTCAGCAATCATTCATCATCTTCTGCAGCTACACTAAAATACAGCCATGTGTCAGCAACAGGCTTGAAGTCTCCTGTTCTCCTTAGATGATGTAAGCTCCTAGCAGGAATTAGCTGCTTTGCAAGCAGTTTTGACTGATTCCTATAGTCATACCATAATACTTCCACTTTGAGATCTTGCCTTCAGTCCAAAGGTAGTTTCCTCAAAGCAGAGCTTTTCATGGCTAGTTCTTTTCCACAATTTCAGCTGCATCAGCCTGAATTCATCCAACCAAGCTGTAGGCATTTACAGAGTAAATTCTTTGCTGGGAAGAATTCAGGCCATGCAGAGGAGATGGAGGCGGAGGGACATCGTACGTGGATAGCTCTTGTATTCTGAGGAACGATGCATCTTTCTCTAAATCTGAACCTGAAGATTTGGCCCCAGTCATATCAGCACATGGGGAAATCTCTCCCACTCATCCCCAGAGCTGCTTGCTACTTTGAACACTTTGAACTCCAAAAAGTGGTGATGGAAATGATACTGTTGAGTAGGACACCAAAATCTCCAGTGCTCTCCTGACTCTGCTGCAGACTCTGAATGCTCTAGCACATGCTTTGCAACTGGGACACGAACTCTTACTTCAGCTCACCTGATCGGCAGCTGTGGTTAACCAGAGGATGCTGGCCTTGAACACACCTTTGGGTAAATGCACCTTCTCATGCTGGAGGATGTTCTGTGTCCCCTGGGATGTACACACAAATGACCACAGGAGCAGCTATTCTGATAAACATAGGGACTGGGAAGGGAGAGGCAGAGAAAGATGGATAATCTTAGATTTCAGACAAAACCACCACTGATTCTTTGGTTTAGAGAGGAGGGGTAATGATAACCATGATCTGCTCGCTCCAACAATTTCATGCATCAGTTTTGGAGATGCAATACTGATATAGAACAGGAAGATGACATCTCTGCTAGTAAACTAAATGGTGCTCGTAGTCACTTTCTGGTCCCGAGGCCAATTGTCAGAGCTGGCAATGTCCACGCTATTAAATTTCCACTAAAACAAGGTGAATACTTCCTAACCGTGTGGGAACGAGGATGGTCTTTGGCCCATGC
This sequence comes from Platalea leucorodia, assembly GCF_965183815.1. NCBI lineage: Eukaryota > Metazoa > Chordata > Aves > Pelecaniformes > Threskiornithidae > Platalea > Platalea leucorodia. The sequence continues at coordinate 125,117,970 of NC_138825.1, read as the reverse complement.
TATCCCCAGTCTGGGCCTGGGACCTATTTGGCCTAGGCCAAAGCCAGACCTGGGACTGTGCTAACTGTGTAACAGTGTGTATAGACCAGTTACCTCATTGCCTGTGCCCTACTGCTGATTAATTTGCCATTCTCAGCATAACCACTTTGCTGGATTCAGAGAGAAGAAAAAGCTGGAGCCTAAGAGGAAAGCAAAGAACATGATGAAGAGGCTGGAGAGGGCTGAACCTTGAGGAAGAGGAAAGCTGACTATGGTCAGGCTCTCAAGTCCCAAAGGGGGTGTGAATCATTGCAGAAATGCCTCCCCAGAGAAATGCTACTGTGTGCAAATGGGGGCTCCTTGCCTACCCACCCCCCAAACTTGGCCGTCTTGGAAAAACTTTTAGGGGGAGAGATTTATTCACAAGTCTGGGACTGGGGACATTCAACATGTCCTGGGGAAGTGGCCTGGATTTCTCCCTGCTGCGTTGGAGTGGGAAATGCCTTAAATCTCCCCAACACAACAACATTATAAGCTGCATCATATGTCCTTTTTGGACTCAAACTCCACCCCATCAGCTACTTCACTGAACCTCTGCTCTTCCCAGACCTTCTTTCTTTTTTTCCTCCATCTCATTTTGCTTTCCACCTTCAAGGACAAGTTTAGTTCACTTCCTTTTCCCCTGGAAACAGCCATTAATGGGAGTCAGTAGTTTTCTAATGGAGCATCAGATCTTGGCTTTGGCTTCCCAAAGCCTCTCGCAGAGCCCAAAGACCCTTCATGACCACAAAAGGAGCCACTGCAGAGGGATGAGGTGCAAGCTTCTGCTGGAGGTCCCGAGATGGGAGCCCTGCAACCAAGTTTGAGATCTCCCGCGCAGTGCCCACCTAGATGTCCCTTACAACAGCGGTGGGGAAGACAGAGGAGTTCCTCAAGGAGATGAAAGGAAATGGAGGGCAGAGCTCATGTGGCCTGGGATGAGCCATTTGCCCATTGTGTCTCCCCAGGGTGGGGGGAAGCTGAGAGGAGACCAGCACCCCAAGACCAGCAGGAGAAGAAATAACCCAAAATGTGCACTTTTGATGCACAGTTTTCATCTAAGCATTCAGTGAATTGTTACACCTATGGCATGGTGGCTAGTAGGCCAGATCCAGACTGTGGGATGGCCTTAGCTCAGGCTCCTTTTGGGTAAGGCAAGGTCATCCCCAGGTTCATCCCACAATTAAGACCTTCCCAAGGTGTCTAAGTAAGTAAGGTGTGTCACAACCTTTGGGTCTTCCCTGCCAATGGAAAGGAAAAGATGCCTCCAGAGAGGTTTTACATAAAGAGCGTGGGATGATTAGCTCAAAATCCAGGCCATAGCAGGCAGATGTTTTTTCAGGGAGGGAGTACAATTTGCATTGTGTGTAAATACAGCCAGAAAAGCCCACGGTGGTCAGAGAGCTGCCCCAGGCTGGGAAAAGCCCAGGAGGGAAGGAGTTGTTAGAACTGTGGTTGCTGGGGACACCAGGAGCAGTCATGCTCTGCTGTGCTCTGGGCAAAATGTCTGGGAGCGCAGCCTGGCAGAACAAGTCTAGTAGGGTTGCTGGCATATTCATACCGGTGTGATTAGTATGAAATCATGCCCTCACCCTACCTCCCAGTGAGCTGCTGAAGAGCTTCCCTGTTTTGTAATAAAGATGACAACATCCATCCATCCCCTGCCAAATGGGGATCTGAGTGCAGCGGGTAAACATCCCTGTGCTCCCCTGAGGCCGGCAGGCAAGAGGGGATCCTGCCCACTGCTCCTGCCGGTGTGGGGCAAAACGATGCTCACCCCTATGCGTGCCTGTGGTTTGCTGCAGCAAACAACTTTACCCAACACACACATACTTGCAACACTGAGGTGTGTGAGAATTTGCTCCTTTGTAAGCCTGGCTCAAGGGACTACTGTTTAGCTCACGCAACATGGCTTTGGGCTCTGGTCTCATGTCTCAGGTCTCAGATTCTGTCCAGACACTTTCCTTGTGATGTCTTTGTCCCAGCCTTTTCAAAGTATACTTACACCACACCAGAAGTGAAAAGTTAAATAAAAAACTGAGACTTCAGTCCTTTGCATGAGAGCAAAAAGTATTTTTATTGATTTTACTTATATATTATATTGCTTTGGACTTACATACGTTCTTGGGCATCAGGTCTAGATACAGATTCTCCATCACAGTAGTAATCTAGAGTAATGAGATTACAGTTGTAGGAGATCCTATGATTTCACACCATTGAAATTAATCCAGAATTCAACCCCTCACTTGACACTGAGTATTTTAATCATGTTGGGTATGACAGTCTGGCCAGGAGTGAGAAATTGGCTCTGCAGTTTTGCAGAAACCTGGCTATGCCACTGCTGCAAACCTCAGTGCAGATGGGTTCTTCCCAGTGAACAAGGGTAGCCTTTACACTTTTCTTCTTCCAAAACCACTGTCTCGATTTGCTAATCCTCCACCTCTGCTGCTGTAGGCATGTCACCGCCTTGCCCAGCTCTGACTCTTCACTGAATTGGCCCCGTCAACTCTTTAATGAGAGGTGTGAAGATGCTTAATAGGGCATTTTCTACTCAATTCCAGTAGTGGAGTCCCCCAAGGATCACCAGGAATGCACTGGTAAATATAAGGAGTGAATTAGCCCTGAATGTCTCTGAGTGTGTGTACGGATGACCAGACTGCTTACTTGAGTCACTGACAACTTTGGCTACTACTATAACTAATGTCAAGTCCCTGACATAGTTTCAGCATGACCTTGCACCACTCTCACAAACAATTTCCCGACGTGAATCAGGAGTTAGTACAGGACCACCCTGTTTTGAAGGCTGAATTTGACAGTATGGACATGGCCAAACCATATCAGGTGGACCAAGGCCCAGAGAATGGACAAGACACTGTTTGATTTACAGATATTGCAAAAAACTTTTTAATGTTGTCTCTGTTGGTTGTGGCTTTGTCAGGTATGAATATATTGGTATCTTGAGGGCTTTACCCTGCAAGAGCTTCAGTTTGCATTGTCTTAGCGGTTTCAGAGCGGGCAAAACCACTCAGTACTTTAGTACTTTGAAGTATCTGCATTGTTATGGCCATTTATGAACATCATCAGGCAATTTGTTTCTTTCTCGCCCCCACTTGCTGCCAAGAAATAAATTAGTGTTAATACTTCCCTTGTTTGCATATGAGATAACAGAGTCGCTTCACACTGCTGGGCGTGCCCGATGTGTGCTCAGCACAGCTCTGAGCAGTGAGGGCAGTCACCTTTGACTGTGCAGCTTGGTGTGAACTTCCTTAAAGATTCCCTTACATCCAGTGTTGGGGAGAACACCTGCGGCTGGGGGCTTGTCCTGGGCTCTTCACGGATTCACGGACTGATGCAGTTCAGAAGGGATCTCGGGAGGTCTCTGGTCCAACCCCCAGTTCAAAGCAGGGTAAGTCTGAAGTTAGATCCGACTTCAAAAATATTGCTCAGGGTCATATTCAGCTGTGTTTTGAGTATCTCCAAGGATGGAGATACCCCAGCAACTCTGGTACCTCCTCCAGTGATTTATTGTCTTCATTCATGGTGGATGCCCCGCCCCCCCTCCCCGCCCCTAATGTCTCACTTGCATTTCTATTCTTGCAATCAAAGTCCATTGCCCCTTTTCCTTTCACTGTGGACATCTAAGGAGAATCTGACTCTACCTTCTCTATACCCTCCCATTAGGCAGTTGAAGACAGCAATAAGATCCCCCTTAGGTATCTCTGCTTAGGGCTGAACAAACGCAGTTCCCTCAGCCTTCGCTTGCAAATCCTGTGCTTTAGCCCCCTAACCATGTTGGTTTCTGCCCGACTCTCTCCAGTTTGTCAACCTCCTCCTTGTGGAAAAGGCCAAAACTGGGAAGCTCAAAACCAGATACAGTATTCTGGATCTGTCTTACAAGTACTAAATACATCCATACAAAGGAGAATAGGTCTTCCAATACACTATTATGCTCTTCTATTACACTCTGTTACTCTCCAGAAGGTGTAATAAGGATTATTCTCCTCTTGGGTTGTTTTTCCATCCATCTCCTTGGTATTTTGAAACTCTTTCTTACTTGAATTGATGCATGCAAGGCAGGAATCAGATCTAAGCTAAGGGAGAAGTGAGGATGATCCCTTTCTCCTTCATGCCTCCATTGAGAATGAGAAGGATGGAGCAAGTGATGAGAGAAACCAGCAGCAATGCCACATCAACACAGTTCAGCAGGAGACGTCCACATACCAGCTGGGTGAAAAAACAGTTATATCTGCCCAGCTCCTACACTGGAAGGAAAGAGAAGAGGGAATGGTACTACAGCACCATGTTGTTTTGCTTGATATGTCTGTTGGCTTCCCATCTCACTCACCTTTTGGAGGTGGTCCATGTCCGCCACATGGCCAAAGAGAGATAATGGACTTTTGTACTGATGCTGGAGTAAATGTGTTTGCCCACAGGGGTTTTTAGGGTACCTATGAGATAAAATTAAGATGCCACTAATGCATAACACCAAGCTGGTGCCTGTGCCTGAATAGTACTTGGACCCTCTCCCCTGCCAGGCCCTAAGCATCATATTGAAGGTGCAGAGCAGAGCCGAAGGGAATGTACTAATCTGCCCTGGATTAGACCCTGCACAGGGAAGCCTGAGAGATTAGGTATTTTGATGCTTACAGAGCTGTTTAATCATAAGATAATACACAGCCTGTTCACACAAATTAGGGTGGGTCCCGTTTGCATAATGTTGATTTCAGAGGCGAATTAATCTCACAGACAACTTCTTTCTACTGCAGATTTTATCCATTCAGCACATTCAATATGGGATCAGATCTCAGTCTGATGAAATTGTTGCAGGATGGATTTTGAGAGGAAGGAAGGAGGAAAAGGGAAGTGCAACCAGAAAGGTAGCTGGACTTTACTGTATAATTGCTCCTGCATTGCTAGGTTTAGGCAGAATTTAGCCAAGACTTTATAACCTGAAGGGGATCTTCGTTTCTTGCTGACCCTTCTGATCAGAGGATGTTTAATAATAATTAATTCCTTATTTGTTTTGCAAATAATACAACTTCAGTCATGGATCAAACATCCACCCGCAACCCTCCTGTGCTTCTTGCCCCACAGATCTTACAATCTGACTAACTTCCTCACAAAAATGCGTCCATTCATTACTTTCCCAACCCTACACAGGATCAGAGCACCACTTTTCAAGCATTCCCTTTGAAATAAAAATCTATTCGGGACATCCATTGCTTCTTAACAAATTAATTCATTTTTAATTAAACATCACTAAGAAATTAAATTTCCCTTTGCAGTCAGCTGGGTTGGGAAGGGCCATAGGGCATTCTGAACAAAGTTGCAGCTTTTCTCAGCTGGGGAGGGTTCTATGCTGATTCATTCATAATCAGCCCATTGAATAATGCATGACATGCTAATGACAGACTGAAGTCCTGAGAAGGAGCCAGAGTGTACTTCTGCAACTCTTTATTTTTTGGGGGCGAGGAGTGGAGAGGGGAATATAAAAAAAATCTAATTTCAACTTAAGAAGCCAGGATGGAAAGTTTTGAGGACTTTGTGAGTTCCTGACAAATATTTGGAGGTGCATTTTTTTTTTGGACATTTCAGAAACTGCCTTCTGCGCTCTCACTCTACTACTACATTTTCTTCCATCTGTTACTGTAGCAGAAGTACTAATACTTGAAAACAAGTCCTGAGACAGCTTGTGCTCTCACACAACCCCCACAAGCCCAATGAAGGAGGAAATCAGAGATGTGGTCTACGGAGACAGAGAGGGGAAGCTATGGGGGATCGGGAGCGATGAGACATTGGGAGTTGTAGGGCTCTGAAGAGGATTTGCTCTCAAATTACCTCTACATGCCTAGAAATTGTCCCTGATTAGAAAGTTTTTTTTTAACAGAAACCCTGAGGTTAACGGCTGTAATTACAGAGTATGGCTTTGGTTAAATTGTGATGTTAAGCCACCCTAAATTACTTCATATTCAGAAAGCAGAAAGGCTCTTCCTGCCTTGCCTGATTGCAGGACATTTCCAGTGTGAGGGGCTGGAGAAGCAAAGCCAGCTGAAGCACAGAAAGATCTAAGCTCGGCAGTAGCCAACTTATAGGTGAATTGGGATGAAAAAGCAAGTGTCCGAGTGGTGGAAACACAACCTATCTATCTGGTTCATTCCCTTACCTTTACTATCTTTCTGCAAGGAAAAGGCAGGGCAATATGTCTCTGGGATGAAGCTCGTTTTAACTGAGGGTTTGAAGTAAGAGGTGGAGGTGTTGTGGAGCTAGGAGCAGTCTGTGCTCTCCCTCTCACCCTACCCTAGCCTTGGGAGCAGTAAATGGAGGTGGCAGAAAAACTGTGGGTGGTTGGTGGTGCAGAGTGGAGGTTGAGAACGGAGGCAAGCGCAGCGGTCTGTGTTGTGTATGGCCAGGACATCAAGAAAGAAGGAGTCTGTACAAGACCCACAAAAGTCCACAAGGGCCATTTGGCCTGAGAGCAAAAGTTCAGTGAGGGAGCAGTGGGCTCAGATGTGTCCTGCAGGTGAAATGTCTGTCTTGGAGAAGTGCAGGAGGGATTGAGGAGAGCTTGGAGCATAAGAGAGAAAAGGGTGCTTGTGACCGCCAGCAAGAGGGACCTACCAAAACCTTCTCTTGAAACATGAGTCCTCTCCTCACCATTAAACAGTAGTTGTAATTTTTGGCAAAGTTTTTGGTCTGAGCCATTTAACGCACCCCAACCAATTCCCAGGTGCAGGTCAGGAGACAACACAGACCAAGGACCATTCCCAAGAGGCAGTTTTGGGTGGGGGCACCTGATTTTGGAGGCTGAATAAGTAAAGGCATGGCCAGATGATGCCCACTGGCGAGAGGGTGAGACAGTCACTGCTGTTGCAGTTTTGTTTCATAGTGCAGGTGTAGCCAGAGATGTGTCCCAGTCCAGGGCACAGCGAGCAGGGGAATGTCCATGTTGCCTGGGGTATTACTATGGCCACCCAACAGCTCCCTGCAGCCCATCTTTCCTTTTAACCCATTGCTGAAACAAAAGGATTGGCACTGGTTACCTCCACCAATCTCTGGCCCTCCCCTGGGAACTATATTCCTGATTTTTAAGATGCAAATAGGAATTGCCCATTCCCATCTATCTTCCAGCATGGTTTCAGGTTGTTCCTCCAAGGCTTCCTGCAATTCCCCACTTACCCTACAACTTCTCCCTGCTGTTACCCTGCGTGGGGCATGTTTTCCAGCCACCTCCCTCCATACCATCCTACAGCCATTCCCCACGCAGTGCTGTACTGAACTACAAACCATAAACACCAAAGGGATCAACTGCTCTCATCCTTTTTTTTTTCATAACTAAGCAATTTCATTGACTTGCATCGCCTCTGGGTTTCTACCACTACATCAGGATCAGCTTCTGGCCAGACCAAAGGCCAGACTCCACCTTGGAAGCCCCAGAAGATGCCAGGTCCTCATCAGGCTTCCAAGAATTTGTATTAGAAGTGCATTAAAATGTATTAAATGCAAATTCTTTGCTTCCTTTGAGAGGAAAAGGGTGTCACAGAGAATTTGGACCTTAGCAGACCTGTGCTCCATCTTCTCAGCTGCTTCTGCAAAGGTACATAGAAAGGCTCAGGTCTCTTGCAGACAGCTACTAGTAAGTCGTGTGACCACAGTCCAAAGAGCCTAAACATTAAGTAACTTCAGCAGCTGTAGGGAGCTCAGGACTTTCACCATCAGCTTGACATTTCTTTCCACTACAGCTGAGCTGTGGTGTCCCCTCAGCCTGTTTCTTCCCTGAAGGTCTCAGGGTGGAAATCACAGCACCTCATTCCGTTTTGTGTGGTGCTGCGGTAAATCTAGGTTAACTGCGTTTTGGCGGAGCTATCTCACATTGACATGGGTGTGATTAGGTGCTAAAAGGGTGCAAGAAAGGGGTGGAGTAAACTACATCTGGTGGGCCTGAGCTTACATGGAAGCAAATGAGAAGTAGTTGCACTGAACTTCAGCGGGCTGCACTCAATGAAACCAGTATGTGGATGGAGAAAGGCCATATCCTAACATTAATATGTTAACTCAGTATTTCAGCCTCCTGGATCCTCTGTTTGTAAAGTGCTTGAGGTGAAGGACTTTTTTTGTTGTTGTTTTGCATTTGTAGAGAAGCTGGCATGGAGCATTGCTGGGTCCTGGCTGAAGCCCTCTGGCAGTTCAGTGATGATAACACCACTTACACAGGCAATAAAACACTCGTGGTGAATCTGGGTCTTGTCTATGATGCTCCAGGCTCTTCATGTGTTGTTGGGGTTCAGTCAACCGCAGGAAGCATGCTGGAGTCAGCTAAATCCAACCTCACTGCTCTTGCTCCCCTTTATACCTTATGGAGAATACATTGAAGAATGGAGTATGGATGAAGGGTGCTTTTACAAGACAAGTCGTCTTATTTTAAAATAGATGTCTAAAAAATCCTGACTGTCTCTGGAGCTCAGCCCTCTCCTTTGGCTAGAGGAAACTTAAATAAATTAGCTCAGTTTTGGATTTTTAGGCTATGCCTCTACTAGTAAACTAGGGAATCCCAAGGCACCAGTGCTGGAGCACCATTGTCCGCTCTGCTAAATAGTGCAGACCTTGGCATGGGGTTTTTTTGGCCAACCAGCACTGACCCAGGTGATTCTTGTGCACATTTTGGGACTTTGTACTGATCAGGGAAATTCCCAATAGGTAATGTAGGTGTACCACCCTAATAAGTAGTTTAATATTATGATTATTTGGGCAGGGAATGGGCAGAGTAATATTGAGATAACTAATGGAGATACAACTCAGAGTGCCTAAATTTAGGTGGGATAAATAGCACGCTACATTTTTTCTGTGATCCTAAGACAGATGCTGAGGCTTATCCTGCCATTCTCCCTACCAGGGCATTCACCAATGCTGTGAACAGAGCTGTGCACAAATTAGAAGCAGGGGGTGGATCTCTGGCCTTCAGTTCCCTGGAAATAATATTAGCAGTAATGATGATAACAAACAGTGGTGATGAATTCTTTCCCCTCTTGCTTCCCCAAATGTTGTGCCTGTTTCAGTGCTAAGTCCTGAAGACCTGCTGTTGTACAGGGTTGTATTAAACTGATGTGGTGATTAAGTACACTATTCCCTTGACGCTTTTTGATGGGAAATATCTGAAAGAGCTTAATTAGATGAGGATGTAGGAGCCTGATGCATACTGCTCTTGCCTGGAGGCACATCTCCTGGACTTTCTTCAGGCTTGATGTCCACCAATGAGGCGTGTCTTGGGCATGGTGTTAGGGGGGTGAGACCAGGAATTGACTGTGTATACCTCATCCTGCCTCGGCACGAAAATCTTTCAGGGATCCTGTGGGATTAACGGGAACAGATTATTATTGTGCAAAGTGCCTGACGACTCCACCAACCTTTTGCAAATATAGGTTCATAAGTAAAAGTGGCGTCTACATCGTTTGTGCAATTATACAGGAAAAAAACATGTAATATATAAGTCCCCAAATCCTGCAGCTTTGCACACATTTCTCAGCAGGACAAGAAGGAGATGAAATGTGTGTGTTATCAATATCACAGTGACACACAAGTGTCAGCCAGTCTTGGGAACAATATTTAGGTTGGTGGAGTAGTCAGGCACTTTGCACAATAATAATCTGTTCCCATTAATCCCACAGGATCCCTGAAAGATTCTCGTGCCGAGGCAGGATGAGGTATACACAGTCAATTCCTGGTCTCACCCCCCTAACACCATTCCCAAGACATGCCTCATTGGTGGACATCAAGCCTGAAGAAAGTCCAGGAGATGTGCCTCCAGGCGAGAGCAGTATGCATCAGGCTCCTACATCCTCATCTAATTAAGCTCTTTCAGATATTTCCCATCAAAAAGCATCAAGGGAATAGTGTACTTAATCACCACATCAGTTTATTCAACACTGCTTTGCCTCAGTTCCCCAATGGTCTTGGCTGTGCTTTTGCCATGCGCTGCTGTGGATCTTCCTTCCTAGCCAAATATTTTCATGCTAACAAACAGTTTTATCTCCCAAGGCTCAGCCTATTACTACAGACATTTCTCCCAAAAGACACCAATCTCTCTTCAACTCATTACTGTCACCTTGGAGGAAACTAAAACCAGCGTGTGTCCACTAACTCTTTAGGATTTTGCAGAGGATAACGGAAGCTGCCATCATTCTGGTACTACAGACAGGTTAGCCAGAGCTCACCAAGGTTAAGGGACTTGGCAAAGGGCATGGAGTGATTTGGTGGCAGAAGCAAGACTGTAATTGTGGAGTCCTGACTCACTCCGTTCATAATTACTGTCTGCCATTAACATAACTCAGACTGTAGGGTTAGGAGGTGGATCCCCGTTTACCTCCAGCCTCCAAACATATGCAGCCCCCACACCTGATTAAAATGTTCCTTAATTATTTAGATGCCATTTTGCAGCTTGGCTGAAAGGTACAGCTAAAGCAGCAATAAGCGACTGGACAATCTGAATTGTTCTCTCAGTTTAGGCTTTCATAGTTCTTTCTTCAACAAAAAGCTGTCTTTCTGAAAAGAAAATATTTTCTCATAAAAATCTTCATTTTTTTTAAATGGAAAATGTCTTCTCTGATACAGTTTTGCTTTGTTTAATTGAAAACAGAAATCTATCAATCTTATATGTTTATTGAAAAATCTCATATTTTTAGTCAATAAAAAAATTGTCCACCTGAATATAGTAAATGTTTAAGTAGAAAGTACTTAAGAGGCTTTATAATCATAGAATCATAAAAGCGTTTGGGTTGGAAGGGACCTTTGAAGATCATGTAGTCCAACCCTCCTGCAATGAGCAGGGACACCTTCAACTGGATCAGGTTGCTCAGAGCCCCGTCCAACCTGACCTTGAATGCTTCCAGGGATGGGGCACCTACCACCTCTCTGGGCAACCCCTTCCAGTGTTTCACCACCCTTATAAAAAAATTCTTCCTTATGTTCAACCTAAATCTACCCTCTTTCAGTTTAAAATCATCGCCTATTGTCACTACAGACCTTGGTAAAAAGTCTCCCTCCATCTTTCTTATAAGCCCCTTTATATATTGAAAGGCTGCAATAAGCTCTCCCTGGAGCCCTCTGAACATTTTTGCCTCGTTACCTCTTCACAGGCTGGGAAGTGATTGTGTGACAGAAACCCCTCTTCCCAGCTCTGTTGCTGTGATCCTACTCTTCTAAACACTCGTGGGCTTTCAGATTAGGAGTATTTTTTTATTTAATTTCCTCTCGTTCCCCCTCAAATATTTCCCATTCAGACAGGATGTGGTAGGGACAGTCTTCATTATTAGAAGATGGTCCCATCAGAAATGTTGGGATGAGGTATGATTATTTGATCTCAAACAGTTTATGAGAGAGAGGTCCCAGTAATACCCTCTTCTCTGTTGTCCATAGAGTCTAACTCTCAAGCCAATGTCTGCTTTATAGACATTAGCGATGAGATTCAGCTCACCTACCTTTAGCTGTCTCCACTGTGATTAAATGCCACTCCCAGACTTCAGGAGATAAATAACCTACCTGTTCAGGTTCTTTCCTTCCTCCCAAATAACTCCAATCCTTTAACCTTGTAACACCTTTCAGTGCAAAAACTGAGAAGCGAGGATAAGAGGGATGCTCTGATTTGCCCAGAGTCCCACAGCAGGTTATGGCATGACTAGGAAGCAGCACCCGAGCGCCTGGCCCATTCTGAGTAATTCTGCGTCATGAAGATGTCATGCTGTGAGGAACTCACCTCAAAGCTCATCTTGCAGACCATTCACTACTAATAGGTCTTGCCCACGTAGGTGCTCTTGTGTCCAGCGGTATAGTTGTGTGTGTGCTGTGGCCATATCCTCAGAAAGAAGAAGTATTATGGGGTCTGAATTCAATGAATATCATTGAAATTATCTGAGCTTCACATCTTTGAGACTTCTTCCATGCCCTCAGATTGGACTGAAACTGGCCAAAAGACTTAGAAATACTGGAGAAGGGGGCAATAGATGCGGATAAATAGTGTGATTGCAAAGGTCACATTTCCATAGCACTTCAGGCTTCTTCCATTTCTTAAAAGCTGAGAGTTTTTGCTAAACCAGAGATGCTCAGAGCTGGATATTTTGTATTTTCACTATGTTCTCTTTAATTTACTAAAACCAAATAGGCCTTCAAATTGGTAGAATCTGATGATGAGAATGAGGCCTAACTTGACCAGGAAACTGTTAATTACAGCTAACTTTTCTTTAAATAAGCAGAGTTCATGGAAAAAAAAAAATCTATTTTCTATATATGTTCTAGGGAAGCTTGGATATTGCTATGAAAAATATTCTTTTTAAAAAAATATACATCATGTCTTTAAAAAAAATCAAACAATCACCAATCTCGCTCTGACTGATCAGTCATCACCTTTATTTTTCCTTTATGCGTGTGGGCCATTAAAGAGGAAAGAAAAGTGAAAAAGTTGTGTAAAATGCATTTTCTTTTTAAGTGTGTTTAAGAGAAACTAAGCTAAACCTAGAATTTTCTTTAAGTTTCTTATTTTTTTTTCCTTAGAAGGATGTTTTCTGCAAGGAAATCATCAATGGAAAATGTTTGACCAGCTGTACTCTTATCTTTAGATCTGGAAACACATGCAATACATGGAAATCCCCACCTCACTTGAAGTTTCAAGGAGGTGACTGGATTTTGTGCTCATACTTCTTTCGCTATGAGTAAGTGTTTCAGTATTTGCTTTTGTTTGCTATCCATCCACTCCAGCCCAAGGAAAAATACAGGAAAATTTCCCCTTTTGCCATTACGGTGCATGATCGCTGTGCAGGGATCTGCAAAGTCCATGCCTGTTGATTTTTTTGCAGTCTCTTGAACAAGGCCTTGGTCTTGGCTCCTTCTTCCATCTTCAGGGAATTTTAATCTGGATATTAACTTCCAGCTTGCAGGAAATAACAGAGACAACCTGGATATAACTCGATATGGGCTGGCCATCAGAGCTCAGTCATTTGCACTGTTGTTAGCATAGTCCTTGGCTTGGTTTTGGCCTGAGCCTGCTGGCCTGGACCCAGACGATCCCCAGCCATGGGTCAGGAGTTAGCATAGTCCAAGAACCATTCCTGGCAGGTTGTTTAGATGCAGCCACCTTGCTCTGGAGAGAGTTTAGCTATATGGATTTCACCAGACCAGGCCACCAAGGCAGACCAAGGGCACTGGTCCTGGTTATTCTGCCTGTAAGCAACTATTTGGGTTCATCACGGACTGGTTTTCCTTCTCTGAGGTTAATGACTCAAGTGCATCTTTGTACCATGGAGCAAAGCTGAATGTCATCCTACCAAAATCCTTGTCCATCTGCTTTACTTGTCAAAATCCTCTGGGCAGAGGGCACTAGGTTATCCTGGAGAATCCTTGAACAAGAACTGGTTTAACAGTTTTTTAGAAACAGCAGCCTCCCATCCTCTCTCCAGCTCAGGTAGGAATTGCAGGAAATAAAATAATAATAATAAAGGGGAAGAGGGGGTTAGGTTACATTTTCCGGTTGAGTGAACATCAGTTGATGCTAATAGCTGCTTTTTTTTTTTTTTTTCTTCTCCAAAAACAGAGTACCACAATAGTGTGTGTCGATAACTGCAAGGCTGTTGCAGGCTCATTTAGGTCTGCATTCACTCACCTTTGGGCACACAGCTAAGGTTCCTAAAGGATTTTAGCTGACTAATGTCTCTCTGGAGTCCATGGAAAGAGGTGGCCTCCTCCGGAAAGCTAGGAAGAACTCAAAGCAGGAGGATCACCTTTGGAAGACCCTGTTTCTCTTCACTGGGCTGAATCCAAGCCTCAGGAGCCATTAGAATCTCTTTCCAGGTCTAACCATCTCCCAAACCCTCCAGGTCTTGCATGACAAAGTCTCAGCCTGTGAGCCAAAGCTGAGACCGCTCAAGATGAGCATCTTGAGTGATTACTTTCTCAGTGTGTACTTCAAACATTTCCACCTCTAACAATTCTTGCTGTGGCACAAGAGAGCTGTGGTGGCAGAGCTACGCCAGCCTGGAGGTCTGTGTGCCTCCATATGCCCTCCCACTGGAGGATGGCACAGATGTAGAGGCTCAAAAACACCATTAGTACATTGCTGCCCTGTTGGACACCAAGACTAAAAAACGCACCTATGTGCTGCTTCTGCAAAAGACAGTGAGAGTGGAGAATGATACCGTCCTCAAGAAAGCATACACGACACTGGAAAACCTAGAAAAGAAGCTGGATATAGCAGTAAAACCCCCTCATACTGAGAGACGCCATTGGTGCAGCACTTGGAGAAGACTAAAGGGGTTGGAGATGGCTCCAGCCCTCTGCCAGTTCACTCTCCGACCTTTCTACCTCTTCATTTTTCACCTATGAGACTAAAGGTGAGGATGAGGTATGGGGTTTGTCTCTGATGTAAAGAGATCTGGTTTTGTTTGCCACCCAAAGCTGTTGAGTTTGGAATTCCTTTGTCCTGCTGTCTTTTTGCCAAGCTTCAATAGTGGGAACTAATCTATCTGAGGGTGACTTCTAATTCCTGATCACTGCACCTCCTGCCTATGTCCTATAAGGGGACTGTAGTGCAAAATCCTGCTGTTCTTCTAGGAGAACAGGACTCTCAGCAGGAGTGGCAGTTGCAGAAAGTCTGTAAGATTTGGCTTTTCTTCATATAGGCCGGACTGGGTTGCCATCTCTGGTTTTATTTCATACCCCAGCCATGAAGTGTTGATAATGCTTAGGGAAAAAAAATCACATGTGCAAATAATAAAAAAAAAGAAACCCAAAAACCCCAGACATACACACACATGCAGACCTGCTTCTGCTTGCATTACAGGTTCTCAGCCCAGAAGCAAATCACTTGGGAAATTTAATTAAACTTTAATGAGGTACTTTGATTGTTGGGCTGTACGCCTAGTGGAATTAATGTACAATGAAGGGGTGTCTCGTCATGCTGCTGGCAATAGCTGGCAAGTTCACGTAGAGCAGAGCATGTCATCCTAAATCACCTTTTGAACTTGGGAAAGCAGCAGGGAAGAGCAACCAGGAAGCTCTAATGGGTCATTTAATTACAGCAGGTCCTTTACATGTGAGTCCTGGACATTGAAGAAACTCCCTCTGAGTCGCTTTTGGGACTTTTCAGGAGGTGGGGGAATGGAAGGCAGGCAGGGCGGTGGTGATGGTCTGGGTTTCCTTCTCTTCTTTCCCTCAAGTAGGCAGGAGTCTGGATTGGAGGGATCTCTGGCATGGGAGATCCTGGGAGAGTTGGGTGGTGAGCAGCAACCTCCATGGATCCTCCACAGGACCTTGGTGCACCCACTAACCAGAGAAAGGCATTATTTTATTGCTAGTGGATATGTGGCTTCTGTTTCAAGTGAAGGGCTTTTCAAGCCCTCCTCAGCCACCAGGGAAAGGCTGTTTTGTAATGTAACACTGGTTTGGAGAGGACCATTCAATCTCAGGAGAGTCCCACCTCCTTCTGCCTCAAAGCTAGACCTCCATCTTGGAAAAGATCTGTCATAGATCCCATATGGGATCTCCAGACATCCCTTACAACCTCAACATTTCTGTGAAAAGCTGCTGCACCAGGCTGGATTTGACCATCCCCCACCCTCAGTTTACAGGGTCCCAAAGGGTCTGGGACACTGTGTGTTCACCAAGGTATGTTACTGCACAAGACCCCTTATGGATAGGATCCCTTTTTGAAAGGGACAGCCCTCTCTAGGCTTCCACAAAGGTGAGTCTCACATGCTGGGAGAGAAGAGAGTTGCAAGGTTTACAAAGGAGAATCACAGGATAATTCAGGTTGGAAGGCACCTCTGGAGATTTCCAGTCCAACCCCCACCCTGCTCAAAGCAGAGCAAATTAAAGCAGGTTACTCAGGACCTTGATGAGTTGAGCTTTCACTGTCTCCAGGGATAGAGATCCCATGGCCATTGTGGGACCTTGTCCTCAGGCTTTACTACTTCCAGAATTTCACTTGCTGCAACTTGTGTCATTGCATTTTACCCTTTTCTGCACACCTCTCACAAGAGACTCTCTGTCTTCTTACAGCCCCCCATTAGGTAGCTGAAAGCAGCAATAAGATATTCTCTGAGCCTTGTCTTCTCCAACCTGAGCAAACCCAAATGTCAGGCTCTCCTCATACATGTGCTTCAAGAGGATTACCAGAAAAGACAACCCTCTGCTTGGACTTGTGTCTGGCTGTCAGCAAGAAGGAACTCTAAAAAGAGAAGCCCCAACCTTCCTGCATTTCTATTTGTTCCTTTAGAGATTGGAGGATTCATGAAAGAGGTGATCAGTGATGCATGAGATTTTCCAGGCTGAGATCCTGGAGCTGAGACTCCAGAAGAAGACACTAGCCTTGAAGCCATCTGTTTCAAGGCAACCCTCGAGATCCCAGTTTAGAAATACAGTCCTGCTCTCTGCTTAATCATGTCAAGGTTAGAATCAACAGATACAGGAGGGGGACCAGGCAGCGTCTTCCTCAGAGGCATGGAGGGGACAACGATTTTCAGCTCTGAGCCTCACTTGTATCATTCATCACCAAGAGAGGCTCCTGGGAGAAGAACTATGTTTATTTGGAGGCCTGAGTGTAAAGGGTTCACAAAGAACTTGTTAATCCTTACTTCATCAGGGAGCTCTGGTCATACTCTAGTCAGGGCTCTGGTGTTGCACCGGCCATTGGAAAGTCAGAAGTGGGTGAGCTCTCTCTCCTCCTGACTCTCAGCTACCACAGGGACATGGAGATTTTGGCATGTCTCAAGGTGGCCAAACTGTAATGAAATGTCCTGCTGCTCTGCAGCCCCACCAGGTCCTTCTGTGCACATTATTGTATATCAACTCTCTGTTGTAGATCAACCCTCTATTGTAGATCAACCCATTATTGTAGATCAACCCTCAAGGCAAGGTCCTTTACCTCCTCTGGTCTTTTTACTCCATGTAAACGAACTGGAGCAGTACTGGGATCGTGTCCCAGGAAGGCAAATGCTTAACACAAAGCACAGCATGAGCTCTTGAAACCGAACTAAGATGGGAATAAAACAGAAAGTTATGTCTGCACATGCCAAGTGGTCATGTACTCTGTTCTTGGAAATCTATGTACTGTGTTCTTGGAAATCTGGAGGCCATTGAGCCAATAGCCATATTTCTTGGCATTTCTATAACACTATCCACCCAGTCTTACAAAACCAAGCTGTCAGTGCACTGACACAGTGTGGCTGGGAGCAACCAACTGTTCTGTGTTCTCCACTGTTTTATAAGCAAGACCCATTCATTCCTGCTTTGCTTTTCAGCAGACGATACAACTTCTCTGCTCTCTGGGCAGTTAAGGACGTACAAGATTCTGTCATACATGAATGTCTTGCTGTGCAGGGTGCTGGATGAATGCAGAACCAAAAATGCCTGCCCAACCTTCATTTCTCCTCCTGGTGCCAGTGTTTTATGATGCAGATTTTTACCACCTCTCATCCTATTCAGTGTCCAAAATAGGATTGCTCTACTGGGTGGACCAGCTGTGTGCAATGAAGGCAGATGTCATTTCTAGGACCCTTTCCTTGCTGACTGAGGACACAAGAAGATATGAAGTGAATGATGTAGGGATGCTGAACAGGCATGGATGTTCTTCATCAGTGTTCGGATGGACACAGGCTGCCATGAAGAACCAGACATGTCTTTACCTCTGCCATTCAGGCTGTCCATCAGGGCTGCTAGGGGATCAGTCTGCTGGAGTCACTGGCAGCAGGTCTTTTGTTTTCCAGATGCTCAGCTTGTGACCAGGGGCTGTGGTGCAAATAGACTCAGTCTACAGTGTAGACTGCCCTTCCTGCAGGTGAGAGCTGAGCTGCTGAGTACAGATTGACCATGGGCGTCCAGCATCCCAAGCTGATGGGCAACTCCTCCATCCCTTCAACACCTTGCTTCACTGGAGTCCGAGGAAATGGCTGAGTTTGTGCAGCACCAGGGTATTGGCAGGACAAACATCAGGAAGGCATCACTACCCAAATCCCTTGCTTTCACAGCAGGGCATATAGAGCAAGCAGAAAAGAAGGCCCAGAGCTGGGCATCAGGTGACGAGAGAATGAATACAGCCATTGCTAATTATTGAGGGACTGTGGTTTAAGTTCAGCCATTTAAATGAAGATTTAAATGAAGAGATGGGGATTTAACAGCAGTTTTAAATGAGGCCATTTCATTGAAGATGTCCCTGCTCATTGCAGGGGGGTTGGACTAGATGCTCTTTAAAGGTCCCCTCCAACCCAAACTATTCTATGACTCCATGATTCTAAATGATGCCTCTGTTGTGGCATTCAAGTTGGGAGCCCTGCTACCCTAGGATATCAGTGGAGACAGCTGGGCATGTCTGGGAAGTAAATCCCACCTTAAATCACTGATCAGACTTGCCCAGAGCTGTGCAATCACTGGGGAGGGACCTGGCAGGCTCAGTGAAATGTTGAGTGGATGCATCCAAATCTGCCTGTGAGCTGGAAGAGGCAGTGGTCCAAGGGGAAGAAAAAAGTTCACATGTAATCCTGCAAAGTGATCATGCAACGAATGCCTTTCACTGCATGATCACATCACAGGATCTTCTGCAACTCCAGGTCTCCCGCAATGCCTGGCACCTGGAAAGAGCAGGGAGGTTGCACAAACATGCTCCAGCTTGGCGTTTCCTAATCCTGGAGCACTTGACTGCAACTGCTACACACTTCTTCCATCCCAGCGTGCACAGGGAAGGGAAGCAGGAATGTTTTCTAAGGTTGTAAAGAGCCCAACAGACAAATCCACCCAAAACCCACACTCTGTCATTTCCCTAGGGCCCCAGTCTGCGTCTACGTGCACAAATGAATAGGACCAGGATCAGGGATACGCATGCTTCTGCAATGATCCTCCAGTTATTTGTAGCATGCTCTCTGGTGTGATTTTGGCCCAGGTCAAGTGGCACTGATGCAACCAGTGCCCAGGTAAGGTTCAAGGTGAGCAAAGGCCAGGGTCCATTCGCGGTAGACTGTTTGGGTGTTGTAGTCCTCTTTTTGGAGGCTGAGAGGGTTAAGCAGGAAGGATGGACCAGTTGGGCTCAGAGCTGACCTGTTTATTTTCCTGCATAGATGCATCCACGTGAGCCATCAGGGCCTCTGGAACCACCATGCCACTGGGACACAGTAGGAGGCTGTCACCTCTCCCAGGCCAGCTTTGAAGGGGACTTGTGGGACGTGCTGAGGCTTTCACTGGTCTGTGCTGACAGCTGTGGAAAAGGAGACCAGGGGATGCTGCTTTCCTCAAGCCATGGCTAGTCTGACCTCTGTCCTCTGGCTTGGCCACTCACGGGCAGCTCAATCATTTCTTCTCCACCTGGGGCTGTTGGTCCCTCTCCTGTGTGTTTTCTATTAACAATCCTTGGCCCTACTGTAAGGTCTGTCATCCCCACCTGGTCCAGCAGATCCTGATGCCACTCCTCTCCCTTTCCCAGTCCAGTCTCCACTCCAGAAGGTTCCTTCCACTAGTCTGGTCCTTTCCTCCTCCATCTTCTGGTTCCTCATCCAATGTTCATCCTGCCAGTCATGCTCTGTTCCTTCCCAGCCCTACCCTTCCTTGCCAGACCATGGTTGTTCACACCCACCTCCTCCTTCCTTGGCTGCTTTCTCCAGCCTCTTTCACCATCTAGTCCTGTCCCCAGCACCCCAACTCCTTGTCTCCCATCTCACCCAGACCGGCTCCCACCCCCAGCCTCCCACTCGCTGCTCGCAGTACATGCCACCATTCCCACACCCACCCAGCATCCCTCGGTGTCTCCTCCACCCAGTCTCCCCCCACCTAATGATAGTTTAAAGCTGTTGAAATTCCACAACACACAAGTCTCCCTCTGCAGCACCTGCCCCCAGTGCTTGACAAGTATTCCTGAAGTGAATAATGAGCAAATCAAGTCTCAGCACTCCTGAGGCAGACTGATACCCAGAGGGGACGACTGGAGCTCTCCAGGCTGGAAAAGAGATGGCTAAAGGGGTGGGATACGATATATAGTTACAAAATCACGCATGGTCCAGAGAGGGTAAATAAGGAATAACACAACTGGAGAAATACAGCATCGAATGAACCTGGCAGGTGGCAGGATCAAAGGAACACAAGGAGGTGGTTCTTCACATGGAGTGGGGATGTGAAGGGTACTAAAATTTTAAACCTACAGCTGAGCAAATGTATGGAGGAAAATCCCACGGAGGGTGAGTTAGGACAGTGAGCTCACAAAGTCTTGAGCTGCAGATGGTCTGAAGAGAGGGAGGTGCTGGGGTGGATCGCTCTGCTTGCCCCGTTCTTATACTCAGACATGCTTTCCTTACCCTGTCAGAAGCAACATCATGGGCTGCATCGGCCTTACATCTGGCCAGATGTGGCCTGTGTGTGTCTGTATATATATATATATGTCATATTTCCTGTGTATGTGTGTGTATATATATATCTCTCTCATATCTACTGTAAATGAGAGGGTAGAATTGGGAAGACCGGCCCCTCCAGACCAGAGCTCCTGGTGCTCCTGGGTTCAGAGACAAATTAGAATCACAGAATCATAGAATTGTCAAGGTTGGAAAAGACCCTTAAGATCATCGAGTCCAACCATTAACCTATCACTGCCAAGTCCATCTACGCCATGTCTTTGAGCACCACATCTATCCATTCTTTAAATACCTCCAGGGATGGAGACTCCACTACTTCCCTGGGCAGCCTGTGCCAATGCTTGACCAGGTCTTTGCTGCTCCGGGGGGCTCTGAGTAGTGACAACCTTTGTGGTATCGTGTGATGCTCAAGACAAGAAGTCTGGCCCTGACAGCAGAGAATGAAATAGGTGTTCCCAGGTCAGGGGTGCTGAGGAGCCTGTTTTAAACTAAGGTTTTCAGAACCCTCCCTGGATT
This sequence comes from Platalea leucorodia, assembly GCF_965183815.1. Classification (NCBI taxonomy): domain Eukaryota; kingdom Metazoa; phylum Chordata; class Aves; order Pelecaniformes; family Threskiornithidae; genus Platalea; species Platalea leucorodia. The sequence goes on along the minus strand of NC_138825.1, from coordinate 125,097,067 downwards.
TTGGCTGAAGCCCAAAAGGTCAGCGTGGAGACTCTTCCCTTGCCGGGGAAGCAAATCCAGCCTTTCCCACTCAAGCTGCAAGAAAAAAAAAAAAAAAAAAGCAACTTTTTTTTTCTCAAAGCAAGGATTTTTGGTGCCCTAGCTGGGCAGGGGGGAGTGGGACCTGCTTTGCCTTGGTACCCGATGCTGCCCGCTCCCTGGGATGCTGGGAGGGAGCAGCGGGATCGTGACTCAGCCCCCACGTGAGCGGGTTTCCTTCCTGCACCGCCAGCCCAGGCTTCTGATGTTTTGTTCGCCGTGAAGCTCTGGGGGCCAAGCGGGAGCTCCTGGAAATCAAAGGGAAAGAACAACATCTTGGGCTTGCCGAGGAGGGGTGCATCCCGGCTGGCTGGGGGGAGCATTTGGGGTGCTGAGGGAAGAGAGGTGGGACAGCTGGAAGGAGGGCATGGTCAGGTCTCCAGCATGAACCTTCTTAACCCCAAATTCTCCCTGCACGCAGCAATGCTCCTTGGGTGCCCTTCAGCTGCCAGCAGGGACCCTCATGGGCTCCCCAGGCTCTGAGGAGGAGGAAGGGAAGGGGCTTTCGCCGCTCTCTTTTCTTCTCAGGGTGTCCTCTAGCCCTCTCTCTGCCCCACTGGGTGGGAAACGGGACCCCCAGCAGTCCCTCTTGCATTGAAATGGGAGTAAGGGGGTGGAGAGGCAGCTCAGCTCTTGTTAACCACCCTGGACGTGACATTTCTGGATTCTTATCTGGTATCAGACTTCTCTCTATTGATACCAAAGACAAAATTCTCGGTCAGAAGTTGCTCAATGCTGTCAAAAAAACGTCTGTAGACTCTCTCGTAGTGCCCAGACTCAAGTGTTTGTTTGGCCATGAGGCTCCCAGGTTGGTCTGGCCACATCCAAACCAGGCGGTCACATCCCAGCCTTCCCTGGGGATGTCTTTGCTACCCCCATCCCAGGGTAGGGGCAGGACTTGTTGGCCTGGGCACCGCTGTGCTGGGGACTGTGGTAATTTCACAGTGTGAATGGTAGCAGTTGAGGGCTGGGGACCTTCCCTGTCCTGGTTTCTTGACCGGTGAGAGCCTAGTGCAGGTCTCTCCATAATCCTTCCAGTGTACAGAGATGACCCTGAGCATGTACCCGCCTTCAGGCAGTGCAGAGGTTTTGGCTTGAGCCCTGTGGATGGTCCCAGAAGGGTGGCAGGAGCGCACAAGCTGCATTCGAAAGAGGAGGGGCTGGCCAGCACTGGATTTTACTTATTTATTGCAAAAAGATAGAGAAGATCCCCGTTTGCCTCATTCCCTCCATACCCACTGCACAACCTCTCCCTCCTCCCTGGCCAGCTGGGTGCCGCTGGGCTTTCGGACCCAACTCTTCCACCACCCTCCCTCTTTCAACATCTCTACTCCCTGGATGACAGAGGTGGGCAGGAGCGAACCCTGGGCCCTCAGCCATGGAGGCTGGTGTGGGTGGCCTTAGCTGCTGCCTTGAAGGGGCTCTTCTGAGCAAATCCTTTACTGTGGGCTGGATCTCCTCCAGGTGGGCACCAGAGGTGATTCGGCCAAGTCGGTTGCTGCCAAGGTGACTCTGGATGGATGCTAAGCCTGAGCCCACAGGGCTGAGCTTGCACTATCCAGCCCTGGGCTCGTCTCCCCAGCTCCCGCTGCCTTTGCCTTGGCACCCGCTCACCCCAGCCCCAGCGGGGAGGGAGAGACCCCAGCCTGCCCAGCCTACCCAGAGCCCTGCCCTCCTGCCCTGGGGCCAAACCCTTCTTCCCCATCACCCACCTCCATCTCCTCACCCCTGTTTTCCTATTCCCAGCATTTACCCTCCCGCACGTAGCCCTGGGGGAGCCGGAGGGTTGTACACAGAGGGAGAAGTTATTTTTCCTTGACATAAACATCCAAGCCTTTCCTCAGCCCCTTCGCTTGAAACGTGGAGGTAGGACCTGGACTCATAACATCCGGCAGGAGGGGCTGGCCTTATCTGCCAGGAAACACTCAGCTCCGGATACATCCTCCCCTGCTCCCAGCACCCCAAGCAGCTCCCATTGGCAGTGCTGGGCAGGAAACCACTCAGCAGCTTGTCTCATTCCCTCTTCTGGAGAGACGGGAGGGAGGGCCTGATCCTCTCCTCCCTGCGTGGCTCCCCGCGGGGTGCAGCGGCGTTTGGAATTAGGGTGAGATGGGGGCAAAGAGAGATGGAGGGGGAAGGTATTTACTTGTGAGCAGAAAGGGGTTGATGGGGGCAAAAAGGGATTTGGGGCTTGGTGTCGAGGTGTTGGCAGTGTCGAGGTGTTGGCAGTGTCGAGGTGTTGGCAGTGCTGAGGGTCTCCCCTAGGCTCTGCCACTGATTTGCAGGGTGACCTCGGTCATGTCTCCTCTCCCCCTTCTCTGCCTCTACTTCCCTCCCCTGCCTTCTGCTTTGAGAGCCATAGAGGGAAAATAATCCTCTCCCAGCTCATTTCAGCATCCAGAGCCCTCACATGGGGTAGAGACCCCCTGTGACAAGGGCAGCACAAGTACTTGGTCCTGTTCACAGTTTTGGTAAGATCATGTGCCAATGCTGGACAGAAAATGATGGGAGGGAAGGAAGTAGTATTTCTATTTTACAAACAGGGAAACTGAGGCACGGAAAAGCCATGTGGCTGCTTCTCTTCAGGGTTTGCCCCTGCCCGGTGGCACTGGGACAAGCAGACGTGGCCTGTGGAGCGAGGATGGAGAGAAGTCACCACCTGCTCAAGGGATGCAAAGGAAATCACCCATCCTGGGAGGGCCAGGGCATGACACACACCGCAGCTCCCGGCCAGCCCAAACCCCAGCGCTATCCGGGAAGGTGACCTCATCCCTGTTCCCGACGCCCACCACCGTGACCCACACAGCCACGGGTGCCAAGGGCTGGCTGGGGCCACCGGACACCAGAGGCAGAGGACTCACACCCTGGCCACCGCCTGGCAAGGAGAGACCCTTGCCTTGGCCCAATCTGAGCGGGAGCCCAAAAGTGGAGTGAGGTCATTTTATCCTTTCCTGCAGCCCTGATTTGATCTTCCTGCTGGTTCACAGCCCGTCCCAGCCTGGAGAAAGCAACCCACAAACCACAAGACTCCTCGCCGTGCACAGAGACAGCCTTGGGGTCACGGGTTTGGGATGGGGAGGGAGGAGAAACATGCCCAGGACTGATGCAGAATGAGTCCCTCTGGGGGTGGAGACCCCCCAGCATCCATAAACCACCGTGGCCATCAGTCCTCTGTGGGGATGTCCACGTTCCAAGAAAAAAGGCTCCTTCCCACCTCTGTCAGCCACTTATTTTCTGGCTGGTCCCTGCAGCAATGCCCTGCATCCCAAAAATGTGCTGTGGGGCGGGGGGCAACCTGTAGCGTTGCATTTTTCATCCTGCCGGAGAAGGGGCGGATGGCTCCACTCCCAAATTTCATCTCAGCTGCTGGTGTCCTGGGAGGTGGAAGCCGGCTGCTCCCGGCGCTGGGCGTGTGCCCGGATCCGTCCGACGAGGCCTGGCTCCCAGGGAGCCGCACCTCGCCTTGGCTGCGGCTCCCAACGCCCTCGGGGGGCCCCAGCTCCCGGTTGGGGCCTGTAGCTGTTCCTGACGTGCAGAGAGCACGGGGACACGCTCCCACCTCTCCTCACGCAGCTCCAAGTTGAGCAAGTGGGGACAGGCTTGGCTCGCTGGAGTCTCCGTGCATCCCAGCCCAGCGGGCTCCTCGGGGCTGGGATGCACGGAGAAACCCCTTTTCCCAGGGAAACCAGTCTCCGGCCACCACCGCACGTGCTGCCAGGAGCTCTTGGAGTGGGCTTTGCCTCCACCAACCCTGAATGTGACCCTGGCTGTGAGAAGGAAAGGGGGAGAAGAGGCTCATGGGGTGTTTCAGTCGATCCCGTCACTGCTCAGGGCATGGGAACAAGGAGCAGGACAGAGGGGAGTGGCCAATGTCCCGCAGAGAGGGTCCCATCGGGGGGATAAATGCAACAGCCCAAATCAAGCATGCTGGTGGCAATAGCAAGAGCCGACCTTGTTGGGGGGCCGGGGGATGTGCTCTGTGCCTCCTCACCAAGGCAATCTGAAAACTCATTACACCGTCCTCAGCTGGCCCTGCAGCCGAGCTGGCAGACAGCGACATTTGCAGAGTGCCCAGGGGTGGGTGCCCCTCTGATGTCCTGGGGTGGGTGACCCTGCTTGGAAGGGAGCAGCCCCCTGGATTTGCTGGCTGAAAGGCAGATCCAGGTTTGGACACAAGCACTTGGGCCACCCCTGCTATGAACAATTTTTAATGTGCTGCTGGGGGGCTGTGAGCATCCCTCGGCCCTGGGGCACCACAGGGATTGCGGGCAGAGCAGGAGGTGGGAGGAGCAGGACTTCGCCAGCCCTGCTCCTGCTCCTGGCATGGTCCCACGTGAGTCAACGCCACTGGGCAGAGAGGCCAAACAGGCTCACGGCACCTCCCTCTCTCCAGCCCTGTTGGGCTGATTCACAAATCCTCTTGGAAGAGCGACGCTGCCCCAGCCGGGCTGCTGCACCGGCTATCTCGGCACCGCACCAAGCGTCGCACCCTTGTGCTGTGCGGGTGCAAGAGCCACCACAGTCCACGGTGCCAGCAGGACACCCAAAGGCATCCATTTCTTTCCCCCTAAAAGGGAAATGGGCTGCACGTGGCCAAGGGTGGGTTTGGAGGCCTGAGCGATGGGCAAAGGAGGCAGTGGCGTGTGATGGGAGGGCTGTCTATGAGCGGCGGGCAAAGGACGACCATCAGCACAGAACAGGGGCATGTTGGTGCCTCCCCAAATATTCATGCAGCCTCCCACCTTCTGGGACCATGGCCTACCTAAGTCAGAGATAAGTCGTTCACGGAAGCCAGCCCAGTTGGGTTGGGTTGCCTTGGGTTGGGTTGAGTGACCTCTGGAGACCCCTTCCAGCCAACACATATAAGCAGGCATCACAAAGTGCATTAGGAAACTTGCTCCTCTGCTTTTGGGGGCCAAGCAGGAGGGGACAGCCTGGGAGGACACTGCTTTGGCAGGTTTGCATGGCTCAACCTCAAGGACCACAGGGACACAGCTTAATTTAATGTCTGGCAAGAGCAGTCTGTGATGCTGGTCTACAGACTGCAAGAAGGACTAAGCTTTTCTCTTCGCTTGTGATGCCTGAAGGCCACCACCCCACATCCACCTACAAGAGCACCCTTCACGCAGCTCCCCAAATTTGACCCCCACTCCATTTCTCAGGCCTCATTGCCTTGATCTGCATTTGCACCGAGGACCCTTTACGTGGCCCTTGCACTGCGGAGCATCTTAAGCAGTGCATCAACATGAAGTGTGAAAGACAGCCTTAAATGTGAGTAAAAACCACGCTCCAGACACTGGCTCTCGCTCCCTAAACAGGCAACATCATTTGTGCTCACCAACACACCAAAAGCAAAGCTTTGCCTTCGCTGTAATATCTACATAGGACCTGGCATCAAAAGGTCGTACTCATGAGATGGCGAAAGCGGGATCAAGGCTGTAGAAGTGATTTGCTGCCCGAGACACACCATGAAAACTGAAGGTATGCACATACCGTGCCTCGAGTCGGTTTGTTAGAAAGCAATCCACAATTTGTAAAGATAACCACAGATCTTTTTTATTTAAAAAAATGGAAGTAGAAAAGTTTGGCTGAAAATACCAACAAAAAAAAAAATTAAAAAAATAGCACTCACACAGGAAATGTTTCTGTTTTGAAAACTTTGTCAATAGCTACAGCAATTTAAATCATAAAACAATCATCGTATAAAAACATATTTATTTAAATTAAATATTTTATGCAAACTCATATCTACACTCATTCAAAATGCATAGAGTCACACAAAAAAGATGGAATGTATTAGCTTAAAAACCTGTGAAGTTGTGGGGCTTTTTAAGTATTATTTGCAATTATTATTAATACACGTTCGGGACTGAAACCAGAAAATCATAGCCACGCTACTAACTAATCATTACCAAGTGCCATACAGTAAACACTAAGATTAATCATGTCATATAACTGATTTAAAATAAAGCTTCATGTTTATGAAAAGGAAGAGAACTCGAGCAATACAAAATCCAAGGGGAGGAATAATGGAAGGAATAAATCAATGTACAGCTTTATTACAAGCAATAATACGCCGGAGTTAGAAGAGGCATTGGGCACTGTGGCTCGAAACGTGAAGCGTTCGCCTTCAAAGGATGTTTGATAAAAAACGTGCCTGCTACATCATCACCTCTTTGCCCAAGTGCTCGTCCCAGGACGCGCTCCCAGCCCGGCGGGGAGGGCAGCTCACGCCGTCCCCCGCTTCGGAGCGCTTTTGCTGGGAGGCCAAGGGGAAGCCACGGGTAGGGGTGGATGCCGGCCGGATCCCGCCTTTCCAAGCCCTGATCTTACCCTCCTCTGGAAGGCACAGCCTGAGCGCCCCTGGGGCTGGCTGCCCCCCTGCAGCCCCCCGAGCATCCCCGGGGCCAGCCCGGCAGCATCCCTGGTGTCCCGGTCCCCTCTGGGGATGAAGCCCCCAACTCGCGGTCTGGGGGCAGGGGGACGAGGCAGGTTTAACCCCTGCCGGTGCGGTCAGGCAGATCAGGGCGGCTGTAAGCAATGCCGATACCAGGAGCCGAGAGCGGCTTGCAGACCGTGCGCCCCTTTACCAAAATCTTCCCTTTTCCCCCCATCCCTGCCTTTTCCCCTTCCAGGGGGTTTTGCCCCTTCCAGGACTTCAGAGCTGCTGTTTGCAGGATGCTGCTGCCCTCCTGACTCCAAAGCGGAGCCGGGGGCAACCCAAAATGGGGGGCAGCCTTCCCATGCTCCCAGGAGCATCTCTGCTTTGGAAGTGGGACTAGGCCAAAGGACTTTGGCACTGGGAAATCCCCCCCAGCCCCGTTTGGAGCAGGGCACCCGAGGCTTTGCACCGGTGGTGAGCTGATGACTGAAATCCTTTACCTACGCCACCAAGGAGACTCCACGGCCCTCACGGGTCGGACTCGGTCACCCCAAGGGGCGGCAAGCGATGTCCCCGGGGAACAACGCCTCGTAACACTGTGTCGGGTCCTTCCTCGGCCGGTCCAGGCGGCCCCGGCCGGGGGTCTAGGAGACGCTGTAGTTATTGTAGTAGGTGGCCGTGGCATCGGCAAGGACGGAGATGAGGCTGGTCTCGGAGGTGTGGGAGCCGCCAGCCGCCGGGACGTGTCCATTGACCAAGACCCCACCGTGGTGGTCACCGTGGCCGGGGTTGTTGAGATACTGGTCGAACTCGTTGCGGTCCATCTCGCCCAGGAGCTCGGCTTGGCTCAGCTGGTCCAAGGTGTCAAAGCCATGGTGGTCAGGCGGCGGGGAGAGCTGGCCCAGGTGGGCATGGAGGCTAGGGGGATGCAGGGAGGGGAAGGCGGGTGTGTAGTAGCTGGGAGGAGGAGGAGGAGGAAGGGGAGGGCAGCTGGAGGCCGGGGGGATCATGCAGGTGGTGGGCTGCGGTATGGGGCTGAGAGGGTGGTGGTTGCACGGGAGGGAGCTGCCCGCGTACTCCGGGGAGTAGGTGGCTCCGGCGAGGTGGGAGCGGTGATGCTCATCGGGGCAGGGCGAGGAGAAGAAGCTCTGCTCGGGGTCTATGGCGTCCAGCGGAGACATCTCCGGAGGGGTGGGCAGCCCGTAGGGGTAGGTGTCCACGCTGGTGCTGCTGCCACTGCCCGGGGCCTCCCGGTACCCCCGGACGGCTGGCAGCCCCGGGCGAGGGGCGTACTCACCCGGCCCCTCTTTCTCTCCCCCAGCCCGGCCGCAGGTCCGCTTCTCCGGCACCGTGTTTTGGTCCCGCGTCAGGCTGCCCAGCAAAAACCCGGGGTCCACCCGCTTGCAGATCCGCTTGACCTGCTTCTTCCGCCGGGGCCGGTATTTGTAGTTGGGATAATCTTGCATGTGCTTCACCCGCAGCCGCTCGGCCTCCTCCACGTAGGGACGCTTCTGCGAGAGGCTCAGAGCCTTCCAGGACTTGCCTGAAACGGAGAACAAAACTCCCTTTAGCGCCTGCGGAGGGGGAGGAAAGGGGCTGCCTCCCAAAGCGTGCAGGCACACAACCCAAGGCCAAGGCAGGGGCTCCCAATATCCGAGCCGGCGCACATGGAGGACGCAGCCCGCAAACCCCGCAGGAGGATGAGACGGTAGCAGGAGGGTGAAGAAAGGGGGTATTGAAGCCACCGTAGGTCCACCAACTCCCTCCATCCCAAGTCCCCAAACAGGGTGGGCTCAGGGTTAGCTGAGCCCCGCTGCAAACAAATCAGGGCAAATAAACTCCCCCAGCTCCGTGGCCTGATCTTGCAATGCCTCTCCAGGACGGAGAGCCCGGCTGCTGAGCGGGGACGGCCGAGGCCACGCACGGTTGAGCAGAGGGTCAGGACGTGGCGTCCCTGGATGCGTCCCAACCCGTGCCCTGCTGGGACTCGCATCGGGGCGTACAGAGACCCGGGTGCTGCGACCTCGCTGCTCCCGGTTGAGATACACAAAATGTCCCCAAGACACGGGACAGAGAAGCAGCGCCGGGGCGGGGGGTTGTATCCCACGGTGAGGCTACCCCAGGCTGTTCCTCAGGACAGGGGGAGAAATGCGGATACGGATCAAAGCGTTTGATGCCTTCCCATTGCCAAAGAGACAGCAGAAATAACACTAATAAGCCGAGATGCTGCATGGCAAAGCAGCGAGGAGAAAACCCAAACCACCAAAGAAAACACCACAAAACTGTCCAGGGAAACACAAACTTTGGGTAAGAGGTTGGACAGCAAAGCTGTGTTGCAATTCGGGCAGCTCTTTCTCAGGCTGTCTGGGCTGGTTATTTCTGTTTCCCTCTTGGTTTTGCGTAAAAAAATGGGGATTGGGATAAGGGGGGAACGGTGGATGGGGAGTGGGAAACAAATGTGTATTCAAAATGGGTGGTGATCCCCAAAAAGAAACAGCACAAAGACCACCCCGCCACCCCCTGGACATGCAATATTGGGGTGGGCTCGTGAGTTTGGGGACAAAGTGGGACAGCAAAGACAGGTCAGGAAAATGTGGGGGTCCCTCCTTGCGCTGCATTGGGGGACCCCTGCACTGGCAGCCCGGGGGTTTGCACCCCAGCAGGGTTTACACCTGAGGGGCGGCAGGGCACGCACATGTCTGCCTGTCCCCTGGGGCGCGGGACACCATCGGGCTTTGCACCCTGAGGGGTGGCCGGGTGGGTGCACGCACCCAGAGTGTGGGTCGCTGCAGGGGTTTGTGGCGGGGTGGATGCGTGGGTGCCTGCTCCCTGGGGTGCGGGACCCCATCAGGCTTTGCACCCCACAAGGTGGATGTCATCCTGGACCCGGGAAGGCTTTGCACCCTGCAGCGTGGCCATGTGGGTGCACGGGTGCCCACCCCTGCGTGCCGGACCCGCCTGTATCCCATGGGGCGGCCAGGAGGATGCAGGCACCCCAGGGTGCTGCTGCCAGAGCCGGGCAGGGCTTGCACCCCGCAGGGTGGCAGGGAGGGTGCATGGGTGCCCGTCAGGGCAGGGTTTGCACCCCGGGGATGGCCGATGGGTGCACGGGTGCCCACCCTGGGCTACTGAATCTGGGCAGGGTTTGCATCCCCGGGGATGGCCGATGGGTGCACGGGTGCCCACCCTGGGCTACTGAATCTGGGCAGGGTTTGCACCCCCGGGGATGGCCGATGGGTGCACGGGTGCCCACCCTGGGCTACTGAATCTGGGCAGGGTTTGCACCCCCGGGGATGGCCGATGGGTGCACGGGTGCCCACACCGGGGTACTGAATCTGGGCAGGGTTTGCACCCCGGGGATGGCCGATGGGTGCATGGGTGCCCACCCTGGGCTACTGAATCTGGGCAGGGTTTGCACCCCCGGGGATGGCCGATGGGTGCACGGGTGCCCACCCTGGGCTACTGAATCTGGGCAGGGTTTGCACCCCCGGGGATGGCCGATGGGTGCACGGGTGCCCACACCGGGGTACTGAATCTGGGCAGGGTTTGCACCCCGGGGATGGCCGATGGGTGCATGGGTGCCCACCCCAGGGGACTGAATCCGGACAGGGTTTGCACCCCCAGGAACAGCCGATGGGTGCACGGGTGCCCACCCTGGGCTAATGAATCTGGGCAGGGTTTGCACCCCCGGGGATGGCCGATGGGTGCAGGGGACTAAAGCCAGACAGGGTTTGCACCCCCAGGAACAGCCGATGGGTGCACGGGTGCCCACCCTGGGCTACTGAATCTGGGCAGGGTTTGCATCCCCGGGGATGGCCGATGGGTGCACGGGTGCCCACCCTGGGCTACTGAATCTGGGCAGGGTTTGCACCCCCGGGGATGGCCGATGAGTGCACGGGTGCCCACCCTGGGCTACTGAATCTGGGCAGGGTTTGCACCCCCAGGGATGGCCGATGGGTGCACGGGTGCCCACCCCAGGGGACTGAATCCAGACAGGGTTTGCACCCCGGGGATGGCCGATGGGTGCACGGGTGCCCACCCTGGGCTACTGAATCTGGGCAGGGTTTGCACCCCGGGGATGGCCGATGGGTGCACGGGTGCCCACCCCAGGGGACTGAATCCGGACAGGGTTTGCACCCCCAGGAACAGCCGATGGGTGCACGGGTGCCCACCCTGGGCTAATGAATCTGGGCAGGGTTTGCACCCCCGGGGATGGCCGATGGGTGCAGGGGACTAAAGCCAGACAGGGTTTGCACCCCCGGGAACAGCCGCTGGGTGCACGGGCGCCCACCCCGTAGCCTCACCCCCAAACCCCGCACCCCTCCGCTCCTCACCGAGCATCTTGCTGAGCTCCGCGTTGTGCAGGTCGGGGTTTTGCACCGCCAGACGCTTCCTTTCGTCCTTCGCCCACACCATGAAAGCGTTCATGGGTCGGCGAATGCGGCTCTCGGTGCCTTTCTCTCCCGCCGGACAGCGGGGGGCCGGCGGCAGCCCCTCGGCCGTGTCCCCCTCCAGCCGCTCCGGCCAGGGGTAGGTGCTCAGCAGCGCAGCCATGGCCGGGCCCCCCCGCCCCAGCCCCGCTCCCCGCCCGCCTCTGCCCGCCGCGCTGCCCTCGGGGTCCCCGCGCAGTCCCAGCCTCCTGCCCGGCCTCCCTCCTATTTATGAGCTCCTTGGGAAAAAAAAAACCACCTCCTCCAATGACACCGAAGGTACTCGCTGCTCCTCCTTGTTTGCAAACTCCTGAGCCCCGGCCAGGATGGAGCGGGGTGAAAACTTCTCCCCACCCGCTGCCCGGCACCCCCCGGGGGAGCGAAGAGGGGGGCAGCACCCCCCGACGCCCCCCCTTCTGCTTCCCGCCCCCCCTCCCCTTTTGTTATTATTATTTTTTATTATTTTGCCCATGGAAAGGCTGAAGGGGAGTGGGGAGGGAGCTGGAAATGGCCCTGCCACCCCTGAAACCCCCCGATGCCCCCCTGCACCTCAGAGCCCCTAAAACTTCAAGGCTGGGGGGAATGCAGAGAGAAGGGATGAGGGCACGGAGATTTTTTGGGGTGACCTGGAAAGAAAAGGAAAATGGCCCCAAAATGAAGGTGCCCATAGGGGTGCAAAAGGTCCCCCCCAGGCTTTGGCAAGCTGCAGCGTGCCTCTTTGCGAGGGGAAATCAAGGCACGGGTCCTGCAGGCAGGTCTCCCTTTTTCCCCCACACCCCATGCTTTAACCACTAGTCCTGGCCGTACTTTGCAGGTTTTCACCCAGTTACCCCCATTTCCCAGGTCCCCTCATATGGGAGGGAAACTGGGATCCAGTAAACCTGCTGGCGGGTGTTGATCCAGCCTGGCTGGGCTCCGGCGCGAGCTTTGCGGGGACCACACGGAGCAGGGGATGGGGCTGGGCACGGCCCAGAGGGGCTGCAACATCCCCAGTTGGTCCCCACTGCCCGGCCCTGCGATGCAGGGAGGCAAAGGGCAGGTCGGATGCTTTGCGGCCTTTTTCTTGCTGCTACGTTTTACGGAGCGCTGCCCCATCCTGCAAAGCCACCCCAGCCCGGCTGCGATGGAAGCACCTCCGTCACGCGACGATATTTCCCACTAACCCCAGTTTGGTGCTCATGAGGGCAGGAAAGTCACCCCCGAGCAGCATTCCCCCAGCTAGGACGAAGGATCTCCAGCAAGGCGATGGGACCAAAACACCCGGACCCCCTTGCCCAGCTCATCCCTGCAACCTGCCCTGAAGAATATATTTAGCCGCTCGATTCCTTTATGATTCTGACCCCCTGACATGGGCTGCAGGGCTGCAGCGGCTCCGCTTTGACGGATTGTGGATTTCCTCTCCGCGCTGCCAGAAAACCGCCGGGGCCGGGGCGCGAGATGGGAAGGCATTTCCTCAGCCTGGCCGGCCGCTGCCCCATCTAACCCATGCGCGGAGGGGAAAAACCCAGCGCGGCTCCCAGGCCGGGGTGTTTGTGCAGGTAGGCAGCGCTTTACCACGTGCCTGGGTGTTTCTATTGACTCTTGTCAGCTTACAAGCGACGGAGAGCATGGTATGTAAATGTAAGTTATGTGGGTTCAGGATCCGCCTGGGTTTCCTGGTCTCTCCCCTTCCTTCGCACAGGAGCGGGACGGCTGCCGTTCTGTTTTCCCGTGGGTGACGGCGATTTGGGGGTCCGGAGAGGTGGCAGCCGCCGACTTCACTTGCAGCAGAAGCAGCAACTGCCCTTTCGGAGCTTTTCCCCGTGACCGAATCAAAACCCTGCGGAAGCAACAACATTTTCCAAAGGAACTGATTAAATCTATTAAGCTATTTACAAGTGGGCTTGATCAGAGCTGCGTTATCTGGGAATACAACAGGAAGGCAACTTCTCTTAAATCTAAAAGGCGCAGGAGATTTCCTGGTCTCCGGACAGATTTATAAACCCTTTACACACACGCGCGCGCAGGGCGGCACATAGCAACTGCCTTTCATCTGGGTTGTGGAGCTTCTGGGGACGGCCCGTGCCGTCCCAGGCTTTGCACAGCGGGCTCCGCTTCGCTCCTAAAGCCCGATCTCACGCCTCGGAGCGCCGGGAGAGGGCAGGGAGAGAGGATGCCAAGCCCTCCATCCTGCTCTGAACCGGTCTCCTGGGTGCATTTTGCAGATGGGAGTTGCTAGAGGTTGGCAGCAAGAGGTTTGGGAAGAAAACCCGTAACATCCTTTTTTTTTTTTTTTTTTGATTTCCCTTTAGTAGGGGTTGATGTGCGTTGAAAAAGAGAGGGCCCAAAGTGGCAAGGTTTTATTTTGAATATGGTGTTATACCGCTTGGTGCTATTTTTTAACCCTCAGGATGCACAGGGCCTGGGTATCATCATTATTATAAAAGGAACGGCCTCTACACTTGAGGCCCTGGAGGCCAGCAAATTTTTAGTAGTACTAGTAGTAGAGTAGATCCCCTCAAGGGAAAAGGAAAGGAAGAGATAATTCCACTCGAGCCCTTTTACACCATGTGCGGCATGTGCTCCATGCTGCCCCGCATCCAAGGTGCGGGGTGCGGGATGGGAGGAAGGGTCCGGGCGAGGAGAAAGCGCCGGGACCCGCGCCCGCCTCCTGCCCCTGCCGCAGACGCCTGGAGGCTCTCGGAGCAGCTCCCCGGCTTTTCCTGGTCTTGGCTGTTCCCTCCGCATCGCGGGGGTAGCATCGTTCGGTCTCCCCCAGGTATCGCAGGGGCGAACTCACGTGGCTTTTCAAAAACCCCTTGACTGGGACTCCCGTGCGGTTGCAGGACAAAAATACTGCAAAAACGTTCCTCGTTTGGATTTTCTCCCAGGCTGGAAGACAGCACCTTCCTAGGGGCCCCCACACCGCGTTTTGAGTGCAAACAATAATAAACACTTTTTTTTTTTCCCTCTCTCCCCCTCTCCTTTAGCACCTGGCATTCTGATTGCATTAGTAAGATGGGTTTCATTCTGCACCCTACCTAAAATGCTGGTTAAACCTGTCCTGTAGGAAGCTCTGCATTACATAAAGGCAGCTGGGGCCATGTGAAAATGCCACCTTTTAATTGCGACCGTATCAGGGTAATTAGCAGCAGTCTGGAAAAAACTCGTCTTTACTTTTTATGCTTACCTTCCCGATTCTGGTGTTAACGCTTACCTGTATCTGGGGCACGGGAAGAAGCGGAGCTCTCACAGGGCTTGGAGAGCAGGGAAATTACGGCTAAAAGCTACAAGCTAAAATAGACCGAGCAGACAAAGGGTGGAAGAAAGCTTTGTTCTCCCCATTTTCACGGATGGGGAACAGTAGCAGCAACTCCCATGGGTCAAGCAGAAAATCCATGACTGAACTCGGCTTTCGCGCCGTATAGGCGAGACCGTCCCCACTCTTTAAAAATATCCCTTTTTGGCGCGGATCCGACATCTGGCATTTTACGCGGCTTGCAAACGGTGGGTCTGTTTTCACCAAGTAACCCCCCCGCTTCAGAGACATTAAAATGTGTGAGAAAGTGCAAATCCTAAATTAGCTCGATGTTCACATGTTCCTTAATTACGGATGAAACTCCCGCCTCCCCAGGGCGGTTTGGCTGGGGGCTCCCAGCAGAAGAGCGGGCTCGCAGCGGTGCGGCTCCCGGCTGCTTTGCCACCGAGACAGAAGACCCAACCCTGCCCACCGCCCGTCCTCCCCGGCTCCACCGGGCCTTCCCCAGGGACCGCTACTGGGACCATTTATTTGCTAGGAGGAGAAAGCAGAGCTTTCCCCTTATATACCCGCAGCGAAAAATGTAGACAAAAAAACCCCCTAACATTTTCAGCGCATACACTTAGGGTGCTGAATACTTCTGCTCTTACTATTTTTAAAATGCAGCTTTAATAGTTACAAAATAAATATATTTTAGTCCCTTTAGGTTAAAAGGGACTAGCAGAATTCCCCTCTTACACTTTAAAATTTATAAAAATGGATTAAGATACAGGAAAAAAAAAATCTCTGAGTGACTCAGAAGCAGAATTTAAGTTCTCGCTTGCGGAGAAATTTGGCATTGGAAAAATCTTCGCACTTCTGCCACCACAAAAGTTTTTTTTTTACCGTATTCGCCAGTCCCACATCACTAAAAGTTTGCTTATACAAGCAAAAGTTTGCTTATCCCTGCATGGGATAGGTACAGAGACAGCAGCCTTGGGTATTGCCCAAGTACTCCGAGCTCTGATCCTTCCTGGGGGTTCCTCGGCCACTACTACTGCGCGGATGAGATTTATAACCCGTCACATAGCAAACCTCAAACTGCCCAGGAACGAGGAGGAATTAAGCAAAGGACCGCTTCAGATGCGAGCGATCCTCACGCTGTTGGAGGACACGCTATTATAAGATCTTTTTTGAAGACAGGCGTGATGCTACGCAGTGTTTCCAATCGACTTTGTGTGGTTTTCCTCTCTTCTTGGAGCTTCCTTCCTCCTCTTACTGCTGGCAGGTCTGGAGGTTTCGTGACGTAAATTGTGCCTTTTGAAGGTGGATGCTTCAAGAACTTCAATCTCGTGTGTTTAAACAGGAGAAAATTGGTTAATTACATTGGTGCATTCAGCTAATTTTCTTTGCTGAGAGCTGATTATTCGAAAGAAGTCAGCACCAGAACTACCTTTGGCTTAAAGGAAAATTGCATTAATTGAACACGATGCTGAACTGGATGGGTCCCCAAGTGCATTTCTGAAGTTTCACAAAGCAGCTGTGTCTCAGATGCTATTTAATGGACTGATATTCACATAGATGTAAGGATACGGGGCTCTGAAATCTTAATGGGTCATCTTGAAACTTGTACTTAATAGTATCACGCATCTATGTTTTGAAATAACCCTGGTTGTTACTTCTGCTTTACACTGGTTGCGTGTAAGGCACGAGAGCTAGCACAGCTTGGCAAGAAATTCAAGGAACGGTGCCTGTTCCGCACATCTGGGTTCTCACGCAGCGTGCATCAGTGCAATCTCCTGTCCTTGGCTCGAAGCAAGGCTCTGCAGAGTCGGACACAGCAAGATCAAAACAACTGGAGCCCACAAAGCTCATGCAGACTTTGGGCCGATGGTGGTAACGGGCTACTTTTCCATGGCCTCTGCTTTCCAGGATACAGTTTTGTGCTTGCAAGTAATTACAAGCACAAAAGTCAGCGTATATATCGCCGTTCCCAAAATTGCAATTGCAAATCACGTAGCTTGGCATGTAGCAGCCTTTGCACCGACAGTTAATTTCAAGGCTCAAAGCGAGGAACACCACTATACCGGCGAGGAATGGAAGTAACTCACGAGAAACCACCGTCTGCGTAAGGCTCCCAATGTGACAAGGAAAATTTTCTTCTATGTCACCGGTGACCTGGGATTCCTAAGCCTGAAAACATTTTAATATCTATGCTGTGTGTGCATCATTCTCAATCTGGAAGTGAAAACAGAGTGGTGACTCTCATTTTGCTTAGTTTCTAGGTAATTTCACTTGGAGGTACATAAATTTGTGCTGCAGTGTGTGAGTACGATGGACAAATATACAGCAAAAGACCCTTCTGTTTACAAGTCTTATTTGCACAGAAATGAAACCAAGTCATTTCTTTGCGCTCACATTCTGCTAATTTCACCATTTGGGTAATGACGTAATTCTTTTTCTTATGCTTTCTAAAAAAGAGCTTCTTGCCAAACCAAAGTTTGGTTAAAACTGGACTCACAACCCACTATAAACAAAAAAACCCAATTTATTACTTTGAAACACGTTCCCGTTGTTTCAATCATCCATTTCACCAGACAGTATCTGGTAAGAAGAGCTTTTTGTCGAGTACGGCAAAGTTGGCTGACCACTAACACACACAGCGCAGAGCAGCTAGGTGAACCGCTTGTTTCAAATGTCAGTCTATTGTGATTTTTCTTCCCCTACAACCCATATTCTGCACATGCTATTTCTCTTTGAGTTTCAGGCACATTAAAATCCCACATTTCCTCGGATAAAATGAAATTCCCACTTCTTCTTGTAAAAATAGAGAATCTTCTGTTTGTAGCTGGTATTTCGATCTGAGCCAGATTTAAATCTTAGGTATACTGTACTTAATTGTCGTAACACCATAAATGTAAAGATTTATTCCTGGTTTTATTCTTTCTATAACTAACACTGGAAGCTGGCCAAGCACTCATGAGAAATAGCACATAGAAACTCATGGAAGATTAATACAGAGAACAAACAAACAAGCCCAGCAGTATTTGGAGAAGGAAACCCTGTTCCTTGACTAGCACCTTTTTAAATTGAAATCCCAGAGAGACTGTAAAGTTTAGCTGCTTAAGAGTTAAAAAAAAACCCCAACCATTGGAAACAGTCAGGCTTTTGGCTTCTGCTAACAAACAAAAATCCAAACTCGGGGTGAAATTAGAAAGGCTGCCTTGACGGGCACCCACAAAACTTAGGATGCTCCAATATAACATGAAAAATTATTTTGCTGTCTTCTTCCATTGAGAAGAGTATTTTTTTCACCTCAAGCATGGAGCTTGCTCACAACTCTATAGCAATCTCATGGTATTAAGCAGTATTTCGTTTAAGGAAGCCAGGGAACAAGCCCAGCCATAGCAGCATCGTAACAGCTAATATTTGTACAGCACTGAAGAGCAAATGCTACAAGGGTTAAAAACGACTGGCCTGCCAGCAGTGAAACACAGAGAAAGGCATCTTGTTCTCCCTTACAATAAGTAAAACTACAGTCATTTTGCTGCAATGAATGAGCATGTCCTGAGGGCAAGAAAGGTGCACTGCAAACCAAGATATCTTAAAAAGGAAGAGTTCAGCTGCAACTTAAACATCCGAAGCCATGTGGGCTGTGTGCTGCAGACTAAATTTTTCCCACTGGACAATAAAGGCAGCTTAAGGAAATTTTTTCATATTAACATCTGCATCTTGAGAACGTTTTTCAAACCACGTTAGGCAACTCAACTGAGCTAAGACAATAAAAAAAATGTACCCATTTTATTCAGCAGGGCAGGCCAATGGGATGTTTTAGATTTACATTGATGAAACCCAGCCAGGCCCAAAGTCGAACGGAACAGCTAATGGATTTGAATTCTGGTCAGCTACTCCGGATTATGCCATGATAACTGGCTGGCTTTCAGGGTTGTGCTGTGGCCAAAGCAGTATCAGAACCAGATGCGAGGATGGTGAAGGCTTCTTCCCATTCCACTACTTCACCTCCAAGCTCACCCGTCTCTTCTGACAGCACTTAGCTGAGTGAGACTGAGATGCCAAAATCCATCCCGAATATTTAAGCTCTCATACAAAACTGCTGGTGGTCGTGCCGAGTTCCAGCGCTACCGATTTCCTGGTTTACAAACAGAAACAAGCTCTAATTTGGTCATAAATCTAAATTGCAGATTTTCAATGTATAAATGGGAATACTAACACATCTGACCAGCTATGCTTTTAAAATCTGTTTGGTCTCCTAATTTCACAGAAAACCTTGCTCCATCCAAGACAACGCTGAAGGTACCGTGAGTGTTGCCTGGGAAGCAAAGATTTAGATATGGTTAATAAAGGCACAGCTCCTTTAGCTTTGTTGCAAAGTTACAATTGCTCGACAGTAGTTAACTATTGGCTAGGAAACAAAGGGAGGGTTTTTTATTCCATTCTTCAGTACTGACACTCAGGTGTAAACCTTTAATTAGACTAAGTATTTTGCGAAGAAACAACAATCATTTTATAGGTAAAAGGAGATCAATGAAAAAATTAGACACGACTGCAAAAATTAATGGAAAAATACATCCAGCTTTGCAAAACCCCTCCTGTTTCCAGAAGCAGAGCTGGGCTATCACAAGTGAAAACAAGAGTGGCTTTAATAATAAAGGTAGTGGTAGGGTGACTTTTTTTTTTCCTGGATTGAGAAAAACACAGTCTGTGTGAAGCAGCAGATAGCAATTCACTGCCTTTCACAGTCTTAACCACAGCAGTTAAAACCAGGCCTGGTTTTGCTTGCTGTTATCTGACTTGGAGTTGCACCAGAGTGAATCTGGGCTGAAGGCAGCTGTGTTAAAACATAGCTCTTGCAAAGCCACTACGGCGAACGGTCTGCCATGCTGGATGAGGCAAAGCCTAACTGTTTTTTACCAAGCCTTGCTTTGCAGACACGCAAGCCTTGGCCCCACGCATGGAGACCTTTTCAACATGGCACTGAAGCTCGTGTTGGCCTCGCACCGTGTTCTCCCTTGGAAGAGCTATATTGAAACACAGTCTGTGGTAGAGCAGTGTGCTCGAGACCGGATTACAACGTGATGTTGGCGGGTGTGTTCACGCAGACTTCTCCTCTGACATGCTAAAGTTGAAATCACCTCAGAGTCCCAGATTGACTCTCAAATGGTTAAATGTGCTTGCAGTGCTTCTTTTTCTTTCTCTGCGCTCCTTCGATACACTCATCTGTCTCCTCTTTTTGCCTTTTGTGTTTCTTCTTATGGCGTTTCTTTTGCTTTGCCTCATAGTCCTTTACGCTGAGATCTTCCCCATCAGATAATCCCGTATCAATTTCTCCATTGACCATATTTTCATCACGACTAACGCTTTCCTCTTCGTGCTGCTCTTTATGTTTCCTTTTCTTTTTCCCTGAGTGACACTCATTTAACGAAGCATCCAGTTCCTTTCCATTCAAGCTACCTATCTTAGATTGTTTCACTTTTGGTTTCTCGCCATACTCTGTACTCTCTGCCTCATCTCTCTTCTGCTTCTTCTTTTTCTTTTTGACTTTGGTTTTCAGTTCTTCTGAAGGCTCCAAAGCTTCGTCAGCTGTTGGGCAGGAATGATCTACCTTTGTTTCTGCTTCATTTTGGGATCCCTTCAGTTTTGCCATGCGCTTAGCGAAATATTCCTGTACAGTGAGAGCACTCTTCACTGTATTGTAACTGTCTGCAGGCTCGGATAGCCAGCCGTTTCTTTTCTTCTCTTCCTGAGGCTCCGGATCGGTAATATCCTCCTGCAGGTGAACAAAGAGGAGCAGGAGTGAGAGTCAGAAATAACGGCTTTAAACATAATGTTATTTGTTTGCACGCTAAAAACTTTTAAAAGCTATAAGGTGCTTTGGAAATTAATTGTAAAAGTATAGACTTTGGCAGAAGAGAGAGGCAGCCCTTCATGCAAAAGACAGCGTAGGTTTAGGCAGAAGAGGTGGCAGTACGGAAGGCAGCAAGAAAATACAGAACAAGACAATTCTCTGTTGTTTTGAATTTCTTACTGTTTACCTACTCCTCTGCAACTCACACAGATTATGTATAATACTATCATACTCGGTGTATTACACTCACTTTGCAAAGGCACATGTCTCTACAAGATATAAAACAATATGAAAAATAACACAGTACGATCTATTAGCCTGTGGCAGAAAGGAAATCCCATGCCTGGAATACCTCTACAGCAAAGTGCAAGAAGTTATGATATACTGAGCAATCCAGCATTGATGCATCTCTTCCATCTTATCTGATCTTTAGAAATGTTTGTTTCGTAGCTGGTTTACTGTCATTGTGTCCTAGATGTCGTTATTTAAACATGCTCCATTTGATCATACGTTATCAGATGGCAAAAACAACATCACAGGTTAGATTTTACAAGGCTTCTGCATAGACAAAATAAATAGCTGCTGAACTCTAGCTGCAGGTGAATATCTATAAAAAGAGCCTAGTATCTAGAAGGTAGCAAAGTATAGCTCTGGAGCTGGATGTTATGTATGGCACGAAGAGAATTGACTCCGAAAAAGCAACAAATGCAACAAGATGAAAATACATAACTTGTTAAATTATCTGTGACTTACAAAATAAACAAGCTAAAAAAGGCAGCTGAAGTTCAGACTTGTTTACGTGGATACTGAAGCACTCAAAAATAACCCTTTGTAGCATATCCTTTTGCTTGGCAAAGGTCACAAATGACTCTTGGAAGTGTCCCAAATTTTACATTGCCTTTTTTTTTGAAGCTTTGTACGAACTGCAGGTAAGCAAGCACACCCCCCTTGATGGGAAAAGCTGAGCAGGTAAGAATTGCGTAGAATCCTTACCAACATCTGGCCTACAACACGGTCCTTGAACGGGAGGTAATCCACAGCTATTACCATCAAATGTGGTGAATAGGACGGAGCTGCTTCTCTGTTTTTCCATTCATAAAAGCACAGATAGATAGGAGCACCCGCTCTACCCATGCATCTTGTATGTGAACCAAAGTGACTATAAACTGCAACCAAATCAGAGCAGTAATATTTTACGCCCACTTTCACTGGCACAGGCTGATACACAGGGTGAAGGCCAGCAGAAAACTGGGAGATATAAAACCACTTATCTCAACACTTTATAGTTATTGCATGATGGTGTAGATAAGTGATCTGGCTCTCTTCAGGGCATCACTAAACTTGCTAGCTGAAGTGGCGTTTATTAGGGTTTGTGAGTAAGGTTTTGCAGGTCTGACTCCTTATGCATCCATAACCTTTACTCACACGAGCAGGAACACAAAAATTTGTGTCATTAGTGATGCATTACGAGTAGCGATTTCCTCATACATCTGCTTTCAAGAGAGCCATTCCAGTGGAACGAAAGTAACGCTACACTTGAGATTCCAGTAATGTTTGTGCGGGCACTTATAAAAATTAGGTACTTTTCTTGTAGGAATACCTTGTAGTGTACCTGCAGCTAAATTTATGAAGTAACTGAAACTATTTGACTTCTGGCAAAGTCGTCTGCAAAGAGATGTTGAACATGGGGAAAGAAAACCATGTATCTACACACATCTATCCATATAGGTTACATTTGAAAGGGGAGCCGCAGTAGAAGTTTGACAAGACAGAATCCACAGAATAAATGGATTGAGCTATGTTTGTAGTCGCTCTCTTTTTATTAAGATATACCTCCCAACCCAAGCAAGCAGCGTTAGTGCGGATCAAAAATAGATGCCCTGCTAAAGCAGAGTTAAACAGGTCACTTTCTTCTCTTTTTCCTTCTACCCGCAGCAGGATTTTGACACCTTGTATTGCAAAATGACAAACGGTCTCCCAGGTTTTCTGCTGCAGATGCCAGGCAGAACAGTTTCCCTCCCCACCCCAATACGTAAAACGTATTTGTGACCAGAACACCCATTACCTCCGGCCAACCAGGAAAGGATTTTCTCATTCCCTTGGTGACTTCAAGTCCTGACAACTTAATTACTGTAATTGAAGGCAAATATTACTTGAACTCTACACATTTCTTTTATAAAATACATTAGGCATAAAAAAAATGTTCCTTTGGTTAAGCTGAGGAGTTCAGAAGGTACGCATGATCCCAGAAAATAAGAACCTTGCTCAGAAACTCCTTTATTGATAAGAATTTTAATAACCACGGGCCACTGAACACAGAACTAACAGGGCATGGAGACAAGCAAAGAGGTGCCAACCCTAGAAAACCTCTCAGTTTAGGAAAAGCTTATGTGAAACCATAAATCACCTGGAAGGGCTGTTAAACGCCAAAAGTGTTCCCCCTCCCGTGATGTACCTGTCCTAGTAGCCATGGGAACACCACTGAACTCTAAATGTGGGTTTTCTCTAACCTCTCGACAGGAGACTCACAGTTTATGCAATTCCTCCCTTGCCTGCCCCAACACATGCACAGAGAAGTTGCAAAGAAAAATAAGATCTACATACTTCAATGTGTACTGTGTTGCTGCAACTTCTGAAAAGCAATTTATTACACAAGATGAAAGACAGAAAGAAACACTCCTGTTCCAAGGAACTGATGAGCACGTAAAAGGAAAAGAGCGATCATGCTGTAACTGGTGGGAGTCCTGAAGATTGGGCTTTGGAGAAGGTATGTTTGTCCACACCATGAGTTCCAAAATTACCAACAAAATCGGGCTGAGAAGACGAAATTAAAAGGAGTTTGGAATACTGGCCTCTATGGAATTGGTAAAATGGTCCCAAGCAAGAGAAAAGGACTGCCCGAAACACGGTGTTAAATGTGGAATGATTAAGAGGAAACAATAGGAAAATTCAAGGAGAGGCTGGGAAGTGCACAGGAAAAGATGAAGGTCAATTATAGCCAGAAGTCCCCTGTAAATATCATCTGTTTATGTAATTAGTTAAATGTATGGAAAATAATTTGAAGCACATAAAGCACTCTAAGTACCACCGATTTTTTTTCTGCCTCCTTTCATCGCTTGAGACACACAATGCTGATTTAATCATTAAGTTAGTACACTAAACCTATAGAGTGAAATCCTGGTTCCCTTGATTCCTGCAGGATCAGGATTGCATCTCGAAGGCATCATACTCGCAGAGCACCTTTCAGCCACTCATTTAGTGAAGAAAAAACCAGGGGATTATAGTCAATTATATAAACAATTCACATCGCATCATGAAAACAGTTTGGCAACAGTAGAAGCCCAAAGTGGGAAGTATTTAGACACCTCATGAAATCAAATGAGTTTGAAACCCAAATATCTTTGGAGATTTAAGACCTTAGGTTGAAGAATTAAAATCCAAAAAGAAAAACTCCATCCGCACGTTAGTCTGGGAGGAAAAGCAAGATATAACCAACCAGCAACGACAAAGGGTGCCAGTACATAAGCAACAGAAGCAGCTTGGATTAATTCAGTGAAGTTTCCCTGCTCTTCAGACTGCAAGTGTTTCTTTATTAACGCTTAAAGCTCAGAATAGGGGAATCAAAAAATCTACCACACAGCCTCAGATCTGCCACATCCGAACTACAATTACTTAAGTCAAGGAATTTCATATGCCTTTGCTTCCTCCTTTGCAAATGAAGGGGTAAGCACCAGCAATTTTGTTAGCTCAAATTCACAAAAATGGCACAAAAGGAAAAGTGCAGAAGGGCTGCGCATAAAGGCAGAATAAAGCTAAACTGTAATTTTAGTAGATTCTCACTTAAATTACAGAAAATGGGCTAGATGAAGTAAGCAGAGGCTAAACCTCTAGGCTGAGTTACAAAGCAATCGCACGATCATTCATAGTTTTAAAATGCAACAGCCCCTTTCTGCAGCCTGGCTGAACCACAGTGATTAGCTACTTTCTTGTTGAGAAACCATAACAATAAGATTAATATAATCCAGTTCTGCTTCTGCTACTTCAGATCCTCACTGCAGAGGTGCGTTGGTATGACCCCCATGCAGCGCACAGAACTCGAGAGGCAAGAACTGGGGGCATCCCTGTATCTTTCTAACCCAGGTCTACCTGTAATGGAGAGAAGCACAGCAGATTATTCATGAAAAGTCACTCTGGAGCTTTGCAGACATTAAGGATGACAGAGTCTTGCTTTAAGGAGTTGACAACTTAAAGTTAAGTATGAGCATAAACATTTGGATTGGGATCAAACAGGCAAGGGGGTGAACAAAGACTTGTAGCACGATGACTTTAAGCAGGATTAAAATAAATACATGCATAAATAAGGCCATGTACCATCAGTTCTGAAGTCAATTCTGGCATAAGAACAGGTACCCAGGAGGCTCTAATGTTTTCAATTTACCCGATTAAGATTGGTATACTGCAGACAGCATCTTATGAAGAACTAATGATAACAGACTTCCAGTACAGAACGGGCTGATGCAAAGAGAAAAGGGGACAATTTTCCCTGTGCTTATGAAGAAGAGGACAAGCAGCAGCAGATGTAAATTACCGACATGAAACTCTGCTATAGGAGAAATCCATCACTATATATGTGAAGCCTCAACAACCACTGGGAGTCTCAACCACTGAAAGCAACTCACAGGAAAGCGTTAGGTAGGGTTAATCCTTGCTTGGAATGGAAAATGGAAGATCTGGACCCTAGAAGCATCTTCCAGCGCTGTAATGCTTTCAAATCTTAAACAGGAATACAATTTGACCTCCTAGTAATAAAAGGGGGTTTAATGAAAGAGATGAAAAGCAGGAACACTAAACCTGGAAAGAAACGCTAACAATTCAGGTCACCTGCAATTTCCTTCTTTTGTTAACCCTGGTATTCTAATCACCAGGATACCTCACATAACCATAGCAAGGTTTAATTTTATTACTATTTATACGGAGTGCCAATATAGCAAGGAATCCACTTATGGGAAATGGAATGAAAATCCTGAATGTCTAATACCTGGCCGGGCTGTATGACATGATAGCACTTTTTAAAAGGACAAGTTCCAATTACTATAGAGAAGCACTTTCCTGTTTGACTCCATTAAAATAAATTCTGTGCTAGAACACATTGAAAAATCAGCAGCTATCTTGCAGTTGGATATTAACTACTATACTCCACATGAACTATCAGCTCTGTCTCTTATCCAGCAAGGACAAGGAGAGAGGTTCGGAAATAACTGACGGAAAGGGGACAAGGAAAAACCTTCTAAAAAAAAAATCCAACCGTTTTCTCCATGGAATTCCGAAGACCCATTTTTGCTACACCTGCCTCCATCTACAACTACAAATGAAAGAGCAGTCAAACTGCTCCTCTTGCAATTAAAAATGCCAAGGAATTTTATTGTAGTAAATCTCTGCTTACAACAATTTTGGGATTATTCAGAGAATCACTGATTGGAAGTGACCTTTGGAGGTCTTTAGTCCAGCCTCCGGCCTGGAGCGGGACTACCACCAACGCTAGACCAGGGTCAGCTTTTTCATAGAATCATAGAAAGCTTTGGGATGGAAGGGACCTTTAAAGATCATCCAGTCCATCCCCCCTGCAGTTGGCAGGGACATCTTCAACCAGATCAGGGTGCTCAGAGTCCCATCCAGCCTGGCCTTGAATGTTTCCAGGGATGGGGCATCTCCCACCTCTCTGGGCAACATGTGCCAGTGTTTCACCACTCTCATTGTAAAAAATTTCTTCCTTCTATCTAGCCTGAATCTCCCCTCTTTTACTTTAAAACCTTTCCCCCTTGTCCTATCGCTACAGGCCCTGCTAAAAAGTCTGTCCCCATCTTTCTTATAAGCCCCCTTTAAGCACGGAGAGGCCGCAATCGGGTTTCCCCGCAGCCTTCTCTTCTCCAGGCTGAACACCCCCAGCTCTCTCAGCCTGTCCTCACAGGAGAGGTGTTCCGTCCCTCTGACCATTTTGGTGGCCTCCTCTGGCCCCTCTCCAACAGCTCCATGTCCTTCCCGTGCTGAGGACCCCCGAGCTGGAGGCAGGGCTCCACGTGGGGTCTCCCCAGAGTGGGGCAGAGGGGCAGAATCCCCTCCCTCGCCCTGCTGGCCACCCTTCTTTTGATGCAGCCCAGGAGACGCTTGGCTTTCTGGGCTGCGAGAGCACATTGCTGACTCATGGCCAGCTTTTCATCTATCAGTACCCCCAAGTCCTTCTCGGCAGGGCTGCACTCAATCCCTTCATCCCCCAGCCTGTATGGATACCGGGGGTTGCCCTGACCCAAGTGCAGGACCCTGCACTTGTCCTTGTTGAACCTCATGAGGTTCACACGGGCCCACAGGCGTGGTTGGCTGCACCCCTCAGCTTGGTGTCATCTGCACACTTGCTGAGGGTGCACTCGATCCCGCTGTCTGTGTCACTGATGAAGATATTGAACAGCACTGGTCCCAGTACGGACCCCTGAGGGACACCACTCGTCACTGGTCTCCATCTGGACATCGAGCCATTGACCATTACCCTCTGGATGCGACCATCCAGCCAATTCCTTATCCACCGAACAGTCCGCCCATCAAATCCATATCCTTCCAATTCAGAGAGGAGGATGTTATGGGGGACCGTGTCAAAGGCCTTACAGAAGTCCAAACAGATGACATCTGTAGCTCTTCCCTTGTCCACTGATGTAGTTACTCCATCATAGAAGGCCACCAGGTTGGTCAGGCAGGACTTGCCCTTGGTGAAGCCATGCTGACCATCCCAAATCACCTCCCTGTCCTCCATGTGCCTTTGCATAGATTCCAGGAGGATCTGTTCCATGATCTTCCCAGGCACAGAGGTGAGGCTGACAGGTAGCAGAGTCGTGGAAACCTCCAAGGACAGAGGTTCCACAATCTTTCCCGATACCCGTTCCGAGGCGGCACTGTATCCTAGTGAGGAGGTTTTATTACCACATAACAGCGCCTGTTTCATTCTGCTGTATAAATCTACAGGTGCTTGGTTTTCAAGCACATTTACATTGTATCTGCTGACTCCATTTTTTATTTTAGTTTTAAATTCCTTGGTGATGTGTTTCTATTAAAACTGCATTCAAATTCTCCCAGGCTGTCTTGTAATTCTAGTTTATATTTTTGCCAAAAGCTCATCCTTCAGCAAGTGGCCAATTTTAGCATTTTCATTTATTCTTATAATTCACACATTACTACTGCTAAAATAGAAAGCCACCATCTCTCTTGCTGAATGTAATCTCTAGGTAGCCAAAACGCCATTTGCTTGTCATTATAAACAATACATCTTTACTGTCGCACGACGTAGTGCATCCCAGCCTGTTTCCATCAACGAAACGGGAGCCGTACAATAAGCTGTAACACTCAGCCGGGTTTTGCCTTCAGCCTGAAAACAGCAGCGTAACAGGAAGCAACAGGGTTGCAAAAGTGCAACAGATTAAATTTTGGCCAGAGACTTGATTACAATGATAGCCATGGGGATTCATTCCAGCTGTCATTATCAGATCCTGGTCAGTCCTGCAGTACTAACAGTTATACTACTTGCAGTTGTAACACCTGTATTTCTCATGTCAGCTTGGGAACCCTGATACCACGTCGCACAGAGCACACAAACTTCCTCCTACTGTTCGTACACTTTTCAGGAAAAAAAAAGCGTTCATTTAAGTTTTAGCAAACAAAGGCAGTGAGTAAAATCCACGAGCAGAAGGCAGCCTGTGTAAGGCCGAGAGAGAATACACACAGCGAGATAACGCACGAGAGGTGCGGAAGCCTGAAGGCACATAGGGAAAGGGTTAAAAAATGGGCACACTGCAGAGAAGAAAAATCCTTTTCATACCCTGAGAGAGAGACACTTAGATATCCTTGTGACATCTCATTTCACTCTAGCTACACTGCTGAGGCCAGCAAAACCTCTTTTCCTTTGCATTTCCTTGCAAATTACATCTGTGCGTTAGACTGAATATAAACAAAACTAAAGGAAGAGATTTCCCCTAGGATCTCTCTGCTGGCACGATACAGAGATCCAAACATAGTGACTTCATCTTCCCAGAAGCACCTAAATCAATTCTAACCGTTCTGTTCTCACCTTGAATAACAGAGGAAGTATGGTCCGGCAAAGCGAGCACAGGACTGGGAAGGTCACGTTTCCCAAGTTCTCTTCCCAGCTGGTGGGAAACCCTGGAGAAGAAGTTATTCCCTCCAGCTCTGGCACAAAACATGCCTTATCAACTATATGAAACTCGCAGCAGAGCTAAGAGTTTCGTTAAGTGTTTGTAAAGTGCTTTGAGATCCTTCAAAGAGGTTATCACAGATGTGCAAGGCACTATGCAAGTACTGAAATAACCCCGCTGTTCCACTCACCTGACAGTGCTACGTGGCTATAGCACTTAACAGCCAACAGACACGTCACAATTTTTGTCTGTTCTGCGATATACCTATATATAATGAAATCATCAAGAGACTCTCAAATATAGTATTTTAAAGGAGCAGGCAGGACTATAATCAAAACAGCGCAGACTGGACTTTTCCTCCTGCACCCATATTCCAAACGTCAATGCCTTCAAATGTCCGGGACAGTCGTCCCAGCAGCGTAGGTACTGCTCACGTGGCAGTAGTACTGCAAGGCACACTCAGAAGCAATCCAAGTCTCCTCGTAGTAGTTTACTACTGTCATGTCATTCCCTGGGCACTTTTCATTATCCCTTTGTCATGTGTGTGGAATAGGCAGCTGTTGTTAATGCTTTCTAATCAGGATTCAGAAGACCGAATCCTTCTTTATTCTTGAGTTCAGGATTTCTTCCTATACCCCACAGATACAGAAGAAACCGAATGGACTACATGAGAAGTAACAAGTGGGCTTGGCCAGCCAAATTGTGAATACAAGCAAAGGTATTTAACAAGGGCTCTGAAGATTTAAGATGCTGAGATAAGCCACCGAGAGAAAGGATGGAATAAAAATCATTGGAAGTACCCAGAGGAGAGGAAGGAGTGCTGGTAGCAATTTGGAGAGCAAGCACAGTCAGCACCAGAGCTTGGCTTCTGGCGGAGGAAACTACACGTACTTTGAAATCTGAAAAGAACACCTGCCTATGTAAAACTTCAATTCTATCTCTTTTCTAATAATAAATGTAGAAAAGCCTATCTACGTATAAATAAAGTGCTTCTAGGAGCATTTGAAGCAGCTAATTTAACTGGCCAAACCTTCACTCCTTTCCCCTTCCCCTTAGAAAATGCTTCTCAAAAGGAAAATACACACTTGAAACTCTTCCGCTCCTTTGCTCCGAGAGGGCAATATGCTGGAGAGCTGATCCACGTACCGAAATCAAGGGTACAGACGTTTCCTGTTTTTCAGCACAAGCAGTGGCCGTGGAGCTGCTGAGAAATACCTTGTGTCACTTTTTAGTCACTTATTTGTTAAATGTGCCTTCATCATGACTTGGTTCCTCTTCTCTAAGCAGGTGTGAAGCAGTATTCGTGGCACAGGAAAATGAATCAGAACCTTACACTTTAGAGCAGCATAGACCATAAATACCAGCAGAGCCCTCCTGCCTGAAAGCGTGCAGACTAAAAGACACATGCAGAAAAACAAGACAAACAGCAAGAATGAGAACTGAAATCTGAAATACAACTGCACAGATGTCTGTGCACATTTTTTTCTCCTCTCCCATCTACATGGGTCTGAAGAAGAGTTTGGCTGACGAAAGGGTTTTATTTTTCAAGGAATATCACTCATGCAGCGTGCCTACGGTTCACATGGATCTTATTCTTGTTTTCAAGAATTCACACAGTACAGCCCTGCAACTATAACCAAGCCAGGTACAATCTCCCTGCAACCGCCCTTCATAAATTTCTGCATTTTTTCTTCATTGCTGCCTTCAGTTTTGGTGCTTCCTCGCACAACTATTCTGACAAGTCAGCTCCTCAGATCAATCCAAATTAGCACCCATCCTCTCCCCCCACAAACCAACCCAACTCTTCTATGCTACGCTTCATAAGGCTACTCCGTTTTCAAACACAGACGTGTTTAACTAACGATATTGCCCGTGTCCTACCTTACCCTTTTACTCTCTGATATGTGTAACATCCTGCCCTTGTTCTGTCCATCATTTTATTGTAAGCTCTCTGGGGAAGTAATTAGCCCACATGTGAGCACTATATAACATAATTAACAAATAATAACCACCGAGAAATGTAGGCCAAAAAAGCAAAGTTATCAGAGCAACATTTCTGCAGAGACTTGTATTGTTCTGTATTCACTTGCAGCGTTAGCTTCCAAGTTCCTGGAGGCACATATTATACTCCAAGCAGCATAAAAGCAAAGGTGAACACTGTGCTTTAAAGAAGACATAAGATGTTCTGACTTTATTTGGATTTACAGGCTTTGCTATTTTTCCACATTCATTAATGTTACCAGTTGTAAGTATTTACACAGAACACTACAGTTAATAAGTTTCAGAATTCGAGGTGAAAGGCCTAGAATTTGGTTCTAAATTAACTTTGGCAACAGGAGTATCAAAGGAAGGAAAGACAGGATGACTGTAACCATGAGCAAGATGCAACACCAACTTTGTAAGTGACATCATTTAATACGGAAAAACTGCTTGAGGAGGCAAGGACAGAACCTCCGTTCTTGGGTACTCATGCCCACGCTCCACAACAGCGAGTGGGGAACGGCAGCAATTGCTGCTGTCCTAACAGGGAAAGCCTAACAACTCCCTCTTATTTCAGCAGGAAACAAAATATTTCCCATTCCTGAGCCTTCCTACTGCAGGATGGGTATTTCAGCCTCTTGCACACTTGCTAGAAAGTGTAGAGAGTCCTGGGTATCCCTTCAGTGCTCTCTCTATCCCCTTGATACTGAAAAATAAGTCTGGCTGTTAAGGTGCCAAAGCAATTAGACAAAGGTTTCTAATAAGCCTGAAGCAGACTTCGCATTTCATGGGGACCTGGGGAGCTAAGGAAGCATAAAGAAGGGTGAAAGAAGGGAAGAAAAGGAGAAAGGATCAGTTTGGAGTAGTTATTGGGATGAAGAAAGATGGCACTTGCGACGTACAGAGGAGGAATAATGTTCTGGAAAGAACAGAAAGGGAGAAAGCATGTGATTACATCTCCACACTTCTCATCCTTGAGTATGTTAGCAACGGTGACTTTGAAATACTGATTTTAGATCCAGCAATAGCTGATCTTGTCTTGAAACACCAAATTAAGGTGGTCCCTACTGAGAACATGACAGGGATCGGCCTACTTCAGCCACAAGGCAGGTGGAAAACTTGTCATCAAGCAGCTGGCACTACTTTATGGGTGATCCCTGGGGACTACAAGTGCCAGCATGACCCGTGCAGCCTTCTAGCCCGAGCAAGACACAGCACGTATGCTGTGACCTGTAACGAAGGTGCTGGCTTTTCATGGTCACTTTGTGAAATCTGCAATCTTGGGCAGAACTTTGGCTCTATCAACCTGCAAAACAACTCATTTGTTTTAACCTATGCAAGCAAGCCATTTGAGGAGAGAATAGCTTAGATCAGCACGTACAGTATCTACATTAGCAAGGCCTGCTTCAATGCCAAAGGAAATCTATCCAAGTGAAGAAGACAGGTCTTGTGCTTCAAAATGGATAAGATAGCCATACGACATTGAGACAGTTTGTACCCTCACAGTCAGGGTCTTATCTCAGCTTTTCTGCTCACAGGCGATCCAGCTCTGATCTCCCAAGCATTAAAGGTGGAAACGTTTACTTTGTGTTTCACATCTGTACCTGTCCAGACTGCTCTTGGCTTTACATTACTTTCCTCCCCTGGGAGTAGAGAGTCTTGTTTTCTACCTTTAAACCCCTCCTCCGGGTTCATTTCCTTTGCCTTGCTTTCCATGGCTGACCTTTTTGTTTCTGCTCTGCTTTTCTTGCCTCCCTTTGACTTCTGCACCTTGCAAACCATAGCCGTCATTTCACACCCTTCTTTGCTGCCTCCCTTCCTCCTTACCTTTTCTTTTTTTTTTTCTCTTTTTGTGATGGTTGCTTCTGTAATTTTGACCTGGGTGAGTTTTAAAGACACACATGTCTTTCATTATGCTAAGTATTAGCTTTATAGTACTTCATAAAGATTTAGTGGTAATGTAAAAAGCAACAATGAGAAAATCCCTGGGCCTGTAATTCCAAATAGATTTCCTAGGATTTTATTATTAACACTTCATGTAATGCACTAAGGGGAGTGAAGCGCTCTATGGTTGCCCAGTGAACCACACAAAACACATAACCTGTGCCTCAAGGGACTTGCAGGTTACAGCTATGAGCGGGTACAAAACAATACAAATAATTGCCAGGTAGGCAATCCCGTAGGCAGCGTGCGTACTCCAAGCCGGAACATCTCCTGGCACAGGAGCTTTGAAAAAGGAGTGGGAATGGGATGCTTATCACAGCTTAACAGCAAACCGCTCCAGGAATAAGCAGCAAAATGAGAAGACTCAGGAGGAAATGTGAGATTAAAGGAAAGACCAATTTGTTCCCAGTGTCTCATTTGTTCCTGATACTCTGCTGTCTACAGGTAAGCAAAGGCAAACAGCGTTCGCCACAGCTGCTGTCTCCAGTCCCTCGGCCGCGTCGTGGGAAGCTGTTCTGTTGAGAGGGAAGTGGTGTTGGTTGGGGTCTCAAATCCTTAGTGGAAGGCTTGGAGTAGTTCACCTAGATGTCCCAAGTGTACTGAAGCAGAGAGAAACCAGATGGCAGACAGCTCAGAAGTTCTTGCTTTATGTTAAACACTAAAAGGGTGCAGAGAAAAGAGGAAAAAAGACCCTTGCCCAACAGACCTGAGTGGCCTAGCATTGAGCAAGACCGAAGAAGCTTTAAAAGACTTTGTTTACCCTCAATTAGACTCTAACAATCCACCCCTAAAAGCTGCTTTCTACTTTTGCTCTACCTCCTTTGAGTCAATTTTCCTTCTACCCTGCTCTCCTTTCATTAGGTGAGCCCTCTGCTAATCCCTTCTGCTACCTGCAAAAGCTGGGTGGTCCCTCCGTCTTGAGCGGAGCTCCACCAACACGTCAGCCAGTCTCCAATCTCCGCAGTGACTCAGCAACGCCAGCTCAGTTTTATTTCTTTCCTTCATTACCCCACGCTTAATGCCATACGAAAGGCAGTGGGGTGGAGCCACGGAGTTTTTAAAGAAGTCATTCCAAGCACAGATGAAGGTCACGGCTACTCCAAGATCTGAGCTACGTTCTTCATTTAAAAAAAGATAGTTGTAGTAACTCTAAGCAAAGCAACTTGGCTTCCTGTGGCTTTGCATCTTGTGGCTGGATGACCCCATATCTAATGACGTGCAAGTTCTGATAGAAGCTGTTCCTGTGGTTACGGCATTCATAACGGCTTTCCTCTGTGTGGATTCTCTGATGTCTAATAATACAGTTGAGCTCAGCTGGGAAAACAATTTGTCTTTCCTCTTTATGTGACCATTTATTTTCACAAAGAGTAGGAACTTAGTATTTGTAAGGCTGCTGTCTGCCCATGTAATGCGGTTGAAATCAGTGAGAGAGGACGGAACAGACAAACGGAATAATCATATACACTTAATTGACCTGGAAACCAGGCTTAAAATGAGGTAGCACTTCAAGTAGTTAAAATGATAGCAAAAGAAATTCAGTGTTGATAAACATAGAATCATAGAATCATAGACTGCTTTGGGTTGGAAGGGACCTTTAAAGGTCATCCAGTCCATCCCCCCTGCAACTGGCACGGACATCTACAACCAGATCAGGTTGCTCAGAGCCCCGTCCAGCCTGGCCTTGAATGTTCCCAGGGATGGGGCATCTCCTACCTCTCTGGGCAACCTGGGCCAGTGTTTCACCACCCTCAGCGTAAACAATTTCTTCCTTCTATCTAATCTGAATCTCCCCTCTTTTAGTTTAAAACCATTCCCCCTTGTCCTATCGCTACAGGCCCTGCTAAAAAGTCTGTCCCCATCTTTCTTATAAGCCCTCTTTAAGTACTGAAGGGCTGCAATCAGGTCTCCCCGCGGCCTTCTCCTCTCCAGGCTGAACAACCTCATTACATAAAGTAATGCACTTGAGTGAAAGATAACCTAACATTAAATAGTATAAAAATCAAGAAGTCAGGACATTTCAGCAGTCCATCCCACCTGCTACTGCTATTGCCAGTTCTGTGCGTCTAAAACGTGGTATACATTAGTTGGACAACTTTAAAAGCAGCATTCCACGCAGACACAGGTTAAAAAGAAAAGCCATGTAATGCTGATTAAAGAAGTCCAAAGTCCCCAATGGTAAAGTGTGCCAGCACTACTTACCATTAATGCACCTTCATACTACCTTTAAACTGGTTTCTCAGACATATCTCCTTCATGAGAACATGATTTGTGCTAAAAGGTAGGTGTTGATTTAAGATGGAAGTGAGGCTCAATGAGAGATAGGGAAACAATAATGACAGCATAAACCACCACTAAAGACGATTTAGAGTAACTGGCTGATTTTGTGCTGAAGCAGAGGAGAAGCAGTCACGGAGTCTGTTCCACCACCTCTGCTGCAGAGGAAATCACCTCTGGAAAAAGGGCAATAACACGCGAATGGCAGTGGTGAGAGTAAGGTGCAGATGGCAACCATTCACACGACTATTTTTGCAGCAATCAACACCTCCTGAAGAAAAAAAGAATCCATGCTAAGTCATAGGTGGTAAGAAGCCAACACATCACTGAAGAGGAGGAATTGTTCAATTATTATTCTGGATATGAGCATTGCAAATGCCGGCACTAACATCCATGTTACAACCTGTTATCAACCGCAGCATGTTGAAGGGATTAAAAGCTAACGTTGCACCACCATTCCTCTTAAAATCCTGTGCCAGGCCAGGGTCTTCCAATTTCTCAGCTTAAATATCCATACAGTTGCAACATCAGACCAACTTTGCTCCTAATGAAAGAGGTGATTCACTTCCTTTCAAGGAGCTACACCATCAAATCTTGATTAAAGCACAAACTGCCCCCAAAAGTTAAAGCAGAGCAAAAAAGAATACAAAGTGAGGTGTAAAAGAAGATGGGAATCGAGGGGAAAATCAAAGCAGAGAATTCACCAGGAGGTAGAGATTTTATTAAAACGATTGGTTCATTAGGCAGAAAATTTGACTGTGCATTAACACTGTACAGTAGTGTTTTTCGTTAGTGAGTTCTTCAGGGCAGACACCTTTGTCTTTATACTTGTAAAACACCAATTAGTATCTTGGGCAGACTACAAACAAATCAACATTAAAACAAAGCAGTGAAATAGAACCATTTGTATATCCTGTTATGCCTGGAGTCAGGAGGACAAATTCAACTCTCTGGAGAGAGACCATATTCTCTTTTCTCTAATAGTCTTGCCTGTGTGTGCTACACGTCTGTAGTAGTTAAAAAGCACAAACTTTGATTTATCTCTCTGCTTTGGTTCAGGAGGAGTTCACCGTAAGATGCCGCCCTGGGAACTCTTGTTACACTTTTCGTATATGTGTATTCAGGCTAGCTTTAAATTAGTATAACTGCAGGAGCAGAGTCCTCTGCAAGCTGCACAGCCCACCCAGCATTGCACAAGCCAGTCCTGTGGCATCACTGCTTTCCCAGCGTGAAACTGGGGGTATCTGTTACACATCCTCTGGAGGGATATGGGCATGTTTGGGAGCTGGAAGGCTGCTGGAACGGTACTGGAGGATTATATAGGGTGGAAGGAGCCAGACCTGGCTCACTCTTGTCCATGTGGTTGGACTGGGAAGGGTCCCTGGCACAAACTATCTCCAGAAGTGTAGAGGGGGTTGCGTCTTGGAGAGAAACAGCTCATTCACTTTGAAGCAGAGTTTGGGAGGGAATTAACTTATGTGGATGACTGGTCACCAGGATCCAGGAGGGAAAAGGAAGACCAAGTTATATCAGCAAAGGCATACACAGTAACTCAAGAGAACTTAATCCAAAGACACAGCAAGCTTCCCTTTCAACCTGCCCTACCCAATACAACATCTTCCCCCACTTCCCACGCGCACTTTCTAAACTAGAAGAGCCATTTAATATTGTTTAACTCCCTAAAATACGTTCAGAGGAAAGGCCAGCAAAAATCTGTTGGTTTAGGGTCACGGTAATGGTTGAGATGCCCTACTACAGATTCAGAGTCTGAGCCTTCCCTTGATTCACACTAAGGACTGGCCAGGTTGTACTTGCTGTAAGTGGAAAGATGGTAATTTAGACTCATGATTAAAAAAAAAAACAAACCCAGAAAACATGCCAGTCACATCTCTGTCTGGCATGCTAGAAGCTATTAAAACCCTAACCAAGGTTACAAGTAGGAATGCATGATTTGGGGTTTACGATTCCTAGAGCAATCTTAATGTCAAAGGTCGGAAAAGAACAGCAGTCTTATCTCCGTGTTCTACTCCCCATGGTAAAGAAATAATGATCTGAAATAGTAGTGACAGAGATGCAGTTTTAAGAGTTGGAAAAGCCTTCCCATGTTTAGTCAAGCACACAACAGACCCTGCAGAGTTTGTGGAGTTCATGTAAGAGAGGCACCCATTTAGTGCTTTTTTTTAAAACACATCTGTCAAGACTCATGTGAGCAGAGCTGATCCCTCTTAGAGAAAAGGTGATGGATTTGATGAGGCCTTAAGGTCCTCTCCAACCTTACCTCCTATGAAAAGAAACCTAATGCACAGAAATGCAGAAGAGAGGAATTAATAACTGCATCCCACGAGTGAAAAATGGTTCCAGATCACCTCGCATCTTCTCCTGAGGAACGCTGGTGGACAGCAGCTTGGTAACAGAAAAAGGGTGAGATTTAAAAATCTCATGAAAGAGTTAAATATTCAAACAGGTAATATCTGAATTTTGAAAGAATTTGGCCACCAGAGCTACTTCCCTGCAACAGTTACACGAAGCTGCTGCCAATGTTAACATCAGAAGGCAGATACTGACAGGTTTTTTTTGCCCAGTCAGATGCCGGTATTGACACTCATTTAGACAAGCCAGTACAAACACGCATAAAAGGACATTTTCTATAGCAACGGCTTCTCAAGTAACTAAGGAATTTACCGACAGTCATGAAATCTCTGGCAGGCGGGTGGAAGGCGGTGGGGTTAGCTTCCCAAATGTCCTGGGGCACGGAAAAGCTGATGCGACTCACGTAACAACGGCTCCTACCACGCTGCCGAAGCTTGGGTAGTTTGAGAGATGAGTGACAGCCTCCCCGAGCTGTGCAATATGCAACAGGAATTATTGAAACCTGGTAACGTGTCCTTTCGGACAGCGGCCAAGGGATGTGGAGGATGGGTGATAAATTACAGTTGCAGGTCAGGCTCCTCCTGAGAGGACAGAAGTTTTTGCAGAACCAACAGCTACTTGAGTATTTCTTTAGACTGGAAAGCAAATGGCAAGCTTCCTTACACAGGAGTTACTGAGCGGTTGTTAAACCTCAAAGCAATAAATAGTAACCCTTCTATGGGAAAGCCTCAAAATGCTTTACCAGTGCTAGACCTAAACAGGACCAAACGATGGTGAATAAGGGAAACTTGCAAAGAAATACAAGTAACAAAGGTATGAGTAACGAAAGGTGGGTAGAATTACCATCCAAATTCCTGGCTCTGCATTTTATGCCCCAGTCCATAGCACACGGTGTAACGCTGTACTAGTGCAGAAGGTAAAACTGATGCAGAGAGAGGAAGCTGATCTAATTTTGCAAAGTCTAGGGGAAAGGTGAGCTGTGCACAAGGTGCAGTATGTTCCCTCGCAGACTGGGATCTGCACACCCAGTCCTCAGACCAGTTTCCAGTTTTCCTGGCCTGAAGAAAAGGGGACGTGGGTGTAAGCTTGGAGCTGAACTCCCAGCTTGAGCTGCTCTGCTTCTCAGGAGACCAGCCTCAGCATCCCTATATTTGGATTTTGAGTCCAAAACCATCAAAATTCATGCTTTTAGTACATCACTAGTTTGAAGGCAGAAGAAAAACCTTAGTCTCAATTTAATCTGGTCTCAGATTCGCAGCACTTTAGGAAAAGGTTTTGCAACTTTCAGCGGCAGTTGTGCTTTTGTCTTTAAAGCAAAGCTGAAAACGATACGAATCCTGGAGAGCTGATAGCCATGTGAGAAGACACCGTGAAAGGTTCCAAGATGACTTTTTAAATACCAGAAGAGAAGGTCTGGATAGGTAGCTGACAGTCTGTTATAGATGACAGATTAGCCAACTCTACGGGGTACAATTTGCATCTGATTCATGGGGACTGGAAGAGAACTAGAAAGTTGAGATTATAATGAGATTAATCATACGACTCTAGGGATCCCATTTATCCCACTGCTGAAGGGTCCTACAGCCGCTTTGTACTGTCTGAGCTGCATTTAGGAAGTTATTTGGGGTTTGCTGGGACAGAAACATATCTGATTGGAAGGAGGGAAGAGATAAAAGTTTGCTGGTTTTCCAATCAAAGCCAGCCTGTATCAAAGCTATGCGACCACGAGCTGAGATTAAGGACTGTAGTAAACCTCAAATTCCAGACTAGAGCTGAAAGGCTTTGAGATTTAATGCTAATAATTCATACGGCTCTCGCATTCAGCAAGAGTGACTTTTAAAAATAATAAATAATTAAAAAAAAAAAAAAAAAAGCAATCAACCTGGAGGAACCGTTCTGCATCCTGAAACAAAGGGAAAGGATGAGATCATACCTATTTCTTCAGCCTTGGTGAGGTCTCAAAGTTAACGTATGAAACAGATGAGGAGATTCGCATTAGCAAGGCATGCCAATGGCATAGCAATAAATAAATGTTCAAATAATAAGGCTGCACCTTCAGCTGATGTGGCAGCATACAACACTGCTGTCAAACTCGGGCAAACTGCATTAGTCCCAGGATCCTTGGGTAATTGAAGACCTGGCGCCACACTTACCTGAAGGTAGACTTCAGAGCACAGCCACTATATAAAGTGCTGGGTTGCCAGGCTGGCAGTTAATTAGAAGAGAAATATCGTGCACTTCCAAAGTCTCTTTCCCACTGTGATCTTCTGTGTTGAACTTGGCATTCTCACGGCGTGCTTGGGCTGTTCTACCAACAGGGGACACCAAGGCCCAGAAAGCAGTGAAGCAGTTTGCCCCAAACTGTAGAGCATCAATATTTGATGTGAGACTCCTGGATTTCTAGTCCTGGGCTTTGGCCACTGAGATATATTTCCACATGTGGCCAGAAGAAGGACTGCAAGCTGGGGCTTCTTGTGCCTGTCTTAACAGTGAAAACTAGGAATGAAATCTAACTATTAAGTGAAACAGAAATGAGCCGGTCTAACCAATGCATAACTGTGTTTATATTTTTCCAAGAATTGGTTACTAACCTAGAGTTACAGCACAGACCCTGGCTGAGAGCCTGAGGTCCAGTCACGCCGAGGCTCGGGCAGTCCTGGTGGAAGGTTCTCTTTGCTCCAGTTCACATTCCCTTTGACTTAGACCCTTCGTTTCTAGGTCACATAAAGACAATACATAAAAGAAAACCTCTGATGTTCGTCTATAAAGACACTCGCTGTCCAAATAACCCCTTCTTTGAGGACAATTTTTGTCTGACCTTTGTTCCAAATCTGATAGCACAACTCTGATTTTTATAAAGCTCTCTTAGAAAAAACAGTTAATTTTTTTTTTTTTTTAAAAACTTAATTCACTTTGTGGTAGAAGTCTTAACAAACAATTAGGTGTCATGCTGCATTTCTGCCCTTTAGGAAGAAAACCCCACAAAACCCTGTAATGTCTACAGAGATGTCTATTGACCCAGCAGTTATCAGAAATGTGGGTTTTTTTGTTTGGTTTTTTTTTTTGCTGGCACAAAAACAGCTTTCTAAACAGCCAGTGACCCACTTTCACCTAGCTGGCCTCTGAAGTTGAGAGAAGATTCATACCCTCTAGACGTTAGAGGCTCTGTTTGAAGTCACTGCTGTCAGGAGATGGTCAGTTTACGTCTCCTGTCCTAGGACAGGAAAAGGATGCACTCTCAGCTCCATGTGTTGCAGTGAGATAAGCACAAAGATTTCTGTCCTATGCCCTTATCAGCTTTTCCTGCTACTCTCCAGAACAGACACCACCAAGACTGGCAGTAAAAATTAAACTTGCTTAAGCAAAAGGAAAAAAAAAAAAAAAAAAAAAAAAGACTCAAGTATTTCTCATAACTGTAATCCAAAAGGTTGAAGTTTTGGGAAAAATTCCATGTTAGGATTTTTGGGAGCCCTGAAAACTACCTAAAATCTTCTGTATCCTCAGTATAAACTGATCTCCTCCTCTGACACATCCAGGATGACTTACATTTTAAAACATTTCACTAGTTAAATAGCAGTCTTCACTACATGAAACATAGAAATATTCCCCTTGCAAATAAAACCAATTAGCTGGCAAAAGGACATTTCTTGCATAT
The DNA here is from genome assembly GCF_965183815.1 of Platalea leucorodia. Taxonomy (NCBI): domain Eukaryota; kingdom Metazoa; phylum Chordata; class Aves; order Pelecaniformes; family Threskiornithidae; genus Platalea; species Platalea leucorodia. The sequence goes on along the minus strand of NC_138825.1, from coordinate 125,056,676 downwards.
GGAAATTATGTTGCTATATTAAAATTTTTCTTCCATGGGTTCCTTCGCTTTTCATTCTCTCTCTGCTGTTCCCTCCTTCTCTTTACATGACTTCTGTCCTTGCCCTTCAGTTTCCTAGTGTGCAGAGGAGAGGCTAGACAGAGCCTCCCAGGACCTTGGTTTATCTTTCCACCACCTGCCCACATATGATTTAATTTATGGGTGCTTCAGTCTCCACCCTGTATAAAATGGGTGTTACTTCTTGTTAAAACATTGTCATTCACATGTGAGGCAGACTCAACATCGCAGCAGCACGCCGGTCCAATAAAGGGATTTTACAAAATTAAAGTTTTCTTTCTAATCTTGTGGAAGATGCGGTTGTGCTTCCCAAATTCTCCTGAAGTACTACGCCGGTGGGTGAGCAGCACTGTCAGGATCATACATCCATGCCTATAGATGTATGTTGTGTTTTTGACGTCTACTGACACATCACCTTCACCTTCCAGGGATGGTGCAAGCCGCCTGGGCAGTGCAGGCCCAGGAATCAGACCCCACCATCCCTGGCTTTACAGCCATCGCCCAAGTGACAGCAAGTGGCACGGACATTCATCACCCCAACTGGACAGATATACAGCCCAAGTGCCCCTTTAACACATCGACACCACTTTAGGAGGCATCCTCAACTAAGACTTGAACATATAGGTGATAAATACCTTCCAGATAGAAACCAAGTTCCCGGTCTCTCTACAAAGCCCCATTTTCACCTACCAACGTATATAAAAACAAATACCGTTTAGCATATACCCACATATCCTTGCCACATGGCATATTTCAGAAACATCACTAATCGCTCTTATGCTCCTCCTCAGCCCTCGATATACATCATTATTAAAATTATGACTGCTACCATCTATTATCTCCTTTCTTAAGTACCAAAACCCAATCCATTCTTGCCCACAGAAAGGAAATAAAACAGCATAGTCTTTTAACACATTTAAACAATTTTGGAAAATACACCATGTTTAATTGCAGCAGCTATTAAAAGACATCATAGAAGTCATGGGGTGCCATAAAAATGGGGCGAGAACTTTATCGATGTGCAAAGTATCACTGAAAGGCAAGCCACAAGAAAGCCGTTGGGTAGTTCAAGAGTCTTGACTTCTAGACTCACTTCTGCTACTAATTTCTTGTAGGACAAGTTATTTTGGATAAAGTTTAAAAGAATAGTCCAGTTTCACTTTTAAGAGCACACAAGATATTAACTTTCCAGGTGACTTAGAGAGCTGCCTACAGATCTACACAGAAGAACATCTGAAGATCCAAAACGAACACAAACTCCTGAAGCTATAATCCATGTGTTGGTTCTTTAGTGCAAGCAGGACTTTCCTGTTAGGTAAACAAAGTATATTCTAAAATTCTGCTTTTAAAATGAATGTTCTCCTGATATATTTTACCCTTAAACCTGACTCAGTATCCTCATTAAAGTGAAAAAAAATACTTCCCTACATCCACGGAATACCAAAACTTTGGTTGTTACTCTTATCGCTATTGAGTAAGGTTTTCAAAAGGAAGATGTTGATATATTAGCATTTCTCTAAGTCACTCTGCCATTTGCCTTTAAGTTCTCCTACAATAAAGAAGAAATTACTCCCTTGAATCCACTGCAATAATATGAAAATATGGAAAAGACTGATGATGAACTGATCCTTGGGCAAGACAAGAACTATGGTAATGGCATCAAAAATGTAAAATATTCCTTCGAAACCAAACTGGAATGAAACAAGTATTTTAAGACCCTCATCACATGAAACCAACAACAGCATTATGCACAGCATTCTGGATAAAACAGCATGTGTGTGTATGTGCATGTATCTGGCTGTGTTTATCCCTAGATATCAGACAGAACAGGAAAGGAAGAGCTGAAACACTTGTCCAGAAAATCCTCAAAAAGCAAACACAGCCAGGACAAATTTAGAAGCTTGACTTAGCTGTAATATCAAAGGCAGAGTTGACTGTAAAAGCAACCACCTCTCAAGAATGGCAAAATAAACTTACGCAAGTCTCAGGAGGAAAACACTGATCAGAGACTGGATATTGTTAACTGCTGCTGTTTTGGTTAAGTGAGGTCCTTTTTGACACTACTAAGATAGTCTTGTCAAAGAACAACAAAAATGAAAAGCAAAAAAAAAAAGACAGACAACAGCCATTTCAGGGGGAATCTGTTTGGCAAAGGCTGCCTTTGAGCTGGTGTCTGAAGAAACAAAACTCGGAATGAACTTCCTAAAACTTTTTTTTTTTTTGTGTGTGTCTCCTTTGGAAAAGCAACACAGGGCCTTTTGCAAATTTCAATAGTCTGATTGGCAACTTGTTTCTTGATCAAAGCAAAAGTCTGAAACGCATCTGAAAAAGCTTTTCTGAAAAAAGAAAAAAAAAAACACACCACATTTCATGCTCAAATCAGAAGAAAGTTTCCCTAGCAAAAACTAGGCTATTTGAATGTTTTTGTTTTTTTTTTTTTTTAAAAAAAGGTTTCCATCAAATAAAATGAGCCAAAAGTGACACATTTTAATAACCTCTGTCTTAAAGACATGCAGTTTACACAGATCTACACCCATCACCTGGATATGATACCAGTGTACTGAAATCATGGTTTGAAACTGTGTGCCTTTCCATACAGATTAATTTGCTTACATTACGCAGAAGAGGATTTGCCTCGGACTCCAAAAAACATCCGGATCTCTTCTCTTACAGTAACCGTATCACAAACTTATGCTCAGAAATAGCGTGCATTTAGATAGGAGTGTGGCACCCACCCATCTCTGCCAAAAAAAAAGACGGGGGGGCGAGAAAATCCTGAACTTGGTTAGCAGCATGCCTTGAAATTGCTGCTGCTTCACCGGGGGAAGTCTACCTTGAGGATTTTGTAAAAGAAATAAAGCATGTGTGTCAACATGATCTATACCATCCAATGGATAAAATTGGCTTCAGAATTCACCCTCTGAGTGCCAAACTCCCGCTGTCTAGATATTCAGAAATTTAAGTGATGTCAAGCAATTTCCCTTGGCTTAAAGTAATGCCAGTAGACAGACACTCTGACGCCAAGAGAGGATGATGGCGAGATAGTACGTCCCTCTCATTTTCACAAGAACTCGAGGGAACTGCTCCCATATCTTTTGCAGAATTAATCAAGATAAGTTAATGTGTGATAACATGTATCTGAAGCGCTCTGAAGGGAAGAAAACCTGAGCAGCTTCTGGCTCTCCAGGATTAACTGTAACAGCTCTCCAAGAAACACAAAGCTTTCCTTCTCTGCCCTGATCCACCCCCAAAACAGAGTTCAGCTGTGAAGTCAGAAACACCGCGGCTGAAACTATAAGGTATGCCACAGGAACGCGACACGATGGAGAAGCATCTCGTACTACAAAAGCAGTAATGTGCTATTGATGCTTTTGCACCCTGGCACAAAAAGTTTTTACCTAACCTGCAAATGCTCCTCCTTCTGTTCTTCTTAAAATACTCCATGGTAATAATACATAAACGGTTTCTACATACACAAGCACAGACATTTGGAGATATTTCAGAGAGGTCTAAACTATATTTTGTTGCTACATTACTAATGTGAGGTGTTTTACATTAAATGCAAAAGTCAAACTATTGGAACATTTGACTTGTGGGCAAGGTAGGAAACTGGAAAGAGGTTTTGATAGCAACCACGTAAATTGGAGTAAAAAGAGACTACTACCTCTGCACACACACACACACGCTTTTCTCTCTGTAACCCAAGTGTACCAAGCGAGCTGTTGCCTTCCCAACCAGTCTTGCCTTTTGTATGACATTCCTTTTTATTCTTCTAATTGTATGATATTCCTTTTTATTCTTCTAAAAGCTCTTTTCACGAAAACAGAATGAACAGACGAGCTTGACTTCTACCTGCTCTGTAAGCAAGACTTTCGCATGCCGGTTTGCGAGACGCTAGAAGGTGGGCCACGGGCTGATTGCAAAACCCCCACATGCAATCCGTTCACACTCAGCTGACGGGGACGAGTCACTGCATGCAGGCAGCCACAAGCAAGAACCAATTCCCCACAGCAGTCAGTACCTAATTAAAAAGCTAACTGAAACAGTAAAATGAGGGGTTTGTAAGATAATATGGTTTTGCTTACTTCAATATAAACTACTTTGGTACCTCTCTGGCCCCCAGCTGCCAAACACTTGGAGGTAAGATAGTCTGCAGGATGTTTCTCTCAAAGGGAGTATGGTCCTTTGATTAAGAGCTTGAGAAGCACTGCCTTCCCCAGTGCAACACAGCAATTAACACAGTTCTCAACCAGCTATCAGTGTCTAAAGACTAGTATCTGTGTAGCTTTATTCATCATAAATGAGGTACTTTGCAGATTCAAGAAGTCTTCTAGCCACATGACAGTAACTAAGGCACCGGGAATCACATCCTAGCAAGCAAATATCTGCATCGAGTGCTTTGAAGTGTTCAGAGGGAATTCCCAATGAGTGCAATGAATTAGATCTAATTAATAAACCACGCTAGCAAGACATGGTCTGTCTGTATCTTTGTGCTCACGATCACTTCTAGGCACATACAAGCACAGATGCGGTGGTAGGCGAGCACCAGGCATGTGTACATTTATACACAAGGACATCACATATAAAGAGTTAGATAGCCAAAGGCATCTAAAAATATCACCAAGTGTTTTTATAGAAAACACTGTTTGAATGGAAAGCTCTCATGCTCCATTTTCTCACCTGCGCCGTTCACAAGGTGACATATATAAGAAGCATCCCTGATGGCATGGATTAATAGAGCAACTTCAGAGGATGAGTTTCCAGCCAGGTATTTATATCACCTCCCATCGTCAGTGAGCTGACTGTACTTATATAAGAAACTGTAACCCAAAAAAGGCAGAGGTGTCCATGCATCAAAAATGAAATCAAATAGGAAAAAAAATTCCAAATTTGTCTGTTTTGTATGCAGACACGTTGGATACGGCACAGCCTTCTAAATGAAAGGTGATTTGACCAGCGTATTTCCCTGAGGCATAATTTGCCTCTCTAATAAAACAATAACTTCCCACTGTGCAGTCATGAATAACATCACCTGAAATAATGCATATTTCTTTAATCCAGGAATATATGGAAGGATGAAAAAAAACATTTCAATGTATAACGAATGAACAACAAAGCAGCAGGGCTGACATCAAAAACTCTCTCTTCTTTAGTACTTCGGAGTTATTCTTGCCAGGCACTAATAGTGAAAAACTGAAGTCTTTCAGCTCCACGTGTGTGAACCTGAGATTCAAAACCTGTATTACGCAGAGACACAGTTTTCAGAGCTAAACGCTAAACTTCGCAGAAGTCTGTGTGCGCTGGAGGGATAACTCAGATCCACAAGAATATTTACTTGTCCGACTCTTTCAACACTTTGTGCTTTTGCATACTGATACCGTTTTAACTATGCAGCTACGTGTTACGTTTTGCATAGGACCTCCTCTCGTGCAGGCCAGACTTCTTCAGAGATGAATCAGAGGTTTGCAGTGAAGGAGGCAGTGCTCTACAGGACCACGTCTCATCTGCTGCAAAATGCATAGAGCCAAATGAACGAGAGTTTTGTGGTTAAATTAATGCTGACCTGAGAAATTTGATTCTCCTTTGGCCTTGGCCACAGAGCACAGATATGAAGTCATGCCCTTAATTTCTGTTTCTCTTTTTATAAGCGCCTGTCAAAAACCTCAATCTGAAAACGATTCAGAGCTTTTCTTAAGTCAAGCGTCATAGTACTGTGGATACATGCCACTCTGTGATTTGAAGTAATGTGAAAACAAAAAAAGCTGGTGTCTCAGCTATCTCAAGCTGCAAACCTAAAATCAGTAGACATCTATACTGCATCATACAAAATGGGGCAGCTGCACCCAAATTACTCCAAAGAAGAGATCCTTATACGTGCTAGTTCCCCAAAACAGGCCAGGGCATTGTATGCCACTGTCATTTGGCCAGGGACTGTTCTTCCAGTTTGACAACACAGAGAATCAGAGGCCAGTGAACAGGCCGGTAGCCCAGCCTTTTCAGATTATTATTAAAAAATACAGTTTTCGAGCTTTGTTGCCCATCAAAAGGTTGGGATTGTATCCTCTCCATCTCATAGCAACATCGTGAGGACTGGGACAAGTGAGGGGGGAATTCTCCTTGCTCAGCAGACTCCTCCAGATTTTGACTCGTCCTACTTTGGGATATAACCAACTGTCCTCTACAAGTACCTGATCTGTTCCCCAGACCATAAAGGAAACGCTGAAAAGAAAGGATGTAGATACTACTGTAGCAAACAACGTAGAAAGCCAGCAAGAATATTCACCATTCTGTCTTCTGAGCGGCATTTGAATTGTATGTAGTAAATAAAGACCAAGGCCACACCCTAAATGGAAACAAAGTACTGAATAGCTGTTCATTATGTGAGTGCTATTTCCAGAGAAATGAACAATACGTAATTATGTAATTAACAATTATGATTGTCTAAATAATCTCATTGTAGAATTGGAGCGAGTCAAGTTACATGATCAATCGCAGATTCAGCATTTCCAGTTTTTTCGCTACTTACACAAATCAGTATTTGAACTAGGTTCAGTGCGATATATTCTGTATTGAGAAATGATACATAGTGCAGAAAAGAGACGAAATAAACATTAAGCTCCTAACTGTACATAACTGTTACATAAAGGTCTCTAGGAGACGCAGTCCGATCCACTTCAACCCACACAGGCTGCGGGCACAGCCAGCTCGCATCCACGCTCAGCAGCCAGCCCAAACCCTGTCTGGGAGAAGAGGCAATCCCAACCTTATGTAAGTACAAGCATGAAATTCAGCTGACAGCTTCAACATTCCTTGTGTGACATCCACATGTGTCCTATGTAGGGAAAAACCAAAAAAATTGATGGATTTTTTTTTTTAATTCAAGTACTGTCAAGACAGCCTAATGAAGTACATGTAAACTTTTTAAAGACAGAGAAACTTCTTTCAAAATCTTGCCATAAAAAAACCAAGACCAATATCCTCTCCCTCAAACAAACAATTTTCAAATATAGTGCTTTACGACTTGCCACAATTGTGAAACATTTTAGAATTTTGAGTACAACCAAAACTCAAACGTGCCCTTTACTGAAAACTAATTGGAAAAAAATTTACATTGGACTGTTGGACTCTTTCCACTGTGAAGCTCACTTATTTCAAATACTCAGAAGCTGAGTGCTCTGTTAAATATCAACACAATATTTCAGCCTGCACTGAAATCTAGGAAGCCACCCTGTATATGTTAAAGCAGTAATGGTTTTTACAAGTAAATATTTCATTGTTTGCCTTATGAATGGATTCTTTTTGTTGAATGCCCCTTCAAGAATCTTCTGAAGACAGTGAAATTTTTAGTCTTGTGGTTTCCACTTCAGAATGGACAAAACCCAACTTTTCTTTCAAATAAAGCCAGCTATTCCTCCGGGCGATGACATTACCTCCGAACCATCCAGACAGGTGCTGAAATCAGTGTTGCAGGGCTTGCAAAACAGAAAGTCACCTCCCACTCAGATGGTTAAAACCTGTCTGTAGCCCGTTGGACTCCTCGCAGCAACTGGATGCTCCGATAGTTTTGGCAATACACGTTCCCATTTTCACTGGGGTTAGCCAGAACAAGATTAGACCACATTCCTGTTAGCCGACTCTGGCCGTGGTAATCTACGCTTGTGTAACCTCGGGTACAAAGGCAGAAGTTTATCTCCATGTCTGAATGCAGCTAAGTCGCTGTGCAAAACCACCTGCGGTGAAAAGAGCAGCTCAATAACAGATCTCCAAGGAATGGCAGCCCACTGAAGAGAGAGTTCAAGGTCATTGGCTTGATACTCAATAGCTTTCCTTAGTATCACACAAACATTTTGGAGAGGATTTCCACTAAGCATTTGTGGCAGTTAGGCTCTACTGCAGCAGGGAAACTCCTAGCTGCTGGAAGGAAGCTTCTGGGAGATGAGGTCTTCACTACAGTAAGATCCTGGCGATGGAATCCATCTGTCCAGGAAAATGCAACTGGCTACAGCTCTTAGAAAACCACTTGCACCTTCAAATAGCTCAGTAGTTTGTTCACGCATCACCAGGTAAAATAGGTAAAGCAGGAGAATGAGTTATTCCTCTTCATTTACAGAGAAAGAACAACTAAAACTACATTAAAATGTTTTAAAGGTGTTTAGGAATGGCTTTAACGGGAATTAGGGGGAGCCCTCCAACCAGAGAACGGGTGCCTGGGAGGTATCAACCCTATTGAACAGGTTGCCCAGAGAGGTGGGAGATGCCCCATCCTTGGAAACATTCAAGGCCAGGCTGGATGGGGCTCTGAGCAACCTGATCTGGGTGAAGATGTCCCTGCCCATTGCGGGGCGGTTGGACCAGATGACCTTTAAAGGTGCCTTCCATCCCAAAGCTTTCTATGATTCTATTAATCTCTTGAATAGAAAATTAACTAATAATGTTAGAATAAAACATAGCAAACTCTATTAATGTTTTTGAATGGCAAGCAACATGCAGAGAGGCCCTGCAGAGAGATCTGGACAAATTAGAGAGCTTGGGCAATCACCAACCGTATGAAGTTTAACAAGAGCAAGTGCTGGATTTTGCACCTGGGACAGGGCAGCCCTGGATGTACCTACAGACTGGGGAACGAGAGGCTGGAGAGCAGCCCTGTGGAGAGGGATCTGGGGGTTCTGGTTGACGGCAAGTTGAACACAAGCCAACAGCGTGCCCTAGCAGCCAACCCGTGTCCTGGGGTGCATCAAGCACCGCATTGCCAGCCGGTCGAGGGAGGGGATCGTCCCGCTCTGCTCTGCACTGGTGCGGCCTCATCTCGAATACTGTGTGCAGTTTTGGGCATCACAGTACAAAAAGGATACGAAGCTACTAGAGAGTGTCCAGAGGAGAGCCACGAAGATGGTAAAGGGTTTGGAGGGGAAGCTGTACAAGGAGCAGCTGAAGTCACTTGGTCGGTTCAGCCTGGAGAAGGGGGGGACTGAGGGGAGACCTCACCGTGGTCTACAGCTTCCTCACAAGGGAAGGAGGAGGGGAAGGTCCCTGGTGACCAACGATAGGACCCAAGGGAACGGCAGGAAGGTATGCCAGGGGAGGTGTAGGTTGGACATTAGGAAAAGGTTCTTCACCCAGAGGGTGGTGGAGCACTGGAACAGGCTCCCCCGGGAGGTAGTCATGGCACCAAGCCTGACAACATTCAAGAAGCAATTGGACAACGCCCTCAGACATATGGTGTGATTTTTGGGGTTGTCCTATGCAAGGACAGGCGTTGGACTTGATGGTCCTTGCGGGTCCCTTCCAACTCAGGACATTCTATGATTCTATGCCTTTTTGCTTATGTATTTGAGTCCTTCCCAGCTGGTTACAGGGTGGGGCTACACAGATCTATACACCACAAACCTTCCTCTCCAGCAATTTTAAAAAATTATAGGAGAAAGATACTTTGGTTCCAGTTAAAGCTAGAACCACCATCTTTCAAAACGATTACTTTAGAGAGGTTTTTCTTGGTTTAGAAGCCATACTCTCATGTTACGAGCTCTGAATCAGCCTCACATTTATATTCTTTCAAACACCTGGTGCTCAGGACAGCCTTGGGAATCCTAGGCGATTAAAAGAGCATGCCTCAGTTTCCCTGAGTGGCAAGAACTAGCAAGTGTATTACAGGGATATTAAAGAGTTAATTAGGTAGTGCTTCGTGCATCACAGCTTCACTATTTCAGCAAGTCTCCAGTAACACCTAATTAACAAATCTCTGATGAGCTGCTTCTTAGAGAGCTCGGCATTGGTGCTCCACACAAATCTTCTTTAACACACCAGCCACGCAGCTATGATGCCCCTGCTGCCCCTCGGTGAGGGTATATCGTGATTCTTCTGGCTGGCTGTAAGCTGTCATTCATGCCCCCCCCTGCTCAATAAAAAAGTTTATTTACTAAACTTTGGAGCATTTGGTACAAAGCAAAAAACAGCAAGCTACATCAAAGCCTCCCTATTATCACTCCCTAGTGAACTGTGAAAATATAAATTCAAAGCTGACAAGCTAGTTAGACTTTTAACTAAAATCTGAGTGCAATTAACTTTAACCATGCCACTGTGCTACTGTACTTCTGGCACCAACTTTGAGAAGTGGCCCAAATTCTTCTGAGGAACAGAAAGACCATTTATCTACTATATTTATTCAGGGCAAACCTCCTCCTTCGTGTCAAGCAGGGAATGTAGCGTTGCTGGCTGTGACTGGCAGTGATAAAGGAGCTGGTATGATTTTCAAATGAGTAGCATGTCCCGCTTTCCCAAATGTTAGAGAAAAGTGAATAATATGCCCTCCTAAATAAGAACCGGCTACCAATTCACAGATGCACACTGGGGAAAAGGTGCCTATAAATTATTGGACATATAAAGCTACTGCCTTAAAAAGGCTTTCTACTTGGATCTCCTACATAAAGGTATTTTTATTTGCAGAAGTTATTAAGGAACGTGATTCAGAAAGAGGGAGAGAAGGATCATTTGCCTATGGTAAAGTTAGAAAATGGCATTAATTTACAGAATAATTTGTATAGATGTGGTGCCTTCCAAGGTTCCTTGAGGTCCTATGCACATTCTGTGTACCGAACCATTTTAGTAGTACCAAATCTGTAAGAAACTGCCACAAATGTGTAACGCCTTACCTAAGCATCCATACGGAAAGGAAAATAATATAAAGCTTTTACATATTTGCAACGTATGTATATAAATCAAGAGCTTTGTACCCAAAGCTCAAACCATTCCAAATATTTATATTTGGTGGAAGCTTTAAATCTGGAAGCCAAAATCATCATATTCAACAGAAAGAGGTGACCCTCAAATGCACGGGTCATACCTTAAGTGGGTTAAATGGCCCTTCACTGGTGCTTTTCTATTCCCCTGCTTCTTACATGTTACATCACTATATTTAACCGCTCAGCTAGGATTAATCTCCCTCTACTTTAGGCATCTAGCTTAACTCTGAAACAACTGGAGAATATTGTCCTGACTCCATCATTATCAGCAAATCTCCACAGCAACAAGATATCCTGAAGGACAAAACAAGAAAGCTAAGTGGGTACCTCTTGCACGACACCCTGAAGATGATTGTGTGTCAGGGCCCTTAAGTGGTATTAAACCCCAGGACTCTCCCTTGAGAGCAATCTCATGTTTTCTTTCAAGGACTTCAAACCCAAGCAGACAGAGAATTCTCCTACCAGTCTGACAATACAGGTTCTAGAAAAACTGGTTACTAATTAGGACAAAAGAGTGTTGCAGCTTTCAGTTCAAAACTTCTAACTATAAAAGAAAAGCTTCTTGGAAAAAATAAGAAAAGTACTTTACAGATGTCACGGCAAAATTCTAATATTTTGTTGCCTGACATCAACTCGAGATAATTCTTTCTAGTTACCAACCTTCCAAGCTTCCTTTGAGAGTGCTACCAATTCCCACCCCTTCAGCCATCCTTGCCGTGTTCCCATGCTCGCTCTTTCAAGAATATCACCTGTATTTTCCGACTTTGCCCCACAACGGTCTGGGCTCAGTGCTGGTTCAGGGGCTTTGACAGGGGATTGCTGGCAAATCTTGCTGCTGCAGCTGAAGATATCAGCAAACCCAGCTCTGCACATCTCTTTGCTGAAGGTTACTGTCATCTCTATATAGCAAAATCAGCACTGAAAAACATCTGCCTGTAAATCAGTCAATCTAGTGCAAAGCCACCTTGCCGATACGTTAAGCTAAGAAGCCACGCTGTATACTAGTGGCTGAGGCATATGCATGCTGTTTTTATTCAGCTGACTGCAGCAGGGCAGGTTCCTGGGAACAGAAACATCTTACATCCCCATAAATTCACACAAGCTCTTCTGTGCTCAGGTGAAAAGCATTTTGTTCCACTAATACTTACAGGAAAGAAAGAAGCTTCTAGACTAAATGAACTTCAATTCTATGATTTGAACAGTATCTGCAGTAGCCCCGCAAGGCTTTAGATATTAAGTCTGCGGAGGTGCCAGACTTTGAGGTACTTTGAGGCATCGGGGACCAGACAGGCTCTGCGAACCACCTTGTGAGTTCTGCCATCCAGGGACAGCTCTGCGGGTTAAAGCGGGGGGGCAGCATCACCACTACACTGGAAGATTCCCAGAAAGCAAGCACAAGCCAGGACTGGGCATGAAGCCCTTTATTGTTATCAGTGTTTTTGTAAAGTCAGTTGCCAGGAGTGACAAACCTCTGTTTTCTAGTAGCAAGTGTTAAAATCAGAACACCCAGACTTTTGTTGCCGAAGAGCAAGGGCTATACCGATGGGCGTCTCTTGGAGACACCCATTTCCCTACGACAACGGAGGAAAAAGGAACAGGCCATATTTTGTGCCTTTGGATGGGATCCACTGCAGTTGCTACACGCAGCATTCCTTTGCCATTTGGTAACTGAGAAACACTAGGCTTATTAAAAAGAAAAAAAAACAACCCCGCAGTGCTCTGGTTGGTAAGCTCTGGTCAGAGGAGGTCTGCTGTAATGAATGGATGTCAGGGAACCAGCAGCCCAAATGATACATTAAGTACTAGCTGTCAAAACAAGGGCTGCTATTCCACTCGACCAGAAGCAACCATTTATACAAACACTCCTGCAGGTAGATACTTCTTCACTTCTTGCTTGACCTCAGCTTTCCAAGATTCACCAGTCTGCAGGGTTACGTACCCTCGCCCTCAGTCCTGCAAATAACGTGATGCTCTGGAGCACACCCCCCCATCCAGATTTTATGTAAACAGCCTTGCTTTTGCAGGGATTTCAGAAAAGCCGGAGACAGTCACGCTTCAGGAATCCCTGAAAGTTTAACTAAGTTACAATGTCCTAAAACCACAATATAGCTTTTATAGGTACTGTGACTGTAAAGTTCAAAAGGTAAACAGGTAAGCAGATATAGCACCCTTCAAACAGCTCTTCTAGTTCTCCAGAAATAACCATCAGTTGAGAAACCAAAAATGTATGATATACTTTGCACTTACACATCCTCACTTATCATCTAAATATTTCAATGCACTTCATAAAGAACTCCACACTTAACACAAATTAGGCTAATATCACCTACATGGGGTACGTGAATCATCCCCAGATTTAGTGATTGTGAAACTGGGATGCAGAGAAGTAACTTGACCCAAGGCTGCGTAACCTGTGAGTAGGACAGCGGTGAAAGCGAAGCAAAGAGCCCTGACTCCAGGCTCCCTGTGCCTCACCTGAGCCACATTCCCGGGATCCACCGCGGGGGGATGTCCTCTGCAGACAAATCACCTGCTCAAATCCCTCTTGGCAGAAAAATGCCAAGGGGCTGAGAGAGAGGAGTTTAAAGCAGTGATTAATAGAAGGCTTAACAAGGCATAAGTGAAAATAGGCACATTTTGCCTTCTAACTTCTTGGTGTGCAAGTTACAACAACAAACTTCCTCTTCCAGTTGCTTGCTGACGTGGAAGATTACACAATTTTCTCTCATCACCTCAAAGGTTGGCCCAGCATTCTCACTGCTTTTAAGATGAAACGTAAATGAATGCCGAAGCTTTTGGCGTTAGCGCAGTCACAGATATTAAGAGGCTGAAATTAGGTCACTTCGGCCAACACGGAATCGCTCCCCACAGAACATTCATTCTTCGGTTCAGGAGGAGAAATGTTTTTAGGTAGAAGCAAAACTCGAGAACTGGATAACCCGACAGTCATGTGTTTCATTATATCACTGCCCCAGATTCAAGCTGAGTAGCACCAAAAGGTTTATATAAGCAGACTATTATGGTGGTCTTCATGGAACAATTTGAGTTTTGAACCGATGCCATTACTGGACAGATTGGGAACATCGAAAAGGAAGATACTTAGAAAACTTAATAACCCACTGGGCTAAATGCGTTGTTTACTGTTTAAGGACCTGATACTGGGACGAGCTGAGTCAGGCAAGCAAATAAAGATTTGAAGCTCTAAGATAATTTGAGAATTATTGGAGGAAACAGCTTTTGCTTGAATGTGACAGCGGTGGCATATAGAGTTAATAGCCCTCGATATGCTGTGCATCAAAACAGAATTCAAGAAGTTGTCTTTGCTGCTTTCTATGACACTTTTCATACCAAATTTCTTAGTGTCTTAATACATGAGTAGTTGCAGAGAAATTCCGCTTCTACTGCTATCCAGAAGACTTTACAGTTATTTTACTGAATAACAGCTAAACCTAGGAAGCGTTCCAGGTACCATGGAGTGTTTGGTACAGACTAAGGTGCTTTTCAAATACAGTTAAGAGTTAAAGAAATAGATAGAAGGTGGGGAGGATCAACAAAAAAACCCTGCTGCTTAATTACTTACACTGTTCCCCTTCTCCTCCTAGAATATATGAACCATATTCATAAGACATCAAACAAATATATATACACAAAGGGTTACCTGAACTAATAAATAACTAAAATTGGATTATTTTTTCCCTCATCTAAGATTTCTACTCCATTATGAGATACAGCGGTCTAATGAATAGTAATAAAAAAGCACCTGCAAGCTTGCACTTGACTGCAACAAGACATTTGTAGTAATGCCTATTTCTCTACCTACAAATATTCATTGCAAAACATACAAGTTAACTATTTTAAATGAAAACAATTTTTTTTAGAAATTTTCCAAAGAAAATTGATGATATTTTCTGTGAACTAGAAAGCATTTCCTAATTAGCATTAGCCTTTGACTAACTCAGTGCTACAGCACCTTTCTTCTACTCCCAAGCTTACAGAAATTTCTTTGCAAAAAAGTATTGAGAATAAATAATTTTCTTTCAAGTATTGAAGTACTGACTGACATTTAAATTCTTCAATATTCTGGAAAATAGGATTTTAGGGCAGACAATATTTTTGATCTTCTCTTCATTTGTTAAAAAACAACCTGTAACCCACCGGTGACACAGGATCTAGTTAGCCTGAGCTGGGTTCGATTCTGCTGCTGTCAACATGTCCCAGCACTCAGAAGAAACGAGCTCACGGCGAGAACAGAGCAGATTTAAAATAAATCCCAGCAAAACAGAAATAATAAGAAATAATTATCACAACTCTTCAACTCTGCGGACAGCCACACTTCTCACCCTCTCTCCCCTCTACTATGCACGGTCAAATCATCCCTGGTCTTGTTCTCTTTACGGGAGATTAAAGTTCAGTGTAAGGGCCATCTAACAAAGTATTAGTGCTTAACTTCAGCTGAGGTAAGCGCAAGCTGGTCACCTAAAGAGCCCTAGTGATTCTAGATCCTAAGGGACGTGAGCATTTTCTACCATCAGGTTAAAACTCATCTATGCAGAACCTTCTGGAGGTCCATCGCAGACTACAACAAACTTGCACAGAAATTAATTATCATAGACAGCATCATCTTCTGCTCCAAAGCCAGAACACACTTCAACTTGTCTTTACTAATAACCACTGGGTTCATATTACTGAGAGTCTGCCAAATTAAAACACTTGAATGCACAACCGATTTCCCCCAAGGAGAGAAAGAACAAACTACGCACAACGGACAGACGTCACATCCCTTAATCCAGTGCAGGGAAGAGTTCAGACACTGTTACATGCATGGAAATTTCAGAATCTGTACAGTACAGTACTCAAATGCTTTCCAACTCAGCAAAACTCAGGTTTACTTGAGCTCCCCTCCATTGCCTTTTCTGTTGCTTACTTCAGCTGTTAGACCCTTGCTTCCTTGCTCTCTCCTCTCAACAACGGACAATCTCACTTAGCAATCAAAATTAGACAATATTCATCCTTAACACCAAACCTGAGGTCCTTCCCAAAAGCATTCTGTGATGGAGAACAGCAAGCCATCATCATCAAGGTACTGACAACTGACATAGCATTTTAAAGACGATGCTAAAGCAGAGCATGGAAGGTACCTACTATCCCACTGCAGGATCATTTTCTCCATCATCATCTTCCTCTTTTCTTAACGGAGGGATACATGCAGTTATTAGAAGATGGTCAAATTAGTGACATTAGTCAGCAAGTCACATTTGCCTATAGATATATATGGCCACAACACAATTATTCAAAGGAAACACACTGGGATTGATGATAGTTTGCAGGGTGAGGCTGTAGACGTAGGAAAAAAACACAGACAATGGATTTCTTGACCTTGTCTTATTACTTTGAGAAAACTAAAATGAACTCAAATTAACTTCAAATTGCCAAACTTTTCAAACGTGTCATGCAGCTGAAGTGAGGTCAGAGAGAGGAGGGAGTACCTCGTACACTCGCGAGGTTACCCTGATGGGGAAGCTTACCATTAAGTCACACTCCAGCAGTAGGTGTTTCTCCTGATTGGAGAGGGGAAAAAAAGCAAATGCTCACAGCTGAAGAAAGAACAATTCTGTAGAGAAGGTAGAATATGGGATTGGAAGTGGAAAAGCTTGTTTCTTTGATTTTTAAGCACTTTCTCAGGTAGAATAGTTTATTTTCCTCCAAGTTCTGGTTTGCCTAACCCATCTGAACCAACTAGCAGTTTCATAATCAGTTTGATGAGCCAAAATCAGAAGACGTCCTTGGAGAAAGGTTAGACACCCTTTAATAACTAAAAGTTAGCAAAAGTAAGATTGTGCTATCAACATCCAATCCTTCTGAAGGCTATTTGAGTGGATCCGGCGGTCATCTTAGAGGGTAAAAAAAAAATGTATTCTATTCTGTGATTTCTGAGAGAGAACACACGCTGCTATTTTCCTCTCATTCCCACAGCAGTATTATTCCCACAAGATACCAATCCCAAATGCCATCTCACGCTGCCCCTATTCCTCACGCACAGGGGAATAAGCTCCGTTGTGCAAAGGACCATCACCTTGGCTCTCTGCCACACCAGCAGAAGGAAAGAGCACGCCGCATACTCTCGCGCCAGGACAGCGGGGCAGGTAGCAGCCTGCGAGATCAACTTGTTGTCAAGCACTTGCCCACCTGGCTTTAAAATCAACAGGAAGCCACCTGCTTAGTTCACACTTCCATATACAAATCCTGTTATGATAGGATCAAAAATGTACTTTTCCTTGTTTTGAACTACTGCAGTGGAATTTTATTTTTTTTTTTTTTTCAAGAAAGCTCTTTGATCAGACAAATATTTTTAAAAGGAAAAACAAAACAAAGCCGTCCTATAAAAGCGCAGGCCCATGACAAGGGCTGTTTGGGAGGAAAGGATACACATGACAAAAATAAGGTTAACTTCGTTCTCTAGTACCCAAGCCCGTATTCTTAGGTACTGGCGTGGTACTTTCTCACAGTACACACACAGTTTAAAAAAGGCAAAAAGAAAAAAAGAGGAAAAAGGAAAAAAAAAGCCCAGTAAGGATTTGGTTTGTGCACCCAGTGCACCCATTTAAGCAGCTATGCCAAATATCACTGTTTTACGGTTCCTTACATGGTTACACTGCTTTAACCCTATTTATACACCCCACGTGTAAGAGCAGTTCCGGATCACATTTTTATGCAATTTCATTTAAAGCTGAATTTCCTCCTTTTATTTTTTTAAACTCTCAGCGAAGAATCCCACTGGGGAACCGTCTTTTCAGGATAAGGTGTTATACAGTATACAGACGACAAAATTCAGTGTATGGATGCCAAAAGCCAGTATTAACTGAACTGGGTAAGATGAAGTCTTTTACCAACACAGACCTGCATCTCACTTCATATCTTTCCCCCAGTTATTTCATCAGACCCATTTATGGAGGTCAGCTTTGTTCATGCAGTGCCCGAGGACTGGATACGACCCACTGCACAGTCTCAGTATATTTAAATGACAAAATGCTATGAGCCGTTCTGATTAGAGACCCACTCAATCTCAATACAAAGCCATGACAGTGATTCCCCGCCGACCCCAGCTCTGGGGGGAAAAAAAAAAACCTGTCAGGGGTTTTTTTTTGCAATTCAGAAAACAGAAGAACTACAATCGTAATGAAGTTCTGTTTGGGCTTTTCCTCTTGAAAACTTTCACAGCCTAAAAACTCCCACAATGCAAAAAGCAAGGGCAGCAAAAATACACCTCCAAAAATGCAGTGCAGCTTTCACACAAAGTGTAGTTAAAAAATGACTAAGTTTTCTTGATATATGAATTTGTGGGTAAACCATTTATCAATGACCTGGTTACCTGTGCAGCAGAGTCCCTCAAGCCGAGGGCCATGTCATTCCCCTTTGACTGATTAATTAGCCAATCAAGGGATATTTTTCACTGCGAGGCATGATGGTTTATTCCAGCTAATGCGTGGTCTCTAATGGTAAGGCATTAAAGCCAACTCGGCTCTTTAAACCTATCGAAGTGACCAAAAGGGAAGGAGAGAAGATAAATCAAAAAAGCTCCCCCCAGTTTTGTTTCTGTTCCTAACAACCCCCCCAAGGAACTAATGCTGGAGGCAAGACTCTTCTCCAGCGAAGAGAGAAGAAAAAGCACCATTTCTTCCAGATCAGGAGATATCTCTTCCACTCCCTCTCTCTGCTGATATCTCAACAGCAATAATTTATCCTCAGTTGATTAACAAGGTGCTTATAGAATAGGCAACAAAACATCAATACTTTGCTCTTCCTCCTTTTATCAAAAGCACGACTAGGACACCATGCTGGGTAAAGTGATTTTTACCGGTGCTCCTGGAACAATCTCATCTGCATGGAGAAGTATTAAAAATATGGCCCGAATTAACACCTTGAGCCTAATTCATTGTTTTTCTGACTTGCTATATACGGTGTTACAAGTTACCAGCTCAGAGCAACGGGATTTTAGATCTACTTTATGCTAGTCTGTGCTGCCAGAAGATTTGCTCTGCTGGAGAGGCCAAAGAAGTAACTGGAGTTCTACAGAGGCAGTAAAAAGCCTTTGCTAATATTAACTTTGATATATTCAATTTAAAGGGTCAGAAAGTAAAAACAAAACAGGTGAGCACAGAAACCTGATGATATCCTCTAATCCTGATGCTGCAGAACTCGGTGAGCTCCCATCAAAGCCAGGGAGAACCAAGCCACTGTAAGCTGAGCGTTACCATTTCCAAGATCACGAGTCTAAAAATCTGTAGTGAGCCGTGCTGGTCACAGTAGCAGTGAACTAGAGGCTGGCAGAAACCTTCCTACTCAGAAGCAGGTTCCTGGGGATAAATTCCAAATGCATACAAGCACCGTTACATTGCCTTGCAGACTCTGCCACTAGGTCACCAGCTTCTTCCCGCTAACCAACCTTTAAAAAAAAAAAAAATGCTGCCTTCACAAGAAATGAGTAGGTCAAGAGCGCTGAGCAGTAATCCCTGCAAGAACTATGCAAGAACATAGCTTTTGCACTGAAACAGAATATATTCAGAATATAACTTTTTGGATAGGGTGCAGCTCACTGTTAGACGTCCCCTATGATCAGTGGGGAAAGAGGCACCTATCTCTAGGAAGCATTTGGCTTCGTACATCTTTATCATCTTTGGAGAGGGTGAACACCTCTGTTCGGGCCCCTGTGCTCCATGACTATGAAGGGAGACTGGAGAAGATGCCTAGATCTTCTACCAATAAAGTTCGGTGGGATTAAATCCCACCTTTTGTTACCTATGTTTTCCTTTGCCTTGATTCTTCGTAAAACGTTATATTCACTCTTCCCAATGACACATAACACATTACATACTTCTGTGCTGAAATGGTGAAGTCATATATAGGAATAAGCACCGTGCAGGTCTAAATTTTAACCCTAAATCTGACAAACTGTATAGCCTGGGGATACTTATAATACCTAAGCACAAGATACTCAGTGCCTCTAAAACCACAATTATTCTCTCTGACAATAAATGTATAATAAAAAAAGAAGGAAATATGTTAAAGACACTACCTCAGTGTTTTCCTACTGTCTTCCTCCGGAACACACTGACAGCAATTACATTTTTACTCTGATTTCTTAAGGAAGCAAAGTTTCCATAATCATTCTGCCATAATCATTCTGATGTACATTCATTTGTGTACATCATGCACTCCTTTCTCTCCAGCAACTTTTTAATCCAGTCTAACAGAAGCTTAGAGATTTCAAACATATTAAGACTCTAAAATATTTCATGAAAATAGGCAGCTGGACAGAGGAGGCCAACAGATCGGCATGCACATGGACAGGGATTTCGGCATGAGCTCATCTCCTTTAGTCACCCAGAACGCAAGCACAACACAACCACAGGAAACCAAGCTTCAGTACGGGAGCCGCTCACAGAATGACTTGTTGGGAGATGTTTTACTTAAACCAAGTCATCTTTGCCCATTCCAACGGGTCTAAAAGTGTTAAATTCATTTTTTTTTTTCTTGGCGTCACTTACGAAGGAGCTGGGATTTCCCTTAGGAGACTCTTCCACTGCCCTGCTGACATCACTGCGAGGAAGCCTGCTGAAGAGTAAGCTCGTGTCTTCCTTTTTCTAATTGAAGTTTTCACCCCCAGTACCATTCTTGGCTTCTGCCTACCCTGATTACTATCCCTTCCCTTCCTCTGTTCCTCCCTCCCCCTCACCCCCAGATATTTATAGGCAGAGAGGTCATCTTTTTCTGCCTCTTTTCCGAGATGAACGTATCCAGTTCCTCCACTCTCTCCTTCTAGGACATGCCCTCTAACCCTGACGCCCATTTTACTAAATCCTTTTGGACTCTCTCCAGGTTTTTGATGTCCTTTTTCTGTTCTGCTTCTCAGTCCCAAATACCTCATGCTAGCTGTGGTCTCCAAAGCAGAACGGCAAAAAACCTAAGTTAATTTTTAACTAATTTTTCTCTTCTGCAGTTTTTTGTTCCCCGACAGTGCTGAAAAAAGGAACAGAAAACTAATTTATACGCTACCTCTGCAACGGAGACTTCTGTCACAGGGAAAAAAACACAGACAAAACTTGCAAATTACCTAAAAGTCACAATCGTGAAACCCACAACCGTCAATATCGTGATCGGTATTTTGCAGAGAGAAAGTTGAGGTGAAGGGAATTACATCAGTTTACCCATAGCTTCAGTGAGCCCATGGCAGAGCCAGACTTTAATGGATTTTCAGTTATGTCCCTTAAGATTAGCCAACATGCTTTTCTGATAAGTGCTGGGAAATGTAAGTCAGTTGAGGAAGTTCTGCAAAATGTGTCAGAAGACAATTTCCTGATTTTTTTAAAAAAAAAAAAAAAAAAGAAAAAAAAGAAAAAGCAACAGGGTGGATAGTTACATTTCTAATGACTAACGCGGAAGAAATCACTGCAAACTCGAGACTTTCGGGCTACTTGGATTAGGTGGTTTAAGGGAACTTACGCAGGTTTACATCCAAGTTACAAAAATTTGGAGGAAGCAGATTACTCATCAAATGGCCTGAGACATGGAAGTGAGATGGAGGCAAAACATTCAGTTCTCTATGCATCTCAGAGTTATTACAAATGCACCAGCAAATCAGAATTACTCCCCCAGCCCCCAAAGTGAAATCAGTGCCAGAATCATGTTGTTCAGCAACCAAGCTGGGACCGTCTGTAACTCATTCCCAAATCCTCAGTCTCACTCAGGAGCATTTTCTCCAGTGATAAGGCTTCATCAGGAAACACAGCTGGATGGAGGAAGGAAATTCTGAGAAGCAAAAAAAATAGTGGGGGTTCCAGGAAGTTCAACCAGATAGGAACTAATGGAATTTGTTTTTCTGTCTCCCCAGCTCCCAGTATTCCTAAGCAAGTGAGAAAAATCAGAGGGAAAGTGGGGGCAAAAAAAGTCTGGCAGATCTTACCCTGCAAAACAGGTCCTCGCTGCAGGTCTCCAGAGAGCGTCATAATTACAATTCAATATTTTCGATCACTTACTCTCCCTGGGAAAAACTGCAGACGTTTTCAATTTAGGTCCACTCTGAAGCCCAGCCATTGTTTTCTTCCCCCTATTTTTTTGACTTGTATTTTTTTTTTTTTAAACAAAGGTCCCTGTGTAGTTTATTAAGGAGGTTTTAGTTGGACACATGATTTATCAAAAATAATTTTAGAAGTACCGTTATGTTTAACATTCAGGAGAATTAAAGGTTGCAAGTGCCTATGATTAGTAACACATATCCCAGAACCATCAAAACAATAGCTTAAACTAGTATCTCATCTTATTACTTCTAGACAAACTCCTTTTGACCCTTAGGGGCAAACAGCATTTCCTTCCATATCCTTTGCAATTCCACTCTTTTGCAATCTTTACAATCCTCTAGCCAACTCCCTCTTCCTTTGATAAGGTAGATAATCCAAATTTCAACATCCCCACTTACTGCAGCAGTGTCAGTGTGAAACAAGAGAAAAGATCCATTAGCCAGATCAGTCCCAGGCTACCGAGACAGTTAAAAAGTGAGTCTGAGATCAGCTTTACAGCTAAGACAGCTCAGACTAAGCTAGCACAAAACATCGTCTGCCAAAGACTACTCCACAGGTCAAGATCATAAAATGATTGCTAATGACGATACTAGAAAAGACTGAACACAACTAATTGGAACAGTGTCTCTGTGACAGTGTCTCCGTGGCATATCTGATTTGTTGAGACACCATTTATCACAGCAGCAGTTCAGAGGTGACCCATTTTTGACAAATACTTCAGAAGAGCTGGGATTATCTTGCTGGTCCAGAGACCATGTCACTTAGCCTTGAGCCCTTCCACTGGTTTCCATTCAACCATAAGCACAGATGGAGTCTCCTGGGTTTTGCTTTCCCCCGCCTTTTCTAATCTTTAAGAACAGGTTGGTATAACACAACACCAACCAACCAGCCAGACCTCGTACCACAGTGCTGACGAGCATCGACGTAATACCACTGCCACCATCTACTGCACGTTAGGCCATCTGTAGAAATAGAAAAGCTCAAAGGCTGTGGGTACAACAGCTCTTAGGCATAAGAGAAGCTCTGCAACTCACTCAGATGAAAAACCTGGCCATAATGCCATCAATGGCATACATCCTTAAGCATTTCCATAACTTCCACTGGGTCTCTGATGCCTACAGAACTGCAAATAATCACCCAACTGAGTCCATTTACAGCGTAAGCATTTTGTTATTCCAAAATGTTGTCATCTTCTGCTCTTTAAGCAATCTCTTTCATACATCCACTGAATGTTGCCACAGGCTTAAGTTGGAGGCTTTAAGGGAGGGAGATAGTCAAAACTCAGTTGGACAAGGTCCTGAGCGACTTGCCGTAGCTGACCCTGCTTTGAGCAGAGCGGTTAATCTGGAGACCTCCAGAAATCTCCTCCAATTCCAGTAATTCTGTGATTCTATGAAAAGCAGTTCCGGCATCTTTCCATGAAGTTACGCCCAAGATGGTTCTGATCCTGGACTGCAACAACTAGAAATATGGGAAACAGAATTACGCTGAATATCTTTGTCAAAAGATGACAACTCTGCTGCAAGCTGTGGACAGGTTGTTCAATCCAAATCAAATTTGTACTGAATGCTTCTCAAACTGCACCTCTGAAAAAAGAGGAGAAATCTAATACCTTGCAAAGAGCCTTAAAGATAGGACTTCAAGCTACAGGATCAATACATTACAGGTACTTCCTTGTATCATCTCAGCTGCAACTACAGCTGGGAACCTGCAATCAGAGTGATTGACAGTAGTGATTCTGGCACCTAGTAAGTATGGAAGCTGTCCTCATCTACTCTGAACAGGGACAGCAGCACCATACAACTGTTACTAACGATTGCAGGAGCTGCAATTAAAAGGGAGCGCAGCCTACCACAGCCTGAAGGCACACCCCAGGGCTCTGATGGACACCAGGACTCTTCCTACCTTATCTCTCCACAGGAACAGATATGACCAACTCACTTCCAGGAGAATGACAGCACTTTCCTGCTCCTGTAGTGCGCTCTCTGCCACATTATGGAAATGCCCAGAGCCTAGGGATTTCAGTGCAAACACAGACAGTGAACAGTACTGCACATCCTCACAGGGCAGTTCCATTTGTGCCACCTTAAGGACCAGGCTCTGGAACATGATGGAAAGGGATCATGAGAGTTCATGGGTGCAATGAAACGAAATTGCTCAGAGCTGGAGGGCCTGAGCAATGCATTTTTGTTCTGTGCAAACTCCACAGATCTCTGATCCATGAAGAAAAGGAGAGGGAGGGGAAAAAAAAAAAAAAAAAAAAAGAAAAAGCAATTGTGCTGCCTCTGGCTTTCTCTCCCTGTGGCTGCTTAGCAGCAGACGGTAGCCAGAAGACAACAATGCAGCTCCAAATTACATTACCTCCTGCCTGTATTTGCATGTGGAAATCTGGGTGCTTAACAGGGAACGGCCTGTGACTTTTTGCCAGAACCCTGAACCATTAGCTTAGTGTTCAGTGAGGCTGAAAAGGAAATCTGCACAGTAGCCATCAGCCAACCACTGCATCGGTCAAGGAATTAGCAAAAGCACACACAAACTTATACACCCTTCACAAGAAGCCATAAATGCATGTGATCTGCAGCGTCTATCAACGAAAGAACAAATACTCTGCAGGGTTAAGTCCCAGAAGCAGCAACAGCACTTTCAAAACTTATTTTTAGTTTCAAAAGATGCAGGACATGCAGAGCAAACAAGACCAGCTATTTGGGACAACTCATGGGTGGGCAAAATCTACTCCCTTAACCATAGCACTGTAAATTTGCATTAAATCCCAGTTTTTCTTGCTTCATATTGATCTGACAGCAAGGGAGCTTAGAAGTAGATCCATGGCATATTTAGGTGATCAGAAGTATTAATCAAGGGGGCTCCGATGGCGGGAGCTTACCTGCAGCATTTGAGACCTCTAACGGCTCTCACAGACTTGAAGTCCCCACATGCTTATTTTAAGACAGTAGTAAGTTAGGATGGGTTCTGTTGTGGCTGATGGCCTCCTCCCAAGCTCTTACCTTTCAAGCCAAACCATGTGATTTGTAACAAAGGTTCATACTGTTTTTCACAGTGGCAGACAAGACAGGACAGTTCTTCATTTGTTTAAATTTCTTCTAACCTCCCGGTTTAATTAACTATATTTTTGTAGTTTAGAGAACAGTACTCAGAAAACAGACTTTGACATTCTTCTCTGTCCTACCAGTAACTTTAAAACCTACAGCACATTCACTGAAATTGTAATACTATATGGGATAATGGCAAGATCAAATCCTTCAAACTGTTCAAGACACCTCACTGACGTATTCTTTATTTTATAGTAAGTTTTTTCCAGTGAAGAATCCCCAGTGGATCACTATTTGTTCTTCACAAGCTCCCTTGTCATTCTGCCTAGCATCTACACAGCTACAAACCTTATATTACTTCCACTACTACCCAGGATGTCTTAGCACATTCCTCCCAAAGTTCACAGTGGCCTTCAGTGAAGTTACAGAACAATTTTCAAGAGTACTGCACAACGAACAAGGACTCAAACACATACAAGGTATTTCAGAAATTTCCATTCTATTTCAGGCCCAATCTTTCCCTCCAACTACAAGAGACTTCAGAGACCTCTGAACCAACAGGACATATTCATTCATGCTTTGCCAGATGTTATCTTTTCCAAAGAATTTCTCTGGATACATTAGTCATGTCGCAGTGTAAGTCTGTTATTTAATATACTGATATAGCAGGCCTATTCTCTGCAAGTGTAAAATGCTAACGAATACAAAAATAAAATAAAATAAATGCTGGTACAAACCTTGATCTCATTACACAAGTTGGAGAAAAGTCTTCTCATTAAATATTCACCAGTGTTCAAGCCATCTTTGAATCCTTTATTCAAAGATAAGCAAGACTTGGCAGCTGCTCAGCCTTTCCCAATTCTTGTGAAAATAAGGGCAGTTTGCTGAGTTTAGCCAGCGGCTGCTGAACGTCAAATTTTATTTTGGATATTTATGCAACTTCCAGATCAAAAAAATTGATCTACTTTGTGATGTGTATTGCCTAACAAGTGTGAAATTAAAATAATGAAGATTCCTAACACCAAAGAATTTACATCACAATAATTCATAAAAATATGTATTAAATTCACCCTTTATTTTCTAACGGTTCAGAGCACAGCCCTCCACCTGCAGCCTTCACGTAGAAAGAACAGTAATTTCACAGGCACTCACTCCTTGCTTTTTATGGTCATGTGGTAACCTCATCGGCAGAAAGACACTCCAATATGTTTTTGTTATAAGGGAAAATACGCAAGGAAACAAGAGAAAGGTGAAGCCTCCTGTTTACCTGTGTCTTCATACTCTTCTGTCGCTTCCCAAATATGCAGGACAGATCATCTTCACTGCGCGAAGAGAGATCCTTACCTGGAAGGGGTGAGGGGAGGAAAAAAACACCACAATCTTCACATCTGGTGATGACAGGTACATTTTGATAACACAAACTGTGACCCACCGAGGTAGAGAAATTGGTTTTGGAGGTGAAAGAAAATCAGGGGAACATTAAAGACACTAAATGAAGGCTGACCATGGCTCCCACATGCGGTAGGAAGTATGTGTGCGTAGAGGGAAAGGCTGGTCAGGAGACAACCACAGCCTGCTGGTGTATGCCCACAGGGAAACATGTAAGAGCGGCTTGTTTCCCCCTACCTGACGCTGCAATTGTCATAGCAAGATGAGGGAAGCAGCCTGCGCTACGCTAAAGGGAAAGAAAAGTTGCAAGCTTCTACACACGAGAAAAGTTCAAGGAGAAACTGCACATCTTCAGGTTCTCATGAGAATTTCCCATCTCTGACAGAGTTACAGCTCCTCCATTCAGTGAAAAAAAAATATCTATCTTTACTCAGTGGGGGCTTTTCTTTGATTCATGAAATTGCTTCTGAAAAGCAAAACCTCCATCTCTGCAACACACTGGATTATTCCAACTTAAAACAATTTCAAGGGTGAAGCAAAGATTTCTCTGAGTTCCAGTAGGGCCATTATTCCCATCTGACTGCTGTGTGGCTACCTGAGTATCAGACACGGAGCAGGGAGGGGGGGAAAAAAAAGGGTGTGACGTGATATTCTGAGATACTGGCAAAAGTTTAGCCAATTCCACAGTGCAGAAGCCTTTATATTGAGTTGTCCACAGCTTGTCTCAGAAAGTTCTTTATAAAAAAAAAAAAAAAGCAGTCAGCAAAAGTTACAGAAACAAAATTAGTCCAGATAGGCCAACTTACTAGGAGTCTGCTGGGGTCCTATTCAGACTTGACTGTCTGATTCCAAAATCACTGACCTCAAAATGAAACTAAGCACTTGTAACAGACAAAAAAAAAAAAAATCTGACTATTCCACCTGTTTCTTCTTCTCAGGATCCTTAACTGCCCACAGAGGGTAAGCAGACACATCAGCCTAGAGGAGAACGTGTTACCCAACTTTCTGGTGTCTCACTGTGCAGGCTCTAGATGTCCTTTCCCAAGCAAACCCGATGAGACCGGTGGCTGTTTTCAGCTTCATCTTGGCCAAGGCTTGGAACATGAGGCTTACATTCCTGCTGCTCCTCCTCTCATCCGATGCTTTCTTTCCACGCCTTCCACCCACCAAAACATATCCCCCCTCTTTTTCCATTTTCTAGTAGAAAACCAACTCAGCTGACAGTCCAAATCTTTTGCAGCATCACAGTGGAACAGCTACTAGAAAAGCAACTGAAATCACTGTCTTAATCTCATATTGGTGTGTATTTCCCAGATCCAAGTGTGGCTGCTAAGGCTATGTCTGATGCCTACATTCCTCCAGCAGCGAGGCTACAAAACAGCACCAGAAACGGAAGCTGCATTTTCTATCGTTGCTGCTCCCTTCTCCCGCTTTTGTGTGAGCTCGTCTTGTTTAGTCTAAAAGGAAGCAGGATCGGACTTGAACAACAAGGGCCACAACAATATTAGCCTTTTTCAAATAACTTTTCCTCTTTCCCTGAAAAAGGACAATTTCCCTGTTTTAGACCACGGAGGGTACAATCAAACAGGGGCCTACCTTACAGAAGCACTGCCGCCAAACAAATAAGGGACATTGTTCATATGAAAGCCTTGCTCCATATTTTACATGCTCAAAAGACATTTCTTTTTTTCTCTATATTTAGTAAAAGGTTAAATCCAAATCAAAATAAATCCTCTTTGCTACTACCTCAAACAGGCCACAGCCTCTGTACTGGCAAGCCCTGAACCAATTTAATTGTTTAATGTCATAAAATGGCAGGGTCACGTTAACATGTTTGACTTCTAGGCTGAATTATTTAATCAAAAAACCCAAACCCCAATACCAGAATTTGGCCTCTATTCAGATGTCCAATACTTCTGTTTTAGCAGAGGCGTTTGTTATCAGAAAACATTACACAGAGTTTTAAGTACAATGAATTAGCCACTTGTGGAAACCGATCCTATCCATACGCTGAAACACATATATACACACACCACGTGCACACGCGTGTGTGAAAGGGGAACCCAACCAACAGAGAAATAGAGCAAGGGATCGAACAATGGTCGAGAGCCAAAAGCAGGGATGGCTGAAATAATGCCATCACTCTAAGAAAGAGAGAAATTACTAAACTCCATGAGTTCTTGATATAGTTTTTGTGGCCACCAACCACTGTCCTAATTTATCCTATAAAGCATCTGATCGATGTAAGAGGGCTTTCCTCTTCCTGCATTCAGGTTTAATCTGATCACTGATCTTATCCACATGATCTCTTAGCAGGGGTTATTGGAGATTCCAGAGGATAGCGTGGTACAGATGCTCAAGTAACTCCGTTATCACCTTTGCTTCCCCCTCCCATCCCCTGCCCATGCACAGATCACTCAGAATATTCACTGCTCCTTTATTCGGCTGATGGTTCCTTCAGACAGAAATTATTTTATTCAACAATATCAGCCTGAAGCCATACCAAATTGTCCAAAATAAAGAGGAAGAGCGTATTATAGCTTTAAGTAACTTGCTGCACGGGGTATTTCTAAACCAAGATTTTACTTGCCAAATTTAGACCCCAGAAGGCAACAGATCACCTTGACACGGGCTTTTTTCTGATCTTGGCTAGAGCTTATGAAACAACAAAATTCCTCTTACCTTTTGCAAACTTCATATAATGGACACGTTTCTTGGAAGATTTGGATTTTTCTTCGAGACTGAATGTCTTCTTCTGGTTATTCGCTGAGGACTCTTAAAAAAAAAAAAAAAAAAAAAACAAAAACCAAACAGGTTCCAACCCTATTAGAGGCACTCAACCACCAAATTCAAACATCAGTGTATTTAACTTTCTCTCTCAAAACCAAGTCTCAACAACATATCACCATGTATTACTGACGGAAGCACGATAAGTTTTGTCCGAGACATGTTACTGCTTGATTTTTTTTGCCACATACCCTTCCCTTCCCATTTCCAATCTAATGTAATTTGAAAAGGCAGATACAGGTACTCCAGGTCAAAGGCAAAGTCTAATCTAACACTATTTCTACGGTAAGAAAAGAATAATAGGTCAGGGTTTGTTGTGCTGTTTGTTAGAAAATATCTCCAGTGCCAGAGTCTGAGAAAGATGTAAGAAATAGTACAAAATAAAATACTGAATGTGACTGGGTAGAAAGTAAAAGGGGAAAAAAAAAAATATCACACAGACAGGCTTTCCACTTCTAACACTACACGAAGTGCCTCTATCTGGACACAGTCTGATACATCTGTGTAAGGGAATTAAACGGTGGCAGAGCTTTTCTGTCCCTGAGGCCAGCTAGAACAAATTGCCACATTCATATTATTTAATTTTCCCAGCTTCCAGAAGAGGGGCTGCATCTAAACCGTCCACTGGGAATGGTCTCTGGGGTTGGCTAAGTCCCAAATTCACTCAGGAGCTGCTTGTGAGAATATTACCTTGTACAGGTTAAAATCATGTGAAGCATTAGTCTAACTATTTAACAGTAGAGATAGCAAGTTCCTGTGCTGCGAAGGGTTATTTTACTGGTACAGACGTACTCTGCATCCACAGAGCCTGTTAATTTAAAAGAAATTCTTAGAAGGAGGTAACCTGCTGTCTGGTTAATAACTACTTTATTGGTCCTGTCCTGGAAAGAAATAGGCACCACAGGATTCTCTGCTCTGTAACTCTAGAAAAGGCTACTCTGGTGAGATGTTTTTTGTCTCCCAGTGGTAACTGGGATGGGTAGGGAAATCAACCCATACCGTGAGGGCCAAGTTGAGTCACCTTTTTCATACGATCCCACCCCTGAAAGCTCTGCAGACCAAGCTTTTCTGACATTGGAATTACAGCCCTTCACTGCTTGACAGGAAGCACCACCTGATAATAGAGTCATTGACCTAAAAATGAAATCCGCAGCCTGCAGTGGGAGAGCGGACTACCAGAAAGAAGTCTGAGGTCTACTCTTCCATTTACACACTAAGCCCTAATGAGAAGAGGAAGGCCTAGCAAACCCAGTTTTAGACAGAGTCAACTTGAAAATCCTCAATAAAAAGGGTCTGTGGGGAAAGTAAGCATCACAACCAGACCAGAGATGAGGCACTTTGAGTCTGCTCTCCGATCCACTTGTACCGAAGGAAACCTTACACAGCAAAGGATTTCCACAAGGCTTCCTCCTCCACTTTATTCTTACAGTGAAAGGGGCAGCAGCACCGCCTTGTGCCTTCAAGGAGGAATTTCACTACTGAAACATGCTGGCGCTTGCAATGGACAGGTAGGTACTTCCCTGTGTCTTCTAGTGACTGCTAAATCCTCTGACAAACTGTGCAAGCACTGCAGGAGCATTCACGTGCTTTTTAAAGCAATTTAGTCATGGCAATAAAGCCACATGTCATTTCTATAGCAAATATGATACAGATGAATATTCTAAAGACACGGCCAGCATGTTGTAGCCTCATTTTACGAATGGGAAACGGATGCAGTCATCATCACTCAGTATCCCAGCAAAAGAGCCAGGAATCAAAACTCCTCACTAGGTGATCAGATAGAAAAAAAAGAAAAGAAAGCTAAAACTATGTACATCAAGAGTATTTGAATGTTGGCATACTAACCACCACGGGACCCTTCCTTCCCGATCTCTAATTGCAATCCCAACTCTGGCAACTACACCAGTTATTTAAGAACAATGAAGTTTTTCAGCTGACTTTTAATGCAATTTGAAACTGGATGATGGCCAATAATGTAACATTTGGTCCTGTAGCACAGCTGCAGGCAGAGTTATCTGAATGAGTTTTGCCAGCTTAAACAATTGCCAAAAAACCAAGTTTCAGAGCAATGCTTGCAGTCTGCAAATCACCAAACGTGATTCTGACTGGGAATTTTCGACGTGCACCCAGATTTGTCCTCAGTGATTGAAGACTCTTGTCCCAGCTCCTAACAAGATCAAGGAAAAATAACTGAGTAAAGCAGGGAGAAATATGGTTTTCAGGGCCCACTTTGCATAAGTACGGATGACCCAGGGAATACTGCACAGATTTAGGAACAAGAGAGCCTTGCTCAATGAACCTGCCTCTGTGCTGACTCACTGTGTCCTTGGGCAAGTCATTTCAGCTCTCTGCTCATCAGCTTGCAGATTTCCCACCAGTTACACCTAACCGATCTTCCCATGGTTCAAGTTGGAACTTGGGTAGGATGTAGTTATAAAGGTAGAAAGGAACTTTTGGAATTTCCCTGTGATATGCTATTCTACCTCTTGAGGACTTTAACTACAGCATCTAGCACTGTGTGGCCTCAGACTACGATCAGAGGGTTCGAATGCACAAGGATAACTTACACAGGAATTAAAACAACTGCATCAGGTTCAGAATTTTAATCCTAGTTCTCTAAGATTAGAAACCAAATTTGACCCTTCTTGCTAACTGACTTTCCTCCTCTTTCTACCTTTCCTCTCCTAGAAAACCTTCTGTGCTCAAATGTTAAGAATGAATGAATGAACAGCTGCTAAATTCACTAAGCTGGCAATTCTGCCACTAGCAGCACGTGGACAGACCGCCGTGTCCAAACAGAAGCCCTTGGTTTTACAACACTCCACGGAGAGTTGTTTAGATATATGATCAGAGTTTAAACTTGAGTCTAACTAAAGCAGAGATGATAAACCAATTGATGTGTACAATTTTTTCTGTAAGCTCACACCCACTAGTTTTGCATAACTTCATTTTTACAAACCAAGGTCAAACTGTACAAAGCTTTTAAAAATTAAAAGACTATAAATAGCCCTTCGGGGAAAGCTGTGTAGTTTCCCCACTTGTGTGCTCTACATCAGGGCTACAAAAATCACATTATACCACACTCAAAAGAGAGATGCATAACTCTGAGTCAAAAGCTAAGAAGCAGCTCTCTGAGGACAGGAAAAGTCGGTATTTAAGAAACCAGCAGCGCGTGGAAGCCAGGTGTGACAGTTCATTAGTAAAAGGAAGGCAAACGCATTGCAATGATGAGTGATTGTGTTGTGAGCCTTCATACTGGCTCTGGTTGCTTTATAAAGAAACAAGCGCTGCTGTAGTACATACCAGCAAAAGGTCCCCCATGTTGTGGTCCTGGATAAAATAAGTTCAAAATTTTATGTTTGCTTTCCCCAACAAAAAGCCTTTAATAGAGGCCTGACTGAGAGCAAAACCAATCCACCGAGATCTACACATCCAGGCAGACAAACTTGAGCATGGTCATGGATGGCAACACGTCCTTCAGCTCCTACTGATTTTGGGGGAGAAGGAGGAGTTGTCAAGCTCAGCAAGGAGACTATCAGCAGCCCAAAGGACCGGGCCTCAGCTAGCCTTTTAAGACAAAGAATGGAAACTCTGCTAAGCTTCCAGCATCTGATTGAGAAAAGCATGAACCTACCTGTTTCACCCTGTCCGTGGCAATCATTCAGTTCAGCCAGAAGCTTGTTGAAGTCATCCTGATGAGCAATCCAGTTGTCCTGTAAATATCACCCACGTGAATACAAGGCAAAAGTTTTCAGAACTAACAGAAGTTTTGCTGAAACAGATATTAAGACTGCACTCTAAGAAGTAACTTAATTGTACATACTCAGTCTTTGTTGGTGGAAGGGACCCTCAGAAGCCCCACAGGTGGCAATGCTAACTAAGCTCACAACAGTCACTCCAAAGCGCAGAAATGATAAGGGTTGTGTTTGTAAGTCCCTAAACAATACCGAGCTGTTGTCGGCTCTGCGTGTCCCCCGTCTGCGCAAGATGTTTTCAAAAGTAGGCAGGAAATACTAGTGTGACTTTTTCCAGCAACAAAGTTACTTAAGATGTTAACTATGAGACAAGCACCTTTAGGATCACATTTTGCTCTGCCTCTGTAGCTGAACTCCAGTCAGAAAGGTGGCTGTATCAGAAAGAGGGACAGAAGGCATAAAGCTAAGCTGGGCAGAAGACACGGGGAGAAAGCAACTATTTCAGTGTTTTGCTTGGAAGCAAAAAAATCTCTGGACAGCCTGCTCGGAGAATTCACTGTTACCTTTCCAAGCAGGTACTTACTCCTAAAACACCCAACAAAGCAGAACGAAACTCCAGACCAAGAGTTTCTGCAGAGACATTCGCATAGGTACATGCTGCCACCATATGTGACAACAGATTTCACTAACGTCCCATTACAAAGATTGTGCCTTAGCTGAAATGGGAGCCATTTCCTTACCTGGGTCTAGTGCTCACCTCGTAATTGATGGTTGCTCCTAACCCCAGCAAGTTGTTTTTCACCTGAACCTTGATATGTTCTGTATTTCCTTGTTCCTGAGCCCCAAGACCCTAATGAGGATTTAAGGGTAAAAATGTAAGGATTTTACAGCAGTGACTAAGCAACTAGAGCTTTCGTACTGTAAGACAGTTTGCAATGAAATACAGCAAGAAACCACAGCTTACTATTTATTTCCTTGCCTGTAACTGAATTCA
This sequence comes from Platalea leucorodia, assembly GCF_965183815.1. NCBI lineage: Eukaryota > Metazoa > Chordata > Aves > Pelecaniformes > Threskiornithidae > Platalea > Platalea leucorodia. Next base: position 125,022,890 of record NC_138825.1, on the reverse strand, counting down.
TTCACAGGCATTAGCACGCATGAGATATTAAGCTTTTTTTAATTTACTACTTAAGCCTCCAGCAAAGTATTATAAACACTAAAATAGCAACAACATTAAGTAGTTGGGTGATTAATCAGGAAGCCACCTGACATTCCTAGGCAAGTCTAAAGTGTTTACAATTTTAAAACAAGACACTACATAAAAAGAACATGCCTCTCACCAAAAATACCTCTGTCATTGGGAAGGCAGCTGCGTGACGGCTGTAAGGCAGATGCCACGTAGAATGTACAACACAGAACAAAGTTATATGGGAGGGAAGCGGTGCAGGGAGATAGCAGGACCATTAAGAACTTCTTTCACCTCATTCACACTCATAATTTGACGAAAATATTTGAGTAAACAAACGTTGGCGTTGCCTATCCTAAAAGCCATAATCATTCAAATCTGGGAAGCAATCTTTAGGCCCAGCACTATCTTTCTTAATTGTACAATCAGGGGGAAAAAAAAAAAAGACAAAGCATTTGGTTTAAAACTTTATTCCTGGTACCTACTCACTTTTTCCCTAATCTGTCACCAGCAACAAATCATCAGCTAAGTGTATGGCTGTAATAAACATGTTTGTGGTGGAGCAGTGGAGAGAAGCCCTGTGGATAGATCCTGGGCATATCTAATATTTGAAGCAATGAGGCATATTTGAAAAAGGCTGTTGCTATTACAAATCCAGTAGAGTTTATTTGGCCAGTGGGGTGAAAAATTTACCTTGAAACTTCCGCTAACCAAAAGTATGGAAGCAAGCAGGACACGTGGCTACACATCCTGCCATGACCCAATTCCAATACAACTAATAACAGGACTAGTGTAAGCAGCTTAATTTCCCTGCACAGATGGGCTTTTGCCCATTAATTTGATCAAGCTAAGGTTCCATTTGTCTGAGTTTGTAGTGGAATGGAGACATAAATCCTTCTTGTACAGCTATAAGTGTTGCAAAGGGAGATCCAGTAGCTCAAGTAGGAAACTTATTGTCGTGAAGATGACGTGGGGGTGTGACTGACAGAAAACAACACGAGGCCTTCCTTTCACACCTTGACACAAACAGCGTTCACAATGGCAAAGGTGTTACCTGTGGCCAGAGAAGCTGGCTGCCTAAGATACAATCAGAACATTTAACAGCATTTTTTCTACTCCGGTTTACATATCTATTTTAATCTTAGACACATAAAACACCTATACATAAAATTTATATAAAAAGACAAGCTCCATACTCTTTAACAGTCTGTCTAAAGCCTAGTGAAACCCATGCTGGTTCCTTGACTTCAGCAGCCTTTGAATCAGGTACCACTGCTTGTTCATGAAATTAGAGGCAGTTAGAAGCCAGATTTATATGTGCTAGCTGTAAGCCAACTGAGGCCACTGTAGGCTACACTGAGAAATCCAACAGTAGGCTTATTTTTCTAAGTTTTAATGCATTCACAGAATTCAGAACGGTCCTAATTTTATGCCTCTTAAAAACCAGGCTGGGAGGGGAAACCTAGAAGAATTAAACAAATATCGTGGGGGGTTTGCATGCATTCGTTTCATTAACACGCTGACATGCAGGCCCAAATCTCAGCTTTGCTGAGGCACCTTTCTGGAAGTTAAACTGCTTTTAAGAGGCAGCTGAGATGTCTGCAGCTCTCTGTACTGACCTAGAGATTATTCTTAGCACCAGAAAGCAGTCACCTCACCCCACACAGGTACAGGCCGGAGCTGGGAAGGAATACAGCCCACGTAACGCTGCATTTTGGCCATTCAAGGAACAGATCAGAAGTACCCTTTAAAAACAGGTAAAAGATTAAAGCAGGTCCTGGAGTTGCTTTAAACAGTACCAAAAGCCAGAGAGAGAACTGAGGGCACAAAGGCAACTTAAACCCTTCAACCATCACCCGATTTAATGTGCCAACTCCTGCTCTTACTTGGGGACATTACCTTGTCAAAGAGAGGGGAGAAAAACTGGAAAGCAAGACAGGCACCAGTGAGTACCTTCGTAACAAACTGTAAAAATCTAACACTGCTCAAATTCTCTGTGCACTTAAGAGAATAAATCAAACAGAAGGAATGTGGCTGGTTTAATCACTGAGATCGAGAGTCCCCCAGCAGTCTGCCACCCTTCAGCTAGACAACTCTCCTTTAGATCATACCTTTCCTTTGGACCAGCCCATCTTTTCCAGCATCTTCTGGCCAAATTTAGATTCATCTTTACTCCAAGCACTATTTCGTGGATCCACAGACCACTTCTGCCTTCTACGGGCTAGAGCAGGAAGGAAAAATTCAAACAGGTTCTATTTACATTTCTACAGTGTTTTTAGTATTTTATCAATTCAGGAAAAGCTCTTCGTTGCACAAAACCCATAACTTACACCAGACTAAGCGCGTTTTGGGGGGTTAATTTTACTAAACCTTATATTGCAAAAAAAGGCCAGTGAAAATGTTAATTATCAATGTGAAGAATGCCAAAGTAAAATTGCAATGGAAGCTGTAGTCCCTAAGGATGGGCTGCAATTCAGGGAAGGCTTTAAGGATTACCATTTAGGTGTACAGGCCTAAATTCCGTATTTATTCCAACTTTGTTTTATATCTGGCTTCAACATGAAACCTACAGGGGATGAGATTTCAGTGCTGGCTTTCTAATTTCTGGATAATATCCACTGGCCAGTCTTCGCTTTAACCAGAACATAGAAGTTTCAATATTTGCCTTCATAACAAAAGCCAAGTCAAAAATCAAACATGAGGGACCAGAGAAACTGAATTACAGAACACAAACCAGGGGGATTTCAGCTTTTGGATTTGCCACAAAACGGTTTATTCAGAAACTGAAAAGTCACTGAAAATTATTGCAGGTGTTAAGAGATCCAAACGAAAATCAAGGCTCCTTTGTCCTATGCAGGCTACTAAAGAAACTACAGTCCCCCAGGCCCACATGTGTGCGCTTGCCTCTACCATCAGGAATAGCTTCATTGAAATCAAGGAAGAAAAGCTAGCACAGTTAACCAGTCACTTTAAGCGTGCACCTAAACATACGCAGGAAGACAACCTAAATAAACAAGACAAGCAAAGAATGGGAGACAGGAAGATTACAAACTTCATTAAACACGATGGGAAATGGTGGATCAAAAATGACCGACCAACCCAAGGCCATACAAAGTCAGTGAGAAGCCAAGTCCACTGAGACGCTTTCAACATAATCAGGAAGTCACCTTTCCCTAAAATGCAACACTTAGGATTTGGGCCAGAGGGACAGAATACCATAGGGATGTTTAACTCAATTTTTGCCTGGTTTTGTTTCATTCTTAAAGAAGAACTAATACTGTCAGAATGCATGATGGCGGCTTTTTTTTTTAACATGCTTCCAAAGCTTTGAAACTCAAAATAGGTGCTGCGTGGCAGCCCCATAAAAAGTAATAGCCTGATAAAGAATTTCATAAAACCCCAAACAGTCCATAAAAAAGATTTTATAGTAGGTTAAATGACTGAGTACTGTGAGAGGAATCCACACAGCACTCACTTGGCTCACTTCTCTACAGGAAAACAACAAGTTATTTCCAGCAGGCAGCCTTCAGAGAAGCATCTACTACAAGCCCTGCCTGTGCTGCTAACAAAACCTGGTTAAGTGCCACCGTGGACTGCGATTTTAAATGTGCCCAAGCAAATTAGGGTTCCCTCCCGCCCCGCTGAGAACAAAAACTCTGGCTCCTTTAGCGACATGGCTCACTTCACTCATTTATTGCGGTGTTTGAAACATTGACCTAGGAATTGGGGACAATTAACATGCTTTGCCATCTTCCCTTATCCAAGATGCAAATGATCTTTAAGGACCCCAAGTTTCCAGTGGTTTGTGGGGGGGAAAGAATTAAAAAAACCATCAAACTGGCAGCAAAAGCTAAGTCCTATTAAAACAGGGAACACCTTGGCTGTTGCTTTTGTCCATAGCTGACAGTGAAACAAACAACATAAAAGGAAAGATGATAAAAAGAAGCAATTTATTAGAGGTTATGCCGCCCAGCCGAGGAGCAGCCCTCCTTTTCAATCATATTTCTTAATCTGCCCTTTGTTTAAAATCTCTCAATTAACATCAACTTCCCCTCACTCAGTCACCAAAACCTAACTGTTCAATGTCTTTATTTAAATCTAACTATAACAATATTTTAAGTATGCCCACATTCTGTAACTAGTTCGCCAGGTGGTGACTTTGCAAATCCCAAGAAATTAAATTCAGTGCAATTCTTATAGTTGTAAAGCCACCGTATGTATCTAAGGATTTGTCTACACAGTAGAGGTAATCCATGTCAACTGAATGTGTGAATTTAAATTAACGTCCAAATTGAGTTGTTTGATGTAGTTCAACTAATCCACTTTAAAAGTTAATTTCTATTAATTTTCCTGAATATCTCTCTGTAGAGAAGCCCTAAGATGTTTTACTCCCAGGAGGACCTTGGTAACAAAACACAAAGGCACCTAATACAGAGATTTCTCAAGCATTAAATTTTAAGAGACCTTCCCTTTTCCAGCACTTTTAATCCAAGTATTTCAAACCTCATAACTACCATTATGAGATTAATCCTCACATTTCTGCCAGGTTATCACACTCTTATTTTCAAGTATGGTAAGCTAGACACAGGAAAATAAAGCAACTTGCTTACATCTTTAGAGAACTATTTAAGAAAGCCAGGAACAACTTCATGCCACATACAGCAACCACAAAATCATCTCTCTTCTCCAAACAAACAACAAAAAAGACTGTTTAGTCAACAATTTATCAGAAATGTTTGTCCACTGATAACTTGAGAGAGAGAAAGGAAACAACATACTATCTTCCAGCTAAAAAAATTCAGCTCAGAAGTTAACACCAATCTTCCGGGCTGCTCATAAAATCATGCTAGAGATCGTAATGCAACTCTGGGCAAGCAGCACCATCCAGTGGAGAAAAGTGTAATTTCTTTAGATACTTGTTCACTCAGATACCCTACAATTTGAAAAAGATCAATCACTAAACCCTTTTACCAAAACTAATTCTGTGCATTATGGAGCATGTGTTTAACTATCATTTCTGGAAGTTCCCCATCAGTTCCCATCCAAACCCCTGCTGTGTGCCCATATACGGTGATAACACGGAAAATAATAAACAGGTTAAATTTCTCCAGCAAATGGAAAAATATACTGCCCACAGAATGGATTTTATTTTTAATCCAAGCTATGAAACCCATTATTGACATATATATTTTTTCCTGATAAGCACCAATAAGATAGACAGTTAATCATAGTTTATCGAAAGTTAAAAAGAGTTAAAAATAAATGAAAAATAAAAGCTAACTTTTTGGCCATTTCTGCAATTGATACAGGTTTTAAAATTCTACACAACAAAACACTACACAAGCATAGAATGATCGAGTTTGTCCTTTCTCAGTTTAGTTCACAGCACCACAAAAGGTGGAAGGACTTCTCAAGATCATCTACTTCAACCCCCTGCTTAAGCAGGTTGTCCAGCACCACGTCCAGTCTCGTTTTGAGTATCTCCACAGACTGATACTCCACAGCCTCCCTGAGCAATTTGGTCCAGTGTTTGGCCACCCACGCAGTAAAAAAAACCATGGAATTTCTTGTGTTTCCATTTGCACTCACTGCTTCTTGTCCTGTCACTGGGTACCACTGGGAAGTTACTTTAAGTCCCTGAAAGGCATGTGCTTTCGCAGCTGTAGGAAAACTAAGAATCCCTCCACACACACACTTTTTCAGGATGAATATTAGTAAGAGCATCAGAACTTGATCCGGAATTGCAAACAAAAATGCATGTGTGTAACATGGCTTCACAATTATAACTGCAGCTGAAGGTGATGAACAAAGGCATAGACCTCTGCAAAGGTGGCTCTCAGCAACTAGATTCACTTTTTAAGGCATTTGATTTTAGAATTCCCTACATACAGAAGCTGTATTAACACATTGGCTCACATTGCCCAGAGAGGTGGGAGATGCTCCATCCCTGGGAACATTCAAGGCCAGGCTGGACGGGGCTCTGAGCACCCTGGTCTGGTTGAAGATGTTCCTGCCCATTGCAGGGGGGATGAACTGGATGGGCTTTAAAGGTCCCTTCCATCCCAAACCATTCTGTGATTCTATGATTTTTGATAATTGCAGTGTCCAATTTAAATAATTAACAAATTCTAAAAAAAGAGGTACCAACAAAGTTTGCATCTAAAATAATTAGAAAATTACCTATGTAAATGCAATTTTGTTTTCCTCAGTTCACACCTGTATTTTCCACTGGAAATCATATTTTCTAATTAGTCATTATACTTAAATCCATCTTTCCTGCAGTCAAGCAAACAAATCTATTAGACCCTGTGCTCTCATGTTAAGGGTGTCCTGACACCAATAAGCTCACCGAAACCACCTAAGGACATTAAGAATACTCAGACAGAAGCATATTAGTGCTGTTACATAAAAATCCACAGTTGAGAAATTTAGTCTTTTTACTTATATACAAATTTACATTTACTATAAAAGGCTACTTTACAGGAATGCATCTGTAACTTGGAAGAGAAAGCAGCAAAAGTTATTAGTTCCCACTTTGGCCAGCCCCAAGAGAGTTCTGTTTCCTGAAGAGCTTTACCCGAGAAAGAGCTATCAGTCAGGATATTCATCCAATGTTTTAATCAATTCTTTTGGATATGGGGAACCTAACTCCTCAATCACCTCAGAGGTAAGAGTGAAGCTCGGTTTGATTCCAATATCAGGAACAGGTAAAACAAAGTTATCAGGCTGCATTTAATAAAACCTTCAGAAATAATTCACTCAGCAACACCCTTACACAAAAGGCAGAAGACAACCACATGGCCTTGCCCCGAGCTCTCCCCGTGAGTTCAGTGGATTTACTTGCCTCTTCTGAAGCACCTGCCTAAAATCCCTGACATCCCACCCTCACCTTCCCCAAGCCAGAATTTAGCTGACCTCCGAAGTTCCCTGTACAGACAAGAGGGCGAGGTAAGCGCAAATGCTAACCCTGGCTTTGATCAAAAGGCCAATACCTACATACACATGGCTCCGCTGAGCCCTGCCCGGCTGCCACGCCGCAGCCGGCACCCCAGCACAGCCCCGGCCCCAAGGCTGCAGGGTATCCGCCCTCTCACACACCGCCGCAGAGACGGCACCGAGCCGCTGAAAGGAAATACCGGCCCTAAGGGCGTCTGAGAGAGAGGCCGGGGGGCCAGCGTCCAGCCCGCCGCCCTGGGGAGGGACAGCGCGGCCTCCGCCCCATCAGCGAGCGCGGTGGGGAGGGTGTAGGGCAGGGCCCAGGCCGCCCCCCTGGATAAGGGCTCTTCCCCCGACACCCCGAGCGCCGCCGGCGCGGTCCCTCCCCGCGGGGAATGGCACTCACGCTCCGCCAGCATCGCCATCTTGGGGACCTCCCTTCTCCCCGGCGCGTGGAGAGGGAAGGCCACGGTGACCCTACTCTGGGGGGGGCTTTTATGACCTCGGACGCAGACAAAGGAGGCGAAAGAAATGCCTGATTAAAAAGTCGAGAAAGAAGCGAGCGCAGCGGCCACCCTAGTGGAAACAGAGCGTGTGAGCCTGCTAAAATTCTACTAAAGATCTTAAAGACGTCTTGGATTGTAGATGCGCTGTTTTCGCGCGTTTCCCGGCCGATATTGCACAGGCACTTTTTCGGGCAGCCGAAGAGCGCGCGCGTGCGCTGAGGGGGCGGCAGCAGCCCCCGCCTCCACAGAGAGCGCGGGCCGTTGCAGGGCGCAGGCGGCGGCTTCTCCCCGGCGGTTCGGAGCCGCTAAAGCCGCTAAAACCGATACTAAAGCCGCTGCGAGTGGGTGGCGGGGCCCCTTAGGGTGTTTAACCGTCCCCACAGGTGGAGCTTGGGGTGTTTCACGGTGTCCACAGGCAGAGCCCGTTGTGAGGGGACTCTGGAAGGGGAATGGGACAAGCAGCGCTCGCTGAAGGCTCGGGTGTGTGGTTAAAAACAACGGGGCACGGGCAGTCTGAACTCTCCGGTGGGGGCACCTCACATGCCCTGTGCACCATCCTCTGCCCGGCCTCCTGGAATACAGCTGAACCTGGCACGATCGTGTCCCAGTATCGTATAACTAATTAAAGATACCCAACAGCAGTGGCTTGAGGCCTCCTCTAGGCAAACTACACCTTTATTCTCCTTTTCAAGATTTTTAAAGGTATTGTGATGAAGGCAGATCTTCCTGTAATACCAGCTCAGTGCTTCTTGCCTTACCCACCTTAGACGTGGAAAAAAATTGCTCTTTCCTTTCTGCAGCAGCATTTATGTGTTTGAAGACTGAACACAACCCCTCCTTCATGTTTACTTACTGAATCAAACCATGCCTATTTAGCAGCCTTTCCTTGCAGAGCATGTTTTCGAGCCCTTGATCATTCCTGCTTTCTGGTTTTCAGCCATTCTCCAGTTGTTTCTTCATTAGAGAGGTGGCACCCAAAACAGGACACGCGTAATGCTGCCGAGTTCTTCAAAGCACTTAACTGGAATTGTAGGCTCTGTCTCCTCTGGCTACGTTTTGCACCTGAGTGTAATGTTTTGTTCCCTAACCTCTCTATCCTTTTCAGAGAAGTGCTGCATAGGGGGTTTATTTTCTGTGTTTGTGCACTGTGCTAATCCTGTCTTTTGCCCTTACTGAATCAATCCTTACTTCTATTTTTCCATTTTGTTGTATCGTTATGAATTGCGGACCTTCGGGGTCTCTGCTGTCTCTTTCCCACCTGCAAGCGTCGTGAGTGTACTCTCTACCTTAAGTCAGGTCGTTAACGGGAGTATTGAGTCCGAGCAGGGTCAGAACAGGTTGCCCACAACTCTTCCTTCATCCATCCTTCCAGTTGGACGACAGCTGGATTACAGCTCCTCCAGTTCAGCTTTTCAAACTGCTTTGCCTCTGTGCGTTTTGATTTAGATTACATATCGCTGTTTGCTTACGCTGTGCAAGACAGTTTCTAAAGATTTTATGGACAAAGAAAACAGAAATGATAACTGTGTCTTTTCCTCTGTAAGACACATTCTGTCAGTCGGCAAAGTTAGACTGATACGATGGAGCTTGTTCTTGGCAAACCTATAAATTTACAAATAGCTTCTTGATGTTTTTCAGTAGTTTATATTCAGTTCCTATCCAGCTGGTCCTTTCGTAGTCTTCTAAGCCCACATCCAGCCATCAGAAATTCTCACAGCGCGTGTTCTCACCAGACTTTTTTTTGCCAGTTCTCTGTGTACTTTCAGGTCACGTTCATCAGGCTTGACTGACGTGAAAACAAATAAATACTTTCCAATCCTTCACTACCTGAGAGAGAGATCTTTTCCCTTTGCCTCTCTCATTAATTCTGTTAGCCACTTGATTGCATCTAATCCTTTTAGTGAAGACTGAATGGATGAATCACCCCCCCACCCGCCCCCACTGCTGTGTAGTGGATCAGCCTTGCTTTTGGTCTTTCTCTTACGCCTGCTGCGCTATATAAAGCTTTGCAACCACAGGGTTTCTCTCACTCAGTGCCTTGACTTCGTTCATTCTGTCTCTTACGCTCACGCTATATGTCTGTATGTGCTCTGCATAACGTGGCCTTACATCTACCTCTTGTGTCCTGGCTTGCAGCTGGGTGTTATGCACTGATGTGCTTATTAGTGTTAGGTTAAGGAATGACTGTCTTTTAATTCATACACCAGACTTCTAAGAGACTGCCTGGTAATTCTCTGAGCTTACTGAGGTCTACCTGAAATCTGTCAATTTTTTTGGCTCCTCTACTCCCCTGCCTTAGGAAGAGGAACGATCATTTGCACCTGGGAATAACCAGGTATGTGGCAGCTTTCAGGCTTTCGCTTAACGTTTTCTTCCAGGAAGAAATCCCTGGGGATCAGAATCAACCCGAGAAGATTGGGTTTTCTTTTTTCCTGTCCTAACAAAATTCATGTACAGCAGAGACTTGCTTGGACAGTCCAGGACAGCATCCACCTCGCCTCCCTTAACTGCGTATAAAGCAGGGCTGTAACCTGAATTCCTGCCCAACTTTCTTCTAACACAGAGGGAGTTTGGATCCCCAGCTGATTCCCTGGATAGCTCTAGGTGAATCCCATCAGCCCTGCTCTCGTCCTGAGGGAGGACAGGCCAGATGAACTCTCCTGTCAGCACCAGCTCTGTGATTCTGGTAGTTCTCAGTCTGACACCCCGCCTGCTTTCTAGTGCTCGCAGGTCACCCACCAGGATCCTCCTCCCCTTTCGCCACCACCCAGGGATTCTCAGCAGTGGCCACTCTTTGCTGTCGTCTGGATCTGAAATATCGGGTGATGTATCCTCCCCTCCACCATCCTTCTGCCTGTGTTTCCTCAACAACGTACTCCTCCTGGCAAATAGCCATTTCTGTGAATTGCCCCTCCGAGGTCTCTATTACATCAACTAAATTGTAGTGTCATCCATGCCTTAAGTGTTCGAATGGTCACTTACTTGTGTGAGCCATTTCACACCAGCCAAATTCTGCTTCCATTTTTGATTCTGGAGATGTGTAAGTTCTAGCTGAGAATCGAGTGTCATGTTTGATCACTCCAATAGGTAGCAGCATTACACACGTTTGAGTCAGCTTCGCTGTGCTATAAAGACATCACTGAAAGTGGAAGATTGGAAGTAATTATTTCTGTTAAAGGATGCCTTGAGGTTGAGATTTGGTTTTTGTTTGGTTTTGAAACTTAATATTCGACTGCATCAGAGCACTTCTCCTTCCAAAGCTGCGTTACTCCCCAGCTTGCAGAGAATCACAGCTCAAGACACAAATGAGATCATACCTGCTTTAATTATTGCTGACAGTATTTGCTTAACAGTAGGCTTGAGGTCAAGCTCCAAATTATTCTACACAGATGTAGACGCAGTTCTTGCAAATTAATAGTTTAAGGTGCTGATCCTAAAAACATTTACGTACATGAATGTGCACAGGGGCGGTGACATTAGGCAATACGCCCAAAAGGGGAAGGCTCCATCCAGGGGCAATTTTTGTATTTCACAGTTACATACCTGAGTAGAAGCTGGTGTCACAGGACAGAAAAACATATGTATGCGTATATATGTATGTTTGTATATATATTTTCTTCCAAGAGAAAGAACAGCTGATACGGGTGATTATAGCCCTCTAAGAAAATATCCTGAAATACTATTTCCAGTGGTTGAAGTCTTCTCTGAAAAGTAAAGCGATAAAGATACCTGGTGGGCATTACGTTCAGAGTTCTCCAGTGATTCCTCCCAAGGGTCGTACTTGAAAAGAAGTGTTTCCCAACAGCCAGCACTGCAAAGACCATTTAGGGCTCAGAGATTTGAGCAGGGTATTTTCCTCCTGGCACATCGTTATCGATCGCACGGTGGCTGCAGCCTGTGCTGTGCTCTCAGCGTCAGCTCCAGAGACCCCACTGGCTTTGGGGAATTCCTTTGATGCTGCTCGCAGGTTGAAGTGTCTGGATCTTAGGGAGAGATCCAGCTGGGATGAACAGAGCCAGCAACACAGAGAAATTGAAACGGCAGATAAACGGAGGAGGATTGCAAGCGCGTCTGAGCCTGATACTCACCTTGCTGGTACCGTTCCACCCAGGAGAGACCCGTGGAAGGGAGGAGGGAGAGAGTTCATTTCCCAGCTGATGAGCAGATCCTGTGCCCCGCAAAAGGGCAGCTACGAGTACCAGCGATGGGCTAATGCCACAGAGAGCTCTACACCAGCCTCTTGCTACCTGAGGACACTGGGATGGGATCCATGAACATGTTTCAACCCCCTTGGAGTTGATGGGGAGACAGGCGCTCGTGGATGGGGTTCAGGTCACCTAAGATGAGATGCCTGCAAGAGATGTCTAGATCTGAATGCATCGAGTTCAAATGGAGAAGAAACAGCATCAGTCAAAACACCCATTTTTCTCTCTTGATGCCCCATTCAAATGCTCCATCAACAAGGGAGATGTGAGGAGGGAGAGAAGAGGCAGCCAGGAGAAGAAAAAGTGGGAAAAAAGGAGGAGAAAAGCAAGTAAAGAAATAGGATGTGAGTCCTGGCTGTGCAACAGGTCATTTGTGAGGCAAATCAGCCTCTGTTGTGTGATAATGGCCTGAGGCCAGACTGGAAATGCTTATTGAGCAAGTCCTGGGAGAGGTGTGATGGAAGAGCTAGGGACAAGGACTGCCTGGAGACCTTAAAATGAAAAGACAGGTTTGATTTAGGACAATGATTCGAGAGAACACACGGATTAGAGGTGAGCTCTGGTATAAAGCTGTATTAGCGGAGCAGAGAAGCCGCCCATCAAGCGCCAGGCAGGGAGCAAGAGATTAACAACGTCTGACCCATGGAGCAAAAGATGTCAGAACGAGTGCCCGCAGCCAGGAGACGAAGGGTTCAAAGAACAGCTACTGGGGCAGGCGAGGAGCAGAAACGGGCTCAAGGCAAGGGGCTGATGTTCCTAGAAATGCTGCCAGCGAGGAGCTCAGCAGCGGTGTGCAGTGCCTGGCAGGGAACGCTGGAGGGAGTGTGGGCAGCAGGCAGAAATCCAGATAGTTTTCCTTCTATTCCATGAGCACAGTGTGATTTTTATTATTTTTGCTGTTGCTGTTGTTATTTCATCAGCCTGGGCTTTATGGGATGTGAGACTGAAGTCCTGTTGTAAGCAGTTTGTCATCCAACCAGAGAAAGGAGGTAGGGAGCAGATGAAAAGCCGGCAATGGTTTGTAGAGGGGGAAACTGAGGCACAGGCATGATGTGAAAGTCAAAGTGCTAACAGCTTGCATTTCTTATGCAGATACTTTAAAATATGAAGGAGTGCTAAAGAGTTGGATGCTACTGAGGAATTAGACTCACGTTGATGGGCACAGGGTGGAGTTTTTGGTTTTTTTTTTTTTGTTATGACTGATAAGAGTCAGAGCCAGCAGGCTTCAAGGGCAAGCTAGGGTGTAATCCACGGGTAGGGGGAAGATGAGGATCCCAACGACACGGACAGCAGCTCAGGGACATGGACAGCAGCTCAGGGCTGGTTGATTTGCGGACAGCCTTGGGCAGGTTGATTTGTGGAAAAGGACCTGGAGGGGTTGGTTGACAGCCGGCTGAATATGAGCCAGGAGTGTGCCCAGGTGGCCAAGAGGGCCAATGGCATCCTGGCTTGTGTCAGGAACGGTGTGGCCAGCAGGAGCAGGGCAGGGATGGTCCCCCTGCACTGGGCACTGGTGAGGCCGCCCCTCAAATGCTGTGCTCAGCGCTGGGCCCCGCACCCCAAGGCGGCCATGGAGGGGCTGGAGCGTGGCCAGAGCAGGGCAGCGAGGCTGGGGCAGGGGCTGGAGCACAAGGCTGGGGAGGAGCGGCTGGGGGAGCTGGCGGGGCTCAGCCTGGAGAAGAGGAGGCTGAGGGGAGCCCTCATCGCTCTCTGCAACGGCCTGAAAGGAGGCTGGAGCCGGGGGGGTCGGTCTCTGCTCCCCAGGAACAAGCGATGGGACGAGAGGGAACGGCCTCAAGCTGCGCCAGGGCAGGGTTGGGTTGGGTATTGGGAAAAACTTCTTCCCCCAAAGGGCTGTCAGGGCCTGGCCCAGGCTGCCCAGGGCAGGGGCTGAGTCCCCATCCCTGGAGGGATTTAAAAGCCGGGGAGACGTGGTGCTTGAGGACATGGTTTACTGGTGGACTTGGCTGGGTTGACGGTTGGACTCGATGATCTTAAGGGTCTTTTCCAACCTTAACGATTCTATGATTCCATGATTCTATTTAAAATAGATAGGGGGAGGCAGGGTCAGAAACTATTCAGGACCAGGCTGACCTGAGAAAAGATGAGATTGCGGTGGGGGCTGGAAACCAACACATGGAGAAGGACTGCAAGATCTACAAACTGGTCAAGAGTCTTTGCACAGATGCACCCTTGGAAACCGTCAGCTACAGATAAAATCAGCAGGAAAGGGTGGAACTGTCAGCAAACAGAGACTTTATAAATGCACTGCAGGAGATGTAAGAAGAGAACAGACTAGTCTGGGCCAGCTCGTAATGCAGATGAAATTGTAACAAACCCATAAGAAACGGTGTCAATAGACCAGAGGTTTTGCATGTTTCTTGTTTTAGTCTTCCCCCAAATCCTGAGTGAATATTCAGCACAATTTAACAGTGCAGGTTCGAGGGCAGGAAGAGAGGGCTGATGTGTCTACTTAGAGTTTTGTAGCTTGGGTAAAAGCTCAGCCCGGAAATTTTGAGAAATGTCATGAAACAGTCTTTGAATCGCTAATCATTATTGTGGGAGAAAGAGGACAGCGGTGGAGTCAGGGAATCATGGATGAGTTACCTTGACTCCAGTCCCTGGGAAAGCACTGCAGAAGTTCTTACATAATTGGTTCAATATTTGGCCACTGGAGGACAACAGAGTGATGAAAAACCACCTACGTGACTCACTGGGAAGAATTCTCAACAAACCAACCTAATTCTTGTCTCTGACCAGAAAGCTGGCTTTGGTGACTAAGGTTGCAAGATTTTTCATGTAGCCAAGAGCCACAGATGCACGGTGCCCACCTCAACGCTGAGGGCAGGGGGAACTTTGGGAGTCATTCACAGATGGGAGAGGAGTGGAGCTCCTCATGGTTCCCTGGCCCCGTGGTGGGATGACTCTGGTCTGAAGCCCCGGACATGTGATGAGGTCCCAGGGTGACATGGAGGTGTCAGATCCTGGCGGCTGACATCTTCCCACACCCAAGGACTTGGACAACCCAGCGGCCTTCACAGCAGTCCCAGCTTGCTGCTGATCATGCAACAAAGCTCCCATACGGGATTTGCTCTTGGCCTTTCCACAGACTATCTGCAACTCAAAACAACCCCAGGTTGAGCATTCCTAGGGAAAAAAATAGTCTTTAAAATGACTTTTAGCACCATCGCACATGCAGACTTACATTCCAGACAGCTTCCCCATAGCATGGGTGCACAATGTGTCTAGTTGGTACTCTGTGAACAACCTGGTGTGGGACAGACCATCTGTTGATGTACCATGCACAGAAGGGCTGCAAGCAGTGTGGAAGGCAGGATCAAAACTCAACCGATCACTTGAAGTGGAGGAATAGCCTGAAAAAAATGAGATAGCAAGCAGTAGGATAAGACTTGAACCTGGGAAATATCATGTGTAGGGAAACTGGGAACGACCAGAAGGCACCAGCACTTGGGGGAAATAAAAGAGGAAGGAGTAGAGCTAAAATGTAACTACATGAGAACCTATAGTAAAATGCTGGTTCAAAAGGACCAGTTTCTTTCTGGACCACATTATCTGTGATGAAAGGTGATAATTGCTCCTTGTCTCAGAGATGGAAAAGCCATAGCTGTAATACCATGCCCATGTCTGCCACTGTACTTAAGCAAATGAGGGATGAACCAGCTATGGAGCACAGAGGAGAGGAAGGGACGCAGCCAGACGATTAGAAAAGACAGTCTGAGGAAGAGCTTGGAGGAACTGGCCTTGTTTTGTCCAGAAATGACCAGAAATGAAACGCATACGGGAACTGCGGTGCAGGCTGCTAGGGATGAGGACGAGCAATTGGTTTCCTTGTCCACTGCCACCTGGATAAGCAGAAATCAACATAATTTAGCATGCTGGAGAACACGCAGGGTACCAGAACACCTGGGACTGGCTAAGGGATGGTGGGATTGTCATCTTTGATGGTCAAACTTGTCACAGATGGACCGTTTGACCTGATTGCAGCATGGGGAGAGGAGCTAGGTGGCTTCCCAATGGCTCCTCCAGTTCATCCAGTTCTCCATATCTATCACTTTAGGAATTAATTTAGGTAGCCCTCTCAGAACGCATCTTTCCTCAGGTCCTATGCAGTGTCTTAACCACAAAACCAGTCCTGTGCTATTTACTCTTCCATAAAGTGCAGTTTACTCTTCTGCAAATTAAAGTGTCCCATTTAATCTTATGAAACACTCACTTGCTTTGTTCAAAATGAGATGGGAAAGGAAAAAAAAAAAGGATTTCCTGCAGATGTTCATTCGGGTTTCAAAATTAATTGCCTTCCACCATCGTTGTGTTCATTTTCTGAGAAGCAGCTAGGCAGCAAATTTCATTTACACAGGACATTTGTTGCCAGCCAGGTTGCAGTGTTATTTACCACACACGTGAGATAAGAAGCAAATGATGCTTTTGCAGATACGAGAATCGCTCCTCTTGTCAGGAAGCAAGAAAAGGAGTAGGCGAGCAGCACATAAGCAATGCCAACGGCTCAGTTCAACAGGACCCACGAAAAATATTCGTGATGAAACTGCTGAAATAAAGCATTCCTGTCCCAGATATCAAATACTTCTGGATTTGCGAATGGTTGCAAGGAAAATTCATCACTTTCCGTGAGGAGGAGAAAATGCCAGGCCTGATAAGAGTGTGTTTGATATATTTTTCATGAGAAATTAGATACTGAGGAGTAGCCAAAATCCAGCAGCAGCAAACAGGGGTCAGCAGCAAAAAAAAGCAAATAGAGCTGCAACAGTTTTTAAACTGTTTTAATGCATCCAGTTTATAGCCTGTTTCATTCATTAGCCCTGGTTGTCTGGGAGGTTCTTGTGGCAGGATCGAGGTCACTTCTGAAGATTTCAGAACCACCATTGCTCCCAGTCTCAGCAGGGCTCAGCTTTGTAAACACAGCAAATTAGATTTAGGGCTTTTGAACAGAAATAAAGAGGGAAACCCACAAGGACATTGCTCACTTTTCAAAGCGTATCTGCACTTTCAAGGCTGACCCAGTACTGTCATTTCGGGGCTGTTTGAGCAACCACTGGAAAATAAAAGAGCACTAAAAATAGCCAACACAGGCTTATTAGCTCTTTAATTACACATTGGTTTTCCTTTCTTTCATCTACACTTGCAACTTTGACCTGTGATCTCACCACTGACATTGATTGGGGAATGTGAGGAGCTGCCTTGGGGTGGTGGACATCGGTATGATTCACTGCCAGTCCATCTTCTTATCCTTCCCTTTTCCACAGATTGGAAGAATGGGATCCCCCCCATGAAGCCATGGTAAGACAAGCATTGAGGAAAGGAAAATGCAGGGAAAACAGGGTGGGAAGTGTCAGTAATAGCCTCTGAAATGCTCAGAGCCTGTCCTGGTCCATGAAATCCAGCTGCGTCTTCAATAGGAGGCATGTGTTAAAGAAGCAACCATGAGTCCAGCTAAACAGACATCCATGAAGCTTAGGTTACAGCAGTGCCCATGTTACCAGGGACAACTCTAGTTTTAAATCCAGTTCAACAGGTATGGCTGAATAATGTATCCATAACATAAATATTCCATAATCCTGGACCACAGGATTGTCTACACAAAGGTGACCCTCTAGACTGGGCGAGGCAGAGGATGTGTGTAGGGTATTTCCTGCTACATCATTTAGACTTACTGACTGCACCGATCCCACTACACTAACCTGGGCTCAGGTTCTGGGAAGCTCTTGTCCCCACTGGTCAATTGTCAGCATGGTCCTTGGCCTGGCTTTGGCCCGGAACAACCAGCATTGATCTTCCCGAGCACAGTTGAAGAGTCAGCAAAAGCCAGGAATCATTCCCAAGAGCAACGTGGATGCAGCCGTCTTGTTTTGGACCAGTATATGATAGGGGTGGTGAAGTACTGAGATGTGCTGATCTTGCAACAGGCCTTCATCTGCTACTAGTTGGCTAGATCATGAGCAAGCTGAGCACCATGGCAGCCACAGGGGACGTGAGCTGCCTCTGGAGCAGCAAGAGGGACAGGCGTACCACCATTTGTCAATGTCACGAGGATTGTCCCCGAGGTTTGCAGCCTGGTTGGGCAGATCAGAGGGAAGAGAAGTGTGAGTTATGCCCATCAACCAAAGCAAGCAAGTGGCAGTGTCTTTTCTGCAGAGGGAGTCCTTCTCCTAAAAGTGTAGGAATGCACCTCCAGGCTCAGCTACCCAGGGACAAGTGAGTGTGAATAAACCAAGTGCTTCCCTGCCTGGGGAGGTTAGATCCAGCCTCATCGTTCCCATGTTGGGGAACCACTGGAGTTGCCTGAATCAAGACCTCTGTCAACCTACCAGCTTTTCCATTCGCAGCACCAACACAGGAGCCTCCTGTTTGCCACCTTTCCCTCCCGTATCTCAACGGCTTTTATGGTTGGACTCAATGATCTTAAAAGTCTTTTCCAACCTAAATGATTCTATGAAATGATTCTATGCTCCATTGTGGTACTCATTGCCGCAGGATTCTGCGGAAGGATACAGGGGCTGAAAAGGGGTCTGACACATTGCTGAAGGGCAGGTCCACCAGGTGCCATTAAACATAATGGTCCAGCTTCTACTTCCAGTTCAGGAATTCCTTAAAGATGTGATTATAGGAGACAAAGAGCTGTGCAAACCATAAAGATCACTCCAGACTTGCCATGCATCTTTTACACTTTCTCCCACACATCAGCTTTTGGCCACTGTCTCAGGCTGGGCTAGGTAGACCTTCAATTTTATTTAACATGGTCATTCTTCTTTTCAAATGTTACTGAATGCAGGTTAATGGTGCTTTTTGTGGAGCCCAAAGACAACAAACCAGTTGGTTTTCACAGCGTGTTTGGCTGCTCAGGTCCATGACTCTGCTCAGCCCACCCACAGATGCTCTGCCCCTGCTACGTACCTTGATGGAGTGGCAAGCTGGGCTACAACAGCGTCTCTGATCTACAACAGGAACAGTAAAACAAATGATGGAGTGATCTCACGTTCTTGCGGCTTCTCAAGGAGCCAGGAAACACTCAGTACACCACATTGTTCAGGACATTTCCATTTTGAACACTGCAAACTTTTTAATTTCCACATGCTCCTTGTCAAACAAGAGCTGTGCTGGAGCTTTCATTTGTTCACTCGTGGTAGAGTCAATGAGCCAGGGAATGTATCATGGCACGCTTATCCCACAGATGCATTCAAATCCACATCTAGCGCAAATGGCAGCACTAATAGTGCTTGTAAATACCATTGTTTACTTAGCATTCTCTGAAGCACTTGGGAAAGCGCTCTGCTTGAAAAGAAAATCTCCGTTTCAACTCAGCACTAGGCTCCCAGCTTGTTCTACAGAGAAAGAGAGATTTACAAACAGGTAAAATGCACACGCACACGTGATCAGATGTTTTGTTAAGTTGTAGGCAAGGAGTTGGAAAAATCAGAGTTTAATCTGCTGAGGTGTACCTCTAATAAGCCCTGGAATAGTGTCTACCTTCCCAGTGGTACTTAGACAGCAGGCACTGCCAGAGGTCAGGACAGCATCAGTGCTACCTAAGCCAGTCCTACTGAAGCATGTCTAACCCCTTCTTCATCTCCACTTTTGAATGCTGACCTCCCATCCAGATAACCTACCCAGTGCTGACTTAACCTACCAGGAGAAAGTTTCTCCAGGTGTCTCACCTCATGCTCCTTTTCAGCCTGAAGTCCATTTGTTCACTTTTTCCTTACTGGTTTGTTTTCTAGATTGTTTATCTTATCACGGGAGGATCTCTAAGCCAGTCTTGTGCCAGGCATTGTATAAACACAGTGATCTTCAATGGAACAATGATTTCATGGCCTGGCACTCTGTGAAGATGAAGATGCTAGGCACCTGGTCCCTGTCACTCTACTCTTATTTGCATGGTTTCAACCCAGACCAACTAGTCTTGGTTTCTAGACATGGTTTCAACCCAGGCCAACTAGCACTGAGCCAAACCATCCCCAGGTGCTACCGAGGAGTTAGCACAGGTCACGGGTCTGTCCCAACATGCAATTTGGGTATGGCCATATTGACCCTCTCCATGGGTCTATGGGCATATGTGCCTTAGCTCCTGTGAAAGAAGCTCCTTCCAAACCTTCCTATAGAACCAAAGACTGGGTAAGTCTCCAGAAAATTCACATTGAAAACCTGGTCTAGGTGGAGGCAACTGCTACCTACCTTGTGCTATAACGTGGCAGGAGTCCGCTCTGCAGGCAGATGAGGAACAGCACAAAAAGCAGTCAGGTTGTGGACTCAGCTGAAGTTGTCCTCTCCAGAAGTTGCTTGTTAGTAGCAAGCCAGGGAAAATTATTAAGGGAAGTGTTAAAAGGGAACTTGGCAGATTGATGAAAGGGAACAGGGACCCTGTTTTGTCAGAAGGATGTCCTGGGATGGGTATTAGGAGGAAAGATGTAATTGCTGTGTAAAGCAATTTCTTCACTTGTTTTTTCTCCACCCTGTTAGGCCTTTCCAGGATTGCTGCTCTGCTCTGGCCCTGGTGTGGCTTAAAACCCCTTGGAATTCTTCCCTTGGCATTTATTTCTGCCTGCCTTCCCACCCTCAAAGGTGTCCTGGCTTTTTTCTTTTCTTCCCCTAGGTCCCTTCACAGCATCTCCCACTGTCCTGGGATCTCTGCAGCCTCATCCCTATATCCTACTCCTCTCCCTTCTCCTCCACATCCCAGCCTCAAAGACCACATTGCTAAAGCGTTTGCCCAATGCTCGTGAGCCAGACTTGACATTGTATGTGGAGAAGTGCAGGGATCTCATTGCTCCTGACGGATCTGGGGAGCTGAGAGCGTGGAGGGGTAAGAAGACATCCTCTTTGCATCTCATGGCTGATTACCTAAGCCTAAGAGAGCGGTTTGGTAGCTCCCAACCCACACCACAGCCTCATGCTGCAGCACACAGGCCATCATCCCTCTAGTCCTCGGGTAAGAAAGGGACGGTCTGTCTCCCTTTTGCTAGAAGTGTCTTTCTGCCCCTGAAAGAACCGGTGAGGCCACAGTGAATGAGGTACAGGGTACAGCGGTTGGAAAGGCAAAGGTCTTCACACAAACTTAGTGCAGAGGTGTGAAAGTTTATCATGGAAGCCATCCCCAACACAAGTCCTCCTGTGCTGAAAATTCTGTCTCCCTCCTGGTGGGAAGCAGAGGAAGATGCCCCACAACAGCCAGCATATGCTGCACTGAGTTACATCCACCCCATGATCTCCCTGTATGCCTCTCCTTAGAAGAAGTCAGCTTCTCCTGGAACATAGCTTTTCTGGCCGTGACCTATTGCCTCTGACTCTAAAGGACTCCAGCACACCTGGCAACACCCTTTTGGGAGAGCAATCTGTAAGACTCATTCTTCTGTCTTAGAGTCATGAAGAGGGTGGACTCCAACTGAGCAACTTGATCTAGTTGAAGATATTCCTGCTCACTGCAGGGGGGTTGGACTAGATGGCCTTTAAAGGTCCCTTCCAACCCAAACTATTCTATGATTCTGTGATTCCAGGGCTCCCCTTAACTCATGCCATCTTTCCAGATGGCAGTTGCCCCATTCTTTAGGGAGGAGGGGATCCAATGTAGAAAGTGCCTGTCCTTGGCTGGTTCGCAGAGCTGTATGAATTACTTAGCTCAAAGAGGGTAAGTTGATTCAGAATAAAGGAAGCTATCTGCAGTGAGTGCCCACGCTCACTTGGTTTTCTTCCAGATGCCTCTCAATAACCCATGTGCTCTCTCCTCTGATGTCCCTTAGGTGTAACATTGAGGTTGCACAGCCTCCTGCCCCCTTCTCCTTCCTTTTCCATTCAATATCTCCCAGACCTACCTTCCAATAAAAGTTTGGCAGTGTTCTGAAATTCAGATCCTGGCCAGAGCATCTTGGAAGCACGAGGATGTTTGGTTTGAGCTACTGTTGTGTATGAGACACCTCTTTTCCTGCTATGTATTCTTTGATGTGCAATGAAATGCTGGCCCTTCACAGCTGTGTAGGGCTAGCTCTGGAGTCCTGCCTGCTGCAAACTATGACAGATGCAGCAGAATGAGTTACTGTTATGGGGAGTTTCTTAAGATGAAGCTGGTACCTTCTGGAGCAAATCACCAAGATTTTGGGGCATCACCGTACAAGAAGTCCACTTTCCCCATCACCTCCCAGCGGTCAGGTGTTTGACAACAGAACGGGCACCACAAAGCATTTTTGTTTTTAGTGGCCTGGGCAAGTTTGATGAGGAACCTTCCTAGAGTCTGTCTGTACTGAGCATTCATTCTGCTTTGAAATATGGGGGTGGAGAAATTGCAGGTTCATATTCCCACTGCTACAAAAACCCTCTCCAGAGTGAAGAGAACAGCAGTTTCTTGAGGGGAACAGCCACGCATTTCAGTCATGGAGAATATTATTGCTTTTCCTGATAATACCCAGAAGCTGTCACCAGAGATCAGCACCTCACAGGGCCTCTGCAATGAATGTCCACCCTCCCTTGTTGTTAGTGTGCTACGCAGTCCGACAGCTTGGCACGATGATCCTCACTGCTTGTATCTGTAGCAGTTAATTAAACAACTCCTGGACAGGCTTAGGAGCACACTCCTGAGTACAGTTTTGGACCAGGTCAGGTGGAAATGTCCCAAATAATCCTTGGGCTTGGCTCAGGAGTTAGAATAGACCATTCCCAATAGGTGGTTTGGATGTGACCACCCTACTCTGGAGGCTGAAGGAGTTTGGTAGCATGGACCTGGCCAGACGGTGCCTTTAGAGCCAAGGATGGAGTAAGCATTTACCTCACGGCCACAAGCAGATGCTCCCCACGCAGTACCAACCTCCAGCACCAATACAGAGGCCTCACAAGCAAGTTTCTCTCCTCACAACTGGCATATCCTCGGTGCCTGTAGGCAAGAGTTACCATTGCGTGATAGACGTGTGTCTGAAGGATGACAGCTTGCATGGCCCGCTTCACATTTGGGCTTTCTTTATGAAGTGATGGATCAAGGGGTCAGCTATCATTAACTGGGCTAAACATGTGTTTGGGTTTGGCAGGGGGTTGGCAGAGGGACCCAATAGGAGGCACAAACTGAAGCTGCAAAACTGGAGCAGAGAAGCCAAAGCACAGCTCATCGGCAGCGATAGAGACATGTCCCTCTGTGTGTGTGGTGGGTTTATGCACCACCCTGGGCAGAGGTGTGGAGGAGCAGGTGACAAAGGAGGTGAATGAAGAAAATCAGGAATAGGAGTTGAATTTGGGGGTTTGATGGAGGAGACAGTCATCCTTACGTATTGAGTGAGTGGGGATGAGGAGGGACAGGACAGGGATCTGGCACTCGGCCCCTGTGAGAGTAGGCTCACCTGGGAGTCTCAATGCAGGGACAACACCACTACCAGAGGATGCAAACTGCTTCCCTTGCAGCAGTGCACACGGGAGACACAGTGTGGTTGTGCCATCCCCTATCTGGGGACTCTACAGGGAGGTCACGTCACCTAGAGCCAGCAGCAGGTAATTAGATTTTCAACTGCATGGTAGTTTACTCTAACCCTAGACCGTCCTTACCCACCAGGTCTTCTACTCTCTTAGGCTACCTCATCCTGCGGTTTGACCCAGTGCCCATTTGGTTTTCCTGGAGCATCCTGCTAAAGACACACTCTTGCTCTGGTTTAAAAGAAACTCAGGATTGCCAGGATCTGAAATGTTGCAGATCTGCTTTTGGTTTCGTAGGCTTTGTGTCCAGTGTGGAGTAGAAAGGCAAGAATAAAAAGACACAGCACACTGCAAACATGTTATTAAAATGAACTGTTTATATTATCTCAGTTGAGTCAATACATTATAATGTATTAAAATGGAAAGGTACAAAATTGAAATAAATACTTTCTGATTCATGTATAAATCTTTTGTCAAGATGACATTTTGTTTGTTTTTTCATCAGTACATGTTTCAATAAAACATTTAAAATGACAAAGTATTGTTTAAAATATGGTTCATGGAAGAAAAGGTTGAAATCAAACAACTTTTGGCTTGTTTTGGCATGAGATCTTGACACAATCTGGGTTCCCCAAAACCACGTAAATGGTGGTAAAATATAAATGCTCAAACTTATTTAAAAAAATAAACAGGCTTTACAAAACCCTCTGATCCTTGACTTAGCCACTTTTCTGTATAGTCTGCACTTACGATATATACATTCATTATTGTCCAAGGGAAGACAGCCACTGACGTTCATTTAAAGAGCTTGGTGGAGAGGCCTAACAAACATTATGCAGCTGACTACAATTAACACGGTTTAAAATATTCCTGACAGTGCAAAAACCAGCTCAGAAATCAAAGTGTACAAATGGGACAGGGAAGAGGCAAGTGCACAAGCCCAGATCTGATGCAAAGCTCTAGGCGTTTCAGCCAGGTCTAACAAAACACCTTTGGCCAGGATAAGCCAGCTGGTCAGCTTCTCCTGCAAAGGTCTGCCAGCACGCACCTAACGTAGACCTGCAGATCAGCCTGTTTGCTGACACAGGTTATTCCAGGCTCCCCTGCAGCTCCCGGGGGTATTCGTGCTCCTGGGAAAATCCCCCCTTGGCACACGGGGACCTTCTGCAGGGACTCCTTTCTCGTTCGCAGTGAAGGCGAGAGCCGCGCTAAGCAGAATATACTGGGGTAAGCCCGGCCTGGGAGAGGGGGGTGATGTCTAGACGAGAAATTGCAGAGCGGGAAGGGAGGAGGGGGGAATGTGAATGTGGGTTTGGGACCTTGGAGAAGAGGCTGTGGGGAATTCACTCCTAGGCAGCGTTTTTTATCAGGATCGTGGAGCAGGCTTGTTCATGTGCTTTAGTCTCAACAGTGTGCTTATTTCTTTGTCACCATAGCCATGGGCTGTTATGGTCCCTCTAACCTCTACCATGTGCTTATCGTTCTGGGGCAATGGACAGGGTGCTGTTTGGGACAGGACGTGAGAATATGGACTTCCCTGTCGGATAACAGCAATTTTTTTCCAAATTTCAGTATTCCAGGAACTTTTCAAGTTTCACCCAAAAGGGGAAAAGAAATGGTTACATTAAAAATAGTATTAAAGAGAATCTTCCTGCAAGATAAAACTTCTTGAGGCCTGGTACTGCGGGTTGTATTGTGGCTGGCAAGTTAAACTACATGAACCAAAGAGTGGATTTTCTTTTGTTTGGTTGTTTTTAAGGCAGTAGAAGACTTTATCACCTCAGAAAGGATGTACAGCCCCATCCTGGCTCGGTTGAAGGGCCGGCAGGACTTGAGGTGGTGTTCCCTCTGCCAGTTCTCCTTGGTGCTCTGCAGGCTGATGGGGACTAACTCCTCTTGGGTACCTGGTTGTTCCGATCCTGCGAGAGAGGATCTCCTGGCACAAGCTGTTTGCAACGCTCTGAACGTTGCTGCAGGCACAGGGCTCCCATACCAAAGCCAATCCCATTGCAAAGAAAGCCCTGTAAGGTTTGGGACGTGTAGGCTAGAGGGTCAAGGGATGTGAAGGGTATTGTTTGGAAAAATTGTTTTCTCTCCCCCCCAAAAAAAGCCAGTTAAAACTTCTTGGAAAATGCCAACTTCAGTCCATTTCCTGTTGAAAAATACCGCAGCCATGGGGAAATGAATGAAATGATTTGAGGCTCTTTTGGATGCCTTCTTTGACATTTTCGTTCAGTTTTTTTCATTTCAGAATAGCTTTTCAATTCAAAATGCAGGGTAATTTATTAAAAAAAGGATGCAAACAGGGAAAGATCAAAACAACCTCCCTCCAAGATACCAAGACTGGGTTTGTTGGCATATGCATTGTTTCGCATATTTTTGTTTCATGTTTTCTGTTAGCCTTGAGGTTTCCATGTGGGCTGGAAAAACAAATTCACAATAATTCTTAAGGGATGGAACAGTTCTTTCCTATCCAACTCCCCTGTGCAAAAAACTTGATTCACCTTAGCTAAAGCTCTCCCCTTCTATATTCTTGAGTTTGTGACTCAGTTTTCAAAGGCAAATGAAGCAGAGGTTTTCTGAGTGCTGCTTTCCAGTGTGGAAGATGCACTTGAAGCTGCTCCAAGAATTTCCATGTATCAGTCTTGGTGAAAGGAAATAATTCACCCTACTGTTTTCCCTTAAGCAAATTCCCATGGTGCACAAGAAGGGTCTTTTGTGGGCTCCTTTTCCACCTCTGGGAGGATAATTTGCACCTTTTTCTTTGTTTTATTTTTAATCATTTTGTGTCCTAATCCAATCTTCTGTCAGCTTTCAAAAGCCCACCTCAATGGAGGTGCTTAGACTATTGGATTTCTTGAAAGAAGTAGCAGAATTTCTTGCCCTTGGACAGAATGGTTTTCATTCTGTTAACCGTTCCTTCTGGTTAAGACAAACCTTGGGATAAAATAGCATCCTTTGCTGACTATGGGGTAGACTAGGAATGTGACAGGTTTTCCTCTCCTCCAGTGCCAGTTGGTGGGATTCATGTCTTAAATCCTGTCTGCTAGAGCCCAAAGCCATTGACCGAATGTGTGTATGGTCAAGGAGAGGCAGTCTCTGCATCAAGGTGCTAAACTCCTAGCAAGGCAGAGAAATTATTTAAATATTACTTTTCTCTGCACATCCTTTCAAATAGCAACCAGCAAACATTTCGCTGGACGTTCCTGTGGTGCTGTAGGACAGCCTGGACTGTGTCACAGAAAGGACTGGCATCTCATATGCAGCCAAAATGTGCACTTGCATGGTTCTTCAGTGAGATTTTGCAATCCGAAGACTGAGTGTTCATGGTGGCAAAGAGATTGATTAGGTGGTTGTGGAGGCTTGGGACAATAGGGCAAAAAATGCTTTGTCCATGGCTGTGTCAGTAATTTCAGCTATATCTCAGGAATAAAAGCAGAGCTCCCCGTATCTGATCTCCTCCACACGCCATATCCAGCCTTGCCTGCGGTGAGCCTATGGAAATGCCCCAAACCCTGGCATCAGATGAAAGCAATGAATAAAACTCCTAACAATGTTGACTTCTGCCAACACTGATGTCCCAAGAAAGAGTCTGTATAGGGAACGCTGATGAGGTAATCTATGAATGGTGGGCATTTCTACCCCACCTTCCAGCCAAGGATCTCGGTAACAGAGCCTCACAACACCCCTGTGAGGTAGATATTATTAAACCTGGGTGGGTAAACTGAGGCACGCATAGACAAAGTAGAGAGCAAGTGAGAGGAAAAGCTAAGATGAAGATCCAGGGATCCTTGATGCCAGTCTGTTGCTCTGAGTAACATTTCCTCTCTGAAGAAGACAACGTGGCTGTCTGCTGGAAGGTGGGAGAGACAGACCAATGAGCTCCTGGGACAACGTATCAACATTCATTTTCCTGGTTGAAGCCCAGGGTTCAGCTTGTTAAAGGTCAGAAAGGACACTGGGCATAACAGCGATGAAAGAGATAATCCAGAAGAGGTAAGAAACCAAGTTGGGAGGAGGACGTGAACAAAAGCACAGCAAAAAAGGTAGCTCGGAAGGGACATCTGTGGGCTCTCCACAAGAACTCCCTCAACTGAACTTCGAAACTATAATGGAAAGACCAAAGGGATTTGCTTTTGCAGATCCAGTGGCGACCAGTGAACCTTCTACCTCATCTAAGAAGAAAGAAAGAGGGAAGGAAAGAAGGAGAGAAAGACCAAGAAAATGAATGAGAGAGAGAGATGGGGTGGGGTGGGGAAGCTAAAAAGAAAGAAATAAAGAAAGAGAAAGACAAATAAAAGAAAGTAAGAAGGAAAGAAAGAAAAGGGAGAAAGAAAGAGAGAAAAAGAAAGACAGAAAGAGGGAAAGAAAGAAAGAAAAGGAAGGAAGAGAGGAAGGAAGAGAGGAAGGAAGGAAAGAAGGAAGAGAAAAGAAAAAAAGGAAGAAAAAAGGAACAGAGAAAGAAAAAGAAAGAAAAAACACATGTAAAGCCACATAGTTTTCCCCATTTGCAATTTGCCCCTGCTGGGACAGAGACAAAGGGGGTATTTTCCCTTCCAACATTCTGCAAAGTGTTGCTAGGCAGAGAAAATACAGGGCAGACTGTCCCATGCAGAAGGTTTTGGGAGATAGCACCTGGCGCACGGTTTGCTACAATAAGTTGGTTATACTTTATTGCGTTGGAAATAAAACAGTCATGTAAAGTCCTGCATAAATCCACAGCTCTGGCCTGCAAAATCTCAGCCTCACCTTGACTTTGCTGAATATCTTCAGGGTTTAGGGCTTGAGGGGTTTTTTATTATTATTTTACTTGGTTTCAAGGATGGAAATTAAAGCCGGTCAGAGGATTTGTTCTTCTTAGGGGCAGGAAGGGGAAATTCTGTCTATACAGAGAGATTCTTCTAATGGGTGAGGTTAGAGGGTGAGCGAAGCAGCGTGCCCAGCTTGTAAACCAGTGTAATATTTTTTAAGAGGATTTTTGTCTAACCCTAGAACGTGCTCCCACTGAGCAGATCAAAGCTTGGTGGGCAACTAGAAGATGAACATCTTTCTGGCAGCTGGTAGAGAACTGTGCCATGCTGTGCTGGTTTTGGCTGGGGTAGAGCTAATTTTCTTCACAGAAGCTAGTGTGGGGCTATGTTTTGGATTTGTGCTGGAAACAGGGTTGATAATACAGGGAGGTTTTAGCTATTGCTGAGCAGTGCTTACACGGAGTCAAGGCCTTTTCTGCTCCTCATGCCACCCCACCAGCGACTGGGCTGGGGGTGCACAAGGAGCTGGGAGGGGACACAGCCGGGACAGCTGACCCCAACCAACCAAAGGGACATCCCACACCATATGGCGTCATGCTCAGCATATGGAGCTGGGGGAAGGAGGAGGAAGGGGGGGACGGTCGGAGCGATGGCGTTTGTCTTCCCAAGTAACCGTTACATGGGATGGAGCTCTGCTTTCCTGGGGATGGCTGAGCACTTCCCTGCCGATGGGAAGGAGGGAATGAATTCCTTGTTTTGCTTTGCTTGCACGCGTGGCTTTTGCCTTACCTATTAAACTGTCTTTATCTCAACCCACGAGTTTTCTCACTTTTACTCTTCCGATTTTCTCCCCCATCCCACCGCGGGGGAGTGAGCGAGCGGCTGGGTGGTGCTTAGTTGCCGGCTGGGGTTAAACCACAACACATGCCCTTGGCTGGTGCATGTTAGAATAGCTCCAGTTATTTCTGTGGGACTCTGATAATTTACATCAGATGTATGGTTAATTGCTCAAATGAAAACGTTTTCATGCTGGCCTTGAGACAGGGGATGAGGACTGACCATCAGAGGCTGACTCTCTGCAGGATGCTGCTCTAAAAGCCAGCTTGCCCTTGATGTATGTGACGCCACAAAGAGGCAGATAGACCAAGGACAAGGTGACACTACATGAGCATACTTCCAGATTGCATCTCTCAAGGAATAAGCTCTTTTCTAACACGGCACAGCTCCTTTTCCCAGAAACATTGAGGATACAGAAGGCCAGCTTTGTAGAAACAAAATGATGACTATTAGGAAAGGCTCTTGCAAGGGATTGAATACTGATGTCCTCCATCTGAGGATGCTCCACCCCTTGAGGGGTCTGGAATAATTAATCTCACAGCCTTTGAAAGCAAAACTTGATTTCAGCAGGAGCTTTTCTATATAAACACTTAGGACTCAGGACTGACGGAATCCCTCGTAAAGAGAAAGATCCACTGAGCATCATGCCATGAAACATCAACCACGTGATTTCCCCCTCTCACCAGAAAGCCAGGGTTTGGGCATTTCCACTGTTTTACTGGAGAAACTCTGGATCTGGAATAAAGCAAGAGTAAAGCTTACCAAGCTGGGGAGACAACCGCCATGAGCAGCTTTTCAGAGATGCAGCCAATCCTGCAATAAATCACAGGACTTGTAGTCAGCATCAAGGCCACAAGCCGGTATCCATCAAGCTGTATGATTTGGCCACGGGACAGTGCATATATCTGCATGCCAAGCAAGGATTTCTGCCAGTGCCTAATGTCAGGATGTTTATTTCTGTCTGGATTAAAACCAGTTAGAACATCAAGCAGCAAAATCGGAGTGTAACCATGGTTTAAAAGAAGTGGTGGAGATCAGAGAAGATTGAAAGTTAATTGGTGAATAGCTTTGTATAAAGAAGGGAAGCAAGGAAAGAGAGAGGGATGGAATTGTTTCTGGAGCTGAGGAGGGGCAGATTTGTTCCCTATTCTCCTGTGCGAAAAGAATATTTCAAAAGCTTTTAGGAAAGAAAAAGCTGATGAAAGCAAACTGGAAAAGTTTAGGTTACTTGGACAGCTCAATGCCCAACATTGTGTGAGGACAGAAAAAAAGAGGGGAGCTGCCCAGAAAAGGAAAATTAAATGAGTCAACCTGTCCTCTCTGGTCTTGGTGTGGACTTAGCTGGGATTTGTGCATGTTATACTTTTGCTAAGTTCTCCCGAAGATGCGATCCACACCTCTTGCACTAGACTGTTGCATAGAGTTGCCGTGAGCAGGCAGGCGTCAGGCAGGTTCACCCCAGAGGTGGCTGCAGGTTAGTAACAGTGCTCTGCCACTTTACAGGCTGCACGAGAAAGATCGTGTTATGCTGGAAAAGCCCTTTGAGACCCTCTGGGATGAAGAACACTAAGAAATGGGATAGCTCTATGTATCTAAGTCTAGGAAACTTTTGGGAAAGGCCACTGGAGATTTTTCAGGCATTAAGAGACAAGAACATGTCCTCATTGACCAGCGCAGGGAGGTCAATCCTCAGAGTCATGAATGGTCACTAAAGCCAGTGACTTCTGATGATGTCAGTGCAGTTCCTGCTGGAGGCTTGGAAATGTCCCCGTTCTGGTGGTTCAGCATAAGCAAAGCTTGGAGCAAACTGCTAAGAGGTTTGGTGGGGGCAGAAGATGTGAGAATGAACCATGACCATTGCCCGTGTGGTCCCTGCTTGGATGTTTGGTCCTAGCTCTCATCACATCCACCGGCCAGACTCAGCTCTGCAGGGCACAGAGCCAGCTCCTCTTGAACGCGGCGGGTTTGTGCTTCTGGAAGGGAGCATGGAACTTATTGCGAATGCTGAAGGTTCTTTGTGTTTCTCATGGTGGCAAGGGCTGGTCGTCAACACTCCACTGCTGGTACCCCGTTATTTCAGCAGTGTTGGATGGCTGCCACTAAAAGCCAAATTCATGCATTAGAGAGCTGGGAGAAACCCCAGGGGATGCCTGCTGTGATCCTGATAAAACACATGCTGCCGAGAGGAAAAACTCAGCCTTTGTTCGTTAAAGGGGGACCAAATCCTGCCCTCATACCCCTCCGTTGTCAGAGACTGCCAGGCCTGATGCTGGTGCCCTGGTGTCCGACTGGAGCAAGCCACTCAGGTCCTCCTTGTCCCAGTGGCACTCGCGGCCTGGCCTCTAGCATCTCCCCGCCGGCAAGTAAGATCCCAAAGGAAAGTCAAACCTGGACTTCACAGCAAATTAAATGGAACGCAACTGAATCACAAATGTGATGCAAAACATCATTTTGCTGGACGAAACGCAGTTTCCACAACCTGGTTTTAAGGAACAGTATTACATATAGATAGATACACTATGCTAGATCTTGAGAAAAAAATAAATAAATATGCTAAATAAACTAAGACATACAGTATAGGGGATATTCTGATCAACAAACCAATCACCATTAGAATCAAAAAGTAAACCAGCCTTTCACTTAGGACCCTAACAACATTTCTCAATGCACTAAGTACATTTTAAACCATGCAAGTTTACACAAACATCTTAACTAGGTTTTTTTTTTTTTTTACTTTTTAAAACACCAACATTATGCATTTCTTTGTTAATTATATTGGTTAAAGTTGCAGCCGTTCACTGCCAAATATCAGATACATCATATACATATTTTTATACAGAATCTGGACAACACAACATTACACAGCCTAAAGAGAGAAAAAAAGATTATTTGTTCCTTTGTTTGTTTGTTTTTTTTCAGTTTTGTAAAAAATATGAAATGATGATAGGAAGGAGGGAGAAGGTGTGGGAAATCTTCTACCAAATTAAAGGATTATATCAAAATAATTCCCAAATCACAGTACAACAAGGAAAAAAATGGTTCAAACTCAGCTCCACATTTAAGATTCTCTTAGCTAAGAAACAAGACTTTACACACAGAATGTATCAGTATTTAAAAACAGAAAGAATTGCAACACCATGCTGTCTGATTCCAAATACATCTTATTTAAAAAAATGTTTAAAAAGGGGAAGAAAAAAAAAATCAATAAACTTAGTGATTGCAAAGTTATCTCGTTGGTTTGGATTTCCTACCTACTCGCAATGCATTGCTGTGTGATGGAGCTGGACAGCCAACGTGGCCAGAACAACGCCAGAATAAAGAAACGTCGTGCGATCGGGGCAGCTGGAACTCTGAACGGGATCTGAAACCATCCAAATGGTTTGGGGTCTTTGCTTTTCCTTCTACTCGGCTTGTTCGGGCGCACCTCTCTGAACAAGAGCGGGGAGTGACCTACTCGGTTCCCATGGCCATACCCTGCCCATCAACATGTAGCAATGCATGTGTTTGATTAGACGGAAGGGAAACAGAACCCGGAAATTAACCATGGAGGATGCTATCGTTGACATGGTAAGTATACAAAAATGCTAAAATTTCAGATATAATCAAAGATACAAAATCAGTTCTGACAAGAGTTTTTTTTGTTGTTGTTGTTTTTTTGTTTTTTAATAGCAACCATTACAGTGCAAGGTTTTTAAAGGTATTATTACAGTAAAAGGTGTGTATCTGGTTTTACAGTAACTGTATCACTGATTTTTGTTATGTATAGTAGGTCCCTGATGTAAAGTGTATGCACCAGTTTGAGAGAAAACCCCGCACAATAACGGCTCTTTAGCTTTAAATACATTTTTTTGAAACAGATACAAAATAACACATCAATTTCACAATTTCACAAGCACATACTTTTGCCTTAATAAAAAGCATGAAAACTTTGTCGAAACTCCGACATTTAAAGAAATGTAAAAACTGTTCAATGAGGGATGCAACTGTGTGTTTGAGTCACGGCATTCTGCCACCCCACTGAGCTCCTGGAGTTCACAGATGATTTTGTGTTGTCAAACTGCTGCTTCTCACTCATCCACCAGTCTCTGGCCAGGCAAACTGGTGTTCAGCTTCCCACAGCTGGGATTTGAGTTTGTGCATTTAACATTATAAATGATCTACTTTTTGTGTGGACGAGTTCCCTAAAGAAGGATCATCATCCATACCTTCCCTGTGACTCCAAGCCACAGATGTATTTGGAAGGGGCTCTTTCTTTTTTGAAATTATCAAGATGAGATGCAAATGACTGCAGCCCTGCCAATAACCCACTGCATGGAACTAACTCAAGGAAGATGCTCAGCTCCTACCCTGAAAAACCAACTTCACAGCTAAGCAAGCAGGCACGTAAAACATACCACAGACGAGGCGATTCAGGAAATCACTGGGGTGAAACCAAATTCAGCTCCTTCATTCAATGAAGTTAATCCAGAATTGCCTTAGTGCAACTGACTGCCCCGTCTCTGTGGGCTGGATGAGAGCAGCTGAGGTCTCACAACTTCATACTCATGTCTACTCTGAAAGTACAGCAAAACATCCCAGCGCTCGGAGAGGAACCATCACCGTGCTCCTTGTCTGTCACTCGTGGTACACTGCTAATACACGTCATCTTCCCTGTCTTTGTAGATCTCTCTGTCTGGCCTATCACATGCCCTAGACACACACATATGACTTAATGGCTAACTGCAACCAGCTTTGACTTTTCTGTGTTAAACAAGCTTTAAAATAGTAGAAGTGTGATGGTAACTTGCTAATGTAGTCAAACAGATTGATTTTACTTTATAACTGACTAGACTTTTATCTAAGCAAGAAAACACGGTAATCAGAAAATAGTCAGGAGGATCTGAGTTTG
Source organism: Platalea leucorodia (assembly GCF_965183815.1). Classification (NCBI taxonomy): domain Eukaryota; kingdom Metazoa; phylum Chordata; class Aves; order Pelecaniformes; family Threskiornithidae; genus Platalea; species Platalea leucorodia. The sequence continues at coordinate 124,989,298 of NC_138825.1, read as the reverse complement.
CAGGTTAAATCACAGCTCCAAGAAGAGGTATCCAGCTGACTTCATAACCACCTAAAATACAGGCTTACAGCAGAAACATCCCTGTCCCTTGAAGAGTGTTTCAGGAATTTTAGTGCTTGATTTTGCAATTTCTACTTCCTCAAGTTGCCTTTACTCAAGTAAATAGGATGAGTTCAAGTTATTGAAAGTTAGACCCAAAAAACTGGTGTGAGATGAATTCCTTTCCAAAGGTGCCCATCTCCTTCCACTGATGACAGAGAAAGCAGATGCAAAGAGGTTAGACCAGGCACTTTAACTTCTAGAGAGTGAAAGTTAAGTGGGATTAATCCCTCTTTCAACTTCTCTCCCCACGCCAAATGGCTAGGTAAGTAAATATACGGTACTGAGGTGGGAAAGGCTGCAGAATTACTTAGAAGGAATATTTTATACTAAAAGAAAAAGCTCATATTTTGAAAATGGCATCTGCAATCCTCAGCTAAATGAAATCCCAGCCAGATGCTAGAGGAGGTTCGATGAACATTATGAGCTCAATGGAGATAAAGACAAATGTTTTTTCCAAGGTCTTCCATCCCTGCCTCTCTTTAGATTTTATTCTGACCACTTGTGAGACTGTAAGCAACAGCATGAGTCCAGCACAAGAGTGGGATGCTCTTGGTTGTATCAGCAGCCACACGTTAGTTCTGTCGGACACTACATCCTCCCGTCAGGCTTGACCCCTGCAGTCAGCTCCACCATGGATCCTCAGCTCCTCATTGCAAAGCCCCTCCATGTAGGAACCCACACCTCTCTCACAGCACGCCTCGATCTTGGCCTGAGGAGCTCCTCCACATGGCAAACCTGCCACTGCATCTTGGTTACCTTATTTTTAAAAACTACCTTCTGTTTGAGACGAGCCTGCCTTTGCTGGTGCAGTCTACCTAGCACCGTGTGAGCTTGTATCAATCCGGCTTATAGAAAAGTAAAACACTTGACAAAATCCCTGGTCAGGAAGAATGCTTATCCCTTTAAAGAGGAAACATTCAAGAATTAGATACATTCTCATCACAATGTTCCTCTACCCTGGGCTTTCATTAAATGAGGCATTCCTCTCAAAGCTTTAGCCAGTGGAAAAGCAGTCAAAGTCTGGAGGCATGTGCTAGGTGTGCTGCCTCACTGCAAGAGGCATTCATTTAGCTATGATCATTATTCTAAAGGAAAAATCAATTTAAAAGTCAAAGATAAATTCAGGAACAACAAAAAAAGTCCTTATAAAAGGAAAAACACCGCTACTCCCAAACTCTAAGCAACAAGACAGTGAACCACAAGCCTAACCCAAAAAGGCTGAAAAGTCAGGATATCCACGAAGACTTCTTTACTGCCTACCCAGAAAATACTCAAGCACAAGCTCCCAAGCTAGAAGAGAAGTGGTCAAAATCTGATAAGCCAAGTTGCTTAAAATTAGACTATGTAAAGCTTTGGGACACAAGACAGTGAGGCTAGTTGAGGGAGGTAGGCTTCGTTATTCTAGGAAACAATGAAGGCCTCTACTTCTACAGTGATTTTGCCCCTTGGATGTTAATGTCTGAACTTCTCTGATGAATTGTGGATGGAAGGACAGCAGGAATGTTGCCTCATTCCTATTCAGAAGAATTTGCTGCATGACTAGTGAAAATGGCCTGTGATCTCTACATCGTGTTAGAAAATCACCCTCGGCTCCTTTTGTAGTCAGTGGAAAGAAATAGGTGTTTCCAGAGACGGATTCATCTCTCATACTTTAGATATCTCTGCTAGGAGAGGTGAGTATTATTCTCCAAGAATCAAAGAGAAAGTTCAGCAGCACTAGCTTTAGTTTGGAGAGTTAACTTTTAGTTATCCAAGTCAGATAAAGTGAATCTTACCAGCAATTTTCATTCCGTCCAAGCTCTTAAAAATTTGTGGAGCTTTGGATTTTCTTAAGTATTTACATGTTTCAGTGCTGGCTTATTCCATCTTGAACTTATCAATCCATCTTGGAGTAAGAGCTATCTTAATTTTTTGTTCCTTCATTTCATGCCAAGGCATCACAGCTTCTCTTCCACAGCAGCTGTCAGAACAGTTCCTCTCATTGAAATGCACCTGTAGTTTGCTTTCCCAGTTGGGTCATCTGTGTGCAGCCTTTGACTGCAGTCTTAGCATCTTGCTCTTTGGGTCATGCAAGGACACTGATTGCTGGAGCAGCTCAGAGCATCCGGATTCCAGCAAGGTGTTCACAAAAGAAATCTGCAAGATCTGTGCTTTATGGAACACAGGGAATGTCTCAGCACTGGATCCTTGACACTAGTCCACTAAAACCTCTTTGGAAGATGAGAACAAATGATGCCATTCATTCTGCCAGAAAAAAGATGTCAGCCTTGTGCAAAAGAGATGGGTACACTGAAAGACTTTCTCTCCAATTGTAAGGTAGCAGACATTGCAGTTTGAGCCTTTGAATTGTTTTTATATGTTGCAGTAAAAATCTGGAAGAGGTGCTGAAGGACCTTACAGTGCCCCTTTGGAGGGCGCTTGGCAAGCTGATCTTAGTTGTTTAAGGCTGTGCTACCCTGTGCTGCAAGCTTCTCTGAATTCACAAGCTAAGCAAAATTCACTATGACCAAGCCTAGATAGAAGACCAAGACAGCAAGTGACTCTAGAGTTTCAGCAGGTGACGCTTCTCTACTGAAACCCTGAGTTGGGGAAGAAGATGGAAACTAGGTTGTTTGGAAGCACTACTGTACGAATAAGGTGTAAACTGGCCATTAAGGTTCCAAGGAGATGTCTTGCAGAAATTGAAATTGTAGTATCATTGACTTGACTCGTAATGTTGAACGCGAGAAGTTCTTTTCCTCCCACGCCCATAAAGAGTGTAAGAAACAGAAGATCACCTTGACAGGTAAGCAGTCTGCAGAGTACACCTTAAAAATTGATTTTGATCTTGAGACACTGGGAGCCTCATTATCTGAACAAACAGAGATTGATGCTTGTATTTGAGTCAGTATCTTGGACTTCTTCTAAAGCCAAGACAGACACAGACATTTCTCGGACATGATTCATCTGACAAAGTGCAGGCAGCTGCTTTACGATGACAGGAATTGCATCCCAGAAGCTCATATTCCTTTCTACAGGCTGTGAAAGAGGCCTCCATTCATTAATCTACTCATGGGGCATCCACACTGTAGATGTCTAAAGTCAGGTAAAATGAATCTCAGCTTAGATTGCAAAGTTATTCATTTTGGCATCTTTTTGCCTCCCAAAGCAGCCAGGATGTTATGGAGAAAACCGAAAGCTCAAGGACCAAGAATCACTTACATGGAAGAGATCCTGTTTCTAGTGGAAACTCAGTCAAAATCTTAAAACTTCAGAGATTCCTACTGGAGGTCTGAGGGAGACCTTTTCAGTTCTTGCTAAAGAGCAAGGGGAAGAAATAAAATTGCCCTGGGAGAAGGACAGTACCAATATCTTGCCTCACATGTACCCATGTAAGGTATAGAGGGGTGACTAATTGTCATGGTGATGTAGATGAAAGATATGTTAATAAAGAACAGTAAATATGCCATGTAATAAAAGCTTATGTTACTACTGTTAAGACAAATTTTCAAAGAACTAAAATGGCAGGGTGTTCTTATAGTGTTCTTCTCAGTGCCTACAAAAGCAACCAACCTAAGATCCTACCATGATAACTCAGCCTGGACACACCTAGGGAAGAACATCTGAATTTATGTGGGGCTGCTAAAGCTTGCAAGTTTAAAGGACACACCTTCTGGAACTCCTCAAGTAGCTAAATAAACTATAGATGTAGCCATGGGACATGAAAATAACTAGACTTTAGTCATTGCTTAAACAGTTTTTCAGACTAGACCAAATGAGAAGTGAGCAGAGAACAGTTTCTTCAATTACCTGGTACATCAAATGTATCTCAAAGCAAGTAGGCTGGAAATGGCAGTGCTAATGGATGGAACAGCAGAGCTAAAGAATTTTTGTCCAATGTCCCAATATCCCATCAGGAAGGCTGAAGCAACAGTGGGCTCCAAGGAACATCTCCATCGGCAATTTCAGCCAAATAGTTCAATGCAGGGAAGGTCGTGACTCGAAGGGTTGTGTCAGAGCAGTGATGTTGTACATCAGCAATGCAGAGATAACCGCACTGATGTTATCAGCGTTCATCTGTATTCCTCACTGATACCAGCCTCTCTTTCCTGCATTGTCTTGAAATTCTCCATTTTTAAAACTGGTGCCATTTGGTATAATTTTTAATACCAGATTCATTTCAGCTGTCTTTTCACTCCGTGTAAACCAAGCACTTCTTTTCCTGAGAAAGGAACTGCACTGCTCCAGTAAAGTGTTACAGGTGATCTCTGCTGTTTGAATTACCTATATTTGGTGGATATGGATCAAGGTTGCTTGTGTCATGATATAAGGAAAGACAAATGCATTTGTTTTCTCCAATAAAGAAGTTTCATATTTATAGAGAAAGGTAATAATGCAGAAGCATGTGATGCACTGAATAGAGGAGCTGATGGAGCGAGCAAATACAAGTGATCCAGACAGTTGTGCAGCCATCTGCTTTACCAGATCTGTGAACTCTTAACCCCGGCTCAAGTTGCCATGCCGAATACCTCCTCAGGGCTCCGTTGATGCAAATTCTTTCAGCGCTCTTGGTTATGAGTTTTGAGAAAGCCCAAGGCTGAGTTCCTAGTGAGCTTTGGAGCTGAAGAAATATTTTGGGAAGAAGGCAAAGAATTACATTTTAAATCAGTCTTGGACTGGGGAGAAGCGATCATTCCCCTAGCCTCAAAAGTAAGGAATTATTGCAGGAAAATGCAGCCAGCTCTGAAGCTGCTGAATTCTGCAGAAATATCTTGCTTGTCGGAGGGAAATGCACATAAACACAGCACATTTTACACCATTAAAACTCATGCAGCACTGTGGAGTCTTTATTTTTTTTTTTTTAAAGCAAGTGTAACAAACAAGGCCATATGCTGTCCTCAAGGCTCTGTTGGCAGCATAACAAAGGGAAGGCATGGAGCAAAAGAATTCTGGGCTCTTCCTGGAACATACTGATCCCCTCAGCTACCACGGAAAGCAGGGATGGTATTTTTGGACTTAATAAGAAACCTTTGGCACCTTGCAAAGTTGAAGTCTCTTGCTTTGGTGTGTACCCTGGGATAAGTACAGGGTGCAGGCCATAAGGATTAAAAGGGCCACAACAGTTTGTTAATGCGAGGATGACAATGCTGAGACAAAATCCATTGTAAAACACTTCTAAACACTTCCTAGTCACGTTTTGCTAGGTGGCATAGTCTAAGGTAATACAAGAGGCATGGTTTAAAGGGGGAGGTATTTTAATAATAAAATATATATTTCTAGTAAAAGATATGATCTCTCCCTCAAACCTTGTCTCTCTTATTAAGCAGGGACTTGGTTGCAGGTCTAGTCTAATATTACCTCTTCTTGACTATCACACCATAGCTTGTTATGCCATTTAACTAGCAGCTGGCAAAGCTCATGTTGACTATATCTAGAATAAACAAAACACTGCCAGGGCCCATTCCTTCTCCATCTGACAGCGTCCCTCAGCCTCCAAGACAGGGTGCCCACAACCAAAGTGCCTGTTGTCTCCAGACCCCCTGCTAAATCCTCAAGTAGGGGATTGTTTGGGTCAATGCTCGCTGTCAATGCCAACCAAAACCATGCCAAGGACCTCACTTACTATTGAACAATATTGACAATGAATGGCAGTGTCTGTACCAAGTCCTGCACTGTTTAATTTATTAGTGTGGACATAGACAAGGAACGCAACAGGAATGGGATAATAATCTGTGGCTCTTACAAAGTCTAAATCTTTTGCATCCTCAGAGCACATCCAAATGTAATTCAACCCCTCACTCTGCATCTCAGTGGTACATGAAGAGCATGCCAGATTATGAGGTGAGACCCCAAGCAGGTCCACCAGCAAGGTAGTTTGGTTGTTCAACTTGAAGACTGAAATTGGCTGGGCAGTATAACGCTCATCTGGTGCCCAGGCAGATCTGTAAGAAATTCACTGCCAAGTGATGTCATCGGTGTTGAGCTAATGATCCAAAGAGGGACTGGCACCAAGAGATGAGTGTCCTCACAGCTATTGCCATTATCACTTCAGAAAAGGAATTCAAGGTGCATACTTGTGACTCAAGCCAGCCTCGGAGATGGGAGAGGCCCACTGCGTAGGGGGAAGATTATTCTTTCAGCATCTACCAACCTTACATCTCTTCCTTGTATATCTATCTAGTCAAGGTTACAGTCAGGCAGGACTGTGGACTGGATGACTCCAGGCTAATTCTCTTGAGGTTTAAGATGATCCATCGCTTGATTGAACAACCTTTTCCTGACAGTGGAATGGCCATAACAAATAAAGCTTCACAGTTGCCCCCTCAGGCAATTAGCTAATTGTCCTTAGCCCCCTTTGCTAAGTGAGTCTGTATTTCAGAGAAGAATTTCAATGGGCTAAAGTTGCAGCCCTTTTTTGATATATATTTGAAGCTCAGGTATCTTTTGTGGGATCTTCTGATGGTGCACTGGTCTCCCCTTCAGCATATGAGCCTGGGCATATCCTGATGCCCAACCATACAGCCATTAAGGCACCCAGAAGCCCTCAAACCATGGTTTCACCTTCATACCTTGGACACAAGTCTGCTTCTTAACAGCATGGACATCATCTCTCTCGCCAGCTGCCAACCATCTTGACTTGACCTGAGCAGTGAGTGAGCCATCTCTGATTTTGTTTGGAGCTCTGTGCCTCCAAACCTCAGGAGATGACCAAGAGAAAATAAAACAGAATCCCACGGGTGAAAGCCTCTGTCAGTGCTCTGCTGCCTAAAGGATCTCAGGAGACCCTTGATCCAAATCAAATCAGTCTCGGTTTCTGTAAGGGCTCCATTGCCAGAACCTGCTCAACCCTTTACTTAAATCTTCTCTTTAGTAAGTGAGACAGCAGAAGACATTCCCAATGCTATTACATCCACTTGTTATAACCCATCTGTCATGCAACAGTCAACAGAGAGGCAACTCCTGCTCAAACAGCACACCCGTCTCACCAATGCATGCTGCTACTCTATGCCAGGATAAATGTTGAGTCAGCTCCACTGAAGCTGGTAAAGCTCTCCCACATTTACAGAGTTGGAGTAAGAGGAAAATTTTGCTTATGATACAGCTGCCAAAATAAATAGGACCTTTATAGAAATGAAGAGTCTTACCACCTCAAAAAGAGCAGATAGCACAGCAGTGAGCATGAAGCTAGAAGAACCACTCTTTCCTCCACAGAGGTATTGCACATGATGGAAGAAACACACAGAGCTTCTTAGTAAAACAGAGCTGATGCTACAGCAGGACATAAAACCTCAAAGTCAGCATTACCAAATAGTCATAATGTGACACAGTAGCAAAGCAACAAGAAGTTGTGACAAGACGCTTCCATGACCAAAACCAAAGGCATCCCATTAGCATCAGTGGAAATACTTGTGAGAGTAAGGGAAGAAAATCTAGGCTCCTTTCAGACAAAGAGATGAAGAAAAAGAAATGCTTAAGACTTTCGCATTTCATCAAACAACCCACCAGCCCTCTGAACACCTGAGGACACCGTTAATGCTACTTCAGACATTTGCTTCATGCAGCACCTATGCCTGCAGCTGTGGAATGCAACAAGGATAAACCTAGCCCCTCGTCAACATTTATCAGCGTGACCAAATCAGATCCACAGGCGATTTGCACGACCTAGTCCTTCACAAACCACATTTCACTGCAGATGTGATAAAAACCCAAGCTGTCTCTTCCATTTACTGGATAGACTCTTGTCACTCAGTTAAAAGGAGACCTTTTTGACTTTACAGTAGGTAGTGAAAAGAATAACCACTAAGTACAAAATTCAACCCTATTTTTAAAGCAAATCAAGAAAAAACAAAGCCAGGAATTCTGCATGATTTCTGAGCAGAAATGAAACAGCTGCATCTCTCCCTTTTGCCTAATGCAAGATGATTAATAAACAGATATAAAGGATTATATATTTCATGTCAAAATTTTGGGATTATAATGTTCAGATAGGTAAAGAATGAAATAACATAATGGAACCTCAATAAAATTATAACAGCTTAATAATAATTGTGCTTTTTGGTATCTCAAAACCCTCAACCTTCATAAAGTCTCATTATTTCAAAATAAACCTTTCAAAAAGCTCAGCAGAATGACAAAATGCTCAAATTCAAACACACACTTTGGAAGCATACTTTTCATATAGATATTTTTCTCATTGTTAGATTTTCTTTTTTTTTCAAATCAACGCCAACCTGTAATTCCATCTGCTATACAATTTCATGAACACTTCTGTATTTCATTCCATATAGACAAAATACTACACCATAAAAATAGAAATAGCTGGGAACAGGCAACAAAAATAATAAAAACAAACCAAAAACCAAGCCAGATTTGTACAGACACCAGATCAGAATGAGGAAAAAAAAATGCTGTTTGTACTGAACAATTGTGCCAATTTTAGACAGAAGACTAGTCAGAAGGAGTCTCGTGAAACCAACTCTAAACATGTCTTTTGCAGTCCTGTCTTGTGCTTTAGGTGAAACCCAATAGCATTTTCTCCACTGAGATTTATTCATATTTGGGTTTGGTTTTTTTTTTTTCCTGATGGAGTAGCTGGAGTTAAGTTCAGTAGTATTTTTTTTTCCTTGCTTTAAAAAAATATGTCATACTCCATTTGTGTTCAGTTCCCTGTGGTCACTACTTTTTTGTTCGCTTTGACAAAGCGGTGGGGGAAAATGTTACTTTCCCCGCAGTTTGGTTGAAAGGAAATGGAGAGGATTCACCTCATTCTGCTCCCAGTGAAGTCAGTGCTTCAGATCCATGGAAATATTTTCTAATCGAGCAAAGAGTCCCAGCATTTGGGGCTCAATGCTTTTTTTCTAATTCCAGCCTACGGGAGCGGCATGGGGGTTGAAGAAGGGTTGCACTGGGCAGATGTGGGCTTTGTCCCCTCACATTTTAGGCAGCAGGATCAAGCTGTGATGCTCTTGGGAAGGCTTTACTGGGAATAAACAGATGAGAGGTCCCGTCCACCTCAACAATCCTTCCTCACTCTCCTCTCCACACTGCAGGACTCAGCCAGCATTTCTGTGCCAGATGTTGGTCATTACGGTATTGCTGGCTAGTCACTGGGTCCAAGGACATTTTCCACCACATCAGCATAGAAGAAGTAGGCGAAGACCTGCTCGCTGTACCAGGAGTGCCCACCTTCCTCATCCCTTCCATTGACAGAGCACAAGGTACCATGTGGTTCAGAATAATGCACATGACCAAAAACTGAGGCAGTTTTCCCTTGCCAGGATGATATTTGTGCACTGACAATGGGAGTCCTTGAACTTGATTTTAGCCCATAAAGTTGAGGTACCTAATGTGAGCTCATTTTCTCAGTTCCTTCCACAGAGATGGGGAGAGACAGCCATCCTGACGGAGGTGCATCCCACATGCCTTAGACAAGTGTCTTAGCATGAGGTGAATTGTCCTAGGGAACTTTTTGTCTCTCTCCATTCCCATAGAAAGGACCTGGATTAGTGACTCTGGGTCAGTGACTGCCGTTGCACACCCAACTTTTCAACGGCTGGAGTTAATTTCGATGAGTGTGGTCCCCAAGCTCAGGGAAGTGCCACCTGTCAATTATTTCAAAGAATGAATCCCCTCTTGACCCAAATGGAAACAAATGAACATATTTTTCCTTCATCAGTCCTAATAGTCCCTCTTTTTTTGCTCCTTCTCCACCTCCTGCCAAATTCAATGTTAAGATCAGACAAACCAAAATTGAAAGATCAGGACTGCAAATCATTTTCTTTCAATTTCGCTGTTTGATTCCAGTTACAAACAGGCTGTATTTGCGGGGAAAAAAAAGTAAACCAATTCATGTTTGACAATTCTGGTGTCTATCTCACATCTCAAAAATATCACTTAAATGGAAAAGTAACAGAAATAATAACCATTCACTCATGAACACAACATCGATTCTAGTGTACAGGAAAATAGGATCCAGACAGGATTTTACAACTAAGAAGGGAACATTACAATAAAGATTATGACATTTTATGAATATTCATGTTATAGCTTTGAGCTTTATTGCAAAGCAAAAAATATATATTTGTATATATATATATATATTTTTATCTACATATCACCTCTGACATTGTATACAACACTAAATCACAAGAAATCAAAGAAATCATAGTGAGGTAGATACAAAACAAAGGGATGTTGAAGAATCCAGCTGCTAAATTTGGCTTAACGCAACTGTCATTAACATATGTATATCCAACACAGCAGTGAGCTTTGATTCACAGCTTAATCAATGGATACTACTAACACTGATATTGATATTAGAGCCCATTTAGAAATAATGCCATTTAGAAAGGGGGGAGAAAAAGTGGGAAGTAAATCAGAAGCATTTCCTACAAAGTAGTCATCTCCAAAGGAAAATTTTCCATTGATTTTTCATGACTTTTAATGTTGATAAAACAGCTCTGAGAAATAGCCTGTGTTCTAGGGGTACCAGTAGTGCATGAGGGCAGACAAAGAGGGAGGACTCTACAGTAGGGTAATCTACTGGGCTTGACCATAAGCAAAAGAAAGATAAGCCATTTCCCCTCCCTTTTTGATAGCCAAAGGGAAGCAGCACACCCTGGGAATGCTTGAGGCTACATTCACCAACGTATGCTCGTGAATATCCGCTTGGACTTGTTGACAATGGCCAACAAAACAAGGCTTCGGTAGAAGGGCAGCCCCTTGATGGATTCCGTTGCTCTTTTCAGGCAACAGCAGATACGTGGCAAGAAAGGCGGTACCAGTGAAGTGACCGGGCGTTGGTGTGACCGGTGTTGGTACCTGGTGGGATCTGGCTGCTTGGTCTGCACTCCCACAAGGAGACTCGTTAAGGCACCTGGATGACTGGGGCTCTTCAGTTAATTCTCATCACAATAGCTTGGGAGGGATTTGGAACAGCCTTCGGCTTCCTGGCTTTTAAATTTAGTCTATCAATCCAGGACAATGTCTACCTGGCGCTTCTATAGGAGAAAAGACATGAAGATGAGAAGTAGTGGGTCCAACTTTAGCAAGGGGCAACCAGGTTGGGTACAGGAAAACCTTTCCAATAAGGTTGAGCATAGGGGTGGTTGGTAAAAGCTCTTCTTTGGGCCATTGGACCATCCTCATCTGTGAGGTGGCATGTGCAGCAAAGAAAGGGAATGACACCCTCATATCCCAGGATGCAGGAGCCACATATCAGGGATGTAAGGAGCTCTCAGGGGCTTGACATGAAACATAGACAAAAAGTTTGAAGCTCTGGATGAGGCAGCCCCTTTGCTGCTGCTCAAACATCTCCTAATCTTCTTGCAAAGGTAGGAAGTTGTGCCCTGGATGAATATAATTCCCCAGCTATTCTGTAAATGGTGGCAATCTGAGCTTTATTCTCATGTCATTTGCAATGTCATGGCTGAATTGAAGAAAATGAGGAGAATTGACCAGAACAGATTGCTAATGAGCAGGAGAAGAAGCCAATGTGATTATTACCAGCTCGCTGTGTGAATCTACTAAACAAGTCACTGTTGAGGCTCAGATTTTACTTCTTGCTTTTCACCTAGCCAAAGAATGACCTTATCCTTTAGGAAAACACCCAGAAGGTTATTGCTTGTGCATTAATTTTCAAGGGTTTTTTGTGAACCCCTGGAATGACCAGAAGACTGTCACAGAAAGTGTGTATCACTTAAGAAAATCAAATTCCCCCCTCTCTTGAGTGGGTCCCACTCTGAATTGCAGCCTGATACCCTTAGTCCTGGGAGGGGAATGCCTGACGTGGATGTGCAACTTTGGCAGGGGCTGCTGAGCAAGCATGGAGCTATGCTGAAGGAGATAACTTTGAATGTTCATTGGCAGAGCAGAAAGAGGACAAGTCTCATGGTAAGCGATGGTGGAAAATGGTTTGGAAGCGTGGTAAATCCTCTCCACTTTTGGTGGGATTCAACTCACCTAAATGTAACCAGCTAAAGGGCACACAACAGATTTAAACTGGGAACCAACTGGGAAGAATCCCTACCTGGACGTATCTTGCTGTCTCTCTTGAGTATGGAAGAGTCCTTGATAACTCACTGGATACTCGGCTTTTCTGGCTAAATTCGAGGATTGGATTACATGTTCATAGAGCCAGCAGGCAAAGTACTCTGGACAAACATCCCCAACCAAGGGTCTCTGTGTGTGTCAAGAAATATGCTCTCTCTCAGAGTCCGAAAGCTGCAAGTGGCTTTATACTTCTCCACAAAGTGAACGTCTCCTGCTGTTTGCCAAACACACTATTAAAGATTATTTTTTTTCATGTCACAAAAAGGCATTTTGTACTGAAACACAGGTCTGCTTTTATTTTAACTCTGATGGGTGTATTGCTTTGCTTCAAAGGGTGTGGGTAACCTGGAGAGGAGGAATATATTGCCAAGCTTCCTCCATGTATTTCTTTCCTTTACATAGATTTTCTTGGTGAGTCATGGAAGGAAGAAGCCTTTGCAAGTTACTCCCTTTAAGAAATTGGAGTGTATGAACTTAAAAGATTTTATCTGCAAGATTACGGATGGAGTCAAACTTGCCCTCTAGGTTCCTCTATTCTCTGAATCTAGCAATTAGAAAAGTATCTTCATTTTTTTTCCTCAAGGCTTTTGTACAAACTGCTGACTGGGGCAGAGGATGACTCCACTTGGAATCCTTAGGTGGGCACCTCTCAGCACTACATTTTCAGGGAAGGAAATCAGGTGTTCTGCCTTAAAGTGAGCCAGGGGGAAAAATACGGGCTTTGATTTGTGTGTGGGATTAACCATTAACACAACCCACAGATGCCAGCATCCTAGTGGCAAGTCCAAGGGAGAACTATAGCTCCTTGCAAACACCAGTCACAACTGGAGCCCCAAACCTGTCACTGCAGGTAGATGGAAGAGCCCACATTTGTGCAGGGAGAGCAGATAAGAGGACACTTGAGGCAAAACAGCTGCGTTACATATTATACCATCAAATAGACAATGTGTAACATGTAAGATGTGAGGGTGAGATGTCCTGCAATAAATTATTTAGGTGTGAATGCTGCTTTCTAGAGAGCTGAGTTACATGAAGCACTCACAGGACATTTCTGAGCCCACCTGGATCTATAGATCAACCAACTGACTGCCAACAGCTGCAGCCATGAGGTTGTGCAAGATGGGAAGACTGCCCCCAGCTTTTCCACTACAGTCGTTTTCAAATAAATGTGGCTTTAACTTCAGTAGGAAGGCTGACATGAAGTTCTTGTTAAGGAGTCAGCCCAAAAGACTGGCTGAAAGAAGCACCCATGCTGCCACAGACTGATGTGGATACTTGTGTTCCCACTGACACATGGAAGAGGTGCCATAAGTCCCTTCCCCGCATCCTTCCCACTTTTACTGGCTCCAGTAGGGGCCCTTTCTGTATCCACAGCTGTGTATGATATCCAGCCCAGCTGTCCCTTGGTCACTTGGAAGAGCTTCACTGAATCAGGTGTCCAATGAGTCAGAAATGGGGTTTCATCTGCTCTATGCCAAGAAACTCGAGGTCATACAATCATGGAATATCTCAAGTTGGAAGGGACCCATAAGGATCAAGACCATCAGGTCTGCGTGTACTATGTAGGGAGAGAGCGGGCTAATGGTAGCAACCCAGGGTTTTGCCCTTTGCCAAGTTGTTTAGTGGAGGTACCATGGCTGAGGAGAGTCTGATAGAGGGATTTGAAGAGTGTTAGCATGGTGGGCCATGGCTCTCAAGGATGAGGAAGCCTTGAGTGGAAGGAAAGAGAAGCACAACGGTCTCATTTAAAATGTAATGGTGAGGGGATGAAGGTCAAAGCATGGACCGATGAAGCATCAGTGGGCTTCCTGAACAGAAGAGAGATGGAGAACAAGGGATAGGTTGGTGAAGATCTCACCGTAAACTGGCCCAAATCACCTCCCACTGGTATTGAGGGGGACCCTGCGGAATTTGCAGAGAGGAACCATGAGTGCAAAGTGCTTAAAGGCTTGGTAAGCATTAGCAACCCCAGTTTGACAGGCACAGAGAAGTGGGAGTGATGCGCTCTAAGTTGCATGGTGAGTCGGCGGGGGCGGGGGGGACATGGCAGCCACACCTTGTGGTCTTGTGGTTTCCTGAGCTCATCACTGGATGACCCTGTTTCCTCACCAACACTCTCTCCTCGGCACCCGCTGGTAAACTGGGGTGGGGAAAGAAAGGTTATAAAGGCTAAATCCCCCCAGGAATATGCACTGTGAATTACACGGGAGGACAATTTTCTACCTTTCCTCTAAGGACAGGGAAGAAGTTTACCCAGTAGAGCCAGGCTATTTATTATATCTTGAAAACCTTAAAGAAATACAAAAGCATCTACTTTTATGGCATAGATGGGCATGATCATGTGTTTGGATGTGTGTATATATTATACACACCCTAACATGGACATACACTATTATATATTTCTATGATATATAATATAGTATATAATACACACACACACACACTCGCACGCGTGAGATACTCAAACATCTGAACTCCTCTTAATCAAAACTCTCGTCTTTGAAGGTTGGGTAACACTCGCTACATTTTCTATATAGACAACTTTGTACATACAAGTCGTAAAGTGCGTTAAAAAGCGCGTAAAATTTTCTATGTAGAAAACTATATACATATAGCACACATATGTACTAAAACACTTGAAGTTAAGCCAAATTTCACCTTCATCTTCACATCCCCAATACCTACAATACAAAACCAGAATTAAAAAAGAAAAGAAGTACATAAGGAAATAAATTTTAAAAAAAAATCCTAAAATCCAAGAGAGAATGAATCAAGAAACAAAACCAAACTCAAAAACAGTCAACAGAAGCCTGGCACATGTAGAAAACATCGATTCACTTAGAGAACAGAAAGAGGGTCATGTCCGAACCTCCTTTTTCTTAAAAACAAAACCAAACCAAACCCCTTTTGTTTGTCTGTTTGTTAGCTCTTATCGTTTGAGAAAAGTCACAGTAGCACTCTCACCTTGAACCAGAGTTTGGAACTTTTTGTGTTTCTTTGTACAAAAGAAAAAACGGTTTAGGTTATGGAAAATAGTTGGGAAATTTGAGGTTGGAGAGAGGAGATAGAGAGAGAAACTGGAAGATTGCATAGTTGTGAACAGTGGCTTCTCATCAAGGTGAAAAAGTGCATCATCTGATAAAATAGCATTTGATTATTATTTTTTGTTCGGTTCCATATGTTTTTTTTTTCCTCAGTCAACTGTACATGTCACACATGAAAAGGTATATACAGCACACACACATGCTAACATTAAACGTCTGACATTGAAACAGCCATTCTTTAAATGTTCCATCAGAGTTTTTTTCCATGCAAATTTGTATTCTTTTTAAATACATTTTTTGCTACATCCTAAGACCACAAACTTGTCTAAGCCCATCTCATGTAATTTTGATCATTAGCAACACAAAAAGGGGAAAAGCACCAGAATGGCTCGGTTTGATCACCAAACCTCTGCTTTGACTTCTTTCTTTTTTAATTTTCATTCCTTCATTCACTGCTGGTTGTTTGCTTTTTCTTTTTTTTTTTTTTTTTTGTTGTTGTTGTCATTTGTTTGCTTTAATTTTCCAGAGATGGGAAAAAACAATTGACTTTTTTTGTAAGCGTTCTTGAGGTAAGAGTTATGCTCAGCACCTGGGGCAGGCAACAAAGCTTTCAAAAGCTTTTGAGAAATGAAGTGTGAGTCCAAACACTGTCACCAATGTCATAAACTAACAACAAAACAAAACAAAAGATAAAATGAGATGAATATTCCAGGTTTCTGTGCTAGCTAAAGCTCCCACCCTCTTTCCATCTCTCTTTCCTTTTCCCCAAAATCACAAACAGAATTAAAAGGAAATAAAAGCGACTTGGCACATTCCCTCTCGCACCAGCCAAACAAAAAAAGACAGGTGTTGTGCATTAAAACGGATACTTCAAAAGCTTTTCATGCTTGCTGCCTGCCTCAAGTGCATTTTAATATGTCTGATCATTTACATTTATATAGGAAAGTCATATTTGTTACACTTTATACAGGATCGCTTCATTTTTGTCCTTTTTTAACCTTTTCACTTTTTTTTTTTGTTTTTGGATAAAGAGTTGGTTATAACAATCTACAGTAAGGCTGCACAGGAAGAATTCTGTGTATTTTTTTTTTCTCTAAGAACCAAAGTATATAAAATGAGGTTTGATTCTAGCACCTTTTACAGTATTATTGGTGTTGTTCCCTTTAGTAGAAAATACCTTCACCCAACATCTGTTCTATCATCTCTCTATAGTTTCAGCAATACTTCAAAGGTAACGATAAGGTGACGATCGACCCAACCCAGCAGTCCCTTGACAAAAAGAAGTCCCCCCCCGAAGTCAGGCAGAGCTACTTGCGTGAGCGGAGCAAACAGCCTTCGCCAGCTTCCCTCCTCCCCGCCAGCGAGGGCTGCGGCGCTCGGCTCGCTCGGAGCAGCGCGGGAAACCGAGCATCCGAAGAGCAAAAAAAAAAAATACACCAAGTTGCTGTCTCGCTGGGGAAGCTGAGATGGAGAGGCTCACCAGCAGATGATTTCTCTAGTGGGGAATAACACCACTTGCCACCCTGTGGGCTGCATCACCTCGGTGCAAAGAAAAGGCAAGGATGCTGCCCCGGCATGCCGCCCCGCCGGCCCCACCATCCTCCTTTCGCGGCTTACCTCCCATGCCGCGGTGGGAGGAAGATGTTGCCTTGTGGCATATGCTGGCGATGGGGAGAGCTATTTGGAGAAATTGCTACAGTGCGAAACAGCAGCTTTCATGGACTACGTTTCTGGAAGCGGGGAGTAGAAAGTCAGGAGGAGAGAAAGGAGCCGGAAAACAAACGCGGGAAAGAGAAGCTCCTTGCCAAGGTTGTAATGCTTTACAGGATGTTGAGCTGTTGGTTTCACTCGATCAGTGTATAATCCTGCAGAGGAATGGTCCATTCCCCATACAGCGGCATCAGAACCTCAATTATATATATATAATTATAACTATAGCAATATATCTATCTATATTTATATATGTATACATTAAAGTCTGTTACTGCACTGGCACGTAATACAGAGGAAAAGTACTGGCGTTGCTGTTTGATGCAAGTGGTTGCCTTGACTGAAGTCCTGTGAAGGGTAAGCACCACAAGAAAAGGCACCACAAGGTTTTGAGAATTGAAATGTTGCTGCCCTAACATAGCTGTCGTCAATAAACATAAAGGGCTTTTTGGAGTTAATGAGGGTAGGCGGGGCCAGGCTAAATTCTGACCTCCCTGACGGCAGAAAAAACAGGGCATTCGCAGAAAAAATAGCGGGGTTCATGGAGGATGGCTGGTGCCTTGGTGAAATTGAGACCAGAATTTGGTCTTTTAAGGGGCATGTTGATTTTGCGAGCTCTTGTCTAGCACTTTGGACACTTTTTAACAGCCTTCCTAAATTAAAATGACCACATCTTGTCACGTTCAACAAGTTGCACCGATGTAAGGAAAGCAGAATTGAACTTTGAATGCTCAAAGCATAATCATCTAACATAAACAGGGCACAACCTCACGTGGACTGCCTCCTGGGATGTGCTGGATGCCTTCAGCTTCCACTAAACCAGGGGAAGTTGAAGGCGCTCAGCGAGTCTGATCTCATCCCTCTGTGGAGCCCTGCCCTGAATACCTCAATCTGTCACTCCCCGGGAGCCCAGAGAAGAAATTGTTCTGGACACAGACAACGATCTTGATGGATTTACAGAAGTCCTGCTGGACTGAGATGGAGATCAAAAGCTGCACATCTGGTTTTCCGAGGTCTTAGCCCATGCTTCTCATTCACTCCTTACTCAGTCAAAACCTCCATTGCACTAAATATTTGGGTTGGCCCTTGCTCTATTTCTTTTGCTCATAAATTCACGCTCAAGCACACACGCGCATGCACACCTTGCCCTCCAAAACACAGAAATTAGAGGAAGAGCCGGGGAATAAGACAGAGTAGATACTTAGAGCCCTCCTGTGAAACGAGAAGTCGCTACAGACGCTGTCTATAAACAACGGGCTTCCCATGCGTAAGGTAATTGCTTGGTGATTGAAAAAGAAAGAGACTCGCAGGCACTCTATGCCAAGTTAATAGCACCAGTTTTGCATCGTGTTGACACCTGTCAGCCCATCCCATCTAAACCACCGTAGCTTTTCAGACAGATGCTGACAAGCAGCCTGCCCCTGCTCTCGGCGGCATTGCACCAAATCAAGGGCAATGCCACCAAGCTCGGCAGAAATGTGCTCGCTGGACGTGAGAGGAGGGTCAGGTCTGCCCTCGGCCACTTCTCTTGGCCAGCTCAGAGCAGGGGTTGTTGGCAGTCCTGTCTCCCAACCACCATGTGTGCAGCTTGCTGGCAGAAGCTGGAAATGGTGTTGAAATGCCACTGTGGGGGAGAAAAGGAGTTGCCTGTGGCAGGACTTGAAGTAGCTTTCCTTGTTCATTCAGATCTACTTTTGGGGGTCTGATTTGGATCCCAGTCTCTCTAGACCCCCAGTAAGGATGGCTCAGATGCAGAAGTGACCTAGGAAGGAGCCAACCTCTCCCAGTCTAACTGGCAGATCCTTGATCCTAACTTGGATGGACAGGCATGTTCACCTGCAAGCCACACTGGATCAGAACGGCACTGGAAGGACAACTTCAGATGAATGACCTGGGTCCAGAATGGGCTGAGTTCAGTTAATAAGGCAAGATTCAAGGCATGGGCATGACTAAGTTTCAAGCTTAGTTAACAAAAAATGTACTTCTTACTAGGAAAGCTTAGACCATTATTTCTGTCTGACATGCCTGATCGAGAGGGTCAGGGGTGAGCAAACCCCTTCTTTGGAAGATTTCCAACCAGACAGGATTTAGGATGGGAGAATAAGATACAGGGATGCCTGTGGCATGCGCTCTTGGGAATGCACCTGATGACCCACGTGCTCTTTCCATCTCTGCTTTCTCCAATTCCATGACCCAGCGGGACTGTGCTAAATCCTTAGCTGCTCAGTTGACTTCCCCAAATGCTTTCCAAAGGGAGAGTGGAGCATTTCAGGGGATGGACAAAAGCACCCCCCAAAAGCTTAGTGTGGCAACTTGTATGGGTTGTGCTAGTCCTCCTCAAGAAACCCAAATTCAGATCAGCCTGCCTCTCCGTCTCTGCTGGGCTGCATGGACACAGGGGAAAGGTGACATGATGCATTACTTTGTCCTGCTCTGCTCAACACCACTGCAGTCCTGCAGCGCTTTTGATGTTAAGTTCTTGAAGCACTTCACCAACATGGACTAAATAATCCTCACATCATCCTTGGGAGGTCGGCTTTACACCTCCCATTTTACAGATGGGGAAACTGAGGCACAGAGCAGTTACATGACTTGCCCAAGGTCACACAAACAGCCACAGCGAAACTGAAGGCTATTTTAGGGCAGGTCCATGTCTTTCTGCGTTTTGGTAAAGTGCTTAGCACAAGGGGATCCTAAGCCTGGCTGCAGTCCCAGTGTGCCTACTGCAAGGAAAATGGACAATATTCAGTGAATACAGTTCATTGCATTCAAAAACATTAGAAAAACCCAGGTGTCCTGCTTTAATAGCTTCTTTTTACCATTTTGTAGTGATTGGGGAATTTGTTCTCCTTGAATAAGGTTTATCTGAGGAATCAAGTGCAAGAGTATTTTCTGGGGTTTGAATGGTAACAACGAGTTCCAGCAGTGATTAGTCAAATTCCAATGTTTATGGGAAAAGTGGCACTTCTGAAATATGAGCATTTAAATTGTGCTATTCTCTATGGCTGTGCCAATTTTCCTGTACTATCAAAATTCACTAATCAAAAATGCTCCTAGGATGAAACCTAATTTGAGAAGATACCGTGAACTTTCAGAATTCCTTTCAATCGGAAGGTGCTCAAGAGCTTTGCAAGAAGTACGTAACTAGTCTGTCCTCCCAGCACTTTCATAGGGTAGACAAGGATCTTTCTTTAAAACTGCATTGCAACACCTGGAGCAAGTATGGCAGAGATCCAGGGCTGGAGGTGGGATTGGTGATGGAAGCCAGGCAACAGCCTGACCATTCCCATATCACATGCCCTGGAGCGCAGGCCAATGGTACTAGGGAACATATTACATCTGCCAGCAGAGACAACCCTAAAATCCCCTTGGCTTTCCCAACAGCCCTTGGCTTTCCCAACAGCCCATGGCAGAGATGGAGAGAGAACGTGTATCTTCAGGCACTGTGATTTACCTTCTGTATATGACAGTACATCCAAAAATATGCACACCAAAGGGATGTAATTTCCTTGCAATCAAAAAGTCATTCAAAGCCTCCAAAATATATAGCCTTTCTGTGAAAATTCTGGTTTTAGGGGAACAGCTCCATGAGGGGGCATGCTATGTCAGGTTCCCAAGCACATCAGCATGAGTCTGTGATAGGGAACACACAGTACACCATGCAAAGGCCTCACCCCAGCTGTTATGTCATACTGGTTTCATACTGGGTAATCACATCGGCTTTAGTGGAATGGTCTGAACTTGGCCCGATGACATGAGTGGAAGTCACCAGACCTAGATGTGAAATAATCCTTCCCTGAGTAATTTAAACAGTTTTGAAACTACTTCCCATTCCTCATTGGAACAAAAAGCTGGAATGGTAAAACAGTTTGCAGATTGGAAACGCTAGACAAAACCAATGTTTTTTTCTGATAAGAAAATGTTTTCTGTGGGGAAAAAAAAAAGTTTTAGATCCATTTTGGGAGGGGGCACATTTTGTAGCTAATGGCAAACTTTGATGTTCAATGTAAAATCTCTTCCCTCTCACTCTCCCTACATAGAGAAGATGGGGGCCAAGGGATTTGGCTGTGATACCTGTTTAGACACTTTTTACAAAACACGCATCACAGCTCTCCTCCAAATGGCTGCAATCACATCCAATTTAAGGCTTGTTTAATTGCTCGAGTAGTACTAAGAGGTCTCCGGATAAGTGCGAACCAGTCCACTTCCCCTCCTACTTATCCGTCGTAAATTTGTTGACTGATACCCAGGCTTCAGTAATTATTGAAAAAACCAAGTTATATGGGAATGGTGTGAAACTGTAGTAATTTGAGGGGGTTGTCTGGGGTACACTTGGTGTATAGTTTCTCTTGAAGCAGTGTCAGCTCAGAGCAAGTCCATTGAAGTCAAGTGGCTTCAACTTCAGGCTACTGAAATTTCTGCGGGTGTGTGTCCCTGTGTGTACTCATATGCCCTCAGAAATTGAAATAAAATCCTGAAGTGAACAGATTGCAGGTGTAATCATCTGGCATTTGTCCTGGATTTTTGCTACTTGGGAAAGAACAGTGTTTGCTTTTAAGGTGGAGAAAAGGGGAGGAAAGACGGGGGCGGCATGCAGGTGGTGTTCAGCTGGGTCTGATGCAAGGAGGCTCTGGCACTGGCAGCGTGTTTTATTGGTAAATACTGCTAGAAAGGAAAATATGAGCTGCTTGTCCTTGTGACTGATGAACGGGAATGACATCTGGAGAGAAAACAATAATTATTCCCTTTGAGTGGCATTTGGCATTTGAATTCTAAGGGCTTGACATCAGATTTAGGGGATTTAATCCCTGCAAAGGAGGGCCCAGTTTGCTGCCTGTATTAACAGGGCTGTTCTCATTGCAATGGTGATACTGGTGGAAGGGGAAACCATCTCTTCCTCAGCTAAAGCCAGAGACTACAAAGCCCCTGTGTAGGTCAGGGGTATGCTACACTCAGATGGCTCCGCTTGGAAAGAAACTCCTGATTTTGTCCAAGTTTTGCCTGGGTTTTGACAAAATCTACAAGCTCAAACAGGAAATCTGTTATCACAGGTTAAGAAAAAAACCCAATAGGGCCCAGTTTGGGCTCCCCTGGCACCAGCAGAAATGACTATTTTTAGCATAGGGAGTGTAAGGCGGCACCTGGACATCAGTGGAGTTTTACTGATTTATACTGACACTGCATTTGCCCCTCATTTTTGGTCTGATTTTGGCTTCCAGATCTCCTAAGAAGTGGAAGATCAGGTGGTACAGCATTTCCTCAGAAGGACCTTAAGCTTCTGATGGTCTCTTGTCCTAGTTTTTACTTTAAAAAAAAACCATACAAGGAATATTTATTTCAACCCTGCTTGCAAATCCCAAATTGCTAGCACCTCACACCAGAAACTACCTTCCTCATCTCAAAAAGCCCTTCGGAATTCCCAATATGTTCATATATATTAAAACATATATACTGTTGCAGTAACATGGCATGTATGCTTTTCTATATTTCCACAGGACTGTGTATATAGACACAGACATACATGTTGATTAGTCCCTTCAATCCTGAAAATTCATAGCTACCCACTTCACATCGGGCATAATATAGAGTAGGAGGAGTTCTCTCTCTTCTCCCACTGTTTTACCTTTGCAGTTAAAGTAGCCATTGCTGCTGAAGTGGGTCAAAGCAAAACAACTGGGTGCAAGCACAGCCAGGTGTATTTCCTGTTGAACACTACATTTTCAGGAAAATTAAAGGGCGATTTATTGATAAGGTCAACTTTCTGTCTTTTTTTTTTTAAATATATATATAATGCCCTCAATACCTTATAGATTATATCCTATTTACTTCCACGAGGTGGGCGACAACTAGCTTTGAAAGCAGTCTGCATTTACACCTTTTTTTGCTCTACTAGGTACACGAGACTTTAATTGCTTTCAAAACTGCACTTGCCCTCTCTCACCCCTCTCAGTCCATCCCTGTTCAAGACACAGATGTGTGGTGCTTCTTAGGACAAAGAGGGAAAATCTATATGTTGGCCAGCATTTTGTTGGGTCAAACAAAGCAGTTAGCATAGCACCGAAGGAGTTACATTGCTGTTTTTTTCCCAGCTTCAATCTTTTTGGAATAGAAGCAGTAAAAAGAACCCAGAAGCACTGAGCTGAGTGCTTAAAACGGGGCAAATAAACGGCTGGGGAGAAGAACAGGGAAGGAGCAGACCCGAAGCTGATGCAGATGAGCAGTGGCCCATCTGCAAGAGCAGGGCTTCAGAATTTGCTCTGCCCCAGCGGGAAGATGTGCAGCTGCCTGGTTACTCGTGTGGAAGAGCCTGGCCCATGTAGCCAGAAGATTTTGAACTACCTCCCCATAGTGGATACAGAAAAGGGACAGGGAAGGTACGTGGCAGACCAAGACAGAGCTGGAGGCGGAGGGTTTCCTATCTTCGTTCTTACTTCATGCAAGGCAAGTCTTGGATTAGAGAAGACAACGGCTGCCTGAAACACCACCCGGTTATCCAGAACAGGCCAGATTTCACAGTCCTTACTCAGGAGAGAAAACAAGACCCAACAACAAAACCCAGGAGTTTTGCCTGAGTAAGGAGTGCATGAGTAGACTTCAAAAAGCTTTTCTAAAAGTGAGCAGGGAGTCTTGCCTCGCAATGCATTTCCAAAAGAGACATTAGATAATGGTCAGGACACTTAGACAATAAAAACACTTGGCTCAAAACCAGAAAAAAAACCCCAGGCTTTCTATCACATGCTTTTTTTCCCTTCCAAATTATCCGACCAGTGGTGACATTTGGAGCAATGAACTGGATCCCTTCCCTCGTTCTAAAGAAAGTTATCCTGGGTTTCACCCGAGTGTCTTGGGGTTCAACCAGGGATGAATCCACCTCGATGGACACATAATCAACAGTCAAAACTCCCGCTGACGGCAAGGGAAGTTTTGCCTGCGGGAGGACGGTGAAGGCAGGCCTGGTCTAGTCTCTCTGGAGGTGGCACAGATTTTTCTCCAGGGAAGTGGGTACTTCAAGAAGAGTCGCGTGTGAGCAGCGTTAAGTCTAGTTTATCCTTTCACAACCCACCTTCGCCCTTCGCGTAAGGAAACAGTTCAAAAAAAAGCTACTGTACAACCAAGTAAACCGCAATTATTGTGCTGTCTTAGGCAGTCAAGAAACTTAAAAGGCAAAAACAAAACGAGAAAAGATTTTTCACGTGTTTATCAGTTGAGACTCTAGTTTTCCCATGCCTACAAGAGTCCTCAGCAAACTGTATACCAGCCTCCCAAATAAGGTCCAGGCTATTCCAAAACAGCGTGAGCAAATTTTTCACTGTATTCAGATGGAAGCTGATGACTGAAAGATTAGTGCACATTAACCGTGGCTGATGAGAGCAACTCTTAAAGAAATTCAAGTATTCATCAGTAATCTGTTCGGTTCAGAAATACTTTTGTGATCTTTAGTTTCAAGTTTCCAGAAACAGAAAGGAAAAGGGAAAGGTCACCTGTTGTGTCAGAAAATAATATTGCAAACAGTGCTATTACATTTGACCAGGAAAGCAAGGCTATTCAGCTGGCGCACAACAATTTTCTCCATTCCTTGCTTTTGGGGAGAGAAAAGACTTAAGATCGCTTTCTCGACACATGCACGCACCAGCAGGTTTTCCTTCTGTGTGTTGTAACAAACCCCTTTACTGCTCATTCCCGATAACAGCAGAAACCCAGCAAGAATGTAATTTTTACGGCGCACTTCCAGCACCTCTCACACTCATTTACTTAAGCCTCACAACACCCCTGTGAGGTAGGTAAATATTATTATACCCATGTACAGATGGGTAAACTGTAGGCACAGAAAGGTTAAATCACTTGCCCAAGGTTACACAGCAACTTCGTGGCAGAGCTGGGGTCGAAACCCAGGAGTACTGTCACCCAGAAATCTGCAATGAGTTTTAGACCGTGGCCACTTTCTACGCTCGCTGTAAAAGACCATCTGACAAACACAGCATTGCACAAATCCAAATATCTCCGCGTATTACAAAGCGCCTGGTTTTCACACAGTTGCCTTGCTGCATGTGTCCCAAAGGAGGGGGTGGGAAGTAAAGCTGATGCTCTCAAATCATTTTTGTCTGCTCTCAAGGCTTTGTTTTGTTGTGGGTTTTGCTTTGCTTTGTTTTTAGTTTTTTAATATAGAACAGGAAACGATAGTCCACATTATTTTGTCAACAACATCACTTTCCAATTGGGTTGTATGTACATCTGAATAGACGTTAAGGTCCAGATGGTTTATGCAGATTTATTTTGTCACCGGTTGCCTCCCTCCTCATCAGTGAAGAGCCAATGGAACATATGCAGCTATCTGTCATCTCATTTTCTCATTTTTCTCATTAACCTACTGTCTGAGCTTCAAGTAAGGAACAAGGGTTGAACACAGGCAATATCTAGCACAGCAGGAAGGCTCCTACCTTTCTTCACATCACACCTCAACAGAAAAGAGTCACCACACCGTTATTCCCAAGTTCAAACACAACAGAACAATAAAGCGATTCTGAATGTGCTCATGGAGAAATAAGTGGATTGCAACAATCTCTAGCGGTACCCAAAGGTCTGGAAATGCGTTCTGCACACAGTGAAAGGTTTGCCCACGTCTATTTGGGATAGCCTCAAATCTTCTCGTTCAAACCAGGCTGAGATTCTCTGCACCAGAATACACCTGAGCTCCAAGGAAAAATAAAAACAGCAATCATAACCCTGGGAAACTACCATCCCCAAAGCCCCAGGGCTTTAGACAACTGCCAAAATAACAACATGCAAGCTTCAGCAGGCAAAGGGTACACAACGGAGTTCACATCATCCCTACCATCTCACATCAACTACCTCAGCTTCTAGGGGGATTGGCATAGACCTTATTTCATTGTGGTTATTTGGGTTTTTGTTTTCTGGGTTTTTTAGCATGACCACATTCGATCTGAAAAGAATCCAGAGAAAAGCTAACCCAGTAAAAGAAGAAAACATCCTAGAAAAGCCTGTCTCCACAATTTTCCGCTGACTCCGGCAGCTTCCAAATTGTCTCTTGCCCAAGCTGCCCAGCAAGCAGGCACTAAAAGGTTTTGCAAATGCACAGTAGTAAGTTTTCCTTTTCAAAGCACCTCTGAGCTACAATGAAATCCTGCTGGACGAACCTCAGACCACATTTTCTTCAGGAGGTTTAGTCATGCTGCAGGTACGTGGGTGACAGGTGTGTCATGCATTTCTGTCGAGGGATGAAGAGCAGGGATAAATTGTGAAGTGAATCTCGTGTGGACAAAAATATATCTGAAGAGCACAGGATGACTGCTCTCTGAAAGTCAATGGCAATGCTCTCCTCGTGAGCAGCATCAGCCAGGTTTTAGCAGACCACTGACTAAAGCTTGCAATTAATTTTGTCCTGTTTCATCTAGTCAGCTTTAAATAAAAATACATGCAAATGACTACTGACTTTTGGCAGGTGCAGAGAAGGACAGGATGAAGCAGACAGTTAGCTCCAATCCAAAACACTGAAAATACATATATTTACACTTGAAATCGGTGGCTTGCTTGCACTTTCCATTGGTAATTATACAACATTGGCTCCTCTTCTGCAGCTCAGGCTGGATATGCTGCGGATGAAAAATGCCTTGTGTGGGTGGCAAAGCATGACAAGGGCATGGGCAGGGACCTTGTAATTCCTGTATTTCCATTGTTGATTTGGTCTGGTCTGAATCATTCCTGTCTCCAAATTAGCTGCCTACAGATGTATAATGCTATCAGACTAAGCATGCCAGCTATCTGACATGGATAGAGGGATGGATGGGTTGACATCAGCACAATAAAAATGATGCTGTTTGCAAAATAACCTCAGCAAAAAGAACAAAGTGAACTGAAAAATACCTTGTCCGTTGGATTGGGCAGAAAATAGAAAAATGCCGGATCGGGCTGATGTACTCCACCAAGTCCTGAATCCTGGTCTGTGGCATATAGTTACATCTTTATTAGTAAATTAAGCACTGCCAGGATCCATTCTGGCCGTGAAGCCAACTGACAAGTTCTGGCCACATCCACGCTACTAAACTCTTTCAGCCCCGATACAGAGCAGCTGCATCCAGATTGCTGATTGGGGATGGTCTCTGGCCAGCATCAACGCCTATGCAAGCTGTGCCTGAGCCCGGGGCTCGTTGGAGTGGGTCAAAACCATGCCAGGGAAGGCTTGAACAACATAACACTGGGGTTGGTGGAGCCCTCGTACCGCAGCTTTGCCCTGGCACGGCATAGTTGGCTGGTTTAGATGATCCCAGGGTGAATCCAGCAGCACAAACATGCCAGGGAAGTTGTCCACTGATCTTGTGATGTAAATAAATACGGACTCAACCTTCTCCATGACAGTTTGGAAAACCCCTCATGCAGTGTCTTCTGGCAAGAAGGTGGGACATGGTGTAACTAAGTGATGAGGGAGAAGCTGAGGAGTCAAAAACCAAGTGAAACCAAAACAAGTCACTGACCATCCTGCCAAAGTCCACACCAAAAATCAAAGAGGTTCTGGGCAGAAAAAAAAAAAAAAAACCAACCAGGGGCGAGGACTAGACTCTTAGCATTGGGATTAGTACCAATAAAGAGTTGGGGGTAATTTTCCTCCCTGAACTTTTGGCTTGGCAAAGGGTGTTGTTTGGCAACAAGATCACAGATAATCCCAAGAGGAAATGGTCACCACACCAAACTGTCCACCATGAACTCATTGGGTGTAGTGGTAGAGCACGTGCTTTACGTTAAGGCTGTAATGAAATCCTTCAAAGAGAAATAGTTCTTCAGGGTTGACACAGGCTCTCACTGGAAATCTTTTGCTAAATCAAGATGCCAGTGGATATCATTCAAAGAAAGGACGAATAGCGGAGGCAGAAAGTTTATGCAACTAAGCGTAATGAAACAGTCTTAACACGCAGTGGAGGCACCTGCCTTCATTGTTATCCATACCATGAGCCACGAAGAAGGAGGACTTTGGAACGGGGGTGTGTCAAGCCCTTAGTCAAGCTGGTTTGGCTGTGAGAAATTAGCACTGCATTGAGAGGTAAGGTCACTTCTAGAGTGTTTTGCCCCTCCGCTCCCGTAGAGGGATGGAGAGGACGGCTGTTGGTGTGGTGGTCTGGAGCAAGGGTCCCGTTCCTGAGGGAAGGCAGGCTGCAGATGGTCATGAGAGGCAACACTGAAGGGTCTCCTCCTCGACTCCTGATGGGTGTACCTCAGCTCGTTGACTCATTTCACTGTCCTGGTGCGAAGTGGCAGGGTCCAGCTGTTCAGTGGGGCCAGGGAGTGGGATCACATCTCCAAACTAGACCTCTACGTTGACAAGTTCAGGGAGGGGGACCTTCTCATGGTGCTTTTGAAAATGCGGACGCTATCTCCTGGAGGAAAGGTCCCTGAGGAACATCAGGGTTGTTTGTCATCCATTCCTTTCTCATGCTTATGCCAAGGAAATGCAGATGTGTAGAGGAGAGCTCTTCACAGAAGGACCGAGGAGAGTCTTTACACGGGGCATGAGCCTCAGGGAGCTGGATCAGAGTAAGTCTACACTAGTATTAAAGGTAAGTAAGCCAAAAGAAAGTCCTGGGAGGAGAAATGCAGTCCTGTTGCTGGAGGATGGGCACCTCTGTGTTTTTACGACTCAGTAGCTGGGGACAGCAAGTTCACTTCACAAATTACCTCTTTTTATTAGACAGCATACTGATTAGGGAAGAAACAGGGTGAAATGTTAGTAGGACACTTGAGAAGGGACTGGGTATGGACACAGACAATGGATAAGGGAAATGAAAGCTTTTCACAAACATATGTGTGTGTGTATTTATATATGTATTTATGTGCACAGTAAACAAGGGACTGGGAATTTAGATAGGGGATGACAAGACAAAAATCCCTCCCTTTGCATGAAAATGTGACCATCATATTGGTTGTAATCAGAGCCCAGAAACATTTGCCTGAAATGGAGTTTAACTGGGAATTACAGTACCAGTGACAATTTGGCTTCTTATAAACTTTGCCGTGTGTCTATAGTTTGGCGTGAATGAGTCCTGCCCTCCTTGAAAGGGACAGACACCAGTTAAAAGTTTTCTTTACAAAACAAAATGAAACAACTGAAGAAACCCCAGCATTTTCTCAGAACACTGCAAAGGATCACTGATTGAAAAAAATGTTTCTCTTCAGGTATATTCAGGCGAAGAAAGCATTCAGCTTCTTTAAACTGTTATATAAAATTGGTACTAGTTTCTTTAAATACTATTATAATTAAAAAAACCAACTGATTCCTCAAATTAAAAAAAAAATCATAATAATAATTAAAAAATATCCCCCCCATGCTGATCTTCTCTTCAGAATAGGTCAGCATGGGAGTTTTGCACCCTAGACAGTTACAGTATTTCTGGAATAAAAAATTGCAAGTACACACAGAAAATACTACAGCATTCACTTAAAAATATCTCATTTTGTTGTTGTTGCTTTTCCCCTCCCAAGTAGAGGGATGGTGGGATTGAAAAGATGCCCTGAAATGGGAATATTCCTTTAAAGGAGCAATACTCTCGAAACGGGAAAGGGTGTTGGATAGACGCAAACCCGTGATTTAACTCGAAACAAGAGATCGAAACAAGAGATTCCAGCACAGAAACAGAATTCGAGAGATGTGAATGTTCAGACACCGAGTGGGTTATTTGGAAATGTCAAGAAAACCACACAACCCTCAGCAGGTGACCGTCTAGGCTTTGCCATCATCGGAGGTGGCAGCATCTCCTTGCGGTGAGAAGGCTAAGCTAAACCACGATGCTCTCGCTACGCTCTTGAGTTTCCTCTGTTGTTGTTTCTCGCCATGTACTTACAGTAGAGGGTGACACGAGACAGTTTTTATCAGCAGTTCCCCACACGTACCGAGTTGAAGAATTCTCAGCTAAATCACAACAACAACATCAACAAAAATACAAAGCACCAAATCATCTCAAGACGTGAGTCAGTTTACAGGTTATTACCGTTTGAAGAAGTTTGTTGGTTGTTTTGTTGTTGTTTGTTTGTTTTTTTTATCCCGATTTTCATGTTTTGTTTTCCTTAAAAACAAAACAAAACAAAAATCAAAACCCAAAAACCCCAAAATGGAACGAAGGATGCTTTACAATCACTTTAAGGCTCGCACTGAATGAGACATGACAGGTCTTACACGAGTTTACAAATAATACATGTATGCCTTTCACAGCCTTAAAATGATACAGTAGGTCAAATTGTTTTGCCAGTCACTGATCAAGTATTGTGCCTTTAAATTGACTCGCTTTTTGCTACTATGCTGAGTTTTATTATTACTGAAATAGTTTTTAGATATGTGTAAATGTACTTTAGTATAATGTTTTTGGTATATAATTTCAATGTTTGCAGATTTCTTATTTTCCAGAAATCAAGGTGGCAGGCCTTATTCTGGGCTCAGACGGTCGTTATTTACTCCACTGAAGTCAGTGGCACTTTAGCGTGTGCAATTGTTCGAAACAAGATCAGATACTGTATTACCATATTAATCTGGTGCAAACCGACCATTACGCGTGGCCCATTTACACGAGGAAAACGGTTACGTGGTGGGATCGCGTTTATAACACGACTCGGTCAAGGCTCGCAGGCTTGGCCAAATGGTGTTATAAATGCATTGCCAAATTGAGTTACAGACCTGATTTTGTCTTTCAACTGTTGGAAA
This sequence comes from Platalea leucorodia, assembly GCF_965183815.1. Lineage (NCBI taxonomy): Eukaryota > Metazoa > Chordata > Aves > Pelecaniformes > Threskiornithidae > Platalea > Platalea leucorodia. Next base: position 124,958,710 of record NC_138825.1, on the reverse strand, counting down.
AATCAAACTCCATTGGGGTTGTCTTGGCTTTGCTTTCTTATCTTTAGACATTTGGTTTTTTTCTGCTAAATCCAATAAGAGCTACAAGATTTTTTTCATACATTTCTCTCTTTTTGTTGTTGTTGTTCATTTTTTTCCTTTTTTTTTTTTTTTTTTTTTTTTTTTTTAATTTTAAGGTTTGTATTTCAGTTGGTTGGTTTTTTCCTGGCATATAATCATCAAAGAGTTTTGCATGAGAAAGGTGACAGTACTTAATGAAACTCAGCACCTAAGGGCATAAGGCAGTTGTAGGTTTGTTTGTTTGTTTTTTTATTTTTCAATCAGCACCAATCCCATAAATAATGTTCTACACTTGGTGTACGGTATAAAACTGATGTGGAGATGCCTCCTTCTCCACCTGTGAATCCTAGGTGTGGAAGTTGAAATACTGTTTCTTGTGTGTAAAAAACAAAAGAAAAGTTTTTCTTTTTGTTTTTACTTACAAAACATAGAGAATATCTTTTTTTTTTATACATACAGCAACCAGAAAGAAAGCTTATCTGAAGGTTTGTGTTTGTTTCATGATCTGTGTTTACCGTAAACAAAAATAAGGTCCCCTCTTTTACTTTTGCTTTAAGGAGCTTTTAAAGTGAAGATTCATATTGTAGCAACTCATATAAGAGAGGTCCATCTCTATACCTAATACCTACAGCTGTGGGGGTGACATACTGGAGGATGTTGATAGTTCTTCTTAACCTCCTGTCTACAAAATGAGCATCCCATGCAGGGTATCTTTTTCTCGGGATGTCAATCTTAATGAGAGGCCCCTCGGGGGGGTAGGGTCGCCCAGATGGAGTAGATGGTACCATTGCTCTCACCTGGAAAACGGGCAAGCAAGTGTCAGCTGTGAGTTCCTCCTGTTGCTCCGTGACCGCTCTGGTGGGCGTAGCCTGGGCCCCCCGGTACCCAGGGGTTTGGGGTGCCATGGGCTCAACATCGGGGGGCAAAGGAATGCCCCAGAGCAGCTCGGCGCAACAGGAGCTGGCAAAGATCTTAGCTCTTGGCCCCATGGGATGCAGCACACCATAATATAACAGCATCAAAGCTATCCCAGCAGCAAAGCTAAGAAAGACACAACACAGTGCTGGCACGGCATATGAGTCAGTAGTGTCAGGATCTCTGTAAAAATACCAAAGGAGCGTCAAGGCAGCGTTCTCCGTCAGGACTACCGTGTAATACGCAAACATTCTGTATCGAGTCCGCCCTTCCTTGACATTAAACCAGCAGAAAATGTACACAATCCCTACCACCATGTTGAAGAGGATCTCTTCCCACTTAGACATGCAGAAATCTGTCCCACCATGGATGATCCAGAAAGCCATGGCACACCAATGGACCACTACAAAGATCCCAAAGTAGAGCTGGAAGATGGAAGCAAAGAGAGCAAAAGAAAGAACTCGGGATGAGATGGTGAAGAGGCGCCAGAAGACATGGATGAGGGCCCCTCTGTAGCTCATACTCTTCTTGTCGTCCCTAGAGTCCCGAAGAAGCTTGTGATAGGAGGCTAGCACCCAAGCCAGGGACATCAGGGAGGCCACAGAGGACACACCTGCCGGAAGACACACAGATCCACTGAGTTAGACAGGAGGTTTGGTTGAAAACATCATCTGCTCACTAAATTATTGCATCTGGGGCAGGCTCAGTAGCCCAAAGGTTCAACTCATGTCAGGTTGTCCTTACAGTCTAGAGGAGAGAAATACAGAAATATCAGTGTGGGAATTGGAAATTATGCTGTATTCAGGAGTCCTCTGACATAGCACACTATGCTTACATTCCTGTTGGCTCTGCCACCCCACCCCAGCTCTGCTCTTCTTACAAGGAACAGCCTCTGTCCTCATCCTGATTAGATCCATATTTGAGAATTTGATATCCAGATCCCATCTAAACGCTGCAGCCCAAGTATGAAGGTTACTGTCTGTAGGAAGGAGTCCATTTTGCAGTGCACTATTGCAAGAGCAGGACATCTATATTCCTTGTAACTGCATGGATCTTTTTTATTCTAAAATTCTTTCATACAAGCAACATTCGCGTTGACTTCTACTTGATTCCGCCTTAATCAGGAATCCCTGTTTGCATTCGCCTTTGGGAAAAATAGGCAGTTGGTCAGGTTTTTTGTCACCCTGTGGTAACACATAAATACAGGGAACATCAAGACTCATCAATACCCTCCAAATGGTCCCAAAACAAAGAATCTGATCCCTCCAGTGACTCCCCTGCCCTGTTTCCAGGATGAAGACCTATACTGGAGGTAGCTTATCTCCAGCCTTGTCTCCTGGATGGACCACAGATCCAAGTCGCAGTCATGTCTCCAGCCCTGTCTCATTCTGCTCCTGGTGGGACCCCCTGAAGAGACCTTGGGTCTGGTCCATCCTCTTGCCTTGCCTGAGACTGTTGAGGGAGCCATTACCAGCGTGCAGCTCTGCCCAGTGCACTCAGTCCCTGCAGCACTGCTCCCATCAGTGAGGGCATTGCCTGCCCTGGGGTCACCCTCGGTTCCCAACTCATCCCTCTGCACCCTGACATGGGGCAGGCACCCCATGATATTCCAAAGCGGCCTGATCTTATTCCCCATCACAACCAACACTTAAACTATGTATTTGCTCCAATGGATAAAATAGTGCCCCATCACACCTCAGGAGCTTTTAAAAATACAATACCATTGATTATCACAAAGGTAAATTGAACAACTCATTGAGCAAGGCATCATAATAAAAATTAATTGACAGATTCCTGGGAAAAGAAAAGGCCACTGGCATCTCATTCCTTTGCTCCCATTGCTGCTCACTGAACAACTGGTCCGCAGATGAGGGAACAGACAATGGACTAACATCCATGATGGGAAGATAAATAATTTGGTAGCTAGACTTTGACTGGGCCTTTGCCAAAGATTTCTCTGGGAACATCACCTATAAAATCTAAAGGAAAAATGCTAATGGTTTCAAGGAAAGCAAACAATAACAAATGCCCTTCATCTCTGATGTATAACATACTGGAAAATAGGTCCAGCTTTATTTTGCTTTTACTACTTTAAGAAAACCCAAGCAGCAGCTTGCTGCAGCTTCTCAGGGTTAAAAAGCCAAAATATTTGACAACCCTCAATTTCTTCTCCTATTTTCTTCTCACTTTTCCCTCTGCCCACAAGGACCTAGCTCCCAAGGGGATGGAAGGAAGATCCACTGGCTCTTCAGACCTCACTCTAGAGACTTGATCTTATTTTTGAGGAGCCCACCCCACAGTGCGGTTGGGTTAGATTTCCCCCCCTCCAGCCTAGCTACACCTGGAGGAGAGGCACTGGAGAAGGTGGCCAGGAAGGACAGCAGACCTCCATTTCTGCCCTTTATTCAAATTCTTCCAGCCTGCAGGTCCACCAAAACTACACCTTTCCACCAGCTCTCAAGTCTCGCTTTGAATAGTTTGCCTTTGAGCTCACACATGCATTAGCATTTCAGACTGAGTTTTAAAAAACAACAAACCACAAGCCAGTAAGATCAGTGGCCTTATCAACGACAGAAGATTTAGGCCACCATATTTAAGAAAACCACAATTTTCCTCAAGTTCTAAGTCCTCAATAAGAAACACTTGCATGTAGGACTTGGGGACTCTAATGGATGGAACCTTCTGAACATGAATAGCCTCAGCCCCAAACAGATGTAGATTAGATTTATTTTTAACCTACCAGATGTGTTACATTTTTGGTAGATATAATTAACAGTTGTGGAAGGCTGAGCAATGCCACACAATTCTTAAGGTAAGTGCTGCTATGTGTACAAGTTCTGCTTGTTGCCGTATCTTCTAGCTATTCAGTTTAAAAACTTTCCATGATTAGCAGAAAAAAAAAAAGTCATGTATTGTCTTATTTTAGTGCTGTTATACTAGAAACTTGTACGGCATTAAATGTACCTGTATACTGAAACTCAAGCAGCGCCAACCCACAAGAGACAGATGTGTCACACTGGCTTAAAAATGTTTCTCTTGGGTTCGTTTATTCTAGAATAGAGAGAGGAAGAAAATACACCAGAAACAAAAACCCAGTGTACACATAAAGGCTTTTCCCACTGTAATGTTTTCAGTGCAGAAACCTACACTAATCACAGTCTTTGCTGTAAATTACACAGAGCTGGCTGAGAGTATATGTGTTGAGTCACTCATATTGCACAGTACCATGCCTGCTGATAGTCATCTGAATGTTTCCTCGAGTCAACAGAGAGGCAGACACCCCCAGAAAGTGATTCACCCTGTCCTAAGATCCATGTGTGGGACAAGGGGGGTTGACTCATGCTCCCAAAGTGTCTGTCTCCATCCCTTGACAAGGGAGTGCGGGGACTTGCAAACAGCAGCAGTCAGACAGGATGAGTCCTACCCTACAAAACGGTTCGTTGCCTCCTCATTTGCACTAAGATCTGAAGGGGGAGAATGACATTTTGACATATTCCTGCCATTGTTTAAAAATTCACGACTCTGTGCCAAATGCGAATTTTAGCATCCTAATGATGAGCAGGGTCTGGACCTGGGTGTAATGGGTGTGCGATCAGTAGGTGGACATCAACAGGAACCATGGAGCGATATAGAGACCTCTCCAGTACTTCTTACTGTGTTGCCACAGAAATTATTCCCTGACTATTTCATACAGACCTAAATGACAAAGCATGCCTTGGCTTTTGTCATCTTGACCATGAGTTTCTCATTCCCATCTTTCCTTGTTATTTCTAGCCTGTGACATCTTCATACAACGTACAATTCTCACAGACTGTGGGATAAACTTTTCCACATCTCCAGGCCTTATTTCTAAGCAACTAGAGAGATCTCTCCAATTATAACTAGAACAAAAAGTCCTGGCAAGTTGGATCACATGGGAAGTATTTTTTTATTTTGATTTTGACTTTTGCACATGGTGACTGACGCACCTTCATCTAGCATGAGTGGGTTTCAACTCCCTTCCAAGGTTTGTTTATCAAAGGGTTGGGGTTGGTTTAAAACTGAAGTCACTTCAAAAAACCCACTCCCACTCCTCCCACTCTGTGCTTAGTCTTGGGAGTGGAAAATACCCACCATGAACTGCCACATCCCTGTGGGCATTCTCAAGCCAGGAGGACATCAGCTACCATGGGGCTAGAAGCCTTGTGGCTGCATCTGTGGGACCTGTATCCCACCTGCCCGTAACAAGTCAGACTGGCATAGACTGGGGTTATCTTCAAACTCTCTGCACCGGGCTGTACAACAGCCCTTGAACTCCTCCTGTCACCTGCTAGAAGCAATGAGTGACTCACAGGCCGTAGTCAGCACCACTGAGGAGTCAAGCCCATGTGTCTTGAATGACACATCACAAGAATTAGTCCCCCAGATCCCTTTAGTAATGTGCCCTGAAGTCCTTACCGTGAGACATCTCCTAACCTACATTCAGTATGGTGAGGTAGAGCTTTATAATGTCCCCATTTGGCAGAAGAAGCACTAAGATTTGAAGGATTTATCCAAAGTCTCATATAAAATCCATGCTAAAGCAGGGAATAGATCTCTTTCACATCACAGTGCACCTTGCATTTCAGACAGGATTCAGCTCCTACCATAGAGACTCACCTCGGGGTGTCCATGGATGAGTGATGTCTCTTACTTTACACAATGGAGAATTAAGTCTCAGTGCAACCACCACAGATGGGAATCCAGCAACATTTGAGGTGCTCTAGGATATTCTAGACCTCCATGTGGAGCTGGCAGATGTGACAAACTTGCATCCAGAAGACAAGAACTTTTTTGAGCTGGGAGCTGGAGTGAGGCAGCGTACTCAGGGCATCTCAAGTGACACTAGGCAAAAGTCAACTCAATTGTTTCCTGAGTCATTACAGCCAGTGGAGCCAGAGTTGTACAAAGGTTGTTGTTTACACCCTGTGGCTGTATTGCCTACATCTCCACTGAACACAAGGGAAGCTTGGACACCCCCATCACGTGGAGACACCTCCATCGAAGACACCTTTGTTTAGGTGTCTGAATCTGGAGCAGAACTCGCCCATCATCTTGAACTGCTTTGATGCTGACTTCTTGCCTTAGTAATTCTGCCTTTCTCAGGGGGACCTAACAAACAGTCCTCAGTGGTAAACACATCTGGCACGGAGATTAAGCAACAGTAAATAGTGAAGAGAAATGAGAAAGCAGTGGGAAATAAGATGTCTGTATAAAAGGCTAAACTTTCTGAGAAGAGTATTGGACCAAGGAATAGAGTCTCTGAGAAGGTGAAACAAGAGCCAAACATAAGTGGCCTGGAGTATAATGCAGGTAGCGATCTGATACCGGAGGAGAGGAGCGTGAACCCCTCTGAGTTCAAGGGAAGGTCCTGGAGCCTTACTGAAGCTCGCAGGGGCAGGCTGAATATCAGCCTGTTTCGGTTTTCATCCTCTAGTTCTTACTGATGGCCCAGAAAAAGAAAAGGCCATCTCAGAAATATAATAAGGTTCTTTGAACAAAACCACATCCACAAGAGAGACTCAAAACAATGACTCCCCTTAAATTGCCATTGCTGTTTTTAAAGCCCATATATGTGCAGGAATAAAAACAGCGCATGAAAAGGCATCCCTGTCTACCTGGCCTATTCATGCTATGCAATTACACATGGCTTTACAACTAGTCTAATAAAAGCTGTAGACAAATCATACACATACAAAAAAAAAAGAATATTTAAAGTGAAGAATATATCCATTTTTTTCTTACTTGTAGTGTTGTTCAGGTGAGGAGAGAGATTTTTCACTAGGTATGTATAGTTTTAATCACAAATCCAGCTGCATGTTATTGGCTCTAAGTAATCTGAATGCACTTACTGTAGCATATTCCCTAAGTATTTACTGTGGTGCCTGTCCCTTTAAACCTCAAAATGATGCCTAAATGGTGCTCTATTTCTTTTTTGACATTAATTCTCCTGAAGACTCTACTGAAACAAAATGGGAAGATACCAACATTTCTCCCGGGTGAGCTGGACAGCAAATATTCAGTGCGACATGAAACCTTCCATCAACCCCTGTGCGAAGGCAGCGCTTGCTTAATGCCAAGTGCCACGGCTCGGTTCCTCCCCATCACTCGCTGGCTGCTCGGGCCTCTGCGCCGTGAACCCTGTTATCGTGTTTTCCCCTTTGGGTGGCACGTTCCTCCCTGAAGCTCAGTATGAATCTAGGAACAGGCTTTCATTTTGATGCACACAGAGTGAAAATGCAGTTATATACAAAAGAGAGCGAGCCAGATTCTGCTTTTGTAACAACATTGCCTGAAAGCCGCTCCGCCTTACTTTTTAATCTTTTTTTATTTATTTGCACCGGAGTAAAAGGGGTCAGAATCAGCCCCTGGGTCTGATTATCATTTGTTCCTGCTGGAGTTTGATGCTTGATCTTTCTTTCTTCTTTCCTTTCAAAGGAGGGAATGACTTTTGTCTTCTTTCCTTCATTTTCCCTCTTTGTTTTTCGCTTTGAACGTGGAAAAATATGGATCATTACCAGTATATAAATAATAAAGGCCTGCATAGACCGTTTTGCCATTCCTTTTCCTCATAGGATTTCAGGACACTTCCTTAACCAGTTTCTCCAGTGTTGCCACCAGTCCATTATGGCAGATGAACACTATTCCACCTGTGGTGACCATCACTCCTAAGTCTGACTGAGGAATGGCCTCCTCACATCTGTGTGACATCTCTGTACTCTGCTCAGAGCTGGAGTGACCAGGGATGAAAAACCAGAGCCTGACACTGGGAAGAGATGTTACACTGGTGTCCTGTCGTTCACTCTTCTGAGACCTTCCTCTAAGGAGTATCACAGCCCCGTTCTCCCCAGGACCTGACTCCCGCAGGACACAGCATCGCCAGTCCATAAGAAACAGAAAACTGCTGGTGACTGTTTGGGAAAGGCAGGAAACAAAAGTAACTCGCTCAGTTCAAGGACCAACCTCCAGGTAGGTCTGAACAACAAGAAGAGGGTCTTCTACCAATGAATCCCACTGGGACTTCCTAACACAAGGCTTGCATTGGGTTTCTATACAGGATAGTCCATGTCCAAGCTAGCACAAGGAGGGCTCTTCCACATTAGACCAGAGGAACATCCACATTCCCAAACCTTTTATTGTGAGAGTGAGAAAGTCCATAGCAAGGCAACTTCAGAACAGGTTGCTCACATGAAGAATTGCCCTCCCACCCCTTGCCAGTAAAAGGCTGGCTCACGTCCTGAAATATGAAAGCTTCCTAAAACCTTTTTGCTAAATTAAGATGTCCTCACTGACCCCAGAAACACTGGATCTCTTTTTAGTTTCCCCCCAGCCTTCGCCTTAGCACTGCCTTGAGGAACTGAGGTCCACAGGTTCACTATGGGTTGTGTTTCAAAAGGACTTGCTTTTCTCCCCTTTCATCCTGCTGCCTTTCAGTTCTCCCAAATGCCCCTTTTTCTCTACTGCTAGAAGAGGTGACCAGCCACATTCGTCTGATCTGTGCTCTCATTATCTCGGCTGCTTCTGTCATGTCTCCTCCTATTCATCTCCTCTGTGAATTCGGGAGCTGCCAAACTGGCTCAGGCCCTGGGGCCATCTAGTCTTGTATCATCTTCTCCTGCATGCAAGCCAGCAACTGATCCTTCTGCAGGAGGCACAAGCACCCCAGGCCAAGCAGAAATGGGACAACCTGACCTCTGCTTTGGATTGTCCTTGAATACCCTTAGTGAAGTGTCAAATCTCCTGTTGAAAATGTTGGCTATCACCCACCACATAAGGATTAGCAAAGCTCCCCCCCCATTTCAAAACACTTTTAGTGAAGATCTTTCTTGCATCATGTGCCTCAGTGTTTATCTCACCCAGGGAGAGCTGTCCGAGACATGGGATGAGTTGCCCTCTGGAAATGCCTCTCTGTCTCTCCATTGACTACACCTGGAGTGTGGATGATCAAACTGGAATGACCAAACAAGAAGTGGGTAAGATGAAAAGTACACTAGGTAGCAGTAGCTTGGCATCCACCAACTCCCCACAAGAGCTCAGAGGAGAGCTCTGAGTCCCAGCAAGGTGAGGAGAGCAGAAAGGAGGGTTGGGGAAAACTGTTCCTGGCTCCAAGATGAGCTGAATAGCTAGCATTGGCTTCTGCAGAGCAGAAGTTGACAGAGCCAACATAACGTGGGCAAATTCAAGTGATGCAACGCAATGATTTTATACCACTGAAGGCCAAGCAGGCAAAACAATCCCCCAACACCCTCCTGATGAGAGAAGGGCGCCATGATCAGTCAGAGGACAGATTCAAGTTGCATTTCTCTGAACAGCCAGAGTTATCACTATCCTCAAGAAAGTGGCAGCAGAAAGATAATATCCCCCTGCTACATCAACGAGAAGAAGGCTGATCTCAACAGGCATGTATGTACACAGTCCTCATAGGCATGTAAGTCCACTATTCACTTTCCATAATAGCCTTGCCCTTTTCCTAGAATGCTGACCACAGGTATCTCAGTTTTTACCTATTTATGTAGGCAAAAAAGCACCTAACATGCACTCCACAGCTGAAACATTTCTGGCAGCACTTAGCTGAAAGCTCAGTCCTTATATATGTACAGATCTTCAAACAAGCCTCCTCTCACTTAGCTAACCGAGATCTTTGATCTTGTATAGTGGCTTGCCACCAGATAATGGCTCATAAAAAAACAGTAGAGAGGAGAAGGGCACATGGGAACCCAGGCCTTGAGAGAACCTGGGTCACTGTGGTGACATCTAAACTAGCAAACAAGAAACAGAGCCAGGACTATTCATTGACCCTGAGCCCAGCTGGCAGAGTCTGCCATGTCCATACTATTAAACTCTCTCAGTAGTTGTATCCAATCTGCCTTTTGGGAATGGTTCCTGAACTATGTGAACTCATTTTCTCGTGCCTGGGAAAGCTTTGGGAAAGGGTTAGCCGGCCAAAACTGTACCAGCGACCATGTTAACAGAATCACTCGAGTGCCGGTGCTTGGGCTCCAGGACTGTTTGCATTACAGGTACAGACATAATCTGTGCACAGTCCTCTGCGTATCACAAACATGGTCATATAATCCCCTTCATCACTTTAAAAATAATGTGAAAGACCTGTGGTTCAACTCCTGGAGACAGAGCCTCTCATATTATCAGATTTTCCAGGCTGGGGTTTTTGGCCGAGTAAATTAGCCCAGGTGCCCGCTGTGTCCAGACAGCTCTGGGGAGCCCAGGCCTGGCAGCAAGAGCTTAGGTAAGGTGTAATACAGATGTGTAGACAGCTTTATGCCAGCAAAATGTTATTTTGGCAGTATAGGTTAATCCTTCTAGGAATCCTGTCTCAGCTATGCTCTCAAAGTTATGTCTGAGGAAAATGCCAGCGTGACTGTATTGCTATAGCTAGATGGGCAAACCCTGCCTTACGGAGAAAAGCCCTCTTCTGAAGGTCTAGCCAGCCACCAGAGTCTCTGATGGAAGTTTAATGGTGGAGTTAAAGGAAATTAACTTCAAAATCGCACTTTTCAGGGGGAGCAATGCGTGGCAGGTGTCTAAGATCACTCAGGAATCTAGGGTGACTTTGGTGAACAGCTTCAGTCCTAAAGAAGCTGGAGGCAATCATGGAGTAGAGGAGAGGGGACACACACAACAAGACTAATCTTGCCTTTGGAGTCCCTTTTGATGTGACATTAATTATTATGACATTATTTATGCCATGAAGCTATTTATTTTGAAATGGCTCTTCCATTTTGAAACTTCCCCTAAATATTAAGAAAATGTGAAGCAAAGAATTCACTGTCCCCCTCTCACCGAAAACAGATAGTCCCACTTCAGTGGATCTTATTTTGAGGGTGTTAATATAGAACAGTCCTTTCCTTTGTGATTTTTGGCTAGTAAACCAGAAATCTCATTAACCTTATTGATGGTGTTTTTGATGTCGGTGTGGGGCTACATTTGATGGTGTTTCCAACTAGAATAGCTGCTGCTATCACTTAAATTGGGGTTCACATAGTCCAGTAACCCACACCCCCAGCAAAGAGGACTCAGGCTATCTTACACAAGTGCCAATATCTCTCCAGGATCTTCCCACCATGCCCTGGTGCATCCTTCCCCAGTCCATCCTCCAAAGGGCATGCTGAATCTCATGTGGGCAGGGCTGCACTGAGGTTCATAGAGACAATCAGAACCAACAACTATGTGCATCTCTGTCTTCTAATGCCACACATACAGGAACAAGAGACGGTCTGGTCTGAGCCTGGTCTAAATTGATCCAGGTACCAATCACCTGGGCTAATTCTGCAGTGGAAATGTGCTGGGAGAGCAGCAGACAGGATTTCCTGGGCACAGTTGAGGTTGTTTGGGAAATAAGAGCATGAGAACTCTTAAATGTGTCTATTTTCATCAAAAGCTGTATGAATTGCCACTCTATTCAGAACAAGATACCCTCTGCACAGTCATCACTGTCATCACTGTCACGAGGACATGGTTTAGTGGTGGACTTGGCAGTGCTGGGTTAACGGTTGGACTCGATGATCTTAAGGGTCTTTTCCAACCTTAATGATTCTATGATTCTGTGATTCTATGATTATAAAGACTTCAGTTAAATTCCTGTTAATCTGAACGCCTTTAACCACTGTCTCAGAATCACACTGGAAAAGAACCCCACCTGAATCCCCCAAAGTGAACAGCCACAGACAAGAGGATTTGAAGCTCCTTGAGAGACCCCAAGAGATTTCGCTTGAAATGCTACATCAGCATGTCCTGACAACACCTCCAGCGAGGACAGGATTTCAATATATGCATGCAGAGCAAAATCCCTTTTTGTAGGCAATGTTACAGGGCAGTAGAGTCTATCACAGAAACCTGGTTCAACTTGAAAGGAACACGGCCAGCAGAGAAGTGTACAAGCCATCTCTATAGACTTCAATTGCTTTTTCTTGGTGTACTTTCTGGTTCTTCTTGTGCTCATTTGCTTCTGACCTCAGTCCAGAAATCAGAGTAGCCTGAGCAGAACCGTGTATCTACATGGCCATCAGCAAAGCCCAGAGGCATCCAAATCTTACCGGGCACCTGAGATGGGAAAAAAGTCAACCTAAGCTACCTTTATAGTTAATATGGAGAACTAAGCACCACCACTAGCATGGATCTACCATGGATCTCTAGAGACTAAAGACACTCAAGTATGACTGTGCTGCTCTTGTAGCCTCTTGGTTAGATGTGCAGTGTTGTGTGGTCATTGATTGCTGAGAGCTAGGTTTTTTCCCTCTGCTATTTAAAATAGTTTTTCCCACAGCAACAGGAGAAAAAAACCCGAACATGTGATTACTTTAACTGGGAAGAATAAAATGGCAAAATCCAAGAGGAGTTACTCTTGGAGGAAAAAAATCATATTGCACATTCAACAGCTGGTTCTTTGTGAAGGACATTTTAGACCCAACTTTTAGCAGCCAGTTCTTTGCTCAGAGTCTTGAGTATATTGAATCTCTTCACAGACTCCAGCAGAGTCGCTCCCAGTTTATACCCTGCAAAGATCAGAATGAGCCTCCTATATTGAAATTTTTCAGACCTAATGATATTTGAACTCTACCGCTAGGAACCTTTAGAAGAGAAACACACCTTATGATATTACTAGAATGCACTGAAATGGGGGAAAAAACTTTTACTAAGGAAAACAACACGTGGTTTGTTATAGAATAAAATCTTTCCCCACCCATTTCTATGTTCTGAGTAGGGACAGTTGGCATGAAACAACACAACTCTGCAAACACATACAATATACTTGCATTTTAACACCGTACATTTAGTATTTGTTACAGCATCTTTATCCTGGCATTCTTTTTTTTAATTCAGATGAGAACCGCAGCCATGGAGAAGAATTTAAATCTGCCTAGCACAAGTTGAAAGGATGTTGTAATCTCGCAGGTGGGACTAAAATACTCTGAAAAATAGGGGAGCACATCAGCACTGGAAAGGAAAGCCCTAGGAGTTCTGCTGTCTGCTTCTGAAAGCAACCATGAGAATCTCTTTTCGCTAGCACAGGTCTGGGGCAGCTTTTGAACCTGGGACACTGTGCCTAGAGATCAGTAACTGAGGAAAGCCTAATTCTGTTGACTGTTAAATCCATGTCATTATTCTGTCTCAGCCTGCAAAGCAGGATGGCCCAATCCAGACTGCTTGCTGGGAATCATCCTTGGCCCGTGCTAACACCCGAGCCAAGCCTGGGAATTGTTTGGGTTGGTGCTAGCTGCCGTGGGCTAAAAATGTGCCAAGGACTGTGCTGATAACTAAACCACGTGGATGACCGAGATCTGATGGCTGTGCTCATGTTCTGATGTGTTTCAGTTTATTAGCATAGATGAAACCTAACAGACTCGTCACCAGATTGGGGAAGCAACATCTTCTGCCAGGGCTTAGTGAAGAAGCTTCCTGCTATAAATACAGCTCCCACGGCCAGTTCCTTGGAGACGAGGCAACATCAAGGCAATGTTTCAAACAGTCTGTGACAGTACCAAACATGGATCCTGCAAACCACCTCTGGTTAATGGTTTGGCCTGGACACAAAAAGCTTGCAGGCCATTAGAGAAATAACTTCATCCCAGTCCTGGAAATGCTTTTGACCTGATGGGGAAGAGGAAGAAAACCCAACTTGGGTCACACTCACGGGCCAAGGTAAGAGGTCTTCATTCAGTGTGTTTAGAGGAGATGTGTCAGCAGTGCACACTTTGCTAACCTTATCATTTGTAAATCTTTGTTATTGTGTAGGGGGCCATTGGTGGAATTGTCTCGGCATAATTGCAGGTGAGGGGACTGGTCTCCTGAAAAGAAGGAGCATCTCAACACTTCTGGAGAGTACACAGGGCTGGCATCATTAGAGTGAGTCTGGCAGAGCATTGCTGTGAGGGGGAGTGACAAAGTGACAAAAACGGATGTGGTGCAGCTGGTGCTGTCTCGCAGTGGGGTAGCTGAAGGCACCAGGGACACTGATTTCCAAGGATAACAGCAGGAACCTGTTTCTTCCTCTGCTTCCCATGCTTTGTACGCTCTGCAAAGGTCTAAGTGATGTGTAGCAGGCCAGAACTCAATGACACGCCAGCATCCACCGGTTAAGTCATGCTCAGGTTGGCTTGTCTCTCCTGGGTCTTTTTGCCTTCTCAGAAGTTCATGTGTGTACAAGATGGAGTTGAGACTGCCTCTTCAACAGGTTAATGAACATCACCTTCCCCAAGGACAGGCTGAGATCAAACCATGCATCCGTTCCCCTACTGCAAACGTCTGTTTGCCCCTTAGGATATTTCAGATATGGGCTCCTGCGATAGGGAAACAGCCGTGCCTGGTGGACATCCCCCATCAGTGAGCATCCGTGCGAAGACGTGAACATACTGAGGGCACTGAGAGCATGAGGTTGGTCAAATGCCACTTAGGACAAAAGTCATTTCAGCAGATTTCCACTGACTCAGTAAATCTGCTGCACTCCCGGACTCAGGACTGTCACCCCGAGCTGATCATCTAAATCAACAGATAGTTTCTGAAACAAGAGAGCTCTTTCCTTCAATACTCAGCAATTTTGAGCCAGTTGCATCAACCTGAACTGCTCCATCTACATCAGGGGTAGAAACACAGAGAAGTCCCTGCCTAGCACCATCCCTGCATCTTCCACAGGTTTTTTGCACCTCAGTGTCTGTGTGCTCTCTGTTTACCCAGAGTTAGCATGCTGTCCTGGATGCCTGACGTAAACCCCAGAGCTGCACACTAGAGCAACCTGAAGAGGAAAAAAAAGAGTTGAATTTCCATGCATTTTGCTAGCCAATTGCACAGCGGTGTGCAGCCACCTTTTCCTATCCTCTAATCACGAATCTGCTGTGAGACGTGTGTCTCCAAGAGAAAGTCTGCAGCATAAAATTACCTGAAAAAGCCTTAGTTTCCCGCCTGGAATCTGTTTGGCGTGATCTTGCTCCCCAGGAGCCTGCAGTATAGAGATCCTCCCCAAGACCTTAGGCTACTCAAACCTCTCTCTCCGTGCCTCAGTTTCCCAGCTGGCCTGCAGCTCCTACGATCAGGATGAGCTAATGCTTGTGTAGTGCTCTGATGATGTAACCCCCTCCCAGTGATTACCATAGTCTAAGCCTAAAATTGGCAGCACTGGCCACCTGCCAGTGCTGTCCCGTGAATGGTGACTCATCTTTATTGGCTGTGGCATGTCATATGCGTGATGGTGGCACGTGATACGGAACAGAAGGGTTTTTATCAGCGCTCCAAAATAACAGAGCGAGAGCTATGGCAAGGTGGTGGATGGAGAAGCTGCAGGTGGGGATGGGCTAAGGGATGACGTCTCTCTTTGGGCTTGCTCCAAAGCCCATTGGAAAAAAAAAAGCTGTCACTGGCTTCAAAGGCGCCTGGACACAGTCCTTTCCCACCGTGCTGGGGCAATACGGCTGATGATAGGGCAAGCTTTCCCCATGCCGCTCACTGCCAGTGTGCCTCGGGCTTGGCCTGCTCTCAGCATGCCAGAGCAAGTGCCCACTGCCAACTGTGGAGATGGCTTTTTGATGCTGCTGAGAATTGGCCCGGGACCAGCGACTCATTTCAAGCAGGGCACCAAATTGCTATCTGTCATCCGGCTTTGGTGAGAAGGAGGGGAAGGCAGGAACAGAGCCATATGCCCCAGTCTGGCAAAGCACTTGAGTCATATGAGTGGCCTCCCAGGTGAGCTGCTTATGTGTTTGGAGCTCTCTGGCCATTTTGTGAGGTGCCTCCTTGGTCTGCTGATGAACATTTAAAGGGAAACTGTGGTTGAATCAGGACAAATTTTCAACGCAGATTACCCTGGTTCGTCCCTGCCAAGCCCCTTCAGCAAGCACACAACTGGTGGGGTCCCTTGCCCACATGGCAATGAGCAACTGCTTTTCTGCTCATGCCTCTTCTGTCACAGGGAACCAGGGCTGAGTGATGGATGTTTCCTATTTCTTTTACTCCCCAAGGAATGGCATGAGAGAGAAGAAGAGAGAATATGTCTTCAACCCCATGGGCAAAGTTTTTCCTTTTTCCAAAGCATCTTTGTTCCTTATGGTCTGTCTCACAGCCCAAGGCAAAGCCCAGAGTGTGACTCTGGTAGACCTTTCACCCACCCCATCTCCTGTTACTGTTAGTGAGGACTCTATGATACAAAGACTTTTTTAGGCATACATTGCAGTTATCTTGCTGGATCTAAGGAAAACTACACCGGTCAGAAAAGGGAGGAGGATTTCTGCTTCTGGAGGAAAAGGACTTTGCTTAGGCCTGCACCAGTGTCTCACCCATCCCAAAGAGAGGGCATAGGTGACATGTTGGTCTTTTTTGTACTGAGCCCTGTGGAATCTGATGTCGGTGTAGAAAGGGTGAACCACAGCTTGTTTATGATGGGTAACTCTGGTTATAGGACTCTGCACAAATGGGGACAATTTTGTGTACTGAGGTCACAGAGATTTGAACGTGGAGTTTTGGATTGATGTTTGAGCACTGTTGGAACGTATGTATTTAGTTATACCCAAATTGAAAGACATTGCTGGAAAACAAGCAGCAACACACCACAACAAGAACCTTCCCCTACACATGGTTTTCCATCCAGCATGGCATCTCCCATCCACAGTCTTCTGTGGCTGCATCTCTACTAAGAACCAAGTATTTACAGGGATTGTTCTCCAGCCCTGAGGCCAGCAGGCACACCCTGGCCCCATCCATACTCCATCTCTTGCCGTCCAAAAGTGGCCACATCTAACCGCCTGCTGAGAATGGCCCCTGGACTGCGTTTACTCCCAAGCAGTCCTTGGGGATTGTTTGGCTCAGAGTTAGCTGGGCCAAGCCAAAACCATGTCAGGCCCATGCTAACAGGGCAACAGTGCAACGATGGATGCCTATTGCTGGTGCCTGTCCACTTGCACCCTAGAACTGCATTTCTGCTGGGCTCTGCAGTGGATGTACCTGCTTGGCCCAGGCCAGCATGAAGGATCCTGCACTAACTTCTAGTGCTCCTTCAAGGTTAGCAGTGCTACTTGTAGGATGAACTTTCAAATCTAATGAATCTCTTCTCCACTTTCAGTGGAGCCATGGGAGTTTTAGTCTCTTCAGTTAGGTTCAGGTCACTGTTGATCACATTTGAAAATCACACCCTTGGACAACTGAAGGCTGAAGGCTCTCTTTCTAAACTGGTTGCCCCAGCTAAGAAGCTTACTTTGATCTTTGGGGCCTGAGTGGGAAGAGGATTGAGTAAGAAGTAATCCATTTGTTTGTAGTCCTTTAGATATGGCCTTGTTTTTAGATCTCAAACCATTCTTCAACAAGCCATGGTGCCTTGGGATATTTCCTACCTTATGAATATATCTAACAGGACATTTCAGACAGTATGTAGTTCACAGCATATCCATTATCCACAGCATATTATTGGTTAACTATCACCCTGTCATCAGGGGAAAATTAACTGAGAGGTTTATCTCCACATGAGACTTAACTCATTATCACCCACGCAGGAAGCCTCCCACTCAGGTGCAGGAGTGTTTAACTCAAGGTTGGCTCATCCCAAACCCACTCAGCTCAACGGGGAATGCCTTCTCTGGGCAGTGAGGAAAATGGCTAACCCACCCCTGCTGCTCATCCTCCAATACCCCCCAAAGACCAGTTAAGTTTTCTAAACTAAGTGACAGGGGAAAGCATTTTAGAGTGCCCTTGCAAAAAAGGACAAGCCCTGATCATAAAAGGCCTCCAGATATGGCACAGAAAGAGTAAGGACATGATGAAACAGATAAGACTTTGCTTTGGGAGGGACAACAAAATTTGGCTACATCATTTGCGAACTCCACCAGGATAACCCTTCAGCCAGCACGCATCTCTACCTGAGATGTCTAAAATCCCTTTCAGTGCCTAACTTGTATCACTCTAATTAAAAAAGTGACTCCCCAGACAGGCTGAAACTAATGTTGCTTTTTCTTAAATATATGAGCAGCTTCAGACTAGTTATTGTGGGCTGCAGAGAGTGCAGACACCTTGCAAAATCCCAGAGATTTCAACAGGACTTTGCATAACGAAGGCTTACGCTGCAAATCTCTTTCAGATCAACAGCAGGGTTATAGAGGAGATGGGCACAGCGTTGGTGGATGGACAGTCCTTTTTTGTGGGGGAAACTGCAGCCTCACGCAGGCAAATTCCCAGCAAAACCATCGTGTAAAGCACTCATGACATGAGTGGAAGGACGTTAGAGGTTCGGCTAAATCTCATTAAGTCTTGAAGCAGCCACATGAAAAAATTAAGTAAAAGGAAACCTCTTTAAGAGGAGATTTATGCTGAAAAACTGGAATCCCTCTCACCTCACTAACTGCCTAGAAGTTAGGCATTTCCTTTAAGCTGGTTATATGTGCTCCTTTCCATTCAGTGCAGAGGAACAGGCACCTCTGCGGGGTGAAGTGGGTTAAGGATGGCTTATTCTGCGAGAAGTGAGGTGGATTATCTGCTAGGATTGATTAGAAAATGAAGATCTGGGTTGCTGGGCTTTTTTTGTTGTGGTTAATATTACATTCCCGCCCCCTCCCCCCCCAAATATGCCATGTTATTTAAATCAGGGAAGTCCTCTGGCCAGTGCTGTCCAGGAATCCGAAGGAGATGACCACCATTTCATCCCATCCTCTCCTAAATCTTGGAGACAATTAAGGTGAGTGAGGGACAGGGCTGCGTCCTCTTCAGAGTCCCACAACCTCCTTTTGCCTAACCCTAAGGGTAGGGCTAAACACATCACCTAGGTTGTCTAGATTCCCTGGAGGGCGAGCATCTCATCTCATCTCACCTCCTTCAGCTGCTTTGGACATGGGCTGATCCATGTTTTGGAGGCATCCTTCCTCCCTCACCTTCCATTGACTCTGTTTTGGACCCACATAGCTGTGGCTGTAGCAGATGAATCGCTCACAAAGGGCCTGCATACCAACACTAGCTTCTTCCACGTGCATATTCAGGAGCTGATGTTGACCCATTTGTCCCGTTTGTCCCAGCACAAAGTACTCCAGCTCAGGCTCTCAGTGGGCACCTTCCAGGTCAGATCTGCTCACCCGATGGAGTACACTGAGTTCTTTCTTACTTCTTCTCTCTGTGCTATTTTCTGCTCTTCCCGAGTCATTGGGCAATGACAGCTAAGCCAGGATCTGGTCTGTCTTGTGCTAGTGATATGATGAAGGACCGAATCCTGACCTTCATGAAATCTCAGGGGGGCTTGTCTCAAGCTTTACTGAAGCTGGGACTTGACCTCAAATTCCAGCTCCAGCTCTTCTGCTGCTGGTGGTGTCAGACCATGCAGGAGATGCTAAGTCATTGGTTTCACCAATGGGCCCCTCAAACCAGTCCGTTCTTTGAGCATTGAAGGAGCAATAAACAGAGGTTCCACCTAACCCTTTCGAACAGGTACCTCTCGGGGTAAAATGGTTCTTGCAAGGCCTGGTGAGGCTTTTCTTTCTTCCACCCACTCAATAGATATGGAAACAGGAAATTAAGTGTTAGCCTGATTGCATCCCCTTCTATTAGTCCTTGCAGTGCTCCTCTACTCACAGCAACCACAATAGGCAAGATCAGCCCTTTCTGTCACCATGCTCCTAAAGATGCTCCGGGTTTCAGTAAAGACCTCCAGTGTATTCACTCTTCTTACCTCAACAGCTACCCTAACATGGGAACTAGGAGAAAAAAACCAAAATTTCCTGATAGCCATTCCAGTAACTCTCTTTGTACAGCTCCTTCAATAGGAGGAGGAGACATTATCTGACCCATTTGGAGAAGACTGGAGCCTGGTTTGGCTTCCTGCACCGGGCTTGGCATTGCAGTCTGAAGAACAGGGAGGACTGAGGCTTGGAGGAGGGACGTATGCCATATAAAATGGTAAATTGACCTTGTTGTAGCACTAAATGAATCCCTAAGAGACTGTGTGAACCATATGGAAATAGCTGGAGTCTGGACATATTAGCACGGGCTGTACTTAGGTTTATAAGCCCTGCTGTGGGCCGATTCGCCAGCGTGCATCTCTCAGTGACGCAGCTGATACTGTCCCTGTTCAGAGGCAGAACTGGCCTCTTCCCGTACCGTGTGACGAGCCACGCTCACACAGACATGATGAGCCAGGAGAGACTTGATTTGATTTTTAAACACGCTGCCTTCCTAACAATATCTATCTTCCTTTGGTTTCTGCCTGCTTTAAGGGAAATCTTTGATGCTTCCTTTCATAACGGCTCCTCTCAGCATTTAATTTCCTTTTACATAATTACGTAGTGGCCGGGAGGAGGAGGAAGACAGAAGCACTGAACAGGCATGGAGCAGCTTTAGAAAACCTTGCACCTGAGTCAGGAGCGCTGAGCGAGCTCTGCTGCTCGTATCCATCAGCAGCACCCGCTGCTCAGCGTGCAGCCCTGAGATGCCCGACCGAATCTCCGGCACAGGCAGGGGAGGAGGCAGGGAAAGCGTGCACTGGGGACCCGGAGAGCTCGGCTGCTGGAGCGTGGCAAGCAAAGAGCCCTCCAGGGCTCGGGGAGGCAGGCGGGGACGTGCGCTGCCTTGGAAGAGAGCGCAGCTTGCTTGGTGTGGTGGAGGAACGGAGGAACTGCATAGCTGAAGAAGGGGGAGTTGGAAAATGATGCAGCTTGTTCGGTGAATTAGGCAGCCATGCCTGGAAGTGGCAAACTGAAAGAGCCACAGATTTGAAAGCCTAGAGGGATTATTTGGCTGTGTTGTCTGACTTCCAGCACAACAGAGGCCAGCAAACTTCACCCAGTGCTTTCTGTAGCGAGTCCAACAATCTGCATAACGCCCTGGCAAGCCTCTTAGGTTATGATTTATACTTTCTTAGTAGGGTTAATAACATTGGAAGCAGCAGGAAAAGGGTGCTGGCAAATGTGAGCAGTTCTAGCAGGAGTTGTAGAAAGGCACGTTCATCATGTCAGCACTTTGGAGGCCTGGAGAGCTTGTGATGAGAGGTTTCAGAAAAAGACTGCATAAATAGGAGAAGGGAGGCCTCTATAAACAACTGTGATGGACATCCTTAAAGTATGGAGGAAGGGGAGAGCAGCCCGACTTACTGATGCTCTAGATAGTGGTGACCTTGGTCCAGCCAGCAAAATTGAACCCTGAAGAACTGCCAAGTTCCAATCCCAGCTCCAGGAAACTCCTCAGGTCTGCCAGAAATGACATGCCACAAACAGGCTGTCTTTTGGAAGCACAATCCGAGTGTCATCCCTCGTGTGTGGATTGAGCAGGGGCTGAATAACCCAGCAGCTCATCAGCTGGTACCACTGTTGGTCCTTGGAAAGGATAATTCTCCCTTGAGCTGGTGACTCTTAGGCAGCCAGCATTCCCATGGGCATGGGAATGAGCTGCTCACCCCAGGGCTGGGAGAGGGGCATATGCCTCTTGACTGGGGTGGATGCCCCATGCTCCAGGACATCACTGCAGCAAAGGACGTCAGAACTGGCAAACTCTTCTCTGTGGTTGCTTCCAAGCCTCTGCTCATCGATCTACCTTTGCAATGATACCTGCACTACAACATCTCTGTCCCTACACAGTCCCCTACACCGCCTTCCTCCATCTCTTTTCTTCAACTTGCTGAGAACCATGGTGCCAATGACTAAACCTTAATTCCTGGGTACTCTTCAGAAAAGCTCCCACGGCATTTAGCTATTAAAAAAAAAACCTTATACTACACTTCACACCATCAGAGCACTGCACAGACATTGAACCATTTGTCCTTGCAACACAAATTCAAATATGGCCAGTTTTATCATCCTACTCAGGTAAGGAGGGAAACTGAGGCAGGGAATGATTGTGTTTGCCCAGCGCTAGGTGGCAAATGAATGGTGACACTTGCCATAGCAGCAGAGACTGCCTGCCTCCTCCTAACAACACCATCATTTCTTTAGACTGGACTGGGTGTGGAAGAGCTGAATCTCATCTTTTGACTGATACTGTTTGTTTTCGCAGCGGAACGAG
Source organism: Platalea leucorodia (assembly GCF_965183815.1). Classification (NCBI taxonomy): domain Eukaryota; kingdom Metazoa; phylum Chordata; class Aves; order Pelecaniformes; family Threskiornithidae; genus Platalea; species Platalea leucorodia. The sequence goes on along the minus strand of NC_138825.1, from coordinate 124,936,744 downwards.
CAGAAATTTTACCCAGCGAACGCAGCGCGGAGCTGGAATGAGATTTGTCCCAAGTGGCAGCCCCTTACACACCAGGTTGCGTAGGGCGGACGGTTAGCAAAACATCCATCGGCAGCTGAGCAGGGGATCGGAGGGGGGAGGCCGGGAGGATGGGGAGGGGGGGACGAGGGAGCCACTTACATGGTAATGTTTCTGCACGGTTCTTTTGGATCATTATGCAGAGCTGTAGCACCAGTTGAGGGGCGCTCTCGAGGAAAGTTTCCAGGAGGCGCAACATATTTACGTCTGCATATTCGTACATCATAGCCCAGTAGAAACGCCGCTGGTGTTCCTTCCGCCTCTGGCTCTGGATCCCTAGGTACATAGTTCGGATATACCTGCAGGAAACAGAAGGAAAAGCTGAGTGTGAGACTTTGGTATGCATCAAAACCTGAGGAAGATGGGGCTGTGGGTCAGTTGTTTGGGGAGAGGGAGGTTGCGGGGGGGGGAAGAATCTGGGGTAGACACAGGTGTCTACACAGCTCTAAAACTATCATCTCCTGCAAGATCTGAGGACTACTTTTGTATTGCAAGAGTGGGAAAACTTTGATTTGCACCACCCAAATGTGAAGCGTGGGGGGTAGGAAATGCTCATGAAACATTTGCACAAGAAAACAACTCCCTCACTTCTTTTTCCTGATGAGGAGAATCTACTTGACAAACGCTGGTCATGACACTTGGTGGTGGCTTGACAGATCATCTAAGCCCCTTCAGCGCTGTAGTAAGGAGCTTCCCTCACAGACCCCAGAGATTTGACCCTATTTCATCACAGGTGGAGCAATGAGACACGACCTTCACCTTCAGCACATGTGGGACCCAGAAATGCAAAAGGCCACAGCTTGCTACTGGTCAGCCATTGAGACTTTGGGCAATGTTGGACTAGAATGAGGTGCCTCATGCATGGACAGGTAATACTCTGCCACCTCTGTTTCCGTATCAGGTGTGCAAGGAGACCTGCAAACCTCACCCTGGGGACACAACTTCCCTTCAGGGAACCTTTGGCCAACCTTTGTAAACGGAGGTGATCCAGTCAGGGTAGCACAAGGTGTCCAGATGTCACAGGACTTCTTATGCCATTTAAGAAAGGAAGCATCTAACAGGGTCCTTTCTAATGCTTTCTGATATTAATGATCTAATATTGTGTCTTTTTCCTTCTCATCCTGAGTGGTGGCTGTAACCTTGCGCTCTGAAATCTGTAATGGGAATCATTTCACCTAACGCCGACCCTAAAGTTGGTCATCTGAGCTAGTCAATGGATAGAAATGTCCCCTCCTGGGACTGTTCATCTGTCCCACCTCAGGTGCCAGCATGACGGTGGCATGAAGTGCCTTCTGAAGGCTCTGGGAGGGGCTCACAGCACAAACTGGGGTTTCGCCAAAACGATTAGATCATTCCTTGCCACTCGGGGTGAGATTGCACAGCAAGGAAGAGCAGAAGGAAAGGACATAAGCCTCGACAGCCTCTGTATCTCCAAATTACGCCCAGGGCCAGGGAGCTGGGAGAGAAGCAAAGGTAGTTCTGCAAGCCCTGCCCTCTCTCAAGCACCGTGTCCTTCCTTCCCGTTCGCAGCTCACAAGCACAAAAGACGAAAAATCCCGAAAGAAGACGCAAGGACACAAAAAAATGACGCCGGAAAGCCACCAGATGGGGCTCGACACTCGAGAAAATGGTACGCCAGTCACATACGACACTGGTGACACTGGTGTGACATCCTCAGCAGAGCCCGAGTGGCGTGGAAATGCCTGTGGACCACCATGGACACCAGTCCTCCTCCTTCTCCCCAACATGCCCAAGTCCGCCGCCTGTACGTGGCATTTCCCTGAAGGACCCCAGCCCCAGAAGCTGCAGGATGACACAGGAATCCCGCCTTCCCTTCACGCATGCAAGAAATCAAATAGATGTTGTTTAGCAGGAAGGGCAAAGTTGGGGAGTGTGAGTTGCAATGGCTCAAGGAGAAAGCAGAGAAAAGGAGCATGCAACTGGTTTTTATAATATCAGCGACACACGGCCACCGACACCCAAGGTGGTGGTGCCTATAAGGTGCTCTCCGTGGGCAAAGACAGCATCACGTCTGCCAAACTGTTTCCAGAGAGATATTCGCCGAATCTGTCCTGCAGTCTTGCATGGCCTCCCCTTCCCAGGAGCTCCCGTTCCTGCTAGTACATGAAAACTAAGCTCCTTTTCTGAAGTGTAAGCCACTAATTTCTCATCATCCCAGCCATGGACAAGGAGAGGAATTTATTCATTTTCACCCTGCAGCAGTCTTTTACCTGTTTGCACCTAGTTACCATGTAAACCTTCAGTCGTCTTTTCTCCAGACTAAAAAAAACCCCAATTTCTTTCAGTCCCTTCTCACAGCTCACATTTGCTAGACCTCTATTCTTCCACATTGCTGTCCCCACCAGCTGTCTCCAGTTTTGGGTTATTTTTAAGACTGTCTTTACTCTTCTGAGCACTCCAGGGTGGCGGAACCAAACTATAACAATGGAATTGAGTCACTCAAAAAGATTAAGAAGAAAGTAACAGAAGGGACACCACGTCCTGCCATGATTTCTCCTTGATCTCTAGGGATCCACCACCATCCACACAGTTTAAGCATGAATGTTTCTCACTGGCCACAGTGAGGGGACATGCCACCTATTCATGGAGGCAGCATGCATGAAAGGACATAAAAATGCGTTGGATAAATGTAATGTCCTGGCCCTGTCTCCATCAACGGCCAGGACAACGGCAATGACAGTAACACCAAATTCTTTTGGCTGTCGAGCCCAAAGCCTTTTGCAAAGGTCAGCTGTATTGTGCCCCTTCCATAGATGGGGAAACTGAGTCACAGAGCACCAAAAGGGCTCTCACAATGTCTTCTGGTAGCAGAACCCAGATCTTTTAGTGCTCTCCCCAGTCTCTAAACACCACAACACTGTAAAGCCCAGACCTGCCCAATCTGATCTGTACTGGAAGACCCAGCAGGACAAATCTGTCCCTGTCCAACTGCCACATGGGACTGTGACCCTGGGAATCTCTTGGCATGGTTTTGGCCAGCAAAAGGTCACAGCCTCCCCAATGAACAGTGCGTGAGCAAAACAACTCCAAGGACCATTTGCAGCCGAAGGCAAATGAACTAAAAAATGACAGTCCCTTTGCACTCTCTTTTCAGTCCATGCAAAAATACGGTGCTCTCTCTTTAGCATCCTTCAGACCCAAATCTGACAAAGAGAGGAAAGGGGGCAGCAAAAACCCATTCCTCCTTGATGCCAGTTGATTGTGAGTTTTTAGCAGAGAAAGTGCAAGAGTAACAGGGAAAAGCAGTATTTCGACCTGGTAGGCTTTCAACAACTAATAAATACGTGTCTAATTAATCAATATAAAATTTCACCTAGCTGTAACATTGGTAATGCTTTTTCCAAACATGAATGTACAGCAGCGGTATAAGCAGTTTTATTCCAGTATATATATTTCTTCTTTGTGGTATTTTATTTACTTGTTTGAAGGCTTTTTCCTACCTTTACTAACATTGCTTAAGTGTAGACAAACTCTGTGGAAAAAAAAAAAATCAATGTCATTTCACCTGAAATTTGTTGTTCTCGGTCAAGCTGGTAGCAAACAGGATTCTATAATTAGACTTTCAAATCCATATTCAGGCCTGATCTTCAATCTTTAGCAACACGATGCTTCCTCTTATGTCAGTGAAAGCCATTCACTGCTCTGTGCTTTTGAAAATCAGGCTAATTTATTTATTTAAGAGCTTAATTTTGGATACAGGAGCTTAACTTGGGCCTTTTATTTTTTGAATGCTGGCTATTTTTACATACGAGTGTGTGTATTTGTGTGTATGTATGTATTTTTAGTTCTAAGTCCCATCATGGCTTCAAGAGATAGAACTAATTTGGGGTTGGGAGGGGGATTCGAGGCGATTTTCTTTAAATGCACAAAGGATTGGCTGTCTCCTCCGTTCTGGCGGGGTTCCCAGAATTCCTGTTGGTATAATTACCCTCACGCTTATTTACTACATATGTCGCAGTAGCACACAAACTGCGTGGGGCAAAGTCACTGCTGTCCCTGCGGCAAAGCACGTTTTTAAGGAGCCAAAGCCATCGCCTCCAGAAATGTGGTCAAATAACCTTTGGAGACAGCCCCAGGATGCCACCAGGAGGGAGGAGATGCTCCTACCATAAAAAAAAAAAACCAAAAACAAACAAAAAACCCACTCTAAGTGCTCTGGTAAAAGATGCTTCATGTGGATGGCAGTCAGCAGTCTCAGCAAGGACTGTAGCAGAAATGTCCAGAGATAGGATTATGGAGTCAGAGGCTCTGTATATATCATTAAACAAAGCAGACCAAAGACCAGCCTTTGTCCTTGGCCAGCTGGCATGACTGGACTCCACGTGGCTACATCCATGCTAGTTGGCCTTGGCCAAAATTGCCAGAGACTGTGCTGACAATTTAACAGAGTGAACTATTGCAGGATCGTGCCTGTGCCTTGGCACTGTTCGATTTACAGAGGTGGCTCTGAATATCACCAGCAGAAAGTGTAGGATGATGCCTCAGGCAACAGGCTGGCTTGAAACGAAGAGGATGCTGATGTGTAAGAGGGTTGCAGGAGCATGGAAAGGCATGTCAGCACAGGTCCTGGGCTATGTTTTGAGGAAAGAAGAGTCCTGATGGCCTGTCCCACAAAACCACAAGCTGACCAAGGTCAGGAATCTCAGACTATATCTACAATAGTCAACAAAGAACAGGGGACTGATCACTTTTCCTGAGGCCAATAGGCCCAGACTGACCACAGAAATGAACTCTCTCATCCTCCAGAACCAGGTAGCTGCCTTCATACTCAGTGTTGGGAACGATCCCTGGCCCCTGTGGAGTCCTGAACCCTGCCCAGGTTATGATTACCTGGGAGAGTGCAAATAAGCCTTGACCAATCTAGTGATTATACTAACAATTTAGCAGCATGATGAAGTTACAGTGTCCAAGAGCAGGCCTTGAAATTGCCTAGTTTGCTACTATAGGTATATGGAAAGCCGGAAAGGAATAGGATTTGTGGTACTCAGTCCACCCGCAACAACTCTCGGTTGGGAAACTCTTCTTGACCAAGCACAGCCAAGCCTACTACTGCTTTCAGAGAAGCAAACCCTGGCTTAAAAATGGGACACCATGCTTGAGAAGTCTGAAACAGACCTCTAGGGAAAGGAGGAGCTCAGAAAATTAACTCTGCTGAGTAGGTTGCAACTTACACCTGCAGCACCTTACATGCCCCTTTGGATGAGTAGGATTTATCAAGACCAGGAGGGCAACAGGTACAATACCCTTCCCAGCATCTCATTAACCTCCTCCACTTCTCTCTGGACAACCCTACTTTGCCATGGCAGTATTGTTATATCCTAGGTGTCATGGTAGCAACGCACACCGTATGGATGGACACCATCTCCCTCACCATCCCATGGCACCAACCTTCTCCCTGGTGCTCACTCCTGGAAGAAGAGGGGTGGGATGGGGCAAGTTATTCAGCTGATGGCTCACCCTCCTGCCATCTCCTCCGCAGGCACTCCTGCTAACTCTTGCAAGGGGCCATTATCCTTATGCACTGGAGGGCGTTTACAGTTTAAAAGCCCACTCCTTGGAAGGGAGGAAACGAGGACATGCGTAACTGCTTGGCTGGAAGGCTTGCAGCGGAGGCTGCCTGAGCATACCCTTAAAATGAGGTTATGTAAGGCCAGATCTCAGCTGGAGCGAGCTGGCATCCACAGGGCTCTAGCAATTTACACCAGCTGCGGCTTTGGCCCGCTTTTTTAATTTTAATGAATTACTTTCATTCTAACAGATATAAAAGGAATATAAGATGCAGCGCTCAAGCAACAGGGGAGCATGAAAGTAAAATGCTGTCTATTAAAAAAATCAAAATCAAACTTACAGTTGCCATCACAATTAACGTGCTCAATATCAACATTTGTTAGCAAATTTTTTTTCTTTGTTATAATGTTGCAAGTTAGCGATAAGGATTCACAGATGGATAATTATTGTTCCTAGTTCGAGTATCAAAGTAGTAACTATAGAGCCCCATCCAGGTGTTGATATACCACAGCTTCGTCTGGCTGCTTCCACGGCATCAAACTCCTCCAGAACAAGAGGCTGCATCCAAACCACCTCTAAGGAATGGTTCCTGGCCTGGACTAATCCTCGAAGGGTGTGCAGGACTTATTTACACCACTGATAGTTGTCTTGGCCCAAAACTATGCTGGGGACCATTGCTAAACTGGGAAAGGTCACTTGCCATCTCAAAAGCAAGAAAGGGCACCTTAATTCTTCTCATAGGACTAAGCAAGCAGTGCACACACCCTTCCTTTAATCCAGCATCCTCACAGGTCATCCCAACCACATATGACTAAATCGCTCATCATTCTGATGGCCTTCATCAGGGCCCTGATTTTCAGAATCAGGATTCTCAGAGCTTTCTGAAATCTTGCCACTTTTGGCACTTCTTCATATGTTTTATACCTAAGAAAGAATAAAATGCAACAAGAAGTGTGTTCATCAAGTGTTTCAGTCCTGCCTTGCAGTTTCTGCCCTCTTCTGCCCAGTAAACATGCTTCAGGGTACAACTACCCCTTACCTGATAAGTGCTTCTATCAGCTCCTATTAAACAATTAATAATCTCTATTCCATGCCTTGTCTTGCTTATTGGAGGAGAATGTCACTGAACACGCTTAAAAACCTTAAATGCGTGGCATGACATCATCCATGAGTTGTGTAGACTAGTAGGTCACAGAGGACAGTGTCTTTGGTCTTTCTTTGGACACAGAGTTTACTATCATCTCGGTGCCAAACCTGGAACTCCAATATGAGACTTTATCCACCTCCTCACTTATCACAACATCTCTGTGATGCAGCATCAGGCTTAGGAGTCACTCACAACAAGATTACACAACGGTGATTCCATCAAGGTGAGAAAATTGGATTACTTGGCCAATATTAACGTTTTTGAGTTAAACTGTACCGCAGTTTACTGCATCAATCTCTTTTCATGTTTTCTAGTACCCAGACATTCCTGTTGGCTCATTATTTCCTTATCCCTGCTTGAAAACTTCTCTGTGAGTTTCTCAAAAGCATTAGCCAAGATCCGTTCCCTTTAAAGCCAAAGGGTCAAGTCAAGTCAAACTTTCTGAATACCCCTAACTCATAGACATGATAGCTACCACTTCGGGGAAAATACTGGTCTTTATGTGAATTCAAAACCCTATTCTTCAAATGCATGTATTTGAGAAGGGATGATATTTGGACATCCATTTATATTAGAAAGTCTTGCTTTTTGCAAAATAATATTTGCAACTGAAATATCTACTAGAAAGAATGATAGTGCCAGTCTTCTGCTGCTCAGGAGAAACTGTAATAATTTCGTATTCTAAGCCAGTTTAAAGCTGGTTTAAGGCACAGATGGCTTTACTATACACCAACCATGAAAGAGGCATCTGATTTATAAAACGTACGTTGGGGAGGATCATATCATAGAGTGACAGAATAATTTAGGTTGGAAGGGACCTCCAGAGGTCTCCGGACCAAGCCCCCCTCCAAGTGGGGATAACTGGTGTTAGAGAAGGTTGGTCATGGCCTTGTGCATTGAGTTTTGAAAATCTCCAAGGATGGAGACTCAACAACCTCTTTGGGCAACCTGTTCCAGCACTTAACCACAATCATTGCAGAAATGATTTTCAGCCCAAGATCATTTTCACTATTTAAAGAAAGTCCACAAATCAACCCCTCCTTGAAAAGAGTCAATTCCATCAAATAGTTGGACAGACAATAAAATCATGATGCTGCAAGATTTTTAGGATCCGATTCCCACAGCTTTGATGTTTGCAGGATGATTTAACTTGTGGCTGATAATTTGGGGGCTCTGATACACAAAACAGGGAGCTGTGATTGATAATTTCAGAGTAATGTTCCCAGCTCCTCGGAAATTATTGCTTTGGTTGCAATGCCAGCTGAATGGGACACACACCTGTATCGCCTCCTCCGGGGCATTGTTCATAGTCTTTGTTCAATTCCCTTTTTACTGATGGTTTAAGCAGATATTTGGGACTGCAAGACCACATGGCAGAGCTGCAGGTGTGCATTTCATCCTGCTGACAAATACCAGGGTCATAACCTCCTGCAGATGCATGGGACAGAAAAGTGGGGCAAGGCCATCACTGCGGCTATAGCTCCAGAGGCCAAAAGCATGTGAGCTGCCTGTACCCGTGTTGCTCAATCTGGGGGGTGTTTCTGGGATTCATCTTTGTGACTATTCTCCTTTCCTAGCTGCAGAATATTTTTCTCTGACTCACAGATTGAAAGATCACAACCAGAAGAAGAGAAACAAATAATAAGAAAGTGCTAGCCCTAAACAGCCCCACTTTCTGGCACTAATTTTCAAACTTTCCCAAATCTGGGCTGTTACTGAAATATCCATGCTAAGCCAGAGCCTGGCCAGCACTTCTTTATTTGCAAAAATAGTCATGAACGTGTCATTGGCATATTCATTACAACCCCAATTTTGCAAGCAGCTCTGCCCAGCCAGCCTCTCCTTGCCTGCGTCCCCATGGGCTGCGGGGTTCCCCTGCATATCCAGGTTGCAGAATCCCTATTTCCAGATCTTTGCTCAGTAAATCAATACAGCATCAGAGAATAGCTTTGTAGTGGGAGCTACTACAGTTTCGACCCAGTCTCGTAGGAATCATGTTTATGTTTTTACTTGTCAATTATTTGGTGAGGTGTAGAGTCCTAAAACAGAAAAAACCCAAAGACCTCTTCAGCACTAGGGTTTGAATGCTCTTTTTTGATTTTAATGTGGGAAGCATCTCCATGCTGCGTAAAGGGGCAGGCAGGGTAGCAGGGGCTGCTGGAGAGGGTATCAAAGTGATGGGTGCTGCAGAGATGTCACAGCATCTATCACACGTGGGATGGTCTCGCATCCTAGCACTTAGCCAAATGCCCTTTTATCACAGATTCCCCCCCAAATTAGTTATGAATACTTAAGCCCCAGTCCCTTTCCTATTTTACACATGCTTATTTACTTAAAGTATGCTCTGACACCTAGTGCTATCGCCTCCGGCAAAGCCTTCTGTTTTAAATCAAAGCTGTTAAATAGCTTTACACGGAAAGAAAGAAGTTGAACTCAGACTGAATTTTTGCTTCAAGTGTGTTTGAGCTAATAGGGTTTAATGTCAGGGCTCTCCTTTTGGAAATAAAGCTGGTCCCCGTCCAGTAAGCCTTACAGGAACAGATGCAGCTGAAGGCCTTGAAAGTAAGCAGAGGTCTTGCGATTGACTTGTCTTGGCTCCAAGCAAGGGAAGTTTCAGGGCAAATCCAGAGAAATGCCTGAGGGCTCCCAAAATGTGAGTATTCAAGGGCATGATGCTACAGGGACACATGGGAATAGCCACCTTGCCCTTTCTATAGGAGGGACCACATTGCAGTATTTAACCTAGATGGTCTTGAGAGGTGATTTGGCGTCACATGGACTCACCAGAGCCACAGGATATCTCAGGAGAGGAGAAGTTTGCATTGCTCTGGGAGGCCAGTCAAAGACAGGGACACATCTTCATCTCCTCGTGGCTCTCTGCAAGTCTCCAAGATCCCTTGGTGGATTATGCAGAGGGGCAGAGGGGAAAGCAAGGGCTTTAACTAGCAGTGAGTCCCCTGGAGATGGAGATGTACTGTGGTGGTTTTCTCTTATAAGGGTTTTCCACTTCCTGAGTGATTTAACAAGCCAATTTGGAGTAGCAGGTCCAAAGATATGAACAGAGACAGCAGGTTGCCTGTCAAAACCCTCAAAAATTGATGTGGACCACAGAGCCAAAGAGGAACATGACTGGGAGCTGGTCCCCTCACTCAAAGGGAAACTTTTCCTATTCCCAGGCTCTGGCTGGTGGGGAAGTGGGGTCACATCTCCCATTGGGAGTTCAGGGAACTGATATGGATTGTAGGATAGTATTCACTGAATTTGCAGTATTTACTCTCTCCCTGGCCGTCAAGGTCACTGATGCTGAAGCAGGACCTGAAATCACTAGACAAGACTTTTCCATACAGTAATGTTTCTCCTAACCCCCACAGATGGTGGCTTTGTAGAGCTGAGGAGGTGGATGTTCCAGGATTTTTTAACAGCATGCCAGAAGAACACCAGCCAGGAGCAGTTTAGGGGGAGAGGACCCTGCTTAGGAAAAGAGGAGCTGATTCTCAAGGACCTGGTGAGGCTGAAAAGAAGACCCTGCCTGCTGCAGAGCTGCCAGGGTCAGAGCTGTAGGCTTGCTGCCGGCTGCAGCATGCTCTCCCCGCTGCTTGCATCCCCTTCCTGGCACACGCCGCTGCAGAGCAAAGCACCAGGGCTCCCCGGGGCCAGAAGATCCTCCGGGTGCTGCTCAGCAGCGATCAGGAATGCTGGGGTCCACCCCAGCCTTGCAAGGGACCGTCACAGACCTGGGACTATACGTTCAGCAGCACGTCCCCGCCTCGTCTGTGCCGCAGGGGTCAAAGGCATCCCTGGATCAAGACTCCTGACACAGCGGCTTTGCACGAGGGTTGAGACTGTCGCCTTCATTTTGCCATCCGTTTGAGAAGAAGGAGCTAAAAATTGGGTGAGCGCCTGTGAAATCCTGGAAGAATAGCCTCAGATCCCGGCTATTTTTAGTTTCGCAGAAGCTGCGCATACATTAGCAAGGGCCTGCCTTCTTCTTGGAGAAATCACCCGGTGTCCTCCCAGCCTGCCAGGAAAGAGTTTAACCCTTGTCATCTCACCGCAGTCGGCCCCATCCAGCTGCACCTTGATATGGACACTGATGGGGACCAGAAAAGGTGGTAGAAAGGTCTTCATGGCCATTTTGGCTCTAGCCAAGTGGAGGAAGAACTGGGAGGCGTCTTTGCCCCATGGCCCTTATATCATTATATCTGGTGGGAGGAACAGGGATCATTGGTAAAGGAAGGAAACTCCAGCACAGAAATGGCATCTGAGTCCCATCACCATGTGGAAACAGCCCTACTGTGGGCTTAGAGGGGCAGGAAGGCGTTCAGAGCATTTGCAGGACCCAAGAGTTAGTGCTTCAACTCCAGCGACCTGTCATGATGACCAAGCTGGATGCCACTCATGAACCACCATGTATCACCTTCAATGCACCCACCATGAGGTGCTTAACTCTAATCTGCAATCTTCTAGCCATGCAATCTCCTGAGAAACATGACCTCATCACCACACAGGCTCCTCAGATGCTTGGCATTGCACCTCCTTCCTCCCACTGGCTGTGTCTCCACTGGTCCAGAGACATCACACCAACAAAATCATTGCTTGGACCCATAAAGGGCCCATAAAGAGGATGAGGCCAGGGATAGGGCATGAGATCACAAGCTCGCTGAAATGCATGATGCCTTTCAACACACTATTAACAGAAAATAATTGCAACATTTATTTCTACACTGCTTCCTTCATGAAAGGATGAAAAGCAACGCCTGCACGAGGCGCACGCAGACGATCTCTGCACTTCACACCCACAGTGCATGTCAGCTCCGCTGCCCGTGCACTTTAACATTTTCCAGCTCTTTAATATTTATTACCTCTGCCGCTTTGTATTACTCATCAGCTATTCCTGGCCAGAGGAAATGTACTGGCGGGTTCTGAAGCGTGTACGTACTCTGTTCTTTAAGGGGGCTATAAGTACAACAGCAGTCTCGCAAACACGCACATGCCGCACTGCATTTGGGCATCATAGTCTCCTGGGGCTTTTGAGGCATTGGGTACAAGAGAATCAAACAAGCCTAACCATCCCCTCGCAGTGGCTTTTCAAAGGCCACAAGGAGGTAGGAAGCCATCAGGAGAGGAGACACAGCACTTTTGGAAGGTATAGGAGCCCTTACCTCAGCATATTTGTGCTGATCATTGCAGAAACACCCCTTTCCCCCTCGGCATGCTTACAAAGTTCACATGAGCATCCTTCCCTGCTTTACTTGCAGTTATTTTACAAGTCTCCTCCCAGCCCTGTGATTAACCACCAACCTGCCAGCAGCTTTGCCTATTTGCAGTATTTCTTCCAGCTGCTGGGGGCTCGGGGGGCTCCCAGTAAGGATATAATACAACGAAGCAAGTCAAGCTATGCATGGGCCTATGGGTGGCTGCACTTGCAGCTGTTTCATTTAATAGGTAACTCCTAATTAAGACTGACTCTAAATAACATGACAAAGAGGACTACTTTCTAGTCGTCATGGTCAGGAGAAGAAACAGCCCAGGTACAATATTACCCAGTATTACAGTAATTTTTCTTTTTTCCTCTTCTGCTACTAATTTAAAAGGAGCTTTCTGCTTGGAGCTTAATAAAAGTGAAGCCACCTGACCATGTCCTCGCTCCACCACCCTCTGGGTACAGCTGAGTCTTCTCGTGCTGGCAGACAGTTTATCCAAGTGACACAAATGCGGTCACAGGAGCTTTCTACCAGTGAACAGCATCTGGGTTGCGAAGTACGGGATCCTGCAGCCCAGCCCAAGGGACTTATGTTCATGCACAGTTAGGTGCAGAAATGGAGGCAGAGAGGTTAAGTGACTGTCCCCTAGCTAGTGGGGGAAATCATGGAGGTTGGTGAGTTTTAATTCAGGAGGTCCTTGTCTCCCTGTCCCTGCTGGATGGGCTCCTTTTCTCCTTTTGGAAGTGCAAGGTACATGCCTCATACAAAAGACTATAAAGCCCTTCATTTTCACACACGTCCTTTCGACCTCCTGCTGCTCAAAAATGCTTCCCCAGCCCAATCGAACGCCTCTTGCATGCCTGATACAGCCAATGCAGCTGCCCTGCACTGCGCGGAGGATGTTTGCATTAACATTCACTATTGTAAATGCTTAGACGAGATATATCCCAGAAGCACCAATAAATTGCTGAACGCATTGATCTAGACGTGACTCAGGAGTCACCACTGAATAATCTCTTTAGGCACCTTCCTCTGGATGAGCCCGGGCAGAGTTTCTGCTCTCATCAGCAAAGCAGTAGAGGTCTCTTCCATCTTGCACTTCTCCAGGGGAAGGCCAGCTTAAATGACACGTGGGGGCTATTGATTTCTGTAATGAATGAATGGATTTTCCCCTCCTGCGCTCACACCCCCTCCTTCTCCTGTGGAATAATTCAGCGCCTCTGTCATTTACTGCCCAAATGCCTCTCCAAAGTGCAAACATGCAACCTTTCCCTGCTGGCATTGCACACTGTCTCCAAAGCTCTGGCCTTGGTTATTCTGTTTTCTCCTGCCTTCTCTGATCTTGCAGAGTGTTGCCTCCTGGGGGGAGGATTAACCTTGTGCAGCAAGGCAAGGATCCCAGGTGATGGAGAACATGAAAGTTTTCCTCCCAAGAAGGAAGGCGTGTGGCCAGAGTGGTTGGCTAAGCTCAGGCTGTGTGTCAGATGCTGCAGAATTGGCTGGGAAAGGTGGTGCAGCTGCCCGTTGGGGTGGGCCTGGAAGAGATTCCTGCACTCCAGGGATCTGCTCTTAAACAGGAGCAGAGCAGATGTCATCGTCGTTGAGGAGCTGAAGGAAATACAGCTGGGGGTTTTGCAGTTATGGGTTGAAGCAAAAAAACCCTGGTGTACACTGGGGTCAGCTGAGAACCAAAGGGATGTTCTCTTTTGGCTACAAGGAGCCTCCCTGCTAGCCCAAAATGTCCTTTCTCCCTGCCTCCCCGGCTCCTCCCTAGGCACCCCCCTCCCACCATCTGCTTCTCCCCAGCCAGGTCTCCATAGCTTATCTAAAGTACCACAGCCGATCTGCTTTTGCGACCCTGTTCTTCCCATCGCCTCACGTTCAAGTGACCTGTCCTCCCTGCAACCTGCTGCCCAGCTGCTGTTGGCCACGGCTTAGGGGAACTGCTCTGCAGCTAAGGGACATGCCAGCTACCTGTGCACATGTTCAAAAGAGCCCTTTTGCAGGCACAGTCCCCAGATGCAGCCTGACACTGTTAGCCTTCCTGCCCCTACAAGTCCTGCCTTGCCCTTCACAGGAGTTAGGACCTCAAACATCATGGGACATAGCATACCTCCTACATTTGCACAGAAGATGTTGGAGAGACCTGTCATCAGCAACCAGTTTAAACAGGCTCTGAGAGATGTCCTGCCCATAAACCTGAGTTTGCAGAGCTCAGCATCCCACCTGCCACCTTAGGGAGCTGGGATTTGACATAACCCCTCCATTTACAAACTCTGAATCTGACTCAAGTTGCCCTTTGCCTCCAAAGCTAAGTCTTGACTGGTTAAAAAGTTGCAGCTGACTCTAAGCATCTCAGCCCAGGACATTAGTCCCTCAAATCCTAGTCTAAAACTTAAGGTATTCTAGTCCCCTAAGCAGGTAAGCTATGGCAGGCAGACACAGGAGGGCCCATCCAACACCAGTGACAGGTCTAGGCCACCAAAAGGTTCATAATTTCCTCTTCCATCCTCCCCTGCCTTCAGCACACCATCCCATGTATTGGCCCAGACCCCAACACCCAACTAGGAACAGTCCCTGTGCCCTCTCCTGCCCAGGTGGGTTCAGACCCCTTCTTGTAGGTTCAAACCCTTCTTGTGGGTTCAAGTCCCTTCTTTACTAGATGTGAAAAAAGGGCTTGACCTTGGCCATAGAACATGACAGGCGAACCCATTAACCACCCCGACCCAACCAAGGAGACAAAGCTCTCAGATTCCTGTGTTGGGGCTGCTGCGGAGAATATCTAGCACTTAAACATCTCCTGAGACACGGCAGCGTGTCAGGAAGACTCTCGTCTGCTGGCTCGAAGGGTGGCCTGGAGAGGATAACGCCGAGGCTCGATTCCCTGCAGCCGGAAACGCTTCCTCAGCTGCACAGGGTGGCCGGGTGCCAGTGGGCTGGGTTACGAACATGGTCTTATGTGGACACTCTGTTGGAAAGAGGATGCTGCAGGCTTGGCTCATCTCCAGGCAATGGAGGGAACTAAGCCTCCACCTTCTACCCCCCTTTCTGCATGCCCTGCCTCTTGAGGTGACAGCTAAAAGAGGGACACCGATCCTACACTTTTTAAGGTAGCTTTTTGAATTAATCCCTTTTCCCTTGCTTTCCTTACACAACTTTTTTCTCTGGGCTGTAAGGAATATTTTGTGTCAAATGTTTACCCCTCCAATACCCCTAAGCCTCTGGGGTGGCCCTAGATGCAGTAGGAGTTTGCTCCAGTTGTTTGCAGCTTTTTGTTGAAGCTCAAGTTCACGTGTCTAAAAATCTTTTCTGGAGCCACAGAAGTAGACCCAAGTCTCCTTGAATGGGATTCCCTTTCTTACTTCAGCTGTCCAAAAGTGGGAAAGCTAATTTAAACTCATCATCTTGGTTCCATCTTTTATCGACAGAGAGAAAGAGATTTCCAGAAAGCCATTCATCCCATCCCAAGATAAGTGTCTACAACACCTCCTACAGATTTCTTGTCTCCTTCCCTTGACTACAGAAGGGTCCAGACAACTAGCTGAGATCTGGTGGCTGATACCAGATGTCTCCCATCTCCTTGGCGTCACTTCGCTATCAGATGCCTCTGGCATTTGATATGCCATTTTGAGGACTCACTTGTGCAGGATGCATATACTTCCCCATGGAAAAGACTTGGGGGACATGGAGACTGGGGCAGTGCCAGGGACCATGCTAACAGGTAGGAAAGGATTTTCCTGTGGGAAGTAAAGTTCTCACTAAAATTGAGTGCATTTCCATCTGACAGCTGGAGTAGGAGCTCCCAGAGCTTGCTGGGATATTTTTTGTTCCAACCATCTCTTAACTTGGCCTTCTTTTTCTTTGTGGAGAAAATACACAGCCTTGGGAAGATGACACATGCCGTGAATAGCTCTCATCTAGAATAGACGCTGTCCCATAGCTTCCATGTCCTTCCCCACCCAGAGGAGTAGTCTTGCCTTTCAGTGAAAGTCGCCATGGAGGATAATCCCATGCATAATTCCCCCAGATGGCTTCTCCAAGGCATCCCTGAAGCAGCTCGAGACCAGGGGCAAGACTCATAGGCAACTGGGACCATTTCAGAAGGTATCAAAGATATCCACGGATTGCTGACAGGTAGGATACAAGGCATGCAGAAGACCTGTGCCCTTCTAGACCCAGAGCTGGGGGTGCACTGGGACAACCGCAGCATCTTGAATGCTGCTGGGTGCCCAGTTTGCACAACTGAATGGAGCTTCTGGGTCTCAGCCTAGAGTGGGAATCTCTAAGACAACAGGCAGGTCAACTCCACCCTGCCACAGACAAGAAAGCAGGCTCTCCTCCGCCCCATGTTATTCATTTCTCCATCTATGCTTTGCCCGTGGGGAGCCCCCCAGTTTATTCACCTCACGCCTGGAGATTTTGCCCTTCCCTGGCCCCTGCTGTCCACTGCATGCACCGGCTGGAAGAAACCCTCGCTGTGAGATTGACAGCAAAGTCTGCACATCCCTGCAAGCCACAACTACTGGGACCCTTTGTCCTTGCAACCTCCAGGGCTGCTAGTTCTCCTGTCACCAGCTATGCCCTTTGACAAAGATGTCGCTGTGCACTGCTTAGGAAAGAGAAGCAGCATATAAAGGAGGCTTGGGAGCTCGCTCGGTAGGTTTGTAGGCAGCAGAGAGTGGTACATGGGCAGAATACATCTCTCTGAACAGCTTTGTTTATTAAGGCAGCAAACGGAGAAGGTTGGGAAGCATGAGGGAGCAGGACAGCAGTCATGCAGTAGAGCCAAGACACCGCCCACAAAGACTTCGCTCCGGTATTGGATCAGCCCTATGGGTAAGTGCAAGCCCTTTCATTTTTTTCCTTAGGACTAGTGATCAGTTCTGTAGGAAGCCAAATGTAATTCATATTAGTTATTCACAACTGGTTATTTATCTCTTGCACGCCATCGACCTTACATTAAAGTTATTCATAAACAGATCCTGTTTTCCTCTGCCATGCAGCCAGTCCTTCTGATCACTATTTTAGAGATGCTTTATTCTAGCAAAGGGTAAAGTAACTTGTCCCTGGCTGCAATGCAGAGTTGAGAGACCTGGGCACAGAACCCAGGAGTCCTGGCTCCTAGATATCACTGTTATTTATATTATAGCAATGTTAAAAAGGCTTCTGCTGGATCGGAGTTTTGGATCAGAGATCGGAGTTGGATTGTACCGAGTCCGGTTCATACAGATAGTAAGAGACAGTTCTTGCCCTAAAGGATTTACAGTCTAAACTGACAAGGACAGAAACACAGCAAAGGAAAGGATGTGTTATTAACAGCAGGGGACTGAGGCACTGAGAGATGCAATAAATCGCCTGCGGTCACAGAGGGAGCTCGTGGAAGAGCCAAAACCCGACCCTTGATTTCCCACCGATGCTGTCTTGTCTCAGCCGTCAGGGAAGGTGCGTGCCAGGAATCTGGAGGAGTCAGGAACTTCACTGATGGTTCAGGTGAGGCCAAGACCCCTGCCAAAAAACACAGCCCAGCACAAATGCATTTTTGCCCCTGCCCCATCCTTATTTGTGCATGACTGTGAGGGGGGAGAAAAGCCCTCTCTGATGCCACCACCCCTGGTGTCATTGTCATCCCCTGTCAACTGGCTTTGGTTCACCCAGACAGGTCGCCTCCAAGCCCTGTTAGAGGGGTCAAAGCTGAGGCTGATAAACCACTCCAGATACTTCTATAGCCTGGCAATAAAGGAAGGTGAAGCTAAAATCACTTTTCCTTAGGGGAAATCTGCCTGAAAAGGTAGGTTTCAGGGGACACCTGCCTGAAAGAGTGACCCTCAGCAAGTTTGCTGTGTTGGGCACAATGCCGTGCTAAGACTGGTGAGACTTGTCGATCATTTCTGAGTCTTGTCAGGACATCTCAAAGCATGACGAGATTATCCCACCTGTCTGTGCACACCTGCCCTACAACACTCTGTGTCTACATGCGTGTGAGAAAGCACATGAAGCCAAATAAACTTACTCTGTCTACTTAAGCAGAGGCTGGTACTACTTTTTGGAGATTTGGCCTCTGACATCAATTCCTTTTCCATTAGCCTACCAAAGCACTTTGACTCTCAGGGATGGATTTGAACCATAGCAGTGATGCAAAGGAGATTTGACCGAACAACTATTCAGTGGCACCCCCAAATCTGAAGAGTTTAAGATTAGGTATGGAAGGATTTGATTTTAGTGGATAAGCACCAGTAAATTTAGATTTTTGCCTTGTCACATCCAGTCCTGTGTCTCATCTAGCTACTCGTTGTCAATCTATCTGATCAGTTTTGGCCCCAAAGTGACCCAGACTCTCTAACTGTCCAGAAACTGTAATGGTCAGATCTGCAGGGGAGAAAGAGGCAAGGAAGAAGCATGGTGGGGTTGAGATTTGGACTCTTCAGAAGTGACAAACACCAATAAAAATGGCAACCAAAAATAAAACTGTGGTTTTAGCAGTTAAAGCTAGTTTTTAACAAAAAATAAATGTCAAGTTCTACCGAGACAACTTAGAATTTCAATTGCTGAGCCACACTGCATAGGAGGGGAAACAGAAACAGAGAAATATGTAGGACTGTATCTGCACCCCTCATGACTATGCCCCAGCATCACTGGCCCATACTACACATTTCGTGGTCATTTCTAGTCTGAAGCCATAATCATCAGGGGTCTAGCCCCCAGACAAGCATAACTATGATGCAGGAAAACAGGGTAATTTGCCCATGATCGTACGCAACAAAACCTGTATTTCTGAGATCACCCTGCCTCCATTTGGTCATAGCTTCGTCCTGTTGTGTAACGGCTTTCTTACCTCACTGCTCTAGAATCCATGCTGGATTAGAAATGGTTATGATATCAATAAATAGCTTACTGCTGTGGGTGCTCTCAACATCTGCGTGTAAGCCTTCGTACGCAGCCACGGCAACGGGGAATTCAAATGATCTGTCTCATTTCATCTTCTCCTTGCAGCACGCCATCGCGGGAGCAAACATTCCCATGAATTATTTGTGTCAAATGATAGAGTCCCCGTGTGCTCCCGAGTGCAAACAAGCACTTTCCTTACACGATGTTTACGCAGCAGAAGCATTAGGTGAGGAACGAGCAGTTTTAGGGCTCGTGTCATTTATTGGACCAAGTAAAGGAATTGTTTTTTACACTGAGCTTTGTTCCAATCTCTAGGGCCTCATATGAAGTAATTAACTAAACATTTCAGGGTCCTTCTCTTGCCCTGAGGCCAACAGGCAGAATCTGGCCACGTCCATGCTATTGAACCCTCTGAGCCTTCAAACCAGGGTGGGCGCATCCAGCACCCGTGGGGAACGGGATGAGCAGGGGGGCTCCAGACAGCAGGGCAGCTACACCATAGCTGCAACCATGCAGTGTGCTCTCATAAACCAGGAAGGACAGGATGTAATAACGCCTTGTGTTGATTTATTGTAAACATTTAATATTGTCAGTCTTCTCCCACAGGAAAGCATCTCCGACTCCGTGAGCTTAAGCCAGTCTGAGATAGCTGTTGCCTCTACAAAGCCTTAGTCTTGCCCAGGATCCTGTCCCAGGGCACCGACAGCCTGCTCGTTCCTGGACAGTCCCCTGAAGAAGGGTAATGCCTTCAGGATGGGACCCCACAATTCATTACTATGGCCTTAGGAGGGTCCTCGGCTCCAATTTTCTTCACGACACAGACTGCTTATTTGTGCATCACACTCCCTGTGCATCCCAGCATCAAAAAACATCACCTTGGCTCGAGCAGACTTTGTGTTTGAGCTAGAGCCCTTGGGCTTTGCAGTCTGCCCCCCTCCCTCTCTCTTGGCTTCAGCCACCCTCGGTGAAAGTTAATTTAGGATGCCAGCCTTCAAGTGAAAAATGGTGTTCGTTTGGGAAGCACCAGACTGAGGGCAGCTATCCATGCACAGAGGCAGTCGCAAGGAAGGGGCAATCCTTGCTTTTAGGAATATCAAGGGCAAGTCCCCAGGAGGCAAAGTCGTGCCTGAAGCTCCCGCTGTTACACTGATCGAAGTCAGAGATCTTCTTGGTGATTGCCACAGGACCATCCCCACCAGCGTCATTTCAATAAAACACAAAGCAAACCAAGTTATGGTAACATGTTTTTTTCTGCACGGACCAGGTTGCTCTCAATCAAGCTCTCTTACGAGCACGTTCCCTAGTAATAGGACTCCACCGTAACGGTGCCACCAAAGCCTGGCAATGCCACTCAAGAGACTGTGATCTTAAATAACGTATTTTCCTTCACAGCTGTGAAAACTGCAGTGCCTTCACCCATTCTATTGAATAATGGGAGTGTTTCTGCAAGCTTGCCATGGTAATTTAAAATCAATTTTACTTTCGTATCCCATTATAACTTTTGCTATAAGAAATTAATGCTTTAGTAAATCATATAATGTCTGCAAAAACAACAAAGCGCATTAAATGGTAGTACTGCAAGGTTTGGTTGGTTTGCAATGAAAAAAACAATGGATATATGTATTTGTCCTGGTTTCAGCTGGGATATGGTTAATTCTCTTCCTAGTAGCTGGTATAATGCTGTATTTTGGATTTGAGAATAGTATTGATAACACACTGATGTTTTAGTTGTTGCTAAGTAGTGCTTACACTAAGTCAAGGACTTTTCAGCTTCTCATGCTCTACCAACTGAGAAGGCTGGGGGTGCACAAGGAGCTGGGAGGGGACACAGCCGGGACAGCTGACCCAACCGACCAAAGGGACATCCCACACCATATGGCGTCATGCTCAGCATATGGAGCTGGGGGAAGGAGGAGGAAGGTGGGGGACGTTGGGAGCGATGGCGTTTGTCTTCCCAAGTAACCGTTACATGGGATGGAGCCCTGCTTTCCTGGGGATGGCTGAGCACCCGCCTGCCGATGGGAAGCAGTGAATGAATCCCTTGTTTTGCTTTGCTTGTGTGCACGGCTTTTGCTTTACCTATTAAACTGTCTTTATCTCAACCCATGAAGTTTTCTCACTTTTGATCTTCTGATTCTCTCCCCCATCCCACCGGGGAAGGAGTGAGTGAGCAGCTGTGTGGTGCTTAGTTGCCATCTGGGGTTAAACCATGACAGTATTATAACTGAAATATGTACTTCTGTAGCACATCAGCTATGAGAAACTCAGGGAAGGCAGGTGAATCTGGAATGGACCATGACATCTGCTTAGTGATGGAGAGGAACATGTCCAGCCATTTAAGAACAAAAAGTACACTTTGAGGTATCTTCTTGAATTCATGGGGTATTGTAGAAAATAAGTGAACAACTGGGACTTTTCACACATTAGTTATCACTTTTAATAACTTCCATTTGATGTTTTGTAGGAACAGTATGGCTACATCCATGCCAGAAAACTCAGCAGCGCGTGGGAACGTGGAAAAGGGCTGAAGCCTGACTGTCCACACTTAAATTGTTAGCATGGTCCTGGCACAGCTTTGTGCTAGGAGAATTAGCCTTCTCCCAGACAATTCCCAGGCATGGATGAGGAATTAGCTGAAGCCAGGAACCATTTACAGTAAAACATCTGGGGTGTTGCCACATCATTTTGGTGGCTGAAAGATTTGATCGTGTGAATGTGAGCAGACCACACAGGTCAGTCTCAAGCTCAGAGAATAGATTACTTCCATGGATTAAACATAGCCACAAAATTTGGGCTTTGGGTCCCATGTTTTACCTATTTTTCACTTGAAAGACAACAGACAGCTCCTTTTTAAAAGGCATGAGGTTTATCATAAGGAAACTCCATGGATGGCTCTAAAAGACCTTTCTCCCATAAAAAACACATAGGGGATGGAAGCATATCTTTGGGTTGAAAATCAACTCCTCTTTCAATCTTCCAGGTGGTTATATGATTACATGATCAGAAACAGTGGTGAGAGATGATATTGTGCCCACCTAGGTGGATTAAAAAAAACCCACTAAAATCACTATGGTGTTTTTTCTACTAAACAGAAGTCCAGTGAAGCACTGCACATAACTTTCTTTTTTCGGTTCACTGGTGGAACCAAAGAAGAAACTAAAAGAGAGGTGGTGCTGGAGGCAGCGGTGAGAGCAGATCCTCATGGGGCAGCCTGTGGTGGGTAAGGGCTGGAGTTCAGATCCCTGCTCAAAAATC
The DNA here is from genome assembly GCF_965183815.1 of Platalea leucorodia. NCBI lineage: Eukaryota > Metazoa > Chordata > Aves > Pelecaniformes > Threskiornithidae > Platalea > Platalea leucorodia. Next base: position 124,914,646 of record NC_138825.1, on the reverse strand, counting down.
GGATTGATGTGGCAGGGGTGGACACAGGGGGAGCATGGGCAGATCTGAGCTTGTCCCCAAAGGAGGTCACGCCAAGCCTGCACACGTGGGTCAGGTAATGGGGCTCTGAGAGGACAGATGCTACCTGCACTTACGTACCCTTTGGAGGAGCCAGAATGGCCAAAGCATCACCCTCCTGTGTGCATGATCGTTGCCAGACCCATAACCAGTGCTGTGGAGGGGGTGTTAATGGTTGGAGGTGATAAATAAACTTACTTCAGCTTGTCGCCCTGCAAATCATGTTGGATATGATCTGAACCCAGGTCTTCTGCTGGCTATCAGTTGGCTTCACCAACTGATTACGAAGTATGGTAGAGGACCCTATTCATCCTCCTGCATTTGGGGAATGATGCTCAAACCCTCTGGTGACGTGGGTGTGAAAGCCAGAGCTGTATCTTCTATGGCAAATGAACTGCTCCAGCGCTCCCAGACTTATGGGGCTGGTTTTCTACCTGTTTTCCCACTGGTGAGCAGAAATTGCAGAATGTTTCAGTTACCTCCAGCCCTTTCCATGAACATCACTTCAATAAAAACATGCTAAAATGAAGAAGAAAAAAAAAAAATCACCTGTCACTGAGTTCTCCCATTTAAATTGCTACAGCCATTCAAAAGCGAGGTGTTTCATGCTGTCCAATCCTCCAGATTACCCAGCCCAGCTCTTTAAATGCACAGAACCAAAAAAAAAAAAAAAGGCATTAGGCTGGGCCTTCATCTCCTCTCCTGATGATGCCTGCTTTCAGCCCTTGCTGTCAGCAGTCCCCTCCTACCATCAGAGCAATCAAAGGTGAAACCAGCTCCAACATGACAAATAACAAAAGCGCCGGCTCCTCGCTGCCGAGCCACGAGTCATTAGGAAGTTCCTGCCTCTCTCCCAGTTGCACGTTAATGAGCGGAGGGAGAGCCGAGGATGGTTTTGCTCTGTGTTTGAGAGCCGGCTCGAGAGATGAAACCTGCCGTTCAGTGGCTTTCACAGGAAAAATGCTCCCCTCCCAAGCTCTAAAAAAACCTCATCAAAACCGGCGTGCACAGCCTGATCCAAAGGATGGAGGAGGGCTGGGGATGGATGGCTCCTGCAGAGCCCAGTTGCAGAAAGCCCCTCTGATCAGCCCATGTGTTGCCCCTCGTTTCCTCGGAGGCATTTTGTAGGTGGGGGTGTGAATTTTAAGTGCAAGATGATTTTGGGATTAACGCCAAGGGTGCACAGTGTGATCGGCAAATGGACAAGCCAGGGTGGACTTTTTACGTGGACTTAACAAGAACCTCCTCAATGATATGGAGATCCTGGATGGGACAGGAGATCTGGTTTGCCTTCCTCAGCTTGGCAGCATTTGTAAAACAGGGGCAAGAAGGTAAAATTTTGACAAATGGGACAGAAAGGCTATGCCTACACCTGCAAAACTGCCTTCTACCTCTTGGTCCCCCTCTTCCCAGTACACGTTAGGGTATGGGAGATGCACCCCATCCCCTTATGAACATGCTTAGCTACTTCAGAAGACGGGATATGGAGCCAGAAGACCATCTTGGACCCAAAACAAAAGCTTTCACAACACTGGTGTTTTCCCACCCAAAACAGCTGCTTTTGACAAATCGGCATCTTCCTTCAGGGGAGAGTAAGCAGCTTCACTGTAAAATGCCTTGCTTGTCTTAATGAATATTTTGCCCAGACACAGACATTCAGGACCCCCCACCCCTGCCACGCCACTTGGTGAAAGCACAACTATATGCTAAGAGGTCCGGGCTCTGCAAAGCCTCTCGGAGCTGGCAGGGTGTCTCGTAGGCTGCCCAGCATACAGTAAGTCCTGGGGGATTACTCATGCGATGCCACACCACTACGAAGTTGCATGAGCAGGCACGTGGAGAAGGAAGTACAATAAAAATTAAAACCTTCCTTGCTCTATCCTCTATCATCTCAAATCAGTGAAAGGCTGCCTGTGCCTGGGGTGCAACATCCAAGACAATCATCACAGCCGACAGTGCCTTCGAGGGATGTTGTCAAAGAGTTTTAGGCTCACCATTCAGTGAGGGAAAGATTTCGTGACCGACTTCATGGGAATGAGTCTCTTTGCAGGCATGCTGGGAGCACAACCTGTAGCCGGTGTGGCTTAACCCCTGGTTCCCACAGCCCGACACCACTGCAGGATGGTACCACCATCCCTGAAGGTGAGGGTTGGGTCAAAGAGGCAGTAGGAGAGGTTGGGTGAGGAGTCAGGCAAGGATGAGGACATCTCTGTGGAAAGCTCTTAGTAGGTGGATGGTGGCAATACTGCAGTGCAGCCAGCCCCGGTGGGATGGGGTGATGCCCTTGGCTTCTCCTTCTCCTCCATGTTTTTCTAGCGGTTTGGGAACTGTAGGTCACCAGCTTGACATGAGACATTGGCAGCGCCTTGGGGTTTGTGGTGAGCGGATGTGCAGTCTGTGCTCAGGGCATCAGGTTATTCGCGTCTCCAACATTAGACATCTGATGTCAACCGGGCTTCCTCTGCGGCCGCAGAAGAGCAAGGGGCAACTGCAGAGGGTGACTCATCTCACGAAACCAGCCTCCTGCACCGAGTCATCCTCCAGAGGAACCTCTCTCTTGGATGGAGAGCGGGAGCATGAGGTGGTACACAAAACTCATGGGCAGAGGAGCAGGAATGGCTGTCAGTGCCTCCAATGTAGGGGATGGGGTTCCTGCCAGGTGGCAGTTGGGGATCCACTACCCACACGTCCATCCACACTGGTAACTTGCAGTGCCCTTTATATTCAACGGGAACAAAAAGTTGTGTTTTTATAGTGAGAACCATCTGATGTGTTTCAGAGCTCTGCTTTAGGCTGAGATGAATTATGAGTTTAATTATATATTATATACCTCATTTGGAAATATCTCCATTGCTAAAGTACCAAGTCAGGTGAGGTGAATCCCATCCTTCTGGTCCAACCATTCTCCTATTTAGAAATCATCTACTTATTCACCCAAATCCGCGTTCTGACAGTAGACCATTGCCTCACTTTCATCTTTCCCAGGATTTTGCCCACAAGTCTCTTTATGTAATGACTCTGGAATGAATTTTTAAATGGTTTTGATTTTTTTTTTTAAATTTATGAGCACCACACAGGACCATGTATCCCACAGAAAAATATATAATGAATAAATAAACCACGTACACATACACATACCCTTATACAGAGCCTTAAACATAGACATAGGTTCATATATATGTACAAACCTACATGCATACATATCTATGGCTTATTTGTTCATTATAGGTGTATATACATGTGTATATATAAAGAGAGAAGTATATGGCATATATAAGTAAATGAATAAAAACCTGGTTTATGGTCTATATTTTTATGTGAATAAATAAAGAATATGTGTGTGTATATATCATATATATGACCATATACATGGTTTATTTATTCATTTATACCTCTATACAAACAATCTCCTGCTGGTGGAGCAAGTCAAACCAGGAATTGCTGTCTTGGCAAAATTGTTTTTCCTGGTTGTATTTCACTTTTTAAACTTCATACTCGGCATATGCCATCCATAGTGCTGGGTGGGATGACCCATTACTCTATAACATATTATCATGGCAAAATGCTATTTCAAAATAAAATAAAATAAAATAAAATAAAATAAAATACAATACAATACAATACAATACAATACAATAAAATAAGGGCAGCTGTAACAATACAGATTGAATCATTGTCTTTGGAAAGGCAACGGATCTCTTGCTGGTGATCCAAGGAAGCAGCTAGGTCCTGGTACTCCTTGTTGTAGCCAAAGATAAGGAGAAAAGTCACTTTATTGGGTTCCTGCTGCACATGGAGGCATCAAGAGACCGTGGCCAAGCTCTCGCTGTCCTTCCCCTGTCCCCACACTCTCCGAGGCGTTACATGAGCTGAACTTTGCTCACCATCTGGCACCTCTTTCAGTCCTTCCATGATTCCCCTGCCTTTCTCTGATTTCCCTCCTGAGCTGCAGACGGCGGGTCTGGATGGAGTCTCCCCGGAGCCACTGCAGCAATGCCGGCAGCAGAGATCATATCGCTGCTCCTGGCTGCTCGGGATGGATGGAGGAGCCTGTCCTGCCGTGGCTGTGCGATGGGGACCGGCGCTCAGCCACCCCATCCCTGCATCCCTTAGCTGCATCCCCGAGCTGCATCTCCTTCACCACAAATCCCATCTCCCAGTCTTTGTTCTGGGCGGTGTGACTTTATATTTGGTCTACAAATGAGCGTGGAAATGACTCATTTGATTAATTACATACACACACGCATCCCAGCCCAATATATATAACGGAATCTCTTTCATATTAATTCATGAATCAAATCTAAGCTCAGAAGCGGATCTGGTAAACTCAGTGGTTACAGAGACGTTCGCCTCCTGCTGCCCCTGGCCTGGGATTTAGTTCAGCTTTTGATAAACTCAAGGGTAGCTGGCCAGAGGGGCTAATTTATTAATCCCTTGATGGGGGCAAAGAAGACGCAGAGCACAGCCCTGTGTGCAAGCCAGGGCAAAGAGGAACAGCTCTCCACCACGGCGAAGGATGGATGTGCCACCCAGGACAGGACGGGGGATGATGCCGTGAGAAGAGGTGAACATCTCGCTGTGGAGGAAAGAGAAACAGCCAGGCTACAGCCCTTTGCCTCTCCCGGAAAATCACTAAAGCAAGCAATAGTAATTGGAGAGCTACTTGTAAGCTGGGCATCCTCTCCCCTGCTAAAAGCTTTGCCTATAGCACTGAAGGAGCTATGATAAAAGGAGCTATGATAAAAATATATATATATATTAAAAAGGAGCTGTGATAAAAATATGAATATATTCAAAATATCTGCTCTGACAAGCATGAAGCTGGACAGCAGAGAAGGAGGGGAGGAGGTAAGGCGGGTAGGAATCATAAATCAAAATGTTTTGCTGCTTCTAATTAAATCCACCAACCTGTTTGTAAAAAAACCATGCTGGATCAACGGGAAGAGATGGGGATGAGAAGCTGCCACCGCCTGATGGCCACGGTAGCCAACCACTCCCTCCGTAAAGCTGAGCCTCACGCAGGAATACAGTGGCCTTGGTGTTTTTACACCGTGTTTTCAGCTTCAGAAAAACCTCCAACCATCTGTGCCAGGCAGAGAAAGCGGGAGAAGGCAGAGCAATCGCAGCTAGGCAGAGCGGAGAGGGGGAAAAGCGTTGCAGGCTGTAAAGGGAGGGCTGGAAACCTTCTCACTGCACCGCGTCCTCTCCAGCCAGACGGCTGCAATGTGCTTCTGCCAGCCCTGCAGCCACCGCGGCTTGTGCAACCGGCACAGCCCAGGAATGGGTCAGAAGAGCAAAATCAGATAAAAGGGAGGAGTGGGAAAGGAAGAAAGCAACCAAGAAATCATACTACTGCTTCGCTGTCCGGGATTCTGCGTGCTGTGTGTTTGTGGTCCCCACTCATCTCTAAAAGGATGTAGCAGAACTAGAAAAGGTTCAGAGAAGGATGGTGAAGGTGATCAGAGGGATGGAGCAATTTCTGTATGAAAAGCTGTCATAGAGACCAAGACCCTTCAGTCCAGCAAAGGGAAAACTGATGTGATATAAGATAAACAGCTGTAAAATCATGAGTGCCCTGCAATGAAAGCTTTTCCTAGCAAGAGCTAGGAGCACCATATGAAATGGTTAGGTGACAGTTCAAACCTAGCAAAAGGTAGGCTCTTTTTTTTTCTATACAGCACAGTTAAACTGGGCAACTCCTACTCATGCTGCCAAGCATTTAGAATAAAAACAATAGACAAATTCAACCACCAAGGAAAATTCTGTTACTGACAGCACCACGTCTAGCTCAGGAAGGCCCTTCAGGAGCACCCTGGGATGCAGCACTGGGTGTTTGCCTTGCTCTTACACCATCCTGCTGTTGCTCAGCCTGCACTTGATGGACATTAAAGCTGGCTGGCCCAGCACAGCTGTGTTTTTTTTTTTTTTCCAACGCTAAGCCCAACTTTTTTCAAGTTTCTCAGCAAATTCCACCCAAAAGTTGAGTTAGCATCTGCAGGGCAGCCTCTGCTGAGCCTGCTGCTTGTGATTGCAGTAGAGGTACCCAATACCAAAATCTTAGGCAGGGATGGCTTTGCCCTGGCTTTCCCAAGGCTCCCTCAAAAGCTGCCCCAGTTGAAGCACTTGAAGCTCCAGAGTTGCTCAGGGAGAAGCTGTGGGGGCTCAGCTGTGATTTGTCCTCATTCCATCTTCTGGTTGCAAATATCAACACACACTCATTGCATGTTGGGACCACATGACGGGAGGAAGGTGGTTGGGGGCACCAAAGCCATCGACTACAGTGTCTTCAGCAGGGAGTGGGGCAGCCGGTCCAAGATCTTATAAACAACCTACAACTCTTTCCACTTTCTTGACCTTTGCTCCCCGCCTTGTGCGATGGCTACTGAATGGATTAGGGGATCTTTATCAGAGGCTAATGTTTTTCTAGCAATTGTATCGATTGCAAGTAGAAATCTGCTGACCTGTTGGAAAGAAAGAAGGAGGAGGTAAAAGAGCAAGCTCTGGAGAAACACACTGAGGTTACTACTACTCTTCAGTCGCCAGACAAAATAAACACTGTGAAATTTCCACAGGTTGGTTGAAGTGCTCTGTTAGTGTTAAATATTGCTGTCAAGTGGGCAAAGTGAAAGTGACAATTAAATACTTAATAAATGACTGTTTGGGGGTTTTTTCTTCACGGATGCACAGAACGGGAAGTGGCATAACAGGACAGTAACGAGCTTCTGGAGTGATTGCCCTTAGCACCTGGGGTAGGGAGTTTCACTTGAGAATGTCATCGGATCCCTATCTTGTATTTTGGCTTCCAGAAAGCTAACCAGGTTTGACTTATCCATGCAAATAATGGGAAAAAAAAAAATCATGATCCCTGTTGGTGATCTGTTCCCATTACTACCTACCCACGCTGTTCAAAGATGTGAAACTTGTTTCAAGTTGGAATTTGACTGACATCACTTTCCAAACATGGGAGCTCACTAGGCGATTTTATCTCCTACAGCAGATATTGCCTTTCTGAGTGTGAGCAAATGATGGTGCCCATTCAAGAAGTGGCTGTGCTTTTAGAAATCAAAAGTTCACCCACTGGGGCTATTCTGACTCGGGAGGCAGGAGCCATGGGAACCATTGTTAGCATTTCACAGTAGAGTGGGTTGAGACTTTTTAATCAACATTTGCGTGCTTTAACTTCACTTCTATTTTATTTTTATCCATTTCCTTTCTCCACATATTTTCAGAGGACAAAAGGAAAGAAAGAAAGAGAGAACTTTTTAGTTAAACTTTTGAAGAAAACTATAGTACAAAGCTGTTCTTTATATTACAGGAGATAAATCACTGCAAACATTTTGAAGAGCCCTACCTATCCTACTGTCTTTGGCATGTTGTGTCAGTGCAATCACACCTCAGAAGTGATTGCGAGTCCAAGTTTGGCTCCAGATTGAAGGGGGCCACCAGATTAACTTGGCTGTCGCTACCTGCTTATCAGGCCAAGGAACCAAGCCAAAGCAACGTGATGGTGGACACGTCTTGGGTACCTCTGGCAACCGACAAGTGTGTCACAACCATCCTATCCTGATGAGCCATGCAGGCGTGCAACAGATCCTGTGTTTGGGCCCAAGATCTTCTGGACAGAGAGATTACATCTATGTTAGTAAATCAAGGTCTTAGGACTGACACTTTTTCATCTGAACTTCTTTAGGATGGTTCTTGCTATAGTTTTGGCCCATTTTTTTACAAATTTTTGGCAAGCTTCAGGAATTAACATGGGCAGGGACAGCTGTCCCGATTTGGCCACTCTGTTTTGGAGGGTAAGGGAGTTTAATAAAATGGATGTGGCCAAAAGGCTCTGTTTTATTTTTTGAGTATATATGTAGCCAGAACTTCCTGATCTTCAGTTCCATGTGGCTGGCTTTCTTCTAGGAAATATTTTCCTATAGTGATTGATAGAAATTTGGACTATAAGAGGAACCAGGAATGGGATACACTTCTCAGCTACTAAAACTACTAAAAGTTTTGGGGTCTGATCCACATTTTTCAAAGGAAAATTCAACTTTTCAGAAGAGAAAGCTTAAAACCCCACAGGATTACAGAAATGTCATGATGGTTTTTCCTAGGAGCTGTGATTCATATACTCCATATTTTTGGTCTCATAGGATAAGGTTTCTGGGCAGACTTGCATTTCCAAGATGTACCAGCCACCTTCCCTGCGTATGTGACATTATGGAGATAAAATCTAGTGTCCTTTCATGAAGAAAACATGGAGACACCTAACACGTGCTTCTGCTCCTGGGCCACCCAGACTTTGTTGTCTCTGTCTTTATGCCTCCAGAAGCAACTGCCAGGATGGTCATTATGGAGCTGGCTGAAACCCTCGTGGGTAAAATGCTGGCCTTGATGTGGCTCTTTGTGCAAGCAGATGGAACAGAGGCCATGGTCTATCCCTGGAGCACAACCCCACGCTGTAGTCAGAGGGGGAAAAAAAAGGAAAAATAAAGGGAACCTGCAAGAAACCCCTCAGGGGGAAGGTGTGAAGGCAGAGAGCTGCTATGGGTCTGGAGCTGGGCTACCTTTAACCGCACCACCAGCCACTGCCCACGAGAAGGAAGGTCTGACTGGCCCAACTTTGCAGAAACTGGCCCTGTTGCTGGGCTCCAAAACACCCTCCTGTTGCACACCTGCAAGGAGGCATCTCCCTGAGTAGCCTGTGCTGCACCCCTTGAGAGAGCTTGGAGGTTGCCACCTAGCCTCTTGCTGCTGGTCCAGATGGGCATGGGGCTCCCATAGGTCCTATATCCAAACCACCACCCCCACATGGATGTCTCTGGGTATCTCAAGTGATGCTAGCCACCTGTATTGAGGCAAAATGCTGAAGCTGAAAAAGCACTAAGTAATGAATAATGCAACAAACTGAGCTGAACCTTAGGTGACTACAATATAAGTGTCTGCTTTTGAGTTAGTTGCCCCAGGTCCTTTCTGTAATCAACTGAGAGAAATGCATTTGTGCTACTTTGGATACATGTTTCCTTCCATTAATTATAAAGGGGGTCGAGGTAACCGCTCAGAAATAAGTGTCTACATTGTGGAGGTTTTCTTCTGGTTAGATGACTCCCACTATTTATATCTTCTTGTTTTTCCCAGAGATAGATGGCCCTCTGCTCTGTTCATGCTATTTATTCAAGAATCCCAGTTAGTGTATGCTGTAGCCACCACTGCCCATATATCAAAAACATGAATGCCCTGAATTTTTTTTAAAACACCCAGAAAAATGAAGCCTTGTTCTTGTCTACAGTGGAAGGGATGTGTTACTACACCAGATGAGAAGGCATCAGCTGTTAATAATACCTTACTCTGTATCACACACTAGAGTCTCATTGTGGAGCTCCTACTGCTTCTGCTCTACTGTCAGTGATGGGCCAGCTCTATATGGGCTGAATCAACACTACCCCAGAACTGGGACGGAGAGCCATAAAGACCTCAAAGAGGGATATTTCAGGAGAAAACAAAGGAAAAAAAAGCCCTCTGCTCTAGACTAACAGTAGACTGATGATGAAGGCTTCCTCAAACCCTCCTCAGCTGGTTCATTAAACACCACTGAACACAACGAACTGACAAAACACTTCTTCACTGGTGCCAACGAGGGTCTCGTCATGCTTCTGTGGACTTTGGAGCAGCATTTTGGTCATCAGACGCAATTCTCCAGAGCAGTTTGGCAGCGGTAGCCTAGACAGCAGTCAGTCCAGCTAACGGGCAAGACAGGGAGGGATGCTTCCCCTCCACACCCTGGTAAGGAAGATCCTTGGATCTCATGGTTCATATCTTGGCCTGCTCCCCCTTGCACAGAAGCATTTGCCTGTCAGATTAATAATGCAGTCAATGCAGCTTGTCACCATGCATAAGGTGAGCTGTGATAAGCCCAGCATCCGATAAAGCTGTCTTCAACACTGACAGCTAGTGTAATTTCCCAGACTGTCGGCAGTGAAAGAATAGAAAGAAATTTAATGGGACTCTTCCAAAGTATTTCTTGGGCTTGCTGATCCTGCCACCAGTGGGGGGAAAGCAGGCAGGTGAAGACCAGGATCAGTAACAGGGTGCAGCGTACAATGGCAGCCTGAAATCCCCACAACAAAATCCTCCCATCTGTCTTCGCTTAGACACCAAGTCTGGTTGATAAGGGTAACTGCAAAGGACTTCTGTCAAGCACCTGGCTTCGTGTCATGCAATATTGAGGTGGAAAACCAGCCCAACAGATCTCCTGCCTGGTTGATGTTGCAGAGAATCAGAGAAACATTGAGTGGAAGAGAAATCTGGAGGTCTCTATCTGACCATCTGCTCGAAGCAGGACTGTGTCCAACACCTGATCAGGTCAGCCATGGTGTGGGCTCACCAGGTCTTGACGGCCTCCAAGGATGGAGATTCCTCCACTTTCCTCAGTACCTCTTCCAGTGCTGCACAATCTCCTGTGAAAAAGCTTCTCCTGATGTTCAGTCTGAACATCCCAACATCTTGGAGAAACAATACTTACCTGAAAAATGGCTAGAGCGAAGGGAAGTGATGTATGAGTCTGGGTAAGAGTTTTGCATTGGAAGTAAAAAGGCATCAAAGAAAGAGCAGGGAAGCATAAGAATTCTAGTCTGACATTTTAAAAATCAAGTGTTTCAATCTCCCACGTCAGCAGTTAGCTCAAAATAAAATGAAAAAATCACCCTGAAACAAAGGAATTTTTTTTTTTTTTTTATATCCAAAAGCAGAGGGTGAGCTGCATTGGGAAGGGGAGGGTCTGTCTGTCGAATGTGGAGAGGGCAGGAGCACTCAAAATAAGGTACTAAAATCAGGGGTGGATCCCCCTTCCTTCAGTTTTCCTCCTGAATTTCCACCCCTGCTTGAATCCACCCAGCACCCTTAACCAATATGTGGGTGTACCTCTAACCACGCTGCATCCCAGCAGACCCCTCCTCTGCAAACGGTGAGTTCAGAGACCACACCGCGCATTATGTCATCCTGCGAGGAGGAGCTGGGCAATTCTGCAACCACTTCTTTCCTAGCCCTTTTATTCGAGCCCTCCTCTAACAGCATTGCCGAAGAAGTGGAAAAAGGAGCCTGGCCACAGGGGAAAGGTATTACAAGAGGAGATCCCACGCCAGGATCTCCCGATCAGCAACCCCAAATTAAAAGTGCTGCGGCGCAGGGTTGAGAGTGGTTAAACTGCCTCCCTGGCTGCTGTTCACCTGCCGCGCGTAAAAGCCAGCTCTCTCTTGCATGCAAGAAAACCCGTGTGCAGCAAAAGGTGATGTCATCCTTCCCCCGCTCCCGAAATCCAGCTCCTTGCTGAACGGGGCTCGGGGCTGGTGTTATTAACAGTCCCTTTTGACACATCCTGTGCTCTGATGATTTCTTTTTTTCTTTTCTTTTTTTTTTTATTTTCCACTCCACTTTCCTCGTTTGCTGCACACTGACCAGGCTCCTGAGAATCAGGTTGATTAAATTTCTATGCCTAGCAGCTTCCCTGGAGTCCACATAATTTATGTAAATACGAGAGATAAGAAACGAGGGGGAATCACAAGAAAAATGGAGCATTAAGCTGCCAAGATCCATTAAATTCTCCATCACCCTTTTCAGAATCTCAATGTTCAGCCGTACCGCCCCCATGTTTTCCCCCTGCCACAGCAGCATGGATCAAATTAACACTCATCGGGCTGAGGAAATCCACAGGATCAGTCCTACCTCCTGCCTAACATTTGGATTTAGACCTGCCTGCAATGAATCAGCGCACAAAACGAGCCCTATTTGAAAAACAGGTGGTGCAGCTGGTTGCAGCCTTCTTGCCTAGCTGTATCACGATGCGATGCCGAGCAGCTGGAGCTCCTTCCAGGCAGAAACGATGCAGGGCACATCCCAATGTACACAGGTATTCGTGGGTAAAGCAAGATGAGCAGGGCTTCTCCATTTTAGGATACTTGGGAGACCCTCTGCACTCCTTTGGGGTGTATCCACACTGTCAGCTAAGGGAGGGTTAATCTGAGCCCACTGTCATGACCAGACCTAGCAGTCCCTGAAGTTTGCCCAAAACCAGCCCTTCAACCCAAAACCCTGGGGAGCTGTGCTGGGAAGGAGAGGGAATAAGGTCAGCAGCCTGTTGCTCTCCTTCATGAAGGTTCTGCCCTTCCTAAGCCCTTCCTAAACACCTTGCTGCGCTTAAACCCCTTCTCCAGCCCGCTCATCACTCAGTTGTGTGGGTAGGGCTTCACAGCCAGCAAACATCTCCATGAAATAGTGCCTAGAGCACTACAGCTCAGTGGTCTATCTTGTTAAACTGTTCCTAGCACTGTTTTGGCCCACACCAAGAAGCAAAAAGACCCAAAATGATTCCTGAGGTTGGTTTGGAGGTGGCCTGGATGGGGGGGAGCTCCCAGCTGGCAGGCTGGATGGAAACACTCTGGTTCAAGAAGGATGCAAGGACAACAGGGACAGGAGACGTGATAGTAAGGGCATGGCCAGATTGCACCAATTGGCTTCAGGGCCAGAAAACACATCTGGAAATCTGTTCCTAAGGTGCACAACAACTTGGTAAGCACCATCCCAGGCACGGGGCAGCCATCTACGTGCGCACACACACACGTCGACCACCTCTGCCTGCTCCTAAACTGGGCTGAGCTCAGTTTGTGGGTGAGAGTCACCACGGTCACAACACCCACAATCGACAGCGGTGCTCGAAGGGTAGCTGCTTTCACAAATGGCAGCTGAGACCACTTCTGACAGCACCAGGAGCCTCAGGGCAGGCTGCGCTGTCTGGAAGTCACTCAGACCCAGAAACCTCCTCTTACACACAGCCTCCTGCTTCCCTGGGATTCCCAGTCCTGCACAGAAAATACAGTTAACCCCAACTCTTCAGAAATATGTATCTTTCCCTTTCCAAATGGAGGGCATTACTAATAATACCACAGACTTTTTATTCAAGTTTCGAGCTCATGGGCAGCACTTGAATTGCTTTTCTTAACAAGTGTGACAGACAGAAATATCTCTTTAATGGAAGCAAAGACTCTCCAACAACAGTATGATTTTAGGATGCTGGAGCTTGAGGAAAAACATTGCAAATCCTGAGTGGTGATGAAGTCCCAAGAGCAGAAGCCATCAGCTCTCACTCAGGCCTGTCCCTAACCTGGATGCTGCAGATGCTTCTGCTTACAGTGCTAACTCTGCAGAGTCAATCCTTGGTGCCTGTGCCCAGGGCACAATTAACTACTCCAATAATCAAATATCAACTTACAGATATTTCAGTAGTCATCCATGATCAAAGTCTAATTAAGACTACAAATGAGTTAATCATGTGTGATGAAGTCTTCTAAGAAAATTACACCCAAGACTTACATTCTGTCTGAGCTGCAGATACTTTTGACAAAGCCCCAAAGCAGAGACTAAAATAGTGAAAATGAGATGGAGCGATGGGTATGAAAAAACAAAACCGCATAGGTTTCAAAAAAGAAGGCTACCTATAATCTGCAGCTTGGAGTGCTGAATTATTTGAGACAAATTTGATTCAACAGATTCCCTTGAAATATCTAATAATTTTGCAAACTCACTCAGTGACCAGCAATCGAAAGAGACCTATTGAGTCTCTCCCTTTGCCTGAGCAAAATATCTAGTTTTGAGCTGTGGGCAAATGAAACACACTACTAAGATCGCCCTTGATCACAGCCAAAAAAGGCCAAGGAGAAGTGACAATCTGTTTGAACTTCCAAACCAACAATGGGAACAACACAGCACAGTCTAAAGCGTCCTGTAAGTAATATGTGTGCCTGACATTTAACAGGGTTTGAAAGGTCTGTTCCTTGGCTTCATCCTGTCCCATGGATGCATCATTTGCTGTGCTATCATGCTAAAAATGACTACGGTCATTAGGAACAATTTATGCTTAGGAAAATAATTACGGTCATTAATGGGGCTGAAAGCAGACGCCATTAGGAAGCAGGAGCAGAGTTGTGACAGCCGACCGTGCATGCGATGTGATTGACGTACACGGCAATTATGGTCTTCATATGATTAGGCATCCCGACCACCTCAAGTTAAGGCTCAGAAGGGAGCCAATAAGTGATATGTCCAAGGAATGTCTGAGAAAGGCCAACAGGATCACAACAAGCCACAGCAGTGTCTTGGAGAGCTGGCTGGAAACACGGGATGGGTGACAGTCACCAGCAATCACTATTGACCACCATGCTGTACAAAGTGTTCCTGCAGTTTCAAGTCTACTAAAAATATTCAGTGAGTGGTGTCAGTGGCTCATAAATGGGGTCATGTCTGGCTATGGGACCATAACTTCACAGAAATACGATGTCTTCAAAGAGATGCCTAAGTCTTCGGGCCAGCTGATGGCATAGGTAGGACTAAGCATGGGTAGCTGCATGGAAGAGATGGCTTACCCTCTTGTGTAGCTCTCCCAGTGGAAAAAAATGGTGTAATGAAATCTATAAGCATCCGATCGGGATCACATCTTCAGGGCATGTCACATGCTGTGATCCAGGAAACACCGGTCTAAGAAACTCAATGAGAATGAGAAATTCCTGCCTGGATATCCTCAGGCTCCCTCTTTCTGTGAAAAGCACGGGATTATTGGCAGTTAGTTAATAAAGCTCATTTGGGTTGTCTGGACAGTCTTTTAGAGATTTAATATATTACTTAACAAAAGAGCAAATTTGGAAAGGATACTGGTTAGTGAAACTGGCCAATTCTATTCTATACCTACAACAGCAACACAAGTACGTACTGTTTTCATTGAGACCAACTAGGAAAGGAAGTTTAACTCGGCACATGGCTGTTCATATCTAAGGCAAACCTCTTCCATCCCAAAACCAATAGCCTGAAATCAGCCTTGCTGGGTACCCTGTCCACAGGTATGAGTTTCAGGACATGGACAGACACAGTTTTGCTCCACGGAGGACAGCAGCGATGTCCCCAGGGTATGCAAAGCCCCAAAGCCACCTTCTGATATGATATCCAGGAACAGTCATGCTCCTCCAGGTGCCACCCACTTACTTTGTCACTCCCTGGTTCAAAACACCTTCCTCTCCGTTCATTAACTCCAAATCCACAGACCAACTCTCCTCGGCTTCCAAGTTGTACTCTTGGGGAGCAAATTTCCAGCTGCCTCTGTAGACAGACTGAAAAACATCTTGTTCCTTCAGCGGAGAAACGACTGGTCATGTTTGTGCCCCTGCTCCATTGCAATGAAAAGTCACGTAGGTCAGCTCAAACTCCCTGCTCTAACCCTGTTGCTTGCAAGTATCTGGTCTTGCATTGACTTCCAGGCTGAGTTTTGCCAATTCAGCAGCTAGGATCTTGTTGTGATTTAACTTGATAAATTAAGGAGCCTTTTAGTACAGGGGATCTCCCTGGCATTTATTTAGTGAGCCAGATTAAATCAATCCATAGCGTTGTGCACAAATGCGTGATTGAAGGCCAGGAGCACAGCCCAAGAGTGTGACAGGGAAACTTTTGCCGTCCCTGCTTGCCTTGGGATTCCCCCTGGTCAGAGGCAAGGTGTTGCCAGAGAGGAAAGCACACAAACAGGAGAGTGGCAGGGAAAGAATGGGTTAAACAACCACAAAAGATACGGTCCTGTCAAACTTCGCATTTGTTTGAATCAAGCATGACACAAAATGAATTAACTGTTTGCAAACTGAGGATGTTTGTGTCCCAGCGCATCCCTTGGGTGGGAAGACATAGTAATGGCCAGCAACATTGAGGTCCCACCATCAGTAGGTCCCTAAATGTCAGGAGGATAAATACATCAAGGATGCAAAGTGCTCAGATGTTAGCAAAATAAATGTGGCTGTGCTTTGGACTGCAAGGCTGACTGGACAGGAGGGGGAATTACCACGGCTGTAGCAGGTATCACGTCAAGCAGGACACAAAGGTTAAGTGGGTACTTAGGCTTTGGTGCTGTCTCCCAGGCTTCAGCATTTCTATAAATAGTTCATTTAACAAATAGGCTGTTTAGTTTTGCAAACATGGAGTCCCTTCATACTGTATTCTAGCAAGTGGTACATGAAACACGGTGGCAGGAGGCAGCATCGCCAGACTTGCAGCATGGGAAAGATTAATTAACAGGCAAACAACCCAGCATCCACAAAGTGAATCTAAACAGGCAGCATGGGGAGATTAAGGCAGCCAGGAACACAAGCTTGCCAGGGAGAAGAGCCCCCATACAGGCATGGGAAGAAGAACTGAGGCCAACTGCAGAGGTGAACACAGCTGATAACAATACATAAGAAAAAAATATATATTTTTATCACTGCATTGTTGGGGACAAAATTGTACAAGAAGTGAATAAGACTGGTGCCAATGATAACTTCCCAAAACATAGCTATGTGATGATTTTGAGACCCAAAGAAAAAAATGGGGGAGTTGACTAGACAATCTCCCAAGGTCCCTCGCAACTTCAAGTACTCTGTGATTCTGTGAAATGCCTGTAGTGGAGAAGATTGTGTCCATGGACTGCAGTCAAACCCGTGTAGTCCAAAGCCAAAGGGGAATGTGGGCTCAAGGTATCACTTGCAAAGCAATGGGCAGGCAGCCTTCTTTGGAAAGCCAGCCAGAAGTCTGATAGCAAAGACAAAGTGCAGAGAAATTCCCCAAACTTGCTTCCCACAGGGAATTAGACAACAGCTCAGCACGAAGGCAGGCCAAGAAGCAAGGCTCTCCTTCCCATTGAGGTTGATTCCTTGCAACGTGGCCGCAGAGCATGGATCGTCCACAGAGGCAGGTAAGAGAAAGCCAAACCAACCAGGTTTGCATTAGTAACCTCTGGCCCCCGCAAGCCAGCAATCACTTGCAAATGGAAAGATAAAAATATGAAAAATATGAAAAAGGAAGGTGTAACAGCCTATGTGGAGCACAGAGAAAGTCAAGTTGTAGGAGAAGGAGGTGTCCTGAGGCTGTTTGCCTGCCTGAGGCTGGAGAGCTGTGTTCACTCCTGGCCGCCCTGAAAACGATGCATTCAGAGATGAAACCATTTCATTTTAGAAGCATTAAGTCTATTGCCATGCGGATGCTCAGGGCAGGCCAGGCAGTGGCCCTTGGTCTGTGCACGCTAACAAGAGCAGTTGAAGCCGGCATCTCCACAAGCCTTGCAGGCAGGATAAGGTGGATGACTCCTTGCCTCTCTGCTCTGCCTCCTGTAACGATGTAAAGAGTGGGAGGCAGAACGACCTACTTGTGTCATGCCTTGAGTGCCTCTTTTTGCTCCAGCCAAGGCATCTCCAAGCACTGCTCTTCCCAAGGCTCCTGTTCTGTCTATTTACACTGTCTAAAAGGACCGCGTTGCTCCTCCCTTCCATCCCCTCCTGTCCCCCACCCATCCCCTTGGCTCACCTGGAGCTTGGAGGGCTGCAAAGGCACTTTGAGGGATGCAATGGGAACAAACAGCAGCAGCTGGACCGCTCACAAGCCCTGGTTTTGCCGTGGGAGGAAGAGACGCAGTGGAGAAGCATCCCTGGATGTTCCGCTACCCATCAGCTCCTTGTGACACAGGGAGCCGGCTGCCCCCCTTGATCGCAGATGTAAATCCATGGGTATGATTAGCGTTCCCCCAGATTTAGGACAGGATTATTGAAACCATCCTCTCCTCTCTCCCCACAAGGAAGGATGGGCTTTTGGGAATAGGGCTCTTTTTTTGGAGGGGTTATTTATTTATTTGCCTGCTTAACCAAAATATACGAGGGATGAGCTTTTCAAAAGCTCTCAGAATCAGCCACACTCTGCTCCTTCATTGATTTTGGAGGTATAACCCCTGTTGACTTCAATGGAAGCTGAGATAGCCCAGCACTGAACTGCTTTGGAAAATCCAGCCCTAAAAGCATAAATTCCATTAATCTTTTTTTTTTAAAGATTTTTATAAAAACTATTGCCATGCACATTATCACAGGCTTTCGGCACAGCTCCCACAAAGCCAAAGACATTTTCACTGCATCTTTTGAGGCAGTCATAAAGAACTTACTGTCTGCATTATTGAGCTCTTTTAGATATTTCTTTGTCCTTTACTTGCGGCTGTAGCCTAACAGTTGTGACAGATTTCATTTAAGGTCCTTTATTTACAGCTACGATGCGCTCTCATTTAATCAGCCCTGTCCATCCCGCTTCACACATTATATGTGGCTAACTGTACTCTGGCTGCTTTGCTGGTCTGCTGCTAAGAAGAGGAGAGGAGACACAAGTTGCAAACCCTCGAATTAGACAGCTAATGACATTTTCCCTTTCCATGGGTGTATAGTGGGTGTCACGTTGTCTTCCCCACTGTTGAGTTTTCCCTGGACACTTGGACAGAAATTGCTGAGCAGACTGCAAGGGTGGGTAGATGCCATCAGAGCAAGATGTAGTCCTGAGTCCTATTGCTGAACACATCTCTCCAGTACTGGCACCTCTCCTGTCCCTATTCAAAGTGACCAAAGATGGTGGGATGCCACAGACTGCCCTGCAGTAGGCATCTCCCTCAATGGGCGAGCAACCCTCCCTTGGTCATCCAGGATCTGAGCGGTGAACACCACCTTCCCAACATGAAACACCGGGACCTGCAGTCGGACGATGTCCTGGAGCATGTTGTTCTGCAACTGTGGTGGCATCTCGCCCCTGCCTGTATGAGAAGCCAGGTCTGGCCAGTGTGAAGCACAAACCACCTAAATCACTTGGCATTCTCCTGAACCTGGTGGACAGGTAATGCAGGATGCCCAAGTTAGTCTCACCTCGTAGGTGGTCTGATCATGTCCCTGTTGACTGTGATCTAGCAAAACGCCTGCACATACTCTGAACCAAAGGGACACTTCAGGTGTTTGAACCTGGGCCTTGGACTAAACTTCTGGCATGTTGCAGTGCACACAGACTCAACCACTCAGGATTGGTGCTTGACGTTCAACATACTTGCCATTGCTTCTGGAAGCTGCCCTGACTTAGGAATGTGAAATGGAGATGATGTTCAAGTTTTGTCCACTAAGACAAGGTCTTGCCAAGCCACATGCCAGATGTGTCTGCACTTCAGGACACACGCTGGTAGAGGGGCCACAGCATCAGCCTCCCCAGCCACCAGCTGCACTACAGCTTCTCCTCCGCACTGAAGCCACCAGCTTTGAAGTTTGGCCAGTCCCACACCAGTTCATGGGACAGCAGAAAAGCTCTGGCTGTGGGCTGCAGAGGTGTGAGGTACAGAACTTCAGTGCAGAGGGAGCACCAGGAGAGAGACCAACCTATGCAGCTCTGCTTGTAATAGGTCACACGAGGAGATGCTAAAATGGATAGTTTTGTCTAAAGCTTGATCCAAAGCAACTCTGGCAAGGCTAATTCACCATCTTTGTGACTTAACCTTCTTTCTCTCCAAAACACAGCTCAAATCTCCAAATCATCTGAGCAAGCAAATCAAGCTACCATGAAAAATACAAGAAAAAAAAGTGTGTTGCATTGTGAGTGGAGTCACAGAGTCAGACCATCCTTCCTGTCCACAAGCACCTTCTGCTCTAGAGTGCCTAGAGGTCCTCAAGGAAGAGCACCCGTGAGAGCTGGGTTCCCATCACAGCAAGCTACATTTGCAGCTTGGCTCCAGGGGGAACAACTGTGGCCTCCCCACCACCTCAGCATGCTCCATCCTCAAACCACTGCCCCTTCACTCAGCGAGCACGGCTCCTCTTCTTGCTGCAGACCGGACTGAGAAAGCCTGGCTAGTATCTTCACATTAGCATCATCACCATAATCATTCCCTTAGGGAGCACATCAAGAGGAAGCTAATGTGAAGAGATGGGCCTCACCATCATCTGTTCCAAAAGTGACAAAGATCTCTGGTCATCCTAATCTCTTGAGGATTGAGTCCCACAGCCGAAGGGCAGCTATGCAAAAGTTCTGACCTCACTGCACTTGAGAAGTTCACCCGAGGCCTCGTTAGCGCCAGTTGCCCTGGGGACCTGAGCTGTCTCGGTTGGTCACATCATGGCGGCAGGAGACAGATGATCTTACAGAGAATTTCCCCTCTTGAGTTCATATATTTTATATTTCACTAATCCTGGTTCCTTCCCACTGCCCCAGAGCTCCCTGTGTACCACAGCTCCTACCATTTATTCAGAGCAAAACCTGGATGGGGTTTCAGACCATGAAGAAGCACTTTCCTCTTTGATCTTCCACCTTTAAAGTACCACCCTAGCACTATCCCTGCCCTGTGCTAACTCCAAAAGTGCACCTAGGAACCACTTGGGCCGAGGCTATTGGCCCAAATCATGTCCTGGCACTACCTAATTCATCCATACAGCTGTCGTCTGCAGGTGGCTCACTGAAATGATGGAGCAGTTGATATCTCAAACTACTTTCAGGCGCTTTTAAGACTTAGGTCTAATACACCCTGGCCACGTGAATGCTGGGGTACAACTCTGGACTCATTGTTGGCTTTATACCATGGTCATTGGAGGCCAGGAGGTCTGAAGGAGGTCTAGGCCAGGAGGTCTGAAGACCACAGGACTAGAAGGGAGCATTTGATTCACAGAGCACCTCAGGCTGGCAAAGCAAAACACCTCAAAATGCTGTTACAACACAGAAAACACATCTTACATTGTCTGGAAAGCTTGCAGGAGTTTCTTGGAAGCAAAAGCAAGTCCCAATAATTTAGAATCATAGAATCATTTAGGTTGGAAAAGACCCTTAAGATCATCAGGTCCAACCCTTAACCTAGCACTGCCAAGCCCACCACTAAACCATGTCCCTAAGTACCACATCTATACATATTTTAAATACCTCCAGGGATGGAGACTCCACCACTGCCATGGGCAGCCTGGGCCAGAGCCTGACAGCCCTTTGGGGGAAGAAGTTTTTCCCAATACCCAACCCAACCCTGCCCTGGCGCAGCTTGAGGCCGTTCCCTCTCGTCCCATCGCTTGTTCCTGGGGAGCAGAGACCGACCCCCCCGGCTCCAGCCTCCTTTCAGGCCGTTGCAGAGAGCGATGAGGGCTCCCCTCAGCCTCCTCTTCTCCAGGCTGAGCCCCCCCAGCTCCCCCAGCCGCTCCTCCCCAGCCTTGTGCTCTAGACCCTTAGGTCTAGATTAGGAAGATCCCTTGCTACCAGGCTCAAAAACAGAGGTGGGTTGCTTCGTGTCTGCTTGTTTTCCTGGCATCAATGCCCCACAATCCCACTCTCACAGAAATTTTCACCTCTCTCGTTTTCCCCTATCTTTTTCTGATAGCAGCGCGATTTTCTTTATGCCGCTCTGCAGCCAGAAACCTCCGTGGCAGAGCAGGGGGTTCTGTGCTCAAGCACTTCACTCCAGATTAATTACTGACAGGACCTCTTCTTTCTCCATGACTAAATCAGGACTCTTCTTGCCATCTCCTTTGGGACTGTTCAAAAGGCCCCTTTCTGCACTCAGGCAGGAATTTGTTTAATTCACACCAGTGGGGACTTTTTCCAACAAACAATATCGCAATCCCATCAAGCTGAAGAAGGCAACATGAAAGAGAAGACCCACTCCCCATGGTGGTTTGGCACACTCCTGTGGTAGGTGATGGAGACCACATGGTCCATCTGCCAAGGTCCAAGCTGTTGCCTCATTCACCAACACGATATCTGATGCAGGGTCAGAGAAAAGGGGTCCAGCATTGTCGCTTCTGGTTCTGCAAGCTAAATATTCCCCAGAAAATGTGCAGTTACCCCTCGGATTTGCACCCTGTGCACTTGATGCTTTGGTTTTCTGGAATGATGCCTATACACAGGAGGTGAACTAGCACTGACCCAAACAAGTCCTCATCAGAGCTTAGATACCCCAGGATCCTTTGCTCAGGCAGCTTATACCAGCCACCCAACACTGCTACTAAATAGGCTTTTTTTTTTTTTTCATTTTTCACCTATATTGGTTCTTAGGATAAGTAGATTTGTTCATGGCACCTGGGATGAAATTTCATGCTTGTTTCAAATTTTAAAGTTCTTCAGCTATAGAAAAAAAAAAAAATCAGTAAAAATACAGAAACACTAAACTAGTGATTCGTTAACTTGTACACCAAGTGGTAAAAGAATTGGTAAACGATCAGCACTACACCCAGAACGGAGCTCTCCCAACCCCTTCTCCTAGTCAGGCTACCGATCTATGAAATTTTCTCTGCAGATTTATTTTCAGGGGAAAAAAATCACTCTGATTACAGCAGGAAGAGAGTTTAGAGTAGAAGAGCTATTTCCCAGTGGTGCTGGGGGGTCTTACACTATATCACATCACTGCAACTTAAAATATTACGGTGCATCAGCTGAGACTTGGTTATTGCTCATGTGTGTGTTCTTCACTCAGAGGCAGGTATTGCTATTGCTATATCGTTATCCTCTTTTCTGATATGTAAAATTTAGCTGAATTCCTTTGCATTTTCTGCTTGCCTGCCTCTCCAGTTGGTTACCAAAGCTCAGCTGATTTGTGCTAATTTCTTAACCTGGTTTTGTGGCAGGGTCCCGGGTGGATTGAACTAATTTGAAATAAGGCGTGTCTGATTCTGGAATAAGAGCATCAACACAGGGAATTAATTACAAACCGCTAATGTCAAGTACGTAGTCCAGAATAAGTCCTTGGATAGATGAGGCTTAAGACCATCTCTAATTTTTCTCAAAAGCAGATTTTTTTTTTTCTTGGTCTGTGTCTTGATCTGTATATCAGGAACTACTCACACAGATATATATATATTCTATATTTTGCCTTTGCCTCATTTCAACCTCTGATCCCTCAAGATCAGCTCTGTGAATGGGATGCTCAGTGTGCAAAGTCCTTCATATACTTTGGGCTTGATCTTGCTATTTAAGTCACTAGGCTTATTTTGTTTAAAAGAAGTTGCTCAGATCACAGTCCTGACCTAATCAGAGCTCCTCAAGCTTTCTTAAAGACTGACTGTATGGGAGCACCCTGAAAAACTGAACCGAACCAATGGAAAGTGTGATTTTTCAAAGCCAGTGAATTATTCTGCATTCAATCCCCCATGCATACACTCCCTCCCAGTATTATTTTTGTTTATTTAATTTCATTTTCAGTCCAATAGGGGCCATTTGTTCAGAATATGCATATCTGGGGTTTTAACTCACCTGTCTTTTAGAAGACATTCAGACAGACTTTCTGCCATGTCCCCATGTAAATTCAACTTCTTAGGCCTCCACTAAAGTTCAACTGGCTTTAATTACCCTGGTTTATTTTATATGATACAGACTCTCCACCTGCAAAAACCCTTGAGTGGGATTACACCAAGGTGGGAAGCATCAGCAGCCTCCAACTTCAGCCACAGCTACTCCCACCAGGAGGAATGGGCACCTCTGGGGTTGTAGCTCCCTTCCCCAGCATGGGAGGTCCCCAGGCGACCAGAGCCTCTTGAGAAGATGAGGGAATTAATTATCTGTTTTAGTGCACGGCTAATCTCTGAGCCCTCTCTCCTCCTCACCGATCCTCCAAACACAGCTGATGGTCCCCTCATTAGCAATATGCCTTCCTCAGCTCTGGGTGCAAACATAAAAAGCCTTGCAGCAGTGTAAGCAGGTGAAATTTAAACCTGAGAAGCTGTCTTGGCTTGAGGACATTGGATTGTGGGTATGCTGGCTTACAGAAAGGACCCTTTTATCCCGGAAAGTTTCAGCAACCTTGTTAGAGACCATGATAGAGATATGGTAATTCTGTTCAGTTTGTCATTTATTTGTCCAGATTGTTTTAGTTAGAGATGAAGTGCATGGGCAATTCCTAATTGCAATATAACCATGACAAGGTGAGGTGAAATACTAAACTTAGTTTGACTGGCGTGATTTGTAGAGCCACCAGGAATGATGCTGTAACATACAAATATGGTAAAGATGTCCTTAGAAATGAATCCATGAATCCTTAAAAAAATCCAACAGTAGTTAAAAGAAGGGGACCATACTGGGCAGATCCTTTGGAGATATCCCACAGGTAAGGTGAGGTTTCTGGCCTCTGTGTCAGACTGTGTAGTCTCTGGTAAAGTCAACAAAGTGACTTATTGCTTTGAGTTTAGCCGTAAGGAAGGGTAATTCTGTGTCTTGATTGCTTCTTGAGTAAACCTGTAAGTCCCTTTAATGGTTGTGGTGTGACTAGTTATAAATAAACCTAACAAAAGTAACAGTTAATTGGACCTTAATGCGATCTGATGGCCAACATCTGTCTCCAGAGGTAGTCACGATGTTACGAAGTGCAACAGGGCAGGACACAGTGATTGCTGTGCCTGGGTGTATGTAAAGAGGACGCTCACTCGCCACTCTCTTCTCCTTCCAGATGTTTGATGCTCCCCAGATATGACGGACATGTCACGAGCTGGGGAGATCTCTTATTTTGCAGCAATGGGCTGCCAGTAGCAGTGCTCATCTCTCAAGAAGTCCTATCCAGGCAGCAGACATCCAGCTTCCCTGGACTGTGTTTGCTCGAGAGATGCATCTGCTCCTGAGGTAGGAAGAGCCAGAAGGTGATGGGGAAGATGGGGAAGATTTCGGGTGGCTGCACTTTTCTGGAGAAGAACAACTGAAAACCTCTGGCCAACCAAGCTTTGCCCCAAATTTGGTGGGGCTGGGATGACTCTCCACTGGCTTAGTGGTGGATCTTGGAGCTCCTGGAACCTAACAGCAATGAGACTTGGTGGTGGTAACTGCAGAGCTGTGCCAGCATGGGAAGTGCTACCCATCTCTATATGGGAAGGGGCTAAGGAGAAGTTCTCCTCCAGGAGCCATCATCTCTGCAGGGAGAAGGTCCAGGATGCATCTCATCCACAGCCCGGCTGCTGGATATGTCTCCTTGCCTGCCAGGGCCTTTGGGATTAACCCTGGGGACTGCGCACACCCCCTTGGGAAGCAGGTGACAGACTTTGCCCAGCATAAGCCTCAGTTTTACAACCCAAACAGTGGGTGATAGTGTGAAGATCTCAAAAGAGGATTTTCCTTTTTTTTCCAGAGTCAATGCCACTCACTTTCTTGGGGCTCATCAAAAATCAAGCCATCTTCAGGCACACAGCCTGTATTTTCTGTATTTTCTACCTGTCCCTATACATACAACTCTGGGGGCAAATCTGACATACCCCAAGCACGCACAGGGACTGTCTGCTTGGCTCCCAAACCCGTGCTGTGGCGAGGCTGCAAGGACATCCCCATGAGTGCCCAGCTCCTGTTCCCACAATCCCCACATGCTCTCCCTGAGGGCTGGGTTTCGGTGACATCACTTCAGGGAGGAGGGGCCTGTGATGTCATCTTTTCAGCCGCAGCTCTCCTGCATGCACGCTCACGCACACACACACACACACTCTCAGGGACGTCCAGATGTCTTCTGTGACCCCCCCACTCCCAACACAAAGCAGGGCCAACATAGACACTAGATGAAGTTAGCTGAGGATTCCCCTCACTGCAGCCCATGCCCACTGCCTGTCATCCTTTTATTGGGCATCTCTAAGAAAAGCATGTGTTGATCTTCTCCATACCCCCCACTCGTTAGTAGAAGACAGCAATTTAATTGCCCCTTACCTTCTCCTCCCTGGGCTGAGCTCACCTGGCTTCCCCAGTTCCCCCTCATAGGTCAGGTATGAGTAGACAGAGGACATTTCTCTGCAACGAACCCAGGGTGAGTCACCTCACTCCCTCTGTGACTCAGTTTCCCTTCATTTTCTCAAGCAACCTTCTCAATATCTGTATAGAGCAGCCATTGTCACCCATCTGTGCAGTCTACAGTTGCTTCCACCCAGGGACTCCAAACACCTCCTGGTCTCCTTGAGAAACTTCACATCTGCAGGTGACTGCCTAGCATACATGGACTTGCTTTTCTCAAGCTTGCGCCACCGTCCCACCTCAACGCAACCCACTAGCCCCCAGTGGTTGAAGGACAATGACCCAGGACAAGACCATGGCCCTAAGCAACACCACCAGGAACTGCTCTAATACAAAGCTGAAGACACCAGGAATCAGGAGGGCATTCAGCAGACTTTTAGATGAAAATTCCTGGAAATAGAGAAATCCTGATTTTGCCTGTGAATTCTCCTACCCTAAGAACTCTGCAAACTTTGGTTTCTTCTCCTTGCCGTAAACCCCCTATCTTTTTTAAGAACCAAAAGACTGATGGAGCTTAAAAAGATGAATTACCTGATCTGCATAGTCAATGAAGCTCAAATGCTTCATAAATGCGACATGAGTTTTAACAGTATTTAATGGTATGCATTAATTAATAATTCCTTAAAGATGTCAAACATTTGTAGATTTAAAAACTTTATAACTTTCAATTAATTCAGTGGGGCTTAATGAATTCCTCCAGATTTATACAGCTTCTGAAACACACTCCATATCAAACAAATTCAATAATGTATGCAGTTCTAAGAGAAAGGAAGAAAGAAAGAAGGAAGGAAGAAAGAAAAAGGGTGAGGAAAAAAGAGACGATTTATTAAATCTTGATTTAATGGGAAATAGACGTATTAAATCACTTCAGCATTTTATTATGTTACTTGACTGATTTTTTGAGCGGGTCTGTGGAAGCACTCTTGATGCAATGAGGGGTGGGGAGCTCACAGGGTGAGCAAGCCACTGGCTGAGCAAGCACCCTCTGTGAAAAATTTGGGGTCACCCCTTTTAATGTAGGTGGGGTGAAGCAGTCCAAAATGGGGGTTCATCCCCGAGGAAGCGATAGAGACTTGAAATGGTCAAACTATATCCTAGGAGGCCATGGGGCCAGGGTGGCCACCGATTAACACTGGGCTGACCTAGGACATTTTGACTATCCAAAAAAAACAAATCTAAAAGGTGAAAATCCCACTTGTCAAATGATTTTCCAGAAAGAGAAAGGTTGTTCTGCAGAACAAATAGGTATAGGATCTCAATTTCCTTCTCCCAGTCCAAGAAGAAAATAAGAGCTGAAATATTAACATTTACTCCTGGACAGGGTTTGATTTTCTGCCATTTTTGGAAATTTTAGTAATTCAGAAGATGGCTTCTTTACATCTCATTTACCAGTGCGAACTTAATTATTTGTATTATGATAGTAGTCGCATTCCCCTCCTTAGAAAAGGGATAACACACAGCTGGAGTCAGTCCTCCCCAGATGATTTATGGTTATTAGCAGGAGAGTTTCATTTACATCCTCCCGTAGCACAGAAGCACCGGAGATCTCAGTCTAGGTCCTACAAAGGGATGTCTTCCAGCTCCGATCAGGAGTAGTGCCCTGCGGTGACGGGGAAGCGATGAATCATGCGAAACAGTGTCAGATCCCAGAAGAAAATCCCAAATCCCGTGTCCCAGCGTCGTGCCTCAGCCTCGAGACTGCTACTCCTCATCAAGCTCCGGAGGTCGCTATGGCTGGTGAGATTTCATTTTCCAACCGGGTGGCTGTCCACAGGCAAGTTCATGTTGTTAAAATCTGCTGTTTCACTGGAGTGTTCCCATCTTCAGAAATATTTGAAATCTTCCGTAATCAAAATAGGAGACTTCCTTTTGCATTAGGACTATTAACTTCCAAAACATTGTTTTTATTCTACAGGATGAAGTTTGGGCTTTTTGGAATCAGAAGGCTGCAATAATAGCAGCAAATGAGGCCTGTATATCAATTAATATACATGTATGCATACATACTTAGATACATCTATGTCTCTATTACCTCCAGATTTGTATCTGAATTTGTATCCATATCCACACAGCTATGCACGCATATACACACACTCTCTAATATATAAATTTTGCTAGTGTTATTTCTGAAGCAAACTATTTCAGAAATCCAATTCCACAAGCATATCCTAAAGGTCAACTTCTTACATCCCTTTGGTACGAACACAGAGTTTGGATATTCCCATTGCCCCTCCACCTTTGGTAATTACAAGTTTCAGACAAGCTCTTTGCACAGAGGAAAGCAAAGTGAGAGGCAGGGGCAGGGCTGAAAGCAGAGCAGGGGAAGGAAAGAGAACATAACTTATCCTCATGGGCGAGACACGCGTACGAACGGATTGGGATTTGTCCTAAAACAACTTCCCGAGCTCATGTCAGAAGAAAGACAAGAGGGACTATAAAACCAATGAGTTTAGAGAGGGGAATGAGCCTTTGCTCCGGCTTGTTCAGGGAGTTATTGATTCTCCCATGCATCTCACCAGCCTTGTAGTCGAGATCACTCATCCCACTCCTACAGCATATTGGATATATAAATCTCAGGGGACAGTCGCTGAAGCACTGTCCCTGCCTTCACAAAGGCCACTCTGCGAGGGATGAGCATGTCATGCCGCAGGGCACGTTGGCTGCTCTTGGATGATGGGGCTGGAGAAGGAATCACAGGGGCACATGCAGCCACCACAGGTTTGATAGAGGATTGGCGGTGCCTTTTCTTAGTCATAATCACCCCGTGGCAGAATGAAACTGGCACAAAAATCAGAGCAGAGGCCCCAGAAAACAATGTGATGGTGTTGATGTAGATCAGGATCTTCCCACAGATTCACCAGTGGGGACACGCCTGTGGTCCCTTGAGGTCTTCCCCAATGAGTTTGCATGCCTAGGAAGGCATGAAGAACTAGCTGGATTTGCTAGTTGTAAGATCTCACCCAAAAAGCAGCACCCCGAGAAGGTTCAAGACACTGTGTCTCTGGAGAGGTGTGTGAAAGCAGGTTTGGAAAGAACCCATAACAAGCTCCTGTTGGTGTTCAAGGGCCTGATTCACACCACAGGCTCCAGGGCAAACTCTGTTAGAAGCATCTAGGAGCACCCACATGAAAGCTGGGGATTACTGTAATCTTCGTGCATCTTCTTGTTCCCACTGTCCTCTGAGAGACTCATAGAAGAGACAGGCATCAACCGAAGGTCCATTTAGAGGTCTCTTCTCTCCAGTGGTGACCAGTAGCAGGTGCCTAGGGAAGCTCTATAAGGTGACCTTCTCCTGTGCCCACAGAAACTCCAAATCAGCATCTCAAGGACCCTCTAATGTACAGGCTGCATTGGTATCCACCAATGGATGTGCCCTCCATGGACATCTGCTCCCTGTTCAAAGACACTTCCATTCCCAACCGCCACAGCAGCCTGCAGCACCAAGTGCCGCCATGCAATAACACCCTGCACTACCACATGTTTTTTTGAGGCTTGTTCCTGATCATTTCCCTGATTGCCCCTGCTCCTTTCACTGTGAACCATCATGATTTTAGAGAACAGTCTCAGGCAACTCTATTCCCTTTGTTCCTTGAAGTCATTCATCCTAAAGGGAACTGAGTCTTCAGGAAGCACCTGGTCCACAGCCTCAGGCTGTGAGCCCCAAATCAGACACAAGTCCTAGTCCCAAATTAGCTATTGACCTTCTAAAGGGTGTTGCTTTTCTTGTGTGACCTCTGTCCTTCAGGACAGAGATTATAATGTGTGCTTCTGTCTCTAAAAACATAGTGCAGCAGGGCTCCAACCTTAGCCTCTGCAAGCTCCTGTCATGCAAACCAAGCCCTAGCAGATGCCTTTCAGGTTTACCATTCCTGGTAATGAGGAGGACACCTATGCCCTCTTTCAAGCAGGCAAAGACCTCATTTAGCTTCAGACCTGATCTTCACCAAGCATTTCTTATTTTCAGTAACTCACATGGTGCCTGGCCCATGCTCTCCACCCAGCTGTGCCCAACATCACACACCCTGGAGACAAAACAGGCCACTCCACTCCTGCTCATTTCCAGTACAAAGTGCCCTCCTGTGGTCTGAAACCTTTTTCCCTTTTGCTCCCCTCATTTTATCCCCAATCCTGCTCATCACTGGGGATGACAAAAAAGGAGCAAAGGCGCTCCAGAGCCCGTATCCCAAACCGGTGCCTCTTCTGTGCCTGTCCGATGCAACAGCTGGGATGCTATCGCTGCCCACCACAGCTTTGGCAGGGCCCCTTTTCCAGCAGGCAGTGGGAATGCTCAGCCCCTGTGATGGAGTCCGGGGCACGCTGCCATCCCTATGGAGATTTGCACCGAGGGGTGCGTGTGGCTGACGTGCTGCTGCCTCCGCTTGGCCGAGGGAACCCGGCCGAGCGTCTGGCTCACTCCTGTCGCTCTTTTGCTAATGCGGATCGGCTGCTTGGACTCGCAGCATCCTGGGAACTTCCTGGCTATCAGCTTTACTGGGCAGGCTGAGATAGGAGACAAACAGAGGGAGCAAGTCTATAATTGCAACAGAGGGGAAAGCTGCAGGGGAGTTTGTCTCTGAATGACAAACAGGAGCTGTAAAGGCAAGAAGAGGCTGAGGGAAAAGGGATAAACACTAGCAAGCATGGCTTGACCTGCTTCGTTGCATGGGCTACAGCCAAGTGCCCTGGAGAAGGGGGAGCCAGGTCTCACTCCTTGCCCCTGTCCTGACACAGCAGCACCAACGCACTTTGCTGTGGCCACCCGCTTGCTGGATCTGGCCATTCAAATCAGACCTGGACTTGAACTGTTATTGAAGAAGATCTTGCCAAGGCCAGAGCACCCTGATGGATTGTTGTGGCATTGATAAATAACCACTAAAGCAATGCTATAGTAATGCTTAGGGCTGCTGACCAAGACTGGGACAGAGAGGAGATAGTCTTGAGCTGATGCAGTCTACTGAGGCTACAAGCACTGGGAAATTGAGCCACAGAGCAGTGACCCGATTTGCTCAGTGCTCCTCTGGCCTGGATGATGCTACCCTCAAGGAAATCAGCCTTCCAGGGACATGCGAGAAAGGACGGTACTCTCCCATGAAAACACAGAAGCGATGCTCCCTAGAAACACCATGAAATTCATCTACCAACTGCAGCCGGGAGCAGCCAGACTCACTGATTTTGGGTTGCTTGTCTTGCCTAAATTCAAAGGGACCACCCCAAGGAAATGCAACTTGTTGGAGGCACCGAGGAAAGGAAAACTTGAAGAGTTTTTGGGAAAGAGATTAAAATTTTCCTACAGCACCTTTTTCTGCCCTGTGTTCCTGGCCTTGCTTGAAGGCTTGGGTACTCGCTGTTCTGAAGCTGGGGTGATAAAAAAAAATTCTGTGGCCTTTTTGGATAATATAATAAAGACTTAGATGCTTTTCGGACATCAGCTGCTGCGAGTAATCAGCACTTCCCAGCTGCCGAGTCACAAATAGCTTGAAAAATATTACCGGTCCTTGCTCTCGTGAGAGCTAATCCCAGAACGGGCAGTCTTAAAAAAAAAAAAAATCCCCAAATTACCAGAATGGCCCCAGAAAACTCTTTTAAGGAGATTAGTTAGATGTCGGTTCTGGATTGTCTTTAGCTCATTGCTTTCTCCTCCATGTTCCCACATCCTCTCTTTTCCCTGAACATCTTCACATGGCTGGAAAAGGTCATTCTTCTGTCCCTCATCCTGTCCTTGTGCTGGCGACAAACGTGGCCCCAACATCCAAACCAGCCCCATCCCCAACGTCTTGGGACCTGCTCTGCTCCTGGCATGGGCTCTACCCTTCTGCTCCCTCCCCATACCTTCCCTGTCCCCTCTCAATGTTTGTCCCTGCCAGAAGATCAGAAAATAAAACGTTTCACTTAGCAACAAAGAGATTTTTTGCTGTTTTTTAATTTTTTTTCCATTTTTTGTTTTTCTCCATCCAGAGATGTTTCTGTGCGGGGTTGTCCACAAATTCCCACCCTTCAAACCAAACATAAACCCTTGGCACAACTGTCTGCAAGACATCTTGCCCTGGTGTCCAAAGGCCTCCTCTAAGTTTGTCTTAAGCTTGTTCAAAATTGGTTTGGCAGTATTACTAAAGAAGAAGAAACAGAAGAAATAACTAGCTCCTTTATGACACTTGTTTTAAGTGAATGCCAAGCACGCTGCAAGAGTCGTCATCATTAATTAAGCAGAAAAAAGGCCAGCTGAAGCCAACATGAGCGTGTCCATGCAGCTGTTTGCATAATTTAAAATAAATAAATGTATATATGTATATATTTTAGAGCTCCTTATCCAGCTCTGGCCCTAAAACCGCTTCCACACCACCAAATCCTCACTCGACGAAGCAGGGTGGTTGCACCTGAGCTGCCTGTTGGGGATGGCCCCTAGGCTGGGCTAACTCCCAAACTCAATCCAGCAACTGCTTGGGTTGGTCCTCTTTGGCCAGGTCAAAGCTGTGTCAGCAACCATGACATCATTTTAGTAGTGTGGATGAGTGAGTTCTCTTGCACCTTTTAATTTGCTCACATAGGTGAGGCTGAAGCTGATCTCCACCTTTCAGGTAGGGCAGAAGATGCCAGAAGTACTTCAGACCACCATAGCCCCATGTTGTCACAGTGGAAACCACACCTAAGTGGCTTGGTCCCAGTTAATGTCTGGTATGACTGCATAGGTTGGTGTCTCCCATGTTGGAAATGACATGCCTGGAATTGCACAGCCCCAGTTAGGTTGAGGCTGCCCCAAGGCTGGGAAAATGGGAGAAGAAAGCTCAGCCTTTAGGTGCAGGTCCGTATTACTAAACTCTCATGTCCTCTGAAGGGGGATGGCTGTATCTGGACCACTTCATGGGAACAGTCATGGTCCCTGCCCCATGCCTGGGCATTATGTGTGTCAGTGCTCATTGGTCTTGGCCAACCGGTGCCATGATAAACGAGCAATGTAGACAGTCAAATGGCAGACCCTGTCTCAGGGTCCCAGCACTGCTGCATTTACTGGTACAGACACCCTATGGCTCTCCCTGCTTTCTTCTACATGACCCACTGCTCTTCCGTTCTCTCCTCGTGACCCCGCTTTTTCTCTCCCATGACATCCCCATTTCCAGAAATCTCATTCCCCTTCCCTTTGCAAGGACTCAATATTTTATGTAACCCCAGGGCACGGGAAGACATGAGACATCCACATGGAGACAGCCTAGCGAGAGCAAAAGCCTCTATAACTCAGCAGAGCATATTTTTAACATTAACAATAATAACCGGATGGCCTGGCCTACAAAATGCTGCTACAGGGCATCCATCCCAACGTGGCAATGCTCCCGAGTGGCTGCTGGGACTCTCTGAACTAAGTTTAGCCCTGAAATGAGCTCAGACCCCTTGCTGAGGTCTCTGACTCATGGTCTCCTAGCTGAGCCGGTGGAAGAGGTTGCTGCTTCCCCCTCCAGCGCGATGCTGATGACTCCTTTGCCACGGGTGGCTTTCTCTATGCCAGAGCAGAAGACGCAAATGCACCCGTGGGATGTGGCATGGACTTCATGTCCCTCCCCCCCGTGGTGACAGCACGAGGCTCTGCTTGTGCTGAAAGCTTTGGCTCCAAGGGATCGGCGACTGTCCTGGGTTGCTCCCCGCT
This sequence comes from Platalea leucorodia, assembly GCF_965183815.1. NCBI lineage: Eukaryota > Metazoa > Chordata > Aves > Pelecaniformes > Threskiornithidae > Platalea > Platalea leucorodia. The sequence continues at coordinate 124,881,390 of NC_138825.1, read as the reverse complement.
GTTTTCGGCTTTGTTTTTCTCATTGCTGCTCCCCGCGTAAAAAAAAACCTCAGTGGCCGGAGCCAGACCACCTGGACAGCTTGGGGCTGGGGTTTTGCCCAGCATCGCCTACCAAGGCTTGCAGCATGTCCTTGCAGGACCCTGCCCGAGGGGGAGATGTCCAGGGAAGGGCTTTGGTGTTCCCCAGCGATGCTCCTGGGTGACGTCCCAGCATCACCCCAGGGGTGGGGACTCCCACGCTGCGTTCATCACCTCACGGCTGCCCTGACCGTGATTTTCCTCAGGGAGCACCAGCTCCTCCCAATCCTTCCTCCGCTACAAATGCGATGGTCAGAGCTGAGCTCTGCCCCGCTGCGAGCTAAGCACTGACTGGGAGGCCTTCAAGGACATCTTTACAAAGTATGACGAGACACGGATAACAAGGAAATAAATAAGGAATAAATTGCAGGGGGGACACCCCAGGAATCTCACAGCCATCACTAGGAATATGCAGAGGTGAAGGGGAAGGAGGGACAGCGAGGAGCAAGCTTGCTATTTTAAGGACAAGCTCCAATAGTAAAGTAATCATCTCCCGAGCAATGCTATTTTCTGGATCTGTGCCCTCAAGTCAGCACGAAGCCACCGTGCTTTCTATTCCAGTCACACCAAACGCTTCTCACCAATCTATCCATCTTAATCCAAGCCCTGGCAGCCACACAGCCCCGCTGGGGTGGAGGGGTGCCTGGGGACAGGGGGTGCCGAGCTGGGTGCATCCGTGACAGCCCGCCCATGGGCACACCAGTCCATCCTCACCATCACCTTTTCCCCCAGGCGGGACGCCTCCTTCATCTGCATCCTCGCTGCTGCTGCTGGTGCCGGACAAAATGCCTCCCACGTAATCAGTTCCCAGCCTCCCCCTCCTCCTCCTCCCCGCTCCATCGCTCTCCTCCCTCCATCCCCTCCTCTAGTGCACCACTGCTACAGATAAAGGGATCGGTCCTGCGGCGACGGGGTCATTTCGGGAACTGTCGCTGCTAGAACAGTGAATGTTTGCATGCACAAAAATCCTGTCCCCACTGCAGCACCGAGCAACAGGACCGGCTGGCCACGGGAAGCCAAGGAGATGCCAGGATGCTTCACCCAAATTATGCACCTGCATCCCTCCTCGCTGACACCCAAGCACCGTGCCCGGCTATTTGCACGCTGTGTCCCCCATCTCACGAGGGGGAAGAGCCCGGTCTGCCATCCAAAAGCAACGTGCGCAACCCAAACGCCTGGCCGGCATGGAGACACGTGCACGGCACAAAGCCTCCTTCGCCCCCTCCATGAGCACCACGTCCCCCACCTCCCATCCCCACATCCCTCCCCGCTCCCCTCTCCCAGGGCATCCAGCCCCAACCAGACCACAGCATCACAAAAACCTCTTCCTCTCTCTTTTTATTAGCGGCGCGAGCGCGCTGCCTGTGTAATCAGGCAGGAGCTGCACTTCATGCTGCAAGGATTTCCCCGCAAACTTCACCTTCAAAAGCCCAAGTCCCCAAAGCCCCGAGGCACAAGGTTTCCTTCTGCTCAGCGCTAACAAGTGGTCAGGAGCTTGGGGTTTTTGCATTGTTTCCTAAATAATAATGTTTCTTCAGAAGCCCAAGAGATTAAAAGCCCAGCTGACTTCTAAAAATGATATTTATATGGAGCACAAAAGGATCTGGACTTTAAATAAGCGTATATACACACACACATGGATGCAACATGCTGCCACGCCAACACACGCTTACAGAAGGACCCTCCCGGACACAAATTAACCTCTATTTATGCTTTGGGAGGAAACTTTCCCTGGGGCTGTGTGTTTCCTATCTACCCAGAGAATATGTAAATGCTAATCATTGCAATAAAATATATACTGCATTGAAAAGCCTGATCCACCCAGGCAATTTTGGTACCCTTTGCTCCCAGACACTTGGCTTTGAACCCCATTTTTTCTGTCAGAGCGCCCAAAAGCCCGGAGATCTAAGACGTGCCTCCCTCTGTGCCTCAGTTTCCCCAGGTGCCTCACGGGCTCAGCACCAGCACTGAAGTCAGAAGACATAGCTGCAAGTTTGTGACAGGTCCAAGACCTGTTTCTGCTGAAAGAGATCACTGCAAATCAGCAATAAAAGATGAGAAAATGTCCAGGGCAAGATGGTTGGGGTTTTCTGGGGGGGGAAGAAAATTTTTTTGAGAATTTTCTGAAAAAATATATTTAACATCATTATCCAAAAACCAGCCAGAAACCAGTCACAAGAGACCTAAAGTTTAAAAACATGACCTCATAATTTCTCCAAAAGCCATGGACCAGCTCAAATAGAAGCATTAATCAAGTTCCTTCACCAAGGCTTTGCAGCCCTCAGGCGACTCAGATTTGGTCTTTACATTCATTTCCCCATTAGCACCTTTTCCCCCCCTTCCCACCCCTTTTGTCTCCAGCTCAGCGCAACATTTAGCAAGGCGATGCTCTTTAAATATATTTATGAATAAATACTTATTTATACGCTCAGCAGGTGAGTTTGAGTGCAGGAAGCTGAGGAGGAAGAGGAGGAGGAAGAGAAAAAGGAAGAGGAAGAGAGGATGGGCTGTTTGCAAGGGGCTGCACCCATGTGGGAGATGTGCAGAGGTTATAGCTCTACTGGTAAAACCAGCTCCAGGGTCCCTTCCTCGAGCCCACCCGGCCCCGTCGGGCCATATCCACTGTTCAGTTCTCACCTCCTGCCAAACTGCCTGGGCCAGGTCCTCACCCCTCAAGTCAGGATTTAGGTGCCCTAACAGAGTATATATAGATATGTATCTCCACAAACACTCAAACCAGGAAATTTTTAGGGCTTTCCCCCGCCTCTAAAAAAGGGGAAAAAAAAAAAAAGGCAGAAAAAACCCAAACCTCTAACAAAATAACAAAATACGATCCTGCTATGGAGTCATTCCCTGTCCGTAGGACTAAATTGGAGCAGGTCCCCAGGAGTCACTTGAGCAGCAGAGAAGAGGCAGAGTGCTGCAAGAGCCAGTTATACACTCTGCAGCTGGCAAAATAATAATAATAGTAATAATAATAATAAGCCATGTCCAATCAGCCCTAATATCCATCACCACCATCAGGTTCAATGCAGGATTAAGAACTGGAAGCGAATAAATATGCCTGTGATTTCCATTGCATTTAGAGACTGATTGGAAATCCCAGCGGAGGCATGTTTTCAGCCACGGATGCATTTCAGCCGCTTCTCCGAGCCAGGGCCGCTGCATCTCTCTCTTGGCTGCATTCTCATCTCCCCCGGCGCCTGACCCTACTCCTCTTCCTCGCCTCTCACTTGAGTTGTGTTTCGGCTGTAGCTGGGGTCGTGCCGGGCTGTAGACCAGGCTAGAGGGACAAAGCCAACTGTTTCATGCATTAATAAAATTAAGGACTTACTCTATCCTGTGTTAGTGACCCCCGCTGCCTTGGTTTGGATTTATCCTGCCTAAATATGGGCACGCAACTGAGGGCTCCGGTTAGCACCTAATATTTAGTAGGATAAACCAGGGCTTATACTGGTGCTGGTGAAATACTCATCCCAAGCCCCGGCGGGGATTCATTCTTTGAGTTGGCTGAGATTTTGAGGTGAGGCCACAAGCAAGACCTTGTGCTGCTCTTCATGGAGCAGCCATGAAAATGCAGCAGTAAATCTCCCACTGCTCAGGCACCTTCTTCTCCACCCAGCCCCTGTCATGAGGCCTTTCAACCCCAGTGACACAGTAAGATCATATAACTTCATTTCCTCATGGTGGTCTCATCAACACTCCTAATAAATGCAATTCCTTCACTTTGCCTTTTGGTAGTCAAAGGTCCACTTGCACGTTTCAGTGCCCTGCTTCCAAAAATTCATGGAAAGCAATGGGAACATCCTCATCAAGGCAACGTAGGTATGGGAAGATCTGGAGAAGCTGGGTCAAGGGGGTGGGATATCACTGAGGAGTGTGGCAACTACCTTTAGGTGCCTGCTCCTCCACCCCAGCCATGTGGCAACAGCCATGGCCACCATGGCTTCATCTAGAATCATGAGTTCTAACTCATGATTTCATGATTGCTTCATCTAGAATCATGAGTTAAACACCGCCACGCCACTGGGATTTGACCATCCCCACCAAAACTGCTAAAATGGTCCTTGGCCCAACTCATAGTCGCCCAGACCCAGCCAGGGCTCAACCTGGGAGTGACCACAGCCCAGAGGACTCCCCAGAGTCTTGTTCCCACGGCCATACCCATGGCTGCACTGCAGTGTTCCCTCTGCACACTCCAACATCCGCATGCGAACCTCTGCTCCCCGCCATCGTCACCCTTGAACCACAGCAAAAGGCCAGGCGTGGCCTTCGGTGCCCTCCCTGCAGTCTCCCTGGGAGAAGCCGGCAAGCATTTGGATGGCCAACAGAGTTGCAGGGAAGGACAGAAAAGTGATGGAGGCCCCTGCACCAGGGCCGTGTCCTCCCTGCCATGCTGGTGGTCCTGCATCACCTCCATGGTGTGCCACCTCTCCTCGCTCCCTGATGAGGGGCAAGGTGGGGAGCAGGCTATTTTCTGGGGAAGGCAGAGGAAGGGGCAACCATGTTTGTCTTGAAGCACTCAGCTGTTGACAGATGATGCTGTTACACTGGTGCCTTCCAGTTCCACACTGCAACACAGGAATCATGGGTACGGGGACTGGGAATTTGGTGTTACTCCTCCATACACCTCTGGATTCTCTTTCTTTCCTCACCAAGAGCCTGCTCTTTTTTTTTCTTTCTTTTTTTTTTGGTGCTACAGGGAGGAATGGGTTGACTCGGAGAAGGAACAGTGCAGACAGATCCATCAACTTCATCCTCACCAGCAGGGAGGAGCCGAGCCGGTAAGCTGCCGAGCCCCGGCGTGGAAAGCAGCAGCGAGATGTCTCTACCTCGGGGGGATCTCTGCATTGCAGGAGGATGGGAGAGCCCCTCGGCCCCCCTGCCTCGCCGAATCCTCCGCACTCTCGGCATCCCCTCTCCGCCTCCGCACCAACTCTCTCGTTACCATGACAACGGTTGGCTCACATGAGCCTCTCCGTGATGCAGCACTCGTCCACCCCAGTGCAAAGCACAGCCCATGATGTGTGAGCATCCTACATGGGATTTTGCGGGACTGCCATCAAGCCGACGCCTTGGGCTGGGTGCTTGGAGGAAGCTCCAAATTGCGGTTGAATCTTGGAGCGGAAAGCAGCCTGCTAGTTTGGGGATCGTCTCTTTTACCCAGCTCCTAGGAAAGGCTATCAGAAAAGATGGATGCTGAGAGAAGTTGGGATGCAGGAAAGGCAAAGTGGCAAACCCTCGCAGTGCTCGGGCCAGAGCTGACGCTGAGGTTACACCTCTGCAAGAGAATAAACCCATGCTGGAGCCTGCTCTCCAGCCCTGAGGCCTGGCCATGTCCACACTATTAATCTTTCTCACCCTCCTAAGCAGGGTGGCTGCATCCCAACCGCCTGTTGGGGATGGTCTCTGGCCCATGTCAACTCCTGAGCTGTGCCAGGGATGGTTTGGGCAAGTTTGAGTTGGCCAGGGCTAAAACAGTGCTAGGGATGGTGGTGGGAGTGTAAGGGTAGAGAAGGTTGAACCCCAGCCCTTGTGCTCTGACTCTGTTTCATTTACAACTTACAATAATCAATCAATCGGTCATGGCAGGGCCTGGGAAAACCTGAGGATATCTCCTGGCTGCTGGCAGAGCTTTTAATTCATCGCTGCCCTGGCTGATGTCAGGGCAGGTGCCCGAAGGAGCAGTAGTGACTTTCATCAACGAATGAATTTAGATGGTGACTCACGTAACACCCTTTCAGTTGCTTGCCCTCTGCTCCAGGGGATAGATTCAAATGCCAGCTACTTTGGCTAAACAGCCACCAAGGACATGAAGCCACCTCTACGGACACTGCTAGGAGTGTTTGCAGCAAGCAAGGGCTATGCCTAGGAAAGTGGCCAGATGGTGGGACCAAAGAGCAGGGAGGATTTGGGTTAGTGTAGGTGGAAAAGGGACCATGAAGAAGGGCTCAGGGATAGGGAGGGGACATGCAAGTTGGCTGGAGCAATCACCAGCTCTGCCCATCCCCGCTGACCAGTTGTGAACAAGGAGCGAGGGCAGGGAAGAGAAAGCAGGGAACGCAATCCCCAAAATAAGTATGATTCATTTAGTTGTATTGCTAATGATTGGGAAACTTGGCAGCCCTGTATCCTGGAGCACAAGAAAACAGGCAAGGAAACATCCCACTCTTGCAGGTCTTCTCCCCCTCCCAGTTCTTGGCACCAATGACCAGAAAGATGTAGGGAGGACTTTGCCAGCATAGTCCCTGGCACGGTCTTGGCCCAGACCAAGAAGCACTGTCCCAAACTGTCCCACCACATGGGTCCTAAAGAGGATCCAGGACCAGCTGCTACACAGAGCGAACACAGATAGGTTGTCCCATCTGGTCCCCATCTTACATCCCCACAAACATCACAAAAATAGTCACCTGAGCAGAAAAGAGAAAGGGAAACAGACAAAGAGAGGGCACACATTTCATCCTCCTCTTCCCAAGGAAAAGATGGTCTCATGATCTTTACTGCTGCAGAAGACATCAGTGAGTCCAAGTGGGATGGACAGCCCTAACCAAGCTTCAGTTGAAACTTGCACCTTTTGAAAAACTCATCACGGTGAGTCTGGGAAACCACACTTTCTGTTCACTTCACTTGTCCAGAAATCTGAGACAATGTTTTGAACTCTGCTACAGTGAACACAGGCATAGGAAAGGGGTAAGAGCAGAGCATGGTGAATGGAGTCAAATCCAGTTGGCGGCCAGTCACAAGTGCTGTTCCCCAGGGCTCAGCACTGGGGCCGGTCCTGTTCAACATCTTCATTGATGATCTGGATGAGGGGGTCGAGGGCACCCTCAGTCAGTTTGCAGATGACACCAAGTTGGGTGGAAGTGTCGATCTACTGGAGGGCAGGAAGGCCCTGCAGAGGGACCTGGCCAGGCTGGGTCATTGGGCCAGGGCCAACTGTATGAGGTTCAACAAGGCTCAGTGCCAGGTCCTGCCCTGGGGGCACAGCAACCCCAGGCACCGCTGCAGGCGTGGGGAGGAGCGGCTGGGAGCTGCCCGGCGGGAAAGGGCCTGGGGGTGCTGGTCGACAGCCGCTGGACATGAGCCAGCAGGGTGCTCAGGTGGCCAAGAAGGCCAATAGCATCCTGGCTTGTGTCAGGAACGGTGTGGCCAGCAGGAGCAGGGCAGGGATGGTCCCCCTGTGCTGGGCACTGGGGAGGCCGCCCCTCGAATGCTGTGCTCAGCGCTGGGCCCCGCACCCCAAGGCGGCCATGGAGGGGCTGGAGCGTGGCCAGAGCAGGGCAGCGAGGCTGGGGCAGGGGCTGGAGCACAAGGCTGGGGAGGAGCGGCTGGGGGAGCTGGGGGGGCTCAGCCTGGAGAAGAGGAGGCTGAGGGGAGCCCTCCTCGCTCTCTGCAACGGCCTGAAAGGAGGCTGGAGCCGGGGGGGTCGGTCTCTTCTCCCCAAGAACAAGCGATGGGACGAGAGGGAACGGCCTCAAGCTGCGCCAGGGCAGGTTTGGGTTGGGTATGGGGAAAAACTTCTTCACTGAAAGGGTGGTCACGCATTGGAACAGGCTGCCCAGGCAAGTGGTTGAGTCCCCATCCCTGGAGGTATTTAAAAAACGGATAGATGTGGTGCTCAAGGACATGGTATAGATGGACTTGGCAGTGTTAGGTTAACGGTTGGACTCGATGATCTTAAGGGTCTTTTCCAACCTTGATGATTCTATGATTCTATGATTCTGTGATTCTATGTTGAAAAGGAGGTGACATCCGTAATCGGCATAAAGACGGGTACACGAGAGGGTATGATGACTTATCTTCCTCATTCCCTTTAATTTGGGCAAGCCTGATCTGGAGGCAAGATCCCTCTGCTTTCCAGTGAGGGCTCAGGGTTGGACAACAGCAATAAGGGAGTTATATATACTGCTGCCTGCCCTGGCCTATGGAAATATATCAGTGGAGGGGAAAATACAGCTCAGTGTGAACCATGGACCATAGGAGAGGGAATTAATTAGCTCCCCTGCAGCTAATTATTGCCATGAGATCAAGTGGTTTGTGCTCTTTGGAGAATGCCAACCATTCAATGGGAAGACAAGGGGCGGGGGGGGGGGGGGGGGGGGGCAAAAAAAAAAAAAAAGAAAAAGCATCGTACTGTCACTGCTGGAATTTGTTTGCAAGACCACTTTATCAGTGTCAAGAGAAAGGCAGGCTGTTTTACACCGCAGGGGTCCAAATCGCTCAACTTACTAAAAGGCAGCTTGCTGGGGGGTGAGAGCCTGCTGCTGCCAGCTGAGGTTGTTCCTAACAGGGCCCAAAGGCGATGGAGACATTACTTATGGGCAGCCAAGTTCCCAGTGCATGAAGGAAGGGACTGGTGTGGGTAACTTCTCTGTATCACGTGGAGCCATGTTTTAACATGGGTTGGGAACAGAGTCCACTTCAAGATCTGGACCCTTGGCCTCGGTGGGAATACCGGCACCAGCAAAATATGGGGTTGACCTCAACAACATTGAGAAAAAAAGCTCAGATTCACTTGGTTGCCAGAACAAACACTGAGCACCTGTACTTAAAAGCGTGATGATACAGCTATATATTACATACATATGCGCACACACAAAGTTGTCCCTAGCATTAAAATTTCATTACAAGGAATGTACCAGGAATAACCATTATCAATTATATATTACACGCTGCTTTAGTCTAAAAGAAATCTAATGGCTCGGGGGTTCTGCTGCGAGAAGGAGTCTCTCTTGCAAAGTTTGAAGCTGATCGTGTTGAGGAGCTTTGTGATTCACCACACATCTGCCACTCACCCAGCCCCGTAGCGGTACGGTGGGGACATCCAGCCCAGGAGGTGCCTTGCTGACGGTTTCCCCTGGCTCCATGTAGGTCATGCTGGATTATGGATCCCTTTGTGGGATGCCCAGGACAGGACGGGGCTGAGGACTGGACCTTATGGCTTTCAGAGGGGTTATCCTGTAAAGCTCTCACTTCTCTCTCTGGATAATGCCACTGCGCCATGGGTCTCCAGCCTTAGTGCTCCCTCCACGTGGTCACTTTGCACCCTGGCCTTCACGGACAGCCTTGCTCCCAGTTTATCATTGTACTGGTACCAAAGCCCCTTACGTGAGTCAGCTGGTCACCCGAGATGCCATCTACAGCCACGGGTACCTCCAAAGGTGGCTGTTCCTGTGTGTCTTGGACACCTCTCATGGGTGGGATGACTGGAGGTGTCTCCACTGCTGACAGAAGGCTCTTCGGTGACCACAGTCTCCTCCTTTAGATACTTTGGTCTAAGCATGAGACAGGACCCACATCCCAGATCTGCAGTATGTCCGTGAATTTGCCCCATACCATGTCCCTCTGAAAGCAGTGACAGCCCTCCCTCCAGCGTTTGCAGCCACCCAAATCTCTTCTTTCCCCCAGTGTACCATGCCTGAAGGCTGAGCAGCTTTTAAAAACCAAAACAAAAGAGACAACCTCCTCCGTTCCCGGCGTGCTCCTCATCCCCGCTCCTGCCTCCAGTCATTCAGCCCCAAGCAGCCCTTAACATGGCCCTATTGAAGAGACCAGCTGGCTTCCACATCTTCACGTTGAGGAATAAATGTTTGCATTGTCCGAAGCCTTTCCAGTTAAATGATTCGCAGATCCTCCTTTGTGGATGGCAGGCAGCGAACAATCCCAGCGCCCTGACGGAGGCCATCTAATAAAAGATAATGACAGGGATGCTAAGCTGCAATGGGGCGGAGGGAAGGGCTGCTGTGCTAAAGTCTTAACGCTGATATTTTAATCCAATTAGTGCCCCTGTGCGTACCAAGGCAGCGGCTCTTGTGGAAACCTCAGCGTAAAGGCAGCCAGGTGGGTAGCAGTCAGGCCAGGGAGGGTCTGCAGGACTTTGTCCACTCCCTCAATGCTTTTGGGGGAAAATGGGGGCGAGGGGGGAGGAAATTAAACTGCAAAGCCAGCTAAACCTTGTCCAGTGGTTCACATGGAAAAGGAGTTTGACAAAACATGGCTTGGCAGGTAAAAAAAAATATTTTATTTGGTTTTGGGCAGGTTAGGGAGTCACTAGGCTGGTAGAGACAGTAGAGCAAGCCCAAGCCCAGTTCAGGAGGCAGGATAAGACAGAGATCATTGCCAAGAAGCAGAATGGATCTGGCCACCCTGATGGGTAGGAGCAAAAAGCAACAGGGAAGAGACATTAGTAGCATGGACATCAGCTGGGCTAATACTAAAGTGGGTCCCACATTTCTCTGCTGCCAACAAGCCCATCGCTGCATTTTGAAAGCCCCATTTCCCTTTCCCATTCAGTAGATCACGCCTGAGAAAGTGATTTCTCAGGATGCAGATTAAAGCAGAACAGCAGAGAGTCCCCCAGTGCAATTATGAAAAGGAAGTCATAAAAAATAGTAATTAAAAGTCGTATTTCTGCTGGGTAAATGCCTGGGCAGGGCTGGGAGTTGTTGGAAAGACAGACGCCTGAAAGACAGAGGATGCAGCGGAGGTAGAGAGGGGACAGAAAGGCTTTGTCTGCACCAGTGAATGAAACAGGGGCAGAGACAGGGATTGCACCATCCCCGCTGTTACCAGCACAGCCCCTTGCACGGTTTTAATCCAGCAAAATAGGCCCGTTGGATCCTGGTCTCTGCTGTGACCTGTCTGTGCCTCAGTGTCCTATTGTATCAGCCAGGGATGATAACGTGTCCGTTGGATGTCCTGTCTGTGTAGGTGGTGGGACACATGGCGTTCCAGTGTGGCTGCTGAACTGGAGGTGGGGAAAAGCAAAGCAATTTCGGTTGGATGGAAGAGGTTTCTCTCACGGAAATGAAAACATGGGAAGATTTTTATTTGGTTCAACCCTGAACCGAGCATATATGACCTCATGGAGTGACAGGGCACAGCCTAAGGGCATCTCAGATGGCATTGGCATCTATGTTTGGACAGGGGAATTACTAGTAAAAGTCCCCATGAAAGCCTTTTCTCTGAGGTCCTGAGGTCTTCTGTTTGGGCTGCCCAAACTGCAAACGCTCTTCCAGGTCCTGATCCAGCTGTACATGCAAGGATCTTGCACCCCCCGTGATGTCTCCTGCACCCTTGCAGGAGATGGGGTACTTCTGTCCTCTCCCCAACCTGGCGTCGGCCCCTCAGACTTGGGCAAAAAGAGACCTCCCAGCAGAGCGGTTTGCAGGTGATTGCAGTCTCAACATCCTGCTCTTGGAAACTTTAACCAAGCTCCTGCCATGGATGTAGAAGCAGGAGAAGGTGCCAGTGGGACGACTGCGATGAGACCTTCCCAGGAGAGGTTTCACGCACCATCCATCAGCCCGTTTCGGCTGCAGCGACATGGCTCCAGCCCCAGAGGTAACAGATGAGGCCCTGACCATGATCAACCTTTCGGGAAACGCTCGAAAAAACCCCCAAAGCCAACAACCCTAAAGCCCAATGGGACTCTTACCCTCCCTGCCGCTGAATCACCAGTGATGCGGGCAGCAGGAATTAAACAGAACAAATAAGAATGGAGCAACAGTAAATGGAGATTGTAAACATGAGCCAGATTAAAAACTTAATGGGTCTAAGCAGGCACCGGGGGAAAGCAGGAGTGGGAGGGAATGGGGCTGAGCGGGAGGGGGGGCTGGTTTTGTCTGATGGGCGGAAAGGGCTGTGGGAAGATCAAGCAATGCCGCTGCACTCAAGGGAGGGGAACCAGATGCTCGGGGAGCGGGAGCTGGAAATGCAATTACTCTCCCCGACACGCAGCTGCTGCTGGGCTGGGCTGGGTCGCACCCAAGAGCTCGGAGGAAATTTGGAGGGAGCCGTGTGCGAGAGCGGGCAGAGGTTCATGTCCTCTAGCATCCCACCCTTGGCTGTGCTCCCCACATGGGTTTTGGGGAACAAATTGATGGAGGCTATTTGAGGGATGATGGGAAATTATGCATATGGAGGAAGAAAAGGTTTTCCAGTCCTGTGTAAATGTTCCTCGGACAAAAGTGGAGATCTGCTCATGGAATACAACCTCCTCCGTTCTCCCCATAAAAAAGGAGGGTGCTCAGGCCAGCCCAAGATGAGCCTGGTGGGTGAGACATGTGCCTCAGATGTGGAAGACTGTGGCTCAAATCCCTGCTGCATGTACTTCTCCATGGCGCAGATGACCATGCTAGGTAGGACCTTCCAGAAGGTCTGCTCCAGATGAAAAGAAGCAGCAGCTCTGGGTTTTGACACATCATGATCTTCCCACAGAAGAGCCATTTTAGGTTCAATATTCAGCAGCTGTGTTTTCTCTGGGTAGATCTGGAAGCAATGTGCTCCAAATGCCCTGTGCGAAGGGGTATTCAACCTGCCATTGTCCAGGGATGTCCAAGAGCCCCCAGGGGTCTCGGCCACCTCACAACTGAAGAGCTCTACAGCTACTGTTGGAAGAGGGAATATTTTCTGGGCCAACAACCTGATGAACTTCCAACTCGCGCACTTTTTTTTTTCTTCGCAAGCCATTTGGAAATTATTTTCAAATCAAGACTAGGCCAGATCTGGTGGCAAGAGAGGCCTTCAGAAGCTCAGCTGCAAGGGCTATGGTCCTTGTAGCTCTCCTGAAAACCCTGCAGCATGCTAAATCAAAGGCTTTCCTGGTGTGACTCTTCCTGATCCAAAATGCTCTACCTCAGCTCCTCAGCCTCTGAAAACCTACCCTTGCTCATTGAAATTCAGAGAGCAAGTATTTTTGTTAGGATATACAAGGTTAAGGCCCACATTGCAGGTGTTGCTTGTCCCTCATGCTCAGGTTTTTGGTCTGAGCCCCGACTTGCAGATTGCCAGTGCATGGCACGCACTGAGCATCAGGTTTAGCTCCAGCTTGGCACCCTCGAAGCTGCCTGACCTTAGGAAAGTTATGAAAGGATGACCAGATGTCATCCTTGGAGCCTGTAAGCTTGTCGTCTTTCTCTTGCTGTATCAGCCAGTGTAATAAACCCGTGACCCTTCCCTTTCATTACAATTTGGATAACCGTACTTCCAGTGCTGTGCATAAATACACTTTAAGTTTCACTCTGCCATCCACAACAGGTGATTGAAAATGAAAGCCATAAACAACCAAGGCAACATCAGCTTTACTGTTATTACAGCTGTTCGGAAATTTCAATGTTCTCGCAGTATCCCAGGGTTCAAAAAAAACCCCGCTTTTCCCATTTGTCTCCCGAAGTGTTTCTTTACATGCTCTAACATGAAATCACTACCAGACCTCTCCCTATGCTGTGATGCAGCTAAGAAAATAAATTGCTCTGTGAGTAAAAGAGCAAAGCAAGGTTGGTTTCCAAGGGATGGTGGATTCTCTAGTGTCCATTAGAGCACAAACTTCAACAAAAGATTTACCCAAGGCTGTGACATTCATAGTCTCTCTAATGGGTGGTTTGGCTGGAATTGAAGAGGGGGTATGCTCCTGGGCTGCTTTTTCCTTTACTGAGGATACTAACTGGTCCTTCTTCTCTCTCCACGTGCCTGGTTGTGTGAAACTTGTAGCATTTATCCTCTGACAAATTAGTATTAAAAGCTGCGAGGCGTCCTCGGCTGCTGACAGCCACCCTCCATCCCTACGTAGGTCTGGTTCCCTTAGGAAATCAAAGTAAAGCTGTGATAGTCGCTGTGGTGAAAGATGCTGCACAAAACCAAGCGCGAAAGCTTTGGAAACAGATTTTGTGCACCTCTCGTGTGAAGACAAGCATTTAAAATGTCTCTGAGGTGAGATTTGACTTGAAAATTTTCCTCCAGGCTCTAACACCTAAGGGAAAAAAAAATAATAAAAAAATGTAATGCTGATGACTTTTTTCCTACTCGCCTGGTTTTAGACTCATAGAATCATTTAGGTTGGAAAAGACCTTTAAGATCATCATTTTAGTTAGTTTCTGAGGGCCTGACATGCATCCTGGAGAGCCTGAGACTGGCTATAGGTAAAGCTGCTGAGTTTGAAGACATGGGGAAAAGAGCTGGTTGATCACACCAGTGTGAGCTACTGATGGGACAGGGGCTCTGCCAGGCGGCTCAGCACTCATCTCCCAGGCGGTGGTGACCAAGTCCTCTTCTTGCAGTGCCTGTCACCCCAGCCCATCTCTGACACCACCCCATGGAAAAGCCGATGCATGCTGTAGCATCATGCAGACCTCGGCCGCATCTGTTTTTTGCACCTTCTCTTCCGAGCCACCTTCTCGTGTCCTCCTCCAAGAAGAGACCACAGCCCTGCATGGCTGCCCTTGGGAAGAGGGAACACGCAGGATGCCACCGGGTCCGAGCATGCACATATGTTGGGGTGTGTCTTTACACGTTTGTGCTCATGTAGGCTTGAGCGTATGCACGCGTGCTTGGCCGTATGCATGCATTAAGTGTGTTAATGCATGCATGTACATGCACAGGTGTGCATGCCCATTTTTGCACCCATGCATACGCGTCTGCATGTGTGCAAGCTGGTTTTTGCAAGTGTGTGCATAGCAACGGTGTGTGCACACACACACAGACACATGGGAGGTGCGTTTTTGTACACAGCCTTGTGCGTGTGCCCTTCATGGGTCTGTTTGCCCTCCAGAGTGTGCAGCAGTGTCCACGTGTGGGTGCAAGGGGATGCAGAGCTGTGTGCACACGCGTATGCAAGGGGGTCCAAGCAAACCCCTTCCACGCAGATCCCTGGCTCTCTGCAGAGCTGGGCTGAATCGCAGCCGTGGCTGGGGCAGGCTGACCTGCACCATGCGAGGTATTAACGAACAGTAACGGGATCTCGCTGTGACTCATCATCACGGATCTGACAAACTGTTGATCCCATTGATAAAAGCTCGGAGGGTTCGGGCACCCAGCCAAATCCCTCCACTTCATTCATGGAAAGGAGGGCTGGGGAGGGAAACTGGCTGGGCTCAGGTCCAGGGAACAGAAGCACAAGCGTTTCTGGCTATTGCACAGGGCCCTCCGATAGCCATGGATGGAGGCCAGAGGCACGGGCAGGAGCCGGGAGCCGTAGCCATCCCCACGCAATGAGGCTCCAGCCAGAAAACAGCAAGGCGGCAGTGTCCTAGGCCAGAAATTCTCCTCGGGGGGGAAGAGGAGCAGACCCTTCAGCAAAGCCCTGTCCCTGGGAAAGGTCATTTGCTTCTGCCCTTGTGCAAATCCCTCTGCCAGCGCTGTCAACCCAAGCAGTGCTGTTTTCCCAGTTCGATTTAGAGCCAAGCTCCAGTCCTACAGGCCAGCAGCAAGCAAGACCCCGTCAGCGAGACAGGTAAAGGCAAGAAAGGGGCAGCCCATGGGTGTTGTGGGATACCCAGGCTGCAAACATCCCTCATGCAATCCCTCATGCATTGACATCTGTGTGTGTGTGCCCGAGCTCTCCTAGATGCCTCCAAGTGTTGGAAATTATACGTGCTAGTTCCTTGCAGCTTTTCCTAATCACTGCTGGAGAAGAAGAGGCACCTGGAGCAGCCAGCCCATTCACGCCTTACAAATTAATCCCCCAAGCCCTGTCCTTGCAGGGCTGGGAAGTTTATATAGCACATCATGGAGAGAAGTCTCTTGCCAATGGGTGGGGTCGGCAGAGGAACCGCACCACGGGTTACTGGAGCATATCGCACCCATGGGGGCACCCATCACAGGGGGGAAACCTGTAAAGTAACCTCTAGATAAACACCCAGGCCACCAGGCTATTAGTTCAGAGGGGTCCTTCCTGCTGGAGACTACTGAAACAAGCACCGTCCCAGAAAATGGATTTTTTTTTGGCTGAACTGGTGTTTTCCAGGAGCAAAATAAAAGTTTGCCTTGAGAAATTCCTGGTCAGCTTTCTCCGAAGTTTCATGAAACACTATGAACGGGGTCACCGAAGGAATGACTTATGCTTTAGTGCAGTCTGCTTGGAAAAGGGCTGAAGAGGCAGGAAACCCTCCCAGTTGCCTCAGGCGGGGCTGGACATGCTGCTCTGACCCATCAGCAAGGAGCTAAGGCATTACTGCTCCAGGCAGAGATCTACCGGTGCAATTCTGTGCACAGCTGCTCTCAACCTACTCCGTCGAAAAGGCTATTTTAGCTTACAATGCAAAGGAGTGGGTTTTTTTTAAACCCGGGGCATTTTGATAGACTAGCTCAAGAGGTTGATCACATGCAGTGATGCTCGCAGACCTGAGGAAATAATCGGTTCAAGCAGGGGTTGTGCTACCTTTGCCAGGGGGAACCTTTCTCACATCTCAGGTGCAACCAGAAAGAGGTCATGTCATGTTCCAGGGGCTAAATGCACCATCTTATGTCGATAGCACAGAAACTTCTCAGTGAGTTTCTTTTCAAGTGTCAGGTCAGAGGACCTGACAGCCAACCCTACAATATTTTAAGCTGTGGGGATAAGAACTGAACAACAATCCTCTCAGAAGGCAATGCATGGAGGACCAAGGCTTGGATAGGCTGAACCCATCATGTTTTCACTGATAGCATCTCCAAGTCTTATGGATGAACTGCAGAGAGTGACAACCTGTCAAGGACAAAAGACTATTCAAAAGGACCCCACCTGGACTTTGAGCCCTAGCCAAACCTGTTGTAAGAGAGGCGATGGCTGGTTTGCTTTAAAAGCTGCAGCAGTGGCTTAAGTCATTCCAGCCCCTAGACTAGTGTTGGATTAGTCTCACTCCACTGCTTTAATGTGTCTGTAAAGGTTAAGTGCTGATTCCTGAAGGCGTTAACCACGCAATGGGGCTGTGCCGGAAGGGAAAGTAGAAATGATAGCTTGAAAGCAATCAAAAGGCAACTTTAAAGTGTTCACAGAGATCCTTCTGAAGAGAGAGATGTTGGTCTGTGGTACAGTGCCCAGGAGGGAAGGGGACTCAATCCCACCACCGACTTGGGCCTGACTTTGCCAAATCATTGATCCCACAGCAGACAGCAAGGTAACTTTAGAAAACTTGAGTCTAACACGAGGCAGACATGCAACAGCAAGAGCAAAACACCTACAGAGACCCCAGTCCCACTACTGGACCAAAGCAAGCAAACCCTTGGAGAATGATCTACACCATCCCCTCATATCCTCATGTTACTTCCAAGCCTTGATGTAGAATTCAGGGAAGCACCTGCCTAAGTACTAGTGACTAACTACATCAAGCAGAGAGGAAAATTAATACTTTAGCTGCGTATTGTAGCCTTAGTCACGAGTTTCTGTGCGTGAGGAAAGTCGATCCCTGCGTTCTGCTCTACCCACACAAGCAGTCCCATTGAGATCCAGAGTTACTCAAGCGGGGAAAGTCAGGCAAAGTGAGGATGTGTGGGTAGCTTTCACAGTGCTTTTATGGTAACATTTCAGGTTGCCATCCAAATTTTGCTCTTGAAATTCACTGAGCAATTTTCTCCCTCTTGTAATGCCTTTTTTTTTTTTAAAAAAAAAAAAAAAACACCCAAATCCACATTACAGAGAAAAATGGCAAGAAACAGTTATTGTAGAGGAGGGGAGCGAATGCAGAGAAGGGAGAGAAGGCAGCTGTATTGACCATCTGCTATACCGCTAAAAACACCCACTTAAGTATCTGTTTACAAATCAAGTTGCCTGTGTTAGTAGAAACAGAGGCACTTGCTTCAGAAGTATCAGACGATTGGCTGCCAACATGCTGAGTTTATTAGGTAGCAGACTGAGTCTTTGTGAAAATGTGTGGTAGGAGGAATAAAACCAGAAGCTGTTCTTAACAAGGAAATATTGAGAGGCACACGTTAGAAACAACAGTGCCTCCAAGGACCTGCAAAGAGCGCCCACCCCTGAGCCAGCTGCCATTGCTAGAGGAATCCTAAGCTTTCTTGAATGTGAGGTGTATCTTAAAAAAAAAAAAAAAAAGATAATGATGAATAAACACTCAGCTCCAGCTCCAGCTTTTTCTCTCTTGTTTACCACGGACCACGTCCAGGAATGCTGTACTGCCAAGGAGACATCTCGTGGCTGGCTCACAGTGCTGTTAGCAAAACTATTATTCCTTTAAAAAATTGAAGTTCAAATTCATTTTAATATTTCTTTACATCACTGACTTTTTGGAATGCTCAGAATCCCTCAGGAACGCGTTATGTACCATTCAGGCATTTATCTTAAGAAGCCTTCTATGAACTATTATTAAATTAATATATTTGTGACATTTTGTGACTGTTGCCATAAGATATGGTTTGATACCAGTCTGGCAGTCTTGATTCAATTCCAGCAAGTGGATAGAAAGGCCTCTGAAACCATGAGCCTGAACGCTCTCAGATTAATGAGCCCAGAAGATAAGGTCCTGTTCTCCTCTTTCTACAGAAGATCTGACGATGATCTGACGACTGTTGTGTCAACACTGTAAAACTGCTGGTGGTTTCAGCGCTGGGCTGTTTGACAGCCTGCTAGCCCCGAACGCTCAGTCTCATGTAGTTGCAGGTAGAAGGACATCATGCAGTTAATTTGCCTCAGATGCTGGATCCCTTCTCCACAGGTGCCAGTGAAAAGCATGTCCCTCCATTCCATGGAGTTCCGATTAAAAGCCCTGACTTCAAAACACTTCAGTGGAGACCACTGGCAGAGTGTGACTTTGAACCTCCCACACCACCTTGATGGGGAATTAAACCTCTGTTTTTAGGAACACTGGAAAACTGCAAATGAGATCAAGTATATGGGGCTGCACAGGCACCTGGGAACAGGTGGCTGGAAGACACGTGGCAATGGAGATCAATCAGCACAGCCCGTAGATGTTGGCACATGATCACCCACTCTAATGTAGACACCTAAAATAAGTCAGATGAACTGAGTTCATGCAGTACCCATTCATGCCCATTGCCTCTAGAGCAAAAGTCTTGCCTAAAGACTACTCAAAGAGGTTATCTCAGACAGAAACAAATGTGGACACCAGCAGCACAGTTTACTTTCTCATGCATAGCCACCTCCTGCCATCTGAGATGTCCTAAGGGATCTCCTGCGCTCACCCATGCCATGCCTTCCTGGTGCAACACCCAGTGGCCAGATGGATGCTGGTGGCATCTCAGACCTCACCAGACACTTACTGGTGGGCAACCAAACCAATCCCCAGTGATGGGAGTCAGGTCTGGATTCAGAAACCTGCATTCAGGTAGTAGGTGTCTCCATCTGAGCTGTGCGCCCAGGCCCTCACCACAGGGAAGGAGCAGGGGTCAGTGACTCAGGTTGTCCCACCTGCCTCTAGCTGCTGCTCCAGCCTGGCTGGTGGCACATCTAATAGCCCTGTGAGCATGTTCAGATAACACGGTGTGTCTTCAGCGGCACTAGTTGCCAATGTGTGGATAAACACTGCTCCCTTAGTGGCACCACAGCCACATGCAGCACTTAGGTGAAGGACCAGAGGAGTGACTTGCCCGTGAGACCACCTACTTTGCTGTTCTTCCCCCTTTGGACAGGTACTGCTATCCCTCACTGCAGAGGAGCCTGAACGCCTATCAGATGTCATTGCTTGGAATTTCATATCCATTTTATGCAGAAATGTTAAACAAAACGCCCCCAAATACCTTCTAGAGGTTTGTTTAATCACAACAGGGATAATGAAGCATCCCGACCCCTAAGCTGTCAGGTCATCACTCATAAGTGCCTAATGATGCAAAAAAAGAGTTTTAAAGATGTGTTGCTAACTGATTCATATTTCCATTTTCATCATCGCTTGAGAAACAGGTGCAGGAGGATACAGCTGCATTTTGGGAAGTTTGCACACACAGCTGAGGCTGCTTCAGGTTTGAAAATAAGGGGCTGTGCACTTCGGACACAGCCACTTCTCAGATGATGCCCTTCAGAGAACCAAAGTCAGGTCTCCAGAGGCTACCCCACCATCCCACTCCATCCTAGAAAGGGTTTTGAGGTAACAGCAATTTTAGGGTAATCCAGCAATGATGTCCTGAAGTCAACTGGAGGAAACAAAGCTTTTCTCTGATTACAGAATTCATGGGATAGGACTTAAAAAACAAGGAACAGTGCAGGTAGAGTTGCCTTAAGACTAACTGCACTCAACTCTCCCTACTCCAGTTTCCAGGATTCTATAAAATAGGAAGCAAGGTGCTTGCTATGTTGGAAACATATCCAACATAGTCAAAAAGTCCCAGGAGAAGGATGTTTTAGGTGCCAGATATCAGTTAATGAACCTTTTAGAAGTGTCCCCCTGACTCCCAGCTTGGCCACTGCTGGGCACACGTGGCAACAAGTGGAAATGAGATGTAAGACTAGCATTCATTTCATGAAACAGGAGCCATTTGCCTTCTCCTGAGGTGGCTGAGTGGTATGGGCATAGAATCATCAAAAAGAATCATTTACTTTGGAAAAGACCTTTAAGATCATCAGGTCCAACCGTTAACCCAGCACTGCCAAGCCCACCACTAAACCATGTCCCTAAGCACCACATCTACACATCTTTTAAATCCCTCCAGGGATGGGGACTCCACCCCTGCCCTGGGCAGCCTGGGCCAGGCCCTGACAGCCCTTTGGGGGAAGAAGTTTTTCCCAATACCCACCCCAACCCTGCCCTGGCGCAGCTTGAGGCCGTTCCCTCTCGTCCCATCGCTTGTTCCTGGGGAGCAGAGACCGACCCCCCCGGCTCCAGCCTCCTTTCAGGCCGTTGCAGAGAGCGATGAGGGCTCCCCTCAGCCTCCTCTTCTCCAGGCTGAGCCCCCCCAGCTCCCCCAGCTGCTCCTCATAAGACTTGTGCTCTAGGCCCTGCCCCAGCTTCGTTGCCCTTCTCTGGCCACGCTCCAGCACCTCAAGTGCAGGACTTGGCACTGAGCCTTGTTGAACCTCATAGAATTGGCCTCAGCCCATCAATCCAGTCTGTCCAGATCCCTCTGCAGAGCCTTCCTACCCTCCAACACTCCCACCCAACTCAGTGTCATCTGCAAACTTACTGGGGGTGCACTTGATCCCCTCGTCCAGATCATTGATAAAGATATTAAACAGAACTGGCCCCAACACTGAGCCCTGGGAACACCACTTGTGACCTGCTGCCAACTGGATTTAATTTAATTCACCACAACTCTTTGGACCCGGCCATCCAGCCACTTTTTTACCCAGCGAAGAGTATGCCCATCCAAGCCATGAACATGTTTGCCTCCTATGTATCAAGACAGTCCCTTGGTTGCAACCTTTGACTCCAGCTTTTCACCAAAGGGGTTGCAAATTCAATATCAGTCTGAGTGTTTCCACAATTGCAGATCAAGCAGTGGCCATGATGTTGATGTCCAAGGCAACCACAACTGTTGTAAATCAAAGCTTCTCCATCAAGGTTAGTCAATTTGTGTTTCTTTACATCCATGGGAGATTTGGCTTGCACTCCAGCTTAGCCATAAGCAGGGGTCAAACCATGAAAATATTGATAAGGATACTTAGAAATCTTAAGACAGATGGCACAGCTCCATCTTAACTCCTGCCCACAGAAAGCCCTGGCAAACTCCTCTGAAGTTCTGGCTGACCCGTCTGCAGTGACTGCCCATTTCAGACCATATAAAATCCTGGCCACACGCCAGGGATCTTCTCCCTGACAAACAGTCCCACCAGTAGCCCAACACACCTCTTCAGGAAAGCCCTACCTGGCCTTCCTCCCGTATGTTCCCCTATACAGTAGTTTTGTCTCGCTGAGGAGCCCAAGGAAGAAGAGCCTGCACAGGAACACAGATTTTTAAGTTCCAGTGATAGGAGTGAGGAGGCCAGCCCTCTCCTGCAGCCCATGGTAGGCTGGCAAGCCTACGTGATCGCCAGATCCAGGCAGCTACCAGCCATTCATCTCCTGCAGGAGACAATATTCCCCGTCTTTTTGAAAAACTGCATTTTACGAGGTAGTGAAAAGAGCAGACACTGCTGATCAGCTGCTAATGCTCACTCCAAAGATGAAAACATTTAACATGAAATCAGATCTTAGGGGGATAGGATTTTTTTATTATTATTCTCTTTCTTTTTTTATTCCCTTCCCTTTTAATTTGCTCCTTTATCTCCCAGGCCTTGATAGTGTCAAGAACTGACTGATGACTACGGCGTTAAGTTGCCTCTGGTTAAATCAAACACTGCTTCAAGCAATGAGTGTCTGGCTAGGAGCAGTTCAGGAGTGACGGGGAGAAAGGGAATAGGCTATGCTCCTTTGACGGGCGGAGGGAACCACGTTCTTGGACTGATGGAGAGAAGAAGAAAATAATCCTGTGCCGGTTATCCCTCTCCTCCGGCACAACAAAGCTACCCACAGTGGGGATTCAGATAATTTGGGGAAGAGACAGGGTCTGCGAGCCTGGTCCAGGACAGGAGAGGATGCTCATAAGAACAAAGGCTCGTAGAAATGACAACATCTTCCACTCGAAGTGGAGACGGTCTTGTGCTTTGTCTTCTCAAACCGATGCTGCATATATGCATAAAAAAAAGCCCAACGCCTCCTACTACAGCGAAGCTCTGTTCTACACAGCCTCTCTCTCTGCAGGAAGAAATCAGTGGAAATGTTAGGCAGGGGGCTCATTTTGCTTGGCAGCAGCTGCCTCTTCAGAGGGCTGTTCAGCAACTGAACCAGCACCATCCAGTTGTGCGTACAGGTGCACACGGCATAACACCATTGCAATACCAGCGCCGAATGCATTGCCGTTACCGATGCTGAACAGCAATGCAGCCATTTCAAGTTGCTCATGGATGTCCAAATCTGAGCTGAGTTTTCTTCAAGGTCAGTGCCTGCCTCTGCTCCCACCAGGTGAAGCTTCTCCAAAAAGCCGGTGCACTCCTCCTGCTCCACTTTGTGCCATTTTACATTAGCATCAATGCCACATAGAGCAGCAAAGCTCTGCTCTTTATTAATTCAGCAGGGCTGTTCATCCACCTTATGCAGATGAACACCAAATGCATTCTGTTAGCAGCACTGGGAATCAGTCGCCCCACTTAAAAGAGGAGTTTTGGTTAACACAGAAAGGTGAAAAGTTTGGAGAAAGGGGTGATTTTAGGATTGATGGGGTCTGCAACACAATAGGTA
Source organism: Platalea leucorodia (assembly GCF_965183815.1). Classification (NCBI taxonomy): domain Eukaryota; kingdom Metazoa; phylum Chordata; class Aves; order Pelecaniformes; family Threskiornithidae; genus Platalea; species Platalea leucorodia. The sequence goes on along the minus strand of NC_138825.1, from coordinate 124,858,375 downwards.
TGAGCCAGGCTCCCTGCAGCAAAGGCTGCATTTATATGGATGTGTCCTCGGACCTGGAGCTTGTCACCTTGGTGGCGAGGTGGAGTTTCCACCACGGCTCTGAAGTCACACAGCAGTCATGATGCTGTCTCTGGATATTATTAGCCCCTCGGAGCACAAACACTTCTCCTCCCAAGGCTGTGTATAGCCTTTTGTACACTGTGCATTATAAATTGCCGTGCTATCACAGAATTTAAACATTCAAGAGATGTCCAAAGTGGGGTCACAAATCTGAACCCGCTTGAATTGCTCAAGTTGGATCAAATTGCATAAGATCTCAGAAACTGCTGTGCTGGGTCAGACTCATCCATCTCCTGTCTCCGACAAGAGCCAATAACAGATTCCCAAGCACAGCATAAGAATTGGGTAAGATGATAGTTTCCCACAACACTCCCAATCTCCAGCAATCTCCATATCACGTCTTACCTATAGAGGTGTTGGTTTTTTTTTTTCTAATTTTCTAATTCTAATGACTTTTCATGCTATGTAAACCTCTAGCATCCACAGCCCTCTTCAGCAACGAGTTCCACAGCTTAACCTACGTGCCACAGGAGGACAACGGGGTGCAGAGCAGGGTGCTGAAGGCAGGCGTCTGAGCTCAAACACAGTTACACTAATACTGCTAACCAGCTCCCAGATCAGGGGGGATTTGCACCTGGTAAGTTCAACGCTGGCAGGCAAAGCCCCATCCATCCTGAGGGCTCGCACGAGTTCCTACATGAGAGGAGCCATCAGGATCGGATGGGCCCTTCTGAGCCCTGACACTTTAATATTTATGCAGCAACTTGGCTCCGACATTGGTTTTATCTCAGTTAGCCTAACCCAAACTGGTCACCCACATCCAAACAGCACCTCTTTGGTGGTGGTTTCCAGAGTATGTGGATCCTGTGGGATCCTGGTGGGTCAAACGAGTCCCATGCCTCAGTTTCCCCTGTGTTTTGACTGTAAATGCTCTAAATCCAGGGCTATTTCTGCTTGGGTGCATGCACAGAAAACACTGCATGTTGGAGTACGTCACGGGTTTCCTGGGGAGGGGTGGCAGCCGGCGGGGTTTAGTTTTCTCATTAACAGTCCTTAAAACTTGCAGACACCTGGCAAAGGGCAGCGTTGCTTGCACAGTCTGACAATGCGGCGCACAAATCCAGTGCCTCCGGGACACACGGCCCACGTCCCTGCTAGGAAATAAAATGGGTCATGGCCAGTTCTCGGAGGGCAAGCAGCATGGCACAGCTCACATCCATATGGCTAAACTCGCCCGTCCTCCAAAACAAGCTGGCATCGTGCCGGTTGGAAAGCATCCATGCTAAACCCTCAAGCATGCCCAGATATTGTCTGGGAGAAGGATAGTTGGTCTGGGCCAAAACCGTGCTTGGGACCATAGTAATGATTTAGTGGCACGGATGATCCCAGACCAGGATTCAGCCTTGTGCCCTTCCCCTGGTTGGTTTGTTAGATTTGTTCTGCAAATACAGAGACATGGCCCTGCTGAGCTTTCAGACTGCATACACAGACCACACCTGCAAGGACACACCGCTCTGGGCTGGATGGCTACGTCCCTGCATGCCAAACAGCAGAGGTACTTAAAATTTAACATTACAGATAACTGACCTCCAGTGTCCAGGTCCTGGCAGTGTTTAATTTGCTAGTATAGATATACCCTCACCACCTGAGTATATCCTCCATGCGTCCACTTCCCTGCCCACTGTTTCCCAGAAAAAATCAGAGGAACCAGACTCACGCACTCTTGCATCCTACAAGATGCTGAAGCAGCCGTGCCATCCACACACATGGGTAGGGGCAGTCCCTGCTCCAAGCTATCCTATTCTCAAAGTAATGACAGACACAAATATGGCAAAACAGGGGGAATACACCAGGACTGAATACACGGCAGAGCTGGAGTGTATTTGAAAGCCTGGCTCTGCTAGGCTGCTCCCACGGCAGGATGCTGGTGCAGGAGGAGACCCAGTCTCTGCCTCTCCATTGCAAAACCCAATTATCTCATAGGCACAAAAGACTAACAAGAAGTAGGGGAAGGGAGAGATCGGAAACGTGGCTTTCCATTTGAGCCAAGCAACATTTCTCCTTGTCCTGTTGCCAAAACCAGTTAAAAATATGCCTGAGTCTTAGCCTTCACCATCAAGCTGCTTACCATTACCTACAGCGCTGGATAATTTTGTGAATTGGGAGCAGTGAGCTCGAAAGAAGAATAGATTTTTCCTTTAATAGTTTTGACAGTAGGAACCTCTCTGCACAGCCAAAGTTCTGGAGAGAAAAAAAATTAATTTGGGGGGGGGTGGGGAATTGCCCATATCAGCTTGATGTATCGACTTCAGAAATGGTCTTTTGACAGCTCCTATTCATGATCCTATTGATGATCAGAAGTCTGGAGCACCTCTCCTATGAGGACAGGCTGAGAGAGCTGGGGTTGTTCAGCCTGGAGAAGAGAAGGCTCTGGGGAGACCTTATAGTGGCCTTCCAGTACCTGAAGGGGACCTACAAGAAAGCTGGAGAGGGACTTTTTACAAGGGCACATAGTGATAGGACAAGGGGGAATGGCTTTAAACTGAAAGAGGGTAGATTCAGACTAGATATATGGAAGAAATTCTTCACTCTGAGGGTGGTGAGGCGCTGGAACAGGTTGCCCAGAGAAGCTGTGGATACCCCATCCCTGGAAGTGTTCAAGGCCAGGTTGGATGGGGCTTTGAGGAACCTGGTCTGGTGGAAGGTGTCCCGGCCCATGGCGGGGGGGTTGGAACCAGATGATCTTTAAGGTCCCTTCCAAACCACTCTATGATTCTATGATAAATGTGCCTGGCCAAAACAGAAACCCTGCCACCCTCTGAAGCAAAACTCTGCTATGGTCAAGCCTGCAAGCCTCAGTCGTTTCAAGAAGATTGGCGCTGCAAGATGTGGTACTGTGGTACTGGCTCTAGCCACACTGGCTGAAGGCTCTTACGAGCATAGCTGCATTAAAACAGGCTTCACCTGACTTCAACTTACACCACGAAGACGTGCTTGCAGGAAAAAGTGATTCGATGCCAGAGAAATGCAACTGGAAAAAAGTTAATCTATCTGCAGAAGGGCCCACTTTGCTGTGGTCCTTTCAAAAGGATGATAATTAATGCCCTTAACACCAAGAGATTTAGAGGTTTAGTGAGGCTTTGGCTTCCTGGAGGTCTGAAGCCATGCAAGCCTGCCCAGCAGAGAAGGGTGAGCAGAGGGCTCCGAGCTCAGTGCACCCAGGGGGAACAACAACCGCTGCCCAAAAATCAAAAACTTCACCAATTCATAGGTGAAAAGGATGCATATTTTCCACAGAGAGAAGAATTAGCCACTGGCATGATTTGCCCAGGAATGTGGTAAATGCCTTGTTTCCTGATGTATTTAAATAAAGATTGCATGTTCTTCTGAAATCACCCTTCTTGGGCTTGGCTGGGGATAGTTAAAGTGGCTACTTTTGACTTAAAACCTTCAGAACTAGCTGATCACAGATACATATATAAATATCCACATATTAGACAGGTAATTAAAATGCACAAACACCTGTAGACATACACACATAGGATTTAGGAAAAAATTCCCATGAGCATTTTCTAAACATCATTGGCTCTTCCTTTGTACTGCTTCACGCCTGTCCTTTCCTTCCTTCTCCTCCCCTTTTGGAAGACCATGGCAGGTACTGCCTCGTACGGTTCATTTGAGCACTTTGCAGGTGGAGGTCCTGATCCTGGTTAGTGGCCAAGAACACGACTGCGATACCCTGGTCATTAAGGACGCGGCGTGGAGAGGTTGTGATGGACTAACAGAGGATGGTCCTAGTCACTGTAATTGGAGGAGACAATTCACGTCCGTTGAGCTGGCTTAGAGCTTCTGTACAGTCACAAATGGTTTGCTTGCAGAGAGCCAAGCTCTCTGAGGGCCACAGTGGAGGCTGGCTGGCTGGTGGCCACACCAGAGGAGCTGATGAAGGTGGAACAGAAATACAAATCTGTGCTTTGTTGGTGTTGATGAAAAGAAGAGAGTTCAAGAGGGATTACAGGGTGCTCAGGGGAAAATGTTGTGTAAAGTTAGCTGATGGAGACAGCATGAAAGAGTAGGGAGCCCATGTCAGTGGGGAGTCACTCCAAGAGAGGGATGGGAGCTGGTGGAGAACCTCCTTGGTGTGGTGTTCCCAACCATCTTGTCATGGGGAGAGCAGAAAGAGCCTGAAGATGGCATAGAAAAAGGATGAAAATGAGACCCAGGATGAGGAAGAGACTTCAGCATGCAAGCTGTTAAAGAAACAACCAGTGTGGTCTCACCCAGTTCGCTCAGCTGAGTGCTGGAGGGCGGCCAAGGAAAGCTCAGAGCGGTGCTGGTGGGCGTTCAAAGGATGCAGGGGTACAGTCAAGAGGTAAGAGCTGTGGAGCAGGGAAGGTGCTGGTAGCTGAGGTGGGTGAAAAGGCTCAGGATGTTATGGTCCAGCCGCCCCATGTGCTCCCCTGAAGGGCCCAGGTGACCCACTAGGATAAGAAACAGTGACAAGGTGGGGAAGGAAAGTGACAGATGTGGTTGTCACCAGGGTGGATGCTACCACTCTGACAAGAAGGTTCAAAGGTTTGGTGGCCAGCCCCAGAAGGAGCAGACTTGGGCAAAAACATTACGGCAAAAATCACAGCCAGCCAACTCTGAAGGAAAACATTCAAATGCAGAGGGATGCCGGCATCCATGTCCAACTCCCCCCTTGATCATCAATCAATCACAAGAACTGCAACACCCACACAACTCTCACACTCCAACAGATGGTCGTCATCTCGGTGGCTATGTGTACTGTTGTACATAAACTAGGAGATGCACCATTCCCTGGTCCTGAGAGCTTGCTGCAGCTAAACCCTCTTGCCCAAGAGCAGGAGGGTCCACCCAAACCACCTCTTGGGAATGGCCCATGGCTTCCTAACCCCCGGAGTGTGGCCGGGAACTGTGCTAGCTGGCCTGGGTCAACCTTACGTGCTTTGATTTCATTGCCTTCCTTCCCACTGAATAACGCGGTGCATGCGTGTATGCAGATGCACACCTTTTTCTACGAGGCCAGGAGCAGAACAGCTCCTAGGAAACAAAGCATTATTCTGCATGCTGCATCATGCAGCTTCTTGTTCACATCCTCTGCGGCTCTGCAACAAGAGCTTCAGCTGTGTGAGCATTACAGCCTTAGTTCTGTGGTCTTCTGCCCTGGCTCTGCAACACATCTGAAAGGCTTCAAATCAGTCCTCAGGGGACGTTTATTATTACAGCTTTCACATTTGGATTTTTAACCTCCTTGAAGAGTTCCCAAGGATAGCCAGAGGAGGGATACTATTCTGAGTGCACGAAGCAGTTGAAAAAAACCACAAAATTAGTGCATTTAGCAGACTGGCAAGTGTTTGATCTGATCTTCAGGTTGGAAAGGGTTGGATTTCCTTGTACAGAAGCCGAACAGCATCCTCCTCCCAAATCAAATTTCAGCCTCCAGTACCACCACCTCGCAGGCTGTGCTTTCAGAGGATGTTTTTAAGAGCTGGGAGCACGTGCCCACCCCCTGCGTTAGCTGAACAGACACACTACAAGAGCGTAATTGCACAATCGCATTAGCTTAATTACGAGCAGCAGTGCTAGAAAAGCTCCAGTGCGTGCTGGCAAAACGTTAGCAATCCAGACTTGCAATAGCATCCGCTTTAAGGAGCTCAGGGGCAGACAAACAGCCCATGCAGAAAGGCGACTGGTGCTTTTTGCACGCGATCTTTTTTCTGGCAGGGAAACGCTATCAACCCTACAGCACTGGAAATAGCAAAAGGAGGTGAGAAGTCTCCCCAAAGACATCTGGGAGGTCTGGTGCCGAGCAGGGAATTGAATGCACTCCACCAGGCATTTCTAAATCAGAGGGCACTGCCTTGTGAGCAATATAAACTGATGGACATCTAAACGATGGGAAGAAACAGCCCCAGCCAAGCTATCTTACAACCTACTGTAAAATTTCTTGTGGTTTCCTCCAATCTAGCTGGCAGTGGCTAGGCTGTGACAGAGGGAGGGTTATAAGCCAGGGGAGAGAGGCAGGTCATTTCATATCACCCAATATAATGATCTCCTTTTCAGGTTCTCCTCCCGAGGCAGACCCACCACTTGCTGCCAACAGAGCCATTCCCTCTGCTCAGGTGTTTGGGTGCTACGCTGTGGCTTTTGCGTCTGAACTCTTGGAAACAGAGACAGCAATCCTCCATTTCCAAAGGCTTTGCTTAATTTTCAAATTGATTTTGGCACGGATCCTAAAACAGTTCACAGGAACTATTCATACATGCCACCAAGCAGTCAGGACCACCAGGCCGGGACTCAGTTCCAGGTTAGGGCATCTAAACGCAGGTGCCTATCTGTAGGTGTCTCAATTTCCACCACAGCCATGGGAGATCTAGCCCATACAGTCGGCAAGGCTGGGAAAGAAGTTCAGTTCTCCCTAAAACAGATATCTCCTCCAGGACAGCTGGATTGCTCTCTCCAACCTCCTCTATGCTCGAGTCTCTTGCCCACAGGGAGGCATCCAGCACCAACTGTGATGCCCCAAGGTATTCCTCCTGGCCTTCAGCTGCTGTTTCAGAGAACTGCTGCAGTCCCATAGGCTCTGTGTCATGTTTGCCAGTCCTGTACATCTTCCTATAGAAGAATAATCCTTCTATGGAGCTGCAATATTCCTTCAGAGCAGGAACCACCTTGTAAGGATGTGCAAGACCTTCAGCACCTGGGTAGTTTCAGCTGGGGCCTCTGGGTACCATTGCAACACCACTTCTGGGAGGGAGGGCAGGCAAAAACATGACTGTGGGTGTGCATGTGCTGGGGAGTCAAGACGATGTGTGGGATATGCTTTCCTTTTGTTGTTCAGGTTTACTCTTCAGTCATTGTCACTCCAGCTGTGATTAATTCTGCAAATCTTTCGGGGATGCTAACATTTTTATTAGCGTGCTGCTAATAAGGGAGGTTAATTAGTCCCTCCTTTCTCTCAGCTGCTTGGAGGTGGTAGCTGTCCTGGTGCGGTTTTAGCCATCGCAGGCTGTGATGGAAGAGCCATTGCTGGGAGGGCAGGGCCACGAGCGGTGCCTGCGCACCGGATTTGGAGCAAGGGGAGCACCAAGTTCAACCCTTGGGTTCAACCGATCCCAGGTCTCCTTGCAAAGCCCCAGCAAAGGGAGACCCCAGCCCCCAGGCTCAGAGTACAGCAGTCTCCTTGCTGGTGGCTTCAGACCCATAGGGAAATACAGGCTTCTTCCAGCTGGCACCCCAAACCCCTTACCTTATCCCTCCAGCTGATGAATTTGGGATGATCTGGGCATCCCATCTCACCCTGTCCTGTCCTCTTGACCCTGGCTCTGAATGCTGCCCCAATCCAGCCTGGACTCACCCTTGATGTACTGGGGAGACCAGAAATATGTGCCATGTTCCAGCAAGGTCTCCAAGATATGATGGTATCAAGCTGGTCTCTACTACAGACACTTCTGATCCCTTCTCCTTCCACTTCCATGCCACATTTTCCACCTTGTGATCAGTTCATATTTGGGTTTTCTTTCCTTCTCCTGCTGTTTCTAAGACAAGCCCCTGCATCTTGGCAGAAATTACTGCAGTGAGTCCCCAGGTGTGGGTCCATGAAGTCTATATGCCCAACTCCACCTGCTCCACGCATCGCTCCTCAAGGCCAGCTAGGCTTACCTGATGGCCCTCTGCTCCTCTCTCTACATCCACATCATGGCAGCCCCAAGGCCAGGTCTGGAGGCCAACCTAAGGTTTGTGGGGCTAACAGAAATAACTTCAATAATGCGAATTCACAGTAGATCAGGTCTTTGTGTGAGGATCCCCCCTCTCTAGCCAGCACATCCTATTTAGCTTGTAATACAAATGCTTTTTGCAGCACAGCGTGGTGGCAGTGCCAATATCTGCAAGATGCCAAAGAGCAAAAAGAGCGGTAGCAGCCTCTCTGGGAAGCACCTGGTTTCAGCAGCTCTCCTGGGATGGGGCATGTGCTGCTGCCTCCACGGTGGAGTAGGGCTGGAGCCTCCTGCTCTTTGTTTTGGGGGAGTCTGAACTTGTGCAAATCCTTTGCATTCCCACTTCTCTCTCCTGGTGAAGCGGGAGTGTTCATCCTTAGCTCCTGGAGCACACAGACTTTCTTAGAAAAAATATATTTTCCAAGCAAGGATCTTTCTTTAGGAAAATGAGACACTTTTGATGAAAAGCTATCCCCTTGCCTTCCCTCCCAATTATTTTTTAAGTACTATAGACATGAAATAAAATATTTTTATTAAAATGTCAGCAAGCAAACAAAAAATCTGAAGAGGTATTCCACACCAAAGCCAGAATCAACTCTGAAAAATTACTAAAGCAGAAGAGTTAACCCCCAGAGTGTAATTTCTTTCCTAGGGAGACAGCAAAGCCTCTAGAGCTCTCTGTACAGAAGGACTACTGCAAAGTCTGGCGTTATTTGATTTTATTGTTTTTGCTTCAAAGTAATAACAGCCCTTCTCTAAGACTCCGGACTGGATTTGTCCTTTTAATATGACCTTTTTGTAGCCTACAAGTAGTGGAAAAAGGACAACTCTGGCAGAAAATGGACAAGATCTCTGGCTTTCTGCCTGTGGAAAGTCAGGTTTTATCCATCCTCAGCTCTGAGCTGCTCCGGAGATGCGAGCGTGGTGATCTCCACTTACCTGCTGTGATCTGCCATTTCCAGAGCTCCTGCTGGGAACCCAGGACAAGTCCCCAGTGTCTTTTTTGCTTTTCTGGCAATGGTTGAGCAATCCCTCCTCCATCCCCAGGAGCAGAAAGAGCCCTTTTCCTAGACCACCACAACAACCCGGTTTTCCTGCAGATGCCCACCGCCTTCCTGCTCTTCTTGAGAGTGGTTCATGCCTGGTGGGGAGGACCCATAAGGTTGAACTCAACATCATTCCCTCTGCTGTAATCACATCCACTCTGTTCAGAAACACAATGTTTTTTTCTCCAAAAGCAGAAGGAATCACGATATGCTGGAATATGCAAGTGTTACTGCTCAGGTTAATCCACCCAAAGTCTTTCCTCTCCTGCAGAGCCCCAACCAGAGCAGCAGTCACTGGCAAGGGGCTTTCTTGCTCACTCCCCTGGTGGGATTTAATCTCTCCTCTAGTCAACTGCTCCTTCATCTTCCCTAAGAAAAGCCCTGGAAACTACTCACTGTCTGTTTCAAAAGGCAAAGAAGCAAATGAAAATGGCCACATACTGAAAACAGAAGGATAAATTGCTTCCTTGGGTAAATCGGAGCAGGTCAGGGTAGGCTGGTCTACCACAAAACCCAGCCCTCCACACAGTGCTAAGGTGAGGAACTGATGTAGGGATCCGCTGGTGGGACTGGCTCATCCCTTAACATCACTAGTGAGAAAAAACTTACATTTCATTATCAAACACATCTGATAAGATACCTTTCCAATGAAGCTACAAGGAGAGGGAATGAGTCAGATAAAGGAAACTTATTTTGGTGTGTAGGAAGCATGAAGACTTTCCCAAACAAACCAGCTGGGCTTGAAATGTCAGGCAAATCCTTACTCAAGGAGCGCATCAGTAGGTACATCAATCAGACAAGCCTTTCTTCCAGCATGCACATGAGTGAACGAATACCTCAATTATGGCTATGTGTTTCATTGCACATTGACCTTAAGAGTCCAATGCTTTATTGGAAGGAGTTTAATTCAATTAGCACACCCATGGGGTTTTCAGCCAGGCTACTAACTAACCCGCTGACGTAGGACATTTAAAGGTAGCACAGGGCACTGGAGTTCAAATGTACCATCCTCCCCCACTTTCCATTTTCAGTCCAAAAAAAAGGACATCAGTGATCCCAGCAGAGGTGGTATTTGTTGCAAGAACATCCCAACGATTGTAGTTTTAAAGGCAAGAACTATTGGCTGTGTTTCTTCAGGCTTTCAAAGTATATTCAAGCACGGATGCATACCATTCATAAAACAAGGAGAAAGTCAAATCCATAGAGTATCCAATGGAAGTCTCGTATTGGGATCAAAAGACAAGAAGAGGCCAGATGGCAGCAAAGAGAAGCTGCTTTGCAGGTTGTAGCACGCTTGTTCTCACATGGGTCAAACACAGGTGGGTTTTTTTGCTTTGAGGCAGGGGGGGTTTGTGCTGGACAAACATGAAGTGTTGGACAAGGCAATGTTCATGGGATTACTCATGACCTTGACCATACCAGCTGCCCATTCTTTGCTCTGTTCTGGAGCTAAAACTCAATGCCTCGCCTCTCTGCCACAAGACCAGCTTAACCCAAGCCACTAAGGAGGACAGCCTGAGCACATCCACTCCCTGATAGGACCTGACCTTGCTCATGGAGTTTGGCCAGACTGGGCAAACTGTGGCCAGCATCCTGACACCCCTCTATGCCACCAGCTATCCCAAGTTCTTCTTGACTGCATAGGCACCCCTACAGCCAACTAAAACAGGGCACGTGCTTCAGCTCCGGGAAACCGATGATCCATATTGCTAATGGTTAGCAGGGTTTGTGACATGGTTTTGCCTGACGGAAACTCTCATTGACTCCAACAATTCCCAGGCAGCGACCATTCCCAGTAGACAGCATAGACAAATCGCAGCAGGTTGCCTTCCCTCATCCAGCACAGCCTTCCACCACCAGCCCAGCCACCTCCATGTTCCCTGAGAGAAGCAACACAGCCTTTCAGCTTCACCCTACAGATACGTCACTCTGGCAGGCTACAACACAGAAAAGACCACAAAGATGATGATTACAGCACATCAGGGTTACTACTTCATCATCAAGGAGATGTAGGGCCCGGCACTGTGTTGTGCAGATGCAGCCACGTTTGTGCACTGAATTTCCACGTCTTCTGGGAAGAGGGAGGGAGACCCCACAGTCGTGGGGAAATACGAACAAGGTCACTTGAGCTCCAGAGCATCCGCACAAGGGACACTAGCTCTCTCCCCGCAACACATCAGAGGATGACTTGAGAGGAGGAGGCGGTGTTAATCCTAATTTGGAACACCAAATTCCACCTCATCTTAGGCAAAGTTTTTTTAAAATTTCCCAAGACAGCACGCAGGTGTGGGTTTTTTTTTCGAGGTGAGAAGGGAAGGTCAAAAACTTTTGAAACACCAGTGCCACCTCATCTTAGGCAAAGTTTTTTTAAAATTTCCCAAGACAGCACGCAGGTGTGGGTTTTTTTTTCGAGGTGAGAAGGGAAGGTCAAAAACTTTTGAAACACCAGTGCCACCTCAAACTCCATAAAACAGGTGGCCACATCCCACTTCTTCCCCATGCAAGACACGGGTAATGCTGTACCCCTTCTTGTCGGACAGAATTTGCCAGCACAACCACATAAGGGGTGTCCTTTACGGTGTGCACGTGCAAGTGGCCAGCAACGCCTGTTGCACCCTAACCTTTGCACAGCATCCCACCGGCTGTGCACTGGGATGGGTCTATGCTCAGGGAGGTCTGTGCTTGCAAGGCTGCAAGGAAGAGAAGGAGGCAGCAGGGAGGGGAGGTGAGATCTCAGAAAGCACCGAGGAAATTCAGGGAGCGGTGGGAATTGCCGAGGCCGACGTGAGCCGAATACCTAGAGAAGCAGGCGGATGGGGAAAAAACAGCGAGGCTTCAAAAACTGGAGGCTGGCTCCCAGTGCTTTTGCTCCGAGGATAGTAGGGATGCAGCAAGGGAGCGTGCCTGGCGAAGCAGGGGGAGGCAGGGGCACTGACAGCTCTCATCCCTCTCCAGGGTATCTCCAAGCTGCGGGAAAAAAAGGAGAAAAACCATCCAGCGACCTCGCTGAAATTAGAAACTTAACAATGAACACGCTCCACATACAACTCGCCTGTCTCTGTAGCCATGGAGACGGCTACAAATCTGTGTCAGCCACAATCCGCTCTCCGGTTCCTAAAATTTAAACGAAAAAGGAGGGAGTGAAGGCTGGGAGGCGGGAGCGGGAAGGGGGAATTCCTCTGCACTGTTTGGCTTTGATGTGCATCATGTTTAAAGGCACAGGGGATTATCCGAGCCTGATGCCGGATAAAGCGGCGGCTGTGTAGCAGCTGATGTGTGCTGGCCACGTTTCCCTCCAGCAGAGCATCTCCCCGGCCTCTGTAACGGCCGTGTCGAAACATCTCGGTGCCGGGGATGAGCCCAACACCATGGTGTTCCCCGGAGGCTACAAAGCATCAGCATCATCCTGGAGGCAGCGGGCTGAGGCAGTGTCTCGGAGGGGGTGGAAGGACCAGGAGAGCCAGGAAAGGAGCATCCAAGGGGTCGGTGCAGGGCTTCAGAGGGGAAGCACCCAGGAAGGGGTTGGTGGTTTCTGCACAGCAAAAAGGGCAGAGTCAGAGAGGAATTCCTGCTGTCAGGATGGCCGGAGAGAAGATGAAGCAGCAAGGACAAGGATGCGTCCAGAGCCCTCTCCTGGGCTTAGAGGTCACCGCTGGGACTTAGAGCATGAACAACACACCCCAAGTTAGGCAGCCTGTTGGCTGGCTCTGTCTGCAAAGCAGCAAAAATACATATGTCTATATTGCTGGGCAAGACGTACAGCCTCTTGGGCTTGTAAGCAGGTTCACAAATGAGTAGGAGTCCAAGACGCTCTAAGTCTTGTCCAACAGTATAGACATATGTATTTTTGCTGCTAATGCAACCAACCAACCAACCAACAACCCCCAGCAACCACTCAATCCCCAACCCTAACAATTACTAGGATTTGGGTAATTTTTACCCCTTCTGCATTTCTTTTTCTTTCTTATTTGGGCTACTTTCAATTGTTTTGGCTCATTTTTGCGACTATGCATCCCAATCCTATTTGTGCCTGCTACATGGAGTTGAAGGCAACATATCGTATGAAACTAAATGGTTGCAGGAAACTCAGCAGTACAAGGAGAGATCAGAGGACTCTGAAACTCTTACAGCAATGAAATAATATTTAAGGCTACATGGGCAATGCTAATTTATACAATGCCATCCTCAAACCATGGATGATCTACTGAGTTACAAAGCAAGAAAGAGCTCAGGGCTGCTCTCAACCCTACATGTCTGAAGATTCCTTGGAGAGATGCTATAGGGTTTCCCATCAAGGTCACTAGGAAAAGCTGGAGGTGTCCATTCAGAGAGGTAAGAGAGATATGGACTATTCTGACCGGCTCCATTTGTTTCACAGGTGAACTCACCGAATTATCCACAGGTGACCAGTGCAGAGGCGGGGTGCAAGTTGAAGCCACGATGATGGAGAAAGCAAGCTCAGTTCCCATCAATTTTGTATGATTGGAGGGTGCTATTGGCCACAAATTCAGGATAACCCGCTGAAAGCAACCTAATTTCCCCCTGCATTCATTCCCTGCTCCACCATATTCTCACTAATACTACAGGGAGATTTTGGATGGATACGGTCGAGAGGCAAGAAGTTTTCCAGCAGAGGAAGACACTCGGAAAACTATCTCTGGGGCATGGATGCAAAAGAGAAACACACCTCACAGTGACTGTAATAACAGAATGACCTACAACTCCTAATTCATTAATCAGTTGTATGGAATAAGCCTTATTCCAACAGGGGTGAAATTACCTAGCTCACTGCAATGCACTGTCAAATAGGTTACCACTTGATTAAGGTCTAAAATGTGCATGGAGGATTTATTGAAATGGTCTCATTTGCTGCAATGCAATTAATTAGAGATACATTCCCAGCCAGGTATATTTTTAATGCTATCTGATCAGTCTTCAAAAAAGAGAAAGAGAAAGGAAGAAAAAAGGACAAGTTGAACTCATTTTAAATCAGGAAATTAAATGCATCAATGTAACTCCTCTTTCTAGAGCACAGAGGGTCTGCTTTTCCTTTCTAAGAAAAACCCTTCAGAAAGCAGTTTTGCTGAATCTTGGATTTCCCCCATCAGTGAAACGTAGCTGAAAGCAGCACTTGGAGTGGAAGGAAGAAAGTAAACACGGATACTCAGAGTAGCCTGTTGAACAGAGATACGTGAACACCCCACCCTGACTAATTAGCAGGGCTCTGCTTGTTATGTGCGCTGCAGTAACTTTCCAATTAATTCGTTCATATTTGCAAAGCCATTGAAAGAGGCAAAGCATTAAATATAGATGCTAAATAAAAGGGAATAAATAGCAACCAACACTTAGCTCTCCAGGTTTTCAGGCTCCGTCAGTAGGGACATTCACTCACTGCCCAGAGCAGACTCCTTAACTAAGACCTGTAAGTGCATTATTAATTTTTCAGTAGCATCTACCAGCCCTAATGAAGACTCAGTTATGCTATACATGAGGACTCTGCCCAGAAGAGCTTTAAAATCTCCAACCTCATGGCTGGTTAGGGCCACTGCTGATCTGCATCCCAGCCATCGGATGGCCTGGGCATTGACCACTATCCCCTTTGCAGCCCTGAGTCCTCCTGCTTCTCATTTTTGTGTTCCCAAACTGGCTGCCCCTGCCAGGACATAGACACGGGATGAATCAGACAGCCATCAGCCATCTAGCCTCTCTCAATCTCGATTCTTCACTAAATGGTTTTATTTTTGACTCTTCTTGCTGCCAACGAGTAAAGACGGTTGCAGCACCAGGAGAAAACTAGACCCAGGGACCCTCTACAGCCTCCGCTGTATGCCTCTACTATTAAACTATCCTGGCATCCAGAATAGGATAGTCACATCCAAACTGCCTGTTGGAAATGATCCCTGGTCCCATTGGGCATCAAAGCAGGCAGTTTGGCTGTGCTTAGGATTTCTTTGGGATGGCAGTGCTAGTACAGCCATGGTAAGGAAATGATATATTGTCCGCTGGATTGCATGATAGATCTCAGCATATCCTGGATGGTATCTAAAGATCCTGGTTGAAGCCAGGCACTGGTGACCAGCAGGACCCTGCACAGCTACTCTTCCTTGATGAAGGCTCTTTGCAAACAGTTGTTTCTACAGCACAAAGTCCTTGTTCTGATCCTACTGGCACTGATTAAAGAGAAAAAATAATCCTGTCATCATGGGGAAAAGCCTGCACACAGGATTCAAGCCCATCCCAATGGCTCTCAGCAGGCAACAAAGGCCACCCCTGCTGCGAGGACATTGGTGGAGATGTCCTCTTTCAGACTAACGTGGAGGTGCACCTCGGAGTTGGATACCTCTTGCAAAGAGGTGTGCTGCCAGCCTTCCTTTTTAAAACTAAGAGGGAATTTCAGCCCGAGTGCAGGGGTCTGCATTGGTTGCATCTATAGCAAGAAGGCAGCAGTAGCTAGTTTAAGACACCTTAAATTCAGACAGAAAAGGCACCTCCTTCCCTTGTGAATGGCTATCTATCTTCCACAGCAACCCACAGTTATGGGCTGACCTCCAGAGAAGGTATCAGCTTCCTGAAATCACAGAATCACAGAATCATAGAATCGTCAAGGTTGGAAAAGACTCTTAAGATCATCGAGTCCAACCGTTAACCCAGCACTGCCAAGTCCATCTATACCATGTCCTCGAGCACCACGTCTACCTGTTCTTTAAATACCTCCAGGGATGGAGACCCAACCACTTCCCTGGGCAGCCTGTTCCAATGCATGACCACCCTTTTGGTGAAGAAGTTTTTCCTAATATCCAACCCAAACCTGCCCTGGCGCAGCTTGAGGCCATTTCCTCTCATCCTATCACTCGTTACTAGGGAGAAGAGACCAACCCCCACCTTGCTACAACCTCCTTTCAGGTAGTTGTAGAGAGCAATAAGGTCTCCCCTCCATGGACAGAAATCCATCCCCAGAGTGTCTCTCATGAAGGCCAATGGGTTTCCAAATTGGTCCATCCATCCGTCGCTCACATCACCCGCTGTTATTTCATCATACCTGATGATCAGGGGGGCGGCATTCAAAAAATATCCTCTTTGCTTGTCACCCCACGACCTCCAGGTGTTGAGGAGACAGGCTTTTAATCTGTGCAGTCAGCTGGCATGTTCCCTTGGTTTAGGATTACACCAATTATCCTTATTTTTAGGTTTGACAGTAAAGTCCCATAGTCCACAACAGAGACAAACAACTCCCAAAGAAAAGGTATTAACATATCTTTATATTTCAGTCTTTGTTAAGCTCCATGAGGGATCCATCAAGAACCAGGAGCCTACCGATTTCCAAAGCCTGGAGTATTTCCAGGATTCAGTTCTGCTCCAACCCAGCTGTTTTTTTCCCCCCTTCTTTTTCTTTCCTTGTTCTCTGTTATCCGCGGGAGTTCGTTTGCCTCAGAGTACCTCCTTGTACTTCGTTGAGCTTGTGCCATTATTATCCTCCCTGCAGAAATTCTTGTATAGGAGGTTTAAAATGCGTGATGCATTTCTTCATTTGTGGCTGCATCCCCATTGCTATTAGCAGAAAACACAACATCTGATTAGAATTTTCTCTTTGATTAAGCCTGTAAGCTAATCGCTTCCTTGCCAACCTGCCCCCAAGACTTGCCCCAAGACTCCTTGCGCAGATCTTATTTTTCAAGTCATTATAATTCATCTGCACTTGTGTTGTGAACTCTGTGCTGGATGCCACATGATCGAGACCACTGTGATACAGAAACAGGGACACCATTAAGTAGAGCTAGAAAATGGCTGAATGATGCTCTGGAGTCTCCACGTCCTCCTTTTTGATACAGTGCTACCGAGACACAGGATTTGGGAGCGTGGCAAAGGCAGGTTATGCAATTAACTTCCCAAACTCAGGTGTCAGTGTCACAAGGAGCTTTCTCGTGCCTTCACCTTTCCTCCATGACATCATTTTGCTTTTCAAGGGCAAAAAGAAAACAAAAGAGGCTTTTAAGCCGCTCCACTGCCTGGTAGTCCTTACTTTGTTTCCCAAGCCTGTGTGACAGGACAGCTCACAGCAGAAACAGAACAGCAGCCTGTACAAAGTCAGGACTTCAAGTGCTTTTGGACATCTACTCTCAAATGCTGCATAGGTTGGGGGACGATGACGGGCCGTGAGAGCCTGGAGGCATTGTTATTTCCAGTTTGAGACAAGCTGTGAAGTAGGACAGGCGAGCAGGAAGGTCGGTGGCTGGAAGTAGCCTGGGATGCCTGCCTCAAGATGGGATGAGTAGCTCTCTGCAAGTCATGTTCTCTCCGCTAAATACATGTATAGGTGTGTTCACTTGTAGAGGCATAACCTAATGCAGTTTTCTTCTAGTATTGCACTCGATTGAATTCAGGACTGCAGGTTTTAAGTAAAGCAGGATTACAGGGTCTCTAGGCTGCAGGGCACTGGCTGGGCAATATCCATCTCTTGTGCTTTGCAACTCCATAGCCTGCGAGCATTGAAATGGAGAATGGCTGCAGGGAATGGGCGGCACAAAACACAGCCAGGGTCAACAGAAGTGAGCGTTTCATAAATACTCGCGATAATTTAAAACAGGGAAGCAACGCTGAGATGGAGGACAAGTTTTGGGGATCACATCCATTTGAAATACATCTTTTTATTAAAGAAAAGGCCAACATATCCTTGCAATGGGAAACAGTTTCTTTTAAGTGAGGCAGAAAGCTTGATACCACAGCAATGAGTACTGCATAAGTAAGGAAGCAAAAGAGGACAGGTAGGGACAGGCCGGGGAAGCAGCTTTGCTGATGCCTGGGAATTACCATGTGCAAGCCACCCGTCAAAATATATCACACAAGGCACTCTCCGTGCTTGGGCCATCAAACCCTTGATGTGAACTTCAGCTTGGGTCCTCAAAGCTATTCAGGAGCCTACTTTCAAAGAGAGCTGCCCAGATGTGTCACCCTTCATGCTCAGATACCCAATTCTGTAAGTTCAGAGCAGTCTTCTCCCATGCCTCCAGGCAGGAACTTCTTCTAGGAGATACAGTAAGCGATGAGCCTCATGAAAAGGCTCATATGGTAAAGCATTACACCATTAAGACCCCTCTTGTAAGCATGAGCAGTGGTTGCTATCACAGCTCTTGGGTAGGATTCATCTAAACCAAATGTGAATGTTTCCAGAGAAGACATCCATCACTGAAAACATCCGTGGAGATCTGCCAACACCAGGACATCAGAGAAAGGCAGCGCCAGGGGTGGATGAAGCCACACATGAGGCTGCAGAGCCACACAACATCTCCTGTTTCACATGACCCTGAACACGGATAATCCACCAAGTCACACTTAAGAGGGGCAACTGCTAGCCCTCTCCTTCCTACCTCCAAAAACCGGTAGATGGAGTTATTTAACACTGCTATAAAAATAACACCCAGACTGCCCTGCTGTGCCAGACAGAGCACAACCATCTAATAGGCATCAGATTTTGTCCCCAAAAACTTAGCAGGAGTTTACTGGGTAGCTGAATGTTAGATTCATATGTCCCAGGACTCAGTGAAGTATTTTATCCTCTATGCAATGCTGATTCTCCCAGCAACGTGGAAAAAGATATTCCTGCCCACAAACTAACCTGGCAGGAACTTCTAGCACAGGAGAGCGTAATGCCCAGCCTGGGTTTTTGCATTCAGACGTGAATAATCACGCACTGTACCCAAGCTTCATGAGTGACGCTGTTAAATGGAAAATTAATATTAGGAAAAAATGCAAAACAGCCCTTTCAGAGGAAATAATTCTTGGTGCAGAAGGAAAGCGGAGGCTGTGCCGCCGCTCAGCTGTCTGCACACTCACAGCTTCTTTTGAATTCAGAGTTGGTAGAAAAATAGACTCCCACTCGGGGCTTGCTTCCTTCACATCTCGCCCTCGCGGCGAAGCTCTTGGGGCTTCACCAAAGCAAGCAGACATAATTCCCAGGAAGGATTGCAGCCCAGCGAACCGCAGGTATCCATGTCCGAGTCCCCTCTCCAGGCTCCCACTGCAGCTAATGGAGGTATCTTCATGCAGCCAGCGGAGGCTGCAGAGGTTTCCTTCGCCGAAGCAGACTCCTACGTGTAGGCGTAGGAGCCTCTTTTCTATCCTTACTCGACCCCTAAATTCGCACACAGTTCGATCTACGGGAGGTTTCCCCAACTGATCCGCTCCTCGCCTGCCTGTCCGCTCTCTGCCATGGAGATGCCTCATTCGGGACCGTGGTACTACCTGGGTTTGCAGCAGGACAAACGCATGGCGAGGTGGTTGCGAGGGCAGCCGGGGCTTCATCATGCGCGATGGCATTTCTTCACTGAAAACAAACATTTTGGTGTAAGAAAAAGATGGGAATAAACACCTGAGCACAGCAGTTCTTCTTGCAGCAAAAGCAATGGGCTCAGCAAAGGTGAGAGGAGTTGGTGATGAATCCCCATGGGGTTTCACCGAGTGATGGGTCTCAAATTGCATTAGCTAGTGATATTCTCCCCAGAGGCCTCAGAATCAGAAAATCCTGGGACTGAAGGGACCACAGGGACCTAAATCCACCTGGCAGCTCACTGACAGCTCTGGCATCAGCTCTGGCTGTCGCACATTCCTGGAAGAGGGAACCTGGGCTTCACCTGTGCCTGCTTGTGTTGATGCTCCGAACTGCGTTGCGATGAAGCATGTGCTTTCTTGGGCAATACTGATGAAAATCTCCATGCCGTTCTCTCACTCCAGAAGATGAAAATGTGCATGCATCGGGCTGCTGGAAATATCTGAAGTCACCTCATCTGCCCATCGCCTCTCATTCAACTGCAAGCTTTTACAGGGACACAGTCTGTTATCTCTTGCAAGCTCAGCAGGAGACTGCTACGTCCCAATGTAATCCAACATCTAACGAAAGAATCAGAGATGTTTCCAAGCTGTTAGCAGGCCTTTGGAGCTGCTACTGCTCTCCTCTGAGAAGCTGAGCATCCCGACTCACCGCTGCCAGGTGGAGAGGAGCCCGGCTGCCGCGGCTTGTCCTGCTCTTCGGCAGACAAGAAGTGGTTGAGGTTTACCACGGGCAGCACGGTTGGGTTTGGCGTACCATCTGGACAGCTGTCAGGCCTCTTCTCTTGGCAGCGAGAGACCACGTTGGTTTTTTTCACCAGTTCCAAGTCCCACAGGCTCTCATGTCTTAATCTGCTTGACTGGAGCCATGGGATGGCGAATCAAAGCAGCTGCACAAGATGACACCGGGCAATTTTCCCCTCCACCACCCTGGCAGGTCTCGCTGTTAGTTCTCTTAGATGCCAGAAGCCTTTGGGAGTTTCACCCCAGGAATATGTGTTTATTTATTTATTTATTTGAAAAGGCAGCACACAGAAAGGCAAGCGGTGGGGAACGGCTGTTTAGACCAGGCTCTAGAAGTCCTCAAGCTGTGGCATGCCTTGCAAGAGGCGCTTCCATCGGGGCCAAGCAGCTCCCCAAGCTGCTCTACACCCTTTGCAGCTCTTGGACACAGCCAGGTAGACTCTGAGCACGGTATGTCTGGGATCCCTGAACACCGGGAAGACCCCAGCTATCACCACGGCTAAGGAAGTATCATGAAGCTTCTTTGTCAAGCTGGATGACAGCGTTGGTGGCCTCCTGTGGTCCAGATAACTTCATGGCACCATCAGAAGGGACCACAGGTCTGGAGGCTATCTATCTCAAAGCCCAGAGGGATTTGGCAGAGAGGAGCCTGCCTGTTTTGAGGGGAGAGAAATCTTCCTGCCCACGCACAAAGAAAAAGTGCTGCAGAATGCTTTGAAAGCTGTTAAATTTCCCTCCTGGGAATTTCTCCCCAGGTTTGAGTTTCTCCTTTTGAAAATAAAAAGCACATTTTTGTGGCCACGGAATCACACGACGGGGCTGTTCACACATCAAAAGGTTTCAAAACTCACTTAAAAAAGAAGACTCATTTAATAATCACATTTGCAGTTTGCAAAGCAACTCATTTATAGTGAAGAAAGAGCAGAAGACATCCACAGGAGAATATGCTTCATGCAGCAGAGGATGGGCAGACATCTACCCCCGACTTTTAACATGAGCTGGGCTGTCCCACCTCTCCCTTTCACAACACAACGCCACAACCAGCCTTTTACAGGCAGAACTCCAGCCCCACACATAGCAAACACCATCGTGGCGTACCATGCGTGCACCCAACAGGAGAGCAACTGCTCTCACCAGCACTGCTCAACGTCCGCAGGCCCTGCAGTCCTCCCCCTGAACAATCAGCTCAAACCCTTCTCTGCAAACTCCTCGTCGCTCCTCCCGCCACAAAACCTACTTGTCTCTTGAACCAATTACTCCGTGCCGTTAAGGATTAGGTGAGAGTAGACTTGTCTAGCTGAAAAAGACGCACCGCCTTTTTGAAGTGCAAGTTTTTGCTGTAAACTTACCTTGAGCTCCTGGTGCTGTTAACTCAAGTGCTTCTTCGCACAAATAATCTCTTCAGTCAAAAGTGAAGGTGTTTTTAAACTGATTTGACTGGTAGGGCTGAGGCTTGCAGAGGAACTGAGGGAAAACAGCCCATCTCTTCTACAGGCTCTGCTCCGGGGTGTGGAAAAGGGAAATGTCAACCCTACAGGGCCATTTCACAATCCTGCAAGTATCTGCACTGTGCCCCAGCTGACAGCAGTGTTCAAGCCACGGGATCTTGCAGTTGGACAAGACAATCGTTGTAGGTCCCTTCCAACTGGAACTGTTCTATTCTAACACACAAATCCAGTTTCAGGTTACTTTGAACTGGATCAAAATTTCCAGAGCTCCCTCAGTCAAAGCACGGACCCAGCACGAACTCACCCTGATGGCTTGAATTTATGAAAAAACACCACAGCTTCATGCCAGGTCCACCATCCTCCCATGGACACGTAATGCCGACAAAACCACTGCACACTTGGCTAATATGACCAGACTAGGACATTTTTACAGTGACCACCATCTCTTGAGCTTGGCCAAGTGGAGAATGGCACCTCAAGCAGAGATGACCCCCGACAGCTCTGTAGGAAAGCCAAGAGATATCAAGCTGACCAAGTGAGGTCAGTTCTGTCCCCTCCAGAAGGATGCTCCCAGCTCAGATTCCAAGGACCCAAGCGCTACCACCACCAAGGGGCAGGTAGCACGATGCATTTTTGGCAGATTCCTACCAAATTGCAACAAGGTTTTTGGATGAGACACAGTCTCAGGAGGAGCTCAGGAGGGCTCCAAAAGCCATGCACTGAACTGAACCTCTGGAGCTCTTGCACCTCCCAGGGATCGGCGTGCTTCAGCCTCTGCTGCTGCAATTCCTCATGCAGCATGTTTGCAGACCCACCTCTCCACCCGTTAAAGCCAAGGAGATGAGACATTGCCCCTGGCACAGGGACAGGGTACAGCACTGGGACAGTAACACCTTGAGCCACCCCATTTGGATGCACCAGCCCTTGCCCACAAGAATCAAAGAAACCAGCACATGGATGGATAAGTTGCTTCTTACAAACATTTCCCAAATAGCCAAATTCTGTTCAGTACTGGAAGCTACCACTTTTGTTGCATCTCAGATTTTCATTCTCCTGAGCCACGCACGTGGCTCAAGACGGTACATAAGGAAAATATATGTATTTTAGCAGAATCAAGGGGGAAACAGCCTCGATGTCAACACCACGATCTCACAGCATCCCTGTCCTGCTCTGTGTGTCCTCATTTCATGCAGCAGATCCAGCCTGAATCCCTATGTCTACATATGCGTCTAGAAATGCTGTGTTTCTTATATAGGGTCTGGTATACGCTGGAGTCTTGCTGTAGGAATCAGGCTAGGCAGCTCTAAATGGCACAGGAGCTTATGAAGGGAATGATTGCACCTTAAAAGCATGCGACTAACCATGAGAGTCATTCAGTTCAGAGAAGAGGCTGGTATTTAGGCTGCAGATGGAGAAAAATTATGTCAAGAGCATGGTTCAACCCACTGCAGTTTAAATAACCTCCTCCAGGCAGCTTTGGTAAACATAATGCCATAAAGGAGCCCTTCCGCTGCCCACGGAGAGACTCTGAAGTCAGTAGACAATAGCGATCGGTCATCCAGACTCCTCTGCTCGTGCTTCTCGACCAGCCGGCTCCTCTCATAAAGGGGAGATGCTCGGGGAGATGCTCAGAGGTAACAAGGCCTGGCTGGTACTCTTGATCCAGAAATACGCTGCTGTACACCCCAGATGTGATTCCCCGCCAGCTCAGTGATGCCATGAATCAAGGCTCAGGTCTCACACAAAACATGCAATAATCTTTAAGTGATGCTTAGCCCTCCCCTCCTATCAGTCCCTCTATTTCTCTTCCCAGTCCTTAGCAAAAGGAGCAACATCCTTGACCAGAAGCTCTGCAAGCAGAGCTGGATGCATGCCCTGGCCCCCAAAAAGCACAGCCTCTGTCTCATTAGCTCCAGCATATCATTATTATTTTAATTGGCCAAACTTGCGTGTCTGCAATACCTTTATTTGATTACACTTGTTCCCCTTGGTGCCAGACGTGGCAGCCTGGTGTAACAGGTACAGCACTGAATTTATGAGCGGCCAACGCCAGCCTCAGCACCACGCAGCCTTTTTCATTACGGTCTCACTCACTGGAGCTGTCTGAAGATATTTCCCGTTGATCCAAAATTTCTCATGGCCTGGAGTGATGCCGGAGAAGGGAGACGAGGGAAGTCTTCAGGCTCCGAGTCATAAACACAGGCAGGTTAAAATGCACAGCGGGTGAGCTTGCTGCACGCCTGCCCCGTCCTGGATGTCTCTAGCTTTGCTGCGAGCCATCCTTCGCTAGAAACAGCCGGCGGGGATATGGGAGACTCGTGAGCACGACTTGCAGCGGTAACTCTTACTCGCCTTGATCTTTGGAAGTCAGAGCCCAAATTGAACGGGATTGAACTGCCTGATGCTATTAAACAACCCCCCCGGCTCACACGTGCCCCACGGGTGCAGCATATGGTTGGGTCCTCAGGGCAGGGAAACCTTAATTGTGCTGAGCCGGTGCCTAAGGGGATTAAAGGGAGTTTAAGGGGAGCGGTGAAGAGCCCACGCAGGGAAAAACATGGTTTAAAGGCCAGCAGCTCGCCCAACTTGTTATTTTATATTTGTAAAAGAGAAGAGCAAAAGGGATCTCCACGCTCGCTTCTGTAAATTATGGGGAGGGAAGAGCTGCTCCTGGAGGGGCTGGTGCTGCGGACACATCCTTCGTTACCCGTCGGTGCCTAACGAGGCTTCGGCACCTCTCCGGAGAGCATCAGTTATTACTAGGGCTCATTTTGGGAATACGGTAGGGCAGATATCAGACAGCACTGCACTGTTTCTGCCCTGTAAAACTGTACTTGGACAAGCAAAGGCCGAAGGCTGTTAGTGCTTGTACCCTAAAAGTCACAGCAGAAGCCTCAGCTTAAAAAGGGCTTTACACAGGCAAAATTTCCAACTTTTTTTTCCCAGGCAGGTGACTGTGGGCTCTTCAATGCACTAAATGTGCTAGAGGGAAGACTGAGCATCCCCTCAGCAGCAACCGGCTTCAAACTAGTGAGCCTAAATCCAGATTTTTAAATCCACACTAAGGGATGGAAATAACAGCATCCTGATTTTTAAAAGCAAGACAGCCTCACTCTCTTCTGTAATGGAAGTAAACGCCATGGCCAGTGTCTATTTTAGAGCTTATTATTCAGTTTTAATACTTTCCAAGACTGGCTTGCTTTCTTTTCAATTGCAACTCCACCTTTGGAATTAGGGATTTTATTTTACGATGGGATACTGAGAGTAGGCAGCCAGCCCTTTTTTTTTTTTTTTTCCAAGCCAGTATTCAGAAGGAATAGATTAAATCATTAAATACACACAAGCACAGGGAACACTGGAAACTCTTAGCCATTATCCTATGAAGAGAATGCCAATGCAAACACTGTAATAAAATATTCTTCACTGAAATCAACACTAATTTTCCGAGGCAATCAAATCCATCCCCGTGATCCCTCCTCCTAGGGAAAACAGCCAGCACGGCTAAATTCAGATCTATGTGGCTCCGTGCTTAAATTTGGCTCACACACGCTGCAAATCAATGACTCCAGAAAGGTTTGCTAAGGAAAAATTCCCAACAGGCAACGTTTGCTACAGCACGTGGCACCTCTCCCGACAGAGCAGCAAAGAGTACGGTGCTGCATCGATCTGGGGCTCCAGGAAGGCTGAAGCTTCAAGCTACAAACTTGTTGAGGCCACCTTGACCACTATTTGGACATGGCTGCGTGTCGTCCAAGGGCCCAGTCTCCAAAGAGAGCCCAGCCACGAGGAGCACCTCCAGATGCTGATGCCCAGAAAGAGCACCAGGTCTTTCACAAGGCCTCCTCCTCCCTAGTCAACCCACAGAGGGGAAGAAGGATGTGCTGTTAGAAAAGGGCTACAGCAGGTCCGATCAGTAACCTGGCCAGCATCAGAGGAGCAGGAGCAGAGGACGCATGTCATAGAATCATAAAATGGTTTGGGTGGCAAGGGACCTTCAAAGGCCATTCAGTCCAACCCCCCTGCAGTGAGCAGGGACATCTTCAACCAGAGCAGGTTGCTCAGAGCCCCATCCAACCTCACCGGGAACGTTTCCAGGGATGGGGCATCTCCCACCTCTCTGGGCAACCTGTGCCAGCACTGTCCGTCCCCAGCCATCTGCAATTTGTGGATTGCCCATGGCAAGCGCTGTGCTCATTTTTCACACAACACCCACTCCTGTTTCCAGAAGGCTGTTGGTACCTCTCTTTGACGGCCTCTAAATCTTCCATAGTGAGACAATGAATAGATGTTCCAGCCAGGTATTTCACGGTGGGCACGTACCCTCCATGATTTCTTGAAGGATCCTGTAGCATGCTGCAGACAGTGGATTTTAACACTAACATCTGAGAAATACTTACAACGCTCCTCCCTACTTATGAAGAGTTACCCAAACAAACCCACAACAAACACAAAAAGAAGACCTCTCTCTCTCAGACATGAACAGATAAAATTTTAATCAAGTACCTGCAAAACCATGCTTCAGATCACAATGATCTTACTGGTCTGGAGCGGACCAGTAGCCATGAAGGCAGGTGGGTCCACGATCCAGTCTGCCAAAGCAGGTATTGCAGGACAGACGCGACCAGGATCCATTCTCCGGTCACGGTGCTAAAACAGGCACAGCCACATCCTACTGTTTCTCTCCAAAAGAAAGTAGTTGCTTCTAAACTGCCATTTGGGAACGATCCCTGGAGCAGGCTAACTCTTGAACCAGATCCAGGAACCACTGGGGTCAGCACTAACTGGCCAAGGCATCACAGCTTATATTCAGCTTCATGGGGGAAAAAAAAACCCTCAAACCCCAAGTGCTGTGTTCTCTGTGTCCTCTAAGGTGTCCTTGGCTTCACACAATAATACATCCTCCAGCGTGGTTTAGGTCGAATGTAGAACTCCCATCCTTGTAAGACTAATCGCTACTCAACGTCATCTAGGAAAAAAACACACCAATGTTTCTGATGTTCTCTAGAAGATGCCAGAAACGCTACTTTGCTACTTCTCTTTTCACATGATAACACAGGAGTCAGGGTTCAGCGTGCTTCATTATAACAAAACCCAGTTTATTCTAAGTTCAGCAAACCTGAAAGGACTTGCAAAAGTTAAAGACTATGAGAAGCAACCACACATTCACCTGCCATCGCTTTGCTCATGCTAAAGGGGTCTTGCACCAAGTCTACAGAACTCAGTGGGGTTTTGCTCTACTTTTGGATCAAGTTGGGTGAAATCCTGCTTCTACTGAGGTCATTGAGGTCTTCATTTTTGGATGGAGGGACACAGCACTCTCCTGGCATGCCCTGTATGCAGCTCTAACCTGCTGAGGACTGTGGTGCCCCATAGGTTAGCACCTATAGTATGTAGACTCTAGACTCCACCTGGAGCACTGCATCCAGCTCTGGGGTCCGCAGCAAAAGAAGGACGTGGACCTGTGGGAGAGGGTCCAGAGGAGGCCACAAAAATGATCAGAGGGATGGAACAGCTCTGCTATGAGGAAAGGCCGAGAGAGCTGGGGGTGTTCAGCCTGGAGAGGAGAAGGCTGCGGGGAGACCCGATTGCAGCCTTTCAGTGCTTAAAGGGTGCTTATAAGAAAGATGGGGACAGACTTTTTAGCAGGGCCCGTAGCAATAGGACAAGGGGGAATGGTTTTAAACTAAAAGAGGGGAGATTTAAACTAGATAGAAGGAAGAAATTTTTTACAATGAGGGTGGTGAAACACTGGCCCAGGTTGCCCAGAGAGGTGGGAGATGCCCCATCCCTGGAAACATTCAAGGCCAGGCTGGACGGGGCTCTGAGCACCCTGATCTGGTTGAAGATGTCCCTGCCCATTGCAGGGGGGATGGACTGGATGGCCTTTAAAGGTCCCTTCCATCCCAAACCATTCTGTGATTCTGTGTGCTGGAGGACAGGGCAGCATGGCCTCATGCCCAACAGCTCCAAACCCACGGTCCATCAGCCCCATCAGGCCAGCACAGGAGCCCCTGTGCTGCTTTTACAACATACCCAGCCTTTTTACAGCTTGACACCCCAGACTCCCAGAAAGCAGCGATGGGTGACGGTCTCTTGGCCGTGCAGCGAAAGCTGCGTCATCAGGCTCAGAAACAGCCAAGCGCCTCCCGTAAATCCTTCCTCGTGACGGAGGCTGAATCATTTCTCCTTTCTGTATCCACGGCACAGGATCAATTAACCTTTGCTATGGCTCTTCCTGTGAATCACCGAAGAGGAGCAATAGTTAAACTGCTTCATAGGAAGAGGTTTTAAAAATGCTCTGCACTGCATAAGATGAGAGAGTTTGCCACAGAGAAGGGGGAAAAAAATTCAAGCATGTTCAGCATCTTATGGATTAATCCTAGGCCTAGAGCCAGGATAATTACTGCCAGAAGGAATAAAAGTAACATAAATATAGGTTAACGCACAAAGGATCCCGTTTGCAAGGTTTTATACATCACCAGCTCAAAAGCGGATTTGTAAATTTAATTATAGAAAGATTATAAAAGCAGGTAATACCCAAAGGGTCGTAAAAATAATTTTACTACAGTGACGAGAACAAAACAAAAAAAAATAACCCAAACATTTTAAATTAAGTAGGGCAGCTGATAGATCTCTTGAAGACCTTCCGCAGGATTCAGACCAGACTGCTCGCCGGGGACGAGCGCGTGGCATCCTGCTAAAGCAGCATCCGCCACGATCTTCCAGAAATGCCATTTCCAAAGGAGAAGAGATAAGTCACTCTGACAGCCTTGCAATCTTCCGGCACTGATTTACTTAAAAACATCTTAGTTTTTTACAGAAGGCGCTCCCGGTGGCAGGAGCATGCGATAAGTCTGGTCAAAGCCATGTTACGACGGAAGAGGACGCTTCCAAACCAACCTTTTCTGCACGGGTGATGTGAAATCCCCGAATATCCTGGTTCCCATCAGGATTAATGGCATTTCTCTGCCAAGAACAGCCTTGGGGGAGGAGGACGGTTCATTAAATGTCATCGGGGCGGCTTTGGGTTCTACCCCACAACTGTGCTGAGCTGTTGCCAGTGAAAAAAATGAAAATAGCACGGGTTATCCAAGCAAGATATTTTCTGCCATCCAGGCTGCAAGAATGCATCCTTCACACAGCTAAAAACTGTCTGAAATACACATATATTTCCAAGTGTCTCCACACACTAATTTACTGTAATACAGTTAACCCTGTAGATGATCTGAAAAAAAATCCATGTCGGTGTACACAGAATAACATTTAGGTTATCTGCTGTATTCATCCTTTATCGTCTTTCTGCTTGTTCGCTTTCCCCTCTAGAAATGCTGCAGGACTTTTGCCTTGCGGTGCTGTCTGCACTCTTTTAAGAAAATTGAAATAATGCTGCAAGGTGTGAATAAAGGCTGAAGGCACAGGGCAGGAACAGAGATGAGGGTTCAATTCTGGGATCTCTCGGGCTTACCACTAAAATACAGGTAACACTTAGCAACTTGAAATTTTAACTCTTGACCTATAAAACACATTTTTTGGTGTATAAACCGCATTTCTGACCTCTCCAGTACTTTCTGCTCCAGAAGGCAGCTCCTGAAACGTCCCTGGGACTGATCTGGGTGCCACCCTAACACGGCTCTGAACAAGCTTTTATCAGTCCAGCAAAACAGGCTGTCATTTTCAAAGGCATTGCTGGCGTACCTAAAATAGATCATCTGCTTAAATGCTCTGCTGGTCTGCTGCTGCGATGCCCGGGGTACGTCAGGAGAAAACGTTCTGAGCGTACTGCCAACGCCGAATGCCTGCAAAAAGGCACTTCAAAGGATCACAGACAAGTACTTTTTAAGCCTGAAAATACACATTTATTAGAAAGAAAACTTACGGTTTTACAAACTCATCATGCATAAAACGCAGTGCATTAAAAAAAAACCTCAGGACTGACCATTTAAACCTTCCACTTTGCTGGAAAACAGTTACACGACCCTCCTCTTTGCCGTGATTAGCAGTATTTCTGCACATACGGCTCTTTTAATTTTGTTTCATGCCAGTTGTTTTCGTGCACTATGATCCACACTGGGCACTACAAGCCCTTCTGTACGTAAACATGTTCGAAAACCTACACACAAGTCACGCACAGTTGTTTGCAAGACTGGGGTTAAATACATATAGTTTGACTAAGTGTGTAGTAAGCATATAAAATAGCATGAGCACGACAATGATCCACATGCCTTTGAAAGCCATATACCACGAAGCAGCGACATTATGTATACGGCACAGGATGAAATGGGATGCAGTAATGGAAATGCTAATTGAATCTCGGGATCAAGTAAGTACCTCTAAATCAGAGGTTACGCCACACAACTGTTTCACAGAAGTCGTAAAAAGCCCAGTCCCCTGAGACGTGTAAAACTGGATTAGACATGAACTTCAAAACCAGTATGATGCGGAATAATCCTATGCTGGCAGAAAGGGATCAAAGCTAATTTCTCTCTCTAACTTGCTTAATCTTCTGTGCAGATATCTGAACTCTAGATACACACCAGGATGTAAGTTAAAAACCTCTCTCTTTTATAAGGTTCAGCAGTCGCCAACTGAAAACACAGCAAGTTAAATATCCCGGAGAGCAGAGTTATTTTGAACGGGCTTTTATAAAGCAATCCTATGGCCGGGGACAGCAGGGCTGCAGTGAAGGAAAAGCATCATTACAGAGGTTTGTCCACGTGGTTACTGTCAGGATGTCACCATCCAAATCGCATCACATCTGATCTCAGTCCAGAAATCCCAGGATGCTTTTATTTTTACATATACATATATATAATCTGTTTTTGAAATCCCCCCCCCAACCTGGCTCATGCAATCCGCAAAACGCAGCTCATGACAACTCTCACATTGCCCTGGCAGAGGACTGCGAGTGCTCAGGCAGAGGATTTAGCGCTCTGCTGAACAAGGACAGACCTGAGCACAGGAGGAAATTAAAAGCACGCTTCAGTTCTCCGGCCGAGGGGTGAAATCCCAGCGATTCCGAAGCCAGCAGCAAAGCTCCCCACTGTGCTGCGTGGTGTTTGGGACCTCACCTGAGGCTTTGCAACCTTTAGCGTTGTGAGATCGCGCCGTTCCAGCAGATGCTGCTTCAGCCTCGCCTGCTAAGCCCAGGAGAGAGATTTTCCTCTTCCGCGTCGTCCCCACCATAGCAGAAACCTTGCTCAACCTCAGGCTAAGGTGAGCTCCAGCTGACGCAGCATTGCTGACGAAGCAAATCCCCGACATCCCAGTTTCTTTCGTGGAAGTTGGCTTCTTTGCTAAAAGAAGCTGCGTTTGGTCCACATGTATATCACCATTTTCATCGCACTTCCAATATCAATCGAGTTTGAACAGCTCCTTGGCCAAAGCTTCCCCCTTCCCTCTACTGTTCTCTGTGGCAGCTCCTCGCGGTCTTTTTCTGCCCTGGGATGGTTTCATTTGCTCTGTACACATACAGTGTTTTACGTGTTTATATACATAGATACACCTCACCTGGATCTGTTACGCTGACTTATAATTACAGCAACTTAAAAAAACCCAACCAAACAACAAAAAAATCCACTCCTTCCCAACATTAAATGAAACACATTGATCCAAGCACTGGAACATCTCACCACCCATAAAAACCTTTCAGACCTAAAAAAAAAAAAAAAAATAAAAGAAAAGAATTAAATAAATAGCAATGCTCAAACATTAACTAATCCATTATCAATAAATTAAAGCTGAAATGGTGAAATAAAAATTAAAATAATGCTGTGCACCTACAGGACCTCAACCACTTGACAAGAACCTGCTTCTAAGTACAACAGGATTTTTTTCTACTTGGCGTACACTCGTGTTCCCACTTTTTTAGAGGATAAAATTCAGCAGAACTGCAGTAATATAGTATTTTCTTGACAAAATAAAACTAGGGGAATTCTTGGCATCCCAATAACACTTGTGGGGGTTTGGCTTTATATTTAGATGCAGTAGTTTTGAGTGGAATAGAAGCAAGAAGAGATGAGTTTCAGACCTGTCTGCAAGAAGCACAACTGTAAGGGATGGTTCTGGAAACTGAGCTCATTTGCACCCAGAACTGACTTGTTTTTGGGGTTTGCTCGGGAAATCCATACCCCATCACGTGTGGCATCCCAGTGGCACAGACCTCCTCTCTCTACAGTATACAGCATTTAATCAAGAAGACCCATAAGCCACAGAGAACGAAGCCACTGATGGAAGTCTTTCCAGTAATTTCAGTGATGAGAGGATTTTACCCTAAAAAAGGATTTTATTTTTTTTCCTTCTCCCCCTCTGTAAGGCTATTGCAATAGAGTGCTCTCCTGGGGTTTCTGGATGACTGGAAATGGCATCTTGAACCATCAGCTGCTTTCAAGCACGCACTACTCGTGGCCATTCAAGCTGACGGCAGCAATGCCACACGGTACGACTGCAGCCTCCCAGGGCTCCCACCCCAACCCATGGTGTGCTCCTGTCATCGGCACGTAAAGCTTTCCGTATGGCTCCCCAACCCTGGAAAGCCCAAGCTGTTTAAGGCTGCCTGCAACCATGGCTTTTGTGGAGACTGCATTGTACAGAAGAAAAAAATTAAAACCCCCGCTGTGATAGGCAAAGGCCTCCCTTGGCCAAGGCAGGATGCCAACAGATGGCTTTGATTAAAGTAAATATTGACACACATCCCCCTGCTAGGACTACTGGCCACACAGCTCAGGTTCAGGGCAAGGTGTTGCACGGGAATCAGCATACCAACTTCCCCGCTGCGTGGCCAACACCGTCCTGCTGTAGCAGGGGCAGTTTTGCAGCTCTCAGTGGGTTATCGTAGTTTACGCACCCAGAGAAAGGAATTTCAAAGGCACCAGAGCGTGTTCGGAGATCAGCTTCTGCTGACGGGGAGGCAGGGTTCATCCCACCCAGGTGGGTATCCAGTCAAAGCTGGAGTCAACGGAGAGACAGGATCGCTAGGAGAGGACACATCGCGGTGTCAGTGCTGCCAACTGGGAGGGAGCCAAGATGAGTAGCTCAGACTGGACACCTAGCTTCTAGATAAATGAAGTCAGCTGGGAAAAAAAAAATCCCAGCAGGGTAAAGTAACCACCCCAAAGCCTTTAAAAAAATATTGTATAGGCAGGTGCAAATAGATTAGCGTAACTATACTTTATACTGGAACAGGAATGGGGATATCTAGTTCAGGATAAGACATCCTTCCACGCTGTAAGTGCACCGTTAGTTGTGCTGGTAAAAGGGTAAAATTAACTAATAAACCCAGGAGTACTCCAAAAGAAACAGTCTACTTTCAAGTGTAAATCAACTCTTACACTGTCATCTAAAAAATATCCTGGGAGATAAAAGGCACAACAAAATGAAGTACAAAAAGGCTAGATCACATCAAATAACGATTAGACGTGAGTGGATACATTATATCATACACGTGACTTTGATCTGTTAAATATTAAGTTAAATGGACACATTTAAAAAGATATATAATATGGATAAGCACTTTTTGTTAGAAGAGAGCAACTCCCGTTACGGAGTAAGAAAGGAACAGCTACAGAGAAGAGCAGAATGAGGCATTTCATGCAAGGAGCAGTCCAAGAATAAGAAAAATATATGGTACAGTAACCTGAACATACAGTTTTCTGGTACGGACAATAAAATTCTCATGTGCATATATTTAGATGAATTCAGTGTGGCTCTTCTAAATTAATTCCTTTTTACAGGACTTTTTTTTTTTTAATCCTGAATTGCAAGCTACCTGATATGATATATTGCTGTCCTCCAGAATTGTAAGATTATTCAGTTTGAAAAGATTACTCTAGCGAGTATCAAGCAACATTATGCTAAAACATACACTCTGAAACGAGCGCTTACTTAGCTGCAACTCAAACCAGACAGCGTTAGCTGCACGTGTCTATCACTTCAAAATGTGAAGAAAGTTCTCTCAAAAGCTTCACGCGTACACCCTAAATATATCTTGTGCCAAAACACAGCAAATATTCTCTGTGATAAACCAATCTGTAAAGCAATCTTTTTTTTTTTTCTCCTCCTTAAGTTCCAGCTTCAAGGAGTACTTGGGTATACTCTCAGACATGCACTCAACTATGAAGTGAAATATCGACTTAAGAACATGCCTACGTTGTTTCCTCCACTGTTGTTAATTTAGAGACCAATTTGCTACGTTTGCCAATTATCTGCCTATACAAAACTTCACATCATTCTTAGTCCTGCGGGTTTTTGCTTGGTAAAATGCTGCCTAACCTCCCCTCTGCTCCCAAAAGCACCGGCTTTTGGGGGAGTTACAGGATACCCAGGACTATAATGCAGTAACAAACCTTGCAGAAAAGTAAAGAGAAGCTGTGTAAAGAAGCGGTAGTTGTGTCTAAAGGCAAAGAAACAGAGGAATGACAGCACAACAGAAGCCTTTCTTTTTCTCATTACCATTTTGTTGGAAGTTTTTCACTGCGATGATCTCCTACAGCACCTTCTACGACGAACTCAGATGATGTCAAAATAACCCCAATTCAGCCTTAATGCTTCATGTCTTTCACTTAAGCTAAAAATAAAGATACACATGGATGATTATGAAATGGCAGACACAAGAAACTGAAAATAATGCTTTGTTTCAGGATTCTGGATTACCATGAATTGTAAAAAAAAAAAAATAAAAAAACCAAGAGACAATAAATGCTTTATCTTAAATGACGGCTATAATGTATATACTTTAAAATATATATACATTGGAACAACAAATGGCTCATTAAAACACATAATGGAAATAACAGGTAAAAAAAATGTATTATGTTTCTAACAGATGATAGAAATGAATAGAAATCTGCTTACAGGAACAGAAAACATATTTGCCATGGCGTATTCCTGATTTAGGATAAAGGCATTTTACCAGTTACGCAGCTGCAATTAAGATCATCTCGGTCACAAACAACAGCATCGGGGGGGATTATTAGTGGCTTATTTGTCATACTGAATTACCTGTCGGATGTGTGTGCAGAAGTACCGGCTTAAACATTCAAACGAATTGCCTCCAAGCAAAGCCATCTTTATGTTCATTCTCCTCAATTTCACGCCCAGGCCAGCAACATCTAACGTATGCGTGTCAGCAGGCAGCCGGCACTTTGAGGAATCCACACTGACACGACAAGAACTAATGCTATTATTTCCTTAACGGCATCTGAATAGGCATTTTCCAAGTACTGCTTCTTATTGTAAGTTTAACCCGTGTGTTAATTCTCTTACTGAGATCTCAAGCTGCTTTCTCTAGAATCGGGGATTTAGGGGAATAAAATCCCTTCTATTCAATTTCGTACTTAAGAGACAAACCTTCCAAAATTAAACCGGGCTTGCAGACTGTTTGCCTTAAAAACATCCCTTCTCTTTCCAAGGCATTGGAAAATGTCTCTAAAGCCCATTTTAGCACGTAGAAAATAAGTTTTTAGCACATCTCAAGTTTAAACCTGACAGCAGCTTGGGCAGCTGCCTTTAAGTAAGAATCCGGACTGCAGAAGTACATCGCGGAGAAGATTTTCAGAATTATTTTAATGACAATTTGATGAGCGAACAGCCAAGTGGTGCTCCATTAGAGTGAATGATTTCTTACGACTCCAATCCTCCTCCAATAAACCGCAATATTCAAAGGTGATCAAGTGGGGAAAGGCTTGGGCAAAACAGACTCCTAGCAGTCACCTCCCTTGGCTGAAGAAATTTTTGAGCACATCGTGCTCAGGGGAGTTTTCCTTTCTGTAATCAAATATTAAAATAGGAAGCACAACGAAAACAAACATCTTTCTCTACGCACACACACTTTCTGTGCTTTCCAGCAAAGCCGCAATAGCAGATTTGCTGTGGGTACGCAGGAACTTATAGGTAGCATATTAAATATTGATTAAAAATAAATCCAAATAATTAGGCTTCAATTTTAATACCCATGTACATTTCTCTATAATTCATCATGAACGGAGTTTTATAAGGTTCCACGAGAAGCTCTGGGTTTGATTTTAATTACGCATTTATTACATAATTCACAAAATTCAGTAATGTGCAATGAGTCTCCCAGCCATTCAAGTGAGTAACGAGATTTATCAGCCCAGTTTGTCACACAACAAACAGGATTCAGAACAGTTATAAAGGCGGGTGATGAAAGATACATGGAGGGAGGGAAGAACCAGCAGCAGCTTTATTTCCATGTCATAATGCTAATAATATGCAAATAATTCCCCGTCTTAATGAATACTTCAGATGAATGCCACGTTCAAAACGGAGATTGCACGCTGAAAGCTCACAGTGCAGGAGGAAACTCGGCAGCTCAGCTGCTGTGAGCTTTCAAAGCTCTTTTGAAGCCACGAGGTTACGACTGCCGGTACCACTGAGCGGCCGTCCATCCCCACCTGCCTGAAGTGATGCTGTCACATAGCAGAAGAGATCTTCAAGCTCCTTACATCCTGTGTTTAAAGAGTGACAATCGCATCAAAGACACCGTAAAAATGCGCGTAATTTTCAAAATACGCAGGGATCCATGCGTACCTCTAGGGATTTACGTCTGGCCCCTGGAGCACAGCTCGCAGCGCGCATACGAGAGGATCTGAAACGCCCAAGCCTCCACTGGACTGGGACTTGCTCTCCTAAATACTTCTGGTGACTTTTCAAATCAGCATTTTGGAAGTTTCTCCCAAATCTCTGCCATTATTAGAAGAGTGAGTCTTGCTGTCCTTCAACAAACATTTTAATTAACTTTTTTTCCCCTCCCCCAAGCTTTTGCCAACCTCCCCGCTTTCAGCAGGTATCATCTCCTCCAGGAGAATGGGCACATGCTCAGAATTAGGCAATACCAGCTATTATAACACCCTTCAGCTACCATCCTTTTGCATGCTATTCTCTTCCCCAATTATTTTATCCTCAAACATCTTCTGGGAACTCAAATATTTAAGACTTAAGACTTGCAACTTGGTCACAAAACAAAACCATCCCATCTGCAGCATCCTTTCCCACATTCTCACCTGAAACCCACTTTTTTCGTTCCTGCTCAGGTATCCATTTCATTCAGCTTCCCGTGCCCTCTCCAATTTCCAGACCATCTCCCCCTTCAACAAACCTTTAGGAGAAGCACGGACCTTCGGACTGCCTCCTTCCTCTGCTCTCTAACACCCAATTCAGGGCTCAGGCCCAACGTCAAGTGTTACAGATACTCATGGACAACACAACTTCGTGTCCTCCTTACAGCTGAGACCCTTCCAGTGTCAGACCACCCTTTTCTTATGTGCTTATTATTCATTTTGCTTCCACTGTTCCCCTCTCCCTGCCCTTGCCTTCAAGTCTAGCCATGAAGCGGTCCAAATTTACTCGCCTTCTTAATACACCAAACACGCAAACTGTTGTCACTGTCAAGTTCTTTCTGAGTTTATCAGAAACATTGACCCTCAGGAACATGTTTCTTCTCAAACCTCCACAATTTTAAAGGCGCTTCAGAAATAGAAAATCATTACTGCTCTGCTCCAGCTGGATGGTGGCCTCTTCACCTGCCACCGGGATGAGCAGTCAGCTTGAATCCTTCAGCAAGGAGCTTTCGCTCCCACCTCTTCCAGAAATGCGGCTTTCTTATAATCAGAACTGACAACATTACAAAAATGCCTTAATCACAGGATTTAAAAATATATAAGCATACATGGAGGGGGGTGGTACTTTTTACTTCTTGATTTTCAGCATTTCAAACTCATACTCTCCAGCTGGTTTTTTGCAGCTAGAGTCAGGAGTGCACATATACATTTCTTAAGTACAAACTGAGGTTTTTTTTCTCAGGTGATCACCACATATTGGCAGCTGCAGCTCTAAAAGGAAGAACAAATGCTCTCCCAAGTAATAACATTCACAGTTAGTAGCTCTGCCTTCCTGTACGGCTGCTGAGTCAGCAATCCCACCCTCCACAGCAGTCACCTGCACTGTTTTCTTTCCCCTTGTTCAAGGAAGGGCATGATGTACATAGATGACTTCTATACACGTTGCTACGTGGGTATCTCCTTTTGAAAATCATAGAATCATAGAATCGTTAAAGTTAGAAAAGACCTTGAAGATCATTGAGTCCAACCGTTAACGCAGCACTGCCAAGCCCACCACTAAACCATGCCCCTAAGCACCACGTCTACACATCTTTTAAATCCCCCCAGGGATGGGGACTCAGCCCCTGCCCCGGGCAGCCTGGGCCAGGGCCTGACAGCCCTTTGGGGGAAGAAGTTTTCCCCAATACCCAACCCAAACCTGCCCTGGCGCAGCTTGAGGCCGTTCCCTCTCGTCCCATCGCTTGTTCCTGGGGAGAAGAGACCGACCCCCCCGGCTCCAGCCTCCTTTCAGGCCGTTGCAGAGAGCGATGAGGGCTCCCCTCAGCCTCCTCTTCTCCAGGCTGAGCCCCCCCAGCTCCCCCAGCCGCTCCTCCCCAGCCTTGTGCTCCAGCCCCTGCCCCAGCCTCGCTGCCCTGCTCTGGCCACGCTCCAGCCCCTCCATGGCCGCCTTGGGGTGCGGGGCCCAGCGCTGAGCACAGCATTCGAGGGGCGGCCTCCCCAGTGCCCAGCACAGGGGGACCATCCCTGCCCTGCTCCTGCTGGCCACACCGTTCCTGACACAAGCCAGGATGCCCTGGGCCCTCTTGGCCACCTGGGTACACTGCTGGCTCATGTCCAGCGGCTGTCGACCAGCACCCCCAGGCCCTTTCCCGCCGGGCAGCTCCCAGCCGCTCCTCCCCACGCCTGCAGCGGTGCCTGGGGTTGTTGTGCCCCCAGGGCAGGACCCGGCACTGAGCCTTGTTGAGCTTCATACAGTTAAAAATCCCAATATTTATCTATTTTTATGCATGTATATATTTATATATTATTTTTATATATTTATATATGTATATATTTACACATATTTTATAAATATCTATATATTTATCTATATATCTATCTCATTTTATATTTATTCACGTAAAGATTAATCCGACAATGCAACTCCAGTTTTAACTGCACAACATCAACTTTCCTTTTCCCCTAATAGTTGCATTTGCCACACTACTGCTTGGAGGCAGCCGCACAGTAAAAGAACAAGCCGGCATGGGTAAGCTTGGGTTGCCATACAAGTTGTTTTAACCTTTTCAGCTGCTTTCTTATGGCCAGATAACTTATCTGACCATATACGTATGCCACATATGACACAGCAGAAGCAATCATAGAATCATAGAATCGTTAAGGTTGGAAAAGACCCTTAAGATCATCAAGTCCAACTGTTAACCCAGCACTGCCAAGACCACCACTAAACCATGTCCTCGAGCACCACGTCTTAAAGATAGTTTGTGTTTATAGAGGTTTTATAGAGATAGAGGGAAGAGAGGCTGAGTTCCCATGGGAGATACAGCCTTAAAATCAGTTTGAGTCCATCGAAGATGGCGCTGATGCTGAATGGAGGTGGTGGACCCTCCTCCTGTCTCATCCTTGGGGAAAGACTATAGTGGGAACCTCTCCTTTCCTGGGCACTGAAGAATCTGCACAGAAGCCCTATAAATGACAGAAAAACCTTCCACAGGCCTGCAATACCCTCCTGGGGTCCAGAGCAGCCGACCGTGAGACACAAGCCCCCGGGACGCCAGGCTTCATTAGGTCTGGCACTCACAGCACTGCTCATGAGACATCCAAACTAGAAGGCAACAAAACAGGCCTTTACCAACCTCCCCCCTCAGAAATCCTCAGCTCCAATGCTATCATATGACTTTACTGTGAAACTGCTGGCCCTTCAAATATTTTGATTATTTTGACCTCAAACACAGAGGGTAATCTGCTGCTTTCACTGTGAGGTGGGACCAGCAGAGATAGGATTTTTTCGAGATCTGATCGAGCATCAGCAGAGCTCCCCACTGAACGCACAGCATGCTTTCCGAACTAAAAAAGAAACTCATTCCTCATCTTTCACTTAAAGGATGCCTTTAGACACCAGGTGATAGTGTCCTGTTCCCAGATATTTACTGCAAAATATCAAAGCTGCTGCAGGAAAGAAGAAATCCTGAGCCAGGAAAGACCCAGAGACTGTATGGCACCCAGTGAAATGCATCGTTTCCAAAATAAAGATTGTAAATTTAACTGTCCTCATAACCCAGACAGCAAGCAGTCAGCAGAATTACTTAGGCAAGATACTGTCCGAGTCTGAAATAAGTCAAATTACGCTCCGTTGTTCCTCTTCCATGTATGTCATGGGCAACATAAGGGTGAAGAAGAGGTGGCAGCTTCAGCTGCCTCTGAAACAGTCTGCTCTGGGAAAAAACACAGCACTGCCAACTAGGGCATCATGAAATTCTTCAGACTCCAAGTGATATCACAGATTTGCAACAACCCATGAAGCCCCTGATTCTTCCCCAAATCACCGTTGAGTAGATCCAAGCATGCAAAGGAAAACAAGCAGGAACAAGTCTTGCAGCAGGTCTTGAAGGGACCGTTTCAACCCATTAATGGATTACAGAACCCAAATAGAGGGAGGAAGATGGACAAATAACCTACCAGAGCAGCACGTCTAAGCTACCAGGCGGGGGAACATCACTTAATACGGCAGTTTTGTGGGCAGCACCAGAGCTGGAAACCTTTATTCTGGCCTCTACAATGATCACTTGAAGCACTCTGTTGACACAACAGAACATGGCTCAATTTCAAGCACCGTTGAGGTTGAGTAATTTCAAACATCTTTTAATGTTTGTAGATAGTCCAGAGGGAAGTTGGCTGAAAAGATCTCCAAGGCAGCCACAGGAAAATAGATACAAAACCTTTCAAATCATTACAGTGCCAGGCAGGAGGGAGGAATGGAGACTAAAGAGGGGAAGGGGGAAAGGTGAAGATCCAGACTTCCAGCTAAACTGCTTAAGGCATTTATTTATGTCCAAGGCCTCCATTACAAGTTTACAGTATGCCTTGGGGAGCAGTAACAAACCAATTCCATCAACCCAGATTGGTTCTTCAAAAGTAAGATTTTAAGTGTAATTCGTACTCTTCTTTCTTCTCACGGTACGAATACTCACATTAGAGGGAGGGCATTCTCCTGTTTTCTTCTGGGTAGCAAAAGTATTGCATGAGAAAGCAGGTAGGACGTTAACACAGCTGGACTTAACCAGAATATTACACACTGAGACACTGCTGCTTTTAATGAAAGGCCGGGAAGGAGTGCTGATAAACCTGGGTTAGAAACAAAGCATGTCAGGGAAAACAGGCAAACAGATTCAGCTACAGAACTTCCCCTAAACTCCTGCGGTCAATGGAGAGCCCTTTGAAAGTCTTAATTAAATTTGCAAAGGACAAAATGAGCTGCTCAGTGTTAGTAGTACAGCATCTTCTGGAGGGCGATCCAGCAGCAGGACTACCCTGTGCTGAGTGGTGGTCAAGTGGGTTAGAAAGACATTTGGGGAAAGATGTGGGGAAATCGAGGCATGGGAATATAA
Organism: Platalea leucorodia; assembly: GCF_965183815.1. NCBI lineage: Eukaryota > Metazoa > Chordata > Aves > Pelecaniformes > Threskiornithidae > Platalea > Platalea leucorodia. The sequence continues at coordinate 124,817,550 of NC_138825.1, read as the reverse complement.
AGGACCTCCAGCATATCAGCATCTTCCAAACCCAATTCAAGTCTCAAACCAGGTTGTTTGGATAACCAAAAGTAACCTGAGAGGAGCAAAAGGGCCTTTCAGACACTGCTGATCGCTGAACCCCTCCATTCTTACCATTTTTCTCCAGTTCACGGGCACTACCTTGCTGCCTAGGTCAAGCCAGCATCCCAGCAAGGAATTTCAGGATAACAAACAGTAATAACAGAACAGCACTTATGGTTTTGTGGGGTTTTTTTTGTCACTCATATAATGAGGATACAGAATTACAAAATCTGTCTCGAGAACTTCCAGGGAAACACAGCGGGAATTCCCTGCACCTATTTCTGGATGCCCTATTAAAAAAACAGGGCTCCCCTGCAAACGTGCCTGTGAATGTCACCAACTCATCACTCCCACTCCGGTTTGCGCCCCTGAAGTGAGCCAAGCAGTAAAGGATGCCGCGGCGAACAGCAACGCACACCTCCTGCAACAGAGCAACACACTGCCGCTGCAGAATCTGCATTACATGGGGCTAAAAGCTACTTGAATCTTGCCAACATCTCTGATCTCTTACTGTCCTCGTAACTCGGTGCACGAACTGGATCACCCGCTGCTCCAGCAGCCGGCTGCTCAGGACAGGAGAATTTAAATCTGGCAGCAGGGATAAACAAGGGCCAGAAATGGCCCAGAAACCCTGAGCCGTGCACAAAGCGTAAAGATGATGAATGCAGACTGTTCAGTCTTTCTCTGGACAAGCGGCAAGCCTCTACTTCTGCTTCCTAAAGTTTTCTATTAGCGCTTAGCAGCGGTGATGCTCTTAGAAGTTAAAGCAAATGCAAATGTTAATGAACCAATGCCTGCACTGCTGCTGTCATGTATGGAGATGGCTGTTTTTACAGTGGGGAAAAAAAAATGCACCAGCACAGTCAGATTTGCTCTCGAGCCAGGGATGGGGACGACTGTGCAGCTTCAACCTGAGCCTTTGGACGGATGGTCTGCAGATCTGTCTGCTTCGGACATCTCTCGCTGCACGTACCACTTCTGAGCACCTCTGACAGTATCATTTTTCAAAAATTCAAAGGAAAGTGAAGTTAAATCCTTCCTACCCATTTGCAGCAACATAATCACCATGCTTTCTTCAGGAGATGACTCATCCCCTTGGATACATCCACAGGGTCATCCCAAACAGGATCAGGACAGCTTACCTACCTTTTCCCCTAAGTTAAAACCACTCTCCCAGCACCTTACAACGCTAAGTTTTACGGGTATTCAATGGGTTAAGAATGAAAAAGGGTGGGCATGACAGCAAAGGCCCCCTCCCACATCACCTTACAGAAGAGAGACAGCCTCAGAGGCCGCTGCATCTAATAAGCACCAGCAGCTGCTAAAGATACCCCTCCTAAGCCTGGGCTGATCCCTAAATATCTGACCCCGAAACCATTTCCTAAAGGAAGATCTTCCTCTATGCAGCCAGACAGAGCACAAGCTACTCCACCAAGCCCCCGTTAATTTGCCACTTGCTCCTACCCAGCAGAGGTAAGGAGCAAATCAGCACCTCTGTAGTTTTGTGACAGATGCCGTAGCTTTCCTAGACAGACAGACAAAGTGCTGCCCTGCTGGGACATTGCACTCCACGTCAACCGCACATTAAGAAGATCGCAACCCCAGCATTAGCTGTGTGAGCACTACCAATAAATTGCTATTTTTCAAGCTTGATTTCTCCAAGCTCCCATCATTTCCCATTTTGATGTGGATTCTTACCGTGAGCAAACTCATCACTGCCCAGCTAACTGTCCATCTGGCCCAGGCACCACGTTTGTTCACACAAGACTGCAACATACAGATTTTTCCTTCAAAAAATTATGAGTGTCAGCATTTGGTTGACAGCCACCTGAACATGAGCCAGCAGTGTGCCCAGGTGGCCAAGAGGGCCAATGGTACCCTGGCCTGTATCAAGAACAGTGTGGCCAGCAGGAGCAGGGAGGTGATGGTGCCCCTGTACTGGGCACTGGTGAGGCCGCACCTCGAGTACTGTGTTCAGTGTTGGGCCCCTCACTACAAGAAGGACATCGAGGTGCTGGAGCGTGGCCAGAGCAGGGCAACAAAGTCGGTGAAGGGTCTGGAGCACAAGTCTTATGAGGAGCGGCTGAGGGAGCTGGGGTTGTTTAGCCTGGAGAAGAGGAGGCTGAGGGGAGCCCTCATCGCTCTCTGCAACGGCCTGAAAGGAGGCTGGAGCCGGGGGGGTCGGTCTCTGCTCCCCAGGAACAAGCGATGGGACGAGAGGGAACGGCCTCAAGCTGCGCCAGGGCAGGTTTAGGTTGGATATTAGGAAAAACTTCTTCACCAAAAGGGTGGTCAAGCATTGGAACAGGCTGCCTGGGGAAGTGGTTGAGTCCCCATCCCTGGAGGTATTTAAAGAACGGATAGATGTGGTGCTCGAGGCCATGGTATAGATGGACTTGGCAGTGATAGGTTAACGGTTGGACTCGATGATCTTAAGGGTCTTTTCCAACCTAAACGATTCTATGATTCTGTGATTTTTCTATCACTCTTCTGGAGCAAAAGTGATCTGTTTGTGCCTGAGGTGAAGAGATGCTAAGATGCAGCACAATCACCCCATGCAGCAGCTGCTCTGATGGTTGGGACAGCATCCTCCAAGCACCCAAAATTTCCTCCTGTGTTACTGCTTAAGCCTTTTCTTGAAACAATCAGCAGTTTCCCTTCAAATTAAGACAGTAGAATTCATTTCCCCTGCCCCACAGAGGACTGAAGATGCCAGCAAAACACTACCACGTGCTCGAGTAGCCCCAGCTGTCAACATGCTTAAAATCAAGATATGTTTGATAGTTTTTTTGAGCCCACGCAGGACCAAACTGAAGTCCCATCCTTCTCCGCAGGCACAGTGCTGGTGGATAACTTAACTCCCCCGTTCCAAAAGCGGGAGCAAATTTCACGAGAACTCCACTTCGTCGGGCCGTGGTGAAGTCGCAGATCAGTCTGGCAGGTGGAAAAGCAGTTTTTAAATGCGTTGTTAGGGTCAGCATCACGGGGAGAGCAGAAGAGGATCCCTTATGCATTCAGGCAGTGTTGGGTTCTTCAGCAGCTCTCTATCGCCTAAATGTAAAGTAGTCTCAACTGAATTTCACTAATTCCTTCAAAGGCTCTCTTACACTCATCTCCACAGATAATACAGTAAATACGCTTTAAGAAAGCACTCGCTAACCCCAACAAGGCTATTCAAAAAATAAGGCTTAACCAGTTGACCTCTGATTATTTTCAGCATTTCACCCATCTGTCTCCAATACACAAATTTCAGCCTCAAAGCAACACTTCCTTGAAGCGCTGCAACTGGACGTTAATAACTACAAAGCTATTCAATGCCTTAAATGAACCGGTGACATGAAAGCATCCAAACTGTCCCAAAAAATGCTCAGCAAGGGCCATGAATGCCAGACCCCTCCTGAAAGTCACCGTGTCCCAGGTACACGACATTCAAGCAGTATCTCTGCTCTCAAGTGCCACAGCCTCAGCCGATAAATCAGCACCACTCCATCAGGATCTGGCCCACTCTAACACAAGATTAGCCCAAATGAAATGAGATGAACCCAATTCCTTAAATGTTAATGAACTCCTACATGATGACTTTAATAAGAAACCTTTCCCGTAACTCTGCATTTTGTAGTGACAATATTTACAAAATCTGGGAGCTGTGAATAAAACTGGGATCGCTCAATGGCAGCTTTCATTAAATACAGCAGCCTGCAAAATAAGTGAAATTTGACACACTGAAAATTAGTGAATTGTTTGCCTGATGGCTCCTCCAGAGGCAAAGGTGCCGGCATCCTCCTCCAGCTCCTTCACACCCTCCTTCTTCCTTGACACTTCTGTAACTAGTCCATCTGTAGCGTGTGGGCTGCAGGAGAACGGGTATCATTCATCGGCAAAGTTAATGGTTATCTCCAGCCTCCGGGGGTACCACAAACGTGTCCTTTTGCCCTTCTGTCCCAGGTTATCTTTAAGGCTCACCCACCTTTAATTGCAGCCAGGAGTTCGTTCTGCCACCAAACATGTAAGAGGAGCTGGCGCTGGCAACAAATTAATGCTTTTTCGATGATAAGCTTATTTTTAAATGTTACGTTTGTTGGGGGCCGGGTGCCAATGCCCAATGCGGTTGTGTGTGCCGCATGCTGCGGGCTTTCCAGATGCTGCCACCCTCCTGGCTGTAGACTCAGAGAGCAATTTCAGCTGCTCCCGGCCTCTAAAAATGGTGTTTCACCCTTTCCAGCCTGGTATGCATGCTATTTAACTTCTAATATAGACACTGTAAGTAGCTTTTGCATTTGAAGGCCTTCCACTAAGTGCAAATTACAAGTTAGGTCTCTCTAGGACAAAATCTGTCTCACTGGGCATTTAAAAGCACCCAGGGAGATCCTGATCCTAGCAGGGGCTGGAGATTGTTTCAATTACAAAAGGAAAACAAAATGCACAAATGCATCTTAAAGAAAGGGGAAGATGGAGCCGGAGCCATCAAATAGATGCAGCTTTGTTAGAAACAGGAAAAAAAAAAAATCACAGGAAGAGGAAACCACAGATCACCAATTTGGGAAACAAAAGACCTGCAAGAGGCTAATTACGGCCTTGATTAGCAATCCCTCCTCAGGGCTGGAGCGAAAGGAGCATCAGTGAGCAAAGCCATCCCTGGGAAGAGTTGAAGCAAGGTTGAAACGGCGACAGGTTGCCTCTTTCCAAGCGAGGCGAGCTACAGGGACTCTTCACACATCCGTTATCTGCGAGGAGAGAGCGCAGAGCATCCTCTTGCCCGTGGAAATGAATCTTGGCTCAGGAGCGAGACAGCACTGTTAGAGTGGAGGAAGAAGCGCCTACATCCAATTACGCTGCCTTAAGGAGTCTAAGAATAGATGAATATTTTATCAGTCTTCACCCTGAATATTTGGAGGGTTTTTCATTTCAGGAGAAAAGGAGGATGCAAATTCACGGCAACGGCAGGGTGGGGCATCCAGCTGGTTCAAAGAGAGCCCCGGACCTGGTCGTGCACCTCCGAATCCTGATGATGTAGCTGGACCACGGACACAGCAAACCACGTGAGATGTCACCGCCCCTCAGCCTGAGGCCATCCTCCGCCACCAGCAGTATGAGGTCAGCCACAATTTTGAGATACCTTCTTCTGGGGAGGATTGAGGTGCCGTTGTAGCCACCTCCTGGGTTTATGCAACAAAATTCTCTGCTCGTACTCATGATCTGTCTTCCTGCAAAGAAACCTCATGATATAACAGAGCATCCACCCCTTTTCTGCAGAAGGATGTAGTAGTAATGGCTGAACATGCTCCTTTGTACACCCGCTGATCTGGATCTTTTCCTGACAGCTCTCCCTACAGGGTGGTAGGGCATACCCTGAGCTAAGACCTGTCCGTAGCAATCGATTTAGGGGCATACAGTGGTTTACCTGATCTCCCTGGGCAAATTCTCTCCCTCCATCTTGAATTAAATCTAAGCATGAAGCAAAAGCGGCTGCATTTGTGTAGTGATACATGAAAGTGTCAAGCATTTTAGGATCCTTCAGGAAAAATGCTAAATATCTGTTCTCTAATTCAATGTATGTTAATATATTCACCGCAGATTTCAACTCTCCAATTGCACGGGAAAAAACAAGAAAATCAGTGCTTGCTGAAATGTTATGATGCCAAGGGATGGAAATGGTCCAGGGTCTCAGAATATTCAGCCAGGTTTTGTAGGGGGTGCAGTGAAAGACCCCATCACAACACACGCACAGAGCCCACACGGTGTAGGATGAGGAGCGAGCTCCACGCTCAAGCACGCTGGGTTTGACCCGCAAGCGCCGAAGCTGCAAGCCAGAGAGATGGTGTCTCACATTTCTGTGCTTGCCAACATCAAAAGCAAAGCCTGCCTCAGTCCTCAGACAGCGAGGGCCCTGGTCCTGCTTCGTTCCTCTGCTGCTCGCCAGGCGGAGAGACAGGTTAAGCATTCTTCTTGCTTATTTTTCACTGCGTCCTCTTCTAAAAAGCTGTACCTGAGGTGCTTATATCCGCCAGCAGCTTTTGCCTGACACGACCTCGCGTGGACAGGCCTCCAGACCACAAAGCAAGAGCACTTGCCCTCTTTTTCCATAAATGCACACCCTTAATTGCTGCTTCTTCTGGACTGTAACGTATTTTTGTTCGCTGCTTGGAGCGACTCTGAGCACATAACTGCCCTCCATTGTTCGCGCTCTTCAGCATACATGCGGGCAAGAGAACCTACTGCTTTTCCAATGCGCTCAAACATAAAGGCTCTAAGCAACATCATACGTTTAACAGACTTAGCGCTATTTTAGTATGTGCTAAATTAGGGGAGTGTTTGAAATGCACTCACCTAAGTAATCAGTGCTCACACACCACCTGCTTTAACACCTTGAGAAAAAAGAAAAATCACTGCAGCATGTTGCACACGCGAATACTCTCCTCTACAGTCCCCCTTCAATTTTCCCCAAGTCCCTGGCAAAAGCGCTGCAATTCATTTTCTCCCTCAGCGTCTTTGCTTTCTCAGTGACCATTTAAGCAAGTCGCTTCTGGACCCCAGCCCTTGTTTCAAACCTCCCCCTGTTTTGCTGCGGTGCTGCTGATAATACGTCTCAGCCTGACAGCTGGAGCGCTGCCGAAGCAAACTCTTGAGTGCCTTAGCAGGAGGGGCAGGAGAAGCACTTTAAAGTATTATTCTCCAGCAGTGAAGCACCCTTTCCTCCTGCCTCAAGCAACAGCAAGCCTTCCGTTCCTTTGGTTTCTAACAATATCTTCTTCCTGCTGCAAAGTTACAAAAGGCCCGACCCGAAAATCAGCTCTTAAAACAACGGTCAGCAGATTTTAAAGCCGGCTAAGTAGTACACTGGAAGGAGAAGGGGAACCAAGTTGCCTCGGAGGCAAACTCCAGTTCAGCTTCACTTAGCCACAGAAACAAAAATATAAAAAAAATATATGTGTGGACATGGGTAAACCCGAGAGTCGGCATGTCGCAGCATGGCAAAGCACAGGGTTTGCTGGCAGATGGACGGTTGCAGCACAACCTCTTGCTGTATGGCGAACAGAGCAAGACAGAGAGTCTCCAGCTGCTTCGTGGGAGGACAGTGGGAGCTGTCAAAAACTTGCTTTGACCCGCTGTCATCTGGGGAGAAGTAAGAAGAGGACGCGCCTGCTAATTACAGGGCACAGCGCCGCCTCTTAACCAGCAGCAGTCGCCTTAACCAGCTGCGAGCTCGAACCGGAGAGGCTCCGGGAGCTACGAAACGCACGCCCTTGCTCCCAGCTTAGTTCTAACTCTCTGGAAATCCTGGCAGATCCTCACCTGTAAAAACACCGGCAGGTGTCATAGGAACTGGATGCAATCATTAAAAGTCTTCGAAGATGGCAAACTCAGATAGAAAATATTCAACCAGCGCAAGGTAACGATGCCTATCTGCAAGCGGGCTGCGAAGCGCGGGTATGCAAAAGCACAGGCTGCAGCCGTTCTGCTCTGAAGCGGAGAGGGTTATCTGTACGTGTGCCATCGACGGGGCATCGAGGATTTCTTTAATTGTAATACACTCACTGGCAAGGATCCAGCCATAGTTCTGTGACCTTCGCTTTCTCATTGCCCAAGTGTATATTTCACAGACCAAGATATTATATACCTCCAGGTAATGAAAGCACATTTATAATCTGATAAACCACTGTACCTATAGCTAGGCTCAGATGAACAATTTAAGAACTCTAGTGTTACCATTATTTTTTTTTTTTCAAATGGAAGATTAAACTAGAAAAAATCATTCTCTACTCTTTTTCCTTTTTCCCAAGCACTGGCACATGTTGCTCAGCATTTGACAAGTACACAGTTGAGAGTCTGAAAACCCAAATTCCCGAGAAAACTGAGAAACCTGCTTAAGAAATACGGCAGGGTTACAACATTTTAACACCTGGTTACTTTTCAATGCTACTGTCAGAAAATGTTTGCAAAACGGCCATTCAAGATCCCATCTTTGTTATCCCAATGCCGTCAACGCCAAGTAGATTTTGCCTCTTAATAAATGCAGAGTAATATTTAGATGTCTTAGAGTTTCAGGACTGGAAAGCCATTTCAATGTTAAGAGCCTCAAGAAGCAATACATCATAATGTTTCAAAAAGGAGTTGGTTTTGACTCCAGTATTACTGAGCTAAATTACTTGTACCATTACAGTACAGTACAGTAATTCCGCATGTGAGAAACGAGCGGCAGCACTTTGGTGATAAGGATAGAGAGATATTTGTACTAACGAGGAAACATAAGCTCCATTTTAACGCAGACTCACTGCAGCCGTAACTCTGGAGCCGTTAGCAATGTCTCCTTGGCTTTCTCCAGGGACCAACTCAGTATCACCATCACATACTTCTCCGGAGTGATGAAAGCACATTATAGGCTGATAAAAGGCAATCTGTGGTATTTCTTACAGGCCTCCAAAGATGAGCAATTTATTAAAAAGAGCTTTTCAGGAACCTGGCAAAAACAAAACGTTCTTCATCAACACCTCACCCCAAATCCATCTTCCCTTAAATAAATTCCTAGAGCCGGTGCTACAAAGTCACTCTTCCCTAATTGCCGCTGTTTCGCATTTGCAAATTACAAATGGTAATGCCTCTTCGCTTGTCAGCAAAGATTTATCAACCCACTCCTGTGTCGAAAGGTCACACGAGTAAATCCGAGTGCGCTTCCTAGCAAGCAGTCTGAGCAGGAATCCCTCCTCTCCGCCTGTGCTGTCCCACTGGCAACAGCGCACAAAGCCAGGATGACATAACACGTAATAAAATAGACTAAATAATTAAAAACACAACTATAATTATCAAAATAAAAGAACAAAGCAGCTCTGAGATGTAACGAGCCTTGCTTTTCTTATCCTCCGTTCACTTATTCGCAACAGGTCTCTGAGGCACTACTGTAAATTAGAGTAATGAAGAGATGCTCCAGGGTTTGGTTAGAGGCTACTGCATCCAGCTGTGCATCCTTCGTTAGAACAAAAAGAAACCACCCGAAAACTGAGGGTCTGATTCTCACTTACCACTTTAAACCACTGCAGCAGTGTAAATGTGAGAATAAATTATACCCACACCTCCTCTAACAGCGGCGTAAATGAGCTGTACTGTAAGCGACGATCCAGCTGAAGATTTCAAGTTAAGAACTAAAGGAAACACGGAGGCCAGATGTTTTGTTGTCTCGTGCCTTGTGCAAACGCTGCTTTCCGCGTGCAGCGGAGTTGTTCACTTCTCCTTTGAAAAGCACCTGGGAACTGCAGCGTCATGCGAGGCACTGAAAAAAACAGGCACGGAAATGCCCAATAAATGAACCGTCCCAAAACTGCTCTTACTGTATTGGTACCTTCACTGATATAAAAATCTCTCTCCTGGCCCGCCTGCCGCCGTAATGCTCTCCGATTCACCCAGACAGCTGTGAGAAGCTTAAGCCAAGCCCCTCCGTGTGAAATCAGGTGAAATCAGCTAAATCGGCCAAGTCAAGTGAAATAACCAGGCCTCACATAGCGCGCGAGGAACCCCGCTCCTTACCGGCGTATCCTTGCTCCTTGCGGTCGCACCGCTTGATTTCAGGCACGTTATTCCTTTGGCTTCACAGGGGACTCTGCAGATTGAGTGATACCTCCAGTCGTTTGCACTGACCGGGGTCACCACCCGACAATTTGTCCCTTGTAGCAATGTGTCATCCTCAAAAGCCCCGAACAAGAGGTGACCTTACAACGATGGACTGACGGGGACGCAGGAGACCGGGGCAGGAGGAGAAGCCCAGCACAAGGACCTTGCCCTGCTGTTTTCCCACTGGTGCTCGCTCCCGCACCTGGCTGACCTTAACTGAAGTGCTAACATCAGTTTTTCCATTTTGTTATTTTTTTTTTTTTTAACAGATAAGACTAAAAATAGAAGACGTACCTGTGCGGCTCAAACACCACATGCCTCGACGGTAGCGTGGCAAGTTCAAGTCACCCTGTGATTTACTGACTCTGGGATGTTTCCCTTCTGTCTGGGTCAGGACATCCTACTCCAGAAATCATTTATCCATACACTAGACCCAATCCTACGGTCTGTAAAACCTTATTCTCCTTTTTCTCCAAAAATTTCGAGGGATTCTACTTCACCACTGAGACTCCAGAATGTATCATCCCAGTCTGTTATAGTGGATTGAGAGCAGAAAAATGTCAAAATACATGTTCCAGGGTGATACTATCAAACTGGATTGGGTGCGGTCAAAATATTTTGGTAGAGAAAGATTTTAGAAGCTCAGCTTTTAAACTACACTGCGGTGCTGAAAGCAAGTGGCACTAAGCATTTCAGTCAAAGCCTAATTCAATTTTACTCTGACTCAAAATAAGAAAACAGCACATTAATCCCAAATCCTGTAAACACAGACTTGTAAACACTCCCCACCATCTTTCTCACCCACGCCGTGGAGGGTTGGCCCGTGTTTTCAAAGCCGGTGTGAAAGCAGATGGTAGCCACCTAGTTCGGATTCGATGCAATCTGCTGCTGGTGGGGAAAAAATCCTGACTGCTTCTCCTACAAATGTAAAACCTGGGAAGTTCAACCCACTTCTTAGTTTTGTTAGATTTTTTGTAACAGTTTTGCCAACAGACCCAGCTATGCTCAGGGAGAACACATGCTTCTTGTTCTCAGTCTTAACTCAACAGCAAAAAAACCCTTAGATAATTCTGGGAATGGTTTGTTGCCTGCTTGCTTAGGTCTTGCTCTTAGTCTGGCTTTGCAACCTGCACACACACCGCTCATGACAACACGATACAGATAGCATCTTAGATATATATAAATATATAAATAAAATAAAATAAAAAAAATATATATAAATGCATTACAGGTAAATGTGTGTGTGTATATATATATATATATATAAATTCATTACAGGTAAATGCTTTTTGTCTCAAAAGAAAACCATGCTGGTGGCCTGCTGATGAACTCACTCTAGTTTTTTTGAAGATTTTTTTGTATTGGGGGGCACAAATGCAGGATTTTGCATATGACGAGCAAAAGGGGTCAAGTCACTTCCCTCTGTCTACGAGGCTGTGATCCTGTTTGAAGAACTCGGGATGCTGGTGGCTTCCCTCGCTGCCAGCATCCAAGGGCATGACCCCCTCGTCCTTCGCAGCAAGATGCTCCCCAGCCAAGCTCATCCCCAGCCTGTCCTGCTGCAAAGGGTTCTCCATCCCAACTGCAGGACTTTGCATTTGTCCCTTCCAAATTTCATGAGATTCCTGTTGGTCCATTCCCCCCAGCCTGTCCAGGACCTTCTGAACAGCAGCCCTGCCCTCCGCTGTACATAATTTGTGCCATCTCCAGACTTGATGAGTATACTCCATCAGGTTGACAGAGATGGTAACAGGACAGGTCCAAAGATAAACCCTGTGGTCCTCCACTTGTACACTGTCCTCCAGGTAGAGCATGACCCTCCGAGCCAGACCATCCAATCAATTTTTTACCATTTAGTTGTCGACTCGTCCTCACTGGAGCATCCCAGCTTGGATATGGGGATACTGCGGGAGGCAGTGTTGAAAGCTACAGTCGAGGTAAACAGCATCCACTGTTCTCCTCTCACCCACAACTCCAATCATTTTAACCTACAAGACAATCAGGTTGCTCAGACATGATTTACCCTTGGTAAATCCATGCTGACTGTTCCCAACCTCTTTCTTTTCCTGCACATGCCCAGAAATTTGTTCCAAGAGGACTCACTCCATGATCTCCCCAGGGACCAAAGTGGGGAAGACTGGCCTGTAGCTCCTTGGGTCGTCCTTGAGGTCTTAAGACGACGGGTGCAATATTCGCCTTTCTCCCACCACTGAGGGCCTCTCCCAGTCTCCATGAATTTTCAGAGACAACAGAAAGTGGCCTTGCTTTAACGTCAGCCACCTCTCTCAGCACCTGCAGATGGAGCCCATCAGGTCTCACAGACTTGCAAGTAATCCCTGACTCAACCCTCACCTGCTGCTGATGTTCCTCTGCGTCTCAAACCCCTTTGCTAATCACAGAGGCCTGGGAGACCTTGCTGGGGAAGACAGAAGCAAAGGCGGCACCGAGGACCTCAGCCTTATCTGTGTCCACTGGTGCTAAATCATGCGCCCCATTCAGCAACAGGCCACAATGCAAGAGCAGATGATCATCTTGCTGCTCTTGACATCCCCTTGCAAGCGTCAACTCTAGGCGAGCTCTGGCTTTCCTAAAACAAACCCTACAAGCCTGGACAATGTCTCCAACCTCCACTCTGGTAGCCAGTCTCCGCTTTTACCTCCTGCATACTGCTTTTTTGCATATTCAAAGCAAAATGAACCACGCTGCCTTGTTGTGCCTCTAGCAGAGGTCGTAACATGATGCCAAAAGTGGAAAACCTCTTCAACCCCATCAAAACTCAAGGATTTGATAGTTTTTCTCTTCAAGAAATGAAAAACTAGCTAACACTGCTAGTCATTAGTTAAGCCCCTTCACAGCAGCCTGTAAATAACTCTGGCTTGACACAAATGCCAGTGGTCACAAAGCTTCAAAATCCTTCTTCAAAACTGGGCAATTTTATTTGACTGCGTTTCTTTGTGCAGGAATGAATTTTGGAGGTTGATTCTATGTGATACAATCAGGATGTTTTAGTTCCTGGAGATAAAATGACACTTCTCCTCCTACCCACAGCTATAAACTTGAGAAGCATGACACAGATTTCCTACAAACCTACAAATGTTTGCTTCACTGTTTCAGCAGCCTCAAAGTGCATTAACTGTATTTAAAAAAAAAAAAAAAAATCACTAACCTGAAGTTACAACATTCCTGTGATCCCTGATGTTTTATAAACATTAAATGAAGCTTTCAATGAGAGCATTCATAGTCTCACTAGCACAGAGGTGCCTTGCTATGGTTTTCTCTCCTGGGCAGAAATGCAGCTCTGAATACCCCAAGACTAATTGCAAGAGTAAAAGCAGAAACTGGACAACCTGCCAACGAGTCGAATTTTGCTGGGAACTTCAGCGGAATACCAAAAAACGTACCAAGAGAAGAGACTAGAAAGCTCTACTAGTCATTCCTTTTCTTCATAAAACCATTTACTTACGTTCCTACAACACTCTTCCCTGACCCCATCCCAATCAATGTTTTTCAATGCTTGGGCTTATAACCTGCTCCTATTACTGCTGCCCTCAACACTTCACCTAAATGACATGGGGGACGAGGTGATACGGGAAGGCTTTTCAATGTAATTGATACGTGTTCTTGGTGCATTAACCCATGTCAGATAAACAAATGTTAAGAATAAAAGCTATCACCAAATTCTGAAGTTATTCGGTATCAAAGATTTTTTTATTTTTATTTCAACATTAAGTTCCCCATAAACCATCAATATCCACCTTCAAGACTTTAACGGAACTAAAAAGGGAAGAAAATGATTGAGAGAACCTGCATTTCTTCCTCTTGAACTCGAAGTCCCGAATGGCTCTAATCCTAACTCTAATTTGGGTCCCAGGTCAATCCCCTTTCATTCCTCTCTTCCACAAGTGACATAGCACATTCATTGCCAGCAACACACTTAAATTGAAGTATATCAGACCAGTGGCCCACCTTGGCTGATGTCCTGCCTTCGTAAGGGACCAAAACTCTTCAGGAGATGGGAAAGGGACCAGTGCATCAAGCCATGCCTTCCACTTTCCTCTGTGGAGGAGAATTACTAGAAACTGCCTGCAGCCTGGAAGAGGAGCTGGAGGAATTTGTTACTTGCTCCCGTGCTAAAAGAAAGGGCACAGAGTCTTTTCAACCCATTTAGATCCATCAAATCACATAAAGACTTCTCCTCTGCAACTGCTTGACATACTCCTCGGTGAGCAGAACAAGAACAGCCTTTCTCAAGCGATGCTCCTTGGTGAGCAGAGCAAGAACATCCGTTCTCAAGTGACGCAAGGTTTTGCATTTTCCACCTGGTCTGTCTTGGAAAAGCTTTTGTGGCTGAACTTCGCCCGAATCTGCTGCTGCTGACAAAGCAGCGCCGCTGTACTACAGCCTCACTCACTGCCATTTGTCCTAGATTAGGAACTTTGGGGGCAGGATCTAAGTCAGCAGCTAGCGCAGATGGGCCGTGCCAACATTTAATCGAGGAAGGGTGCTACTAGGTGATGCTGCACCGGTGCCAAACCTCTCTCTGCCAAAACCACTCTGGAGATCGTCTGCAGCGTTAACAGCATGGAAAGAGCTATACCAGAGTCTGTTTTCTCCTTTGGAGATGGTCTAGCTGCTTTTCTTGGTTTATAAGTCATGTGTTACCACTTCAGGGGTTGTCCCTAGATGCTGGACTGACGCCCACCCTCAGGCTCCATCCAAGGGCACCAGTTCAGTCCCTGGCAAACCAAACCTATACGAAACCCAGCGCAATGCAGTCACAGCACACACCGTGGGCTTGAAATTATGTGCCAGCTCTTGAACCACCAAGTCATCACTTAGATGTTATCAAGATCAAGGGCTGAGTTTTAACACCCTGGAGCCAAGAGAGACTACCCTCTGTCTCTTAACAGTGTAATTCCACAGAATACCCCTCTCCAGAAGTACTCTTGCTCACTTTAAAGGCTAGACATGGTTTCACAAGATTTATTTTCATGAAATAAGATTTTTATCCTCCTTTTTATAAATCATCTGATCTCACAGCATACTTCAGCTGTAATATTAACTGTACGAATTCACATGTACCCAGGCAGAAATGTTAAACAGGGAATGCTCAAGAAGTGGAGAATGATGTGCAGGCAACTATCAGGGATACAGAGAGATGCTAGGTTTAAGAGCATTACAGCATCTTGCTTAGAACAGAAGACAGGCACACGCCACCATCTTTCACTAATCATGTGAAAAAACTCTGGGAAGGATGAATAAATCAAAGGGATAATTAAGACAGGACTGTTTTTGAGAAGTGACTGATAATCCAACTGCATAAAATCTGGAGAAAGAAGTCAACACTTAGTCTTGACATCTTCTTCAACAGAGCCTTCCACTTCCAGCCTCTGCCATACTGCTGCTACCTTCCCCTGTTGCTGCTCGCAGAACTGCACTCGTGCTAGACCAACGGCAAGAGTCACCAGCGATGGAACCTGAATGCAAAGACAAACAGCCTTTCAATTCTGGACCTAGAAGCCTTAGATTTGCTATTAGGTTTTTCAGAAAGAAGGAAAAATTAAGAATATTGGGAAAGAAACTCCTCTTGCACTAAAGTTTAGTCCAAAGGGAAAGCAGACTACTTGGACACGGTGCTTTCCTCCTGAGTGTAGATCAAGTTCTCAAATCTTTTAAAGCAAAGCAGAGCTCTCCAGGCTTACCCTGTTTCCAGTATATTGATCCCAAGTACGCAAAAATCGGCAGTCATAACTATTACGGGTTTCGGAAGCAGACATTTTGTTGTAACTTGGACAGAAATTACACGTCAGTGAGCAGTAGGTGAGATATTATTGTACCCCTGGCTACTTGGCCTAAATAGTAATAAGTCTGTGTGTGTCTACAGCAAAACAGGGAGAACCACAGCCATCTAATGCAATCCACTGACTCAGAATGAAGCTTTGGCCAGATCTTAATGCTGTGGAAATTATATTTGTTTCAGCAATCAAATCTCCCTCTCATTACCTCACTGCTACTAGGCTTCTGATATAATTGACATGATCACTTGGAACAGTTAGGAAAGTTTTGATTTTAGAACAGCCAATCTTGCCCTCCTTTTCTGTAGTACTTTAGACTGATCCATTTGTGCAATCAGATTTTTTTCCATATAAATACTCCTTTCTAGGAAAATAAATTCAAAATAGTTCCAATTTCCCAGTAATTAAGAATATAGAGTGAAAGTCACAAAAAGAGTTTCTAAAAGGACAAAACCTCTTGCTTTTTGACCTAAGAGCATCAGGCTTCCTGATTATTTCCGTCTGCAGAAGAGCTTGTCCCCAACATAGTGACACTGAGCACTATGTGCCCCCCTGCACGCTCTCACTCACACCTGGCCGTCCCTACCACCCTGCAGGGAAATCCTGCCGTTCTCCCCTCTCACGCACAGGTCAGGGACACAACAGCCTCAGCTGCGACCCATCCTGCCAGTCAGACTGAATTCTGGCATCCAGAAACCCTTCTCGGTGATAAAACTACTTTTATAGAAATATTTCTCCCAGTGGTGAGGACAAGGCTGCTTGTTATAAAATCCTGTCCCACTAACAAACAGTTTTGGCATAAAGCCTTATCATCCTCTGCTAGCAACTGAGGCAGATATAACTTTTCACAGAATCACAGAATAGTTTGGGTTGAAAGGGACCTTTAAAGGTCATCTAGTCCATCCCCCCTGCCATAAGCAGGGACATTTTCAACCAGATCAGGGTGCTCAGAGCCCCATCCAACCTGACCTTGAATGTTCCCAGGGATGGGGCATCTACCACCTCTCTGGGCAACCCGTTCCAGTGTTTCACCACCCTCATCATAAAAAATTTCTTCCTTATATCTACTCCTCTCCTTGTATCTTTAGCTCTTTTGACTCCCGGGTCCTCTCTGCACGAACTCCTCTTCCCTTGAACAGGGACTCTCTTACTCCTACAGGAGTTATGCATTCCTCTGTGCTTGCAGGCTTACTCCTGTGCTGCTCAAAACCAGGCTGGCTGAAGAGTCAGCAAAAAATTTTAATACAAAGAACGTAAAGCTTATATGTCTGGTATTTCCTCTTAACACCTTTTCAAGCATGAACTGTTCATTGAGCCTTTCATTTCCATCTCAAATAACCTCCCACTGAGTTAAACCAACACAATCGAACAAAATCTCAGTCACCAGGCCAACACACGGAGCTCGCATATATCTACAAAACACATCGAGATCTATCACACACCCTGCCGTAGCGCCGTGCTCTGCGATGCCTCAGATGCCGCGCGTCTGAGCTGGGATCGGCAGCAGCCGCAGGAGGAAAACTAGAGCCCTGGACTCAGATTACGGCATCACTTCTGCCAAAGGCTTACTTGTAAAAGAGCAATGCTCCTCTGAGGCAGCCAGGTCTATGAGCAGAGGAGGTGATGAAGCTCAGCGCATCATGGGTTGGTATCTCCTGGTGAACTCACTCATGGACTCTCCGATGCAACACGTGGCAGCTTTTACTCCGTGGGGACCATAACAGGTTTTTCTCTCCCCTCCACTTTCATGGACTCCGCAACAATTTGGTATCTTCAAAATTTACACTGAAAAATCTGGTTGAAATTGGTCAAATTCAGAAGTAACTACAGGGACTGCTTCTGTGTCTCCCGCACACATGTTGATCATCACAATAAGCATCAACTAATTTCAAAAAAGACTAATGATCAGGTGCTTTATGCTGTGTTTTTTCGTGATTCAGATGCATTTTCCTTGAAAAAAATGTAATAGCACATCAAGAAAAGAAGCTAAAGATCACTACGGAAAATGCTAATCAGGTTTTCTCCTAAGTTTTTTAAGAAGTAGCATAAATGCAACCACTATTTCTTCTAAATATTAGTCACTCTCATCTGCAGACATTTGAGGAAAAATAAATAACATTGGCAAGGACTAGCCATACTTCTCTCCTTGTACTGGAAGAAAATCTGGCTGTACTAACGCTTTCATGGCAGCAGGGTGACACCATCGCAGCAGTGACAAAGCTCCCACCAGCTCTCACCAGCGTGCCGGGTTCATTTCACACTTTGTACATCTTTTTGCAGCTAACTTTGTACATCTTTTTATTTCACTTGACCACAACACCCTCTCCTTCTGCCCCGTCTGCCCCGTTCCCCAGCACAGACACTGTCTGGACTTTCACAGTCCAGCTCCCCCACTGCCCCACATCTTGGTCTCAGCTCTGCAATGCAGCCTTCCCCAGAGCTCCAACTTGTGCATACTTTACCATTTACCTCCTCAGGAACATGATACCTTCAAGGTGCTTATTTTAAGCAACTCAGAAGCTGTTCAGATCTATACAAAACAGCAAGTCAACTCTCTTCCATTCCCTGCTTCAGTTTCTGCACCAAACTGGAGCATCCTTGGGATCTGTGAAAGGAGCATTGAAGATCCCACCCCCTCCTTCACACTCCTCCTGGCCTCCATCCTTCTCCTGCACTGCCAGCTTTCTTAAAAGTGGCAAAAGTTAAACATGCACGTTTTTCTTTCTGGTGAAAATTCGTCCGCTTTACACACTAAGCACAAAAACACAGAAGCTGGAGAAAACTGATTGTGCCTGAGGAACAGGTATACCCTCTTGGGGAAGGGATGTGATATGAGCCTGATCCCCTCTCCACAGGGATGTTCAGTGATGCAGCACTCTCTTAGGTGTACAGAGACGCCCGAGGAACCCTACGTCAATCAACACCACCCTCTGAAATGCAACGAGCAGACTGTTTTCTCCCAGCACATCAAAACCACATGCAAAACCAGGTATAATTCCAAAACATTACTGCGGCTATCCACTGCAGAAGACTGTAAGTGAAAAAATACTAAATCCAAGCTAAACCAATTATGAGGAGACCCAGCTCCCGTTCTACTGACATAACGATTCCACATTCTGGCTGCAAGATACGCAAGTCTGTGGGCTCCGGACTCTGCCAAGGCAACACATGGATATCACGGGGACCCTAACAAAGGCTGACACCAGACGCTTTCCTCATATTCTCTGCCAGGTCTCCTGTGTGCCAGAATATTCAACCGTCTCTATCCCCATCCCTGAAAAAATACCCCCCAGCTCTGCCTTACCCTAATTGATGGGCGAAGTCAATTTGCAGAACACCGATCGACAGAACGCAGCGGCCCAGGTTACACCAACCAGCGCAGGTGCTTTTTATTTTCAGGGTTTAGATGCTCTGAAGTTGTACCTAATGGCTGCTGAGCAAAACCTGCAGAGTCTGGCATTACAAGCTGCGTTTCTGCTTTCTCAGAAAGCCAGCAGTTAATGGCATTCAGACTGAATCTAGAATCATGAAGATATCTTTATTAAGCATGTCAGAAAACGTAGCAAAATGCTGTGTTGAACAATTGGCCGTAGCAATGCTACTCAGTTCTGCAAAGTGAGTCTGTATCACATCTGATGTGTTACATAAAATATATGTCAGCATTTTCCTGGCAATAACAATACAGCAGTTTCTGAAAACCTTAACACACTGCAAATAAAATATTTGCGATGTACTTGGAATTGTGGTCACTGCGCAGCTTAACACACTCAGCTGTATACTCACATGTCTCAATCGCCTTAGAGGAGTGTTGAATAAGCCCACCTTTTTAAGGTATATATACACTGCTGAGTCTTAGGTCTTCTTATGTACTTCAGGTATAAAAGAAATATTTTTATTTAGCTCTATCTGTGCATTCCTGCGTATAGGCATATGGCCCTAGGAAAAAAAAACAGGCGATGAAAGCACGGAAGGAAGGCCAGCGTAAGGAAGGAGATGCAGGCAACAAAGTTGTTTATGAGGCTTGAAAATTGCTGTGTTTAGTCAAGCTAAGAAAGAAATCAGAAAGATTAAGAAAAAGATGGATGGTTGATATAAGGACAGGAGTGAAAACACTATAGCAAGGGGAAATAAAACAAACAAACAAACAAACAAGCAGAGAAGGACTGACTTTTAAATGAGAGATAGTATTGCCTGGGGTCAGAGAAGAGTACCAGGATCCAGGAACGTACCCTCAGGGTTCATCAAATGTGATTTCTGCCTGGAAACCTGTTCAGCTGGAGCTCTTGTTGCTGTCTGTTACGAGGATTTTTGAATCCACCCGCTGCTGACTGCCGGGCCCACGCACCCACCAGCCGCACATCCCTGCAGTGCGCTTTCACCAAACCAGAAGCTACTTTGAGCACTTCGGTGGATGGAGAAACCCTCGAAGTTAACCCAAGCAGAGACCAACAGAGGTGGCCTCCTGTGACTTCTTGTGACCCAACCCTATGGGACAAATTCCAGTTAACACCAGCACTCCCACTGACTCCAATGGGGCCAGGATTTCATCTTCTGTCTCTTATGGGTCTGAGCTGCCCTGGCTCATCCTGAACCCCACAGAGGTGCTGACACCTCACTGCTGAGCTCTGAGCAGAAACCTCCTCCCCCAAACACACGTCCCCATCCAGCCTCACTTGTCTCACAGCCCAAAAGCTTCTGCTGCCCATCAGCCCAATGCCCAACAGCGATGGTGCTACATTATCATTAAAAATCCCTCTGGCACAGCAAAAAACCAAGAACAAAATTCAACTTAACCTGAAAAGGGCCACACAGGCATCCTGCACTGATTCTGCACCAGTTCAGATTAAATTCAGCATTTCAGTGATTTCATTCCCCCATTAAGTGGGGAAACTGCAAGAATTCCCAACTTTTCACACCTGGGACCATCACGTACACAGGGCTGGGCTGAAGCAACTGGAAAAGGAAGAGCTGTGCACTGGATTCACCCAGCCCCATGACGCTCACACCCAGCAGCACCGACAAGAGCAGGACTGGGTTGGTGGCTGCACCGTGTTTCAGCTACCTTTGAAGAGACGGACACCAGCAGAAACAAAGCACTTGCGTTTCTGTGAGTGCAGTCATCCCAGGAGAGCACTTCTGAAAGGTTTAGGAAGCCTTTTGATTAGAAGGGAAATTGGAAATCCTAGCTACAGATCCTAGCACATAATAGGCAAAAACCTGCTGTCACCAAAACTACCCATTTAATTTTTTTCACAGCTCTACCAGAAAATGAGTTACACAGAAAAACAGATTAAGGAGAAGGAAGAACAGAAAGGGCTGTTAGCACGGTCTCACTATCACTTCCACGGATGCTCCCCGCTTCAGGTAATTCTGTCTTTGTCTAAGCCTACCACAGAGAAACTGCCGCACTTACCTATTTTAACTGTGATTTCTCTTCAGAGATTACATGACTGGGTTCTGATTTTGATGCATCTCGACACCTATCAAGGCTCGTGATCTTACAAGTAGTGCAAGGTGCCTCTCCCACCCTTTCCAGCTCTGCTTCTTCCTTGAAAAACTGCATCAGACGAGGACTTAGCCCAAAGCCCAACAGCTTAAATTAGTCAGTCCTCCCAGTGAAGGATGGCATTTATGCACATTTGGTGGTGGAGGGGTTGAACGTCAGTAGTACTCCTTTGCTATTCATATAAAAAAGAAAAAACAAACAAACAAACAAACAAAAAAACAAACCACACAACAAATAACTAGAAAGCTGGACCGGTCTTGAGGCAGAACAGCCTGAGTGGCTGACCCTTCTCCCCAGGTCCTCCATCTGCAAGGCTTTGCAGCGTTGAGGACAGCATCCACACCGCAGAGAAGCTGGCATGTTAATAACTCGTCTCGTGCAAAGGGAAGAGCGGTTTCCAGGCCTGTCTGTAGCATCCTGGGCAGAGACCCAGCTCATCCCGGGACCTGGTGGACCAGGTGAGGACAGCAATGGGCTCTAGGAGTAGAAAAAAAAGGCTTGAGGAGGCAAAGCTTTATAGGAGCAGGAGGGTGGCGAGGTCTGGCAGGCCCACTGGACAGGCAAATTTGCTTTTCTTAGATTATTTAGGGTCTCCCCTTAAATCTTCCTTGGCCCTGCCTTGTCTAATGCTGGCCCTGCCAGAGGCACTAATTTTCCCTGCCCCATCTGTTTGGATTTGCTTACTTACTAATTTATACAACGTCTAGCTCCATGGTGGCTAAGCATTTTAATCACAGTGATTAACACACTGAGCAAGAACAAAACAAAAATGGTTAATCAAAGGCTATTAGCAGTGTTTGAATGTCTAGACGCCACTTTTTACACATGAATGCTGGTTAACGATCATCTCCCCATAACGTTCATACGGTCTCTGATTTATTCGTTCTTCTGCCAGCTCTGCAGTTTGCCACAACCACATCAGGGATTTTGACCCATTTGGCACCAGGAGAATACAATAAGCTCCTGCAGGAAACACTCATGCTTTTCAGCCTGCCTGAAGTGCTTGACACCACGAGCAAGAGAAAAACCTCACGAGAACAAGCGCACTCTGCGTCAGAGCACTACAGCGCGCTGGAGGTGCAACCTGCACTACGATGCGCCAAACTCCCTGTGCCTCCGACGTAAAGAGGATCCTTCCCGAGTCAAGGAGTAGGACAAATCTACAACAAGAAGAAATGCCAAGAACTGTCATTATCAGATGCATGATGTCCTAACTAGTGTTTGTCACGACAGGAGTATTATTTATACACACATCTGGAGGTTAGTAGTAACATTGGGGTTGCTCCTACAACCACCGTTACACGAGCTGGCAGCTCACCTCCTGGGTGCAGTACTCACCACCCCAAAATTATTGCCAGCATCAAAACGGAGCCCAGTGCCCAACGGGGAATCAGAGCCGCCCTGGGTGAAGCAATGTCCGTACACAAAAAACAGGCTCTGGCTCAAGGACCGCTCACAGATGCCAGGCAGAGGGTACACAAGGAAGCGAGGGGATGCCCTAACACCTGGACACAGTACTAATTCGGAAAGCCCGAGCCTCTAAGAATGAGTTACCTGGGTAGGGAAAGCATGTCTTAGCTGTGTTTGTAAAGCCCTGTGTAAATTAACAGCCTTACACAGACAGGATTTAAAACAAAAATACAAGTGCAACTACTGGGTTTACTGCTTTAAATACATCTCCAGTGGTTTACACTGTGAACACGGAGCTGAATGGCTTCATTTACGAGTCACGGCTGCTTAAGGTAAAGCATAAATGTAGGTTTGTTTGGGCTTTTTTTTTTTTAATAGTTAATACAACTAAAAGCAGCCAAAAAAGTTTGGCCACTCTTCCATGCTTTCAACTCAGCTGCCTTCAACTGGTCCTCCTGCCACTTCTGCCACTGATCTCCTTCCGAGGCCTCTCTGGCCAAATGGCAAGTTCTATTTTTCTTATGAAATAGGGCACCACAGCTGCAGTACTGGGCTCTGGGCTGGTTCGGGGTTCAAAAGCCTCCAGTAAAAGCTGAATGTTGAGTAAATGTCCATGATAACCAGTAAAGTTAGAAAATGCTCTGATCCCACGCCTGCGCACAGACATTCGTCTCTCTCCTGTGATACAACAGGTCTATTTGGTGGTAAACTAGAAGGAAATTAAAGAAGCAGCACAAGGAAACATCCTTGCTCTGCTCTGGTTTTTACCTTCCTTTTCCAACAAATCACCACTTCAGGGACATTAATCATTTTAGCTATATCTTTGCTTCGTTAAGAAGTGTATGTTGACAGCGAAGTAGAAGCTTTGAGGTTTTTATCTCTGGGTGAAATCCTGTGGAGACATGTATCCAAAGTCGCGGTGCTGTGCAATAGAGAGGCAGTCAGCCATCTCAAGATGGACCTCAATTAGCTCAATCAAGATACATCTCCAGTCACTTAGGTCCCTTAATACAGCATTACCAGCCACAGAAAGTAATAACCACACTGAATCTGCACATTATTAATTTAAAAAGGCTGGCTGGTAGATCCTTACATTGACCGCCCCAGCCTTCCACTAGTTCTACTCCATCGTTGATTGTTTATTTATTATTTACTATCTAGGTGTCTCTGGGACAACTTAATACAGTAAGATAGTCTCTCATCTCATCCCTGCTAATGAATGTAATAAATAACTACAGTAAGCATCATAATCAATATTACACTCTGCTCACATCCCGGAGAACACGAGGTCTGTGGCCTGGAGATGAAGGGTCTCTGTGGGATCCCAATCTGCTTAGCGCTCAGACAGAGTAGGTGAATTAGCAGCGATGGGCTGGGGTACCAGGGGACGACTGTTCTCTCCGGAGGGCTGGGAAGGCATCGTGCAGCTGAGGGTTTCACGTTTCAGCCGAGATATGAAGCACAGGTGCCTGCTCGCTTGTGCTCACAGCGAGCAAACCTCGAAAGCATCAGTAACGCTGTCAGTGCCCCGCGGGAAATGCAGGAGAAGGTCGTTCAGAAATGTGAAATATGATAAAAACAAAGAAGAAGGGGTGGGAAGAGACATCGAAAGTTTATGCACTGAGTAAACCTCAGCAAACAGTCCTACAGATTCGTTTCTGCTTTGAGAAAATAAGGTATTTTAAAGGGAAAGTACTCTTAACTGCACAATACGAACAGGCTGGAGCTACTTGGAATTTTCCTACCTATAACGCAGGATCACGGAAAGCCCTCAAGATACTGAATCCAACTGCTTTTTCGCTTTGTTTCCTGCTCTTATGAATTCAGATTTCACACTGCCACTTGCTGAAGCAATGATATCCCTCAATTCATCCACCAGCCCTTCACCTTCTTCCTCACCCGCTCCTGCACTGACAGCTCCAAGGCATGAGCCAAACCATGTTATCCAGAAATTGAAATCAGAAATGAGCTTTTCTTTTTAAAACAGCTATCACCTTTGAGATTAGTTATTACACCACTTGGTAGCCTCCCAGAAAGTATTTAGCCAACGTATCTTCTTGCAACGCCCACGCTCCCTTCTCACTGCTTGCCCTCTTTCAGGGTTTTTCTTCAAATCAAGCCATACATCTTGTAGCTGGGATCATAACCAGTGAAATTGGTGGGGACCCAATTCTTGCTAGACCTGGCGGTGAGTACTCCAAAAGGCAAAAAAAGAGAAAAACGAGAGAAACCACAGCTTAATGATTCGGATGAGAACGCATCTTTGCTGCTGAAGCTATTCCTGGTTTCACGCCACAGCATCTCTGTGTAACATCGCCCCAGGTACCCTGTTCATTAGCACGGGCGTCGCAGGTGAGAGATGGTATCTGGTCCGGAGGGGGTATTACAACTCCCGTCCCCCGTGTTCGGAGCTGGGTTTCCCACCTCCGGAAAGGTGCTCAGCTCTCTTTGCAGCAGTTGCAGAGAGCACAGGCATTTTTTAAGGCAAACTCTATGAAATCCGTCACACTAAAACACACTTTGATTGCAAAGTAAATAACACATTCACGCTAAAAACTCCAACAGCGAAAGAGTACTTTCTCTATATGTATTCTTAAAGTCCAACACACACAAAACATAATTACCTAATAAAAGTATCAAGAACAAACACAAGTTTTCCAAATCTTCTTCACTGTGCTATTCAATCCAGCTTCTCATGTGGCTGTAGTCCTGGTACTAACTCTAGTCAGAAGATACTGCACATACAAACCCTGGAAACCACAAGGATCTTCAAGTCTTTTCAGTATAAGACAAATTCTCAGCTGATATTACTCTGTTGACAGGTCACCAGAAAAAAACTTGGTCCTCCACATCTACACCACATCTTGGTCCTCCACATCTTTGGTGACCGGTCACAAGTGGCGTTCCCCAGGGCTCAGCACTGGGGCTGGTTCCGTTTAACATCTTTATCGATGATCAGGACGAGGGGATCGAGGGCACCCTCAGTCAGTTTGCAGATGACACCAAGTTGGGTGGAAGTGTCGATCTACTGGAAGGCAGGAAGGCTCTGCAGAGGGCCCTGGCCAGGCTGGGTCGTTGGGCCGGGGCCAACTGTGTGAGGTTCAACAAGGCTCAGGGCCGGGTCCTGCGCTTGGGGGCACAACAACCCCAGGCACCGCTGCAGGCGTGGGGAGGAGCGGCTGGGAGCTGCCCGGCGGGAAAGGGCCTGGGGGTGCTGGTCGACAGCCGCTGGACATGAGCCAGCAGGGTGCCCAGGTGGCCAAGAGGGCCAATGGCATCCTGGCTTGTGTCAGGAACGGTGTGGCCAGCAGGAGCAGGGCAGGGATGGTCCCCCTGTGCTGGGCACTGGGGAGGCCGCCCCTCGAATGCTGTGCTCAGCGCTGGGCCCCGCACCCCAAGGCAGCCATGGAGGGGCTGGAGCGTGGCCAGAGCAGGGCAGCGAGGCTGGGGCAGGGGCTGGAGCACAAGGCTGGGGAGGAGCGGCTGGGGGAGCTGGGGGGGCTCAGCCTGGAGAAGAGGAGGCTGAGGGGAGCCCTCATCGCTCTCTGCAACGGCCTGAAAGGAGGCTGGAGCCGGGGGGGTCGGTCTCTGCTCCCCAGGAACAAGCGATAGGACGAGAGGGAACGGCCTCAAGCTGCGCCAGGGCAGGTTTGGGTTGGGTATGGGGAAAAATTTCATCACGGCGAGAGTGGTCAGGCCCTGGCCCAGGCTGCCCAGGGCAGTGGTGCAATCCCAGTCCCTGGAAGTATTCAAAAAATGAGTGGATGTGGTGCTTAGGGACACGGTTTACAGATGGACCTGGCAGTTAGATTAACGGTTGGACTCGATGATCTCAGAGGTCCTTTCCAACTTTAACGATTCTATGACTCTACACCACAGAGAAGCTGGAAAATTGACTTTGCAACGTTCAGTATCTTGCTCCACTCAAAAAGAAGAGCCTCCACAATTAATCTATGGAAAGATAATTCTTGCACGGGTATTTTCTGCCTCTGCAAGTGGCAGAAACTCACCCCGCTGGTTTTAGCTCTTCCAGGATAACTTAGTATGTCTAAAGCTCAATGAATGAGATCCCTATGGCACACATGAATTTGCATTAAAAAACAAACAGCTGTAATTGTCCCATTCTCGATTTTTGCAGGAAAACAGTTTCAAACGCTTAGAATTCACACCCTTCCGTGGGAATCTCCCTAATCAAAACCGTATGGAGATGCCAAGTGAAGCAAAATTTTCTGAATGGCACTGAAGTAAATTTTGCCAAACTTCAAAAACCCTCAAAGGACGAAAGTATTCATCACGGGCTATTAAACACACGCCACCTCCTGCTCAGGAACTTTCTAAGCCACAAATGCCAGATGACGGCACGATAACCCCGAGGGAAATCACAATGCACCTGCCTGGATCCAGCGCCTTTTCCTGGGCCACCTGTGCTCTTTTCTGTTTGCCATCAGAAACACGATAATGAGCTGCACGACGTTTTGGCCTGAGATCTCTGAAGATACAAATGCTTCAGCTGCACTTTCCTATGCCTCCAGAAAAGCTCTTTCAAGCATTGTGAACTGTTTTCAATAACTGGTAGGGTTCAAAAAAAAAAAAAAAAGAAGAAGGTATTTTATGCTTAAATCAGAACTCCATTAAAAACACCACACATTGATGCTTCTTTGTGGTTTTTTCCTTCAACTCGGGCAGTCATTACAGATCACAGGGAGCTCTGCACAATAGCTGGTTATACCTGTCACCCAGAACCCTGACCCGTTCAGGGGACAGAGTTATTTCTTTAATTCACCAAAGGCATGATCGAACGACTGCCAGAAACACCAGGAACCGTCCCCATCAAAGCCAACCCAGGGCAAGAAAACCCATTGCAGAGTGGGGAAGGACAGGGTAGCAAACAGCCTCATTTAACTAATCCTGCTGGTTTGACCCGAGGCTACAATCTTATCAGATAACAGAACTCCTGCAGGGTGAAAAAAAAAAAAAAAAAAAAAAACCAAACACAAAAAAGCATGAGATTATAAACTGACAAAAGCTGTGTTTGCTGACTGAATCCAGAGGTTTTAGATGTATCTAACTCTTCACATCTGCACATCAGCTCCATTACTGTGGTCTGTGTAGCTGCGGAGACACGCAGAATGGGAAACGGTGTATAGAGGAAAACAATAGCTCCTCCACAGAGCTGGGTAAACAGCCTAATTTAAAGCAGAAATTTCTTTTTATAATTCCACTCATATGATTAGGAAGAGTAATATACATCCTTTAATGGGCAAATAAAGTAATTTCAGCGTTATCATCAGAATCATCGAGCAAAGGATGCATGAGCAAATTTTATGTTTGGGATGGTAAATTTTCATGGTCATTCCCTGCTCCTATGAACGTGCTTTTCTGAAATCTAATACAGTGCTTAACAGCACTTTCAGTAAAACCAGCCTTAATTTGTCAGGCTTTTAAGTTGCATTTCTATTATGAACCTTCTCTTTTGTTGCTGTCTTCTCAGCTAAGTTCTTCATTATTGGTAGGAAGATGACCCTAAATGACTTCTGCTGCAATGAATGCCTCTTTACCTTAAATCACTATGAGCTTCTCAGCCTCCCACACTTTTCTAAACTTAGCACCTGTAGAGTTACACTCCCCCAATTTTAGGTTAATGTTAAGGGTCCCGAGCAGGAAGGCTGCTTGCTGAAGACCCAAGCTGGGACTAGCTAGGGTGGAAAAGTTGGGCTAGCAAGGCTGCATCACAGTCTGATGGTGTTTAAGCCTCTCTTTGAGAGTTTGAAGACTCTTTGGCTAAGAAATGACAACGGCATGTTTTTCTTCCTTCGATTCTCACTAGTTCTCACCCATTAACGCCTGGCTGGAGGAGCTGGCTGGGCTCAGATGGGCTACAGGGGTATGGGCAACCTCCAGGCACTGCCTCTGCATTTGAGGCACATAAGGCGAAGGTACCTGAGCTCCAACAACTTGAAACTTCATGAAGGTCAATGGCTGGATGTAACCCCAGCAGATGATGCTGGAAGAGCAGGCAGAGTCAGCCTGGGACAGCTAAGAGCTCCGCTAGCAAATTTCTTAGGTGACCCAACAAGGTCTGCATGGAACAAAGGAAATATTGAAACTTTAAAAAAAAAAAAAAAAAAAAGGGTTGCTGTTCGCTGGTTTCTGCCACTCAGTTCCATAAACAGAACAAGCCCAAACCTGGAGACACTCGGTTTAAAAAAAAATAATGACCAGAGCAATCCAATGCACTGATTACACAGAAACCCCAGGTTTGGGAACAGGTGAGAGTCCAAATAAAACAGTTTGGCCTGCACTGATACTGCTGAAGAAAACAACGATACCTTCCAAACCATAAGTTGAATACGCTCCCACAGAAGGAAAATGGGTGAAGAGCAGAAAACAGAAGACTGGCAATGTCAAGGGAAGAGGACATGGCTCACCTCGGAGCTCTTGATGGATATCGGAGAACCGCACCTGCTGTGCAAACACGAACGCAGACCTGCAGTTACAGTTAACACAGCTTAAATGTCTTACTGAAAGGTTTCCTCTTGGAAAAGGGACTGGAAGAAAAATAAATTTATTTAAAGGTGACTGCTCTTTAAGCCTAATCGGTAAAAATCCACAGTTTTATGATGGTGAAATTGCTCCTAAGAATGCAGACTTCTATTTTAAGTGACTAACAGATGTTTTCACTGAGGATTTAGGACAGGAAGAATACAAATGCAATGATAATGGCAGCCTAATGAAGTTTAGTCTTCAGTTAATTCACACAACCAATTAATACTACACCCAGTGGAAAGCGTTGCCAAGGCAAGAACCCTTTCGTTGACCATAAGGGTCAATGCTAGGCAAAATATCCAGTCTAAAAACGTGCATTTTAATTCTTTATTAGGGAAGAGTAAGCATGCTGTTAGAGGGCTGTGGTCCTTTATGAGCTGTAACTTCACAGCAGAGCACAAGATCCCAGCACCGGATCCCAACCAGAAACACTGCCCCGATGACAGTCCTGCTCCTCCAGCAGTCAGGAGGCTTCAACGGCTTTCTGTTCAAGTGAGCCCAATTTTCAATGTGGGAAATGGCACTAATTAATGAATTTTCAATCAGTACATCCTCGTTCATCAATTCCTACATGAAATACTTCAGCAGCTCCCCTCCAAAATACAAGCATGATTTCGCCTTTCCTCTCCATTTCCCCCAAAACGCGCTTTCAGGACCGTGGAAGCGATTCATTCAAAGCAAATGAAAGAGATGTGACCTTCCCAGTTTTTTTAGACACCTTTGTTAGCAGTCCTGGTTTACAAATCCCCTAATCCACTGAAAGAAAGGGGAAAATAATCCAGTCCCAGGCAAAGAAGTGAGCAAAGCCATCAGAAATTAAACTTAAACCCTGAATTCAAACTCCCTGCTGCAGTTACGTAGCTCCCGATAAGCGTAGTAGGTTTTTTTGCTCTGAGAACACAGTGAAATACCAACAAGAAAAATATAAGGGTTAGAAATAATTTGCCCTCACTGCTAAAAAACTGGTCACTTCCTAGGAACCGCAAGGAGCCAGTTCCTGGTTAAAGGAGCAGCAGGGAATTACGGCGAGATCTGCGCCTTCAAACAGAAAATGCAGTGGCTCATTCCAGGCAGAGCTTGATCACAACAAGGAAAAATAATGAGAGCCTTTAACGAAGCTATAATTGTGCAACAAGCCATACCAGGAAAAAAAAAAAAATAAAAAACATTTTTATAAATGGATTTATTAAACTCCAGAGTGGTAAAACAAAGACTAAAACCACGTTCTGCACAAATGGTAATAAAGCATCAATTAAGGTGGTGTTTTGAAGCATAGCGACGGCAGGATTATTCAGGTAAATGCTACGTTACCCAGGCAGAGTTTTAGTACTAAAAAGCAGTGTTTAATCTTACTTTTTGCTTTCCTGAATTTTTAGAAGGAAAATATTCCCCTTACTTAGGGTTAATTTTTATTTTCTTACGAGAATACATGGGTTTTTTCAGCCCACCTCTGCAGACTCTCCTGCACGTTCTGAGATAGGGGACGTTATCAGAAAGGACCGAGCAATGAGACCATCCCTAGCGGGTTCATTTGTCCCTTGTGCTCACTGTCTGACAAGCAGATTTCAAGCGGGTGTTTGCATCCCGATCAGGGAAGCCACACCAATTTTAGAGCAGCTGAGGAAATGCTCGAGAACATTTGAACTTAGGGATGCCAAGGTTTTCACACAATAAAACTGTAGCTGATCAACCACAATTTTTTTTGCAAAATTGTAAGTGACACCTGAAGTCCTGGCTGTATTCATCTGCTGAAGGATGATTAAGTTGAAAATCACAATGACTTCTAATTTTAAATAACTGATAGGTTTTTAACTCCCAACATACAGTAGCTAAGATGTAACATTACTAGGAGCTTTTTGAAACCAATCAATAACTATTAAAGCTGGATCCCATCAGCTACCACCAGGTATTAGCCACTTTCTTAATATTTCAAGTATTCAGTTATTCTTAGATACAGTTAAAGTAGTAAAATGAAGTGGTCTCATACTGACACTGCGATAAATATGAGATTAAATATAGAACAAATTTATTACTCCCTGAAGTCCTACTGAGTGTCCTGATTTTTCTGTATTCACAACAATATCGTTTACTTTGATGTTTTATTATCCCAGATTTAAAGCGCACAATTGAAAAGCGAGGAGCGTGCCGGTTCAAAGACCTAACCCAGCCACGCCGGGGACGAAGGGAACGCCAAACCGAATGGGCAGATGAAGATGATCGCCCTCTGACAGCCATCACGCCCCGCTTAAAGCCAGCGGCAGGCAGACGCGAGTGATTTGTGACGCCGGGGGTGCGCGACACATCGCGGCACCCCTGGCGTGCCTGTGGGCTGCCAGAGGAACGTGCCTGCAGGAGACGACTTTTCTTAATACCCCCGCTTTGAAGCGAGCAGAATAATCAACCCATTTTTAAACCACTGTTTTTAAGGGCTCTGAGGTGTTTTCAAGTAAATCAGCTAATTACTCAGCTTGCTTTTTAAAAAAAAAAAAACTAACGCACAAATTAAATTCAGCTGGGTCTGGGTGAAGAAGGGTGACCCCAGCAGTGCATGTTTCTGGCTTGCTGCTTGTCCTGCGCTCCCAGGATGGTCCCAGCTTAACCCCATGTCGTGGTTTAATCCCAGCCAGCAACTCAGCCCCACGCAGCCACCCGCCCCCTTTTCCCTGGTGGGATGGGGGAGAGAATTGGAAGGGTAAAAGTGAGAAAACTCATGGGTTGAGATAAAGACAGTTTAATAGGTAAAGCAAAAGCCGTGCACAAGCAAAGCAAAACAAGGAATTCATTCACTCCTTCCCATCGGCAGGGAGGTGCTCAGCCATCCCCAGGAAAGCAGGGCTCCATCCCACGTAACGGTTACTTGGGAAGACAAACACCATCGCTCCCAACGTCCCCCCCCTTCCTCCTCCTTCCCCCAGCTCCATATGCTGAGCATGACACCATATGGTGTGGGATGTCCCTTTGGTTGGTTGGGGTCAGCTGTCCCGGCTGTGTCCCCTCCCAGCTCCTTGTGCACCCCCAGCCCAGTCGCTGGTGGGGCGGCGTGAGGAGCAGAAAAGGCCTTGACTCCATGTAAGCACTGCTCAGCAATAGCTAAAACCTCCCTGTATTATCAACCCTGTTTCCAGCACAAATCCAAAACATAGCCCCATACCAGCTACTATGAAGAAAATTAACTCTACCACAGCCAAAACCAGCACACCCCACCAGGTCCTCCCTGCAGAGCAAAGCATGCTGAAGAAAGCTGCAGGAGCCATGAACCACGTCCTCCCCCGTCAGCATCTGACCTGGTTGGGTTCACAAGGACACCAGCGTTTGGGTCTCAGCTAGATGGACATGCCTAGGCATTTCTCCTTTCTCCATCGCTCACCTGGGTTTCACCCTTAAGCATTAATGCTAAAGTGACCCACTGAATATAAACCTCCCAAAGGTGATATTTACAATCTAATCCAGTGACGGGATCTGGGCTCCACTACTGGAGCACACACATGGGCCATAAAATAAATTTAGACCCAAACAGGTAAACCACGTGGCCACATCCGAAAGCTAAAGGATTTTCATAGAATCACTGAATCATAGAATAGTTTGGGTTGGAAGGGACCTTTAAAGGTCACCTAGTCCAACCCCCTGCCATGAGCAGGGACATCTTCAACCAGATCAGGTTGCTCAGAGCCCCGTCCAACCTGACCTTGAATGTGTCCAGGGATGGGGCATCTCCCACCGCTCTGGACAACCCGTGCCAGTGTTTCTCCATTTTGCTAGAGACTCTGATAGGTTGGATACACCTTCATCAGCTGGGAAAAACCCTCACATATTCTCATCAGAAAATCGAAATTAACCTTAAGTAAGGGGAATATTTTCCTTCCAAAAGTGTTGCATCCTTCTGAGCTCCTTCTTGTAACATTACGACGCTGCAGCCTCTGCAGCCCAACAGCTACAGGACCGTCCCTGGCATAATTTTGTCCGGCACCTACCAGCCCTCACCCCAGCAGCTCCTCGGCACCGCTCAGGAGTCGGCACAGCCCAGAAACCACTCCCAGCTGGCAGCCTGGAGGCAGCCACCCGCTCCTGAAAGCCAAGAAAGCTTAACAGGATAGAAACAGCCACGCTATGCCAGCCCGTCTCAGGATCAAAGGACAAATCCTGCCACTACTTAGCTCGCAAGCGGAGACGCGGCCATTGAGGACTGGTTCCCAGCAGGTGAGACGAAGAGGGCTCCACGCTTCATGTGTGCACATGGTAGGATTTTGTGGTCTATTATTCCAGGGAGCAGAGGAAAGCAACGGGATGAACTCACAGAGAGGCTCTTGTATCATCCAAAAGCAGGTTGTACCAGATTTTGGCCCGGAGCTTTTTCTGGCGTCAGTGGTACGATGTGTTTACGTCAACGCGTGACAACGGAACAGGATGGACAAGGACTAAGGTAAGATTAAGCATTCAGCAGAAAAGCACGTCCTTCACAAAAAGAAGGGTGAAAAAGTCCATCGCGCTGCCTTTCGACACAGCCACATGCAGATGCAAAAGCCTCAACCTCCAGCTCCTGCTCTGGGTCTGATGCACACGACTTGGCAAGGCGCCGCTGCAGCTTTCCCCAAAGAAACCACTTCTTCCCCAGCCCAGTTGTAACAAACGCCGGGAGACAAAGCTTTACAGCAACCTCTTCGCTATATCATCAAGTCACCGTGTTGGCGTGACAGCCTCTGCATGGTGACTTCACGCCCCGACGTGAGTTCGCATCTTCCCTGGGAGAGGCCTCGTAGCCGTAAGTCTCCCGCGAGGGAGGAACAGATGCATTTCTGCAGTCAGTGCTTCGAGAGTCGGCGGTGCACGCTGTTCCAAATTATTTCCATTCCTAATTAATATTCATAAACGAACCACAATACTGCGCCTTCAATCAGCCCTCACACACCACCCACGATAGATGAAAGGACAACTACACCAGATAAGCAGTTTATTGGATCAAAAGTCCCCTTTAGATGAGAAGACAGTTATTGCAACAGCGTAAAACTGATAGCATCCCATCACGGGAGTACACATGGAGGAAGTATCAGCAAATCTCCCTCTTTAAACCAGAGATTCAGCACAGAGAATGCACAACACAATTATTATGTTAATTTACCTGCATTTTTCTGCCTGCTTGAGGCTTGAGCTGGAGGTAGGAACTTATGTTTGAAAAGCTGGCATTTTGTGTCACCGAAAATGGCTACTTCGAAAACCTCAATCGACACCCAATTATACCATCAGCGATTCCAGTTTAATTCCCCATCCCTATCGTCAGCATCGCTGCCCCACCAGTCTCAAACCGTGTCGGGCGAGGACCTTGCCCTTCAGCTTTTGCTTTTACCTGCTGCTTACATCTTGCTCAAGCAAGATCCAGAAAGTGCTTTTTCTTATCCTCCTCCCCAAACTCAGCCTAGGTGGCAGAAATCAAGGATCTCGTCCGCCCGTGCAGAACACGGCCTGGGGATAAAAGACTGGATGCAGCTGCCGAGCACTAGCCCTGCGTGAACAATAAATTAATTAAAAAGACACCTGACAAAATCACGTCAAGCCCACGTACAGTGACGGAAAGCATTTAATCCCTAACACCACATTCCCCTCTCCACCAAATAGGAAAATAGTATTTCCCAGTGATAATGGCAAGATGGTTAAAACGAGCAGAGAAACGTTTATTGCCCACCGCTTTCCAGAGCCGTTCCAGAGCCACGAGGGACTGAAACGGCCTGCCCAAGAAAAAGCGTATTTACACCCATTGCCAGAAAGGGAAAGTATAAATATTTCCAAAGCTTTATGAAGGCTAGTATTACAGTCATGCTTTGAAAGGGAAAGAATAAAGCAAAATATTCAATTAGAAAAAATTACTATAATTGCAGGTTCTATTTTATCCCTCCATTAAAGCAATAAAGTGCCTCGAAATATTGCTGAGCTGGGATACAGAGCTTAGTGCTACTTAACATTTTAATATACATCCAGGGGGGGTAATTTAATTTAGAACTGCGTGAGGGTCTTCTCTCCTCCCTGGCCCCTACTGCCTCCTCCAAACTTCTTAAAATACGGCTGGATATAAATGCACGCTTCTCCCCCACGCCAAGGGATGTATCCGGAGAGCTGAGGCTGGACATAAATTCTGACACATGCCAGCACGCCTCCAAAGCCAAAGAGGACATCAAGCACAGACATGCACAGCGCCACACATACAGACGCCCAGTTAAAAGTGTGTTTGCCTGCACCTGAAAGCTCTGATGTCTGAAATATTATTTTTTTTATGGGAGGAAAATGTCCAATTTCTGCTCCCCAAACACCAAACAAAATCCTCTTGGAAATGTAAAATCATACCATTTTGCTCCAATAGCACATTAATCCCATGGGAAGGGATTTGCTGTTGAAAGTCACTGAGCAAGCAACCGCCGAGGCTGAAGAAAGGGGCTCTTACTCTCAGCCCTGGCTCTCGCCACGCTTTCTCCACACTACAGTGCTACAAGCCACGGTTTTCTGAATATAACCTCGTTCCTCCCTGCGACAGAAGATAAGTGAATCTTATTTTAGGGAGCCCTTCATCCTTTTAATTAAACAAATTAATATCACTTCTCCGTATCTCATAGCCTCTATTATCTTTTGTGAACTCCTACAATTCTGTTGTAAAGATATATTGAAAAAGCGCTAATTGAGATAATCTCTGGAATTCAAGAGTTGGTGTATTTTTAGCCATGTTTTAAAACTATTTTCCCTTTGTTTCTGGAATGCCTCCCATCCTTCCTCCCATGCCAGACTGTTTACATTATTTAAATGCCTTCTGCTTATACCACTCTTTACAATTTTTACTTCAACAACATCGGCCTCCGTTGCTCTTTTTTCCCTCGCTTAGACATAACTGGGATGAATTCCAATCCCAAACTCAAAACCACTCCTGGTGCTTTACGGCTGTCTTCTGTGTTTGGTACACCAGGCAACGCATTACTGACAGTCCTATCATCCAGGACTGCCTGCGTGGGGGAACCAAGCACGAAGAGTTAAACTGTTCTTCTTTTACACCAGAAACTGGGAAAATGGTGATTTTCCCAGACACTGGAATTCTCCGCAAACTCACAGGGATACCTGTCATCTCCCTGCTTTAGCAGACAAGCCTGAGCCACCCCACTGAAAGGATGGGGGAGCCCATCACTCCTTTATTTTTGTAGAGAGCTGTGAATTCCAGTGCCCATCGTGGAAGCAGAAGCAGGGCCTGGCACCCCTGCCCCACCGCTGCCCTACAGAAAACCCCATCGAGCGAGACCCGCGAGCTGGAGGAGGCTCCGGCAGCCGGCCACACTTCTCTGTCGCTTGGGTTTGATTTGCTTTTTCCACAGGTTTAATTAGAAAGGTGATAAAGGCAGCTCCAGGTGCCAGAGCCTTTTGCATTGTGGCTCCTGAAGAGTTTTTAATAAGAGTTCTGCCAAATTGGTGGGGGTTTTATGGCACATTTTTCCCGCATCAAGATGACCTGCAAAGGTAGAAAGGGTGATACAGCACAACAGCCTACTGAGTTTTTCCAGCATGAGTGCAGACCTCTGCAGTGTTAATTTAAGCCTGTTCACAACAGGCTTGTTTTTCTTAGTCCCCGTTCACAGACCATCTATGGCAGGGCACTAAGGCAGCACTTACGAGGCACTCCTGTCTTAGTCCTATTTCCCACGGGGTTCTGGGACATGCCTATTCCCTCAACCCATCCTGTGCAAAAGGGGATACAATACATAGATATTTATTTAGGATGCAAAATCCTCAACAGCTTCTGCAGCCGGTAAAGCAAATCATAACATGCAACCGCGTAGGCAGAGCGGACCAGAGGAAGAGGAGGTCCTCGCGATAAAGGCTCTGGGCTTGAATACAGGAGGTTTCAGCGAAGCTGCCAATCCTGCAAAAGATCTTCTGTGCTGCTGAAGTCACTTAAGGACAGACTGTGAATATTTCATAGGTGAACCAGAGCTCTCACAGATTTCAGAAGAAAGGAGACGTGAGGAGAAGCACAGTCTTCAGGTCCCATTATAGTTTTGGGGACACGTTTAAGATTGCCTTTCACTCTATTTTTTGTCTCTTGGCCAAGATCCGATTTTGCTCTAACAGGGCTGCTGGTTCAGCTAAGGCTTCGAGACACTGATGGAAGGAATAACACACCCATTTATACTGAAATAACAAAAGCAGACGCAGACACGTAGCTTAGCCATCCAAGCATGTGCATGTTTTAAATGCAGTACTCAGTGCATGGGTCAGATTTGCCCAAGGGCGGACAAAGAGCAACTCCTGAGACTCCTCCTGAGCAATGTAAACGTGGGTCCTGTGCTACAGCAGTTACATATAACTAAACACAGGCTGAAACTGGAATACAAGGTGGTGAGCAATACAAATTCACCGAGTAGGGGGAGCCGCAAAAAATATAAAAATAAAAATCCAGCCATAGGGAGCTGCAGTGGGCTGCTAGCAGCCGCCCTGGGACACAGCCCAGTGCTCAGTCCCACAACCCAGGAGATTTTCGGAGCATCCCTGAGACTGTGGGCACCACCAGTCCCCAAGGACACGGGGCATGTTCATGTTGATCTGCCCGGCACAGATTGTGCTGTTCTGCTCCACACAGTTAGAAACGCAGGTTATTCCTCCCACTGCCAGACTGCCGCTAGGTTTGAGGATTTTCTACAGATCCTTCTCCCCAGGACAGCTCTTTTTCCATTTTCTTGGGATCCAGTTTGGAAAAGCATCTCAGTGCCCTAAAGCAGTCATAGCAGACTAGGATATCAGTCTGAATCCCAGCACACCAGAAGAAGGTGGGTCAATAAAGTAACAATATTTGGCACATGTTCTTTGCTTATACCTTTAATTACAATTTAATTTTATCTCTAGCTATAGCAAAGCATTACTCTGATTCATAGTTCCTCCTGCCTAAAAGCTTTCAGGTGTTAAAACACTGGCAGCTTATACTACTACTGATTTTCATGACAGTGAGGTGCTAAAAATCAAGTCAGGATTCAAGGGAAAGAAAGCAAAATGAAAGAACCGGGAGAAGTTCGGTGAGGGATCCAGACTTCTCTGGAGGCTCACCTTCATTCCCTAAGGAAAATGACACGTTTGACGTCCAATTTCTGTTCCTTGCAGTCTCAAGACAGCAAAAGCAGCTCTCCTCCAAAGAGATGCTTTATCACCATCAGTTCTACCTCCATCCTTTTCATTAAAGGAAATGCTCCCTGAATAACCTACATTTGTACTGAGAGGAGAATCACTGCAAGGAATAAAGCTAGCTCAACGCAGCTAAAAGCAAAATGGAAGTGTCTAGAAAAGTGGAAAATAGAGAGCTTATAATTTTAACGGAAAAAAAAAGGTGAGCCACCTTTCCCCCTTCCCTGGGCACCCTGCCTCCCCTCCACCAGGAAGAGTGCTTTCAGGTTGCCACGGGCATCAGAGATAAAGCCATGGGGCACCTGGAAAAAAAGGCACGACTGCCTCTTCCCTAGAGTTGAGTGTGAAGCCTGAGCAACTGAAAAGGGACGTTCCGGTCAAAGACCACGCAGGTAGCAGCATTTAGGAAAGCAGCCTGCAACCCAACTTCAAAGCAGCCGTCTTCCCTTACAGTTTTCGGACTCCCGGAGATAGTCTCTTGAAAATACCTAGCACCAGTGTCCTTGCCTTGAAAGCCACGGAAACTTTATGCTGGTTCCAGTAGGAACAAAGTCAGGTCACCAAAGCATTTCTGCTTCCCCTTCTTCCTCCCCACATACCACGGTGGAGAGGTGATGAGCTGGTGACGCCGCAGGACCACCTTACCACAGGGCAGCTTCCCCAGATCCCAGAGGAAACCAAACTCCAGTTTCTCCTCCAAATCCCGCTCACCCACCTACCCAAGCCACGCTGTCGCTGGAGAAACACTGAATTGCATGGGAAGGCGAGTTCCCACCAGGTCAGGGCAGCACATTATTTCTCCCAAGAAAAGATTTGGAGAAAACTCTGCCCTCCCAAGGCTGGCACAGCAGATCTGCTTCAACATCTGTGGTTTGACCCCCTCTAGTGGGTAGCACTCAACAAGACACGGAGCCTCGCCACCACCCCGCAACCAATGGAGACCCTACTCAAGTGATAAAACCTTTTTCTCATTACTACGATGATGATGATGATTTTCACACACACAACACCTACCTGCCTTGCTCTCCACATTCAATGTCTTTGGACCTCTACACCCGCAGCTCAGCACTTATAGAGATCCCGTAGAAAACTCTCAGAAATGGGGGCAGAGCGGGTACGTTTTTTGGAAGGGAGAACGACCTTGCTGGAAAGAAAAAAGCTATACCCCAGACCTGATTTTGTAGGGAGAACATATTTATCATCTATCCCAGAATGTCTTCCCTCTGCCAACTTGTCAAAAGCTGACAAAACTCCATACTATAAAAGCAAGCTGTTAAAACTTGGCTAAAGGGAAAAACTTAGCTGCCAGACAAGCTAACCAGAAAAAGCTGAAAAAAATATTCGAGTGTGCCAGGGAAGGCAGTAAATTTACAGAAAGGCTCTACAGAGCTGCACATCCCAAACCAAGACAACGAGGCAGCATTAGGCCAGCAGCTTCTCATTCATCCGTCATTTGACAAGCAGATGTCTCCCACTTCAAGTGACTTGGGCAGAGATCTTAAGAGTTGTAGCTGCCTGTATTTCTAAACTATCCGAAGTAGCATGTATCTTAACTCACAGTTCATCCCAGAACGAAGTATTTTAGTAGAGCCTAAACCCACTCATCACATAGTCATTAAATACCACGTATCCCATTTAAACCCATTGATTCATCCTTCCACCTCCGGGCATGCCGAAAGATGAACAACTCATAGATTTGGTCTTTCCACTAATAAAAAAGATGCCAAGTCTTTGCCTAAATTTTAGGAATTTTTCTTTTAATCACACACATACCCAAGGTGTTTTTAATGTCAAAACAGTGACAAGGGTTGTTCTGGTTTGTTTGTGGCTTTTTTTACAGGATGTTTTTCTTCTAAATATATATTCAATCAGTTTTAAAAACAAAACCCACAAACATATTACATTCAAGTCACGAAACTTACCCTTACTGACAGTTTAACAGACACAGAGTGATTTCCAGCTGATCAGCATTCATTTTAGCTCAAACTCCACATACTGTTAATCCAATGGAATCCAATAATGTTTTCTTTAATAGCACGCTGCAACGCAAACGATTGTACTTTATACTCTAAACCTTGTACTCCAGGACAGCAATCATGACCCACTAACCCACTTACAACAGAGGTTAAAGAAAGGCACATCAGAGGCAGAAGTTATACTCTTAATTGTCATTAAGACAACTTGTGCAACTATCCAAGATAGGAAAACTCCAAGTCAAAACTATTTCTCCTGAATTTACACAGCTGAATGGCTTCAGCGAAAGCAACAGCCCTGGCAAGCTCTGACGACCGACCCGCCGTCAGCCTATTTCCAGCAAAACCACAGCACTGCAACATCCCTCCTCAATGAACAGCCCTTCTGCAGCTTGCAGTGCAGCAGCTCGATAGCGAGCGTAATGTGCCCTAACTGGCATCCTTTGCTTTTGGGAGAGTCTGGCTGAATTGTTCCAGTCCTCAAGATAATCTAAGGGATTCGAGATGAAAGGTGAAAATTGTAGATTTATGAAGGTGAAACCCCAAGACGTGAGCTTTATCAGCGGGGAATGCCATTTGAGATCATACTGCTTCAAGCAACAATTAAAAATCTATATATACATATATATGTATAGACACACACATGTTTTTATAACATATATGTGTACTTTCTTTCCAGCAGCCACTCTAGGCAAGCAGTATTAACACAGCCTTCGGTTCTCAGCTGAGCAAAAAACAACCACAAAAAAAACGCAGGAATATCATTAAGCCCTCCCCCAGCACCGGCACTGCCCCCCCCAGCACTCCCGCCCGGTCACGATTCACTCCCTGAATAGGACAACGGAGGACATGAACAGAAGACAGAGCCCCCACCAAGATTGCTCAAAACCAACGAGCTGCTGCTCCCACAATCCTGACAAAATGAAGAGACAATCTTGCTAAAATAAGAGCCTGACGTACGTTTATATTTCTGCCATAAAATGTTATTTATTCATCATCTTATTGGCAAGTCTTCCCAATATTTAGGAACAGAAGTCCCTACAGGAATTGCGTTATCCCTCAAAACCCGGATTACCTAACATATTCAGGACGAGGATTTCTGTGCAACTCCAACCTGCCCCCTCTATTTTCTATGACTCCGCTTCCAGCTGCTGAGCAACAGCCACAACAGCCTCCACATATCATACAATCCCGATTACACTACATGCAGTCGCAGCGCGTACCCATGATTACGCAGGAAACCAGGCTCGGTGCATCACGCGTTCAACTTACATCGTCCTAGGTCTTCCTCCTCCGTCCCCACGTATAAACTTCTTACCAGCACGAAGCGATTTAGCTGCAGGCGAACGCCGCTAAAACAGCGCTTTTCAGTATTAGTCCCATCACCGCATTCAAGATTAATTTTAATGGCGTTTGCAATAGCTATAGTGGGAATGTAAAAATACACCCTCGTGGAGGCTGCCCCACTGATCCCGTGAAGTTATCCTTGCTTTGGTCAGATATCGGGAGGCAGCTCCACGCTGACCACGCTGTTCAGCATGCCTTAAAAAGCAGGAGCCGTGTGCTAG
This sequence comes from Platalea leucorodia, assembly GCF_965183815.1. Lineage (NCBI taxonomy): Eukaryota > Metazoa > Chordata > Aves > Pelecaniformes > Threskiornithidae > Platalea > Platalea leucorodia. The sequence continues at coordinate 124,775,945 of NC_138825.1, read as the reverse complement.
TGGGATTAGCGATCAACAGGAGAGAAAGCTCCCTTATTTCACCTAACGTGATCTGGTCTGCAGAGCTCCTTTTCAGTCCCTTTCGGCAGTCTCAGCCCTGCACAACCTCTGAAGCAAACGTTTTTCCTCTGCATTAACAAAGCAGGGAAAAGTCTGGGCAACTTGAGCTTTGCTTCTTCGTATTACCAAAAAAAAAAAATCACCCCTCTGTCTCTGCATCGCTTCGGTGTCCCCCTCCCCACCCTGTTCACTCAAGCGTGCCAGGGCATGGGGTGTTTTGGCAAACCCCGACTAATACACCATCATTTCTTTTGCCTGGCTCCAAGAACAGAAAAATCCAACTTGTCAGAGGAGCATCTGCATCGAGAACCGCTTTTGCTGATGGGATCAGCACTCGGGAGTACCAGGGAAAGCAGGAGAAAGGGTCGCGTACCAATTCATCACCCTCACACGCATCACCCGCAGACGTCCCCCTCCCGCCATCCCCCAGCCCAAATCTCGACCGCAAAAAAAAAAAAAGAAAAATAATAAAATAAACCCCCAAGCAGAAGTTGAGAACAAATGTGCTTTGAACGCTACACAAATGACATTGAAGATGCAGAAGAAATATGTATTTGCTGTTGCGCTGCACGATTTCACGGGCTTATTTCCTAGGTATACATTTCACGCACCCTTCCCACACAGATCCCCTCCCCTCCACCCCCTCGGCTTCTTTAAAAAAAAATAAATAAAAATATAAAAATCTTTGATGTGTATATTCATTTTATGTCGAGAGAGCGGTGTCCTCAGAAGAGGTGTCAAGGCCCTCCCCTGCCTCCACCCACGCAGCCCTCCCCCAGGCTCAACCATGCTGTCTCCATCTTAACTCCAGCCACTTCTTCACCGATTTCATTAGGCAGCAGAGTTAACCCCTTCGCCTACCCAGATGTAGGGGGGAAAAAAAAGGACCTCCCCATCAATCATCACTTTCTGCCTTCCCCTTCATCTTTTTTTCTCATCCATAACCCAGCAAAAAATTCCTAAAATCCACCAGAGCGGTTATTTTTTGCCCCATTAATTCATCCGGGAAATAGCAATGCAGGAATATTAACCCTTCCGGCGAGCCCCTCCAGGGCTTCCCACTGCTTCACCATGACATGCCATCTTCTCCCCCCTTAAAAAAATTCAGCATCTTCTCCCTAAGGATCATTTTAAAAGCCACAAAACCCAACTGACCCCATCTGCAGCCTCTTCCCTACAGTCTAACCCATCTGCGGGGTGGAGGGGTGCATCCATCACCCCGTGACACATCCCGGAGACTTCCCTCCACCCTCCGTCACCCACACCTCACACCCCTTCCATCTTATTAACCCCTGTCCCATCTCAGAGGACGCCGGGCCACACCGGGTCTTTACAGTTGTCCTTACAACACCCCTTTCGGTAAGACTGACATCTCTGTGGAAGTGTTTGCATCTACAGGCTTTCATCCCGGAGAATCCCTCCCTGCCTCCTCCCACATCTCTTTTTGGGGAGGATAACGCAGTTTCCAGCTCACTCTGGAGGATTTTTTTTATTCCCACTGAGCCTGAGGTCACGTCCAGACCCTTCCTCTGGCCAATATCTCCTCTACCCCAGGATCTCTCCTGCTGGAGGGGAACAGTCCCCATCCCTGACCTTCAGTCTCACACCGGCAACCCCAATGCTGTCCCCGCTCCCTCGAGGAGAAGGTTTCTTCTTTTGCCAAAGCCACAGCCGAGGCATCACGCTGCATTTTTCCACTCCCACAACCTGCTCCTTCGGTGCAGGGCGGGTCAGCGAGCCGGGGGGCTCCCCCTCCGCCGGGTGGGGAGAGGCTCTTGGGGACGGATGCGACCATCGCCCCCTCGTCATCTACGGGGGGTTCGACCCACGCCAAGAGGACACCAACCCTCTGGAAAGGGCACATCCCAGCGCTCAGCAGCCAGGGGTCCGCCGTCCGCCCCCCCCGCAGACCCTCTCTGGAGCAGCCCCCCACTTTCTGTGGGGCCTTTCCCTTGCCGGCTCCAGAAGGGGAGCGGTGGGGCAAGCCCTCCCCAGGGCCACAGGACCTCCCTCTGCAGCGCTGTCGGTGCCAGGGTCACCCCCAGCCCCCGGGCCTGCCTCCACGCTGTCACCCACGGGGTGTCCCCCCCAGTAGCTCCTCTCAGGAAAAGCAGCTCCACCCCACCGTCCTACCCCATGTCTGTGGGGTGGCAAGAGCCCACCTCATCCCTTGAGGCACCACCTACAGCCCCAGGGTGCTAGGACCCTTTCCACCCCCCATGCTTGTGGGGGGCACCAACCCGTGTCCCCTCCATGCCGTGAGGTGACAGCAGCCACCATTCCCCTCTCCCCAGCCCCACACACTCATTTGGGGGGCATCTCTCCTCCCTTCGAGGCTCTCCTCAGTGAAGCAGGGGTCACCCCAAATCTCCATATGGGGGGACCGACCCACGTCCTGCTTGGACCAACAAGCCCCACTACTCCCACTTCAGCCCCACAGACATATCTGGGGGGAACTTCTCTCCCCCTTGGACGTCCCCTTGGCACAAGGGGGGCCCTCACACCTCCTCTACCTGGGGTGCACTCACCCATGTCCACCTCGGACCGTGGGGTGACAACAACCCCCATGACCCCCACCTCAGCCCCCCAGGCTCATTTTGTGGGAATTTCTCTTCTCTTTGGGTCTCTCCTCACCCAAAGTGGGAGTAACCCCCGAATCTCCCCTCCTTCTCCACGTGGGGGACACTGCACTGACCATGACCACCTCAGACCACGAGGTGATGCTGACCCACATCCATCTCAGACCACGAGCTGACAGTGGCCCCCCCTTTGCCCCACCACACCCAGGGGACAGTGACCCATCTCTGCCTCAAACCATGAGGTGACACTGACCCACATCCACCCCAGACCATGAGGTGACACTGACCCCCATTGGCCCCACCTCAGCCAGGGGACGATGACCTCCATCCACCCCACCTCAGCCAGGAGACAGTGACCCACCTCCACCTCAAACCATGAGGTGACACTGACCCATGTCCACCTCAGACCACAAGGTGACAGCAACGCCCATCCGCCCCACCTCAGCTGAGGGACAATGACCCACCTCAAACCATGAGGTGACACTGACCCATGTCCACCTCAGACCATGAGGTGATGGTGACCCCCACTGGCCCCACCTCAGCCAGGGGACAGCAACCCCCATCCACCTCAAACCACTAGGTGACAGCGATGCCATCTGCCCCACCTCAGCCAGGGGACAGCGATCCACCTCAGACCATGAGGTGACGGCCACCCCTATCTGCCCCACCTCAGCCAGGGGACACCAATCCACCTCAGACCATGAGGTGACACTGACCCACGTCCACTCCAGACCATGAGGTGACACTGACCCACGTCCACTTCAAACCATGAGGTGACAGCGATGCCCATCTGCCCCACCTCAGCCAGGGGACACCGATCCACCTCAGACCATGAGGTGACACCGACCCACATCCACCTCGGACCAGGAGCTAACGACCGCCATCCATCCGCCCCACCTCGACCAGGGGACGCTGACCCACCTCAAACCACGAGGCACTGCCGCCCACCCGCCCCACCTCGGCCAGGGGACAGCGACCCACCGCCATGTCGGGCACCGAGCTGACGGCCACCCTCGCTCCCCGCCCGGCCGGGGGGAACCCGTCGGCCCCCTTACCTCCAGACCTGCCCCATCTGCAGCAGGTGGATGACGGTCTGCCAGACCCAGACGGAGATCCTGCAGAGGCGCTGCGCCCCGGGGGTGACGGTGCCGCCGGCTCCTCCTACCCCGCCGGCGGGTCCCCCCCGGCGGCCGACGGCCCCCATCATGGGCGGCCCGCGGCTGCTGAGGCCCTGCACGGCGCCCAGCCCGCCGCCCGTGAAGTCCTGCACGAACCAGCGAAAGCTGAGGATCTGCACCAGCACCGAGGGCAGCAGCACGAAGGCCAGCGTCAGGCCGCACCAGACGTAGTCCCGCCGGCCGTAGTGGTGCAGCGCCAGCCACAGGTCCGTGCCCACGTCCCCCAGCAGCACCAGCAGCGCCAGCACGATCCACAGGCAGTCCAGCCACGGCCGTTCGGCCGCCTCGCCGGCCTCCGGCGCCCGCGGCGGCCCCTCGGCGGCGGGGCGCGGGGCCAGCGGCTCGGCGGCGGCGGCGGCGGCCGCCCGCCCGAAGAGGCTCCGCAGGCAGGCGCTCCGGCAGCCCCAGTAGCACGACGACGTGTTGCAGCAGTGGCAGATGTGCAAGGAGCTGCTGCCGCCCGGCTCCTCCGCGCCCTCGGCCGCCGCTGCCCCGACGCCGCCGCCGCCGCCGGGGCCGCAGACGCCCGCCGCCGCCGCCGCCGCCGCCGCCGCCTCGTCCAGGTTGTGCAGCTGGGCGAAGCCCACGCCGCCGCCGCCGCCATCCGACTTGGCCGCCATCTTGCTGCCGCCGCCGCCGCGTCTCCGGCCCCTTCGCCGGGCGCGCTCGCTCGCTCTGCCCCCCCCGTCCCCGCTCCCGGCACCCCCCCCACCCGCCGCCCGCCCGCCTGCCCGCCCGCCGCTTCCGGGGGCGGCGCTTCCGCGCCCGCGCAGGACGGGCCCGGGCCGCCTAGCGACCGCGCGGGGCAGCGCCGCCGCGGCCGGGACCGGCCGGCGGCGGGCGGGGAGGGGCGGGCGGCCGCGAGGCGGCGGGCCCGGCCCCCGCGCTCCCTGCCGCTCTCTGCCGGCGCCCCTGCGCACCGGCACGGCCGCTGCCCTCTGCCCCGCTCCCCTTGCACCGGCACCGCCGCTGCCCTCTGCCCCGCTCCCCTTGCACCGGCACGGCCGCTGCCCTCTGCCCCGCTCCCCTTGCACCGGCACCGCCGCTGCCCTCTGCCCCGCTCCCCTTGCACCGGCACGGCCGCTGCCCTCTGCCCCGCTCCCCTTGCACCGGCACCGCCGCTGCCCTCTGCCCCGCTCCCCTTGCACCGGCACGGCCGCTGCCCTCTGCCCCGCTCCCCTTGCACCGGCACGGCCGCTGCCCTCTGCCCCGCTCCCCTTGCACCGGCACCGCCGCTGCCCCTCTTCCCATTGCACCGGCACCGCCGCTGCCCCGTTCCCCTTGCACCGGCACCGCCGCTGCCCCGCTCCCAATGCACCGGCACCGCCGCTGCCCCATTCCCATTGCACTGACACCCACTGCTGCCCACTGCCCCGCTCCCATCGCACTGGTTCCCATTGCACCAGCACCCACTTCAGCCCTCTGCCCCATTCCCACTGCAGCAGCACCCACTGCTGCCCTATGTTCCGCTCCCATCACACCAGTTCCCATTGCACTGACACCCACTGCAGCCCTCTGCCCTGTTCCCATTGCACTGGCACCCACTGCTCTTCTCCCTGTCCCCTCTGCATTAGCACCCACAGGATCACAGGAGCATAGAATGAATCACAGAATGAATCAGTGCCCATGGGCAGGGACACCTTCCACAGGTTGCTCAAAGCCCCGTCCAACCTGGCCTTCAACACCTCCAGGGATGGGGCATCCACGACTTCTTCCATTGTGCTTCTTCCCCCAACCACCGTGCACCAGCACCAGCATCCCCCAGACCATCCTCAGCTGGGACCCCTTGCGCTGACCCCATCCCACCCCCAAATCAGCTCCCCAGCCCAGTGTCTTGGCCCTCAAATCCCCCTCCTGCAGTGCAACCTCCCTGTCCCCATCACCCGCTCACCCTCAAATCCCAGGACCACCGCTCTGCCACCCAGGTTGTCCTCAGCCCACCCTCAGCCTCCCCCCTTCCCACCTCCAGCAGGTCCCTGGTACCGGCCAGGTCCAGGCCCTCCTCTGGGTTTCTCTTTGCCTTTTCCCTTCCTACAGCCATGCTGGGGAAGGGGGGCTCCTGTCCCAGCCCCATCCCAGAGGTCCCCCATCGCACAGCAGCAGTCTCCAAGCACACCTCAGCACCCTGACCTCACATGGCCTCAGTGACCTCCCAAATCCCCCGCCGCAGCGTCCTCCTGTCCCTCTCCTTCTAAACACGAGGATCCCCCATCCTCTGCCCTCTGCGCTTGTCCCTTCCTTACCCACTTTGGGGGACACTGCTTTGCCCGCCCTCTTCTTACGGGGCCAGACAAACCAGCCGGCTCCTCTCTGTGGGCCCAGCTCCTTGCTGGAGGAGACAAACCTCGGGCAAGCTGAGGAAGCAGCTCCCAGCTCCGGTTTTGGGATCTGCCTGGGGCTGAGCTGCACCCCAGGCAGATGTTTCACCGGAGGACGTGCTGGCAGGCTGGGGAAGCCAAATTCAAGCTCCTTCCCCTCCCAGTTCCCTTTCTACCTGTTCACATTTGTTCGTTCATCGTATCCATCTTTGCTGTGCTGTCTTGTGCTGTCCTCTGTAGGTTGCAATCTCCCCTCTTTTCTGTTGTTTTTTTCCCATTCGATAAGCGTCCTCCTTCCAGATCCTCCTTCTCCAGCTCTTTTACTCTCCTGTGAGCTCTTGCTTCTGCCTCTTTCTGTGGGAGTTTGAATTCTGCCCTTTCTCTTTTTTCCTTTTTTTTTTTTAAAAAAAATTGTGGCAAAATATCTGGGCTGATAGATTCAGGGCTCCAGAACTGGCTGCTAAAGTTGCTGCTTTGCAGAGTCTAAATTTCAACAGGGGGGAAAAAAAAATCTAAGCAGGTGGAAAGGTGCAAGAGTGCAGATAAAATGCTTTTTCCAGGGAGGGAAAATTAATTTAATCTTGACAAGAGTGGGAGGACTTGCATATATTAAATAAGCTGTCTGGGAAGCATGTATTTGGCCTTTCCGAGCGATGTCGAAGGAGTTCAAAAGTTTTGCAAAGTCTGACAGGCGCCGCTGGTTTTGAAACGGTTGGATCCTCTTAGAGCAGAGAAAAGGAAGAAAGGAAACAGAAAGCAAAGCTTTGTGCCTCGTCCAGATGAATGCGCTCTGATGCACGCCCGTATGCGGCCAAATCAAAGTCATTTGTAGCGCGTGAAACTCTGGCACAAAGTTCTTCAAAAGGAGAAAACTGACGTTACAGGTATAATGGGATTGGAGAGGACACGATCCCGCAGGTCCCCGTGACGCTGAATTCAAATCTTGCGGATAGTCCCTTCGTTTCGGCTGACTTAAGCGGTGCCAAGAAATACAAATATGGAAATAAATGAGACAAGCGCCAGCCCTCAGCTTGACCAAAATGAATTCACATGCGTAAGGCATGTATAATAATATATAAGTAACATAAAATCCCTCTCCTGTCTGCCACTTTAAAACCTAAGCAGTAAGTATGTATGTTAATTCATAAGGATTAACAGAAGAAATAAGGACCCTGGGACCCGTATTCTTGGGTGAAAGGCACCCGTATTAAGCTTAAACTTTTGTTTTGCAGTACGATGTGATATAAATGGAAGCATTCCTCATGTCTTCAAACTTTTCTATGTAGCAAATCTGCTACATATGATGTGAAAGCAAAAAAACAACAACAAAACAGCACAGAAGTAATAAAACTATTTCGTCTTATTATTTAAATAGAAGTGTAGGTGCACATTGCATTTCACGAACCAATAAGGGGGCAGAAGAGTCATCTGTTTTGATACAAAAACAACCCAAACTTGTGCGATGAGACATACGGGTGGGAGAAGAAAGCAGTTAAGGATTTTAGCGTTGGCACACTAAATGAGAAAAGCAGTTGGCTTGAGCAATATATGACATGATACAACACACTGTTGCGACTGCCTCTGAATTTCTCCATGCGGTTGTGGCCACCTCTGTCCAAGAAGGGTGAATTCAAGCTGGAATATGTGCAGGGAAGAGCCCGGCGTTGATCAGAGGTCAGGACAGCCTGTCTTTCTCCCGTGGACTGAAAGAATTTGGCTTGTTTAGTTTAGCAAAATGAGGCTGGAGAGGGAATATGCTTTCTGCCTATAAATACATCCTGGAAAGTAAATGCAAGCGAAGGGAAAGGCGTTGTGACTCTGAAGGGCAGCAGCAGAAGAGTAAATGAGTAGGAACTGGCCATGAATATATTTAGTCTAGAAATCGGAAGATCTTTCCAGTAGGAGTAAGACACTAAAAAAAAAAAAAAAAAGTAACTCGTTTTAACACATAGCTTCATAATTTTATAAAGGAAATTGCATCCCAATGTGAAACAATAAGCAGTTGGGATGAAAGCCCTTGAAAGGTTTTCCAGCCCAGACCATCTCTCCTTGGAAAGATCTTGTCCATTTTGGTGCGTGGTACACTACATTCCTCCCTGCATCAGGCGATGAGTCACGGATACATGACTCCGTGGGTGGCCAGAAGTGATATCTCCATCGCTTACATCTTAATTCCTGATTATCCCATGATGTTCTCCAGCTCCCGCTCCCTCGCTTATCACACAGCAGAGACGCGGCCGTGTTCAAAGCACCCCACAAACCCCTCATTTCCCCGGTACCCACAGCCACCGCTGCGTGGTCGCTTCAGCCAAGGACATGGGAAAGATGCTTTGCCCCTTCCATCAACGAGAGCTGCAGTCCTGCTTTGCTGTAGCACTGGCGCTTACAGAAAGCTAGAAGCGTCATTAGTCAAAGCCTGTTTCTTTTATTAGCCAACAGTATGTATTTTTAAGTTTGGGTTTTTTCAAGTTGTGAGTGTCAATCACACCCGGGTTGATATCTCTCTTCACTCATATGTTTGAGAGGAGAAAGCTTTTCTCTGTGCTAAGCAGCGACCCACGCTTCCATCGCGCTGGAGGCACTTGTGTCCAGAGGTCCGGGGAGAATCTGGGTGACCCTTACATCTGCAAGTGTTTATATAGCGTGTTCAGCAAGGGGTTTTCCCTTGCAGCACTCAGAGCTGATCTGTCTGTGCCTCGCCTTTCGTGTTTTTTCTGTTCTTCGGAAGCAGCAGGATGGGGAGGTGTGTTTGGTACTCCAGCAGCACCCAGCAAACCAAGGCGTGGGACCATAACCTTCTGGTGCTGGTCGGCTAAAGGCTTCTTTCGTCCTGATCAATACACTAATTGAGCTGTGTGGTCTTCCATCTTCCAGGCATGTATTCAGATCAGGGGAACAAACACTATATATAGAGAGGTATGTAAGCCAGAATCAGAGTTGTGTAAATCTGGAACTACCTCATTTAAATAACTGGGGGATGGATCCAGCTGAGTGTTTGGTGTATGTGGAGTACTCTGCTACAGATAATTACAATTAATGGGGATTTACTTTAAGCAAAGTAGGTCAGAAAAATGACATCTTCTTGTGTCATTAGTTTCCATCAATTACTTCCATGTTGTTTGCTCAGTTCCTAAGTCAAACGAGTGCGGGCTGACAGCCTTGCAAGCGCAACTTGGTATTGTCTCTAAAAATCAAACTGCATTATTTCTGCCTCATGCATCATCACTAACAATAAAGCATCCACCGCAGGAATATAGCAGGTGGCTTTCTTATTCATGCATGAGGCAGAAAAAACTTCGGCTTCCTTCACCATGACATTAAAGTCTCCGCAGTATTAAAAATTGGATATGTTGGTAAACTTAATAGTTACTGTGTGAGCTTGACTTCGAAGACACACTTAGGTCAGTCCTTCTGTTGATTAATTTCTGCACTTTCTATTAGACTTTTTGAATGCTACGTGTATATATCAGGGCAGGATTAACACGATGCTGCTTTTGCTGTTATTTATCTCCCTGTGAGAGCACTTTGTGACACTCGGCTCTGTAGGAAAGGTGCAGAAGGTGCCAAATGTTATGTATTAAAACGCGAGCTCACAGGCATGGTAAGAACTGCCTCTAAGAGACCCTGAGAAGTGTTCTAGCACTTCTTTCTTATTTGAGGTCTTCGGTTTCGAGCTTTCAGTTTAGCAATGCAATTGACTGATAAGCGTTATCAGTGACCGTCAATCATCGCGTGTTTGTCCCTACAGATATCGTGAAACAACTGAAGGTGGTGTGCTCTCACAGCTGGACCAGGTCCTTGACTTCTAATCCCAGTTCCTTACAACTCTACAATTTCACGTGCAACTGGGTAGTTTTGAATGGCTTACACTTTCCAGGAAATACATTAAAATTAAATAATATGTTTAGGCTCCAACCAGAGGCAGATCCTTTTCAAAGTAAATATCCCTGCGAGCCACCCTGGTTTCACTCGCTGAGGTTTTAGCAGGATGGGGCTACCACAGAGGAAGGCATCTAAACCAAGAGGCTATTCCTTAAAAACAGATTACTCTTTCTGGCTGTATTTTTGGCAAAACGGAGTTACTGATATAACCTACAGAGGCTGTGAAGCTTGATTAAAGTCCCTAAAACACGTTCAGGTCCTCAGGTGTTACGTGATAAAAGCTGGATGACAGTTCTCCACTAAATATGGAACTATGTGAATCCCAAACTTTTCTCTATTGGAGAGCAATATTATATTTAAATCACTTTACACCTCCTGAAACATTTAAGAATTAGTATGGTCTTGGGAAGTGTGCATTAGCAAACTTCGTAGTTCCTATTATCTAGATCTTACCCGCGGTGACATGGTTTATTCAGCTCTCCTCAGGCTTCCTTTAATCTCCCGAGAGCTGCAACTGTTTTCATTTATTACTGCGCATCAAAAGGCACCTGTCTCTCTGCTTGCAGAAACCCGCCGTTGTGGGACACCTCTTAGACGCGATCAGCTGAACCCAGGACATCGGCTGCGTGACCCTAGGGCCACCTGGGGACTGCCCTGTGCAGAAGAGGGTGACTGCAAGAAGCTTTCCGACCTGCCTGCCTTTTCTTTGCAAAGCCTGGCAGTACTTGCAGCCTTCCCGTTAAACCAAGCACAAGCTAATCCCCTCAGTCCTGCTCTTCGAGGTACTGGTTTACCCAGCAGGAAGAAGCAACATGACTTCACCAGCCAAAAAAGGTGATGAGCGGTGCAGGGAACTGTATGTTTCTCCCCTTGGAAGAGCATTAACAGCTAAGACCTCCAGTTTGTTGGACTTACTTGGTGCTCTTCCAAGCTGGGATTTAGGAAAAGCACCTACACAGCATTTCCTACTCCCCCCCATGGGGCTGTAGTGATTTAATTGGCTATGAAGGGCAGGGACGTATCTCAGAAAGGAGCTGGCTGCTGTTGTCAGCGTGCCGCACTGCTCTTCGACCTCAATGAAAAATAAAGTTATCATCAGGTGGTGCTTCCCCTCTGAACTGGGTGTATGCAAAGTTTGGCCACTCTCCCAATAGGAACTGTACATAGCATACAGCTTTTCTGTTCTTCTAGGTCACTGGGAAAGCCAACGTATAGCCATGGACCATGGAAGGAAGCAGAGCTGGATTTCACACCTTAATTAAGGTGAAGTATATTCCCTGTAACATCACCCCCCTTTCCAGACACACTCCCTGATGCTCATTTTAATACCTGATAATGCTGTAAACCTCATCCAAACCCATCCATGTAACTGAATAAAGCATTTTCCTGTAATTAATGCTGTCACTACAGAGTTGTTAATTAAATGCATGACCTTTTCTATCAAACCAAATAAAGACAGAATGTTGCACTAATCCCAGCCTGCCTGGGTTTCCCCTTGGAAAACAACAAGGAAAAGGCTGCTGGTGGTAGCTGCTCTGGTGACTGTAGCTTCTTCCATCTCCCTTTAGCTGAAACATCACGCCAAGCATTGCCTGTTACTAATGCGGGCAATTACACCTTAGTGTCTCTACGTCGTCTCTTCACAGTCCTTCCTCTAGTCAAGGTACTGCAGAGAAATCGTCTTCCCCTGATTCCCCACTGACCTTGTGAGATCCTCTGTGGGCCATTTTCCTAAAGCTCTGTCCACGCCAGGTCTCCTTTGTTTTCTCTCATTTTTCATCCTGAGAACAGAATTTCCAGTCCCATTTTATTCCTGTTATTTATGTTGGTTACACCTTTGCAGCCCTTCTCACCAGGAACCACGTGGGATTTCTCACTTATGTGTCCTTTTGCACTCAGTGAATCTTTTGCCCCCTGCCTTGGCTCCACTACAACCACCATTTCTACCACTTTGGTCCTAAACAAAATGCCTTGATCTGATAGAGCCCCCCTAAGTCAGTGGGAGCTGGATTCAGCTCCTGAGACATCTGAGTGTCTGCATCCATGCGTAAGCGTCCGAGTTCCCATCGTAGTCAAGAAGGAGCTCCTCACCAGGACCTCTGTTCGGTTGCCCACATGCAGACATCTAGTGCCATTTGAGAGGCCCCAGGGAATCTCATCTGGCCTCCAGCTGATGCTCCAAAAGGGCTTGGGTCTCCCGTACCTCCTGCATCATACCTGTCAGTCTTGGAGCAGCATATCCCAGCCAACTTGGGGCATCTCAGGTGGCAGTAGACATTCAGAAACTGCATCTAGCCCAGATTATTCTGCCATTACTTTTGGTAGGAGCAAGGTTAGGCCCCCAGTGCACATCCTCAGGTACCTATTCCTGACGTTGGTTCTAGGTATGGACAAGATCTGTTCTCCCTAAGAGCTGTCTTCTCAACAGCAGCAGAAGTAACAAGCTTGCTTCTCCAGGGATCTTCCCTCCCCATGCCCCTGTCCTCTCCTGACTCATCCTCTCTTGGCAGGAGCAGGCTCTAGTTTCAGGCAGCAACATGGACTTTTTATCTGTTTTGAAGAGAACGGTTCATCTGGCTTTGCCGCTTGGCATTAAGTGATGTAAGAAGATGGGGCATAAATGCTGTTTATTCTATAACTGAGCAAAGATTGCTTTTGTAGGATAACAGAAACACTTTATTTCTTACTTCCTTTTATTCTCTCACCATATTAAAAGCATCACCATTTCCCTTTCTCTATTTTTAAATGCTTTTAATTAATTTGGCTTTGCACAGGTCATTTAATATCTCAGGGGACAGATGAGATTTGCCCAGCTTGAAATGGACGCTTAAGGTCTCTCATCTGTATGGCAAAAATGATCATGTGGCTATTTCAGACAACGTCTAAAAATTAAGTATTGCTATTCTGAAGGCTTGGTTCAGGCACACACTGTGCTTTCTGATATGCGCACATCACCAGCGTATCCAGCTTTGGCAAGTGCTCTTATCATTTCTTCCATCTGCCAGCGCACACAATATTTCTGAATCTGTTAATTAAGGAACTGAAGTTTTGCCCTAAGATACCAGAGTAACTGGTTCAGTTTCTTTGCAGCGAAAACTAATGCTTGCCTTGTCCATAATTACCTAAATTGTTGAGAAAAATGATTCTGCTTTCATGTTGATTCACTTTTGTAATTTCATTGCCGAGGCTAAGTGTGGCACCCATTTAAATTATCCCCTACTCTCATTTTACTCAAGACGTGTTATTTGCTAACAAAGATTCAATATGGAAAAATGGGAAGGTGACAACTACCTCCTTCATCAATGCAAATGACAATAATCTCCTCTCCTCCACCATGTAAAAATAAACATTGAATCATCCCAGACAGAAATACCCTTCTGCATTTAGAAATATGGATATGGAAAAGTGACACCTGCTCTCATTTATGTAGTCGTAAAACCCAAGTTTATCTAGTGATTCCACGGCAAATACTTCAGGAGATCAACAGCAGTGCGGACTCAGACTGCAAATGTCCCCAGCGTTTTTCCCAAGAATATGCACATTCTTCACTCTTTGGTTATACTTGCACTTGAAAACAGAAGATTAATTTTGTTCCTGTTAAATTATTGAAATTATTTATACTAAAAATCATCCCATACAGCAACTCTGCTATAAATTCCTGCTTTTGATAGCTCTCTGGTATTACTACTAGCCTCTGTACAGCTTCTAAAGCAACATTAAACCTCCCACAAGTGATCACCTCTTGTAATAAGCGCTGCTGGGTGTGCAGAGACTGGTGGTGAGGGTGGGCTCAGGGTGATTGTCCTTTTTGTTGGACACTCGGCTGCTGGGAAGAGCACATGGGAAGCTTTGCCAGCACGCTTTCAGATGTGCAGTTCTGCACAGTAAGTAGTCATCAGTACTTGCGTTGTCCCCTTGGAAACACTTACTTGAAGGCTTTTTCAATGGCTCTGGGGCATCCTCTCCACCTGATGCCAAAAATGCATCTCCTCCTAGTGCTCTTTTCCTGGAAGAGTATCTTCATATGCTGACATGGACCCCAGTGATCAACTTCGTGGTTTGAAATGGAAGGACCGCGAGTGCCTTCTGCAGAACATGGGAGCATTCGCTCTCGGGAACACAAAATAGAGGTTTTTATCTCACATTTGATTAAAAAGAAATCCCTGACCTGCCATGGAAAACCACTTTCAAGATCTTAAATCCTGACCCGTGCTAGACCCTGCAGTCTTTACCCAGGATGGCAAATGGGTATGTGTCTTCAGGGAGCAGGATGAGTGAGCAGAGGTTTGTATGTGACAGTATGGTCACCAACGTGAGGGTGTTGAAGAGGGTGAAAGTTCATGAAGAACTTGGAATTCTGCATGATAAAATGTGGTGTGATTATTAGGTATAGTATAAGGGATATAACTCCAATTATCAAAGGCGTATTTCTTAATCATGTGCATGCATATCTGCCCGGCTTCAGATGGAGGTAGACCAAGTTTTGAAGGAGATGATTGTGAAAGTCTGTGACTTCCAGAGGATCAGCTAACTGCAATGACCTCTTTGCCTCCTAGATCCCTGTGAATCCTCTCACTGGGACTGAGCAAACCTCCCCAAAAAAGGCAATGCCGGTGTGGATTTAACAGGAGTGCTGCAGGACCCGCAGCCCCCCTCCCCTCCCTGGCAGACTCGCTCTGCAGAAGAGGACCATGCCCCGTGGCTCACAGCTTCGCTCAGCCCCACTCAGGGCTGTTGGAAGTGTCCGCACGAGTGGGCATCTTTGTGGGACCTGGGTCTGAAAGGTATTTTGGTAGATGTGAGCATCCAGCTGCCGTGTAAAACATCTACGGGGATCTGAGAGTGCAAGAACTTTGTCAAAAATCCTCAAACAAGATGGGAAACCACTGTCAGAAAATCACCCTGGGATGGATTTCGCTGCATTATGCCATAACCCAGAACAGACGGGGAACTCCTGGACAGTTACTCACTTTTGGAAGGGCCAAAAGCTTTTTGCATAAGAAGCTCAAAAGTAACGGCATAAAATAACACCGTGCTTGTTCTCAGAGATTATATCCATCTTAGCATAGCAAATAGTTACCTTATCTTGGAGTTTGGGGTTTTTTTGCAAGAGATTTTTGCATTTTTGGAGTGTCTGATTCTGTGGACATGACCACAGCAGGCCCGCTGGGGCCAGAGGAAGATCCTGTCCCTGTTGGGCTTGCAATAGAGCCGTTGTGTGCGCCAGGTCTGGGAGGCTCCTGGGGGCTGCCATGGACAGGCAGCGTGGGCAGAACCAGCAGCTCCTTCTGCATTGATCCCCTTCATACCAATTTTCAGCCCTGTCACAAAATATGGGACATATCGTGCTGCTATTTCTTAAACAGAGCTAATAAATAAAACCTGCACACGGCTCCATGAAGCTTGCACAGAAGACAAAAGTAAACTACTCCAAGGCAACCCTTCTCTAACCCCGCTGAAAATACAAGTTCTCCAGGCTCTGCTGGCTTCTCTTTTGATTCCTCCTCATGCTTTGAGCCATTCTTCTCTCCGCAAGGATGGGTGTTTAGATGCTCGCCTTTTAATCAGCCACAATTACAGCCTTTTCCAGTATCTTCGGCTGCCAAATTGGAGGGGGGAAAAAGAGAAAGGGTTTTTTAAAAAAGAGAGGGAGGCTAATGCTTGAAAAGACATATGTGTTTAGTGTTGTTGGCAGATTTGTAAACTTATTAGTGCCTCCACACACCATGTAATTAAGATCTACTGGTAATTAGTCAATAGTTAAAAATAGGGGTTGGTATTGTGCTACTGAAAACGCCTACAAAATAATGTGTTCTCTGCACTCAAGATGCATTTAGTGTCTCTAAAATATGTTAATTTAAAAAATATATATTTGTTTCAAAGCCAGATTTTTTAGCAAAGTAGATTTCAGCGTGTGTATGTATGTGCATGTGTGTGTTCAACCTATTTATCTTTGTGTATTTATGCGTGTTTGTGTGATGTCCAAAGAGACTGACTGCGTATTTTGTCTTGGATAAAAATGTTAAGCTATAAAACTGCAGACTCGACACAGCCATGGAGGGAATGGGAGCTTTTCTCATCTGTAGATTTCCATTGAAATAAACCTGCTCATCAAAGGAAATTGTTCAAAAATCCACAGGAATGGCAGATGTGCAGCACCATGGGGCAGATGTCTGATGTTTGGAGAGTCGTGCATGTATTTTCTAAATATTCAGGGATTACCACAGTCTGTAGATATAATCCTTTAGTAACCTGAAATGTCAAAGACAATGGAAAAGCTCTAATGCCTTGTAGCAAACATTTGGCCAAACTGCCCTCTAAGAGCAGGCATTCCCACACACATTTGAAGTCACTTGTCTTTATCCTATGAAAGAAGACCCAAAAGAGGTGATGCGGTTTTTAAATTTCTTAACTCCTGCTTTATAATGTGGTCCAGAGCTGTGTGAGATTTGCTGGATGATGTTCTGAAAGGACGTCTCATTTGGCTGTCATAAGCAATCTGCGGTGATTTGTTGTGCAGACAGGCATTTGTCTCAAGTAATCCAAAGGGCTTATTTTGATTGCTTGATAGATCCAAGGAACGTAGAGTCGACTCAGTGGCGGATTCATTTATTATGCTCCCAAACCACTCCTAAGTCTTTCCTTATGTCATGTCAATGGATTTGTCAGGCCACTCTCACATAGCAGTGAAGCACTGGAGAGGGAAATATACCCTTGCCAAGCAGAGGTAGCTGCTGTGCTGATAGACCTCTTTCTGAAGTACTGGTGGTGAGTGAAATTCTGCTGCAGGAAATAAAGTGGACTTTGTTTTGTGCCCTTGAGAGAAACATCTTCTGTTGAAATAAAAAAAATCTACTCCATTTCCACAGTAAAGAAGAAAAGACCAAGCCTAGGGAGTCCTAGCAAGGGCCAACAAAGTTATTTCATGGGTTGCTCATGATACACACGAGTTAACATCTAGAAAGCCCTCCAAAGATGCATGCCACAGAGACATGAGGTATTGCTACCTTTGAGTTCACGGTAGGATTTGTAGTAATGTTTCTTTGATGCTGAAAGTGAATTTCAATTTCATTGTGTTCAACTCTGGACTTTATAGAGTGAGGTTTTTGCTGAAACACCAGAATAGCCATTGAAACTAATTTTCAAATAGCATTTTCAGGTATGAATGTGTCCTTTCTCCCACTGTTCCAATGTCCTCTTCCCCGACTGGTTAGGTATGGTAGTTAACCAACACATTGTATGGTGGTTAACCAACACATACTTTGGGAATGTCATAAAGTTAGTTACATCGAACCCATGAGCAGAGCAATACTATATGATGATAATTAAAATGTATATATGTATATCAGTGATGCTGTTTGTTTTTAATCAAACAAAATTACTGATTGCAAAAAAAAATCCAAACAAACATCTTTGTACAAGGAGTAGGTTTAAGAATTGTGAAACAGTTGTATGTGAGGAAAAGACAGAAATTTGTTACAAAAGTGAATTAGTTTTATATCGTTATGTGTTATATTCTAATGTGGAATTCTTTTTATTTTTTAATTGAAGAGCACATAACCAGTGGCTCTTACAACATGGGAGACTTTTCCCCAGGATTACCCTTCCATTGGAAAACACTGGTTTAGGAATAAATGAGCGCCTTGGCAGAGGGACAAAGCAGGAGGCACGCTCATGCACAGAGCTTGCCATACTGTGTAACAGCCCTGCAGAGGAACCAGCGGGGACCTGGCCTTTGGAGCCGTGCCTGTCATCTGTAGCCTTGACTGGGAGCAGACATGAATAGGATGTCTCTCCTCTCCTTGGGATCCAGTAGAAACTGGCCAAAGGATGAAGGAGTTCTTGGAGGGGGTAGGAATGATAAGGACATGGAAAACCAGAGATGAGCACTCTGAGGATGTGATCTCCCAAGCCTTGTCTCCTCAAGAAACCAGAAAGATATAAAAGACCCTTTATTCCCTTTGCTCTTCTATTTTTCACTGCTTAAAGCTTTTTTATAAATCACCATTCCCGAGTCTCACTGTCCAGCTTGGACTCACTCGGGACTCAAAGTCAACACAGCCTGCAGATTCACCTGGGGGTTGATGGACATTTCTTTCAGAGAAAAGTTTCATTCGTCAGCTGGGGACTACCAGTTGATCACCGGTCATGCCAGTGCTTGGAAACAAGTCACTGCATGCAAAACTGCTGGAGCATGAGAACCTCTGGGACACCCAGCCACTGAGGTTGGATAGTGACAAACCTCTCCGGTGGGACTCCTGACATGTTCTGCATGGACTGTCCAAGAGCTCTGTGCAGCAGAGACTGCAGAACCCTGGAGGACTTGAGAACTGTGAACAGGGACAAACTGTTCACCATCTCTTCCAGAAGGAGAACTAGGAAGAAAAGCCCATTGCAGGCAAATAGCAACAGGTTCAAGGAATCCCCTGAGCTGAAAATGACCAGAAGTGGGAAATTAGTAGAGGTTTGTATCATATATCCTTGCCCTGTTCTTGTTTTTCTTATAGGGACCTGTTAATGGGGAGAAAATACTAGGTGCATCCTTGGTTTGAACCAGTCCAGCTGTTGTAATGCTCTCCGGGAGGATGCACGCCACAAGTCCATCAGTTTGGCCCACTGTGAGATGAGGTTGGAGTAGCCCCCGTGCTACTGTCTCTGCAATATATAATCCATTGGTGTTTGCTTCACAGTGATGCCTTTTCTTCTCGGTTAGAAGTTTTGCTTTGAAAGGCAGTTCTGATGACTGATTTACGATGACAGCAACTTCGGTGGCATTTAAAGAGACTGGAAGGAAGAGATAAATAAGCTTGAAGATTGTTTAATAAAGCAATGGAAGAATTGTTCTTCCCTATAAGGTTCCTAAATACTAAGCCAGGCATGGGAATTTGTCTCACCTTGTTCTAGACATCTAAAAGTTGGACAATCTGTTCAAGCTGGCCCTTCAGAGTTTCTCTGCAGGACTTGGAGAGGATGCCAGCACATCTAGAAGGCAATTCCTCTCCCTGTTTTAGGCGTGCACTTTGGGACAGGGTGAACCATGCTCTGGAGATGCCCATCCTCTTCCTGCTGACTGTAGAGAGAGTGCAGAGTGCTGCGCAAGAAATCTAACTTTTAGAGGGCTGAAGTTAGGCAAGAGCAACCCAGACTAGGCAGAGTCAGCAAAGCCATGTTCAGAGATAGAGCTGTCTCTCGATGCTTTGATTAGGTGACACTTTGAGTCTTGCTTCTTGGGTTGCCAGAGCCTGACAGCCATGAATGGTGTGCTTGGCCTTTGGGCGAGTGTCACAAAGCGCTCTTTGTGGCATCTCCAGTGGGAAACCAAGCCAGTACTGGAGAAACCTACCTCCTGCTCTGCTCGGGTGATGATCAGTGCAATACAGAGGGAAACCTGGGGAGGTCAAGCAAAGTTGGAGGATAGCAAGGACTCCTCAAAGAGAAGTGTGAGGAACTCAGTTATCTGCTAGTTAGGCTGATAAAAAGGGGCATGGGGGATTCTGCAGCACAAATGCTCAGGTTGAATCTCTGAGAGGATAACAAGCTCTGGCATTTTTAGGGCAGAATGAAAAAAAAAAAGAAGAAGCTGAAAGAGCAGCAAACAATAACTCTTGATCTAAATCTTACAGATCACTGTACTTGCAATGAATCCAACAGGGCAACCATCCAGGTAAGGACTGCAAAACTGGGCCTGTTGGATGAGAACTACCTTGACCCAAAAAGTTCTTAATTGTCCTTCTAGCTCCAGCGGAGATTGTGTGGCCTTGACTAGTTGCTCCTCAGCTCCTCTAGTATTTCATCGGGAGGAAAAGTAAGAATTCCCATTCCTCTGAGACATAAAGAGAGACTAAATTCATAGACCTGAACACTAGGAGTAGTTCTGCTGATCCTGCATAAGACAGGTCAGAAAATCCCACCAAGAAATCTCTACATTAGAGAAAACACGTTCTTCATGAGGAATGGCATTCATCGTGCTTTCAAGTAACCACTGCTTACTGCTTCGCAGGGTGCTGTGAGGATGCAGCGCGTCTGTTGTGCTAGCTATTAATTAATTAACATTCAAGAGAGAAGCCACCGGTTCCAGTTGTGTGAGCAAGTTGCTCTCTGCACGGTGCGCTGCAGCTCACGGCTGCCAGGAGGATTCGGTGCAAGATGGCAGCTGGGCTGGGCCGGCAGGACGCGAGACAACACACTCTTATTTTCAGGAGCCATGGTAGCATTGGGACACACCAGGGGCTAGCGCACACGCACCGTTCCTAGCCCCACGGTTCTCACAGGGAATGCAATACCATTGCATTGCTCGCATGTGCTTTCAGTACATAAATGCACGCCACTGTTTCCACCTCTTTGTCGACAGCTCTTTTATCAGGTCTTGATTAAACAAAACATTTAAATCTTTACGCCTATTTAAGCATGTGCCCTAGACATGTCTGTGTGGCAGAATATTTAAACACTAGCTTTCAGTGCCACTTGCTTCAAAGAGCACAGCCGGGCTTTAGATTAATTTTGGGTGTAAAGCTTTGCTGTATCAGGACCTTGCCTTTTCCACTGCAAAGGACAACCATCTAGGTACAGAGAAGTGCGGTACAAGAAGACATCCCATTTGTTGCAGGAGACGCAAACTAACACTGTCTTTGCAGGAGAAAATGTGGGTGGAAGGACCGCACAGGTTCCTCCTGAGCTTTCAAGTTTATCTTGAATTGGTTAGTAGAGGTTATGGTAAAGGATGACTTGGTAGTTGGACCTCACCTGAGAGTCAAAGCGATATATACATTCAATTTTAGGAGAGATCTCAGTGCTTTCAGTCCTGGGACACATGTAGTTTCCATCCGTGTTGTTCTTTCAGCCAGGATGTGTGTTGGCCTCAGTGCATCCACTCTTTGAATTTTTCCTGATGGATGGGGCTGTATTTGTCTCTGACTTTCTCATCCAAAGCACGTGAAACACAGCTTGAATCTCAACAGGTGAACGTTGACACAAACTCCTTCGGGAGCGTCACTACTGGGAAACTGGGATGAGTCCTCTCCTACCCAGCCCATTACTGGTGTCTGCTGAGGACTGACCTCTTACAGAGTGTGAACAGTGCAGAGCTCTGCTGTGGCAAGGCTTAAAATAAGCAGAGACCTTGGTGCAGGTGCTTGCAGCTTCTTCACAGCAACGGGTACAGATAGATCAGTTGAAACTAAGGAAGCACCAGTGGGAGAGTCTTGAGTCCTAATGATCTCCAGATCTTCCCTTCACTCTCACTGGAACAAGATGGATCCATCTAATGCCTCTTTGATCAAGTTCAATTTGTTGTTCAACATTCAGAAAATATTATTGTATAATCTGTGGCTTCCCAGCCGTTTTCCACGACCTATCTCTTTTTCTTCAGAAGAGCCTGGATGTGTCAACAAAAAACTTGCACCGATGAAGGATGCTGGACTGAGTAGGCTGTATGGGCTCTATGAACAGAAATGATCGATGAATATCACAGCTGACTGCCAGCACTGCAGCAAGGCTTGGTTTTTTTTTTAAAAGCCGTTGTGTACTTTAACCCAGTGCTTGGCGAATTGCGAATCTGAGTGCATTTGACAGTGTGTAGGCAGTGTAACAGTCTGGCGGCTGGTACCCCAGTGGGAAATCCTGTGCCTGGCTCGTGTTGGCTTGCTACGTCAAGGAGCTGCAATCATGACCGGAGGTGATACCTTCATTTTCAGGTGCAACTGCTCTTTCAGCTATTTGCCTCCCAAAATCACTCCTTATTGCTATGTGTGAAAACCTTCACCACTGTGCAAAATTACTGTGTATCAGATGGGAACAGTTTCCCAGCGCTGGTTTTCAATAGAAAATTTCACAGCTCTCTGTTTGCTGGGAAACATCCATTTCTGCTCTGGTCCTGCAGAAGCTACAGGCTTTCACAGCCTCCTGATGCAGAGCTTGGATCCTTGTAATCAAAGGTGCAGCCACTCAGACATTTAGGTTTGAAGAGCACTAATTCAGCACCTCCGGTACCAGCCACAGCGGGCATTTTTGTCTGACCAGTGTTCAGACTGGATGATGCCATTTTCTCCAAGATGCTGCTTGTCTCCACCATCTTCTTACCTCCAAACATCCCAGCTCTGCAGTGCCTTGCTCATGTTGCAACGTCAAAGAGTTGCCTTATTGCCCCATTGCTTTTTTTTCTGTTGGTGGAAATTTTAGTTGGGGTAGGCCTGCACAGATCCTGATTTCCACAATTTAACCACATAAATGCATATAAAGCCCAATCTTTGACCCCCAGCATGATACCCACCAAGGCGTTATGTTTCTTCTCTGGTTTGCAGCAGCAGCAGCGCCATGGCTGATCTTTTCATTAACATGAATACCAATGGCTTGTCATGGGAGGGAGGTTCAGTGTTTTAGTGTTCACTGAGGACTGAAGACTTTTTCATCGGTCCTCATTCTTGAACTGGGCAAAGTGCCACCTGTGGTCTCCGAGGATATTTTAGACTCCATTGCATAAGTGCCCTCTGGTCCTTTCTCGATGTTTCAGACTACGGTTTGCTTTTGAGGCTATCTCCTTAACCCCATATATTTCCAAATGTGGCAGCAAAATGGCTCACTGTAGCACATTAATCGCACGCTTCCCATTTCGTGATCTCCCCAGCTCTTGCATAGGAATTGCCATACCCAGTTAGACCACTGGCTCATCAAATCCTGCTTCCTGCCTCCAGCCATGGCCAAAACCTGAGGCTTCAGAGGTTAGCTGCATAGCACACCAAACTAACTGCACAGTTCTGGGTGTGCGGGTGGAAAACCTCTTTCCTAGCTGCTGCAGAAGATCCACTTACGCACTGAAGCATGAGATTTGATTACCTTTATTACAGGATCTTTGCATGCAGAGCTACAAATGTTCATGGTCATGCAATTATCCAGTCACAGCAGTTGACTCAGTGACCTTCTTTGGCAGTGAAGTCCATAAATTGGCTATATACAGCAATGGGATCTCTGATTTGCTGCACCTCCATTGAACTTTACCTTCAACGAGTGACATCCAGGACTTATATGGTACATGGCAGGGTAAAATGGAAAGAGAGTTTTAGGTCCGTTGTTCCCTTTTTTCATTTGAGTATCCTCAAACTCTTCTCTTTACAAAACATTTCTGTTTTTTTGACGTTTTCTTTCCTCAAACAAGAATATACTTATGCTGTTCTTCAGGCTTTTCCAGCACCCTGGAGCAAAGGTGAATATCACCCATGAAATGCCCAACATATCCTTTGGCTTCTCTGGGCAAAGTTCTCAGGTATTTCTGGGAAAAGAGCATGGCTATTATACAAATGCAAGAAGGAAGGTCATTTCAAGGGCTGACACCACGGGAGACCCAGAAGCAGAGGGAAGACAGAATCATAGAATCATTTAGGTTGGAAAAGACCTTTAAGATCATCGAGTCCAACCGTTAACCCAGCACTGCCAAGTCCACCACTAAACCATGCCCCTCAGCACCACATCTCCCCGGCTTTCAAATCCCTCCAGGGATGGGAACTCCACCACTGCCCCGGGCAGCCTGGGCCAGGGCCTGACAGCCCTTTGGGGGAAGAAGTTTTTCCTAATATCCAACCTAAACCTGTCCTGGCGCAGCTTGAGGCCATTTCTTCTTGTCCTATCACTTGTTACTTGGGAGAAAAGACTGACACCCACCTGGCTACAACCTCCTTTTAGATGATAAGTGCACACAGTTAAACTTTCAGGGGAAATTTATAGACAAGAAGAAACTCAGTGATTCAAAGAATAATTTGGCCAGAGATCACATTTCACAATGAAAGTATACCTGGTATCACAAACAACAGGAGGAACAGCTATTGAGGGAGAAGGAAATAATGTTAGTTTTAAGAAAAACAATGCCACAAAAAACATTTAGCATCAATTCAAGCACATTCTACTGCAGCCTTGAGTGCAAGGAGCCGTAAAAGTGACTAAAGCAAGAGTCTCAAGAGCGGATTGCTCAAGTGAAAGGAAGCTGGAATGAAATGCCAGCCAGCCCCGTCGGTCCCTCACTCAGTGCTGCTCAAAATGCCTGATGCTTTCTGACTGGATAGCCAGGGCTGGACTAATTACTCGGTTGCAGCGTTTTCACTTTCATAGCGAAAAAGAGGCTTCTTTTCATTGCATGAGTTTTATGAGCTGACACTGTTGGTGAAGGTCTTTGCTACATGGTCTTTCTGGTTTGCTCCTGTCCTGGTCATAATGGCCACATGGCTACTGTCCCACTCTACCATACTTGAAGCTAAACTCCCTGGGGCTACATCTATAGCTGGGAATTGAACAATTTGGGGTGCAGGCAGTCACCCATACTGCTAAACTGCCAGTTTCAGCCCAGGTGAACAAGCGTTGATCCAAACAACACTGGGAAGCTCAGGAGTTAGCATAGACCAGGGGCCATTCCCAACAGACCATTGGAGGGACCACCCTGTTTTGAAGACGGAGAGAGTTTAATAGTATGGACATGGCCAGGCTATGCCAAAGGGTCTCAGGACTAGAGAACAGGCCTGGCCCTGTTTTTTTTGACTGGTATAGATACAGCCCAACTGCCTACTCTGTCTTGGCTTTGATGCATGCATGAGAACATTTCTAAATTATAAATCTCTTAAGAGATTTCTAAATATCTGAAGAGAGTCTGATGAGGTGCTCTTGCCCTATACACATGGCTACGACCAGGGTCATTGCTCACCTCCGACTTTTTGGAGGGGTCTCTGTGCACTAGCACAGCCACAGCGTCCACATGCCTGGTCCCTACCTCTGAACTTAATGCAAAAGCCCAGAACACTTGGGGAGCCAAGTGACCCAGATCCACCTAGCAATGAGCTACACAAGAGCACAGGGCATGGGACAGACACAGCACACAGCCTTGCCACCACCATACTGCCCTTTGGGTTGCTGCACTACATCAGCCTTGCTTGGTCCTGTCCCTCTTCCCAGCCAGGTCACCTCTGAACAGGCAGCTATGCCTGTGAGCAAGAATAAATAAGAGGACAAACGGACCAAGCAGAGGATGGTCTGGTCCATGGAAGCAGAAAGAAAAGCAGATAGTCCTGAGGTCTAGTCCTTTATCGCTGTTCACCACCCTTTGCTATAAGGTATTGGCATAGCTCAGGCCGTTGTCCCCCAAGGTGGCTTGCACAGCAGGGTCCGTGAGTATGAGAGCACCTTTCATGGGCCTCATCATCCTGAGATCCCTCTGTAGTCAACAAATGCCTCCAAAGGGAGATTAATCTCCAAGATAGGGACTGGAAGCCTGAATCCCCTCTCCAAGGGTATAGCAGGATGTGAGGGGCTGAGTGGTGAACCCAGTGGCAGGTAGTCCAAGTCAAGCTTAAGGCAAATGCTGGAAGAGACTTTCCAGGGATGCTGGGAGGGCTGGTTGGCTGCATGTTGGGCTGGCAGATGCCCCAAGGTGTGCAGTGTGTGGACATCACAAGAGCATGGTGGAGACACCAGTAGTGCCTGTGATGAAGCTGTGAACAGGTCTGTACAAGTGGGCCTGGGACTCCCACCACAGAGAGGTCCTTAGGGAGGAATGAACGTGTCTGTGCTGGGCCACGTCTTCCACCAGACTCAGCCTTGGAGCTGGTGAGACTGGGCCCTTTCTTATCCAGGGCACATCTGCCTTTCTGAGCTGCTTTGGATGCTCTTCATATCTTTTTTGATTCTCTGGGCAATTACGCGCTGCTAGTCACTCTGAGCACCCAACTCTTCCTTTCCAGTGAAACACCAAGTCAGACCATTCCCCAGGACCACATCTAAATCCTCTTGGTCATACAGGCATTGGATGAATTGCCTTTGTTCCCTGACACCATTCCTCCCTCCATTTTTTCCCCTCTTCAAGCCACAGGGTCCAGCACCTACCCAACCCTTCCCTGTGCCAAGTCCTGAGATGCTCATGAAGCCGTCACATCACTATGGTTAACTCAACCTTCCCCTTTCTGGTCTCTGGTGATGTTCTGCACCTGGAACCCTTATCCTGCCTGCATCCCTCCCTGCCGTTGCTGGCCATCCTTCTTTCCTTCCCTCCTCCACAGCTTCCTTATGCTCCTGTATTCCTTCCTATGGGTCCATCTGCTCTCTCCTGGCCTTCAGCACCATGAGTGGTGGGAGCTGAAGGACTGGGCTCCAATGCTGCTGCCTGCAGAGCACCCTCCTTGGGACTCCCCACACCAGGGAGGCACCCCACACCCTAGCTGAAAAGCAGAACATATTTCTGGGCAATAGCATCACCTTGCCTCTTTTCCAGCTTCCCACACAGCCCATGAGTCCTTCCCTCCTACCAGACCATGCCCTCCCAAAGGGATCGCAGCCACCAACCCCCATGATACTCTCAAATCTGGCAACGCTAAGCCATTCCCCATTCCTCTGTTCCAGCCACCTCCCCCACACACTTTCCTTCTCTAATCCTCAAGGAGCCACGGCTTAGGAGCCCTAGCTTAGCATCGCATGATGTGCGCGTCCCCTTGTCCCCCTCTAATAGCATAAGCTCTGCATGAATCCCCTTGATTTTAGGGCACAGAGTGTTGCTGGAATTCCTTGCCTTGTTTCTAGTGCTTTCAGTTCTGTATTGGGTCTTTTCTGTTATTTCTTTGCTGTATATTCAGAGCATGGTAAGATGTATTATTGTTTAGATTTCAGAGGCAGTATTTGCTTTCAGTATAGATAACAAAGCAGGGATGCAGCAGAGGGGCAGTGGTCTATATCAAGCATCCTCTGGAGGCAAAATTTGTGTAATAGGTTAAAGTCATCAAGATCAAAAATTCCCTTAGAAAAAAATCCCATCTCTTACTGTCTGGGCCAGATATTCCCAGCATTGGTCAGCTTGGTCATCCTCCCGTGCTATCTACAGTCAAACAAGCTGCTGATCTGGCTTTGGGGCACTCTCACTTTATTTGCATTTGAAGCTTTTTGGGGGTGAGGCTAAAGGTTTCAGCTTGGTCAGAGATGGCAGGGGAGGTCAAGCAATGGAGATGTAGAGCTGCCGGGCTTGTAGGGGTGGAAAATCATGGAAGCAATGAATATTTTGGCTCTGATTTGATTTGGGTTTTGTCAGGCTGATTAAAAAGTGCTGTACACTCATGCATTGACAAATCCTAAGCATTGTGGTATTGGCTTGCTAGATGAAGACAGTATGGGATCGGGGGAAGAGGCTTGCATTGGAATATCCCAAAGAGATGGGGCAGGGTGCAAAAGGTATGCAGGCTTGCAGCGTCTCTTTGGCCATGTGAAGCAGTCCATCTTCCTTTGTCCATGATGGGGCAAATTCTTCACTCCTTCATGCCCCTGGAAAGGAGATGAGCAGACTGGATGCACAAAAGGGAAAGAAAACAGGTGACGCATCCATAAGAAATGCTTTGGTGTGGGGGCACAGCAGTGGTCCCAGCAGGGAACCATTTGTTCTCGGAGCGCTCACAAAGGGGCTTTGCCCAAGACATATTTAAGCAGCTTATGGCCATTAGACAAATGTTTAATCTGCAGGAAAGTGGGCCACCAGGCAGGCAGGTGCTCTCATGCATTTAAGGCCACGGAGCAGCTGGGCCTGTGAGACAGAGTGGTGGAGGGGACCCAGGGGACAAGTTATCAGAGGAGCGTAGGACTGAGGTGGCAGGTGTTGGAGCTTAGACTTCAGAGGCTGAGAGAGCAGGTATAGTAATTACAAAAAAGGTTTCTGTGGAAAGATAAAAGGAACCCCTGAAACCCCAGCAGCAGGGATAGACAGAGAAAGCCCCAAAACTAATGTACCAAGCCTAGTTTCACCTCTTCCACCTGCATCCTCTGTGTTGTTTGCAGGACCTGAGCCAGCCAGGGGGAAGGTAGCTTTGAATATTGCTCTCCAGATGTGCACCTCCGTCCTTTCAGATGCAGCCACTGCTGAAGGGCACGAAGGGCCAGGCAGAAAATCTGCCAGACCATTTCCAGATCTGATCCTAGTTGGCCCTAAATAAAGAGCTGGATCCATCTGTGGGAGGCAGGAGCAGAGCAGGAATAACTTCAGTTGTCCATAGCTGCAACTCGTCCTCCAAGAAAAAGGCTTGAGCTGACATCTTTCAGGTCCGTGAGCAGCATTTCCTCAGCAGGTGCCGTTATTTTGCAGTCATCCAAAAGATGGCAGCCTTCCCCAAATCTTCCTCGCCAGCTGGCTGGACTCAGACCAGGAGACACGTGTCTCACCTTGACTACTGACACTGCAGCTGGCACTGCCCATGGGGGACAGAGCTCAAAAGCTGCAGAGAGCTGCTAAAAGCCATGTCTCTAGCCGTGCTTTTGGTATTTTGCTAGTGCTGGTTTCTGCCTGGAAAAGTGATCGTGTTTGCCTTCTCTTGGAGGAGGGATTTGGGTTTCCTCTTGGTTGTACGTGAGCCAAGTTGCCTTTATGCTGGCAGACCCAGCAGCTTGGGTTGCTCCTGCAGCATTTTCTCACCATCCATGGTGCTTGGAGCAGCTCCTTTAAGAGGGGGCGGTTGGATTGGGAACCCAAGGAGGAAGAGGCTGTAGGAGCCAGGAATACACTGGCTTGTGTTCTCAGCTGTCTGTGGTCTCTATTCCCAAGTTGTCCTTCCTTGCAGAAGAACACAATGAGATGGTGGGTGAGCTCTACCATGGTGCCTTCATGGCGTGGCAGAGCACACTGTGCATTGAGTCACCCACCCACAAAATGGTCTTTTGTATGTGTCCCCTCAACA
Organism: Platalea leucorodia; assembly: GCF_965183815.1. Classification (NCBI taxonomy): domain Eukaryota; kingdom Metazoa; phylum Chordata; class Aves; order Pelecaniformes; family Threskiornithidae; genus Platalea; species Platalea leucorodia. The sequence continues at coordinate 124,747,248 of NC_138825.1, read as the reverse complement.
AATCCCCAGCTCCCTTCCCAGAGCTTTCCTCTGCCTCAGTTTTCATTGCAGGAGCTCCTCAGGATTGGAAACAAGGTCTTCTCCATGTCCCCATCCCGTGCATCTCTGTTCTCCAGGCTTTGTCTTTGGAAGTGGAAGATGGGAACACAAACACAAAATCCTTTCTTTTCCAAGCATCTCTTTTATCAGGTCACTCTTCTCTCCACATTATACTTGCAACCTACAGAAATCTACAGACCGAACCAACTACAAACCAACATCGTCAGCTCTATTTCCCCCACCTCTGTTTCTTTGAGTTCACCAGTCCAAGAGAAATAAGTCATGCAGTGTATTCCTGGCTCTGCTCCTGTGGCCTTGGACACACAGGAGACATCTCTTCCAGTCAATTAAACAGTGCCAGGGCCTGTTTTCTGGCCCTGAGGCCAACTGGCACTACCTGGCCAGGTCCAGACTATGACTGGTGTGTGAGCAACCCCTCACCGCTCTGCCGTCCCCATCCCTCACCTGTGGGCAGCTCTGCTGTTGTCCTCACCTGGCCCTTGCAGCCTCCATGCCAGACAGGAGATGTCTCTGCTGAGCAACCAGGGAGTGTTTCTGTCCTGCAGACAGGCAGCTGTGGGCTTAAACTTTTGGAGGTAAGTATAACTTTTGGAAGTGAAATCATTCTCTTTCTGCTGAGCTGGCTTTGGTGATGAAGGTTGCAAGACTTCATCTCTTGGTGACATCTGCGTCTTCTGCTCCCTGACTGCCCAGCATCTAGTTTAACAAGGGCACAGGGATGGGGATCATTTCAAAGAGTTCCCACAGTGATAAAAGCAATAACTGCAGCAATGATAATAATGAAAACACTAGAAACAAGCACTGACTGTGGCTGGCTGCAGCACTTGGCCTGTGTGGTGGTCAGGACATGTGGGGAATCCTGCCAGGGTGCTTTGCAGCAGCACTGGGTGGGCTGGAAATTGCTTTTATGAGCATCATAGAATCATAGAATCGTTAAAGTTGGAAAGGACCTCTGAGATCATCGATTCCAACCTGTTAACCTAACTGCCTGGTCCACCTCTAAACCATGTCCCTTAGCACCACATCCACTCGTTTTTTGAATACTTCCAGGGACTGTGACTGCACCCCTGCCCTGGGCAGCCTGGGCCAGGGCCTGACCACTCTCTCTGTGAAGAAATTTTTCCTAATATCTAATCTGAACCTCCCCTGGCACAACCTGAGCCCATTTCCTCTCGTCCCATCGCTTGTTCCTGGGGAGAAGAGACCGACCCCCCCGGCTCCAGCCTCCTTTCAGGCCGTTGCAGAGAGCGATGAGGGCTCCCCTCAGCCTCCTCTTCTCCAGGCTGAGCCCTCCCAGCTCCCCCAGCCGCTCCTCCCCAGCCTTGTGCTCCAGCCCCTGCCCCAGCCTCGCTGCCCTGCTCTGGCCACGCTCCAGCATCTCAATGTCCTTGTAGTGAGGGGCCCAACACTGAACACAGGATTCAAGATGCAGCCTCACCAGTGCCCAGTACAGGGGCACTATCACCTCCCTGGTCCTGCTGGCCACACTATTCCTGATACAAGCCGGGATTCCATCGGCCCTCTTGGCCACCTGGGCACACTGCTGGCTCATATTCCTTAGGTATTGCCAAACAGCAAAGTGACCTGGCACATCTCAGACAAGGAGGAACGTGCATCACTAATACCTGCATCAAAGTTAGACCTACAATAGGCTCTGTTGACCCCTGTCAACTCCAGCCTCATTAAAAGATGAAATTGTCATTATCTGCAGTTCATTTTGTGTTTCCTCAAGGTACGTTGGAAGCAGGAACCAGCAAGCTGGGCAATGCGCAAGCAGCAGGCATCGCTCCCACTCCCAGTGCTCTGAGTAGATGTTCCTGCCCCTCCTAAAGCATCTTGCTCCAGCCCCAGGAATGCAGATGGCGAAGAAATGAGGGCAAGAGCAGAATGGCAATGTGATAGCAGTATTACTGACATTTTTCCATAGGTATTTTTCCATAGAAAGAAAATAGTTTCTTTAAATAAGTGTCCCACAAGGTGAATTTGGGATTGATGGAGGACAGCTGGGGAAGGGAAAAGATTTGGGTTCGGCTGAAGTGTTTTTCTCAGATATTTTGAGCTTTTAAATCCTTTCCCTTTGCTGTACATTAAAACTGAGTAAAACCATCATTTGCTTCCCCTCAAAGAGAGACGGGGGAGCCCTTTTTGCCCTGTGCTTAGGATAACTCGCCTGTGCCTTGTAGGAGGTGACACCAGAGTCCACAGCTGAGGACATTGATGGGAGTGAAAGGAAAAATTGGCCTCAAACATCTGCAGAAGGCACTAGCCTGAGCCACAGTGAATTCCTCTCCAGGAAACCTTCCCAGTCTCTCCTTGAACCCAGGTGAGGTCTCAGAACCCCTGGTACCCCGCAGCAGGGATTTCTTAGTGCCCCTCCTGGCGGCATTGCCAGAAAAGGAGAGAAAATCACAGTGGTGAATGGAAGCAATGCATGAAGCTGATGTGGGTTGCTTTATGCTTTGTCTTCCAAGACAACGGTGAGCAAAGAAGAGCCCTGGATATTTTCTTCTCACCCAGCTTGTGTGCTTTGCTTCCCGCTGCAGCACTGGTGCACATCCCTGTTCTCCGAACTGGAGCAGGGCACGCAGTGGATTTTCTGGTTCACTGGCAAGCCCCAAGAATTGAAAAAAAAAAATGACTTTGATCTAAAAAGAAATGAAGTTTTCGCCTTTTCAGTGTGTCCAAAAAAAGAAAGAAGAAAGGATTCCTTCAAGATCAGGCAAAATGTTTTATTTGTGGGCATTTTAAATTCTTGTTTGAATAAAAACACAGGACAAAAAGGGGAATGCAAGAGGCCGTGAGGAGGACTGCCTGATTCATCCAGCACGGTCCCACAGCAGTGAGGCTGGTTAATTCATGGGGAACGTGCGAGACAGGAGGAAGCCCTGCTGCTTTGAGGTGGGAGGGAGAAGCTGAAAGATGCTGAAGAGGATGCCCGGGTTGTACAGAAACAGCCACGGATGTGCCTTGCGGGAGGCAGGTTCGAGCCATTGCGTTCCCTCCACATTCCTGTTGGATTTCTTCAGCAGGGTGAGATATAAATGAGTGTCAGGAAGGCAAGTGCCTCAGGGCTGTTATCTTGGTAACATATATCTAACCCATGGTGAGATTCTCCAAAATTTTTCCAAGTGGACAATTTCTGGGGTTTAGGATGTATTTCCCTGACTATTCCTTATATTTTTTAAGCTCTGCACTACACAAGGTTGGGTTCTTTGCTGCTGTCAGTGGCTGAAGCTCTGCTCTCACCAGTGGGTGATGGATTGCTTTCACATTCACCAGATTTTTCTCCTTCAAGTGGACCCAGTGATGCTAAGAGATGCTGCCTTGGCCAAGAATGAGAAGTTGGAGGGCAAGTTCCCCATTCTGTCTCCTTGGGAAGAGTCTGCTCGTGACTCAGCATGGATGCCATGGGCTATTTACCCCATCGTGCAAACTCATTGAGAGTTTGGAGAAAACAGGGGCTAATGACACAAGACTGCTGAAGGAAATAAACTAAGTCCATCTGGGGACAGTACTTAATTGCCAGTGGCAACATACAGATTCAGAAGCCGCAGCACAAATTTTAGGCTGCACCAGCCCTAGCTAGGTCCAATCTGTCATCTGAGACGTGACAGATTGTGTCTCCTCCTGCTTAATTCTCCAGCTACTCAGTCCCAAGGAGCCTGTGCTTACAAAGTGCCTCTGCAGCAAAGCACAGAGCTGCTCACAAAGCAGCGGTCATTACTGTATTCCCCCTCTCATTCCAGTCCTGATTTTGCACCATTTAAGTCAGTGAGAGCTTTGCTCATGAAATACTGACTCCAGGACCAAGGGCCTACCACAGTCCAAACCAAAGGCTTTAGCAGGAATTTGCTGCCTTCACGTGACTCGTTTTGAGCAAGTGGGCTCTGAGCTCCCTACAGACAACAGTGGGGGAAGAATGGGTTGAAACATCAACATCATTGGATACAAATGCTTTAGAGAATTGGTTCCCAATGTATTGGGAGTGCTGAGGGGTGAGGGTTGGAGCTAGAACATCCCAGATGTCTGAAAGGTTACTCACATGTCGAAGATACCTTCTGAAGAAATCCAAAAAGACTTTGGAAACTGAAACCATCACCTTCATAGAATTATGTCTGGGCTGCTCGTTCCGATTGTCTGGATCAGAACAAGAGGTAATGAAAACCTATGTAGGGGTCTCTGGTCCTACAAGGCAAAGATGGTGTTTACAGTGTCCTACACACCTTGGTGATAATAGCTTTCAGCCAGTGCTGGCTAACCTTTCAGAGAATAACGCTCAACGGTTTTGTGGGACCTGCTGGGGTCTGCTGGCTGGTATCGCAGCCTGGGCAGCAAGCAAGTCTGAGCTTAGAGGGCACAACTCAGAGCTATCAATGTGGGCATGTTTGGTGATGGATACAGTGAACACGCAAAGCCTTGGTGATGGCCATTGGTGATAGATCATCTCAGTCCAAGTGTGGGATGGACCTCTGGAGGACAGTGATGGGGTATACAGTGGATTTCTCTCTGATACCACTCCACCGTCTCTACTCCTGCGCATCCCTGCAGGATTCAAATCACACAAAGGCACAACTTCACATGAACAGCCTACTAAGAAACTCACTTATGACTTCTGTTGTGATGAGGCTGGTATGAGAAAGTGCATTTGACCATATCATCTCCATAAACATGAACTTATCTGGCAAAACTTACCAGATCTTTCCTCATCCTCTGCACACAACTTTTTGGAAGACAATGAACCACACAGCACACTTCAGGGTGAGAACTGGTCTTTTTTAATGAGAAAAGCAAACTCCATTTCCCTCAAACAGGAAGAAACTAATGCAAACATCACTGTTTCCCTCCTCCTCTCAGCACCAAAAGTCTCTGCTCTACTTCTTTTTCCTGTGTGTCAGGCAGCAGTACATCCTCCTGCAGTCTTCAGTATGCTCCTCCTTCTCTCCTTTAGCACACGTCCTGGAACAATACCCATTGCAGCTCTTTTTTGACTGGCTTTTGCCTGTAGAAAGAAATAAAGAGAGCTCCGTCTGCATTGACTAATTCATCATGGTCAACAGCACAGAAATCCCACCACCACACAGTAAAGTCTCTTCTTAAAACAAAGTGTCCACATTCACACTGATACTTGGGACTGGACCCTGGCCACTGTCAGCGCTTGTCTCAGGAATGGTTGGAGTCCATGCCAGTGACAGTGCTGTCAATTAAATGACGTGGAAGACTTAGTTCAAGTGTCAAGCTGAGACCTCAGTCCTGGCACTGCTGAATTTATCAGTAGAGTCACACCCTGGGTATTTAGCTCGAGATGAACTGAATTGCTCTGACTCTATCGACTAGTGTCCAGTGACCGTGTCTTCACATGGAGACCCCAGATGTCTAAATCCGGGATGGTGCGATTCTGGAGCCGAACTCCACTCCAAAAGTCCCATGATCCGAACCCAAGCAAAATCCTGGTACAAGACTCACCACCCCCACCTACTGTCCTCAAAAAGCCTTTTTTTAACCTTAATTCCTTTATGGTCCATTTTTATCTCTCATTTCTGCTCCACATAATTTGCCACCTTACCTGGGGTGGCCATCAAGACCATTAGAAAAACAGCAAACACAACATAGATGATCCTCATGACTGGATATCCACCAGGATCACAGCAGGTCTGCGATGCAGCCTTGCAGAGAGATCTTGAGTCAGTTGGTAAGAAAAAGGCTGGAGACCCTGATATTTATAGACATTTCTTGACAGAGAGGACAGTGTTAAGGAGGAGCGTGACTTCGCTGTTGTCCAAGGACACATTGTTTGCTGCTTAGCGGGATATTATGTCACTCCAACCCAGTGGCCATCTGACAATGAGACGTCCACTCTGTGCCCGTTTGTCACTGGCTCTTTGAAGGCATCTCATGAGGCCTGTGCAGGCGTCTCTCCCTTGGGAGCTGGACTCGTTTCAATCTTGCTGCCAAAGCTTTTAGCACAGACAATTGGGACTATCAGTCCCTGGTCAGGGGAGTTGGTGTTGGCTTGTAGGAATGGTTGCAGTGGACAGTGTTACAGCAACAAGTTTGAGACCCCTTCTTCTTCCCTTCCAAACCAGAGACCTGAGAGGACTGGTACTGCACTGGCCAATGCCACTGTAGGCATTCCCAACTGTATGCCAAGACCTAGACCCTCTACTAGAATCCGAAGTGCTGTGGCAGTGGACATGCAAGTTGTTATAAAGTTGAAATGACTTTACTGCAAAAAGACCCTCTGGCTGTCTGAAGGTGAGGTCACCAGTCTAAGCTAATCATCTGGGGCTCAATTCAGTTGTCTGAACACAGACAGCACCATTTGAGACCTCCTGAAATTTCCCAAGTTTCTCCTACTCTCCTACATGAACCATGTCCAAGAGATTTGGAAGCCACTTTCTGCAGACAGGATAAACAGCAACTCATTTCTGGTCTCTGAGTGCTGGACTTTACAAACATAAATCAATAGAATACAGCAAAGCACTAAGTGCACAGATGACCAAAGAAGAGTGGCCAGTAGCTTATGCCTCTATTGCCCACTTTAAGTCTCCTTCACCACAAGTTGGGAAGAAGTCCTAGCATTTACATTTGTATCAGATATATCAGTGATGGATGTGTTTCTTCCCTCATTTTCTTCTCCCTTGGGGAGAAGCAAAGAAATACCACAGCACCTCCAGTCCAAGAAGAGACTGAACCCAAGCAGAGACGCTGTAGGTTGTGTTCCCTGGCAATAAGTGAATGTTTGAGACTGAACAATATTGGCACTGAATTATACCATTCCCTCCAGAACTGCCTGAGAGCAGGCTGGGGCTGTCTGCCCTGGAGAGCAAAAATTGCAGAAGCACTCGCTCCAAGTCTATCCACTCTGAGTGGGATTAATTCAGAGATGAATACACCTATATTTTGATTTCTCATGTGGGTGTCTCCTTTTGTTCTGGATGTCTGCACTCCTTTGAGAGTCAACAGAGGTCTACTCACTATAATCCATGGAGCTGGGAGAGTCACTCGGCTTACTGGCCTGGAGGGTTTTTTTATGTGAGTTGAACCATACTTTAAAGTCTCTCAACACTATTGACTGGACTGACTATTCCCTGTGACTCAGACATCTTTGGTGCGTATTTGAGATGTCCCACCTGGTCTCCAGCTGTGTCTCTAGAGGGTAATGGTCTCCCATAGCTCCCATATTGTACCTGCCAGCCACATATAGATGTCCCAGGCACTCATTGGTGCCTTGGATGGCACTAGACATCTTTATTGAGGCAACTCAATAGCATGTCTGTAGATCCTTCTATGTAAACACTTCAGTATAGCTCTCCCTAATCTCCATTTTAATCTCATCCAGAGAGTGCTGGATGGACAAAGACAGGAAGGGACTGGGAACGAGGGGGTCCCTTCCACTCCATCCTTCACATCTGACTTGGACAGCACAGCTGTAAGATGCTGAGTAGATCCCAGTCCCTGTGGATTTGCAGTTGTTCTCTCTTTCTGCACCAGGTGTGTCCATTGTATTCCAAGGTAAGAAAGCAGGAGAGAAGCAGAGGAGAAGATAAGGCAGAAGAAGGATTAAACTGCTCCAAATCTTCCCAGTGCACCCCTCTAGCTGTCTGCTCTCTGGAAGGGAAATGATCACTCAGTCCCTATAGCTCTTCTAGTCCCTGACTCCTCTACAAATAGCATCAACCACGGTATCCATTAGATAGTTCAGTGATGCCAGCCATTAACTCACAACAAATTCCTCCTGGAAAAATACCATCCAGCAAACCCCAAAACGGCCACTGGTGGTGGGTAATGTCATATAGACCCCTCCTCAGACAAGTGAGAGCAGGGCTGGTTATAGGACCTTTTCCTTGCAGAAGCTGTTTCACTGTTGGACTCTGTATTGGGTTTGCGTGGTGAGGTTTCGGTAGGGGGGGGGGGGGGCACAGGGGTGGCTTCTGTGAGAAGCTGCTAGAAACTTCCCCTATGTCTGATAGAGCCAACGCCAGCCGGCTCCAAGACGGACCCGCCGCTGGCCAAGGCTGAGCCCATCAGCGACGGTGCTAGTGCCTCTGGGATAATGTATTTAAGAAGGGGAAAAAAACCCCTGTGCAAGTGCAGCCAAAGAGAGGAGTGAGAATACGTGAGAGGAACAGCCCTGCAGACACCAAGGCCAGTGAAGAAGGAGGGGAGAAGGTGCTCCAGGTGCCGGAGCAGAGATTCCCCTGCAGCCCCTGGTGCAGACCATGGTGAGGCAGGCTGTCCCCCTGCAGCCCAGGGAGGTCCACAGTGGAGCAGAGATCCACCTGCAGCCCGGGGAGGACCCCACGCCGGAGCAGGGGGATGCCCGAAGGAGGCTGTGACCCTGTGGGAAGCCCAGGCTGGAGCAGGCTCCTGGCAGGAGCTGTGGCCCCATGGAGAGAGGAGCCCAGGCTGGAGCAGGTTTGCTGGCAGGAGTTGTGACCCCACAGGGGACCCACGCTGGAGCAGTCTGTTCCTGAAGGACTGCACCATGTGGAATGGACCTATGCTGGAGCAGTTCATGAAGAACTGCAGCCAGTGGGAAGGACTCACGCTGGAGAAGTTCATGGAGGACTGTGCCATGGGAGGGACCCCACGCTGGAGCAGGGGCAGAGTGTGAGGAGCCCTCCCCCTGAGGAGGAAGGAGCAGCAGAGACAGCGTGTGATGAACTGACCCCAACCCCCATTCCCTGTGCCCCTGTGAGAAATTGGGAGTGAAGTTGAGCCCAGGAAGAAGGAGGCGGGAGGGAGGGAGGTATTTTAAGATTTGTTTTCTCATTATCCTACCCTGACTTTGATTTGCAATAAATTAAAATAATTTCCCCAAGTCGAGTCTGTTTTGCCCGTGACGGTAATTGCTGAGTGATCTCTCCCTGTCCTAATCTTGACCCACGAGCCTCTCATTACATTTTCTCTCCCCTGTCCGGTTGAGGAGGGGTGTGATAGAGCAGCTTGGTGTGCACCTGGTGTCCAGCCAGGGTCAACCCACCACAGACTCTTATTCCCTGCTTACATCCACATACCCATACTATACCTGTACCTTCACACCTATAGCTATGTGGCCGAAAGAATTAGATTTCTTACTGAGAAGCCTAAAAACTGTGCTGCCTCTCCTAGAATGGTTTAAAAGTATGAGACTGCCAATCCAGTGGTGAGAGTCTCTAAACACTTTGTCTATGCAGAGGTGCATGATTGTTCCTGCTACAGAGCTTCCACAGACCTTTGATCACCTTCATGGCTCTTCTCCGTACCTTTTTCTGCTCCACCACACGCAGTCGGAGCTAGGGAGAGCAGAAGCCAATCCCTAAGTACAGTATTGGTCTGCAAATAGGAGAGAAACACTGACTGAGCAGTCTTGGGACTTGGGCACAAAGAGGACATAAAGGTCATTGCATGAGGTTTGTGAGGACCTATTTTCTTCTCCATTGCCCACCTCTGCAGATTTGCTGAAATTTTCATGGAAAGAGGGCTGTCTTATGCTTAGAGGAGACATTGCTGAACTACCCACATTTTTTAAGACATCTGCAGATAACATGTAGCCTGAAAAAGCAGTAAGGAACTGAAAGATTCTCTCTTGTCTCCAGAGGGTTGTGGAGGGCCATGAAGAAGGCAAGAGGGAAAATAATACCCTTTCTTCCCCAATCCCTAACTCATAAGACCACTGGCAGCTCTGAAGCTTGTTGTCACTAAACGTTCAGGCTTTTTTGGTGCTGCTGAGCCTTTGAGCTGGGCTTGGAGAACCTGTTTTAACATGGGATCATGGGGACACAAGTAACCACACTGCACACACCAGAGTTACATCTCCTTTTTTTCTCTTTTTAATTATTGAGAGGAGGGGATGACAGTTGGGTGAGACAGTTGAGAAGCTGCTCCCAAAGCCACCGCGGCGCCTCCTCTTCCCCAGAAGCTTCCTTTTCAGCTCCTATTTCCCCTTCCAGCCGGGTGGGATGCAGCAGTAGTACTTGCAGTCAGCGGAGAAGGACCACACGTCCACCTTGGTGCACTTGCTGGAGCAGTAGCCCACCTTAGGGCAGTGCTTCCTTATCTGCCCATAGCCTGCAAGGGAGAGACAGAGGGAGGGTGCTTGGGTCGGGATAGGTGCCTCCGTGCCGCTGCCATGCCCTCCCATCACCTCCAGGCACAAGTGTGGCAGTGGTCAGAAGGATGAGACCCTGCTTGCAGGGAGGTCCTGCTCCGTTCTCCCACACATCCATGCTCCTGCCCAAGCCCACCCCCAAAGCAGGAAAGGACCTTGAAGAGCACAAGCCTGAGAAACTCCTTGTGCATCCCTGTCCCCCCCAGCTGGTGACCACAGGGCCAGCTGATGACACAGGTGCAGTTTGGGAAAGAGATGCTCCCAAGGAGAGCAGACTCCTTGCCCGCATTGGGAGACACCCCAAAAACAAAGTTCATAACGATGCTCATCTGCGCAAGTTCATAAAGATGTTCATCTGTGTGCACGTGTGTTTCCTTGTCTTCTACCTCTTCTTAAGGGACAGGATCAGTGTTCTCAGAGCAAAACAGAAAAAGCCACATCAAGCTGATTTCAGAAAATTAGCTGCCCACTCAGGTCCCTGTACTTATATCATGCTTTTAAAAATTATTCTCTTACTCAGAAAAGGCTGAAAGGATGCTGCAAAGGTCTTGAAATTGGGCGTATAGCAGCACCAAATATTCACCATGGCAGTTAAAACTGGGCCAAGTGACAGACTTGGCTCAGCTGGATGAGAGTTGATACCTGAAGGGGGTTTCTAATGCCTATCTGGGAGGTCTCAGCCCTGAATCCCCTTTTGACTCTTGTAGAGGGACCAGAAACCCTCCAAGTCGCAGAAACAGGCATAAGCAGCAATAGCTACGTCACATCAGTAAATCAAACGTGCCCAGGACTGATCCTTGACAAAGAAATCGAGTTGCACAGAAGAGTCCCCTCTGGTACTACGAAACTGAGTTCCCAAGAGAAGTGGCCGCATCCAGACTCTTGTTTGGCAATTGTCTGGCCTGGGCTCACTCCCAAACTGGATACTGAAGTTTTAACCTCAGTTATTCCTATACAAATCTCTCTGAGATAATCCTTATTTCATTGTCCCTTGAAAGAAGTCATTAAAGTACCTGGCCAGATTATAGCAGTCACCTCAGATGGTAATAACTATATTTTCAAGAGCTAAAGTTACTTTAAAAGAATCCCAGCTAGTGTCAGCTCGTCTCGCCCTATTTGACATCTTACCTGGAGTGGCCAGGGAGACCAGCAGGAAGACAGCGAAGACAAGGTAGAGGAACCTCATGGCTGGAGTTGAGTTGGGATCTCAGCAAGGCTGGAGAGAGGAGAGTCGGAGAGAGGAGAGTCGGAGAGAGCTCGAAGGGAGGAGGTGGCATAGAGCGAGTCTGCAGCTGCCAGTTTTTATAGAGCGTTTCCCTGCAGAGTGGAGGATGCTGGGAAGACACGGGAATTCATCCAAGTCGTGCTGTTTGTGGCTGGACGTGCAGTTGTGGCACGAGCACCAGAATTTCCCATGTGTGCCCAATTGCGCTGGCAGCCACCTCCTTCCCCCAGATCTGGTTACCCAATATCAGATAGGACTTCAGCACGCTGGCTTTGATGAGAGCACAAATGAATAGGGGCTGTCAATAGCAGAGTTGTGAGGACTGGGCTGATGGGTCAGAGGGACCTGATGGAGATCTGCAGGTACAATGATGAGAGGAGAACGAGATAAGTATCACAGGGTTTCAGGCCTTTCTCAACCTCTGGCAGAAGTGCAACGGCATGCAATAGTGCTGAAACGTGGCCACAATGCACCGATAAATCTCTCTCCATTGTCCATGCTGGTCACCATTTGGGGCTGTTGGCTTGGAAAGGACCCATGTTCCCATCCCGGCTTGTGAAGGGAACCATGTCTGAAAAATCTCTCTGATAAATTTAGCAAACATCATGTTCAATGTAGTCTCTTTTGTTGTCCCCTCTCACCCCTCTGATGGATGGGCAGGAGCACTGGGGCTGAGAGCTCCCAGGAGCCTGAATGAGCTGACCACTTGCAGACACTTTGATCTTCTCCTCTTCCTCATGAACCTTCCAGACAGATCTGGGGTTTCAAACATGAGCAGAGCTCTGCAAAGGAACTTTTCCAACCTCAGTTCACTGGGCTGTTTAATAGTTTTAAAAACAGCCAGAAAAAAGAAGCGGCTGGTGAAGGGACAGAAGCTGCTGCTGAAGGGACAGAAGCTGCTGCTGATGCAAAATGACTGAATACCATCAAACCTAAATGTGCAAAGGGCAGCAGAAGGATCTTACAACACTGAGTAACAGGGCAGCAAAATGTCAAATGCTGAATCAGTGTCAGTTAGCCTAAGGTTGTGAATTTGGAAAAATATATAATCTCTGTACAAATGGTGGGTCTAAATTACCTAAAGCCAGTTAGGAAGGAGGTGTGGGAGTCCTTGAAGAGAGTGCTCTGAAAACAGCAGATAAGAACCAAAAAATGGAAAGTTTTAGATTAAGGAAATTTCAGGAAGGTATTAAGGCAAAAGAAACCATTGCATCACTGCATCAATCTGTGGGGTATTGCACTGTGATGTGCGCACTGCTCATCTCCCCATCCCTGATGGCCTACAGTAGGGCAAGACGAGGTTAAAAGAAAGGTGTCAGAGCCAGGGAATTATTTCCATAAATTTAGATATACTGGCAGTCTTCAGCTCAGGGAAGAGACATTATTGGAGGTGTATCACAAAGCTGTAAAAATTTGAGAGACTTAAGGAAGAGAGAACTGTGGTTCTCCAATTTTCATAACCCAAGAAATAGGTGGGATGCAGTGGTAAATCAGGCATTTATCAAAAAAGTAACCAAAAAAAGTCCTTTCACGCTAAGCATAGCTGAAATATGGAATTTCTTCAAGAAGTTCAAGAAGTCAAAATGTATTAAAAGGACAAATGTATTGAAAAAGTGATTTATAAGTTAATGAAGCAGGTACAAATTAAAAAATTAGATATAAAATCTTCTTGAGGAAGTCACCAAACTTCATGTTACTGGACAGTCGGGAGTTTTACCGAGTGAAAACATGTTCTTGGACTCCTTCCCAGGCACTCACTTCTGCCCAAACCAGGCTCTGCACTCTGACTTGGCTCAGCCTTACGTTCCTCTCTGTGATCTTGTTTGAGTACAGAAACGAAGTAAAAGTAAGGGTGAGGGGACTGTGCACCTCTTCTGCTTCATCACCCCTATTTCTAAGTATTGTTTTCAGGAGTTTGTCCATTTTTTATTTAAGACCTTTGGCAATGGTGTTTCCACACTCCCCCTATTCAATCCTCTCTGCTGCTGTACAATCCTGCCACGGCAAAGGCTTTCCTATATCGCAAGTGAGGACTTCTCGTTGCAACTGGAGTCACTGACTTCTCCTGGCCACCAAGAACAGACCATACCTTCCCAATGTATTGCCTTTCGTGGATTTGAGGACTTCCATGTTTTCCATGTCTTCTCTTTCCTGATCATCATTATTCCACTTGCTTCAGTCTTTTCTTACAGGTCAAATCTTCTTGACCTCCTGTCATTTTCTGAGCTCCCTTCAGCCCTTTCACTGCTTTCTTGAAGCACGGTGTACAAAACTGGATGGGTGCACTTTTAAGGGGTGCACAGTGCAGTGGGTATGTCCTGTGTTTTACAAACTCAGCTTTTGTTTATACTTGTAGGACAATTAGCGATGGTTTCCCAACACCATGACATTGCTCATTTGTGCCCGCCTATGATCTACTGCAACCCAAATTTTCCCTGCAGAATGGCCATACAGCCAGAAGCTCCTTATTCTGTATTCTCCAGATAATTATTCTTGTCTGTATAGACAAGGTAGCTTTCCCTATTACTTAATTATATTTTTTTCATTATCTCTTTAGCATATGAAGATCCACTGGAATGCTAATCCTGTCCTCTAATGCTTTGCAGTCCCTTTCAGCTTCTTATTTGTGAATTTAGTAAGCACACTCTCTAGACAACCATGTAAATTATTAGGCAGGATAGCACTGGACTTACAACAGCTCACATAGTGGTGTGGCAATTCATCACCTTAGCTTCATTTACATATTTGCCTACATCGCCTTTAATCAACATCATAGTCCTTTTTGAAAGATTTCAGGCAAAATACCCAAATAGGTCTTGGGCCAAACGAATGTGATGAAAACCAGGCCAAGTGCAAGGTCCTGCACCTGGGTCGGGGCAATCCCCTGTATCAGTACAGGCTGGGGGATGAAGGGATGGAGAGCAGCCCTGAGGAGAAGGACTTGGGGGTGCTGGGGGATGGAAAGCTGGCCACGCTGCTGGGGATGCTGCCCAGGAGATGCTTGGCTTTCTGGGCTGCGAGAGCACATTGCCGGCTCGTTGCCAGCTTTCCCCAGGGAGGGGATTCTGCCCCTCTGCTCCGCTCTGGGGAGACCCCCCTGGAGCCCTGCGTCCAGCTCGGGGGTCCTCAGCATGGGAGGGACATGGAGCTGTTGGAGCAGGGCCAGAGGAGGCCACCAAAATGGTCAGAGGCTGGAGCACCTCTGCTGTGGAGAAAGGCTGAGAGCTGGGGGTGCTCAGCCTGGAGAGGAGAAGGCTGCGGGGAGACCTGATTGCAGCCTTTCAATACTTAAGGGGGGCTTATAAGAAAGATGGCGACAGACTTTTTAGCAGGGCCAATAGCGATAGGACAAGGAGGAAAGGTTTTAAACTAAAAGATTCAGACTAGATGATAGAAGGAAGAAATTTTTTACAATGAGGGTGGTGAAACACTGAACGGGTTGCCCAGTGCAGTGGTAGATGCCCCATCCTTGGAAGCATTCAAGGCCAGGCTGGATGGGGCTCTGAGCACCCTGATCTGGTTGAAGATGTCCCTGCCCATTGCAGGGGGGTTGGACTGGATGGGCTTTGAAGGTCCCTTCCATCCCAAACTATTCTATGATTCTGTGATTCTATGAAAATGTTGCAGAGTTTGCACATTTGGGGAAGACCCTTGAGGAACCTCACTGCCAATGAACCAGTTGGGGATGAATGCACCCTGAAAACTACTCCCCATGATGGACCTGATGACCCGGTATTGTCCATTGTGTCTGTGCCTTGCAGACAGTGTCCACAGCTTAACAGAGAGGTGCCCAGATTAATTCGTGCGCCTCTGGAGATCACCTCTGCTGTTGGCAGCCCTGGCTGGCACTGGGTCGAGCAGACCTGTGCCTGGCGGCTCCGCGTGTTCTGGTGGCAGAGTCCCGGCAGCCGGATCTGGGGGAGGGGGAATTGCCCCCGCGTGTCCGGGTTGGAGAAAGCGGCCGGCGAGCGGCGAGGAGAAGCCCACTGGAGCATGGACCTGGCTGCCAGGTGCCTTTGTGAGTGGGACCAGCGGGTCAGGGTGACATTGCACATGCCGGCAAGCAAACAACACCTCTTTGGAGATGGGTTTGCTCAAGTTTCTCCTCCTGTCGCGCCGCTCGTGGCAGGAGTCCCTCTATAAAACACAGGACCTCCAAGGTCCCCCACTTGTGGCCGTCTCAGACCCTCTTTGCTCTTGGTGTGCTGAGATCTCTGCTGGCCTCCAGACATGAGGGTGCTCTGCGTGGTCTTTGCTGTGCTCCTGCTTTTCTCCTTGGCCACCCCAGGTAAGACAGCAACGCATGGAGGGGAGAAAGCGGGGCTGACCTTGGAAGCTGGGAGTACGGGTACCTGTCCCCTCTCCAGCCTTTGTGCCTGGGGGTGGAGGGAGGTGGTTCATCTCACCCAGCTTTGGCAGTGGAGATCAGCTACCTGCAGCTGGCTCTGGCTGATGATTTACCCAACCTAGCTTGCACAACCGATTCGGGATGAGATGAATGCTGCACTGCAAATGCCTGTCTCTTGTGCTCATGTAAAGGGATCTTGCCAGCAAGCTGCAGTACTGACAAACGTAGAGAGATGACCATTAAGAGTCCAGCGGTCCCCCAGCTCAATGGGGACGGAAAGCATGGGTCCCATCCTACGTGGGTTTAAACCCAAAGGTACCCTGTGCATCAGTACTCCCCTGGAGCCAGCAAGGAGATAACTTTTGGGGCTCTGCTCTCCTACGGTGCCTGACATTTTCTTTTATAACTCAGCTCTCTCTCCCTCCCATTGCAGGGTATGGGCAGCTTAAGGGTGCTTGTGGCGGGTACTGTTCCTACACGTGTGCCAAAAGGGACGAGTGGACTTTCAGCCAGTCCTGCGGGAAGATGTACTGCTGCATCCCCCCACCCAAAAAGGGAAAATGATTGCGAAAGTGTCCAGCCACAGAGGAAGACCAGCACTCGTGGTGGGGCTCCCAGTGCTGTATTCACGGTGTGACAGAGACGTTGTTCACTGCTTTGAAGTAAAAATGGGTAGATATGATTTCTGTGTCCTGTGTGGTTCATTCACCTCCTGGGCAGCGCCAGGAGAGGTTCTGCAGCCAGGCCTCCCTGGGCCATGATCACGACGCTCTTCTGACAGCCCCAGACGTTTCTGACAGCCCCAGACCCATGACACCAAAACAACACAATGGCTTTGGGATTTTCCCATTGCTCCAAAGCAGGGTGGTGGCAAAGGCTGGAGACGACTGCCTAATATTGTGTCTCCCTCCTCCACAAGTTGAATCCCAGTTTAGTTTTAGGGGACACAACAGCCCTCAATGCCCCATCAGTCCCATTCAGCCTCTGCACTGGGGTCCTCAGTCCCATTGCAGGGGTAGAGACCGGAGGCGAACAGCCACCACCTTCCCCTTGCACCCCCAAAATCCCACTCCTGGGGTGCCTATAGAGCATCCTCATCCCAGTGCAGCCACTCAGGTTTCGTGGTCCCATGGCTGTCCTGGACACAAAGCAGGTGACTTCTCAGTGTAGCCTATGACCAGGCTATTCCCTGGGGGGTCACCGTTAATGGAAGAAAAAACAAAGTGGATTTCTTCGGTGTCCCCTTCCCTGCCCCCTCCACTGTGTGATAAACCACTCACTCCAGGCTTTCTGCAGGGGGACAGGGAGCGAGCTGGTGTTGGGTGGCTCAGAGCATCCTGGCAAAGGGCGGCCAGACAAGCCTCCGGAGCAATATTGGAGGGTGAGATGCTTGTGTCAAAAAGGGTCAACTCCCTGACTGGCTCATGGGACAGAAAACAGCCCTGTTTCTCTGAAACCCTCCAGGAAATAAAATATGTTTCCAGCCATGGGGTCTTTCAAACCCAGAAAAAAGGCTACTGCACTGGTATTTGTCGGACTGAAGGATACTGCAAGAGAAGAGGGGAGATATACACCTCTCCCTTGCAGAAAGATTGTTTAATTTCTGCAGGGGGAAGGTCTGTGCCTCCTCTCTTCTGCAGCATCCTTCGTGGTCAGCAGAGATCTTGGCACTACAGCCAGTAAACAGAGTTGGGGGGAAAAGTCATTTCTTCCTAAGGCTAATTTCTGTATTTGTTCAAAACCCCTCTGATTGCCTGGGCAGTCTGAACGCACGGTGCCTACAGGCATGTCTCTGCTGCTAACCGGAGAGGTGAATCCACCCTTTGTGTCTGTACGTACAACGTAAGGGGCTCCAAGGGGCTCGCTACCAACCACCGTGGTCCAAATGACTGCGTACCAGGCAATTTTGGGGCAAACAGAAATAACCTAGTGAGCAGCCTTATGCTCCTTTATTTTATCCTTAGGACACAGGATAAATGTGAAATCTGATAACTTCAAAAACTTTATCAGTTTAAAGACTAACCAAGGATACAGGAATCCTGATAAAGCTTTGTCAATGGTGAGATTTCTTATGATATTTTTTGTGATAAGAGGAATAAGTCTCAGTCCAAACTAGGTGCGTACTGTGAGATACTGAGCGTGAGGGAGTTAACATCTAGTCCACGAGGGCTGAGATCGGGCAGGGATAGGCAGCAGGTAAATGTCACACTTGGTACAGGATGGCCCATCAAGAGCCAGACTGTTGTCTTCGAAGCAGTAATTTGTCAAGCTTCACCTGACCCCAGATAACAGGGTATGAAAGATGAAAAAGTCACCTAAACCACCCATGTGCTGGTGAGAAGACTGCATAGAGATGTGGGGTTAAAAGTTTGATAAATTAATAAAAATTGCAAAAGGAAACACTGAACAACAACAAAAAAATCCCCCTTTGCTGTTTCTTTCCCATTTTTCCCCAAGACAAAAGCAAGAATGGTGTGAGCAGAGTGAAAAGCCACGTGAAAGCGAATGAACTGCAAAATGGGTTTTGAAGTGGTGTCTCTCGCTCTGCTGCATCTCCAGCTTTCAAAATGTTTCTGCAGCTAAAGAAAGTTTCCGACACCAGTAGTTTATTTTGAATTTCTGTTGTTAGGAGAATGACTGTTCCCCCCTGTTGCTAACCCTACCATCTGCAGCTGTGTAGCCTCCTGGGGCACTTTGCTGCAGCTTCTCGGCGAGCAGAGGGACCCTCCAACTGCACTAGACAACAGGAGGGGAGGCATGGGTCCTGTTTTGGGGGTTTCAGACTGGAATTTGACATGGGTGTAATGCAAGGAGAGGGGGAAGACAGGCTTTCTTCATCTTCAGATCCCACCTCTTTTATTGGCAGAAGGTTGGACCTGGGATCCCCAGGAGGAACCCAGCGCTCCCTGCAGCAGAGAAGCTCTCAACACACAAAATGTGGATTTTTTCCTAAAGAAGTGGCAGAAGGAAATTGCCTGGCCTCTTCTGCCCAGGTGCCCTGAATGCTAACCCTGCATTTCCCAGCCGCAGAAGTTGCACATGTTGCAATTTGCGGGTTTATCCGCTGCAACTGGCTCTTCCCTCCACCGACTGCAGAAGCCGGGAAGGCAGGCGGGACGCACCTCTGTTACACAGAACGGTTGGCGTTTCATACGCATGCACTTTGTGCTTATATTATGTATGGTTTTTCCTTTTTCACCTCTTTCAGAACAGCAGTGCAGCCATCTAAGATTTCCACAGTAAAAGGCACTCGAAGGAAAAAGAAGCTGTGTTTGCCCTGGCCTGACAGCCAGGAAACATCCAAAACCTCGCTGGGCCGCTCATCTCTTGCAATGGCAGAGCATCCTGCAGATGCTATGGATTCATCTTCAGAAGAAGCGAGTGAGGAGCAGGGAGCGAGGGACACCGGCTGCTTGTGGCAAATGTTTTGGCTGCAAAAGTGTTGTCTCCGTTGTGTGGAAATGGTACTTGTCTGAGTTGTCTTCACCAAAGGAAAGCAAAAGGCCCCTGTGTGAATGGCACCCAAGAGATTCTCACTGGTTGCCTTTGGAGGCAAAACAGGAGCTGATAGGAACAAAAATTGGACTGGTCTCTTGTAAAGATGGTCAATAAAAACAACCTAATTTTGGTAGGAAACTTTTTGATCACAAAAGCTGTTACTCCAGGACCAGATAGGAATCATAAGGTTGCAGAAAGCACGTCAACCAGTCTTATTTACACACAGAGTGACAGCAGGGAGGAGAGAGGTACTGGTGATGACAGGTACGAAAGAAAAAAAGTAAAAATGGTTGGGATTGTGCTCTGGGGTCTGAGAAATCTGTGCGAACAGACTGGCATTATAAGAGAGAAATATTCAGCTATTACACCAACAAGAGGTGCTTTCCAGGGCTAAACCTTCCTCTTGGCATCATGAAGCTGAGCATCCAAAAAAGACATGCAATCAAATGATATTGCGTACATGGAAGGTGCTTGTGGCAGTTTCAGGCTTTCAGAAGGATGAGCAAAAGCGTAGAGTCTCAAACAGTAACCCCCAACATCACACACTTTACAGCATCACACTGAAAGTGTGCTACTTGTTGCATGTTGGATGGTGCTTCGGGTATGAAGGTGCAAGACAGGGCTGGAAGACACAGTTCCGTCTTCCCAGAGTAGAGCTCTGGTACAGGGGATCTCAGAAGCTGTGCCCAGACCTTGCCTTGGATGGGATTAGTTGCCCAGAAGTGAATTTCTTGGACAAAGGTATCCAGGTGTGAACAGATGTCCAAAAGAGAAAACATATCTTCCCTAGTGTGGTCAGTCACCATTACTGCTAAAAGTTTGGTCTCTTTCTCATTTTAATCTGTTAATATTATAAATTCTAGCTATGCCAAGAAGCAGATTTATGTCCTGGAAAGCATCTTTTATTGGAGAAGTAGTTGAATATTTATACCTTACAAAGCCAGTACTGATAAACCACTGGATTACAGGGTTTTCATATGTTTACAAGGAGAAAACACCAGCTACAGACTCACTGACCTAGCGGTAGGAGACAAAGCCATAACACGGGATTTCTCATCCTGCCTTTGGCATGCTAAATAACAGAGAAAGGGCACTGGGTTCTGACTAACATACTGGGCTTGGTTCAAAGTTTTACCCTGGGAGAGCTACTCTGCAGCACAGATCATACAGTACTTACACTCCTCATCTTTGCAGGAGCAACAAGGGATGAAAAGGCCACTACTTTTGTGCTTAATTTCAATAAGGGAGCTCCATAAAAATGGAGAAAATGTTAAAAAGAAGACAAAAGGGACGGCTAAAAGAGTTAAATCCTCGCAAAAAGATTCTTTGCAAGCACCGTGGGAGCTATTTAAGGCCACTATATTGGAGACTCAGAGAAAATGTATGACACCTATTAAAAAAAGCCCTGAAAAAGAGCAAAAGGAAAAGGTCATAGCAAAACAGTGGGATGAGGAAGGCTGTTAGAAAGAAGAAGCTGAAATTGTGTCCAAACATGGAAAACAGAAAAGATAATAAACTGTGCCTGACAAAGTGTAAAACACAATAAGGTAACTGAGCAAAGAACTGCAGGAAGAACTTGCAAAAGGCAAAAAACCCTCTTAAAATAAGTCTTTTTTTTTTTTTTCAAACACATCAGGAACAGGAAGCCTGATGAAGAGCGTGTAGGGCAGGAGATGGCCAGAGCAGTAAAGCTAATAAAAGCTAAGGCCACTCTGTGGAAGCTAAATGAAATATGTGCAGCTGCGTTCACCTTGCAAGAAAGAAGGGAGGTCTTCATGCTGAACTCCCTTTGTGGAGGCTCATCAAAGGACTTGTCTTAAATGTAAAGGAGGTGAAAGAGAGGAAATAAGCAGCAACAAATCACCAGCACCCAGATCTTTTTCCCCCAAAAGTCCTAAGGGAATTCAGGGATGAAATACTGCTCTCCTGACCGCAGCGCGTGATCTATTGCTTAACAAAGATTTACTGTGCGAAGATGGGGAGATGCTAACGTTACGAAAAAAAACCAACTTCAAAGGTCCTGCAGGATTGTAAGCCAGGAATGTACCAGTTATAAATATAATAACATGGGAAAAAACAGAGGAAAATCCTGTCCTATAAACCTGCAAGAGCTCCCTGAATGAGGCAGCAGACTTGAGGACTAGAGAGACTGGGATGCAGGAGGCAGGGACCAGTGATATGGGGCTCTAGTTGCAGGAGAGGGAGGTCACGGGGAGCACTGCAGGGGGTCACTCTTGCGGCTACAGTGGTAAATTTGATCATAAAAGATCTGGAAAAGGGGTTGAATGGAAAGATGGCAAAATTTGCCACTGGCGCTGCGTTGTTCAGGGTAATAAAGGTGACGGCTGTGGAAGGACCTCGCTGGTCTGAGTGGCTGGCTCGTAAACTGGCTGATGAAATTCAGTGCAGACCGATGTAGAGTGATGCACATAGGAAAAATCAAACTAATTTTATATGTCGAATGAATGGCTCTATGTTGGTTATTTCATTGCCCAGTAGACACCAGGAATGCAAATAATTAGGAGAGGAAGAGAGAACAGGGAACAGCATCATTACACTGTATTGCTTGATAAATCTTGGGAAATTTAGCCAGAAATTTTGGGACCCTTTATTTGCTTTTTGATTTTCCCACTTCAGGAAGAAAGTGTTTACCTCCTTTTAATGACAGCTAATATTCCCATGCAAGAAGAGGGAAGAGCTGGAGGCACTGAGGCTCGTATGTGCCATTCGGAGAGTGAAATCTGGGATCTGGAGAGCCTTCAGCCTGTCTCTTATCGGGAAAGCATCGACTACAAAAAGCCCTGATGGGTCATTGCTTTGCTATTTATACAAACTGCACTCAACCAGAAAGGTCCATGTCCCGATGCAAAAAAAAGCCAGTGCGGACTCTGCCCCGATTGCTGCCTGCGATTATACATAGGTACGAGTGACAGAGAAGCAGATGGGCATATTAACACGAATCATTGGACTAGACGTTTTCATTATGCCTGGCATTCCTCTTTCTTCCAGGGCAGATGTACTGACTGTCACTACAAGAAAAGACAGATCTTTAAGATGTATAGCACCAGACAATATGGTAACTCCAGATTTGTGTGGAAAGTGGTTTTTTGCTGCTTTATGCAGCTTGCTTCCTTTAAAATGTTTCCGCAGAAGTCAGTATATTTCATTGAAAATAAGATATGGAGGAAAGCAGTGGGAAAAAAAAAAATCTTACACCCAGGATCCAATCCATTATCACCCTGCAGCTTCCAGAAGCAGGGCTCAGAAAAACACCCTTTCTTTTGGAGCTGCAATTTATGATGCTGTTTTAATTGGTACGTACCATAATTTCTCAAGTTACTCTAGCTGCCAGATATGAAAGGCAAAGAGTTTTTCCCAAAATACCTGTCCTTTCAAGATGTGGAACACCAAGAAAGCTTCACGAGAGGGGTGAATAAATGACTGCATTCAAGTGATGTGGGTTTAGATGAAAGACAACAACAATTCATGATCACTTCATTATTCCACTCCTGCACATGCTCTATTGTAGTCTATAAATACGAGGGTATCTCTGCTTTGTCACTGAAAAATATGATTTCTTTTCCAGATTTGTCTGAACACCCATGAACCCCAAGTCTTAAGGCCCCTCAATTTCTTTGCTTTTCTTATCAAATTCACTGGTCAAAGAAAATGTATTAGAAGGGAAATACAGATGATGACTGAGGAAGGATCCTCTGCTGAAATAGTGAGGGTTTCCACAATGATGTCAGGGTACCAAGACATGAGTGATTCAAGACTTGCAAAATATTTGGGCTCACATACACCAAATCAAGTCCTCGATCACTGGCATAGAGAACATCCTAAAAGAGATTATTAAGTGGCCTAATTTTACAACACAGAGAACTACAGTTTCTCCAGAGTTGGTCAGAAGGTATTTTGACAACACCAAAGTTCACTGGGAGGTCAGAGCTGATGCTGTCAAGATGTGTTATGTTCCCCAAATTGTTCCTCTTCTAGGAACGACCAAGCGGGAAAACAAAACAGGCAGTTTGCAGCCCCTTTTCTAGTCTGAAACCTGCTGCAGAGACTTTAGTTCTGTATTTCTCTTCACCTTTCCATTTATCCATTCCCCATCCAAGGTCCACAGAGGTCATGGGAGATGGTATTGGCTTTATGTATTTACCAGTAAAGAAGGAGGTGGAAGCTTCCCACAGGCCAGTGTGGGTTTATCATGTTGCAGGTAGCTCCTTGAACACCTTCACCAGCTGCTCGTCGTTACTGGGTGGTCTCTCAGTGCTCCCTTTTAGGTCCCTCTATCTACATTTTTCACTTTCACCAATCCCTGCTTTGTTTCAATGTGTTCCCTTCCAATTCTTGGGCTTCTCCAACCCTGTGGACCTTTGTCCCTACAATCCAAAGACACCTTCAGACACCACAAGATTTCAGCAGACCTGCACGTTACCAGCACTCATAAAACCACAACTAGGACACAGGAACAGAATAGGACATCATTAAAAGGACATGTAGACAATGACTCTGTTTTCTATATGGAAAGTACCTATGGTGACTCCATAGGCTGAGACAGATGAGGATGGACATAATCATCGAAGCAGAAAAGGCTACTGCAAATAGCCCCTTTATAGATGCTGCTGCAAATAGCATCTCTTAGGGCTGCTGTATGCCCGCAGCAGGCAGCCACGGATGACTCCAATAGGTGCTCTTGTAGGTGGTCTCAGCAGAGAAGCCTTTGGGAACTAGAGGGCAGGAATGATGCTCTCCCAAAGATCCTTCTAGAGAAGGTCTCTGGGAGATGCTGAAGGGAGAGTGAAATACTGCACCCATCCATCCCTGCTCGGTACTCAGTCATGCTAACACAGTCTTGCCAGGATCTCAGATGCATACTGATTTTTTGAGCCCCAGTTCTGAACCAGTCTCTCTCCCACACATGAGACCCATGGGTTTTGCTATGAGGCTCAGTGGGGAAAGGGGCACCCAGGAGGATGTTGTTCCAACCAGACCTTTTTCATACACCATTGACTGAATTCACCGTGGGAAACAGAGAGGAAAACTCCATATGTTTAGCACTTTTGTTATGAATTTTGTGCAAAAAGAACAATGAGACGTGCAGCAAATGGGCCTTTTGGGCTGGGCTTAGAGAGCCTGTCTTAATGCTCTGCATGGGATCATGGGGACACAAGTAACCACACCGCACACACCAGAGTTACATCTCCTTTTTTTCTCTTTTTAATTATTGAGAGGAGGGGATGACAGTTGGGTGAGACAGTTGAGAAGCTGCTCCCAAAGCCACCGCGGTGCCTCCTCTTCCCCAGAAGCTTCCTTTTCAGCTCCTATTTCCCCTTCCAGCCGGGTGGGATGCAGCAGTAGTACTTGCAGTCAGCGGAGAAGGACCACAAGTCCGCCTTGTTGCACTTGCTGGAGCAGTAGCCCACCTTAGGGCACTGCTTCCTTATCTGCCCATAGCCTGCAAGGGAGAGACAGAGGGAGGGTGCTTGGGTCGGGATAGGTGCCTCTGTGCCGCGCTGCCATGCCCTCCCATCACCTCCAGGCACAAGTGTGGCAGTGGTCAGAAGGATGAGACCCTGCTTGCAGGGAGGTCCTGCTCCGTTCTCCCACACATCCATGCTCCTGCCCAAGCCCACCCCCAAAGCAGGAAAGGACCTTGAAGAGCACAAGCCTGAGAAACTCCTTGTGCATCCCTGTCCCCCCCAGCTGGTGACCACAAGGCCAGCTGATGACACAGGTGCAGTTTGGGAAAGAGATGCTCCCAAGGAGAGCAGACTCCTTGCCCGCATTGAGAGACACCCCAAAAACAAAGTTCATAACGATGCTCATCTGCGCAAGACTGCAGAGACATCGTGCACCTCTCTTTAAAAGACAGCATCGGTGTTCTGAGAGCAAAACAGCAAAAGCAACACCAAAGTAGTTCCAAAAAAATTGAGTTGGTGTTCCATAAAATATAGAGGGTTTCACAGGTGGCAGTTCCTGTGGCAGCCAGAAATCTGACCTGCATGTGTTAAAAGAAATTCAAATGTCAAACACTTGGCACCAGGGTGGGAGACTGCTAGCGGCCTAAAATAGCTGGGAAATGATGTCCAGAGTGAATGGATATTGGACTGAGAACACTTTTGAGCCCCAAATCTCCCTTTCATTCATTGAAGAGGGAGGTGAGAACGAGAACCAGAGGGATATCTGTCAGCACTGCACATTAAAAATGTGAGGGAACTGGACCCTGAAGATATACCCAGAACTGGTTTGACACAAAAGGTGGCATCACCTGAGAAGGAAACATCCAGGAGGCTGGTATCTCTGAAAAAGACAGCTAGCACTTGCTTGGTACTCCATGGCTAAAATAATTACACCAGGGCCCAGCTCACCTTGACCTAAAAGGTGTCAAAAATGTCTAGAACATCCTAAATGTGCCTCTTACAGTACTTTAAAGTGATTTTTTCTTTAAAGACTCATTTGTCTGCTCATGAACATAGAGCCCCATTTAAGACAACCTGGGGGTAACCAAGTCATCTGTGCATTTGCAGGAGACCAGCACCCATCTGCATACCCCAAGGACCAGACAAATTTATGTGGGCAACAAAATCACAGCTTTTAAAGCCAATAGAAACCATGTTTGCTGAAGCTGCCTATCAAGCAGGGCGCACTCTGACTCTCATCACTCCGGTTCTCCCACCGTTGCCCAGCTCACCTTCCAATGCAATTCACCCTCTTACCTGGGGCAGCCAAGGAGACCAGTAGGAAGACAGCGAAGACAAGGTAGAGGAACCTCATGGCTGGAGTTGAGCTGGGATCTCAGCAAGGCTGGAGAGAGAAGAGTTGGAGAGAGAAGAGTTGGAGAGAGCCTGAGCTGGACGCTGCTGAGTGGCAAGGCTGGGGATCCTCATATTTATAGTGCGTTTCTGAGCAGAGAGGAGGGTTCTGGGGGAGGTCCTGTTGCTCACGGGACCGCTCATGGTTCACCGCACAGCACAACCGCTGGCCCCTACACCCTGCACCTGGGTATGTTGGCAAAACTCTGCTCTCCCCACATCTGGTATCAATACCCAATTCAAATGAAAACCATTGAGTGTGACAGGAGCGAACAGTGAGTAGATAGAACAGATCTGCTGGGGCAGAGGGACCTGATAGGTAACAAGATCAATATCAAAGGGCTTCAGGCCTTTCTCAACCTTTGGCATGATGCAACTGCATGCAATAGGGCTGAGCTGTGGCCATGATGCACCGATAACTCTCCCTCCGTTGTCTGGAACTGCCATGACGAGGGGCCCTGGTGTGAGCAGTGTTGGCTTGGGAAGGACCCGATGTCCATGTGTCACCCTCTTGGGAGCCATGAGTGCAAAATCCCTCTGATAAATTTAGCTAACACCATGTTCAACGTAGCCTATTCTGTTGTCCACTCTCACCCCACTGATGGGCAGGAGCACTGGAACTGAGAGCCTTTTCCCAGGAGCCTGGATAAGCCAACCACTTGGAGACACTTTGATCATCACCTCTTCCTCACAAACCCTCCAGACAGCTCTGGGGTCTCAAGTGTGCTTAATTTCTGGGATGAAGATAACTTGATACCTGCTGCCCGGGGAGCTCTGATGCTAATGGAAGGTTATTCAGAGCAGTGAAACAAAAGCTGACTGCAAGGAGTCCGCAAGGCAGAAGGATCTGAGTGGCAGCATAAGCAGATGGCAAATGAGACTCAGTGATGGCAAACGTACTTTCACCTTCCAGGAAAGAGGTGCTCCCAAAGAGCACTTCAGAAAAAAAGTCACCTCAGTGTCCAGAGGCAGTCAGAAAGGAAAACTGAGTGTTAGGATTTCCTAGAATGGGCACTGACAAAAATTGGTGTGTCCCTGTAACACTTTTGAGGGTACTTCATGCTGCATACTGTGCACACTGCTGGTGTCCCCGTCTCTGCACATGTAGAGTAGGACAAGAAGAGGTACAAAGGATGGTAGCAAGGATGGTGAAAGCTGGGGACTTATTTTCAGACAGTGGGATAGTAATTATACTGGGACTCTTCCACTATAGGAGAAGACGAGTATGTGGGGATATGTGGCAGCAGTGTCAAAACTGTAACTGTCCTAACAAAGAGAGAACTATGGTTTTCCATTTCTCATAACCAGAGAAGTAGGAGATGACGTACAAAGGTACGATGCACAGAACAAATTGTAAATGTGTTCAGAAAGCAAGTAGGGCAGTCAAGCTAACTTTGAAGTTTGCTCTGCTCTGAGCAGCTGGCTGGACCAGATGACCTCCAGAGCTCCCTTCCACCCTGTATTATTCTATGCTTCCATGAAATGGAAGACGTGGTGCTCAAGGACATGGTTTAGTGGTGGACTTGGCAGTGATAGGTTAACAGTTGGACTCGATGATCTTAAGGGTCTTTTCCAACCTTAATGATTCTATGATTCTATGAAACCCATAAAATCCATTGAAGGGCATTCAGCACAATTATATGGATCCATATCCAACTCAACAACCTGCAAACCTCAGACTGCTGGAATTGGATGGGTTTCCAAACACATGCTACTGTATGTTTGCCATGTTCTTTCACTCTTCTAAGCATCAGCTATTCGCCACCGTCAGACCGAAGACACTTGGCTAGATGAGTCCCTGCTATGCAGGGAGCAACAAAGCTGGTGAAGGGTCTGGAGCACAAGTCTTATGAGGAGATGCTGAGGGAACTGGGGTTGTTCAGCCTGGAGAAGAGGAGGCTGAGGGGAGCCCTCATCGCTCTCTGCAACGGCCTGAAAGGAGGCTGGAGCCGGGGGGGTCGGTCTCTGCTCCCCAGGAACAAGTGATGGGACGAGAGGAAACTGCCTCAAGCTGCGCCAGGGCAGGTTTGGGTTGGGTATTGGGAAAAACTTCTTCCCCCAAAGGGCTGTCAGGCCCTGGCACAGGCTGCCCGGGGAAGTAGTGGAGTCTCCATCCCTGGAGGTATTTAAAACACGGGTAGATGTGGTGCTAAGGGACATGGTTCAGTGGTGGGCTTGGCAGTGCTGGGTTAACGGTTGGACTCGATGATCTTAAAGGTCTTTTCCAACCTAAATGATTCTATGATTCTATAGCATGGTTTACTCTTCTGTGGCTGACTTATACTAATATATAAACTGTGCTGAAGCCTGATGCAGCAAGCTGGCTGTCCCCGTTGGTAAATTTTTAGCACAGCCCTTGCCATGCTTTTTGCCAAGGCCACTTAGCACTTTTGCAAACACATTTCCCAACGCACTTCATCTGTCTCCATGGGACAGGTATGATTTCCAACATGACTGGGATGTGGACATCCTGCTTTGAGTAGAAGAGAGCTTAGTACTATGGATGTGGCCAGGGTAGGCCAACTGGCCTCAGGACCGTAGAGCGGGCCCTGGTACTGCTCAGTTTACCAACATAGATGCAACTATGATGATTTATTGTGTTTTGTTACCAAAAATGCATGGAATCCTAAATGTCCTCAGAGTCGCTGCTCCACATCCCCCAGGCAGAGCTCCTTACAACCCTGAATCACCCCTCTCAGAAAGGTGTCAAGCCTCTTTGGGAATACCACCAGTAACTGGCCTCCCCCACATCATTCCCCCTCCTTCAGGACACCGTTCTCGGTCGCACTAGAAATGTTATCCTATATACAACACTGAACTGTCATCGCTGAAGTTTCAGCCCACTGTTTCTCATCGGGACTGCCCAAGTCATGGGGAACATATTATTCCCTTCTTATGTACTCTTTATTCCAGTTTTGTGGGGCATCATGGCTCTTACATTTTTTTTTCCCATCATCATGATCTTAGTTCTTCCAGATTTTTTTTATAGATCGTATTTTCTTGGTCCCTTAACCATCTCAGCTCCAGGCTCTCTCCAACCATTCCACCTCATCTTGAAGTATGGTGACCTAAGCAGTAAACAGCACACTACCTGAAAGCTGAGCAGTTTGGAGTAATAAATGGATTAATTAAGTGCCTGACAAGTGCATTGTACCATTATATGCACCTTGTGGCCCACTGCAGCCCCACACCTCTCCTGCAAAATCGCTGCATTGCCACATATTGCCCATTCCACCTTCTCCACCAACTGTTCCTGTCTTTGGCACAAAAATGTCAATCATCTCCAGTGTCCTCCAACGTGCTGCAGTCCCTTTCAGCCTGCTATTAGCAAATTCAGTAAGCACAATCTTTATTCCATTATGCCATTTGTTAATGAAGACCCTGGATAGTTCAGGACTCAGAACAGCCTTCTGAGATGTCCTTCTGCCATCACCATGGTAACTGGAAATTTATTAACTCCTGTTCATAAACCATTTTTCCTTCATTTCCTTTAGGCCATGATCAATACTGAAAAAAAAAACCCAAAACTGAGACAAAATACCCAACCAAATGAATGTGATGAAAATGTTGTAGAACACCACGTTTGGGGGAGACCCTTGAGGAACCTCACTGCCAATGCACCAGTTGGGGATGAATGCACCCTGAAAACTACTCCCCATGATGGACCTGATGACCTGGTATTGTCCATTGTGTCTGTGCCTTGCAGACAGTGTCCACAGCTTATCAGAGAGGTGCCCAGACTTAATTCATGCACCTCTGGAGAGCACCTCTGCTGTCGGCAGTCCCAGCTGGCGCTGGGTCGAGCAGACCTGTGCCTGGCGGCTCCGCGTGTGCTGGTGGCAGAGTACCGGCAGCCGGATCTGGGGGAGGGGGAATTGCCCCCGCGTGTCCGGGTTGGAGAAAGCGGCCGGCGAGCGGCGAGGAGAAGCCCACTGGAGCATGGACCTGGCTGCCAGGTGCCTTTGTGAGTGGGACCAGCGGGTCAGGGTGACATTGCACATGCCGGCAAGCAAACAACACCTCTTTGGAGATGGGTTTGCTCAAGTTTCTCCTCCTGCCACGCCGCCCATGGCAGGAGTCCATCTCTAAGCACCAATGTCTTTATCTTCATTTTTGATGAGTATTATTCTTTGCTCCTGGCACACCAAGATCTCCCCTGGCCTCCAGACATGAGCATTTTCTACACCATTTTGCTTTTCTCTTCTTTTTTTCCATGCCCACCCAGGGAACACAGCAGCTAGGAAGCTAGAGAGAACAGAGAGAGCTGGAAGGTCAAAATTAGGAATTACCATCTTCAGAGTCTTCTCATCTGCGCAGCCTCCAGTGGGACAATTTTGAATACAGTCTCCAATGGCCATAAATTTTGTATGTTAGGATTGCTGAAGAGTAAACTGGAGACTCTTCCCAGTCTCTCACCTGCCACTCGTTTACCCCCTTTCCAGATTTCTCCATTCCTTCTCTCTTTTGTATGCCTCCCCCCAACTCTCTGCCACTACGTGTTCACACCCTTCTAGCCCCCTCCTTCATTCTTTGCTTTTTCCCTTTGCTCACCACTACAGGGGAATAACTCTGCTTATTTCTGCAATTGACCATTCATAACCTTTTAAAATGAATAATTCCATTTACTGGAATTTCGAAGGAAAAGAAATCATTACTCTTATACTAAAAGTAGCTTGTTTTTTTCTTGACAAGCAGCTGAGTTTTTTTCAGATGCAGAGTTTATTTTACAGATATTGAATGTGTATGTTCCTATAAATGTTCAACAGGGAATCCCTCATTCAAGCTATTCACATTTGAATTCAAACAACCACCACCACTCATTGCTAATGTTGGCTCAGCACGCAGAGCTGCGGTGTTTGTGTGGATTCATCTTTTCTGGATGCAAAACCAACAGCTATAATTTCCTCCTTTGAGTTAAGGCACAACAACCAGAAAGGATGAGTCTGGATGAGTCTGGATGAGTCTACAGACACACGAAAGAAACCAGTGCAGGGAGATGCTGAAACACTCTGCACCACAGGAGAAACAGCAGAGCTGGAGAAAAGCCAGCAGAGCAGGGGAAGGATCTTTTATGTTTCTTCACAAAACGTATTTTTCACTGTATTTTTGAATTGGATATGATCTAGCCTTGATGTAATTATTTTTTTTTTCCCAGAAATTCTAGAACCATTTGTCCCCAGGCAGATCTGTCACCTTGCACAGATGTTTTCATGGGGCTTATTTCTTTCCAGCTTTTTCTTAGTAAGCGTAGTGACCTCTGTGATCCTTGTATTTTTTACACAGGCTGCCTCTGTACCAGTAAATTAAATATTTTCAAGAGTGGTAAGAAGAAATGTATAGTCCATCATCATGATATAAATCTGGGCTTATTTTCCCTTGTTCGTTACCTTGCAATTACCAGCTTTTGCAAATCTTTCCCAAAATGCTTAGCAGTGAACATCATAGACTTGCTCTAGCCTACTTCAAAGTATTAAGTATGGAGGATTTCTACTGTGCAGCAATGGTAATTGCCAGATTAATTAGACTCATATGATACTGCTAATGAGGTGCTCCAGGAAAGGCAGATGCAATGGATGCAGTTGTAGAAAGTGGGTACCTTGACAGCTCTTTGAAACAAGAGATAAATTATCCAGCAAATTAAATAATGGTGGTCTTTGCTGTTTTTACACTAGACCCCTTGTTTTACATCTGTATTAAATTATGCTGGGCATATTTTCAAGGGGGAAGGAGGGCAATAAGAAAACTGTCCTGTCCTATCCCATCCCATTGTATCCTATCGCCTTTCAAGGGTATCAGATACCTGTGAGCTATCTGTGAAACCCTTCTGTTGTAAATTTTCATACAAGCAGATAAAAGCCCTCACCTATTTCTTCCAACAAGATGGGATTTGTTTCTGTGGCTTGTGGTGCCCAGAGGACTTCCCTTTCCCACTGCTCTTGGTTCATTTAACCCAGAAGAGGGAAAGACGTGGGGGTGAATGGCTCAGACAGTAAGACAGCAAAGGGAACTGGGATCTCTTGACTCCTCTCCTCTGGCTCTTTGCAGTTGAAAATTTGAAGCCAAGTCCTTGGCATGTCAACTGAACCTTATGCTATGCAGCAACGAGGTGTCAAAAGGATAACTTAGCTCAGCTACGGAGGCAAGGATGTTTGCAGCCTTGGTTCATCTTGCCATCTGCTTTTCTGCTGAGCTGCTCAAACATTTTCATTTGCTACAAAAACAGCATCAGGGCCTGCCTCCTTGTCCAGTTGGCCAACACCATGACATTAAACTCTATCAGCTTGCAAAACAGTGTGGTTCTATCCAAAATGCCTATTGGGCATTGTCCTTGGTCCATCGTAAC
The DNA here is from genome assembly GCF_965183815.1 of Platalea leucorodia. Taxonomy (NCBI): domain Eukaryota; kingdom Metazoa; phylum Chordata; class Aves; order Pelecaniformes; family Threskiornithidae; genus Platalea; species Platalea leucorodia. Next base: position 124,714,866 of record NC_138825.1, on the reverse strand, counting down.
TCCTGAACTTGCACTTGGGATGTGATGAAACTGGGGCTAGTTGTCCTGGGACACATCAGCTCCTGGCACTGTGCCAACCATTTAGGGGTACAGCACTGTTTAAATTAGAGTATGGGTGCATCCTAGGGCAGCTCAAGATTACAACATCTTTAAGTATTAAAGAAAGAAGGAGGAGTAAATCGAATCAGATATTTTGGACTTCACAAGGCATGGAGTTGCACTTCTGTTGAAAATTTTCCCTGTCAAACAGTATCCAGCCATGAGCTGAAGATCTACAGGAAATGAAGACATCACCACTTCTATTATTAATTACACTCACTCTTAAGAACCAAGCTTTCCTTCTAAATTTAGTCTGTTTAAATAAGAAGAAGCATCAGGAGGTTATGCCTTTCTCTGTTCCGTTAAACAGTATTTTTTGGTATATTCTCCCTGCGAAGATACTTGTACCCTGAACTGAATCACTCCCCAGTGCAAAGCTTTGATAAGCCACACTGCTTTGGCTCCTTATCTTCCCTCAAGGTGACATTTCCTCCATTTCACTATATAAATCCACATCCTTTTTCCAAAACATGTTCTTTCCAGTAGCATCACAAGCCACAAACATCCAGTTCAATGTCAGTCACCAGGGTATCCTTGCAGCTGTGAAGGCCAACTGTATCAGCAAAAGCATGGACAGCAGGCCAAGGGAAGTGACTATTTCCCTCTACTTGGCACTTATGGGACTTCATCTGGAGTCCTGTGTCCGTTTTTGGGCTCCTCAGTACAAGAAAGATATCAGTAAAGGCACGAGTTCTGCTCTGTTTCTATTCAGTTTGATGCCTCCATTGCATTTGTCTTCCCCACTGCTACATCAAATTATTGGCCCAGAGCTCAGCTGTGATCAGGCTAATACAGCTCTTCTTTTTACCTGTGACAAGGTATTTGCAAGAGCAGAGGCTTGGTTTTAGTCTTCTGGCATATGAGCAACAATTTCACACCGTGAACAACTTTACACTATGAAACTCATGATTTTTTACACTATGAATCTCCTTATGACGACCCAGTTCTTTCTGTGTGTTACCTTAATCTTTTCCTGTATCAATGGCACATGCTGGCTTTGGGTCCAGTACGTTACTTTTTCACACTTGAATTTTTGTTCTAAGAATGACCCTGGAGAAAATTTCTCAGTAACCTCCCTCCTGCCTGACACTTTCCTTTTCAAGGTTATACTTCAGCCAATTTACAGTGCCTTTATTAATCCCCTCCACTTCAACTAAAGGAGTTTTTTGTGAATATTTTACTAATGCTCTTCACTAAAGTGCATTTGATGAGATCTGATGCCTTCTCTTTACAAAGAAACCCTATTTCATCAGGTCGGTCTGTTGAAATCTATTCAGCAGCGAACTCATGATGCATTTTCCTTTGTGTTCTTGCTCGCCTGTTTGTTCTCAAAACCTTGCATAATACTGAGATCAGATCATACTCACCTGGATCATTTTTTTTTTTTTCTCGCTCTGTACTCTAATACTGTGTTTGCTGTTCTCAAATTTTACAGTGGAGTCACAAACTGGAAAGACGCCTGAGAAGTTCTTGTTATTTCATCCCGGTTTTATGTGCCACTTTTCTGAATCTGGGGAAGGATGGTATTCAATAAGGCTCTCCCCTTCCGTGGGACAGGCTTCCACTGAGGCCATTCCCAGTTATTTTTGATTTTCTGACCCTACTTCTTCCTGAACACTACAGCAAAATTTTCGTCCGTCGGCTGTGCCGATGCTCTCCCCAAAGCCGTCGTACTACAACAGCAGCTCCTCTTTGTCTCTGATCTTACAGCTAAAGAGACTTTTACTCTGCTTCAGCACTGTTGGCGAGTTGTAGCACAGCTTGACTTTTTTTCCAGTGCTCGCTTTCTCTGTGTCCTTTTTGATTTCTGAAATGACAAGTCATTGCTCTAAATTTATCCCACTCCCTACAACAGGGAGTGGAACAAAAGGCATTTCAGCTTGGAGGAGCATGTCTGACCCCACTGGGCTACCCTGTCTCTAATCTCTTTGCCACATATAAGCATGGGTACTCTGGCCATTTGTTCTTTATTAACTGGAACCATTAATTGGATTCTGAAGGAAAAGATTTCCACTTCTGAACATCCAACAGAGAGAACATTTACTCCCACGCTGAGAACCCTTTTTTCCCTGACAAGCAAAGCTTCAGACATAGCCTCAAGCTACTCTAGACACTCAGCCTAGCAAACCCTAATTCAGCTGATTCCTATTTGATCTTAAATACTCAGCACAAGCTAAGCAGTCACTGCTGAACTGACAACACTGGTCTGTGGTTCCAGCTCCCGACATTTAAAACCATTTTCCCTGGTTGTGAAGTTCATGGGACCTGTAGACCCACAGTGAAATGTGCAGAGGTGCCTACTGTAACCCAGCGTGCACAAATCTACGGATATTTGTAGGAAAATGCAGCTGTGGGAAGTATGGTTGATGCATAGAGATGTTGCCTCAGGCTGACTTGGTGGCCAAGGAGGGTCCATAGTGGAAGAAGGTGGTCAGCTGCTGCTGCTGCTCCTCTCCTCTTTTCCAAAACAGGTTGTTCACTGTTTCTGAATTAGATGTGAGCTGGCTTTGCTGTCTCTGTCCCCTCTCTTTGGGGAGGCTCATGCTGGGTCTATGAAACCTGTAGCTCCTCAAGTCCCCCTGCCTACTCAAGAAAAGCTTTCTAAGCCTTTGAGTCAGACTTCCATGCTGGTGGGTTTGAGCATCTAAAGGGCATCCTGGAGTTGATTAAATGGTTTCTCAGGTCCTATTGGTGTTGCCTGCTTAACCCACTGTGAAATGTGGTCTTCAGAAAATACTTCACTGGGAGACTATCCTCCCTGTCTGTCAGGGCTGTGATGAAGGACCACAACTATATCAGATGTACTTGTGGCATAAGCACAGCATTTGGATACACAGAGAATATAAAGGGGGAAGAAATGAATTCTTAAGTCCCCTAACATAACCGTGTCAAGGCTGTTCACTCTGTAGGGGTGAACTAATATTTAAACAGGCTGCAATTTCTTATGGGGCAACTTGCCAGGTTTCACCAGTTCTGATCTTCCTGCATAAAACCCTTTGTTTTTTTTAAGCAGAAGCCCTCATCAAGTCTCCTTCAAGTCCAGGAGGGTTTGGTTTTGAAGATATATTAATTTATACTCTTTAAGAGGCAATCCATGATACAGCTTTCTCAGGAGTGATCTGGTAATCTCCTAAATTCAGTCAGACCCCAAGAACCCAGCTTTGAAGTCATAAAGAATTACCCCAACGTATGCACCTCCTAGGAAACAGAGAACCCGAGCCGTATCCTACGGAAAAGCACCCAGAACTGTTTTCAGAGCACCACAGCTTTTAAATAGTAATAATAAAAAATCAGTTCATAAACAATTTGTTTTATCACCTCACGTTATCCTTATTTGCCCTTTCAGAAACAGGTGGAAGAAGAGCCCTGTTCACGTGAATGACATAACGCTTTCTTGTGGGCTCCAGAGAAACCATAGTTGTCTATGGTTTGGCATATTGCAAACTGTAGTCACTGTATAAATGTTTGTTTAATTATCTTTCCACTTAAAACCATGTGCAGGTCAAGATCATTTCATTAATGCCCCTTTTTTCATGCTGCTGTCTAATGGAAAACCTTTATAACTGCAGGGGTTTCTCTTCTCTGCCACCAAATTCTCCTTCTCTCTCTTTTTCTCTCTCTGCACTGAGAGATTTCAGGGCCCCCCAAATGTCAAATTGTGTCCAGAGCTAAATTCTCAAAAACATCCATGCTTCCACCTAATAAATCAGGTCATGGCACATCAACACATGAAATATTATCAGACCTCTATGCAGTGGCCTAAGTTGACATTTTCTTCAGAATTCAATATTGTTTGATTCTATGAAAAAGATTGCATTTTACTCCCTAACAATTTCTGAAAAAGTCAGATGCAGATGATATCAGATACCCTACCCTTCCCACATGGGTAGTAATGAGTGCTGGGGAGTTTGGGGGACAATTTGTACCCGAGCAATTGTTCTCACTCACTCAGAATAATTGCATACATCTTTGGCATCAAGCTGTCCATATGTCTCGGATGGCCAGCTGTGAAGATACTCCAAGAGCGCCGAGACCTGTAGGTTTGTCCTTGGTGAGTGCCTGGCTAATTCCACAAGAAAGGATTTTCCCCAAATGAAGAGAAAACAAACCCAGAGTTCCCTTTTCATTGCTCAGACATTTCCCAGGTTGACCAAAGAAAACTAAAAAAACCTTGAGATGGAAAAGACAAAAGGCTTTGCAAAAAATGTTACATTTCTGGACATTATGCAGTGTCCCATGATTCTTTATGACTAAATGGAAGAGCTTCACTAGAAACTAGCTATTCCCTGCCAAAAAAAAAAAAGAAAAAACAAACCTATATTCTGCTAAAAATAATTTATTATGGAAACTTAGACCCGAGGAACACTTGTGTCTGCAGTGTCGGATACATATGTCTGCTCTGTCGCATCCTGCCAGCCTCCTTCCTCCTGCGGTCTGACTTCAGACTTGCCCACTCACTCTCTGGTTGCCAAATCCCCAGTCTGACGTTGGTGTGGTTTCAGGAGAGCTAACTGGGAAGCTCTCCCACACCTGCAGGCTGCCTCCTCCCAGCTGTCAAGAGGATGAACCCGGTTTGTGGGAAGCCATATATTTCAGGTAGGGTTTAGCGAAGAAGTGTGGATGGCAGCTCTTAGGAAGCACCGTGTGCTCAGAGATGCTGACGGATATTAAGTGGAAAACAACATATAAATCAGCTTCAGCTGCCTCTCCTGCTTTTGTAGCAAATTTTGTATAAATGGAATAATTCATCTGCTTCTTTATGGGAGGGCTTTGCTCTCCACCTTCTTCTTTTCCAGACCCCCACGGGCTACATCCACACCAAAAATGAAGCAGTGCCAGGACCAGGCTAAGACAGAAAATTTAGCACAGCCCCTGGCACACTTTTGGTCTGGGCAAACTGGGTCCTAGGCAGAGCTCAAGAGTTAGCACAAGGACTAATACCCAGCAAGCCGCCCACTGTGGATCCCGTTTTGGGAAGCCAAGAGACCTTAATATCTTGTATATGGCTTGGCCATGCCAGCTGGCCTCACGGCTGCCTTGGATTTACCACTACGGCTGTGGTCACTGCAATCACAGATGATTTTCAGCCACAAACATCCTTTACCTTGCGCTTGCTGCTCTTTCACTCCCCTTCCTAGGGTAAAGCATCAGAGGGTAAAGCAGCTGGGTGTTTGGATAAGAAGATCACAATCTATTTCAGGAATGAAAACAAGCAAATAGGGAGCCCTAAAAAATACTAGTGCTCATCCAAGAGGCAAATGGTCATGGGACTGCAGCATATGGAGGGTGATTCTCTGCTATTCTGCAGCCAATTACTTCTTGGATTTCACAGGCGAAACCCTGCTGGTATGAGCACGCATAGTGGAGGAGAGCTCGCTTGCTGAAAAGTCTAAAATCACGATAATTGCCTCTGATCTGGGAGATGTGGTCTCACTGGTGAATCCAGAGCAACTATGTGCAACCAGGGAGAGGAACCTCCGCTCCCCAGGGTCTGCTCCATGCCCTGGGGTCCTTCAGGGAGGCGTGGGAAGGGTGGCCAGAGACCCAGACGGTTCCTGATCCTGCTCTCCAGCCAGGAAAGGAAGACGTGGGAAGAGCCCCTTCTCCTGCTGAGGCCAGACAAACCTCTTGGCAAACCTCTTCAAGCCACGTTATAGGGCAGAGGGAAGCAGATGGCTGGGCGTTTAGGGGTCTGGCAGGAGGAATCTCTGGGCATTTGGCAAAGAGTCCTGATTTAGCTGCATTTCCTTCTGCTTGGACACTTTCTAGATGTGCATGCTACTCCTGCTTGATAGGGATGCTGTTTCTCAGGAGATTTCATCAGAGCACGTAAGAGCTTACGGTGCATGGCAGTTGGCAAGCCCTGATTAACCCATTATCTGTTATTATGAACCAAATGCATCCTTACAAATACCTGCACAGTTCTCTCCCTCATGCAGGGAAGTCTGTACCCCCTTGCCATGAGGTTATATTAAAAATGTTGGTGTGCACAGCCCAGCCTGTGGGTTGGGTTATTTCTCCTCGAGTGAGGAGCGGCAGCTGGGGGTTTGGGAACGCAAGACAGGGTAATTTGTGCAGGACCAACAGAAAAAGTTGTCAGGCTGGTGGGGTATTTTTGCACAAGAGCCGGTGTACTCTTCATGGTTTCCCGTACATCTTCCATTCTTCAGAAGATTGTAGTAATATTTACTGACCGATCTCAGGGCTGTGTTGCGCCAGGCAGTGTTGAAATACAGGAAGGGAAGGAGCCTGCTCTAAACATTACTGATCCTTATTTTACAGGAGGAGAAATGAGTTCAAAAGAGCAGGATGACTCTCACTACAATATTCAGAGGTTCCTCTGGAAGAGATGAGATTTCAGCCGAATTTTTTTGAGTACGAGTCTTTCGGCTTTGCCACACAGCAGTTCATTTTCCCTAGAGTACATGGCAAAAAGACAGAAAAAGGCAGGCAGTGAAACCCATCTGAGTGCCAGTCGCATTTCTAAAGCACCTCTTCCTCCTTTTTGTCAGTGTAATATCTCTGATATGCCCTCGATTTGGGAACTATATTTAACGCTTTTTTTTTTTCCTCTGAGATGGGAGAAAGCCGATCCACTTCCACGCATCGCCTGGGGACTGCAGAGTCATCAGGACCAATGTGGGAGAAGCGCTGGGTTTATAATTAGTCCCAGGGTGTGCAGCCACTGCCCAAATTTTCCTTTTCCCTCCTTCACTGGGGCGACAGTGCTGTTTCTCTGCTGCCCATGGGGCTGAAGCCTTTGCTTTCCTTTGCGGCCACTCTTCAGCTGAGTGTGCCCCGTCCCTGGGAACATTCAGGGTCAGGTTGGACGGGGCTCTGAGCAACCTGATCTGGTTGCAGATGTCCTTGCTCATTGCAGTGGGGTTGGACTGGATGGTCTTTAAATGTCCCTTCCAACCCGAACTCTTCCATGATTCTATTGAGGATGCTCTTAATAACTGTAACTCCCCACAGCACCTTCAGGGAGATGGAGGCCACCCCACCGAGGAAGCAGCTGTCACTCGGTCCATGGGGCCTGGTGGCTCTTCGTGAGGATGGGGGCTGCGGGGACCATGAGGATGGAGGGGGTGAACACGGGAGAGCCCAGGCAGTGTCTCCGAGGAGGTCCAGAATGGCTCATACCCATAAGTTGATTGCAAGGCAGAGGGAGATGTATGGAGGATATCCCCAAAGCACCGTTCCTCCCTATGCAATTGCAGAGGGATTTCCAGCACCACTGTGCATGGTGAAGGACAGTGAAGCAGCTTTTCATCTTGAGCCACGATAAACGAGCACAGGTCAGCAGCACTTTAGCTGTCCTGCTCCTGCCCCGAAGGTGGGAATTTGTGTTTAGCTCTGGATTCATACCAAAGGCTTCCCAGTCTGTACAGTAAAATGCAGAGAGGATTAGCCCTGTGCTGCCTCCAGGTCATCTCAGCACTGGACTGAAAGCAGCAGTGTAGACATGTTTTTATTTTAAGTTACATGCAGGACTCCCGTTCCCTGGTAGCTCCAGACCTAGGAGAGACCCCTCTTCTCTTTCGGAGGGGTTGATGATGTGGATCTGTGCAAACTGCTGTAACGGGAGAATTAATCTTCCTTATTATGAATCTTTGCATATATCTATGAGAAAAAAAATGTCATCAATTAGACTTTCAAATCATTCTCAGATATTGAAATCACCTAAACTGCCAGCATTAATAAGACATGCAAGTAACAGCCTGGACAAACTCAGAATGAACTCACCACCAGAGGTGAGTATAAAAATTCAGGTCACCGTATCTAAACACCTATGCAATCCTTCTCAAGTGCAATTGCCTAGAACAGGCTGTCATCAAAAGCTGCCTGTTTGCATCTGCACAGATAGTTCCAGGCTGTTTCCATCATGCAGGGACTGAACAACCTTGAACTTGCACCACCAAAGTAGTCATGGGCAGGATGGTACCAAACAGCTATTCATCTCCTCCAAAGACAGCCCTAGAAATGTCCGATGACCTGATTTTCATGCTTTGTTCTTCTTCAGAGATAAAGCAGATGGAGGCTAAGGAACTGGAGTTTCTCCAGGTGGGCGAGACCCGTGGTTCTGCATCAGAGCCCACATCCACCCACCCGGTCCAGCGTCCCCTTCTGGGGAGCGGCCGTGGCCAACGCAGCCGGCAGAGCCCCTCTTCAGGAGATGGCTGGTATTTGCTGTCAGCATGAAGAGTCCTTCATCTTCTTACCACTGCTTAGAAGTCCGCTTTTGCTTGGAAGCACAGGGGTTTGTAGACAGCCCTTCTCAATCTCACAAACACTCTCGGGGTAAATGCTGGACTTCAGCGTTACCCACCTCGAATTTGGGGTTGAATCTTGTCAGCTTACAGGTTTTGGTGAACCCCCCCTGCTAGTGAACCGCCCCATGCCAGGACCTCACCTCTGGACCTCAGGCTTAGTCTGGCCACGTCAATGTTAAGACTTTCTTGGCCTCCAAAACGGTGTTTGCTCGACCCCTGAGCTGCTCCCTGGGTCAGCGCTAGCCGGTGCAGACCACATCCCTGCCTGCACCTCTGCCAACAAATTCAGGGTGGACATTTGAGTTTCAGCTGTGCCCAAGCTCTCTTCCCGAACTTTCCTAACAGGGATGAACTTTACAGTAATAACCCAGGGAAAAGCGCTTGAGCTTATGCCCACCTGACTCTCTGCACTGGCCGTAGGATGTTGGCAGTGTCATGGGATGTACCAGGCTATAAAGGAGCAGCTACAGTCCACAAGGCAAAAATTTCAGGATGATGCCCAGGATGGTATTACTGGGGGGTCTGTGCTGTCCGAAGAGCGTAGGTGAAAGGAAAGCTCAGATTGCAGCAGAGGTTGGGACTCACGCTTGGAAGAAAAAATTGATATAGGCCAAAACAGGGGGTTGTGTTGGCATGTTTGCTTCTGCCCTGTCCTCCGTGCAGGCTGGAAATCAGGAGCCCTAATTATGACAGAGGTGCAGCCAAAGCACTGGGGAACTTGAGAGTGGAAATAATAAAGCAGAAAATGAAGTTCAACAAGGCCAAGTGCAAGGTGCTGCACATGGGCCGGGACAATCCCGAGCACAGATGGAGCTGGGTGGAGAATGGACTGAGAGCAGCCCTGAGGAGAAGAATTGGGGGTGTTGGTTGATGAGAAGCTCAACAGGAGCCGGCAATGTGCTCTTGCGGCCCAGAAAGCCCAGCGTCTCCTGGGCTGCATCCCCCGCAGCGTGGGCAGCGGGGCGAGGGAGGGGATTCTGCCCCTCTGCCCCGCTCTGGGGAGACCCCCTGGAGCCCCGCGTCCAGCTCGGGGGTCCTCAGCACGGGAAGGACATGGAGCTGTGGGAGCGGGGCCAGGGGAGGCCACCAAAATGGTCAGAGGCTGGAGCAGCTCTGCTGTGGAGAAAGGCTGAGAGCTGGGGGTGCTCAGCCTGGGGAGGAGGAGGCTGCGGGGAGACCTGATTGCGGCCTCTCTGTGCTTAACGGGGGCCTACAAGAAAGGGGGGGACAGGCTTTTTAGCAGGGCCTGTAGCGATAGGACAAGGGGGAAAGGTTTTAAACTGAAAGAGAGTGGATTTAGATTAGCTAGAAGGAAGAAATTCTTCACCCTGAGGGTGGTGAGGCGCTGGCGCAGGTTGCCCAGAGAAGCTGTGGATGCCCCATCCCTGGCAGTGTTCAAGGCCAGGCTGGATGGGGCTTTGGGCAACCCGGTCTGGTGGAAGGTGGCCCTGCCCATGGCGGGGGGCTGGAACCAGATGATCCTGAAGGTCCCTTCCCCCCCAACCCATTCCGTGACTCTACGGAAATAACGAAGACAAGCACGCCGCTGCGCGGGGGCCGAGGGCCCTTCTGACCCCGCCGACGGCCCCCCCGGGCAGCAGCCGCTACCGAGGCGCTCCGGCACCGAAAACCCCTCGGCTCTGCCCCGCCCCCTGCCCGCCCCCTGCCCGCTCTGCCCCGCCCCCTGCCCGCTCTGCCCTGCCCCCTGCCCGCTCTGCCCCGCCCCCTGCCCGCCCCCTGCCCGCTCTGCCCCGCTCCCTGCCCGCTCTGCCCCGCTGCCCGCCCCCTGCCCGCCCCCTGCCCGCTCTGCCCCGCTCCCTGCCCGCTCTGCCCCGCCCCCTGCCCGCCCCCTGCCCGCTCTGCCCCGCTCCCTGCCCGCTCTGCCCCGCTGCCCGCCCCCTGCCCGCCCCCTGCCCGCTCTGCCCCGCCCCCTGCCCCGCCCCCTGCCCCGCCCCCTGCCCGCTCTGCCCCGCCCCCTGCCCGCCCCCTGCCCCGCCCCCTGCCCGCTCTGCCCCGCTGCCCGCCCCGGGACCCTCCCCGTCGCCCCGCCCCTTCCCCAAGCCCCGCCCCCGCCCCATCCCCGTTGGCTCCCCTCCGGGAAGGCCACGCCCTCTTCGGCCACGCCCCCTCCTCCAAACCCGCCCACCTCCTTTAAATTTCCCCTCCCGTGCGGCCGCGGAACGCTTGTCCTGAGGCCGTGTGGGTACGCCGGGCCCCTTGCGGTAGCACCGTTTCCGGTAAGAGCAGGCGCGGATTGGGCTTGGCGGGTCACGTGAGGGCCCGACATCCGGGGAAGGGCCCGCCAGCTTCCGGCCGGTTCCGCTCCTCTCCGGGAGCGGCGGGGCCCGGGGGTCCTGGGGCGGCGCGGCCGCTGCCCCCTCCGCCGCCCGGGGCTCCCCTCCCCGCCTCACCCCGTGCCCTCCGCCGGGCCCCCGCGCTGCCCTGCCCCTCCCCCTGTCAGCCGCCCCCGGTTTCCCCCCTCCTCGGCCAGGCACCGGCGTCCCGCGGGGAGCGGGGCCCTGGGAAGGCATCGGCCTTCTCAGAGCGGGGTCGTGGTGTCCCCCCGCTCCTCCCTTCCTTCTCCCTCCGCCGGGATCGGGCTGGCTTGCTCCAGCGTGCCGGGAGGCGGGATCGCCCCTCGGGTTATGCCCCCGCCCGCCTTCGGTGGCATCGTAGGGGGCTGCCCGCCGGCTGCAAACCCTCCCGAGCTCGGCCCGGGTTCTCCCCCCGCTCCCTGAGGCTGCCTCTCCCCAGCAAGTTCCCGTGGCAAAGGCCTCCCCAGCCCCCTTCCCTTTCCTAGCAAGGATGGAGTTTGCGGAGCTCATCAAGACCCCTCGAGCGGACAACGTCGTCCTGCATCGCCCTTTCTACCTGGCCGTGGAGGGGACTCTGTGTTTGACCGGCCACCATCTCATTTTTTCTTCACGGCGGCAAGATAATGCCGAGGAGCTGTGGCTGCTGCACTCCAACATTGATTCTATTGAAAAAAGGTATGCTTCCTCGTTTCCCTGCCTACCCATACCGAATTAATTGTGTCTCGCTGTGGGCTGAAATGTTGTCAAGACTGGTTTGTACCCCAGCTGTCTCAAATCCAGGTCTGGAGAGGAGAAGGGACAGTCAGTGGGAGCGCAGGGCAGAATATTGGCACGGGTGGGTTGAGTCTCATTCTGTTTAGGTATTGATTTGACTGTTGCATCTTAAGTTTTTTTTATATATATAAAAATATATGGAGTTGGAATTTTTATGTTTAGACGTCTTTGTCAACACTACTGTGTTAATTGTTCATCAGAAGCTCTTGAAACACTTTATAAAGGATGCATCTTCACCACCGTTCAATGGAGGTGGAAGCTGAGGCACTGATGAAGCGATTTGCCTTGGGTCACCCGGCAAAACTGATGACAGAAGTGGACTCCAGACTTTCTCAGCCCCAGATCAGTCTCCTACTGCTCGACCCTCTCATCCCCTCACTCCTCTAACTGCTTACGGAAATCAGTAACGCTGTTAGCATGCTCCTTGTGGGAACAATGTGGTAGAGCTGAGTTGTAGCTGCAGCACTCCGTTTTATTCTTGCCCATCCCCTTTTGTTGCAGGGACTTCAGGGTTTAATCTTCTCGCCGTCAGTTCTGTCTGCATTTCCCTTGCTGAATGCCAGTCCTGTCTCACCTGGTCATTGTCTTCTGCTTTCCTCACCTTGGTCCTTTTTTCAGTTTGTTCATAATATTTCATTTTTTGTTAATTACAAAGTCAATCCCCTGTTTTCCTTGCCTTTTAAGGAAATCTGGGAGAACAGATTTCCTTTCTGCCAGCAAGACTGGAAAAAATCAAGCAGCAGCAATTAAAAATATCAGGTTGCCTCAGAATCTGAGACTGGGTGAAGCACTGGATGCTGATGAAGTTTGTTCCCGTGCTCCTGATTTCTCTGAGCGTTTCTAAGAAATGCTGCGTCTTGGCCTGAGGGCAGAGAGGAACGGAGTGGTGGAAACCTCAGGAAATCTGTTCCCATCTAGTACTGCTCAGTCATCAGAGTGGTTTGGCCTCAGCCTCCTTACTGCTTGTACTAAACCAGCCATAGCTTCATTTCGAAAATTATTACAGACAAGCTTTTCTTTCTTTTTTTTTTTTTTTAATGAGCTTAGTTGCAATTACAATGTAAGTTAGTACTAAATGAGCAAGGAACATTTTAAGTTATGGCGAGGGAGTAGTGTGTTGCTAGCTCGGTACGTGATTTATAACAGAGGTGGCTACGTCTGCAGATACTCCCAGCCCTTATTGCCAGCTCTAGTTTCTAGAAGGTCTCTGGAGTAGACCTCTCCCTCCCTGAGAGCAGCTTTGTGTGAGTATAGCTGCAGTGCAACTTTGCCATTTAAAAGGAGAAGAGTATAGTCTCAGTGCTGGAGCGGATGGAACAACGAGACTCTTAAACCAATAAAGGCTGTAGAATGGTCCAGTTTGGCACTACTTCAGGTTATCAGTGCACAACAACGGTGACGTTGTGCCAGGTTCATAGAATCTCTTCTCCCGCTTTCATGGTATGCGTGTCTTTTGTGCTTTCCCTAATTATCAGGTGGTCATCAAACTGTTTCTTAAATTTTTGTAGCTTTTTAAGCAACTTAGATATGAGCTGTGGGGTTTGTTGAGAAGCAGAACAGTCTCTAGTGATTCCTGTGGTCTTTTTGCTTAAAGAAACAGAGAGAGGAAACACGGCCCTGGTGATGCGTTGTAGCTGCACTGTGTTACTACGTTGGGGATCTGTGAAATAGCGCTGCAACGAGGGCACACGATGCGCAGACTGGCTCTGCTGGCGTTGCAGAACTTTTCTGTCAAAGCGCCTGTAGTTTTTCCTTCAGCACTACCCAAGTTATAATTGGGTCTGCGTGTTAACCTTTGTCTGCACAGAAGAAATAGATAATGACCTTTCGGCTGTAATAATAATTCTAAAATAAATTACAGGCGCCTTTTGTGGCATGGGTGAAGCAACCCAAAGCTTAGCAACAGGTCTGCTCTCGGAGCGTGTACATCTCTGCCCTTGTGCATGCACGGTCTAACTGAGGGTTAGGCCACGAGGGACGGGAACTTGGTCCTTCAGGTCTTGCCTGCTTCTGCTTCGTGCATCGCCCTTGGCCGCTGCAAGCACTCCTGCGGTGCACGAGGAGACTCAGCTGCTCTTCCTTAGTTCGCTGCTTTGTGAACTAAAGCCTTCAGCACTCCTGTGAACACTAGTGGCTAGTTAAACATAAAGAAAACGCTCAGTTTCTGCTCAGGCATCAGCCTTCGTTCAGGTACGTAAGGAAGACTGGAGAGGGAGTCTGTGAGCTGTGTTTGTTTCATGACGTAGAGCTTTTTCTGGGTCGACTCACGTTGTAACCAGCGGTGGTAAGACCTTAACTTCTCTGAGGTCTGCAGAGCAAACAGCTCCGTGGCACTGCAGGTATCAGAAACCAAACTTTCTTGTTAAAGACAAGGGAGCGTAACATAGCCAGACTGAAATGTTATTTTAAAAATTAATTTAAACTCAAATGTTTTTAGCAATCTTCAAAGTTCCGATGCATTACTTTAACGAGACTGGAAACTTCCAGCTAAAGCTTCCAGTATGAGAAAATACCTGATCACACCTTTTCTCTTTCATGTTTTAAAGAAAAGCTGTGAGAAAAACCTTCTCTTTATCTCATAATACTTATACTTCCACTTGCTGCTGTATCACAAGGATGGAATTTTTAAAAAAAAAAAAAGTGGACCACAACTTACAAATACCGAATAAAGAGGTGGTTTTGTTTGTTCATTTTTTTGAAAGATGATATTGCAGACAAATTACAACTAAAGGAATTTTGTCTTGTAGGCATATGTTGTGGGAAGAGCTAAAACACCTCAGCAGACCTTAGGAGATCCTGTTTTTATGAGACTCTTTCTTCATGTCTTGCTGTAGGTTTGTGGGCTCATTGGGTACCATCATTATAAAATGCAAAGATCTGCGAATTATTCAGCTGGATATCCCTGGAATGGAGGAGTGTTTGAACATTGCTAGCTCTATTGAGGTAAGAATTCGTAATGATCAATAACACCTATGTTCTCAGATCTTGATCTGACCTCAACCTTAGCAGCTTTTTTTCCAGTTAGGCAGGTTTTTCATTGATGTTCTGGAAGGCAAATGAGAATTGTGGGATATTTCCTTTCAATTGTCAAAATATTGTTTGTTGCTTGTAGGTGGTGTTTTAAAAAAACAAACAAACAAACAAAAACCCAAAACCCCCCCAAAAAAAACAACCCAACCCTGCTTTTCTCGATCAAATATCTTGCCATAGCATTTGCGAAAATGCTTCGTTACGCTGGAGCATGAGGAGGCAAAACCAAATCAGACTGAGTTTCACATGTCTCAAAGAACATTAAGTGACTGCTTGAGTTTAAGCTCTGCTGTTAGTAATCAGGTAAATGCCATGTAGGATGTGTCCCGTTAGTTATACCTGTTCAGCGTGCATTTTTCTCATCCTTTGGTGCGCTGTTACATAGTGTAGCCTGCAGAAACGATACGCTGTGTACAAATCCCCAGCTGTACTTAGATTGTCATCATCTGCTTTTGTTTGTGCTGCTGGTTTTTATGTACGTTAAGCTACCCTGCAGGTAACTTAGTATTTCAAGCTTAATGGCTGTATACTTTCGGGTGGCTTAAGTTTGCATCACCAATATTAGAGGAAAACACTATTTGCCATATGGTTTTTGGAATAAAATAGCAGTTTGAATGAATTAAGGAGCTGTTTATTTCTCTCACCCACACAGGCGCTTTCCACCTTGGATTCTGTCACTCTCATGTATCCTTTCTTCTACCGGCCCATGTTTGAAATTGTTGAAGATGGCTGGCGCTCTTTTCTGCCTGACCAAGAATTTGAGCTCCTCAGTTCAGTGGTAAGTTGGATCTTAAGGATTTGCACGGGTCCTCGGCTATAGTTGTGCAAGTAGTTTGTGAAGTATTTCACCCAGTGGTGTCTGGACTGGAAATCCTGGATGGTAAAAAAAGCTGTTCCATGCCTGGGTGGAAAGTGAGTGTTGTTCAGATGTAAACATCGGGCATTTCTGTTTGTGCTAAATATTCCTGTTTAGCCCTTGTGTCTTACCTTCTACAAATGGAGTTTTGAGGCCTATTTAAAAGTTACCTGGGAGGACGTGAAGGTGGGAAGTGTTCTTGTCCTTTGGGGATGTCCCTCCTTATTGTAAGAACAAATTTAAAATTGCTAAGGGTTTCTTCGCTTTCTGGGAAGATGTTAGTAGGTAAAGATGTCCAATTTGAAACACCCTTCACTCTAGTCCATGCTGGGGAAATATTGGGTGTGTTCAGACAGCAGAGAATTTCCAGTTGTATTCCTCCAGGTGCCGTGAGCACATGTTTATTATTTTGGGACCTGTAGGTAGGAGTTGTTCTTGTGGCACTGTCTGTTGTAGCTGTTATTCAAACTTCATTTTAGAATGCTGATTTTGATATAGTGGGAACTGGCTCAGTTGCAGGAGCCTGCCTGTTTTAATAATGCCTTGGGTTAGCATCTCTGTGTTCCAGGTCTTTGTTTCACATTAAATATGTGCACTTGCTGCATCATCTTAGGCTTCTGAGACCACGTCCATTAGTACAGCATCAAAGAACATTGATTTTTTTTTTTCTTTTTATCTGCAACCCAGCTTGTCTGCAGCATTTATCACTTCCTGTTTATGACTAATAACTGCGTAATATGATTAGCTTGACCAGATTTATATGATGAAATCACTAGAAAATTAAAGGAGTCCAGGGATCTTTCTATTTTTGTCTCATAATTGGAGTACTCTCACATGTCCCATCTTCACCTGCTGTCAAAGGACACACAAACTGACCTGTTATAATAACTAGCACCACAGTTTTGGTTTTAATTTCAGCTGGGGAAGTCAAACATGTGATCAGAGCGTTCTCCTCTTTGGAGGCAAAGCAGCAGATGCTTTCCCAGCTCAGCAGAGGAAGCTTGCAGGCATTTCAATGAGAATCAAAATGCCAGAAGCTGAAGTACTATCTGGCAAGAAGGGAGGACGTGTGAGAGCAGGATTGAAGGCAGCAGAAGGAAATCCCTCGGAGCTCAATGAAAGATTGCAGGAGATGGTTCTGCTTCTGTTCACATTTTGCTTTCTATGTGTAGCTGAAGTCTTTTTTAGATTTCAGGAATCGAATCGCTTCTGATGGTTGTATTTACCAGCACGCAGATACAAGCGCTAACAGGAATCCATTGATATGCCGCCTTTTTTCCTTTCAGAAGTATAAAAGTGCACTGATAGCTTATTTGTGGATCTCTTGGCTTTCTGAACATATGCTCCTTGGAGGCTTACGTTTAAAAACCTAATTACTTTATAGCACTATGTTTCAAGGGCAATAATTCATTTCTTTAAAATATGCATGTCTAACAGCTGTTGATTAATTCTTGGCTTTTAACCCAAAACTTCAGTTGTAACTCCTTTTTAATGAAATGGTGGCAAAAGCCCTGTTCAAATGAGTTACATTTCCTGAACAACAGGGAAATATATTGTTGACCAAATATTTCTTGTTCTATAATTAAACTTTCTTATGTGACAGGCTAGAACAAGTAGATGGCTGATTTTTTTTTCCCTCCAATAAGTCAAATGAGTGGAATTCAGACGGTTACCTCCCTCTCCATTAAATCATCCATCTGGATCTGTTATGCCCTACCTTCCCCAATATGGTAACAACTTGTCAAAAACTGCATTTCACCCACACTGCAGCTCTAGTAATGTATTAATTCCACATTTGTCTGCTACAGGAGAGTTGTTTTAACTCTGACACATTCTATAATGGCAAAGTAAAAGTATAGAATCATAGAATCATAGAATCGTCAAGGTTGGAAAAGACCCTTAAGATCATCGAGTCCAACCGTTAACCCAGCACTGCCAAGTCCATCACTATACCATGTCCTCGAAGTTACGATCAAAAAAAGTTTGATAATATGGTATTATACTGTATAATAATTTATCTTTTTATCTTGGCAGATGTCGTGCCGAATGTGTTTTTCTCCCAGCACACATACCCGCTGTGTGACTTCACTCCATGGCGTTGATCTGACAGTGTCATCTAGGATTGCCCCTAGAATTTGACAGCAAACACTGAAGCACTTTGCCCCTGCAGCTCAACTCCAGGCTTAGGGAGGCTGCCATACTGTCACAACATTCTCGCATTTAGTCCATGAAGGTGTTAAGGGAAGAACTGTTAATTTGATCTAAAGAAAATGGAGCAGTTAATGAGTTTCAGTGGGCTGTCATTTGCTGATGGCTGTTGCTGTGTGTGCTACCTGTTTTATTTTCTTGGGACAGGTCAGCAGGGCTTTTGTCAAACGTCTATTTCGTGAATGGTTGTGATAAATCCAACATATCAACAGAGTAGTTCAGCTGAGAATTCAGTCATAGGAAGAAATCGGCTTAACGTTTCACTAAATGTCACAGCAAAAACTCCACAGTGCCTGTGGGCTCCAAATTATCGTACTGCGAGATGAGACTTTAAAGATACTATAGACAAATATATGAATGGAGTAAAAGCTGCACAAGCCAGTTAATGTTTGCTTATCCAGCTTTTGGTTGTGTGTCTTGTGTTGTTGCTGAAGCACTGGGTAGCACATGAGATCTGGATTGATTATAGCTATGTCGGGTGAAATGTGTGTGAAAAAATGTATTCTTCACTGCACGACTGCATAACCAGTGAGCAACTGAATGGAATTAGAGTATAGGCAAGGCAGTTCATATTTTTTCTGAGGAATCAGAGAAGAGCTCATATGTTTCACTTTTGCCAAATTCTACATCTGCAGGATACTGCAAACTAACTCTGTAAATGCAGTTTCTTCTTAAAGTGCAGTGAAGAGGCCCTGAGAAGTTTGTACACTAACAGTATAATTAACATGAAAGTATTTAATTGCCACAAAGTTAACTTTCTTCATTCCCCTTTTTGTTTTCCTTGCATTTTGTTGTAGGAAAGAGCTCAGGATTCTGGACAGTTCAGCTGTGCTTTATGCTTTGTACTGGAGCTTCTTAGAAAAAGCTGAATTTTCTGGTTTTGGGCTCAGTTTGCAATGGTGCGGATAGCCCATGTTTTGCTCGTATCAGACAAGCATCAATCTTCGCTTGCGTCTGTTGTTGTGCTTCTTGTCCCCGCACAATCTGTTGCTAACAGGGCTCGCTGCCTTCTGCCTGTTCCTTGGGAATGGCTTCTCTCATTGCTGCTTTGCAGGATCCTTCAGGGTCCATGCTGGTTTCTTGACTTTTCTTTTAAGGCTTATTAGTAGAGCTTGAACTGTTTCACACTGTTTTGTGGAAAACGACCTCTCCTAGCAATTATAAGTTTTAGAAGGAAGGATAACTGTTGCTTTAGCCTTCCAGTAACATTTGAAAATCAATATCTCTAAGCAAGTACTAGGACAAGAAAAGCAGAAATGTAAGAGTTAATCCTGTACCGTGTTTAAGAAAATACTTCTGACTACGTTCTTTTTTCTTTGGAGTCCTCTCCTTTCTGCTCACTCCCCCATCCTTTGCTGCTTCTAGCCTTAACTGGAATTAACGTTTTTTTCCTGATTCCCTGAAGTACAGATCTCTTGCTGGGAGAAGTAAATGGTAACTTTGTACTTTCCCTGAGTTTGAGGCAGCATACTTATCTGCTGATGTCTGAAGATGAGGTCCACCTCTTCTCTTTCGCTGCAGTCCTCACTGCTTCCTGGGTCTGCATCTGCTGCTGCACATCGTTGAATTGCCGGTCCCTCGCTCTTCCAGTTAGTAATAGCAATTTTTTCTTCCAAATTGCAGACGTACCCCAAGCAAAAACCAAGAAGAGACTTGCACTGTTGGGTTCTACTATCATCTGATTCATGTTGGAGTATATTTTAGCAGTCTGAAGCTGGCACTGCAGAGGTTAACTGGATCTCTGCAGAAGTAGCTGTGCTGCAGAAGACAAATGGTGCTAATGGCTGCCGCTCTCTTCCTCCTTCCCATGTAACAGTAAATTATAACTGGATGACATAACAGTATCAAATGTCTCGCGTTATAAATGGCGAGGAGAGGAGGTTA
Source organism: Platalea leucorodia (assembly GCF_965183815.1). Taxonomy (NCBI): domain Eukaryota; kingdom Metazoa; phylum Chordata; class Aves; order Pelecaniformes; family Threskiornithidae; genus Platalea; species Platalea leucorodia. The sequence goes on along the minus strand of NC_138825.1, from coordinate 124,695,427 downwards.
TTGGCAGAGTTAAATTACCAAAGTGGAAGATAAATCAGGTTGATACTCTTCCATTCCTTCTCATACTGGTGATATCAGTGACAGCCAGTCTCTCAAAAAAGCATGCCATGGAGTTCTGACTTTGCCTTCTCTGCATCCTATGTGGCAGTAAGGTATTTATCGGTTCTATTCTATATCCGCGCATACTTTTTTCACTGTAAACAACCTGCACATCATCGTATGAAATCTGATGTAATTTAACGTCAACACCCCAAAAAGCTATAAAAAATATCATTGCTGGCGCATCAAAAGCATGAGCTGTGACCAGCCGGCCTCCCTTATGTGATCCAGAACTTCCTTCGTCTCCGCCTACGACGTGAATGCTGGAGGCAATTTAAGTTTGCATCTGGGAGAGCCTCTGCTTTTTCTAAAACGTAGATGTTCAGAGAAGCTGTTTTGAGGGTAACGAATAACGAAATAAGCTTACAACAGGGCTGGTGCGAGACTGGATAGGCTACTGAGCACAGGTAGCAATTGCTGGTGTTGACGATGGCGATACGCACAACGCGTGCCTTTCCCAGCATCTTTTTCCTTAGGCTGCCACCAATAGGGGCAATTTTGCCGTCTCCTACGCCACGCATCCCGTGCCTTGGATCTACTGATGAGGAAATAGCATTGTGAATCAGATCAGCTTGTTCATCTGATGGAAAGACTTCATTGCCAGAAAAACCTTTCTAAATCAATCCTAGTTTTCTGTCGAACCAGTGAGCTGTTTATATAACCAGGTGCCAGTCAGGAGGTGTAAGGCAAGAGGTAGTAAGCCTCTGGAAGAGAGGAAAAAGGAAACGAGGCCTACTTCTGATCAGAGCTGTGTAATTAATGTCTTCTAAGCCAACCTTCCTGAATTGACGTGGGTTTCTGTGTATTCTGTTACTGCATAATTTAACTGTCATGCTCTTCTGTTGCTTCCTGGGGTACCTGCTTTATCCTCCTACTTCTTGTCTAGCTGAAACTTTTTGAGCACAAATGTGCAGAGGTTTTTTTAATGGCATTTGTATGAGGTCTGTGCCTGCCGCAGTGGCACACAAATGCTTCCCAGTCTGTAGTGAAAACACCTCAGCTGAGGAGTTACTTAAGGTCTTGTTTGCTTTCTCACACCTGTGTCACGTCAGTCCATAGGAACTTAAAAAAAAAAAAAAAACCTTTATAGCAGCTGCCTGTTCCTCTTCAAAAGGTTTTTATATTACATTTCAATTTCTTTGTGTCTGGAGCTTTTACAGGCAAATTTGACTGCCATTCTGCTGCTACTTTTAAAAATTTGTTGCTGCTGTTAAAATCGAAACATGTTGTAGAGGCTTCTTGGTCGTTTTCTCCACCAAGGCTTCTGCCAGCAGGTTTTGTTGGCCATAAGGAACCCAAGATAAGGATGCGACAACTGAAGATGCAGCCCAGCCAAGCCACCGTCCTGCTATCGAGGACCATGAGTTCAGTTCCCTGCCAAGCTTTAGGCAAGGTTCTGCTGTGTGCCCCTGGGGAAAATATATACCTCATGGCCTTTTGGTGTGCCTGGATGGTGTCCTTAACGCAGGAGGCAGTGGTGCGGTACCAGCCCAGAAGCAGCAAGCCCTCCATGAAGGCTGGGCTTGTCTGAGGCTGCAGTTAGGGCAGTGTCAGCTCTTCCAGCACAGACCTCAGTAAGTGAGGATTCCTCGTCAGGGAGGCCGCTCATTGACCTTTGGTTTTGCCTGAGATGGAGCCAAGTCTGGTGTCCGACCCGGGGTATCAGGTAGCCTGAGCTCTCGTGCCAAGTGCAGGGTGCCAATATTCAACATTTCTTTCACAAGTGTTTGGCTGTTGGAAGCCGAAAAATTATATAACAGGAGTTCACGATGAGACCTTTGTGCTGAGGCGCTGCGCGGGTTCCAGGAGGTGCTTGTGGAGGAATGGGTGTAGTGGTTTACGTAAAGCAGAGCCCATAGAAAAGAGCTAAGCTGGAAATGTTAAAATTGCAATTTTAACCTCAAAGCAGCTTCGTTGTCTGGAGTTGGATGCTCTTGGCTTTCTTGGCCTTATTTGTCTTGTGGATGGTGTTACTAACTCTGCTCTCAGCACAGAGAGAGGTTTGAGCCTGTGTTACCTGCATCTAAATCAACCTTTTTTCCTCTAAACCTGCTGATGTAGGAATACATTTCTGTTCTGGGGTCTCCCTGAGAGAGAGACATACCGTGCTGTTACCTCGTATGAGATTGAAGCTATCTGCAAATGCAGTAAGTTGTGTTGTAGTGCGTACTGCAGACATGCTGTCTGCTGTGGCCGTGAAATAATTAAAAGCCACAATCGCTCATTTCTGACCACGTGGGCTTATTTTGTGCTGTTTGTTGAGGATGTGGATAAACCAGATGGGGAACCGTTGTTCAACAAGTCCTGCACCTCAGAAACCCGAGTCACTTGATAACTTCTTCTGTTGCCTATGAGCTTTATCCACATGCTGGATAATGAGCTTCTGGGAGCTGCTGGAACAAGGTATTAGGATTGCAAGCAGCATCAAGAGGTGTGGGGAAAAAAATAATCGGTCTACAGACTCACTGCAGAGAGTGGCCAGGCTTGTTTGTTCTTGAATAGCATCTCTTTTGCCACGTTTTTGTTGGAGACAAGATATGGTGCTGGATTTGATCTGACCGATTAGTGTAGTTATGCTGTTACAGGGGGTCGAGATTCCTGGATGAACGAAAGTGGTTATGTCAGTAGTGCCGACTGAGCTTTCATCTGTGGTGCAAATGGAATAAATCACCAATATTACTCTGTGCGTGCTTTATTCTGAATATGGAAGTTCGTCTTCCCTAGCATGCTGTGCTGTAACAGTAGTAATCAGTCTTCTGACCCAAAGCCTGTATGTTCTGATCTTTTTCAGACAGACGAATGGCGTCTAAGCTGCATCAATAAGGAATTCTCTGTCTGTCCCTCCTACCCTCCAGTTGTCATTGTCCCCAAATCCATCGATGATGAAGCGCTTCGGAAGGTTGCCATGTTCCGCCATGGCAGTCGCTTCCCAGTCCTCAGCTATTATCATAAGAAGAATGGGATGGTAAGCTGCATTTCAGTAATGGTTGTACCTGAAGGAAGTGTGCGAATCTGTTAATTTGATGAAAAAACAACTTGTGCTCTAGACTTAAGACAGTTGAAGAGATGTTAACTTCTTTTGTTTTCCAGCTTATTAAGTGTATGCAGTGAAACTGGTTCTGGGTGATGGAATGAGTAATCTCCATCCTAGAAATAGCTATTAATCTGCTTGTTTGGGAGCGTATGTGGCATGAGCTTGCTCACAGCAGTAAAAGCAAGATGAGACTTGCAAAGCCACTGCTGGCACCCTTACTTGCTTTGTCTGCCAAGAGGCTTCATGCTGAAAAGATGGCAGAAACCACATTGTCCTGTCTCTGGGTGGTGGGCTGTCTCCTTCGTAATAGAGTCATGATGACAGCAAGCGTTCCCAGGGCCAGCACCGCTTCTGCTGTGCAACTGTCGAACGAGCGATCAGAACAATCTGTTCTCCGAGCCTGTCAGTATAACACGTTTCAGGAGTCACAAATTCTTGCTGTTGCGCAGACTTTACCACCTCTCAACAAGCCAAAATCTATCGGAGTGACTGATACGCTGTAATTAAGAAATGCACTTTATGAAATTGTTGAGTAATTCTTTGTATCTCTTGTTGATGTAACCGGTTCTGAGGATGTTGGGATGTCCAACCCGCGGCTTGTAAACTTGATCCAGGCTTCTGAGTCAAATGCTCTAATGCGCTCTCACCTCCTGTTGCCAAGATTTGTAAGCCCTGAATTAGAGGACGTCTAGTCTGACTTAGTAGTACCTTTGGGTTTTTTTGCTTCGCTTTAAAATCAGCCATCCACTGACTTCATAACAGTCGTGCTTTCTGCTTTTTCTCAGCATGAATGAAAACCGTTGAAGGAAGATTTGTTCAATTATCTCTCCGAATTGTGCATGTTTCAAGTGTGAGGAATATAATAGCGTTTGGCTGGGAGTGCTTGAACTTGTGACAGTAATGCTGTCTGTCACGTTGCTCTCCTGACTCTGAGTTCTCGAGCATAGCTGGGGTTGCTGACTGGCTGCCCTCACATTTTAGTTATCATTTGATCTGCTGGGATGCTTTCTGAATTGAAAGGCATTTACTAAAGAAATCTCAGCTCATAAATCTGTGGACCTAAGGTTTATTAGTCTAGCCACTGGGTAAAGCGGTACCGAAGAGGCATCTTTAACACACGAATGACTCAAGTGTTTTAAAAACAGAGCTGGGAAGAGACCTTAAAGATGACGAGCCTGAAAATGTTGGTTTATAAAGGAGCCATCAGCAGGAAGCCAGTTCAATGGTTCACAAAGATAGTACTACAGGAATAACTAAAGGGATAAAGCCTCTAAGAAGACGTCTGTAATTTAGGAAGTGGCCTGCCAAATGATTGCTCAATTCAAGGATTTCTAGTTTGTTTTTTAAACAAATTCAGTCCCTGCAAGGGATTGCACTTAAAAGAACCGAAGGATTCAGGGCAAGGGAGAACAGCAGCTGTAGGACGAACTAGAGAGACGTTTCTGTGCATCAGGCAGTGCAGACCAGGGCGTTACTTGTCTGTGTCCAGGCGTGGTGGATCGAACTTGAAGCAGATGGAAGTAGGAAGCGTGGTGGGGTGCTAAACCCTAAAAACAGTGTTTTTAGGGTTGAGCTATCTCACTCCCATAAGCATTCTTTACAATGACCCGAGTTGTAAAGGAAAACAGGAGCATCCTGTGTGAATTTCAGCAGCACGCTCCTCTAGAGAGCCATCCTCCATGCCTGGCGTTGAGACGCGGTTATCTAACACATCGGTTTGTGCCTACGTTTACAGACCCCTAAGAAATTCTCTAGTGAAGGGGTGTCCTTGCATAGTGAGTTTAAATCTCCATTCTTGGCTTGGAGCTCAAGTGATCGGTGGCTTTCAATCTTAAGTCTTTCCATTTCCAGTGCCTAATTCATGGTTATTTATCTCCGCAGGTCATGATGCGAAGCAGCCAGCCTCTTACAGGTACGAATGGGAGACGGTGTAAAGAAGACGAGAAGCTTATTAATGCCACGCTACGGCCTGGCAAGCGTGGCTACATCATTGATACGAGGTCCTTGAATGTTGCCCAGCAGGCCAGGGCCAAAGGAGGGGGCTTTGAACAAGAAGCGCACTATCCCCAGTGGAGGAGGATTCACAAGTGTATTGAGAGGTGGGTGAAATCGCACAGGCTCTCCTCTGTGCTCGGCTTCGTAGGGTTGCATTTGCAGAGCCATGCTAGCTCCATAAAGTATTTGCTTCTGTGAGAAATGGCCATATATCCTGGTTCCTGTCAAGAGGGTCACATTGCTTATTGGGGGTTTTTTTGGCAATATCAGGGTATGTGGATGGTAAAGGTTTTTGGCTTTGGAAAGCTGTGTTTTGTTCCTTGTTCTGAACAACCTGCTGCAGGTTTCAGACATCAGGCAATCTCCCTGTGCCATCTCTTTCTCTGAGCATCTATAGCTGCACGCCAGCCTTCCTGTGTTCCTCTTTGCAGTAGTGCACAGGAATGGGCAACTCCCTTGCCAGAAAGTTTCTGCAGGTGAGGATTTGTTCTGTGGTAGTCACACTCCTCTTATCCAGTGCTTTTCTCTGGACATCTAATATTGTTTGGTCGTTTGGAGACAAGTTGCTAAGTTAAATAGACTTTTGGTCCAACGTTGTTCAACTGCTCTTAAGCCTTAGTTTTGGGGAACCCTTCTACATGGGCGTGCAGTAATGTTACTACTGGAAAGCAGTCGCTCCCATCGTCACTGTATAGGCCAGCTCTGCAGGAGCTAATAAAAGGAATTTCCTTGGCCGTTGCTTTGAACTATTTTTGCTTCTAAAAATCTTATGTGGACTTAAACTTGCTGTTGATTATTTCACAGGTGGACATAAGCATCAGATAGAGAGGAATGAATAAACCACAATATATAAAGGCTAAATATCCCATGCTATTATTATTTGGCCTTGTCAGCTTTTCTGAGATCTGGTCTGCTAGCTGCATCCTCTGTTACACCTGAGCACATGCTGGAATCGGTGTTAAGTGGTGTTTGATCCAGCAGAAGCTTGGTGCCCCTGGAAAAGACCATAGTGTGAAACAAGACCAGAGAAGCATCTGGCTTTACCAGCTGCATGCTGAACACCAGCTTCCCAGGGCTTGAGGACATATTGCAACAACTGCAGCAGTGATACAAAATGTGTTCCCTTCCCCGGCTTTTTCTTACATTCTTGACACGTTAGCCAAACTAATCTTAGCGTGGTTCTACGTCGAGGAGTTGAGTCTAGTTTAACATTTTCTGTGCTGCAGTGGGGTTGTGTCCTTGTGATGGGTGGCTTTCAGGTTACTGTTACAGCTCTACAGGTTAAAACTCCCCCAAAATGTCTGGTGTAGTACGGAGAACGAAGGTGCAGCACTTGAAGCTTGGCGGACACTTGCTAATGTCCATGCCAGGTTGCAGTCACGCTCGTGCTTGGCAATGGGAGTGAGACCACTGAAACACATTTTACATGGGAAGTGTAAGATATGGCTCAACACACACAGAGTTCAGGTAAGATAAGGAAAAGGCCGCACTGTTGTAATGCCTTACAAAGCAATTTGTTTTGAAAGGGAGGAGACTACTTATTTCCAAAGAGTGGTATTCTGCTGGCAGTTAGCCATGGCTTGGGATTCCCGGTGAAAACAGGTTTGCTGAATGAGGAGACATGACTTCTATAGGGTCGTACTTTTTGAAATAACCGCATAGAAATCGTAGCGCTTTGTTTTGCAATCAGTATATTTCTGTAAGCACGTTGTCCTGGTTTCTATGTTACTGCTTACGTTTTCAATAATATTTTGCTTTTCCCAAAGGTTTAATATTCTGCAGGAAAGCCTCATCAAACTCGTGGAAGCTTGTAACGACCAGTCGCACAACATGGACCGCTGGCTCAGTAAACTGGAAGCTTCCAACTGGCTGACTCACATCAAAGAGATACTAACTGCAGCTTGCCTAGCTGCTCAGTGTATTGATAGGTAAATCTTTTTCTGAAAGCCTTGAATTTCTTATTTACTGGTTACAGATTGCTTGTTAAATACCTCTATTTCCGCTTTAAGTATTAGTAGCTGGCCACCGTGAACTGGCTTGCTTGTACCCATGCAAGATACTGTTTCATCATGGTTAAGGAATGTTCTTCCAGTAAATCATGCTTGCGTTTTTAGAAGTACAAGCCTGAGGGAGGAAATCTTGACTAAGAATAGATGTTAGATCATCTAGTTAAGGTATATTCCTATGTCTGATGCAACCAATCTAATTTAGTTAATTTTACTGAAGGTTTAGGTTAGAATGTGCCCATCTGAAATGCTGTTTGGTAGCCTAGTACAGTAAGAACACAGATTTTTTTTTTTTCAAGAAGTCTTTTTTTTATTTTTTTCAGCTGAAAGTTTCCAATACCCCACCTCGCTTCTAGAGATTAAACCAATGCTATTTCCTTATTTTCCTCAGGAATTGGTCCAGTGCTTTTTCCTCTTGAAATTTTTATCCCACAGTCCTATCTGAGCAATCCTGTTCATCCCTTATAAGTACTTGTGACCTTTTTGAACCATTTCTTTAATAAATACTGCTGACTTGGCTAACTTGTCCTCAAAATGTCATCAGACCTCAGGCTGAAGAGTCAAAGCTAGCTGTCAGGTGCCAGAGTTTGTAAGACCAAATGCAGGGGTCTACACGTGATTGCTTTGTGGCTCTGAGAGGGGAAAAGCCTTCTCAAAACTCAGGGAAAACCTAGCGCTTCATTCCAGCTAGGGAATGTGTTATACAGATACACAAATAGGCTGAAATGCAGTCTCATTGGTAAAAGAGCATTAAGGCATTAAAATATAAGCTGCTGTGCTTTTTAAAAGCACTGACGGTGCCTGTTTAGTTATTGACTGTGCCAGAAAAGGATTGCTCTGGATCAATAGTTTTATCTGTAATTCTTTCCCGCATGTGTATAATGAGAAATGTTGGTGACGAAACTCTTCTGGCTTGTTTGGACAGTGGGCAATTTCATCATTTTTAACCTCAGCTTTGCTTTTTCTCTTTACCTGGAGCTATGGCAGGCCAGCTCAGCATTCGGAGCCTGGAGATCGTAGCTGAGCTGACAAGGGTGATTCAGTTACGTTGGCCGTGGGGAGGGAACGGCTGGGACAGATCTTGCAGCATCTTAAAGGCCTGGGACCTGAAAGATGAAAGGGGAAAATAGCATTATCCTGGTGTGCCCCGCTTTGGGGAGTGCCTGGGCTTGCAGTTGGCCTTTGCAATTGTGCTTGGCTGTGAAGCAGCCTCTTTATCTGCCGCTGCCTGGGGGGAGGGAGAGAGTATCTGAGGATCATCTGTACTGTAGAGGGACTGGGTTTGTTTTAGACATAGGACTATAGACAAAGATGTTGCAATGTTCAAGGTATAGATTTTTATGCTCTTCACTTCTAAAAGCAAGTAATGTGTGCAGGGTTACTTGCTTGGTAGATTGATCTTTCTTACCCACGCTTTGCTGCTTAGGTTGGGTCTCTGCACAGAAAGAAATACAACCTGCAGTTAATTTCCTTTCTGGGTGTAAGGAGGCTGGCAGAAGTGAGGCATTGAGTCAAGGTTTGGGAAGAATAAGGGGAATAAATGCCATTTAATACCACCCAGTCCTTCCCTCAGGAGCACATGGATGAGATTCTGATATTGTATCCAAACACAGCCTAGGATGGAGGAAGAGGGGAGGGAATCGGCTGTCCTGGACAGTCCCCGCTGGAGTGTGGGCAGTGCCAGCACGTGGGCCCCTAGCAATGTGCAAAACCTTCCTGCCCCAGACTCCCAGCTCCCTCTGCTCCTCACATTGTTCTGCTGATTCACTTGCGCTGGCTGGTGAGTGAGAAGACTCTGTGCTTGGCTCCTTGACAAGCTTCCTTGCTCAGCACGCTAACTCTTCTGCCTTTGTGGAGGCCAAGCTCTGCCGTTTCTTTCTTTCTCCTAAACTGGCTTATTGGCTTACTTGCCTTGCAGTAAAACCCAAATACAATTAAGCCCGGGTTTGAGCAAGGATCTCATAGTATTGTTTTGCAGAGCATCTGGGGGGATGATGTGTCTTCACTGCAGTGCTTATGGGAAGATTCCAAAGTACTTAGCAAAACAATAAATGACACGAGCAAATTTTGAGATGCCTTTCCAGGCTATAACTCAAAGGGATACCAACTCAAAATAGTGAGAACCACACAAGAGGTTTTGCTGCAGATCTCTGGTCAGATCCAGGTTCTGGATTTCCAGAATGCTTAGCAAGAAACGAAGCCTGAAGTGATGCAGAGCTCTACTTAGTGATGGCGAGGGTGCAGGTGGAGAAGGTGGTATGCTTCCATGCAGGGTGGGCAGTAAGCTTATGGGAGGGAAGAGGGGGTAAAGAGCCAGCAAAACCTCAGCACTGTCAGGGTGGCAACACTGGTGTCCATGGGATGCGTTGGCATCCGTTGGGATGCATATGTCCTTGGGAAGTGCTCTGCTCATTCCTTTCCGCGTTTTTCTTTCACAGGGAAGGTGCCTCAGTGTTAGTCCATGGGACTGAAGGAACTGATTCGACACTCCAAGTAACTTCTCTGGCGCAGATTATCTTGGATCCAAGCTGCAGGACCATACGTGGCTTTGAATCTCTTGTTGTGAGGGAGTGGCTGCAGGTAAGAAATCCCTATGGACAAAAGGGCAATCTATTCCAGTGACAGCTGTATTGAGAAATAGCCCGAGAGGCAGCAAACGGGCTGGGCTTTGTTGCAGCCCTGCTTAGTGTTAATGGCCTTTGTCCTAAGACCAACATCATTAACTGAGTCATTTGTACCTCTGGCACTCCACGGGGCCTCTGCCTCTCATGGGAGTTTTTTCGTTTTGGGGAACTGCCCGTTTTGTGTGCTGAGGGTGAACATCTCTTTAGCGAACACTGTTCAAACTAAAGCACAAAACCTTAGTTCTGCTCTTTGTACTCTTGCAGCTAATGTCCTCAGCCTGGTCCTTGGGTGCACCTACACCAGTTTGTTCTTGGTAAAATTCTCTGATCAAATACAGGGCTATTTACATAGCCTGAAAAAGGCAGCAGAGTTGGTCGTGGTTGCTAGCGATTGGTTACTGGATGCTTGACGAAATTGCTGTTGTAGAAAAGAGTAGTAAGAGCATAGTTGCATGAACTGGCTCTGAAGTCTTTGTTACATGTACTCATGACCCATGACTTTGTGTGTGATGCTCTCTCTGATTCTTAAATACAGGCTGGTCACCCTTTTCAGCAGCGCTGTGCCCAATCAGCCTATTCAAATAGCAAGCAGAAGTGGGAGGCCCCAGTGTTTCTCCTCTTTTTGGACTGTGTGTGGCAAATCCTTCGTCAGTTCCCTTGCTCTTTTGAATTCAACGAACAGTTCCTCATTATGCTCTTTGAACACGCTTACGCTTCACAGTTTGGGACTTTCCTGGGAAACAATGAAAATGAAAGGTTGGTGAGGGTGCTCGCTTTGAACCCTTTAAATATTGGGCTGTATCTGACACAAAAAAAAAAAAGAGTCTTTTGGTTTGAAAAAGGGTGAGGGTGCTTGTGTGGTCTCCCCTAGCACAGGTGAGCTTCTCTCGTTGCAGTTATGTAGTCTGCTGCAATGTTAGGGAGCTCCTCCCTCTTACAAGTGGGACGTTGTGACTAAAGCCATTTGTGGCTTGGTCAGGGAGTTGAATTCATCTTCTCCAAGTCCAAGCTAATACCTTAAACTGTCTTTTCTCTTTCCCTGTGTGGCCTTGAAATATCTCCACCCATCACCAGTATATATAGTCTCTTACACAGAAACTCTTTCCATAAAAGAATAAATAGCTGGAGTTCAACAGTGACGTGAGTCATAGCTGTGGGAAGCAGACTTGTCCACGCAGTCCTGGAGGAGAAGGTCAAGGCAGTCAGAGGCCAAAGATGGAAAGTCTGGTTCTTACCTTCACTGTCAGGGAGGAACGTGACTCTGCAGCCTGGTGGTCCCGGCACCCCCAGGAAAGGAAGGCTTTGGTTTTTGCATCATCCACTAATTGCTGAAAGTAGAAAACGTGGAAGAGGTTCTTTCAGAAGGATCTGCCTCACGGTTACACCTTGGCAAAAGTTTTGCGTGTTTGGCTACAAGCAGCATGATTAGGTTTGAGCCGTGCAGCAGCGCAACTTCAACAGAAGGACCAAAAATCCCTCCAGCCGTAACCTGTGACTTGGCGAAATGTGAATTGGCAACCTGCGCTGGATGAGGTTTTGAGTGAACGCTGTGAGCTCTCACATGGGTGCTCGTGCAACTTGGAAAGGAAGCAGCCGGGACTGCGTTCTGCTGGAGTCTACCTTGTCAGATAATCATAGGCCTGTGCTGAGCTTGCTTACAAGCTTGTGGGGTTTAAGGTACTTCTGAACCTAAGCCTGGCTTAGATGCTGTGCTGTACCAGCGGGGCAGCTCCAGGCATGCCCTGAGTAGTGCTGCGGGGAGTAGTAAACAGGGTGGAGCCCTGGAGGACTGGAGCCTCCCACGGCTGATGGCAGCTGCCGGAGAGGTTTGGATTCCTGTTTTGAACTTGGTAGTTCTGTTCTCGGGACTCCTGACTCCGGTAGGACCGTGTCTGATGGTCTCCTGCTTAACTGAAGACCAGTGAATGAGTAGAAGGGAAAAACAGAACTGGTATTACAGATAAGGAAGGCAATTTAAAGCTTCCTAAAAACTGCTCTGCCCTTAAAGTAATCTTTGCTTAGAAGAGACTCTTCTGTCTTCTGCAGGGCTGCTGAACTGGTCATCTGCAAAACCAAGTTAGACTTGAAACCAATAAGATGAAATCTGAAAGAGTATTGAATGTTACATGTAATAACCTGCCTGTCACATCTGAGTATGTCAGCCTCTGAGCACAGAGAGATGTCTGAAGTCTGACGTTAAGCGTGAGCTGTCTGAAGTTATTCACAGGGATGGTGAATCTCCCGCCTGGGTGGCAGTTCAGTTTGCTAGCGCAAGCAGAATGAGGTTCGCCAGACTCCAAGGGATGGAGACCCCAGTGTAACTCCTGGCGTGGCTTTGACCCAAGAAAATGGCACTGCTTTCTCTGTGCTTTGATCCTTCCCGCCACCAGAGGGACCGCATCGGACGTGCCCATCGCACGGTTCCAGCAACAACGCTGCTTTAACGTACTCCGAGAATTGCACTACGATCCTTCCTTGATGCAGACCTACCACACCTCCCCAGCTCTATCTTAACACAGGAGTTCAATCCCTTTCAAAACCTGGCAGCTGAACCATTTTGGAGAGGTGACCGATTCTTCATCTGGACAGATGGCAGCTAGCTTCCACCCAACTTGCAAATGTTATTTCCCCATCTTTTCTTCAAAACTAATTGTAATCGGCCAGGTTGAGTAAATTGCCTTAGGTTTACACCCTGTGCCGTGTTGGTGAGAGGTATTGAAAGGATTAGCCTGAACTGTCTGGGCTAGTAGCACATGGGAAGGCTTGTGACATTGTAGTCTGTGGGGTTCTGATAAAACAAAATGAGTCTTTGCAGTATAAAAGGGAAAGCTGACTTGTTCCCGTGGGTTTGTTAGGTCTAAACTGAAGCTGCAGCAGAAGACGATGTCCCTGTGGTCCTGGGTGAACAGGTCTGAAGAGCTGAGCAAATTCCAGAATCCTCTGTTTGAGGCCAACAGCCTTGTCATCTGGCCCTCCGTTGCCCCACAGAGCCTGCAGCTCTGGGAAGGTGAGCCAGGCTTGCTTTTTCTGTTATTTTGTGGCTACTTGTAAAGCTGCTTAAGTGTTGACTCCTGTTGTCTCCACTGATGGTGATCTCACTCCCTTTGAAATCCATTCCAAAATATTTTTGGCATGTGCCATCGCCCGAAGGCATAATGCTTTCTCCTTCTAAGCCTTGGTGCCATGCTACTCTTTTCCAGGGAGCCTTACTAGTACCATTTAACTTCTTAGCACCATATTTCTCCAGGGATACAGCCTAATCTATAGATGTTCTGCAGGCCTCAGGCTTTTGTTCTGTATCAACCAAGACTTCCCGTTCTCCATTACTGACCACGTTGGCCGGGATGATCTCTGTGCAGTAGGTTCCCTGCCGCAGAAGCTTTCTCCATCCCATGTATGCTGAAGAGTTAATTACAGTGAGGCAAGCAGGCTGTCATGGCAGGGCAGAGACAGAATATGGATTGGTCTGATCAGTATATGAGAAAAAAGGAATGAAACCCCATCATTTTTTTTCTTTATTAACCTTGTTTAATAGCATGGTGAACTTGGAGAGGAGGATCAGTATTTCTAAATGCTATTTAGGGGGGAGGGGAGGGAAAAAAATGCGTAAACTGTATGCACATTACTCGAGAGCTGATGGAGTATAAGTAATGTTTCTTCCTTGTTACAAGAAACCCTTCTGACTTGTGCTGTCTCTGGGCTTTCAGGTGTCTTTCTTCGGTGGAACAGGCCTTCCAAGTTCCTAGACGAAGCCCAGGAAGAAATGATCAACATTATAAAATACAACAAGGAACTTCAGGCAAAGGTTAATGCATTGAGGAGGCAGCTAGCGGAGATGGAAACAGATGATAGGATGCAGGAGAACCTGTGAGCTGGCAGGGCTTTGCCTCAGGTCTTTCCTTTCCAGTCCCCTTTACGTTAAAGACTAAACATGGAAAGTGCATGTGTTGCAGAGCCCTCTGGGTACAGCTGACCCTCAGTCCTCCCACTGCTGAAACCTTCACTTCACACTATGTACCTCCCTGCTTTTTGGGAGGGATTTTTTGTTTTGTTTACAGAAGACACACACAACTGGGCATAGTGTTCTCTCTTGGCAGCTTTGCTGTCTCAAAATCGTGTACGGTGTCAGCAGAAGCTGGAACTCTTACCTCCACTCAACTGATGACCAGGATGGGCCAAGAGACAGGATGTTTCAAATTTATTTTGGACTTTTTCCTGGTTTTGTTGAACTCTCTAAACACTTGGCAGGATCAAAATACGAAGTTATGTATAGATAGGTAAAGGCATTTTGTCTGAAAGCACCTTTTCTCTCCAAGAGTAAGTAAGGCAGCTTAGTTCTTCAGTTTCCTAGAAAAATTAGAAAATGGTATAATCTAACTACAGGTTCTCCCTGTATCTATGTGATACTTTTGGTAGCCTTCACATCTAACAGTTGGGTTTTTGTGTCAAGCATTGGCTTGGGAGCAGTAAGTTGAATACCAAACCGGAGCAAGAAATTTCAGTGCAATACAGAACTGAAGTAGGGATTCTGCTGCTAATGTTTAAGCCATGACCTTCAGGTGGAATTGTCCCTCCTGGACAAATATCTCCTAAGGAATAACAAACTTTTTTTTTTTTATTCTACCTGGAAAACAAAAAGGTTAAGTAGCTGGTAGAGGTGTTCACTTGCAAAACAGTGGCTCAGAGCTGTCCTTTTAACGAGAGTCAAGCTGCCCTCTTGAAACTTGGGAGTGCACTGGCTGGCTTTGTACACTTGAACAGATTCACAGCGTTGCTAGGGTGCAAAAGCAGCACTTAATCTACAGCTCAACAAAACGCTTTTGCTCCACCTGGTGTGCTTTTTCCTCTCATGCTCTTACTATACATTTTGTGAAACATGAAAAGCAGAAGTTGGGAGTTAAGGTGATCTAACATATCAGGTAGCTGCTGCAGATTAAGAGGCTGTCGTACTACAAAAATGCTAATAGTTTAGATCATTTGTAGCTGCTAAAACTGCTCAAAGACTTTAGGGATAAGCTTTTTTCCAAGTAACTTTGTATTTTGTAGCTGATCTTTGTGACTGCAATCTGCTTTTATAAAATCAGAGTTTTTGCTAGAGATTTTTTTTTTGTTCTCCTTTAAAAAGATGAGTGGGTCCGAAATATTAACTCACCTAGGCATTTGTTGAGCTTGGTTCCATTGGTAGCTGTACCTGACTGAGAAGACTTGAATTAACAGCAGCCCGTGTGGCTGGGATTATCTGAGAAGGCGCTTGCTGTTAGCCTGTTTCTGCTGAAATGAACGGAGCCGCGTTAGGTCAGCGTTGATCTCTTTGGGAACCGTTGAGCTTCCGTGACACTTTATGCTGTTTTGGAATGAAGCTGCCCTTATTTAAAAGCCACTTCACATAAAAATAGATAAATGTGAAGATGCAGGATCTTTAGTTGTCATAGAGGTATCTGGAGAGTAATCTTCTGCAAAAATCATGTAACCACTAAATATATTCTAAGAAAAGCTCTATAACCAAGGAAGCTATATAAAATTATGTGACAGTGATGAAGTGCTACCTTAATGCCTTTTGCTTCAGTCCTTATTTCCTTCATTATTTTCTTCTTGACTAACCTAAACTTAGTCCTAAAGTCATCTGGCTTAAAAAAATAAAAAAGATCCCTTTTAAATCATTGTTCACTTAAAGCAGAAGAATAATTCCTCCTACTTGTAATACCAGTTTCTTTTTAGGCTTGGAGAGTGACCGTTTCATTCACTAAATCAAGTCTGACATAGGGAATGCTTCTCAGGTTGGCTGGTGATGTGTACGGCATAACAGAGGAGGCACCAGTTGGCCGTGCCTTCCTCCCACCTCCAAACCCCAGCTTCTGGAGCTACCTTCTGGGCATATTGCAAATGTAAGCCCTTTAAAATTATTTCTCGCCCTTTAAAATGATGTCTGTGGGATCTGCACCTGCCTGGATGTTGTATCCCTATCCAATTCAGAATTTCTACTGTTCCTGTACATCTGAAATACGTTATCCCGAGCCAGATGGGAAGGATTCAGAAGGCACTGTTTTCCCTATAATAGACTATACATAAAACACACTTAAAGGTTATGCAATTTCCTAACATAGTAATTATATATTGAGCTAAATAATAGAGAAGCGAAGAGGGTTTTTTGATCTAATTGCCTGGCTGCTCTAGTCTTTCATGCAAACTGCAGGCATCTGAGGAAATTGGGTAACCAGCTGTGACAGCTAACAAAAGGCAGAAAATTCTCTCTGAGCTGGCATTTCATCCTCGACTTGGGTTTCAGGACTGAATCCACGCCCAAGCGCTGTGCGTTTGCCTTAGTGGCAGTGTGGATCACAGCCTCCACGGGAAAACACTAGTGTCGTTCCGAGCAGCCACAGCCGCTTCTTCCCCGATTCCTCTGCCATGCATCACCTTGTGTTCGCTGCAGACAGCAGGAGCTGGAGGCTTAAGTTAACCTGGAAATAGTCCCCCTTGGGAGGTGTTACCGGAGCAGTCCCGCAAGGTAGTGCATGCGGTGGGGTTGAGACGAGATGTGTGGGCCCTTGCAGGTCCTCCTGGGAGAGGACAGTTCCCAGACCTCTTGTGTCAGGCTACCTGCACGTTCCCCTTTTCATTCCCAGTGCTTCGGTCTGGTGGCTACTGGTGTAACACGCAGCGGAGCACTCCAGTTCTTTCCTTACCTGCATGCCCACCATATTTATTCACGTATTTAATATTGATGATCAGCTTGCTTGCTCTTAGAGGGGGACGTCTGCCGGATTCTGCCCCGTGAAGTCGCTGACGCCCTGTTTGCAGGTTACCTGCGTCTTCCTGAGCTGTAAGCACCGTGGCAGCACCCAGCTCTGGCTCTTCAGTCTGACGCTGCCTTACGCTCTTGCTGACACCCCTGCTTCTCCTCTTTTGCACATCGATATTTGGGTAATAAGCTGGACACTGAGGGCCTCCTCCCCCAAACTCTGGGGGCAATCAATGTGGACGCTCGGCCATTTACCAAAAAAAAAGACAAAAAAAAAAAAAGGGAAAAGGAGCTAACTTGCACAGTTTTCAAAAGGGAATATGTACCTTCAATATTTTGATTGTATTGATCTAACTTTTGAATGTGGCGACCGGTTTAAGTGCACTATTGTCCATGTTGCATATGATATAACTTAAATTGCACTGTACAGCATATTGGCGTCTAATGTATGCTTTGCTAAAGCCTTGGAAAGTGCTATCGTGTACAGGCTCCTGTACGAGGGGAAAACGTCTATAGTAGCACTCCCTTTTTGTAACTGTGTGACACTGAACAGCACTGTGTGATGTGTGCTACGTATCTGTTAACTAGTACAAATTTAAGTGATGAGTGCACTTCTGTCCAAACATCTGGAATCGCTAATTGGACTTGGCTGCTGCATCAGTCTTGATTTTTTTTATTTTTTTTTTTTAAAGTGAAATAAGTAACAGGGCTGGGAGCTGTGTGCTATTGTTAGATGTATGCTGTATGTGTACAGAATCCCAGCTGCTGTGGTGTTGAATATATTGCAAAAAAAAAAAAAAAAAGGTAACAAATCTGAGAAAAACTATCATGGCTCACATTGCTTAGCCATTTGGGGGGAGAAAAACAGATACAAAGCGGCTGTAAACTTCGCTGTAGATATGTTGAGAACACAGTAGAGATGTCTGTTCAAATTAAAACCTTGAAGACTCTAAAAAGTTCTTTAATTACAGTGCTGAATCTTCTTTATTGGTGCTGCCTTCACTTTCCATTGGAGGGCTGTGTGTGTGTGACTCGGATGTAAGCTCTTTGCCTGAAACTTTGATTCTTTGCTGCTCGTGTGGTTTTTTTTTACAGCTGAACACGTGCTGCGATGGTAGGAGAGGGGTTTGTGCTGCAGGGCTGCATGGAAAGGAGGAGGTAGAGACCTTGAGTCTGTGCAGGGCTTGCAGAGCTCTGCTCCCGTGGTTTTGGGCCTCCGACACCAGCCCTGCACACGATGGATCAACAATTCAATTAGTTAAGATTTTGTGCTTGCATTGAACACTCTAAAGGAAGGCAGGCAGATGTCTTCAAAGGGAGAGTGGTTCGGACTGAAGTAAAACCTTGCAAGAAGTCCACCGCTAGACCTGGGGTCACGATTACCTGTTGTATTTTAAGGGAGGTGGGGCACTTTGGTGTACTTGCCAGGGGAAGGAGCAAAAAAAAAAAGGACAAACATCTCTTGGGAAACCAAGGCTGTGAACCATGGCAATGCCTGGATCTCTCCTGGCTGGGTCGGTAGGCTGCGAAGCACTGGGCTGTCCGTTTCCTTGCGGCATCGTTCGTGGTCTCTGCACCTCCTCTGGAAGGTGAAGAATTTTTGTGGCTTTTGGCATTTCAGCAGATGAAGACTGGGTGGGTGTGCTGCCCTGCAGCTCATGCAGTCCTCTCTGATAACACGGTGAAAGGTGCTGAAGGTCTTGATGTGAAAAGAATGACATTCAGTCCCTATTTGTGCAAAATGTTTGCAAAAGTCCCTGCTGAAACAGAGTGGGTCTATTTTAAAATATTTTTAGCTATAATCAGGCAGCCTGATTTGGTTTAAGCTTGCTTTTTGGAGGGGAGGGGAGAAAATAACAATCTGATCAAGTGTTGAAATTTTTTTTATTTAACTTTTCTTCTTATGTTTTTATTTGAGCATGGGTAAGAGGGCATTTAAAAACTCAAAACCAAATACCGAAAGGCTCTGGAATATTCAAAAGGATATAAAGCCATGTGTTGGATTCAAACTACAATTGAGATGCCACTCATGAGGACACGATGCCTTTAAAAGCTTGTACTGTGCAAACAGGCTGCGACGGATTTCTTTAAGCCCGTATTATCTGCGTGTAAAACATGATGTTTTGATTTAATGTATAGAAACATCTGATGGGGGGGAGTGGAGAAGGCAGAGGCAGACTCTGCTTGGTGCCCGGTCTGTGACTCACTTGAACTCCAGCCTGGCTCTCCAAGCCTCCCTTAAGTCCTCTGGCATTGGATCTGTCCCACCTCGCCCCTTTCTAACCTCTTCACCACCTTTGAGGCTTTGCAGGGTAGGGAATAGGAAGGCGATTACGTTCCTACAAGCACCGTGAGAAGCGGCAGCCTGGCA
Source organism: Platalea leucorodia (assembly GCF_965183815.1). Classification (NCBI taxonomy): domain Eukaryota; kingdom Metazoa; phylum Chordata; class Aves; order Pelecaniformes; family Threskiornithidae; genus Platalea; species Platalea leucorodia. The sequence goes on along the minus strand of NC_138825.1, from coordinate 124,676,556 downwards.
GGGAAACCAGCTGACCCCTGAGGATGGGATGTCCACAAGCTCACCTCATGAAATACCGGGTTCTCCTGGCTGGTGGTGACTGTGCAGCACCCCAATCCCAGTATCTTGTACGTGCCGTGGCACCAACAGATCCTGAGGAAGCTAAAACTCAGCAGATTGAGGCCGTTGGCATTTCTTTTTTTGAAAACCGACGTGTTTTCGTTTAGCACCATTGTAGGGCGCTCTTCCATGCCGCCAGTTTTTCCGCCAGGCAGTGAAAGAAAACAATGAGGCGGAACTACTGTTGTGCATTAAATGTAACTCAAGGACGCTGGACTGTGTTGGGTTGCTCACAGTTTCTCCTGCTGTGTAAATGTCGAGACAAGCCTGTGGTCTTTGTCTTTCAGAGCTGGAGATAATGATCCTTTGATGTTCTGTTGCAAGAGTGTTGCTGATGGCTTTAGATTACTTTATCTGATGCTGCAGGTCATCACAGCTCATCACAGAATCACAGAATGGTTTGGGATGGCAGGGACCTTTAAAGGTCACCTAGTCCATCCCCCCTGCAGTTGGCAGGGACATCTGCAACCCGATCAGGTTGCTCAAAATGGAGGGTTTACTCTTAAAGATCAAAATCTGCTCCCTCAGTACCTTAAAGTACTGGCAGACAACCCGGTTACTACAGAGAAGAGAAGAAAACCTGTTTCTCATGTAAATATTGGGGGTTTTGGACAATTTTTGGTTGCTAATCTAGTGAGCAAAACTTTTGCTTGGGATAAAATAATCAGGGGAAAGAAGACACAAAGTTGCTGTTGAATTCCTATGGGAATTCACCAGGTTGGTCACATAAATTCAGTGTTTGCTCTTGCTGCTTTTTAGGGAAAATGTACTTCTGTGCTTTTTTATACAAAATGAGTTGAAGCTCCTTCTTCTTTATGCTGCCATTTACCTTTTAGCCAGTCTTAAGCATCGTGGGTCGTGGCTGTGCAGGTAAGGCGCTCCGCCGTAAACCCTGAAGGCTTTAACGTTGCTGTGCAGCGTGTGGGAAGGCTGTAGCTCTGCAAATGAGGGATGCCATAAGAACAAAAATGTCAATTAAAATGGACTGTTTGAATCATAGAATTGTCAAGGTTGGAAAAGACCCTTAAGATCATTGAGTCCAACCGTTAACCCAGCACTGCCAAGCCCACCGCTAAACCATGTCCTCAAGCACCACATCTCCCCGGCTTTTAAATCCCCCCAGGGATGGGGACTCAGCCCCTGCCCCGGGCAGCCTGGGCCAGGGCCTGACAGCCCTTTGGGGGAAGAAGTTTTTCCCAATACCCAACCCAACCCTGCCCTGGCGCAGCTTGAGGCCGTTCCCTCTCGTCCCATTGCTTGTTCCTGGGGAGAAGAGACCCCCCCACCTTGCTACAACCTCCTTTCAGGTAGTTGTACAGAGCAATAAGGTCTTGACTTACTGTGGTAAAACACATGTCAAACACATGTTATGTCAGTCTTAAAGTCTTAAAGATGCTGGGTGGTGTTATGAAAATTAGGTTTGTAACAGCTTCTATGGTTAGGTTGCAACAGTTTACAGGAACTCTTATTGTATATAGAGGATCCGTTTGGTTCATAGCTGTACGACAGAGCCAACAGCAATATTCCCTTTGAACTATAAGATGAAAAATATACAACATGTTGCGTATTTGTTGGGGGGGCTGATTGCTGCACCCCAACACTGTGTCATTTTGAGTACTTGATCTGAGTAGCTAAAAGCTGATTCATTACTTGGCTAAGCGTAAAGTGAGAGCTAGTAGACTGGATCATTTATGCTGATTTAAAAGGAGGCATAATTACAGCCCCTAGCCTCAGAGCTTCCCCAGCCGCCTTCAGCTCCAGGAGTTTCTAGCACCTACTTTGTCAGGCAGCGATTCATACACTTGGGATGCCTTTTTTGAAATTATTCTTGTAGTCTGAGCTTGGCATGTGCGTCTAAGATGTAAATCTTCACACGAGGAATACGTGTGGGAGGAGGAGAGCCTCCTGCCTGGAGGTGGGCAGTCAAGCGTCCAGGGTTTGCGCTGTACCGGCCGCGCTCGGCCCATCCCGCTCGGTCCTGGTACCGTGCAGGGCGGTGGTTTGTAGCCTGGGGTCACCCTGTGGAGGAAAAAAAGGTTCTCAGCCTTTCGGCAAGCGGGTAATTCAAAAGTACCAGGGATCCAGGAAAATTTGCTTCCTGGTCTGTGACCAGAGAACTGGCATTTTCTACAGTGGTTAACAAACCAATTACTCACAGCCTTTTTACATATTTTTCTTTAATGAGGAAGACTATGCATGTAGAAGGCATGCACTTAAAGGCTTCATTGATATTCTTTTAAATCAGATCATTATTTAATAACATTAATTTAATATATAAATTATATACGTTGTTGTTGGGATGGCGGATGTTTTTGCAGCCCTTCATATTTTGTGGTAGATTCAATTGTATCATTTCTAAAATGCAAATTTTAGTCTCTTTCCTGACATGAAATAAATTGTTGTGATGGCCCAGCAAGGTAAGTGCAACATTTCTACAGGATATTTTCTGTTTTAGCCATTTCTTTTTGGCTTGTAATTCCTTGGCGATATGAAATAAAAACTTTCTTGTCAAAAACTTTCTGGCAGGAATAAGGATTGTTTCAGAGTTAGGGTTTGTGGGTTTTTTTGAGCAGAAAACTGCTTGCCTTTTCCGTACTGTGCTTCACCTCATCAGCTGCCACTTTTTGTGGTGCTTGGAGCATCTAAGCTATCGTGGCCATATCCTACCTGGTTGTGGAGTCTTGAAGCCTGTGCTAACCAGAGGATTAGACGTGGTGTAGGAACAGCTTTGAGCAAGCGTAGTCCTTGGTGCACTGGACTGAGACCTGCACTTGAGCTGAACCTCTCTTCCCTGAAGACTTGATGACATTGCTGCTAGAGTGAAGAGGGTTCTCTGTTTCTTATTTAATCAGTTGTTTCAGGGAGAAAACAGCAATTTGGACCACAGTGGGGTAAGTACGGGGCTCTGGTTTCTACGTTTCCCTAGGTTGGGAAGGAGAGGGAAAAAAAAAAGCTCTGCCTTGCTGGGAAAAAGGTTTTCTTCCACAGATCCTTAAGGGACACTTGCGCAACATCAAATACATAAAGTACCCCGGGTGCACTGCCAGCAGTTGGCAAGGCTGTCATTCCACAACGGGGGAGGCTTTGGCAATGTTGAATTAAAATGTTGCTGTTCTCCTCCACCCGTTTTTCCTCCTGACTTGTGCTGGTCCAGCTGTTTGCGATTGCACGTGGCACATGGGATTGGAAAAACTGGTAAGGAAAAGTAAGGCAGCCAAAAGGGAAAAGCCCTGCAGCCTGAGTCAGCATCTGCGGTGTTAAACATTGCGATGATGCTTTTGGTAATTAAGTCACAGGGAAGATTTGTGAGGTGACAACCCATGTGGCTTAATGAGCTGTCATCTAAGGCTCTGTCACTGCAACTGGATCCTCATGTAGAATGGAAGGACGATTAAATTTTTTTTTTTTAATTTTTATGTTTTTTAGGCCTTGGACTGGGGTTTGGGAGTCCGAAGTCCTGGTCCTGCCACTGCCACAGCTTGCTGGTGTCATCTCAAGTGAGCTACGCCATCTGCATCAGTCTTGGCCAAAGAAGTGGGCTTTCTGGGTGAGTCCAGGCAAGATTCCCTGTTCTCATGTGCCTCTTGTGCGTTTACTGTTTGGGACAGAGACTGCTTGGCTATTGTACAGCTTTGATTAAAAACAGCTTCTAGGCACTAACCAGGGTCTAAGGTACTGAGCATGTAGCGAAGCCCAGATGGAGCTAAAAGGGGAGAAGAGAGGGTATACCTCGATCTTTGCCTACTGCTAACATGACAGAAAGCCATGCGCTTAACATTTGCACGATTGTCAACAGGACTAAAAATAACTGGTCTGCAGAAATACAAGGCTCGTGCCCACAGAGTACGGTACCATGCAGAGCAGCAAACCAAAGGGACAGCATGTCTCCATGGCAAGAGCTCTGTTGTGTCTCCAAGCGTCCCCAAAGGCCGGGAAGAGCTCCTTTTGCTCAGCTATCTAAGCACAGGGAGTTGTGAGAAAGGTGTGCAAATTCAGCAAGTGGGCAGAGGGTGAGATGAGGAAAACCCTGTGAAGAGGAGGGGGTGGGAGGGAGATTAAGCCTGAGGCTTTGGGAGAGGCTGTTGCAGAAGGCTTTGAACAAGACGAGCACTTCTGGATGCTACGTGGATAAGGAGAGGACGAAGGCAGCTGCATGAGGCAGAGTGGGGAGAGCGCCGAGCACTCTTGGAGCCATGAGCTCCATGGCACCTTGCTGGGTATGAGAGGATGGACAGTTCTCCTCTTCTGCTGGAGACTCCCAACAGCAAAATTCATTCCCAGCAACCCTGGTCCCCACCCTGGCCCTTCTGGCACCGCTACGCACAAGTCCCAGCTCAGAGGAGTGCCTCACCACATGCTGTGCAAAAGATGCTCTGGAGTTTGCCATCTTACTGTATTTTAATAATCTGCCCCTCCTAGAAGAAGGGAATGTCCTCTCTCCCTTTCTTCAGCTCCCTGGATTTCTTTCTGATGAGAACGTTGCCTCAACACCCGGCCCAGATCTGACTTTCCCTTGCAGAGCAGCTTGCTGGAACATGTCCTACTCTTTTCCCCTTGGCTCTTTTAATTTGCATTTCCAATATTCCTCCATTAGCATGTTTCTGAACTTCAGACTGGCTTTTCTTGTTTGCAGTGTCTCAGACATGGATTAAAAAAACCCCAAATCCAAAAAACTCCCACAAAACCCAGATACAATGAAAAATATAAAGCATACAAGTTTGTCAGTAGTTTGTAACCCTCCTTCTCTCCCTGGAGCACTTTTTGGGGCACCTTTTGTCATGCACAGAGGCTCTGTGAGCTACAAGGCTGTGCTGACCACCGAGAAAGACACCCAAAGTGCCTTTGGTGCCCAAACAGGCACTTGTCAGGTGGGAGGGTTGGCCTTGGCCGCTTGCTGGAATGGATCATCCATGTTGCTGAGATGCCATCATCCATCTCATGGAGTTGGGTTTTCTCCCCTTTAGGATTTTCTGCCTTCTCATGTTGAGGTTTTTGCTCTTGCACCTTCGAGCTGCTACCTATCACATCTCGACAACCCTACCTCTGTCCTCGGTTTTACCTTTCTTATCTTGCAGGGCTCTGTGCTCTTTCTCACAATTTAGCAATCTTCTCAGCTCTCAGAGGCAGGGTTATCCAGCTGGGCCGTATCAGGGAGGCCTTGGATTGCAGCTGAACCTGGAGGATGGGGTGGTTTCAGGGCCAGCTTGCTGCAAGGTCCGTCTAGCTTGTGTTCGTGCCAGTTTAATGCTCCAGATGGTTGCCTCGGTGCTGGAGGAGGTAACTGGGTTATTAAATCACTCCTGCTGCTTCGTCAGTCTGGGGATCTGCCATCCTGGTGTGATACTGGTCTAGAAGAGAACTTTACATTGTGGCAGGCTAGCAGATACAGTAAAACCACTGGTGAGCAACTTCAGGTGATCCGTGCATCATCCTTCCCAAGCAGAAAAATCCTTTTTGCTCCGCTGCATGCAAATATCAGGGCCCTGGAGACAACCGGATCTTTTCTTTTTACCTCTGCAACATGCCAGCTGAGATCTGTTTGCCCTCACTGCAAGGCTGGCTCCATGGTGCCCCTCCTGAGAGCAGCCATGGAGTCACGCTAGAGGCTCTGCTCTTCCTTGCTTCATTTGGTGGCAGACTCCTCAGCCTGGAAAAGTGATTGCTGAGGTGATGATATGATGGAGGTCTATGAAATATTGGCATGGAGAAGGTAAGGAACAACTATTTGCTCTGCCTCCTATAAGAATTAAGGTGCACCAGATGAAATTGTCAGGTGGTGCTTGAAACAAAAGGAGGTGGTGTTCGGCAGGGTGTGTGGTTCAGCTGGGGAGCTCATGGCCATGGGACATTGTAGATGCCAAACATGATATGCAGTCAAAAAGCAGCTAGATATGGGATAGAAAAATCCATCAAGGGTTATTTAACACAAAGGCATCGGCTGTCAATGGATGTGCCTGTGCAATACAGTATCAGGATGTCAGGGATGCATAGCTGTCAGTTTTTCCTCCATGTCCTGTGCCCCGGCTGACTGCTGGTGGCCTTTGGGACAGCGTACAGGCCTCGGATGACCCTTTAGTTTGACTCAGTTTGCTGAAGATACTGCACAGTCTGTAGCAGATGGAATGATACTGCTGATACTCCCATAGCTTTGCTTCCCCAGGGGCTTTAAATGCATTTTTCGAGGCTCTGCAGTCCAACAAGAGAGTTCTTTGTGTTTATTTTCCTACTGTAGCTTTTCCTCTTTTAAAGAGAGACAGCTGGTTTTGTGAATGGTACTTAACAGTTCTTTCAAACTCAATTAGGCACTTGGGAGCCAGGAGTTGTGAGCACTCAGCTTCTACAGCCAGCAAAGGATTTTCCCCCCTGCAGCTTCTGTTGTATCATGGTTTTCCAAGATGTCCACACTTTGTGAGCTGAGGTTTTAAAAAGTGGCCATTTGTTAGTGTCTGAAAGCCTTGGAAATAGCGGCCAGTCCTGCTTTGTTTGCGCTCCTAACTTGGAAATACTCTGAAACAATTTCATTCATCAATTCCCTTTGGGGGGGGTGGATGGATTAAAAAAAATCAGGCTCTGTTCCAACCCTGAACTGACTTGAATCTACATCAAATGCCAGGGATTTTTTTGGCAGACTCGACAACAAACCATTCTTCCATTTGAAATGGCTGGACAGTGAAACTGAAATGCTTTTTCCTTTCGTTGTAAGTGCGTTATCAGGGTGCAGCGTTTTGTGTAGGGTCTTCTGCTCCATGCCCTGTAGCTGTGCCCGCGTACTGCCCAGCCAGGCATTAAGTGCCGTGATTAATAGCTGTCACATTCGGTTGACTCTGCCTCTGATCTCCAGGCTGGGGAGATCTGTGTGTGCAGTGGAGGGTTTTATTTTGCTAGCAGAGCTCTGTGAAAGGTTCCCCTACCAGGAAATTGTTTCTGATAGTTTAATGTTGGTCTTTGTCCTGACTGAAAATTAAGACGTCAAAAAAAAAAAAAAAAAAAGTATACGTGCATATTTTTGGATGACATTTTTTTCTTTATTTAGTTAAGCTTTCCAGATTATTTCCTCTAAGCACCTTTAACAAAAGTTTTTTTTAGTATTTCAGGATTCTTTTTGGGGTTGCTGAGCTAAAGGTTCCAGCTCACTGAGCTGTGCGCTCACAGGGGCCTGGGATGATACTTTATATGTCATATTTTCATGCTCTGGACTCCTGCCCGGACAACGTCTCCCCAGAGCAGGACACTGCCATGAGAAACAGAGCTGAGCTGGTTTAATGCAAGCATGTAAGAATGACCACGTGGGTCAGAGAGAAGGCACGAGCATCTCCACGCTTGGTCTCCAGCAACCATCAGCAGTGGATGTTTAAGGAGAGAATATAGGGATTGGGATATTTCCCAGACTCCAGTCATAAGCGGTTCAATGACTTCTTGAGGCAGAAGTTATATCTGGATTGTCATGTTTAATACTCACTATGGAGCTATCCTCTGCAAACGGCCTCTTGAATCCACGTTCCCCATGTTGGGACCTGGTGATCAAGCACTCGGCTCTCCTGTTTATTTTGGGAAGGCTACAAATGTACGGCACCCAAAGCGGCAGTCCCATCAGGCAAACAGTGGCCTGAAGTCATGCAACTTAATGCTGACATGACTTGAAACACTTTGGATTCAGTTCAAGAAAACACTGACTTTTGATTTTAAGAGAAATTAAAAGAAAATTAAATGATTTAGGCAAAATTCCCTTTTTGCCCCGAAGGACAGTTCTGTTTTTTTCTTTGCTGAGCTTGCTCTTTCTGTGGATGGAAAATTCCCAACCTGCTTGAGTTGCCAAGCTCTTGTTTTTAGCTAAAGCATATGCTGATGTATGTTTGTATCTTGCTCCAACAAAAAGCTGTGGATAAATAAAGAGCTGAAGGCAGCACGCAGTTCCCTTCCCCATTCCAACAGTCCTCATATTGCCAGTGGGGGGGATGGAAAAATGTCAATTACAGTTCAGTCTGCAGGAATGACAGCAAAATTATACTAATTGAGAAAATAAAATACAATTCCAACTCTTTCACCTGTTCTACAGGGAACTTCGCTGTAAATGCAGAAAGATCCTCAAAAGTTGATCTACAGCACCCATTGCCTGAGAGATGTCAACTGAGAGGAAAGAATAAACTGCCTTTATTTCAATAAGAGAACTATTAAACTTCAAGGGCAAAGTTTTTAGACTCATTGTGCTAGATTATAAAGATTATCTAATAATTCTGGATGGAAAATGGAAGTCTTAAATGCTTTTGCCCCTCCCTAGCTCATAATGCGATGCCTTATTGCCTTCAAACAAAGGCAAGAAAATCTTAAGCCGATTTTTCACTGACACTCTGCATGCTGCTGCTGGCCGCTCTGCTCAGTCCTAACAGCTGTGAGAGGCTGGTGAGTCTGTGGGAAAGGTGTCTGCCTGTTCTGGGAGGCATCAAGCATGCTCCTAGCACTTGATAAATGCTTTTGCAGCTGTGGTAATGGCTCCATTTTGCAGAGATGGCCATTTTAGATTTCATTTTAAATGCATTTTAACTTTTCTGTCCTGAAGTTTCCCTCCAAGGTCTTCTGCCAAAAGTCAGCTTTATTTTAGAGTGAAAGTTTTGAGGTTAATTGAACAGGGCACTTTGGAGATGAGGGACTTAAGTCCATGAGACCTTGCAGATTTCATAAAATGCACTGATATGTTTTTAGCAGGCTTTTCTCAGGTCGATTCACGGGGGTTGTGCACTCTTCAAGACCAATGAAACCCAGTGGTTCCCTGGACCATAATGAGCTACACTGAGCAGTTGTGCATCTATTCCCAGATCCGGCAGGTCAGATTTTACAGGGTTTGAGCCCCTGACAGGGAAGCTTTGTGTTACATTATCAGATGAAACCTGATTCCTTTTCATAAACCCACTATTTATTCTCCAAAGTCTATTTAACAAATGCACTCAGTAAACAGAGTTGGGAAAGTGGCTTTAACTTGATTACAGGGTTTTCCTCCTCTGCTTTGTTCCCTTGCAGAAAAAGACGCTGATGAATGGCATGTTCTCTCAGGTTGTAACTGGCCTCGGCCAACCCCACCTGAGACCTCTTCTTAGCCAGCTGCGGCCGTGGGAAGAGAGGAGCAAGAAACAATGATGTTGGACTGGTGAACATCTGAGTATTTCACAGTATACCATTTTCTGAGTATTCAGTGTTTCAAGGCTGCTATTTGGTGTTTGACAAGTTTCTGTCTTAGGTAGATAGAGGTGATCTTTCACCCTGCTTGTCCCAGAGTGCCCGCCTTGGTCAGAGCTGTGATCATGGCTTACTCTTCCACTGCAGTGTTCAATGCTTGCTTCTGCCACGCTGCGGAGCCCAGCTGCTTCTTACCACAAGAGTGCCGGAGGTGGGATCTTCTCTGTGTGGCAATACTGTGTGTTTCTGCTAATTAGAGACTGTTTTGCACCGACGAGTAAAAATAGTCCAGAGATACCATGTCTACAGGGGGCCTGTGATGTCATCATTGCACTAGGATGACATCACTAACTCTGCTGCTGTGAGATAGTGGATGCCCTTGTCACTCCTGGCTGGCTGGCTGTGACAGCAAGGGACTGGAGTGATGCAGAACCTTTCCTGCTCAATAAATGTAGACTGTAATTATAAAGGAGTGTATTCATTGCCCTATTCATCTGACAGCCGTGCCTTTACTGGGTAAAAGCATTTATCAAGGAACTCAGTAATCCAAGGAGAGTAAACCACCAGGTAGACCATGGCAGACCACTCCTTTCGGATCAGATGGTCATTTCCCATTTTCTTGGTTTCTGAGTTTCTTAGGAAGATGCACCACTGCATTGACAGTGAACCTAAGTTATAAAAACCATGGCACAAAGATGTTTTTCCAAAACCTTCTGGTTTGCCTGTTGTGGTTTCCTAGCATTCTCTTCCTCAGCATCAAGGGATCCACCCGTACACAAAGTGGCCTGCATCTGTTTAACCGGGCATCCCAAGAACGGCAGTGGTTGCCTCAGAATGGTGCAGCAGATGCTGCCAGCCTCAGATGGACACTGTTTGGATTAGAAAATTATCAGAGAATTAGTATTGTTGGATGGGTGAAAGGAAAAGGTATTTCTGTGACTAGGGAGTATCTTATCTAAGGGAAAATTCAAGGCTTTTCTCCCTTGCTGTAACTAAGTAAAGGATTAAGCGTAACTTCCTTCCCATTAAAGTCTCCACTTTCTCACGGAGCTTGAAACCTTGCTGTGTTTTCAGGTACGCACTGAACAGTCCAGCTATTTAGTGGAATATCTGTAAGGCCAGATCCAGATGAACCTTGATAGAGGAGGACAATTAATTCATTGCATTAATGACCATTGTTCCTTGTGGTGTGTGATACACTTGGTGGGAGGCTTTGCCTGAATTTTTAAGATAGTCTGGTTTTCATGTCTCACAGGGCACACTCCTTAACCCTCACTGTATTGCAACGTTCTGCTCACCTCAAAGACAGACCTGTACGAGCCTGTTTTCATACCAGGTAGTGTGTTGTTTAGAAGGATACAGACCTTTAGGAAAGCAGGCCATGATTTACTGGACAGAGGAATCTTACTGTAAACAAACTCTCTTCTGCTGGCCTGAGAGCTGTCTGAAACGCTGCTTCTGCTTAGACTGGAAACTCATCTTTGTCATTAGCTGCACTAATTATGCATCTTGCTTCCGTAGCCTACTTAAATGAATCCTTGTGTGGAGACCTGCACTGTCAAGGCCAGTAAGGAAGAAAGATGAGTGCTGTGTGCACCCCAGGCACTGTTAGAGTGGATCTAGTTCTGCAAAAACAACTGCTGAGGGTATATAATATTTCCCTTCTGCCTTTGTTTTTGGCTGTGGTTACTCATGTTTGTTACAGGATGTTATCTGGCCTTCACAGAAGCTGTGAAGGGCAGGGAAATTGGTTGGGACTTACTGTTTCTGTTTTGAGCCTTCTGTGTGATATTCTTGGTGTGCTACAGGAGCTCTGCTGGAAAACCAGGAAAGTCAGCATAAGGGAAGCGAGAGTCGCTTTGAATTAGAGCAACGGCCTGCCCCTTGTGAGCTCTGTGTATCCGCTCTGAGGTGTGAAAACCCTGCTTAAGGGTAAGCATCAACTTGCTGTGGATTTCTTAGCAACATTATGGCTTCTGTACAGGCAAGCGTTCATGAAGCGTATAACTTAGGGCCTGATTTTTCCCTGCCTGGCTTGTTACCTATACAGGCAAATATATCTCAAATCATTGTTCTTATATTTGGGATGTAGCCTTCATCCATTTTGTTTGCTTACATGTGAAGCTGCAAGACAGTGGGTAAATGGGTATGTATAGGGAAGTCTTCAGGGAACAAACGAAGCTGTTTCCTTCCCCAAAATAGCAAACACATCTCTTTCCAAGATCTAGCAATTCCTACTAGGTGGTTGCAGTGCAGGTCAGGGCTTCTTGAGGACAGTGTAACCTCCAAAACTTCAATCAGTGGCCTTTTTGGTACATTCTTAGGATAAACAACTGTTCCCTTGTTATTTTATATGTTTCTTGAATACTAAATAAATCACAAACAATTCTACGGGTGACACAAGAACTGGAGGATTGCCTTATTGCAGAGCTATACTGCAAAGGCTTCAGAGCTGCAGATGTAGCAAGCATGGGGAGAGATTCAGGCCCTAAATCTGAAGAGAGGCCGTCATTAAGCATCTCCCTTTGCCCCGAGACAGGATCCACTAAATGTACATCTTTGCTGATGGGGCTTACCTAACCTGCTCTTAAATCTCTTAGCAACAGAAACTCTGCTCCTTCCCCAAGCGATCTTTTCCAGGACTTTCCTTACAGCTAAGAGTTTGTCCTAATGAATAATCTTGCTGCTGTTTGAGTATGTGGTCGAAACCAATATATTTTGGGGTTTTTGTTGTTGTGGTGGTGGCGCTTTCTACTAGAAGATTGGCCCCTTGTCTCCTCCAACTACTTCTGCTCTTCACAGAACCGTCTGTTTCGTTCTCCTTTCCCCTTTTTTTTGATAATTCTTGTTGCTATGGACTGTCACTAATTGTGTCTCATCTCTCTTGTAAAAACATCCACCATGAGGGTGGAAATTAGCATCATGGATATAAAAGAAACCAGATAAAATATCTGCCATCAGTGCATTAGCAGTATTCATGTGTCTCACATTGCGGTGGACAAATTACTGTCTCTAAGGGGAGCTGTCCTTGCAGGATTGCTACCCTGTGTTCACAAAAAGACATTGATTGTAAGAAGGCAGCAACACAAAAGCATCTGGGGAGCGCTGAAGGCTTTATCCGGGTATGTTGCTGTGCAGGATGCTGTACGTTCCCCTTACACAGAGAAATGTGACTGCAGCCACTGCAGTCTAAGATATATGCACACAGTGCTGGAGTAAAACCTGCTGCAGAAACTCCTGCTTTCTCTGAGCAGCCAGCCCGGAGAAAATGTTACCTTTCAGGCAGCGATCTTACACAGAGCGTTGAACAGCCAGGCTGAAAGGTGCTATCAGCAGAAGTGCGCTTCCTTCTCAGCCTACCTGAAGGGCTAACACCTGTGTTTTCACTTTGCAGGAGCTCACAAGAACTGGAATGATGCCAGGTGAATGATCTTGAAAACAATGCATCCATCGTTCACGCAGCGCTTCACCTCTCATTTAAAAAAAAAAAAAAAAGGCAAGGCAAATCTAATTGAACCAAACAGCATCAAGCTCTTTCTTTTAATTAAAAAGAATGACTTCTAAATAAAATCTTCCCCATCTATTCTCCTCTAAGGAAATGGCAACCCAGTGTGACGCATGTGTTTGGGTGCAAAAGCAATGCCAATCACTCACCGGGGGAAGATTACAACTGACTTTGATCAGTACGAGGTTCTCCCTTGCCTGCCAACACAATGTGACACCTTCTTGTGCACAAGCACAGCCTGTGTCAGATCTGTTGGGGATGATGAACATCAGGGTTAAACCAGTTCAGCGCCACAGGGAAAAGATGTTTCTTCTTTTCGCATACTGTGTGGCTGACCTGTCACCAAAGTGAAGTTCAGTCTCCCCCCTTGGTGACTCTTTGTGGCTACCATGGCACATTTGGACAGAACAGGAACTTGTATCCAGAACTGACAATTTACTCATTAGTGATGGCTGATGTGGTTTGAGGGACATAAGACCATATAAAGTCAAGGAAAAAGTCCACTTCCATATTAACCTTTCTCTTAACAGTGGGCAGTGGCAAAAGCTTGTAGAAAAATGTAAGAATACAACCTGGCATACAGTGATCTACGTGGCTCTGGCCTCTGGTGATCATATCATGTCTTGTTATGTTCTTCACGTGGGCCCTCTGAGCCAACCTCCCAGCACTGCTTTCAGATCAGTATGATCCCATGCACCGATATCCCCAGCAACGTTTTCTATGAAAATTTTTAGGAGAAATAAAATGAATCAGGCTGTACCGCTTTTTCCTTGTGTGGAGACTCTGTAACTTCCTTCCCCTGACATCTGATCTGTTCTTTTTCTCCCAAAGACACATGTCATAGTCCTAAACTGCTGCATGTGCTGCCTCTTATGGGAATTACATATACTTGTCTGAGGGCAGAAATGGGGTGCAAATCAGCATTCATCGATAAGTATGGTGGAGCACCTGCCGTTCTCAGTGAGCGTAGATCAGTATGGCTCTATAGGTTTACCCAAGTGAGTGATCTGGTTGTGGAAGAATCTGCTTGCATCTTCATTGTGTGACCTGGATCCAGTTTGTTGCGGAAAAGCTAGAGCTTGTTCTCTCTGCTTCCCACGAGCCTTGCCTGGTTCAGTCCATGTGCTCAAGGGCTCTTCTGCACCACCCACACTCCTGGTCAGGACTGCAGCTCATTACAGATACGATTGGCTCTCCTAGGCTGTATCACCAGGTCCTTGACTGCCCAGACATCGGAGAGGGCTGTAGTACCTAACTGCTAATCACACCTAAGTTGCTAATCGTCACCTTTGCATTTCAAATTTCCTCTGCTGCCTTTCCTGACTTTGCATCCTTCCAGTGGCTCTTCTGCATGAACAGCTGCTAAGAGCTATTCTCCCTTCGTTAGACTGTGGTTTCCAGTGCTCCCACTCTTGCTGAGCCCAGTGGCAGGGCAGGACCTGTTAGGTTCTACAGTGTTTCTGAGCAAGGTTGTGCTTCCTAAAAGAACAAGACAAGGAGATGGCTCCCCCTTCCCCATCAAGGCCGGTGTCTCATGTATAAGTGAGCCAGTTAGGACTTTGCAAACTGAGGCCTCAGCCCAGCAGAATGAGTCATGTGGTTGGTCTTGGGTGCAGAAACCAATGTCGGGGGGACTTTGTTCAGTGAAGAGGATCTTCGCTGGCACAGGGACTGTAGGAATCGTTGTGTTTGTGCTGTCTGCACAGCCTGACAGTTATGACACCATGCTTCAAAACTGGTGATACGCCTTATCAGTACACACACATTTACAGCGCCAGCTGACAGCTGTTCAGCAAACTCCTGCACAGCTTCCAGCATATCACGAAAGACAGTCTGCCGGATGATTTTGTGCAGGAGATGGGCGTAGCTATTCCAGGAAGAAATGTCATCCTATCAACATATTTGCTCTTCTAAGTAGGAGGCCATGTAGAGAATAAAGTTAGTGGAGCTGCGTGTCCACAGCAAGGATCCCACTGTTAAGACTCTGGGGTAAGGCTAACATTTGGATACTGTTAGATTCTACAAATGAAAACTAAAAGTCTTAGAAAGTGAATTTGCTTGGTATCAGGTATATTGAGCTGGGACAGGATGGCACTTCCCATTGGAGACGTTTCTTTTTAAGCTGTTTTGCAACACGACTGGTAAATTTCTATACAGGACAAGAGTGCAAGACTGAATGCATCATGGGTTATTAACCTAGGTTCAATGTTTTTGGATCTCAACCACAGGAATGTGTCCTGTGAGCTGACAGGCTTTCTGAAGAAAATGCAGTTCTACATGTTCCCTTCCCATGTCCTCCAAAGCTGTGTGCGCCGAGGTTTTTGAGCTGTGCTTCTTGCTTACAAATTCTGCCTCTTCATGTTCCTTTCTGGGGAAATGATCTTCATTTGAAGCACCTGTGCAGGTATTTCACATCAACAACAGAGAAAGCAACTTCTACAAATCCTTTTCTTACCCTCAAATGCATCACTGTAAAGTGGGCTCTGTGGTGTCAGATGCCTTCCAAGTCGGTCCCGTGTAGATAGCCATCTGTCTGCAAGGTCTCTGGACTGTCTCCCTTGGCTCAGGTTACAGTTTGCATCATGCAATGCTGATCTCCTTTGCACTTTTGCACCAGTGTTTCTTCTTTCCACATGACTGGGAAGTGCACAGGTAGCTGGAGCAAGCGGCTCCCTTAGGGGCAAAATGGGGGCCCAGAAGGCCCCTCTGGCCTGGGACTGCACAAAGGAGGTGTGTTACCTGAGACACCAGGATCCCTGCTGCTGTCTCTCCGACTCGTAGCCTAAGAGGAAAGCCATGGAGTGAAGCCTGCGGTGAACTCTCCTGGAGAGGCTGCTAAATCTCCAGTAAGAAGTGACTGCACACAGCAGCCGGCTCATACAGCCATCTGGGACCGCTGTACGCTAGTTCTGCCTGGTTTATCCGATGCTGTCCTTCACTCAGTCTCTCCTTAGCTTCTCTGCACTCCTTCGCCTGCTTCAGTGCTGAGTCTCCTTCTCTTCTGTTTCTCAGCCCATCACGTCCCATTTGTTGCCCCCATCTGTTGTACTTCTCCTCCCCAGCCCACCCTGCCTGGTTTACTTAGGGCAAACGTCCTGAACTGTCTGTTCTTGTTTGCAGACAGCCCACTGAAGGGCAAGCCCATCTCGTGGGGCTGACAGGCACACACTCCCCAAATCGATGTGATAATACTGCAACACCGTATAGAGGCAGCAAGGACAACGTTGCACGTTTCTTGAGGAGTACTGGCAGAACATCCTTCTAGAGAGGGGCCTCACTTGGTCAAAACTACAGAAGCCCATGACATGGTTCGATGCAGTCCAGGCACTCCGGATTTCCTAGACAACTGGTAAAGCTGTATGTAGCAGGAAGTTTTTAATGAGCAACCAGGAGGGATTAGAGGGCCTGGAGCAGTTTGTGCGAAGTATCTGGACTTAAATCTGATCCCGTGTCATACTCTCTAAAACTCTTAGCAGCATTCTGGTGTGCTAGGTTTTTGCAGCCTAGGAAGCAGGGCTCGATATGGGAATCCCACTCCTAAATCAAGGTTCTGCTGTTTCTGGTTGAGGGAGTAGGTGACTTCTGACAGCATAAAGTGCTGCCAGCAGGGGAAGCTTGTATGTTGTTCCCCTTCTCAGGGGAAATATTGTGACTATGTGGATCAGTAGCATGTCCTCTGAAGGACAAAGAGGACAAGCTACTGGCAAACAGGACACTGTGTTCGATGGATCATTGATTTGATGGACCATGGCAAGTCCTAGACAGGTGTTGATGGAATCCTTGCCCTGAGCTGATCCTCGCAAGTCTTCTCATTTCCAGCAGCAGCTGTACACAGAGCTTCCAAAGCTCCAGACCATTCTCCTCCTTTCTTCTACTGAGCTGTACTTCTAGCGAACGTTACTACTTTTTTTTCCCCCGCCTTATTCCAAACAATTCTATCTTTCACAACCATAAACAACATTAACTCCCCAAGCAATCTTGAAGAACAAAGGCTTTGAGATAAGATTAGCTTGCCACAGAGATGTTTACAAGACTTTTTTTTTTTTTTCCCTTCTCTCCTGCTTATGAATTTCACCCCTTGGCAGGCAGGTTAGGGATTGTTATGTAACAGCTTGGCTACATGTAATTAGAGGGCACAAAATTATATATGAAGCACGCAGATTATCCAGTGTGGATCCAAGCTTACCCGAGTTTGAAAAGCATATGGGTGAGTTTGTAGAGGAGAAAAACATTAAGTGATGGTAAGTATACTGAATGTGAAGATACCATGTTTGGTTCAGAAAGTCCTTCAGGTGTGGATCACAGAGGGAAAGAGCTGCTGTTAGAGACAAAAAAATAAGACTGGACTAGGACGATCTTTGCTTGATTTGCTGTGGTTGCTTTCACATTCTTAGTTCAGTTCACCGAGTAATGAATAATACCTGCGTAACCACAGCAAGGAGCAGGTGAGGACCTCACAGAGCTTTGCAAACTAACCGCTCTCTATAAAAATGCTGTTTTTCAAGGCCATTTATTATAAGCAGAACATTGAGGCATAAGGAAACTAAGTGCAGTAATTACATTTGTTAAGTACGGGTCCCTTCTATTGGCTGGACTCACCTGATTGTTATTCATACAATGGAGAAATTTTTATGTGGTGTTGAGCTTATCAGTTTCTGTTTTAAAAATGATTAGTGCTTGAGTCATGTTTACCCTCACTCTCAGTAGCACTTACTTTCTGTGTTTGAAGGTGCTCCTGAAGGCAAACCAATCTCCTCCTTTGACCAGCGCTTTGCATTTAAACATATCTTTTTGGAACACTGCCTATCTTTTCTGAAGTCTGTTGTATTTCACAGTGTTTTGCAGATCAGTCTTTCCATCTTGACTAATTTCTGCCCATAAACAGGCCTTAAACTGTTCACAGCAGGGAAGAGAGGAGATAAAACACCTTGCAGCTTTTGCTTTTTCGTTTTCCTCCACGTAGAAAGGCAAATGTCTAATATTTTATTTATTCCTGAAGTCTTGCCATCAGTGTTTTGCCATTAATTACCACAGAAGATAGTTACCATGGTCTTAGAGGACTTTCCCCTTCTATCTTCTTCACGATGGAGCTCCTGATTTTTATTTTTTTTCCAAATACTCAAAAGACTTTCTAGCATTTCAACTCTGATAAATGAACATGCTCTCGAACCACTCTATGAATTCCTTCTTGGAGGTAGAAGAATTTTCCATCTGTATGCTGATCATTGAACAGTCTTATTCTCAAGTATACAAATCCTGCAGAACTCACCATTTTGCCACGGCCTCTTCAACAGTTGTTTAATCGAAAGGTTTTCTTTGGCAAAATACGCTGGTTACTGGTCCTTCTTCTCAGTCAGAGGGATCATCATCACTCATCCTGCTCAAGGAGATGAACAATAGGTTACCCAATCCCCAAAAGAAGTTTCTTCACCATATCTTGAATTAGTTCCTTAACTGTGTCTTGACTTTTCACAGCCAGACCAGCTTTGCGACATTCTTGCCTTGCAGCCCAATATGGAGGATGCTTTGCAGTTAGAAATACTATTTTGGGCGGCGTCTGCAAAGGCGTGACCCCGGGGCGGGGTGGAAGCCTGCCCCCACAGCTCCCCTCGCCTCAGACCTGGTGCACGTCCTGAATCTCTCTTTGCAAACCTGACCTCCACCAGCGCCGTGTTGTCATAGGGTAGCTCGTGTTGTCATGCCGCAGCTCGGCCGGTGACTGCTGACGTCATGTCTTGGGGGACCTCGTGTCTTTGTCCTTCCCCAGCGTCCCCTCAGTGCCACCTAGGCCCAGGCCTGCGGGACGGCCGCCCCCCTCACCGGAAGCGACGCGCCTCACAGGTTATGACATCAAGCCGCTCTGACGTCACATCACTCCCCCCCCCCCCCCCCAATCTCCTCCCCGGCAGGTGGTGACGTCTGGCTTCAGCCCCGCCTCCTCCACCGCTCCTGGGTCTCTGGGGGCGCGGCGCCGGGCGAGCGGCACCCGGAGCCGGCGGCGGGGAGAGGCGGCGGCGGCGGCGGCGGAGCTCGGCGGGGTCCGCGGGTGAGCGTGGGGCCGCGGGGCCGCCCCGCTCCACGGCCCGTGACCGAATGAATGAGGTGGGGGAGAGGGGTGGGCGCTGCGCCCCAACGGCCGCAACGGCCGCTCGCCTGAGGGGCGGCGGGCGCCGCTTCCCGCCCTGCGCCGCCTCATCTGCGGGGACGGGCGGGGGGGACACGGGGCCGCCGCCCGTTCGGGGCCGGCGGCGGGAGCGGCGCTTCAAGCCCTTGCTCGGCCCTTTTGCTTCTCACCAGAGACCTGGCGTGGGCTTACGGGTTTTCTCCATGCCGTAACTCGCACCAGCCGCTTCCCCTCATCTGTGGAGGCCCCGTGTAACGTAGATCTTTCCTTACCCGCTCCAAGAGCATCACGCTGTTCAGTCAGCCAGCTGACTGGGTTTCTTTTTTTTTTTTTTTTTTATTGGTTGCTGAGGTCAGGTTTCTAGTTGGTCCCTTGGCATTTCAGGCTGACGTCGTTTCTTGGCCAGCTCTGCGAGGGCTACGGCGTCGTCCCGCGGTCGTGCGTCACCTCTGAAAAACGTTGCCGCGGAGGTTGCGCGTCTGCGTCAAGGTTATTTTAACTGAGGTTAGCCAACAGCTGCCTGCCAGAGAGAACAGCACAAGCCCGGCCACCCCTCAGCCCTGCCCTGGCACATCCACCATGCCAGGGGACACGGGGAAGGACGCAGGGTCCCCTTACCCCGGTTCGGGGCTCTCTGAACCAGATGAAATACCAACAAGGGGAGGTGTGATGGCTTTGGTCTTTCCGTCTCTCCAGGCTTCATTAAGTGTTGGTTGAGCTGAGAGTATCCCCTAGTTGTTGCAGCTTGAGCGTTCCCAAATGCGGTGATCCGATGGATTTTCCAGTTGGCAGCACTTGGGCACCAGGGAGTAAGGCTTTCCAGTGGGACAGGCAAGGTGGCATGTTCTTCGTCTTCGGGATGCCCAAGGCAGGCAGTATCTTTCTACTCGAGCTCTTCTTGATACAGTCGGCAAAAGTAGAGGAACTTTCTGATGCATAAGCCCTACCTCAGGTCTGAAGCGGGAACGGTGTTTTGGAGACAAGCGTGAGTTGCGAACGATAACTTGTGGACCACCTACCCGAGGATGTTGGCTGTTTTGAAAGTACTGGTGGTTGGGAATCTGCAAGATCCCGTGCCCTCGAGAGTATCTTAACTTTCTTTGAAAGAAACAAGTTTTGGATGACTTTGGTTAGCTCTGTGGAGGGCACCTCAGCGGCTGTGCAGTCCCCCAGAAATGCTGTGGGAGATTTGGGGTTTGCTTCTGACCTCTCTCTCCTCCCTCTTTCCCATTTTCTTTGAAGCTTACTCTTGTGGGATTTTCCAGACCAAACCCCTGAGTTTCTTATCTGTCTTATCTTTCTTATCACCGTAATGTTCTATTAATAACTAATACATAAGAAACTATAGCTTCTATAAACATGTTTTTGTCTTTTATAGGAGCAACAGGTGCTTGCTGCTTACATAACACTTTGGAAACCTTGCGAAGGAACAGCAGCTGGCAGTTAACTTGCTAAATGCCATTTTATGAACCTGTTTCTTTTTTCCCCCGTACTTTAATCTTCTTACAAAACTCGGAAATTTCCTGCTATCCAAGGGAGATTATTGCTTTACATTTGAACATGTGTTCGCTTTATGTTAATCCTTTCCACTGCAACCAATTAGTTTTAAAGCCTGTCCTTCAGAGATGACCCTAGCTTGTGTGGTTCTGTTAGTTAAAGGGCTGGTTGCGTAGCTTCAGAGTCCTCTGCCTATCACAAAGTTACAGACGTTTCCCTGGCTGCGGCTGTTCTCACGCGCAGGCTTTTTTTTTTTTTTTAAGGTGTGGGACAACTCCTACTTTCTGTCAGGTTTTGATTGGCTTTCAAAAGAGGCAGTGTCCTATAAATTGCCATCTCCACTCTGCTTCTCCCCTATCACCAGCTGAGGGACAGGTGAGTACAGAAGAGGGAAAATTCCAGCATGTATTGCTTAATCCTTGAAATTAGCGTTGGTTGTTAATTTAAATTAGTGGGGTGGGGGAAATATCTTCCATGTTTCAGGATCAAGCTTCCTCATTTTTCTTAATCTAGAAAACAAAAGGATTAGTTTCCAGTATCAGTTTGGGTCAATGAGTAAAAGCAGTGACTGAAAAAAACTAGTCAGAAGGTAATATGGGGTAGGGGGAGTTGGAATGTATATTTGTGTATATTTCTTTCTCCAGTTCCTAACGGTACAGAAGTATTCCTCTTTGGGACAGTAAAAAAGAGAAACCTATCAAAAAATTAAGTTTTTTACATAAGTTAAATTAATACTTTTTAAGTTCAGAGCTGTTAATAACTTCTTGAAGTTATTTAAAATGGGAAACTCTGATCTAGCAGAATGGGCTTTTCTGTCCAAGTTGCTCTTGCAAGGTAATCACTTTGCGTTGGGGCTACCTTCATCTCATGCTTGGTTTGGGGAAGTGTTTTTAAGGGGTGCTATCAATTTCTTTATATAATCTGTGCACTTGCTGGCACGTTTTAGAATTTAATAGCTAGTTACACCAGTTTTTCCCCCTTCGTAGTCTTCAGGCTGAACAGTCCAGCCTTTCCTTATAGGAGATATGCTCCAGTCCCTTGATCATCTTCATGGCCCATCAGCAATATAAGCTGAATATAAGCTGAATTGTACTAATCAATGCTATAGAATCAAGATAGGAGAAAGACATCATAACCTCTTAGATAGCAATTAGTTACCTCTGAGATTGAGTCCTCAGGAAACGGGGCTTCTTCACTTTCAGTGCTCAAGGAATAGCTTGTTTGCTCTGGTTTTGCAGGTGGAGTTAGATGTGGGTATATAGGGTTGGTGTATAACAAGAAATTGCTAGAGACTTGCGCAAAGCCTAGAGAAGACAGAGCGATGCTTCTGTAGCACCGTGACGGGAGAGAGCCAGCTTTAATAGATCAAGCTTATAATCAGGGAGACTGCTCCCTTTGTGGCTGTGAGGTGCAGCAGAGGCTTGGCTAATTGATCAGGATACTAATTGACCGTGCTTCTCAAGGCAATGAACAAGTGAGCGAACAAGTCTAAGGAGGGGGAAAGATGCGTCTCAGAATAAGTCTCTTTGAGCCGTTTTAATATGCAAATGTGATTTTTAAGAATGCACTTTTTTTTTGGGGGGGGGTATCTTATTAAGCATGTGATAGGTAGTTTAGCCAGTCTTCTGTATTTAAATAGCAGGACTCCCTAAAGTATCAGAAAATTCTCAGCCTCGTGTGTTTGCTGTAAGTGAAAGCAACACCCACATTAATTACTTGTTTGCTTTTCTGCGCACACTAGAATTGGTAGTGCTGGAATTCATCTATGACAATTAGCTGCTGTAATTTCTTTTGTGGCCTTCCTTCACCCTTTCTGTAATTCCTTTTCTGTAATCTGTGCAACAAGAACACATGAGAAAGGAATTGACAGGGTAGTCTCAAGCAAGCTAGTTTTAAAGATGTTTTCATCTGAGAACTCACTCATTCTGTCACTTTGGGAAAGAGAGTTAAAAGTTGTTTGAAGAGGGATAGGGAAGAATTTAAGTGACTGCACCTTAAGAATTGTATTCGAATAGAAATAAACTGGAGCCTCAGAAAAGGCCATTTGTGGATGCATGTGCGATTTATTTGGGGTCCATTTCCTTCCCCAATATGAAAGATTTGGTGAGGAAGAAAACCAAACTTGCATGTAGCTCAGGGTAACTTAGGGATATTTTTGCAGTGTGTTATTATGAGTGAGTCATGTCTTTTTTTTGTGAAGTAATTAGGACATTTTCATGAGTCCTGGGTAAATACCTCTTCTCCTTTGTTCGCTTCCCGGGTACTGTCCATCATGCGTATTAAGTTTGAGCAAAGCCGTGCTCTTTAAAGAGGTTTACTGCTGCTTCTGTTGGCTTAGCTGGATCTTGCTGATGCAATACTAAGAAGGTTTGCTTATTCATGGCAGGCTACAAAACTTTTACTCAAAAGTACCTACAGTGAAGCTGTGTAATCATAGCAGCTGAACTTGTTGAATTCTCTATTTGTTGTCTTTTGTGCTTGAAATCATCGTTTCTAGTAACTATTTTAAGAAGGCTTAAACTTGAACTATATTCTCACTGTTGATTATACTGGACTCTGTGCTGGGGCTGTGGATATTTTGAGCTCACTCTGGTGAATATTCATGTTACTTCACGGGCTGCTTCTGGTAGACTTGGCTCTCAGTTGGCACGTCAGCTAGGACTTGGATTGCATCAAACTTCTCTGAAACCCTTCAGAGTTTTCTAAGGGAGTGTTTAAAATGTTTATTATGGTTGAGTCATCTGTGACTAATCTTCTCTCTTGTTCTCACAGCGTATTTAAAGGAGGAAGATGCCAATTGTCAAAAACGTGAGCAGAGCTGTCGGCCAGCTGCTACAGAGCTCTGGTTGTGGATGCGGGGTTTCCATCGTGCCTGTTCGATGCATTGGAGTCTCACCCCGCCAGGTGGCCTCCGATGCTAGCTTTCACTCGGTTTCTTTTGCCGAGTCTGATCATCCTCGGGTGCTAATTACAGGTCAGCATTCCTGTCGTAACTGTATTCCTGCTCCAGCTTCTCAGTTGAGTCCCCCACTCCCCTCCTCCCTCCCTGGTGAGCAGAACACTGGACGAAAAATACTCAGATATCCCAGAATTGTGATGGTCTTTCCCGTATGGTGATAGGATCAGAGTCCCATGTGAACTTTCCTACTTATTTTTATTCCAAAATCATAGAATGCTTTGGGATGGAAGGGACCTTTAAAGGTCATCTAGTCCAATCTACTAAAACCAGTTCATTGGGTTTTCCTTGAGAAAAATATAAAAACTTTCTGACTTGCTGAGAAAAATAGTACTCATTTCTGATGTGATACATATAATAACGGAACTCTATTTTGATAACACTGTTTCTCTGATTTTTGTCTCTTGTGCATTGCCTTTTAGGTGGTCTTGGCCAGCTTGGAGTGGGACTTGCTAAGCTTCTGAGGTATGTCATAATTCACTGACTTGCTGCTAGTGAGGAATTCAAGCTTTAGCCATCACTTCTAGAAGCAGTAACTATCTAGAAAGTGTTTTTTAAAAGAATCCTAGTGACGATTGCCTCTTACTTTTGTAAATAACTTTAAATTTTCACTGTCATTTTATTTTTTACTCCTGTGATTGATTTAGCTTCACTGGTGTACTTTCTGTGTGTATATTAGTCATGATGCCCAAAATAACATAATTTTGTCTAAGAGACTAGCTGCTGAATTCAGTATGCTTCCAGTTAAATGGAAGTATTCACAATCTGAATCCTCAGAGGTGGTCAGTTTTCCTTTTTTTTGGTCTAGCCAAATAAGGCTGGATTTGAGTGCTCAACAGAGAGAGACAAAGGCTGTGATTTTATGCAGGTACTACAGGAGACAAAAAAGTGCCAGCATCCACTTGAAAAAATACATAGTCCTTTGCTAACTACCCCGTTGTTGGGCTTTGCAACTGCTGACTTCTCTCTCTGAGAATTTCAGTTAAGTAACTTCAAGAACAAGGTGCCCTGTTCAGTAAAGTACAAACAAAAATAAAGGTTAGGATACAAGACCTTGAAGTTTTTATGATTTGGTGAAAGATGAACTCATGCAGCAAAAAGAGTAAATCGAAAATGTATTTCTTCTGGCTCTTTCTGTTCCCCCGCCTCACATACAGATTTACCTTATTTTTTTCCATGGTATCTTTTCAAGAAACATAAAATGCTCTGAGAGCTCTCCCTGGTCCATATCGTTGTCTGTATCCACGCCTACTCAGCTCCAGAGTATCGTTTGCACCTAGACAGGGTTTGGTGCAGGGGATTGACCAAAAGTGAGCAAACTCACTGCATTCAACACTGTGTTGCAGTTTGAATGTTTTCTGCCATTTTTATGATATATTTAAAAATCATCCAAATAATGGAAGGCTGGAACATACTCCAGTGCCATCAGGCTTGCTCTCTGCAACAGCCTGTGCTGATTAGGAAAGCACGAGGCAGAGATTACTCAGTTTTATTTACCTGGATGATATAAAAGTAGCTGCAGTTACAGCAAGCCCAGTGGCTTTTTGCTGTCCGCAGGGGATTTAGATTATCTCTCGGTAAAATTTTCAGAAGGAAGAGGGTAGGAAGGTCTGTCTTAATGTGTTTTCATTTTCTAAAAGATTTCTCTAACCTTATGCAGTCTTTCACTGCTGCTAGAAGTAGTCTACTAATTTTCAAAGATGCTGTATTGACATTTAAGGGACCGGTGGTTTTTTTTAAGTGCAATAGCTGATTTCATTTTATTCAATTATTGTTCTTCTGATACATCTCCTGATAAACAAAATAGCAGCATAGCAACTTATAAATTATCTTGAAGACTGTGGACTCACTGTACTGTGTGGGTATTTTAATACAGGAAACGCTTCGGAAAGAACAACGTGATCTTGTCTGACATTAGAAAGCCTGCGGATAATGTTTTTTACAGTGGTAAGTGAGGGAGCATATGGAAAAAAATCTCGACTTTACCTCTGATGTTGATAGACTGATTACCGGAGTCTAAATGATACGTGGATGAAAATGAACAAGTTGCTGTTCGAAACTTCTGAATAATGCCTTCCTGCTTTGAAATCTTGCCAAGACATTGATTTCTTCTGTTAGTTATTCCCTTTTTCTAAATATTTTTCGTTTCATTTTTTCCGCTGTTTCTTTGCCACTTTGTTGACCAGAATAACTACTTGAGTCAAATCGAGCTTGGCTGTTGTGCTCCTGCTGTAAGAAGAGACGCATTTATTCTTTTGGAGGGAGCAAGTTGGAAATGAAATTTGTGCTTTGTTTTTCCCTGCTCAGACAATTTTTATGATCAGATAGATGTACAGTAGGTTTTTTGGATTCTATTATTTTCAATAGAAACTTGCATAAGTTTTTCTTCATCATTACTGTTTAATGATGTATTTAGATAGTTGAATAGTGTACACTAGATGTTCCCTGTTTTCATGCCACTGACTGGATAAAACAGGAGGTCTTGCATCAGTCTTTTGTTGAGGTTGAGGTAAAGGTAGCAGTTCCCCTCATTTCTCCTGCTTATTTACTAATTTATTGACCGCTGCTGTTAGAAGGTGTGTATTCTGCTGTGCAGTCAAATCCTGAATAGAGGTATGGTCAAGAAGCAGCAACTTGAGTTTCATCTAGAACTTTTCTTGACCTCCATTCTTCTTGGCATTCAATGTCCTACTGGTTCCATTTCTTCTAGGTCCTTTTATCTACGCGGATATCTTGGACTACAAGAACTTACGTGAGATAGTGGTGAATAATCGGATATCTTGGCTCTTCCACTATAGCGCTTTGCTCAGTGCTGTTGGAGAAGCAAACGTCCCTTTGGCCAGAGCTGTAAATATTACCGGTATGTGACAAGGGTTTCAAGTTCGTGACTCCTACAGAAGCTTGAGAAAGCGGGGTGTATGTTCTGATAGATCCCATCGCTTGTTCCAGGTTTACACAATGTTCTGGATATTGCATCTGAGCATAATTTGAGACTCTTTGTTCCAAGCACTATTGGAGCCTTTGGACCCACCTCTCCTCGAGATCCAACTCCTGATCTCTGCATTCAGAGACCAAGGACAATCTACGGAGTCTCCAAGGTTCACGCTGAGCTCATGGGAGAAGTGAGAATTTTTTATTTTATTTATTTCCTGAAAGTTCTGGGAGATCTTCATTTCTTTTGGAAGATTCCTCACTGCAGTGGTTCTCTTCCCCCATTCTTTCCTTCTTTCAGGCTTTAGTACTTAATAGTAGTCTGTGGCAGCTCTTAAGGACAAATATCTCTTGAGTTTTGTTGGAAAAAGTACAAAAATTGGAAGCTGGCAAACATCTGACTTTAAGTATCGTTTCTTTCCCTGGTCCCTTTGACTTTGCCCTCTCTGCCTCATCTGCCAATATGAATGGCATTGCATAAATAACTGTACAAAACCTTGCAAAAGCATGCTAGACAATGATGACTTTTGACAAAAAAAAAAAAGACTCTAAAGTCAGAGCTGTGGGAGTCTGTACTTCTCATTTAGAATTGCAGTTTTTTAGAAACACAACATTGTTAAAAGCTGATATTTTTACAAAGTTTTCTCACACTTCATATTGATGAAGGACGGTGGCAAGTGTGAAGACTGTATTACTCTGAAATGTCTCACAAACTTGGGAATTTTCAGTTTCGGAACACTAGATCTAGACCCTAGGTTAGAAGCCAATCCGTATCAAGACTCAATATCTACTGATGTGGATGAAAACCAGAAAAGGGCAAGCAGAGAGCTCAGCTACACGGCAGGGAATGGAGACTGTTCAGTAGCTCCTTTTCTTTCATCCCTGTCATGGGACGGCTACAGAATGAAGGTTCATCCTGTGGCAGATTTTTTCCTGTGAAATCAAGGAGTTGTGTGGCCTAGGCTTGATGTGTAAAGCTGTGTTTCTCTCCTCCCTCCGTAGTACTACCATTACCGCTATGGCCTAGACTTCCGCTGCCTGAGGTATCCAGGAATTATATCCGCTGACTCTCAGCCTGGCGGGGGAACAACTGGTAAGCGACTTGTGCGTAGTTCTCAGTATTGCAGGCAAGAACAGCAAAAACATAAACCAATACAATAATTTTGAATGTGTTTGTAGAAATTTAATCTGTGGCGGTATAGAGCACCAGTGTAGAGATGCTGTTTCAGCAGTGTTACAACTATCTTTTTGTCTACTCCAGCCTAGGGCGTAATTTCGTAGCCTTTACATTTAAACAGTATCTGAGAGATTTTGGTTTAATTACACTTATCGAGACCACTTCCTTTAAAAATATTTTAAACTCTGCTGTCGCGCTGCAATGTGCAAATGCTAGAATAGGATCAGGATAGCTCGGAATGACTTTAGCAGCAGAACTGTGTATGATTTGTGTTGTAAGACTTTAGACAGGAGACTTCGGGAGTGGTCTGAGGATTGTTAACTGTCATGAAGTGAACAACAGAGTGAAGCAGATGCGTACCTGCATCCATTGCTCTTTTCTACAGATTATGCTGTCCAGATTTTCCATGATGCCATAAAGACTGGCAAATTTCAATGCAACCTAAAGCCAGACACCCGTCTCCCGATGATGTATATTGATGACTGTCTGAAAGCGACTCTAGAGGTCATGGAGGCCCCCGCAGAGGCACTGAGCATGAGGACGTACAACATCAGTGCCATGAGCTTCACTCCTGAAGAGCTGGCGCAAGAGGTGCAGAAGCATGTTCCTGAACTCCAGGTGACCTACAACGTGGATGAAGTCAGGCAGGCCATAGGTTAGTATCAGCTTCTTTAGCAGTGGGTAAGGAAAAACGTGAGATTGCTATACGTTAAGGGCAAAACAAAGTTTCTTTTCTTTTTAGGCACTTGCAAATTGCTCCTGTGCAGTTCAAATCTTACAGTTTGAAATTCAGCATTAGTAGTTCAAATGGCCAGCGATGATATATCTTAAAGTTTAAAGAAATTTTTCTTAAACCTCATGGTCTGTGTTTCTTCTTTCTTTTCACTGCAGCTGACAGCTGGCCGATGAACTTCGATGACACGAATGCCCGGAGGGATTGGGGCTGGAAACATGATTATGATCTCCCTGAGTTGGTGACTACAATGTTTAGCTTCCTTGGGTCTGACTCCAGGATTGCTCAAGCTAACTGAAATACTTTGTAAGATGTTTCCAGATTTCCACAGAGGACCAGGAAGAAATAGCTAAATTAGTTTATAATTTTCTGAGTCTTAGAGCATGTCAATTATTATTTTTTGTAAGTAGCAATAGAGTTGGGCAGAAACATACTGTAGCTGGAATGTACTATTAGATAAACGACACCATTTGGTACTGTCTCCAAGCACAGCACCAATGACAAACACAGAATTCTTGAACTTTCACACTTAAGCAGCTAGAAAAAAAAAAAAAAAAAAGCACTTACTCCTGGCTGATGACTCTCTGATCATTCCTGCTGCCTGCCTCTTCTTCGGCAAACAAGGTGGGGCAGTATCGTCAAACCTGGCGTTTCAGGCATGTCCTGCAAAGTTAACGATGGGTTTTTCATTTGCCTGGTGGAGGATGTTAGATCATAGGAAGGTACGATCCTTTCTACTCTTTGCTTACAGAAGAGATCAGAAGAGCTACTTCATGTTTCCAAATTGCAGGGGTCGTTGCAATTCTAGTTTGAAGTCAAACTTTGGTCTATAGTTCTTATTTATATATATATATATGTATGATATATATATAGTGCTGTATAAACATACACTTTTCTATACATAGGCCATACAAAGTAGCATTTTTCTTATAATGCTTATAAATGTGAAGGGGAATAGGACTTGAATTCTCATTATGCTTTAAAAAACAGGGTTTACAAGCTAAGCTTCGTCCTGTTCTTTGAAAGTGCTGCTGCCTTTGGTTTAACCTTGGAGGCAGATCTGAAATCCGAAGGGCTGTTACGTGTATGTGAATCTGGGGTGTATTTCAAGAAGGCAATGCCCGGGCATGGGTTTATTTTTCGTTAGCACTACTTTTGGTTATCCCAGTTGTTTGCCGTGCTAGCACGACGACATACTGCCTGGAGCAAGTTTTAAAGGTGGGCTGATGATGGAGCCTTACGATAGAGTCAGGTCAGCCTTTGAAATCTGTTCACGTTCACTATGTTTTCTGCGTGCACTGTAAGTGTATTCGTAGATGCTATTTATGTGTAACCGTCGAACGCTTTTGTTCTTTAGAGAGGGATCCAGAAGCTGAAACCATCTTCTAGCTACAGTTAAGGACTGTTCTGCTCATTGAGTTTCATGCACAGGAGATTCTGGGATTAACAAGGGAGTCTTAGTAGATGCATGCGAGGAAGATATGTCTGCTCAAAAGCTACTTAGGAGACTGAGAAATGACAAACTGGAGAGACAGGAAAGCCGTTTTAGGTAAAATATCAGTTTCCGTGGATGTGAATCTGAGCCATCAGCTACTATAGCTACGGCATGCCTTGAGAAACAGCATCTGGGAACTTTGATTTTATTTTTTTTTCTTCAAAGAAAAAATATCTTTCATTTTCAAAATGACTGGAAATTCCCTGTACGAAGCTCTCCATCTTTTTTGTCTTGTATACTCCAATAGCGCGTGTAGGTAAACATGTTCAAGTATTTTTTTTTTTTTTTTTTGCCTACAACTTGTTTGCTATGTTTTCTGTGACGACGCTTTGGCAGTTGCGAGCCTTACGCTCTCTGTAACCCTGCGGTGTTTCCTCAGTAAGTGGATAACTGGCATGACCAGATTTCTGTCTCTTTGTGAAGGAGTCTACGCGCTGCAGGGAATACGTTTTCTCATGAAAGTAACTTTCAAATGAAGATTCTGTGGTGAAACCCGGTTATTTTAAACACTTGTTAAACTTGTATCTCTTGATTTTGTATGTATCTTACTGTTTCATCTGTTGGCAAAGTATGCGTTTCCCAGGTATTTAAGCTCAAAAACCTCTAAGGTTGTGGCCTGTTATTGAAACTTTTTTTTTTATATTGTTTACGT
The DNA here is from genome assembly GCF_965183815.1 of Platalea leucorodia. Lineage (NCBI taxonomy): Eukaryota > Metazoa > Chordata > Aves > Pelecaniformes > Threskiornithidae > Platalea > Platalea leucorodia. The sequence continues at coordinate 124,646,216 of NC_138825.1, read as the reverse complement.
TTCTGAAAAGACAAAGTTTTTAAACTTTGGCCGCTGTTGCAACGATCACAGTGCTCAAGTGTAATATTTGGCCCAATGGGCCAGCGAAGTTGGCCCTCCATTCGTACCCTCCAAGGAAAGGCTGGCTCGGGTTTTGTCCCCCGCCCTGCCAAACCAGGATTATCTCCTAGTGAACTGTTGCACTGAGCCGTCAGGTGAAGGGCTTTACTGTGAGCTGAAGTGTCTTGTCCGTTCCGGTCTTATCCTAAGTCAGACCCTGGGGACTCCTCATTGCCTCCGTTCCGTGAGACGTCTGAAATAAAGAGTTGCTGACGGGTCTCACTCCATTTCTTTGCTTCGTTCGAAGTCATGGGGTCTGCTCCGCTCGCCCCTGTTCAGAGCTCCAGGTAACACTAACAAGAGCGAAGAGCGAGAACGTTCGTTCTTCGGAAACGCCCTGTCCTCGGTTGTGCCATTGCACAACAGCTTTGGATAAGGTGTTGCAGCGAAGGTGAAATTCAAACCTATGGCATTTTGAACAAAGTTTTCTTTTTTTTCTTTTCCTGCCAAAAGTTGCTGAATTCATTTAGGAGCAGCCATTTAAGAAACTTCTGTTCTGCAAAATCTGAAATAAACCGTATTGCAACAGAGAGTCGTTTGGAGGTAACGAGGTGGTGACAGTCAGGGAATGTGATTAGAGATGTCTGCGTGGTCCGAGTCCTGTCTGAAATTCTGGTTTTCAACCTGTGACCAATGACGCGTGTATTTTTTTCCCCTACCTTCTCCATTAACTTCGGTTGTAACTATGTTCCAGCATTTTCTGTATTAAAACAATTTGATGTGGTACAAACTTTTGCTACTAGTTTGAAGTTTGACTTCTGGGCAGAGACTTCTCTCGTGACATTTGAGCATTGCAGCTGTTAAGTTACCTATTCAGGAGAAAAAAAAGTTAAGAATATTTTTTCAAATATTGTAAGTTGTGGACGATGCCTACTTTAATAAAATCCTATGCAGATGTATCCTTGTTTTGTCATCTTTCTTTAGAGCACGCAAGAGCAGCGATGAAAGATGCTGGCTAGTGCTGAAGCCTTTTCTTCAGCCGCAGAAGGGATGCATGCTTTGAGGCACAGAGATACAGCTCCCCCGGTCTGTGCAGTGACTCTCAAGCATTCGTATGTGCGTTTAATTTTCTGCTAATTATTCCGGTTGCTCTGCGTAGCAGAGAGTTGCTCGCAGGCAGATACAGCATGGTCGCCCTTTAATCGTCAGTGAGCCACCGGGCAGGTGTAGGGTTGTGCTTGTAGATGGCAGCTGTCCAGAAAGTGCTGAGTTTCAAATGTTCCTCTGTCACTTCGCGATTTCTCAGCCCTTTCTCGTGTTGAGAAGCCAGTTGGTCTGTCTTCAGCCATGTTTCTGTCTCTCTTTCATAGAATCATTAAGGTTGGAAAAGACCCTTAAGATCATCGAGTCCAACTGTTAACCTATCACTGCCAAGCCCACCACTAACCCATGTCCTCAAGCACCACGTCTACCCGGCTTTTAAATCCCCCCAGGGATGGGGACTCAACCACTGCCCTGGGCAGCCTGGGCCAGGCCCTGACAGCCCTTTGGGGGAAGGAGTTTTTCCCAATACCCAACCCAACCCTGCCCTGGCGCAGCTTGAGGCCGTTCCCTCTCGTCCCAGCGCTCGTTACTGGGGAGAAGAGACCGACCCCCCCGGCTCCAGCCTCCTTTCAGGCCGTTGCAGAGAGCGATGAGGGCTCCCCTCAGCCTCCTCTTCTCCAGGCTGAGCCCCCCCAGCTCCCCCAGCCGCTCCTCCCCAGCCTTGTGCTCCAGCCCCTGCCCCAGCCTCGCTGCCCTGCTCTGGCCACGCTCCAGCCCCTCCATGGCCGCCTTGGGGTGCGGGGCCCAGCGCTGAGCACAGCATTCGAGGGGCGGCCTCCCCAGTGCCCAGCACAGGGGGACCATCACCTCCCTGCTCCTGCTGGCCACACCGTTCCTGACACAAGCCAGGATGCCCTGGGCCCTCTTGGCCACCTGGGCACCCTGCTGGCTCGTGTCCAGCGGCTGTCGACCAGCACCCCCAGGCCCTTTCCCGCCGGGCAGCTCCCAGCCGCTCCTCCCCACGCCTGCAGCGGTGCCTGGGGTTGTTGTGCCCCCAGGGCAGGACCCGGCCCTGAGCCTTGCTGACCCTCACCCCGGGGCCTGGGCCCATCGCCCCGGCCTGGCCAGGGCCCCCTGCAGAGCCTCCTGCCCCCCAGCAGACCAACGCTCCCGCCCGACTGGGTGTCCCCTGCAAACTGGCTGAGGGTGCCCTCCATCCCCTCCTCCAGGTCATCGATGAAGATACTGAACAGGACCGGCCCCAAACACCCCTTTACATCCACGCAGCTTTGAAACAGCAAGAAAAGAGCGATGGTATTCTGAGGGAGGAGCTTTAAAAAAATGCCAAGAGTTTAAGATTGTAGGCTCCTCGTTTCTGCTTCTGTGCAGGTCTCAACTCCAGCTGTTGCACAACCAGTAATTTTCACTGGGAGAAGTTTGTGCAGACATGAGTGAGAAGGATCCTAATAATTTACCGTGGACCCACCCTGCCTCGTTAATCGATGAATAAACACTTCCTTCAGGTTAAACAAGGCCTTTCCCTCCCTCTATGCCTCAGCTTTCAATGATGGGAACTTCTTGTGGAGGAAGCATTCCACTTGGCCACGATTTAATGACTGATGTGGGCATTATGTTTCTTGCAAAACAGGTGAGGGCGTTGCAGCACCGCGCTCTTCCCAGCTACTTCACTTTGGTAATTAGTTTGAGTCCTGTTTACACATGCTCAGTCTGGCTTCTATAGGTGCTATAGGTGACGGTGCTTCACCCAAAGCTGCTGTAGCTGAGGAGAGGATTGCCATTACCCTTCAGGCCCTGCAAAAACAGCCATTCCATTTTTCTCCTTCCCCTTCATCCTGTTCTTCAAATAGTTAAGAATATTTGACCCTATAGCCATATTCATGCAGCAAAAACAAACGCCTCCTGAACTTTTTGCTTTAAATTCTCAGATTTACTTCTCCTCCTTGCTGGTTTGCCTTGGAGTCGGTGGCTGGCTTCGTTGCCCTCCCTTCTCTGTTCCACGTAAGAGGGAACGCACAGAGCTGAAGCAGCGCTGACGCCGTGGTTATCGGTAGGCGTGCGCTAAAAAAGCTTTAAAGGACGGAGCTCTGCTCCTTCTCCAGGGGTGAGTGCTGATGGAGCGTGCTTGTCCAGCTTCCCCTGGGTTTTGAAGTCGGTCCTGAGCGACGTGTCGCTGTGGCGATGCGCTATTAATACCCAGACGGCTGAATTTGAAACGGGGCGCGAGGAAAGGGTCTTTCTGTCCTCCTTAAAGTCACCAACCGAGCCTGGGATAGAAATGCAAATCCTGCCTGGGTCTGGGTCCCGTTGCGATGATTAATTCCTAAGATGTTAAACTTAATTCCTTTGTTTCAGCCCATACAGACGCAGTTGCTTTCCGCTCTTGGCTGCTTAAGACATCAGAGAGAGGTGCAGAAGAGGAGGAGCCTTCTTCCCTCAGCAAAACAGCGAGAGGGCTGTGGGTGATGAACCTCTGTGCTTTTGGAAAACCCCTCCTTTTGCTCCTCAGGGGGCGGTCAGGCTGTAGCATACCGTTTGTCGGGAGCTTTGCGTGCCTCCAGGAAAGAGAAGTCAAGTCTGGGGAGGTGGAGAGAGGAGAGCAGCAGGGTTAGCCAGAGGGCAGGAGCGTGGCGCCGGGGGCTGGGATGCCCGCCTTGCAGCCCCCACCCATGACACCCCATGTTTTGGGCAGGGCTGGGGGCTTTCCTGGCCCCCTCAGGGCAGGCTGTTTCTATTTTAGACGAACGTTAGCTGGCATTGTGAAACATTTGCCCTTCTCCTGGAGGTTCTGGCCAGACGAGTGCTCTTCAGGCTATTTTTGGATTCATACCATAATTGTCCGCGATCCTAAATGCACCGCGGGTCTGAGCGCCTGCGGCACGCTGGGGCTGGGGGAGGGCGCAGGGGGTGGGCTCGCACGTAGCGGCGGGGTAGCGGCGTCGCAAGAAGGATGCTGTTGCTCTCCTTCCTGGGTGCTTCATTTATGTCGCACGGGGATGGCTGTGATGATGCCTACCTCTTCCAGCCAGAGCCAGCACCTGGAATAAACCCGGGTGTTTAAAGATGACAGAAACTCCCTACAGCAGCTAAGAGAGCTGGCACACATGGCTGGCTTTTGCCAGCGGAGACAGGATTCAAAAGACATTTGTGCTTAGAATCATAGAATCATAGAATCGTCAAGGTTGGAAAAGACCCTTAAAATCACTGAGTCCAACCGTTAACCCAGCACTGCCAAGCCCACCACTAAACCACGTCCCTCAGCACCACATCTCCCCGGCTCTTAAATCCCCCCAGGGATGGGGACTCAGCCCCTGCCCTGGGCAGCCCGGGCCAGGGCCTGACAGCCCTTTGGGGGAAGGAGTTTTTCCCAATACCCAACCCAAACCTGCCCTGGCGCAGCTTGAGGCCGTTCCCTCTCGTCCCGCTTCAGCAGCATCGTTGTGGAACTCAAATCTGGAGTGGGCATTGCTCAGCCAGAAAAGGAATTTGCTTCCTGCACCTGATGATAGTGTAATTGGGAACAATTTAGGACGTTTTCATTCTCCAGCCAGTCTGAGGGCCCACCAAGACCTTCCTGGGGGCTGCTGCAGGCACTCACTGCTAAATGCTTTTCTAGCTGAAAGTGCCAACTTCAAAAAAGAGGGAAAAGTTCTGGTTTCGATGACATTTCTTGTGGAAAATAGATAGATTTTCTACGAATGACATTTTTTGAGTGAAGTCAGAAACTTCCCGTATAGATGTTACTAGAACAGGATGTTCAGTTCTATTTTTCCAGAGCAACCTTTTATCTTGAAATGTGTTTCACCTCACAGGATTTCAGACAGCAAGAAACTCCACTCCTTTCCTGATCCAGAAGGCATTTCCCCAGCAGAGAAATACTAATTTCTCTAGCTGCTACATCTTCCCAGGCTGCTCGGGCAGACCTCATCTGAGCACCAGGAAAAGCAGAAACCCCTTACAGATGTCAATGCTTGAAGGTCGTCTTGTTTCTTTGTATTATTGTAGTCACTTTGGTCTTTAAATACAGAGCGATGCCCATGCCACTGTGCAGACACAGGCTGGAAAGATTGTTCTGGTCCTGGAGTTTTAGTCTTTCTTACTGTATGACGAGAGGTGGATGTGGACAGATGGAAGAGGAAAGAAAAAAGGGCTTGGAGTCATGGTTGGAGGCAGATAGACCTGGATGGTTTGAAGACATCTCTGTACATCCCCTCAGCTCTTCTGAAGGTTCATGTAAAGCTGAGGGAAGGGTTATTTCTTAGCACAGGTGTAATCTCAGGTTTCTCAGCCAGACTTTCCTAGAGGAGCAAATGAGACCCTTCACATGAGTTAGCTCCCAGTGTGTGCGCTGGTTGTGGATGTCCTTGGATCCATGGCTTTGATTGACACCATCTGCCACTGTCCTGAGGAGGAAAGCGGCTGAGGGTCCGAATCCCTGTCACTTTGGGAGTGAGGAAAGTAGCCTTGGGGCAGGAAGGGGATTTGGGACTGGGGACTGTTTTACCCAGATTACAGCTGATGCCCGTTCTCATTACGTTACCTGCCAACCCCATCCCTGGGAATGGGTCAGGGATTAGCCCAGAGCAAGAACCATACCCAGCAGGCAGTTTTGATGCAGTGACTCTGTTTTGGAGGGCAAAGAACTCCAATATATGGCTATAGCCAGACGGGGCCCAGGCTCTGCTCAGGTTTGTCACACAGTTTGTCGTGCGGGTGTCGCAGCATCCAGTATGGGGAACCAAGAAGCAGGAGAAAGGGGATTTGGCACAGCAGTGTGGATTGGGATGTGTCCCTCCTTGGGGCCCCACACCAACAGGCTTGGCCATCTCCAGCCTACCCTTCCCACCAAGGTCCTGGGACTTGGCCATCCAACCATGCTTGGGAAGAAGCATGAGGAGGCTCTTAAATATCTTCCCCTAACCAAAACGTATGTCCCCTGGCCCTCTTACGCTCAACAGATGTGTCCTCCACCTTGCTGCTGGTTGCTCAGCATGCCCCTGCCTTTCTTCCTGGTCCTGTGGGCCTCCGCAGCCCCCTCCTTGTCCAGGGGAAAGGGCTGGGACCACGGTCCCGGCAGAAAAAACACAACCCCAGGAATTTCCCTCCTGCAGTGAGGTCACAGCATATTGCTGGATGGGTGGGATGACCTTTAGACCAATCCTCAAGAGAAGAGGTTCTTGGCAGGGGACATCAGAGTGCAGCTCCAAGGACACCAGCGAGCCAATCATTTTTTGGCAAGAAAGAGCATTGCTGCAAGGATGATCTCTCCTTACCTGTCTGGTGCAATAGGTCCTTAATCTCTCCAGCTCTTCTGTAATGCCATGGTAAAGACCCGTCATAGCAGAGCTGTTGTGAAAGCAATGTGTCAGAGGAGACAAAGCAAAGTCCAGAGTTCATCCACTGACCATCCGCTTCCCCTTCAGCCGTCACTGACGGTTCTTTGCACCTGAAGCCCAAGATTCATGAGATTTAGTGCATTTTTTTAAAGCCTTGCCTCCTGGAGTCTTGTGATTCTGAGACACACTCATATGAGGTTTAGAAACAATCCCTACCTTTCTAATCCTTATAATATTAAGGAAAAAAATAATCTTCTGAAAATGAGTATGAACTGTATGAGCTCAAAAATCTGTAATTAATTTTGACAAGTGCAGGGTTTTAATATTTTATTACTATTTTATTTATAATCATTGTTTATATTTTAATTATCTTACTTAATTGAGTGGACTCACAGGTTTCCACTATATGGCTGCAGCAATGCTCATACATTCCTTTGGTAAATACAGGAATTACACTGTTATTGCTCAGATATGGCTTGCCAACGTTTCCTAAATTGTGATAAACTGCTAAAATGACATTTTCTGTAGAGTGTCTTATAGGGAGCTGATCACAGAGTGTCTGAGTGTTTTTACTTACTCAGAAACATCACTCCAAGGATGCCGTTTCATAGAATAAGTGGAATATTGAGCTCCAGCACTAGAGAAACTTGGTTTGGTATGGATTTGTGTCTTGCAGCTGATTGATGCGTGTGTCTAATAACAAAATAAAAAATGTTTCTTTTGCAAATAGATGCCCCCTCCCTCTGCCAGCACCCTCACAGCCACACATGTGTCCCTCCACGATCTTCCCTAGCACTTACCTTTGGGGAATGCAAAGGGAAGAAAGGACAATAAGTGAGCAATTTCCCTTTCTTGGTATTAATCCTTTTTTATGTCATCTCTCCTCTCTCCATGTCGTCTTGTTTTTTTCCATGGTTATGTGTATGTTACACAGGTTTGAAGTTGTGCCAGGGCCCAATAGGTGTCACAGCTGGCCCTGTTGAAGCCAAATGTAATTCGGAACCTGGGAATAACCCAATCCCTCCGGCAATCTCTTCCCCACTTGAAGGTGGTATGAAACCTGACATATATAACAAAAAAAAAAAATCCCCAATCAGGTAACAGCCATCTTTACCAGTGCTGAGAGCAGGAGGAGAGGGAGTCAATGGGATGCAGATCCTCCTCGTCCAAGCCCAGGACAGCCAATCTTCTGGTTTCCCCACCAGACCATGCAGCAGCCTCCCTGGAGGAGCTGCTGCTGCTCAGGTGTGCTGATGGGGACTGGAGGGGTTTGTATCCAGCATACGGGTAGAAAGCAGACTCCGGCCAAATCTGGGCTCTTGCCAGGAGCAGCAGGACCCCCGTGCTCTCTAGGGGTTCAGCATGTCCCCCATCACTCCACTGCACTGCATGTTCAAACTTTCCTGTGGACATCGGCTCTGCACGCCCCGTGGTTAAGGTTCAGCCCTTGATTTCCACCGTGGCACCACCTCTTTCATCCCTTGTCCATGAATATCACCTCCTCTATTAACCACAGAGGACTTGCAAAGCCTCATGATGACACCAAGCAGAGAACAGGCTGTACCCAGAGGTTTGCTCAGCTGCTTTCTCTGATGGCTGGCTGACGAGCTGCCAAGAAAACAGCAACATCTTTATTTCTCCATCCAGCTGACCCTCAGCCTTGTGGTCTTCTTGCTGGGTGGAAAAACTGCCCCATCCATTGCATAAGAGCAGCAGGGTCTCACTCGAGACACGCCATAGATGACAGAGCAGATGTTTGAGCTGCCGATGACCCATGGCTGCCCAGGGGTATTTGCTCTGTTGGCAGCGTGTCCCAGGATCAGTGCCAGGAGCAGATTTTCCACCTCCAGCCTCCCTGCCTGGCAACAGGGGCTGGGACGTTTGCCCAAGATAACGCTGAGCCTTTGGGAGAGAGAGGGGGGATGTTTCTCATATGTCCTCCGGCACGTATGCCTGGCAGTGACCCCTGCAGATCCTCAGCCGGTGGAAGATCAGGGCCAGTCAGATCCACATTGCATGGGAATGGTTGTACCTTGGTCCCTGGGGACACACCATGGCCTGATCCAGACAGGGTGTCTGTGCAAGGGTCCAGGGCAGTTTGGAGGGGTTTTGACTCTCTGGAGCTTGCCACAGAGCTGCAGCCACCACGGTGAAGGGGATTGTGATGGGGAAAGGGCAGCTGCACCATGCACAGGAGGAAAAAGGTGTCATTGGGCTGGGAACCCGAGGAGGAGGGACCCCAAACCATAGCCCCTAAGCTGTTTGCTGGAGACTGTGACCCACCACCATTGGATCTCCCTTAGCTGGCCCTTTTGGGGCTTGGACATGACCCTGGTGTGCATCCATCTGCCACCTCCTTCGGCCGAAACACAGGAATCAAAGTCTCCTCATTCCTTGTCCCTACAGGGCCTTCTTCCATCCCACCTGTGTCCCTCTCGCTAAACCATACAATACTCAGTGGACCACCTAAAGAGGCGAAGCGGAGAAGTGTGAAGGCCCCATGTAGCCTGGACAATGGGGAGTCCTGGAGTTGGCCACAGCTGAAATGGGTGTGCAAGGGGGGACGCAGAGGGGAAGGCAAAAAGGTGGGAAGAGGAGCTGAAATTTGGCTGTCGGCCCCTGCCCTGGCATTTTGGCCTTCCCTCAAAATGCTGTCTAGACAGAACACGATGATTTGAGACCTTCCCAGGGGGTTTCTGGGACTTGGGGTGACCAGTGGGGACAGGGTGATGAGAACTCTCTGCCTGATGTCCTTCCCAAAATATCCAATAACACGCAGTGTCCCAGCTCCACCACACATATCCGTGGAGGCACTGGTGGTGCCCTCCACCCTCTCTCCTTTGCAGGGAGTGCAAAGCGAGGTCAAAACCATTGGATTCAGCTTTAGTTGGAAAGATTTTTCCAAATTTCTTCCCACTCCCAGCACTCTCCATCATTAAAGGAGGGAAAAAACCATTTATTACATTGACGTTGGCTTGTTTCTTTTTTCTCTTCAATTTTCTGGTGTTATATATTTACTTTAAAAATTGTAATTTAAATTAAAAAAAATTTTTTTTATTTACCAAAATGCAGGGTTTTAATAAGTAAAAATTTTCAGGGATTTTTCTTAGAAGATCTCCCTCTCATTTCAGGCCCAGGCAGCATTTTTGAAAGAAAGGCCCTATGTAAACATTTTGAATGCAGTGATAAAAACGTAGGGAGAGGAGTGCCGCTCACCCTGGTGGCAACGCTGCCAGCAGCTCCACTTGGGGAACTCGAGGCCTGGATGCTCTTCCAACACCTTGCAGTTATTGCCAAGAAGTTTCTGCTCATTGCTCTGGCCAACGTTTCTTCATGATGGCTTTTTTTCCAGGGATGGTGATTAGATATTTGCTGAGCTCGGGGCTTGAGCTGCTTGTGTGCTAGTTTCCAAATCCCCTTCCATCACAGCCACCTGCCATGCCACAAGAAACAGCATCTCCAGCTCTTCCAAGACATGTGGAGCCTTTTGCAGCTTTATTTGTCGTCTGGCCAGGGCAGGGGTCTCCATCCCTGCTGAGACGCCTGTTGAAGTGGAAAGTTTAATTTAAGGCTTGACTTGTCCTCTCCCCAGAAGCCATTAATTAATTAGCGCTGTCTTTGGCCGGGAGGCAGAAGCGGAGGTGGTGAATGCTGCTGCTCTTCTGGGTGTGGGAGACACTTGGGTGTGCAGCGATTGCCCCGATTTGGGGTGTACGTGGGGCAAGCAACACTACTTAAGCAGGAGAAGTCTTTGGAAAGGGCTTTTCCATGGCCAAGGTTGGTGTCGGAGGTACACCTGGCCCAGGCTTCTCCTGTGGCCTCAGAGAAGTTGGCTCAAGGAGCGATTTCAGAGAAGAGGGAGGGTGGGGGATTCTCCATCCTCAGACCGTGAGCGCAGGCCAAAGAAGCCGCTTTGCATTGCCACACCCTCTCCCCTCTCCCCTCTGGATCTTGAAGGTCTTGTGCATGATATATTGCAGAGGCTGATGATGCAAGGCTTCCCAAATACTGGATTTTGTTTGGGTTTTTTTGTTTGTGTTGTTTTTGTTTTTTTTTTTAAGGGAAACTGATGGTTGTGCACAACTGGGATACACATGCTTATGTGAAACCAGCTCTCCCCTTCCCCACAACTTTTTTAAGCAAACTTCATCACCATTTTCCCTGCCTTTTTTCCCTGTCCAGCTGTGGATCGACATTTCAGGGTGAATCCAACATTACTTTATAACCTGAGCAGTGCGGTTACTCTGCAATATGATGCATTTTGCTTTAAACTTTCCTTTTCCCCCTGTACCTCTTCCATATGTTGGCAAGGTTAAACTTGGGTGTCTGATAAGTCCATGTGCATGGTGATAACTTGTGGAGCCCCGGTCACGCTGTGGTTCTTGTAATGCCCAAAGTGATTCCAGGCATCGTTAGGGGACAGCAAGTGCCACGCGGCTGCCGAGCCTGTGCCAGCAGCCGGGAGAGGTTTGCAGCATGGTCCCTAGCTCTGGGGAGAGGAGATCTCCTGCCCTAAGCCGTGCGTGATGCCTCGGGAAGCCACGTGGCCCCGTAAGCAGGAGGGCAGGATGAGAAGCTTATGGAGAGAGAGGAAAGTGGTCCCTGGAATAAATCCTAAGGGTATTAAAAATGGGAAGTGGGGGTGTGTGAACCAAATCTCTCCCGAGAAGGCCAAATTCAGGCAGGGAACGCAACCAGGTGATCTGCAAGGGGGTTTGCATGAGGCCAGCATTGCTTTTTCAGTTATTTTCTAAAGGACTTGAAATCTGGCCATTCCCCCTTGCTCTTCCCCAGGCTCCAGTGCCATAGGCATTTTTTAGCCTGCTTCCTAAGGAAATGAAGCGTTGTATGCCTGACTGTTTGTCTGTCTGCCTGTCAGCACTTCCCCAGCTATAATTGCATCTCAAGATTGATTTCAGCCAGGCTGCACTGAGAGCTAGAGAGACAAAAAAATGACAAGTCTGTAGAAATTTTGGGGCAGGGGCAGCTGGAAGGAGTGAGAAAGAGATGCCATGGGGTGAGCTGAACCCCATATTACACACCAGAGAATCCTCTCCCTGACACAGGTCTCTCTCCCTGGGGCTCATGACTGCTCTCACCCCAAAATGTGGGCTTGCCTTGCCATCTACTGGTGGGAACCCATCAGACGAGCAGGAGCAGGGGCAGGGGACAGCCAGGAGAAGGAGACTGGGAGGGCTGAGCCCTGTGCTGCTGCTGGCACCTCCGTGGGGGACCAGCCTGATCAGGAGGGGACCAAGCACAGCCTTGCAAGTTAATTTCTTGGTTTCCAGAAGGCTTTCCTTGCTCCTGTGGTCTACTAATACCTACTTAAACATGTTCCTCCTTGTGGTAGCATCGTCCCTCTCCTAAACCTCCCACAGGGGCTCGGGGTTCTGCCATGCTTGGTCCCCTGGGTTTGGCTCAGGGATGCTCCCTTCTCTGGCTTGTCTCTGCTGCTGCTCTCCTGGTTTCACTTTTCTCAACGCAGAGGTCCCAAGGATGAGCTGCAGGTGACCTGGCCCACAGGGACCATGGCGTGGATTTTGATGGGGTTAGGGGGCTGTGAAACCCACCCCAGGAGAGACCTCTGGCCAACGGGGCCTAGAGAAGCAAGAGGGCCTCTCCCATGCGCAAACCCTGCTGCACTGGAAAGAGACGGACATGGGGGAAGCTCCCTGTAGGACTGGGGCAAAGATGTGTATCCTAGATGCACGGCCGTGCTTGGCATGGTGCTGGCGGTGCTTTGGTTTGGTTCAGCATGCTTAATATGGTTTTCTGGAAGAAGCTTTGCTGAAGCACATTGCACTTGATTATTCCTTCAAAGATTTCTGCGGGTGAACCATCACCAAAACTGGATTTTTGAGGGACGCCTGAGCTTCTCGGTGGTTTTGTTCATGCCTGTGGCCCAGACTTGATGGGCGATAAACAACCCCAGTGCCTTCCCCAGCAGCTTTTGGGAGGATGTCTGGACCAGTAAAAGGTGTCAGGAGAGGGAGCCAGAGCCTCAGCTGAGGGCTGCGAGAGCTGCCGGGAAGGGCTGCTCACCGCTATAGGGGCACCCCCGACTACACAACCACCCCTGCTTTGGAGCTGGTCACAGCCACATTTGAAGATGCTCAGAGCAAGTCCAGCAAGTCAGGTCCTTCAGGGACCTAATTTTTGGAGACGCATCCTGGTGTAGTCAGCACAAGGGACCAGTGCCCTGTGGGACAGCAGTTTTAAGCCCTGATGGAGTTTTGCCTTCAATTTTAATTGCATTGAGAGCTGTGGGTGCCATGTGCTTTGGGTGGGATTTCTCCTTGCCCCCTCTTCTGTGGTGTTAGAAACCTGAATTCAGCCACCCTTAAATACTTTCTCCTTATTTGAACTTGTTTGTGCACACTTGTGTGTGTCAGCACATGGTGGTGTGTCCGTGGGGCCAGCCTGTGCACGCACTGGTACACACGTGTAGCCGTGGGGCTGGACATAGGTGTATTTGAGAGCTCATCCAGGTGTACATGTGTGGTGTCTGCATAAGACTGGCAGGAGACCCTTGGACTGTGTTTTTGGGGTGTGCTGACATCAAAATTGCTTGGATTCATCTACCTTAGCAAATGCAATCACTCTTGTTTTGCTGAAGCTGAGGTGCAGTGGGCATGTGTCCTTCCAGAAGCTCAGCTGATGAGAAATGCATCCAAGGCTGAGTTGAATCCCCAGTTTAGCCAGAGATGCCCCCTGTGCTGTTGTGTTAACTTCAGCTTCAGGCTTTTACCTTCCAGTTTTCCTTCTCCCTGCTCCCTCTAAATTTAAGAGCTGCTCAGAAAGGTGTGACTGCCTCATTCCCACATCTCAAGGATGTAAGAGTGGAGCATTTCTACAGTGCCAGAAAGTGCTGTATGGATACCCTAACCCCAACCTTACAAATAAAATCCTGTTCCAGCAGACTCAAAACCTTACTCAGGGTAGAGAAAAGCAGAGAGCTGGGTGTGGGAAGAGGTGATAAATGGGACTTGTGTCTTTCTTGGGAGGGAGAGCCTAGCAGCAAGCTGGAGCCTGGTAGCTTGAACCCTGGAGAAAAGCAAGATCCTACCATCTTCATTTGTAGGTGAAGCAGGAGAAAGAATGGGGAGCCTGAATTTGGTGTCTGCCCCTTGAAATGCATGGATGACAGTGCTGCATCCCACATGTCCACCCACGGCTTGGCCACCCTGACCCCAGGGGCAGAGCAGCACTGGGTGCTTCAGCCGCTAAGCAAGGACCATCCTGAATCTCCTCTCCAGCTCAGTTTCAGAGCTTCCTGAATCATTGATGGCTCTGGTGCATTAGTCTATAATTAGCTCCCCAGACCTTTTCCCTGGGGGCTGGAGCTGGGAACAAGTTTTCTTTCTCTTTCTGCAGTTTTGCTCCAGCTTGAGCAGATTGAGGAGGGAGGAGCGGAACAAGGGATAGCCAGGGACACTGGGGAAGGGGAACCTCAGAGGAGGACCAGGAGGGATTTGAATGCATGGGGTGGTTTAATGTTGTGGCTGCCCTCATTACAGGTTTTCAGGGAAAGGGGTCTGGGGAGAGCCCGGGCTGTCCAAGGGATCTTCAACCCTGCTTGTATGGGGTGGAGGCTGTGCCAGGAGAAGGTGAAGGGTCTTCTTCATGTGCTGGTGGGTCTGCAGGTCAGAGGGAGAAAACAGCCCCAGCCACTAAGAGAAAGCCAGACTTCATCTCAAGCGGACAAAAGGCTGTGTTTGCATGTGTGGCTATAGAAAATGATGGGCTAGAGGCACAGATAGGCAAAAAAGAGGCTCTCCCACTAGTAGAGAGCAGTTCAGTCTCAGAGTGGGCTCCGCTTCAAAAGCTATTCATAGTCTAAAATGGTTTCAGTGATTTCTAGGAGGTCTGGGTGCATAAAATGCCTATTCCTCGAAACTGTAGGTCCCAATCAAAACAGGAGCACAAATTCTCTATGGTTTTGAGGTCAGAAGCAGTAGCTCTCAAGTTTAACTCTGTGTATTGCTTTCTGAGAAACAGACAATTTGAGCTGCAGCAACTAGTGGTACCTGGAAACTGTCTCAGCTCCCGCAACCCTAATTCAGGGGTTCTGTATTTATTCTGGAGACATTTTGCTTATAAAGAGAGGCAGAGCAGGAGGCAGGACAGCCCTGCTGCTCTCCTCTGCTTTGCTCTCCCTTTTGAGCCATGGAGGGAGCCCTTCATGTGAGTGCCGCGGACCCAGTGCCCGGTGCCATCAGCTGGGTGGGCAGGAGGTGCGAGTCTCTGCATGAAGGGCAAGGGGACCCCCACCATGGGATGTGAACCAGAAGTAGGGGCGCTATTAAATAATCCATTTCACATGTGCAGCTCATGGCTGGGTTTACAGGAAGGGATTGCTGCAGTAGCTTGGCCAGGGACTTCTCAAGGCCAAAGGTCCTTTCCAGCCTGAGGTCTCCCTTTTTCAGCTGGTGGAAATTCATGATGTCAGTGGGAAGGACCAGCAGGTAAATGAGGGCAGGATGGTTTTGGTTGCAAGATGAAGTGTGAGATTGAGTATGAGGACACCAACCTCCCCTTCCAGCCCCAGAGACTGTGATCACTGCAGCTGAGCACGGCACAGACTTTCCTGCAAGCCCTTCCTGCAAAAACCTCATGTGTGGGGCAGGGATGAAGGCCAAGGCCAGCAGCAAGAAGGATTCACAGTGAGGTTTGTGCTATTCCTGCCAATGCTGTTTTGAGTCTGGCGACGATCACAGGATCAAAGAGTTTGCAGGAGAGCTCCTATTCCCATGCCTTTGCTCCAAGGTAGGATCACACCACCTGAACTCATCCTGGCAGGTATTTCTCTGGGCTACTTTAAAAAATGGATGGAGATTAAGGAATTTCGCTTCTTGAATGAGCCCTCTGGTAAGAAACTCTTTCCCAATCTCTAATCCTGCTGCAAGGGACTTATCATTTCAACAAGACTTGCCTCCCAGGGAGTTGCAGCAGGTCAAAGGGAGGCATGGCAAGGAACTGACTCATCGACAGGGAGGAGGCAAGTTGTCTTCAACCCCAGAAAGTCTTGGGCACCCACCTTCTGGGCCACAGCATGGTGACAGGGGCTCTGCCTCAGAGAAAAGCTGGTGCTGGCGTCAGCCTGGGCACTGGCATGGAGAGGACCGCTCTTATCTGCAACAGCACATCCTCTGCTCCCCTCGGCTTCATGGGGACTTTAGCACCAAGACCTGGGTCAGGCCCTTAAAACAGCAACAAACAGGCTCCAGCAGGAAACTGCACCTATTTATAGCATATTTGCATAGTTTACGGCAGGGCCTGACCCATGTCTGTCCCTTATACCCCTTGCATGGAGCAGGTTGAGCCCCCCGGCACTGCTGAGGACCCACCCTGCCCCAGTCCCATCCCCTCGGAGATCCCTCTCTTGGTGCTGGGAGGTCTCTCTGTCCCCACCACACAGCCTGCCTCACTGAAAAGTGCTTGCTTCAAGATATACATGAAACATATATTTAAGCACATTCCCTGGAAAATTGTCCCTTTTTTGGGAAACGTGGCATAATTAAAGAGTTGACTTAGTTTCAGCTGCGTGGGAAGGGGAGTACTGGAGCCGGTATAAAGCTGCAGGCAGGCTCAGAGCTGTACTCCTGCTCTGCACCCACTCACCCGTTTGGCTGTGGCCATAGGTTTGGCCAGGATGAGTCCCACTGACCCAAACAACCCCTGTACATGTGCATGTGGGGGTGGCAGACTAAAAAAATGGGCTTTTTGGAGGAAGGAGGATTTTCCAGAAGACAGCACCAAAACTTGGATGGAGATGAAGAGCCTTGCTACCAGCCTCTCTGCATCGTGGGCATCATCCTGGAGTTAAAAGGCAAAGCTAAGGGATGGAGCAGGGTCACCTGGGCATGCAGGGCCACGGGACTGAGCAGGGACAAAGGGGATCATTCAGTCTATGGCAGAGAAAACCCAGGGCAGATGGGACACAAGGTGATGTACACAATCGAGGTGTGATACTTGATAAGACTATCAGATAGATACACTGATTTATGTGTAGTTTCTCCTTCACGGGGCTGGGAAATGATCTGAACAACTTCTCAAGGCCCTTTCCAGATCTATTCATCTGCATTTCCTAAGGGTCAAGCGAGCTTGCTAACCAACAGACTGACCTTCCCTTTCACCCAGCGATGCAAAAACCCAGAGATGAGTGGATAAGAGAGCAAAAGGGGAGGTTTAAGTTCAGGGCACAGGTCATGGGAGCTTGTTATAAGTAAACAGGACTTGTTTAAAAGATGATATATATGCTGCACTAATATTGTTCCCAGTCTCCCACTCATCACTTCAAGCTAATTACACTTCCCGGAGCCATCAAACCTTCCTTTGCATCTTGTATGCGCTGTGCAAGGACGTGGATATGATCTAGTAGCTTGTAGCTGGGGGCTGGCCTTTCTGTTTAGGTTTCTTTTAGCTTTTCTGCTGTAATTGGTCATGCAATTACACACTAATGAACTGTGTCCTGGCCTCGGAGGAACTCTGGGTCCCTGCCACGTTTCCTTGAAAGAACATGGGGTTAATATGAGGTGAAGTCCCATATAAATCTCATACAAGGCTTTGTGCAAATGGATGCAGACTGAAGTGGGTTTCATTAGCTGCATTTGTGCCAGCAAACAGGGTCCCTACTTGCCAGGAGATGAACCCACTCGATGGACTATGGCCATCTCCACTGGGTCATACTGGCTCACATGGTTTTGGCCCACTGCTTACAAAATGAAGGATTTCTACCTCAAATCTGGAAGGGAAGGGGTTAGTGGTAGGGTGGTAGAGCAACTGGGAACAATAACTTCTTTCCCACTGTTTGGCTGTGTGGTCTCTGGGAGACAGAGGTCCTCCTGCCAGGGGGCTGGGTGCTGGCCAAGCCAGGACCTGATCTAGGACACATCTTCTCATGGTGGAGAACAGCAATCTTTGCTCATCGCTTTCTTTCCCATTTAATTTGGTTAAAGTTCAGGGTTTCTTGGAACCGCTTTTGCAGTGTGGCATCATGGTGGGCAAGGCATGCCCCTGAGCAAGTGAGTATCTATCTGCTTCATGCCAGCCCCTACTTATGTCAGACTGGGATCAGTGGGCCAAAACCCCTTCCTGAAATCAGTCCCAGTGGAAGGGAAGCCCTCTTCTGACCTTAACACCACCCCATAGCTCCTGAGAGGGGGCTTTCAATCAGATTCTTGAGGACTGCAGGTCCTCAAGGCAGGTTCAGAGGTCCCTTGGCTTTGGGTGGTGGGTGCTGTGAAGTGCCCCTTGACCCTCACCCAGGGTTCAGGACAGCTGCTGGGATGTATGTAGTCTTTGAGATGCTGCATGCATCCCTCAGCTTCAGCGACATCCTACAAAAAGCTGAGTAGATGTCCAGCAAAGCAGGCGATGGCTAAATTGGGGGTAACTCCTTCTCTGAGAGGAGTGGAAGGCGCTGCCAACTAATTTACTAAAGGACAAGCCCCAAGCCAGGGTTGGGCCCAAGGGTGCCCCTGCCCAGAGCAGCTTGCCTATGTGATGTTGGGGCTCAGCCCACCCTGCTGCTCTCCATCTCCTTGTGAAATGCCTGAGTCGCTCATGCTGCAAACCCCACAGGTCTTTTTTCCTCCTCCCTCTCTGTCTTGCCTGCATAATTGATCAGCAATGCTAATTCTCTCACCCCGAAACTCTCCAGGCAAAGTGAGCTGGGAGGCAGGTAATAAATCTGCCATTGCTCCGATCCACAGCATCAATGCTGTTTTGAAAACCAACTTGCTGTGTAGTAAGTAGGATGCAGGAGCTGGGCACAGATGGCTTAATTTCCACCTAACCCCCCTGCACTCCTTCATGCTTCCAATGCCAAAGATTCCTGAAAGCCCATAGGAAACACGCCATGCAAGGATTTTGGGGTACCTGCATCTGAAAGGATGTGCAGAGAGCATCCTTATTAGTCATGGGGATTTAGCCATAAGTAGAGGACACTTTGGGCACGTAAATATCATCCCAACCTCAGTTTAGCTCCAGTGCAAACCGACTCAGAGCAGAATATAGACATATGGAAATCAGGTGTATGGAGGCATGGATGGGGATGGTTTCCTTCGTGGTGGGCTACCAGGAGCTGACCTGGGAGTCTCTAGAATTGCACGCACTGACCCAACCGCTCTCATCTCTTCTCAAGAGAAAGCTGGAGCCGAGCACAGCTGAGGCTAATTCAGATCTCATTTGGGGAAGAAATTACCCCTCTAAATCCAAACCCCAAGCCCTGTTAATAAGAACAGACCACACAAGGCACAAAGAGCTGGAGTCTAAATTGCATGAGTTCAGAGACCAAAGAGACAAACATCTTTGGTGGGTCGGGGCATACAAAATCAGGTGGGTCAGACATGCAGACTGTATTTTCAAACCTCAGCCCTCACGGGTTAGGTCTATCTCCCCAACATCTCTGCTACAGTGTCCAGAAGCTGATGCCTAGGGAATACTATAAGGATAAGGGAAACCTAAAATATCCTTCCCCCATGAACTCTTCCAGCCTCAGCTGTGTCTCAAGGTATTCCTGAATTTGTCTGTGGTTTCTGTCTGCTCATTTACCAGCACTGAATTTCACTGTCACAAAATAATCTGGTCTCCCATCAAGTTCATGTCAACTTTTAGCAGCAACAACATCTTGCAGCAAGGAGTTCC
Source organism: Platalea leucorodia (assembly GCF_965183815.1). Taxonomy (NCBI): domain Eukaryota; kingdom Metazoa; phylum Chordata; class Aves; order Pelecaniformes; family Threskiornithidae; genus Platalea; species Platalea leucorodia. Next base: position 124,627,128 of record NC_138825.1, on the reverse strand, counting down.
ATAGTTCCGGTAACTGAATCTGTTCTTAAGCACTTTCCAGATTGAATTGAGCCTGGGTGGAAAAACAGGGTAACAGTCAGTCTCTGAGAAATACAGACACCTTCCTCCAGCTTCTGGACACAGGCATTGGCTTCTGTCCCTTGAAAATGCTGCTGGCTTTGGAGCAAAGATGGGGACAACAGATCCTTTCATACCTCAGTGGAGAAAGGAGCAGGGCCACAAAGCAAAACACCCAGATTTTCCACGTTTCTGGGCCAGACAGGTGGAAAACAGGACTGCCAGCAAAGCAAAGAGGGGAACCCAAACACCTTAGGTGAAGTGTTTCATGGTGCTCTGGCCAAATTCGAAATTCTTCCCCTGAAGGTTTTAAAATCACTCTTCTTAAGGCCTGAAGATTGATGGGTTCATTCCTTCCTTTCCCAACTGTCATTTCTCTTATTTTGACCTTATTCTAACGGCTCCAAGTGTTTAATGTCTGGGATATTTTCCAGATAGTTTAAACACCAGCTTCAAGGGCTGACTTGATGGTTTCCTGCTTTAGTATATGCTGCAGTTGGATGTCGTACTGGATGCAGGTGATTTCTGGCTGGCTTTCTCTGTAGACCAGCAGCTTTCCATGGAACGATGTCGATTTGCCCCTCCTCAGAGTCTGGCTTACCCTTTCCACACATAACACCTGCTTTGCTTTTTGAAAATTGCTCCAATATGCTGAATCTGAACAGCCCCCAGGAGATCCCCATTCCCACCTTTGAAGAGCCTCCCGTAAGGCTCTGCCGTGATGTTTCTGGATGAGTGGTTCACATCTATCTCAGGTGTTGGTGTCACCAATGTTCAAAAACTATCTGGAAAAGTTAGTTTAAAAAAAAACCAAACCACCAGATGTAGTCCCCAGAGGTGAAACATTCCTGGCTTGGTGACTGGTAGTAGAGACAGTACAGACCATAGCAGCATTTTAAAATTAAATAGATTAGTACAGACCACAGCAGCAATTTAAAATCATGGAATAATTTGGGTTGGAAGGGCCTTCTGGAGCTCATCTCATCCTATGTTCTGCTCAGTGCAGGTCTAGTTAAATCAGGTCACTCAGGGCCATGTCCAGTTGAGTCTTGAATACCTCCAAGGATGAAGATCTCACAACCTCTCTAGGAAACCACCAGGGAACTTGTTTCTACTCCTTTTCCAGAAACTACTGCCCTGTAGCAAAGCCAAATACACTTTTCTTTCACAGGCTGGCATAGCAGCACCAACCTACCTACCTTCCAGCCTGGGGCAGGGGCTGGCAGAGGTGTGCACTTGTGTCCTCTGCTTTGGGAGAGGTTTTGCTAGTGATGTCCACACTGTGGCTGTTTCAGCTTAGCAATTTATCCTGGGTGGGTGGGTGTGATGCGAGATGATTGCCCTGGAGCTGTGACTGTTACTTGCACCATGCTCAGCCCCTTAGCAGGTCTGCAAAGGCCTGGAGAGACCTTCAAGGACACATCCTGGGTGACTTCCCAGTTTTGCCAACACCAAACACAAAAAAACCAACCTGTTGTAACATCTGCCTTCCCTTTTTGGTCTAGGCACGGTGTTTGTTGGCTTTAGCTGTAATCTTTGCATGGCATACTAAGAAGGTGGCAATGTGCTGGGTATGAGTTATCAAAGCCCATGTGAGGTGCCATGCTTTCATGCTTGGAGGCCAAGAAGGACCTGGCCATGCTGTGTAAAGCTTTGAGACAGGATGAGAACCTTTTTCCCTTGTCTGTCATAGCCTCCCTGGTCTAACATAGCTCTGGGGAGGCAGGCAGGGGGAGGTGATGAATGCATGCAGCCCTGCAGCCATGGTACACCTAGATTTGCATGAGGAAACATTGTTTGCCATGGCCTTCACAGGCCTGGGTTTTGGACGCTTGTGCTTTCCTTTGTCCAAACCACATGAAGGGTTCATGTGGCACCGTGACAGACTTCTGCAATCACTTTGCCTCCCAGAGATGAGCCTGAGCTGTGTCAGGCACCGTGACCTGGTTGTGAGGCTGCCTCCAGGAACCACCGTGGCTGTGGCTGGTGGCCACAGGAGTTAAGAGTGCCTTGAAGCTTAGCTGGCTTTGGAAATGAGTTAAATGACTCAAGAGTCTGCACAAGAACATCGGAAGGATAAAACACAGCCCTGCACTCACACCCGTCCTGATTTTGCAGTAGTCACCCAAAGTGGTCCTGCACTGGCTGGAAATATGGCAGCAGAGCAGGACAGAGCCATTCCAGTCTTTGGGACATCTCAGGCTGGGGTCAGACCCCAAGGTGCTTATATTCTCCATTCTCACAAATATCCCCTAGTGTTTAGCCAGCCAGAAACCGCGAGGCTAGACAACCTGGCCCAGAGCTCCCTTCCAACAAGAGACATTTCCAAGGGCTATGGGAGAGGAAGGGGTGTGAGTTGCATGTGTTGGATGGGAGCCACCGACCTCCAGCCAAAGGACACTTTCTGCTCTACCGATCTGTTCCCTTTTCTTCCTCATTAATGCTACTTCCATGCTCGACAGTTGTGATTTGAATAATTTGGACTGATTAGTGTTTACATAGCAACATTTGGAGGAAATGAAACCACACTACAGCCAACTCAAGGCTCTGAAACGCCGTTTTGTTGGGTTTCCTAAAGAAAGGGGCTTACATGATCATGCAGACCTATGCCCCTTGCTTCTGTGCAAGGTTAGTCACCTTGAAATACGTGACAAATCGCAGCCACGTCTGATCTGGGGGTGTAGGTCTCAAAGATATTTTGTTTGTGCAGGTTTTTAGTAAAACTAGTTACTTGCTGGAGGACAAGAGCTGCATTACTGTTGGCACTGAAGGAAGGGCAGGGGTGGCAGTGCCTCAGACTGTTTCATATCCACTTGAACACAGACATAGCAGCTGGGCAGTGCCTCTGCCCTCTTGCTCAGCACCTGTATATCTCCAAACAAGGCCAAGAAATGGTGTATCCACAGCCTGAGAGCCAAGGATGGGTAGGAGACAGGGGGACGGAGGAGAGAAGGGAGTGGAAGTATTGCACCTGGGAGATCAAGGGGACTTAGGAAGGATAAATGAAGGTTATGGGATTATCTGGGAGTCTTGTGCGAGTGGGTGAAAGAAGCCTAGGAGTTGTGGGACACAAACCTGAATGCTATAAAGATTCATGCATTGCATGGAGCTTCTTTGCCTTTTTTCCTGATCAAAGACCATTTTTCAAAGGTTGCTGGGGATGCAGAAACCTCTTTAGTGAATCCTCTGCCTTTCTTCATCTCTGCAGGCAGAGAGGCTTTATCTGATCTTTTTCTGGGAATGGATGTCCTGCCCCCTTCTTCAAAGGTGCTGGTGGAAATTGTGATCCTTGAAAATGTTATGTGCAAAGCCAGGAAGGTTCCTCCTCCCCAGTCTACTTTTGGCACTGGCCCTCTCTGCTTTTTACTTGTCTCCTTGGGGCTCAGAGTTTGCTTGAGCTGGCTCAGACAACCCCAGGAGCGTCCTGATACCTCCAAATTCCCTGGAGGAACAGTTGCAAGGGGGATATCTGAATGCAGGGAGAGATCTGAATGACTTCAATGGAGCTTTTGAGCTCTCCCAGTTAGCAGCGGAGCTCTGAGTGCAGTAACACTGGTGAGACATGGGATTCCCCAGCATAGAAAGATGGGGATGGGACTAGCATGAAGCTTCAGAGATCCTTTTGTGCTTTGGTCCCTGTAGTATTTGCCCCTCTCTCCCAAATCCAACCTGCAACTTCCTCCACTGGCATTCACCTGACAGGGGCATTTCCCATCACCCTCCCTCTCCCGTAAGCCCCAAGCAACCATGAAAAGAAGGAGAGGATTTAACAGAAACTGAAATAATCAAATACCAAAGCCCTCCCCCCAAGCTGATCTTTTATCTGAGGACGGGAGCAGCTCCCGAGCCCCCTCGATGCCTGCTGGGAGTTTGAGCCTAGTACTGATATTATTCAGGAGATGCTCTGATCTCCAGCAGCGAGCTGAGGGTAAAACGCTAGGCGAACTAAAGCAACCTTCGTGTATCTACTTATTTATTTGACGCTGTGCGTGGGCATGTTTGTTTGTATGTACAGGGATTTCTAAATGAACACAGGCTTGGATTTCCTTGCTGGTTGTTTTTTTTTTTTTTTTTTTCCCCCCTAAAAAAGGGGGAAAAGGCTAAAATACATCCCTCTAATTTAGGGAGTCCTGAGTGTTAACAATGACTGCATACACCCCAGGTGCTTTCTCAGTGTCTCCGTGGATGGCTGGGAAGAGCCTGGGTCTGGCTGGGTGTCCGTGTGCTTTCTCAATGTGGGAAGAGCCGACATTTCTCCCTTTTCGTTTCCTGCCAGCACAAGACACTGCCAAGGAAATGCGAATGCATTCCCTCCTGGCTGCAAGAATTAATAACTAGTTTACTGAGACAAATGACACCAGCCTCTCCGTGTTCACGGCTCAGCAAACACCGATGCTCGGCTCTTGGGTACTTCCAGCTCTGCTCTGCATGTGATGCAGACAGAGATGGAGAGCTACTCTTGGGGGAAAATTATCTCCCCCCGAGACACCCATTTCTTCTGTTTTCCAAGGTCTCTATCCTTCCAGGACTTCTGGGCACAGTGATGCGTATCTCTGCCTTCCCCCATCTGCCGCCCCGCTCCCTGGCTGGACCGTGGGCTCCCTCGGGATGTGTTTGCACAGCCCTTTGGGTGGGGAGGCATCAATCCCAAGAGGCACTGTGAGGATTCAGGTGGTACAAGCAGTAGCGTACATAGGAAATATCTCCAGGGGTCACAGCATGGTCCCTTGAGCGCATGCTGGCCAAAGAAATGTGTTTTAGGGAGAGCTCATGAACACAGCACCTCTCCGTGGGCCAGTCCCTGAGTGTGTCCTCAGCATCCTCACCCCTGGGGTTAGGGACACTAGGGAGGACATCCCATCCTAGTCTTTAATGTCCATTTATGGCCCTGCTGCCCATGACTATTTCTCACAATTTTCCCAGCATCCTTATACTTTCTGATGCCCACTGTGCCAAGAGATAATTTGTGTTATCTGTTTTAAAAACTGATGGTTTCATCACTTGCTCCTGGGGACTTGGTGCAAGGCGGGTCTGCAGTTATAATATCCACCTCCTTCATGGCCACTTGATAGGGCCAGGACAGAAGGCAAGTCCAGCACTGTTTAGTTCACTGGTACGGACATAGTCTCAAGCGTGTCCTCTGCTGGATAAATACACTGCTGGAAAAAGCACTTGAGAAACATTTGTGGGAATGTGACATCTCTGAGTTTCACTGCTCTGTCAAATCTGGCAGGGATCAGGAGGTTCAAAAGTTGTTTGGAGGGAAGAGGGGGTGGATGACAGACAGAAGGATACACAATCGGCATCATTCATAAGAGTCACAGGGAAAAAAGCACGCTCCAAAACCAGCTTGTGCATCAACAATCAGAACTGATAGCAAGAGAAGGAAGATCAGGACAAATGGGGAAATTTTACAAGGCATAATTAATCAGATCCACCAAATAAATCACAGCTCTGCCTCTGAGGAAGCCGGAGAAGCAGAGAGGCAGAAAATGAGGCTGAGCCTCTCTCTCTCTCCCCACACCCAACATGCAAATCCATCCCGAGCAATTTCTGGAGCAGCAGAAGGTCAGTAATTGATTTGGAGACCTGAGTTTCTGACTACATCATGATGCAGATGTGCTTCCCGGCCCGGCTGATGGCTGTGCAGCTCCCACTGCAGCAAATGAGCTCGGAATATGAATAGAGAGGGGAAGGAGAAGGAGCACACTCTTTCCTTGACAAGCGAGCAACAGGGAGACAAAAAAACCCTTCCATGCTGAATTAACCCAGCTTTGTCTCGAGTTGCAACCCCCTCCCTGCTTTCCTTTGCTCCCCAGAGCAAAACGCCTGGTTGAGGTTGCCTTGCTGGGGTAAAAGGATGCTGGAGGAGGAGGAGGGGATTGTCAGGGGTTGTTTTTTGCTTGAGCTGGAAGCTGCTTGCTTTTGAAATGATGTTGCAGCTTCAATAGCCAGAGAGGCTCTGGTCCTTCCCACATCTCACCCCCCAGCTCAGGCACCTTTTGGGAAGGGCTGAGAGTGCAATGAACCTCATCCCAGGGCTGAAACCATGATGGTGCGGTGGGGGACAGCTGCTCCTGGCCGTGGTGGCTGAGCACTGGCCCAAGCATGTCCAACAGAGACATCTCCCAGTCTGGACTCCAGCATAAGCCTTGGGAGCTCTCAAAAACCTCTTGACTCCTGGGCTAATGCATTCCTCCCCTGCAGAACCCAGGGGGTATGGAGGTTCAAGGAGGGGATAAGAGACATTCATGGAGGGTCAGTCTATCCATAGCAATTGAACCCAGTCTTGCTGAGGAAAACCTTATGCTGATGGCAGAAGCTTAAAAGTGGGGGCCAGGATGAAGATGCACCCTCAAAATGAGATCCTGAGGAGGGAAGGTTGCTTTCATCCTTTCCCATGGAAATCCTGTGGCCACTTGGCCCTTGCCATGATAAGGATAGCCACTGCCATTGCCTGGACTGATGGGCCAGTAAAGGTTATTGGGGTGATGACAGTGATCCTTTGGGACCTGGATGGAGAACCATGGCTTTGTGTAGGGGATCTTGCAGGTCCAAACCAGCTACACCTCTGGTTTATGGGCTTTGGTACCTGAACACCACAACCTCAGAGTATAAAGCAGCTGCCCAGAGAAGTGATTGCATTGGGAGCTTTTGCGGTGGTTTTACAAAGTTCAGAGGTCCTGTAAGCTCAGGTGTGTAGGTTTTAAGACCAGCCTGTATGCTTACCAGCTCTGGATTTTGCAGCAGTGGAGTCGGATGAGTGTCTCAAGAATCACTATGAAAAACACAGGAAAAAAGGAAAAAAAAGTTTTATGGTGCCCAGAAGAGCCCTGGAAGTGGTACATGCGTGGGTGCAGCCCCAGCCTGGCAGAGCTCCTGTGGTAGATGGGCACAGTGAACCAGCTCCACCCAGAAAGGGACATACCACCCACAGGGCAGCTGGGGCTCCCTCCCTCATCATCCTCGAGGAGCAGTGCAAAGACCAGCTCCTGCCCGCTGCAGACTTGAAATTTGCTTTTATATAGTGCTCCAAATGCCACAGCAGCCAGGAGAAGCGATGCCCTTGGATGCAGTCAGTGCAGGACAAGCACTAACAACTGAGCAGAGAAATATCTGGGAACACACTAAACAGTAAAGCAGGAGCAGCACAGTTTTTATTTATTTCCTCTTTAATTATGTCCTCTCTTTTAATGGGATCTACAGTGATACAGAGGACAGATGGGCTGGGTGAACTGCAACCATTTTCTCCCCTCCACCGCCCTATTTCTACAAAAAGGACGCTACAAGGAAAGGCAAATATTTGACTGTTTGGGATGCGGAGGAAGAAGAAACCAAAAGGCGAGACAGCGAGCGGCTCCTCGCTCAAGCAGGGCTTTCTGCAGCACCGGCACTATCCTCTGTCTATCGGAGAGGCTGGAGTAGGAGTTTCCTGCAGCCATCTGGAAGGCAAGACTGAATGAAGAAAATCTGCATCCTTTTCAAGCGCTTGCCCTTATCTCAGTCCCGCAGCTGAGGGCATTTCAGAGAAAAAAAAAAGGTTGTTGGAGGGGATGCTGGGGAGGGGAGAGGAGCTGGAGAATAGCAATGCAAGGAGCAGGCTTAGGAGACTGGTGTAGAGGAGGAAAGGGGGATTTGGGAATGAAATATGTCGCGAGGATCCATCCTCTGACAGTGGCTCTCATTTGGGGAGGTGCTACTTAGGTACCAAAGGGATGCGCTTCATCTCCTGTCCCTGAGGACAGCCAGCACAGCTCTTCTCCACTGCCCAACCTGCCTGTGCTGGTCAGGACTACGGGGAGCAGTGGGGTTGTCCCCTGTCCTTGTGCATCTGCTGTGGTCACGGGAGCACCACGCAGGCAGGGACAACGTGGCTGGAGGTCATGGCACTGCAACAGGGCAGTAATTGTATGCTTGGCCTGTCTGACAGCCCACAGGGTGACACATCCCCAGGGCTGGTTTGCAATCCCACCCCGGAGCATCGGCACGTTCAGCTGTGGAGCCCCGCTCTGCCCCTTGGTGCTCTTTGAGGAAACATCCTGAAAATGAAGATAAAATTGAGTGTTGCAGTGAGCCAGGTGCACAGTACCAGCCCTACACACCCATGCACGTTGTGCTCACACAAATGCACAACAAAGTGCACGCACACATTTGCACACACATATGCACATGCATGCACAGACACAGTGGTACACGTGCACGCGCATGCAGATGTTGTGCATGTGCATGCAGATGTTGTGCACGTGCTTTGTGGTCTACACTTACCACATGTAAACAGATTTCCACACACACTGCTGTGTTCAACACACACACACAGAGTGATACACATATGTGCACAAGCATTGTGGTACACACACACGTGTGCTGTTTATTATCACTTTATTATGGTTGGAACTTGTTACCTGTATACAGACACATACAAAGTCTGTGTTACACACATGAGCGTGTTCAGCATAGTCTATGGGCATGCACGCACCTGTAGTACACAAATGTGTGCCAACACACACTCGAACAGCAGCCCACACACCCGTCCACACGCCGTGAACACCGTGGCACGTGCAGACATGTGGACCATGGTTCACATTATGGTACACACACACTCTCACACCCCTCACACTCCTGGAAGCTGATCCCCAGCCAGAGATGTCTTTACATGTCTGAGGCCAATTAATGGGTTTTGGCAGCCATGTTAATAAATTATAATTGCTTTATAACAGTGCATGGAGCTCTCAAAACCCCAAGCTCTTTGACGTGTGATTGCCTTTCTGAATGCTTGATGACAGCTCTGACTCCTTGTACTTCACTGCAAGCATCCTCGCCTGGGTTGGCGAAGGCAGCAGCGCTCTCGGGGAAGTCAGCATCGCATTTAGTTTTACCGGGGTGGCTTTCCTGATGCTCTCAAAACCAGGGCTTAATAAAAAGCAACCACTCAGAGGAAGGGAGGTTTAGCGCAGATCTGACCCCATCCTCCCTGGTCCAGGTAGACAACAGCATCCTGAGCATGTCAAGGTGAGAAATGTGCTCATGAACACGTAACTGGGGACTTGGAGACAGATGAAATCTGAGGAGGGACGTTTTCATGGAGTTAGGAGTGTTAATGTTTGCGTTGCAGGGGAACAGGAAAGCTTTTGAGGTTTGTCTGGGGTCTGGAGGCATCCTGCAGCCCACGTGGGCACCCGAAAATCCTGGCCCTGCTGTCTGCTCCTGCAAATCTCCCCTTCCCATCACCCACACCTCAAATGCAGCATGGTTCGGAGCACACGGGCAGCCCTGCAGGAGAGCACGGCCAGGTCCGAGCTGCAGCCAGGAGCACAGCAGCGTGCCGTGGAGCAGGCATCCCTGGCGCAGGGACATAGCCTTCTTATTTCCCAAAATATCCTATACCGGTGAATTTTGGCCCTTCAGTCTGGCACAGCCACTGGACAGATGGTCGCAGGAGACAGCTCAGGTATGAAGGCAGCTCCTCCATGCTCAAAACCCTCCCTTTTCCCTCTGCTTTCAGGCAAGGAAGGGGCCGATTAGCACAAAATCCATGGCAACCCGGCCAGCAGCCTCGGAGCCAGCTCCTCGCTCCCTCCCCGCCTCGGCACGCCTTTGTCTGCCGCTGGCACATCCCTCAAGCTCTCACTTTTTGCTCTCCTACCAGATTTCAGAGGGAGCGGCTTTGCTCTTCCCTTCCCTCCAGGCAGTGCTGGCTGGGGCCAGGAGATGCAGGTTTCCCTCTCCTGCAAGAGACTTATCTGTAAGAGACACCTTTGCTCCTTTTCCTACACCGCCAGCGTTACAAAACCCACCGGCGATGTGCACAGACGCTCACTGGGAGCAAGCAGCAAGCTGGCACGGGCGAGCAAGAGCTGGTGTGCATGCGAGCCTGCAAAAACGAGCCAGCAAAACTCCAGGGAAACCTCTCTGTAAGAAGCCAGGCACAGGCTTACACCGTCAGGATTCATGGCTTGTTCTGGAGGTGAGTAAATAACCTGGACTGCCACCCCCAAGCTGATGATTTCCACCTGCAAACAGCCCAGTGGAAAAAATCAGGCTGTGACTGCAAAAATCTTCTCACCAGCAACCCCGCAATTAAAAATCAGGGTGTTTCCCTTAGAAAAGACCCTACAGTAACACACAGATACAGTCACCTGTGAGGTTAAGGGCATTCCCTATCAGTGAAGCAGTGTGCTTTTGCCTCCGGGACCCACAGGACAAATCAGTAGCATCAGGGGAATATGCCACCTTTCCAAGCAAAAACAGGCCAGAGGGAATCCCAAAAAACCCTGCCTGAATCTCCTCCTGCTGAGCCCACTCCAGACATGAAATCCATGTTGCCTCTTTTAAGAGCAGCCCTTGAATCCACCCTCTTCTCCACTCAGACAGCTTCCCCCAGGGAAACAGCCTCCTCTGCAATGTATGAAAACCCTCCAGGTACCTGGACATGATGAATTGAATCTCTGCATCCCAGGAAGAGCATCAGCGCTCTGCTGTTGCCAGAGACTCCTGACTTTCCCCCTGTCCCCTTAGCAATCATCCCGGGAGACTGGGGTGAGCTCCTGAGGAATCCTGTGCTGGCAAGAGCCCCCCAAAGCCTGGCCAAGCAGCTCGATGTCCCTCTTACTGGTGCCAGTAAGTGATGGCAGACAACCCCGGCAGCAGGAGCACCATCCCCTCTGCATCGCCTCGCCTGGAGGCTTCATGTTCACCACCCTGAGCGCAGCCCTGGGGGAAGGCATGGAAAAGGGGCGACTTTGCAAGCGTGGGTTGGGGCAGGGCATTTCTTGAGCGTAGCTCAGATGCCTGGCATGATGCACTCCTCGTCTCAGCATGCGAGCGGTCTTGCTGAAGCTGGTAACGCCGCTTCCGCTTAAAGATAAGCATGTGCTTGCAGCCTGGGCTGGCTGGAGCCCAGCGCCGGCACAAAGAGAGCTTTGTAGGAGCGGGATGCACAAGGCGATGGGGCAGAGCTGCTCTCCGAGGAAACTGGAGGCCTGTAGACAAAAACGGGTCCCCGGGGAGAAGCTAAAAGGGGACCTTTCTTTCTTTGCTTTTCGCAGAGACGGGAGGAGAGCTGCACATCGTAATTAACGAGCCGCAGGTGATCAAACCCCTGCAGCCGCCGAGCAGTGAAAGGAAAACAAAGAGGCGCGGGGGGGAGCGGGGAGGCAGGAGTAAACACTCTCTGCAGGGTACGGCTGGGAAAGAAAGGCGAGCTAAGCTGGGAGGGGTGGGAGGCTGAGCCACGATGGCATCTCTCAGATCTGCCAGGCTTGAACTCATCAAAAGCTTTATTTCCTATGGGCTGTGATGCTGACGGCCTGGCTTGAGATAGGCTGTCCCACCAGTTAGAGCAAGGGAAGAGGAAGGTAGCGTGATATCAGGGGAAAAGCAAGTCCCTGTGCGCTTTACAGGAGCTAAGTCCTTGGCTAGGCTGGGCTGGATGTCTGGCAAGCCAAGGAAACACAGGCTGGTCTGGTGCTTGGGGAGGGGGCATCTGCAAATCCCACTTGTCACAAGCATCGGCTGAAGCATTGCAGCTGAACCTTTGGCGAATGGAAGACCTGGGATTCAGGCTCTGTAACTGCGTCTATGCTAGTAAGTAAAACAGGTCAGGAACTATCCCCTGGTCCCAAGAACCAAGTGGCATGATATAGATGATGTCATCCGTATGATGACATCCATACCAGTAGATAACACCCTTCCTCCCCCAGCAGGGCAGCTGTATCAGACCGCTGCTGGAGACCAGCCCATGCTACCATCAGTTCCCAGGTGTGGTTTGGGAAAGCGCCGCTGGTACGTGCTAGGGAGCACGGGGCTGGTTGTGGGGCTCGCCCTTAGCTGTGGTTTCTTTGCTAGTTAGACACAACATGTAGCTCCACGAACAGCACAAGCTGGTGCTGAGGAGTTGGTGGCTCCTGTCCCTGTCCCCTCCTTCCTAGCCCTCTCCTGTGCCCCCCTCCCTCATTTGTGCAGCCATGTGGGGAGCAGGAGTGATGAACCCATCCAGGTTTTCACTAATGTGGCTAAACTATGCAGAAAATCCGAGGCATAAAGTCAACCTTGCTCGGCCACACTTGGGTCATTGAATGGGAGAGAAGGAAAAAAGGCTGGAGGGGGGTTAGCAAGAAGGTAGGTTGGCACCTGGAAGAGATCCAGGCCAGTTCCAGCGAGAGCAGGACTGGCCCTGTTTCTAACCCAGTTTTCTAGGAAAGAAAAACATGCACCGTCAGGGTCTGTGTGCGTCTGTCTGTCTTTAACTACCACTCTTGCCTTCCCCGTGCTAACTTTCAAGCTCATTTGCAGTCCTTGGTCAATGCCTGTCCTCATCCCCATCAATATGCTTGACCCGCTGCTTATAAATGTGGAGGAGCAGAGGGCAATTGTGGTCAGGGGTGGCAGCTTGGTCGCTTGTAGGTGTGAGAGGACTGGGCTTGCATCTGGAGAGAGGCTTGAGAAGACAAGCTATGGATTGAGGACTCTGGACCTCAGGAGAGTTGACTTCAGCTTATTTGAGGAACTGGGATGTTGCTATGAGGGAAGAAGGTGTCCAAGACAGCTGGCTGATTTTTTTTAAAGAAAACTTATTCAGAGCTTGGGAACAAACCCTGCCTTTGCACATGAAAATCAGGAATTTCAGCACAAAGCCTGCTTGGCTAATTAAGACGCTTCTTAGTGAACTGAGCTACTAAAAGGGAGCATACAAGAAATGGAAATAAGGAGAGAAAATGAAAGAAGAGTGCAAATGCATTGCGTGGGTACTTAGGGATAAAAGCAGAAGGTCTAAAGACCAGCTGGAGCAAAGACTGGCCAGGGATGCTAGGAGTAACAAAAAGGGGGTTTGCAAGTATTTTAACAGCATACTTCAGGGAAAATGTAGGTTGATTGGTTGATGGAGGAATAGCCTAGTGATGGATGATTATGGAAAAGATTGAATGCCTTTTTTGCCTCAGTTTTTATAGGTCAAACTTGTTCCAAGCCTCTGCACGTAACAACAGCATTTGGGAAGCAGAAGAACAGCCAGCAGTGGGGGAAGAAAATGGTTAGGGGCTATTTAGTGAAAATAAATGTATTTACACCCATGAAACTGGATGAGATTCATCCTAGTGCTCTGATAGAGCTCTCTGATGTGATCATGAGGCTGCTGCCTGTTATCTACAAAAAAACAGTGTCTGGCCTCTGTCCACCCATCAGGTGTCTCCAAGCGTTATACATATCTTAAGAAAGAGAAAAAAGGAGGATGTGGATTGCTACAGAGGTCAGCCTCACCTTCGGCCCTGGAAAGATCATGAAGCATGTCCTCTAGGAATTCATTTCTGGCTACATGAAGAGCAAGAAGACAGGGACTCAGAGACCCCCAGCTACAGGGCATGGTTCTCTGGAGGCTGGTGTACAAGCTGCTCTGCAGAAACTGATGTGGGACTTCAGGGAGAGAGAGAGCATACAAAGGAATCTGCTTTTCTTCTTTGGTGGCAATGACTTTAAATTAGGGCCAGGGAGAAGGCTTGCATTTTGGGGATACGAAGAAACCCCTTAGTACTAAAGTCCTGGTACTAAATCCTTTCCCTCTCTGCCAGAACCCTGAAACAGGGAAGAAACCACAAACGATGGGCCAAATTTCACCTTGCACTGTGAGACATGACAGATCTCGAGGCTTGCATGCACCGAGATGAGTCCCTGCCCTTGCTCATCCCAAAGGAATAGATGTACAACCATGAGGAAGACAAAGAGACCCAGCAGGAATCTGGGCTTGCTGTGGCTGGTTCAAGCTGAACAAGCCCAGCCAGCTGGCTCCCAGTCTCTCTGTATATTTTGCATTAAACAGTCACTGGTGAAGGCACAGAAATGGAGAGAAATCCAGAGTTTCCACTCTCCTGGGGACTGTCCTGACCACCGAACCACTCCATGCCCCTTCTGGCCTGGTTACTCTCAAATAAGGCTCATCTCAGGGGAGCCTTCCTCCCTCTGGATAAGAAAATGAAAAAAAAAAAGGATAGGAAAATGGTGAAAAACCCAAAGGGCAGCTTTTCCCAGGCAGTGTGGCTGCCTATATATAGCCAGCCCTTGCTTGAAGCTTTCCCCTTTGCGCAGGGCAGGGGCTCAGCTTGGCAGTGGTGCGGCATCATGGCCAGGGGACACAGCGGGGGATCTCTCATTTCCTTTTGGTGGTTGGTTTTTGCCTGCAGGAGGGATTTCCAGGAACACCTCAATGCACCATCCTTCAGAGAGGTGCTGGAGGCCGCCGCTCCTCCCCATCGGGCCCCTGAAGCATCCTCCCTCCGCCATCCTCTCCTCCTACCTGACAAGGAACCTTGTCTGATAAATAATTCCCTTTTTTTTTTTTCCGATTGCATCTTGTTACCAAGATGTTTAGGGAACATCCTGGCATCCCTCGGACCACTGCTCAGAGCAGACTGGCAGCTAATGAAGGTAATTAAGATTTTATAGTCACCTTTCTTAACAAGCTGGCCAACTTTTCCCATGGGGTTATGAGAGGACTGGTGTCCTCTACCTGTGTTGTGTGGTCTTATAAGAGACCCAGGCAGGGAAGAACAACTTCTTTAGGACTTTGCTAGGTTTTGTGCTGTGGCTGTGCTAGCAAACCAAACAACTGAGGAGCATTTCCAGGCACCGGAGTTCAACTGTTCAGTGGTCATCACAGTCCTTGGCATGGTTTAGGTATGGGACAACAATCCCCAGGTAAGGTTTGGGAGCTTGCCTGGGTCAGCGACCATTCCTAAGATGTAGTTTGGCTGTGGCTGCCCTGTTTTGTAGTTAATAATATGAACTCAGCCAGACTGGTGACTTGCCCTCAGGTTGGAGAATGGGCCCTGGTTGCTGGTGGTCATGCATCTCTTGGTGCTTCTCTCCAAATGAGTGATCCTACCTCTGGGTGGGAGGTTTGTACGTCATGAATCAAGATGACTTTGTCTCCACAGCCTTAGCTTAAAAGTGTACTAGGGAACTGTCCCTTTGCAAGACTTATGAGTCATTAGTGATTGCTGCTTTATTAGAAAGGTTTATTGCATGCTGTGCTGACTGCGTTTCGTCATGCAGATGTTGCATCTCTGTTGGTGAACTGAACAGCACCAGGGTCCCTCCACTGTCCATGAGACCAACTGGTATGGCCCAGACAGGTTCATATGGTTAAACCTTCATATCCCAGAAGAGGTGGCTTCACCCAGATTGCCTACTGGGGATAGTCCCTGGCTTACACTAACTCCTGAGCCATACCTGCCAGATGTTTGAGTCAGTTCTAGCTGGACTGGACCAACATCATGTTCACTGACAGTCGAGCAGGCAGAGCTAACCCTTGGCAAGCCATATGCCAAAGCCACCAAAGCTGTGGCTGGGATTGGCAGCATGGGAAGGGGGACAGGGCAGTGTAACAAGCCGCTGGTTTCACAGGATGAGCTTAACAGCATTAAGAACTCGATCCCTCTGATTTGGTTAAAAGCCTTGCAACAGGCTTCCAATTTTAATTCACCTGCAGGACAGGCTTTTGTCTAAAAGCCCAGTCCCAGCAGCTTCCAGGGTGGCAAAGGACATGCTGAGCATGCCAAGGTGGTCACATCTGAAAGGCCAGAAGGTCCTCAGCTGTATCTCAGACTGAGCAGCCACAGCTTGGGGCATCCCACATCTCGTTTTCCACCTTATAATCCAAGGATAATTGTTCTAACAATCTTTCTGGGGTGGTAGGAAGGAGCTGACTTTTGCAGATCTCTGCAGAGCACTGTTAACAGCATTCCTGCTTCCCGTTGAGTTGCCTCCTTAGCTACCCAGGCTGCAAGCTAAAGCGGTTGGGGGAAACTCCCTCTGTCTCCCCGAGAAATCCCCGTCCTAAAGAAATCCCCTCGTAGCACATGGCATTTTTGGAGCAGCTCCTTCCTACCCCCATTGTTCCCAGGGAAGAGAGACAATGATCTAAGAATGCAAAGCTCTTGAAATCCGTCCAGAAAGCTGCAATTTATGAGCAGCCTGTTCCAACTGGCAGAGGGAAATTGTCAGTGGAACAAAAACATTGTGTAATAGCCCCCATCCTCCTCCTTCCCCTCTGAGAGCTGGTGAGGCGGGCGAGGAGGCCGAGACAGCCCCCAGGGAGAGGGGGTGTCAGGGAAGGGGCAGCGGTGAAGCACTGGGCATCTTCCACCAGCATCTTGGGGCTTGGGTGACCCATGGCGGCTGACGCAGAATATTTTGCAGCATGTTGAGATGCTGAAGGCAACGGTGACCAGGATGGTTTGGCTGCCCCAAGGCTCGGACCACAGGAACTCTGCACCATCCCCCTTTTGCAAAGATGAGGCAAGTCCAGGTCTTGGCTGCTCTGAATGATGGGTGCATGGAGCTGGTGTCTTGGTCCTTCTTCATAAAATAGACTGAAAAGATGAGTGATGAAAGCCTGAAATCAAGAGTTTGCCTCAAATCTGATCGTCGCTTGCCTTGAAATCCACATCCAACCATTGCGGCTTGGGGCCCAGCTTCACACGAGTGAGTGCGGTCCCCCGAGGCTCAGGGGTGTCCCCTGGTCAGAGAGGGGAGGGAGGTGCCAGTGTTATTCAGCTTTTCACGTTTCCTGGGTAGCACGGAGACTGGTGAGGATTTCAGGAGCGGTTTGCACATCTTTCAGTGCCGCTCCTCCTTCGGGCTGCTGCATGACTCCTCCGGAGGCCGGCTGGGCTACAAGCAATGCACAAGGGGTGATTTCTCCCCGAGGTTTTGGGATGCCTCGCTCCCTTGTGCATATCTCCTCAGACATGGCACTTGGTTGTAAAACATGCAGCGAGGGAAGCGAGTCTGATTCTGGTTTCGGTGTGTAGCCTGCCACCTCCTCCTTGCAATCCTTTTTTTTCTCCCCCCGCCCTTTCTGTCTTCCTTGATCTAAAATAAAACCCACTTAGCAGACAGCAGTCTGTGAAAAAAAAACACAACGTGCTGGGAATACTCCAGCTGGTTTTTTTTTTCTAGAGATATACATGTAAAAAAAAAAGGTTAGGCTGTGATAGCTGAAATACTGTATGGCAGAGGCAATCTGAAAATTCAGTCTGTAAGCCCTTAAACGTGTCATTCCCTGGCTTTCCTGGTGTAAGCAGGACCTATTGGGGCATTTCTGTGACGATCTCTCTGTTGAATTTCATTAAGGGTTATATGAAGGCAACTGTGGGAGATATCAAAATACAAATCACCCACTGATTATATGATAGCACTTCCAAGTGCCAAAAGAGCAAGGAATGAAACACTCTCCTAGGAACAATGACCCTTTTCATCGTTGCTGCATCGGGGCTGTGACAGACGAGCAAGGTCTTGTCCATTAGTACAGATCATGCCAGGGAGCGTGGCCAGTTGACCGCAAGTTAAAATGTGTAAAATTGCTTTGTGCTTCCTCTTAATTGACCCAAAAGAAGTCAGAAATCAAGCTGGGCCAACTCGTTTTTAACTGATTTCTTCATGCTGAGAAATATATAGAGCTTTGGGTTGACTAAAACTGCAGGGATGGGGTCTAGCTGGATGAATGGTTGATACACACTGAAAGAGAGAAAGTGGAAAAGTTTCATTAAGGCTATTTCAGGGAAAATATTTTGACTGTTCATTACAAAACAATGTTTGAATGAAAATGAGGTGTTAATAGTTTCAGTTTTAAATTAATATTTTTAGAACTGTTTTAAGTAAAGGCAAAATGTAACCAATAAATACTAGACTGACTCCCCCTATCCAAAATTTGCATATACGTGAGCTTTTTGGTACAAGAAAAAATAGCCTGAAATTTGGTCTTCTAGTTAGCCTGGAGAAATCCGTGGTCTTCCAGTCTGGCCATCTAAATTAAAAATGCAGTTAATTATTCACATGGACTAATTTCAAACTTGCTTTTTAATTTCAGTGAGGAACATGTCTCACTGCTGGGTGACTATGGACAACCCTTGAATCAATGGCCAGTAGACCCCTGCTTCAAATAGATGGAGCAGCAGCCACCTCCGTGATGCCGCTGGTGCTCCAGATGGAGATACCACAGCCTTGATTCGGTGGTCCACACATGTGGTCACATTAAAGCATATTTTCAGGATGGACCCCAGAAGCGTCAACCTTGGTTGCCACCAGCCTTTCTCTGCAGGCATCGTAGGTCACCTAGGAAAGGGGACGTGACCCTAAGCCACTCGTACAAGGAGAAGAACCAGCACTTGAGGGCATGAATCATCTCATTGCAGACAGCTGAGACCTGGTGGCTCCTTTCTGGGAATTTTGTGGTGGGAGCAATGACCTGAACTCGTGTTTCTCAAGGCCAACCCAACCTTTGGATGACTTGGGTGTTTTTAAACAAAGTCCGGCAAAAATCAGACATACTTCTATTTATTTTTCTTCCCTACCCTGGTATATTTTTAAGTGCCTGGACCCACTTTTGACTCAGTGGCTGGCTAACAGAACAGCACCTTATGTAAAAGAGTCATTTTTTTTTGGCTTACTTTCCCATACATTTTTGTCCAAACACGTAGTAAGTGTTCCCACCTTAATTTCTTCCCATCTCCTCCAGACTGCAAGGTGGAGCAATTGCTGATGGAGCCATAGGGGTGTCCCAGTGATGTGTATGGATAGAGAAACCTGACTGGAAACCTTGCACACCTGTAAACCTTGAACACACCAGACTGGTGCTTCCCCAACTGCTCTCCAGACAGAGCTGGAGCCACTGAACACAGTGAGAGACCAGAGGCAGAAATCAATACAGACATAATTTTATAATTAAAAAATTGTGCATTTTGTCAAACAGCTGGCAGTTATAATCATCCCTCATTGCACTTAATGCAGAAAATACATGTCTGGAACCCAGACGTCTGACATTTCTGATGCCACATATTATGACCTCCTAAGACTGTGCTTGTACTAACCTCCTGCATTCGGCTACCAGACAAGAGCCCAAAGGCAGGTCCCCCCTATAGTCAACTCTAGATCATCCTAGAGAGAACCAACCCCCCTCTTCCAAGGCATTATTTTCGCTGAAAAGTTGTCATTGCTATCATTTGATCGAAAATACCTCTGAAAATCAACATGTGGGACATTAATTGATTTTTTTTTAATTAAAAAAGTAAACAAAGAAGAATTTTAATGAGATTTTTGTTTCTTTTTCAAGATGTCCATGGGGAAATAAGGCTATTTCTCTACTAGTAAACTAAACAGCATCGTGGCTGGTTGTCTTGTCCAGAGGCCAACTGACAGTCTGGCCACAAGCCAATTTAACCTTCATCGCCTGGGCAACACAAGGTTCAGCACCCAGGCATGGCACTGATTAACTTATTGGTATAGACAGAGGTCCAGTGCCCAAAATACCTTCTTCCTTAGCAGAAAGAAATGATGCTCAGTGAGCTCAGTGGAGGGGGAGGCATCACCCAGGGGTTACGTACTATGGGAGACAGAGGACTGAACTCAGCTCCAGAGTCCCCTGCCAGTCCCCAGCCCCATGTGGCTATGAACCCCTTCATGATGTCAATTTGTTCATCCCATGGAGATCTGTGGAGGCAGATGAATTACTTGACTTCTCTGCATTGACCTAAGCTCTCTGTGGAAACCCCAAGTCTTGAAGCCTCATTGCATCTTCCCAGGCACAGCAGAGTCTCATCAGCTTCTGGTTGACGTCACATTTGGGAACAAAGACGTGGGTCCACCACTCAGCCTCCTGAGAGAGGCATCCTGCGGGCTCACATGCACACACACAACGTATGCACACACACAGATTAAAGACACAGTCAGGTACAGGCACGTCAACACAGCCACACAGCTTTCAGCTCAGCGCTGGCTTGCATCTCCCGCTCGTCCTCAGGGCTTGGGCTGGTGCTGCATGGACACAGCCACGTTCACTCAGACGCAGAGCTCTCCGCTTGGGCACGTGGCGGAGAGCAGAGTTGGGCTGGGGCAATGGGTTGAGAAATTGCACCACTCTGACACGGTCAGGAGAGGTGTTGGCACAGGAGGGAGAGCCTAGAGGCACCCACGCTCCCTCTAGAAAGACTGCCTTGGGTGCCAGGTGTCCCAAGATTGCCATGGCTAGACCTCTTGAGTCCCTGCCCTTGCTGGGCTACACCATGGGTGTGTCTGCCCTCCATGCCATGTACAGGCAGGTGTGTAGATGTGTGCACTGAAAGGCAAGAAAACATAGCATCCATCTTACATACTGCCAAGCAGGGAGGGAATCCCATGTGTTTGCTGCAAGTCCAAAGCCCATCGCAGCAATACTTCTCCCTTTAATTTTATAGTCACACTTTATGTTCGTTACACAAAAGTGCCTTTTCTCCTCTTGAAGTTCCTTTCTCTGATGGATGTGTGCTGCTACAGAGAATCCAGGATTTGCTGGTGCTGCTGTTGGGGGAATGTCAGCCTGGGTGTGATTTCTTTGATATGAGATGTCTTGGGTGTAAGTTACCTCCCTTGCCTTACTGCTTGCAGGGGTAACCACACGGTGTCTTGTGGCCACTGCTGACAACAAGATCAGGAATACGTATTGCTCTGGGTATAACTTCTAGGGCACGCAGGCGACTTCTGGCTGGCTGGAGTCTCTATATAAATGTGTCCATGATCTGTCCATAATCTATACCACAGGCAAAATTAGGCTAGAGTACACTGGACTCAACAGAGCAAGTCAACAAACACATCTTCTCACCATTTCTTGGAGCTGGATGCCATTTAACCCACAGTCCCTCACCTGCTGGGAGGGCTCCTTTCCACTGGAAATCAGCTTCCTATCTGAGATGGCCCCATAGATCCTGTGCTTGGGCCAGCAGAGGCTGACGATTGATGCCCAAGGAGACAGCCAGGGAGGACAGTGACTCTGAAGAGACAGCTCTAGCCTGGGAGGAGGTAAAGGAGACGGGAAAAGGGATTTTGCTTTGCTTTGTGGTTGATCTTTGACACATCCCCCTTTGACTTCTGAGTACAAACAGCCACGTTGGAGCTGCCTTCTCTTAGTTACTGTGGGGGGAAGAGAAGGAGAAGGGTCTTTGTAAAGGAGCAGGCCAAGTGCACTTGTTGGGTTCAGATGCTCTCCCCGCTTCCTCCATGCAGGTTGTGTCTTCTCAATAAGCATGTCCATGCCATCTCTGTGCCCAGCTCTGCTTCTCTGCCGCTCTGCCCTGCCACCAAGACGAGCTGTGGGTTCCCTGTTTGCTCCTGTTCCCTCTGCCCCTCTTTGGCCTCTTTTTGCCTAGCTGTCAGGCGGAGAGAGCCCTGGCACTGCCCAGTCCTCTCTCTCTTTCTCCCCCATCCTTCCCTCTTCTTCCCCCCTTCAGCACAGCGAGAACCGGCGGGAGTTGATGTTCATCTTGGTGACCCCAATGAGCTTTAGTGGCGTGGAGAGGCTGAAGGAGCTCACAAGGGGGAAGTCGCAGAAGAGGTCAGAGAGCTCATCCCTCTCCTCCAGCTCGTACGTGGCGTCGTTGAGCATGCGCTGGTGCAGGTGGCAGGTCTGCTCAATCTTCAGCTTGTTGATGTCGCTGCGAAGGCGCATGAGTTGCCTCGCCAGTTGCTGGTCCTGCAGGCGCATTTCTGCCTGAAACACAAGACGGAGGGTGGAGAGGGAAGAGGGTATTGGCAAGGGCACAGCAAATTTCCTCATCATGCTGCTCACTGCCAGAGGCTGCACCAAGTCATTGGAAAGGTAACTCATCTAGAGATGTTACTCCATTGCAAAGAACTGGGAGGGACGCGAGGGTCTTCCAAGCTAGCAATGCATCCCAGTCAAATACCAGCTCAGGATGGTGAATTTTTAGCGTTCAGGAAGTCTGTGCCTGCTCAAGTTTTCAAGAGCACCAGGAAACTGGAATTAAAGCCAGCCATGCCAAGGCTATTGGCTTAGGTATCCATCAGTGCAGGTTTCATAGCCTCCATCTCAATCTTGAGCAAAGCCCAAATTAATTTTGTTCATGAGGGAGTAGCCACAGTGAGAAGTAGCAATTAGAGGTGGAAAGGACTAATTAAAAGAACCCCAGAGAATGAATCCCCAAATTCTCAGCCAGGGTTTCCAGCCTACATGAATCAGAGCTGATTCACAACAGCTGGGAACATGGCCCTCCACATCCCCTGTGGCTTATCTCACTGGTTTGAAGTGGCTCTTGGATGGGACCTCCATGTTTTCCCACAGGAGACAGAACAACCATCCCACAGGCTAATGAGCTAAGTGTTTTGGAGGGTTTTTTCCTCCCCTGACACCTAACTTCAGAAGGTGGAAGATTCAGATGTGATGAAAGAAAAGAGCTTTTTTTTTTTTTTTTAATTCCAACTTATAATTAAGCAGAAAATATATTGCCACAGGATATCGGGGATGGTGAAGGAAGGAGGTGAATACTTGGTGCAAGAATCAGCCTTTGTCTGGGGAACAGAAGCAGACAGAGCTAGAACAGCAGATGCCAGGAAGAGAACCCCACATCTCACCCCACATCCCTCCTCACAGAAAAGTAACAAACCACAAGCCACAATGAAAAGAAAGTGGTGGGAGAGAAGCCGAACAGCTCTTAGCAAACCTTGTGGCTTAAATCTCTCTGTAACTACTGGAGACAAGGAAAGAGCAAAACAGGCTGGAAAAGCAGTCCTACATCTGCCCTGATGCAATGTCCTGCCTCTTTCCCTGGTGTTGCCTCCATCGCAGGACATGAAGTGGCACTGGAAGGAACCCTTTGGTACAAGGCTCCTGATTTTCTTTTGTTTGTTTGGGTTTTTTTTGCCTCCCCATGTCTCCCTGGGTATGTGCTCTCCTCACCAACTTCTCAGTGCATGAGACGATGCCTTGAGCTCATCTCCAGCTGCACTGTGGAGCTGTCCTGACCCCAAATCCATCCTTTACCTCTCTCCTTTGATTTGTGTCACTGGTTTCTTGGCTCCCCGTGGTTTGAACGAGCTCAGAAACAGACCCAGACTACATCTATAGCAATACATTAAAGAGTGCATTGCAAAAAAGTCTCTCCACTTGATTGCAAGCAAGGTCCTGGCATCCTTTGAAATGAGGCCAGCTCTCACAGTCCCAAGCAATTCCCCACAGGCACTCTTCAGGAGTTAACACAGTGGGATTCATCCTCAGTAGGCATTTGGGATACAGCCACCTCGCCTGGATTTTAACAGCATGGATGTGGCCAGACCATACCTGTTTACCTCCAGGCCTGAAAATGAGCTGTTTAGTTTACAAGTACAGATGTAGCTCTGGGGGAGGGGGGTAAATTTATTCCTGATCTGGTGGCTCATACATGAAGCTGCAGAAGGGAAGGGAGGAGGGAAAATTCTCCTCGAGAGGCTCCACAGGTGGCCCTGGTATTTCTGCATGAGACTTTTCTGATGCCTGATGCATGGGCTGCTGCAACAAGGCTGTCAACCAGAGCAGCCTCGGGGTTGCTCTAGCTTGTGGCACAATCCCTCCTCCTCCAGGCAATGCCTCCGAAGACGTCGGGATTGCCCCTTGCAGTATTGCCAGTCTCACAGCAAGGTGAAGCAGCCACCTTAGGAGGCTGAAGGGCTTGGAGGGAAGCCTGGCTCTGCTCCAGCTGTTTTCTGTGGCTGTCGGGAAGCCCTTTGCAATGCTGTGCTCAGAGCCTAAGCTGAGAGCTGACATGAGTATAATGAAAGTTAATCCAAGCCAAGCAAACCTTTTCTCACTCCTGCACCACGGAGGCACCGTGGACGAACTTGCCTGGTGCTTTCAGCTAGCAATTGGACTCCAGCTCGGTTGCCTGGAGAGGATTAAGTCACCTCTGTACAAATCTCAGAGTGAATCTCTCTCTCATGAAATCTGGCAGGGTTGTGGCCATTTGCCTTCTTCAAAAAACCCACTGTTTCCTTGCAGACCTCGTAGCCTGTGTCCCCAGCACAGTAATGCCATTTGGCAGGTTTTTCTTCAGTGGCAATGAAAAAAAATTCATTTTGTTGATATTTTTCCCTGTTTCACAATGAACACTGCAACTTGATATTTTATCAGGAAGGTGATCGTGGGCATTATTGAACTGACCCTTTGTCGTTCTTTCTTGTCAGTTTATCAAGCTATATAAGATGTGTCAACAAATGCTTTCATTAAATGCTTTGAAGAACGTGGGATTAAAAAAAAAAAAACAAACAAACCACGAAAAAGGGTTTAAAAATTAATTATGAGGCCATTGTGGAGAGGGATGTGAGTCGGAGATTGCTATTTTCCCCTTGCACGTCAGCTTTCCACTTTTTGACTGGTTCTTGCTTTCCCTGACTTTTGAGGAAGCTGTCTTGATTTCATGCAAGCTGGAAGACAAAGCCCTCCAGGGCACATCCTTCAGGTGCTCCATCTCCAGCCACCCTTCCTTACCCTCATCAGACCTGCTGACCCCAACTTTTGCCGAACCAGCCTCTTCTACAGCCACATGGCCCCTAGGGTGGGATCAACGTGGCATGGGGCAAACCCACCACCCATCTACATTGATCACCTAGGCTGTGACACCATCTTAGGCACAGCCCTGCCTGGTTGTGCTCTGGGGCTGAACAGGGAAGCAAGGGCGCCCTGTCAGATATGCACCATCAGCCAAGGCTTTCCCAGGGGGATAAAGCCCTCTTCTGCCCTCCGGAAAAGAAAGGTAGATGGGTGAGGAACAAAGCCTGGCAATGGTTGACTAAAGAATGACGTGCACAATAAGGAGATGGCACAGGGGATGAGGGCTGTCACTGCTTGCACCCCTTGGGAGACCTCCTTGGCTTCTTGAGGACTCAGGAGTGCCTTGCATGGTGATAGGTCCCATGGAGACAGGTCCATGGGGTGATGGCTGGGTGGGGTGCAGAGCACTAAGGGCCCCACCGTGGGCAGGAAGGGTGGGCTGCTCTGCAGGGCCTGGCCTCCCTCATTCCTCCTGCTCATCGCCAAGGCTTGGCTTGAGATGCAAACACCCTGTCCTCCCTCTGTGGATTTGTCCTGTCAAACCTTGTTTTGTTCAAAACCACTCAGAATATTAGCAGAATTTGGATCTGAACCCAGAAATCCTCATTCTCCTTCTCTTTCCCAGAAGTTCCTCACAAGTACTAGAAGCATTCAATCCGTCCCACGCTTAGGATCAAACCATCTCTAGAAATGATTAATGATCTTTTTTTAAAAGGAGCACTGTCAGGCCAGCAAAGCTCTACAAAGCTTCCTGGAAAGAAATAATGGGATTACAGGGGCCATATCGTAGGAAGCCACGGGTTTTCGGTTTACACAGTTCACCCACAGGGCTGGCGACCACAGTGTTAACTCGATGCACCAGTTCATCTGCGTGGGACGACAGCATGATCCCACACACTCTGTGCAATGTCTGGGAGAAACCCACGGGGAGCACCCAGCAGAAGCTGTGCATTTTGCTTTCTTCGAGTCTCACATGCTAAATGCAGGAACAGCCTCAGGTATGTCTTGCTCACACAAGCCACTTTTTAACACCATCTGCCTCTTTCTGCACACCCAGCTCCAACAGGCAAAGAGCTGCCTTTCAGCTGCGTGGCTGGAGCACGCTGTTGGGATGTACAAGCTGCTGGTTTGAACTTCCCTGGGTGGGAGGGGGAACCAAACCCAGGTCGTTCCTGGCAGAGGAGCTACTGCAGCTCCTAGGCTGAATCACAAAGCTGGATCACAGAGGCCCAGAGTCTTATGAACCCAAAAAGGATTTTCTCTTTGGATTGAGCTTCAGAGTCTCCCAGGGATGTTTAATATGGGGGAGGAAGAGAAAGTTTTGGATGCATCCTTGCCTGCTGTCCAGTCTAGGTGGCTTAGCCCAAGTAGGTAGAAGTAGCTCAGGCTGTAGCCTAGACTTGTCTTCAAGTTTGCATTAACCATATGGTCACAGAGAGGAAGGCCAATAATGTTCCCATTGCCAGTGGTCCATCTCCCTGTATTGCTATGAGGGGATGTATTGGCAGAGAACACCGCATGGCATGGAGGTGTGGAGCTCCTTGGGACCTCTTCCCAAAAAAGAAGTGCCCCATGGACAGCATCCCAGTCTGTGGTCCATAAAGCTCAGGGTGATGGTCTGTGGAGAAGTGGCTGCTCCCATGGGGCTAGTCCTTTTTATTTCCAAAAGATCAAAAGGAACGTAAATCTAAACTGGTGCTTTCCTAACTGAGTGCAGTCACTTGGATTCAAGCACGGAGAAGCACAGGCCAGTTATTAGACCCTTGCCAAACATTTCAGAGAAGCCAGTTAAGTCTGTGTTCTGGTTTGAGGCTTCATCTTCAAAGGTGCTCAGATGCCACTCTGCCATGGCTAATTTTAGATGCTCACGCCCTTGTGGCGCAACCCACAGCCCCAAAGAAGGTATCTAATCTCCTCCTGGGAGTTACACACCACCAAAGTCCAGGCTACCTTTGACAGCTGACACATGCAGAGCCTGATGTGGGTCCCAAATCTCATGCTTCTCAGTATTGAGTTCAGTCTGTGTTGAACCCCTCAGAATTAATCATATTACCGTTCCTGGGGGAGGTAGTTACCTCTGTTTTTTGTTAAATTAAGGGGTGCTAAAATGCTTCCAGGATTGGTAATGCTGTACCTAGGAGAAAGCCCACTGCCAGAGGAAAAGCCTGGCAGCTTAGCATCTGAGTGAAGTGAACAGAGGGGCATCTTAGTGGGCTTGCACATGGGCTTATACAGGAGAAGAGCACATAATTTCTCAGAGCTGCAGTTACATCTCTGCTACACGCATGAATCTACATCCACCCCATGAAACTCCCTCTCCTTCCAAAATTGGGTAGATGTCCCGTGGGGACAGTCCTGTTGTGTGATAACTCCTAAACTGTGTCCCTATTCTGGCAATTTAACAGTAGAGATGACCCTGCTCTGGTGCCTGTGCCCACGTCCTTTCACTGCTTTAAATAAAAATACAGAAAAATCCTTCCTGGACCTGCTATGTAGCAGAGGACTCCCAATGCAGGCCAGTCTCCATCACCATATCCATGCTCTAGATTCCTTCTCCTCTGCACCTCTGAACAACCACAGAGCAATCTGCAATGAGGCTCATGTCAACACTGTTTTGGTGCCACATCATTGTTTAAATTCCCTTAAGTAGTTGCTCAGCCAATATCAGTATCCCAAATGGAGATAACAGCAGTTAATATTTAGTAATAAATGTCTGACCAACACGACATAGGTTTTTTACTGTTTCCCAGGAGAGAGAGTCAGACATTTGTGTCCCTTTTCAAGAGTCTTTCCTGCATTCTGGCTCACACACCTCAGATTTCAGTGCCAAACGTTGGTGAATTTGAGACGGAAAGCTTATTTTCCTACTGGGACAAAGTCAGCACTGCCCTAAGATGTCCCAGTTCATAGCAGAGTTTTGTTCTTTAACCACATTTAGGAGGAAGAGGACTTAGAGGGCTTAATTTTAGAACTTGCAAAACCTGACAAATTACAAAAACAAAGAGGAAAATACAGTCTGACCACTCTGATCCTTGGGTCTGTCACCATGCCCAGGCTGTTGATGGCTTTACTTTCAGCATTGATGAAGAGCAGCCACACTTGACAGCGCAAAGGCAAACACGAGGGCAAAGAAGAGGCAGGAGGAGTTGGGGAGGGAAGTGTTCCAGCCCTGGGGCTGTTCAGCACACGCTGAGTGCTGCAATTTGCTCGTACATCTACACAGAGCCTCTCAGCGCAAACACAAGAGCAGGAGCTTGCATGTCTGAATAAATCACCTACTCAGGGCCAGATTCTCAGCAGGTCCCAGCTGACGCGGCTGGCTGGAGCTCAGTGGGCATATGTCAGTCCTATAAACTAGGGCCAGGACTTGATGTGCAGAATCAGGTCCTGGAACAGGTCATGTGGGGTGAAAGACCAAGAACAGCAGATGCACAGTAAGACCTTGGGTTTGTCCTTCTGAACATGAGGAGCCTGAACCTGGCTGAACCTAAACCAGAGCAGACTCTGGAGACACGGAGGCAAATTCCCTGCAGCATTGGATGACCCCTTTTGTGTGAACTGGAAGTAATGCTTCAGATTTTACAGGTAACTTTAATTTTAAAGCTTGGCACTCCTGGACTATCACTTGACCAAGCAACTAACCCATGCCCATGGCCCGTTCTGTAGCACCATGGCCAAGGGGAAGTTTGGGCATACGCATACTACTAAATTCACTTTGCTGCTTCTACTGTTTTGGCTGGGACAGAGTTAATTCCAAAATTGGGTGGTCCTGTACAAATTGCCTGTTGGGGACAGTCCCCAGCATGTGCAAAATCCTGAAGCTCTAACTGTCTGGCAGGGTGCTAGCTGGTACAAGCCAAGACCATGCTGGGGCCATGCTATTGAAATAACCCAGCCCAAACACACTGGAAGCTGTGATGAGGGTTGCACAGTGTGGGTAATGGAGCTGTATGCCCTGCATCATTTCATGTCATTCAGTAAGGACACGGGCTGGTGTACTTCTTTCCTGGATAGAAATCTCCACATACACCGGCTTTTGCCCTTTCACTGGATAGATGAATCCTACATACTCTAAATTAACTTCTCATGAAGGACTGTGTAGAGTGGGGGAGAAGGACAGCAGAGGACAGCGTGGCAGAGACAGATTCCACCTGTTATGACTACTAGATCATTTCTGGATCATTTTCAGAAAGCTGCCTGGGATACTCAACACTTGCTTGGGGCAAGGCTGGGTTGCGTGGTGGTCCCACGTCTATGGTCTCCTACGTTAAACTAGACCAGAAGGGTTGATTACCGACTTAAGGTGACCTTACCCAAGGTGTTGGGTGCTGGCCCCCTGCCTGGCTGCCCCAAGCAGGGTGCTGTCTGAGGGATGCTGCCTTTTCTGGCCTTCGCTCCTGCCTTAAATAAATATATAAACTTAGACATAACCGTATCCTGCTCTGAAGCCTTCCCGTTTCCTTTACTATCACAACATGGGGATAAACAAGGAAAAATCCTGGCCGTGTTGGGATGTGTGGGAGCTTGTTCCTTTATTTGAAAAGAAACTGGGTTTCACCCTTGAAATGTAATGTGAAATGCATCTTTTTGTTCCAGCATCCTGTGATGTGATGGCCTCGCTGTGTTCTCACTGTTTGCTGGCAGCTCTTACCCAACAATAGTGCCTCCAACATAGCTATTTAGCTATGTGGTCAGTCAAACACATGCTCTCTCGTTTGGGGAAATTGTTCTAAATTACATGAGTCACATCCAGATCCAGCAAAGACTGGTATAATTAAGAGGCAGGAAAATGGAAAGTGAGGAAAAGTTAAGGGTTTGCTTTGCCCTTTTTCGTCTTTAATTTAAACTTTCAGTTTTCATCAGATGGTGGTTTATACGCCACACCCAAGTCTAAAGGGTAGAAGCAGACTCTG
Source organism: Platalea leucorodia (assembly GCF_965183815.1). Lineage (NCBI taxonomy): Eukaryota > Metazoa > Chordata > Aves > Pelecaniformes > Threskiornithidae > Platalea > Platalea leucorodia. The sequence goes on along the minus strand of NC_138825.1, from coordinate 124,597,815 downwards.
AGACAATTTATACTTCCATCATGGGCAGAAACTGAAAGAACAAACCAAATCTTTTAAAATCCAGGCCTCTGAGAAGGAAAATCTGCTTCTTACTGTCTTTGGGCATCTTGAGATTTGGGGTTTACATCAAGTGCGCTGTGAATTTAAGATTGCATCACAGATGCAAGCACAGACCCAGATTCAGGTCTCGGATCAGGAGCTGAGATTCTCCACAGCACTAAGTGATTTCAGGAGATCAGCTCAAAACACTTTTGTAATAGTCCTTGATTCCTGAAAGCACTGCACTTGCCTTGTGAAAGCCATAGTCCTGAGAAACATCTCAACCACCAAAACTGTGACATCCAGAACCACCTCTGTAAATAACTTCTCTAGAGATCAATCTAGCTGGGCAAATACAGCAACAGCAACAAAAAGTTGACAAATAAAAGATCTGTGGAGGAAAAGTCACTGAGAATTTTTAAAAGCTATTATTCGTTGTTGTGCTTGAGAAGTTTTTCTCCAAGACTTTCAGTGCTCATCAGAAGCAAAGCATTTGCACAGGAACATTTTCACATGTGCATCTGAACTGCAAGTGATGTCCCAGCTCCCTGGGACCCTGTTGCAAATATTTTTGCTGTCAATACAGTTGCAAATGCTGGTGGGACTCACAGGCAGACTTCCAATTAGCCAACAGAAACAAAGCCACGTGACATGAGTTGTTTCCAGTCATGTGGGCCAAATAGTAAAGATTTTTCATTCCAATGAGGAGAAGGGAAGGATCACTGGGAAGTGTGGTCTTGGTGTCTGCTTGCTCCTACACTTGTGAAGAGCACTGGGGCCCATTCTCCAGCCCTGAAAACAGCTGCCCGGATCTGGCCATGTCCATCCTATTGACCACCTGTGGCCTCTGGAAAAGACGTGCTGCATCCACGCTTCCTCCTGGGAATTATCCCTAGGCTGTGCTGACTCCTGAGCTGGGTTGGGACCTGCTTGCTTGCACTAGTTGGCCCAGGCCAAATTTGTGCCAAAGACCATGATAGCAACACAATGTGTAAAAGATGAGCTTCCAGCACCTATGCCCTGACTCTGTGTATTTCCCTAACATAGATGTAGCATTTTTGTCTTGTCTTCCTCTCTGTGAAACTACCAGTTCATAACTACCAGAAATAAATGTATGTGTAAGATAGGGCCCAAGATTGGGATGGGAGGGTGACAGAAATGTGGACCAGCAGGAGCCAACAGACAATGAACCTGTAAGAGCTGGATGAGGAGGGGTCTGCGATAAGGTTCTGGCATCATGCATACAGCAGAAAAAGGAATATTATTCATTAGCTATTACATGGTCAGAACAAAGGGTTTCCACAACAGTTTGAAACAAGAGGAAGCACTTGGTCTCACCATGCAGAAATGAGTTGGGGGAAGCAGGTTACCACAAGACCTTATAGAGAGTCGTGAGTTAAAAAAAAAAAGAAAAAGGGAGAATTAAGCAAACACTCGGAGGTTAAATCTGCTAATGCATGTTAAATGCAATGGTCAGCATATAACCTCCCACTGCGGGAGTTCCTAAACCACTGACAGTCACAAGCTGCAAGGGCAGATCCAGGGGAAGGATCTAGCCACGCTTCCTACAGCCCTGATGAAGCATCCATTCCTGATGCCCATCAGAGAAGTGCTATTACACCAGCAGTGCCCTCGTGTTCATGGTGTACTCGTACCTGCTGTATTCGTCTGAGTGTTGAGATATAATTAGAGAAGCAGGGGAGGGGGCAAACTGCTAAGTCCTAACCAGTGCAAGTGACCATATTTCCCCAGCCTGCTGGATCCCAGCAGGGACGCTGAGACTGGCCCAGCTCCTTCTCTGAGGTTATGGATGCTCTGGCATCAGTCTTTTCCCTTCCCTGGGCTGCTCCTGCTCCCGCCAGCCACAGAAAGCGCAATGATTGATTGTTGCCTTTTCACCGGAGGCCGAAGGCAGGTAGGAACAAGGAGTCACTTGTTTCCTCATTCTTTTTTTTTTTCCCCTCTTGAAAAAGTGTGCTATCTAACAGGGACAGGAAACCACTTACCAGTTCCTTCCTGAGCCACGTTAAAGCTTCGTCAATGCTCTCAAAGCCACCTATTCTCCCTGAGGTAAGAGTCACCTTTTCCCGGGCAGGGCTCCCATTGAGATGTAGCTGCACCTTCCTCAAGGAGACAGCCTCCCCTGTGGCCTTCTTGGCCTCGGTTGCCTCCTCCTCGTCCTCTCCCGCCGGCTGGGGGCTCTTCCATGCTTGCTCCTCCAGCTTCGCCTTCCACTCCAAGTAGGACGGGCGTCTGGTCTCCAGTCTCAGCTTCTCTGTCAATGCCTTGAGGCTCCTCAGGTGGTCATCAGGAGGAGCAGCACCTCCAGAGCCAACATCCGTGCTGTCCAGCGCCTCTTCTATTTGGATTTTGGGTAGAGACATCCTCTTCGGGAGTCAAATGGCATAGGGGTGTGTTGCAAAGGGCCAGGGATGGAGGTGGGAAACCCTCAGGGCTGGACCAGCTCCTGCGGCGTGCCAAACGCAGCCCCTTGGAAGACAGCTGTGGTGGTGATGGCTCCTGCTCATGCACCACGCTGGCCCTGGATGAACACCTGGAAGAAAAAGCAGATGGTTGGTTTCCAGTTTGAGAAGAAAAAGGGAGCGAGAAGGGAGAGATGGCTCCTGCTGCAGTGGAGGGAGCGAGAGCTTTGAGAGAGGCATGGTGCCAAGGTGCTCCTGGGGAGTGTTACCTTACCTCAGCTATCTGACTGCTTTTGGGGCAGGAACAGACAGGCTCTGGCTTTTAGGGAAGCTCTGGTTACCTACATCTCCAGTTTTAAACTCAAGGGGCCACGAAAGGGTTGGCAAGGAGGCCAGGACACATTCCCACAGCCCTCTGGAGCTGTATCACACAACTAAACGTCCTCCGGAGACAGCAATGGCTGTTGCTGGGGGTCGGAGTGTCTATGCACGCTGTTTTGCTGATTTCCTGGCTGGCAAACCCGCATGTTTCTGCTTGGGCAAAACAGGACCAGATGAAGTAAGACAACCCAAACTTCTCCCAAGAGTTTCAGCCAAAAGGAGAGCTGGGAAAAGTGTGGGTGTTTTTTTTTTTTTGGTTGTTTTTCTTTTTTTTTCTTTTTTCCCCAGTTTTACAGATTTGTGTTTAGGTCTAAGTTTGCTAAAGATGCCGGTCTGCAGCCATAAGATTCAGCTCTCTCCTGTCCAGCAGGCTCAGGGCAGGAGCATAGTCCCCAGCCAAGTGTGAGAGTAACTGTGCAGGGCTTGAGTTCAGATGCCTGCGCTCAGGGAGGCTTGGACTTGTGGTTTCCATCACTGGACACATCCAGTCTGCCTACTGGGAATGGTCCCAGTGGTCCCCTTGAGAACACCCTGGTGGAGGACCAGCACAGAGTCCGGGGAAAACACCTAGCTCCTCCTGCCATGGGCTGTGGACTTGGAGAAGCTGTGCTCACAGCCAAAGCTGGCCCTACCAAACCTGCCTCCGTGGGACCTGGTGGGACAGAGGACTCTAACAACCCCACAAGAGTTAAGCTCAGGCAGCTTCTGCATTCATTTGATGGTAGGATCAGATAAGAGACTTTCTCAAGGTCGTATGCTCATCTATGGCTGAGCTCTTGCCTGCACATTGAACACAAAACAAAATACTTTTTTGCCTGCCTGGTAACATGCCCAGCAAGACCAGCCAGGATGTATGCAGCTTTCTAGCTGGGTGCACTAAACTGCAGCAATACGAGTTACTCAGCCATTCTTTTCCCTGCTATTTGCTCCCACAAAGATGTGTGTAACTCTGAAATCCAGACCATAATTATGCCTCTCGAACCTTTCCAGTAAGAAGATTCAATTTAAAATAAACACCAACAGAGAGCAAGATTTATCCCACAATTGTGCGCAGGCACATGAGCAGAACGAGGAGTTGATAATATACACACAGACAGTCTGGGGGTGGAGAATTAGTCATGTTGCGGTCTTGTTCCTGCTCCTATTTATGTTAATGAGAGTTTTACGGTGAGCAGGAGCACACACAGATACTATATCAGGTTGAAGCCAACGGCTCTCATGCCTGGAGCAGCAACAATTTTCCTTCTTCTGTTGAAAAATAGATTGTATGGAGGGGAAAGCAGAGGGCTGCCCTGTCAGAGAGTCAGGTCCTGAGCCAGCTCTTGCATGGATGCTCTGCAGAGCTGAGGGCATATCGATGAATTTCCCTCGCCTCCAGCTCCAGCCTGCTGAAATCAATAAAAGAAAACACCTAATGACTTTAAATACCTCCCTTCTGAGCTTTTTTCCTGTCCATTGAGATGGAGATTGCTAGGGGTGACCAAAACCAGCAGCCCAACAGAGCCTGATGCAGCTCCACACTGCGCTACTGGATTTGGTAACCCCTTGCAAAGATAGTATTTTTATTGTAAGGCTGACTTTTCTGAATTGTAATTTATTGTAAGGCTCTGACTTTTCAGCTACAAGTCAGAGCCCCCACAAACTCTTTTGTCTTGTGTCTTCAGCATGTGTAAAATCCTCGGGGTGGAAAAGGCCCTCATTATTTGAGCCCTGGGTACCACTCAGTTGGCGTTTATGGCATTGGATGCTGAAAGCATGACAGCAATTTGGAGCATCCCCTTTGCCATGACCCCACTGCTATCTCTCCCTCCCCGTTGCTGCCTCCCAGCAGCTGCAGAGGGATTTGATTTTCCTACCCTAAAAGCGTCATCGATCCAACCCATCCTTCAACTCCTCCCCAGTGCAACACGAAACTTCTCGTTCGGTCTGTAGAGACACCCCCTCAAAAGGCACGTCTGTTCCCCAGGCTGTCCAAACTAAAAAATGACGGAAAGGAGCCGCTTCTAATTTCCTATCAGTATCTTGGACTTGGGTCAAAGACCTGCTGTAGAAAAAGAGATCTGAAAGTGGTAAGCGTGTGAAAAGTGTCTGTGTGCGAGGCTGTAATATAAACCTGTTTGCTGCCTGAGAGCTACCTCATTCCCAGGAACAAACCTGGCCTCTGGCTCAAATCAACAGACTCTCAGTTTCCCCCTAGGCTGGCCTGTGCAAGGGAATTTAAGTGATTAACCCTTGATTTGTCTTCATTATCACGCTTGCCAGACTCAGGGCATTCATGCCATGCCTAATTAGGGATAATAAGAGTTTGGCACCAAAACGGGGTGAGGGTCTGCTCCCACCTCACTAAGACCCTTTGCTCAGGGCTCTCCCTCTTCCCTTGCATGAATCTTATCAGTCCTGAAGGCACAATGACACATCAGGTCACCAAGACAACGAAAAAACCTTTAATTTCTTTGTTGGGTTAGGTTTCCATCAAAAAAGTCAGCTTAACTGACCTACCCTGTGAGCTGTAGTGCAAAGGGATTAGCAGAAGCCCACAACCAGGATGGAGAAATAACAGGACCGTCAAACTGGATTGGGTGTGAAGTCCTACCACACCAAGACTCACAGAGCTGCCAAGCCCTGAGGCTTGGCTTTTGCATGGTTGCAGGTCAGCAATGCAAATCTTGCCCTCTCCCACACCAGACACACCTTGTGAAGCTCATGGGACCTCCTATGCTCTGAGAAACCAGGTCCAGCGGCACAATCTGCCACGACTTCCCACTGCAGCCATTCCTCCAACCCTGAAGCAGACTCATAAGAGCTGTCCCCATCACATACCCTCAGACATCCCTGCCCACGCTTTAGGGCAGGGGATCAGGAGACCCATGTGAACATCCCCTGACAAACCAGGTGTGATGAGGCAAGTACTAGGAGGCACAGGGAGGTGTAAATGGGTGTGAGAAAAGCTTTGCTTTATCATCACTGATGCTGGATAACAATGCATTCAGATGCTGTTCACGGTCAAAAGGGAGATTGCACAAAATGATGCTAAGCACAGCCTTTTACCCCGTGGGAGTTTTACGTGCCTGAGAAGTTTTATACGTCTGTACCTTCCCCATCAGCTCTCTGTACCCTGGTCAGCTTTGAACACGAAGCAGCATTGGTTGGTATGTACTGGACCAGGGCAGCACAGGTACAGCCTGTTAAATTAAGGGCTATAAATAAGGACACACAGTGCTTTGGAAGGTCACACGCTGGGGAGCAAGATGTCTAGAAAAAAGAAAAAAAGAAGGGAGAAACACTCGGGATGGAAATGAGTGGGAAAAAAAGCAGAATAAGTAAAACTATCAGCCAAGGTAGAGGTGGGGGGAGCAAATTATTCTGGTCTCTTCACTATTCCTGGTGGACTTCAGCTTATTATAATATCATTTTTTATAGCAGAGGAGCAGCAAGTAAAAGGCTATTTTACTCTGCTCATCTAGTCCCTGAGAAGAAAAAAGCCTCAGTATGAGATAAAGCCCAGGCCAAGGGAAGTCCTTTTGCAGGACGAAGAAGTGCCCACATGGCGCTTCTGGCATGGGTTAAACAGGGCAGAGGTAATGGTTCAGCCTGTTAATGATCTTCAAAAGGCACTTCAGCCCCTTTTATGCCTCAGTTTCCCTCTCACTGAGTAGGCAGTTCATGCAACCGGCCTTCAGGAATAAAGCTCTCAGGATCTTCAGAGATGTACAGAGATTCACCTCTGGTATCTTCAGGTCTCTCCGTCTCATCTGGGTCCCCATGCTCTGACTATAATCAGTGTAGGGACACCCTCTATCATCCACTAAGTTTGGGATGGGGATCCCCTGACTGTTTGCAAGGCATTTGCTCCAAGGGTTTGCATAGGTGTCACCCTGTGGATCATGCAGACATCCCTTGATCTCCTACGAAATAAAACCCTAGAGTAAGTTGCACCTGCTAACATCACCATTGAGCTCTGTAGGTCCTAGTGAATAAGAAGGACTCTGAAATAGCAGGCTGAAGAAATACCGAGGTGCCCAAGAGGTGGGGGGACAGTGCCCGGTGTGCATACCCCATGCAGGGAGAGCCGTGTTCGCTTTCTTTCTCGGCACAGCAAAAAGACGGGGATGGGGTGGGGATGGCTGACCCCCCTGGAGGTCTGCAGCAGGTTGGCAGCGGGGCAGCGAGGAGAAGATGCCTGTGCAAGGGAGTTGCCATAGCAATGGAGTAAGGGAGGACTCTGGCTGCTGCACGGTGGTGGATGGAGGCTCCAGAGCATCCTCCAGGCAGCGGAGACGCCAGGGCCCCAGGCAGCGGATGAAGGGAGGAGAGATCCTCCCTGGAGCTGGTGGATCCCTTTCAGGGAGGCTGTACATGAATAACTCCTTTCCCCATGTCAAAATGACCTCACTCAGGAGAGGAGCTGCTGTGCTGTGTGGGCTTTGGTGAGCTCACCCTGGGGTCCCCTGCCACAGCCCCCCCAGGCAGCATAGCTGTAGCACAGAGCTCCTACAGCGACTCCCACAGACTAGAGGAGAGCCAGTCTCCCCAGGTTATATTATCCAGCATTTGGATACCCGATCCCTTTCTGTAGCACCTGAAAACTGCTCCTGCAGAAAATTGATCTGGTTCCCCAGTGCCTTCCTTCCCTGTCCCAAAGTGACCTTCAGCCTCCCTCCCCCCAAAAAGAGAAGACTCCAGCAGCCTGAAGATCTGCTCACTCCTGAAGCCAGGACTCCCTCCAGGGCAGAGGCCCCTGCTCAAGTTGGTGCTGTCAGGACCAGACGCTCTCTGCCTGCTCAGGTTTGTTGGGTCTGTCCACGAAAGGCTGGAGGGGTCATGGCAGAGCCCCCAGCCCTCAGTTAGTGCCCAGTGGACCTAGTGTCCATGGAGACCTCCTGGCCACACTCATGTGGGCTGTGAGCTTGGCCTTTCTTCCAGGGGCAAGATGAAGACACTGAAGTGACCAAGCTGGGCATCGTAGGCAGGAGCGCAGGTCCAGGTCTGGTGACTCTTCCCTCAGACCTCCTTGCAGGGCTGCCCATGTTGGCTGTGTCCCTCCACACACACAGAGACACGCCTTCCAACCTAATATATTAAAAAAGCCCAGGGAGGAGCTGAGTTTCTGTCCCTGGGTTGATCCCGAATGCAATGCACACGCAGGGGTTTGGAGAGGTGGTCACAGAGCTGCCCCATGCAGTGAGTGAGACATGGGTACAGCACCTGGCTTAGTGGGATCCTGAGTGCACCTGGATATTCCTGCCCATTTACTGCCACAAACAATCCCCTAGAAGACCTCCCAGACAACTTGGATGCTAAGGTCAGCAGCCAGGAAGCAGCCCATCCTGCTGCTTCAGCCCTTCAGATGTAGACACGGCATTCACAGATACACAGGGGCGAGAGGGTGGTAGTGGGGCTTTCCATTCATGTATGACCTGGAGCAGGGTGAGGGTTCACCCTGGCACATCCTTCTGCCCAAATGACCCCCAGACAGACCCCAAAACAGTGCAATGAAGGGAGGAGGGGAGAGCAGTGGGTGACTGCAGCCAATCTACCGGCCTGACAAGAGGAGCAGAGCAGAAGTGCAGAGATAACAGGGAACCAGTTTGCACTCCCTGCCCTAAGGTATTTCTCCCAGTTGATCTCCAGCATCACTAGTGGAGTCAGAACCTGCTTCAATAAATACATCTGTCCCTGCCCGGCTGCATCTTGTCCCTCCTGCCTCCCCTGCACAAAATCAAGCAGGCTCCTTTCGAGGAAGCAGGACTGAGATTGCTGCCTGCTTCAGATGGACCCTGGCAGCTCCATTTTCAGACCAGCTCAGCTCCCATCAATCAGCGGATTTCCAGCTGCCAGGTGGAAATCCTGCATGAAGATGGGCATTGCCAGATATTTGGCATTCCCGCAAACCAGTCTTCCAGTGAATGGGAAGCATTTACAAACTGGGAAGCTGGAAGGAGCCAATGCTCTCAGCCCATCAGCCAAAACCAGGTATAATTACCCTTAGAGGGAAAAGGATTAAGCAGCAGCAGCAAAGGCAAGTTTACACTCTCTTGGTGAAGGCACCGTGTCCACCCTAGTCATCTTCTGTTAAGGTCTGTTGAGGTGAAGGGAGCCACGGATCGTGGGCAGGGGTTGCTTCTCCATGCACAGGATCCTAGCAGGTTTTGGGACCTAATCCTGGAGGTGGCACGCCTAACCTGTCCCCAGAGATGCCCCTGAAGGACCTGTGATTTGGCAGAGCCACTTCCTTCCCTTATTTTCCCTGCTGCTACTGCAAACACAGCCACGTTTCAGCAAGGAAAGAGCAGATGGAGCAGGCAGGGACCTCTCTGCCCGTGCAACCAGGGTAATGTGAAGGGCTGGGACTCCTTGGGAATGAGCCAGGTCAGGCAGAGAAATGCTCTCTTCCCAGGAGACTGGCAAAGGGAGTTATTTTTCCCTAAATGCAGCATGGCAGGCAGAAGGGTATGTTTTCAGGAAAAAACCCTCTTTCCGGCTTTGCTGGGCTTCATTCTGCCCAGCACTGAGCTCCCCGCCCCCGGCAGTGACAAGCGCCAGGGCCAGCTCCCACTTGAGACCCCGTGGCTCCAAGTTAAAGTGATTGGGGGAGCGGGGTCAGCCCCCCGGCGATCCCCTAATCCCCTTTACATGCTCCCTGTCCCATCCAATTACCCGCCTTGGCGGCTGCCCAAGCCATGATCATACAACCTCCATACTCAGACCTGCCTTCTCTCAATGCTGAGCTGCACTTTGTTATTGAATATTAAGGCAAGCTGGTTGCAAACAGACCCCACACCCTTCCCCCAGAAAGGCTACATTACTCTGAGGCTGCTTATTATTTTTTTTTTTTCTGCAGTGTCTCTGCTACATTTTGCAAACACCTAATGGCTGCGGAGCTATTGCAAGCCCAGAGCCCGGGAGATGCCGGATCCCTCCCATTCTGCTTTATTTTTGTGTTGTACAGATCCCCCCATGAAGAGGTACCACCGCAATGGACATTTGAAAGCGAAGGAGACCTGAGATCCAAATAACAGCAACAGCCCCAGTATGCCGAAATGATGGCTGGCAGAGAGAAAACCCACAGCAGCCAAAACAGGCTTGTTCCCACCGAAAAGTGGGGAGTCCTTAGGATACAGGGGATGAGCAGACAAAGCCGAGATAACATGGCACCAGCCAGATATACATCCTCACTGGAAACAAGGCACTTGGTTTTCATCCATTTTACCCCCCCTCCGCTGAGGTCCCTGATGTAGAAAAGCTCAGAAGGGCAGAGCAGTGCCAAATAATACAGGAAAATAGGGAGGGGTCTCCTTAGCCCTGCGCGGGTGCCCGGTGTGGGAGAGGTGTCCGTCTGCATGGACTAGAGAGGGTGCCGGCTGTACGGTTTGGGTGGTGTGGGTGCAGGGGTGTGCGTCGCACCGGGGTGCGCTGGCTGGGGTTGCACAAATGCTTGTGCTGGGAGGGGTGTGGGCTGATGGTATTATTTTAGCAATTAGCCCCAAGCTGTTATAAAGGCCTCTGTAGAAGTTCTGGGTGATTTTTTTTTTTCCCCTTCAGTGTTAACGTGAGCTGCAAGGGCCAGACCTGAGCAGGTGGAAACCTGCTCTGCTCAGCACACAGTGCCTGCTTCAAAAACCAAAGGTAGCTACGCCCTGCGAGGCCACCACGCTTTATCCCATTATGTCTGCACTGCACAAGCCGACAAACCGTTCCAGGGCTCTTGGAAATCTCGGGTTGGGGGCAAAGGGAGCAACAGGTGATCATCCCGAAACCTGGCCAGACTCTTCCCTGTTACACCTCATCCAGTGCAGAAAAATCCCCCTGAAGGTGGTGAGTACCCCCACACCGCTCCCAGCTGAGACCAAACCCCACAAGCCTTATCGTAAAGGAGGACTCAAACCCTGCCCTGATTTCCAGCCCGTCCCAATCAACGGGGAGCCACCGTGTCGGCCATCTCCAGGAGATTTCGGCAAGGCAGGAGATTGTGGCTGGGGGGGGGGGACACAACGCAAGCCCTCAGCCCCACCACGTTGTAGCCAGCAAGCCAGATCCCAGTGCTGAACTTCATGGTGCATGGGGTCCCCGTCGCCCCCACCCTGATGCTCCCCAGGGGTCTGGTCCTTGATGCTACCCCTTTCCACGGGGCTAGAAAAGCTGGGGAACCCCTCTAGCACCGGGCATCTCTCAGAGAGCTCCCGTTCCAGGTGCAGCGGGGTGTCCCCGGGGTGACTGTGCTCCCCCCCAGCCCCAGCACAGCCAAGCCAACGCGAGCAACAAACTTACCGGGGACCGAGTCAGAGGGAAGACTGCATGGACATCTTGGCTCCCTCCTTCTGCCTCGGGTCTCCAACTTGGTATTTGCAGAGCAGTGTCACCAGTGCCTTCAGGAGACTGTCTCATCCTCCTCTCTGTCTTGCTTCAGAAATCTGTGTGTGTGTGTGTGTTTTTTTTATTTAAGGGACTTTTTTTTTTTTTTCCCAGCGGTTGCGTCAGGCCTGTTGCCTGGAGACAGGCGAGCTATTCCAGTTTGAGCTTTTCAGTCCAGATTTCCTCTCTCTCTTTCATTCATACCACCAAGCCCTGAACCTACCTCCCACCAAGCAATAACCCTGGAGAGACCTGAAAGGGAGGAGCTGCACAGCCTGGGTCCTAAACATCCTCCGACTCCGGCACCCAAACGAGGGAGGAGGGGTAGCGATGCCCTCGCCGTGGGTAACAGGGATGAAGGGGTGCTATCGAGGGCAGGGACCCAAAAGGCTTGCAGGAGATGCCCGGAGGGCTGGTGTATTCCCAAAGGAGCCTGTGGCTCTTCCCGACACGAACCGGGGCTGGTGCCCCCGCGGTTGTTCCCGTTGCATGCCACAGAGAGCTATGAGCTCCAAGGAGCCTGGGGTCCTCTGGCACTCGGGAAAGCTTTGGGATAACGTTTTCCAGATGCCACGGCTTGCCCAGGGGTCAGCGTGCATGTGGAGGGGAGTTTTGCAAGGCTGCATCAGCATCTCCGGGAAGCCCTAGGGTGGGTATCTCCGGGCACTGTGGCTAGTACTCGCTTGCTGGCACCAGCCATCCCTGGACAGAAATCAGCTCAGAAACCAGCCTTTGCCTGTCTTTTGTACGGGGAAAGCGCCTGTTGCTCCCACATCTTCCCCAGTGGGGCTGGAAACCATCTTAACTGCTTCCAAGGAGGGACTGATAGAGGCATATGCCCCAGCTGCTGGCTGAGTCTGGGCCAGAAGCAAAGGCAGGGGACAGAGAGGGTTTTCGTTCCTTCAGCAGGAGCTGAAGGTTAACCCCTTGAAGCCTGGGGACAGCTCTCAAAAGCATCCCACACATCCGTCCCCATGTGCAGCTATTGCACATCTGGTGTCTCAGGCCCACTGGCCGTGTTTGCAAACCTGGTGGTGCAAAGGGTTAACCGCTGGCCATCGACACCTAACCATCCAGGCCCCTTCCCACATTCATCTTTTGTGAGAGAAACCCCCTCACAGCCTCCTTTTTTTTTTTACACCCTTCCCTTCTCCTGCCTAAACTGTCCCTCGTCCCCCCCAGGGGCATCAGGGAGAGATTTACAGCCCTTTCCTGAGTCCAGCATCCCAACAGGGGCCTTACAAACCGCATCACAGGGCTGGGATTTCCCACTTCCCTTCAAATGCCAGCCAGACCAGGGGTGCCCCAGACCCCCCCAGTAATTTGGATGCTGTATCTGTACAGCACCAAGCACAGGGGGAGTGGGTGTCCTGCGAGATGCAGCAATGCAGACTCTGAAGAGTGAAGAACAGCATTTTCACATTTCTGATGCAAATGCAATTTTTTACATTTTTTTTTTTTGCTTTGCCAGCACCCTTTTTTGTCAGATTTCAGATGTGCATATGCAAACTCAGTCTGGTGATCAGCTCTCACTGCACTTCAAGCGGTCACCCGACGGCTTGCACCCACCCTTCCTGGGGCTGCTCATGATGGAGAGGGACGAGGGAGATGGAAGAGCTGTTGCCTTCATGCTAAAAACATCTGACACAGACCTACAGCTGCATTTAAGCTCTTAGCAGCAAACGGGTGGTTCAACATTTCCTGCAACATCTCATCAAAACAAAAACTGGGTCTGTGCCAATGAACCAAACGGTGTCAGGGAATGGGCATGGGCACAGGAGCCTGGTGAAACACAGTCCCTGGTCTGGTTTTGGCAAGGGACAGGCAATCCTGGAACGTGGCTCAGGAATGAGCAAGACCAGGGCCCCTTCCCCACAAACAAGTTGGATGCAATCACCCATATGTGATCGCCAAGAGCATTTAATTGCACGGATGTTGCCAGACAGGGTCAGTTGGTCTCAGGGCCAGAGACCAGATCTAGCATGGGTTAGTTTACTAGCAAAGGTGTTGCTACTGAGGTTGGACATCTATCTCATCTCAGTAACAGACCACACACTGTCACCCGCTCCCTCTTCTGTAAATGTTTATTTTTAATTTAGTCGTGTAATGGATTTCAAATGAGGTGCCATAAGACACCAGTGAAAGGCTGAAGCCAGGTCCCTCAGAAGTCTCTTCATGGGTTTTGAATGTTTTTTGGTCTGAATTTCTCTCATTTAAGTTGTCTTCGCCCAAAAGGCCTGTGGTGGGGAGCTGCTGAAGAGCAGTGACGCTCCCAGTGACGAGGCTCTAACTCCAACCACCTGCAGTGGGCACCTGAGATTAGATGTGATGAGTCAAAATAAACTTGTGCAACACTAACACTGTCCGTACCTATAGCTCAGCTTTTTTTCTTTTGCTCAGATACAGCGAGGCCTTTCTGTTGCACTCAGAGATGCAGAAGCTGCCAGTTCCCGGAGTTACATCCCACAGCATCCCACAGTACCTTTTCCAGAGGACTCCTGAATCCTTGGGAACACTTGGATCCAAGCCTGGGTCCTTTCTGGGATGTGATTTTGCAAAGCCCAAGCTGGGAATTGCCTTCTGTAGTGGTAATTCCTTCCAGACTTTCTTGGGAACCCAAATCTCCTGTGCCAATCTGAGCAACACAAATGCTACGAGGTAAATGTGCCCTATTGCCAACTAAATCTCATCTGGACCCTCTGAGCTGCCTCTGTGTCACCAGAAATGGGCAGAAATGGCCACTCCTCTTCCATAACAGCAGCACTTCAATGCAGCTTGGATTTGAACCATCTGCTTCTTCCCTGGCTCCCGGCTTTGGGAATATCTCCTTGTAGGCATCCTGCCAACAGAGCATGGAGGAGCTGGACCTCCTGACAGGGGAGCGTGGCCATTCTGTGGTTCTACGTGCTGGGAGCATCTTGGAGGAGTATTGATGGTTGCTTCTCAGTTGGTCATCAAATAAATGCTTTTCCCCCAAAGCAAAGTCCCTGGGGCTCAGCCTGCCCAGGCTGGGATGGGGAGAGGAAGATGTGGTGCTCTCAACCATCACCATCCTGTCCCAGCCAGGTGCAGCCTCCACTCCCTGCACATGGACTTGTACAAAGAAAGTTCCCTGACATCTTTGGAGGGCCACCTGGGAGCCAACCACCCTGGAAATGTGGCAGAGGCACCTACAGAGGGCAGCAGGTCTCCAGCTAATGCTGTCTCGTGGTCACCCCAAGGGAACCGGTGCAAACACAGATGATGCGCCGAGGGTTGTGGTCACCTAGCTGCTTATCTCCATAGATCACTGAGGGACCTGGGACTGGCCTTTTTCAGTATTGCTCTGTTGTTTAGTCTGGGTCAGCTTGTTTAAGAGATGTCTTTTCCCAGCTGGGATGGCACAAGGTTTCTGAGCAATACAGGGGAAATAGCCCACTGCAAGGACAAGCCCCTTGCACCCATGCGTTTGGCCCTGCTCTGCTTCTGGATGATGCTGAGCATCCACCCTTCAGCCTGCTGAAATAACATGAGTGCTGGGACTGAGGAATTGCTTTTCCTATGGAAAGGGTTGTTCACCCCTGCCTTCAGGCCCAGCCTGGAGTGTGATGCGGATTATCAGTTACTGGGACGTAGCACGGGGAGGAATTGGGCTCCTGGGAATCTGGAATAATGTAGCAGAAAGTGCTGGGGCTGTTTCAAGATAAAACAGGTTCAAGCAAGAGGGAAGCTGGTCTTTGGACCATATATCCTGCAGGTAGATGGAAGTAGAGTAGTGATGTAGGGATGCAGGGGAAAGATGGTGGTATGTGAAGTGCTTCAAGAACAAGGCAAGGGGCTGTAAATATTTCACCACTATTTGGAACAGTTCTTAACTTTGATCCTCCTCATTCAAATACCATCCCTGTGAGACATTAGGTTTCTTTCTCAATATTTTCAGAGGCTGGTATTTTGTTTTCATTCAAATTTCCAAACCAATGGTGGTGTTGGTCCATCCATCAACCCCTCCCACCAAATAACTTGTAAACTTTCTGGTGAATTCTAGCTGAGTTTGGTAAAGGTGAAGATGTTTCAAAGATGCAAAGAGGCAGCTGAGCAGAGGAATGAGGAGACTAAGTCCGCTAGAGGAAAAGGTGAACAGTGAGCACCACCAGGGTGTTAAACACCAAAGCATCGAGAGGAAATCAGGTTTCATAAGCTTCATCGTCATGGAACATTGTGATGTTTTAGCATTGTGTGTTGCCTTGGGGTATCAGCAATATTTTCTGCACTGGTTTCTCCCAGGTGAGTCAACATCAAAGACAAAAGCAAAGGACAATTGTGCCTGAAGTCCTACTGAAATCATGGTGGGAATTTTCATCCCACCTGTTTTTTCGTAGGTAAGAAGAAATCAATTTGGTGACCCCAGAACTAACTTTGCAAGTGTGTACATTGAGTTAGTGAATTATTACTCTCTCCAACTCCAAAAATTTTCCCAAGCCCTGAAGAACTAGAAATCATTTCCAAAGAAAATCAAAACCTTTTCCAAAGATTTGAAGTGGCTCATCTGTAATGATTTTCCTTTCATAAATCTGCTAATCCAATTAATTGCAGCGACCCATAGTTTGCTGCTGAGATTTAAAATCTAAGGACTTACATGCAGTTTTTTCCACCTGTCTACTTTGCTGGGCAAAGGATTTGAGTTCCACTTTCACCCAAAATACTTGTTGTAAATTATTTTCCAGAACTGCTAGTGAACCCCAAATTCCCTTTCTGATCTTACCTGGCTACCCAGTAAAGCATCTTCACTGAAAAACACAAGAGTGGAGGCATCTTGAGGGGACACCATCTCCCCAAACCTCAGTTAAAAAATTCTGGTTTTACACTCAACTCACTTCCTTAGCTTCCTGAGCCAAGAAGGGAAAAGTAAGGAAAGGCCATCTCAGATATCTGCTATAGGTTGGGTTTGTGCCAGGGGAAGTTTAGGTTGGATATTAGGAAAAACTTCTTCACCGAAAGGGCAGTCAGGCCCTGGCCCAGGCTGCCCAGGGCAGTGGTTGAGTCCCCATCCCTGGAGGGATTTAAAAGACGGGGAGATGTGGTGCTTGAGAACATGGTTTAGTGGTGGGCTTGGCAGTGCTGGGTTAATGATTGGACTCAATGATCTTAAGGGTCTTTTCCAACCTTAACAATTCTATAATTCTGTAATTCTATGATTCTATGAAATGAATGATGAAGAGGCAAGCTGCAGTGTCCCTGTCCTTGTCACCCCCCTCGGTGTCAGAGTCTATTTCTGGTTGCTCCCATGACAAAAGCTGGGTGAAATATCTTGGATTTGTAGCTGATTGATTGTCAGAAAACACAGTTTCACTTCAACCCTTGGTGGCTTGAGAAACTGAGTCTGGACAATAGCTTCAGCTTAGGGCAAAAAATGAAAGATGACTGATTGATTTTGACTTTTTTTTCAGTTTGATTTCTCATGTTCTTGGACAAATTTGACAGAATTTTGCACATTAAAATGAAATAAAAAGTGAAGCGTTGTTGCTTGTGAGATTCTTCTGCTTTGCTGTTTTTTCAGCCTAGTGAATGAACCATAAAATCAAACATTTGCAACGCTCCTGATGACCACTGTTCCAGAGAGATCCATAGTTGGGAGGTTGTCCCCATCCCCCAGACAGCCATCCACAGGAGGCTGTTATCTCAGCCAACGATGCTACCTAAAGCTGCAGGACTGACACCCAAAATTCAACCTTCTCTTACATAAAGTTGTCATCCCTCATCTCAAAAAAGAGTTGATAAACAGCCCATCATTCAACCATCTTCAGGCAAGATCCCTGTCATCCTGTTTGATGAAGCTTTGGCTGACTTGCGTTTCTGCTTGTCTTGATGTGACAGAGGCTCTATCCAAAAACCAGCAGGATCAGCAGGTGACACACATCAGCTTCCTGGCCTTCAGGTGGGTTGGTGGGTCTGAAACCCTGCTGATGAGGGTGGAAACAAGAACGATGGAGCTTCATGGTATCGCATGGTTGGAAACAAAGCTGTGCCCAAAGACCCTTGAAGATAGCAGGCACCGGCATGCACCAGCGTAGCGAGATCTGAGCTGATCCCTGCCCACAACAGCTCCAGGTGGGCACTGGGTGTTCAGCCCAGGCAAAGCTTTTTGCAATACAGCAAGTAGCTAATTGCACAAAACAGAGGGAAGGCAGATCTTACAAGATCTTACATACAAGCGATAAAGAGATATCAGGATGTGCTGTCAGCTGTCTCCCATATCTCTCTTCCCCCCTGTGCCCTAACTAGCATCAGCTGTCTTGTACTCATTGCCGAAAGGCAGCCAGCTCTGAGGAGGAACACAACCACTCTCTTTAGATGAGATTTTAAGCAGAAACAGAACCTCAAATGGAAAGTGAGTAAGATTACAGCACCATAACCTAGATGATTGCAAAAGGGGAAACTGTTCAGACTAGAACCTGTCTGGAGATAAACTCTCCCAAAGGTTAAGTGCATGCAATAAATATCTCCACCACTGCTATTGGTTCAGACTCCTTTTAGCTGTGAATGGGCCAATCTAGAAAACTCAAGGACCCATATTTCTCCTCCCATTTGCAGACCAGTTTTACACCCTGTGGCTCCAGGGGATGACTTTCAACTCACACCAGCCTGAATGAGAGTGATTCAGGGCATCGTTTGCAGTGGGACCGTACTTTTTATAGCCCACCGAGCCTCTGCGGGTAACGGTTCTTTTAAGGTAGACACCGTGCTAACATTAGCGCTAAATGAGCAGTGTGGTTATACTACCAGCCTTTAATTGCTATAAGTGTAACAAACCAGTTCGATTTGTCATTCAGCTGTTGTCGACAGGAAACCACTAACAGCAGTCAACTGACAGCGCCAAGAAGAATTAGGGTTTCTCTTTCTACGTGCTCTAAGGATTAAAACTTATCAAGACGAGCTTATGTTCTTAAGTACGCACTCTGCAAGGGATTTTTTAACTCTGGCGGACAACTAGGATCGAGAAGGATATGATTTAATCTGAACATAGGACTCTCCAGGTAAGTGCAAATGATTTTCCAGCAACTTTGCTTCATTTCTGCTGCCTTTTTATTCCCTGGACCTCCACTGCGTACATCCCCTTAGAGCATTTAAAGATTTGGCCCATCTCTGGTTATTGTCTATGGCCTGGCGGTAATTAAGCCCTTAAAAATTTGGAGTGGGTTATTCAAGGGAATGGGCTGCCACAGGCTGGGGCAGGGTGCATCTCCTTCTTTCTTTCTGGCAGTGTCTCAGTGCTGAAATCGGGTCTCTGAGGTGGGACTGATGCTTTAAGTCAGACGTTGACCCGGCAGGTGTCTCTTGGGCACAGATCAATCTCTTCATCTTAAAAAAAGTAGGTGAAAGCCCTTTAAATAGCAAGGGGTGAATGAGCTTCTTCCAGCTGAATTCCTTGGAGATGAGAGAGAATTTAAGGGAAGGTGGAAGCTTGGATTCTCGGGCTCCAACTCAGCAACTCTTGCTGATTTGAACCCATGGATGCTACGTACAGTGCAGAGAAGGACTGAGACTTTAATTCCCCTTCTGCCAAGAGGCACATTTGGGGCTGAGGATATTTGTTTTCTTTTGCCCCACAGACGGGTTGGATGGTCTCCTTGGAGGTAAGATTTTGTTTTCACCAGCTCCTCCGTTGAAGCTGGTAAAACCAGTCTCAGGTTAATACCGGTTGTGGACAAAGTTTCTGGCAAATTGGAGATCTCCAGTGGAGTTATAGGAAGGATGGACTTACTGCTTCTCCCCCTGTCACTTCTCGTCCACGCTAAGTCCATAACTTTCATTCTTGATTAAAATTTAGTCCAGACTCAAAATTCCACAGTGCTCTAACTTGGAGCCTGGATATCTCAGAAGCCACCTTGTTTGCTGTATCACTTCTGGGAGGGAAGGGCAGCTGCAGGGTTGTGGGGTATTTGCATCTCGGACCTCCTCAGTTGTTTTCTCGGAGCTTTGTGGCAAGCACTGCCTGGCAAGGCAATGCTCTTCAAGGTGCTTCAGTTACCCTACCTGTGAAATGGGGGCATTTCTTGTCTTTCTTGCAGGGCTGCTGTGATATTTAATTGATTATGGATCTTTAGAAGTGCAAAATCAGGACAAGGTGTGCACACTGTCAGCAGCAATGGTTCCTGCTCTGTGCAGAGCACGCACACGTGGTCCCGTCTCTGGTACGTGCTGGAAAAGAGAAGGTAGATTGAAATTAAGAAGAAAAAAGGACAGCTGCAGGGCAGCAAAGGCACTCTCATTAATACGCTCCATTAGTCATTCTGACAAGGTTTAAGTAATTTTCATCAGAAGATTTGAGGGCTGCGGAGCTTGTGATTTCTTGCCCACATTTTGCTTTTTCTCCCAGACCTCCTGAAGCATTATCATTATACTGATGCACAAAAATCTGTGAAAAAATCTTCTGGCCCATTCTTATTTTGCTCTGCTAAAACAGAGCTATCGCTGCACCTTAAGGGTTGCAAAGTCAAAGGCTGAATTTTCTGATGGAGGAGGAAAGACCCAAGACATATTTAAGTGAAAATTTTGCAAAGGTGCTACTGATCTCTACAACTACCTGAAAGGAGGTTGTAGCGAGGTGCGGGGCCATCTCTTCTCCCAAGTAACAAGTGATAGGACGAGAGGGAACGGCCTCAAGTTGCACCAGGGCAGGTTTAGGCTGGATATTAGGAAAAATTTCTTCACCGAAAGGGCTGTCAGGCCCTGGCACAGGCTGCCCGGGGAAGTGGTTGAGTCCCCATCCCTGGAGGTATTTAAAATCTGGGTAGATGTGGTGCTGAGGGGCATGGTTTAGTGGTGGACTTGGCAGTGCTGGGTTAATGGTTGGACTTGATGATCTTAAAGGTCTTTTCCAACCTTAACAATTCTATGATTCTGTCTTTCTTTATCTGCTTTTCTAATAATTTTCCATGTTCAGCTTAATCAGCATGGGGTGTTCTGGCATGCATTTATACCCCGGGCTCTCAGCTGAGATGCTGCGCTCCCCAGCCCCTGTTAAATAAGCCCATGATATCCCAGGCTGAGCATCCTACTTCTGCACAATTTGGGCTGTGCGTCCATTTCAGACAAGGGTATAAGCTCTTTTATTTCTGTTTTGTGTCTTTCCTCTTGACTGACCTTTCAGCCTTTAATTCTCAGTGGCACCTGTATGGGCACATCAGAATCCAAAAAGGTCTTGAGGCTGTATTTAGGTGCAGACAAGGCTTTTTGTCATCTCAGTCAGGTGTGGAAACAGGGCACCGTGGATTTCACGAGGGTCATGGCACTGTGTTGAGCAGAGTAGGAGCACTTGGGCACACTATTACTCCATTATTATTTGTCTTTCTTCCTTCCCCTCGTTCTTTCCATTCTCTCTATGTTAAAAAGGGAGTTTCCTCACTGCTCTTCCGCAGTTGACAAGACTCTGGAGGCAACCAAGCGTTGACTCCATGTGGGTGAGCTCCCCTGTAGTTAATCATTTCCTGCAGGCCCACAGTGTTCAATCACGGGCAAGAATTTAGCAAGATACCTGGGGCTAAATCCTGCTGGAGCCCTCGGCAGCCCCAAAATTTCCATTCACGACTTCATTTTACGTGGTGCAAGTCAGCGTTCTCGTTAGGTCAGCACCACATTGCAAGATTAGAAGTAGCTGAGGGGAGTAAAAAAGGATGCAATTCCCCCTTGGCAGAGGTTTTGGATTAAAAAAAGGATGTAATTCCCCCTTGGCAGAGGTTTTGGCAACAGATTACAGCCTCAGGGTCCTGCTACTCATTGTGGAAGAAGTGGCTGCACTGCTGGACATCACTGTGAACCTCAAAAGAAAGTACATCCCTGTACAAAACAGGATATACAGAGTCGCGGTTATTGCTTAAACATAAATGTTAAGGCGCAACATACGCAATACGAACGTAAACCGGACCTCCAGTATGTCATCCTGGACAAGCCATGTGCTTCTTACAGGTCAGCCTGTTTTCCATATCAGGGTTAAATCCACGTGAGTTCATTTCATTGGCCAGTCAAAAATATCCCCCCCAAAAAACAAAACTCAAACCACAGCAGCTCCTTGTGTTGAAATAAAAAATAGGTTTCTAATTATAATTTTCTTCCAGAAAATGTTGCAACTGAGTGGGAGAACAATGTTTCTGCGGTTTTACAGAGCAATTTTGCTTTTGTTAATGTTGGTCAATTTTAATTCGGAAAACATTGTGGGCTTGCCTATTCAAACTTCCAAACCCAAATAAATGCCCAAAGGAGAGGGATACAGTTGAGGAAAGGTGTGGAAAGTGTGATCAATGAGGAATTTTTGCAAGAAGAAACGTTGCTTCATTTGCTGGAGCAACTGCGAAGAAGGAAGGAATAAACTTCTTGTCCACCATGGGCAGGGCAAGCAGTTGTAGGTGAAGGAAATTAGCGCTAATCATTAGGAAGTCATTTTAAGGCCATGGGAGTTGAAGGGCTGGGATAGACTGATTGGGAGCAGTGGGAATTTGCATCATTGAAAGCTTTGAAGCGCAAGTTAGGTAGTCTCTCAGATGCAATGTAGGTCCACCAGATTAATGACCTTGTAGAGGCCAGCCCTACATTTCTGCTATCCTGCAAAATATATGTGACTTCCGAAGTGAAATGTGCTTTTCAAAATCTCTCTGCTGCATTTCTGCCTCTTTGTTTATTTACGAAATTATTCTTCAAATTTGACCAAATCTCTCTGATCATTTCTACTCCTCTGGAAACCATGAAATGTGTTGCTGATCAAAAAGCAGTGTGCAGGACCCCTCGGGTGCTGTGTGTCAGGCACGTAGGAGACAGCAGAAATAGAAAACACATGGTTTACAAATTAATCTTTTGCTACCTAATGAGGGGAGAAGAGTGAAAAATTATTCGGTTGTCCGGGATGTCTGTTCTGCCTTACTGATGGTTGAATATGCAACAGTTTTGGTGGATGAAGTTTGGTTGCAAAAACTCTTTGTGCCGTCTGCTTAAGGGTCCTTATGGCCAAGAGGCAAAAGAGGCGATTGGCCCTGTGCCCAGGTCCCCGGGGTCCCAATTTACTACATTATGGTGTATCCTCGTGCACAGAAGGTCACAGCCTCCCCTTTTCTCAGAACTCTGTGGTTCCCTGGGTTATGGTGGCTAGTGGCAAAGGACCGTCAGGTCACACGAGGTGTCCGCATAAGAAGGTACCCCTCTTCTCCATGAAACCCTGGGGTGGGAAAGAAAAACCTTGACAAAATGCTGTGGGCAGATGAGCTGCGGGGCTTCTTTCAGCCCAGCCGGTTGCCTGCCCAACACCCAAGCCATGACGGCATCCACAATTATGTGAATAGCTGCTAATGATGAATGGCTTGGAACCATGAAAATTTGGGGCAGAACATCTCAAAATACATGTATGGGAGGATGATGTTGAGAAGTGGGCTTTGAAGAGAGGTTAAATTTGATCTATGGAAAAATCAAGGCATCACCGGCAATACATGATGGAAGGAGGGAGAATTAAGGTCATACTAAGCAAATGGAGAAATTGATATAAAAGCTTTAACTTGACTTTTATCTCATGTGTTTTTCCCGGCTCTCTCTTACGTATTTGGCCTTCACCATTTTAGAAGAACAGGAAGAAAACCGCAGCGGCTTGAGACATTAATATAGCAAACTTGCATGGGGAGTTAGTTTTTCCAGTGAAAGATGCCAATATACATGGCGTTTTTGTGACAGAACATTTTCAAGGGTGGTGATTTCCTATAGAATGCTTTTTTTCCTGGAAATTTTGGTCGAAAAGTGGGGAAAAAACATTCTGTGTAAAAGTCACTGGGTCGGCTACCAATGAATTAAAACCGCGCACAGAAAGGAATCGTGAATTTGGGACTCTGTACAAGAGAGGTCTTAGCCAGGTGGGAGGAAATCCTGGATGTTTAAATGCAGTACTGCATGGACATCAGCCTGTCCTGCTGATGCTAGTGAGAGTCTGGACACTGGCAAAGCAAGAAACTTGAGGAAACAAGATTTCTTCTGGCTCTGATGCAATAGAATTAGACCCGATCAAAGACGAGGTAGTCTGGGAGTGGATCAGCACCATCACTTCTGTGCTGTAAATGATGACTTCTGCACTAGACCTGGTTGCAAGGTTTGGCCTTGTTCTGCCGCGTTTCTGTCTCCTTTGAGCACCATAGGGAAGTTTGAATATTGTTTTAATTCTGAAAGTCAAGCTTGTCTTCTAATTTTCAATAATGGATTAAAAAATGTTGTATTTTTTTTCCTTTACTAGCATTAAAAGGGAAATATTATTGAGGCAGGGTCTTGGCTGCTGCAAGTAGCCAAGAATAGGCCTGGTGTGAGCAGTGTAGAGGCAGCCTGGCAGGGAGGATTGGTGTGGGTAGGAGAGAAGAATCAGCACAATCATGCCCAGCATGGGCATACTTTTGGGAGCAAGGACCACACGCTCCTCCAGCAAGGTTTTGTGAGAGCCGATCCTGCCTCAGGGCAGAGGGCTGTGCTAGATGCTTCTCCAGTGGCTATTTTCTGCAAGCGGTTGTACTGATTCTGGGCAGTGGAAATTCACACTTCCGTGAGGTCACCAGAAAAGTGTCTGTTGTAAAATGTTTGCATTTCTCCTCATTAGTTCTCTTGTTTATATGTGAGAAGAAGAAAAAGAAAAAAAGTCACTTTCTTCCTCCAAAAAGGCTTTTCCTAACTGGGGCCAGACAAAATCTCTTTGTGGTCCCTACTAGCAGAATATCTCCCAGTTACTATCAGCCAAAGCCACTGCTGCATTTTTATCCCAGTGCCTCGAGATAGCCCTGCAATGCCCACAGGATTCAACAATAAATTACAATAGTGAAATAAGAGGGAGCCCATCACCACCCTGCGCTTGGGATGGTCTGGTAGCTGAGGCTACACAAGGTGCCTGTGTCTGAGTGTCATCCCAAACAAGGTGACATGTTTAGGATAGTAAATCAGGGGAAAAGGGACAGCCTGTCTCTTGGAAAGCAGAGACCCAACAGGCAGGCAGTGCAACCTGAGCAATCAGGCTAGACTTTCCTAAACACAGTCCAGGAGCTAGCATGGGATGGGGACTACAAGGGGTTTGGATGCAGCCACCTAATTTTGAAGGGTGGGAGAGCGAGCCCCGATATTGCCTGTTTTACTAGTCGAGATGCTGCCTCAGAGAGCTCCGAAAGCCTAAGTGCTCAAAATGGCGGCTGGTGGCTTGGTTATAATGCGTCAGCATCTTCCAGGAACAGCAGTACATTCCACTAAATAAGCTTTTAATCTGCTAGAGGAATGGAAACAGAGAGGTTCAGATGGTAAATTAGGCTACTTGTTCCTAACAGGGAAGAAAAACATGGCCAGACCATGAAAACAACATCTGGAGGGAATGAGCTGCCCAGTTTTCACAGCAGCAGTATAGGGAAGCAGCCCTGGGGGCCAGCTGGAAGAGGAGAGGTGCCTTCATCCCACTTGGTGGTTTCAGATCAAAGCCGGAGTCACCTCTGCAGCAGATACCTTAACAGGAACACTTTTGGTTCTGAGCAAACTGGATAAAATGCAGTGGGAGTGGGCACTGCTGCAGAAGGAGGCTGTGCAGCGGGCCACCGGTGTAGGTGTCTGGCTGTGGGGTCATCCTGGTGGGCTGTGGGTCATCTGGAGGGAGGCTGCCACATTTTCTGGTCCCTTTCCACATCCTGTGGAGCGGTGGGTTCTAGAGGTCTTTCTTATGGGCAAGCCCATGGGGATTTACCGCATAGGCTGGACCTCTGATCTCCATGCATGTCTTATAGGGAACTGTAAAAGGTAGTAGAGGCAAGCCAACCTCGGGTTTGCACCTCGTGTAGAGGTCTGCAAAGATACTGGAGAACATCTGGGGACTGATGTATGAAAACGGGGTGGAAACAACTGCCAGACAGACCCTACTCAGCGGGGTGAGATTACAGCCTGCACTTTCAGGTCAGGGAAGCAGGGGTTCATCTGGAGTGACCAGGGAGCTGCATATGAGAGACTTTCTCTCTTTTTAGTGCCCTTTTTCACATGCTTTCTCAGTGGTCTCCCTCCAGCTGCTTTCAAAGGACATCCCTGGGCTGTTGCTTCATGATTTCTGAGTAAGCAAATTGCAGAAGGGCACTCACTGCCTGGGCTTCTTGATTCCAGGTCTCATCTCATGGCCATGAGATGGCCAGCCTGGAGGAAACTGAGGAGGCACAAGGATGAAGGGATGTGCCCCAGCTGACATGCAGGGGCACAGCCAGGGTATCTTAGATACCAAAAAACCTCCCTGGGATGCAATAGGCAGACCACATCATATCTAATCCTTTTTTATTTTTACTTCTTACTTCTGAGCTGCTCGAGCCGTGACCATCACTGGAAGGATCTTTGCAGCAGCCTGGCTGCAGCTGCTGGGTTTCCCCACTGTCAGCATCGGGAGTGTGTCTCAAATCAAAAGCAATCTTCTGTCTGGAGCTGTCGCACTATCGCCCTGTTTCCCAAGATGACTTGGCAGCCACTAGCTTATTTCTAAGCCTTTGCTGCACCTCATGGTAGCTCCTCCTTCCTACCCCAGCGGTGGATGACAAGCAACTTTCTAAAAAAGCAACTTCCCTTTTCATAGGAATAGGAACTGAAGCTTGCTTAGCAAAGAGAGGTCAGGTACCTCAGATGCGCTCTCCACCAAAGGGTGAGCCCCTGCCCTAAAGCTCAAAGCACTCCAGCTAACCCTGAAGCTGTCCTCTCCTTCCCCAGCCCCAACCCGACCACCTCCATCTCTCTCCCCTGCCCTTAGCTGGAGGAGAACTGAGCAGGCAAAATGCAAGCCAGCAAGGGAGAAGTCTGACGAATCTGCAAGGGCTTCCTTATTTCTCTATCTCCTTGGTATGCAAACGGCAGGCCTGACTCTGCAGCACACCTGGCCGAGGGGTGATGGGGTGGGTGTCTGTCCTGGTTGTCTTCAGAGCACACTGCACTGACCCTCTAAGGTAAGGGGCATGGTGTGACCCCCGAGCAATCACAGACCCCTGCTTATGGCCCAGACAGCCTTGCAGCCCTCTACGGGGTTTTCTTCCTTTGTCAGGAGCACAGAGCAGTTGCAGAGCTAAGGCTGATTTCCATGCCATGTGTCTGGTGGGGGTTTACTGGGGAGGGCACTTCACAGCCCCATGAGCAGTGCTGGGGCATCAGGCACGTGCATCCTGGAGCAACTGCTCCCATCTCACACAGCATCATGTCCTCAGTCAGTCTCATCTTGTCCTTGGGTTTTATGGCTGGTAAAGGTCCTTTGCCTTGACCCCAGCTTAGATCTGCTCTGTGAAGCCTTTCCTCCTGTAAACAACATCACCAGCGTGTGAGCGACCTTTAGGTTGTGCATCACACGCTGCAGATGTTGGCTTGTGTTTGTCCTTCTCAGTGAGAGCAGCCGAAATGCAAACTACATGATGTCATTCCAGCCTTGAGGTGGCTGAGACCAAGAGTCCCTTCCCTCCTGCTGCCCCACATAATGCAAAAATGACGTCATGCCATTACCCACAGAGGTTTACACAGTGTTTTTTGGGGGGCCTCATCACTGCAACAGCTTAAACAAATACACTGAAAATGCCCTGGAGAAGCCAGCTCTTTATGCACCCTACGGGAAGCCTCAGGAGTCTGTAGAAACAAATCTCGCTTCTTATACAACATTTAGTTCCTAAGAGAGAGACGTTTCAGTCTCCCTATCGAACGTGCTGAGGAAGAACGAGAAAGTCACTTCCTCAGAGTCACCCACAAGTCCCTGTCCAGGTCTTCATTCGTTAGACCATGCTGCCTCCTCAGCGCTATGGTTGAGTAGGTTCATAGAGGGTTGGGGTTCACTGGAACAAGACAGATGCGTTTCATCTGAAAAAGGTCTTTTTTTAATCACAGAAAGGAAAGATCACTGCAAAGCCAGTTTGTTCAGCTGTTTCCTAAAATTTGGTGGTTTGCATAGTGGAAACACAACCCATTCACAGTCATTGTAGCTGTTTTTAATGACAGCTGTTAATAGCCTGTGGGTTTTGCTGGGTTTTGTGTCTGGATTCTCTTTGGGTTTCTCGCCTTCCTCATTGCTATTTTCATTGGCCAGGTTGTATGGGAAGTGCAACTCCCACCCCCTCCCAGATGATCATTTTTATATTCAAAATAGAGCAAGGAATCCTTGGGGGGAAGGAAAGAGTCAGTTCTGACACAAAGACCTGATTAAAAAAAGAAAGCCCATTAAAAGCATTTGCAAAATCAGGCTGCTCCTGCAATCTGGGGGTGTAGCATTCAAAGCAGTCGGTCCCATGGATGGTGTGGATGCCGTGGGACCCAGAGGCCTCTAACAGAGAAATTCTGCAAGGGCCCTCAGCCCCATGGAGCATCTGTCATGGGTCGGAGCAGTGGTTCGTCCGTCCTCGGATCGTGTCTCCAGGAGCAGCTGCCTAGGAAGCAGGCAAGTAGGGAACTTCCCACACCCATCCCCATTCCCTTGAGGGTGGGAAGAAGCCCAGCAGGTTTTTCTCTGTCGTCTTCCTCTCTCCCATTCCTCCTTCACATGATGCCCTCCCTGCCCTGTTCCACTTCCCCAAGATCTGTGGGGTAGAGAGATGATGGGGGCACTACGCAGCGACTGCTCAGATCCAGCCCCGAGGGATGGTTTGCAGGGATGCTGTTCCCTTGATTTACTGCAAAAGGAGAGGAGGACGAGTAAATGCCCGGGCTTGGGGGGGAAGAGAGTGTATATGTGTGGGGAAAGCTGTCTGGAGCTGGACACAGCTGTGATAAGCAGGGGAAGGGCTTTGCATCTAGTCGCTATTTCTGATATGTCTTTCCAAATGGTTGGAGGTGTTCAGGTGGGGAACTGGAGTTGTACATCTTTCCCTACAGCCCTTTGCCTCATCTGAGGATGGTGGGAGGGAGCATCGTTCCCTCCGAGATCTGACGCAAGGAGAGGGTCTTTGACAGCATCGAATGCCTGAGCACCAGCCTGCCACCAGCTTCATTGCTCCTCCTGGGTCATGGCTAGCAGGTCCCAACAAATGCTGTCCCCTTGCTAGCAAAAGGCAACCGCTGGGATGCAAGGCCTCCAGGAAGGGCCTTTCCCAGGGCAGAAATGTGCATGGGCACATGTAGAGATGCGGAAGGACGTCCCATCCATCTCCTCATGTCCCCAGGGCTGTGCCCCAGGACCTCCCCACATCCCTACAGACCACCGTGATGTGCCCACAAAGCACTGTGAAACAGAGCATCATGCACTTTGGCCACGTGAGCATGGACTGCACCCACTTCCATGGGACTTAGACCTCAGTTAGGGGTGGCCTTCAGAGACGACTTCTCCCTGCTGTGCTCCAACTTGCCTATAGCCCATCCACAAGTCTGGCCCACGCACACTTTGGGCACCAGATAGATTTGGGTTGAAATTTGGGTTGAAATTCCAGCCACTACAGAAATTGCCATTGACCAATGCAATTTTGTGATAAGACCTCTCACACCTGAAGGACCCCAGAGATGATCCAGGTACCCAAAGAGATGTGCCTGCTTCTCCTGGCCCCATCCTCCTCCTTCCCCCCTCCAGTGCATCCCACCTCCCTGTGCTGCAGGACCTCAGGTCTTGCAGAGCCATTCCCAGCTGACATCCCATTAGACATCCCCATTCCCTCCCCATCCATGAGGAAAACATGTCTGCCCTCCTGCTCTTCCCCTCTCTGGGACCCCGAGCCCTGACTCTGCTTCCTGGCCCACAGCCTCTTGCAGCTCAGCCAAGCATCTGCCAGGTTCCAGCAGGGCGCAATGCTCAATGTAAGCAGGCGTTTTTCCTCCAGACAGATGTTATGATTAGCAAACGACCACTCTGGCAACAGGCGGCTGTTTTCTACTTCTGGAGAGAGCAAGAAGCTTTTATTATCTCCCCCCCCACCGTCAAGAAACTTTTTGCATCTGCTTAAACTCAGGGTCCTGGAAATCTGTGCGCTCCCACCCCCCAGCCTCACACACAGCCTTCTCCGACAGGGTGTCCCAGCACTTCAGAAAGGCCTGAAACAGCCGGATTTTCTGCTTGGTTCATTTGCTTGGGCCAGGTTCACCTGCAAAGCATGGCTTAAGAAAGACAGTAGATTCAGGGCAGATTTATGTTGCAATGGAAATGTCAAGCTGGCCAAAATTTGATTGTAGCAAGAGATCCCAAAATAAGCCAGTGGTCTCCGATCTCATTTCTGCAATGCATACCCCTCACCGAGGGGTAAATCACAGGAGCGCAGAGCTCCTGGATTTGTCCTCCAGCTGTCCTGGGCTGGTAGGGGACAGACATTGCTGAGGCCAGTTTGGCCACACTGGCTGTGCTCGAGACTGGGGCCTGAAGCAGCGCAGCACCAACATTAGCACCTCACCAGCATTAGCTGGGGAGTCTGGCTGCTCCTGGGGGTTGCCCTTCATGTTCCCTCAAAGACCTTTTACACAGGCCAGAGAGTTTGAAAGAGGCCTCAATGCAAAAACAAATACATCTTGGTATATTTATCCAACAAGGATCAGGACTGGATGGGATCTGAACATTGCCCGTAGGATATTCCCGGTTCTCCAGCAAGGATGCAACATGCAAGCCAGACATCTGCTTCACTCCGCAGCAAAAACCATGATGCTTCTTTCTCCAGGCTCTCCAGGTCTTCACGGGGACTTTTCACATTGCTGTAATTCCTCCTCACACAGCCTGGTCCTACTGAGCAGCAGCTTTTGGCTATGAAAATCCCCCTGATGTTAGCTGCAGACCCAGCGCTGTGTGTATCATCAGCGAAGCCTCGCTGCCCTCCCACTTGCAGGGAGGGGTCTTCAACAAGACTTTGGCCACTGTGTCCTCGAGGACGGTGGCCGTAGCCTCCACCTTGTGTCTCTGAGAAAGACCTTCTGCATGGTCAGTACTTAGCAACAAAGCCACTAATTATTTAAAAAAAAAAAAAAAAAAAGAAAAAAGAACTTGACCAAAACCCGGCAAAATTAGAAAACAGTCACAGCAGAAAAACACTTCGGTAGCAAATCTTCATTCTTATTTAAGTAGCCGATCTCACCAAGATCAGTAATTCTCCAGCTTTGTGTCTTGCAAAGCAATCCAAGGGTGCGAGGTCGAGAAATGTATTGAAGAGCTATTTTATTGAGGAAAGACAATTTAATGCATCTGGGATGTGCCTAGAACTGGGGGAATTTTTTTTTCTACTGAACTTTTTTGCTCCTCACTGATGCAGAAATGAAAATCTGGAATAATTAAATTATTGTATGCAAAATGAGTTGCTTTCAGCAATACTTTATGGTAGGGGGAGGACACACAAAGAGAAATTCAGCATTTAAAACCCTTCATAATTGTCTATATGTGCATTTTCAAAGTAATTTTTTAGGGCTTTTAATGCCATTTCCTTTTAAAATGTGTTTTCTTAAAAAAGACATTCTGAAGTTTTAAAATGAAGTGAAATATCTAATCTTGGTAAACTATAAAAACACTTTGTTGGACCCACCCTAGAATCTGAACGGAAAGGGGGGTCATTTTGTGATTTCGCTGGGCTTGGGGGTTTTTTGGAGCTGCCCTCACAGTGAAACACTATTGGCTTGTTCAGGTCTTAACCTATTTTTCCATGGCACAGTTTCATGGGGGTGAGGCAAATCATGAGCTGAGACTTCTGTTTTTCTGCTAGATTCTGTCTTGTTTTTTTCCCCGTGCCCACCCATGCAATCCCAAGGCCAATTTTCTGTGTCATCCACATCCCTGTTGCAGAAGACATTGCTGCATTCACATCAGAAACAACTTCTGAGCTCTCTTGCTCTGGTAGCGGAAACCAGCCAACCGCAGTAGATGGTGTGCCCATGGTGCAGGGCTGCTTACGGTAAAGATGGGATGAGTAATAAGTCCACGCTTGCAGCGCCTGACTTAGCCCAGGTACCTCCATCCTACCTTCTGATCTGCTGCAACAAAAGGAGTAAGTGCATCCAGCAGGTTCAATTCGACACCGTCCTGTTTGCTTTAGCCCACTCTGGGCACTCAAATCAGGCCAAACACAGGTGCAAGGCAGGTCTCCAAACCCTGCAGTTAGCAAAGACTTGCGCCCATCTCTACTGGAGCTTGGTCCCCTGGAGTTCCAGGTTCAGCTTGATGGGTTGTTCCTGTAGGGTATGTTCATAGAATCATAGAATAGTTTGGGTTGGAAGGGACCTTTAAAGGCCATCTAGTCCAACCCCCCTGCAATGAGCAGGGACATCTTCAACTGGATCAGGTTGCTCAGAGCCCCGTCCAACTTGACCTTGAAGGTTCTCTGATCCTCTTTGAAGATGGGGGAGCAATAGGACATTTAGTCACATCCTCTCCTCTCTACCACGAAGATGTCATCCAAATGCCAGCAAAAGCACTGATGGAGCAGGGCCTTGTGGTGGGATCTTCAGAAGACCTCCCCTTGGTCTGTTGTCACGGGAACATCCGTACCTGCATACAGCTCTTGGTAGCCAAAATGTCACCTCAACTGCCCCTCTGAAGGTTACTAAAATTACCTTCTATCGCCGTACAACACAGGACACACGGCATGTTTTAGAGGTCCTATACAAGCATCCAGTGTTCCTGTGACCTGCGTGTCTGTCCCACACCCGTTCAGAGCTGGTTGCTACACAGAGCTCATCGTCCTGGTGTCTATTGACTTCTTCAGCAAAGCCTTGCTTGACTCTCCCAGGAAGACTTCTGTGTCAAATATTTTTACTCAAAACTTAGCAGCAGCTACGCTGGACTATTTTTTGCTAAAACTTTTCAAGCATACAGAAAAATTTTGTGTTGCCTTAAACATTTTTTGTTCCATTTTGATTTCTGGTTGCTTTAAAAAGAACTTGTTTTATCTTACTTTTTTTAACTTGAGTACAGTTGAGGAAACAAGTTTCCCCACTTTCAGTAATTAAATATAAACAAATATTTTTAGATGTGAATACCTGTAAATTCACAAAAGGAAATTTTTGTGCTTTTCTAAGTTACTGTTTTCTCCCCAGTGCTCTCTTCCACTGGGGGAAAAAAAAAATAAAGCTGGGAGAACTACTATCCGTTACTTTTCTCAATTTTTTTTTTTTGTGAAGCTAATTTTAAAAAAACATTAATCAGAAGCAGAAACACTGTGGAACAATGTGCGTTCAACTCAGCCACCTTTTTTGGAAAAAAAAAAATTATATTTTAAAAAAGGACAACTCCACCAGCTGTGGGCTGGGAGCTCACCAGTAGCTCTCCGCATCTGACATTTGTCTGCAGTGCTATTTTGGGATTTTGTATAGCACCTGCTGGCATGAAGGATGGTCGCATTGGCTGCCGAAGGTTGCAGAGGCAACCTGGAGAGCATGACTGGTGGATATCGTAGGGACTGTGAATACCCAGAGCTGTGCTAATGTCTGTTGTGCGTGGGTGGGAGCGAGTGACTTTTGTGGGAGACTTTTCCCCGGTTCCATTTCCCACCCATGCTGGGACATGCTGTTCACTTCTCTGTGCAGCTTTGCACAGATGTGTCTTCGACACATGCATGCAGGCTGAAAGCTCAGCTTGTGCAAGCATGCAGAGAGGTGCTTTCAGTCTCAGCGCGGTGCAGAAAGGGGTTGCAACATCCCCCTGGACACAGGAGCACCGTGGGGAGATGCACAGGTTAAAGCACGGTCCCCACTCCTCTAAATCCCTGTCAGAGGAGTTGGGATGGCCACAAGCCCCTGATGGGACTTGCTGAGCTTGACCTTCTGCCATGCCCTTTCCCACTGTGCCCCACCAGTGCCATCACTGAGAGCAACTCGAAATCCCAAAACGTGCATCCACCATCCTGCAGATGGTCTATCAGTCCTCTTGTAAGATGATCCTGGTGACATGACTGGCAGTCGAAGCATATTGCCAACTCGTGCTATATCTCACGTCCCCTAACTCTGTTGAAAAGATGACAATTGCCATGTCTCTATCTCCCATTTGGGAGCAGAGTATATCAAAGACCCTGAGATGCTCCAGGGAGATAGTAACAAGGACCATAGATAGATGTCCAACGTATAGGTAGACCCTGTGCCTTTCATGGTTGGTAATAAGTGGTACCTATAACTTGTCTATCATCCAGCCTTGACTTAAAATGGTACCTTGCAGTTCCCTGGGTGAAAAGGGAACTCCAGCTACTCCCACTTACTACCCTGGGAAATAACACCATTCAAAATCAGAAATCCCGGCACAAAGTTATCTTCCACCAATTTGCAAGTGGAAGAGCGGGAAAAGCTCACTTAATAAATCATGTACCATTGCATGACAACCAGATCTTCTAAACCTTGGTTACAACCTGAGGGGAGGCTGCCAAATTAAAATGAACTTGCTGCAGGAAATGCTGCGGCTGATTCAGTGGGTGAAACTTCCCCTCCAACTGTGTTGTCAGTGGCTGGATCACTGCTGAGACCTGGGTACAGATGGATGGGCCATCTGTAAACTCAGGTCAAAGAAAAGCTCAGAGAGGTTTGGATGCTGAAAAACGTTTGACTGGGGGGAAAAAATGTGTATTGGGCTATCCTGAAATATTTCACCAGTTTTTCCCATTTTGCTCACTTTATTAGTGAAAATAAAAATGAGGCAGGAGGCAGAAGACATTTAAAAAAAATAACACCTTAAAATATTGGGATGGCTCAGTTAGAAACCTCATTTCAGAGTTCCAGTTTTTGAAATATTAGATATGTGCTAGAAAGCAAAAAAAGTTACTTTTACTGGAATACCTTTTTACCACAAGTCTGGTTTGCTGGAAGCTTTTTTGAACACATCTGTTGGAGTCTGACATCATGACACAGGGACAGTGATATTTGGAGGAACTGTCTAACCACAATTGTCCCTGGGCCTCTAGTCCCTGATCCTCCACGTTCATCGCAGTCCTTGAGGTATTTTGGCAAGAACAGGAACCAGCACGTCTTTGCTCAGCTACAAGTATTTGGGGGTTTGGGTTTTTTTTTTTTTTTGGACCTGTAGCCTACACTTTTCAATGCTTTTGGTTCAAAGCAAGGGCTGGGGCAGGCTTTCATGCTGGATGGTGTAGATACCTCATATATCCTTGCCAACAGCACTTCAGTAATGCTGACTTCAGCTGCTCCCTACTTTTTCAGGGGGCTGAGCAGGCTGAGTTTGCCATGGTTTGCCTATCTTGGCTACCCAGATCCAGTATTATTCTAGAAGTATTGAGATGAAATTACATTTCTTGGCTGCAAGTTAAACCAGCCTTCAAGCACAAGTGTGGAAACCCTAGTGTGAATGAGAGGATAGCCCATGGAAAGGGTTTGATTCATTTGTGTCTAATGCTCCTCAAGGTGTCCAGAATGTCTGAGACACGTATATGCGGCTGAGAAACATAATCCACGCTGTATGGGAGACCCACACCTTGTGAGACCGCAGGGCACATGAAAAAGTACGAGGGCACTGCAGATAAACTGAGTCAAGCCCTAGGCCCATGCTTTACAGGCAGGATGGACGCAAGCTACGCTATATTTGACTCCCTAAGCTTCTTGCAGTCCTCCAAAGTGTCCCATCAGGACCCACGTCTTCATGGACAAGCTGAGCGTGTGTCTGTGCTGCTTAAGCACAAGGAAGGGTGGGACTGGTACCGTGCAGATAGCTACCACATCTGTGTGCTGCTCTTGCTGCATGGGAGGGACATGACCTACAAAAGGCACTGAGCAGCATGGGTAGGGCTTGGTCTTAGTCCAAGGACTATGTGACGCTCTTGAAGCCCTGGTTCGTCTGAACAGTGATATCCCCCAGGATCTCCAGCATCCCCTCTTTAACCCTCCTGCAGTGCAAGCATGTGGCATTACCCAGCTCTGGAGCAAATCTGCTCAATGTCAGCTGGGGATCTCTGCATTGGAGAGGGGGCATATCCAAAGCAGTCATTTGTGCTCATTTTTTTCTCATGACTTATAGTGTCTGTCTGAGCCTCACCTGCAAAGTGTGAAGCACCAGAGTTGTGTGGGAACAGAAACTATGGGGTTCACAAGCTCCGAGGTAGTAGGAGGACTGTAGACGGAATGATTTTAGAATCTTCTCTCCACTGTCCCATTGCCCTGCATTCTCATATTCTCCAACTTGTTCTTCATGAAAGAGAAGACTGTTTTGTCCCTCAGCACCTGCCCCTTTTCCCAAGAGCAGTCTCATTAAAAAGTTGTTTCTGATCTTCCCTCCAGGATGGGGTTGCTCGGGAGCAAACATCAGCTGATGTCCAATGAGAAACATGCTTCTGGAAGCAACCCAAAACACAGGGGTAAACCTCCTCCTGCCCCACCTAAGGTAAGCCTGCAGTTTTATGTCCTTTTGGGGTCCTCCACGGATCAGTTAATGTCTGGGGTGATGCGGGCAATACTTGTGTGTGCCAGCAGGAACTTGAGTACCTCTGTTTCCTAAAATTGGGTCACCAATTGGGAAATGTTGTTCAAAGGGCAGAAAACAAATGTTTATGCCCGGCTTCCCCCCATGAGATTCTTAATACGGGGTGAACTGTTCAGTCAACGCTTTCTTGCTCTAGGTTTTTTCTCTGTCAAAAAGGATGCCATTTTCTCTTTGGGGATTTATTATAGCTGTGAATTGTCTGAGTGGGCTAGGAATGGTGGTGCTGTGAAAAGCTATGCCGTGTTGAGCCTGGCACAATTATTTGCATGGGCTGGACTGGAGAGCAGAGCAGGGACCAGGGGGAGAAGGTGCAAGAGGCCACTGCCTGTGTGCTCTGCATCGCTTGGACACAAGTCCTCCGAGCTGATCCCCATATCTCTTAGGCAGGGCTGCTGCCCTCAGCACTCTGCAACCCAAGCTGATGTTGCTGACTTGCAAACGGCTCAAAGATGGGTCAGATTCAGGCTAAGATTCAAAGCTGCAAACCGCAATGGAAACTTTACCATCAGGGAGGACAACAGGTTCACTAAAGAGGGTCTACAAGTAATCTGTGTTGGGGTGTGTCGTGGTTTAACCCCAGCCAGCAACTAAGCACCACACAGCCGCTCGCTCGCTCGCTCCCCCCACCCCAGTGGGATGGGGGAGAGAATTTGAAGGGTGAAAGTCAGAAAACTTGTGGGTTGAGATAAGAACAGTTTAATAATTGAAGTAAAATGAAATAGAATAGTAGTAATAGTAATAATAATAATAATATAATAATACAATAATAATATACAAAGCAAGTGATACACTTGCTCACCACCCACCGACTGATGCCCAGCCTGTCCCCAAGCAGCGATCGCTGCCCCCTGGCCAACTCCCCCCAGTTTCTATACTGGGCATGATGTCATACGGTATGGAATAGCCCTTTGGCCAGTCCGGGTCAGCTGTCCTGGCTGTGCCCCCTCCCAGCTTCTTGTGCACCGGGCAGAGCATGGGAAGCTGAAAAGTCCTTACCCACTGTGAGCACTACGTAGCAACAACTAAACCATCAGTGTGCTATCAACATTATTCTCCTACTAAATCCAAAACAAAGCACTATACCAGCTACTAGGAAGAAAAATCAACTCCATCCCAGCTGAAACCAGGACAGGTGGGCTGAGAATCAGGAATGCTGAGCATCTGCTGTTCCCTTTGAATTCATATGGCCTCTGCTCAGATCAGTAAGACACTGGGTCAGGATTTAGGACACTTCAAATGACAAACTCCTTGTTTAAACTTTGGAAATTACTTTGTCTCTCTGTCTGTTGCTGTACAGGACATGAAGTTATTTTCTTATTTCTTGTGCTTGTCAGCACTGCATCCAGCAGCCAGCACAAGAGAAACTCTAGGTACAACTGTCATATGAAAGCCATCTCATGTCTTGAGCTCTGAGAGCGGGGAGGAATTGCCTATCATTGCTTTTGATGACAGGTGGAGAAGTTTCTTGCTCCTTTAGTTTCATTTCTGAGTTCTCCCATTGTTATGAAGTCCAGTTTTCATGACAGCAAATGTCAGATTGACCAAGAGGATGTTCTTTTCCTAAATTTCCTTCTCTCCAGTGAGCTGGAGAGGAGCTACTATCAGTGTAAATACAGTATCATCAATCACCTTCTGACACTCATTTTTTTTGCCACGGGCACTAAGCTCTCACATGTCAGGGGAAGTCCGTATTTCTTTCAGTTAATTTAGAAAGGGCAGTGGGTGAGCAGCTCTCCCACCCCACACTGCTGCTAAGTAGGAGTCAAAGGGTGGTGCAGACAGAAAGCACTAGATTTTTTTAATTCAGCATCTGTAGTTCACTCCTTTTGCACGTGTATAAAAATACCGGGCAGTGGTCAAACACCCACTTTAATCACTAGGTACTGTACCTTGGACGGATCACAGGATTGGCGTTTGAAGTTGTGTAGTGGCCAAGAGAGTCCACCTGGCCATTTCCATAGTATTAAATTCTTGGCCCACAAAACAAGGTGGTTGCATCCCAGCTGCAGATTAGGAGTGGTCTATGGTCAGTTGGTGACTCTCAGGGTCTGGACCAAACCAAAGTAGCGACCACGTCAACGTTTTAAGAGTTTGCCTAGATGAGTTGGAGTACCTTGCTGCTGTTTAATTTGCTAATATAGTCACTGCCTCCATTTTTTGAACATATCCCTGAGCAAAGGATATTCCATGATCCTTGGGACAATTATGACAGAGAGTATCCCAGGTTTTCTGCTTCAAATAATATTGCAATTGTCATTTCTCAATGGGACCATTCATGTCTCATCCCTCATTGATCCGAAATCTGGCATCAGTGAACAAGAGTTAGATAGACCAGGGTCTAAATGAGTGGGTAGCAGATTTATGCTTTTATTCAGAAGGGAGTCAAGGATTATTCAAGCTGACTGCCAAGTCAGCTATGAACACATCATGGCAAAATGTGCTAAAGCCATCATGACACATACGGAGCTGTTGACTGACTACAGTGGACTCCGGATCAGACTCCCACTCATCTGTGAAGTTGAGAGGTCTTCCTGCAAACACAGCAAAATAATTAATGTCTTCTTTTTTCTTTTTATTTCTACCAAAGGGCAGACAATTTATCGATGTCCCTCATCTAAATCAAGCCTCTGTACAAGGTAAGATTCTTAGCTCAATTGCTGTTTCTTCACCTTCCCATGGGGTTTTGCAATGTGGTGGTCCCCTAACAGCAGGTCTTGAGAACAAGCCGTCATGTTGCAGGCGTGCGGTTTCTGTATCTTTAGCATTGCCGGGCGGGGAGTTTATCAGTGTGTTTTGGAAGACTCAGTTTACATCACTAACTGTTTGTAGCTGCCAGTTTCCCCTGTTCATCAAAGAAATTAAGAGGGAGAAACACTCCTTCTTCATTGCTTGAGCAAAGTGAGATCTGAGACATCAAGTGCGTGAGATTTCTGTCTGCAGCATGACAACTTGTGGATGTTATATCCAGCCAGCTGAAAATTTCAGAGGAAATAGCAAGCATCAGAGAGCCCGAGAGACTACAAAGAGAATGAGAAGAAAGAAAAGAGTGTAAAATAAGGCTTAACAGAGCCCCTGCTTGGAGGCTGTTTGCTGGCTTCATCCACCTCTGCAATTATCTGCGGGTTGATGGTAGATGATTACCTTTTAGCAGGAAGCTCTCTGCTACCTCTGCCCAGCCTCCAACAGCAACTTGTACATATTTCTGTCAAAGAAGTTTTGCAGATTAAGGACAGAAAGAGAGAGACTTAGAAGAGGGAAAAGAACAGAGGAAGCTTGGAAGAAAGCAGTTAGCAACACACAGGAGTTCCTCGCATGGGCAAAAGTGTAGGATTAGGGGAGACAGGGCATGAGGGAAGGAAAAAGTGGGGTGACAAATAAATAGGACGAGCGGAACAGCAGACGTAGGTCTTATGGATGATGATAGAGTGTCTCTGCCATGGGGCAGACACAGAAACTCCTGCAACGTCAAAATGTTCTTCAAAATTGACATTTGTTATGAAGATCAAATCTGTGGGAGGGGTAGCTCTTTAACCATGTGAATCGGGGTGCATTTCTGTGAAAGTACCGTTTTTCCAGAAACCATGCTTTCTTTTGCAAAATTTTTTTCATGGCACATTTCAAAGTGGCCGTGCTCTCCTACCTCCACAACCGAGCAGATGTTGCCAGTTTTTCACAGGGTTTTTATCAACTTTCTCACTCTGGAGAGAAGCACAACAGAAGCTATCTTCAGGGAGGCGGCTTTTACTTCTGCTTCATGCCAGAAGGCAGAAGTGGGAAGATGCTAAAAAATGCATTAAGTACCATGTTAGCCATTTTCAGCTCTCAAAAATATTTTGGTTTGTTAGGTTCAGTTCCAGTTTTAGAGGAATACTCACACTGACAGTCTGGGGAACTTCTTATTTTTCTTTACCGGTGCCTGAGTTTCCAGAAATGATGCTATGTCTGACTTTGTCCCGTGTGGCAAAATGGGCTGACAGAAACCATGCAAGATATTTGAGATATCTGAGAGATTCTCATGAAAGAAGGAATTGATAGAGGAACCACAAAATCCAGACAATTCAATCATATAAAAAATCAAAGAGCTGAATTATATCCTGTGGGAGCACTTCAAGTTCAATCAGGCAAAATTATTGACTATGGAAGTGTGGCATGCAGTGTAAAATCAAACCCTTTTTCCTTCAGTTTTTTTTTGTTGTTTTTTTTTTTTTTTTCATTCCTTGCATTTTGATTTTTTATTTTTTTTCTCATCTCAGTATTGTGTGTGTTTCACAGTTTCCAGCTTTCACATTGCTGCCTCAGAAATAATTTATTTATTTTTTTGTTGTTAACAAAAGCCTAATTTCTCCTGACATTATTTAGCTTAATTGAAGTAACACAGAGGCAGGCAAGGAGTATATACCTCTGGATTTGACGGTGGTGTTGGCAGCATTGCCAATCCACTTTTCACTTGGGGTGGGTTCTTCCAACGCGTGAGTCTCTCATTCATTTTGCCATGGTTCCCTAATGACTCGTGATGCTTTTAAGGTTGGCTCTGTATCTCTATAGGGTCAAAACTCACCTTTAACTCTGCACCTTTAATGCTCCTGGCACAGCAAAGTTTTGGCCCGCGATGGTGGTTCCCAAACACAACAGCTCCATTACCACAGCTGCTGCTGTTCGCTTGCATGGGATAGATAAGACATAGCAGAGAGGTAGAATAACCCCTGCCCTTGCCCTGCCAGCTGCTCACAGCTGGATTTAAGTACCACAGGTGGAGAGAGCTGGTTGTTTCTGGTGTTTGTCCCCAGACATTATAGCAACCTGCAACTGCACAGAGAATCGGTCTCTCTGCGAGGCCGTTTCTTCTGATTGAGGAACTGCAACTTCTTACAGCTCTTTTCACTTGCTTTTGGCTAACCATAGTACGAATAGGACTGGTCTTCAGGGGTGAGAGCTAAGCATGCTCTGGAAATTGAGGTCTTTTGAGGTATCTCAAGATTAGCATCAAAGCCCTTAGGCATTTTTATTGTTGCTCCCTCAATATGGATTTGAGTTTGAAAGGCATGCTGTCAGAAACATGCTTTTGAGCTTAATTGGAAATAGGAGGGGTTATTTCTACCGAAAAGGATCTTTTCAATGAGAAATTAAAATTTCTCGTAAAAAATGGGCATTGTCGATCAAAAGTAAGAAGGGGAAGGAAGATTAGAGGGAATTGCTCAAGGTGTTCATATTTCCTAATAAAAAAATTATGAGTTTGGGTCTGATATGATTCTATGGGGAAAGCAGAAGTTATCTTCAAAAACATTCACTGTGTCAAAACACAAGGCAGAGAGGTATTTGCCAGAAAGCACACTCACAGTGCAAGCCTGGATGTCCCAGGAGACATCTCCCATGCTGTTACACCTGGGCCTACTGACCGGCTGGGAGATGCAACAGTCCCAGCCCACAGCCTTCTGCATCTCCACCAATGGGATCTAATGGTGTTCCTTTTGCTGACAGCAGCAGCTGTGCCTTTTGAAGGCATGCTTTTCTAGCACACGTTTACCTTGGTAAACCAGCCTATGCCATGCCAAAACAGAAAGCTGGACCCATTTTCAGCAGCAGTAACTCATAGTTCAGTGTACCCAGCCGGCCAACACGTGCTGCAACTTGTCATTTACCCCATGACCATCCTAGCATGGCTCTAAACCAATTCATGGTCCTCTGGGGGACCCTGGCACAGTCTCAGCCTGGCTCCATAGCCATGGGATGGTTGCAAATACCTTCCATTCACGACAGGGCAGCAGTGGGAAGACTGGTTGAATCATTTCTATTAAGCCATCAAACTGGCACTCAGCCTATGCAAACCAAGCTGGTATCTAACTTTCCTGACAGCAACTCTGAGCCAAGATGCATTTGGCTCACAATCAAAGTCTCCGGGCTGCTAGCATTATCTGCAAAGCAGTCACTCCTAGCAGCCCCGACGGCTTCTCTGCTGTAGAGTCACTCATGACCTAACTTGATCAAATAGGCCAAGAAAGTATTATCGATGCTGTTTCTCAGTGGAGTGACAGACTCAGAGACGGGAAGAGTCACTTTCATCATGAGACGGCAAGTCTTGCTGGCTTAGGCAGAGCGAGCTTTTCTTCTGGCGCGCTTAAGTGTGCAGTGTTTCTCAACACCTATGTTGAGAAGGGGATAAGAGGTGATCATAATATTTTTGCAGCATATAGAACCTTTTTGTCCTTGCTCTATTTGCTCTTTTTCTTTCTCCCTCTCTCCTTTTTGTTTTTTATTTCATTTATTTGTACTTATGTCAGTTGCTTCAAGATCAAAACGACATTTTTCAATTTATTTTCTGGAATACACAGCCGCTCTGTGCTTGAAGATGTTTACACATTTACTTCTATTTTTCAAAGTACAAGTGTGACCACTGCATTATTTTACTTTCAAGAGGAGCAGGGTGGTGCATGTGGATGAGCATGTTTGTTGCAGTAGGCTCATGCCCAAAAAACCTTTCATGTCAGAGAAGCTATGTGATAACAACTTTCTCAAGGAGGCAACAAGAGTTTGGGTGCATTGCTAAGGCCAAACACTTTGAGATCGCTCAAGGGGAAGCCCCCAACTGTGCAAGCTATTTTAAGACTTCAAAGCATTCTCCCTTGTGACCGATCATCCTTTTCCCCATACGTAGGAGAGAGTGAGGCTCTGCTGAAACCTCTCATGGATCTCCAAGTTCCTCCGTGCAAGCCTGAAGGGAACTGCGCAGGGCTTTGGTTTACAAAGCTACATTTCCTCCCACGTTGACCCTTTCTCCTTCCTCGTCTCCAATAAATCACCAGCAGAGCAGCAGCCAGGCCTTGCGCAGACACAAAACCCAAGTTGCCCCAGAGACACGTTATCTTGTGATGACAAAGGGCCAGTCTGGCTCTCTTGCTGGTGGCGTTGTTTGAAAAGGTCACACAGAGACTGTGGCTTGACGGTCTGTTTTGAAAAATGCTAATAATAGGTCGTCCATCGCTCTCGGTGCATTAATTAGGCTGTGTACAAGCTAAAACCTTTCTGCATCAAATGGTCTCCTTTTTTCTTTTTCTTCTTTTTCTTTTTCTTTTTCTTTTTCTTTTTCTTTTTCTTTTTCTTTTTCTTTTTCTTTTTCTTTTTCTTTTTCTTTTTCTTTTTCTTTTTCTTTTTCTTTTTCTTTTTCTTTTTCTCTTTCTTTTTCTTTTTCTTTTTCTTTTTCTCTTTCTTTTTCTTTTTCTTTTTCTTTTTCTTTTTCTTTTTCTTTTTCTTTTTCTTTTTCTTTTTCTTTTTCTTCTTCTTTTTCTTTTTCTTCTTCTTCTTTTTCTTCTTCTTTTTCTTCTTATTTTTCTTTTTCTTATTTTTCTTTTTCTTTTTCTTCTTTTTCTTCTTCTTCTTTTTCTTCTTTTTCTTTTTCTTCTTTTTCTTCTTTTTCTTTTTCTCCTTCTTTTTCGTCTTTTTTTCTTTTTCTTTCCTCTTTCTCTTTTTCTTTTTTTCTTTTTCACCATTGTTTTTAACTTTGATTTTTGTGTTTGTGTGCATGTGCTGATCCTCTTTATAAAGTTTGATCTGCCCCAAAATAGCTGCTCATTTCTGCTTCAGTAGCTGCGAGGCTGCAAAGCACATGTGAACAGTTGCACGGCCTCTCTGAGAGCAGCCCCAGCACAACCCGGGCATGCAAACGTAGCAATTCAGCTCCAGCCCGCAGAGATCTGCCCCAGCATGGGTTAGCTGCCTTGCAGCATGCATACCAGGTGGCAGCTTTGCCACACACAGCACGGCTCGCATGCACCAGAGAGCGAAAGTTCATTTTGCCGTGCCAAAATTTAGGCTTAACGAACATGGCTGGAGTAAAAGCAACATGTTAGGGTAGGGGATGGGGGCTCAGACGTGCTCAGAGCCGTGGTCCAGGTGTGTTGCAAGTGAAAAGGGAGACACAGAGCATCAGTTTTGTAGTTTAGAGCATCTAAAGTGCATCAGGGCCAGGGAGGGGGAAGAGGATCCTGGAGCCTCCACTGCTCCCCTGAGAATTTCAGCTGAGCAGAGCAGCCAGGCGCTGTAGCGGTGCTGGGTTGAAAGTGGCAGCGTGACTTAAACATGGTGGTATATCTGCAAGGAACATTGCGTAAAAGGGATGGTAAGATACAGGCTAAGTTGAGAGCATCTGGAAGGAGAGTTAAATCCTAGCAATGGGCTTCAATAACAGAAACTGAGATGACTTTATACCTTTTTCAATCAAGAAAGCCTCATCTTTTTGAGTCAAATCCCAGAGCCACCCTGGGAAGTGTTGCTACAGCAGTTTTCATTTACCGCCATGTAAAACTAAGGCCAAACACTGACAGGTTATTTATGACCCTTCTTATTCCACACAAACCCTTTTTTCATGTTGACACACTGGGTTTTGTGGATAGGGGGTCTGGAGTCCTTTAAAAACATATGCACACAAGAAACACTTCGGTGAATCAACATTAGTCCCCGAGCAGAGGTTGTGGTTGGCAGGAAAGCTGGGATGGTGGAAAGCTGGGCTTTTGGGGGA
The DNA here is from genome assembly GCF_965183815.1 of Platalea leucorodia. NCBI lineage: Eukaryota > Metazoa > Chordata > Aves > Pelecaniformes > Threskiornithidae > Platalea > Platalea leucorodia. Next base: position 124,553,768 of record NC_138825.1, on the reverse strand, counting down.
CAGGGGAGGTGACAGCCCCTGTGTTCGGGGGGGTGAAATGTCCAACCATACAGCCAGGTGTGCATCACCACCCTGGCAGGGAACAAGTTGGATTCAGTGGTGCTGCTTCTTCTTTCAGATAACTTTGTTGTAATTGCACTGTACGACTTTGCTGCCTCAAGTGACCGTGACCTGCAGCTGGTCAAGGGGGAGAAACTCCAAGTCCTCTCCAAGTAAGTGACCTGCTGCCAGAGGGAGGTTCCAAGATGAGCACGGTGAGGCTGGGAAAGGGGGAACCTTGTGGTCAGACACCAATTTGCAGCTCACCAGAGCTGAGCCTGTGTCTTAGATTTGCTGCAGAGTGTGACTCTGGGTACTCCCTTCTCTCTGCAAGGTGGAGAAGGTGACATTTCCATGTTTTCCTTGGGTTACAAATACTTTGGGGTTGGGTAGTGTCCCTGCCTGAATACTGCTGGGCCCTTCTTCACTGCCGGTGCGCGTGGGCGCAAAAGTAGCATAAATAACAACAATATTCTAGCTCATGTTTCATATTTTGTGCTGATCATGCTTTTGCAAAGGATGTGGGTTGGGTGTAGTCAGAGGAAAGGACAGAATCGAGCCAGAGGCACGTGTGGTTTCATTTCACCTTCTTCTCAAACTCATGAGAGAAGAGGCGGCAGACAGTCCATCTGCCCAGTCCGTAACAGGGCAGAGGTGGGCTTGGGTCCCCCAGTCATTTGGCCTTGTAGGGCTGCTCCATCCTTGACCTGTCTGTGAGGTGGCCTCCAGAGGTGACATTTCTTACCCAGATGCCATGGGCTGGGACCCATGGGGCAGGGGAGACTGCTGGGTGGGGATGGCTTTTGGTCACGGCTGGTGGCTGAGGCAGTGGTGGGAGAGCAAAGCAGTGGGGTGTCTGGCAGATGAAGGAAGGAGCAGAAAGGAGGAGCTCCAATGTCCTATGTGAGAGACAAAATAAACCCACAGTAACCAGATTTCCCTCCTCTCACTTGGGGCACGTAGCACAGGTTTGGGTCTGTGGTCATTCTGTGCTTCCTCTGCATTCATATAAAGAGACTGTCACCTCCAGAACTCCCTGAGACACCAACAGCCTTCAACCTGGTGGTGGTCCTAGGAAATCGAGAGGGACCTGTAGAGTGGATATAAGGAGTGCTGACCTATTTGCAGTGCTCAAAACCACAGAAACCATGCTGTCCCCGCAGCTTTAGCCTGTCAGGAAACCTCCTCCAGGCACTCATGCTTTTTCTTCTGCTTGCTTTGCAGCGAGGGGGACTGGTGGCTGGCAAAATCCCTCAGCAGCGGCAGGAAAGGCTACATCCCCAGTAACTTCGTTGCACAAGTGGACAGTTTGGAAGAGGAAAAGTAAGTACGTCATAAGCTTATGAAAGGTGAACACAGTCTCTCAACAAGCTATAGGAACAGCTTTACTTGATGGCAGGAAGATGTCACTGCTGGGCCAGATGGCAAGAGGTCTTTCATCATCCCCAGCAATGCTGCCCAAAAGTTCAGGAGAAGTTTTAAGCACCATGTGGGTGTGGAGCAGGGAGGATGTGGTTGCCAAGTGGGCAAAGGCTCCTGTCCCACTGATTGCACCCACCGTGGAAAGTAAGGATTTGGGGGAAAGAACTCAAAGGTTATGATTGCACTGGTAAATTAGCAGTGCCAAGAACCATCCTCTGGCCCCACTGAGTCATTTCACCCACATGCATACTGTTAAACTTCCTCAGCCTCCAAGAGGGTGTCCGTATGCAAACTGGGACCAGGGATCACTCAGGAAGGGTGCATTGATCCAGGTCTCGGGTGTGCCAGGGACCACACCAACATTTTAATGGGGCAGACAACTGAGTGCCAGTGCCCAGCCCCACAGCCTGGTGCTGTTTGTTTTGTTAGCCCACATGCAGCCTTCGTGTTTGGCTCCCTGCAAAGAGGATGGTAAGAAAGACTTGAGCCAAAAGGGTTTATTACGTCTACAATACAAGCAGCAGAAGAAATTGTTTCCATGACTTATTCTCCTCTATGGCATTCAGCTATAAATGATCAGCCCGGCTTGTAATCTCCTCTTGGAGAGACCCAACCACCACTGAATTCAGCAAATATTTAACAGCGTACAGAAATGTGGTTGGGACATAAATGCTCTTTGTACCCGAAGGGTACATTTAAATGGCTATGGGCACCCTACGGTCAGCTTCCAGCTCACGTATCTGCTTTATACACAGCCTGCTTGGGCACTGCTCAGGGCTTACTCACTTGCCAGGTGAGCCGTGGGTCCCTGCGTGCCTCAGAGGCTGTGCTCTGGCTGAGCCTGCACTTCTCTCATATACAGGGTACTGCACATACCAGCTACTCTCTGCTCTGGCTGAATTGCTAGGCTGTGAAACAAACCCAAAGTGACCGAAATCTGGTGCTAATCTACTGAAAACAGTCTATTACTGGCACTTTCCAGCAGATAAAGAACTATTTGCTGATAAAAACAACCCTCAGTTTCAGAGTGTAATGGCAAAAAAAATGAACTAATTGGAAGGAATTTGCTTTTTTTAGAGCTTTTCCTTTTCAAACAATGATTTTGCCTTTTCTGTCTCCCAGGTGGTATTTTAAAACTCTGAGCAGAAAAGATGCTGAACGGCTGCTGTTGTCTTCTGGTAACAAAGTTGGCTCTTTCCTTGTCCGAGAGAGTGAAACCAGCAAAGGTGAGATACACAGAGTATCAATAACTCCTCGTTATTGCCACAGCTTGGAAAACCTTTCAGACCTGAGCTGCAAAGTTCAGCTGTGTCAGTGTTTCTTGGATCTGGCTGGGCAAAATAACGCTTGCTAGGCTCAGCAGGGCTGTGGAAGTGAGCTGGGGATTTGGAGGGCAAAGATTTGCTCATGATGCTACTCGTATGTGTAGTTCAGGCTGTGGTAAGGGTGGCTCTTGTCACCATAGTTCGTGGCAGAGATGCAGGAACACAGATAAGCAGAAAAGACTTTCCAAAACAATGTGTAGGGGGTTTCTTTTCCTTTTCTCCCTGAGGAAATGTTACTTTTTTGGCAAATGGAGATTCTTTTACACGCTCTTGAAGAAGCATTTCTCCTGCTTGCAGCAGAAACTTGTAGAATTTTGGAAAAAGTCTTTTGGTGAAACATTTTCCCAGAGGAAACGTGTTTTTCCTGGTAGTCTGTAGCAGAAGGAATTGATGCAAACCAGGACTTTTGGAAGGGGACTGACTGGAGCAGGAAAGGTGGACTTTATCCACTTTCCTTCCCTATGAACGTGTCTGGCTTTTGAAGACATGACCCAATGAGGATGGAAAGGACAGAGCATTGTGGTCACTTCTCTCGGGCAGTAGATATAGTTATTAACCATAATACTGAACCGTGTAATTGCATCTTCTTTGTTCTGTGCTGTTAATTTGTAGACAGTCCGGAAGCTAGTTTAGGTTGTCATATGGGATTTTCATATTGTTTCTCTCCTACTTTTCTCTCCTTGCATCCTCTGGCCCAGCAGGTATGTTTACAGCTTGGAGGAAATGATGCTCATGGTGGTCCCGTGGTTCTGCTCTGAATCAGCTCCTTACAGTAGTTCAGGAAAGTACTTCAGTCTTGCTGTGCCTTGGTTTCTTTCCTGTGAAATGGATATAGGAGTCTTTCCTTGCCACATGGGAAAAGGTGGTTTGTGCCCTCCTAATAGATCAGTAGAAACTTGGAGCATCCATCTGAAGTAATATGGGACCTTCTTTACCTTGACTTGCTTCCCAAATGCTTCTACAAGTCCCTGATCAAACAGTAAGAGTGGGAACAGATAGACTGGATCCTCCATTTTACAACTTGTTCTTGCCTATGGTAGCATCTTCTTCTTCCTTTCTTGTCTCTGTTTTCCCCCATTCACATGGGAGGTCTCCAAGGCAGTGCCTGTCCCTTCCTCCGTGGCTACATCTTTACCAGTAAATTAAATAGTGCCAGAGCCTGGATGTGATGGCTGGGTCATCCACACAGTCTCTGTGCAGGTTTTGTCCCGGTGTCAACCAGGCACCATTCCCAATAATCAATTTGAGTGCCGTCACCCTGTTTCAGACACTGAGAGAGTTTCATGGTGTGGATGTGACCCCAGGGCTGGAAAGCAGGCTCTGGCATGGTGTAGTTTACTCACAGGTGTAGTCTGAGCCCTGCCTGTGTTGCAGACCTGGCCATTCCAGCCTCCTCTAACAGCAGGATTTGACAAATGGAGTCAAACTGGACTGCTGGTCTTGAACTGGTGTGATATCTAGTGTGCTAAGTGGGCCAACAAGATGCTCATCTTCCTGTAGCCCTCTCCCTCCAGCCATTAGGCAGCGGTGCTGTGTTAGCATTATAACAGCCTACTTTGGCTTTCCCCCCTGCCCCATGCCTGGGGTCACCTCCACGTGGCCCTGCTGAGCTGATGACAAGTAGGAGGGCTGCTTTCCATGCGGATTTGCAGTTTTCAGAATTTTTAGGGAACAGAATTTTTAGGGAACATTCAGGTCAGGAAACATTGAAGAAACTTGTTTCTAAGGATGTCCAAGTAACTTGTTCTGCTTGTATATTGGTTTCCCCACTGTCTTTGTGGTGCCTTTGAAATGATCAGGCTTAGACTAGTCACCACATGCTGCACTTCTGCTTATTCCTTCCCACTCTCCCCTTTGTTTGCTGGGATATTTGGGTAGCTGGCATGACTGTGCATTGCACCCAGGAAGGGTAGGGAGCAACACACATGCGGTGCAGAAGCCCAGCAGACATTTGTGCCCTGTATTTGAAGGGCTAAGAAGGGGTGAGGTCCTCTGTCCATGCATGATCCTAGTCTTTGTGGCATCTTTAGATCCTACACGTGGATGGGATCAGACCTTTCCGCTCAGGACAATTGTCCCCTGCTTCTGCTAGCCATGAGCTGCAAACACAGGATGAAATCATTCCTTGCAATTCTCTGGAGCGTGGTTGGGTCTAGGTTGCATGAGGCTTGGATAGAGGTGGTGGAGTCCTGAGATTCAAGGAGAAATAACCAGGCTAGACCCAGTCTTTAATGCCCTGTCGCTGCTGGCTAGAAGCAGACTTAGCTGGAGGTGTGTGATATTCTGCATCAGCAGATGTGGCATGTTCCACTCCATGAAAGCCCTATGTTAGTCCCAAATGGTCAGAGATCAGCTTCTTCTCTGAAATGTGAGTCTCATCTGTGCCTTTTCTGATATTTAGTATTCTGTCTCAAAATATGGCTGTTATTCCTTCAAATACCTCATTCTTCTCTGAATCATCCTATGCGTTCAGCTTCTACCTGAATACCCTGTACCTTAGACTGCCTGAATGGCCATGGTGACACCATTTGATCTGTCTTAACCACAGCTTCCTCCTCTCTAAAGAGAAGGGGAAAAGAGAAAGCCCCACATCTCCAAACATGCCATGAAGCTGAGTTCACTAATGTAAAGTACTCTGTGATCCACCACGAGATGTACAGAGCAGTGCCATGGAATTAACCCCGCCCTTTGAACTCCACAGCTTCTTCCTATTTTCCTCCTCCACGACGTATATTTTCATTCACTTTGCACATCATCAGCAACATTTGACGTTCAGGGCTGAGCACTGAGTACAACTAAGGGCAGTAGCCCCCTTAGCTGCATGCACCGGAGGGTGGGTGTCTCATATTGGGTTGTCTCAGCCACAGCAGGATGCATTCTGCACCTTGCCTAAGAGCAGCACCTATTCACAGCCCATCCTAAGCAGTGTCTAATTTTGTTCATGACTAAAGATACCGAAGATCTACAAACGTGGGGGCTTCACTTTCAGCCAATGTTTTGCAGAGGCCATGAAAGGCACATTCAGCATCCTGGGAAGATGGGTCCTTGTCAAGACAGTGTGGGAAGCAGACCAGCAGTGAAATCATCAGCGGAGAGCTAGCCTCGCCGAAGCTGCTGGAAATAAACAAATCTTCCCCTGAAGTAATAATCATTCTGAAACCTGCGGGAACGCAGTCGCACAGCTGTGCCAAGTCACGAACTCTTGGCTTGCAGCAAGACTGGTGTGTCTATGCTCCCGGCAGGAGGGACCTTGCAGAGCTCAGCCGCCGTATCCAGCTGAGCTTCTGGGTTTCCCACTGGGAAGGAGTTAAGAGCCTGATGAGACCTGTAGGGACAGGAGATGCCACATGTGCAATGTGAAAGTGGGACTCGAAACGTAGATATCACACGTGGTAGTTGCCTGAGCTCCTGCTGTAGCCAGTGGGGCTTGATTTGGTTGCCAAACCATGAATGTCTTGGAGTCATCTCCAGGTCCTCTACTAGAAGGTGTGGTTTTGCACCATATCTGCCAAGTCCATGTAGATGTCCCAGAGCATCTCAAGTGGCACCAGACATCCATGTTTAGGTGACTGAATCAGCCCTAGGCATGATGTGAAGTTGAATCTTACCCTTTACATCTTCTGTTGCTCTTTCCCATGCGAAACTTGCCACCCTTTGAACAGAAAGGACCTGAGAGCCCTTGTGGGATGGTTTGAGGATCCCAGACCCAGAGCAGGAGGGTCTGACACCCAGAGCTGCCCAGGGCAAGATTTGATTGTGCTCACACTGCTCTGAGCTGGTGTCAAGTGCAGGCATGGACCTCTGTGTGTCAGCCCAGCTCTGTGCTGGGACGTGATGCGGGACCGTAGGACGGGCAAATGTCCCTTGTGGCTGAGGAGCAGGAACTCCTTTTGGCCATCCTGGCTATCATCTGGGGAGATTAGGAGTCCTACCATCTGTCCAGCTTCACTTAACATTTTTCATTCGCTGCTGTTACTAGGACGAGAGAGATTTGAAGCTTTTCAGCTGCTGTTACTAGGACAAGAGAGATTTGAAGCTTTTCAGCCCTAGTGCTTTGCCTTTACACTGCAGCTCCCAAGGGAACAGCAATCATCCACGGTGAATGACAGGGAAAGCTCTACCACACTCACTCCAGCAAACTAAACTCTGACTTGGGGTGAAACACAGTCATTAGCTCTAATGACAGGATAAGTATTAACGCTGGTAGTAGGCAGCTGATAGATTGGCCTGGAGGGTGCCCGGAGTCCCTGTCACCTCCGCATGCTGCGTGTCACTGGTTTGAAAGATGCAGGAGGGTTTAAAGGGTCAGTGGAGTCTGGAGAGGAGGTCCTGCAGCAGGCATTTTGGGTGCAACCACACTAACAAACAGATCAGGTCCCCTCTTCTCTGCTGACTCTTGGCCCCCAGGCACCCACTTGCACATGTTAGTTGTTAATTCCTGTGCTCCTTTCTGCAATGCTGTCTGTCGTCAGTACAGCTGGGTTCACACCACGTTTGGCTCCTTCCTCTAGCAGGCCTTGCGTTGTAAAAATCCCACGCATGCCCTAAGCCACGTCCCAGGCATGCAAAGCACCCTCTTGGACTTGTGCCATATAAGCCCAACTCTGATGGGCTGCAGCTTGGCCTGCACATTATTTCAATCACTTTGGAGTTAAAATAACATCATCATCAACAACAACAATAGAAGATAATAATCAACAACAACAACATTATATGTTTGTTATTATATAAGTTATTGTTTATAAGCTTCTATGATGATGATGATGATGATGATGATGGAGATGATGACGATTATTATTATTATTATTATTATTATTACTATTACTATTACTATGACTATGACTACGACTATGACTATGACTATTACTTGCAACTTAGGGCCACATAGGTACCACAGAGGAGCCAGAGGAGGTCTGGGGCCAAGTGTTACGGAGTGTGAATGTGACTAATCCACTCTAGAAGGACTTGCGCTGAGCACTGCGAACACAATTCATACCAACATCTCTCTACACCCACCAGGGACCAAAGATCACTCCCTGGGGAAGACACCTTTAGCTATGTAGTGGCCTTTGGTCACTGAGACACAGACTGCAAAAATGAGCCATTCCTTTGCCCTTCCCTGGAGTTTTTTGTTGCCCTGTTGGAGATGCTGCAGGGCTGCTTCTCAGAGGTTCAGCTGCAGGAATGATACAGCCAAAAGGGCTTCTCAGGTCTGTCTTCTGCCTGACACTCATGGTGAAGGAGAGTTTGAGAAGAGCAACCTCTGTTGAGGAAGAGCCCACCACGCTGAGGCTATGTGCTTCCAGTCTTGAGGTTCCCTGTCTCTGCATTTAAACCAGCAGGTCTTCCATGAGCATTATGCCACCATATCTCATAGTCTGGTCTCTGCAGAAAGGGACTCCCCCCAAAACGACTGCTAGCACTAGGAAAAATTTTAGACTCTCCCAAATCCTGCTTGTAAAGATTTATAATCACTGCAACAGAGCAAATATCCACAGAGGCAGTTTTCCTTTGTTACTTTTTTAAAAATGCAAATGGTTTCCAGCCACAGCATAGGGAACTGCTGGTGCTGCGATGGAGAAACACCAGCCAGTGAGTGTTATATGTTGGTAAACTTTCCTCTCGCATGCAGGATTAGGGTTTCAGAGTCACTGTGGAATGCCCCACTCCCGTTTATGACCCATCATGACAGGTACAGACTTTTTAACAGATACAGCCTCACCTTTTCAAACATTAAAAAAGGCAGCCTGTCAACCCGGGTGACGTATTAGACTTCTAACAGCCCAGCAGGCTTGTAACAACTTACTCCGGAAATATGATCCAGACAAAGGGAAAAAAAACCATTGCTAAGCTGTATTGAAATTTGCACTGACATAGGCTGGAAGTTGCTGCTCTGTAGCAACATCTAGTGATGTTTTTGTGCGCAAAAAAACCCCCTAAGGTTTAGCTTATAAACCCATTATAAGGTGACAATAGCAGGTTGGAATGGCAGATCGTTGGGTAGCTCCCTTGAGGTCAAAAGGCACCTGAATCTAGATGTAAATCTAGATGTGGTTTACCCACACTCACAAGTTTATGGCTGAACAAGGCAATTCTCCTGCACCGCTCTTTTGTACCTCCTTCCGTACCTCCCAGCTGAACCATGGACCTTGGCACAAGGGTTAGAGCGGATAACAGAGACATGGGACCTTGGATAACGCTGAGAAGGGACACATATCTCTTGACCGTATCTCTCGCACTAACCGAAATTCTGGTTGTGCTGGCGAGGTGGTTCAGCTTCTTGCCAGTCCTGTGTTGGTATAAACTGGTGAGACTGCAGTCACTTGTTTCATCCAGATGAGATGGTGGGGTTGACAGAGCTCAGACAGGAGACGTGGAGCTGTGGCAAGACCATCATGACCTAAGGTGCGTCTGATTGCTCTGGCTGGAGATGTGCTATGGATTGCCATATTGCTTCCTTTCGGCTCTTGGCCACGGCATAGCCAGGTCTTACTCAGCCAAGCCTCAACAGGCCCAGTGAAGCTCTGGTGAACCTTTATCCTCACCACTTGCCTTGGAGAGAGGGAAGTTTATAGCTTTGCAGTCCAGTGGGACTTGCTCTGAGAAGGCATCAGCAAGGGCCTGGAGAGGTGTCTGCAGCTGAAGGCAGGCAAGGAAAGAGGACGTAGCTGGTCCCCGGGTCAGGACCTACTTGTCCTCACAGTTCCCTTTTCTGTTTATTCTCCAGGTGCCTATTCCTTGTCCGTGAGAGACAGCGACTCTGCTCATGGGGACATCATCAAACACTACAGGATCCGCTCCTTAGATGGCGGGGGGTATTACATCTCCCCCAGGATGACTTTCTCCAGCCTGCCAGAGCTAATCCATCATTACAGCCGTAAGTAAAGCCTTCCCTAATGGGTTTGTCTCCTAGCAGAAGGTGGGCATGTGGATAAAGGGAGGACAGGTTTACTAGCCACCACCATCACACCATCACTCTCGTGGGCAAGGTGTGCTTCTCCAAGCAGAACTTGGGCACCCATGTCCTATCTTTCATCCTAGGGCATTGCGAGGGTGAGCTCTGCCCACAGCCCTATAACCAGGGAGTGTCTCCCATCAGGAAAGGAAAGAGATGAATGCTGAAGGGATATACAGGAGAGATGCTTGGGAAGCAGGGTTTGGACTTGCTGGGCAGGAGAATCTGCTCTTCTGTGGCTCTCTTTGAGCTTTTTCCTTTCATTGAGTCCATTCTGGATGCCTTGATCCCTGTGGCTGAAACATTTGTATGGTTGTGGAGGTTTTCCATGGGTTGACTTCTTCCTGGCATGTGTAGATGGAGGAGGAAGTTAGCTCTGCCATCCCATTGAACTGTCTTGTGCTTTGTCCTCATACAGAGAAAGGGGATGGCCTGTGCCAGCGACTCACAGCTCCCTGCGTATCCCTGGTTCCCCAGAGACCCTGGGCACAGGATGAATGGGAGATCCCACGGGAGTCTCTGAAGCTTGTGAAGAAACTTGGCAGTGGGCAGTTTGGGGAAGTGTGGATGGGTAAGTATAATTCTTCCCATTCCAGGAAAAAATATATAAACAGAGGAGATGGAAAGCCCTCTTTCCCTAAGACAGGACTAGACTGGGCTGGGGGATCCTAAAGTATGAACGTATTTATGGGTACACATGCAGCAGTAGATGCCATACTCCCGGGAAGGACCAGAGAGGATGTGTTTGCACAGATCAGTGGTTGAGCATGGATTTCATAGGCTAGATGGTACAAGAGGTGTTGAAGTAACTATATACTCATCTCCTGAGACATGCTCTCATTCTCCTGGGAATCCTGGGCATGGTTGTAGGATCTTAAGTTACACACAGCAGGGTACCTGGGTGACACTATTCCACTTATTCTGCTTCCCTGTTCCACTTTATAACCCAGATCTGAATCCGTTACGCCTTCCTGCCCACTGCTAATCAGTGGGAGAGGAAGTGGGGTGAGCTCAGCTTCCTTTGCTCTCCTCTTTGTGGTTGCCCGTTGCCTTGGCAATTGAGATTGTGGACAGGATTAGACTGAGTCCTGACTGCAGAGTCCTGGCTTTCTTGATGGTGTTTGGGTTATTTGAGAACCCAGCTGGTGGGATGTCCCACGGTTTTCATCCAGAAAGAGTCTTGCTGGGCTGGGAGGATGGGCTCTTCGCGTGGACGTCCACCACTCAGAGCAGGGATGATCCCTGATGAAGCCACATGGATTGACAGTTGTGCTGTGTCTCTCCCTTCTCCTCTCATACCTGCTGATTGCTCAGAGCCCACTGGCACTGAGATTTACCATTTGTTTCTCGCTGGGAGACTGAAAGTTGTTACCGTGGTTTTCTGCTCCCTGATCCACAAGCTCTTTTGTTCCTTATTGCATGATCTGACAGAGCCCGTAGAGAGGCCAAAATTCCCCAATGCATCATTATGTCTCTGCAGGCTACTACAAGAACAACATGAAGGTGGCTGTGAAGACCATGAAGGAGGGCAGCATGGATCCTGATGCCTTCTTGGCAGAGGCAAACTTGATGAAGAGGCTCCAGCATAACAAACTGGTCCGGCTATATGCAGTAGTCACGAAGCAGCCGATCTATATTGTGACAGAGTACATGGCCAATGGTAAAAAGAGCCTCATGCAGCTTTTTTGTTGAGTTTCTGCAAAACCAGGTCAATGAGCCGGCTGGTACTCCCATCATAAGGGAGGTGGGGAGGAGGACATTGTACCAAATCTGTAAGCAGAAGGACTAAGTGATCCACAAGTTTATTTCTAGTACTGGAATGGACTTTCTGGGCAATGAAATCCCACCTTTTGTGGTCTCGTCTTTCATAAGCTACTTCACAAGACTGTGAGTCTCTATTTGAAGAGTATTTAAAGTTCTTATCTCCACTGTTCCTACTGGAAGTTTGTTTCAGATTTTTACTCCCCTCATGGTGAAATTGTCCTTTCTTTTGCCCTTCTTGTCTACGAGGCTTTGAGTGAAGAATGCCCAGCAGTTTGCAAAAGGTCTCTGCAAAAAAAGAGGGGGGAAATGGGCTGTGTTTGGGAACTTTCCTAATGGAAGGTGCTCCAGAGGACACCCAGTGTGGTTCCTCAGATTTTCTCTAGGATGCAGGCAGATTTGTGGCGTATATGCAGAGAAGCAGCAGGGAAAGAAAATGCATAGGCTTATTCAGAAGAGTTACAGCAGTCTCTCCTCTTTTGCAGGGTGTTTGCTGGATTACTTGAAGACAGAAGAAGGAAGCCAACTGAATCTCCCAAAACTCATTGATATGTCTGCTCAGGTCAGTGAAGAGCCTCTGGGAAAGAGACTCAAGACCGTGATTTGTTATTGCCTCAGTGAAATTCTTGCAAGTCTGAAGTCTGCCAGAGTGTGGTTTTCATGGAGAAAAACAGCACCTCCTGGTGTGCTCTCTTAGGGTTTCTCTCTCAGCCCTCCTGTTGATGTGCACGTCAGCTCAGCAGCGCTCTGCTGTCCTTAGGACAGCCTCTGGGGAACTTAGTGCAGTGCTAGACAACTGGGGTTTGGGTTTTTTGGGTTTTGGGTTTGTTTTGTTTTGTTTTGTTTTTCTGGCTTGCTGAGCAGGAAGTAAGTTTTTTTTTCTCTTTTTACCAAAAGGAAGAAAAAGCTCAACAGAGAGACTTTCAGTGTAGAGACACGCTGTCTTTCAGCAGTTCTTCCCCTCTGATGATTAGGCATAAAGGATGTTCTGACCCTCAAACCTGGGAATATTGCTCCTTATGAGAACAAACATTTGCCTTGGTAGGGTTGTTTCCCTCTAAGCATCCCCAGGCTGTAAATGTTATTAGTTGCAGCTGCACTGTGACATTTTAGTCCAGAAGTGCATCCAAACTCAAACAGGTCAAAGTTAGGGAAACTGCAACAGGAGTGGCAGCATCTTGGCAACAAGTTGTACATGAAGGATGAGCAAAATCACCCCACTTTGGTCCTAGCCAGCTGTCGACAGAGTTTGGCTCACCCCGAGTGGAGCTAGGCTAATTTTGGAAATATTGGAAAAAAGCCATGAAGCATCAGTGTGATGGCTGAATACAGTTATTTTGATGTGCAGGTCTGGGATTTACCCATAAGATCACTCAGCTTCTCTGAGTCAAAGTGAGTCTGAGCAAACAGCGTGTAAAGGCTGGCCACTTGGTTCCAGCCATTTTACAGAGTTATTTTATAATATATTAAAAACTGGAGAATCTTAATATTTCAGCAAATGTTATACGATAGTGAAAGATTTTTCCTTCTTGCTTTAACCAGGATGAAAATATGTAAATATTTTAAAGCAGTATCCCCATCTGTCATGTTCAGTTTTCACTGAACATGTTTCAGTGCCTTCCCTCTTTATTACTGATAAATATTCCGCATCTGCAGCTTTATCTTTGTTGCCTGTGAGAAGTTATGGGGCCAACTGCAGCCTCCTTGTTTAGTATCTTTCCCCTAATTTCTTCCTTCCTTCTTTCCCTCCTTCTCTATTTACCTGCCCACTTCCCTCTCTCCCTTTTTCATTCTTTCATTCCTTCTCTTGAAAGGTATAGCCTGTGGTTTCTTTTAAATTCCTGATGATAAGCAGAATGGTCCAAATTCATCTGTATTACAGAGCCCTTGGGTTTGGTGGGAGCATTACCCCAGAAACTGGCTTGATGCATTTCTATGCAAGAGGAAAGTGCCACAGCCAGAGCAATCTGCACTCAGCTATAGACACAGGGGTGGCCCAGAGCAAAGCTGTTGGCCAACATTATACCCAGCTTTGAGGCAGGGGCAACAGAAGCTACGAGTACTCATGCATTTATTTAACAGAACATTATAACTTGCATTGAGCACATGGAATAACGAACCATCTGGGGTGAGGTCGATGATCTTGTCTGTCCCAGGAGGGTGGTATAGGTCTGGCAACACACTGGCCGCAGGAACCCCTGGGAGAAACCCGTCTCAGGGCAACTTCATGCACCCAAACCTCCTCTCCAAGTTCAGGGTTGAAGTCTTGAATATGATCATGTGGCATGGCCTGAGCTGGCCAGAAGCC